>NC_058519.1:193043920-197843920 GCF_904849725.1 Hordeum vulgare subsp. vulgare | reverse complement strand
CTAGAGTCCTTTGTGGTTGCCCCGCTATCCCAGCACTCGGACTCGGTTCCGACTGAGTTTCCTTCCGAGTATGCGGGTCGCGGGCCCGCAGCAGAAGTACACATGGCCAACTCCCATGAAGATCCCCGTCAAGCTGGCCGAAGCGAGCGCGAGGTCGGCGAAACATCCGATGCGCGCCGTTCTGCCAGTCGGCACACTCGGCGGAGCAACGTGGAGTTGTTTCACACACCCCTCCTCAACTTGGTTGCGGCTGCCAAGATAGCCGATTCCCTCCAGCCGACTGATTCAGAGGAAGGAAGGGGGATCGAGCAGATCCGAGCCCTGTTGCACACCGCGCAGCAGCAGAATTCGGCGGTCTCCCAGTCGCACAACAGGATCCATAATAGTTCCGTTCATGCGAATACGCATCGGTCAGTTCACATCCCTGGTTCCCATCAACGCCACAGGGGAGGCAGCCGTTCCATGATTCACGAAGATCGCCGCCGCTCACGCACCCCTCCGCGGGGTGGGCCCTATGGGTCCCCACATCATGATGATCGGCGTTCAGTCGGCAACACTTACGACCCAAGACCCGACGCAAGAGGGCGTATCGCCCAGCGAAGGGTCAACAGGGGTCGAGCCCACCGCGATGGTCACGATTTGGACCGTCCAAGTGGAGGCAGGACCATCGTGTCTGGTCCCGAGTATTTTAGTCGAGCCATCCGCTCGGCTGACATCCCGCCCAACTTCCGATTGGCGGCGGGAATCAGTAAGTTTACACGAGAGTCCAAGCCAGAAACATGGCTAGACGACTACCGAGTGGCAGTGCAGATCGGAGGAGGGGACGACCATGTCGCCATGAAGCACCTCCCTCTGATGCTCGATGGCTCGGCGGGAGCGTGGCTGAATCAGTTAGCCCCCTCGAGCATCTACAGTTGGGCAGATCTGGCCCGAGTGTTCATCAGGACCTTCGAAGGGACGTGCAAGCGCCCTGCGGGCCTCGTGGAGCTCCAGCATTGTGTCCAGAAGCCGAATGAGCCCCTGCGCGACTTCATCCAGCGTTGGACAACTCTCTACCACACGGTGGAGAACGTCACCGAGCACCAAGCAGTCTGCGCCTTCAAGGCAGGCGTGCGGTACAGAGAGCTGTACCTGAAGTTCGGCCGAACAGGTGACATCTCCATGAGCAAGATGATGGAGATAGCAGCTCGCTACGCAAATGGCGAAGAAGAGGACCGCATCTGAAGCGGCAAGCACAAGACAGTCGGCGACGGAGATGGAAGCAACACTCGGAAGCAAAAGCAAAAAGCTCCATCCACTCCGCAGGCAGAAGCTGCAGTCGTGACCAATGCCAAGTTCAGGGGCAAAGGGAAGGCGCAGTTTACCCCCAAGAAGAAGCCGTTCAATAATCCCATCCTGGACCAACCATGCCCGATTCATATGAAGATGGAGGAAGAGGGCAACCCCATATATCCGAAGCATACCACTCGGCAGTGTCGCCTCCTGATCCAGGGGTTCGGGGAAGGGCAACCGAGTGAGAAGGTCAATGAACAAGATGAGGAGGATAAGGAGGATCCGTTCCCCCAAGTCCATGCGACACTCATGAGTTTTGCTGACGTCAAAAGCAAGAGTCGATTGAAGCTGGTGAACAGGGAGGTTAACATGGCCACTCCAACCAGCCCCAAGTTCCTCAAATGGTCTCAGACTGCGATCACCTTTGACCAGTCGGATCATCCAGCGCATGTTCCCACCCCAGGAAGACAAGCTCTGGTCGTTGACCCGGTGGTGGAAGGAGTCCGATTGCGCAAAGTCCTTATGGACGGCGGCAGCGGTTTGAACATCATGTACGCTCACACTCTCAAGGGGATGGGCATTCCGATGTCCAAACTCAGCGAGAGCAGTATGCAGTTCCATGGAGTCGTCCCTGGACGGAAAGCCAAGTCACTCGGCCAGATCGCGTTGGACGTCGTTTTCGGCTCCGACAAGAACTTTCGCAAGGAAAAGCTCACATTTGAGGTGGTGGATTTCCAGAGCGCTTACCACGCAATCCTGGGCCGCCCAGCGTATGTGAGTTTCGTGGCCCGTCCATGCTACGTATACTTGAAGCTGAAGATGCCAGGCCCAAAAGGCGTGATCACCATCACAGGAAATCGGCAGCGAGCCGAAGAGTGCTTGCAGCAAGGATCAAGAATCGCCGACCAGCAGATGGCCGTCCTCGAGCTCGACGAGTACAAGAAAACAGTCGACTCCGCCGACCTGATGCGCTCAAAGAAGCCAGCTTCAGAATCCGCATTCCAGTCGGCGAGAGAGACGAAGAAAGTCAACATCCACCCGACGGACGACACTGCTGCCCCGACGAACATCTCCACCACCCTCGATCCTAAATAGGAAGCCGAGCTCACCCAATTCCTCCGTGACAACTGGGACATCTTCGCATGGAAACCCTCTGACATGCCAAGTGTACCCAGGGAGTTGGCTGAGCACCGACTGCATGTGGACCCCGTCGCTTGGCCCGTCCGAGAGAGCTTGCGCCGGTCCGCCGCGCACAAGAGCAAAGCAATTGGAGAGGAGGTGGCCAAGCTGCTGGCAGCCAACTTCATTCGCGAGGTTCACCACTCGGAGTGGCTCGCCAATGTCGTCATGGTGCCCAAGAAGGACAAGTCACTCGGAATGTGCATCGACTTCAAGCACCTCAATAAGGTCTGCCCGAAGGACCACTTTCCGCTCCCTCGCATAGATCAAATTGTTGATTCGACTACAGGATGCGAGCGTTTGTCATTTCTTCATGCCTACTCGAGCTATCATCAGATCCGTCTGTATGGCCTCGATGAATTAAAGACAACCTTTATCACCCCATTCGGGTGCTTCTGCTACATCACTATGCCATTTGGTTTGAAGAATGCATGAGCTACCTTTATGCGCATGATCCAAAAATGCCTTCTCGATCAGATCGGTCGGAATGTGGAGGCATATATGGATGATATCATAGTCAAGTCACGCAAAGGTTCCGACCTGCTGACTGACTTGGCAGAAACATTCGCCAACCTTCGTAGGTACGATATCAAGCTCAACGCCGCCAAATGTTCATTCGGCGTTCCCAGCGGAAAGTTACTCGATTTCTTCGTTTCCGAACGAGGGATCGATGTCAACCCCGAAAAGATCGGGACCATCGTTCGAATGGAGAGGCCGGTCAGAATACACGATGTTCAACGGCTCACAGGTTGCCTAGCGGCTTTGAGCAGGTTCATCAGTCGACTCGGCGAGAAAGCACTTCCTCTGTACCGACTCATGAAGAAATCATATACTTTCGAGTGGACAGACGAAGCCCAAGTCGCATTCGACGACCTCAAAGTCCTACTTTCCACCCAGCCGGTTCTTACTGCTCCGCTCAGTAAAGAACCCCTTCTTCTGTATATCGCGGTTACAAATCAAGTCGTCAGTACTGTTCTTACAGTCGAACGAGAAGAAGAAGGCAAAGCATACAAAGTTCAACGGCCATTGTACTACGTCTCCGAGGTCCTGACTCCTTCCAAGCAGAGGTATCCCCACTATCAAAAACTTATCTACGAGATTTACATGACTACGAAGAAGGTGGCTCATTATTTCCAAGACCACTTGATGTCTGTCGTTTCTGATGCTCCGTTGTCGGAAATTCTCCACAATCGAGACGCGTCAGGCCGAGTGGCGAAGTGGGCAATGGAGATGTTGTACTGCGATATCAAGTTCGAGGAAAAGAAAGCTATTAAGTCTCAAGCCCTGGCTGACTTCATAGCGGAATGGGTAGAACAACAGCAACCGACCCACATCTACTCGGCCCATTGGACAATGTTCTTTGATGGGTCCAAGATGTTGAATGGCTCCGGCGCTGGCGTTGTGATCATATCACCATAGGGCGACAAACTCAAGTACGTGATGCAGATACACTTCGATTCCTCCAACAACGAGGCAGAGTATGAAGCTCTCCTCTACGGATTGTGCATGGCCATCTCACTCGGCGTCCGCCGCCTGATGGTCTACGGCGATTCGGATTTGGTGGTCAATCAAGTGATGAAAGAGTGGGATGTCAGGAACCCCACCATGACCACATACTCCAATGCAGTGAGGAAGCTCGAGAAAAAGTGTGAAGGTCTGGAACTCCACCATGTTCCGCGACTGAAAAACCAAGCAGCAGATGAATTGGCGAAACTCGGATCCACTCGGAGACCAGTCCCGAGTGACGTCTGCCTCGAGCACCTTCACCTCCCTTCGGTCAAAGAAGATCCTTTTACAGAAGAACCAGTACAACCCAAGAGTTCAACAGATCCGACTGAAGTCGACGTACCTCCTGTGGTTGATCTGGTCGTGGAGATTCTTACTGTCATCCCCGATTGGACTGTGCCGATCATTGCATATATTCTGAGACAGGAACTACCAGAAGACGAAGTCCAGGCCAGGAAGATAGTCCGCAGATCGAAGTCGTTCACTGTCATTGATGGCCAATTGTACAAGGAGAGCGTTTCAAGCGTCCTCCAACGATGCATCTCTCCGGAGGAGGGACAGCTGATCCTGGAAGATATTCACTCGGGAACCTGCGGTCATCACGCCTCTTCGAGAGCAATCGTCGCCAAAGTATTCAGGGCTGGTTTTTTCTGGCTGCAGGCGAACGAGATGGCTAAAGATATGGTCGACCGATGTGATGGCTGTCAGTTCTACTCCAACAAGTCCCACAAGCCGACATCTGCGTTGAAGACAATCCCGCTCGTGTGGCCGTTTGCGGTTTGGGGATTAGACACAGTCGGACCATTCAAAACAGGCCAGGGGGATACACACATTTGTTGGTGGCAGTCGACAAGTTCACGAAATGGATCGAAGCTAAGCCCATCAAGAAACTCGACGCCTCAACAGCCGTCAAGTTTGTCAGGGACATCATCTCCAGACTCAGTGTACCTCACAGCATAATCACGGATAACGGGACAAACTTTGACTCGGAAAGATTCAAAGGTTTTTGTGCAAGCCAAGGTATCCGAGTGGATTTTGCTTCCGTAGCACATCCTCAATCCAATGGACAAGCAGAGCGGGCGAATGGACTCATTCTTCAGGGTTTGAAGCCCCGACTCCTGCGAGAGGTGGGCCACGCCGCTGGCGCATGGGTCATCGAGTTACCTTCAGTACTTTGGGGTCTCCGCACAACCCCGAACAGATCTACATGGCGATCACCGTTCTTCCTCGTTTATGGAGCAGAAGCGGTCCTTCCGAGTGACTTGCTTCATAATGCTCCACGAGTCGAACTCTTCCCCGAAGCTGAAGCAGAACAAGCAAGGCAAGATGGAGTGGACCCTCTGGAGGAGGAGCACGAGATGGCACTGACTCGCTCAACCATTTATCAACAAAATCTGCGGCGGTTTCATGCACGCCACGTTAGGAGTCGCACGTTCCAAGCAGGCGACCTGGTGCTCTGAGTGGATCAGCCAAGACCTCACAAGTTAGCCCCGGCCTGGGAAGGACCCTTCATCATCTCCAAGGTGCTGAACAACGGAGCATACAGACTCTACAACATCGGGAGGGAGACAGACAAACCGCGTGCATGGAATGGAGACCTCCTGAAGCGCTTCTACACGTGATCGTCGACTGAAGCAGTGTAAAGAACAAGTATTGATGAAATAATATAAAGCAGATTCAGTTTTTGCAGATTCAGAGTTCTTCCGCGGTCGCAAACTCCGGTCACACAAAAAAAAACTTAGTTGCGATCCAGAATCGCCTAAGTTCTACCTTTCTCCGACTGTGTACTAAACGTCGCACTCGCGGACTTAGGTGTGATCAGGAATCACCTAAGTAATAACTTTCTCCGAGTGTGCACTAAACGTCGCACTCGGGGACTTAGCTGTGATCAGGAATCACCTAAGTAATAACTTCCTCCGAGCGTGCACTAAACGTCGCACTCGGGGACTTAGCTGTGATCAAGAATCACCTAAGTAATAACTTTCTCCGAGTGTGCACTAAACGTCGCACTCGGGGACTTAGCTGTGATCAAGAATCACCTAAGTAATAACTTTCTCCGAATGTGCACTAAACGTCGCACTCGGGGAGTTAGCTGTGATAAGGAATCACCTAAGTAATAACTTTCTCCGAGTGTGCTCTAAACGTCGCACTCGGGGACTTAGCTGTGATCAGGAATCAACTAAGTAATAACTTTCTCCAAGTGTGCACTAAACGTCGCACTCGGGGACTTAGCTGTGATCAAGAATCACCTAAGTAATAACTTCTTCCGAGTGTGCGCTAAACGCCGCACTTGGGGACTTAGCTGTGATCAAGAATCACCTAAGTAATAACTTCCTCTGAGTGCGCACTAAACGTCGCACTCGGAGACTTAGCTGTGATCAAGGATCACCTAAGTAGTAACTTCCTCCGAGTGTGCGCTAAACGCCGCACTCGGGGACTTAGCTGTGATCAAGAATCACCTAAGTAATAACTTCCTCCGAGTGTGCAATAGACGTCGCACTCGGAGACTTTGCTATGATCAAGGATCACCTAAGTAATCGTTTTCTCCGAGTGTGCACTAAACGTCACACTCGAAACAACATTGCAACACAAGAGCAAAGGCTTTGATTCAGATTCAAAAGTTCTAGCAAAGATAGCTCACTCGGTGCGGATCAAGCTTACCCGCACCGATCTAAGAATGTGACGGCCAACAGCAGTGGCCAAAGTACCTTATAGATAAACACTCGGCATGCCGAGGATAAAAGTGTTCTTACGCATCATCCGGATTAACGCCAGGACTGGAGGGCTCTACGAACGTGTCCAGATCAATACCGTCGGCGATGCGGGTAGCGCTCTCAAGGAAAGTTTCCATGAAGTCTTCGAATCGAAGTTTCTTCGTATTGGCGACCTTCAATGTCTTCAGCTTCTCCTCGCGCACCTCCTTGCAATGGACTCGGACCAAGGACAGAGCAACATCTACACCACAACGAGCTGCAGATTTCTTCCACGACTGCACTCGGTTCGGAATCTCCTCCAGTCGCGCCATCAGGTTCTCCATCTCCTGCCGCGACTCATCTTCTGGTCAAAGCTCCTTGTCGATTTGGCTGACGACTTCTCTCAGTCGACCGATGAAAGGGCCAACTTTGCCCACGCGGATGTGCGCCCGGAGCAAATCCCGATTGGCGTCCTCGCCGAGTGGCACGTTGTCGCGAATCGATCGCTCCAAGTCTGCTGCTTCAACTTCAGCATCAACGCAAAAATCTGCAATAGAAGGACAAGCAAGCAATAAGCGCCGAGTGTGACGTACATAGGACAAACACTCGGCCAAAAACAGGACTTACCAGCCAGACGCGTCATCATCTGCCGAGCCCAGTCGTTGACATACTTCTCCTGAGCTATGCATCGTTTATTCAACACGACCATCTGACCCGTGAGAGAAGTCCTCTGTTTCTTCATCTTTTCCACTTCCTCAGTCAACACCTTGTTCGCTTCACGAGCCTGCTCCAATGCCTTCTCTCGCCCTCCAGAGCATCCTTCATGCCAGCCATTGCGAGCATGGCCGCATCAAGCTCACCAGCGAACTGATTCCTCTCCGCCCTGAGAGTCTCATAGGCCGTCCCCATTTCACAGGTTTTCTGCCAACAAACACCAAGGGACAATCAGAAAGTTCAACAAATAAAAGTCTAAGTTCTTCAGACCCCTGTTGACGCAAGCAGTCGACAGCGGTCTCGGGGACTACACCCAGTGGGTTCACTAAGAGTGACCCCAATGGCATGCAACTCAAGCAGGCCCGCCCTATTGGGATGCATGTTTTCACCTACGCCTACGAGTCCAATACTACCCGACCTGAGTACAACTTACTCTCGGGGACTCTTACAGTAAGTGCACTCCGAGTGCCACAATTGCTCGCAGTCGGTTATATTATTTACAGACACGACCAAAGTAAAGACAATATGTATAAAGACAACTGTCGGTGCAAGCACTCGACAGAAGTCTCGGTGACTACACCCACAGGGTTCACTCAGAGTGAACCCATTGCAAACAACAGATGCTATCCAAGAACACCCAGTGGGTTACAAGAGAAAAGTAAATACTTACTAGCCCACGTACTCGGATATTATCCCGCAACTCCAAGCTCCGCTCGTACAAGGACGCAACGGAGTCTTAGGCCCTCTTGGCTTCTCCAGCCATCAGCTCCGCCTGCACCATAGCTCCCTTGGCCGCTCCCACCTGCTCCTCCGGGAGATGCTGGATGTTGAACTCGACATTCGACAAGCCTGGCAGCGTCGGAAGTTCCCGAGGCATCCCAAGGTCCGCTCCAGTCGGCTCCTCTTCCACCAGCACCGGTTCAGTCTGTGGCAGCGCCTCAGTCGGCAGCACGTCGGCGGTGAGAGCAGCAGCAGGTGGAGCAGCCTCAAGAACAGGCTCCGCAGCTGGTTCGGCTCTCCCCTGGTCGCCCTCGTCCAGGCAAATCGCCCCTGACAGGCCGAATGACGCGAGGTCTCAGAAAAAGAAAGAAGCAGGACCTATGATAGAATTCGAGACGCGATAGTATAAAACACTCGGCGTCACTACAACGCACCTGGCTGGGACGAGACGACGTTGTCCTTGTCCATGGGATCATCTTCCTGGCGCGCCGGAGAGGTGGCAGAAGTAGCGACTCTGTCGAGTAAAATCCATTCGACCAGTAAACAGGAGTTCACCCGGATATCAGAAGGAATTGGAAGATGGATACACTTACGTGGAGGTGACAGGGACAGCAACCCTCATTCGCGGCAGAGCCTTCCGAGGCTTAGGCCCACTCGGTTTGGCCGCCTTAGAAGACTGACCCGCAGGCTCAGCATCGGCATCCCTGGTCCTCTTGGCACTTCGAACACTTGGGACCACCGGGACAGTGGGCGGAGCACTCGAAGACGCAGGAGGAGCCGAGGGAACGGCGGGCTCGTGTCGGCGCTTGGTCCGATGCTCTAATTGCGGAGGCGGCGAGTCCTGTTCTTCGTCTTCCTTCTCCTCCTCGCTAGTCTCCTCCTGCGATTCCCCGCTGTCGGAGACATACTCAGCGCTCTCCATGCTGCCCTCCTGGCTGCCTTCCTCCTCCTCGGCCGGAGTCCCATTCGAGACGGGGGAGAACCAGTTGGTCCACTTCTGCATAAATTTCAGTCGGCAACATCAGACATCACGTAGAGATTCAAACAAACGACAGGAATTAAGACAGTTAAGTGCACTCGACAAGTGTTGCTCACCTGATTCGGAGGAGGATGATCCGCGCAGTAAGGCTTCACTCGCCGAGATACTTTGGGATTCTCGCAGGGGCCTGTGATCTGGAGTACCCATGAGGTCACCTTCTCCTCAGTCATGCCCACCACGTTGGTCCGAGTGGAGTCTTCGGGCCCCGTGTAATGCCACATGGCATGGTCGCGAGCCTGCAGAGGCTGGATACGCCGACCGAGGAAGACCTCCAGCAAGTCTATGCCAGTGACCCCCCTCTTGACGACATCTACGAGTGCCTCAACCAAAGGCTGGATGTCGTTCTTCTCCACCTTCGTGAGCGCGAGCTGCTTAGGCGGGGCGGGCCGATGTAAACTAAAGGGAGGCAGCCCAGTCGACGCATTCGGACAGGCGATATCCTGGCAGTAGAACCACGTCAACTGCCAGTTCCTGACCGACTCACTTAACTGAAGAGCAGGATAACTACTCCGACTCTTTTTCTGGAAACCTAAGCCCCCGCAGAGCTGGAGGAGATGCGTCTTATCATCTGACTGGCTGAGTCGTTTGATGGTTTGGGATCTGACGGAAAAGATGTGTTTGAACAAACCCCAATGGGGAGGGCAGCCGATGAAACACTCGCACAAAACTATAAAGGCAGAGAGATGGGCAATGGCATTCGGGCGAAAGTGATGAAGTTGTGCCCCGAAGTGATTCATGATGCCCTTGAAGAAAGGATGCGGGGGCAAGGAGAAACCTCGGTGGACGTGGCTGAGCAGCAAGACGCGCTCCCCCTCCCGGGGCACCGGCTCGACCTCGTTCTCCGTCGGCAGCCTCCAGGACTTGTGCACGATCATCCCGTGCTCCACCAGCTGCAGCAGATCCCCCTCCGTCATCGTGGAGGGGAGGAAGTCGCCTTGAATCCACCCCGCCGACAGCAGCCGCTGCCGCCGCTGAGCAGGCGCCGTCGCCTTCCCCTTCTTCTTCCTCGCCTCCATCTTGCTGGTCTGACCCTTGGTCATGGCGGCAACTGCGAACCCTCGGGAGGAAGGAGAAGGAAGGAGTGTAGAAGCGCTGGAGGTGGCGAGAAGGACGGAGCAGGCGAGAGCGAAAGATTCGGCGAGCGTAACGAAGAAGCCTCGCCACTGAGATTTAAATAGGGTTCCGACTGCGTCACTGGCAGGTGGTCCCGAAACTTTATCCTCCCGACCCACCGCGGCGATATTAGTGGAGAGGTTGAAGGCACAAGAATCGAGGCGTCAGGCGCTACTCGAGCGCGATGGCGTCATCCCCGCTGAGCGCGCGGAAACCGAAATTTGAGGATCCCGGAAAATCCGCCGCTGTGAGTTGACCGGTCGCGTCAGAAGATGCCGCAGAAGCACTCGGCTCCCGATAGTCTGTTTCGCGAGTACTTCCACTCGTATTGTCGATCAGAAAAGTCAAAATGGACCGAGGAAAGCAACGCCCAAGCTAAGTCCGTTCCAGTCGGACCCAAACTTCAAACATCGCTTCGTCGTTCCAACCCCAATCCATTCGGGGACTAATGATGGGGTTATAGTCCTAGGGTAGGGTCATAGGCCTGCCCTGTACGTCCTACGCAAGGACTACCCCTCGCAAAGGACTAGACCCTTAGCCAGCACCGACTGAATTAAGGACTCCCTATCATCCAGTCGGTAACGTACCCTCGATCATCCAGTCGGAGACTAGCATTTGGAGCATATCAAGCTAACCGACTGGACACCACTCGGTACATCGTAACCCCCCTGGAGGGAAATGGTCGTACGTTTCCAGGTGCATTTATTAGCATTTAGGACGTACGTTACCTGTAACGTACACATTCAATTGCCACTGCTCCACTGCTGTACCGGAACCGTTATGGAGGGCAACGCACTCTATATAAGCCACCATCCCCCGCTGGTAAGGGGGTTAGCAACTCATTGTATTCCCTATTCCACTCGACAACAAGCTCCCTGAGCACTGAGACGTAGGGCTATTACCTCCACCGCAGAGGGGCCTGAACTCATACATCCTCGCCGTAGCTAGGACTCTGCCCATCCTTTTCGTACCCTACACATCTACTGTCAGGCTTATACCCATGACATAGGGGAAGCTCGAGCATCCGTCGGTCCGTTCGCGCGGCGTCGTGGTTTCTGGTAGGAGACCTCGTTCCAGCCCCCCCCCCCTCGGCGGAGTCCTCTCTATCTAATGCGACTATGATTGATTTGAGCTTGGTAGGTGGTCTCGGCATGGGGAGCTCCGGGAGAACGGGAGAAGCGACTAACGGCGACGTGCCAGTCGGATGGGCGGGCGACTTTTCCGCAGGTGCACGCGGCGCTAGTAGGCAGTTAATGCCGGCATCCCATTCCTCTACGGTCCGAGCGAGGGAGCACTCCCCCCGAAGCCATATCTCCGGCGGCGAGGAGGGATCCAGCGTGTGCCCGCGAGGCGACGGGGTAAGAGCAGCTAGCGGACCGACGGGCGAACGGGAGCTGATGCTGTCGGCGCGGATCGAACCAGACGTCGGCCCTCTCGTCAGAGCGGCAGTCGACTGACCGCCGGGACAGGCGTCGATGCGGGAGGAGCGGGCCGTCAGCAGGACGGCCGACAGACCGACGGGCGCGAGGGAGGGACTTCCTTCACGCCGAGCAGGGGATGATCCGGCGGATCTAGCTGGTGGCCTGCTCGTCATGGAGATTGATTGGTGGTGGCCGCCACAGCCGGGGTGGCTAGCGGCGCGGAGCGGGGGAGGAGCCGAGGCTCAGCTCAGCTCATGAGCGGAGCACACCGTGCATCTATGGAAGTTCCTTGCATGACATGTGCGTCCCCTCGTTCCCTTATCCCCTCTTCCCTCCCGAGGATTCCGAAAATCTCTCGGTTGGCCTCGACGACGAGTTCCAAAAGCCAGGTATTGGTGGCGGCGAGCAACAAAGACAACAGTATGAGGCGGCGACATGTCCAAGCACATCATTATAGTATGCGGCCGGTGAGTAGCAGTACATGCCGGCAAGTTGGGGAAGCGGATGCTTGTGGTGGCGAGCCCAAGAAGAAGAGGCCGTATGCGACCACTGCGAGCAAGAGCAGTACTAGGCGTTCATGAGCGGGGAAGCGGCGACTTTTGGCCGCGAGCAGAAACAGTGAAAGCGTGCCACCGTCGATATACGCGCCATATGCCTCGTTGGGAGTTGGTTTTGAGGCGTTGGTGGCCCCCGACGAGCGATGTAGTTTCCTGCTACATGACCGTCCAACGTGACGGTGGCGACATACCACGGCTTGGGCGTGATGTGGAGAGATTCTCCGGCACGTGGCGCGGCTACACCATCCAGCATGCGGCACACGAGCCCTCTTGCCCGACAGCTTGGAAGGGAGGCGACGCACGGCACGGAGCGGCCTCCCGGTCCCGCACCAGACCGACGCTTGCGGCGACTCCTCGCGTCATGATGCGACAAAATTGACAAGAATGACCCCTGGGGCGAAAGAACTCACGGATTGACCCCTCGGGGGAAAAAATTCACCGGCCTCACCCTTTTGTGTGGCGCCCGACACTTAGGCGCCACACTGTACTGTGTGACGCCTAGGTGTTCGGCGCCACACCCCCGACCACGTGGCATGTAGGGGCCCACCCCTAGGCAGTGTGACGCCTAAGCCTTAGGCGTCACACATTGTAATGTGTGGCGCCTAACGCTTGGGCGCCACACATTGACTTATACCAGCCACGGGCCCCACCCCCTCCCTCATTCCCCTCCCCCAGCCCCTCTCCCAGCCACTGCCCCCTCCCTCAAATCCTTCTCTAAATCACCAAATCTGAAGGTTTGGACCGGGCATTTGTTGTCCAATCACTCCCCTAAGATAATCCCCACCTCTCCCCTCATTCTCATCCAAAGGAAAATCTTTTGTGTTCATTTTTTTGCAAATTTGAGGAAACCCTAGTTTTTCATGAAATGTGGGATGTATATGATATTGTTTTATTTGTTTGTATGTTAGGATAAGTGGTATGATGGGGTTAGGATTAGGGTTGTTTGAATGTGTGCATTATGGTTGTTTTAGGGTTAGGCTAGGGTTAGGTTATGGTTAGGCTAGGGTTAGGGATGTTTGGTTGTGTTAGGGTTATGATGGGGTTAGGGTTATTTGGAAGTTAGGCAAGGGTTATTGTAATTGTATGATTGCTCATAAAAAAGGTTGTATGTTTTGTTGTTTAGGTATGGGAAGAACATGTGTTTATGTTCATCACGTGGACAAGGATGCCTTTTTAAAAGGCAATATTGATCCGGACCCGGATGAGCTTGACATGGTGTTCGATTTGTGTCCTGGTTATGGTGAATTGTTGGAACAAGTCCGAAAGGATTTGAATTGGATGGACCCTAGTGATGTAGTTGAGTTTGATGGTAGGCATAATGTGGGATTCGGAATGCACATTCGTTGGAAGACCATGCGTGTCAACTCCGAGCAACGTTGGCTTGCATACAAGGATACGGTGGCCGAATCACTAGACAAGGCTCTAGAGTTATTTGCCATAAAAACAAATGTTCCTAACTTGTTGGATTTGAACCGGGTTGCCTCTTCGATTGTTGAAGCTATTCCTGCAACCATCAACGAAGAGGCCAACATTGAACCTCTTTCTTGTGTCTATGAGGCTAATGAAGAGGTCAACATTGAACATGAACTATTGGTAGAGGCTAATTATGAGCACTATGATGATGGTAATGTTCTTCATGACAACAATCTTGGTGATTTGGACAAATATAATTTGCAAGAGACAATGGACCATTCCATTCCGTACTCACGTGGCTATGCCTCTGAGTCTGATGATGAGGGTCCCGATGAAGAAGTTGATGAAGAAGGGTTCACGGCAAAGGAGGCTGAAGCTTTCACGAATGTATTAAAGCGTGATCACTGGACACCATTGTTCGAGGATCTTAACCTTGCGGATGAAGCCGTGGTTGACGGTGGCGAAGGCATATTGTTTGGATTTAGGCCACCTTCTCATCGGGACACACATGGGAAGAATATTATTTTGCCGGGGTCAAAGTTCGAAACATTCTTTGAACTGAAGATGTGGTTGGATGAATATTCTGTTACGCATTATAGGCCACACAAAGTTGTTCATTCAAACATGAAGCTGCGTTACACGGTTGCATGTGAGGATAGAAGTTGTCCTTGGATTGTCCGTGCAAGACCATGGAAAGGAGGGCCAGGATGGAACATTGTCAGTTGTATGCCTCACATGTGTCGAGGCAAGAGGGTTGATGGTGCCCTATCGTCGCAAAGCCATAGACAACTAACCTCCGAGTTCATCGCTTATAGGCTTTCCAACTCCATCTCCTCTCTTCCTACAATGAGCATAAAAAGCGTACAAGACCTTGTGAAAGCCCTGTTTCACTACGAGGTGAAATATGGTAAGGCATGGAAAGCAAAGCAAGCCGCATTCAAGATGTTGTATGGTGATTGGGAGGAAGCATACAACCGCATACCTAGGTTGTTGGGAGCTATTGCCCACACTAACCCGGGCATGGTTCATGTGGTCGAGCCGTATTGGGAGAAAACAAGGATAAAGAATGGAAATAGGGTTCGCGTATTTGGCCGTGCATTTTGGGCATTTGAGAAATGTGTGAGGTCTTTCCAGCACTGTCGTCCTGTCATCTCCATCGATGGCACGTTTTTGACCGGACAATTCAAGGGCACTTTGTTGGTTGCAATAGCAAGTGATGCCAATAACCGGTTGATGCCTTTGGCTTTTGCTTTGGTTGAGGCAGAGAACAATGTTAACTGGGAATGGTTCTTGCATATTTTGAGAACCAAAGTATTACTGTTTGAGAGGGAAATATGTGTCATATCGGATCGTCATCAAGGCATACTTAACGCGGTTGACATTGTCATTCCCGGCCATGCTCCTTTGCATCATCGATGGTGCATGAGGCATTTCGGTGCAAACTTCTACCGGGCATGTGGTAGCAAGGAGTTGGCGGATGATCTTCAAGATTGTTGTCAAGCATTTTCTGACAAACGATTTGCAAGATTGTACAATGCTTTGCTTGTAAACAAAAAACTTGATGCAGGTGGACTTGAGTTTCTTAACATGCACATTGAACTTCGGGCCAAGTGGGCACGAGCTTATGACGAAGATGGCCGAAGATATGGTCAAATGACCAGTAACATGGCAGAATGCTTCAACCGGGTGTTGAAGGGTGTCCGTGCGTTGCCGGTGACGGCAATAGTTCAATACAGATTTGTCACATCCCTAACCCTTAAGCAAGTTAGCCTTGTGCTCATGTCTTCTTTGCATTGCATCTAAGATTTTTCAACAAGAACAACAAAGTGGCAAAGGAAAAACTCAAACCCTAGCCACTATTTCAAATAAAGGATTTCTCAAACTAGTTAAAATCAATGAACCCAAAATGGCCTCAAGAAATGTTCAACCTTTCTGATAAATCATGAAAGTAAATGAGCATTGGAGAAAACTATTTTCTTGACACTTTAACCATTTTAAATTAATGCAAAAGCCACTGGTTTCAAACTTTAAATTTGAAATCAGAAACTATAAATTTTCAAAAATGTTGAAAACTTTGGAAATGGATGGGAATATTATAACAAATAATCAGGTGTGTCTAATATAATTTTTACCACCTTTTTGGAGCTGAAATAAATAGCAAAATATTAGTTAACAAAACAGAACAAAACAGAAAAGAAAAAGGAGGAAGAAAACCTTACATGACGCCTGAGGAGGCCCAGCCCACCAGGGGCAGGGTCGTCTTCTTCCTCTGCCTTCTGGCAGAGGGGAGATCGACCACGGCGGCCCCCTCCACCTCCTGCTTCGCCGTGGCGAGCTCCAGAGCCTCCGTGCCAGCGCGACGACGGGGATAAGCTCCCCAGGGTCTCCTCTATCCATTCCCCAGCACCGTTTTCCCTCTCCTCTCGGATCTTGCCCTCCCTCCTGCTGCCGCCATTAGAGCCGAGCTCGAGCTCGAGCCGCAGCGCTTCTAGCCACGGGAACATTCCTCCGAGGAGTTCGTTAGCTCCGCCTCGTCGAGCCGGTCCTCCCTGCAGAAGCCGAAGCTTCCCCGAGCTCTGCATCGCCCCCAATGCCATCGTCTTCCACCTCTGGCCGCCGGAACTCTCCCGTCGATTCGCTCCCTCCGGCGCACCCCCGAGCCCTTCAACAACACCATCGGAACCGTCGTGAGCTCGTCGTCGTTTCCCCTCTCGCCCCACGCTCTTCCGTGCATCATAGCCCCGTTCCCCACCAAGGCCGAGAGCTTCTCGCCGCCGGTCATGTCGTCGTCGTCGCTATGGTGTCAGATCCACGCGCTCGAGGTAGGGGTCGAGCTCCTGGAGCCTCCAGGAGCGTGATGAGCCCTCCAGCTGCCGTCCCCGTGCCCTAGAGCCGTCTCTCATAGAAGGCCGAGCTTCGGCCGCCGCTCCGACTCGTCGGCGGCGCCTCTCCCGGCGACACTAGCTTCCCCTGATGCCCCTGCTAGATGCGGCGTTGCACCAGCTAACCGTAGCTCCTTTTTGCGCCCAAAACCGACGGGCGATGCGCTGTCTAGCTCTCTCCGGCGAGCCCTCCGCCGTGCCCGTGGTCGCCGCCGGCCATGCTCCGGTGGGGGTCGACGTGGCAAAGCTAACCCAGCATCTTAGGGGCTTAATCACTCGCTGACAGTGGGCCCAAGGCCAAGTCAAACCCCAATTAGGACTGGTCAGCGCGGGATTAGTCCCAGAGAGGCTGACCAGTGGGTCCCCCCTGTCAGGTTTGACCTGAACAGGTCGGGTGACCTGCTGACGTCAGTCTGATGCAATAAATAGAATTTCCAGTATAGAAATAATTCCAGGAAATTACTAAAACTTGTAAAAATCATAGAAATTAATCTGTAACTCCAATGAAAATAATTTATGTATGAAAAAGTATTAGAAAAATTCAAGGATTCTGATTATGCTATTTTCAACCATGTTTGAAAAAGTTACAGAACCCTAACATGTAGAATAAGGAATAATTCAATTCTTATAATTACTTTATAAATGGAATTTGGAAAATATTCAAATTTCATTATGAATGCAATGATCACACACTGTCCTAGTTACAAATCAGTACCATAACATGACATCTCATGCATGCTAACATCAAGTTGATTTGAGCATCACGTCGAATCAATTAAACCGGTATCCGAGAATACCCCGTTTGAATTGATATTCGAATGTGATTCAAATCAACTCTAAACCTAATACATGTTGATTGTAACAACCTATCACCTTGCATTCTCATGCCATGCTCATGCATCATTTTTGAGTGCATATGATTGTTATTGAATGTTGCCATTCATTTCGGTAGGCTCCGCACCCCCGGATTCCACCGAATATCTGTCTGACGGATATCGTTCCTCCTCTGAGCAACAAGGCAAGCAACCATTTTGATCATCCCGATAATTCCCATGTTCTTGCTCCTGCACTTATTTATTTGCATTAGGATCAAATGCATTAACTGCTTTTGCCACGTTAGTTGAACCCACTTCCTTTGCATGACCTAACCTTGTCACAGTAAATAGCCGAACCTTGCAACCTAGCATACCTGGTAGTTGCTTGAGCTATGATGTGCCTTATCCTTCTATGCATGCTATGCTTAGAGTTGTGTATGGTTTGTCATCTGGGAGATGAACAGAATTGTGGAATGTGTTCGGTGAGCAAAGGTTGTGTGTTGAACTTGATTTGGTAAAGGTACCGGTGAAAGGCTGTGTAGGAGTACATGGCGGGTTGTTTCATTGGAACCGTCCTTAGGAACTGAGTTCCGTGTATGTAATCCAAGACTAGATACTACCACATGTTGGGCCCTGAAATATGACCCCGCTCGGCCTATTAATCGCTTAGTACTCGGTCCAGGAGTTGCAAGTAGTTTCTGGTGTTTATAGTAATGCTGGAGGCCGTGCATGGTGCTGACCTGAGAGGTGGACCGTGATGCGGTAGGCAGTGGCACGGTGTACCAAGTGGCACCCGGATGGTGGGCTTGGGAACCCTGCGCACATCGTTTGAGGCCGTGGCGGAAACCTCGGCCGGACTTCCGTACGGGTTACTCTCAGATAGGCGATAAACCTGGACTAGGTACTAGTGCGGTTAACGGTCGTGGCCGACTCCCTCGCTGGGCTTCCGCTTGAAGGTTGCCGAGGTGCATGACGTGCACATGCGATAAGTGGCGAGAGCGTGTGTGACGAAGTACACCCCTGCAGGGTTATGATCTATTCGAATAGCCGCGTCCGCGGATATGGACTACTTGGAGACATATGTTTTTCATAGATAACTTCAATGGCTACTCATAAAATTGTCAAGATAAGCGTGAGTGTCGTGGACGGCATTTCCGTATGGAGACGGAATGATTCCATGATAGTGTATTGTTGTGGTGTTAGTGGACTCGTGTGCGAGAAATCAAGTTGTCAAAATTATTTGAAAATGCAAGTGTCTAGCCACGAGTCAAATGCTGGCTTTCCGCATGAAACCCCACAATACCTTTTGATATCTTGCATGAGTAGTTAGTTCTCCTAAAGTCTTGCTGAGTACCTTCGTACTCATGTTTGCTTAATAAATGTTGCAGAGGTTGCTAATGACCCTAATGGAGGGTTCTTCGTAGACATCGACGACGACGAGTATCTGGTGTCCCAGCTACGATCTGGCCCTACGTTGGATCTGTAGTATAGTCAGGCCATGTGCCTTTAGTTGCCCTGTCTGTACTCAGACAGTTTAAAACTCTTCCGCTAGCTTGTAACCGAATGATTGTTATTATGGGTCATGAGACCCTTAATGTGTAATATTATGTGTGTGCTCTTCCGAGCCTCTTAAATGAAGCTTGTATGTTTATGGTTATGTTGTGATGCCATCGATGTATCTATACATATCGGTATGCCATGCGTACGTGTGTCTTACTTGATATGTATGGGGTTCGAATACCTAGTCGTGAACTTTTGTAGCACTCCTTACAAGGAAATGCCCCTTTGTGATCCAACGAGCCTTGGTAGTTCGCTACTGCTCCGGACACATTGGTTGACCGGCATGTGTCCTTCTTAGCTGCTGTGTCTATCCCCCTTGGGGAAATGTCACGCGACGTAATGGAGTCCTTGTAGCTTGCTACGACTCGTCTACGTTTGCTGATGACCGACACCTGCTTTGTTGGGTCATGTATGCCTGTCCTTGTGCGGTACTGCCACTTTGGTTTATGACTAGACATGTCGATCCGGGTTCTTTGACATTGGAATGCTAGCAACACTATTGCATACGTGAGTCAAAAGACGCAAACGGTCCCGGCTAAGGTAAGGCTGCAGCCGTGGAGTTAACCGTGCGTGAGATCGCAAAGGGATGCGATGTGTTACAGGCTGGATTCCTATGGCTTAGGATCGGGGTCCCGACAACGTTGGTATCAGAGCCTGACTGACTGTAGGATTACTAAACCAAACTGGTCGAAGTTGAGTCTAGAATTGCTTTAGTTATATATAAGGGAATTGTTTGTGGAAGGGAACGTAAGACTCTTGTTCTCTTCTCAAGTTATTCTATTCTGGTCATCCTCGTCTTTTCTACGGGAATTAAGGACTAGGTTACTCATCTTCTTCTAGGCTCGTGTTCTGATCGGTAGATTATAGGACTACGGGTCAAGAGACATTGGGTTTCTTTTATTCCTAGGAAGCAGGAAGTAAGTTTGATGATCAGAGAGTTGAACTTGATAGTTGAGTGGTTACGCTATTCCATTTTGGGTTGTCTCAAAATTTGTTTTGAGCATTTACAGCCGTTATGCTGCCGAATTTTGCATTCGGAGCTCTAATGCTTTTGCATTACTCTCTATTTACAGATGCCTGGCCGTCCTTCTCGTCAGGTGGTACGTCTGAGCAGGTGCATTGATGTGCCGGGTCATACGGCCATGCTGGTCAGGGTGATGTCGGTGTGCGGTTACCGCTGGTACCCCGAGTACACAGTGGAGGAACAGTACCGAGACTTCAACCAGAGCCAGTACATCTGCACTGTTAGGGTATTTCCAGACCACCCTGGAGCTGAGAAGCCAATCCATTGGTCCTATGGGTTGGGGGTCACTGTTGACATGGCAGTACAGGATGCTGCCTATTCAATGCTGACCATTATGAGAGCGAGACATGCACTGCTGCAGAATTCAGAGTTTTGCTATGTTCCGGCCTCTCAGCCTGGTGAAGAGGGATACCTCAGTGGAGTCTATTTTGATTCTTCTATGGAGGATCCACTACTGCAGTCCACTGTTGAGATGCTAGAGAACAGAGACAGGGATGCTCGTGCTCTCCGCATGGAGCTTTATGCTACCCGTGCCCGTCTGTGGACAGCTTTGACGCAGCTGGCACCGGTAGTCCAGACAGGGTATGGAGAGATGGAGATGCTGAACCCTGTTAGGATCCATCTTCCGGCCCACGTTGACTGGCCAGCTATAGGAGGAGTCACACCTCTTCGGGGACCCCTCTTACCACCAGTCAGGGGACCAAGGCCACATCCGTGTCCTTATGGATCCCAGGGATCTTAGGCTAGAGTGTTTCCTGATCCGCAGGTTGAGCTTCCAGGCCATGGAGGTAATCTCTATGAGATGTTCTATGCGGATGCCTGAGCTGTGAGCGGAAGGATAGTATGGTAGTAGCCGTACGTTCACAGTCCTGTGTGACTTGTGAAGTATGGTTGTAATGTGAAATGAATTCCGGAGGCCTAGATAAATAATGTATAGGCAGCTTGTAAGCCTCTGATGAGCAGTTTCACAATTTCAGTAGTTTGTTCTTCAGTTAAGGGTGTACTGAACTATGTAAGGGTGTGTATGGACCATGGTGTATATATATAGCAGTTGCTTGTTACCATGCTGTTCGGATATTAATTCCGCATTTCGTGTGTTCAGTACATTCTTAATCCATAGCTAGTATTGATATGATGTTGGTCTAAGCTATGAGTTTGTTTGTCAGGATGGTGTTCACCAGGTTGAACCGTGCCCCTGCTCATGAGCAAGGTGAGGGTAGTCAAGCGTCGCAGGAAGACCTGCCTCACCCACCTTCTCTGGTAGAAGTGATGCTTGAGGCAGAAAGAAACAAAAGGGAGACCAACCGACTGTTAGAGCGTATTGAGCAGAATATGGCTCGACAGCCTAGGAATGCCGCAGTGTCCCTCAATGACTTTGTGAAGTTGAATCCTCCAAAGTTTCATCATTCCGTCGATCCCCTCGACGTTGATGACTGGCTGTGCAGCATCTCACGCAAGATTCACTCTGCGAATGTGTCTGAGGCCGACAAGGTGACCTTTGCGGCGTATTTCCTGGAAGGACCCGCCAATCTGTGGTGGGAGAATTTTGAAGCTATGCGTCCCGCTGAACCAGTGGCCACATGGGCAGACTTCAGTGCAGCTTTTCGTCTGCACCATATTCGAGAGGGCCTGATGGACAGAAAGAGAGAGGAGTTCTGTGCCTTCACTTAGGGCAAGTTGTCTGTGGATGCCTATAGCCGCGAGTTCGGTAACCTCGCCCGCTATGCAACAGCGGAGGTGTCTACTGACACCAAGAAGAAAGCAAGGTTTCATAAGGGTTTGAGCCCTGAGCTCCGTCGTGATCTGCGCCTCCATGAGTGTGCAAGTTTTCAAGCCCTAGTCAACAAAGCGATCAGTGCCGAGACTGGTCATACTGACTTCGAAGCCACAAGGAAGCACTCCCGTGACTTTGGCTCATCTTCTGGTTCCGCGTTTCCAAAACGCAGGCTGTGGTTCCAAACAGTTCTCTACCACCAAGATACACTCCGAGGCCATCCTACGTGGCGCCTCAGACGAATCAGGCCAACCCTCCAGCAAAAGCTTATGGTGGTCCAGCTAGCAATGCTGCACCACGTGCCAACCGGGTGATATGCTACAAGTGTGGAGAACCAGGGCACTATTCCCGTGATTGTCCTCAGAATGTGGGTGCCAAGCAACCCGGAAAGTCCGTCGGGCAAGCCAAGTCGGGCAAAGCTTACTATGTGAAGCCAACTCCTGCACGTGGCCGTGTGAACTATGTGTCAGCAGAAGAAGCTGCAGAGGATCCTGACGTCATGCTGGGTACGCTTCTTGTTAATAATCACCCAGCATCCGTTCTCTTTGACACTGGGTCTTCTCATTCCTTCATTTCAGAAAGTTATGCACAGTTGCATAACATGTCTTTTTGTGATATGCCAATCCCATTGGTTGTCCAAACTCCTGGTAGTAAATGGCAAACCTCTAGGATAACCTATGACAATGAAATTCTAGTAGATAGGCTAGTTTTTCTAGCCTCATTGATAGCATTGAAATCTTTGGATATTAATATCATCTTGGGCATGGACTGGATGTCAGCTCACTATGCCAAGATTGATACTCATTCTAGAAATGTCCAGCTTACCCATCCCTCGGGTGAGATAGTAAATGTCTCCACTCGAGTTGCCAAATGCCAACTCTATTCCTTAAATGCCAACACTCTTCCGGAACTCGAAGACATTCCGGTAGTCCGTGACTTCCCGGATGTTTTTCCAGAGGAACTGCCAGGAATTCCACCTGACAGAGATGTGGAGTTTGTGATAGATCTTGTTCCGGGAACTGTCCCAATAGCCAGAAGACCTTATAAGATGGCACCCCTGGAGCTAGCCGAACTTAAGAAGCAATTAGATGAGGCTTTGAACAAAGGTTTCATTCGTCCTAGCTCTTCTCCTGGGGCTTGTCCCGTCCTCTTCGTCAAGAAGAAAGACAGAACGGATCGGATGGTTGTAGATTACCGACCAGTTAATCTGGTCACCATAAAGAACAAGTATCCGCTCCCCAGGATTAACGATCTGTACGATCAGCTTGCTGGATCCTCAGTCTTCTCCAAAATGGATTTGAGGTTGGGATACCATCAAATCAAGATTAAGAACGGGGACATTCCAAAAACGGCTTTTGTTACTCGTTATGGCCAATATGAGTACACCGTTATGTCCTTCGGTTTAACCAATGCCCCAGCCACCTTCTCTCGGCTGATGAATTCAATCTTCATGGAGTATTTGGATAAATTCGTCGTAGTATACCTCGATGATATTCTCATCTACTCAAAGAATGAACAAGAACATGCCGAGCATCTAAGGCTGGTATTGATGAAACTTCGAGAGCATCGCCTTTATGCCAAATTTTCAAAATGCGAATTCTGGTAACCAGAAGTGACCTATCTAGGCCACGTAATATCTGGTAAGGGTATTGTTGTCAATCCCGAGAGAGTTCAAGCTGTCCTTGATTGGACTCAACCTGAATCGGTTAAGCAAGTTAGGAGTTTTCTTGATCTAGCGAGCTATTGTCGCCGCTTTGTCGAGAATTTCTCCAAGGTTGCAAAGCCTCTAACTGAACTCCTCAAGAAGGATAAAAAGTTCGAGTGGACACCATAGTGTGAGCATAGTTTTCAGGAACTGAAAAGACGCCTGACTTCCGCACCTGTGTTGCTACCACCAGATTTTTCTAAGGACTTTGTTATCTATTGCGACGCCTCGCGACAAGGATTAGGTTGCATTCTCATGCAAGATCGTCATGTGATCGCATACGCATCTCGACAGTTGCGTCCACATGATGATAATTATCCCACACATGACCTTGAGCTTGCAGCTGTGGTCCATGCACTAAAAACCTGGCGACATTACCTGCTGGGTAATCGTTGCGAAATATTCACTGATCACCAAAGTATGAAATATATCTTCACCCAGCCGGATTTGAATCTCAGGCAAAGACGGTGGGTTGAGTTGATCTCGGATTACGGCTTAGGGATAACTTACACCCCGGGGAAGGCCAATGTCATGGCCGATCCGCTAAGTCGTAAATCTTATTGTAACAATTTGATGCTACAACAAGGTCAACCACATCTCCATGAGGACTTTCGGAAGTTGAATCTTCATATTGTTCCTCAAGGATTCCTTTCTACCCTGGTGGCGAAGCCTACTCTTAAGGATCAAATTATAGATGGCCAAAAGCGTGACAAGGGTATATCACGGATCAAGAAGAATATTTTTAGCGGAAACGCTAAAGAATTTTCCATGAACGATCAAGGTGTTGTGTTCTTCCAGAATCGTTTAGTGGTTCCTAAGAACCCACATCTAAGGCAGTTAATCCTTAAGGAGGCTCATGATTCTCCTCTCACCATTCATCCCGGTAGTACTAAGATATATCAGGACCTACGCCAGAGGTTCTGGTGGACTAGGATGAAGAGAGAAATTGCTAAGTTCGTTGCTAACTGCGACGTTTGTCGTCGAGTTAAGGCAGAACATCAAAGGCCTGCTGGCACCCTTCAACCTCTAGCTATTCCTAAATGGAAATGGGATAAAGTTAGCATGGATTTCATTACCGGATTTCCCAAGACCAAGAAAGGAAATAATGCTATCTTTGTGGTCATTGACCGTCTTTCCAAAGTGGCTCATTTTCTTCCTGTTCGTGAGAGTATAATAGCTAGCCAGCTAGCAGAGTTATATATCTCTCGAATAGTGTCTCTTCATGGCGTTCCCCTGGAAATTAACTCGGACGTGGAAGAATCTTTACTTCTCGCTTCTGGGAAAGTTTTCAGAATGCCATGGGGACTCACCCATCTTTTAGCACTGCTTTCCATCCCCAATCAAGTGGTCAAGTAGAAAGAGTGAATCAAATCCTAGAAGATATGCTCCGAGCTTGTGTTATATCGTTCGGTATGAATTGGGAGAAGTGTCTTCCATTCACCGAATTCTCTTATAACAATAGTTACCAATCGAGCTTGGGCAAAGCCCCTTTTGAAGTTCTCTAGGGACGAAGATGTCGAACACCTCTTAATTGGTCAGAAACCGGAGAGAGGCAACTTTTTGGCCCGGATATGATCCAGGATGCAGAAGAACAGGTTCGCATTATTCGTGAAAAGTTGAAAACGGCCCAGTCTCGTCAAAAGAGCCAATATGATCGTCATCATAAGGCTGTGACCTTTGAAGTTGACGAGAAGGCTTACCTTCGGGTTACACCTTTGAAGGGTACCCATCGTTTCGGTATCAAAGGAAAGTTGGCTCCTTGTTACATTGGTCCTTTTCGCATTCTTGCCAAACGAGGAGAAGTTGCCTACCAGTTGGAACTTCCTCCGCATCTTTCCAAGGTTCATGATGTTTTCCACGTCTCGCAACTCAGGCGTTGCTTTTCGGATCCTATCCGTGAAGTGGACCACGAAACGCTTGATCTACAAGATAACATTTCATACCGAGAATACCCCGTGCGTATTCTTGATCAAGCTGAGCGTACCACTCGACGTTGAAACCTCAAGTTTCTTAAAGTTCAATGGTCAAATCATTCTGAAAAGGAGGCAACTTGGGAAAGAGAGGAGCCTTGTGCTCATGTCTTCTTTGCATTGCATCTAAGATTTTTCAACAAGAACAACAAAGTGGCAAAGGAAAAACTCAAACCCTAGCCACTATTTCAAATAAAGGATTTCTCAAACTAGTTAAAATCAATGAACCCAAAATGGCCTCAAGAAATGTTCAAACTTTCTGATAAATCATGAAAGTAAATGAGCATTGGAGAAAACTATTTTCTTGACACTTTAAGCATTTTAAATTAATGCAAAAGCCACTGGTTTCAAACTTTAAATTTGAAATCAGAAACTATAAATTTTCAAAAATGTTGAAAACTTTGGAAATGGATGGGAATATTATAACAAATAATCAGGTGTGTCTAAAATAATTTTTACCACCTTTTTGGATCTGAAATAAATAGCAAAATATTAGTTAACAAAACAGAACAAAACAGAAAAGAAAAAGGAGGAAGAAAACCTTACATGACGCCTGAGGAGGCCCAGCCCACCAGGGGCAGGGTCGTCTTCTTCCTCTGCCTTCTGGCAGAGGGGAGATCGACCACGGCGGCCCCCTCCACCTCCTGCTTCGCCGTGGCGAGCTCCAGAGCCTCCGTGCCAGCGCGACGACGGGGATAAGCTCCCCAGGGTCTCCTCTATCCATTCCCCAGCACCGTTTTCCCTCTCCTCTCGGATCTTGCCCTCCCTCCTGCTGCCGCCATTAGAGCCGAGCTCGAGCTCGAGCCGCAGCGCTTCTAGCCACGGGAACATTCCTCCAAGTAGTTCGTTAGCTCCGCCTCGTCGAGCCGGTCCTCCCTGCAGAAGCCGAAGCTTCCCCGAGCTCTGCATCGCCCCCAACGCCATCGTCTTCCACCTCCGGCCGCCGGAACTCTCCCGTCGATTCGCTCCCTCCGGCGCACCCCCGAGCCCTTCAACAACACCATCGGAACCGCCGTGAGGTCATCGTCGTTTCCCCTCTCGCCCCACGCTCTTCCGTGCATCATAGCCCCGTTCCCCACCAAGGCCGAGAGCTTCTCGCCGCCGGTCATGTCGTCGCCGTCGCTATGGTGTCAGATCCACGCGCTCGAGGTAGGGATCGAGCTCCTGGAGCCTCCAGGAGCGTGATGAGCCCTCCAGCTGCCGTCCCCGTGCCCTAGAGCCGTCTCTCATAGAAGGCCGAGCTTCGGCCGCTGCTCCGGCTCATCGCCGGCGCCTCTCCCGGCGACCCTAGCTTCTCGTGATGCCCCTGCTAGATGCGGCGTTGCACCAGCTAACCGTAGCTCCTTTCTGCGCCCAAAACCGACGGCCGATGCGCTGTCTAGCTCTCTCCGGCGAGCCCTCCGTCGTGCCCGTGATCGCCGCCGGCCATGCTCCGGTGGGGGTCGACGTGCCAAAGCTAACCCAGCAGCTTAGGGGCTTAATCACTCGCTCGCAGTGGGCCCAAGGCCAAGTCAAACCCCAATTAGGACTGGTCAGCGCGGGATTAGTCCCAGAGAGGCTGACCAGTGGGTCCCCCCTGTCAGGTTTGACCTGAACAGGTCGGCTGACCTGCTGACGTTAGTCTGATGCAATAAATAGAATTTCCAGTATAGAAATAATTCTAGGAAATTACTAAAACTTGTAAAAATCATAGAAATTAATCTGTAACTCCAATGAAAATAATTTATATATGAAAAAGTATCAGAAAAATTGAAGTATTCTGATTATGCTATTTTCAACCATGTTTGAAAAAGTTACAGAACCCTAACATGTAGAATAAGGAATAATTCAATTCTTATAATTACTTTATAAATGGAATTTGGAAAATATTCAAATTTCATTATGAATGCAATGATCACACACTGTCCTAGTTACAAATCAGTACCATAACATGACATCTCATGCATGCTAACATCAAGTTGATCTGACCATCAGGTCGAATCAATTAAACCGGTATCCGAGAATATCCCGTTTGAATTGATATTCGAATGTGATTCAAATCAACTCTAAACCTACATGTTGATTGTAATAACCTATCACCTTGCATTCTCATGCCATGCTCATGCATCATTTTGAGTGCATATGATTGTTATTGAATGTTGCCATTCATTTCGGTAGGATACGCGCCCCCGGATTCCACCGAATATCCGTCTGACGGAAATCGTTCCTCCTCTGAGCAACAAGGCAAGCAACCCTTTTGATCATCCCAATAATTCCCATGTTCTTGCTCCTGCACTTATTTATTTGCATTAGGATCAAATGCTTTAACTGCTTTTGCCACGTTAGTTGAACCCACTTCCTTTGCATGACCTAACCTTGTCACAGTAAATAGCCGAACCTTGCAACCTAGCATACCTGGTAGTTGCTTGAGCTATGATGTGCCTTATCCAGCTATGCATGCTATGCTTAGAGTTGTGTATGGTCTGTCATCTGGGAGATGAACAGAATTGTGGAATGTGTTCGGTGAGCAAAGGTTGTGTGTTGAACTTGATTTGGTAAAGGTACCGGTGAAAGGCTGTGTAGGAGTACATGGCGGGTTGTTTCATTGGAACCGTCCTTAGGAACTGAGTTCCGTGTATGTAATCCAAGACTAGATACTACCACATGCTGGGCCCTGAAATATGACCCCGCTCGGCCTATTAATCGCTTAGTACTCGGTCCAGGAGTTGCAAGTAATTTCTGGTGTTTATAGTAATGCTGGAGGCCGTGCATGGTGCTGACCTGAGAGGTGGACCGTGATGCGGTAGGCAGTGGCACGGTGTACCAAGTGGCACCCGGATGGTGGGCTTGGGAACCCTGCGCACATCGTTTGAGGCCGTGGCGGAAACCTCGGCCGGACTTCCGTACGGGTTACTCTCAGATAGGCGATAAACCTGGACTAGGTACTAGTGCGGTTAATGGTCGTGGCCGACTCCCTCGCTGGGCTTCCGCTTGAAGGTTGCCGAGGTGCATGACGTGCACATGGCGATAAGTGGCGAGAGCGTGTGTGATGAAGTACACCCCTGCAGGGTTATGATCTATTCGAATAGCCGCGTCCGAGGATATGGACTACTTGGAGACATATGTTGTTCATAGATAACTTCAATGGCTACTCATAAAATTGTCAAGATAAGCGTGAGTGTCGTGGACGGCATTTCCGTATGGAGACGGAATGATTCCACGATAGTGTATTGTTGTGGTGTTAGTGGACTCATGTGCGAGAAATCAAGTTGTCAAAATTATTTGAAAATGCAAGTGTCTAGCCACGAGTCAAATGCTAGCTTTCCGCATGAAACCCCACAATACCTTTTGATACCTTGCATGAGTAGTTAGTTCTCCTAAAGTCTTGCTGAGTACCTTCGTACTCATGTTTGCTTAATAAATGTTGCAGAGGTTGCTAATGACCCTAATGGAGGGTTCTTCGTAGACATCGACGATGACGAGTAGCTGGTGTCCCAGCTACGATCTGGCCCTACGTTGGATGTGTAGTATAGTCAGGCCATGTGCCTTTAGTTGCCCTGTCTGTACTCAGACAGTTTAAAACTCTTTCGCTAGCTTGTAACTGAATGACTGTTATTATGGGTTGTGAGACCCTTAATGTGTAATATTATGTGTGTGGCTCTTCCGAGCCTCTTAAATAAAGCTTGTATGTTTATGGTTATGTTGTGATGCCATCGATGTATCTATACATATCGGTATGCCATGCGTACGTGTGTCTTACTTGATATGTATGGGGTTCGAATACCTAGTCGTGAACTTTAGTAGCACTCCTTACAAGGAGATGCCCCTTTGTGATCCAACGAGCCTTGGTAGTTCCTTACTGCTCCGGACACATTGGTTGACCGGCATGTGTCCTTCTTAGCTGCTGTGTCTGTCCCCTTTGGGGAAATGTCACGCGACGTAATGGAGTCCTTGTAGCTTTCTACGACTCGTCTACGTTCGCTGATGACCGACACCTGCTTTGTTGGGTCATGTATGCCTGTCCTTGTGCGGTACTGTCACTTTGGTTTATGACTAGACATGTCGATCCGGATTCTTTGACATTGGAATGCTAGCAACACTATTGCATACGTGAGTCAAAAGACGCAAACGGTCCCGGCTAAGGTAAGGCTGCAGCCGTGGAGTTAACCGTGCGTGAGACCGCAAAGGGATGTGATGTGTTACAGGCTGGATTCCTATGGCTTAGGATCGGGCTCCCGACAACATTCGACAAGTTGAGAGCATACTTTCTAAAGTACTCACAAGAAACAGATGATCAGATTGCGGGAGAGAACAAGAAAAAGTATAAGTACCAGTTTCCACCAAAGGTTGAAAAATGAATGGTATTTCAATCACGGAAAGCTGACTCCCAAACGGCTACCCTGTACAACAACGAGGATTGGACATACGAAGTGAATGAGCCCGGAGGAACGATAAACGATGGCCAGCAACACGGAAACAGGGCGTTCAAGGTTTCTTTATCCTTGTGTGATTGCTCTTGTGGGAGGCCAAGGTTGCTTCATCTCGCATGCTCGCATTTGTACACGGCAGCTCGCAGTAGGAATGTGGACGTCAACCATCCACTAACCGTGAGGGAGTCCGAGTTCTCGATCATGACCACGAAGCATACATGGGCTCCTAGATTTGAACCATACTTTGACCAATCACAATGGCCGGAGTATCATGGAGTACAACTATGGCCCGACCCAGAGTGGAAGGTTGTGAAACTGGGAAGACGAAAGACAAAGTGTTTTAGAGGAGACATGGATGGATGGGGACATGGTGGTGGCAGAGAAATGGGGAATAACCAATTCCAAGAGCCTACTGAGAGATCACAATGTGGAGATTGCGGTGTAACAGTGCACAACACAAGAAGGTGTACGACGCGAAAGAAGAAGTCCAAAAACAATGATTCCAGGTCAAGCCAACCAAGTCCTAGCCAACCAAGTCCTAGCCAACCAAGTTCAAGCCAACAAGGGACGGGTCAAGGAAGCACGAGCCAACAAAGGACGGCTCAAGGAAGCACGAGCCAACAATGGACGGGTCAAGCAAGCACGACCCAACAAGTTCCTACTCAACATGTTCCTAGCCGACTTGGGCTTACTAGAGGACGTGGTGCTAGAGGAAGTGGTGGTGGTAGAGGCAGGGGTGCTGCTAGAGGCAGGGGTGGGATAGGTCGTGGTGGTGCTAGAGGCAGGGGTGGGATAGGTCGTGGTGGTGCTAGAGGCAGGGGTGGGATAGGTGGTGGTGCTGCTAGAGGCATTGGTGGGATAGGTGGTGGACTTACTAGGATTGGTATGCGTGGATACCTACGAGGACCATTTCCGTATGTCACATATTTCACTTATCTTTATCATGTTGTTTTTCATGCTCCTTTGTGTGTTATTGTACTAACTATGAGCTTTGATGCCTGTTTTGTAGGTATGGCCGCTTCTCAACCCAACAAGGCAAAAGCGGAGTGGGGGGAGGAGAAGGATGCAGCCAGTGAGGAGCAGCGGTTGATGGAGAGGGCTGCAAAGAAGTTGAGAGAGGAGGATGCAGCGGAAGCGCGAAAGAAGAAGGATGAGGAGCATAAGGCAAAGATGGATGAGGAGTGGCAAATGTTCCTTGAGCATAAGCAATATGAGGCTAGGATAAAGGAGAATGACAGGAAGACGCTAGAGAAACGAAAAAAAGAATATGAAGCTAACTTTAACAAGATGTGGGCAGAGGCCGCAGCAAAGAGAGAGCGGGAGCATCAACGCTTCACGGAGAGGGTTAAGGAAGAGGCTTCAAAAATGCGGAAAAGGGAAGAGGAAGAGGAAGAAGAGAGGAAGAAGAAGAAGAGTAAGGGGCCTTGCTCGACCCAATAGAGCCGGATGTTTCTATTCTATGTGTTGTTGAACCTTGTTTGGTTCCGCGCTTTATTACTATGAAACTCTACTATGTATGCACTTTTGGACGTATGTTACTTCAAGAACCGTATATATGTTGGAACTCCACCACCACTACTATGCGCTTTGTGTTGTATGTTTTAACTCCTCCACCACTACTATGCACTTTGTGTTGTATGTATTTGAACTCCTCCACCACTACTATGTGTTGTATATTTGTGATGTATATTTGAACTCCTCCTCCATTGCTATGCAGTTCTGAGCATGACAGAATGTGTGGCGCCTAAGGCTTAGGCACCACACATTTGTGGTGTGGCGCCTTAGGCTTAGGCACCACACATAGAGGAAACAGAGTAACAGAAAGTGTGCATTTTCGACGCCAGTAGGTTTTCATTGTGTGGCGCCTAAGCCTCAGGCGCCACACAAGTGAAAACCTACTGCCATCGAAAATGCACACTTTCTGTGGGCGTATAAGTCCATGTGTGGCGCCTAAGCGTTAGGCGCCACACATTACAATGTGTGACGCCTAAGACTTAGGCGTCACACTGCCTGGGGGTGGGCCCCTACATGCCACGTGGTCGGGGGTGTGGCGCCGAACACCTAGGCGTCACACAGTACAGTGTGGCGCCTAAGTGTCGGGCGCCACACAAAAGGGTCAGGCCGGTGAATTTTTTCCCCCGAGTGGTCAATCCGTGAGTTCTTTCGCCCCACGGGTCATTTTTGTCAATTTTGCCTCATGATGCACGACGATGTCCCTTTGGCTGGAGCACGACCCCGACCTTCCATGACAGCGGTGGCTGGAAATAGTCCCCATGAGGGAATCACAAGGAAGAATAGAATGGACGAATGAGAGGACAGGTAGATGGGATCTCGTGTGGGGGTCGGTTGTGGTGCAGCCGCCGGTCATCTGCGACACATCGGGGCTGGGGCCACCGAGGCCGGGGAAGGTGCTGCTCGGTTGTGAGTAAAATGAACGGAAATAGAGGGTAAGGTTAATTAATTGTGATTCTAACATGACACATACATGGATCGTGGATTGTCAAAGTGTATGCCACGTCGGTGAAATACGTAAATCAATTGTATGTGGTGACTGTCTCTATTTGATGATGTAAGTTTAATGACAGTAATCCGGGTATTCCTTAGTCCAATGACTGAAGTGAATTTTAAAGACGAGTCTGATGATCGGAGATGAATTTATCTCCATGTATAGTATGGCCAATGCCATGATGAGAGATGTATCCCACGTTTTGTGTTTTTTGCTAAATAAAGCTTGAATATGTATATTCAAAAAAAAACTATAACGGTTCCAGGCCAGGTTATGTATTCGGCCAACGCTATAAATCAACCGGCTGAAAACTGAGAAGAATCAGGCTTCTCCCAGCCCGTACTATAGTGACACAAAGGTCCATTAGATTGGTCCAGTAATATCCCATCCAACCTCCTCACTAACATCTCGCGCAAGCTCCGTGTTCAGTCTTCTCATCAAAAACAAAGAAGCTCCCTATTGCGACGTACTACTAGCAAATTCACCACGCATACATAGGAGCAGCAACTCGGAGCATCCAACCACCAACCACCTTTCCATTCAAGTGGCAGCCTCATGTCACCGTTATTGAAAAATTGCTTGTGCCGTTGAAACAACATACAAATATATGGTATAGATACAAAATAACATGTGAAAAGAAAAACAAATAACCTATGGTTGGACTGCTTCGGCGACAATAGGGATGCTACGAGGCGTGCTACCACGACGACCCGACTGCTTCCACGATGCTGCTATGTGGCGTGCTACAACGACCGTGGTGATGCTACCAGGTGTGTGCGATGGCGGCCCGACTACTTCAACGATGTTCAAATGACATGCTTCGACGTATGCGACGACATGGCAACATCGGTGTTTTTTCAAACGATCGTGTCGTGCTTCAACGACATCCGTAGAGGATCATGATGTTTGTACAATGGAAACCTTGTTGCTTGATGATGTGGTGACGGCATGCTTCAATTCCCGGAGATGTCGCAACGGTGTTTTCCGAACGACCATGCTGTGCTTCAACATCATGCATCGATAACCGTGTCAATGTTACAATGGGAGCCTTGCTACTTCGATGATGTTACGACGACGTGCTATGATGGCCGCGGCGATGTCGCGATGCCGTTCTTCCAACGGCTGTGGTGTTCTTCCACAACATGTGTGGATGACGGCGATGATGCTACAACAACATCCGGGTTGTTTTGATGATGTAGCGACGACGTGCTTTCACAGCCATGGTGATGTTGCGATGGTTGCCCGACCGCTTTGATGATGTTGGAACAACGTGCTCTAGCTGCTTACATGATGATTCAGCAGCATGCATCAATGGGTGCTGACAATGTCTTCTTCAATTAGTCGAGCGTGCTTCCATGACATGCGTCAATGGCCCCAACGATGCTATAACGGCAGCTGGTTGATTCAATGATGTTGCGACGGCGTGCTTCAATGGCGGCAACGGAAGCCCGACTACTTCAACGGCATGCTGTCGCGGTGTTATGCTTCGATCGATCACGACGACGTGTTTCGGCGGACGCGATGATACTGAAACGGAGGCCCGACTACTTCGACGCCATGCTGCTGCGGCGTCATGCTTCGATCGATCACGATGACATGCTTCGACAGCCACCATGATACTGCAACGAAGGCCCGGCTACTTTGACAGCATGTTGTCGCCGCGTCATGCTTCAATCGATCACGACGACGTGCTTCGATGGCCGCGATGATACGGAGGCCCAGCTACTTCAATGATGCTGCAAAGACGTGCTTCCCGACCATGACAGTGTTGTGATGATGACACCGCTGCTTCGACGATACTATAACAATGGTCTAGCTGCTTCTATGCTGCTACGATGGCATATGCTTCCACAGCCGCAACGGCGACGAAGACGTTAAGAACGTTCCTCAAAATATGCATTGCTAGCGATAGTGTTTTGCATGCAGGGAGAAGTCCAACTCGCGCTAGGCAAAAGAAATGGTTTCAATCCGTGCAAGAGCTAATTAACTTGCTCAGAATGGATGCAGCATGCAGAGCCATGTGATCAACTCAGTAAAGAAAATAAAAGGTTAACGTGAAGATAGGAGAGAGTGATGTACTCCCTCCGTTCCAAAATATAAGACCTTTTAGAGACTTTACTAGAAGACTACATACGGAGCAAAATAACGAATCTATACTGTAAAATATGTCTATGTGCATTCGTATGTAGTTTATAGTGCAATCTTTAAAAAATCTCATATTTAGAAATCGGAGCGAGTAGAAGACAGGTAAACAGCAACAACAACACGGTGTACGAGTGTATCACGTAATGAACGAACGTGAAATCAGCCAAGACGGCACGTGACGGCTAGAGAAGGCGGCTTACGCCCGGGCTGAAATCAGCCCGGCGATTAGAAACGTTTTCCTATGTATCCATCCAATTCATTGATTCTGCTATCGTTGTGTACTTCGATCGATGGGCGGTGTGATCAGCCTGCAAGGCTGCACGGAGGAAAACGACTGCCCGTTCCGGTATTGCCGAGTCTGACTTGAGCAGGAAAAGGACTTATCGGCTGCGCTGCGCACAATGAACTAACACTGGTGGCCTAATCTGGCAGCGCGGCCAAACCCATACATGCCCACTTGCATCCAATGATCGGTTGGCACAGAACCAATTGCAGCGGCATGATCATGTGGATAATACATACAATAGTATGCAGTGCCACACCCATGCTTAGTGGTACTTTTCAGATAGCTCTATCAGCTCGTGTCGAATGGGCCGAGCGAGACAGGTAAGTAATAACTACTCCCTTCATCCCATAATATAAAAGCATTTTTAATATTAAAAAATTAAAACGCTATGTCAAAAACATTCTTATATTATGCGACGGTGGAGGGAGCAAAAAATTGTTCCACGTTCATGTTAGTTCCTATCATTTGTTTAGTTCATTTTTGCATGCATGGAAGGTGCTTAGAGCCAGCGGTGGCGCCAGAAAATAAAGACTGGATATTCATTAATTTTTTTTACTTTAAATGTAATATATGAACCAAATAACATAATACTCCAATTTATGAACGAAATAACACTAGCGTAACGACATTAACAATATTATAATATATCAGGCCATAATCACATGAATACATAAGTACATTTTGATTGATAGAGTGATATATCCTTCTTATAATATAACTCTGCGGTCGCCTTTTTGAAAGAAATTGATGACGTCTTCATCCTTCATTTGATTGAAAAATTCTCTCTCAACAAATGCAACCAAACATTTGTTCAAATATTCATCACCCATTTTATTCCTTATCTTATTCTTCACATAGCTCATTGAAGAGAATGCCTTTTCAACACTAGCCGTAGCTACAGACAGAATTAATACCAACTTAAGAAGCTTGTAAACAATATGATATTGTTTATGCTTTTTCGTCTGTACAAGCATAATTGAAAGCTGCATAGATTTTTCAGGTTTTAAAACCTTTCATCTCTAAGCACATTAGTAACATACATGTTTAGTTAACTTAAGAAGAATGCCGACTGTTGTTGTGCGGGTCGCTTCTCCTTCTTCTCCTCGTGCTAGATATTTGTTAAAAAGAATCAACTAAAACATTAACTAAAAAGAAACAAAAAAACTCAACTCAAAAGAATTTTCATGAAGTTTTTTGGTTAAAAATCTTTAATAGAAAACTAAAATAGAAGAGAAAAAAAAATTCAACCCAAAGAATTGCAATTTGAAAACTAAATTTTAGGTGTAAGTAGAAAAGAACAAAAATAAATAAAGCAAAGAACAAAATAAAAATAATGGAAAAAAATTGAAACTATATGAGAATTTATAGAGAAACTTGAACCCAAATTTATAGAGAAACTTCAACCCAAAGAACAAACCGTGACTAAAGACCCCCTTTAGTACCGGGTCGAGCCACGACACGGGACTAAAGACCCTCGTTTCCCGCCACTCTGCCTGCAGAAAACGGGTCTTTAGTCCCTGGTCGTGGCTCGACCTGGGACTAAAGGGGGTCTTTAGCCCCGGTTCGAGCCACGACCCGGGACCTAAGCTCCGCCTACAAAAGCGGGAGTTGAAATTTTGTGATGTCCAAATCGCGGTTTCGATCTATTCTTCCTCCTCGCGACGCGGACGCCCTCGATGCCGCAAGGCTGCGCAACTCTTCCCCGATGTCGTCGCCGTAGCCATGCTCGTCCCCGCCGCCGCCTCCCTCACTGTCGTCGTTGTCGTCGTCATCGCCGCCTCCCTCGTCGTCGCCGCCGCCCCCTGCCTTTCCCGCCGGTAAACCCCTTCCCCTCTCCGGCTCGCTCCGGTAAGCCGGCCACATCCCGCTCCGGTAAGCCCACCGCCCTCCAGGCGCCGCCGCCCCCCTCCCCTCCCGCTCTAGGCACCGGGCGCTGTCATTATGATTTTAGGGCCATTGATCGGTTCAAGATGCATGTCATCTTGAGATGCATATATGTTAATAAGAAAATCAAGATATGTTTGTTGAAGATCTTTTGATGGGCTAACTAGAAAGAATGAAAAAAATCCTGGTTGTAAATTTCATGTAAGTAGGCACATTAGGTTTAAATTAGACAACCAATGGTTTCAAACAACTTATTTAAACTTTGGAGAAGAAAAAAAGGGCACATACATATTTCACCAACCTACAAATATCATCCTTTTGTTGGCGTTGATGCATAAAACAGTAGTGAGTTACTCACTTTTGCTTACTAATTAGTTGTGCTAAGTTTTGCCGAATGTCCAAGTGGCCTATACTAGTCATAAAACCGTGCGTCAGCATGGCCTAGATATTATATGGATGCGGAATTATTAACACAACTCTAATAACATGTAAAATATATGCAATATTATAAATTCCAAACAACATATTGAAGAACAAATTCTTTGGTATTCAAACAATGATAACATAATATAAACACCTTTATTGGTAGGCTTCATGATTAGACGTACCGCATCCATTTTCTGTTTATGTGGCACAAACTACCATAATTGATAGAAATGAATCCTTCCCATCATTGTGAGAAGTACATCTATGTGAATTTTCAACCACCTAAGAAGGAAGGACCGGATAAAATGTGTATTAATTTGATCCTTATGGCTAGCTATATACACGTCTGCTTGACTTAGAAAAAAATACATAAGAATTCGATCCACATGGTAGCTTATATGGTACCCCTCAATAGAAGTTGGGAGAAATATGCACATACACTCACTTACTACTTGACAAAGTGTGAATCACAAGCTTATACAATATGGGCTAGCATTTTTTAAGATAATGTATATAGCATCAAATAGTATTGCATAAACTGAACTATTATAACAAAGTGTTCTTCAATGATAATTCTAGTGCCTACTGCATATGGTATATAGTTACAAATAGTATTGCATAAATTGAATTATTATAAGAGAGTGTTCTTCTATGATAATTTCAGTGCCTACTGCTATGTTTATATATAGATGTTCAATTCTGTCGATATAATGTCACGATTGTTGTTTATACATTTACCACATTAAAACAGGAAATGTCTGACGATGAATATTGGGAGTGTGAGTATCGCGGCGACTGTCGGGGTATGTGTGACACGCCTAACCCGCGAGACGATAGGTTCTTCAGCATGAAGCTTGACGAGAATGGAGATATGTTCCTCCCTTGCCATGCAAGAAGATATGTGTTGGAGAGGCTCGGTTTCGAAGACCATGAGAGAATTGAGACGAGGAGCGCTAATCTGAGGACTATACATGGTCACACATTTGTTATCAAAGTATTTAATTCAGTTTTTCAAACAGAATTTGGACGACCAAAGTGCGAATAGCTTTGCAAGGCATATGGATTTCAGGAGGGTATGAAAATAACCTTCGATCTTCGTCTTGAAGAGAATATGCCAGGCAACATCGACATTTGGGTGGTTGTCGATGATATGCTTCCTGTTTTACCTCCATGTGAGTTTCTCAACCATATTTGTCAAGTAATTTGCATTTATATTTAGAAATAGTTGGTGTTCATCCATATACTAAATTTGTTAAATTATAATTTACAACTTATTTTGTTTATTCGACAGAATTACAGAAATTAATTGACACGACACAGTACACATATGGATCAAATCTAACTTGGGAGGAGAAGGATGTTCTTCTCTACTTTCTTGTTGCTGGTGTTCTGGTTTCCAGGGATACCTTCTCGTATAATTTTGGAATTGGCCAAAATTATTCATTTTACATGCCACTAGTGCATAGGTTGAGGCCGGATGACATTCGCCGAAATATCTTGATGAGAGTTTCCTAATTAAGTACGCTCTACTATTGCATAAATGGTGTTGATTACATTGCTAACTAGGTTATTATTATGTTCTTCAACAACAACTGTCACATGATGTAGTGCCTCTGTTGATGCACCCAGAAGGTCAAATGAAAATTAGAAGCCCGCTGAGGGCTGAGTTCGATGCTCCATACTCGAGTAACCTCAAATCAAGATAAAAAGGGCTCCAAATTGAAGCATGGAGAGAAATAAACAAGGTTCGCAAGCCACAAGTTGGAGACTGTTGGATCTCTGTGCTTCATCATGGAGACATAGGTGTTATTCTGTTTTATGACATTATACCTAAGAGCAAGGACTAGGTCTTATGTGAGACAAGTTATTCTGGTTTATATTATTACTTGACATGATCGATTATGATGCATACATATGATGACTATATATTATGATGTTTCTCTGTTTTATTTTATGTGTATCATATGATAACTTGGTATATGATTAAAATGATGATGAGTTCTTAGATGATCGATTAGAATATTATTGCCATTCGACGGAAATGATATGAAATGATATAGTGTAAAAAAGATGCATATATGTGCATGTAACTCGTGTCTACATTTTATAAATATGTTCAACAAAGCACGACAGATGAGATGGTGTAATATATTCGTGACAATATGCAATGTATATGTAACAAATAAATGGGAAAATAGGGGGCAGCAAAATAGCCCATCCAATTTAGTGCAAAACCGTACACCCAAAAATTGCTCAAAAAAACAACGAAGAAATAGCCCCAGTTCGTAATACGAACCGGGACTAATACCCCTCCCCCTCGCTCCCAGCCCGCCACGTGGAAGGCCATTATCCCCGGTTCGGGGCCAAACCGGGGCCAGCATTAGTCCCAGTTCGTGAACCGGGACTAATGGCCCAACCGAACCGAAACTAAAGGCCCTTTTTCTACTAGTGTCACCATCCTTCTAACTCTAAAAAAAGACAAAGCATTTGAAAATATGCTCAATGACATTTGATCAAACACCTACCGGGCATGATGTCCGCCATGAAGGTTGCCGACACGGGGCAAAGTGTACCTGGATACTAACAGTTCTGAGGTGGAAAGCTCCGTCCTAACATCGAGCAAGGACGTCGGTGCTGGTTACGGACGCCCCCGCAATGCCTCTGTGACGACCGAAGACATACAAGGAGCAATGACAGCGAAGGTGGTGTTGGAAATATGCCCTAGAGGCAATAATAAATTAGTTATTATTATATTTCTTAGTTCATGATAATCGTTTATTATCCATGCTATAATTGTATTGATTGGAAACACAATACTTGTGTGGATACATAGACAAAACGCTATCCCTAGTAAGCCTCTAGTTGATTAGCTCGTTGATCAAAGATGATCAAGGTTTCCTGGCCATAGGCAAGTGTTGTCACTTGATAACGAGATCACATCATTAGGAGAATCATGTGATGGACTAGCCCCAAACTAATAGACGTAGCATGTTGATCGTGTCATTTTGTTGCTACTGTTTTCTGCGTGTCAAGTATTTGTTCCTATGACCATGAGATCATATAACTCACAGACACCGGAGGAATGCTTTGTGTGTATCAAACGTTGCAACGTAACTGGGTGACTATAAAGATGCTCTACAGGTATCTCCGAAGGTGTTCGTTGAGTTAGTATGGATCGAGACTGGGATTTGTCAATCCGTGTGACGGAGAGGTATCTCGGGGCCCACTCGGTAATACAACATCACACACAAGACTTGCAAGCAATGTGACTTAGTGTAAGTTACGGGATCTTGTATTACGGAACGAGTAAAGAGACTTGTCGGTAAACGAGATTGAAATAGGTATGCGGATACTGACGATCGAATCTCGGGCAAGTAACATACCGAAGGACAAAGGGAATGACATACGGGATTATATGAATCCTTGGCACTGAGGTTCAAACGATAAGATCTTCGTAGAATATGTAGGATCCAATATGGGCATCCAGGTCCCGCTATTGGATATTGACCGAGGAGTTTCTCGGGTCATGTCTACATAGTTCTCGAACCCGCAGGGTCTGCACACTTAAGGTTCGACGTTGTTTTATGCGTATTTGAGTTATATGGTTGGTTACCGAATGTTGTTCGGAGTCCCGGATGAGATCACAGACGTCACGAGGGTTTCCGGAATGGTCCGGAAACGAAGATTGATATATAGGATGACCTCATTTGATTACCGGAAGGTTTTCGGAGTTACCGGGAATGTACCGGGAATGACGAATGGGTTCCGGGAGTTCAACGGGGGGAGGGGGGGCAACCCACCCCGGGGAAGCCCATAGGCATTGGGGGTGGCGCACCAGCCCTTAGTGGGCTTTTGGGACAGCCCAAGAGAACCCTATGCGCCATAGGAAGAAAAGTCAAAGAGAAAAAAAGAGGAGGTGGGAAAAAGGGAAAGGACTCATCCTTCCAAACCTAGTTGGACTCGGTTTGGAAGGGGAGGGTTCCCCCCTTAGGTTCGGCCGACCCCCTTGGGAGTCCTTGGACCCCAAGGCAAGGCTCCCCCCCCTCCCCCTATATATACAGAGGTTTTAGGGCTGATTTGACACAACTTTGCCACGGCAGCCCGACCACATATCTCCACGGTTTTACCTCTATATCGCGTTTCTGCGGAGCTCGGGCGGAGCCCTGTTGAGATGAGATCATCACCAACCTCCGGAGCGCCGTCACGCTGCCGGAGAACTCTTCTACCTCTCCGTCTCCCTTGCTAGATCAAGAAGGCCGAGATCATCGTCGAGCTGTACGTGTGCTGAACGCGGAGGTGCCGTCCGTTCGGCACTAGATCGTGGGACTGATCGCCGGACGGTTCGCGGGGCGGATCGAGGGACGTGAGGACGTTCCACTACATCAACCGCATTCACTAACGCTTGTTCTGTACGGTCTACAAGGGTACGTAGATCACACATCCCCTCTCGTAGATGGACATCACCATGATAGGTCTTCGTGCGCGTAGGAAATTTTTGTTTCCCATGCGACGTTCCCCAACAGTGGCATCATGAGCTAGGTTCATGCGTAGATGTCTTCTCGAGTAGAAAACCAAAGTTTTTGTGGGCGGTGATGTGCGTTTTGCTTCCCTCCTTAGTCTTTTCTTGATTCCGCGGTATTGTTGGATTGAAGCGGCTCGGACCGACATTACTCGTACGCTTACGAGAAACTGGTCTCATCGCTACGAGTAACTCCGTTGCTCAAAGATGACTGGCGGGTGTCAGTTTCTCCAACTTTAGTTGAATCGGATTTGACCGAGGAGGTCCTTCGATGAGGTTAAATAGCAACTCATATATCTCCATTGTGGTGTTTGCGTAAGTAAGATGCGATCCTACTAGATAACCATGGTCACCACGTAAAACATGCAACAACAAAATTAGAGGACGTCTAACTTGTTTTTGCAGGGTATGCTTGTGATGTGATATGGCCAACGATGTGATGTGATATATTGGATGTATGAGATGATCATGTTGTAATAGTTAATATCGACTTGCACGTCGATGGTACGGCAACTGGCAGGAGCCATTGGGTTGTCTTTAAACTAACGTTTGTGCTTGCAGATGCGTTTACTATTTTTCTAGGATGTAGCTTTAGTAGTAATAGCATGAGTACCATGACAACCCCGATGGCGACACGTTGATGGAGATCATGATGATGGAGATCATGGTGTGACGCCGGTGACAAGAAGATCGTGCCGGTGCTTTGGTGATGGAGATCAAGAAGCACATGATGATGTCCATATCATGTCACTTATGAATTGCATGTGATGTTAATCCTTTTTGCACCTTATCTTGCTTAGAACGACGGTAGCATTATGAGGTGATCTCTCACTAAAATTTCAAGACGAAATTGTGTTCTCCCCGACTGAGCACTGTTGCGACAGTTCTTCGTTTCGAGACACCACGTGATGATCGGGTGTGATAGAATCAACATTCACATACAACGGGTGCAAAACAGTTGCACACGCAGAACACTCGGGTTAATCTTGACGAGCCTAGCATGTGCAGACATGGCCTCGGAACACATGAGACCGAAAGGTCGAGCATGAATCGTATAGTTGATATGATTAGCATAGAGATGCTTACCACTGAAACTATTCTCGACTCACGTGATGATCGGACTTGAGATAGTGGATTTGGATCATGTACCACTCAAATGACTAGAGAGATGTACTTTTTGAGTGGGAGTTCTTAAGTAATATGATTAATTGAACTAATTGTCATGAACATAGTCTAATGGTCTTTACGAATTACGATGTAGCTTGCGCTATAGCTCTACTGTTTTTATATGTTCCTAGAGAAAATTTAGTTGAAAGTTGATAGTAGCAAGCTTTGCAGACTAAGTCTGTAAAACCGAGGATTGTCCTCGTTGTTGCACAGAAGGCTTATGTCCTTAATGCACCACTCGGTGTGCTGCACCCCGAGCGTCGTCTGTGGATGCTGTGAACATCCGACATACACGTTTCTGATGACTACACGATAGTTCAGTGCAAAATACTTAATGGCTTAGAAGCAAGGCGCCGAAAACGTTTTGAAACGTCACGGAACATAAGTGATGTTCTAAAAGATGAAATTGTGATTTCATGCTTGTGCCCTTGTTAAGAGGTACGAGACCTCCAACAAGATTCTTTGTCCACAAAGTAAGGAAGAAAAGCTCAATCGTTGAGCGTGTGCTCAGATTGTCACAGTACGACAATCGCTCGAATCAAGTGGGAGTTAATCTTCCAGATGAGATAGTGATGGTTCTCCAAAGTCACTGCCACCAAGCTGTGAGAGCTTCGTGATGAACTGTGACATATCAAGGATAGATACAATGATCCTTGAGTGATTCGCGATTTTTGACACTGCGAAAGTAGAAATCAAGAAGGAGCATCACTAGTTGATGGTTAGTAAAACCACTAAGTTTCAAGAAAAGGCAAGGGCTAGAAGGGATACTTCGTGAAACGGCAAAACCGTTGTTGCACTAATGAAGAGACCCAAGATTAAACCCAAACCCGAGACTAAGTGCTTCTGTAATGAGGGAAACAGTCACTGAGGCAGAGCAACTCTAGATACTTGGTAGATAAGAAGGCTGGCAAAAGTCGAAAGAAGTATATTTGATATACATGATGTTGATGTGTACTTTACTAGTACTCCTAGTAGCATGAGGGTATTGGATACCGGTTCGGTTGCTAAGTGATTAGTAACACGAAATGAAAGCTACGGCTTAAAGGGAGACTAGCTAAAGGCGAGGTGACGATACGTGTTGGAAGTGTTTCCAAGATTGATATGATCAAAACGTCGCACGCTCCCTCTACCGTCGGGATTGGTGTTAAACCGAAATAATTGTTATTTGGTGCTTGCGTTAAGCATGAACATGATTGGATCGTGTTTATTGCAATACCATTATTCATTTAAAGAGAATAATGGTTACTCTGTTTGCTTGAATAATCACCTTCAATGGTTTATTGAATCTCGATTGTAGTGTTACACATGTTCATAATATTGGTGCCAAAAGATACGGGGTAATGATGATAGTACCACTTACTTGTGGCACTGCCGTTTAAGTCATGTTAGTATAAATTGCATGAAGAGTCTCCATGCTGATGGATCTTTATACTCACTTGATTTTGAATCACTAGTGACATGCAAATCATACCACATGAGCAACGCCTTATTTTCATTGAGATGAAACAAGATAGTAACTTGTTGTAAGTGATACATTTTGATGTATGCAGTCCAATGGGTGCTGAGGCACGCAGTGGATATCATTATGTTCTTACTTCAATGACGATTTGAGTAGATGCAAGAGTATTTACTTAATGAATCACAAGTCTGAAATATTGAAAAGTTCAATTCTGTTTCGGAGTGAAGTTCGTCGTAACAAGAGGATAAACGGTCTACGATATGATCATAGAAGTGAATATCTGAGTTACGAGTTTTGGTACGAAGTTAAGACAATGTGGAAATTGTTTCGCAGTTCATGCTACCTGGAACATCATAGTGTGATGATGTGTCTGGACGTCATAGCCACACACTATTTGGTATGGTGCATACTATGATGTCTCTTATCGAATTACCACTATTGTTTATGGGTTATGCATTAAAGACAACCGCATTCACTTTAAATAGGGCACCGCGTATTTCCGTTGAGATGACACAGTATAGACTGAGGTTTAGAGAAATCCAAACTGTCGTTTCTTGAAAGTTTGGGGCTTCGACACTTATGTGAAAAAGTTTCAGTCTGATAAGCTCGAACCCAAAGCGGATAAATGCATCTTCATAGGATATCCAAAACAGCTGGGTACATCTCCTATCTCAGATCCGAAAGCAAAGTGTTTGTTTCTAGAAACGGATCCTTTCTCGAGGAAAGGTTTCTCTCAAAGGAATTGAGTGGGAGGGTAGTAGAACTTGATGAGGTTATTGAACCATCACTTCAACCAGTGTGTAGCAGGGCGCAGGAAGTTGTTCCTGTGGCGCCTACACCAATTGAAGTGCAAGCTGATGATGGTGATCATCGAGCATCGGATCAAGTTACTACAAGCCTCGTAGGTTGACAAGGTCGCGTACTACTACAAGAGTGGTATGGTAACCCTGTCTCGGAAGTCATGTTGTTGAGCAACAGTGAACCTACGAGTTATGAAGAAAGCAATGGTGGGCCCAGATTCCGACAAATGGCTGGAAGCCATGAAATCCGAGAGAGGATCCATGTATGAAAACAAAGTGTAGACTTTGGAAGAACTACTTGATGGTCATAGGACTATTGAGTAAAAATGGATCTTTAAAAGAAGATAGAAGATGATGGTGATAAGTCACTATTAAGAAAAGCTCGACTTGTCGCAAAGATGTTTTCGACAAGATCAAATAGTTGACTATGATGAGACTTTCTCACTCGTAGCGATGCTAAAGGTCTGTTAGAATTATGTTAGTTGTTGATGCATTATTTATGAAATATTGCACGTAGGATGTCAAAACGTTGTTTCCTCGACGGTTTCCTTGAGCAAACATTGTATGTGATACAACCAGAAGGTTTTGTCGATCCTAAAGATACTAGCAAGTGTGCAAGCTCCAGTGATCCTTCAATGGACTGGTTCAAGCATCTCGGAGTTGGAATATATACTTTGATGAGATGATCAAAGATTTTGGGTTTATACAAGGTTTATGAGAAACTTGTATTTCCAAAGAAGTGAGTGGGAGCACTATAGAATTTCTGATAAGTGTATGTGGTAGACATATTGTTGATCAGAAGTAATGTAGAATTTCTGTAAAGCATATAAGGTTGTTTGAAAGGAGTTTTCAAAGGAATACCTGGATTGCGCTACTTGAACGTTGAGCATCAAAGATCTATGGAGATAGATCAAAAGCGCTTAATGAAAGTTTCAATAAGATGCATGCCTTGACAAGTTTTTGAAGGAGTTCAAAATAGATCAGCAAAGAAGGAGTTCTTGGTTGCGTTGTAAGGTGTAAATTTGAGTAAGACTCAAAACCCGACTACGGCAGAATAAAGAGAATAGACGAAGGTCGTCTTCTATGCCTTAGCCGTAGAATCTAAAGTATGCCATGCTGTGTACCGCACCTGATGTGTGCCTTGACTCAAAGTCTGTTGAGAGGTACAGAGAGTGATCCATGATTGAATCACTAGCAGCGGTCAAAAATTATCCTTAGTAACTAATGAACTAAGGAATTTTTCTCGATTATGGAGGTGGTTAAAGAGTTCGTCGTAAAGGGTTACGTCGATGCAAGCTTTGACACTAATCCGAATAACTATGAGTAGCGAAACGGATTCGTATAGTAGAGTAGATATTTGGAGCATTTCCGAATAGCATGTAGTAGAAGCATCTATAAGATGACATAAAGATTATTAAAGAACGCACGGATCTGAAAGTTTCAGAACCGTTGACTAAAACCTCTCTCACGAGCAAGACGTGATCATACCCCATAACTATATGGGTGTTGGATTCGTTGGAATCACATGGTGATGTGAACTAGATTATTGACTCTAGTGAAAGTGGGAGACTGTTGGAAATATGCCCTAGAGGCAATAATAAATTAGTTATTATTATATTTCTTAGTTCATGATAATCGTTTATTATCCATGCTATAATTGTATTGATTGGAAACACAATACTTGTGTGGATACATAGACAAAACACTATCCCTAGTAAGCCTCTAGTTGACTAGCTCGTTGATCAAAGATGATCAAGGTTTCCTGGCCATAGGCAAGTGTTGTCACTTGATAACGGGATCACATCATTAGGAGAATCATGTGATGGACTAGACCCAAACTAATAGACGTAGCATGTTGATCGTGTCATTTTGTTGCTACTGTTTTCTGCGTGTCAAGTATTTGTTCCTATGACCATGAGATCATATAACTCACAGACACCGGAGGAATGCTTTGTGTGTATCAAACGTCACAACGTAATTGGGTGACTATAAAGATGCTCTACAGGTATCTCCGAAGGTGTTCGTTGAGTTAGTATGGATCGAGACTGGGATTTGTCACTCCGTGTGACGGAGAGGTATCTCGGGGCCCACTCGGTAATACAACATCACACACAAGCCTCGCAAGCAATGTGACTTAGTGTAAGTTACGGGATCTTGTATTACGGAACGAGTAAACAGACTTGCCGGTAAACGAGATTGAAATAGGTATGCGGATACTGACGATCGAATCTCGGGCAAGTAACATACCGAAGGACAAAGGGAATGACATACGGGATTATATGAATCCTTGGCACTGAGGTTCAAACGATAAGATCTTCGTAGAATATGTAGGATCCAATATGGGCATCCAGGTCCCGCTATTGGATATTGACCGAGGAGTTTCTCGGGTCATGTCTACATAGTTCTCGAACCCGCAGGGTCTGCACACTTAAGGTTCGACGTTGTTTTATGCGTATTTGAGTTATATGGTTGGTTACCGAATGTTGTTCGGAGTCCCGGATGAGATCACAGACGTCACGAGGATTTCCGGAATGGTTCGGAAATGAAGATTGATATATAGGATGACCTCATTTGATTACCGGAAGGTTTTCGGAGTTACCGGGAATGTACCGGGAATGACGAATGGGTTCCGGGAGTTCACCGGGGGGGGGGGGCAACCCACCCCGGGGAAGCCCATAGGCATTGGGGGTGGCGCACCACCCAAGAGAGCCCTATGCGCCATAGGAAGAAAAATCAAAGAGAAAAAAAAGAGGAGGTGGGAAAAAGGGGAAGGACTCCTCCTTCCAAACCTAGTTGGACTCGGTTTGGAAGGGGAGGGTTCCCCCCTTAGGTTCGGCCGACCCCCTTGGGAGTCCTTGGACCCCAAGGCAAGGCTCCCCCCTCCTCCCTCTATATATATGGAGGTTTTAGGGATGATTTGACGCAACTTTGCCACGGCAGCCCGACCACATATCTCCACGGTTTTACCTCTAGATCGCGTTTCTGCGGAGCTTGGGCGGAGCGTCGTGACGCTGCCGGAGAACTCTTCTACCTCTCCGTCTCTCTTGCTGGATCAAGAAGGCCGAGATCATCGTCGAGCTGTACGTGTGCTGAACGCGGAGGTGCCGTCCGTTCGGCACTAGATCGTGGGACTGATCGCCGGACGGTTCGCGGGGCGGATCGAGGGACGTGAGGACGTTCCACTACATCAACCGCGTTCACTAACGCTTCTGCTGTACGGTCTACAAGGGTACGTAGATCACACATCCCCTCTCATAGATGGACATCACCATGATAGGTCTTCGTGCGCGTAGGAAAATTTTTGTTTCCCATGCGACGTTCCCCAACAGGTGGAGGATGTGGATGCAAAGCAAGGGGGAAAGGGGCAGAGTGCATGAAAATCGGACCGTGAGGGGGGATTAGATGGGCCGGAAGTGTCGGATAGCGACGCTTTTTGTGTCCGGACTCCCGTAAAGCTCCTCACATTTGTGTCCAATTTGCGAAAGAAATTACGTGTAGACCGCCGAGGATCGATAGAGGCCCGCATTGGCTGACTTCCATGGTACGGACAATACGATAAATGCCGATGATTTATTGGGTCTGCTTTGAAGATGGCCTTATATATCTTCGTCCGCCAGAAAGACATATCATGCTGAGTAATAATACTATAATAGAATTTGCGAGCGCACCAATCATCATTTTGCACACTTGTTTAGCGAACACGACTCTCTTTTTTACTCCCTCCGTTCCTAAATATAAGTCTTTTAAGCGATTTCATTAAAGGTCTACATACGGAGCAAAATGGTTGAATCTATATTTTAAAATATGTCTATATACATCCGTATATAGTCCACTAGTGAAATCTCTACAAAGACTTATATTTAGGAACGGAAGGAGTACATATGTATTTCGAGTCTAGCCATACAACCCTGCAGGCAAAACGAGAACGGTATTGTTGGATATATACGTAATAATTTTATAAAACATCGTAGAGCTGGAGGCCATTTCAGCCATCGTTCCACCAATCATCATGCCATGCACTGCCAAACGGAACATTCTCTATACCAAAAAATCAAGGTGGTTTAGAGGGGCGTCACGGCCTCACAGGTCCCTACACTGAAATCAGTGGGCAGATCAGTGCGATGTGGGGGGCGTCATGTACGTCCGCGAGTTCATAGTAGAAAAAGGGCCTATAATTCCGCTTCGGTTGGACTGTTAGTCCCGATTCGTGAACCGGGACTAATCAATTGAGATTAATGCTAGCCTTGGTTCGGTCCCACACCGGGGCTAATAACCTTCCACATGGCGGGGCTGGGAGCGAGGGGGAGGGGTATTAGTCCCGGTTCGTATTATGAACCGGGGCTATTTATTCACTTCTTTTTTAGCACTTTTTAGGGCTTAAGATTTTGCACTAAATTGGAGGGTGCTATTTTGCTGCCCCCTATTTTCCCGTTTATTTCTTTTGGGCACTTTTCAATTCTTGTTTTGCACTAAATTGGATGGTGCATACAGCAATATTGCATATCATCGTCACGAATATATTACACCATCTCATCCGTCGTGCTTTGTCGAACATATTAAAAAATGTAGACACGAGTTACATACACATATATGCATCTTTTTTACATTATGTCATTTTATATCAATTGCATTGACGGACAATAGTATTCTCCCTTAACATCTAGGAACTCTGCATCTAAGAATCCGGCAATTTCCTCTTGAATTGCTCGTACACGTTTCTGTGGTAGAAGACCGTCCCGCAATGGTTCGATCTAATTTAAAGAAGGTGTCGATATATATATATCAATGAAAACAAACACAATTCATGGTAGTAAAGTAAAGCTGTGAGTATTGTTTATCGTACTGCAATTTTTTTTATGCCCGGTTTTTGCCCGTCTCATGGGTCGTTTGGCGAATGAACTCGCAAACATAGTATCCACATAAATTGTTACCGTGTTCCTGCCTCAAGTACTTTACGAGAACATAGTTCAATGAAAAACATAATCAAGAATTATAATGGTATTGAAACTAAAATAAAGAGATGCGCAAATCTAGCTAGTAGTTACTTACATCTATTTGTTTAAATGTAAACCCTGACTTCCAAACACCCCGAGCCTTGGCGATGAACCATTTCCAAGCCCTGTCAAGAGAAGGAAATGAATAAAGGAGTTCTATATTAATTCCTTTCTATCAGGAAATAAACGAGAAGTTGTCAATATAGTGCATAATGATTGAAATTGCCTCTGGAGGCATTCCTGCATGTTCGCCCATTCAGCGAGGGGTGTGCGTTTCGGGTCCATGACTATTACTTGTCCCTCGTCAGGTACAATGATTAACAAAATAAAGTGGAACCTAACAAGTCAATTATACACTTATAATAACACCAAGTAAGCAAAAATAGAATGTGTGTAGTAACACTCACTTGAAGTTGTAAGGAAATAGTATTTCCCTTTTGGTACCGGAAAACCTTAACCCTTGTACCAAGTTATTTGCTGTCTCGCGTGGCTTTGTTGCGAGACTTTGGTGATGAATGTAATATGGGTCAATGAACCCAATGTCATAGATTTTTCCTCTTTTGCATTCGAGAATCTTCATTCTGCAAAATTAATATAGTGATGAGTAAGATTATACATGCAAGAACGAGGTGAGTAAGACTTAATGACATAAATTATTAATACTTACAAACAATAGTTAGTGATGCTAGATTTTTCGAGGGCGCCTTGTTTGTATAACTGAAATAATTCGTCGAATTCAATCATTAGCATGCCTTGTCCAGTCCCGAAATGCTCGTCTTTATATGCAAGGTAGATCCAGTTTTGCTGTTCAGCACATGCTTGCATGTACCAGTCATGCAATCTTCGTATTTTTGTTGGTAACTCAGATTTGACGAGAGGAGCCCCGTACCGGTACACGTATGTTATGTCAGCGAACTCCTGCAAATGGTTTAAGTACTCATCAATAGACATGCCTTGAGCCTTGGTCGCTTCTTCGTATAATGCAACAATCTCCGGATCGATACCAGCTATTTCATCATTCCTCTGGTCGACCGTTGCTCCGCTCGAGCACACCTTTGTATCGGAATACACTTTGAGCGAGGGGCACAATTGGTTTTTCTGTTGTCTGAGCTGGGCAACTGATTTCCCATTGGACGTACTACTCTTCAATCGCTGTTTTTTGCCTGAGCCGACTTGATAATAGAGCACTCATAGTCTGCTGGCAATGGTGGAGAGGGATCTGCAAGGGTTTTCAGCATTTTCACGCATGCGAACTCTAGCTCTTTCGGCTTCTTCTTGTTAGCCATCTCAATCTTCCATTGTTGATGCTCGGCGTCTGCCCTCTTAATATTGTCCTCTCCAGTATAGTCCCAAGGTCTCTTCTCCATATCCTTATGAGGTACTTTTGGGAAGGGCGACAACTTACGTTTCGGTGATCGGAACCCCTTTCTGCCGCCATTATTAGCGGTGGTACGTTTCCGCTTTTTTCTCTAATCCTGAGTGGACGGAGACGGCTGATGGGGCGGTGGAGACGGCTGATGCGGCGGTGGAGATGGTTGCGCTGGAAACTGGTGAGGCGGTGAAGACAACGGTTGCACTGGAGACTGGTGAGGTGGAGGCGAAGAAGGATTGCTGCTATGAGGAGTCGGTGGCCTTGGCGTCCAATTTGGAAGCAAGATGTCCTCCTTTGGCCATACAACGGTTTGTTTCTCGACTTCTCCAAGTTGAGTCAAATCCCTATCTTCACCTGCAGGGTGGTCAAGCTTCAGCTCCTCATAATCTTTCATCACTTCATCCACCGCGACGACAGCGTACCCTTCTGGAACCAGTGAGCAATGCCAAGTTGGAATAAGTCCAATTGGTATGGCCATGCCGACCGCCACCGTCAACCTTAAGTTAGCAACTTTCACCTTTAGCTCACAATGTGTGCTCTCTGTGATATCGTCCATTGGGTAGCGACGAGGAGGATCCGTCGTCAGTGCATCATCACCATCATCCTTGAGCTGCGTGAACGCGACACTGCTTTTCCGATTAGATGCAGCTTCTATCATGAGTCGATGAGATTGGCCGCTACCTTGCTGTCTCTCGATTTGATCCTGCTGCAACCGCTTTACTGCTTCTTCTAGATTATGCAGCCGGTCTGCCTCAGCCGCTTTATCACGTGCCTCCTTTCCTTTCTCCTATGATGGCTTCTATCGGGAAATATCTTCTTTTCCTCGGAAAACGCAAGCATCCACGGCGGGGAGCCTGGTAAGGCTCGTGCTCGCCCTTTGTGTTCCTTATTCCCAAGGGCGCGTGTGAGCTCGTCGTTCTCTCTATCGGGAACGAACCGTCGCTCTTCAATATCCTGTACTGCACGTCTAATGTCCTCGATGGGTAGGGGATTATCTTTGTGTCTTTGGTTATATATTGCCTTCCCTTCTTCGTCCAACAAGCCACCATGCCCGTAAAACCAGTTTCTTCCCGTTCGAGCCATCTTAAGGGCTTTGGAGGGATATTTTTTTCCAGAAATGATGCCTCAAGTGCTTCCCACTTAGCCATCTTACCGCCGTAGCCATTAGGCCCCATAATATGGTGGTACTTCTTCTTACCTACATTCATCTTATTTTTTGCAGACTTTTTCAAGGCGTCCTCTGATTTCTTGTATGCCTCAAATTCGGCTCGGTAGTCTTTTATCTTCTAATAGTCGTGATCGAAATCTGGAGTCTTATCTTTCAAGATAAATTCTTGGTGCAATCTTTTTCCAGCCCCTGAATAGATCGACCAACTTATTAAGAGCCCACTCCTCGACTTTTTTCTCTAGGGCCTCTTGTCGCCACTTTATTTCCTCCTCATTTGGCTCCTCCTCATCTGGATCCACCTCTGGCGCCGGCAGGGTGAAATGAAGTATGAGCTTTCTCCAAAGGTTTTCTTTGGCTGCTGTGCCGACATATGAGACTCCTTCCTCCCTTGGCTTAATCCATTCTCGAATGGTGATAGGGATGTGGTCCCTAACAACAACACCGCATGCCTTCACAAACTTATGCTTTACATCTGTGGGAGCAATTGGTTGCCCGACATTTGAGACTATTTTGATACTGTATCTCTCACCGTCATCCAGCTTGTTGGTTGGGCCTCGTTTCGTCCGTACTGAAGTTTTGCTCGATCCAGAGGGCTAAAAGAAATGGCATTAATATATGTATATAGCAGAGAATTAATTTATTAATATATATATGCACCTCGACGGAGCGGTCGGCTTCTCCCTCGTCACCTTGTTCCTCATTGGAGCCGCCGATTCCTCCCTCGCCCGAGGCGTGGGCGTCTACCTCACCAGATCTTCTACCTCTTGTGTTGAGAGACTCATCTCCCTCGTCGGACTCGTTCAGAAATTGATTGGTGACATCGATATCACGAACTAAAATATCATCCCCGCGGATGACACCATGCATCACGTCTTCCTGATATTCATTTCTGCCGTGTATTGGATCCATAGTATCTACAAATTAATTAAACATAAAAAACTAAATTAACTAACAACTAAAACTCCCGCTTATATACATTGAATAATCCACTTAATTAATGCATCATCGAATAATCCACTTAATATTATCGAATATATATTCTGGAACACATAAATAATACATCTCTCGAATACAGTAATACATCGAATAATATATAACTGATCAACCAACAAAGAGCTGTCGCTGTACTGAGGCGCGGGTGGTGGACACCCAAATAGCAGGTTCCATCACCGGATCATATCTCGGGTGAGATCCCTGAAGAATCTGCCAGGTGCTGGAGAACCTGGAATCCAACGCATCCATGTAGCGACAGACGTGCTCGTCCTCCTCCGTGACACGACGACGTACCTCCTCCTCGTGGGCCGGCAACCTAGGCACCGAAAGTGGCCCCCGCGACCACAACCAAAGAAGCTCCTGGTCGACGACGGGAGCCCGGTTCCTCACCAAGTTGCGTGCCCCGGAAGGTAACTCCTCCCAGTGCTAGCCCGGCGGAGCCCAGTCCCACACATGCTGGCGCCTATCAAGCATGTGGTCGCCACCGAGTCGACGACGAGGATGCGGGTCGGGCATCGTATGTCCTACTATTTAAATTCATACTATTTAATAAATTTTCTAAACTTGTACTTCCTCCATTCCTAAATATAAGACCTTTTAAAGGTTTCATCAGAAAACTACATACGGAGCAAAATGAGTGAATCTATACTCTAAAATATGTCTAACGGATTGTCTTAACCTTTAAGGGACTTAATAAATTGGCGACATTCTGGATGTGTAGAAAATGATCCATATTTTTCCTGATCTCATCTACCCTTCTATAAGTCACATTGTCTACTGTCAAAGGATTCAAGAAAACCATGACTTCATCATTACCTAGTAGTAATAGGCGCATGATGCTATGAAGATTTACAAAGTTGTTTTGTAACGGAATCCCGAATAGGATAATTAGCTTTTTGGTACGCAGTTCAAAAAGAGCCAACCGAATATCGCTATTTGGAAGGACTTTGCTGAACTTCGTGCCAAAAAAGGAATTATTCTATCAGGAACTTCGTTCCAAAACAACTTTCGAAAGTTTGATAGCGCCATGCGTCTGTTACTACCAGGTAATGATGAACCCATGGATTTCTTCAATACTTTGACAGACAACAACGTGAAATATAGAAGCTAGCTAGCTAGGTTATATAGATGAGACCAACAAAATTGAAGCAACTTGTGCGCATACATAATGTGACAATCTTGATAAATCCATTATTAATACTAACAATGTATTTTTCTCTAGCTTAACCTACACCTAAAAGAAAATTCACTTAAACATGTACAATGTACAATCTACAAATATTCTACAATTTACAAATATCACTTAAATCATTACAAATATCGCTTAAGCATTTATATGCTTGAGTAATATTTGTAGTGATTTAAGTGATATTTGTAGATTGTAGATTTGTATATGCTTAAACACTAACTGTGACCTAAACTAAAAGGCCCTAAACTAACTTCCTTAACATAAAAGAAACATGCGTACTTAACCCTAAACTAACAATAACCTATTAATTAACACTAACTGTGACCTACAAATAACACACTAACCTACCTTACCCTAAATTCACCAAATATTCTACAAATAACACTTAAGCATATAAAATAGCAAAATTAAGCAATAATCTACAGAACACTAATTAAGCATCTATACACACGTAGAAAACAATTAAGCACATAAGCATGTCTATGATCGATCAAGAGAGGAGAGGAGACAGGATCACCGGCGGCAGAGGATGTTGGATCGAGGAGGACGGCAGAGGCGGAGAGGAGCGCAGCACCGGCAACGAGGAGGAGGGCGCATGAGGAGGTCCGGCGCCGGCGAGCAGGACAGCAGCAGGGCGTCAACGACTGGGAGGAGGGCGCGCGAGGAAGTCCGACACTGGCGAGGAGGACGACAGGGTGATGGCGACGGCGAGGAGGACGGCAGGGCAACGGCGACGACGCGCAGCATGGCGGCGTCGAGCAGTTCGTCCGGTGCTGCAAGAGAGTGAGAGGAGGAAGAAAGATCGAACCGGCGATTTGGGTTGAAAATTTCCAACTCCCGCTTATATAGGCGATGCTTTAGTCCCGTGTCGGGGCACGAACCTAGACTAAAGAACCCCTTTAGCCCCGAGTGGAGCCACGACCCGGGACTAAAGACCCTTTTTCGGCAGCCCAAAAGGCGGGAAGCACGTGCCTTTAGTCCCGGATCGTGGCTCCACCCGGGACTAAAGGGGATCTTTAGTCTCGGTTCGAGCCCCGACCCGGGACTAAAGGCATGGGCTAGCTCCGGCGCTGTGCAAGGCAATCTTTAGTCCCACCTCGTCGAGCGAGGAGCGCTCGCAGTGCTTTATAAGCACTGCCGCCCCAGCTCATTTGAGCTTCTCTCTATTGCAGGCCTATGGGCCTAACTCTCCTCTCGTTTTCTGTTGGGCCTATTGGGCCCGCGGCGCGTGCATCCTCGCCCACGTGTCGGGTAGGAATTCTAGTCGTATGCACGCCGTGATGGCCCAATAGGCGGCATTTTTTTGACTATCATAATTTTTAGTCCCAGTTTATATTTTAATTCTTTGCTATTATTTTTTTTCTCTTTTATTTTAGTTTTCAATTTAAGATTTTAACAAAAAAACTTTATCAAGATTCTTTTGAGTTGATTTTTTTTTCTTTTTAGTTAATGTTTTACTTGATTCTTTTTAACAAATAAAACACTTTGATAATTTTCGTTCATTCTTTTTAGTTAATGTTTTAGTTGATGCGTTTTAGTTGACATCACAAATTTTCAACAATTTCTGACTTCATTTGATATTTTCCGTGCATTTACTTATTTGTTTTTGAGCTAATTGACCCTGAAATTGAAAGCACTACAAATGAACCCTGATAATGTTGAAAGTTGGCATCGTATCATCATTTCACCCACATAGCATGTGCTAAAAAGTTGAGAGGGTTACGACAAAAAGTGGAAGCACTTCGTGTACAATACGGACAATCTCTTTCGAAGTATCACGGTTTCAACGAGAACTCATGTGTTAGAAACAGATTTCATTTTTTTGAACTTATTTGAACTCCATACTTTTTGTGTGTTCAAAATGCACCATTCAAAAGCACATCACAAATTTTCAACAATTTCTGACTTCATTTGATATTTTTCGTGCATTTACTTATTTGTTTTTAAGCTAATTGACCCTGAAATTGAAAAGCACTACAAATGAACTCTGGAAATGTTGAAAGTTGGCATGGTATCATTATTTCACCCATATAGATGTGCTAAAAAGTTGAGAGGATTACGACAAAAAGTGGATGCACTACGTATACAAAATGGACAATTTCTTTCGAAGTATCACGGTTTCGAACGAGAACTCATCTGTTACAAAGGGATTTCATTTTTTGAACTTTTTTGAACTACATAACTTTTTGTGTTCAAAATGCACCATTCGAAGGCACATCACCAATTTTCAACAATTTCTGACTTCATTTGGTATTTTTCGTGCATTTACTTATTTGTTTTTGAGCTAATTGACCCTGAAAGTGAAAAGCACTACAAATGAACACTGAAAATGCTGAAAGTTGGCATGGTATGAGCATTTCACCCACATAGTATGTCCTAAAAAGTTGAGAGGGTTATGACAAAAACTGGATGCACTTCGTGTACAAAACGGACAATCTCTTTTGAAGTGTTAGGGTTTCGAACGAGAACTTATCTGTTACAAAGGGATTTCATTTATTTAACTTATTTGAACTCCATACTTTTTGTGTGTTCAAAATGCACCATTCAAAGGCACATAAATTTTTTTCAACAATTTCTGACTTCACTTGTTATTTTTTGTGCATTTACTTATTTGTTTTTGAGCTAATTGACCCTGAAATTGAAAAACACTAAAAATGAACTGTGAAAATGTTGAAAGTTGGCATGGTATCATCATTTCACTCACATAGCATGTGCTAAAAAGTTGAGAGGATTACGACAAAAACTGGATGCACTTCGTGTACAAAATGGACAATCTCTTTCGAAGTATCGGGGTTTCGAACGAGAACTCATCTGTTACAAAGAGATTTCATTTTTTGATCTTATTTGAACTCCATACTTTTTGTGTGTTCAAAATGCACCATTCAAAGGCACATCACAAATTTTCTACAATTTCTTTCGAAGTACCATTAGTTCAATTCACATAAAGTTTAATACATTAGCACACATCACATAAAGTTTAATACATTACATAGATTTATATTTTGATCCCTTGCCTATGATCGCTTTGGCCGTAACCATGGAGAATCTTCATTATTTAACGGGATGGTTGGGTCAATTCTCACTATGAAGGGCGGAATTTCCTCAAACTTATTATAATCTGCTAACATGTTTGTCTTGTCCTCGATCCCCACGATGTTTCTTTTCCCTGAAAGAACTATGTGACGCTTTGGCTCATCGTACGATATATTCATTTGCTTGTTTTTTCGTTTTTCGGTTGGAGGACATGTCTTTCACGTAGAAAACCTGAGCCGCATCATTGGCTAGGACGAATGGCTCGTCTGTGTAACCAAGATTCTTGAGATCAACTGTTGTCATTCCGTACAACTGGTCTACCTTTACCCCTTCTCCATTCATGTTCACCCAACTACACCAAACCAAAGGGACCTTAAAAGTAGGTTCATAGTCAAGTTCCCATATCTCGTCTATGTAACCATAGTATGTGTCCTTATTTCCATTCTCGTTTGTCGCATCATAGCGGACACCACTATTTTGGTTGGTGCTCCTTTTATCCTGGGAAATTGTGTAAAATGTTTTCTCGTTTATCTCGTACCCTTGGAAATGTAATACAGTCGTAGAAGGTGACGCAACCAACAAGTAGAGCTGATCTCCAACAGTGTTGTCATTCATGAGATGTGCTCGCAACCAACTACCGAAAGTATCCATGTGTTTTTCTTCAATCCAGGAGATAGCCTTCCCCGGGAACTCGGAGCGTACAAAATTCTTGTGCTCCTCGATATACGAAGCCATGATAACCCACAAGTATAGGGTATCAATTGTAGCCTTTATCAATAAGTAAGAGTGTCGAACCCAATGAGGAGCTAAAGGTAGGACAAATATTCCCTCAAGTTCTATCGACCACCGATACAACTCTACGCACACTTTACGTTCTCTTTACCTAGAACAAGTATGAAACTAGAAGTCCTTTGTAGGGGTGATAGGATAGGTTTGCAAGAAAATAAAGAACACGTAAACAAAAACTAGGGGCTGGTTAGATAAAGAAACAATTATGTTAGTCTAACGAGTGTGGAAAAGTGGTGGTAGGAGTTGTCGAATTGTCCCTAAGCAATTGACTACGTTACTAGACCGATAGCAAGTTCTATGTCGGAGAGGCCACTGCTAGCATGTCATCCCTTACTTGGAATCCTATGCACTTATGATTGCAACTATTAGCAAGCATCCGCCACTACTATCGTTCATTAAGGTAAAACCCAACCATAGCAATAAGATATATTGGTCCCCCTTCAATCCCGTATGCATCAACTTCTATGCTAGGGTGAAGCTTGTGTCACCTTTGCCCTCCAATACTGTAACGCCCAAGATGTGATCCTATGCTCAATTTGGCACGAGGGCCTCGTCCGGGATAGAAGCGCATCTCGTCGTTTCGCAAGAATGGATAGCGTTACAAGTACATGTACTGAAAAGAAGATATATATATATATATATATATAATTGGCTTACACTCGCCACAAGCTACATCAGAGTCACATTAGTACAATACATAATCATCATGAAAAAGAGCAGGGTCCGACTACGGACGAAAACAAACGAGAAAAGAAGAACGACTTCCATCCTTGCTATCCCAGGCTGCCGGCCTGGAACCCATCCAAGATCGATGAAGAATAAGAAGAAGAAGCAACTCCAAATGAACAATCAACGCGCTCGCGTCATATAAACTTTACATGTACCTGCAACTGGTGTTGTTGTAATCTGTGAGCCACAAGGGACTCAACAATCTCATTTCCAAAGGTATCAAGACTAGCAAAGCTTAATAGGTGAGGTATGGTTAAGTGGTGAGGCTACAGCAAGCGACTAAGCATAAGTGAGGTGGCCAACATACGAGTACAAGAATAAAGAGGGGGATGATCTACGCATAGTAGAAAAGAAATGTGACTGATGAAATTTATACTTACGTCATAGTAGAAAAGAACTAGAGACTCAAGAAAAAGATTACAAGAGCCAGAAAAGATCCTCGGAAAGAACATGTGCATTATGGGCCCACTGAAAGAAACCACCGTTAAAAGATTGCTTAGAAGGAGAGATATTGCACCGGTATAATTGAAAACTAGATGAGGCGAGGCCCTCAAAATAATTAAAGATCTAAAAACAAGAAACTCTAAGATATCTTCAACACACCGGATAGAAAAGAGAGGAATGAATAAACAACATAGGCTGGTAAGAATTTCCACATGGGAAAGAATTTACAAGGATGAAAAGGATATGATGAACATGGATAATTGACTTGAATTTGTCGGAAAAGATAACAAGATTGAATAAAGACGAACACGAAGTTCCTGAGAATCTTCACAATGAATCACCGGCTACGAAAGGAAGAAGCGATAGGAGAAGCATCACTGAAATGAAATGCACTTGGATGAACTCCAATCACTGAAGAAAAAGGGCGGGAGGGCGGTGAAAACAAAGACAACTTGGGACAGATGAGATGAACTCCGGAATAAAATGAGAGATTGATCTTGCAAAATTGGAGAGGATTGAATTCACTTGAAAAGAAGCACACCGGTTGAAAAGAATTGACAAGACGGCTCCGGTTGAAAAGGAATTGATATGACAATTGATAGAGCAAAGGATTTTCACTCTCATAAGAATAAGAGAACCCCACTTAGGAAGGATCTGAAATCACCACTTGACATCGACGCAACTTGAATTACCATGTTCCAACACAACAAGGGGTAAGGCTTACGAAACAAGCTTGAACAAACTCATGAGAAAGATTTCGTCCGATATTTTCGTGGACAGGATCGCACAGGCTCGATCTTACAGTAGCCATCAAGTGCAAGGCAGTGCACACGACATACGAAGCGTCCCCGAGTCGTAGCAAGCTACAAGGACTCTTTAAGATACAACGAGAACCGCTGTAAGACGACCGTCAACAAGCGAATCAACTAGATGTCGAACCCCAACCTAACATCATGCATTTGTTGGAAGATTGTCCTATAAGTAACTACTTGAATACCCACCTAAGAATTCCCGAAATTTCTGGTCATGCAATCTGGTCCACGGATACACGGAGTAATATATCACTCAACTCCTATACTAACCCGTCCAATGTATCACATCCGTCAACACACGACCTGAATCTCGGACCTTCATCTACTACAGACCCTCGTGATCACAACGATACAAAGTATGGCAGTACTCCCGAACAATCTACACCAGTATTGGGGACATCGGGGTTATCTCGCCACTACTAGTATTGAAGCAATTACGAACATCCTTCATTCTGAGATACTAAGAAATCTGAATGATAATGATGTGCTCAAGAATCCCCTAGAGCTCAACTCACCGGAAGAAATCAAGTCAGACATGAGGCACCAAGACAGAACTCCGTCACATCGACATCATATAGATTCCAAAATATCCGCGTGATCCTAAATTTTTTTTGAGTGAGAAGAGGAGTAGAGTTAAAATATTACGTCAAGAATCCTCACCACAACATAGAAGAGGAGGAAAAAAATCCTACTCTCCGATATATAACTAGACTCAAAGTAGTATTCACTAGACTCGACTCGCCCGAGTTCGATCAATCAAGGGGTCTCCTAGGTTGGTACTGCTCTGATACCAACTTGTAACGCCCAAGATGTGACCCTATCCTCAATTTGGCACGAGGGCCTCGTCATGGATAGAAGCGCATCTCGTTGTTTCGCAAGAATGGATATCGTTACAAGTACATGTACTGAAAAGAAGAGATACATATATATATAATTGGCTTACACTTGCCACAAGCTACATCAGAGTCACATCAGTACAATACATAATCATCGTGAAGAAGAGCAGGGTCCGACTACGGACGAAAACAAACGAGAAAACAAGAACGACATCCATCCTTGCTATCCCAGGCTGCCGGCCTGGAACCCATCCTAGATTGATGAAGAAGAAGAAGCAACTCCAATTGAACAATCAATGCGCTCGCGTCATATAACCTTTACCTGTACCTGCAACTAGTGTTGTAGTAATCTGTGAGCCACAGGGCACTCAGCAATCTCATTTCCAAAGGTATCAAGACTAGCAAAGCTTAATAGGTGAGGTATGGTTAAGTCGTGAGGCTGAAGCAAGCGACTAAGCATAAGTGAGGTGGCTAACTTACGAGTACAAGAATAAAGATGGGGATGATCTACGCATAGCGACGTGAACTAATAATTATAAAATGAATGATCTTGAACACCTACCTACGTCAGACATAACCCCACCATGTCCTCGATCGGAGAAGGAACTCACGAAAGAGACAATCATGGTTACGCACACAGTTGGCATATTTTAATTAAGGTAACTTCAAGTTATCTAGAACCAGTGTTAAACAAAGTTTCCACGTTGCCACATAACCGCGGGCACGACTTTCCAAAAAGATTTAACCCTGCAGGGTTGCTCCAACTAGTCCATCACAAATTACCACAAACCGCATAGAAATCCTCGATCACGAAGCTCGCAATCTCGTCGGACTCCTTAGTGGAAAACCTCAACTTTGAGATTACCCAAAGCATCACCGGAATCCCGATGCACAAGATATCTCGTCAAAGGTAAAACTAATCCAGCAAGGCCACCTGGTGTGTCGACGAACCCGATAGGAGTCGTGTATCTCGTTCTCAGGACACACCGTCTATGCATAGTGGACGGTAGCCAAACCTCGAGTTGCCCCGAGGTGGCACCGCCGACTGGTAGGTGGGCGGACCAACACTCATGAGGAGCACTGGACCTGGGGTTGATTAATTACTCCGCGGGTGCCAGCGGGTCCCGATGCAATTTTATTAGGTTATTAGATAAATGTAAAACCAATGTTGGGCCCTGCCAGACCAGTCTTAATCTAAAACAAATTATCAAGGGGGTCCACATAACAACCCCGATCGTGTTAGGAGCGCTCAATTATGGAACATAACACCGGTAGCCGAAACTAAGGGTTCAAAGGTGGAACAAAACACCTGGCTAGAAAGGCCGAGCCTTCCACCTTTTACCAAGTATATAAGTGCATTAAATTAAATAGCTTTAACAGGGTGATATAACATGGAACCCATGTTAACACATGCAAGCAACTGCACCTGCAACTAGCAACCCTAACACATGGTTAAGCAACCAGCAACATAGCCAAATAGTGGTTTGCTAGGTTGTGAATAGTTGAAGGTTTCATGACATTGTTGAGAGGCTGATATTTAACACGTGGTAGGCAACGAGACATAATCGATAGAAGCGTTAAAACTAGCATGGCAATGATATTAATGGTATCTGGGGAAATGGTCATCTTGCCAAAGATCCCACTTGGAAGAAGAACAACTCCGTGAAGTCGGTGAAGCAACGTAGTCGAACGGGTCCTCACATTCCGACACGCTTGCGAAACTCTATCGAGACGGAGCAAACAGGAAACAAGCATCAACACAGATATACACTACGACAAATGCACGACATGATGCACAACCTAATATGATGCATGATCAGTTCAATTATGCAAGGCATGGCATGACAATGCACCTCACATAAAACACTACACATTAAGTGAAGCTTGACATGCAACGAGTTGCATGTCGATGAAACTCCACATTTAATTGTTTAGTTCACTCCCGTTTAGGAACACGGCAATATTAAAATGTTGTTAACATGGCAAGGGTGAATGAGGTGATTCTACATGTCATCCTAGTCGGTTAACTCACGTAACATTGAATGGAGCTACGGTTACAAGAAAAATGCAACACAGGAAATTATGCCATGAATGTGACATGCATGTGAGTTTATAACAACACTGGAAAGAAGAAAAATAAGGATGTGTTGCCATGGCGAACGAAAGGGAACCATGGCGGTGAAACGGAAATGATGCCATGACAATGTTCCGGTCCCGAAAACTTGAGGAGATACCGGTGCCAACGAATAGGGAGCGTGTGCGTGTCATGCCAAATAATGATGGGGTGATCCCGGTTACCGGGTTCCCATGTCTTGAGGGCACGACGAAAGAGGGACAACGTGCAACGGGCAATCGAATATGGCGCAAGCATACAGTTACATCTCATACATCACATGCACTCAGTTCAGGACAACATTCCAACGATATACCTTCGACGCGTGCGTATCGGAGCGGTTCAAGTTGATGCGGTGTAGCTGAAGATAGGTTGACGTGGACGTCATGGTACTCGCGATCTTGTCGACGGTAGTCGGACACTTGGCGTAGTGGTACAGGGTCTTCGAGTCGGTAGTCGTACACTATTCGCGAAGAACTTGATGAGTCTGTTGTCCTTTCGAGTTGTCGTGTAAGTAGTTGCACTCGCAAACTTGAAGACGATCGTAGAGGTTCAGGTCTAGCAAGGCTTCCGTGCATGCATTCGTTCTCGACGTAACCGAGGGGTACTGGTCTCACGCAGAGAACTTGACGTGCTCCACAACAAAACTTCCCACAAGGCTTCCGGCAAACAATTCCACAGGACAAAATGAACTGCTTGCAACCCTCGACATGAACTTGCGCAAATGTGCTCACATGAGCCGTGGTGGAACTTGGGCAGGGGCCACGGAAACAACGGAGGCAACGAGCTCGAGGTCCTACTGGCGGGTCATGGCGGCGGGCATGGTCCAGCAACGGCTAACAGCAAGCAGGCAACAGGAAGCAAGCATGCAACATTAAGCAGCAGACACAACGACAGCAGCAGGCAACAGCGACGGCAGCAGGCAACACAACAGCTAGCAACAGTGACATCAAGCAAGCAGCGACAACAAGCAAGCAGGCAACACAACACCTAGCAACAACGACAACAAGCAAGCAGACAACGGTCGGCGCGGTGGCTCCGGCAGGCCGAGGCGAACCTCCGGAGGCGCGGGAGGAGGAGTTCGGCACAGGGCCTCGGGTGGCTGAACCAGGTTGTCGCTGGCAGAGGCCTCGGGCTGCTCCGGCAAGGCATGCTCCGACGAGGGGCTAGGGCGGCGCGGCTGGAGGAGCCAGGCGGTGACGACGTGCTCGTCTTCGGCACGGAGGCGGCGTCGAGCTCCTTACGACAGGGGGACGCAGTAGCGGCGCTGCGCTCCAGCGCGGGGCAGAGCTCAGCGGGAGGAGGCGAGGCCGAGGGGGAGTTGTGGGGAGAGGCTGGGGCGCTCGAGGAATAGAGAGGGAGGAGGCGGTGCAAGGGGGCACGAGAGGAGCTAGCGCTGCTCTCCCTGGCGCTAGAGCTAGGAGGGACTCGGTTGGGCCTTGGCCAAACTTGGCTTCGGCTGGGCTTCTCTCTCCCACACCAATAAAAATGCTTTGCACAAAAAAAAAATAGCCGATTAAAAAAAATACCACAACCAAAAGAAAAAGAATTTTTAACTAAAACAAAAATACTTTTGGGCTCCTTAAAACATGCTCCAATTTATAAAAATAGATTGGGCATTTTTTGAAGAATAAAAATAAAACCCTTTATATAAAATTAGGCGTTGGTTTTAAATAAAACAAAAGGAAAAAATATAAAGTTAAAACCAGAGAGTTGCCCCCAAAAATAGGAATATTTTTAAAAGAGGAGGAACATTTTTGTCTAGGCAAAACCAGAAGCTAGGATTGCCTCAAAAGAATTAGGAGGGGAGAGAAGAGTTCCTATTGCACTAGAGATTTAAAGCACTTGAAGCACTCACAACTCAAAACACAAACACGCAAAAGATGATGCAAGATTCCATGATGCAAACTAAATGATGATGCAATTGGGATCAACCACGAACTCGTTACCATCACAACGTTGCCAAACATGGAAATAATAACAAAAGGGGGAAGAATTGCATTGGGGCTGTCACAACTCTCCTACACTACAAGAGGATCTCGACCCGAGATCCAAGAATGAACGGGGAAGAGGATGAGAAAGAAGAGGTAAAACTTAATTTCTTCTTTGACAAACGACTGAAACCAACGATCCTAGAAGGTTGCATAGAAATGAGGAATGATATGAGAAACAAGCAAGAATTAACGGAAAATTTCGGCAGCACTCGGTAGGAAAATGGGACAAAAAATTCGATAAGATGGGAGAATTAGACAATATTCATAAAAAACAACTAAATAGAACAAGGGAACACCACAATCTTGACAGAACAAGATGATAGACCCAAAAGAGCAACATCGAAATGCCTCCGGAACAATAGAATAGGAACTAGCTCACACGGAAGAAGAGAATGAAGAAAAGAATGACAACCATTATCACAATAGAATTGAAGAGCCTCCGGACAGAAGAATTGACGTAGTAGTTGCAAAACCAACAACGAAAAGTACAAGATAGTAGTGGGCTTATGAAAATCATCTCAACATTTATGAGGTGACAACCAACCACTAAAAGAAACAAGGATAGTTGAAAGCAAAGATATCAAAACTTCTTACACCAAGAGGGGGCATTGAGAACTTGGGTTAATGACAGCACCATAATTGCGACAATCCTTAGCAAAGGCTTTAGGTGAAAACTAAACCAAGATACTGAACCCAGAAATCATGATTTGAAAAAATATCTCATGATCATAGAATTGGTGGATTTAATTATCTCATTCTTGAAAGGAAAACTCTTCGGGGCTCCTACACTAACAATAATGCTATAATAGCACCTCAAAGGATAAAGGAAGAAGAAATGCACTGGAAATGCAAGAGAAAGAATACTTGTGGTACTCCAACAGGAATCTGAAGAACACTTTGAGAAAAATCACATCCTTGAAGAACCACCATGAGGAGCCTCCGTATCAAAAGGATGATGCAAGATATGAAGGATGAAACAATAAGATTGAAGCCTTGCAAAGACTTCGATGAAGCTTCACGAAGAGATACATGAGAAAACTTGAAACTCCGGAAAAGAAAAGATAAGAACACTTGAGAAAAAGGAATTGATATCATGAGCCACTCCGGACGAAGAATTGGGATCACTTTGATGCAACAAGAATAAAAATTATGTTATTCTCATCCTTCATCAAATTAAATTGATGACAAACAACAGATTTAGCATACAACTTATTCCTCTTCAAAGAATCTTGAAGAGACAAAGAGACAAGCACCACTTGAAGCATAATTGAAGGAAGCACCGGTAAGAATTCACAATTGAATGGGAACACCACGAATTAATGGAGATACATGAGAATAGAGAGATCATAAGCCACGTGAGAGAAAACTTTGAACAAGGCGCCGGAATAATTAAGAGACGAACGAAGAGACAACAATTGAGAAGAATTTGAGGATGAAAGCTGAAAGCTGAGAATGAAGAAATTTTCTGAAATGATGGCCTTCGGAGGATCGAGAAATGAACACAACATTGAAATGCACCGGATAGATATGGAAGGAATACTCATGATTGACAACAATTCAAGATGATGCTACAAGGCTGAAATGATGAATCATGAAGATAAAGGACCAAGATTTGAGAGAAACACTCCTTCGGTCTTCCAAACTGAAAACATGGCAAAAGCACCATCACGAATAACTGAGACACTCCGGAATAATGAAGAATGAAAGGTTGAGCCAAATATGAGAATTAATTCGAATTGAACTTGAAAAAGACATGTGACTGATGAAATTCATACTTACGTCATAGTAGAAAAGAATTAGAGACTCCAGAAAAAGATTACAAGAGCCAAAAAAGATCCTGGGAAAGAACATGTGGGTTATGGGCCCACTGAAAGAAACCACCATTAAAAAGATTGCTTAGAAGGAGAGATATTGCACCAGTATAAATGAAAACTAGATGAGGCGAGGCCCTCAAAATAATTAAAGATCTGAAAACAAGAAACTCTGAGATATCTTCAACACATCGGATACAAAAGAGAGGAATGAATAAACAACATAGGATGATAAGAATTTCCACATGGGAAAGAATTTGCAAGGATGAAAAGGATATGATGAACATGGATAATTGACTTGAATTCACCGGAAAATATAACAAGATTGAATAAAGATGAACACGAAGTTCCTGAGAATCTTCACAATGAATCACCGGCTATGAAAGGAAGAAGAGATAGCGGAAGCATCACTGAAGTGAATTGCACTTGGATGAACTCCAATCACTAAAGAAAAAGGGCGAGAGGGCAGGGAAAACAAAGACAACTTGGGACAGGTGAGATGAACTCCGGAATAAAATGAGAGAATGATCTTGCAAAATTGGAGAGGATTGAATTCACTTGAAGAGAAGCACACCAGTTGAAAATAATTGACAAGACGGCTCCGGTTGAAAAGGAATTGATATGACAATTGATAGAGCAAAGGATTTGCACTCTCATTAGAATAAGAGAACCCCACTAAGGAAGGATCTGAAATCACCACTTGACATCGACGCAACTTGAATTACCATGTTCCAACACAACAAGGGGCGAGGCTTACGAAACAAGCCAGAACAAACTCATGAGAAAGATTTCGTCCAATGTTTTCGGGGACAGGATCGCACGGGCTCGATCTTACAGTAGCCATCAAGTGCAAGGCAGTGCACACGACATACAAAGCGTCCCCAAGTCGTAGCAAGCTACAAGGACTCTTTAAGACACAACGAGAACGGCTCTAAGACGACTGTAAACAAACGAATCAACTAGATGTCGAACCCCAACCTAACATCATGCATTTGTTGGAAGATTGTCCTATAAGTAACTACTTGAATACCCACCTAGGTATTCCCGAAATTTCTGGTCATGCAATTTGGTCCAGGGATACACGGAGTAATATATGACTCAACTCCTATACTAACCCGTTCAATGTATCACATCCGTCAACACACGACCTGAATCTCGGACCTTCATCTACAACAGACCCTCGTGATCACAACGATACAAAGTATGGCAGTACTCCCGAACAATCTGCACCAGTACTGGGGACATCGGGGTTATCTCGCCACTACTAGTATTGAAGCAATTACGAACATCCTTCGTTCTGAGATACTAAGAAATCTGAATGATAACGATGTGCTCGAGAATCCCCTGGAGCTCAACTCCTCGGAAGAAATGAAGTCAGACAGGAGGCACCAAGACAGAACTCCGTCACATTGACATCATATAGATTCCAAAACATCCGCGTGATCCTAAAAAAAATTGAGTGAGAAGAGGAGTAGAATTAAAATATTACGTCAAGAATCCTCACCACATCATAGAAGAGGATAAAAAAATCCTACTCTCTGATATATAACTAGACTCGAAGTAGTTTTTCACTAGACTCGACTCGCCCAAGTTCAATCAATCAAGGGGGCTCCTAGGTCGGTACTGCTCTGATACGAACTTGTAACGCCCAAGATGCGATCCTATCCTCAATTTGGCACGAGGGCCTCCTGAGGGATTGAAGCGCATCTCGTCGTTTCGCAAGAATGGATATCGTTACAAGTACATGTACTGAAAAGAAGAGATATATATATATATAATTGGCTTACACTTGCCACAAGCTACATCAGAGTCACATCAGTACAATACATAATCATTGAACAATCCTAGATTGATGAAGAAGAAGAAGAAGAAGCAACTCCAATTGAACAATCAACGCGCTCGCGTCATATAACCTTTACCTGTACCTGCAACTGGTGTTGTAGTAATCTGTGAGCCACAGGGGACTCAGCAATCTCATTTCCAAAGGTATCAAGACTAGCAAAGCTTAATAGGTGAGGTATGGTTAAGTGGTGAGGCTGCAGCAAGCGACTAAGCATAAGTGAGGTGGCTAACTTACGAGTACAAGAATAAAGAGACGGCTGATCTACGCATAGCGGACGTGAACTAATAATTATCAAATGAATGATCCTGAACACCTACCTACGTCAGACATAACCCCACCGTGTCCTCGATCGGAGAAGGAACTCACGAAAGAGACAGTCACGGTTACGCACACAGTTGGCATATTTTAATTAAGGTATCTTCAAGTTATCTAGAACCAGTGTTAAACAAAGTTTCCACGTTGCCACATAACCGCGGGCACAGCTTTCCGAAAAGATTTAACCCTGCAGGGGTGCTCCAACTAGTCCATCACAAATTACCACAAGCCGCATAGAAATCCTCGATCACGAAGCTCGCAATCTCGTCGGACTCCTTAGTGGTAAACCTCAACTCTGAGATTACCCAAAGCATCACCGGAATCCCGATGCACAAGATATCTCGTCAAAGGTAAAACTAATCCAGCAAGGCCACCCGGTGTATCGACGAACCCGATAGGAGCCGCATATCTCGTTCTCAGGACACACCGTCTATGCATAGTGGATGGTAGCCAAACCTCGAGTTGCCCCGAGGTGGCACCACCGACTGCTAGGTGGGTGGACCAACACTCATGAGGAGCACTAGACCGGGGGTTGATTAATTACTCGGCGGGTGCCGGCGGGTCTCTATGCAATTTATTAGGTTATTAGACAAATGTAAAACCAATGTTGGGCCTTGCCAGACTAGTCTTAATCTAAAACGAATTATCAAGGGGGTCCCCACAACAACCCCGATCGCGTTAGGAGCGCTCAATTATGGAACATAACACCGGTAGCTGAAACTAAGGGGGCAAAGGTGGAACAAAACACCAGGCTAGAAAGGCCTAGTCTTCCACCTTTTACCAAGTATATAGGTGCATTAAATTAAATAGCTTTAATAGGTGATATAACAAGGAACCCATGTTAACACATGGAAGCAACTGCACCTGCAACTAGCAACTCTAACACAAGGTTAAGCAAACAACAACATAGCCAAACAGTGGTTTGCTAGGTTTTGCACAGTTGAAGGTTTCATGGCATTGTTGAGAGGCTGATATTTAACAGGTGGTAGGCAATGAGACACAATCGATAGAAGCGTTAAAACTTGCATGGTAATGATAGTAATGGTATCTGAGGAAATGGTCATCTTGCCTGAGATCCCGCTTGGAAGAAGAACAACTCCATGAATTCGGCGAACCAACGTAGTCGAACGGGTCCTCACATTCCGAAAAGCTTGCGGAACTCTATCGAGACGGAGCAAACCGGAAAAAGCATTGATGCTGGCTATGCCTATAGGGAGTTCCTTGGCAAATATGCAAAGGATTCCCCCGCGGCCTTGGAGCCTTGCGTTGGTGTTCCCTTGAAGAGGAAAGGGTGATGTAGCACAAGGAAGTAAGTATTTCCCTCAGTTTGAGAACCAAGGTATCAATCCAGTAGGAGGATCGCGTCAAGTCACAAGTACCTGCACAAACACAAAGAGCTTGCACCCAACGCTATGAAGGGGTTGTCAATCCCTTATAGATTGTTTGCAAAGTGAGAACTGAAAGCAAAAAGTAAACAAAGCGAATTAAAAGTAAAAGCTGAGATGATAGTTGTGAATAGACCCGGGGGCCGTAGTGTTCACTAGTGGCTTCTCTCATGAAAGCAAGTAGACGGTGCGTGAACGAATTACTGTTGAGCAATTGATAGAACCGCGCAAAGTTATGACGTTATCTATGGCAATGATCATACATATAGGCATCACGTTCAAAACAAGTAGACCGATACTTTCTGCATCTACTACTATTACTCCACACGTCGACCGCTATCCAACATGCATCTATTGTATTGAGTTCATAAGAACAGAGTAACGCCTTAAGCAAGATGACATGATGTAGATGGACAATCTCAAATCTATGATGAAAGCCCATCTTGTTACCCTTGATGGCAACAACATGATGTGTGCCTTGCTGCCCCTTCTGTCACTCGGAAAGGTCACTGCACGGTATGAACCCAAAACCAAGCACTTCTCCCATTGCAAGAATCATAGATCTAGTTGGCCAAACAAAACCCAAGACTCAGAGAGACTTACAAGGATATCAAATCATGCATATAAGAAATTAGCAAAGACTCAAATATAATTCATAGATAATCTGATCACAAATCCACAATTTATCGGATCTCGACAAATACACCGCCAAAGAGGATTACATCGGATAGATCTCCATGAAGATCATGGAGAACTTTGTATTGAAGATCCAAGAGAGAGAAGAAGCCATCTAGCTACTAACTACGGACCCGTAGGTCTGAATTGGACTACTCACGAGTCATTGGAGAGGCAATGATGTTGATGTAGAAGCCCTCCAACTCCAAAGTACCCTCCGGCACGGCATCGGGAAGCGTCTCCAGATGAGATCTCGCGGAAACGGAAGCTTGCGGCGGTGGAAAAGTGGTTTCGTGGACGCCCTGATTTTTTCTGGGATTTTAGGGAATATATAGGCCAAAGAGCTAGGGCAGGGGAGCTCGAGGGAGGCCACTAGCCTAGTGGCCGTGGGCCCCCCAGGCCGCGGACACAGGGCTTGTGGGCTCCCTGTGGGCCTCCCGCCTTGGCTCTCAAGTCCCCCGATCTTCTTCTGTTCTGGAAAAATTTATTTCGGGGATTTTATTCCGTTTGGACTCCGTTCCAAAATCAGATCTGAAAAGAGTCAAAAACACAGAAAAAACAGGAACTGGCACTTGGCACTGAATTAATAAGTTAGTCCCAAAAAAGATATAAAAGGTATATAAAACATCCAAAGTTGACAAGATAACAACATGAAACCATCAAAAATTATAGATACGTTTGAGACGTATCAAGCATCCCCATGCTTAACTCCTGCTCGTCCTCGAGTAGGGAAGTGATAAAGAATGAATTTTTGATGCTTTCATGCTACCTAGCATAGATGTCCTTTGTAACTCCTCTTATGTGACATGAATGTTCAGATCCGTTAGATTCAAAACAATAGTTTGCTATTGACGTGGAGACAATAATACTTCAAGCAAACTAGCAAGGTAATCATGAACTTTCAAAATGACAAGGCCAAAAGAAAGTTATCCCTACAAAATCATATTGTCTGGCTGTGCTCTATCATCCTTGCACAACGAATTTAAATCATGCACAACCTCGGTCTTGGCCAAGTAATTGTTTTCACAACTTTACTTTCTCAAACTTTTTCAACTCTCACGTAATACATGAGTGTGAGCCATGGTTTTAGCACTATAAGTGGAATGGAGTGTGGTGGAGGTTGCAAGGGAAACAAGGAGAAGAAGGTCACATTGACTAGGCATATCAATGAACCATGGAGATGCTCATCAACAGATATCAATGTGAATGGGTAGGGATTGCCATAGAAATGATGCACTAGAGCTAAGAGTATGTGAAAGCTCTTAAAGAAAACTAGTGTGTGTGCATCCAACTTGCTTGCTCACGAAGACCTAAGGCAATTTTGAGGAAGCCCATCATTGGAATATACAAGCCAAGTTAGATAATGAAAATTTCCCACTAGCTATATGGTGGTGACAAAACGAGAGACTCTCAATCATGAAGATCATGGTTCTTAATAAGCACAAGTGTGGAAAGATAGTAGCATTGTCCCTTCTCTCTTTTTCTCTCATTTTTTTGGTGGGCTCTTTGGCCTCTTTTTTTTGGTGGGCATCTTTGGCCTCTTTTTGTAAATGGGCTTCGCTGGCCTCTTTTATTTCCTCACATGGGGCAATGCTCCATCAATGATGATCATCACACTTACAACTCAAAATTTAGAGCAATGAAGACTCTATATGGAATGCCTTCGGTAGTGTACCGTGACAATGATCTAGCATGGCATAGACATCATTGGAAACATCATGCTAGCTATCTTATGATCATGCAATGGCAATGTAGAAGATGTGGCACATGTCATGGTGGTATTTGCATGGCAATATATCCCAGAATGGCTTTGAAAAAGCCATAGTAGGTAGGTATGGTGGCTGTTTTGAGGGAGGCTAATGGTGGGTTTTATGCACCGGCGAAAGTTGCACGACACTAAAGAAGATAGTGATGGTGGAAGGTGAAAGTGCATCTAAACCATGGACTCAACATTATTCATGAAGAACTCATATACTTGTTGCAAAATTTTTAGTAGTAATCGAAACAAAGCATTCAACGCATACTCCTAGGGGAAGGGTTGGTAGGTATAAACCATCGCGCGATCCCGACCGCTACACAAAGGATGACAATAAATAAACTAATCATGCTCAGACTTCATCACATAGAGGTTCACCATACGTGCATGCTACGGGAATCACTAACTTCAACACAAGAATTTCTAGATCCACAACACCTTAATAGTATAACTTCAACATTACCACAACCACAACTCAAAACTAATTGAGATGAATCATACTTCTCTAACTACTCAATGCACATGAAGGTGGAAGTTTTCATATCCCTTTGGATAACTACCCCTTTTGAGAATACTTTCATACCATAGATCAACTACCACGCCACACACCGCCGTGCTCCAAAAGATAGAAGTGAAGCACATAGAGCAAAATCAACTAGCTCAAAAGATATAAGTGAAACACATGTGAGCTGAATTGCCAAACCAAAGGATATAAGTGAAGCTCGACAAAATCATGGTGAGTGCATGTCTCTCTCTCTCTCTACGTGTGCAGCAAGGAAGATTGTGAAACAACAAAAATAAAAGACTCCTACGATACAACACGCTCCAAGAAAAACACATAACATGTGGTGAATAAAAATATAGCCCCAAGTAACGTTACCGATGGATTGAAGACGAAAGAGGGGATGCCTTCCCGGGGCATCCCTAAGCTTAGGCTTTTTTGGCATCCTTGAATCAACTTGGGGTGCCTTGGGCATCCCCAAGCTTGAGCTCTTGCCACTCTTTATCTCTTTGTCCATAAGAACTTCACCCAAAACTTGAAAACTTCACAACCCGAAACTTAAACATAAACTCGTGAAATCATTAGTATAAGAAAGCAAACCACCACTTCCTTAGGTACTGTAGCAAACTTAAATTCTACTTATGTTGATGTTGGGTTACTATATTTTCAATCTTCCATGGCTAATACCCTCCGATACTATCCATAGTTTCATCAAAATAAGCAACCAACTCAAAAAAACAGAATCTGTTAACAGCAGACCAGTCTGTAGCAATCTGTATACTTCATATACTTTTGTTACTGCAAATTTTCTGAAAACTAGCGATAGTCTAAAGAATTTGCGTAGAAATCAGCAGAAGAAACAATCAACTCAAAATCTCTTACATTAAAAAATGAAAATTCTTTTCGTGAGCAGAAAGTTTCTGTCTTTTCCAGCATGATCAAACGATCATCCCCAAGACTAATCATAACGGTTTTACTTGGCACAAACGCAAAAGAAACATGAAAAACACAAACATAATAGAATTATGAAAGTGTGGAAAACACAAAACAGAAAGAAAAAGGATAGATTCGTTGGGTTGCCTCCCAACAAGCGCTATTGTTTAACGCCCTTAGCTAGACATAAGGTGATGGAATCACGTATAGTCATCTTTGGTGCTCAAACCATAAGTAGCCCTCATCATAGATTCATAAGGCAATCTTATTTTCTTTCTAGGAAAATTCTCCATGCCCTTCTTTAGAGGAAATTGAAATCTAATATTCCCTTCCTTCATATCGATGATAGCACCAATAGTCCTTAGGAAAGGTCTACCAAGAATAATGGTACATGAAGGATTACAATCTATGTCAAGTACAATGAAATCAACGGGTACATAGTTCTTATTTGCAACAATAAGAACATCATTGATCTGTCCCATGGGTTTCTTGACAGTTGAATCCGCAAGATGCAAATTAAGAGAACACTCTTCAATCTCCTGAAAACCAAGAATATCACATAAAAACTTTGGAATCGCGGAAACACTAGCACCCAAATCACAAAAAGCATTGCATTCATAGTTTTTGATTTTGATTTTGATAGTAGGTTCCCACTCATCATGAAGTTTTCTAGGTATAGAGACTTCTAATTCGAGTTTCTCTTCAAGAGATTTCATCATAGCATTTACGATATGAGTGGTAAAGGCTTTGCTTTGGCTATAAGCATGTGGAGAGTTTGTAATGGATTGCATCAAGGAAATGCATTCAAACAAGGAGCAACTATCATAATTGAATTCCTTGAAATCCAAAGTGGGAGTTTCATTACTACCCAATGTTTTGATTTCTTCTACTCCACTCTCCACACCTTTATCATCAAGATCGGTGGACTCCGAATCATTGGGGCATTTTTCAACCAAAGTGGATTCATATACAGCCCCTTCATCAATAGGTTTGACATGCAAAAACAAAGATTCAAGAGGAGTCACATCAAGCACTTTAAGATCTTCGTGATTTGCATCACTAGAACGCACCCTTTTAAACCATTCATGCTTAGTGCGAATTTGGGCGGTTCTTTCTTTGCTCTCATTCATGGAGACACACATAGCTTTTAACATTTCATCCAAGTTGACCTTGGGAGGAGCACATCTAACTTTCAAATCATCAATATCACAAGCCATCCTATCAACGCTCTTAGCCAAATCGTCTATTTTGAGTAGTTTTTCCTCTATGGACGCATTGAAAATCTTTTGAGAGTTGATGAACTCTTTGATATTACTCTCTAAATCAGAGGGTAATTTGTTGTGATTTCCATAAGTGTTGTTTTAGGAATTGCCATAGTTTATAGAGGAGTTACTAGGAAAAGGCCTAGGAACATAGTTTCCTCTAAAAGCATTGTTGTTGCCAAAATTGTTCCTACCAACACAATTAACGTCCAAACTAGCGTTGCTACTATCAATCAAGGAAGATAGTGGCATGTCATTAGGATCTAAAGGAGCATTTCTACTAGAAACCAAATTCATCAACTCGTCCATCTTAGTACTAAGCGAGTTAATTTCTTCTATAATGTGTACCTTTTTGCTAGCAGGTGACTTTTCAGTGTGCCACTGAGAGTAGTTGGTCATGATATTGTCTAGGAGTTTTGTAGCTTCTCCTAACGTGATTTCCATGAACGTTCCACCTGAGGCGGCCTCCAAGATATTGCAAGAAGAAAAATTCAAACCAGCATAAAAGATTTGTATAATCATCCACAAACTCAAGCCATGAGCAGGACAATTTCTAATCATTAACTTCATCCTCTCCCAAGATTGTGCAACGTGTTCATGATCAAGTTGCTTGAAATTCATGATATCGTTACGGAGAGGGATAAACTTAGCCGCGTAAAATACTTGGATATGTAAGCATCTTTGCACTTATTCCAAGAATCGATACTATTTTTAGGCAAAAAAGAAAACCAAGTTTTTGCACGATATCGCAAAGAGAACGGAAAAAGCTTCAATTTAACAACATCGTTATCCACATCTTTCTTCTTTTGCATATCACAAAGTTCAATGAAAGTATTAAGATGGGATGCGACATCTTCACTAGGAAGGCATGAAAATTGCTCTTTCGTAACAAGATACATCAAGGCAGCGTTGATTTCATATGATTCCGCACTAGTGGCGGGAGCAATCGGAGTACTAATAAAATCATTATTATTATTATTCGAGAAGTCGCCAAGTTTGGTGTTTTCAGCCATGATGACTTCAACAAACGAACAAGAACACAAGCAAGCAAGAAAACTGGCAAATGAAAACGACAAAAGGCAAATGAAAACGGCAAAGGAGAAAGGCAAATGAAAATGACAAATGTGAAGTGGGGGAGAGTAAAATGAGAGGCATCTAGCAAAAAAGGTAAATGCAAGAGATGAGTATGTGACACTTGGATAAATCTTGACTTGATCTCCCCGACAACGTCGCCAGAAATCCTTCTGCTGCTGGCTACGCCTATAGGGATTTCCTTGGCAAATATGCAAAGGATTCCCCCGCGGCCTTGGAGCCTTGCGTTGGTGTTCCCTTGAATAGGAAAGGGTGATGTAGCACAGCGGCGGTAAGTATTTCCCTCAGTTTGAGAACCAAGCTATCAATCCAGTAGGAGGATCGTGTGAAGTCACAAGTACCTGGACATACACAAAGAGCTTGCACCCAACGCTATGAAGGGGTTGTCAATCCCTTATAGATTGTTTGCAAACTGAGAAATGAAAGCAAAAAGTAAACAAAGCAAAGTAAAAGTAAAAGCTGAGATGATAGTTGTGAATAGACCCGGGGGCCGTAGTGTTCACTAGTGGCTTCTCTCATGAAAGCAAGTAGACGGTGGGTGAACGAATTACTGTCGAGCAATTGATAGAACCACGCAAAGTTAAGACGTTATCTATGGCAATGATCATACATATAGGCATCACGTCCAAAACAAGTAGACCGATACTTTCTGCATCTACTACTATTACTCCACATGTCAACCACTATCCAGCATGCATCTAGTGTATTGAGTTCATAAGAACAAGGTAACGACTTAAGCAAGATGACATGATGTATATGGACAATCTCAAATCTATGATGAAAGCCCATCTTGTTACCATTGATGGCAACAACATGATGCATGCATTGCTGCCCCTTCTGTCACTCAGAAAGGTCACCCACAGTACGAACCCAAAACTAAACACTTCTCCCATTGCAATAATCATAGATCTAGTTGGCCAAACAAAACCCAAGACTCGGAGAGACTTACAAGGATATCAAATCATGCATATAAGAAATCAGCAAAGACTTAAATATAATTCATAGATAATCTGATCACAAATACACAATTCATCGGATCTCGACAAACACACCGCCAAAGAGGATTACATCGGATAGATCTCCATGAAGAGCATGGAGAACTTTGTATTGAAGATCCAAGAGAGAGAAGAAGCCATCTAGCTACTAACTACGGACCCGTAGGTCTGAAGTGGACTACTCACGAGTCATTGGAGAGGCAATGATGTTGATGTAGAAGCCCTCCAGCTCCAAAGTACCCTCCGGCAGGGCACCAGGAAGGGTCTCGAGATGAGATCTCGCGGAAACGGAAGCTTGCGGCGGCGGAAAAGTGGTTTCGTGGACGCCGTGATTTTTTTTGTGATTTTAGGGAATATATAGGCCAAAGAGCTAGGGCAGGGGAGCTCCAGGGAGGCCACAAGCCTGGTGGCCGCGGGCCCCCCTGGCCGCGGCCACACGACTTGTGGGCTCCCTGTGGGCCTCCTGCCTTGGCCCTCAAGTCCCCCGATCTTCTTTTGTTCTGGAAAAATTTATTTCGGGGATTTTATTCTGTTTGGACTCCGTTCCAAAATCACATCTGGAAAGAGTCAAAAACACAGAAATAACAGGAACTGGCACTGGGCACTGAATTAATAAGTTAGTCCCAAAAAAAGATATAAAAGGTATATAAAACATCCAAAGTTGACAAGATAACAACATGAAACCATAAAAAAATTATAGATACGTTTGAGACGTATCAAGCATCAACACAGATATACACCACGGAAAATGCATGACATGATGCACAACCTAATATGATGCATGATCAGTTCAATAATGCAAGGCATGGCATGACAATTCACCCCAGACAAACACTACACATTAAGTGAAGCTCGATATGCATAGAGTTGCATGTCGACGGAACTCCACATTTAATTGTTTAGTTCACTCCCATTTAGGAACACGGCAATATTAAAATGTTGTTAACATGGCAAGGGGTGAACTAGGTGATTCTACAAGTCATCCTAGTCGGTTAACTCACGGAACATTGAACGGAGCTACGGTTACAAGAAACATGCAACACAGGAAATTATGCCATGAATGTGACATGCATGCAAGTTTACAACAACACTGGAAAGAAGAAAAAGAAGCATGTGTCGCCATGGCGAACGAAAGGGAACCATGCGGCAAAACAAAAATGATGACACGGCAACGTTCTTGTCCCGAAAACTCGAGGAGATACCGGTGCCAACGAATAGGGAGCGCGTGCATGTCATGCAAAATAATGATGGGGTGATCCCGGTTACCGGGTTCCCATGTCTCGAGGGCACGACGAAAGAGGGACAACATGCAACGGGCAATCGAATACGGCGCAAGCATACGATTACATCTCATACATCACATGCACTCGGTTTAGGACAACGTTCCAACGATATACCTTCGAAGCGTGCGTATCGGAGCAGTTCATGTTGATGCGGTGTAGCTGAACATAGGTCGACGTGGACGTCGTGGTACTCGGGATCTTGTCGACGGTACACTTGGTGTAGTGGTACACGGGTCTTCACGTCGGTAGTCATACACTGTTCGCCAAGAACTTGATGAGTCCGATGTCCTTTCGAGTCGTGGTGGAAGTAGTTGCACTCGCAAACTTGAAGATGGTCGTAGAGGTTCAGGTCTAGCAAGGCTTTCGTCCATGCATTCGTTCTCGACATAACCGAGGGGTACTGGTCTCACGCAGAGAACTTTACGTGCTCCACAACAAAACATCCCACAAGGCTTCGGGCAATCAATTCCACATGACAAAATGAACTGGTTGCAACCCTCGACAGGGAACTTGCGCAGATGTGCTCACGGGAGCCATGGTGGAACTTGGGCAGGGGCCACCGAAACAACGAAGGCAACTAGATCGAGGTCCTACTGGCGGGTCATGGCGGCGGGCATGGTGCAGCAACGGCTAACAGCAAGCAGGCAACTACAAGCAAGTAGGCAACAGCAAGCAGCAGACACAGCGACAGCAGCACGCAACAGCGACGGCATCAGGCAACACAACAGCTAGCAACAGCGACAACAAGCAAGGAGTGACAACAAGCAAGCAGGCAACACAACAGCTAGCAACAGCGACAGCAAGCAAGCAGGCAAAGATCGGTGCGGCGGCTCCGGCAGGGCGAGGCGAACCTCCGGAGGCGCGGGAGGAGGAGCTCGGCACAGGGCCTCGGGTGGGTGAACCAGGTAGTCGCGGCGGCGGCCTCGGGCTGCTCCGGCGAGGCGTGCTCCGACGAGGGGCTAGGGCGGCGCGGCTGGAGGAGCCAGGCCGCGACTGCATGCTCGTCTTCAGCAGGGAGGTGGTGTTGACGTGCAACTATTCCTGACTTGATGCCTCCACGGCAACGGAGCCAGAAAAGAGCTGCTTCCAGTTGCTCAACAATTAGAAATTGTCTTTCAATAGCCCACCAGCGCGTGGGATCGCGGCAGTTTTCGAGGGTAGAGTATTCAACCCAAATTTGTTGGTTCGCACGACTGGAAGTGAAAGAATATTCTCAAGTATTAGCAGCTGAATGTGTCAGATTCAACCACACCTGAAAGATTAGTTTCTGCAAGCAAAGTATGAGTAGCAAAGTAGTATGATAACAACGGTGCCAGAAACGATCTATTGATGGCAGACTATTCCTAACTGTTGTATCAATGGCGCAAGTAAGTTGCCCGTGGACGGGAAATATTCTTTCCCGGTAACAGTGCCAGAAAAAATATTGTAGCAGGTAGCAGCAGTGGAACGAGTAACAGCGGTGGCAAGGAACAACAGTAGTGACAGCAGTAGCAAGTGGCAGCAAGTAACAGTAGCAGCAACAGTAGTAACAGCAGCAGAACAAAACAAGTAACAACAGCAGTGGGACAAACTCGTAGGCAGTGGATCGGTGATTTGTTGGATGACACTCATCATGCAACAGTTATAACACGGAGAGATATGTTGCTAGCTCCGTTCGGAAATGTGATGTAGGCATGCATTTCGTGTGTAGTCATACGTGCTTAGGGAAAAGAACTTGCATGACATCTATTGTCCATCCCTCCCGTGGCAGCAGGGTCCAAATGGATACTACGGGATATTAAGGTTCTCCTTTTAATAAAGAACCGGACCAACGCATTAGCACTTGGTGAACACATGAACTCCTCAAACTATGGTCATCACCGGGAGTGGTTCCGGTTATTGTCACTCCGGGGTTGCCAGATCATAACACGTAGTAGGTAACTATAACTTGCAAGATCGGATCTAAAACACACATATATTGGTGACAACATAATAATTTCAGATCTGAAATCATGGCACTCGGGCCCTAGTGACAAGCATTAAGCATGGCAAAGTAGTAGCAACATCAATCTGAGAACATAGTGGATACTAGGGATCAATCCCCGTCAAAACTAACTCGATTACATGATAGATCTCATCTCACTCATCACCTCCCAGCGAGCCTACCAATAGATTACATAATAGATCTCATCCCACTCATCACCTCCCAAAACGGACTCCAGATCTGCCCTCCAGATGAAGAATGGGATGTGGCGGCGCCTGTGGATCATGAAACGCGATGAAATCTTCTCTCTTGATTTTTTCCGGGACGAAAGGGAATAAATAGCACTGGAGTTGGAGGCAGCAGAGCCATGTGGGCCAGGGGGGAGGCCACGGCGTTAGGGCTTGTGGCCCACTGGCCTGTCCCCTCCGGTGGATCTTTGTGCAGGTATTTTTCATATTTTCCAGAAATATTCTCCGTAAATTTTCAGGACGTTCCGAGAACTTTCATTTCTGCACAAAAACAACACCATGGCAATTCTGCTGAAAACAGCGTCAGTCCGAGTTAGTTCCATTCAAACCATGCAAATTAGAGTCCAAAACAAGGGCAAAAGAGTTTGGAAAAGTAGATACGATGGAGACGTATCAACTCCCCCAAGCTTAAAACCTTGCTTGTCCTCAAGCAACTCAGTTGACAAACTAGAATAGAAAGAAAAACTTTGACAAACTCTGTTTGATCTTGTTGTTGCAATTATGTCTAACTCATAACCAGAATTTCAGCAAGATCACAAGTTAAGCACATAAGCAAGTGACACATAGGTCTCACGGCAAACTAATATCAATGGCATAATCACCTAGCGAGCAAATAATAATGAGTTTCAGATACCAACAATTCAATCAAAACAAGCATGAAGCAATATGAATAGGTGGTATCTCGCTAGCTCTTTCTCAGACCGCAAAACATAAATGCAAAGCACTTTCAAAGATTAAGGGCTGACTAAAGATTGTAATTCATAACAACGAAGATCCAGTCATAGTCATACTCAATATCAATCAAAAGCAAAGCATAAAAATGACAGAGGTGCTCTCTAATTGGTGCTTATATAAGAACAGGATGACTCAACAGGAAAATAAATAGACAGGCCCTTCGCAGAGGGAAGCATTGATTTGCAGAGGTGCCAGAGCTCAACCTTTGAAAACAGAGATAATAATTTTGGGTGGCATGCTTTCATTGTCAACGCAATGACCAAGAGTTACCAATATCTTCCATGCTACTCATGCTATAGGTGTTTCCCAAACAAAAAAGTAAAGTTTTAACTCCCCCTCCACAAATCAATCACACTCCACGGCTAGCCGAATCCTCGGGTACTATCCATACTAACATCAACCCGGGGGGAGTCTTATTTTACAGTTATGTTTTCGATTTAAGCGTGGAACTGGGCATTCCAATTACCGGACCCTTTCTCGTGAATGACAGTGAATAAACACATGTCGAGGATAACACGCCTAACATGGAAGATACCAATAGCCCCCTGTCACCACATGAGCGGTTCGGGCATGCAAAACAGATTATTTATTGAAGGTTTAGAGAATGGCACATGCAAATTTACTTGGAATGGCAGGTAGATACCGCAAATAGGTAGGTATGGCGGACTCTCATGGAAAAACTTTTGGGTTTATGGAAGTGGATGCACAAGTAGTATTCCGCTTAGTACAAGTGAAGGCTAGCAAAAGACTGGGAAGCGACCAACTAGAGAGCGACAACAGTCATCAAGATGCAATGAGTTTGACTAACATTGAGTGCAAGCATGAGCAGGATATAAATCACCATGAACACGAACATCATAGAGGCTATGTTGATTTTGTTTCAACTACATGCATTAACTTGCGCCAAATCAAGCCACTTGAATCATTTAAAGGAGAATACCATCCTATCATACTACATCATAGTCATCTCAAAATCTATGTTGGCATTCAACACAAACCATTACAAGCTCCTAGCTAATTAAGCATGGCATCAGAAACTATGATCTCTAAGTTGTCATTGCAAACATGGTTCTCTCTCAACAAAGCTGAATCTGGAACGACAAGCTAGTCATATTTACAAAAACAAAATAGATAGAGTTCATACCAGCTTTTCCAGTCTCAGTCACTTCATCATATATGATCATTATTGCCTTTCACTTGCACGATCGAACGATGTGAACAATAATAAGAGTGCTTGTGCATTGGACTAAGCTGAATCTGCAGGCAAACACAAAGGAGAAGACGAAGTAATATGGCTCTTTGAAAGCTAAACACGTATGCTTGCGAGAGCCACTAAACATTGTAACCAATATCTTCTACCTTGACCCAAAGAAAAAGAAAACTATTTACACGGGAAAACTCCCAACAAGCAAAAAAAAAGAAAATCTTTTTGGGTTTTCTCAAAAGGACACAAAACAAGAAAACAAGAAAACGAAAATAAACTAGCATGGATAATACAGTGGCAAAGTGTAAACACCGACTAACAAAGTGAAAGCATGAATGTAAAGTTGGTGCAAACACGTACTCCCCCAAGCTTAGGCTTTTGGCCTAGCTTCGTCTACTCCCAAGGAGGGTCTTGGCGAAACCCAAAATAATAATCGGGGTTATACGGGAGCGCTGCAGCCACTGCCTGAATAGCTACCTCACGGAGACGAGCAGCCGTCGCCTCCCTCTCATACTCCTCTGCCTCTCCTATGGTTATGTAGTATCTACGTTTTACCTGAAAGTCAAAGAAAGCAGGAGCAGGTTGGGTAATATGGAAAATACGATGCCGGTTAAATATCAATCGGTATAGGAGGGATTCATCATCCCTCTCAAGGAACTGGTAGCGTGTCATAGCGGCGTAGTCAAGGAAAGTTGTATGGAGCGGGGGATCTCCTGCGCGGATGGGTACTCCAAGAAAATTTGCTATGCGAGTGGCATAGATATCGCCAAAGAAATCCCCATCAATAGCATTCTTATTCAACCTCCTTGCTATAATAGCTCCGATGTTGAAGCTTTTGTCACCCGTCACTGCGCTCTTAAGGATACTAAGGTCGGATGCGCATAGGTGACAATGTTCAACCTTGCCGTTAATGCATCTACCTATGAAGAGGGAAAAGTAGTGCAAGGCAGGGAAATGAATGATTCCTATGGTAGCTTCCGTGATGTCTCTAGTTTCTCCAACAGTTATACTAGAGACAAAGTCTCTAACCGAAGATTTAGCAGGATCTTTAAGATTACCCCCATCGGGTATCTTGCAAATCATATTGAAATCCTCCAAATCCATGGTGTATGATTTATCATACAGATCAAACAGTATGGATGAGTCACGACCAACTAAAAATTTAAATCTACGCACGAAAGAGGCAGTGAGCAAAGCATACTGTTCACATTTATCTGAGAGGAATTCTTCTAACCCAGCATTGCGGACAAGTGTATCAAACTCATCCTTGAAGCCTGCTTCGATCATGAACTCATCGGAAGGCCATTCACATGGTTGTGCAGGTGCGTCCCTTAGTTGATAAGGATCAGACTCCCGAATAGAAAGACGGGGACCCTTCTTACTTGAGGAACCACGATGAAACTTCCTCTTGAACATAATTTCTTTTTGCTGAAATTTTTGAAGTTCAAGAGAAAAGTGAATAAAGACCAACCACACCTTGTAGCAACTACTCCTACTAGTGCCTAGAGACCGTATCACGCGCTAAAACTACTTGGGACCAGCTAAAATCAACATTTCAAGCTCAAGAACAGGGTCACCAAGGTAGCAAGAACAAGCGAAGGATAAAGCACTAGAGTAGAAACTAATTGGACCCATGGAGGAGTTACTTACCAAGGATTAATTTCCCCAAAACGGTTCGGAGAATGGTGCTTTGAGCAAGGAGATCGAAAAGCACAGCCAAATGAGCAAGAACACGGGTTTGAGCTGCGAAACGATTTTTTCTGGAGGTAGAAGAAGAGGATGGGAGCTGGAATGAGTGGAGGGGGTCCCTGTGGGCCCCACAAGCTTGGTCCCCGCGGCCAGGGGGAGGCCACGATGTCAGGGCTTGTGGCCCACTGGTGTGGCCCCCATGCCAGCTCTCAGTCCCAGTATTTTTCAAATATTCTAGAAAAAATCATACTAGATTTTCACAGTGTTCGGAGAACCTTTATTTTCGGGGTACTTTTCTTCGGGACGTTAAAACAGGAAACATGGAAAACTAAACTAAATCTATCAAATCGCAAAAGGAAACGAAGAATTGTCGAATAGCCACTAAGTCACCTCAATGGGGATATGTATCTCCCCAACAAGCAAATCATACTTCATCTTAACACGAGGAATAGGGCATTCAAAGCTCCCAATAATAATTGATGAAGTTTTTTCGATAGCATTGATGCAATGTACTTGATATCGTTTCTTCAGAAAGTGCACCGTATGTTCATTACCGTTGACATGGAAGGTGACATTGCCTTTGTTGCAATCCATAACAGCCCCTGTAGTGTTTAAAAAGGGTCTTCCGAGGATGACAGCCATGGCATCGTCCTCTGGAATATCCAAGATAACAAAGTCTGTTAAGATAGTGGTGTTAGCAACCACAACAGGCACATCCTCGCAAATGCCGACAGGGAAAGCAGTTGATTTGTCGGCCATTTGCAGAGAAATTTCAGTAGGTGTCAACTTATCCAGTTCAAGTCTACGATAAAGATAGAGAGGCATAACACTAACACCGGCTCCAAGGTCACATAAGGCACTTCTTACGTAGTTTCCTTTAATGGAGCAAGGTATAGTGGGCACTCCGGGATCACCAAGTTTCTTAGGAGTTCCACCTTTGAAAGTGTAATTGGCAAGCATGGTGGAGATCTCAAGATCTGGTATCTTCCATTTATTAGTCACGATGTCTTTCATGTACTTGGCATATGGAGACATTTTGAGCATATCAATTAACCGCATTTGCAGAAAGACGGGTGTCAACATTTCAATAAAGCGCTCAAAATCCTCATCATCCTTTTTCTTGGATGGCTTAGGAGGAAAGGGCATGGGTCTTTGAACCCATGGCTCCCTTTCTTTACCATGCTTCCTAGCAGTGAAGTCATTCTTATCGTATCTCTTTGGTTGTGGGTTATCAGGATTAACCGTAGGTTCAATCTCCACATCCTTATCATTGCTAGGTTGAGCATTATTATGAACATCGTTGTCCATATTGTCACGAGGTTCATGTTCATCACCAGATTGTGTTTCTACATCAGACGCAGAAATATCATTTGGTTCTTCAGGTGTGACAGTATTTGGTGAACTGACATGTAGGTTTCTATCATCCTTCTTCTTCTTAGGATGACTGGGTGTATCAGCATTAATTCCTTGAGAATCTTGATCAATTCTCTTAGGATGGCCTTCAGGATACAAAGGTTCCTGAGTCATTTTGCCTCCTCTAGTAATGACTCTGACAGAGTTGTCATTTAATTCGTTGAGCAAGTAATTCTGAGCTTTAAGTACTTGTTCTACCTGAGTAGTAATCATAGAGGCATGTTTACTCGGAAGCTTCAGATCATTGACATTTCTGTCTACGCAAGCACTTAATGACTAAGCATACGAGTACTTTGTTCCAATTGTCTGCTAACATAATCCTTGAAACTCTGTTGTTTGGCAACAAAGTTGTCAAATTCATCAAAGCATAGGCTAGAAGGTTTGTCAAAAGGAATATCACTCTCATCGAACCTACGTAGAGAATTTACTTCTACTACGTGTATCGGGTTATCGAGACCATGGATCTCTTCGATAGGCAGTAGATTTTTGACGTCTTCAGTTTTAATGCCTTTCTCTTGCATACATTTCTTGGCTTCTTGCATATCTTCGGGACTGAGGAATAGAATACCTCTTTTCTAGAAGTTTTCTTAGGAGGTGGTTCGTGGATAGTCCAAGCATTATCGTTGATCAAGATGTTATTCAGTAGAATCTCAGCTTGTTCTAGAGTTTGTTCCCGAAAAACACAACTGGCACAACTATCTAGGTGGTCTCTAGAGGCATCGGTAAGTCCGTTATAGAAGATATCAAGTATCTCATTCTTCTTAAGAGGGTGATCAGGCAAAGCATTCTGTAGCTGGATTAGCCTCCCCCAAGCTTGTGGGAGACTCTCTTCTTTGAGTTGAGCAAAGTTGTATATTTCCTGCAAGGCAGCTTGCTTCTTATGGGCAGGGAAATATTTCTCACAGAAGTAATAGACCATATCCTGGGGACTACTCACACATCCAGGAGCAAGAGAAGTGAAACAGGCTTTAGCGTCATCCTTTAGAGAGAAAGGAAACAGCTTAAGTATATAGTAGTAGCCGATCTTCTCCTCACTACTGAAAAGGGTGGCTATATTGTGTAGTTTGGTAAGATGGGCGACGACCGTCTCAGACTCATAACCGTGGAAAGGATCAGATTCGACTAGAGATATTATCTCAGGGTCGACAGAGAATTCATAATCCTCGTCGGTGATGAAGATAGGTGAAGTGGCAAACTTCGGGTCGTATTTCATCCAAGCTTTCAGAGATTTTTCCTTCCACTTGAGAAGTAATTTGTCAGCGTCAAAGGCATCCTTACACGCAAGAAAATCCTCAACTATCTCTCCCTTCATAACATAACCCTCAGGTATATCAGGCAATTCATATCTAGGAGAGCTAGATCTAGCAGGAGCAAAAGCAGGTTCTATCTCAATAGTATCAGCAGTTTCACAAGCATCACGAGCATTGGTAGTAACTCTCGCAATATGAGCATCAAGGAATACCCCTAGTGGCATATCAGGCAAAGTAGTATCTCTAGCAGTATCAAGCATAGGATCATCAGGCAAAATAGCATCTCTAGCATCATCAGGCGAAGCAGTATCAAGCATAGCATCTCTAGCAGTATCAGGCATAGCATCTCTAGCAGTATCAGGCATGGCATCTCTAGCAGTATCAGGCATAGCATCTCTAGTAGTATCAGGCATAGTAGCATCATAAGCATCATCAAGCACATGCGACATATCAAGATTTCTAGCAGGAGGTGGTGTCGCAAACTTACTCATAACTGATGGTGAATCAAGTGTAGAGCTAGATGGCAATTCCTTACCTCCACTCGTAGTTGAGGGCAAGACTTTGGTTTTTGGATCTTTCAGATTCTTCATAGTGATCAGCAGATATAAATCCCAAGTGACTCAGATAATATAGCTATCCTTCTCCGGCAACGGCGCCAGAAAAAATGTTGTTGACGTGCAACTATTCCTGACTTGATGCCTCCACGACAACGGAGCCAGAAAAGAGCTGCTTCCAGTTGCTCAACAATTAGAAATTCTCTTGCAATAGCCCACCAGCGCGTGGGATCGCGACAGTTTTCGAGGGTAGAGTATTCAACCCAAATTTGTTGGTTCGCACGAGGGGAAGTGAAAGAATATTCTCAAGTATTAGCAGCTGAATGTGTTAGATTCAAGTACACCTGAAAGATTAGTTTCTGCAAGCAAAGTATCAGTAGCAAAGTAGTATGATAACAATGGTGCTAGAAATGATCTGTTGACGGCAGACTATTCCTAACTGTTGTATCAATGGCACCAGTAAGTTGCCCGTGGACGGGAAATATTCTTTCCCGGTAACGGTGCCAGAAAAAGTATTGTAGCAGGTAGCAACAATGTAACGAGTAACAACGGTGGCAAGGAACAACAGTAGTGACAGCAGTAGCAAGTAGCAGCAGTAGAGAGTAACAATGGCAGCAAGTAACAGTACCAGCAACAGTAGTAACAGTAGCAGAACAAAACAAGTAACAGCAGCAGTGGGACAAACTCGTAGGCAATGGATCGGTGATTTGTTGGATGACATTGATTATGCAGCAGTTATAACACAGAGAGATATGTGGCTAGCTCTCGGTCGACAATGTGATGTAGGCATGCATTCCGTGTGTAGTCACACATGCTTAGGGAAAAGAACTTGCATGACATGTATTGTCCATCCCTCCCGTGGCAGCGGGGTCCGAATGGATACTCCGGGATTTAAGGTTCTTCCTTTAATAAAGAATCGAACCAACGCATTAGCACTTGGTGAACACATGAACTCCTCAAACTATGGTCATCACCGGGAGTGGTTCCGGTTATTGTCACTCCGGGTTGCCGGATCATAACACATAGTAGGTAACTACAGCTTGCAAGATCGGATCTAAAATATACATATATTGGTCACAACATAATAATTTCAGATCTGAAATCATGGCACTCGGGCCCTAGTGACAAGCATTAAGCATGGCAAAGTAGTAGCAACATCAATCTCAGAACATAGTGGATACTAGGGATCAATCGTCGTCAAAACTAACTCGATTACATCATAGATCTCATCCTACTCATCACCGCCCAACAAGCCTACAAATAGATTACTCACGAACGATGAAGAGCTTCACGGAATTGGAGAGGGAAGAAGGTTGATGATGACGATGGCGACGATCTCCTTGATCCGGAGCCCAAAACGGACTCTAGATCTGCCCTCCAGATGAAGAACGGGATGTGGCGGCGCCTCTGGATCATGAAACGCGATGAAATCTTCTCTCTTGATTTCTTCCGGGACGAAAGGGAATAAATAGCGCTGGAGTTGGGGGTGGCAGAGCCACGTGGGCCCCACAAGCTTGATGGCCGCGACCACGGGGGAGGCCGCGGCGTCAGGGCTTGTTGCCCACTGGCCCGTCCCCTCCGGTAGATCTTTGCGCAGGTAGTTTTCATATTTTCTAGAAATATTCTCTGTAAATTTTTAGGATGTTCCAAGAACTTTCATTTCTGCACAAAAACAACACCATGGCAATTCTGCTGAAAACAACGTTAGTCTGGGTTAGTTCCATTCAAATCATGCAAATTAGAGTCCAAAACAAGGGCAAAAGAGTTTGGAAAAGTAGATACGATGGAGACGTATGAGGCGGCGTCGAGCTCCTCGCGGCAGGGCGACGTAGTGGCGGCGCTTCGCTCCAGCCCGGGGCAGAGCTCAGCGGGACGAGGCGAGGCTGAGGGGGAATAGGGGGGAGAGGCTGGGGCGCTCGAGGGACAGAGAGGGAGGACGTGGCGCAGGGGGCGCACGAGAGGAGCTAGCGCTGCTCTCCCTGGCGCTAGTGCTAGGAGGGACTCGGTTGGGCCTTGGCCCAACTTGGCTTCGGCTCGGCTTCTCTCTCCCACAACAATAAAAATTCTTTGCACAAAAAAAAAATAGCCGGTTAAAAAAATACCACAACCAAAAGAAAAAAATTAACTAAAACAAAAATACTTTTGGGCTCCTTAAAACATGTTCCAATTTATAAAAATAGATTGGGCATTTTTTGAAGAATAAAAATAAAACCCTTTATATAAAATTTGGCGCTGGTTTTAAATAAAACAAAAGGAACAAATATAAAGTTAAAACCAGAGAGTTGCCCCAAAAAATCAGAATATTTTTAAAAGAGGAGGAACATTTTTGTCTAGGCAAAACCAGAAGCTAGGATTGCCTCAAAAGAATTAGGAGGGGAGAGAAGAGTTCCTATTGCACTAGAGATTTAAAGCACTTGAAGCACTCACAACTCAAAACACACACATGCAAAAGATGATGCAAGATTCCATGATGCAAACTAAATGATGATGCAATTGGGATCAACCACGAACTCATTACCATCACAACGTTGCCAAACTAGGAAATAATAACAAAAGGGGGAAGAATTGCATTGAGGCTGTCACAAATACATAGTCCTATTAACATACTACTAACCCTATGGCGTGATCTACGCGCGCGCTCATATGATGGGCACCAAAGGACAACAACATAACCACTAGCAAATTAAACCAATCATAGCAATTCCTCAATCACCGATAGGACAACGAAAATCTACTCAGACAACATAGGATGGCAACACATCATTGGATAATAATATGAAGCATAAAGCACCATGTTCAAGTAGAGGGTACAGCGGGTTGCAGGAGAGTGGACCGCTGAATATAGATGGGGGAAGGTGATGGATGTGTTGGTGAAGATGGCGAAGGTGTTGGTGTAGATCACCGTCACACGATGATGTCCCGGGCGGCATTCCGGCGCCGCCGGGAGAAAGGGGCAGAGGGCCCCCCTTCTTCTTCTTCTTCCTTGAGCTCCTCCCTAGATGGGAGAAGGATTTCCCCTCTGGTCATGGTCTCCATGGCGGCGGATCTCTCTCTCTATGTCCCTCTGTTTCTGTGTCCCTCTCCATGACCTCCTCCCTAGATGAGAGCCCCTCCGAGATTGGATCTCTCTCTCTCTCTCTCTGTGTCCCTCTCCATGACCTCCTCCCTAGATGAGAGCCCCTCCGAGATTGGATCTCTCTCTCTGTGTCCATCTGTTTCTGCGCTCCCAGATTCTGCCTTTCTCCATTTCTTAAATCCCCGGAGATCCGTAACTCCGATTGGGCTGAAATTTTAACACGATTTTCTTCCAGATATTATCTTTCTTGTGGCGAAAGAAGGTCCCCATCCGCCTTAGGTATTGGTCACAAGCCTGCCAGGCGCTGCCCCACCCCCAGGCCGCGTCTAGGGGGCTTGTGACCCCCTCGGGCATCATTTCACGTTGATTCGTCTTCCCAAAAATCATAAATATTCCAAAAAGTCCCCGTAGGTTTTTTATTGCGTTTGGACTTTGTTTGGTATGGATAACCTGCGAAACAAAAAACATGCGACAAACAAGAACTGGCACTGGGCACTGGATCAATATGTTAGTCCGAAAAACAGTATAAAAAGTTGACAAAAGTACATGAAAGTTGTAGAATATTGGCATGAAACAATCAAAAATTATAGATACGACGGAGACGTATCAGCATCCCCAAGCTTAATTCCTGCTCGTCCTCGAGTAGGTAAATGATAAAAAAGATAATTTTTGATGTGGAATGCTACCTAGCATAATCTTGATCATATAATCTAATCATGGCATGAATACTAAAACACGAGTGATTCGAAGCAATAGTCTATCATTTGACATAAAGACAATAATATTTCAAGCATACTAACAAAGCAATCATGTCTTCTCAAAATATCATGGCCAAAGAAAGTTATCCCTACAAAATCATATATTCTGGCTATGCTCCATCTTCCCCACACAACCTATTTAAGTCATGCACAACCCCGGTTTTAGCCAAGCAATTGTTTCATACTTTAGTGTTCTCAAACTTTTTCAACTTTCACGCAATACATGAGCGTGAGCCATGGACATAACACTATAGGTGGAATAGAATATGGTGGTTGTGGAGAAGACAAAAAGGAGGAGATAGTCTCACATCAACTAGGCGTATCAACGGGCTATGGAGATGGCCATCAATAGATATCAATGTGAGTGAGTAGGGATTGCCATGCAAGAGATGCACAAGAGCTATAAGTTTATGAAAGGTCAAAAAGAAACTAAGTGGGTGTGCATCCAACTCGTTTGCTCACAAAGACCTCGGGCAATTGAGGATGCCCATCATTGGAATATACAAGCCAAGTTCTATAATGAAAATTTCCCACTAGTATATGAAAGTGACAACATATGAGACTCTCCATCATGAAGATCAAGGTGCTACTTTGAAGCACAAGTGTGGTAAAGGATAGTAGCATTGTCCCTTCTTTCTTTTCTCTCATTTTTTTCATTTATTTATTTATTTATTCTCTTTTTTGGTGGGCTTCTTTGGCCTCTTTTTTTATTTGGGCTTCATTGGCCTCTTTTATTACTTCCTCACATGGGACAATGCTCTAATAATGATGATCATCACACTTTTATTTACTTACAACTTGATATTTAGAACAAAATATGACTCTATGTGAATGCCTCCGGCGGTGTACCGGGATGTGCAATGATCTAGCGTAGCAATGACATAAAAACGGACAAGGCATGAAAACATCATGCTAGCTATCTTACGATCATGCAAAGCAATATGACAATGATCGTGCATGTCATAATAAACGGAACGATGGAAGTTGCATGGCAATATATCTCGGAATGGCTATGGAAATGCCATAATAGGTATGTATGGTGACTGTTTTGAGGAAGGGTATATGGTGGGTGTAATGCACCGGCGAAAGTTGCGCGGTACTAGAGAGGCTAGCAATGGTGGAAGGGTGAGAGTGTGTATAATCCATGGACTCAACATTAGTCATAAAGAACTCACATACTTATTGCAAAAGTCTATTAGTCATCGAAACAAGGTACTACTCGCATGCTCCTAGGGGAAGGGTTGGTAGGAGTTAACCATCGCGCGATCCCGACCTCCACACAAAGGAAGACAATCAATAAATAAATCATGCTCCGACTTCGTCACATAATGGTTCACCATACGTGCATGCTACAGGAAGATCAAGCCTTAACACAAGTATTTCTATGAATACACAATTACTCACTAGCATGACTCTAATATCACATCTTCATGTCACAAAACTATTGCGAGGAATCAAACCTATCATATTCAGTGATCTACAAGTTTTATGTAGGATTTTATGACTAGCCATGTGAATGACCAACTCCTGTTAACTCTCTAAATAGGTATAAATGAATCATGAGAGTTTAATTCTTTGTACAAAAGATATTCCCTGCTCTAACAAATATAAGTGAAGCAAAAGAGCATTCTACAAATGACAGTTTTCTATGTGTAGGGAAATAGGCAATCCAAACTTCAAACGATATAAGTGAAGCACATGAATCATTCTATAAAGACACCAAGTACTATCTCATACCAGCATGGTGCATAAAAGAAAAGGAAAAATAAACCCAAAAGACGCTCCAAGCATTTGCACATATCATGTGACGAATAAAAATATAGCTTCGAGTAAAATTACCGATAGATTGTAGACGAAAGAGGGGATGCCTTCCGGGGCATCCCCAAGCCTAGACGCTTGAGTCTTCCTTGAATATTACCTTGGGGTGAATCGGGCATCCCCAAGCTTAGGCTCTTGCCTCTCCTTATTCCATCATCCATCGTGGTCTCACCCAAAAGTTGAAAACTTCAATCACACAAAACTTCACAAAACCTTCGTGAGATCCGTTAGTATAATAAAGTAAATCACCACTTTAAGTATTGTTGTGAACTCATTTAAAATTAATATTATCATTATATCAACTGTAATTCAACTTCACCATGGTTCATACCCCCCGATACTACCCATAGATTCATCAAAATAAGAGAACAATGCATAGAAAACAGAATCTCTGAAAAACAGAACAGTCTGTAGTATTCTGAACTTATACCATACTTGTGATACTCCAATAGTTATGAACAATTATGACAATTAGGGAAATTTTGATATCAATCAGAATAAAAAAGAATCATCTCAAAATCTCTTTCTCGATAGGAATTAAAAATAATCTAGTGAGCACAAAGTTTCTGTCTTTTTCAGCACGATCAAACAACTATCACCCAAACTAATCATAAAGGCTTTACTTGGCACATTATTTTTATATTACAATGGAATTGTACAAGGGGATAATTATTTTTGCGAGAAACTTCCATGAAAAATTCTACATTGTTTCCATTAGCATGAACACAAGTGTTCAAGGTCGACCCTCACTTCCGCAATGCATCACCTTTCAATCGCTTCTCTTTTTGAAAAAGTTTTAAGTTCCCCTCTATATTTTTTTTGTTTTTTAAACTATATAAAATCACTCAACAGAAATAAATGACTCTCCAAAACTTCCGGGTTGTCTCCCAGGCAGCGCTTCCTTTAAAGCCATTAAGCTAGGCATAAAGTGGTCAAGTAATGGATCCACCCGGATCCCAAGGTATATCAAAGCCAATTTTAATTAACAATGATTTGTAATTTAGTAGTGAGTACAAGGTAACATATATCATGCAATGACGAATTCTAACTCTCTTCCTATGCATTGGCATGTCATAAAAGAACAATTCATGCACATCAAGTAAAGGCCAATACATAGCATAAGCAGTTTCTTGCAATTTTATCGTATTGGAAACATAGAGAGGTGGAGATGTAGTTCCTCTCTCATAATAATTGCAAGTAGGAGCAGCAAGCACATGTATATAATATTCATAAAAATCATCATGTGTAACAGTAGAAGGCAACCCATCTATATAATACCTAATAAGAGCAAACTTCTCCGATATAGTGTAGTTGGGAGAGTTCAAAAATATAATAGGACTATCATAAGTGGGTGTGATAGCAACAGTTTAATGTTTAACATAAGGAACTATAGCAATTTCATCTTCATAAGCATCATTCATATTGGCATCATGTCCACAAGCATAGCAAGCATCAAGTTCATTAAAAAGGGATATTTCAAACGAATGCAAGGGATCATAGCAATCAACATAGCATTCATCCTTCGGTAAGAACGAAGGGAAATTAAAAAATGTATGAGTTGAAGAGTTGCTCTCATTAGAAGGTGGGCATGGGTAGCTATCCGCTCTTCCTCCTTTTGTTCTTTGCTCTCCTCGTCATCTTTTTCATCTAATGAGCTCACGGTTTCAGCATTTTCTTCTTCCATAGTTTCCTGCAAAATATTAGTCTCTTCTTGGGCAGTGTAGAATTTCTCCATAAATCGATAAATATGGGCATTATATTCATAATTAGTATAACAATAACGAAGCATAACAAAATTTTCATATCGGTAAGCAGCATCATCATTATCATCACACCCTTTAAATAGAGTTTCAATTTCATAAGCACCCATAAAAGCAACAAACTCTTCTATATGTTCCACATCATAGTAATCTTATATACCATTAGCATAAGAAGCCAAGGTTTCATTAGCATTAAATTTACAAGAAAAGGGAAGGTGTTTAGCCTTCATCCTAGAGCAACAAGTAATATCATATCTCGAGGATAGCTCCCAAGCATACCAGTTCAACATATGAATTTGATCCTATAATAGTTTCCCTTATTGAGTCAAGAGATAATCCCTAAAGTATTCACGTTGATCCAACGTGCATCCCATTATATAATTTAATGGGTTTTTCTCAGGATTATAAAAGAAGTGCATAATATTTTCCACATAACGAGCATCGAGGGTTTAAGGAGGTTCCCCATCTCCATGAGTAGCAAGTACACCTAATTTTTTTGGTATTTCGTGTTCCATATCCATAACTAAAGATAGAGAACAACTTAGAACAGCAAATAAATCTACTTAGTGATAAAGCAAACAAGCACACACAAGAATATTCACCCCACGCTATCTCTCCCTGGCAACGGCGCCACAAAAAGGTCTTGATAACCCACAAGTATAGGGGATCAATTGTAGACTTTCTCGATAAGTAAGAGTTTTGAACCCAACGAGGAGCTAAAGGTAGGACAAATATTCCCTCAAGTTCTATCGACCACCGATACAACTCTACGCACACTTTACGTTTTCTTTACCTAGAACAAGTATGAAACTAGAAGTAGTTTGTAGGGGTGATAGGATAGGTTTTCAAGAAAAGAAAGAACACGTAAACAAAAACTAGGGGCTGGTTAGATAAAGAAACAATTACGTTAGTCCAATGAGTATGGAAAAGTGGTGGTAGGAGTTGTGGAATTGTCCCTAAGCAATTGACTACGTTACTAGACCGATAGCAAGTTTTATGTGGGAGAGGCCACTGCTAGCATGTCATCCCTTACTTGGAATTCTATGCACTTATGATTGGAACTATTAGAAAGCATCCGCAACTACTAACGTTCATTAAGGTAAAACCCAACCATAGCGATACGATATATTGGTCCCCCTTCAATCCCGTATGCATCAATTTCTATGCTAGGCTGAAGCTTCTGTCACCCTTGCCCTCCAATACATAGTCCTGTTAACATACTACTAACCGTATGGTGTGATCCACGCGCGCTCTCATACGATGGGCACCAAAGGACAACAACATGACCACAAGCAAATTAAACCAATCATAGCAATTCATCAATCACCGATAGGACAACGAAGGATAAGGCACCGTGTTCAAGTAGAGGGTACAACGGGTTGCAGGAGAGTGGACCGCTGAATATAGATGGGGGAAGGTGATGGAGGTGTTGGTGAAGATGACGGAGGTGTTGGTGGAGATCGCCGTCACACGATGATGTCCCGGCGACGTTCCTGTGCCGTCGGGAGAGAGGGGGAGAGGGACCCCCTTCTTATTCTTCTTCCTTGACCTCCTACCTAGATGGGAGAAGGGTATCCCCTCTGGTTCACGGTCTCCATGGAGGCGGAAGGGTGAGAGCCCTTCCGAGATTGGATCTCTCTCTCTCTCTCTGTGTGTCCCTCTGTTTCTGCGCTCCCAGATTTTGCCTTTCACCGTTTCTTAAATTACCGGAGATCCGTAACTCTGATTGGGCTGAACTTTTAACATGATTTTCTTCCGGATATTATATTTCTTGCGGACGAAGAAGGGCCCCAACTGCCTTAGGGATTGGTCACAAGCCTGCCAGGCGCTTCCCCACCCCCAGGTCGCGGCTAGGGGGCTTGTGACCCCCTCGGGCATCGTTTCGCGTTGATTCTTCTTCCCAAAAATCATAAATATTCCAAAACAAATCCCCGTAGGTTTTGATTGCGTTTGGACTTCGTTTGGTATGGATAATTTGCGAAACAAAAAACATGCAACAAACAGGAACTGGCACTGGGCACTGGATCAATATGTTAGTCCCAAAAATAGTATAAAAAGTTGCCAAAAGTATATGAAAGTTGTAGAATATTGGCATGAAACAATCAAAAATTATAGATAGGACGGAGACGTATCAAGCCACGAAGGTGGAACTTATTCGAACTGTGTAGTGTGCTTGAGTGAAAGAATGCCCGTCCCTACATATCACTGCTTTCTTTCCTAGTGTGCCTTTTCAATCAGTCTCCCCTCATGTCGCGATTCAGGAACACCAATCGGATTAAGGTCAGGAAGAAAGTCTACACAGAACCCAATGACCTCCTTTGTTCCATAGCCCTTGGAGATGCTTCCTTCTGGCCTAGCACGGTTATGAACATATTTCATTAAGAAACCCATGAACCTCTCGAAGGGGAACATATTGTGTAGAAATACAGGACCGAGAATGGAAATCTTGTCAACTAGGTGAACCAGGAGATGCGTCATAATATTGAAGAAGGATGGGGGAAAACCAACTCAAAACTGACAAGACATTGGACCACATCCTTCTGTAGCCTTTCCAGACGTTCTCGATCGATTACCTTCTGATATATTGCATTGAGGAATGCACATAGCTTGACAATAGGTAATCGAATATTTTCCAGTAGAAGCCCACTCAATGCAACCGGAAGCAACTGCGTCATAATCACGTGGCAATCTTGAGACTTAAGGTTCTGGAATATTTTTCTTTGCCATATTTATTATTCCCTTTATATTAGATGAGAAGCCAGCGGGGACCTTCATACTGCTCTGGCATTCAAAAAAGATATCCTTCTCTGCGTTGGTAAGAGCGTAGGTGCTTAAGTATTGACGCACTTTATCAGTCTTCTTGTCGTATGGGTCTTTCATATGTTGCTGCTCCTCCCGTGCTTCTGTTGTATCTTTTGTCTTCCCATACACGCCCAGGAAGCCTAGCAGGTTCACGCAAAGATTGTTTGTCACGTGCATCACGTCGATTGAAGACCGGACCTCTAGGTGTTTCCAATAGGGTAGCTCCCAAAATAAAGATTTCTTTTTCCACATGGGCACGTGTCCGGTAACGTCGTCTTTCGGAACAGATTGACCGCCATGACCCTTTCCAAAGATTACTATTTGATCCAAATCCTTGACCATAGCCAATAACTCGTCACCAGTAGGGAGGTTAGGCTTCTTCCGGTGATCTGCCTCACCATTGAAATGCTTGCCTTTCTTTCTTACGGGATGATTGGTCGAAAGAAATTGGCAACACCCCGGGTAGACAACCTTCTTAGATTTTTCCAAATATGTACCTTTAGTCTTATCTAAACAGCAGGTGCATGCATTGTATCCCTTGTCTGACTGTACTAAGAGCAGGCCAATCATTGATGTTTACGAACAACAATGCTCGTAGGTCAAATTCCTGCTATTTGTGCTCATCCCACACACGTACACTTGGTTTGGCCCACCACTGCAAAAGTTCATCAACTAATGGCCTTAGGTACACATCAATGTCACTGCCGGGTTGCTTCGGTCCTTGGATGAGCACTGGCATCATAATAAACTTCCGCTTCATGCACAACCAAGGAGGAAGGTTGTAGATACATAGTCATGGGCCAGGTGGTGTGACTGCAGCTCTGCTCCCCAAAAGGATTCATGCTGTCTGTACATAGACCAAGCCAAAAGTTCCTTGGGTCATCTGCAAAGTCCAGCCACTCCCTCTCGATTTTCCTCCACTACAACCCATCTGCGAGGTGTCTCAACTTTTTCCCGTCTTTCTTACGCTTGTCTTTGTGCCATCGCATCAACTTGGCATGCTCATTGTTTCTAAACAAACGTTTCAACCGTGGTATTATAGGAGCATACCACATAACCTTAGCAGGAACCTTCTTCCTGGGGGGCTCGTCATTGCCCTCAACATCACCAGGGTCATCCTGTCTGATCTTGTACCGACATGCAGTGCATACCGGGCAATTATCCATATTCTCATACTTCTCACCGCGGTGCAGGATGCAGTCATTAATGCATGCATATATCTTCTGCACATCTAATCCAAGAGGGCAGATAGCCTTCTTTGCTTCATAGATAGTCTTGGGAAATTCATTATCCTTTGGAAGCTTCGGCTTCAATATTTTCAGTAACTTCTCAAATCCCTTGTCACATAAACCAGTTTCTGTCTTCCATTTCAACAGTTCCAGTGTGGTACCGAGCTTTGTGCTACCATCTTTGCAATTTGGGTACAACAACTTTTTATGATCCTTTAGCATGACCTCCAATTTCAGCTTCTCCTTTTCTGTATCCCGTTCTCTCTTTGCATAAAAAATGACCCGACCAAGACCATCAGTGGGCTCATCTGATGCCGGTTGTTCTTCACCTCCTTCTTCATTGTCTTCCATTGTAGTATCACCATATTCTTTAGTGAACATAGGATAGTTGTCATCATCATCTTCTTCCTCATTGTCTTCCATCCTAACCCCTCTTTCTCCGTGCATGGTCCAACAATAATATGTGGGCATGAAACCTCTCTGAAGCAAGTGGAGATGAATGGTTTTCGAGCTAGAGTACTCCTTCACATTTCGACAGCGAACACATGGACAAGGCATAAAATTATCCACTTTGTTTGCCTCAGCACATCGATAAATTTATGTAGTCCTGCAATAAATCTGGAACTGCGTCGTTCGCCATACATCCATCGCTTCCGTGCATCGATCTAGCTTCATACATGAATAGTGAAATGACCACCGTACATTAACACATGCAATATTTTTTGTATCAATTACGAATGAAAAGGATAAGGTTGCTAACCTCGGTCGAGGATACAATTTTGTGTGAACTTAAGTGTGACTCGGGCATTAGTCACCGTACATCCAATTGCGGTTTATCTATATTATGAAATTAAGTATATCAAAAAACCATTGCAGAACATCATGAATAGAGAAATGACCAAATTAATACAAGTTCATCATCACATTAAAACCAAAGCACAGTAGTGATCAAATGTTATTATTGCAAAAATAAATACATAAAGTTCTCTCATAAAACAACATACAACTATGTAAAACATTTAAATGCAACAACAAATGCGATCAAAATCGCAACTAAGGTAACAATTGACCCAACATCATAATGATACCAAGCCTCTTTATCAATGGCATATTTTCAAATATTCCTAATCTTCAAGCGCATTTCATCCATCTTCAAGCGCATTGCATCCATCTTCAACCGCATCGCATACATCTTCATCTTGCGATCCTCGACGACATCGGCAACATGCAACTCCACTTCCATATTCTTCTCCTTGATTATTTGCAATTCTTTCTTCAAGTAATTGTCTTCTTTTTCAACCAAATTTAACTTCTCGACCATAATTTCTATGTGGGTTGGAATTTCCGGTTCACATACCTCCTAGGTTAAAAAATATATGTCACGTTGGTCGTCATAATTGTCATAAACACTAAATAAAACAAATAGTTATAAAAGATAATATATACCACATCCGAATCATAGACAGGACGAGGGCCGATGGAGGTGGATACCAAAACCATCGCACTATATAATAATAAAAAATAATGAAAGTAAGTAATTTATACAAGTATCAATCTATATCATACAAGTAAGAATTTTTTTATTTTAAAAAGAAGACAAGAACAAGAGGCTCACCACAGTGGTGCTCACGACGAGATTGGCACGGGCGATCGACAATGGTGAGGACTGGCACGGGACGACACCCTACACATGTGCAGACTCTAAGAAGTTAATTTGAGCTCAAATTTTGCATCTAAAACAAAATAACTCCCACATACACTCCTTCGCTAAAACCGACAAACCACTCTATTTCTAGAGCATTTGAAATGAGCTAAACTAGAAGTGAGAGGTGAAAGGATGAAGTAGCTAACTTTTTAGAACATTTGTCTAGTTGGTGCACGGCCAAATCTAGACAAATATTGAGGAAAAGGGAGTTTGGAGGTCAAGCTTGGAGAGGAGAAAGCTTAAGTAGTGTGGCTCGAGAATTTCATCGAACACCTCGTATGCATGAACTAGAAGGGTGGCAAGAGCATGGCATGCACACCTCAACAGCCAAAAAAACAAAGGAGAGGGTGGCAGGGGCGAGGGTACATATATGCAACAATTTAGTCCGGGTTTTGTCCAAAACCGGGACTAATAGCCTACCATTTAGTCCCGGTTCATGCCACAAACCGGGACTAATGCTCCACGGCATGCCACGTGGTAGTCCCTAGATCTTTAGTCCCGGTTTTTGCCATGAACCGGGACTAATGAGATAAACCGAACTGGGACCAATGCCGTCGCAAACTGAACCAGGACCATGGCATTGGTCCCGGTTTTAGTTTGAACCGGGGCTAATGGTGTTTTCTGCTTCGGCCGAAAGACCCATTTTCTACTGGTAGTTGTATTCCGTAGATTTAGCATTTTTGTGGTTCGACTTTCCAAAAACACGAAAAGAAAAGGTCTCCGTCACCTCATGAAATGATTACTTTTTTTGCTGATAGATTGAACCTGTCCTAGCGTGTTCCTAAATTTATCCCACAGCTATATGTAAGTAGGCTGAATTTGCAATTTTAGTAAGTCAATTTTCTAGGAAGACGGACAGATGGAGGATAAAGAAAGTTGGATAAAGAAAAAATAAGAATGCATGTTGGATCTTAATCTAATGGCCAAAAGATCAACTTGCGAAAATAAAAATTCAGACAACGTACTTATAGCCGGTCTCAACTTATAAACAAGTCAAAAAACATTTGATGGGATCAAGAACAAAGGAGGAGACATATACCAACTCTAACATAGTCGTTGTGTGGACAACCTCTGTAACGTATAGGAAACACACCCCATATAGATTTGGAGACTGCCGAGCCAAAGTACAAACACAGAGTCACCATAATGTCGCCTTTATATCTTCCTTGCAAAGAGAACCCAATTGTCATTGGGATCATAGGTTCTTCATAAAAAAATTAAAACATCCAACGTATATAGATCTATTATCATCAATTGCTTTTTTCAAATGGGGAAGGAAAATTTAGTTGCAATGTCGCTTAGATTCATAGAATGGCTAATAACTAGTGGGCTAGTTGCCATATAGCCACGACCAAGACCATGACCACTGCCTAGTAAAACCACTGCCACCTCCACATGACGACCATCGTGACGAGCATGATCAGTGCCACGGCCGGCGTAGAATGCAGCAACACGGGTCTCAGTTGGCGAAAATGCACCTCGGCGGCTGCATCCAAGGCCAGCCATTCTCTGGCGACCACGCCCCAAACAAGCCATTCGTTGGCATTGGCAGCTTCGTGGACGGGCGTCTGGTCCCAAATGTGATGCTCCCTTTCCGCACACCTCATTGGTTACGTCATAGGCAAACCAATCTTCAAGAAGATCCGACTACTCTTCCACCATTGGGGTTTTCTCGGTAGCCACTGTCCTTTGCTAACTTGTGGCTCAATTTGACCAAACACGGGGGCTAGCAACACATGGCCCCACGCGTTGATAGGACATGACCCTCGATAATGTGTGAGACATGCATCCGGCTCAGGCTCGGGGGCTACTGTTGGTACCATATTAGATGGGTTCACGTACCGAACTACACACGGGCCACAAATGCCTCCTGGTTAAAGAATCAAGGCGACACATGACTGCTCAACAATGGGTACTTTCCTAATCCGCGGTAGTATGCACATCTTTGTCAAGAAAATCCTCAACATATTTTCGAAGGAAGAACCCATGCTCCATGGTGGCATGCAGATCTTCATCCTAAGATTTCGTCTGCCGCCACCCATGCCCAAGTTATTGCCTGGCAATGACGTCGGACGAGCAAGACTTGTCAAGGACCACTCCCAGCAATGATTGTCCTCAGACTGGCTTGCACTCAGCAAGCCTTGGGCATCAAGAATCGCCCCCTGTTGGGGAAATTGCCCACGGTAATGACCCATCTAAAAGGTTTGACCCGACCTAGAGCTTGAAAGCTCTATGGGTCGTCCCTTTTTCGGGTTAATATATGATGACAAGGAGGAATCCAGGGCTCACTAATGAGACACGGCAGAAGGCCGGCTTGACAAGAATCCAATATGCGAGCTCGCACAGAAGGGCCCAAATGCCCAGAATGAGACCTAGCCGAAGGCCGGCTCATGGAAGGACCCAAAAGGACCGCACTAGTAGAAAACAGGTCTTACGTTCACCCCTTTAGTCCATGTTTGATTTTGGCAGGGTACTAATGTGATCATTAGTCCCGGTTTGAGCACTTGGAGGCCAAGCGACTTTTGTCCCGGTTTGTTAAGGGCCTTTGGTCCTGGGTTGAGCCACGAACCGGGACGAAAGGGGTGGTGGCAACCGTTCTCTTGGTGCAATCCCCTTTAGTCCCAGTTGGTGTCTCAAACCGGGACTAAAGGTCCAAACCATTCGCATCCCTTGTTGTTTTGTGCAATAAAAAAACAGGATAAACGAAACAGTACCGCGACCGTTCGCCTGGTGCGAGCCCCTTTAGTCCCGGTTGGTGTCTCAAGCCGGGACTAAAGGTCCAAACCGTTCGCATCCCGTGTCGTTTCGCGCAATGAAAAATAGAAATAATGGTAACTGCGACCATTTTGTTCGTCTTCCTCTGCTCTCTCCTCTCTTATTCCCCATATCTTCCATCATGGATGATCTAATCACTCGCTACGGGAAGGTGCTTGCACATGGCACGACGAAAATCAATGTCGTCTACACGAATGACAGCACCATAGTGTCGCGTTTTCTTTCTTGTTTTGAGGAACGAATTGCAGTGGCGGAGGAGAAATACAAGTTCATGGGGCATGATCTCGAGTACACGGCCAATCAAGAAGCTGTTGTCGTCATCCAACTTTGTTTCAAGAGAAATGTCATGGTTTTTCAATGGGCGAGGTAAGTTTTGAGACTTTTTTTTATCGAAGGTTATGAAAGTTGCATAGGATAGCAATATGTTCCATTTGAATCCTAAAGATCGATTTCTCTTTAGTTGGAGTGAAACAATTTTCTTTGTTTCATATTGGCAAAACCGTGGGAAGACATATATGCCATAGTTAATTTAGGGTTTCTTGATCAATTCATAGGATATAAAAATTGCATAGGATAGCAATATGTTCCATTTGAATCCTATGGGAAATATCAATTCCTCTTTAGTTGTAGTGAAAGAATTTTCCTTGTTGCATATATTTATTATTTTTATTCATATATGGAATTAGATAGGATAGCAACATCTAGGGCTTCTTTTGATTCCTATTTTGTTGAAGTGAACGAATTTTCCTTTATAGTTGCATATTATACTTGTGCCAAAATATACTTGTTAAGATTATTAAATATTATAATTTTGCCGAAATATACTTGTTTTGCACCAGTATGTAACATTTGTTCCATTTTAATTTGTTGTTGTTCCAGTAGTGACAACCACTATCCAGTACTCATGGACTTCCTTCGCAGTGGCATACGTTTTGCTAGTGTTGATAAGGAATGACAAGCTCAAGATGAGGCACAACTTCGGTATTGAGATACTAGCTGACTGCCACATTGATATCCAAGACATATTCATGCTTCAAAATATGAGGACTTCGATGGCTCATATGGTAGTCGCCATGATTGACGAGGAGTACGCTGATATGAAGACCAAATTGCCCTCGGATTAGCACAAAGAATGGGAGACGACCCAACTTGATGGTATGAACATTGAGTATGCAGCAAAAGATGTGTACGTTGCATACCAGTTGTACCGCAGGGTTCGAATCATGAACTATGGCCAGCGTCACCTCGTACATCAAGCACCACCACCACCGCCACCAATTTGGGGATATTTTGATTCAGACGAGTAGTGTTTGCAACGGCGAACACTCTATTTCTAGCTATTATTATGTACTGCTTGGGGATCTCTAGCTCGAACGAGTATTTTTATTTATGTCCCTATTTAAATATGATGTGAGCAAGATTTCTAGAGCATTGTGATGTATGATACCATGCCAAGTTTCAACCTAAAAAATCATTAAATCATGAAAAATAGCAACTGAAGTTAGAATGTGTTGAAATTTGAGGATGTGGCTTGGAATGGTGCATATTGAATGCACAAAAAGTCTAGAGTTGAAACAAGTTAACAAAAATGAAATTCCCATGTAACATATGAGTTTTCGTCCGAAACCCTCTGACTCCGAAGTAGATGGCCAAGATTGTACACAAAGTGCATTCAGTTTTTGTGGTAATCCTCTCAACTTTTTAGCACATGCTATATGTGTGAAATGATGATACCATGCCAAGTTTCAACCTTTTTAGAGTTCATTTGCAGTAATTTTTTAATTTCAGGGTAATTTACCTTAAAAATCATTAAATGCATCAAAAATAGCAACTTAAATTAGAAACTGTTGAAATTTAAGGATGTGGCTTGGAATGGTGCATATTGAATGCACAAAAAGTCTGGAGCTGAAACAAGTTAACAAAAATGAAATGCCCGTGTAACATATGAGTTTTCGTCCGAAACCCTCATACTCTCAAGTAGATGACCAAGTTTGTACAGTAAGTGCATTCAGTTTTTGTCATAATCCTCTCAACTTTTTAGCACATGATATGTGTGTGAAATGATGATACCATGTGAAGTTTCAACCTTTTTAGAGTTCATTTGTAGTGGTTTTTCATTTCAGGGTCATTTACCTAAAAATTCATTAGATGCATGAAAAGTAGCAACTCAAGTTAGAAATTGTTGAAATTTGAGGATGTGGATTGGAATGGTGCATATTGAATGCACAAAAAGTCTTGAGTTGAAACAAGTTTACAAAAATGAAAAGCCCGTGTAACATATGAGTTTTGGTCCGAACCCTCATACTCTCAAGTTTTTAGCACATGCTATGTGGGTGCAATGATTCAAATTTCAAATCCCTGAATATAAATAAAGCAGAAAACAAAAAAAGTTATTCACAAACTAGTGATTCACACAAATTTCAAATAATTCAAATTTGAAAACTACTTGCACTAACAGAAAGTTTATAATTTTTTTACCTAAAGCAAAAAGATTCACAAAGAAACTCTAAATAAAGCAAAAAAACTCAGAAACAAAAGAAACTAAAGAAATAAAAAAATGAAAAATAAATTAAAAAAATCCCTCCTACTAGGCCACAACGGCTTGCATACGACTAGAAGTCCAACCTGTAGTTGGGCTAGGATGTAGGCCTGATACTCCAAAACGCATCACTATTTTGTATCATAATTTGTCTCTATTCATTGATATATTTCACTTTATGATGGTGTACTTATAGTGTTTTCGCTTATTTTACACTGTTTACTACTTTTCGGTGCTGAAACAGCAGAAGCAGGATTCAACGAAGAAAATAGCACGAAGAGTTGCAATATCAGAACATCTCCAATTGCGCTGAAATTTTGAGGGAAGAAGTTTCCGAACGGATCCCGAAGACAGGCCAAAGAAGGGCCGGAGGGGGCCACGGGTCACCCAGGCGACCCACTGGCGCCCCCACCCTAGGCCGTGCTAGGAGGCCGCCTGGGTGATGGGCCCCACTTCCAGTGCCCTCCTTTGGCCTATGTGTCCTTCTTGACCTAAAAGTTCGAGGAAGAGAAGAGTTTTCGCGATTCCGATGCCGCTCCATGGTGGAAACCTACATAGAAGAAAAGACATTTCTGGCGGGCAGATTCCACCGGGGAGAAATCCTCCCGGAAGGGGAGATCGTCCTCATCATCATCACCATCGTCACGGGCATCATCGAGATCTTCATCACCAGCAACATCACCATCTCCACCTTCATCCCATCTACTTCACCATTGCAATCGGAGTTGTACGTTGCACTATTCATCCCCTCTACTCTATGGGTGTTGATTACTCTTTTGAGGCGAATGCTATTGAGTTTTCCTAGAGGATTATTGTTATGACCAGATTGTTAATCATATTTTCATCACCTCTGATCATGATCTCTTTTATGTCTTGTGAGTAGTTCCATTAGTTCTTGAGGACACAGGAAAAGTCTAGATGCTAGTAGTCATATGATGTTGAAGTAATATGTGTTGATTGATATTTAATTTATGTTGTTGTTCTTCTAGTGGTGGTATGTGAACATCGACTACATAACACTTCGCCTTTTTAAGGACCTTGGGGAATGCATCGTGTATAAAGAATGCTTATGGTGGGTTGCCGGAGTAACAGAAACCTGAACCCCATTTCGCATACTTTTGCATGAGGGAGTATTGGATCCTAAAGCTTATTGCTATGGTTAGGCTTTGCCTTAATTTCTCTATTGTATTTGCGTATGCTTGCAAGAGGGATTAATCATAAGAGTGTACTTGTCTTAGCCTAGACGATGCACTAGTTAAGATTCACCCACATAACACTTATCAATACAAAACATAGTACTAGACAGAGTATAGCGAAAGCACTTGACTATCTCTCCCGTGTGTCCTCAGGAACGCCTTAGTCTTGATAAGTTTAGTCCCTGGCTTTTCCTTTGTGTTTAAAAGGATTGGGCCACTTGCTGCACCTCGACACGATTTACTTTACTTGCATTTATTTCCTTGTTGCTTATACTAGAAATCCCATAAAAAGTCACCTTTGAGTACTTGCAGTTATTCCTTGCTCAAGATTACTTGTCATTACCTTCTGCTCCTCGTTGAGTTCGACACTCTTACTTATCAAAAAGGATACGATAGACCCCCTACACTTGTGGGTCATCAAGACCATTTTCTGGCGCCGTTTCTGGGGAGTGTAGCGCTATTGGTAAATGGAATTGGTAGGGAAACCTTTACGCTGTATGTGTTGTTTTTGTTCTACTGTTGTCACTTTTTGTCCCTATGGACAACTCTACTCTTCATTTGTTTCTTATGGGGAACCGGCCCAACACTATTGTGGTGGAGAAGCCTCTCCCACCTACTAAAATTGTGCCTTTTAAAACACCAACTGGTATTATTGATTGTGTTTTGGCTAATCGATATGCGGGAGATAGACATCCAGGTGAACACTTGCTATATCTTTCACAACTATGCTCCTTATTTAAGCTTGCAGGTATATCGATGGATTTTGTTATGAGAAAGCTATTCTCTCTATCATTAAAAGATAGGGATTTGGATTGGTATAGGCTTCTTGATGACTGTCATTTACTAAATTGGCAAGATCTTATGCCTCTCTTTTATGCAAAGTTTTATCCTCTTCATGAAATACATCGAGACAGGAACTATATTTATAACTTTTGATCTCGTGATGGAGAAAACATCACTCAAGCTTGGGGGAGATTGAAGTCCTTAATGCTCAAATGTCTCAATCATGAGCTCTCCAAAGAAATTATTATCACATTTTTTTATGCAAGGCTTTCTCGTCAAGATAAAGAGATGCTTGATGCTTCCTCTAGTGGGGCATTCTCCAACAAAAGCACTGAAGCTAAGTGGGATCTTATTGAAAGGATTCATAAGAACACTGAAGACTGGAAGATTGATAAAGGTATTGAACCCGTTATAAATTATGAGCGTGATTATATTGAGAGCTATGTGAAAACTGATTACTTGAATACCTATTGCGCTAAGATTGGTCTTGATTCCCAGCTTCTAATTGATTTTTGCAAAGAATTTGCCTCCCATATTGACTCTTCTGAGAAGAAGGAGGATCAACACCATAAACCTTTTAAGGATTTACCTGTTGATATTAATGTTGTTGACCCCATCTTGCCTGCAGTTGAATTTTAAAATCCCCCTTTTCCCGCAAGGATGAGGGAGCATTCTTTTGTCACACGCATCCTGAATAAAAGTGAAAGAACGACTCGTGAGCATGAGGACCTGATTAAAATTGATCCTAAAGTTGCATTAGTCAAGGACCTTGTTACTAGTAACATTGAGGATTCCAATTTAAATTTTACGATGTTTCCACTAACCTTGTTACAACCAAGAATAAAGTCCCAATTTCAGGTACTCCAGTTGTATCTGTTAAAATAGGAGATCATAATTATTATGGGCTATGTGATTTGGGATCCAGTGCTAGTGCTTTCCTTTTTCACTTTATCAAGAGATGATGAATGAGATTCTGCCATGTGAAATTTAAGAAGTTGATGTTACTATTCATCTTGCAAATAAAGAAACTATCTCTCCAATTGGAATTGTGTGAGATGTTGAAGTTCTATGTGGAAAGGTAAAATATCCTACCGACTTTGTAGTACTTGGTTCACTACAAGATAGTTTTTGCCCTATTATATTTGGTAAGCCTTTTCTCAAAACTTGTGGAGCTATTATAGATTGCACGAAAGGAAAAGTATCTGTTGAATTTAATGGTGAGCCATATGAATTTAACTTTTCAAAATTCTCGAAGCAAACTCATGGGACTAATCTACCTAGTAACTATAAAATTATTGAAGAGATTGCTTTTCTATTGCTATTCCTCCTAATGATCCTTTGCAACAATTTATGGAAAACCACGAGAATGATATGCATATGCAGGAAAGGAATGAGCTGGATGATATATTCTTGAGACAACCTGCTATGCTGAAGCACAACCTTCCAGTTGAGCCTTTGGAAATTTTATCGAAACCAAAAGAAGACTCGGTGTTTGATCTTAAACCTCTTCCCAGTACGCTTAAGTATGCTTATTTAGATGAAAATAAAATATATCCTGTTATTATCAATTCTAACTTTTCAGGATATGAAGAAGAGTGATTATTGGAACTCCTTCGTAAACACCGAGGCGCTATTGGTTATACCCTTGATGATCTTAAGGGGATTAGTCCATCTATTTCTCAGCATACTATCAATCTTGAGCCTGATGCTAAACTGGTTGTTGATCATCAACGACGGTTAAACCCAAAGATGAAGGATGTTGTGAGGACCAAAATCATCAAACTTCTAGATGCAGGTATTATCTACCCTATGGCTGATAGTTAGTGGGTAAGTCCAGTACATTGTGTTCCCAAGAAAGGAGGTATGACTGTGGTTCCTAATGATAAGAATGAACTAATACCTCAAAGAATTATTATTGGATATAAAATGTGTATTGATTACAGGAAGATGAACAAGGCAACCAGGAAGGACCACTACCCGCTGCCGTTCATCGACCAAATGCTTGAAAGGTTATCCAAAAACACTCACTTTTGCTATCTTGATGGCTACTCTGGCTTCTCTCAATTTCATGTTAACACTGTCGATCAAGAGAAGACCACTTTTACTTGTCCCTTTGGTACTTATGCTTATAGAGTATGCCTTTTGGTTTATGCAATGCTCCTGCTATTCAAAGGTGTATGGAGGTCTTCATGGACGATTTCTCCGTCTATGGAACCTCTTTTGACGATTGACTCCACAACCTTAATAAAGTTTTGAAGAAATGTGAGGAGACGAACTTGGTACTCAACTGGGAGAAGTGCCACTTCTTGGTCAATGAGGGAATTGTTCTTGGCCACAAGATTTCTCAAAAAGGAATCGAGGTGGACAGAGCAAAGGTTGAAGCAATCGAGAGAATGCCTTATCCAAAAGACATCAGAGGTATTCGTAGTTTCCTCGGTCATGCTGGTTTTTATAGGAGATTTATAAAAGACTTTTCGAAAACTTTTAAACCCCTTACTAATCTTATCCAGAAGGATATTCCTTTTGTGTTTGATGAAGATTGTAAGGAAGCTTTCGAAGTTCTTAAGAAAGCCTTGATAACAGCCCCTATAGTCCAACCACGTGATTGGAATTTGCATTTTGAAATCATGTGTGATGCTAGTGATTTTGCTATTGGAGCTGTGTTAGGACAAAGGGTTGATAAGAAATTGAATATTATCCATTATGCTAGCAAAACCCTTGGCACTGCTCAAAATAATTACGCTACTACTGAGAAAGAATTTTTAGCGGTAGTGTTTGCTTGTGATAAGTTTAGTCCTTACATTGTTGATTCTAAAGTCATCATTCATACTGATCATACTGCTATTAAGTATCTAATGAAAAACAAGTATGCCAAACCAAGGCTTATCAGATGGGTCCTTTTTCTTCAAGAATTTGATTTGAAGATTGTTGATAGGAAAGGGGCTGACAACCCTGTAGCAGACAACCTTTCCAGGATGGAAGACATACCACACGATACCATTCCAGTCAACAATAGTTTTCCTGACGAACAGTAAGCTGTTTTACAGGTGAAATCTAATTCGGATCCATGGTATGCAGATTATGCTAACTTTATTGCTGCAAAGTTTTTGCCTCCAGGTTTAACATTCTAGCAGCGGAAGAAGTTCTTCCACGACTTGAGGTATTACTTTTGGGATGACCCACATCTTTTTAGAGAAGGGGTGGATGGAATTATGAGGAGATGCATACCGGAGCATGAGCAGAAGGATATCTTGAGACAATGTCATATCAGTCCTTATGGAGGACATAATGCCGGTGAGAGGACCGCACACAAGGTGCTACAATCAGGTTTTTATTGGCCTACTCTCTTTAAAGATGCTAGAAATTACGTTTTATCCTGTGATAAGTGCTAGAGATTTGTTTATATTAGTAGGAGGAATGAGATGCCTATGAATTATTCGTTAGTCATTGAGCCTTTTGATTGCTGGGGTTTTGATTTTATGGGTCCTTTCCCTCCTTCACACAAGTACACTCACATCTTAGTAGCTATAGATTATGTGACCAAGTGGGTTGAAGCAATCCCCACCGAAAGTGCTAATCACAAGACATCTTTGAAAATGCTCAAGGATGTAATCTTCCCTAGGTTTGGTGTACCTAGGTACCTCATGACTGATGGAGGATCACATTTCACACACGGTGCTTCTAGAAAAGCTCTAGCCAAATATAATGTTAATCATAGAATTTCTTCACCTTACCATGCTCAAACAAGTGGGCAAGTTGAGCTCAGAAATAGAGAGATCAAGTTGATCTTGCAAAAGACAGTGAACAGTTCTAGAAAGGACTGGTCCAATAAGCTAGGAGATGCCTTGTGGGCGTATATAACTGCTTACAAAAATCCCATGGGATGTCTCCGTATAAGATGGTTTATGGCAAGGCATGCCATCTACCTCTAGAGTTAGAGCACAAAGCTTTCTGGGATGTTAGAGAGCTTAATGTCGATCCAAAGCTTGCTAGTGAAAAGCGTCTCATGAACTTGACTTCTCTAGATGAGTGGAGAAGTGAAGCTTACAAGAGCGCAAAAATGTTCAAAGTTAAGGTAAAGAAGTGGCATGAGAAGAAAATTTTGAAACGTGAATTTAATGTGGGTGACAAAGTTTTGTTGTATAGATCTCATTTCAGGTTTTCTCCAGGTAAATTACTTTCCAAGTGGCAAGGACCGTACCATATCGAAGAAGTCTAACGCTCCGGTGCAACCAAGATTAATAATTTTGAAGGCACAAAACCACATGTTGTGAATGGGCAAAGACTCAAGCATTACATGGCTGGATACCCCATCAATATAGAGGTGGATGTGATATAGCTAGCCACTCACGAAGAACATATTGCAACACTGTATCAGACACCGAGACAAGCAGAATAAGAAAAGGTACGAAATACGGTAAGGAAACTTCGCAAACATCAATAAAAGTTCTGTTTTATGCGTTTTTGCAAAATTAGGAAAATTCTGAGCCGGAGAGGATCTCCAGGTCACCCAGGCCACCTGCTAGCGCGGGCTAGGCCCTGGACGCACCAGGAGCCGCCTGGAAAACCCAGAGTTTGTCTCCGATCCCACTTTGTCCTGTTTCCTTCCTTTTGGTGCACAAATTTTTCCTATATATTTTTTCGGATCGTCCCGGCTTTGTATCTTGCGATTCCGTGCGTTTCCTCTTTCGAACTTTTTCTGCCAGGCTAAGAAGCTATTGTTCGAGATGTCTTCTTGTGACTCAAGCGGGGAAGACTACACAGGTCGTCGTCTCCGCCGTGTCCAGCAAGATATCAACCAAGGGAAGGTTACCGGATGGGCTACCAATGAAGAGATAGTTGCAAGACAAGCAGAGACAGATTGCTTCGTCAGAGAGGAAGTCAATATGGTCACTGATACGTCTCCAACGTATCTATAATTTTTGATGGTTTCATGCTATTATCTTGTCAAACTTTGGATGTTACGCATGCCTTTCATATATTTTTTGGCACTAACTTATTAACTCAGTGCCAAGTGCCAGTTCCTGTTTTTTCCATGTTTTTGACCCCTTTCAGAGGAGATTTTGAAACACAGTCCAAATAGAAGAAAATCCCCGAAAAGATTTTTTCTGTAATGGGAGAAGATCGGGAAGCTTGAGAGCCAAGGCAGGGGAGCCTCAGGGGCCCCACAAGCCCCCACCTTGTGTCCAGGGGGGAGGCCACGACCCACATGCTTGTGGGCCCCCTGGGTGCCCTCTGACCTAGGGGTTGTGCCTATATATTCCCTAAAAATCCCAAAAAAATCAGGAGATCATCGAAATTACTTTTCCGCCGCCGCAAGCTTCTGTCTCCGCAAGATCCCATCTAGGGCACGTTCTGGTGCCCTGTCGGAGGGGGATTAGGATACGGAGGGCTTCTTCATCAACACCATGACCTCTCCGATGATGCGTGAGTAGTTCACCATAGACCTACGGGTCCATAGCTAGTAACTAGATGGCTTCTTCTCTCTCTTGGATCTTCAGTACAAAGTTATCCATGATCTTCATGGAGATCTATCCGATGTAATCTTCTTTTGCAGTGTGTTTGTCGAGATCCGATGAATTGTGGATTTATGATCAGCTTATCCATGAATCAAATTTGAGTTTCTTATGATCTCTCTTATGCATGATTTCATCTCCTTGTTATTCTCTTCGAGTTGTGGGTTTTGTTTGGCCAACTAGATCTATGATTCTTACAATGGTAGAAGTGCTTGGTTTTGGGTTCATACCGTGCGGTGACCTCACCCAGTGACAGAAGGGGTAGCGAGGCACGCATCGTGTTGTTGCCATCAAGGGGAAAAATATGGGTTTTTCATCATTGGTTTGAGATTATCCCTCTACATCATGTCATCTTGCTTAAGGCGTTACTCTGTTCGTCATGAACTCAATACACTAGATGCATGCTGGATAGTGGTCGATGTGTGGAGTAAAAATAGTAGATGCAGAAAGTATCGGTCTACTTGTCTCGGACGTGATGCCTATATGTACGATCATTGCCTTAGATATTGTCATAAATTTGCACGTTTCTATCAATTGCTCGACAGTAATTTGTTCACCCACCGTGATATTTGCTATTTTGAGATAAGCCTCTAATGAACACTATGGCCCCCAGGTCTACTCCACACCATATTTTCAGCCATACACTTTTTACTTCGTTGGACTTTCCGCCATCAGATCTCACTGTGCAAACAATCTTGAAGGGGTTGACAACCCCTTTGATGCGTTGGGTGCAAGCTTGTTTGTGTTTGTGCAGGTACTCTGGACTTGACGAGGCCCTCCTTCTGGATTGATACCTTGGTTCTCAAACTGAGGGAAATACTTTCTGCACCTGTGATACATCACCCTTTCCTCTTCAAGGTAAAAACCGACGTGAATCAAGAGAAGTAGCAAGAAGAATTCCTAGCGGCAAGGAAGGACTTTTGTTACCGTAGCAGAAGAATTTCTGGCGCCGTTGCCGGGGAGGATCAAGTCAATAACTCATCCAAGTAGGTGTCATAAACTCATCTCTTGCATTTACTTTGTTTGTCTGTTGCCTCTCGTTTTCCTCTCTCCCACTTCACAATTTGCCTTTTTCGTTTGCCTTTCCTTTGCTTGTGTGTTATGTGCCTTCAAAATGCTTGCATATTCTCTTTCTAAGAATATAGTGACATGGATCCTCATCCACTTGCTAATCTTTTCAAGAGGTCCAACTATGTTGAACCAATTGCTAGCGAGTTTTGCTCACTAGATTATCTTTATGGAGTTTTGCTTGAGATGCATGAATCTAAAAATCGTGATGAAGAAATTCATGAAGTGATTCACGAGGGCTCCTTGGATGAAAAGCATGATTGCAATGGTTTCACTATAAATTCTATTAGTGACAATCATGCTAAAATTATGCAAAACCCTAAGCTTGGGGATGCTAGTCTTGCTATGTCCACTACTTGTTGCAAAGATCATGATTGGGGTGATGATTTTTCTTTTGATCTTGAAAATTTGTTCAAGCCTCAAGATGAATATGATATTTTCAATATTATTGAAAGTGGGTTTGGAGAAGTCATGAATTTAGATGATAATCCCACTATTTTTGAAGAGCGTCAACTTTGCATGCATGTGGGTCATGAAAAGAATATCCTATGTGATAGCTATATCATTGAATTCGAATATGATCCCACATGTAATGAGAGAGGAAAATATTGTTATAGAAACTTTCATGTTACTAAATCACCTCTCGTGATGTTGATATTTCTCTTGTTTCTTTCTTCTTCCTTGTATATGGCAGCTATTGGTTGTCTTGACAATTTGTTTTCCTATAAAATGCCTATGCATAGGCAGTATGTTAGACTTAGATGTGATTTTCACATGCTTTAGGATGCTCTCGTTGTGCTTCAATTCTTGTCTTTTGTGAGAGCATCATTGAATGCCTAGCTAAGGGCGTTAAACAATAGCGCTTGTTGGGAGGAAACCCAATGAATTTCTCTTTTTATTTCTGTTTTGTTGCGTCCACACCATCATAATTCTGTTGTGATTGTGTTTTTTGTGTTTCTTTTTGTGTTTGAGCCAAGCAAAACGTTTATGACTAGTCTTGGTAATGGTTGTTTGATCCTGCTGGAAAAAGACAGAAACTTTTCTCTCACGAGATGATTTTTCATTTGTATTCAGAAAGAGCTTTTGAGTTGATTCTTTCTGCTGATGGTTGATATGCATGTTGCCCACGCAGTCGTAATGTTTCAGATTTTTTGAGGTACCAGAAGTATACGAAGTATACAAATTGCTACACACTGGTCTGTTTTTGTTTAGTTGGTTGCTTGTTTTGATGAAATTATGGTTAGTATCAGGGGGGTACTAGCCATGGAAAAGTAAGGATACAATAGACCAACACCAATATAGATAGAATTCAAGTTTTCTACAGTACCAAAAGAAGTGATAGTTTGTTTTCTTGTGCTAATGTTATCACGAGTTTCTGTTGAAGTTTTGTGTTGTGAAGTTTTCAAGTTTTGGGTGATGTTCTCATGGACGATGAGATAAGGAGTGGAAAGAGCTCAAGCTTGGGGATGCCCAAGGCATCCCAAGCCAAATTCAAGGACACCAAAAAGCCTAAGCTTGGGGATGCCCCGGGAAGGCATCCCCTCTTTCGTCTTCAATCCATCGGTAACATTACTTGGAGCTACATTTTTATTCACCACATGATATGTGTTTTGCTTGGAGCGTCTTGTATCTTAGGAGTCTTTTCTTTTTGTTGTGTCACAATCATCCTTGCTGCACACCTTTTTGAGAGAGAGAGAGAGACATGCACTCATTGTGATTTTGTTAGAATGCTCATAGTGCTTCACTTATATCTTTTGAGCTCGATACATTTGCTCTAGTGCTTCACTTATATCTTTTAAAGCACGGCAGTGCATGATTTGGTAGTTGGCTTATGCTTTGAAAGTAGTCCCCATTGTGATAGGTACCCAAAGAGGATGCAAAAACCTCCATCTTCATGTGCATTGAGTAAAAGAGAAGTTTTGATTCCTCTCAATTAGTTTTGAGACCTGGATTTGGTAATATTAAGAGCTATGTTAGTAGGGTGTTGTGAATCTAGAAATACTTTTGCTGAAGTTAATGATTCCTATGGAGTCATCATCATTGTGATCTTTGAACTGTGAGTAAATAAAAGTGTGATGATCATCATTATTAGAGCATTGTCCCATGTGAGAAAAAAAAGAGGCCAAAGAGCCCAAAAACAAAAAAAAGAGAAAAGAAAAGAAAAGAAAAAAGAGAGGCCTAAGAGCCCAAATGAAAAAAAGAAAAGAGAGAAAAAGAGAGAAGGGACAATGCTACTATATTTTTGCACACTTGTGCTTCATGATAGCACCATGTTCTTCATCATTGAGAGATTCTTGCTTTGTCACTACCGTATGCTAGTGGGAATCTTCATTATATAAATAGGCTTGTATATTCCAATGATGGGCTTCCTCAAAATTGCGCTAGGTCTTCGTGAGCAAGCAAGTTGGATGCACACCCACTAGTTTTCCTTTTGAGCTTTCACATACTTATATCTCTAGTGCATCTCTTGTATGGCAATCCCTACTCATTCACATTGATATCTATTAATGGGCATCTCCATAGCCTATTGATACTCCGAGTCAATGTGACCATCTCCTCCTTTTTTGTCTCACAACCACCACCACACTCTATTCCACATATAGTGCTATATCCATGGCTCGCGCTCATGTATTGCGTGATAGTTATAAAAAGTTTGAGAAAGTAAGAGTGCGAAAACAATTACTTGGCCAATACTGGAGTTGTGCACGATTTACATTAGTTCTATGAGGATGATGGAGCATAGCCAAACTATATGATTTTGTAGGGATAACTTTCATTGGCCTTCTTATTTTGAAAGTTCATGATTACCTTGCTAGTTTGCTTGAAGTATTACTGTTTTCATGTCAATAGAAAACTATTGTTTCCAATCTTATGGATCTGAACATTCATGTCACGTGAAAGAAGTTGTAAAGGACAACTATGCTAGGTAGCATTCCACATCAAAAATTCATTCTTTATCACTTCCTTACAAGAGGACGAGCAGGAGTTAAGCTTGGGCATGCATGATACTTCTCCAACGTATCTATAATTTTTGATGGTTTCATGCTATTATCTTGTCAAACTTTGGATGTTATGCATGCCTTTTATATATTTTTTGGGACTAACTTATTAACTCAGTGCCAAGTGCCAGTTCCTGTTTTTTCCATGTTTTTGACCCCTTTCAGAGGAGATTTCGAAACAGAGTCCAAACGGAACAAAATCCCCGAAAAGATTTTTTCCGTAACGGAAGAAGATCGGGAAGCTTGAGAGCCAAGGCAGGGGAGCCACAGGGGCCCCACAAGCCCCCACCCCACGGCCAGGGGGGAGGCCGCGGCCCACAGGCTTGTGGGCCCCCTGGGTACCCTCTGACCTAGGGGTTGCGCCTATATATTCCCTAAAAATCCCAAAAAATGAGGAGACCATCGAAATTACTTTTGCGCCGCCGCAAGCTTCTGGATCCGCAAGATCCCATCTGGGGCACGTTCTGGTGCCCTGTCGGAGGGGGGATTCGGATATGGAGGGCTTCTTCATGAACACCACGACCTCTCCGTTGATGCGTGAGTAGTTCACCATAGACCTACGGGTCCATAGCTAGAAACTAGATGGCTTCTTCTCTCTCTTGGATCTTCAATACAAAGTTCTCCATGATCTTCATGAAGATCTATCTGATGTAATCTTCTTTTGCAGTGTGTTTGTCGAGATCCGATGAATTGTGGATTTATGATCAGGTTATCTATGAATCTTATTTGAGTTTCTTCTGATCTCTCTTATGCATGATTTCATATCCTTGCAATTCTCTTCGAGTTGTGGATTTTGTTTGGCCAACTAGATCTATGATTCTTGCATTGGGAGAAGTGCTTTGTTTTGGGTTCATACCGTGCGGTGACCTCACCCAGTGACAGAAGGGGTAGCGAGGCACACATCGTTTTGTTGCCATCAAGGGTAAAAAGAGGGTTTTTTCATCATTGGTTTGAGATTATCCCTCTACATCATGTCATCTTGCTTAAGGCGTTACTCTGTTCGTCATGAACTCAATACACTAGATGCATGCCGGATAGCGGTCGATGTGTGGAGTAATAGTAGTAGATGCAGAAAGTATCGGTCTACTTGTCTCGGACGTGATGCCTATATGTATGATCATTGCCTTAGATATCGTCATAACTTTGCGCGGTTCTATCAATTGCTCGACAGTAATTTGTTCACCCAACGTGATATTTGCTATTTTGTGATAAGCCTCTAGTGAACACTATGGCCCGAGGGTCTACTCCACACCATATTTTTAGCCTTATACTTTTTACTTCGTTGCACTTTCCGCCTTCAGATCTCACTTTGCAAACAAACTTGAAGGGATTGACAACCTCTTTGAAGCATTGGGTGCAAGCTTGGTTGTGTTTGCGCAGGTACTCTGGACTTGACGAGGCCCTCCTTCTGGATTGATACCTTGGTTCTCAGACCGAGAGAAATACTTACTGCTCCTGTGCTGCATCACCCTTTCCTCTTCAAGGGAAAAACCGACGCGAATCAAGAGAAGTAGCAAGAAGAATTCCTAGCGCCAAGGAAGGACTTTTGTTACCGTAGAAGAAGAATTGCTGGCGCCGTTCCCGGGGAGGATCTAGTCAAGAACTCATCCAAGTAGGTGTCGCAAACTCATCTATTTCATTTACTTTGTTTGCCTGTTTCCTCTCGTTTTCATCTCCCCCACTTCACAATTTGCCTTTTTCATTTGCCTTTTTCGTTTGCCTTTCCTTTGCTTGTGTGTTATGTGCCTTCAAAATGCTTGCATCTTTGCTTGCTAAGAATCTAGTGACATGGATCCTCATCCACTTGCTAATCTTTTCAAGATGTCCAACTATGTTGAACCAATTGCTAGCGAGTTTTGCTCACTAGATTATCTTTATGGAGTTTTGCTTGAGATGCGTGAATCTGAAAATCGTGATGAAGAAATTCATGAAGTGATTCACGAGGGCTCCTTGGATGAAAAGCATGATTGCAATGGTTTCACTATAAATTCTATTAGTGACAATCATGCTAAAATTATGCAAAACCCTAAGCTTGTGGATGCTAGTCTTGCTATGTCCACTACTTGTTGCAAAGATCATGATTGGGGTGATGATTTTTCTTTTGATCTTGAAAATTTGTTCAAGCCTCCAGATGAATATGATATTTGCAATATTATTGAAAGTGGGTTTGGAGAAGTCATGACTTTAGATGATAATCCCACTATTTTTGAGAGCGTCAACTTTGCATGCATGTGGGTCATGAAAAGAATATCCTATGTGATAGCTATATCGTTGAATTCGAATATGATCCCACATGTAATGAGACAGGAAAATATTGTGGTAGAAACTTTCATGTTACTAAATCACCTCTCGGGATGTTGAGGTTGCTCTTGTCTCTTTCTTCTTCCTTGCATATGGCAACTATTGGCTGTCTTGACAATTTGTTTTCCTATAAAATGCCTATGCATAGGAAGTATGTTAGACTTAGATGTGATTTTCACATGCTTTAGGATGCTCTCATTGTGCTTCAATTCTTGTCTTTTGTGAGAGCATCATTGAATGCCTAGCTAAGGGCGTTAAACAATAGCGCTTGTTGGGAGGCAACCCAATGAATTTATCTTTTTCTTTCTGTTTTGTTGCGTCCACACCATCATAATTCTGTTGTGATTGTGTTTTTTGTGTTTCTTTTTGTATTTGAGCCAAGCAAAATCTTTATGACTAGTCTTGGTAATGGTTGTTTCATCCTGCTGGAAAAAGACAAAAACTTTTGGCTCACGAGATGATTTTTCATTTTATACTGAAAGAGCTTTTGAGTTGATTCTTTTTGCTGCTGGTTGATATGCCTGTTTCCCAGGCAGTCGTAATGTTTCAGATTTTTTTAGGTACTAGAAGTATACGAAGTATACATATTGCTACAGATTGGTCTGTTTTTGACAGATTCTGTTTTTGTTGAGTTGGTTGCTTGTTTTGATGAAACTATGGGTAGTATAGGGGGGTACTAGCCATAGAAAAGTAAGAATACAGTAGCCCAACACCAATATAGATAGAATTCAAGTTTGCGTCAGTACCAAAAGAAGTGGTAGTTTATTTTCTTTTGCTAATGTTATCACGAGTTTCTGTTTAAGTTTTGTGTTGTGAAGTTTTCATGTTTTGGGTGATGTTCTCATGGACGATGAGATAAGGAGTGGAAAGAGCTTAATCTTGGGGATGCCCAAGGTATCCCAAGCCTAATTCAAGGACACCAAAAAGCATAAGCTTGGGGATGCCCCGGGAAGGCATCCCCTCTTTCGTCTTCAATCCATCGGTAACATTACTTGGAGCTATATTTTTATTCACCATATGATATTTGTTTTTCTTGGAGCGTCTTGTATCTTAGGAGTCTTTTCTTTTTGTTGTGTCACAATCATCCTTGCTGCACACCTTTTTGTGAGAGAGAGACATGCACTCATCGTGATTTTGTTAGAATGCTCATAGTGCTTCACTTATATCTTTTGAGCTAGATACTTTTGCTCTAGTGCTTCCCTTATATCTTTTAGAGCACGGCGGTGCGTGATTTGGTAGTTGGCTTATGCTTTGAAAGTAGTCCCAATTGTGACAGGTACCCAAAGAATATGCAAAAACCTCCATCTTCATGTGCATTGAGTAGAAAGAGAAGTTATGATTCCTCTCAATTAGTTTTGAGACATGGATTTGGTAATATTAAGAGCCATGTTAGTAGGGTGTTGTGAATCTAGAAATACTTGTGTTGAAGTTAGTGATTTCCGTAGCATGCACGTATGGTGAACCGCTATGTTAGGAAGTCGGAGCATAATTGATCTATTTATTGTCATCCTTTGTGTTGAGGTCGGGATCGCACGATGGTTAACACCTACCAACCCTTCCCCTCGGAGTATGAGTTTAGCACTTTATTTCGATTACTAATAAAAACTTTCGCAACAAGTATGTGAGTTCTTCATGACTAATGTGAGTCCATGTTATAGATGCACTTTCACTTTCCACCATTGCTAGCTTCTCTAGTGCCGCGCAATTCTTGCCGGTGCACAAACCCACCAAATTCCTTCCTCAAAATAGCCACCATACCTACCTACTATGGCATTTTCATAGCCATTCCGAGATATATTGCCATGCAACTCCCACCGTTCTGTCTCATGACTTGTGCCGTCACTCTCATATTGCCATTGCATGATCGTAAGTTAGCTAGCGAGATGTTTCAACATCATACGCAATGCTAGATCGTTGCACATCCCGGTGCACTGCCAGAGGCATTTCCTATGGAGTCATCATCATTGTGATCTTTGAGCTGTGAGTAAATTAAAGTGTGATGATCATCATTATTAGAGCATTGTCCCATATGAGGAAAAAAAGAGGCCAAAGAGCCCAAAAACAAAAAAAAAGAGAAAACAAAAGAAAATAAAAAAAGAGGCCTAAGAGCCCAAATGAAAAAAAGAAAAGAGAAAAAAAGAGAGAAGGGACAATGCTACTATCTTTTTCCACACTTGTGCTTCATGATAGCACCATGTTCTTCATGATTGAGAGCTTCTTGTTTTGTCACTACCATGTGCTAGTGGGAATCTTCATTATATAACTAGGCTTGTATATTCTAATGATGGGCTTCCTCAAAATTGTCCTAGGTCTTCGTGGGCAAGCAAGTTGGATGCACACCCACTAGTTTTCCTTTTGAGCTTTCACATACTTATAGCTCTAGTGCATCTCTTGTATGGCAATCCCTACTCATTCACATTGATATCTATTAATGGGCATCTCCATAGCCTATTGATACACCGAGTCAATGTGACCATCTCCTCCTTTTTTGTCTCACAACCACCACCACACTCTACTCCACCTATAGTGCTTGTCCATGGCTCGCGCTCATGTATTGCGTGATAGTTATAAAAAGTTTGAGAAAGTAAGAGTGCGAAAAAAATTACTTGGCCAATACCGGGGTTGTGCATGATTTACATTAGTTGTGTGAGAATGATGGAGCATAGCCAGACTATATGATTTTGTAGGGATAACTTTCATTGGCCTTCTTATTTTGAAAGTTCATGATTACCTTGCTAGTTTGCTTGAAGTATTATTGTTTTCATGTCAATAGAAAACTATTGTTTCGAATCTTACGGATCTGAACATTCATGTCACGTGAAAGAAGTTGCAAAGGACAACTATGCTAGGTAGCATTCCACATCAAAAATTGATTCTTTATCACTTCCCTACTCGAGGACGAGCAGGAGTTAAGCTTGGGGATGCTTGATACGTCTCTAACGTATCAATAATTTTTGATGGTTTCATGCTATTATCTTGTCAAACTTTGGATGTTATGCATGCCTTTTATATTTTTTTTGGGACTAACTTATTAACTCAGTGCTAAGTGTCAGTTCCCGTTTTTCCATGTTTTTGACCCCTTTCAGAGGAGATTTTGAAACAGAGTCCAAACGGAAGAAAATCCCCAAAAAGATTTTTTCCGTAATGGAAGAAGATCGGGAAGCTTGAGAGCCAAGGCAGGGGGAGGCTGCGGCCCATAGGATTGTGGGCCCCCTGGGCGCCCTCTAACCTATGGGTTGCGCCTATATATTCCCTAAAAATCCCAAAAAAATCAGGAGATCATCGAAATTACTTTTCCATCGCCGCAAGCTTCCGACTCCGCAAGATCCCATATGGGGCACGTTCTGGTGCCCTGCCGGAGGGGGTATTCGGATACGGAGGATTTCTTCATCAACACCATGACCTCTCCGATGATGCGTGAGTAGTTCACCATAGACATACGTGTCCATAGCTAGTAACTAGATGGCTTCTTCTCTCTCTTGGATCTTCAATGCATAGTTCTCCATGATCTTCATGAAGATCTATCTGATGTAATCTTCTTTTGCGGTGTGTTTGTCGAGATCCGATGAATTGTGGATTTATGATCAGATTATCTATAAATCTTATTTGAGTTTCTTCTAATCTCTCTTATGCATGATTTCGTATCCTTGTAATTCTCTTCGAGTTGTGGATTTTTTTGGCCAACTAGATCTATGATTCTTGCAATGGGAGAAGTGCTTTGTTTTGGGTTCATACCGTGCGGTGACCTCACCCAGTGACAGAAGGGGTAGCGAGGCACACGTCGTGTTGTTGCCATCAAGGGTAAAAAGATGGTTTTTTCATCATTGGTTTGAGATTATCCCTCTACATCATGTTATCTTGCTTAAGGCGTTACTCTGTTCGTCATGAACTCAATACACTAGATGCATGCCGGATAGCGGTCGATGTGTGGAGTAATAGTAGTAGATGCAGAAAGTATCGGTCTACTTGTCTCGGACGTGATGCCTATATGTATGATCATTGCCTTAGATATCGTCATAACTTTGCGCGGTTCTATCAATTGCTTGACAGTAATTTGTTCACCCAACGTGATATTTGCTATTTTGTGATAAGCCTCTAGTGAACACTATGGCCCGAGGGTCTACTCCACACCATATTTTCAGCCTTACACTTTTTACTTCGTTGCACTTTCCGACTTCAGATCTCACTTTGCAAACAATCTTGAAGGGATTGACAACCTCTTTGAAGCGTTGGGTGCAAGCTTGGTTGTGTTTGCGCAGGTACTCTGGACTTGACGAGGCCCTCCTTCTGGATTGATACCTTGGTTCTTAGACCGAGAGAAATACTTACTGCTCCTGTGCTGCATCACCCTTTCCTCTTCAAGGGAAAAACCGACGCGAATCAAGAGAAGTAGCAAGAAGAATTCCTAGCGCCAAGGAAGGACTTTTGTTACCATAGCAGTCACCACCCGGCAAGAAGGAGATCCTTCATCACGAGGATCCAGCTCGAACAACCCCATACTCGTGGGGTTTATTAACCCTCAACATGATCTTTCTCTAAACTTTTCAAAAACTGTCCCTCCACCGGGAGCTCCACCTGTGTCATCTACTATATCCGTAGCTTGCAGAATCACTGACCAATTCTGTGAAGACTTCCGTGTGCTTAAAGTACATGTGGCCATATTGGAAGCTGAAAACAAAACCCTTCGACGCATAATAGCAGACTTGAAGAACAACAAGTAGGATGAGAAGTGAAATCTTCATGGGTAATGGCATTCCCTTAGCTTGTTCCAAGCTTGGGGGAGTGCCCGCTATCTTTATTTTTATGCTTTACTTTTTATGGTCATGTTTAGTGCCATATCATGTCTAGGGAAGTTATCTTATGAAATAGGTGTTTGCATTGATGTCTATCACTCCTTTGTGGAGAGTTTGTATCCGTTGGCATTCAGTGTCTATGATGGAATATTAATGAGAAGTCTATTGGTTTCTTTGCTTCACTTGGTATCCCCTTCATGCAATCGATCTTATATGCTCATTCTTATGGGAGTATTGATCTTACACATAAGGTATGGATTTGAAAACTTTATTTAATCTTGGAAAACATAGCATTGGTCATAACAACAAGCATGAGTTGTTCTAGTAGCGACATAGCCAAAACCTGTATGTTCTTATGCTTGAAGTGTTATGCTGACAAGGAAGACAACTTGATGTTTTATGCCAATTCTTTATGTTAAACTTTATATTGTTTTGCATCAAATTCAAAATTATTTTTCTTCTCTCAAAAGCCTTTGCTAGCCAACCCTTCCACAAAGCGGGAATACTGCTTGTGCATCCATACCCTGAAATCTCAACCTTCCCAAGAGCCCACCATATCTTCCCTTTATGTGGTATTTCACCGCCACTCCTAAAGTATATTACTCATGTCCTATCTTTAAAGCTTCAAATATTACTCCCTGTTTTGTGCCTCTGTTTTAGCTCATGAGGAAGTAGTAGGTAATTCATGATCTTCTCATACTGGACAAGTTTTATCTTGGGTTTGCATGTCTAATTTGCGAACCCCTAATACAAGGAGGGACTGGCATGAGCGCGCCCAGCTCGTAAAAGATAATAGCAACAAACAAAACCTCCTTCACGCTTTGTTGATGAGAAATCAGAAAACTTTGGCAGTGATAAACAAAGGAGACTAAGGGGATGCGATCGTCCCCACTTTGGGAGTCATTCCTAAAAACTTGTCCAGCATGAGAAGTATTGGGCTATCTACTAGCATTCTTTGAAAAATTATGCACCTCTCAAAAGCTTGTTTTACAATCTTGTTGATTTTAAAATCTCTAAGAAAGCTCTAGCACATGAGTTTTGCCTACTACCCTCTGCGAAGGGCCTATCTTTTACTTTTATGTTGAGTCAGTAAAACCTACTTCTTTCTATCCTGAAAAGAGCAGACACTTTACGTTGACAAAGATACATGCCTTTATATTGTTTTATTGAGAATTGCCATATCACACGTGTGTTGACATTATCATTAAGATAAGTGAGTTGTTTGTTAGGCATATATAAAGCAAACATCTTCCTTTGTGTTAGCATTTTCCCTTCTTGAGTAATAACATGTTCTTTCAAAAAGCTACAATTGATTTCATCAAAATATAAGAGGAAGAGCAAAAGTTATAAGTTATAAGTTGTTCTTTGACCAAGGACATGTTTGCCATGGTTCGATGAGTTTTCTTAGCTCTACTTTTGATTATAATTGATATTATTCTTTCATAAGGGCCTTATGAGTTGAGATTGTTGTTGAGAATGGTTGAGTTTAGTAGAGAAATTATGATGCTTCTTGTCTGTATTCTTATTTATCGACACTTCACTCTCTAAACTTGTGGACATGTTTACCGAGCTCAGTATTTGCTTGGGGACAAGCGAGGTCTAAGATTATGGGAGTTGATACGTCCAAAATGCATCACTATTTTGTATCATAATTTGTCTCTATTCATTGATATATTTCACTTTATGATGGTGTACTTATACTATTTTGGCTTATTTTACACAGTTTACAACTTTCCGGTGCCGAAACAACAGATGCAGGATTCAACGGAGAAAATTGAATGAAGAGTTGCAATATCGGAACATCTCCAATTGCGCTGAAATTTTGAGGGAAGAAGTTTCCGAACGGATCCCGAAGACAGGCCAAAGAAGGGCCGGAGGGGGGCCACGGGTCACCCACGTGACCTGCTTGTGCGGCGCCCCTAGGCCGCACGAGGATGCCGCCTGGGTGATTGGCCCACCTCCTGTGCTCTCCTTTGGCCTATATGTCCCTCTTGACCTAAAAGTTCTCGAAACAGAAGAGTTTTCGTGATTCCGCCGCCACTCCGCGGCGGAAACCTACAGAGAAGAAAAGACATATCCGGCGGGCAAATTCCATCGGGGAGAACTCCTCCCAGAAGGGGAGATCATCCTCATCGTCATCACCATCATCACGGGCATCATCGAGATCATCATCACCATCATCACCAACACCAGCACCATCTCCACCTTCATCCCTTCTACTTCACCATTGCAATCGGAGTTGTACCTTGCACTATTCATCCCCTCTACTCTATCGGTGTTGATTACTCTTTTCTGGTGAATGCTATTAATTTTTGTTGGAGGATTATTGTTATGACCAGATTGTTAATCATATTTTCATCACCTCTCATCATGATCTCTTTTATGTCTTGTGAGTATTTCCATTAGTTCTTGAGGACACGGGAAAAGTCTAGATGCTAGTAGTCATATGATGTTGAAGTAATATGTGTAGATTGATATTTAAGTTATGATGCTATTCTTCTAGTGGTGGTATGGGAACATCGACTACATAACACTTTGCCTTTTTAAGGACCTAGGGGAATGCATCGTGTATAAAGAATGCTTATGGTGGGTTGCCGGAGTGACAGAAACCTGAAACCCAGTTCGCATACTTTTGCATGCGGGAGTATTGGATCCTAAAGCTTATTGCTATGGTTAGGCTCTGCCTTAATTTCTCTCTTGTATTTGCGGATGCTTGCAAGAGGGATTAATCATAAGAGTGTACTTGTCTTAGCCTAGACAGTGCACTAGTTAAGATCCACCCACATAACACGTATCAATACAAAACATAGTACTAGACAAAGTATAGCGAAAGCACTTGACTATCTCTCCCGTGTGTCCTCAGGAACGCCTTACTCTTTATAAGCTTAGTCCCTCGGCTTATCCTTTTTGTTTAAAAGGATAGGGCCAATTGCTGCACATCGGCACGATTTACTTTACTTGCATTTATTTCCTTGTTGCTTATACTAGAAAACCCATAAAAGTCACCTTTCAGTACTTGTAGTTATTACTTGCTCAAGATTACTTGTCAATACCTTATGCTCCTCGTTGAGTTCGACACTCTTACTTATCAAAAAGGCTACGATAGAACCCCTACACTTGTGGGTCATCAGGACCGCAAGGCCGAATAGGCCTGATACGTCTCCAACTTATCTATAATTTTTGTTGGTTCCATGCTATTATCTTGTCAACTTTGGATGTTTTATATGCATGAATATGCCATTTTATATCATTTTTGGGACTAACCTATTAACTGAGTGCCTAGTGTCAGTTTCTGTTTTTTTCGAGTTTTGACCTTTTTCAGAACGGAGTCCAAATGGAATAAATCTTTCGCAATGATTTTTTTGGACCAAAAGAGACCCGCGAAGCTTTGGAAGAAGGCCAGAAGGGCCACGAGGGAGTCACAAGCCCAGGAGGCGCCCCCTAGGCCGCACCTACAAGGCTTGTGACCTCCTCGTGGGCCCAACCGACGTAATTCCACCGCCATAAATTCCTATAAATACAGAAACCCCCCAAAAAACCTAGATCTGGAGTTCTGCCGCCACAAGCCTCCGTAGCCACCAAAAACCAATCGGGAGCCCGTTCCGGCACCCTGGCGGAGGGGGAATCCATCTCCGGTGGCCATCTTCATCATCCCGGCGATCTCCATGACGAGGCGGGAATAGTTCTCCGTCGGGGCTGAGGGTATGTACCAGTAGCTATGTGTTAGATCTCTCTCTCTCTCGTGTTCTTGAGATGTCTTGATCTCGATGTGCCGCGGGATTTGCTACTATAGTTGGATCTTATGATGTTCTTCCCCCTCTCCCTTCTTGTAATGAATTGAGTTTTCCCTTTGGAGTTATCTTATCGGATTGAATCTTTACGAACACTTGATGTATGTCTTGCACATGTCTATCTGTGGTGAAAATGGGATATTCATGTGAGCACTTGATGTATGTTTTGGTGATCAACTTGCGGTTTTCGTGACATCGGGAACCTATGCATATGGGTTGGCACACGTTTTGACTTTCCGGTAGAAACTTTGGGGCATTCTTTGAAGTTCTATGTGTTGGTTGAATAGATGATTCTAAGATTGTGTGATGCATATCGTATAATCATGCCCACAGATACTTCAGGTGACAATGGAGTATCTAGGTGACATAAGGGTCTTGGTTGATATGTGTCTTAAGGTGTTATTCTAGTACGAACTCTATGATAGATCGAATGGAAAGAATAGCTTAATGTTATTTTACTACGGACTCTTGAATAGATCGATCAGAAAGAATAACTTTGTGGTTGTTTCGTACCCGACAATAATCTCTTCGTTTGTTCTCCGCTATTAGTAACTTTGGAGTGACTCTTTGTTGCACGTTGAGGGCTAGTTCTATGATCCAATTATGTTATCATTGTTGAGAGAATTTCACTAGTGAAAGTCTGAACCCTAGGCCTTGTTCCCACGCATTGCAATACTGTTCGTCCTCACTTTTACTATTGGTTACCTTGCTGTTTTCGTAATTTAAGATTACAAAAACCTATATCTACCATCCATATTGCACTTGTATCACCATCTCTTCGCCGAACTAAACACCTATACAACTTATCATTGTATTGGGTGTGTTGGGGACACAAGAGACACTTTGTTATTTGGTTGCAGGGTTGCTTGAGAGAGACCATCTTCATCCTACGCCTCCCATGGATTGATAAACCTTAGGTCACCTACTTGAGGGAAAATTTCTACTGTCCTACAAACCTCTGCACTTGGACGCCCAACAACGTCTACAAGGAGAAGGATACGTAGTAGACATCAAGGCACACCAGGCAGTAGAAGTGAGGTAGGCCAGAAGGCCTGCATTAGAGAGGAGATCAATGCATTGCCGGTGTCGGGGCTTATAAACAGGTGCCAGCTCGCCTCAACTAGCGAGGTGGCACTATACATCCCCCGCACCCCTTTCCAGCCCCCGCCACCCCTTTATTCCCGGTTGGTGGCTCCAACCGGTACTAAAGGGTCATTTAGTACCGGTTGGAGCCACCAACCGGGACTAAAGGGGTGGCGGGGGGTGGCGGTTTCGCGCCCTTTGGGCTCGCCAAATTTACATTTAATCCCGGTTGGTATCTCCAACCGGGACTAAAGGGGTGGTGAGGGTTGGTGGTTTTGCGTCCTTTGGGCTCGCCAAATTTACTTGTAATCCCGGTTTGTAGCTTTAACCGGGACTAAAGGTTGGGGTATATAAGTAGGACTTCTGAAATTTCGATCTACCTCTTTCCATTCAATCCCCCGACGTCGATGCCCCTGCCCCCGACGCCGCGAGGCTGCCAGAGTCGCCGCCGCCCCCGAAGCCGTCCTCATCATCGCCATCGCCCTCGAAGTCGTCCTCGTCGTCGCCATCGCCCCCGAAGCCATCCTCGTCGGCGCCGCCACCAACGTCGTCCGCCTGCACCTCCTCTCTCTGCCCGCCGACGAGCAGCTGCTGCTCCCTAGCCCTCCTCTACTCCCATGGTGAGCTCAGCTGCTCCTCCCTCTCCTCCTCTGGCTCCGGCCGCCTCCCGTCGTCCTGCCCGAGCGCAGCGGAGCCATGGCCTGCTTGCCCGAGCGCAGCTGCTCCATGGCCGGTGGCCTTCTCGAGCACGGTCGCCTCCTTCCTCTATCCATAGATTATGATTCATTTAATAACTTTTAGGAGTGAAGGTTTGCTCATGAATCGATCCTGATGTTTCAAAGGAATCATGATGGAAAGAAATTATATATGTCACTAGGGTGTATCTTGCCTACACAATATGATGTCATATACTTGCTTATCTTTTTTATTATCTAGAGAGCAACATTTATAAATAATACCTATTATGTACTTGAGTTGTGCTTGGTGCTCTTGAAGAATATGTTGTCAGAACTTGAGGTTTACAATAGCTTAAAAATAATACCTATTATGTACTTGAGTTGTGCTTGGCACTCCTGAAGAAATTGTAGATGTACCTTCAATTTAAAATTAGTGTAAAATATAAAACTAAAAGGAGATGGGAATATAACAACATGAAAAAAAGAAGAAAAAAAACCTTCATGTTTACTTTAGTCATGGATTGCCAACGGAACCTGCATTACCATCCTAGTTTAGAATTCAGTAATATCAACCCTCGCCAAATCCTGTCACTTTGAGATAATGACATTTCCTACACTTCGGATCTGTTCATAATAATTTCACTCTTATGACATGTATGGTACCTATTTCAGACTACAATTTTTGCACTTAAATAGTTGTAAAAGTTTATTAAATAATAGGAATTTAAATAGTTGTAGAATTGGTTCTCGACGTCGATGATGCCTCGCCCGCATCCTCGTCATCGACTCGGTGGCGACCACCTTCTTGAGAGGCGCCAGCATGTCCGGGACTGGGCTTCGCCGGGCTGGCACTAGGAGGAGCTACCTTCGGGGGCGTGCATCTTGGTGAGGAATCGGGCTCCCGTTGTCGACCCGGAGCTTCTTTGGTGGCGGTCACTGCTACTTCTTGAGCTTGCGTTGGTTTTTCCCTTGAAGAGGAAAGGGTGATGCTGCAAAGTAGAGATAAGAATTTCCCTCAGTTTGAGAACCAAGGTATCAATCCATTAGGAGTATTAAGATGAGGCACCAATGAACCTGCGCAAAAACAAACGAACTTGCACCCAACGACATAAAGGGGTTGTCAATCCCTTCACGATTACTTGCAAGGTGAGATCTGATGGTGATAAAAGGTAAAAAGAAATAAAAGTGCCGCAAAGTATTTTTGCTATTTTTGTAGATCTAAATATATAATGTGTAAAATAGACCCGGGGGCCATAGTGTTCACTGAATGCTTGTCACGTGATAGCAAGTATTACGGTGGGTGAACGAATTACTGTCGAGCAATTGATAGAATCGCGCAAAGTCATGACGATATCTAAGGCAATGATCATACATACAGGCATCACGTCCGAGACAAGTAGACCGATACTGTCTGCATCTACTACTATTACTCCACACATCGACCGCTATCCAGCATGCATCTAGTGTATTAAGTTCATGACATACAGAGTAACGCCTTAAGCAAGATGACATGATGTAGAGGGATAAATTCATGCAATATGATATAAGCCCCATCTTTTTACCCTTGATGGCAACAACATGATGCGTGCCTCGCTACCCTTTCTGTTAGTGGGTGAGGACACCACATGGTATGAACCCAAAACCAAGCACTTCTCCCGTTGCAAGAATTATAGATCAGGTTCGCCATACGAAACCCATAACACGAAGAGAATTACAAGGATATGAAATCATGCATATAAGAAATCAGAGGAGACTCAAATAATATTCATAGATAATCTAATCATAAATCCACAATTCATCGGATCTCGACAAACACACCGCAAAAGAAAGTTACATCGGATAGATCTCCATGAAGATCATGGAGAACTTCGTATTGAAGATCCAAGAGAGAGAAGAATCGATCTAGCTACTAGCTATGGACCCGAAGGTCTGTGGTGAACTACTCACGCATCATCTGAGAGGCAATGGTGTTGATGAAGAAGCCCTCCGTGTCCGAATCCCCCTCCGACAGGGCACCAGAACGGTCCCCAGATGGGATCTTGCGGAGACAGAAGCTTCCGGCGGCGGAAAAGTATTTTCGTGGCTCTCTGTGGAGGTTTCGAATTTTTTGGGAATTTATAGGCGAAAGAGGTAGGGCAAAGGACCCACAGGGGCCCACGAGCCTGCTAGGTGCGCCCCCCTAGGGCGCGCCTAGGGGGCTCGTGACCTCCCCGGAGACCTCCCGCCTTGGTTCTCAAGTCCTGTGCGTATCTTCTGTTATGGAAAAAATCATCCCGCAGGTTTTATTCCGTTTGGACTCTGTTTAATATTCTTTTCTAAAAAAGGTCAAAAACACGAAAAAAACAGAAATTGGCACTAGGCACTGAGTTAATAAGTTAGTCCTAGAAATGATATAAAATGCCATATAAATGCATATAAGACATCCCAAGTTGATAATATAATAGCATGGAACAATCAAAAAATTTAGATACGTTGGAGACATATCAAGCATCCCCAAGCTTAACTCTTGCTCGTACTCGAGTAGGGAAGTCATAAATACCGAATTGTTGATGTGGAATGCTACCTAACATATTTGTTCTTTGTAACTTATTTATTGTGGCATGAATCTTCAGATTTGTAAGATTCAAAAGAATAGTTTAATATCGACATGAAAACAATAATACCTCGAGCATATTAGCAAAGTAATCATGAACTTTTGAAATAACAAGGCCAAAGAAAGTATCCCTCCAAAATCATATAGTCTGGCTATGCTCCATCATCCCCACACAAAAAATTTAAATCATGCACAACCCCGGTATTGGCCAAGTAATTGTTTTCGCACTCTTACTTTCTCAAACTTTTTCAACTCTCACGCAATACATGAGCATGAGCCATGGATATAGCACAATAGGTGGAATAGAGTGTGGTGAAGGTTGTGAGCGAAAAAGGAGGAGATGGTCACATCGACTCGGCGTATCGATGGGCTATGGAGATGCCCATCAATAGATATCAACGTGAATGGGTAGGGATTGCCTTGCAACGGATGCAAAAGAGCTATAAGTGTATGAAAGCTCAAAAATAAAACTAGTGGTTGTGCACGCAACTTGCTTGCTCACGAAGACCTAGGGCAATTTTTAGGAAGCCCATCATTGGAATATACAAGCCAAGTTATATAATGAAAATTCCCACTAGTATATGAAAGTGACAAGAGACTCTATCATGCAGAACATGGTGCTATTTTGAAGCACACGTGTGGGAAAAGATAGTAGCATTGTCCCTTCTGTCTTTTTCTCTCATCATTTTTTTTGTTTGGGCTCTTTGGCCTCCTTTTTTTGGTGGGCATCTTTGGCCTCTTTTTTATTTGCTCGCATGGGACAATGCTATAATAATGATGATCATCACACCTTTTTTTACTTACAACTCAATACTTAGAACAATAATGACTCTATATGAAATGCCTCCGCCAGTGTACCGGGATGTGCAACGATCTAGCTTAGCGTATGACGTTGAAACATCTCGCTAGCTATCTTACGATCATGCAATGGCAATACGAAAGTGATGGCACATGTCATGAGACGGAACGGTGGAAGTTACGTGGCAATATATCTCAGAATGGCTATGAAAATGCCATAATAGGTAGGTATGGTGGCTGTTTTCAGGAAGGTATATGGTGGGTTTGTGCACTAGTGAAAGTTGCGCTGCACTAGAGAGGCTAGCAATGGTGGAAGGTGAGAGTGCATCTATATCATGGACTCACATTAGTCATGAAGAACTCATGTACTTATTGCGGAAGTTTTATTAGTAATCGAAACAAAGTGCTAAACGCATACTCCTAGGGGAAGGGTTGGTAGGTGTTAACCACCGCGCGATCCCGACCGCCACACAAAGGATGACAATCAATAAATCAATTATGATCCGACTTCCTAACATAGCGGTTCACCATACATGCATGCTACGGGAATCACTAACCTCAACACAAGTATTTCTATATTCACAACACCTACTAACATAACTCTAATATTACCATATCCATATCTCAAAACTAATTGTGAGGGATCAAACTTCTCTTACTAATCAATGCACTTGAATATGAAAGTTCTTATTATATCCTCTTTGGATGCCTATCATATTTAGGACTAATTTCATAGCACACGCCAATTACCAAATTACCTAGAGAGAGAGCACTCTCAAAATGATATAAGTGAAGATCGAGAGTTTTTATTTCTACAAAATATGACACCGTCGTGCTCTAAAAAGATTTTAGTGAAGCACTAGAGAAAAATTATCTAGCTCAAAATATATAAGTTAAGCTCATGGGAGCAAAATTATCTAGCTCAAAAGATATAATTGAAGCACATGCGAGCTAAATTGCCTAACTCAAAAGATATAAGTGAAGCTCATTGAGGATTCTAAAAAATTCACGATGAGTGCATGTCTCTCTCAAAAAGGTGTGCATTAAGGATGATTGTGACAAAACAAAAAGGAAAGGCTCCTATAATACATGATGCTCCAAGCAAAACACATATCATGTGGTGAATAAAAATACAGCTCCAAGTAACGTTACCGATGGATTGAAGACGAAAGAGGGGATGCCTTCACGGGGCATCCCCAAGCTTAGGCTTTTTGGTGTCCTTGAATTTGGCTTGGGATGACTTGGGCATCCCCAAGCTTAAGCTCTTTCCACTCTTTGTTCCATTGTCCATAAGATCATCACCCAAAACTTGAAAACTTCACAACACAAAACTTAAACAGAAACTCATGATATCATTAGCATAAGAAAACAAACTACCAACTTTTTATGTATTGTAGTAAACTTGGTTTCCATTTAGCTTGATGTTATATTACTGTATTCTCACTTTTCCATGGCTCGTACCCCCCTATAGTAACCATAGTTTCATCAAAATAAGTAATCAACACAACAAAAACAGAATCTGTCAAAAACAGAACAAAATGTGGTAATCTGTATATTTTGTATACCTCTGATATCCAACAAATTCTGAAAAAATATGAAAAATAGGTAAATTTGCATATCAATCAGCAGAAAAAAGATTCAACTCAAAATCTCTTTCTGGATAGGAATGAAAAATAATTTCGTGAGCACAAAGTTTGTGTCTTTTTCAGCATGATTAAACAACTATCACCAAAACTAATCATAAAGGTTCCACTTGGCACAAACACTAATTAAAACATAAAAAACACAATCATAACAGAATCATGATGGTGTGGACTCAACAAAACATAAAGTAAAAAGCAAAAATAAATTTATTCATTGGGTTGCCTCCCAATAAGCGCTTTTCTTTAAATCCTTTTAGCTAGGCATTGATAATTCAATGATGCTCACATAAAAGATAGCAATCAGACACGAAGAGAGCATCATGAAACATGTGAAAAACATATCCAAGTCTAACATACTTCCTATGCATAGGAATTTTATAGGAAAACAAATTATCAAGACAAGCAATAACTACCATATGCAAGGAAGAAGAAAATGACAATATCAATCTTAACATAACGAGAGGTAATTTAGTAACATGAAAGTTTCTACCACAATATTTTCATCTCTCATAATAATTACATGTGGGATCATATTCAAATTCAACAATATAACTATCACATAGGATATTCTTTTCAAGATCCACATGTATGCAAAGTTGACACTCTTTATTATTGCAATCATTATTATAAATATCATATTCATCATGAGGCTTAAAAAAATTTCAAGATCATAAGAAAAATCATCACCCCAATCATGATCATTGCAATAAGTAGTGGACATAGCAAAACTAGCATCCCCAAGCTTAGGGTTTTGCATATTTTCAGCATAATTGACATTCATAGAATTTAAAATAAAATCATTGCAATCATGCTTTTCTTTAAAGGGGCTAGAAAGTGTGGATGCAAGAACAATAATTTCACGTTTAACATAAGGAACTATAGCAAGTTCATCTCCATAGGCATCATTAATATTGGCATCGTGGGCACAAGCATAGCAAGCATCATGTCTATCAAGGGGAGATATTTCAATCATATCAACGGAATCAAAATTATCTATAGGTTCATGCATATCATTATTTTCCTCCAAAGAACCGGGCATTCTCTCAATAAATTCAATAACATAGGCATTAGAAGCAAAGTTCGCATGGCAGTAATTAAGTATGTCAAGATTTTCATATTTGTAGAGAGTAATATCATACTTTTCAATCAAAGAAGCAACTTCATGAGCACCCTTAAAAACAACAAATTCTTCAATTTGTTCGATATCATAATAGCTATAAACACCCTTTTAATAAGAAGATAAGATTTCATTATCATTAAACTCACATAGGTAGGGAAAGTGTTTTTAGGGTTTTTAGAGCAACAAGTATAATAATAAATTTCACATAGATTAAAAGCATAGCATAGCAAACTATTTATGTGATGCCATAAGAGTCTCCCCTTTTCAGACAAACGGTGACGCACGAAATGAGCATGCTCATCTAAAGATTTCCCATCAACCAAGCTAGTTGGGGTTTCAGCACGAGCACAAAGGGATTGAAGATGATCCAAGTAGAAAATTTTAAGTGGATCCATATCAATAGATACTTAGCAAGCAAAGATGCAAGCATATTGAAGGCACATAGCACACAGGCAAAGGAAAGGCAAACGAAAAAGGCAAAAAAAATTGTAAATTTTGTTTTTTAGAAGTGGGGAGAGGCAAATGGCAAATAATGTAAATGCAAGAGATGAGTTTGCGATAGTTACTTGGATATGCTTCACTTAAATACTCCCCGGCAACGGCGCCAGAAATTATTCCTACTACTTCTTGAGCTTGCATTGGTTTTTCCCTTGAAGAGGAAAGGGTGATGCAGCATAGTAGAGATAAGTATTTCCCTCAGTTTGAGAACCAAGGTATCAATCGAGTAGGAGTATCAAGATGAGGCACCAATGAACCTGCGCAAAAACAAACAAACTTGCACCCAACGCGATAAAGGGGTTGTCAATTACTTCACGATTACTTGCAAGGTGAGATCTGATGGTGATAAAAGGTAAAAAGAAATAAAACTACAGCAAAGTATTTTTGGTATTTTTGCAGATCTGAATATATAATGTGTAAAATAGACCCGGGGGGCATAGTGTTTGCTACGGCAACAGACAACAGCGCTAAAAATTGGCACATTGACAAAGACTGGGCTTGCGTTGGTTTTTACCTTAAAGAGGAAAGGGTGATGCAGCACAGGAGCAGTAAGTATTTCCCTCAGTTTGAGAACCAAGGTATCAATCCAGTAGGAGAATCTTGTCAAGTCCAGAGTACCCGCTCAAACACAAAAGAGCTTGTACCCAACGCTTTAAAGGGGTTGTCAATCCCTTCAAGATTGATTGCAAAGTAAGATATGAAGGCGGAAAGTGCAACGAAGTAAAAGTGTAAGGCTGAAAATATGGTGTGGAGTAGACCCGGGGGCCATAGTGTTCACTAGAGGCTTCTCTCAGAATAGCAAATATCACGCTGGGTGAACAAATTACTATCGATCAATTGATAGAACCGCGCAAAGTCATGACGATATCTAAGGCAATGATCATACATATAGGCATTACGTCCGAGACAAGTAGACCGATACTTTCTGCATCTACTACTATTACTCCACACATCGACCGCTATCCAGCATGCATCTAGTGTATTGAGTTCATGACGAACATGATGTAGAAGGATAAACTCAAACCAAGGATGAAAACCCCATCTTTTTACCCTTGATGGCAACAACACGATGCGTGCCTCGCTACCCCTTCTGTCACTCGGTGAGGTCACCGCACGGTATGAACCCAAAACCAAGCACTTCTCCCATTGCAAGAATCATAGATCAAGTTGGCCAAACAAAACCCACAACTCGAAGAGAATTACAAGGATATGAAATCATGCATAAAAGAGATCAGAAGAAACTCAAATAAGATTCATAGATAATCTGATCATAAATCCACAATTCATTGGATCTCCACAAACACACCGCGAAAGAAGATTACATCGGATAGATCTCCATGAAGATCATGGAGAACTTTGTATTGAAGATCCAAGAGAGAGAGAGAAGAAGACATCTAGCTACTAGCTATGGACCCGTAGTTCTATGGTGAACTACTCACGCATCATCGGAGAGGGCCTGGTGTTGATGAAGAATCCCTTCGTATCCGAATCCCCCTCCGGCAGGGCACCAGAACTTGCCCCAGATGGGATCTTATGGAGACAGAAGCTTGCGGCGGCGGAAAAGTACTTTCTATGATCTCCTGATTTTTTCTGGGATTTTAGAGAATATATAGGCGCAAAATCTAGGGCAGAGGTGGCCCAGGGAGCCCACAAGCCAGGGAGGCGCGGCCCCCCCGGGCCGCACCATGAGGGCTTGTGGGGTCCCTGCAGGCCCCCTTCCCTGATTCTCCGTCTTCCCGATCTTTTTCTGGTTCAGGAATAATCTTTTTGGCAGTTTCATTCCATTTGGACTTAGTTCAAAATCCTCCTCTCAAAGGGGTCAAAAAGATGGGAAAAAACTGGAACTGGCACTAAGTTAATAAGTTAGTCCCAAAAAATATATAAAAGGCATACAAAACATGCAAAGTTTGACAAGACAATAGCATGAAACCATCAAAAATTATAGATAGGTTGGAGACGTATCATTGTTCACTAGAGGCTTCTCTCATGATAGCAAGTATTACGGTGGGTGAACGAATTACTGTCGAGCAATTGATAGAATCGCGCAAAGTCATGACGATATCTAAGGCAATGATCATACATATAGGCATCACGTCCGAGACAAGTAGACCGATACTGTCTGCATCTACTACTATTACTCCACACATCAACCACTATCCAGCATGCATCTAGTGTATTAAGTTCATGACAAACAGAGTAACGCCTTAAGAAAGATGACATGATGTAGAGGGATAAATTCATGCAATATGATATAAACACCACCTTTTTACCCTTGGTGGCAACAACACGATGCGTGCGTCACTACCCTTTCTGTCACTGGGTGAGGACACCGCACGATATGAACCCAAAACAAAGCACTTCTCCCATTGCAAGAATTATAGATCAATTTGGCCAAAAGAAACCCATAACTCGAAGAGAATTACAAGGATACGAAATCAAGCATATAAAAAATCAGAGGAGACTCAAATAATATTCATAGATAATCTGATCATAAATCCACAATTCATCGGATCTCGACAAACACACTGCAAAAGAAAGTTACATCGGATAGATCTCCATGAAGATCATGGAGAACTTTGTATTGAAGATCCAAGAGAGAGAAGAAGCCATCTAGCTACTAGCTATGGACCCGAAGGTCTGTGGTGAACTAGTCACGCATCATCGGAGAGGCAATGGTGTTGATGAAGAAGCCCTCCGTGTCCGAATCCCCCTCCGGCAGGGCACCAAAACGGTCCCGAGATGGGATCTTGCGGAGACAGAAGCTTGCGGCGGCAGAAAAGTATTTTCGTGGGTCTCTATGGAGTTTTCGGAATTTTTGGGAATTGATAGGAGAAAGAGGCAGGGCAAAGGAGCCACGGGGGGCCCACGAGCTTGCTAGGCGCCCCCCCCCCTCTAGGGCGCGCCTAGGGGGCTCGTGACCTCCTCGGAGACCTCCTGCCTTGGTTCTCAAGTCCTCTGTGTATCTTCTGTTATGGAAAAAATCATCCCGCAGGTTTTATTCCTTTTGGACTCCGTTTAATATTCTTTTCTGACAAAGCTGAAAAACACGGAAAAAACAAAAACTGGCACTAGGCACTGAGTTAATAAGTTAGTCCCAGAAATGATATAAAATGGCATATAAATGAATATAATACATCCCAAGTTGATAATATAATAGCATGGAACAATAAAAAATTATAGATACGTTGGAGACGTATCAGTCATGTGGGCCACTTTCGGTGCCGAGGCTGCCGGCCCACGAGGAGGAGGTACGTCGTTGTGTCAAGGAGGAGGACGAGCACGTCCATCGCTACATGGAGGCGTTGGACGCCAGGTTCTCCAATGCCTGGCAGGTTCTTTAGGGATCTCACCCGAGCTATGATCCGGTGATGGTTCCTGCTCTTTGGGTGTCCACCGCCCGCGCCTCAATACATCGACATCTATTTGTTGGTTGATTAGTTAGATATTATTCGATGATGTATTAATTAAGTGATGTATTCGAGATTGTATATTCTTGCTTCAATACCATTATCATGCTTGATTAATTATTACGTGATTGAATACTATTCTCATAATTAAAGTGCCCAAGGCAGGCGCCGGGGAATAATTTATGTGCATACTACGTTTGCGAGACCATTCGCTTGATGACGTCTGAAAGGCCCAAAAGTGATAGATAACTTTGGGTACGTTTGCCAGAACACTATTCGCAATTATTTTTATCATGATCTAATATATTTACACACAACTAATATATTCATATTGATCTTCTTTTTTTTAAAAGATGAAAGGCATGCGGGATCGGCTCCTACCAACGGATCACGTACGAGCAATTCAAGAGGAAATAGCTAGATTTTCGCTCGACCAGGTCATAGATCCCAAACGAGAATACCATTACAAGTTGTAATGCCTCCATGTAATAATCTGCAAATTGTAGGAGAAATTGTATATATACATGTGTATGTGGGAATAATCGTGCGAGAAATTCGATCATATATATATGATCGGTTCTACGAGAAATTCTATTTTTATATATGCATAACATGTACAATATATAGTAGTATAAAATATGTTTGAAACGAAAAAGAATTAAATGGAAAACACAAAATTACAAGGAAAAATAAACGAGAAACCAAAAAACCCTAAACCTTTTAGTCCCGGATAGTGTAACCAACCGGCACTAAATGCCCCCAGCCCCCCGGTGCGGGCTCATGCTATGTGGTGGGCATTCGGTCCCGGTTCGTGGCGAGCCGACACTAAAGGGGGGCCTTTAGTCCCCACTCTTTAGTGCCAGTTGCAGAACCGACACTAAAGGTCCTTACGAACTGGGACTATTGCCTGATTCTGCACTAGTGCCGGCTCACTGAGAATACTCAAGAGGGACTTTTAACTTGGCAGATAACGAAGACCTACACAATTTAGCATAGGACTCCGTTTAAGGGAAACAAGACCCAAAATAGTATCCATATTGTAATAGGAAAGAGACTAGTTGTAGCCCTACTAGGAATCTACATGTAAGTCTGTCACTTCAACTTATATAAGGAGGTATAAGGAGGGACAAGACACCCCAAGAGAGACAAGTCAGGTGAGACAGAAAAGTCATAGAAAAGATCAAAGTAGAAGAACTTGAGACTAGAGGTAGCGAAACAACAGTTGGAAATATACCCTAGAGGCAATAATAAGTTAGTTATTATTATATTCCTTTGTTTATGATAATCGTTTATTATCCATGCTATAATTGTATTGATTGAAAACACAAATACATGTGTGGATGCATAGACAAAACACTGTCCCTAGTAAGCCTCTAGTTGACTAGCTCATTGATCACAGATGGTTAAGGTTTCCTAACCATAGACAAGTGTTGTCACTTGATAACGGGATCACATCATTAGGAGAATGATGTGTTGGACAAGACCCAAACTATAAATGTAGCGTATGATCGTGTCAGTTCATTGCTACTGTTTTCTGCATGTCAATGTATCTGTTCCTATGACCATGGGATCATGTAACTCCCGGACACCCGAGGAATGCCTTGTGGGTTATCAAACGTCGCAACATAACTTGGTGACTATAAATGTGCTCTACAGGTATCTCCAAAGGCGTCTGTTGGGTTGGCATGGATCAAGACTGGGATTTGTCACTCTGTGTAACAAGAAGTATCTCGGGGCCCACTCGGTAATACAACATCACAACAAGCCTTGCAAGAAATATGACTAAGGAGTTAGTTAAGGGATCTTGCCTTGCAAGAAATATGACTAAGGAGTTATTTACGGGATCTTGTATTACAGAACGAGTAAAGAGACTTGCCGGTAACGAGATTGAACTAAGTATGGAGATATCGACGATCGAATCTCGGGCAAGTAACATACCGAAGGACAAAGGGAACAACTTATGGGATTAACTGAATCCTTGACATAGAGGTTCAACCGATAGAGATCTTCGTAGAATATGTGGGAGCCAATATGGACATCCAGGTCCCGCTATTGGTTATTGACTAGAGAGTGTCTCAGGTCATGTCTGCATAGTTCTCGAACTCGCACGGTCTGCACACTTAAGGTTCGGTGACGTTTCGTTATAGTTAAGTTATAGGTGTTGGTAACTGAAAGTTGTTCGAAGTCCCGGATGAGATCTCGGACGTCACGAGAAGTTCCGGAATGCTACGGAAACGAAGATTGATATATAGGAAGTTGGTATTTGGATCCCGGAAGGTTTTCGGACATTGCCGGCAGTGTACCGGGAGTGACGAATGGGTTTCGAGGGCCCACTGGGTGGGCCCACCATGCCCCAAGGGGTCCACGTGGGTTTATTGGATGCGCAGTAAGGCATAATGGTCTGACAAAGTCATCCAAGGAAAACCCATGAGGAAAAAGTGGAAAATCCAAAAGAGGTAGGAAATTAAGGAAGGAGTCCTAATCCAAGTGGGATTGGAGGAGGACTCCTCCCTCTCCCACTTCGGCCGACGCCCTAGAGGATCCCTTGAGCCTCAAAGCTAGCCCCTCCCATCCTCCTATATATACTAGAGGTTTTAGGGTCTTTGAGACACAACTTTGCCATGTGCAACCATAAACCTCTACTTCGTAGTTATTCCTCTAGATCGGTTTTCTGCGGAGCTCGGGCGGAGCCTTGCAGGAATAGATCACCACCACCGGAGTGTCGTCGCGCTGTCGGAGAGCTCATCTACTTCCCCATCTCTCATAATGTATCAAGAAGGCGGAGATCTCCATCAAACTGTATGTGTGTTGAACGCGGAGGTGCCTTCCGTTCGTTGCTAGATCGGGACGGATCGTGGGACGACGGTGATTTGAATCACGAAGATGTTCCACTACATCAACCGCGTTTTTGAACACTTCCCGCTTAGTGATCTACAAGGGTATGTGGATCTGATCTCCCTCTCGTAGATGAACATCACCATGATAGGTCTTCGTGTGCGTAGGAATTTTTTTTTTCCCGTGCAACGTTCCCCAACAACAACACCCTTGTAATCGAGATCATCATCAATATCAATCAAGAAGGATTTGGGATTTTACCTCTACCACGAGGGGCCGAACCTAGGTAAAACTCGTGTCTCTCAGTTCCAACCTACTCCGTTCAAGCTGCCACCTATTTGTGATAGCCTCACACCTAAGTTCTCTCACGAGGATATCTGTCGTGACAAAACCACGACAGTTGGTGCCCATAGTGGAGCCAGCGCACGATGGAGTTGTGTCCTCGGAGGGAGCTCTTCGGGATCGAGAAGCTCGCGATTGGCTGGACGAAGAAGAGTCGGCATGGAACATTCATGGAGGATAACCTCAAATGAGACAACTTAGGGCAGAGCCGGCAGCCGGGTTAATTAAATACGCTAGTCAAACTTTAGAGCTCGCAATACGAGATTTGAGTTCAAGAAAAATTAGGGTCGTTGTGTGTCCATCACGTCCTCTCAGATTTCTCAAGTTACAGATTTCGTGAAGATTGACGGGTGTTCGTTTTCTCTATTGGATCGTTGAGGGTGGTCATAGTGGGGAGTAACTTAGACTAGTGCCATGCATATGACACTAGTTTAAGTTACTACCTCTATAGTGTAGAGTAACTTAGTACTAGTGTCATAGATGGGTTCATTTATTATCTTACAAATTCATCTTATCTCGGAAAGTGCTATGTTAGAGTAACATATTAGGCAGCTCGCATGTCAACTAGGCAATTTTGATGTGGTGACATAGAATTAATTGAAGCAAAAGAGGGTTCAATATCATATCATGATACCGTAGCGTATTAAACGTTGTGTTACTATGTGTCATGAATGACAATAAATAAACTACCCTATGATACTAATATATAATACTATGCATTATAGATGTATCATACACTAGTATCACCCATTACGACCAATTTTAGGCATGTGCCAATGCATCATCTTTTATCACATTATCATAGAGGCATTAATAATTTAAAATACAACCATGTCAATGCATTGATTCTTATGAGTTGTATCTACATTTAATAATTTAGGGTAATGCATGCATATGATTGGGCTAGAACCATTTTTTGCCTATGGCCACATACAAGGGTTGTATGTTAGCTAATATACAACCCCACTCTCTTTATTCATTTATAATATGCCGTGTCAGCAAAATGTCTATGAAACTACGTTAACAAACTAGCATTGGCACAGACCTTATGTTACTCTAAACACCTCTCTTCTCATTAACTACATGCGACGTAAGCAAACTTGTCTTGAAAAACACTATGTTACCTAAATTACTACCACCATGACCAGCATGATCCTAGCACATCCAATTGTTGGATCAAGTCCCGAGGCTCAATCTGAGTCGCTCGTGGTCACGACTTCACTGTGTTGCAACTCCGCGTTGAGACCGAATCCACAAATTAGTCAAATCAACATCGAATTGCTAATCACTTGTGCGTGAGTAGTTTCCATTAAACCAGCGCTCTTTCCATTGACTGAGAGGGTGCTTGGATACGTTTTAGTCCCATGACTAAAAGTAGTGAGACTAAAACTTGCTAGCCTCACCCATGCTTGGATCCAAATACTAAAGAGACTAAAGTCAAGTTAATGAGCTTTATTATCCTCCAAACCCTCCAATCCTTAACTTCTCTGAGGAGTTAAATGAGGAGAGAGAGGACTAATGCACATTTTAGTAGGGGTACCCCTCACTAAAAGATTTTACCCTCAAGACTATTTATAGCCTCTCTTTAGTCAGGGGTGCTTGGAACTTTAGCCTCTTAAAGAAACTAGTTTTAGTCAGTCTAGTTTTAGTCCCTTGGATCCAAGCACCCTCTGATTTCGCAAGTGGTCGTGAACAAGTAATTATTACTACTACTACATCACGTGAAGACTTTTCCAAATCATAGTTTTTGTCTTCGGTTGCTACTTGAACATGAGGAAAATACCAATTTGGGAATAGCCACGCAGCAAGCCGACAATCTATGGTCCTGTGTGATTAAAAAGTCCTAAGACTTTTCTGTAGATCCAACTAAAAAGTCTTTAGTCCCTATCTATTTAGTTTCAAAATTAAATATGGATTAGAGATTATTAAATGACATGCTAAAAGACCATGTTACCCCTAGTAATGGACTAGAGGTTATTAAATGACATGGTAAAATCCGGGGCATTGTTGGAAAAAGTCCCAAAAGACTCTCCCTCAAGGTCTTCTTTCTTTAGTCTCAAATGTCCACTTTTTGTCCCTAAAAGTCCCTCATGTTTGGTTTAGATGGGACTAAAAGAGACTTCTTTTGTCCCTACACCAAAAAGTCCCTCTAAACAAATATCCTCTATCTTGCCATCTATTATGCGTCATTGTCTATCTCTTCATTCAATGCAGTGCCACATAAGCAAAATGTCTATAAAACCGTGTTAAGGCATGTGCCAATGCTACTTTCTTAACGCGGCTTCATAGGTATTTTACGAATGTGGCATACTAGTTAATGAAGAAAGAGAGTGAGGTTGTATCTTAGCTAACATACAACCCTTGCATGTGGCCATAGAGAAAAAGTGGTTCTAGCCCAATCATATGCATGTATTACCCAAATTATTAAATGTAGATACAACTCATAAGAAACAATGCATTGGCATGGTTGTATCTTAAATTATTAATGCTCCTATGATAACGTGATAAGAGACGATGCATTGGCACAGGCCCTCAATGTGTGTAGCACAATGATCTTTTATTTTTATGCATGACACATAGTAGCACAACATTTAATATGACACAATATCATAATATGATACTCAACCCTCTCTTTCTTCATTTCATTCTATGCCACCTTATCAAAATTGACTAGTTGACATGCATGATACTATCTATGATACTCGCATTACGACCAGCCTAAGGCTAATTCTAATGGGTAGTATCATATACTAGTATCATCCATGTGATACTAGTGTATGATACCACATCCATAATGCACAGTATCATATGTTAGTATCATATGTTTGCTCATTATTGCCATGCAAGACACATAGTAGCATATGATTTAATATGATACAGTATCATGATATGATACTCAACCCTCTCTTTCCTCATTTAATTTTATTCCACCTCATCGAAATTGTCTAGTTGACATGCATGATACTACTTATGATACTCCCATTACGAACAACCTAAGAAACTTGCATTGACACATGCCTCAATGCGTGTGTATCACGGTGCTGCCCCGGGAACGCACGCGCAACCCACTGCTCATCACTCATTTCCATGTCAACTAGTACCAAGGACCACCCGAGTAAAAGGAGGTCACGCCAGCATCGTTCGTGTCGCGCCGTGTGACCAAGAGGAGGCTGGTACTGGTACTATTACTAGTTCAAATTTCTTCAGAAATTAGTCCACTACATTTACACGATGCACACATACGTGGAGACCGATTGCACGTCAATTGTTGAATCCATCTACATCCGGAAAAACAAGATGACAATTGTCACTACAAAGGCGACTGTCATACCAAGGATATAGAGTATGCTCCAACATTGTCACGTGACAACGTCTGTCCATGATGCATCCTCCAACGGACATGTGCAACCCCTCATCAGTATGATCCAAAGTGGAGGCGTGCAAAATTCATCAATTAGATTTGTTTAGGAATGACCGATTTGCATGTCTAAACTCGATTTTCTTTGTCCACGCTCATCCGACAAAAATATTATGTGCTATTCGCTCTATCTATTTTGAGTGCATATTAATTTCTTTGAAAACAGTTACTCTGTTTGTAATATTTTTATACGCAGGAATGGTGCTCACTACAAAGGTGACGTAATACTAAGGATATGAAGCTTGCGCTAACATCATCTTACACCGGCATGTGTCCGTGATACGTCTCCATCGTATCTACTTTTCCAAACTCGTTTGCCCTTGTTTTGGACTCTAATTTGCATGATTTGAATGGAACTAACCCGGGCTCACGCTGTTTTCAGTAGAATTGCCATGGTGTTGTTTTTGTGCAGAAATGAAAGTTCTCGGAATGTCCTAAAAATTTATGGAGAATATTTCTGGAAAATATGAAAAATACATGCACAAAGATCCACCGGAGGGGACGGGCCAGTGGGCCACAAGCCCTGACGTCGCGGCCTCCCCCCTGGCCGCGGCCATCAAGCTTGTGGGGCCCACATGGCTCTGCCGCCCCCAACTCCAGCGCTATTTATTCCCTTTCGTCCCGGAAGAAATCAAGAGAGAAGATTTCATCGCGTTTCACGATCCAGAGACGCCGCCACATCCCGTTCTTCATCTGGAGGGCAGATCTCGAGTCCGTTTTGGGCTCCGAATCAAGGAGATCGTCGCCATCGTCATCATCAACCATCTTCCCTCTCCAATTCCATGAAGCTCTTCATCGTTCGTGAGTAATCTATTCGTAGGCTCGCTGGGCCGTGATGAGTAGGATGAGATCTATCATGTAATCAAGTTAGTTTTGACGGGGATTGATCCCTAGTATCCACTATGTTCTGAGATTGATGTTGCTACTACTTTGCCATGGTTAAGGCTTGTCACTAGGGCCCGAGTGCCATTATTTCATATCTGAAATTATTATGTTGTCACCAATATATGTGTGTTTTAGATCCGATCTTGCAAGTTGTAGTTACCTACTATGTGTTATGATCCGGCAACCCCGGAGTGACAATAACTGGACCATAGTTTGAGGAGTTCATGTGTTCACCAAGTGCTAATGCGTTGGTCCGGTTCTTTATTAAAAGGAGAACCTTAATATCCCGTAGTATCCATTTGGACCCCGCTGCCACGGGAGGGATGGACAATAGATGTCATGCAAGTTCTTTTTCCTAAGCACGTATGACTACACACGGAATGCATGCCTACATCACATTGACGAACGGGAGCTAGCCACATATCTCTCCGTGTTATAACTCTTGCTTGATGAATGTCATCCAAAAAATCACCGATCCATTGCCTATGAGTTTGTCCCACTCCTTCTTTTACTTGTTTTGCTCCACTGCTGTTACTACTGTTGCTGCTACTATTACTTGCTGCCATTGTTACTTGCTTTGTCCTCCTGCTGCTGTTACTACTGTTGCTGCTACTGTTACTTGCTGCTGCTGTTACTCGCTACTGCTGCTACTTGCTCCTGCTGTTACTCGCTACTGCTGCTACTTGCTACTGCTGTCACTACTGTTGTTCCTTGCCACTGTTGTTACTCGTTACACTGCTGCTACCTGCTACAATACTTTTTCTGGCACCGTTGCCGGGAAAGAATATTTCCCGTCCACGGGCAACTTACTGGCGCCATTGATACAACAGTTAGGAATAGTCTGCCTTGTGAACAGATCGTTTCTGGCACCGTTGCTATCATACTACTTTGCTATTGATACCTTGCTTGCAGACACTAATCTTTCTGGTGTGGTTGAATCTGACGCATTCAGCTCGTAATTCTTGGGAATATTCTTTCACTTCCCGTCGTGCGAACCAACAAATTTGGGTTGAATACTCTACCCTCGAAAACTGTCGGGATCCCACGCGCTGGTGGGCTATTGCAAGACAATTTCTAATTGTTGAGCAACTGGAAGAAGCTCTTTTCTGGCTCCGTTGTCGTGGAGGCATCAAGTCAGGAATAGTTGCACGTCAACAACTTTTTTCTGGCGCCGTTGCCAGGGAAGGATAGCTATATTCTCTGAGTCACTTGGGATTTATATCTGCTGATCACTATGAAGAATCTAAAAGATCCAAGAACCAAAGTCTTGCCCTCAACTACGAGGGGAGGTAAGGAACTGCCATCTAGCTCTACGCTTATATTCACCTTCAGTTATGAGTAAGTTTGCGACACCGCCTCCTGCTAGAAATCTTGATATGTCGCTTGTGCTTGATGATGCTTATGATGCTACTATGCCTGATACTGCTAGAGATGATATGCCTGATACTTCTAGAGATGCTATGCTTGATACTGCTAGAGATGCTATGCCTGATACTGCTAGAGATGCTATGCTTGATACTACTTTGCCTGATGATGCTAGAGATGCTATTTTGCCTGATGATGCTATGCTTGATACTGCTTTGCCTGATGATGCTAGAGATGCTATTTTGCCTGATGATGCTATGTTTGATACTGCTAGAGGTACTACTTTGCCTGATATGCCACTAGGGGTATTCCTTGATGCTCATATTGCTAGAGTTACTGCCAATGCTCGTGATGCTTCTGAAACTACCGATACTATTGAGATAGAACCTGTTTTTGCTCCTGCTAGATCTAGCTCTCCTAGATATTAATTGCCTGATATACTGAGGGTTATGTTATGGAGGGAGAGATAGTTGAGGATTTTCTTGCATGTAAGGATGCCTATGACGCTAAGAAATTACTTTTCAAGTGGAAGGAAAAATATCTCAAAGCTAGGATGAAATACGACCCGAAGTTTGCCACTTCACCGATGAGGATTATGAATTCTCTGTCGACCCTGATATAATCTCTCTAGTCGAATCTGATCCTTTCCACGGTTATGAGTCTGATACGGTCGTAGCCCATCTTACCAAACTACACGATATAGCCACCCTTTTCACTAGTGAGGAGAAGATCCGCTACTACTATATCCTTAAACTATTTCCTTTCTCTCTAAAGGCTAACGCTAAAGCCTGGTTCACTTCTCTTTCCCCTGGATGTGTGAGTAGTCCCCAGGATATGGTCTATTACTTCTGTGAGAAATATTTCCCTGCCCATAAGAAGCAAGTTGCCTTGCAGGAAATATACAACTTTGCTCAACTCAAAGGAGAGAGTCTCCCACAAGCTTGGGGGAGGCTCATCCAGCTACAGAATGCTTTGCCTGATCACCCTCTTAAGAAGAACGAGATACTTGATATCTTCTATAACAGACTTACCGATGCCTCTAGAGACCACCTAGATAGTTGTGTCGGTTGTGTTTTTAGGGAACGGACTATAGAACAAGCTGAGATTCTACTAAATAACATCTTGATCAACGATAATGCTTGGACTATCCCCGAACCACCTCCTAAGCCAACTCCTAAGAAAAGAGGTATTGTATTCCTCAGTCCCGAAGATATGCAAGAAGCCAAGAAATCTATGCAAGAGAAAGACATTAGAGGTGAAGATGTCAAAAATCTACCACCTATCAAAGAGATCTATGGTCTCGATAACCCGATATAGGTAGTAGAAATAAATTCTCTGTGTAGGTTCGATGAGAGTGATATTCCTTTTGACAAACCTGCTAGCCTATGCTTTGATGAATTTGACAACTTTGTTGCCAAACAACAGAGTTTCAATGATTATGTTAGCAGACAATTGGAACAAACTACTCGTATGCTTAGTCATTTAAGTGCTTGCGTAGACAGAAATGTCAATGATCTGAAGCTTCTGAGTAAACATGCCTCTATGATTACTACTCAGGTAGAACAAGTACTTAAATCTCAGAATGACTTGCTCAATGAATTAAATGACAACTCTGTCAGAGTCATTACTAGAGGAGGCAAAATGACTCAAGAACCTTTGTATCATGAAGGCCATCCTAAGAGAATTGATCAAGATTCTCAAGGAATTAATGCTGATACACCCAGTCATCCAAAGAAGAAGAAGGATGATAGAAACCTACATGCCAGTTCACCAAATACTGTCACACGTGAAGAACCAAATGATATTTCTGCATCTGATACAGAAACACAATCTGGTGATGAACATGAACCTGGTGACAGTATGGACAGCGATGTTCATAATAATGCTCAACCTAGCAATGGTAAGGATGTGGAGATTGAACCTACGGTTAATCCTGATAACCCACAACCTAAGAGAAACGATAAGAATGACTTCACTGCTAGGAAGCATGGTAAAGAAAGGGAGCCATGGGTTCAGAGACCCATGCCCTTTCCTCCTAAGCCATCCAAGAAAAAGGATGATGAGGATTTTGAGCGCTTTATTGAAATGTTGAGACCCGTCTTTCTGCAGATGCGGTTAATTGATATGCTCAAAATGTCTCCATATGCAAGTACATGAAAGATATCGTGACTAATAAACGAAAGATACCAGATCTTGAGATCTCCACCATGCTTGCCAATTACACTTTCAAAGGTGGAACTCCTAAGAAACTTGGTGATCCCAGAGTGCCCACTATACCTTGCTCCATTAAAGGAAACTACGTAAGAACTGCCTTATGTGACCTTGGAGCCGGTGTTAATGTTATGCCTCTCTCTCTTTATCGTAGACTTGAACTGGATAAGTTGACACCCACTGAAATTTCTCTGCAAATGGCCGACAAATCAACTGCTTTCCGTGTCGGCATTTGTGAGGATGTGTCTGTTGTGGTTGCTAACACCACTATCTTAATAGACTTTGTTATCTTGGATATTCTCGAGGACGATGCCATGACTGTCATCATCGGAAGACCCTTTTTAAACACTGCAGGGGCTGTTATAGATTGCAACAAAGGCAATGTCACCTTCCATGTCAACGGTAATGATCATAGAGTGCACTTTTCGAAGAAACGATATCAAGTACATTGCATCAATGCTATCGAAAAAACTTCGTCGATTCTTATTGGGAGCTTTGAATGCCTTATTCCTCGTGTCAAGATGAATTATGATTTGCTTGTTGGGGAGATTCATATCCCCATTGAGGTGACTTAGTGGCTATTCGACAATTCTCCGTTTCCTTTTGCGATTTGAAAAGGTTTTGTCGAGGGGATTTGATCAACCCCATTGACGGATTTCTTTTGATGACCATGAAATGGATGAATCAAAGAGTCACAAACCTTTGTTTTAAGCTTTCGCTTTCTGTTGCTTAGAAGAAAAATGATAGATTTAGTTTAGTTTTTCCTGTTTCCTGTTTTAGCGTCCCGGAGAAAAGTACCCCGAAAATAGAAGTTCTCTGAACGCTGTGAAAATCTAGTATGATTTTTTTTGTAATATTTGAAAAATACTAGGACTGAGAGCTGGTCTGGGGGCCACACGAGTGGGCCACAAGCCCTAACGCCGCGTCCTCCCCCTGGCCGCGGGGACCAATCTTGTGGGGCCCACAGGGACCCCCTCCACGCATTCCAGCTCCCATCCTCTTCTTCTACCTCCACAAAAAATCGTTTCGCAGCTCAAACCCGTGTTCTTGCTCATTTGGCTATGATTTTCGATCTCCTTGGTCAAAGCACCATTCTTCGAACCATTTTGGAGAAATTAATCTTTGGTAAGTGACTCCTCCATTGGTCCAATTAGTTTCTACTCTAGTGCTTATCCTTTGCGTATTCTTGCTACCTTGGTGACCCTGTTCTTGAGCTTCAAATATTGATTTAGCTGGTCCCAAGTAGTTTTAGCGCGTGATACGGTCTCTAAGCACTAGTAGGAGTAGTTGCTACAAGGTGTGGTTGGTCTTTATTCACTTTTCTCTTGAACTCCAAAACTTTCAGCAAAAAGAAATTATGTTCATGAGAAAGTTTCATGGTGGTTCCTCAAGTAAGAAGGGTCCCCGTCTTTCTATTCGGGGGCCCGATCCTTATCAACTAAGGGACGCACCTGTACAACCATGTGAATGGCCTTCCGATGAGTTCATGATCGAAGTAGGCTTCAAGGATGAGTTTGATACACTTGTCCGCAATGCTGGGTTAGAAGAATTCCTCTCAGATAAATGTGAACAGTATGCTTTGCTCACTGCCTCTTCGTGCGTAGATTTAAATTTTCAGTTGGTCGTGACTCATCCATACAGTTTGATCTGTATGATAAATCCTACACCATGGATTTGGAGGATTTCAATATGATTTGCAAGATACCCGATGGGGGTAATCTTAAAGATCCTACTAAATCTTTGGTTAGAGATTTTATCTCTAGTATAACTGTTGGAGAAACTAGAGACATCACGCAAGCTACCATAGGAAGCATTCATTTCCCTGCCTTGCAGTACTTTGCCCTCTTCATAGGTAGATGCATTAACGGCAAGGTTGAACATTATCACCTATGTGCATCCGACCTTAGTATCCTTAAGAGCGCAGTGACGGGTGACAAAAGCTTCAACATGGGAGCTATTATAGCAAGGAGGCTGAATAAGAATGCTATTGATGGGGATTTCTTTGGTGGCATCTATGCCACTCGCATAGCAAATTTTTCTTGGAGTACCCATCCGCCAGGAGATCCCCCGCTCCATACAGCTTTCCTTGACCGCGTCGCTATGACACGCTGCCAGTTCCTTGAGAGGGATGATGAATCCCTCCTATACCGATTGATATTTAACCTGCAGCGTGTTTTCCATATTGCCCTTCCTGCTCCTGCTTTCTTTGACTTTCAGGTAAAACAGAGATAGTACATAACCATAGGAGAGGTAGAGGAGTATGAGAGGGAGGCGACGGCTACTCGTCTCCGTGAGGCAGCTATTCAGGTAGTGGCTGCAGCGCTCCCGTATAACCCCGATTATGATTTTGGGTTTCGCCAGGACCGTCCTTGCGAGTAGACCAAGCTAGGCCAAAAGCCTAAGCTTGGGGGAGTATGTGTTTGCACCAACTTTACATTCATTCTTTCACTTTGTTAGTCGGTGTTTACACTTTGCCACTGTATTATCCATGCTAGTTTATTTTCGTTTTCTTGTTTTCTTCTTTTGTGTCCTTTTGATAAAACCCAAAAATATTTTCCTTTCTTCTTTTGCTTGTTGGGAGCTTTCCCGTGTAAATAGTTTTCTTTTTCTTCGGGTCATTGTAGAAGATATTGGTTACAATGTTTAGTGGCCCTCGCATGCATACCTGTTTAGCTTTCAGAGAGCCGTATTACTTCGTCTTCTCCTCTGTGTTTGCCTGCAGATTCAGCTTAGTCCAATGCATGAGCACTCTTATTATTGTTCACATCGTTCGATCGTGCAAGTGAAAGGCAATAATGATGATATATGATGAAGTGACTGAGACTGGAAAAGCTTGTATGAACTCTATCTATTTTGTTTTTGTAAATATGACTAGCTTGTCGTTCCAGATTCAGCTTTGTTGAGAGAGAACCATGTTTGCAATGACAACTTAGAGATCATAGTTTCTGATGCCATGCTTAATTAGCTAGGAGCTTATAATGGTTTGTCTTGAATGCCAACATAGATTTTGAGATGACTATGATGTAGTATGATAGGATGGTATTCTCCTTTGAATGATTCAAGTGGCTTGACTTGGCGCATGTTCATGCATGTAGTTGAAACAAAATCAACATAGCCTCTATGATGTTCGTCTTCATGGTGATTTATATCCTGCTCATGCTTGCACTAAATATTAGTCAAACTCATTGCATCTTGATGACTGTTGTCGCTCTCTAGTTGGTCGCTTCCCAGTCTTTTGCTAGCCTTCACTTGTACTAAGCGGAATACTGCTTGTGCATCCACTTCCATAAACCCAAAAGTTTTTCCATGAGAGTCCACCATACCTACCTATTTGCGGTATCTACCTACCGTTCCAAGTAACTTTGCATGTGCCATTCTCTAAACCTTCAAGAAATAATATGTTTTGCTTGCCCGAACCGCTCATGTGGTGACAGGGGGCTATTGGTATCTTCCATGTTAGGCATGTTATCCTTGACATGTGTTTATTCGTTGTCATTCACGAGAAAGGGGTCGGTAATTGGAATGCCCAGTTCCATGCTTAAATCGAAAATATAACTGTAAAACAAGACTCCCCCCGGATTGATGTTAGTATGGACGGTACCCGATGATTCGGCTAGCTGTGGAGTGTGATTGATTGGTGGTGGGGGAGTTAAAACTTTACTTTTCTGTTTGGGAACCGCCTATAGCATGAATAGCATGGAAGATATTGAGAACTCTTGGTCATTGCATTGACAATGAAAGCATGCCACCCAAAATTATTATCTCTGTTTTCAAAGCTTGAGCTCTGGCAGCTCTGCAAATCAATGCTTCCCTCTGCGAAGGGCATGTATATTTATTTTCCTGTTGAGTCATCCTCTTCTTATATAAGAACCAATTAGAGAGCACCTCTGTCATTTTTATGCTTTTATTTTGATTGATATTGAGTATGACTATGACTAGATCTTCGTTGCTATGAATTACAATGTTTAGTCAGTCCTTGATCTTTGAAAGTGCTCTGCATTTATGTTTTGCGGTCTCAAAAAGAGCTAGCGAGATGCCACCTATTCATATTGCTTCATGCTTGTTTTGATTGAATTGTTGGTATCTGAAACTCATTATTATTTGCTCGCTAGCTGATTATGCCATTGATATTAGTTTACCGTGAGACCTATGTGTCACTTGCTTATGTGGTTAACTTGTGATCGTGCTGAAATTCTTGCTACGAGTTAGACATAGTTGCAACAACAAGATCAAACAGAGTTTGTCAAAGTTTTTCTTTCTCTTTCAGTTTGTCAACTGAGTTTCTTGAGGACAAGCAAGGTTTTAAGCTTGGGGGAGTTGATATGTCTCCATCGTATCTACTTTTCCAAACTCTTTTCCCTTGTTTTGGACTCTAATTTGCATGATTTGAATGGAACTAACCCGGACTGACGCTATTTTCAGCAGAATTGCCATGGTGTTGTTTTTGTGCAGAAATGAAAGTTCTCGGAACATCCTGAAAATTGACGGACAATATTTGTGGAAAATATGAAAAATACCTGCACAAAGATCCACCGGAGGGGACGGGCCAGTGAGCCACAAGCCTTGACGCTGCGGCCTCCCCCTGGTCGCGGCCATCAAGCTTGTGGGGCCTCCCAATTCCCGCGCTATTTATTCTCTTTCGTCCCGAAAAAAATCAAGAGAGAAGATTTCATCGCGTTTCACGATCCAGACGCGCCGCCACATCCCGTTCTTCATCTGGAGGGCAGATCTGAAGTCCGTTTTGGGCTCTGGATGAAGGAGATCGTCGCCATCGTCATCATCAACCTTCTTCCCTCTCCAATTCCATGAAGCTCTTCATCGTTCGTGAGTAATCTATTCGTAGGCTCGCTGGGCGGTGATGAGTAGGATGAGATCTATCATTTAATCGAGTTAGTTTTGACGGGGATTGATCCCTAGTATCCACTATGTTCTGAGATTGATGTTGCTACTACTTTGCCATGCTTAAGGCTTGTCACTAGGGCCCGAGTGCCATGATTTCAGATCTGAAATTATTATGTTGTCACCAACATATGTGTGTTTTAGATCCGATCTTGCAAGTTGTAATTACCTACTATGTGTTATGATCCGGCAACCCCGGAGTGACAATAACACGAACCACTCCCGGTGATGACCATAGTTTGAGGAGTTCATGTGTTCACCAAGTGCTAATGCGTTGGTCCGGTTCTTTATTAAAAGGAGAACCTTAATATCCTATAGTATCCATTTGGACCCCGCTGCCATGGGAGGGATGGACAATAGATGTCATGCAAGTTCTTTTCCCTAAGCACGTATGACTACACACGGAATGCATGCCTACATCACGTTGATGAATGGGAGCTAGACACATATCTCTCCGTGTTATAACTGTTGCATGATGAATGTCATCCAACAAATCACCGATCCATTGCCTACGAGTTTGTCGCACTGCTGCTGTTACTTGTTTTCCTCCGCTGCTGTTACTACTGTTGCTACTACTGTTACTTGCTGCCACTGTTACTTGCTTTGTCCTCCTGCTGCTGTTACTACTGTTGCTGCTACTGTTACTTGCTGTTGTTGTTACTCGCTACTGCTGCTACTTGCTACTGCGGTTACTCGCTACTGCTGCTACTTGCTACTGCTGTCACTACTGCTGTTCCTTGCCACTGTTGTTACTCGTTACACTCCTGCTACCACCTACAATACTTTTTCTGGCACCGTTGCCAGGAAAGAATATTTCCCGTCCACGGGCAACTTACTTGCGCCATTGGTACAACAATTAGGAATAGTCTGCCTTGTCAACAGATCGTTTCTGGCATCGTTGCTATCATACTAGTTTGCTACTGATACCTTGCTTGCAGACACTAATCTTTCAGGTGTGGTTGAATCTGACGCATTCAGCTGCTAATACTTGAGAATATTCTTTCACTTCCCGTCGTGCGAACCAACAAATTTGGGTTGAATACTGTACCCTCGAAAACTATCGCGATCCCACGCGCTAGTGGGCTATTGCAAGACAATTTCTAATTGTTGAGCAACTGGAAGCAGCTCTTTACTGGCTCCGTTGCCGTGGAGGCATCAAGATAGGAATAGTTGCACGTCAACAGTCTGCACCGGGCTGCCTGGTGGACGTGATACCTAACGTACACGAGATGGCTCACCGCCCTACGACACGGACCAGCGTCTCCATTGCGCTGAATTACTTGAACTCGTCATCCTGCAGTTCGGCCCCAACAACACAACGGAGGACATACCATTGTCCTCCTACAAGGGTTGCTGAGTGAACGCGCGCAGGCTGCCGCCCCCGCGGTCCCGACTACATCAACACACCAAGCTCACTCATCATACACGGGAATCCCATACCGGCATCCGCCTGCACATCGCTGCTCGATAGAAAGAGGCATAACTCGCCGTCTTTGCGGTCTGGTCTAAATCAAGACGTCGGGGCCGTGCCCTCCCGTATGAGCCGCCCAAACGGACGCGCTTAAGATCACCGCCCCTGCGGCCCGGTCTAATCCAGTAACTCTATAACAAAAGGAAGGGTGATATTGTTTTTCCACGCCATGTCTTGTGTGACGTGCAGGAACCCGTCCCGGGTTACCTAATGGATAGGCGCACTAGCCTGCTATCCCTATGCTCTAGTCTAATTCAACTTATCAAAAGAAACATGATAGCTTGCCATGAGGGAAACGTCCGTGAAAGAGCAAAGAGAGCCGGCCACAGTAGAGCCGACAAATTTAGAGCCATCGGCAAAAATAAAAAAGGCCGTGGAGGGACCAGGAGAGCCGGACCAAGAGAGAATAGCAATAAATAGGTCGAGAGGCGTATGAACTCAATTTGGGCAAAAATGAATTTTTTGAATGTGATCTGCGGAGGACATATGACGGGCATTGAGAAGATCATCAACTCACCACATCACCTCTGGCTTCAATAAGTTTTATATTTTAGCTTTCAACTCTACGACGACTTATGCAACAGCCAAATATGAAGAATGTCAAGCCAACTCCTCGAGTCGACTTAAGACACGGGGCCTACATAGACATGGCTTAGGGATTTGGCGGTTTCAACAAATACAAGAACCCCAAGTCATTTCATGGGAGACAACTCGGTCTTGGCTGCCCTACCTTATTGGCAAAAAATTAAAAGTTGTCAAAGAGGACTAGCTGTCACGATGCACAGTTCAAACATGGTGCCTTTCTTTATTGGCGAAAGATTAAAGGTTCTCAAAGAGGGCTAGCTGCTACGATGCATAGTTCAAACGTAGATATCCTGCCTTATTGACTCATCATATCATGATCAATGGAATAAAGTCGACTTATCTGGATGCTAGATGTTTGTAGCAGTACCACTGTCTCCTGTATATCATATGCTGAGCTTCTACATGATCATATGGTCACTTGGAGGCTTCCAACTCATCGAGTTAGCTACTAACATCCCTCTTGACCCAGCATATGCCACCATGAAAATTTGGTTAAACCTGCGTGTTAACTTGATGCTGTTCCAAAAAGGTGACCTGACATACTCTTGATAAGTCAGTCATTATTGACCCTGAACTTATCAAAGTTAAAATACCAGCCTCAGTCACATGAGAGCCAATTTTTACAAAGCTAGGATAAACCATAAGAGGCTAATAGTCTTGCTTCAGAGAAGCGAATCAGACTCGAGCCTCGAAAGCCGACTTACTTTTTTTATGTCATATGCTATTTATTCCTCTCTCTCTCTCTCTATATATATATATATATATATGTGTGTGTGTGTGTGTGTGTGTGTATTTCCATCTATGCATTTTCATTCCACGTACCATTTTTCTAAATTCCTGGGTCACAAATCCGCTAAGTCATATATAATGTCGGGTCATGTAGCGACCTGACTCAAAACGAGTCAAGCCTCTCTGTTTCTGTGCCATCCCTAGATCAGTATGCTGGCACACACAGTACATCAATGTATATATCAAAGTGCAATCACATGTAAATAGCGTAAAACTGATATATACCTTAAATATCTCAGCGGAAGCAGTCAAGGGAGTGGAGTCCCAATAAACACCAACGGCAAGTTGAGTGTAGACCGTAACCCTGAATCGTACTCTTACTCGTCGAACATAAATATCTGCAACATAAGACGTTGCAGTCGTGTAGGTTAGCATATTGAATATACCGGCAAGTCACATAAGAGAGGGGTGAAAAGTAATCGTCTATACTATATGCATATATGGCAGGTGGTGTTGTAAGTTTTAGCGTAAAGCAAATTTTCTCCTATAACAAGAGAGGGGCTAAAAAGCAAAATGATTACTACGTCGTTTGTTGTTAACGAGATGGTTCCGCCAACCAATTCTCGTACCCAAGTTGTCAATAATTCCCACATCAATATTATTATTTGTGTTGAGAATTTCAGATAACTTCAGTTCATTTGGCTCAAGTTGTCCATGACCATGGACACGGCTAATCGATTAGGTTTGAGTACTCCGCAGAGTTTTGCACACGTTCCCCACAAGATTTGATCGCCTCCGTGTATGTCCTCGCACTTCAGGGTGTTTGAAGACCGGATGATCAAAACATGGTCTTTCAACGGGTCCCTCTGAATCCCTGTCGGTGCCCATCCAATCCTACCGTTCTTCTACATCTGCTAGCACCGCCTGTCCAGAGTCGCCGCGTTGTCCAACCAACCCAGAACCCATAATGACTTGTGGCTGTGCAGGTAAGCCTTGGGTCTTGAAAATATCTGTCCGTCTCTTTGAGCCTGGGTGAAGCTTTCCGCAAGATGTCATGGCCGTCTCCAACATCCCGGGTCATCCACTGGTTTCTCCAGGGAGCCGATCAACCGTCCTTCACCCAGAGTTGCATTGCATCACGACGTCTTGAAAAGTCTTGACTTAACTGGTCTTGGTTATTAAATTATTCTCACATCACTCGTGATAAACTCTCAACCAGAATCCCGTCTACTCAAGCATAGCAATATGAAATTTGTCATCCCGGGCCAAGTAACGGGGTTGTTGGGTGCCTACCACATGATACTACAATATGTAACCATAATTTCCAAGTACCTACTCAGCATGCAATTGGGCATAGGATGGTAGAACTACGATGCATAAAACATAGGTGATACATGATCAAATGACTTGCCTGGTGATGTTGACGAAGAAGAATTTCTCGAGAAATAACTTGATAGACTACTCGTCACTCTCCGATGAAACCTATATAACAAACATATCATTCACATAAGCACTCATACTACAATCATTCTGGCAATCAAAACGAAAGAGAGAGCAAATAGGAATCCGAAGGAAACTTCAAATAAGACTAGGGAGTCCTCTACTACATCAAACACTAAATGGTTTTTGTCCAACAGAAAATAATAACAAGGAACTAAGATATAAATTTAACTAAGATAAATGGAGTATTTTTCACAAAACTTTTTGAAAGTATTTCCAAACGGGATTTGAAACAGTGGGGAAACCAATCGCAAGTTATTAGGGAACTAGAATTGATTTCATGATAACATATAAAAATAAAAATCAAAACTTGTTGCAAACCTACTGGTAACTAACAGAAACAAAACATAATCTTTCTGAAATATAAAAGAAAATAATTTAAAAACAATTATAGAAAAGGAATTAGCCGTAATCCTAAAAGAGGTGAAACAGAAATTGTTTCACAAGAAACAATGAGCTAAAATACACAAACAAATCTGAACTTTTTACCACTGATAAATAAGATCACTAGTGATCAGTAGAAAAAAGAATCAAATTAAAATCTATTTTTAACTCCTGGAATAGGCAAAACAAGGTTTAAACTAAATCTGATCTAATTCAAATTTGAAAATTTCAAACATAGACAAATTATATGTTTCTAAAAACTACAGAAAAATTGTGATCTACTGGAAAAAGAATCAACCTCGGTGGAGTTGTGGATCAAAAGTTATGAGCAAAATAAAATTGAAACTCTCTCTGTTTCAGAATTAAAATAGAAAAAAGAACCGATGACATGGCACAATCTGATTTGATGAAAACCGTTCACTGCTACAGCTTAACTAGCAAATGGCCGCTATATAAGTAAAATATTTCGGTTAACTTAACAGGTTGACCGGTTGTTTTTAGAAAACCGAAGGGGTAAGTTCCTTCTAATCTACACCGTGGGATCTAGATCTAAAGGTGAAAGGAAATAGAAAGGAAAAAAAAGAAAAAAAGAAAGGAGAGGGAGTTACCTGCGCTCCTGGCTTGCAGCGACGGCAGGGAGGACGGTGGCGTGGAGGGGCTTCTCCGGCGAGGGTGGGGAAGGGCGGCTCCGGCGTGGGGAGGGGTCGGTGGAGGAGGGGGGCGCTTGGGGAAGGGGGCGCTCCTGGGAGGGGGCGAGGGATTCCCTGGGGAAGGCGAGGGAGAATCAGGGGCTTCCTGGTCGTGGGGGCGATGTGGAGCTCCTGGAGGGGGCAGTAGGGGCGACGGGGTGCGGTGGGCGCAACGTGGGGTGCAGCTGGGTAGGGGGGGTGGCGCGCAGGAGGCCAGGGAGTGGAGGTGGCGTGGCCTGGTGATGTAGGGGCGATGAGAGAGCTCCTGGTGAGCTTCGGCGAGGCAGGGAAAGTCATGGTGGTGGCGTGGTGCCTATAGGCAGGGAGAAGATGAGTTTCCTAGGGGAACGGAACGAGGAGGGGCAGGGCATTCTTTTAGGGGTGGTGGGAGTCGCGGGAAGGCAATGGAGCTCGCAAAATCCGGAGGGGAAACTTCCAGGGGGCTTCTGCCATGGCTACAGAAGGCAAGTGACGAGAGGAACAAGAAAGGTGGGGATATGGGCCACATGACGTTCCTAATATGGCCCAAGGACTTTCCTAAATAAAAGATCACTTTCCATTTTTATTAAAACGGGAATTAAAACAATTAAAAGGGAAAGGAATATTCCTCGGAATATAGGGTAATATATATTAAGATTTTCAGAAAAACAAATCCAAAAAGATGGCCATTTTTCCACGACCAAAATGAAAAACTTAAAAAAAATGTTTTTCAGAAAATCCCCTAAGGCTTTAATTTCTTTTTGCAAATAATTTTCAAATAAAACTTTGGTTTTTCTTGGCTCAAATATTTTTCAAAAATACCCCTGATTTTGGGAGGGTCATTTTCCTCCGCTCTTTCTTGCTTGCAAGAATTTATATTCTGCGTATTTCTCGGGAAAGAAAAATATAGAAGCAAGGGCAAATATTTGAAAGGATTCAAATGCAAACTCCGTTCAAATTCTTTATAGTTGAAGAAGTCATGTCATCTTCTCTTTTTGCCTTTAAATGATTGAATTTGAATTCCCGGAGAAGGGGAAAGTCATTTTATTCCCTCTCATTCAAAAGTTTTGAAAAGTTTTCAAATTTCACTCAAGCTTTCAATCACTCAAGCAACCAAACAATCATTCTAATAATTATCTTAACATTCCAAAATTTGGGATGTTACAGGTCATTTAATTGACATGGTCACATATAATTTCGGGTCTTGAATTTTTTTGACTTGTGATTTGTAGTAAACTAAAATACTTATGGATTTCTCAAACATATATTTGTTGGGTTGCACTGCAACCACGGCCAAGGATTCGAGCAACAACACCAAGTCTATATGACCGGCTTGAGAGAACAAAAGCTGACTTTATCTTATGGAAGGTCGAGTCTCTTCAATAAATTTCCAAAGTTTTAGCAATTATGGAAAAATGATTTACCGGGTTGCATGACAACTAGGATCCATAGTTTTCTATTTCAAGAAAAACAACCTTGTAAAGTTAAGTGTCGGGTTGCGCTACAACCACGACGAGGGTTTTCATTTCAAGCACTAAGGCATTATTCCATGATATTCGTACAAATGATAAATATCGGGTTGCATTGTAATGAAGGTCAAGGATTCATTCAAGATAGATTAATATCAGTTCAAAATAATTTTTGAAGTGCATTATGGCATTGCAAAATAAAGCAACAAGTCCTTCTTCAATTCAGAAATTTGTGAGCCGACCTGATTTAGCATTGACCGTATAAATACAAATGGGTTATATGATTCTCACACAGTCCCAAGTCGCAACAGGCATGCGACCTGACACTTAGGGGATACATCATATGATGTTATTCTTTTCAAAGGAGAACTACAAGTAAGTCCCGAGTCGCTACAGGCATACAACCTAATACTTGGGGGCTACAGCGTTCAGTTGTTTAAGCAGATTATAAGGTCCAAATTGAAGACCCGGCCCATCACATACTCATGAGCCGACCCTTGGAGGCTACACACGTGAAATGCAGAACAACCTAGATTTGTCCAAGCTAACTATCTATAACATTCAAAACTAAGTTCAGGTCCTAGGTTGTTGCACACAAAACAACCCGGTCCTTTGGGATACATTGGCTGAAGTTTTATAATTATAAGGCAATTACATGTCACATGCACCAAGTCATGTGACATAGTCAAGATATTTTTCTACACAAAGCACCAAGTCATAATTAACTCATAGTCTCTAAGCTGGGGGCTAGCTACATGTAATATGGACATATAAAAAAAGAGGAAGAACATCTTCATGCTATTAATTTTGAGTGAGCCGGGTCTCATTTTCTTGAAAGCTTGAAAAGTTCATATTAGGCCAAAGCATTGAAAGTTGACTCAACATCAAACGAATTTTTTATATTTCAATATTTTCATCAAAATGAAGTAATGGAAGCCGACTCAATGTTAGATGGATTATTATTCCTTACATTCTTCTACAAGGAACCAACATCAGCAAGTCAATTGTAAAGACGACCTGTTGATATGACAAAGAAACCTGGATATTTGAGGAGTCGAATCATTGGGTAAGCCGGCTAGATGAACACGCCGGTCCTTTAACATAAAAATTATTCTTATTTTAGAAGCTTAGCATGAATAAATTCAAGTTAATCTGGGGTCTAATATTGGGGATATTCCGCACGGTAATAACCCGGCTAAAATGTTTAACCTGGTCAAGAGTTTCAAAGCTCTATGGGTCACCCCGTTTTCCGGTTTAAGATGAGATGACAAGAAGGAATCGAGGTCTCAGTGACGAGACCCGACAGGTGGCCGGCTTGACAGGAGCCCAAAAAGCTGGCTCGCAGAGAAGGCCCGAAAGTCCTAGAATGAGACCTCGTCGAAGGCTGGCTCATGGAGAGTACTCATGAGGGACTCTCAACTTTACAGATAAAGAAGACCTACAAGATTTAGAGTAGGACTCTGTTTAAGGGAAGCAATACCCTAAGTAGTGTCCACCTTGTAATAGGAGAGAGACTAGTTGTAGCCCTACTCGGACTCTAAATGTAAGCCTGCCCCTTCAACTTATATAAGGAGGGACAAGGCACCCCAAGGGGGACAAGTTAGGTGAGACAAACAAGCCTTAGACAAGATCAAAAAGCTCATGAGACTAGAGGTAGCGAAGCAACACCCCTGTGATCGAGATCATCATCATCATCAATATCAATCAAGCAGGATGTAGACTTTTACCTGCACCGCGAGGGAGCGCACTTGGGTAAAACTCGCGTCTCTCAGTTACATCTAACCCATTAAAGCTGCCACCTAGTTGTGATGGCCTCACACCTAAGTTCTCTCACGAGGGCATCTGCCATGACAAAACCACGCCCCCATACACCTATGTGTGGCAAGGTTATTCTGCACTCGTAGAGCTTTTGGGCCACACGACCATTGACCAGGTGAGTCAGAGGTTGAACAAGATGCAAGAGGTGTGTCACTCACTCACGTGCCTCAAGGTGCACACCTATATCAAGACCTGTCACGCATCATGCAGGTGTCACCATGGTTGGCTATGACAAGAAAAGCATTTGTTCCCGGAAGACAGAAAGCATTGATACTTCAACCAGGCATTTAAGGCACTCACCTTCCTTCTCACAACCATATAGACTTCCTTAGGCCACTTCCAATGCATTGGTGCTAAGATGAGGTGCTATGTACATTAAATAGTTTAGCAACTAAAGTCCCCAATGCATAGGTGCTTAGCTTATTGTAGCTAAGCCTCCTTATTTAATGCTTTTGCAACTAAAGTTGTGCATGCATTGGTGCATTTCTTTCATTTAATTGTTTTACCTAGGTTCACACACTTAGCATTGTTTCTTCCTGGGGTCACCATACTCATCTCTCTCCTATTAATTAGCTTGCCACATCAGATTTTTTTGCCTATGTGGCAGCCTCAGCACCTGTACAAGGTGGAGCATTGGGAGTAGCCTTAGCAGTGAAGCTTTTGTGGCACCCCTTGACATATAGAAGTACGACCTAACCACGAAAAGGAGGAAGGAAGAAAGGAAAGGGAAAAAGACAGGAAAAAGAGCAACTTACATTGGACGCTTGGTAGAGCACGAGTAAGATTACACAACACTTCCAGTTTTCGAGAAGTACCTATAGTTCTTGAACCACCAAAGATAAACACACACGCACACAAAGCGGTAATAGGGTATTAGGCAATCATGCATCCAGAACGTGGGTAAAATAGCATGTCAACTTCGCAAATTTTACTAGTGCACATTCTCACCTTCGCGCCCCAACCTCGAAACAAAAGAGGACGGTCTCCATACATGGTGTCAAGCATGTGTTCTGCACACGCGGCTTGACATATATGTAGGGGGAAATGATAACTATGACATTAAAATGTTGTCACAATTAAATAGAATAAACTTATGCATATTCGAAGCAAGACAATAGAAAAGGTTGGGAAAATAACTATAGCGATTTTGCATGGGAAGAACGATGATTGAAACAAACACATAGGACTTCACAAATGAATGAATGAAGATCATGTGAATGATTTGATAGAAGATAAATGAAGATAGGAGAAGGGGAGAAAACAAAACTAAAATAACATAAGAACGACACAAGGAGGAAGGATGAAGAAGATGAATAGTATAAAGTAAAACGAGAAATCATAACTGAAATAACATAAGAACAACGCAACGACGAGGGGAGAAGAAGATGTACAAGATCGAAGTAGAGGAGAAAAAACTGAAATAACATAAGAACAACACAAGGAGGAAGGAAGAAGAAGATGGACAGTGGTAAAAGTCGTAGAACATGGTTCATAAAAGAACGGGGGTGTAGGATACGAATAGGTAAGCATGCGTATTTATACAAAATAACATGTATACAATTTCATATTCAAAGAGTTAAGAATTTACATCCATTTTCAACCATTTTATCCCAAAACATGTGCACGGATCACGACACAAATGGATGGTACGAGATGTTTTAGCAGATGTGTGCCCCCGCACATGTGTGCCCCTACAGAATTTTCACGGCCCTATTTGCGCAGAACAAAGGTTGAATAGGCCTATTTATAGTCATCTCCGCCTATGAGTTTAATCATGCTAAAATTCTCATAAGAAGTCATGTGTGTGCATATTCTTAGAATTTTTTTGTTGCATTCTCTTACGATTTTAAATCAATAGGGGTCTACTTAGCTTCATGAATTGTGGTACATCTCCAACGTTTCGATAATTTATGAAGTATTCGTGCCGTATTAACCCATGTTTACAATATTTTTACATGGTTTTAAAGCCTTTTATATGATTTAATTGGAACTAACCTAGACTTACATTGTTTTCCATGGAATTACCATGGTGTTGTTTTTGTGCAGAAAATAAAAGTTCTTCAAATCACACGAAACTTTTTGACGATTTTTTTATGGAAGGAAAGAGGCCCAGGAAGCTTCGAGGGAGTACCAGGGGACTGATTCGGATCCAACGTATCGATAATTTATGAAGTATAGATGCAATATTCACCTATGTTTACAATATTTTTATATGAGTTTGATGCTCTTTTAGTGATTTATTTAGAACTAACCCGACTGTAGCTGTTTGTAGCAAAATTATCGTGGTGTTGTTTTTTGTGCGGAAAATGAAAGTTGTCACAATCGCCCAAAAGTTTACGATTCTTTGTGGAACATATGAGCAATATTGGAGCGAACAACCACCACAGGGTAGCCACGTGTGGGCTACAAGCCAACAGGGCACGACCACCCCCTGCCCACGCCATGATGGATTGTGGGGCCCACGTGGCTCCATTTAGGTTGATTCCAACGCCAAAAAATCCTATATATCAAAAGCCCTCACGAATAAATAGAGAACTTCTTCTTTGCTGTCACAACTCTCTGTATGGATGAAAAACCCATCTAGAGTCTTTCTAGTACCCTATCGGAGGGGTGAAATCATCTCTGGTGGCCGCATCATCCCGACGGAGGCCATGATGAGGAGGGAGTAGTTCACCCTCGGGTTTAAGGGTATGTACCAGTAGCTATGTGTTCAATCTCTCTCACGCTCTCTCTCTCTCCCTCTCATGTTCTTGAGATGTCTCGATCTTGATGTATCATGGGATTTGTAAATATAGTTGGATCATGTGATGTTCTTCCCTTTCTATCTTGTTGTGATGAATTGAATATTTCCCTTTGAGATCTCGTTATGTTGGATTGAATATTGGATTTGAGAACACTTGGTGTATGTCTTTCATGTGGATACCTGTGGTGACAATGGGGTATTCTATTGATTCACTTGATATAAGTTTTGGCATCCACTCGCGGGATACCGATGACCTTGGGGACCCATGCATAGGGGTTGATTGCACGTTTTCATATTATGTTCTCCGATATAAATCTTGGGATAATTGATACGTCTCCAACGTATCTATAATTTTTGATGGTTTCATGCTATTATCTTGTCAAACTTTGGATGTTTTGCATGCCTTTTATTTATTTTTTGGGACTAACTTATTAACTCAGTACAAAGTGCCAGTTCCTGTTTTTTCCATGTTTTTGACCCCTTTCAGAGGAGATTTTGAAATGGAGTCCAAACGGAAGAAAATCCCCGAAAAGATTTTTTTGGAACAGAAGAAGATTGGGGAACTTGGGAGCCAAGGAAAAGGAGCCCCAGGGGCCCACAAGCCCCCACCCCGCGGCCAGGGGGCACGCCATCCAGGCTTGTGGGCCCCCTGGACATCCTTTGCCCTAGAACTTTCGCCTATATATTCCCATAAATTCCAGAAAAAATCAGGAGATCATCGCATTCACTTTTCCGCCGCCGCAAGCTTCTGTCTCCGCAAGATCCCATCTGGGGCACGTCCTGGTGCCCTGCCGGAGGGGGACTCGGACACGGAGGGCTTCTCCATCAACACCATGACCTCTCCGATGATGCGTGAGTAGTTGACCATAGACCTACGGGTCCATAGCTAGTAGCTAGATGGTTTCTTCTCTCTCTTGGATCTTCAATGCAAAGTTCTCCATGATCTTCATGGAGATCTATCCGATGTAATCTTGTTTTGTGGTGTGTTTGTCGAGATCCGATGAGTTGTGGATTTATGATTAGATTATCTATGAATCTTATTTGAGTTTCTTCTGATCTCTCTTATGCATGATTTCACATCCTTGTAATTCTCTTCGAGTTGTGGGTTTTGTCTGGACAACTAGATCTATGATTCTTGCAATGGGAGAAGTGCTTGGTTTTGGGTTAATACCGTGCGGTGACCTCACCCAGTGACAGAAGGGGTAGCGAGGCACACATCATGTTGTTGCCATCAAGGGTAAAAAGATGGGGTTTTCATCATTGGTTTGAGATTATCCCTCTACATCATCTCATCTTGCTTACAGCATTACTCTGTTTGTCATGAACTCAATACACTAGATGCATGTTGGATAGCGGTCGATGTGTGGAGTAATAGCAGTAGATGCAGAAAGTATCGGTCTACTTGTCTCGGACGTGATGCCTATATGTATGATCATTGCCTTAGATATCGTCATGACTTTGCGCGGTTCTATCAATTGCTCGACAGTAATTTGTTCACCCACCGTGATACTTGCTATTTTGAGAGAAGCCTCTAGTGAACACTATGGCCCCCAGGGTCTACTCCACACCATATTTTCAGCCTTACACTTTTTACTTCGTTGCACTTTCCGCCTTCACATCTCACTTTGCAAACAATCTTGAAGGGATTGACAACCCCTTTGAAGCGTTGGGTGCAAGCTAGTTTGTGTTTGCGCAGGTACTCTGGACTTGACGAGACCCTCCTTCTGGGTCGATACCTTGGTTCTTAAACTGAGGGAAATACTTACTGCTCCTGTGCTGCATCACCCTTTCCTCTTCAAGGGAAGAACCAATGCAAGCCTAGCCTCTTTCAACGTGTCAACTTATGGCGATGTTGTCTGTAGGATAGCGGAAGAATTTCTGGCGCCGTTGCCGGGGAGGAAGATCAAGTCAAGAACTCATCCAAGTAGGTGTCGCAAACTCATCTCTTGCATTTACTTTGTTTGCCAGTTGCCTCTCGTTTTCCTCTCCCCCACTTCACCAATTTGCCTTTTTCGTTCCCCTTCTCGTTCGCCCTTTTTCTCGCCAGCTCTTTGTTTGCTTGTGTGCTTGCTTGCTTGCTGAAGTCACCATGAACGAAAACACCAAACTTTGTGACTTCTCGAATACTAATTATAATGATTTTATTAGTACTCCGATTGCTCCCGCCACTAGTGCGGAGTCATACAAAATCAATGCCGGTTTGCTGAATCTTGTTATGAAAGAGCAATTCTCTGGCCTTCCTAGTGAAGATGTCGCATCCCATCTCAATACCTTCATTAAGCTTTGCGATATGCAAAAGAAAAAATATGTGGATAATGACGTGATTAAATTGAAGCTTTTTTCCTTTCTCGTTGCGAGATCGCGCAAAAACTTGGTTTTCTTCTTTGCCCAAAAATAGTATCGATTCTTGGGATAAGTGCAAAGATGCTTATATATCCAAGTATTTTCCGTCGGCTAAGATCATCTCTCTCCGTAATGATATCATGAATTTCAAGCAACCTGATCATGAACATGTTGCACAAGCTTGGGAGAGAATGAAATTAATGATTAGAAATTGTCCTGCTCATGGCTTGATCCTTTGGATGATTATTCAAATATTTTACGCTGGCTTGAATTTCGCTTCTAGAAATATCTTGGACTCCGCCTCAGGTGGAACATTCATGGAAATCACGTTAGGGGAAGCCACAAAGCTCTTAGACAACATCATGAAAACTACTCTCAGTGGCACACTGAAAGGTCACCTACTAGTAAGAAGGTACACGCTATAGAAGAAATTAACACGTTAAGTGCTAAGATGGACGAGTTAATGAATTTGGTTGCTAGTAGAAGTGCTCCTTTGGATTCTAATGCTATTCCTTAGTCTTCTTTGATTGAGAGTAGTAACACTAGCTTGGACGTTAATTTTGCTGGTAGGAATAACTTTGGCAACAACAATGCTTTTAGAGGAAACTATGTTCCTAGGCCTTTTTCTAGTAACTCCTCTGATAACTTTGGCAACTCCTACAACAATACTCATGGAAATTACAATAGATTACCCTCTGATCTAGAGAGTAATATCAAAGAGTTCATCAACTCACAAAAGATTTTCAATGCGTCCATAGAGGAAAAACTACTCAAAATTGACGATTTGGCTAAGAGCGTTGATAGGATTTCTTGTGATGTTGATGCTTTGAAAGTTAGATGTGCTCCTCCCAAAATCAACATGGATAAAACTTTGAAAGCTATGCGTGTTTCCATGACTGAGAGCCAAGAAAGAACCTCCCAAATTCGTGCTAGACATGAATGGCTTAAAAGGGCGTGTTCTCGTGATGAGAATCACGAAGATCTTAAAGTGCTTGGTGTGACTCCCATTGAATCTTTGTTTTCTTGTGTCAAACCTAATGATTATCGGGCTGGATATGACTCCACTTTGGTTGAAAAGTGCCCCAATGATTCAGAGTCCATCTATCTTGATGCTAAAAGCATTAAAAGTGGAGTAGAAGACGTTAAAACTTTGAGTAGTAATGAAATTACTACCGTGTATTTCAAGGAATTCAATTATGATAGTTGCTCCTTGATTTAATGCATTTCTTTGATGCAATCCATGTTAAACTCTCCACATGTTTATAGCCAAAACAAAGCCTTTACCGATCATATCGTCGAAGCTATGATAAAATCTCTTGAAGAGAAACATGAATTGGAAGTCTCTATCCCTAGAAAGATTCATGATGTGTGGGAACCTACCATCAAAATCAAAATCAAAAACTATGAGTGCAATGCTTTGTGTGATTTGGGTGCTAGTGTTTCTGCGATTCCAAAGTCTTTATGTGATGTTCTGGGTTTTAATGAGATTGAAGAGTGTTCTCTTAATTTGCATCTTGCTGATTCTACTGTCAAGAAACCCATGGGAAGGATCAATGATGTTCTTATTATTGCAAATAGGAACTATGTACCCATGGATTTCATCGTGCTTGAAATTGATTGCAATCCTTCATGCCCTATTATTCTTGGTAGACCTTTCCTAAGGACTATCGGTGCTATCATCGATATGAAGGAAGGGAATATTAGATTTCAATTTCCTTTAAGGAAGGGCATGGAACACTTTCCTAGAAAGAAAATAAGATTTCCTTATGAATCCATGATGAGGGCCACTTATGGTTTGAGCACCAAAGACGATGATACGTGATTCTATCGCTTCTATGCCTAGCTAAGGGTGTTAAACAATAGCGCTTGTTGGGAGGCAACCCAATGAATTTATCTTTTTCTTTCTGTTTTGTTGCGTCCACACTTTCATAATTCTGTTGTGATTGTGTTTTTTGTGTTTCTTTTTGTGTTTGAGCCAAGCAAAGCCTTTATGACTAGTCTTGGTAATGATTGTTTGATCCTGCTGCAAAAAGATAGAAACTTTTCGCTCACAAGATGATTTTTCATTTTTATTCGGAAAGTGCTTTTGAGTTTATTCTTTATGCTGATTATTTATATGCTTTTTTCCTAGGCCTTCGTAATTTTTCAGATTTTTTGAGGTACCAGAAGTATACGAAGTATACAGATTGCTACACACTGGTATGTTTTTGACAGATTCTGTTTTTGTTGAGTTGGTTGCTTGTTTTGATGAAACTATGGTTAGTATTGGGTGGTACTAGCCATGTAAAAGTGAGAATATAGTAGCCCATCATCAATATTGATGGAATTGAAGTTTCCTATAGTACCAAAAGAAGTGGTAATTTGTTTTCTTGTACTAATGTTATCACAAGTTTCTGTTTAAGTTTTGTGTTGTGAAGTTTTCAAGTTTTGGGTGATGTTCTCATGGACAAAGAGATAAGGAGTGGAAAGAGCTCAAGCTTGGGGATGCCCACGGCATCCCAAGCCAAATTCAAGGACACCAAAAAGTCTAAGCTTGGGGATGCCCCGGGAAGGCATCCCCTCTTTCGTCTTCAATCCATCGGTAACATTACTGGGGCTATATTTTTATTCACCACATGATATGTGTTTTGCTTGGAGCGTCTTGTATCTTAGGAGTCTTTTCTTTTTGTTGTGTAACAATCATCCTTGCTGCAAACCTTTTTGGGAGAGATACATGCACTCATCGTGATTTTGCTAGAATGCTCATAGTGCTTCACTTATATCTTTTGAGCTAGATACTTTTGCTCTTGTGCTTCACTTATATCTTTTGAGCATGGCGGTGCATGATTTGGTAGTTGGCTTATGCTATGAAAGTAGTCCCAAATGTGATAATTGCCCAAAGGGGATGCAAAAACCTCCATCTTCATGTGCATTGAGTAGAAAGAGAAGTTTCGATTCCTCTCAGTTAGTTTTGAGACGTGGATTCGGTAATATTGAGATTTATGTTAGTAGGGTGTTGTGAATCTAGAGATACTTGTGTTGGAGTTAGTGATTCCCGTAGCATGCACGTATGGTGAACCGCTATGTTAGGAAGTCGGAGCATAATTGATCTATTGATTGTCATCCTTTTTGTTGAGGTCGGGATCGCGTGATGGTTTACACCTACCAACCCTTCCCCTCGGAGTATGCGTTTAGCACTTTGTTTCGATTAGTAATAAAAACTTTCGCAATAAGTATGTGAGTTCTTCATGACTAATGTGAGCCCACAGTATAGATGCACTTTCACCTTCCACCATTGATAGCCTCTCAAGTGTCATGCAATTCTCGCCGGTACTCAAACCCACCAAATTCCTTCCTCAAAACATCCACCATACCTACCTACTATGGCACTTTCATAGCCATTCCGAGATATATTGCCATGCAACTCCCATCGTTCCGTCTCATGACTTGTGCCGTCACTCTCATATTTCCATTGCATGATCGTAGGATAGCTAGCGAGATGTTTCAACATCATACGCCATGCTAGATCGTTGCACATCCCGGTACACTGCCGGAGGCATTTCCTATGGAGTCATCATCATTGTGATCCTTGAGCTGTGAGTAAATAAAAGTGTGATGATCATCATCATTAGAGCATTGTCCCATGTGAGTAAATAAAAAAAAGAGGCCAAAGAGCCCCAAAAAAAAGAAAAAAAAAGAGGCCTAAGAGCCCAAATGAAAAAAAAGAAAAGAGAGAAAAATAGAGAAGGGACAATGCTACTATCTTTTTCCACACTTGTGCTTCATGTTAGCACCATGTTCTTCATGATTGAGAGCTTCTTGTTTTGTCACTACCATATGCTAATGGGAATCTTCGTTTTATAACTTGGCTTGTATATTCCAATGATGGGCTTCCTCAAAATTGCCCTAGGTCTTCGTGAGCAAGCAAGTTGGATGCACACCCACTAGTTTTCCTCTTGAGCTTTCACATACTTATAGCTCTAGTGCATCTCTTGTATGGCAATCCCTACTCATTCACATTGATATCTATTAATGGGCATCTCCATAGCCTATTGATACGCCGAGTCAGTGTGACCATGTCCTCCTTTTTGTCTCACAACCACCACCACACTCTATTCCACCTATAGTGCTATATCCATGGCTCGCGCTCATGTATTGCTTGATAGTTATAAAAAGTTTGAGAAAGTAAGAGTGCGAAAACAATTACTTGGCCAATTCAGGGGTTGTGCATGATTTACATTAGTTGTGTGAGGTTGATGGAGCATAGCCAGACTATATGATTTTGTAGGGATAACTTTCTTTGGCCTTGTTATTTTTGAAGTTCATGATTACTTTGCTAGTTTGCTTGAAGTATTACTGTGTTCATGTCAATAGCAAACTATTTTTTTGAATCTTACGGATCTGAACATTCATGTTACATGAGAGAAGTTGCAAAGGACAACTATGCTAGGTAGCATTCCACATCAAAAATTCATTCTTTATCACTTCCCTACTCGAGGACGAGCAGGAGTTAAGCTTGGGGATGCTTTATACGTCTCCAACGTATCTATAATTTTTGATGGTTTCATGCTATTATCTTGTAAAACTTTGGATGTGTTGCATGCCTTTTATTTATTTTTTCGGACTAACTTATTAACTCAGTGCCAAGTGCCAGTTCCTGTTTTTTCCATGTTTTTGACCCCTTTCAGAGGATATTTTGAAATGGAGTCCAAACAGAAGAAAATCCCCAAAAAGATTTTTTTTGGAACGGAAGAAGATCGGGAACTTGGGAGACAAGGTACAGGGGCCCACAAGCCCCCACCCCGCGGCCAGGGGGCGCGCCATCCAGGCTTGTGGGCCCCCAGGACGCCCTTTGCCCTAGGACTTTCGCCTATATATTCCCATAAATTCCAGAAAAAATCAGGAGATCCTCGCATTCACTTTTCCGCTGCCGCAAGCTTCTGTCTCTGCAAGATCCCATCTGGGGCACGTCCTGGTGCCTTGCCGGAGGGAGATTCGGACACGGAGGGCTTCTCCATCAACACCATGACCTCTCCGATGATGCGTGAGTAGTTCACCATAGACCTACGGGTCCATAGCTAGTAGCTAGATGGCTTTTTCTCTCTCTTGGATCTTCAATACAAAGTTCTCCATGATCTTCATGGAGATCTATCCGATGTAATCTTGCTTTGTGGTGTGTTTGTCGAGATCTGATGAATTGTGGATTTATGATCAGATTATCTATGAATCTTATTTGAGTTTCTTCTGATCTCTCTTATACATGATTTCATATCCTTGTAATTCTCTTCGAGTTGTGGGTTTTGTCTGGCCAACTAGATCTACGATTCTTGCAATGGGAGAAGTGCTTGGTTTTGGTTTCATACCGTGCAGTGACCTCACCCTGTGACAGAAGGGGTAGCGAGGCACGCATCGTGTTGTTGCCATCAAGGGTAAAAACATGGGGTTTTCATCATTGGTTTGAGATTATCCCTCTACATCATCTCATCTTGCTTAAAGCGTTACTCTGTTCGTCATGAACTCAATACACTAGATGCATGTTGGATAGCGGTAGATGTGTGGAGTAACAGCAGTAGATGCAGAAAGTATCGGTCTACTTGTCTCGGACGTGATGCCTATATGTATGATCATTGCCTTAGATATCGTCATGACTTTGCGCGGTTCTATCAATTGCTCGACAGTAATTTGTTCACCCACCGTGATACTTGCTATTTTGAGAGAAGCCTCTAGTGAACACTATGGCCCCCAGGGTCTACTCCACACCATATTTTCAGCCTTACACTTTTTACTTTGTTGCACTTTCCGCCTTCAGATCTCACTTTGCAAACAATCTTGAAGGGATTGACAACCCTTTGAAGCGTTGGGTGCAAGCTTGTTTGTGTTTGCACAGGTACTCTGGACTTGACGAGACCCTCCTTCTGGATCGATACCTTGGTTCTCAATCTGAGGGAAATACTTACTGCTCCTGTGCTGCATCACCCTTTCCTCTTCAAGGGAAGAACCAACGCAAGCCCAGCCTCTGTCAACGTGTCAACTTCTCGCGTTGTTGTCTGTGGGATAGAAATAATATTTGACGTTCTTTGTGTTGGATTGAATATGATGAACCTGAAATTGTTTGATGCACGTCTTATAATTAACACATTGATACTTGAGGTGACATTGCGGTATCTAGGTGACATTAGGGTTGATTGATATGTAGCATAGGTGTTATTCTAGAACGAACTCTAGGGCTGTTCGTGACACTTATAGGAATAGCTCAAAAAATTGCTCGGAAAGAAAGACTTTGAGGTGGTTCTACTACCTACGAGAATTTTATCTTATGTTCTACGCTATTTATGAACTTTGCAGTGATTCTTTGTTGCACGTTGAGGGGTGAACATATGATTCTACTATGTTAGCATTGTTGAGATATGGCACTAGCGAAAGTATGAACCCTAGGCCTTATTTCCCAGCATATACAACATTTTCCTTGTTGTTTTCCACTTGCTACCTTGTTGTTTATATATTTGCATATTACAAAAACCTATATCTACTACCCATAATATACGTGTATCACCATCTGTTCACCGGACTAGGGCACCTATACAATTTTCCATTGTATCGGGTGTGTTGGGGACACAACATATTTCTTGTATTTGATTGCAGGGTTGTTTGAGAGAGGATATCTTCATCCTACACCTCCCATGGATTGTTAAACCTTAGGTCATCTACTGACGGAAATTTTTTGATGTCCTACAAAACTCTGCACTTGGAGGCCCAACAACATCTATAAGAATAAAGTTGCATAGTAGACATCAAGCTCTTTTCTAGCGCCATTGTCGGGGAGGTGAGTGCTTGAAGGTATACTTTAGATCTTGCGATTAAATATTTTAGTTAAATTTTTTTCACTAGTTTGGTTTTATAAAAGAAAACTACCAAAAATTGGAATTTAGGTTGCCTCATTTGCTTTGTCTTTATAATGTCTTTCGTGAAAATGATGGTTCAGAAAATTGTGCTAAATTGTTAGGGGAACAATATGTAAAAATGCTTAATGTGAATTCCTTGGATGATGAGAATGAATGTAATATTATTAGTATAAATTCTTTGAATATGCATGATGCTAATGATATGCAAAGCCACAAGCTTGGGGATGCTTTGTTTGATGAAGATGATATTTTTAGTCCCCCAAGTTTTGATGAGCAAATTCATTATAATTAAAGCATGACTCCTATTTATGATGATTATATTGATGAAAGTGGGTTTGGAAGAGTGTCATCTCTAGGTACTAATGATCCCACTATTTTCGAGGGCGTTGAATCTTATTGTAAAATAATGAAAGTGGATTTGGGAGGCCATGACTTTATTTAGTGATAAGTGCACTATTTTGGAAGAGGCTTCAGTTGACTATGACAACAAAGTTGCTATCTATGATGATTATTGTGATGACATGTATGCGATAAAAATAATGATAAACATGAAACTTTTCATCGTGATTTTAATTTTCTTTTGGATTATATCAATCAAGTATCTCACGATAGTTATATTGTTGATTTTTTTCCCACTACTATGAATATGAAGAATTTTTCTTATGTAGAGAGTAATGAAAATTCTATGCTTATGGATCATGAAAAGAATGCTTTATGTGATAGTTATATTGTTGAATTACTTCATGATGCTACTGAAAATTATTATGAGGGAGGAACATATGCTTGTCGGTGTTGTAGTAATATCACATTTCCTCCCTATGTGTTCAAAGTTTTGAAGTCATGCTTGTTTTGCCTTCCTATGCAAGTTGATTCTTGCTACAATAAATTGTTTGGTTGCAAAATACCTATGAATAGGAAGTTTTTTAGACTTAAATGTGCTTTTCATGAGATTCATGATGCTCTCTCGCATGTTCCAGTTACTACCTTATATACGAGCATCATTGAAATCATCATGCCTAGCTAAAAGGAATTAAAGAAAAATGCTTGTTGGGAGAGAATCCAATACTTATACCTATTGTTTTTGTGTGTTAGCATGATTAAGCTACTGCAGTAATCATGTTCTAGAGATTTTATTTCAATAATGTGCCAAGTAAAGGCTTTGGGATAGTGTGGATACTTGTTTGTTTGATTATGTGAAAAACAGAAACTTTTGCATCTAGTATATAAATTATCTGATTTGACTGGAGCGTAAAAAAATCTGAAATTTTTACACACAATTTCCATGTAACTTATTTGCGTTTTCTTAAGTTTTATGAATCTTTAGAGTCGGGGAAGTATGGTGTTCAGTCAGATCTTCACAAATTGTTCTGTTTTTGATAAATTATGTTTTGCATGCATAGTTTGCTTGTTTTAATGTTTCCATATCTTATACTGAGTGATATAAATTATGGGAATGGTATAATACAATAGGTATTATGTGAGAACAATTATGAATCTTGTCTTGGAATTACCTACGTGAATACTCTATCCTTATTACACTAACCCATCTCATGAAGTTCCGTTAAGTTTTGTGTGATTGAAGTTTTCTAGTTTTGGGTGAGATATCAGTATGAGGAGAATAAGGAGCAGAAAGAATCTAATCTTGAGGATACCCAAGGCACCCCCAAGGTAACATACAAGTAAAACACAAGCGTCTAAGCTTGGGGATGCCCCGGAAGGAATCCCCTCTTTCTTCTCCAACACTATCGGTATATCTCACTTGGCAAGATATTTGTATTCATCACATGATATGCGTTTTGCTTGTAGAGTCATTTTATTTTGTTTTGAAAAATGGCCTTTAGAATGCTTGAATTGCATGTGTGATGTGTGTTGTACAAAAACATAAATTTTTTGCTGTAGTATTTGAATTATGAGATTATACTTGAACATGAAAAGTTTCTAAAAAATTTGCACAGTGATTTCATACGAATTATTTATAATTTCCTAAATTTTTAGAATTTGTTGAGTTACACAGGTACACCTTTTGAATTAATTGCTACACACAGTCCTGTTTAGACAAATTGTTGTCATAGATTTGTTATCTACTTATCTTATAGTTTCCATAGCCTATATTGGTAGATATAAATTTTGGAAATGATAGTAAACATTATATAATGTTTTAAATATCATGAATCTTGTTTTGGCAGTACATAAAGATTTTATTTATTCTTATGTGTACTAACCTATCTCATGAGTTCTTTTCAAGTTTTGTGTGGATAAAGTTTCTGAGACTTAGGTGAAACCGGGATATGAGAGGATTTAACGAGATACAAAATCTCAAGCTTGGAGATGCCCAAGTCACACCAAGTAAATATTTCAAGAAGTCTCAAGTATCTAAACTTGGGGATGCTACACATCCCACCTCTCTTCATCAACAACTATCAGTTAGCCTATGTTGAGCCTAAATTTTTATTTGTCCACATGATATGTTATGTTATTGGAATGCATTTTTGTTTTATTTTCTGTTTGGAATAAAATATCATATCTGATTTTTTTTATTGAGAGAGAGTCCTCAAATAGCTACTAAATTGTTTCACTACTCGTTGATCTTCACTTATATCTTTTGAGAGTAGTTTGATTGTTTGCTCTTGTGCTTCACTTATATCCTACGAGTAAATTGTTGAATGAATTGAATACATGAAGTTGAAATTATATTTTCATGTCATGCCTAGTAGTAGATTCACGTTGGGTTTAGAAAGTGAAATCTTTTGAAGCTTGACAATCAGAATATCGGTCATACAAGCAATTCATGAATGATTGGTATAAGGAAGAGAACTTACACGTATAAATATACTACCTTGGACATCTTTTATAATTGTGAGTACCCATTAATATTACCTATCTCATGACTTGTTTGCAAGTTTTGTGTGGATGAAGTTTTTGAGATTTAGGTGAAACCAGGATATGAGAGGATTGAATGGGATACAAAGATCAAGATTGGTGATGTCTGATACGTCACCAATGTATCTACAATTTTTGATTTGTTGATGTTGTTATGCCAACATTCTTGGATGTTTTATGATCATTCTATAGCAACTTTATATCATTTTTGGGACTAACCTATTGACATAGTGCCTAGTGCGAGTTGCTGTTTTTTCCCTTCGCAAAAAATCCTTGTAAGATGAGGTCCAATTGCCAAGAAACTTTACAGATATTTTTTTGGACTAGAAGGAAACTTAGGAGCCAAGATTCAGCAAGAAACGAGACCCACGGGGCCCATTAGACATTAGGGTGTGCTAGAGGCCCCTACGGCGCTCTGTTGTCTAGTGGGGCCCTCGGGAACCTCCTCCACCGCCTTTGAGCCCTATAAATACCCCATTATTGAGAAAATCCTAGGGGAGTCGATGAAAAATCATTTCAGCCGCCTCAAGTTCCAGAGCCACGAAGTCCAATCTAGAGCCCGTCTCAGAGAGGAACAAGATCACGGAGGGGTTCAATATTTTCATTGGTGCTCCTCCGATGATGACTGAGTAGTTCATATAAGACCTACGGGTCCATAAGAAGTAGGTAGGTGGCTTTCTCTATAGTTTTGTTTCTCAATACAATGGTCTCTTGGAGATCCATATGATGTAACTCTTTCTTTTGTAGTGTGTTTCTTGGGATCTAATGAATTGTGAGTTTATGATCGATCTATGAAAGCATATTCATGCTTGATTATTATAGCCTCACATTTCTTATATGATATTTGTTTTTTGTCTGGCCAACTTGATCTTTTATCTTACAATGGGAAGAGGTGCTTTGTGATGGGTTCGATCTTGCGGTGCTCAATCTCAGTGACAGAAAGTAAAATGACACGCATGTATTGTTGCTATCAAGGATAAAACGATGGGAACTATTCCTACATGAATAGATCTTGTCTACATCATTATGCATGCTCAATAGTGGTCTATGTGTGGAGTAATAGAAGTAGATGCATGCAGAAGTCCGTCTACTTGTCTTGGACGTGATGCCTATATACATGATCATTGTCTTGAATATTGTCATAATTATTTTCTCTTCTATCAATTGCCCAACAGTAATTTTTCTACCCACCATTTGCTATTTTTCTCGAGAGAAGCTACTAGTGAAACCTACGGCCCCGGGATCTACTTCACATCATCTATTTGCAATCTCTACTTTTCTATTTGCATTTCTATTTTATTTGCTATTTTGTATTCAGATCTGTATTATCAAAAAACCCAAAAATACCTCTCCACTTTCTATTTGCTATCACTCTTATTTGCATCTATCAATCTATCCGTACTTTACCCATGAGGGATTGACAACCCCTCCACGCGTTGGGTTGCGAGGATTTTGTATTTGTGTATAGGTGTTGCTTACATAGTCTTGTGGATCTTCCTACTGGATTGATACCTTGGTTTCTTAACTCAGGGAAATACTTGCCGTCGCTGTGCTACATCACCCTTTAAGCTTGGGGGGAAAGCATCAACGAGGATTAGCAATGCCCAAGTCACCCCAAGAAAATATCTCAAGAAGTCTCAAGCATATAAGCTTGGGGATGCTAAGCATCCCACCTCTATTCATCAAACTAATGTTGGTTACCCTATGTTGAGCCTAATTTTTATTCCTTCATATAATATGTGCTATTCTTGGTGTGTATTTTTTGTTTAGTTTTATGTTTGAATAAAATTCTTAGATATGAAAATCTTTAGTGAGAGAGAGAGTCCTCACATAGCTACCTAATTATTTGACTACTCATTGATCTTCACTTATATCTTTTGAGAGTAGTTTGATATTACTCTTGTGCTTCACTTATAACCTAAGAGTAAATTTTGAATGAATGAAAATATAATAAATATGAAATTGTCAATGATCTATATTCTTATTAGTAGCTTCACATTTGGTTTAGTAAGTAAAACCTATAGAAGTTTGACAATCATAATACTGGTCATACAAGCAATTCATGAACGACTAGTATAAGAAAGAGAAATTTCACATACAAATATATTATCTTGGACATCTTTTATGATTGTGAATACCCATTAATTATTTTCTAACTTGATCAAATAGTTGAATTTGGACAAGGAAGACAACGTCATGGTTATGTTTTGGTATATTTGCATAGAAGTTATATTGTTATGGATCCTCCAATGTGTGATGCTTGTTTAGAACCTTTATCTAGCCAAAACTTTTTACTAAGTAGAGATACTACTTGTGCATCCAAATCCTTGAGACAAGTTTCTTCCATGAGAGTCCACCATACCTACCTACATATGGTATTTCCTGCCATTCCAAGTAAATTTGCATCTGCCACCTCTAAACCTTCAAATAAACATATGTTTTGTATGCTCGTACCGCTCATTGAGAAATGAGGCAGTCATTATATTCGGTGCTAAGCGGGTTATTCTCAAGATGAGTGTTTATTCACTTATCATTGCACAAGAGAGGTTGGTAAAAAGGATGCCCAACCCTGCATAATAAAAAACAAATAAACAAGAACTTCCCTTGTAAAGTTGTTTATTTGGATGGTACCTGTGGATACGGCTAGCCATGGAATGTGTTTCAATAGTGGAGGGGGAGTAAAATTTCAAAAAAAATTCGGAATGGCCAATAATGTGATTAGCATGGAAGATATTGTAAACTTTGTCATAACGTTGACAGGAAAGGCACACCACCAAAAACATATCCATCTATGTTTTAAAACATTGAGCTGTGGCACCCCTGCAAATCCATGCTTCCCTCTATGAAGGGACAATCTATTTACTTTCATGTTACTTACTTTTCATGTTGAGTCAACTTATTATTCCAACCTCAATCTATAAGTTGGCAAGCACCATCTGGTGGGGAAACATCCATTCAAATATACTTTATCATGATTCATTATTGTTGACAATTATCTTTATGATAAGTACGTTGGTAGGCGAAACTTTAAGCCCATATCTTTCTCTCTGTTTGATGGATGTTGTTTGTTCTAAAAATATGCCTTGAGTATTAGAAATCATAGAAGACTATACGATAATTGAGTATGTGGAGCTCTTACTTAGACTTGATGATACATTGAAGTTGTTTGGTGACTAACAACATGTGTTGTTAAGTTTCAAGAGAATGCATTGTTTGAACCATGACATGTGAATTGATTGCTACTCAACCATGATGATTTTTATGAAACAGTTACTGGTTATGATGCTAGAAAAAGTGATTGTAATTATCATTGATAAACTATGTAATATGCTAGCATTCACACTTCATAAATTATTTCTTTTAACATTTACCTACTTGAGGTCGAGTAGCAATTAAGTTTGGGGATGCTGATAAGTCTCGAGCATATCGATAATTTATGAAGTATTCATGCCATATTCACCTATGTTTACAATATTTTTATATGGATTCGATGCACTTTTCATGATTTATTTAGAACTAACACAGACTAATGTTGTTTTCAGCAGAATTACCATGGTGTTGTTTTTTGTGCAGAAAATGAAAGTTCTTGGAATCACCCAAAACTTTTTGATGATTCTTTCTAGAACATATGAGCAATATTGGAGCGGAGAACCTCCACACAGGAGCCACCTGTGGGCCACAAGCCAACAGGGCGCATCCGGCCCGTACTCGTGCCTTGATGGCTTGTGGGGCCCATGTGGCTCTGTTTAGCGTTATTCCGATGCTAAAAAATCCTATATATACGAAAACCCTTCAAAATAAACAGAGAACTTCCAGTCCACCACGGCACCTCTAGGTATTGATGATAAACCCATCCGGAGCCTTTCTAGTACCCCGTCGGAGCTGGGAAATCATCTCAAATGGACATATTCATGTTGGAAATATGCCCTAGAGGCAATAATAAATTAGTTATTATTATATTTGTTTGTTCACGATAATCGTTTATTATCCATGCTATAATTGTATTGATTGGAAACACAATACTTGTGTGGATACATAGACAAAACACTGTCCCTAGTAAGCCTCTAGTTGACTAGCTCGTTGATCAAAGATGGTGAAGGTTTCCTGGCCATAGGCAAGTGTTGTTACTTGATAATGGGATCACATCATTAGGAGAATCATGTGATGTACTAGACCGAAACTAATAAACGTAGCATGTTGATCGTGTCATTTTGTTGCTACTGTTTTTTGCGTGTCAAGTATTTATTCCTATCACCATGAGATCATATAACTCACTAGCACCATAGGAATGCCTTGTGTGTATCAAACGTCACAATGTAACTGGGTGACTATAAAGATGCTCTACAGGTATCTCCGAAGATGCCCGTTGAGTTAGGATGGATCAAGAATGGGATTTGTCACTCCGTGTGACAGAGAGGTATCTCGGGGCCCACTCGGTAATACAACATCACACACAAGCCTTGCAAGCAATGTGACTTAGTGTAAGTCACGGGACCTTGTATTATGGAACGAGTAAAGAGACTTGCCGGTAAACGAGATTGAAATAGGTATGCGGATACCGATGATCGAATCTCGGGCAAGTAACATACCGAAGGACAAACGGAATGACATAAGGGATTATATGAATCCTTGACACTGAGGTTCAACCGATAAGTTATTCAGAGAATATGTAGGATCCAATATGGGCATCCAGGTCCCGCTATTGGATATTGACCGAGGAGTACCTCGGGGCATGTCGGCATAGTTCTCGAACCCGCAGGGTCTGCACACTTAAGGTTCGGCGATGTTTCGATATAGTTGAGTTATAGGAATGGTCCGGAGGTAAAGATTGATATATAGGAAGTCATGTTTTGGTCACCGGAAAAGTTTCGGGCTCATCGGTAGTGTACGGGAGTGCCGGGAGGGGTGCCGGGGACCATCGGGATGGGTGTCATGCCCCAAGGGGTCTAATGGGCTATGGGAAGAGATAAACCATCCCCTAGTGGGCTGGAATAAGTTCCCACTAAGGCCCATAAGGTTTGAGAAGGAAAAAACACAAGGTGGAAAGAGTTTCCAAGTGGGAAGGTGGAATCCTACTCCAAGTAGGATTGGAGCAGGACTCCTCCACCTCCATATTCGGCAAACCTTGAGGGTTTGAGGCTGCCTCCTCCCCTCCCTCCCTCCTATATATACTAGAGGTATTGAGGGTTTTTGAGACACAACTTTTGCCACGGCAGCCCGACCACATACCTCCACAGTTTTTCCTCTAGATCGTATTTCTGCGGAGCTCGGGCGGAGCCCTGCTGAGATAGATCATCACCAACCTCCGGAGCGCCGTCACGCTGCTGGAGAACTCATCTACCTCGCCGTCTCTCTTGCTGGATCAAGAAGTCCGAGATCATCGTCGAGCTGTACGTGTGCTGAACGCGGAGGTGCCGTCTATTCGGCACTAGATCGGAATGGATCGTGAGACGGATCGCAAGACGGTTCATGCAATGGATCGCGAGATGGTTCGTGGGACGGATCGCGGGACGGATCGTGGGACAGATCGCGGGACGATTCGTGGGACGGTTCGCGGGGCGGATCGCGGGACATGAGGACGTTCCACTACATCAAACCGCGTTTCTTAACGCTTCTGCTGTGCGATCTACAAGGGTACGTAGATCGGAAATCTCCTCTTGTAGATGAACATCACCATGATAGGTATTGCGTGTGCGTAGGAAATTTTTTGTTTCCCATGCGACGTTCCCCAACAGTGGCATCTTGAGCTAGGTTCATGCGTATATGTTTTCTTGAGCAGAACACAAAAGTTTTTGTGGGCGATGATGTGCGATTTGCTGCCCTCCTTAGTCTTTTCTTGATTCCGCGGTATTGTTGGATCGAAGCGGCTCGGACCGACATTACTCGTACGCTTACGAGAGACTGGTTTCATCGCTACGAGCAACCCCGTTGCTCAAAGATGACTGGCGAGTGTCGGTTTCTCCAACTTTAGTTGAATCGGATTTGACCGAGGAGGTCCTTGGAGAGAGGTTATATAGCAATTCATACATCTCCGTTGTGGTGTTTGCGTAAGTAAGATGCGATCCTACTAGATACCCATGGCAACCACGTAAAACATGCAACAACAATTAGAGGACGTCTAACTTGTTTTTGCAGGGTATGCTTATGATGTGATATGGCCAATGACGTGATGTGATATATTGGATGTATGAGATGATCATGTTGTAATAGTTAATATCGACTTGCACGTCGATGGTACGGCAACCAGCAGGAGCCATAGGGTTGTCTTTAAACTAACGTTTGTGCTTGCAGATGCGTTTACTATATTGCTAGGACGTAGCTTTAGTAGTAATAGCATGAGTATCACGACAACCCCGATGGAGACACGTTGATGGAGATCATGGTGTGACGCTGGTGACAAGAAGGTTGTGCCGGTGCTTTGGTGATGGAGATCAAGAAGCACATGATGATGGCCATATCATGTCACTTATGAATTGCATGTGATGTTAATCCTTTGTGCACCTTATCTTGCTTAGAACGACGGTAGCATTATGAGGTGATCTCTCACTAAAATTTCAAGACGAATTTGTGTTATCCCCGACTGTGCACCGTTGCGACAGTTCGTCGTTTCGAGACACCACGTGATGATCGGGTGTGATAGACTCAACGTTCACATACAACGGGTGCAAAACAGTTGCACACGTGGAACACTCGGGTTAAACTTGACGAGCCTAGCATGTGCAGACATGGCCTCGGAACATAAGAGACCGAAAGGTCGAGCATGAATCGTATAGTTGATATGATTAGCATAGAGATTCTTACCACTGAAACTATTCTCGACTCACGTGATGATCGGACTTGAGATAGTGGATTTGGATCGTGTACCACTCAAATGACTAGAGAGATGTACTTTTTGAGTGGGAGTTCTTAAATAATATGATTAATTGAACTAATTATCATGAACATAGTCTAATGTTCTCTGCGAATTACGATGTAGCTTGCGCTATAGCTCTACTCTTTTATATGTTCCTAGAGAAAATTTAGTTTAAAGTTGATAGTAGCAAACTTTGTGGACTGAGTCTGTAAGACTGAGGATTGTCCTCGTTGCTGCGCAGAAGGCTTATGTCCTTAATGCAGCACTCGGTGTGCTGCACCTCGAGCGTCGTCTATGGATGTTGTGAGCATCCGACATACACGTTTCTGATGACTACGCGATAGTTCAGTGCAAAATACTCAATGGCTTAGAAGCAAGGCGCCGAAGACGTTTTGAGACGTCATGGAACATAAGAGATGTTCTAAAGAGATGAAATTGTGATTTCATGCTTGTGCCCTTATTGAGAGGTATGAGACCTCTGACAAGATTCTTTGTCCACGAAGTGAAGGAGAAAAACTCAATCGTTGAGCGTTTGCTCAAATTGTCTGAGTATGACAATCGCTTGAATCAAGTGGGAGTTAATCTTCGAGAAGAGATAGTGATGGTTCTCCAAAGTCATTGCCACCAAGCTGTGAGAGCTTCGTGATGAACTATAACATATCAAGGATAGATACAATGATCCTTGAGCGATTCGCAATGTTTGACACTACGAAAGTAGAAATCAAGAAGGAGCATCAATAGTTGATGGTTAGTAAAACCACTAAGTTTCAAGAAAGGCGAGGGCTAGAAGGGATACTTCGTGAAACGGCAAAATAGTTGCTGCACTAATGAAGAGACCCAAGATTAAACCCAAACCCGAGACTAAGTGCTTCTGTTATGAGGGGAAACGGTCACTGAGGCGGAGCTACCCTAGATGCTTGGTAAATAAGAAGGCTCGCAAAGTCAAAAGAAGTATATTTGATATACATGATGTTGATGTGTACTTTACTATTACTCCTAGTAGCGCGAGGGTATTGGATACCGGTTCGATTGCTAAGTGATTAGTAACACGAAATGAAAGCTACGGAATAAACAGAGACTAGCTAAAGGCGAGGTGACGATACGTGTTGGAAGTGTTTCCAAGGTTGATATGATCAAACGTCGCACGCTCCCTCTACCATCGGGATTGGCATTAAACCTAAATAATTGTTATTTGGTGCCTGCATTAAGCATGAACATGATTGGATCGTGTTTATTGCAATATGATTATTCATTTAAGAAGAATAATGGTTACTCTATTTGCTTGAATAATCACCTTCAATGGTTTATTGAATCTCGATCGTAGTGTTACACATGGTCATGCTATTGGTGCCAAAAGATACAAGGTAATGATGATAGTACCACTTACTTGTGGCACTGCCGCTTGATTCGTGTTGGTATAAATTGCATGAAGAGGCTCTATACTGATGGATGTTTATACTCACTTGATTTTGAATCACTTGTGACACGAAATCATACCACATGAGCAAGGCCTTGTTTTCATTGAGATGAGACAAGATAGTAACTTGTTGGGAGTAATACATTTTTGATGTGTGGAGTCCAATGAGTGCTGAGGCCCGCAGTGGATATCGTTATGTTCTTACTTCACTGGCGATTTGAGTAGATACAGGAGTATTTACTTGATGAATCACAAGTCTGAAATGTTGAATGGTTCAAAGCTATTTTAGAGTGAAGATCGTCGTGACAGGAGGATAAACAGTCTACGATATGATCATAGAGATGAATATCCGAGTTACAAGTTTTGGTACGCAGTTAAGACAATGTGGAAATTGTTTCACAGTTCATGCCACCTGGAACACCATAGTGTGATGATGTGTCTGAATGTCATAGCCACGCCCTATTTGATATGGTGCATACTATGATGTCTCTTATCGAATTACCACTATCGTTTATGGGTTATGCATTAGAGACAACCGCATTCACTTTAAATAGGGCACCGCGTATTTCCGTTGAGATGACACAGTATGGACTGAGGTTTAGAGAAATGTAAGCTGCCGTTTCTTGAAAGTTTGGGGCTGCGATGCTTATGTGAAAAAGGTTTCAGTCTAATAAGCTCGAACCCAAAGCGGTGAAAGCATCTTCATAGGATATCCAAAACAGTTGGATACATCTCCTATCTCAGATCCGGAAGCAAAGTGTTTGTTTCTAGAAATAGATCCTTTCTCGAGGAAAGGTTTCTCTTGAAAGAATTGAGTGGGAGAGTGGTGGAACTTGATGAGGTTATTGAACTGTCACTTCAACCAGTGTGTAGCAGGGCGCAGGAAGTTGTTCCTGTGGCGCCTACACCAATTGAATTGGAAGCCGATGATAGTGATCATTGGAGCTTCGGATCAAGCTACTACAAACCTCGTAGGTCGACAAAGGTCGCATACTACTACTGAGTGGTAACCCTGTCTTGGAGGTCATGTTGTTGAGCAACAATGAACCTGCGAGTTATGGAGAAAGCAATGGTGGGCCCGGATTCCGACAAATGGCTGTAGGCCATGAAATCCGAGAGAGAATCCATGTATGAAATGAAGTGTAGACTTTGGAAGAACTGCTTGATGGTAGTAAGACTATTAAGTAAAGATGGATCTTTAAAAGGAAGACATACGATGATGGTGATAAGTCACTATTAAGAAAAGCTCGACTTGTCGCAAAGATGTTTTCCACAAGATCAAAGAGTTGACTATGATGTGACTTTCTCACTCGTAGCGATGCTAAAAGTCTGTTAGAATTATGTTAGTAGTTGCTGCATTATTTGTGAAATATTGCACATAGGAAGTCAAAACATTGTTTCCTCGACGGTTTCCTTGAGGAAATATTGTATGTGATACAATGAGAATGTTTTGTCGATCCTAAGGATACTAACAAGTATGCAAGCTCTAGCGATCCTTCAGTGGACTTGTGCAAGCATCTCGGAGTTGGAATATACACTTTGATGAGATGATCAAAGATTCTGGGTTTGTACAAGGTTTATGAGAAACTTGTATTTTCAAAGAAGTGAGTGGGAGCACTACAGAATTTCTGATAAGTATATGTGGTTGATATATTGTGGATCAGAAGTAATGTAGAATTTCTGTAAAGCATAAAAGGTTATTTGAAAGGAGTTTTTCAAAGGAATACCTGGATTGCGCTACTTGAACATTGAGCATCAAGATCTATGGAGATAGATCGAACCGCTTAATAGAAGTTTCAACAAGATGCATGCATTGACAAGTTTTTGAAGGAGTTCAAAATAGATCAACAAAGAAGGAGTTTTTGGTTGTGTTGTAAGGTGTGAATTTGAGTAAGACTCAAAACCTGACACAGACAGAGTAAAGAGAATAGACGAAGGTCATCTTCTATCCCTTGGCCGTAGAATCTGAAGTATGCCATGCTGAGTACCGCACCTGATGTGTGCCTTGCCTCAAAGTCTGTTGAGAGGTACACAGAGTGATCCATGATTGAATCACTAGCGGCGGTCAAAATTTATCCTTAGTAACTAATGGACAAAGGAATTTTTCTTGATTATGGAGGTGGTTAAAGAGTTCGTCGTAAAGGGTTACATCGATGCAAGCTTTGACACTAATCCGAATAACTATGAGTAGTGAAACGGATTCATATAGTAGAGTAGATATTTGGAGTATTTCCGAATAGCACGTAGTAACAGCATCTATAAGATGACATAAAGATTTGTAAAGAACACACGGATCTGAAAGTTTCAGAACCGTTGACTAAAACCTCTCTCACGAGCAAGACGTGATCAGACCCCTGAACTATATGGGTGTTGGATTCGTTAGAATCACATGGTGATGTGAACTAGATTATTGACTCTAGTGCAAGTGGGAGACTGTTGGAAATATGCCCTAGAGGCAATAATAAATTAGTTATTATTATATTTCTTTGTTCATGATAATCGTTTATTATCCATGCTATAATTGTATTGATTGGAAACACAATACTGGTGTGGATACATAGACAAAACACTGTCCCTAGTAAGCCTCTAGTTGACTAGCTCGTTGATCAAAGATGGTCAAGGTTTCCTAGCCATAGGCAAGTGTTGTTACTTGATAATGGGATCACATCATTAGGAGAATCATGTGATGGACTAGACCCAAACTAATAAACGTAGCATGTTGATCGTGTCATTTTATTGCTACTATTTTCTGCGTGTCAAGTATTTATTCCTATGACCATGAGATCATATAACTCACTGGCACCGTAGGAATGCCTTGTGTGTATCAAACGTCACAATGTAACTGGGTGACTATAAAGATGCTCTATAGGTATCTCCGAAGGTGCCCGTTGAGTTAGGATGGATCAAGACTGGGATTTGTCACTCCGTGTGACAGAGAGGTATCTCGGGGCCCACTTGGTAATACAACATCACACACAAGCCTTGCAAGCAATGTGACTTAGTGTAAGTCACGGGACCTTGTATTATGGAACGAGTAAAGAGACTTGCCGGTAAACGAGATTGAAATAGGTATGCGGATACCGACAATCGAATCTCGGGCAAGTAACATACCGAAGGACAAAAGGAATGACATACGGGATTATATGAATCCTTGACATTGAGGTTCAACCGATAAGTTATTCGGAGAATATGTAGGATCCAATATGGGCATCCAGGTCCCGCTATTGGATATTGACCGAGGAGTACCTCGGGGCATGTCTGCATAGTTCTCGAACCCGCAGGGTCTGCACACTTAAGGTTCGGCGATGTTTCGGTATAGTTGAGTTATAGGAATGGTCCGGAGGTAAAGATTGATATATAGGAAGTCCTGTTTTGGTCACCGGAAAAGTTTCGGGCTCATCGGTAGTGTACGGGAGTGCCGGGAGGGGTGCCGGGGACCATCGGGATGGGTGTCATGCCCCAAGGGGTCTAATGGGCTATGGGAAGAGATAAACCATCCCCTAGTGGGCTGGAATAAGTTCCCACTAAGGCCCATAAGGTTTGAGAAGGAAAAAACACAAGGTGGAAAGAGTTTCCAAGTGGGAAGGTGGAATCCTACTCCAAGTAGGATTGGAGCAGGACTCCTCCACCTCCATATTCGGCAAACCTTGAGGGTTTGAGGCTGCCTCCTCCCCTCCCTCCCTCCTACATATACTAGAGGTATTGAGGATTTTTGAGACACAACTTTTGCCACGGCAGCCCGACCACATACCTCCACAGTTTTTCCTCTAGATCGTATTTCTGCGGAGCTCGGGCGGAGCCCTGCTGAGATAGATCATCACCAACCTCTGGAGCGCCGTCACGCTGCCGGAGAACTCATCTACCTCGCCGTCTCTCTTGCTGGATCAAGAAGTCCGAGATCATCGTCGAGCTGTACGTGTGCTGAACGCGGAGGTGCCGTCTATTCGGCACTAGATCGGAACGGATCGTGAGATGGATCGCAAGATGGTTCATGTAACGGATCGCGAGATGGTTCGTGGGACGGATCGCGGGACGGATCGTGGGACGGATCGCGGGACGGTTCGTGGGACGGTTCGCGGGGCGGATCGCGGGACATGAGGACGTTCCACTACATCAACCGCGTTTCTTAACGCTTCTGCTGTGCGATCTACAAGGGTACGTAGATCGGAAATCTCCTCTCGTAGATGAACATCACCATGATAGGTATTGCGTGTGCGTAGGAAATTTTTTGTTTCCCATGCGACGTTCCCCAACAATTCATCATTCTGGTGGTCGCCATGACGGGGAGGGAGTAGTTTAACCTCGGGGCTGAGGGTATGTGATACGTCTCCAACGTATCTATAATTTTTGATTGGTCTATGCTATTATATTATAAATCTTGTATGCTTTATATGCATTTATATGATTTTTTCTATCATTTTTGTAAAATAACCTATTAACCCCGTGCCAAGTGTTAGTTGCTATTTTCTACGTGATTTTGGCGTTTCACGAAACCAGTACCAAAGGGAGTCCCAATGCTACAAGACCTTTTGATTCTTTTTCTAGATCAAAATAGGACCTAGAAGCTTCGAAGGGAGACGAGACGACACACAAGGAGACAACAAGGCGACATGGTGTACCGAGGGGGTAGGCGTGATCTCTTACCTTGTGGGCCCCTTGTGGCTCCGTATCACCTAATTCCACCCCCATAAATTTTCCTATATTGAGAAAAAAAAATCAGAGAGCCACCCGAAACACTTTTTTCGCTGCCGCAAGTCTCTATTCCGATGGGAGGCCATCTGGAGACCATTTTCGGTGCCTTGCTGGATGGGGAATTAATCATGGAAGCCATCAACATCAACCTTCACTACACCACAACACTGATGTGAGGAAAATAAAACTGTCGGAGAAGTCTCTTGAAAGGGCAGATATACTACTCGGAGAGTGGTTCTCCTGGCAGATAGAACTGCCACGCGAATGGGTGCGAGGGATTACTTCTCACGGCAGATAGATTTCTCCCGGCAGTTTTCCTGTCGAAACATACATATTTGCCGGCAATTAGTTTTCTCCCTGCAAATTCTTTAGGGCAAAGGAATTTCAATTACAAGCAATTGAAGTGCCGGTACAAACTTGTTGACCCGAAAGTTTTTATGCCGTCACATTGATTTCACTAGAAATTTCTTCAACATTTATCTATAATTTAATAACAATTCACAATATATAATTTAATATCCATTCATAATATTTTAGGCAATGAGGACATATCACACAATTTATCGATACACTTCAATGAGAGTTACATACGTGCCTCACGGGAAACCTTAATCTGCATCTCATAAACATAACAAGACAATATATAACAAGTACATATATATGTTATTTCTAGATGTGCTACATAACCAAAATGAAGTTGTGCGGCAAAAGGGTATGTGGCCATACTATGGATGTTACAAAATGGGCAAAGCTAGCCTCCAGGTTCAAAAACAAACATATTACATTATCATTCCAGCACTGAAAATTGAAGGTCTTCCAGATCTTCGAAACCTCCAACTTGTTGTTTATCTTTGGGAAACCTGCAACAGACCGGAAACTCAAAATGAAGCTCTTGTTTCAGATTTTGAATGAACACATTAAAGATTATGACATAGCAAATGGGGCCTAAGCTGTTTCGCAACCCCAAACGTGGCCAACAGCCAAGAGCAAGGCCGCAGCATGTCGCGGCATGACAACGCGTATAGAGTCATGTTCTTCGCATGCTCGGTTTTAAAAAAAGAGATTGGGGGTTCTTTTTTTAATAAAGAGAAAATACCGCGGTTTTCACAATACTGCAGTTATAAATGTCATAGGTTTTTGGGTTGCCAAACAACTCACAGTAATTAAAACAGTAGTAATTTAGAAAATTGTAGTATTCCTATACTACTTAGACAAAACTGAGCTACCAAACGGGGCCTAAACCTAGTTTGGCAACACCACTTTTGAAAAAACATGGTATTCCAAATCCTAAGTATTTCAATACATGGGTTATAAATACTTCAGTTTCTAAAAATCATAGTTTTTCTCAGTTTTGAGCCGACAGCTAAGTAGTCATTTGTACGTAGCAAAATATCAAAGCAATGTAGCCCTCAGTAATTCAATACTATTGTATTCTAATGCTTGGGCAATGAATGCCTCGGTTTCTAAAAGTTGAAGTTTTCCTCTGCTTTGGCAAAAGTACACAGAGTTTAACAAGCACAATCTAATTTTCCTCTCGGTTTGGAAAAAAGAGGTCTAGACCTCTTTTTTAGACACGGTAAAAAAACTACAGTTTTGGAGATATTACGGTTTTGTAAACTAAAGTATTTGTTAATGCCAAACAGATCAAAGTCTTTAAAACCATGGCTTTTTTCAAAAACCATGGCATTTTTCTAAAACTTAAAAAATACATTGGTGCTAAACACAGCCCAAAGCTTTACTATCACAGCAAAAAATCATGTATACAGATTGAGCAATCAATGATTTTTTTTTACTTTCACCGACCAATGTAAATATTCAGCCAACAAAAATGCAGCGAGCGCGAGTTGGCTTAGAGGGCTCGAAGGCTCGGTATAGGAAGTCTCGTGCCGTGCACCGTGACTTCATGACTAGCGTGTTAAACACTATGTGTGTCAAGTACGTGTACAAGTGCTAAATTGGTACAAATCTTATAGCTATTAGATGTGTGATGAAGAACTTAGATGTGACGTAACTATTTCATATTTAGATGTAAGATATCAATCACATACATTATTTTGCACTCATAATGATGATTACTTGGGTTTATTATTATGGGTTTGCTATTTCACATCTAGTTGTGAAACCTCACATCTAAGTTCATCATTATAGGATAAAATTTTGCTATTCGATTCATGCTACTATCCTTCACACTCGCATGTCCCAAGCAGTTGTGCTTGTTGCTTAGTTACGTCATGTTGTCTTCGTTGGGCTTGATCCAATGGCGAAAATAACCAATTTCTTTTGTGCACTTTTTGTGGGTCAGGTTGTTCGTGTGTTTGATTGTTGTTATTTGTTTGAAGCAATGTAATTGATAGCGGAGAATGCATTCTCCAAAGAAAATAAAAAGAGCACGGAGAAGCAAGATAATGTATAGGTGCACTTCGTGAGCTATATGGTCCTAGAGTGTCAACTTGTAGTCTTTGTTCGGTCTTTTGGAACAAGGTTCTTTAATAAAATTTCCTTTTTTGTTCTTTTCATTTTTTTTTTGGTTTTAAAACTTTTGTTTTTGTGTTTTCTCTTTGTTTTGGTCTTTTTAAAATCCATGATTTTTTAAGTTTATAAGTCTATTTTAAATTCGTTGTTTGATTTAGTTTTGTAAATTTTGTACAAGCATTCTATCTTCTACCTCGCTTGCCATTGTTTATTGTCTATTTTGTTGTTGGCTTGTTTGGGTTCGTTTTTGTTAGCCCTTGATTCACAACTAGGGCCTAACCTCTTTTTATCCGAATTGCAAGTTCATCCTGGACTAGCAGATGGGATCCGGTCTTTCTTTTATCCTAGTTGTAAGTCCAACCTCGGCTCGTAGCCGGGGTCAGTCCTTTTTTGTCTCGGTTGCGAGTCCACCCTCCACTTGCAATTGGGACCCGTTCTTTTTTGTCTCAGTTGCAAATCCATCATCACTCGTAACGGGAACCCAACCTTATTCTTTTAGTTGCAAGTCCACCCACGACTTGTAAGTGGGGTCTGATCTTTTTTTGTCCAAGTTGCAATCCCTCAACTCGTAACTAGGGGTCTAACCTTTTTTGCCTCATTTTGAAGTCCACCCTCTAGTTGAAACTTGGGCTTGACCTTTTTTTCCGGTAGCAAATCCAAACTCAACTCGCAACTTGACCTTGACAATTTTTTTGTCCTAATAGCAAGTCCGCCCTCCACTCGCAACTGGGGTTCGATCTTTTTTTATTCCAGTTGGAAGTTCACCCTCAATTCTTAACTATGTCCCAACATTTTTTGTCCTAGTTGCAAGTCTAGTTCCTACTCACAAATGGGGTCATGCCATTTTTTGTCTAAGTTCCAAGTCCACCCTCGACTCATAACTGGGGCCCAACCTTCTTTTCTGAGTTGCAAGTCCACCATTGAGGAGATCCAACCTTTTTTGTTCGAGTTGCAAGTCCACTACCGACTAGCAACTAGGGCTCAACCTTTTTTTGCTCGAGTTGCAAGTCCACCGTCCACTCATAACTAAGGCCTAACCTTTTTCACTTGAGTTGAAAGTCCAACTTCGACTCACAACTAGGGTTCAACCTTCTTTGTCCGAGTTGCAAGACCATCGTCAATTCACAACGGGGGCTCGGCCTTTTCTTGTCCCAGATGCAAGTCCACTCTCGACTCGCAACCAGACTTCAACCTTTTTTGTCCGAGTTGCAAGTCCGATCTCGACTCACAACTCAGGTCCGATTTTTTTACTCTCAGTTACGAGTCCATCCTCAACTTCCGGGTCCGAACTTTTTTTATCCACAAATGAGCATGCACAAGTAGCTAGTATACGTTTTTGTTTTATTTTGTTCCTGTGTTTTCTGTTTTTTTATTTCATCATTGGTTTTCCTCTCCTTTTTTCTATTTTAGAAAGTTATGCACACTTTTTTCGTTTTTTTGATTCTTTTCGTTTTTTCATAAATTCACATATTTCAATAAATGCTCCAAAAATTGTAAATTTGTTCACTTTTTCTAAAATTGTTCGTGTTTATCTTTTTTCATTAAAAATGTGTACAATTTTTGTTCTCTTATTATTTATCTATTTTCTCTATTTGTTTTTTTTCTTTTTTCAATTCTTTTTGTTTTACCTACTTTTGCTTTATTTTTTATTTTTTAACATTCCTGAACCTTTTTCAAACTATGGACATTTTTGAAATCATCAATTTTTTGCAAATTTGTGAACATATTTTCTGAATATGCGAACAAATTTTGGATCATGAATATTTTTCCTAATCCATGAACATTTTTTGAATGCACAATCAATTGTTTACTATGATTTTGAACATAATTTAGTGTATTTAAACAAATTGTCATTGTGTACAATGAAAAAAGTTCATAAGATATAGAAAAGTTCACTATATATTAAACAAAGGTTCAATGTATATTGCAAAAAATTAGTGTGTTCTCAAAAAAATGATCATCATATATTAAAGGATTGTTCACCGTATATGTGAACATTTTTTGTATTTGTTAATATTTTATTCTAGTTGAAAATTTTATGTAAATTCCTGAACACGTTTTTTTGAAATATATTTTGATCAAACTTTGTTCCTTACTGAAAAGAGTTGTAAATTATTAGGGTGAAAAACGCAAAAAATAAAAGTAAAAAAAAACGTAAAAATGGTAACATTGAAGCTAGCGGAGGAATTTGATAAATCGACACACTTTTCCTTGTATTTGGATGCCATGACACATCTTTCTTTTTGTCTGATAAAATGACACACCTTTGAGTAGTAGCTAGATAAAATTCTACAAATTGAGCTTTCTCCACTATTTCCCGTTCTGAACCAACGCAACAGATTATTCTGGACGAGATTACCGTGTTGGACGTTTGACCCATTAGCAGTTTCGTTTGAAGTATAAGAGGAAGAGAAAGTACAGTGCCATTGCTCATCGAACAGAATGACCAAAAGGACAGGAGGCGGGAGACAAAGCAGACGGAGATGACTCACTGGACCGCTGCCTCGCCGCTTTACTTCCACCCATATTCTGGCAATGTACTGCTAGAGCACAGACGTACAACCAAGCAAGTTTGCAAGTACAGTAGCTTACGCTTCAGTGGTCAATGCATAGACGTACTAGCCATCCGCTCCTTTGACGTGAACACGAAAAACAATAAAAGAAATAACGTGGCACTAACATCATAATGAGACGTGAGGTATTATTTTACATCTAGATGTGATGTAGACGGACATTTATTGTTAAATCTCTTTAAACGGGACTGGCATCATGGCCTTGAACCTTATCCACCACTATTTCTCCAGTTTAGCCTGTTGACGAGAGCACGCAGTTGCCTATCTCTGTAAAGGCAAAGAACAAACACAAATAAGGTCACCCATCAACTCCGATACATCTTCTCCGGAAAAGAAAAATACTCACTTGGTTGCTGGTAGACGATGGAACCAGCGCCGTTGAAGTTGCAGGAATTGGCGGAGCGGGCGTTGCGCTGGTAGTAGTCGTTGAAGGCGTAGGACGCGTGCGCGACCTTGGTGTCGGGATCGAAGCAACGCGCGCCGCGCTGGATTGCGCTGCAGTCTGCGCCGTTGCCACACGCGTAGTCTAGTGCTATCTGCAGTCGTGTGTCCCCGACCGCCGCATTGGCTACGCACCAGCTGACTGCCGTCTTCGGGTCGCAAATGCCTTGAGACATTTCAACTGTCAAGCTATCTCAACTCTGAAATAGATAACATGCCCGACGATGGCGAGTTTAGCACAAGACTCACCGGCAGGTTGCTGGTAGACGATAGAGCCGGCGCCGCTGAAGTCGCACGTCCCGCTGGCCCGGCCCTTGCGCTGGTAGTAGTCGTTGAAGGCGTAGGACGCGTGCGCGACCTTGGTGTTGGGCTCGTAGCACGGCTTTCCTGGCTGGATGGCGCCGCAGTCCGCCCCGTTGCTGCACGCGTAGTCCAGCGCGGCCTGCAGGCGAGCGTCTCCGACCGCCGCGTTCGCCACGCACCAGCTGGACTTGGTTGGGCCGGGGCTGGGGCTGGGGCTGCTGCCGGCCCTGAAGTCGACCGCATACACCGGCTGCCCGCTCGGCTCGAACAGGCCGAAGTTCCGCTCGTCGACAGGCTTGTCGTTCTCGTTGAAAAGGGCGAAGATGTAGACGGAGATGTCGTCGGCGGCGGTGCCGGCGCCGACGACGAGCGAGCTGTACGTGGTGCTGGCCCCGCCAGATTGCACGTGCTTGACGAGGTTAGCGTTGTAAGCCTGGGCGTTCTCCTTGGTGGCCCCCACCGCCTGTGGGCAGTAGGAGCACCACCCGGATTCCCCCGTTACCACGGGCACACTCCGGCGGTGCGTTCCCCTGAGCATGGCCTCCACGGTGCGCTTGGTGGAGGAGGCCCGCAGATTGTCTATCGCATAGTACACGGCGTCTAGCTGGGCGTCAAACAGGTTGTCGTACCTGATGCCGGTCCTATTGTCGACGACGCCGTCGTTCGGGCGGAACGTCGCGTAGTTGAGGTTGATTGTGTCTGGTTGGGACGTGTACGTGTAGTAGGGGTAGATATTGGCCATGAGGTAGGAGCCCGTCTGTTCGAGGAAGTCGATCATGGGGCTCATCACCGACTGGGCGATGTCGTCCTGGAACAAGCTCTCGGATGGCGGGAACGATTTCTTGAGCGCATTGAACGCGATCGGCGTGGTCACCTTCATGGCGTTGGAGAGGCCGAGGCCAGTCAGCGCCGCCTGCACGTTCTTCATGGCCGGGAGGAGCTGCGACGTGAGCCCCTTTGCCTGGTTGAAGACCTCGTTCCCTACCGTCACGCCGCGGATGTCCGTGGCAGGGTAATAGGGCACCAAATTGTTCTTGGCCCACTGTACAGCCCAGTTGGGATCCGCGGCCGCAATGGCGACATTCTCGTTGGGCACCGCCACCACCACCTTGATGCCGGTGTTCTTCATTGCGGTGAGCACCGTGGAGTCGGTGTCGTACACCCTCACCATCGTGATGCCATTGCGCTTCAGCAGCTGCACCACCGACGCTGGGTCCATCAGGTTGTTCCCGATCCTCCCGTAGCTCACACCCACCTCGCCTGCCTCTGCATTGTATACACATACATCAAAACCGATGCCACTGTTACGCTGCTGCACCCGCCGGAACTTAATTTATAGGTCACGGTTATTACCTGCACGGGAGAAGAAGAGCATAGGCAATGCCGCGCAGAGGAGGACAAGGAGGAGGCGAGTGAGTGCCATGCTTTGCTAAAGTGGATTGTGGAGAGGGCAGAGTATGAGGAGGCGAAGGATGGGGAACAAGTAAAAGGAAGAGCGTGGATTTATAGCCAGCGCCATGCATATGGATTCGAAGCTTGGCGTCGGTTTTCTTTGGCAAATAAACGATGTGAGTGACTTCGGCGACCAACCGATAGCAAAGTACGACTGATAGTTTGTCATTTCCCCATCTGTGTGGACTGTGGGTGTGCAAGTTGCAGCAACTTCAAAATGAGGACTGAAATCGGTGTTAAACAACTTTTAAATACGGTGTTGAAAAGAAGGGGAACAAATTCCTACCCTCCCACCTCCTCTCCGGCGACGGTGTGGCCCCCGGGCGACCGGCCACGGCCTGCCTCCCCGTCCTCCAGCCCCCTCTTCCTCTCCTCTCCGCCGCCGTCGCTGACACCTACGGCCGGCCTGGCCCCGGGTTCTCTGGTGGCGGCTGCCACATGACCTTCCCCTCGCGGTGACTCTCCCGCGCGGGACAGAGCTGCATCACGGGTTGCTCCTAGGCGGCAACGGTCCATGCGGCAGCGGGACTCCCTGGCGCGGCGTGGACGGACGGCTCGGCGGCAGCGTCATAGTTGGGGGTGGGGTGACGCCGCAGCACGATCTGGTGACAGCCTCCCGACCCAGATCTGGGCCCTGCGGGGCCCACCTGGGCCTGGGCCGGCCAACGGCGATGCGGGTTTGCAGCGGAACTTCCGGGAGGCGGGGGTGCAACGACGGGCAGTTGGGTGTTGGCGACGTCGCTGCCAACCCGCTGCACCATGACCGGCAAGGCTTAGCGGGCCTGTTTTGGGCCTGGCTGCGCTAGGGGTGGCCTGGTATGCCCTGATGCCGTGTCCGGTCGATGGCCGCGGCGATGCCGGAGGCTGAGGCCTCCCGCGCGTCGGCGGTGGAGGTGGATCTCCTCTCGCTCGGTTTCGGTGTCGCTGCTCCGTCGTTTGGCGCAGCTCTTTGGTCTCATTGGCCTCATGTTGGTGTTCGCAGTGAGACTGCGTGGATGGTGGCACAACCGTGCTCGCGCATGGGGTTAGACGGTGGTTTGGCTGGTCGGCTCTGGATGGACGGTGGGGTTTGGAGTGCGGTAGAAATCCTTGCCGGTTTGTCCGGCTCGGATGCGGTGACACGGAGGGGTGCAACAATTTCTTCCTGAGGGTGTCGGTGGTAGCCATCCCCTGCGTCCTTCCATCTGTCGGGGGAAACCTTAGGACTCGTCCAGGCAGCAGCGTCGTTGTCATCACATCCCTTCTTGGAGGTTCTGCTTGGCACGCGGCGGATCGGAGTCTCGGGCTGTGTTGGTTTGTCTCTAGAAGGCAGAGTGGTGGCGGGTCATCCGCTTTTTGTCGAGCTGCCGCTGTTGGCATTTGTTTCTTTTTTGTATTATGTGCTTGATGTGTTGTTTGCCCCATAAAAGTTCTCTCTACGGTGTTGGTTGCTTTTTATACAAAGCGGGGGAAAATCCTTTTTCGGTAAATACGGTGTTGTTATAAACCGTATCTCTCTAGGATTCTCTAGTGTTGTGTTAGTTATGGATTGTTGGGCTGTTGAGATTGAATCCTTGGAGATCAATCCACCCCGCAACCAACCTCTCGTTGTAATCCGATGTAATTTTTTGGCTTCGGCCCCCTATATAACACGCAACGCGTCTCTGCCCAAAGGCATACACTTAACCTATCGCTTTCATATGGTATATAGAGCCTGTCTCTTCCAATACATCTCGATCATGTGTTCCGCCTCCACCCCCGTTGCCATGGCCGCCCCTTCGCTCGCTGCTCTCGCCACACCATCTCCGAGAAGCTCACCCGCAACAACTTCCTCGTTTGGAAGGCGCAAGTCTTGCCGCACATTCGAGCAGCAGGCATGATGGGCTTCCTCGATGGTACAATCAAGGAGCCACCGTCGTCCTCCTCTCCGAGAAGGAGGTCACTGGCAATACGGAGGTTACCTCCATGCCAAAAGTTGAGTACTTTCTGTGGGTAACTCGGTGTTGGGGAATGTTGCATGGGAAACAAAAAAATTCCTACGCACACGCAAGACCTATCCATGGTGATGATCATCTACGAGAGGGGAGATAGGATCCACATACCCTTGTAGATCGCTAAGCAGGAATCATTAGGAAACACGGTTGATGTAGTCGAACTTCTTCGCAGTCCAAATCGCAAGCCGTCCCATGAACTACGTCCTGATCTAGCGTCGAACAGACGACACCTCCGCATTCAGCACACGTGCAGCTCGATGACGATTACCGCATACTTGATCTAGCAAGACAGACGAAGAGGTAGCTGAATTCTCCAGCAGCACGACAGCGTGGAGGTGATGGTCATGGAGCTACTCCGGCAGGGCTTCACCGTACCATATCGAACTAGCTACGGAGTGTCACGAAGTGGTGGAGGGAGAGAGGGTTGTGCCTTGGATTGAGGTGCAAAAATTCTCTCTCACCTCCACTATATATATGAGGGAGGGGAGCGGTGGAGACCTAGGGTTCGGCCGGCGCAAGGAGAGGGGGAGGAGTCCCCCTTCAATACGACTTGCAGGAGGAGTCCCCTTCCCCAATTTGGTTTGGCCCTCCACCTCTCTTTCCTTCTTCCCTTGGCCGAATAGGCCCACTTGGGCTGGCCAGCAGCCCACCAGGGGCTGGTGCACCACCCTTGGGCATCTTTGGTTCCCTCTCGGGCGGCTGGCGCCTCCCGGTGGAACTCCGGAACCCATTCGTCACTCCCGGTACTTTACGAGTAATGCCCGAAAACCTTCTGGAAGCCAAATGGGGACTTCCTATGTATCAATCTTCGTCTCCGGACCATTCCAGAAACCCTCGTGACATCTGAGATCTCATCCGAGACTCCAAACAATATTTGTTTACCAACATCAATAGTTCAACTATACCAAAACGTCACCGAACTTTAAGTGTGTAGACCCTGCGGGTTCGAGAACTATGTAGACATGACCGAGACACTCCCCGGTCAATATCCAATAGCAGGACCTGGATGTCCATATTGGATCCTACATAGTCTACGAAGATCTTTATCGGTTGAACCTCTATGTCAAGGATTCAGTTAATCCCGTATATCATTCCCTTTGTCCTTCGATATGTTACTTGTCCATGATTCGATCGTGGTATCTCTATGCCTATTTCAATCTCGTTACCGGCAAGTCTCTTTACTCGTTCCGTAATACAAAATCCCATGTCTAACTCTTTAGTCACATTGCTTGCAAGGCTTGTTTGTGATGTTGTATTACCGAGTGTGCCCCGAGATACCTCTCTGTCATACGGAGTGACAAATCCCAGTCTTGATCCATGCTAACTCAACGGACACCTTGAGAGATACCAGTAGAGCACCTTTATAGTAACCCAGTTACGTTGCGACGTTTGGTACACAAAAGGCATTCCTCCGGTGTCAGTGAGTTACATGATCTCATGGTCATAGGAATATGTACTTGACATGCAGAAAACAGTAGCAATAAAATAACACGGTCTCATGCTACGTTCATAGTTTGGGTCTTGTACTTCACATGATTCTCCTAATGATGTGATACTGTTATCAAGTGACAACACTTGTCTATGGCTAGGAAACATTAACCATCTTTGATCAACGAGCTAGTCATTTAGAGGATCACTAGGGACAGTGTTTTGTCTATGTATCCACGCATGTATTTGTGTTTCCATTCAATACAATTCTTGCATGGATAATAAACGATTATCTTGAGACACGAAATATAATAATAATTATTTTATTATTACCTCTATGGCATATTTCCAACAGTCTCCCATATGTACTAGAGTCAATAATCTAGCTTCACATCACTATGTGATTTACACTGTAACGAATCTAACACCCATACAGTTCTTGTGTTGATGATGTTTTGCTCGTGGAAGAGGCTTAGTCAACGGGTGTGCAACATTCAGATCCATGTGCACTTTGCAAATATTTATGTCCTCCTCCTTGATGTAAACGCGGATGGCATTGAAGCGTCATTTTATGTGTCTGGTCCTCTTGTGAAACCTTGGTTCCTTCGCTAGAGCAATGTCACCAATGTTGTCACAAAACATATCTATTGGATCCAGTGAACTTGGCACAACTCCAAGATCTGTCATGAACTGCTTCATCCACACACCCTCTTTAGCCGCCTCCGAGGTAGCTATGTACTCCACTTCGTATGTAGAATCAGCCAGGATGCTCTACTTGGAATTGCACCAGCTTACTGCACCCCCATTGGGAATACATACGTATCTGGTTTGTGACTTAGAGTCATCCGGAACAGTGTCGAAGCTTGCATCGACGTAACCCTTTACGATGAGCTCTTCGTCACCTCCCTAAATGAGAAACATTTCCTTAGTCCTTTTCAGGTACTTCAGAATATTTTTGAACGTAGTCCAGTGCTCCATTCCTGGATTACTTTGAAACCTTCCCTCCATAATTATGGCAAGGGTGACATCAGGTCTTGTGGACAACATTGCATACATGACAGACCCTATGGATGAATCATAGGGGACGATACTCATCTTTTCTCTATCTTCTGGAGTCACTGGGCATTGAGTCTTACTCAACTTTATACCTTGTAACACAGTTAAGAACCCTTTCTTGGATTGTTCCATTTTGAACTTCTTCAAAATCTTATCAAGGTATGTGCTCTATGAAAGTCCTATCAGGCGTCTTGATCTATCTCTATAGATCTTGATGCCTAATATGTAAGCAGATTCTCCCAGGTCCTTCATTGAAAAACTTTTATTAAAGTAAACCTTTATGCTTCCCAAAAGTTCTATATTGTTTCCAATCAGCAATATGTCATTCACATATAATATTAGAAACGTTATAGAGCTCCCACTCACTTTCTTGTAAATACAAGCTTCTCCAAAAACTTGTATAAACCCAAACGCCTTGATCACCTCATCAAAGCGTTGATTCCAACTCCGAGATGCTTAAACCAGTCCATAAATGGATCGCTGGAGTTTTCATACTTTGTCAGCATTCTATGGATCAAAAAAACCTTCCGGTTGCATCATATACAACTCTTCCTTAAGAAACTCGTTAAGGAACGCTGTTTTGACATCCACCTCCCATATTTCAAAATAGAAAACTGAAGCTATTGCTAACATGATTCCGACGGACTTAAGCGTCGCTATAGGTGAGAACGTCTCATCGTAGTCAACTCCGTGAACTTGTGAAAAACCCTTTACCACAAGTCGAGCTTTATAGACGGTCACATTACCGTCCCAGTCCGTCTTCTTCTTAAAGATCCAGTTGTTCTGAATGACCTTTCTCCCTTTAGGTAATACTTCCAAAGTCCATAATTAATTTTCATACATAGATCCTATATCGGATTTCATGGCCTCTAACCATTTGTTGGAATCCAGGCCCACCATTGGTTCTCCATAGCTCGTAGGTTCATTGTTGTCCAACAACATAATTGATAAGACAGGGTTCCCATACCACTCAGGAGCAGTACGTGCCTTTGTCAACCTACGGGGTTCCACAACAACTTGATCTAAAGTTTCACGATCATCATCATTAGCTTCCTCTTCAACAGGTGTAGCTTCCACAAAAACTTCTTTCTGTCCTGCGCCACCATCTGGTTGAAGCAAAGGTTCTATAACCTCAACAAGTTCTATCTTCCTCCCACTCAATTCTTTTGAGAGAAACTCTTTCTCAAGAAATGCTTCATTTTTAGAGAAAAACACTTTGCCTTCGGATCTAAGATAGAAGGTGTACCCAACTGTCTCTTTTGGGTATCCTATGAAGACACACTTTTCCGCTTTGGGTTCCAGCCTGAAAAGAAGGTTTTTGACATAAGCATCACATCCCCAAACAACAAAAAAATTGCCTTCTTGCCATACCACGGTTCATATGGTGTCGTCTCAATGGATTTTGATGGTGCCCTATTTAAAGTGAATGTAGCTGTCTCCAATGCATAGCCCCAAAACTATAACGACAAATCGGTAAGAGACATCATAGAACGCACCATATCTAATAAAGTACGATTACGATGTTTGGACACACCATTACGCTGTGGTGTTCTGATGACCCACAAGTATAGGGGATCAATCTAGTCCTTTCGATAAGTAAGAGCGTCGAACCCAACGAGGAGCAGAAGGATCTGACAAGTGGTTTTCAGCAAGGTAACATCTGCAAGCGCTGAAATTATCGGTAACAAGTGATTGTATGGTGAGATGATTCGTAGCAAGCAACAAGTAACAAAAGTAGAAATGGTGCAGCAAAGTGGCCCAATCCCTTTTGTAGCAAGGGACAAGCCTGGACAAAGTCTTATAGGAGGAAAAACACTCCCGAGGACACACAGGAATTTCTGTCATGCTAGTTTTCATCATGTTCGTATGATTCGCGTTCGTTACTTTGATAGTTTGATATGTGGGTGGACCGGCGCTTGGGTATTGACCTTACTTGGACAAGCATCCCACTTATGATTAAACCCTCTCGCAAGCATCCGCAACTACGAAAGAAGAATTAAGACAAAGTCTAACCATAGCATTAAACTAGTGGATCCAAATCAGCCCCTTACGAAGCAACGCATAAACTAGGGTTTAAGCTTCTATCACTCTAGCGACCCATCATCTACTTACTACTATCCAATTCCTTCCTCTGTACCCAAATAATGGTGAAGTGTTATGTAGTCGACGTTCACATAACACCACTAGAGGAAAAACAACATACAACATATCAAAATAGCGAACAAATACCAAATTCACATGACTACTATTAGCATGACTTATCCCATGTCCTCGGGAACAAAAGTAACTACTCACAAAGCATAATCATGTTCATGACAAGAGAGGTAATGAGTAGCATCAAGGATCTGAACATAAACTCTTCCACCAAATAATCCAACTAGCATCAACTACAAGGAGTAATTAACACTACTAGCAACCTTACAAGTACCAATCGGAGTCGTGAGACGGAGATTGGTTACAAGTGATGAACTAGCGTTTGGAGATGAGATGGTGCTGATGAATATGTTGATGGTGATGATTTGCCTCCGATGAGAGGAGTGTTGGTGATGACGATGGCGACGATTTCCCCCTCCGGGAGGGAAGTTTCCCAGGCAGGTTCGTCCTGCCGGAGCTCTAGATTGGTTCTGCTCAAGTTCCGCCTCGTGGCGGCGGCGACTCCACGAAAAAGCTCTCTCCTCATTTTTTTCCGTACGAAACCCTTCATATAGCAAAAGATGAGCGCCGGAGGGGCAACAGGGGGCCCACAAGCCCTCCAGCCCAGGCCAGGGGGTAGGCCGGGCCTGGCAGGCTTGTGGCCTCCAGGTGGCTCCCCTCTGGTACTTCTTCCGCCCGCTATTTTTTATATATTCCCAAAAAATTCCACGTTGATTTTCACGGCTTTTGGACTTGCGCAGAATAGGCATCTCAAACTTGCTCCTTTTCAGGCCAGAATTCCAGCTGCCGGCATTCTCCCTCTTCATGTAAACCTTGAAAAATAAGAGAGAAAAGGCATAAGTATTGTACTGTGAAGTGAAATAACAGCCCCAAAAGCGATAAATATCAACATGAAAACATGATGCAAAATGGACGTATCAACTCCCCAAGCTTAGACCTCGCTTGTCCTCAAGCGAAAGCCTAGCTCAATAAATATGTCCATATGTTTAGGGAGAGAGGTGTCGACAAAACAAGATAAGAACATGCAGGCATCATGACCAAGATTAGAACAGCAATACCAACATATAATCTCTCCTGCTAAAGTGACAAATTCTTCACAAGGTAAAGCATGGATCAAGAACCTTATCGAGAAGTAACAACCGATAGCCTTTAGTCATTGAAGCAATTGCAATTTATCACAACATCAGAAAGAGTCAAATAAGAGCTTGTAAAGTAAATCCACATACTCAATCATCTTTTCATTCTCTACAATTGCTACTACTCACTTGGTACTCATGAGATCAAAGTTTCAGCTGGACACAGAGAAAGATAGGGGCTTATAGTTTTGCCTCCCAACTGCTTACCTCAAGGGTAATGTCAAAAATAATAATTCATCAATACTCACCTCGAAGTTGACATATGAATATAGATATTTCCCTAGCATGTGACGTTAGCCAAGATAAAGGTGAAACAAGGAATTGGTGAAGATCACCATGACTCTTTCAAGGGCAAAAAGTAAAGGTACAAGATAGGCCCTTCATAGAGGGAAGCAGAGGTTGTCATGCGCTTTTGAGGTTTGGATGTGTGTCCTCTTAGTGTGGAGGAACGTCACTCTATATTGCCTCTTGTGATAAAGAACTTTATTATGCAGTCTGTCGCTTTTATGTCTTCCTCATCACAGGTTCGTACACAACTTATTTTCCACACACTAATAGATCATACATATTAGGGAGCAATTTTTATTGCTTGCACCGATGACAACTTACTTGAGGGATCTTATTCAATCCATAGGTAGGTATGGTGGAATCTCATGGCAAAACTGGGTTGAAGGTTTATGGATGCACATGTAGTATCTCTACTTGGTGCGGGAGTTTTGGCTAATATAAGGTGGAAGCAACCGTCACGTGCTAAGGGATCTATAATCATATAACATTGTTCGGAACCAAGAAAACACAATTCATTATGTTGTCTTCCTTGTCCAACATCTACTTCTACGCATGTAATAGTTTAGTGAGTGTTCACAATCATAGATGGCGTCAAGGATGATATATTTATATGTGAACCTCTCCTTCTTTATCACTTCCTATTAATTGCAACAATGACCAAGGTCTACATTTGTCTACCCTCAACAAGTTTCAATCATCATCCTTTTTATATGTGAAGCCATCACTTCCCATAAGATCACTATATGATCTCTCATGCTTTTGTTCTTTCTCGATCTTTTGATCATGGCAAGAGGCAAGCCCTTGAACTAAGATACTCTTTATTATATGGCTCACAAGCTGGAATACATCGGGGGTGACACAAAGCAAAACTCAAGACTAAAACACTAAGACCTTTATTCTACTAGAGAAAGAGAAAACTGAAAAGGAACAAACTAAAACAAAGGTAAAGGCAAAAGATATGATGGTGATACGATACCGGGGAAACTCCCCCAAGCTTGGCACAAGCCAAGGGGATTGCCCATACCCATGCTCAGTTTTCTTCCTCTGGAGGTGATGGTGGTGGAGTTGTTGAAGAGGTCTTGAGCTTGTTTAATTTGCACTTGAGAAAAAATTCTGCTCCCTCAGATCGTCATTTTCCTCTTCAAGCTTCAACACCCTTTGGCATAATTCCCGCTTACTCTCCTGCAAGAAACGAGAAGGGATAAACAAAGTCTTATGCTTCTTCCTTGAGTCAGGGAGGCTCGACTTCTTGAACTCCACATACGTGTCTCCAAATTGAGATAGAGGAGTCTCCTCCTCATCGGAACTTGTTTGTTCCTTCCCCTTGGGATCATAATCTTCTTCCTCATGAGTGGTCCAGCCATAAGGATCCAAGTCCCATAGACCTTGGGGTTAGCAAGGTAATCTGCCACATAGCTCTCCCCCTGTGAATCTTGGGAAGACATCTTGCCCGAATTCTGCGGTAGAAAATAGGCTCGAAACGAAAACAGAGGGAATTTGCGTGATACAGAGGTCAGACCTTTCGGGAGAATATATTATGATTTTTTCCAGACCATAAGGAGTACTCCGCACGAAAACGGAGTCCGGGAGGCGCAAGAGGTGGCCACAAGACCTCCAGCCCCGGCCAGGGGGGGTAGGCCGGGCCTAGGAGGCTTGTCGCCTCCTCGGGCACTTTCCGGACTGCTTTAAATTTTTCTATTTTTTCAAATATTCCAAAAATGAGGAAAATTGCTACGGGAAAAGTTTTGGAGTCGGTTTACTTACCGAATCACATACCTCCTCGTTTTTGGAGTCTGAAACAGGCTGATAAATATCGCTTATGTACTCCTCCGGAGTTATGGTATTGATAATGTTGCTCTCAACATTTATGGGAGTACCTGAGATATAATGCTTGATTCTGTGCCTGTTTACCACTCTTTGACAATTACCTTCCGTGTTGTTGATCTTGATAGCACCAGAACGATATACTTCCTCAACAATATAGGGACCTTCCCATTTAGAGAGAATCTTGCCTGCAAAAAATCTTAAACGAGAATTGTATAACAAGACATAATCACCCACATTGAACTCACGCTTTTGTATCCTCTTATCATGCCACCTCTTAACCTTTTCTTTGAATAACTTAGCATTTTCGTATGCTCGAGTTCTCCATTCATCAAGCGAGCTAATGTCAAATAACCTCTTCTCACCAGCAAGTTTAAAATCAAAGTTGAGCTCTTTAATAGCCCAATAAGCTTTATGCTCTAGCTCAAGAGGTAGATGACATTCTTTACCGTACACCATTTTGTACGGAGACATGCCCATGGGATTCTTATAGGCAGTTCTATAAGCCCACAGTGCATCATTGAGCTTCTTAGACCAATTCTTTCTAGACCTATTGACAGTCTTTTGCAGAATCAGTTTAATCTCTCTATTGCTTAGCTCTACTTGACCACTGGACTGAGGGTGATAGAGAGATGCAATTCTATGTTGACATCGTACTTAGCAAGCGTTTTACGGAAAGCACCATGAATGAAATGTGAACCACCGTTGGTCATTAGATATCTAGGGACTCCAAATCTAGGGAAGATAACTTCCTTAAGCATCCTGATAGAGGTGTTGTGATCAGCACTACTAGTGGGGATAGCTTCTACCCACTTAGTGACATAATCAACAACAAGTAGGATATGAGTATACCCGTTGGATTTTGGAAAAGGTCCCATATAAACAAAGCCCCAAACATCAAATGGTTCAATGACAAGTGAATAGTTCATAGGCATTTCCTGACGTTTACTGATATTACCTATTCTTTGACATTCGTCAAAAGACAAGACAAACTTAAGGGCATCCTTGAAGAGAGTGGGCCAATAGAAACCTGATTGCAATACCTTGTGTGTAGTTCTATCTCCTGCATGGTGTCCTCTGTAGGCCTCAGAGTGACACTTCTATAGGATCTGTCCCTGTTCATGTTCAGGTACACAGCATCATATAACACCATCTACTCCTTCCTTATAAAGGTGAGGATCATCCCAAAAGTAATGTCTCAAGTCAAAGAAGAATTTCTTCTTTTGCTGATATGTGAAACTAGGTGGTATATATTTGGCAACGATATAGTTTGCATAATCAGCATACCACGATGCACTACGTGAAGCATTGATGACATTCAATTGCTCACCGGGAAAGCTATCATCAATAGGTTGTGGGTCATCAAGAACGTTCTCCAACCTAGACAAGTTATCTTCTACTGGGTTATCAACACCCTTCCTGTCGACAACGTGCAAATCAAATTCTTGTAGCAAGAGAACCCATCTGATAAGTCTAGGTTTAGCGTCTTTCTTCTCCACGAGGTACTTAATAGCAGCATGATCAATGTGAATAGTGACTTTGGAATGAACTATGTAAGACCTGAACTTTTCACATGCAAACACGACTGCTAAAAATTCCTTTTCCGTAGTAGCATAGTTTCTTTGGGCACTGTCTAGAGTTTTACTAGCGTAGTGAATAACATTCAACTTCTTATCAACTCTTTGCCCTAGGACAGCACCAACAGCATAATCACTAGCAGCACACATGATTTCGAAAGGTAAGTTCCAATCAGGTGGTTGAACAATAGGTGCAGTTATCAAAGCCCTCTTAAGTATTTCGAAGGCTTCCTCACAATCATCATCAAAAACAAAAGGAATATCCTTTTGCAAGAGATTGGTAAGAGGCCTAGAAATCTTAGAGAAGTCTTTAATGAACCTTCTATAGAAACCAGCATGACCAAGGAAACTTCTTATACCTTTGATATCTGTGGGGTATGGCATTTTCTCGATTGCATAAACCTTAGCCTTATCGACTTCAATACCTCTTTCAGAAATTTTATGTCCTAAGACGATGCCTTCATTAACCATAAAGTGGCACTTCTCCCAATCCAAGACTCGATCAAGGTTGTTGAGGAAATCATCAAAACAAGACCCGTAAACGAAGAAGTCATACATGAAAACCTCAACAATCTTTTCACAAAAGTCAGAGAATATAGCCATCATACATCTTTGAAAGGTGGCAGGTGCATTACATAAGCCAAAAGGCATACGTCTATAAGCAAAGGTACCGAAAGGGAAGGTGAAAGTGGTTTTCTCCTGATCAGATTGTGCAAAGGGTATTTGGGAGAAAGCAGAATGATCGTCTAGAAAGCAGAAGTGTGTGTGTTTAGACAGCCTTTCTAGCATTTGGTCGATAAAAGGCAAAGGGTAATGATATTTCCTCGTGGCTTTATTCAATTTCCTAAAATCGATCACCATCCTATAGCCAGTAATAATCCTCTGCGGGATCAACTCATCCTTATCATTAGGGACAATGGTAATGCCTCCCTTCTTAGGGACGCAATGCACCGGACTCACGCAATCACTATGAGCAACAGGATAAATAATACCTGCCTCCAGGAGCTTTAGTATTTCTTTTCTTACTACTTCTTTCATCTTAGGATTCAATCTCCTTTGATGATCGGCAACTGGTTTGAAATCAGGATCAGTTTTAATCTTGTGCTGACATAGAGTGTGACTAATGCCCTTAAGATCATCAAGAGTGTATCCAATAGCAGCACGGTGCTTTCTCAGAGTTTTTACTAATTTCTTTTCTTCATGCTCTGAGAGGCTAGCACTAATTATAACAGGATATATCTCTTTTTCATCAAGATAAGAATACTTAAGAGTATCAGGCAACTGTTTAAGCTCGAACAGAGGATCACCCTTTGGCGGGGGTGGATCCCCAAGCAGTTCAACAGGCATATTATTCTTAAGGATAGGATATTGTTCTAAGACAACTCTATCTATCTCATCCCTTTCATCCATATGCATATAATTTTCATGCTCAAGCAAGTATTGCTCTAAGGGATCAGTAGGAGGCAAAACAATAAAAGCTAAGGCAATAGTTTCATCCTTACTAGGCGACTCCTTTTCATGAGGTTGTCTACCAAACTTGGAGAAATTGAACTCGTGTGACACACCTTCAAAGCCAAAAGTGATAGTTTGCTTCTCACGGTCAATATGAGCATTGACGGTATTGAGAAAAGGTCTACCAAATATGATGGGACAAAAGCTATCTTGAGCGGTAGCAAGAACTAGGTAATCAGCAGGATACTTCGTTTTACCACACAAGACTTCAACATCCCTAACAATTCCCACAGGGAAAATAGTATCTCTATTGGCAAGCTGAATAGTGACATCAATAGATTCTATCTCAATAGGTGCAATCTCGTCTTTGATTTCATCATATAAGGATTGAGGTATTGCACTAACACTAGAACCCACGTCACATAAACCATGATAGCAATGATCTCCTATCTTAACAGAAACAACAGGCGTGCCAACAACAGGCCTATGTTTGTCTCTAGCGTGAGGTTTAGCAATTCTAGCAGCATCTTCACAGAAGTGAATATTATGTCCCTCAACATCATCGGACAAAAGATCTTTGATAATAGCAATGCTAGGTTCAACTCTAATTTGCTCAGGGGGTGTAGGTGTTCTAATGTAGCCTCTACGTATCACCGTTGAAGCTTTAGAATGATCCTTTATCCTAACAAGGAAAGGTGGTTTCTCAATGTAAGCACTTGGAACAACAGGATCATTATAGTAAATGACTCTCTCTTCAACTGGATTAGGTTTAACTACATTGACTTCTAAAGGAGGATGATATTTAAACCACTTCTCTTTGGGGAGATCAATATGAGCAGCAAATGATTCACACAATGAAGCTACTATCTCAGAGTATTTGTTTTAACAAAGGATTTAAAGTCACAAAAAGTATTTGTTTTAACAAAGGATTTAACGCAATCAAACTGGAAATTCATACCTGACTCCTTACCTTCTTCAAGCTCCCAATCTTCAGAGTTGCGTTTAATTCTCTCCAATAAATTCCATTTGAAGTCAATATCTCTCTTCATAAAAGAACCGGTACAAGAAGTATCAAGCATGGTGCGATCATCTTCAGAAAGCCGAGCATAAAAGTTCTGAATGATAATTTCTCTCGAGAGCTCATGATTGGGGCATGAATATAACATTGATTTAAGCCTCCCCAAGCTTGAGCGATGCTTTCTCTGTCACGAGGCCAAAAAATATAAATATAATTCCGATCACGATGTACTAAATGCATAGGATAAATCTTTTGATGAAATTCCAAATTCAACCGATTGTAGTCCCATGATCCAGTATCATCACATAGCCTATACCATGTCAATACCTTATCCTTCAAAGATAAAGGAAAGACCTTCTTCTTGACCTCATCCTCGGGCAAACCTGAAAGCTTAAATAAACCACAAACTTCATCTACATAGATTAGATGCAAGTCTGGATGTGATGTTCCATCTCCTGTAAAAGGATTAGCCAGCAGTTTCTCAAGCATACCCGAAGGAAATTCAAAGAAAATATTTTCAGTAGGTGCAGCAGGTTGAGGAGCAACTACTTGTGCTTCCGTTCGAGGTGAAGATACCCCGAACAAGCCCCTCAAAGGATTAGTATCCATAGTGACAAGTGACAATAAATTTCAGCACACTATATGAATGTTTCCTTACCAATTTCCACTTACCAAAGGCGCTTCACTCCCTGGCAACGGCGCCAGAAAAGAGTCTTGATGACCCACAAGTATAGGGGATCAATCGTAGTCCTTTCAATAATTAAGAGTGTCGAACCCAACGATGAGCACAAGGATCTGACAAGTGGTTTTCAGCAAGGTAATATCTGCAAGCACTAAAATTATCGGTAACAAGTGATTGTATGGTGAGACGATTCGTAGCAAGCAACAAGTAACAAAAGTAGCAACGGTGAAGCAAAGTGGCCCAATGCCTTTTGTAGCAAGGGACAAGCCTGGACAAAGTCTTATAGGAGGAAAACCGCTCCCGAGGACACACGGGAATTTCTGTCATGCTAGTTTTCATCAAGTTCATATGATTCACGTTCTTTACTTTGATAGTTTGATATGTGGGTGGACAGGCGCTTGGGTACTGCCCTTACTTGGACAAGAATCCCACTTATGATTAACCCCTCTCGCAAGCATCCGCAACTACGAAAGAAGAATTAAGACAAAGTCTAACCATAGCATTAAACTAGTGGATCCAAATCAGCCCCTTACGAAGCAACACATAAACTAGGGTTTAAGCTTCTGCCACTCTAACAACCCATCATCTACTTACTACTTCCCAATGCCTTCCTCTAGGGCCAAATAATGGTGAAGTGTTATGTAGTCGACGTTCACATAACACCACTAGAGGAAAAACAAAATACAACACATAAAATATCGAACGAATACCAAATTCACATGACTACTATTAGCATGACTTATCCCATGTCCTCAGGAACAAAAGTAACTACTCACAAAGCATAATCATGTTCATGACCAGAGAGGTAATGAGTAGCATCAAGGATCTGAACATAAACTCTTCCACCAAATAATCCAAGTAGCATCAACTACAAGGAGTAATCAACACTACTAGCAACCTTACAACTACCAATCGGAGTCGTGAGACGGAGATTGGTTACAAGTGATGAACTAGGGTTTTGAGATGAGATGGTGCTGATGAATATGTTGATGGTGATGAGTCCCCTCCGATGAGAGGAGTGTTGGTGATGACGATGGCGACGATTTCCCCCTCCGAAGGGAAGTTTCCCAGGCAGGATCGTCCTGCCGGAGCTCTAGATTGGTTCTGCTCAAGTTCCGCCTCATGGCGGCGGCGAATCCACGAAAAAGTCCCCTCCTGATTTTTTTCCGGACGAAACCCTTCATGTAGCAAAAGATGAGCGCCTGAGGGGAAACAGGGGACCCACAAGCCCTCCAGCCCCGACCAGGGGGCTAGGCCGGGCCTAGCAGGCTTGTGGCCTCCAGGTGGCACCCCTCTGGTACTTATTCCGCCCAGTATTTTTTATATATTCCCAAAAAATTCCACGTTGATTTTCACGGCTTTTGGACTTGCGCACTATAGGCATCTCAAACTTGCTCCTTTTCAGGCCAGAATTCCAGCTGCCGGCATTCTCCCTCTTCATGTAAACCTTGCAAAATAAGAGAGAAAAGGCATAAGTATTGTAGCGTGAAGTGAAATAACAGCCCAAAAAGCGATAAATATCAACATGAAAGCATGATGCAAAATGGACGTATCATGTTCCAGGCGGTGTCAATTGTGAAACAATTCCACATTGTCTTGTGAGCACCAAACTCGTAACTTAGGAATTTGATCTTCTTGTTACGATGATTTTCAACTTCACGATGAAATTGCTTGAACTTTCAAACCTTTCAGACTTGTGCTTCATCAAGTAAATATAACCATATCTACTCAAATCATCAGTGAAGGTGAGAAAACAACGGTATCCACCGTGCACCTATATGCTCATTGGTCCGCACACATCAGTATGTATGATCTCTAACAAGTCACTTGCACTCTCCATTGTTCGAGAGAACGGAGTCGTAGTCATCTTGCCCATGAGGCATGGTTCACATGTGTCAAGTGATTCAAAAACAAGTGACTCCAAAATTCCATCATCATGGAGTTTATTCATGTGATTTACACCAATATGACCTAAGCGGCAGTGCCACAAGAAAGTGATGCTATCATTATCAACTCTACATCTTTGGGTCCCAATGTTATGGATATGAGTATCATCACTATCAGGATTCAATATGAGAAAACCCCTCACATTAGGTGCATGACCATAAAAGATATTACTCATATAAATAGAACAACCATTATTCTCTGACTTAAATGAGTAACCGTCTCGCAATAAACAAGATCCAGATATAAAGTTCATTCCTAACGCATGCACTAAATGACACTTTTTTAGGTTCATCACTAACCCCGACAGTAATTGAAGTGAGAGCGTGCCGACGGTGATCGCATCAACCGTTGGTCCGTAAACCGTGGTGATTTGAAATGCTTCGGCGGATGTCAGGATTGACACTTTAGCTGACAGGCAGAATTCTCCCATCATCACCTCAGAGCATTGTAACATGGAGTCGTTCCAGAGTACAAGGATGACGCCACGAGTACCGAGTGCTGGCTGCTGCGCGAAGCTGTGCAGTCTGAAGCCGCCCAAAATGGAGGCCGTGAATTGGTCGACAACTGCCAGCTTAGATTCCTGCAGACAAGCAATATGACACTAGGAGGCCGCAATGGTCTCATGAACCGTAGCCCTTCTGTCCGAGCAGTTTAGCCCACCAGCTCAGGATGTTGAAATCTTGTACTAACATTTTGAATAAACTATATCTGAAGCCAACACGGCTAGGAAAAAGGGAAAGTAGTTGTGCACCCAACTCTTAGCAGTAGTAGAAGTAACAACCCAGAATGAAGGTTTTTGCAGAAGCACACACCTAAGTTAAGCAGCCCGATGAAGCTTCCCAACACTTGGAATGGATACAAGGCAAAATGCATTAGGACACACAGCGGCCTGGACACATTGCCAACACGGGCAACACACACCCACGTACAACTAAACTTAGCTGGAACTAACATAGAGAAACAAACAGTGCTCTGCATCATTCACATCATTGGTAAGCTTGCACACATCAGGTGTTGCAGCCAACAACTCCGTCGGCCATCGTGGTGGAGTGCCCCACAGCGTCGCCCCCTTCATGCGCGATTAACGTGTCTTCCACTACAGTGGCCAGGTCGTTGTCTAGACGGAACAACGCCGTGAGAGCGTCAACCGCGATGGACGGCAGTCGCCCGCGGAAAAGGGCAGTGAACTTCAAAATGGCCTCCTCCGTGATGTGGTCACCCTCGTTGAGAATCCCCAGACGACGACATAACATCTTCTTCGCCATCTTGGCAATTGGCATGCCGTTGGTCTTACTCTTGAGACGGTTGCTGGAGCGGCGGAGAGAGAAGGCATTGATCCTGGATGAGAGGGTCATACCAGCCATTGTCTTTGTGCGATTGATGGGAGGCCTGCATGGAGAATAGAGGGGCGTCGCTAGCAGCGGGGACTGAATTGAAGAAAACATGGGAGTCAGTGTCGTGGCCGAGGTGGCTTGGACTGGAGCTGTCTAAAAGGTGGACTCTTAACTCGTGGTTGCAGGAACTACCTCCGGTGTGTGAGGCGATGGAGGAGCCTAGGCAGCAACAGATGGTGGAGGTGGGATATCAGCACGGGGACGACATGGGAGGAGGTCTTGGGCCCCACCACAAGGGAGCGGGATATCAACAGGGGGATGACGTGGGAGCAAGTCTTGGGCCCCACCAGAAGGGAGCGCGTAGGGGACCCGCCATGCTCCGTCGATGGAAGACGAGGCGAGGTTGGAGGTGAAGGCGTGTGGTGGCGACTCGAGGCAGGGATGACGTCACCGCCAGGGAGGCGCTGAACGAGGCTGAGATCGATACGCCTCCGATCACGACGATCCTCTTCGCGGCGCTGATCGGACTTGCGCCCATCAGAGTTGCGGTGTCGATCGTCCGGGCGGCGCCCATCATTGTGGCGGTGGCTTCCTTCTGTCGCACGGGACCTACTGCGGAACAGCTTGGAGGCCCAACTCTTGTCCTCGTGCCGGCAATGGCGTTCGTTGTCATCATCGTCCTCCCGACTCGAGTTGTGATCATCGCGGCGGCCATGGCAATGATCATGGTGAGAGGGCCGTGTGAAAATAGGTTAACTGTATGCCTTAGCAGGGACGGGATGCGTGTTAATATATAGCACAAAGTACAGAGTTTGTTATGCCGTGGATTGATCTCCAAGTCATATCTCAACGGCATAACCTGTTTAGATTACAAGTCAACTAACTTATCTCTAAAGCTAACTTATCTCTAACGGTTTATACAATACCGTAGATTACAACTTCGAACACCCCCCCTTAATCGAAACTATCCAAGTTAAGATTGTGTCTAAAAGATGCTAGCTGTTGTACTGACAGTGGTTTAGGGAAGCCATGTGCAACTTGATCTCCAGTGGGTATAAACCTGATGTTCAACTGTTTGCTGGCTACTCTTTCACGAACAAAGTGATAATCAATCTCTATATGCTTATTTCTAGCATGAAAAATAGGATTAGCAGATAGGTATGTGGCACCAAGATTATCACACCAAAGAGGTGCTGCTGATGGGTGTGAAACACCCAATTCTGTCAACATATTTTGCACCCACATGATTTCAGCCGTAGCATTTGCAAGTGCTTTATATTCAGCTTCTGTGCTTGACCTGGATACAGTAGCCTGCTTGCGAACACTCCAGGAAACTAAGTTGCTGCCCAAGAAAACTGCAAATCCCCCCGTTGGTCTCCTGTCATCAGGGCACCCTGCCCAATCTGCATCTGAGAAAGCACTTACTAACATTGAGTCTGACTTACCAAGCTTAAGCCCATGGCCCTTTGTTGCTTGAAGATACCGGAGTATTCTTTTTACAGCTGTAAAGTGTACACTGGTTGGGGCATGTAAGAATTGACAGACTTTATTCACTGAGTATGAAATATCCGGCCTAGTCAACATTAAGTATTGTAGAGCTCCTACAATGCTTCTATACTTGGTAGAATCTTCTGGCTCAAGTACCTTTCCAGAATAAAGGGACAACTTTTCAGAAGTTGACAAAGGTGTGGGGGATGGCTTACAATTCTTCATGCCTGCTCTCTGGAGTATGTCCTGCACATATTTTTCTTGTGATAGCACAATGCCACTTTTCACATTTTTTACCTCAATGCCAAGGAAGTAGTGGAGATCACCAAGATCCTTGAGAGCAAAATCCATGCGCAAGTCCTTGAGAAGAGCTTCAACTGCTTGGTAACATGAGCTTGTGACAATTATATCATCAACATAAACGAGCATATAGATAGTGACTCCTTTTCGATGATAAAATAATAGTGAAGTGTCTCCCTTTGAGGGCATAAAACCAAGTGATTGCAATTTGGAAGACAACCTATAGTACCAAGCTCGTGGTGCTTGTTTTAGACCATACAAGGCCTTGTCAAGTTTGCAAACATGTTGTGGTAAGCATGGATGCTCATATTCAGGAGGTTGCCTCATAAACACTTCCTATTCCAGAACACCATGCAAAAACGCGTTCTTCACATCTATTTGTCGTATGCACCAGTTTCTAGATACTGCAACTAAAAGAATAATTCTAGTAGTGGCAGCTTTAACTACAGGACTGAAAGTGTCCTCGTAGTCAAGTCCATACCTGTGCTTAAACCCTTTCGCAACCAAACGAGCCTTGTACCTGTCAATGGTGCCGTCAGACTTTCTTTTACCTTGTAGACCCACTTGCAGTCAATAACATTTCTGCCCTTGACAGGAGGAACTAGCCACCATGTTTTGTTTTCATAAGAGCAGAATACTCATCATCCATAGAAGCATTCCATTTGGACTGACCAAGAGCCTCATCCAAAGTTTGTGGTTCACCTGTAGAATAGAAAGAACCCCAGCGGACACAACCATCTTTATAAACTTTAGGTTTAATAATACCACTACGAGACCTGGTATGGAGTCGTTCAGGTGGAGGTGGAGGTCGTGAGAGTTGTTCTTGAAGGCGGTTTGGCTGCACAGGAGAAACATCGGATCCTTCAGCCGCAGAAGATCCGGCATGTAGATCAGCCCCCACGGCGCCGCCACTTGGCGGCTCCGGAGAGGCTGCATGCACTCCACCAGAGTCGAGGGAGCCGAGCGGGGATACTGCATGCGGGAATGCTGCATGCGCCCCACCAGTGCCACCGTTACCGTGCGATGCAGAGGGCCCGCCTTTCCCGCCTGGTACTGGCGCCGATCCTGGAGAGGATCCGCCTGCCGCAGTTGCAGCGCGTGACTCCGAGGCAGAACTCCCGCCCGAATCAGTTTCGGGATTTGCGTACGGATCTGCTGCGCCGCTGTTTTCTGTTTGCTGCATAAAATCAAAATCGTTTTCTCCAATCTCTTCGTCCTCAATTTCCTGCACAGTTGCACCAGGGTTATGAGATATAGACATATGATCAGAATCTACTCCTCCCCCTGGTAAAAAAACTGGCATAGGTAGAAGGTGGGATGGAAGGAGGACTAAGTCCTTGCGGAGTTGGGCGCCGGCGTTTGGATGTAAGGCAGCAAACAGGAAAATGTGCTCATCAAAAACAACATCTCGAGAAATATAAACACGGCCAGAGGAGACATCAAGGCACTTGTACCCTTTGTGGAGGTTGCTATAGCCTATGAACACGCACTATTTGGAGTGGATTCGAGCTTATGCTTGTTGAAAGGATGGAGATTTGGCCACACAGCACAGCCAAAAATGCGAAGGAAGTTATAGTTTGGTTTAATACCAAAAAGGCGCTCTACAGGAGTTTGGTGATGTATGACTCGACTAGGAACACGGTTTATTAGATAGACCGCTGTAAGAAACGCTTCATCCCAAAAATTTAATGGCATAGAATCATGAGCTAGTAGGGACAAGCCAACCTCGACAATATGGCGATGTTTTTGCTCGGCATGTCCATTCTGTTGGTGAGCATGAGGACAGGAGACATGGTGGGAGATACCATTGCGCTCAAAAAAGGAGTTAAGCTTTTGGTACTCACCACCCCAATCGGTTTGCATAGACAAAATTTTCCGATCAAAGAGGCGTTCAACAAGTTGTTGAAAGAGATGGAATTTCTCAAAAACGTCAAATTTATTTTTGAGTAAATAGATCCAAGAAAATTTACTGAAATCATCAATAAAGCTCACATAATATTTTTGTCTACCAACAGAAATTGGGCCAGGTCCCCACACATCAGAAAACACAAGTTCTAAAGGAACTTTTGATTCACTAGTTGATCGAGGATAGGGAAGTTGATGGCTTTTTGCCATCTGACAAGCATCACAAACAGAGTGATGATCCCTTTTATTTGACACAGGGAGCTTAAAGTCTTGAAGAATTCTTTGGACTACTGGTAAATACGGATGCCCTAGACGCCTATGCCACCGAGATGTGGATGGTGTTGTGACGCCTAGTGCTTGATGATGCGGAGGAACGTCCTGGCGACCAGAAACAGGAAACAAGCCGCCTCTACTCCTGCCTTGGAAGATTGTTCTCCGGTTGGCCCGATCCTTGACAACGAAAATTTCAGGGTAAACCTCAAGGAAAGCATGATTGTATTTGATAAGTTTATAACCAGACAGAAGACTTTGATCAGATTTTGGAGCATGAAGAATATCTTTGAGTTTAAGAGATCCATGGGGAGTTCTAAGAGTAGAATGACCAATATGTGCTATATCCATACCTTGACCACTTGTCGTGTGGATTTGTTCCGTGCCAGTGTAGCGATCACGGACAACAAGATTTTCAAGCTCGCCTATCACATGGTATGTTGCTCCCGTGTCTAGGTACCAATTTGTGTCCATCCCGTAGGAGTGCACAACGTTTGCAGACCGGTTTCCACCTCCACCACCGCGAGCAGGGTTGCGAACATTGTTATTGTAGCCCCGATCGTAGCGCTTTCTGCGGCGCCACACATCATGCCCCATCTCTTTGTAGATTTGGCACTTCTCCTGGACGCGGTCACCATGATCACCGCCTCCTTGACGTGGCGCCCCACCTGGGCCACCATTGTTTCCTGCAGGGTTGTCGTGGTAGCGTCCCCCGGTGTAGTTGTTGTTGTAGCCCCAGGGGCCGCCGCCACCGTTGTTTGCACCAGGGTGGCTGGAGTTGCCGCGGCCACCGCCGCGGGAAGCATGATTGGCAGAGTGGTTGGATGGAAAGGCGGCATGTTGTGCTTCTATGCGGGACTCGGCGGCAAGTAGCAGCGAGTAAAGCTCACCAAGGCCGATCGGCTGATCGGTTGCAGTGCGTGTAGAGATCGCCGACACGAACCCATTGTAGTCGGGTTCATGAAGGAGACCTTGCAGGATGTGGGAGACCACATCGTCCTCGTCCACAGGCTTGCCGACAGCGGCCAGCTCGTCGGCGATGCTCACCATCTTCGTGTAGTACGCAGCTGCTGTCGTATCTCCCTTGCGCGTGTGCTCGATGGCGGAGCGAAGCCGTATCACCCTACCCCTTGACTGCGACGCAAAACTCTGCAGCAGGGCTTTCCAGATGCCGGCAGATGTGGTGAAGGAGCTAACCTGCAGCAGCACCTCGCGAGACAACGATGAGATCAGAAAAGAACATGTTGATCTTGCGTGACCCATACATCGTGTGCAGGGTTCGGCGTCTCCGTCACTTCTTTCTTCCTGTAGACCTCTTTCTCCACGATGAGCATGGACGGCGGTTCAATGACTGAACAATCCAGGTAGCCCATCATGCCTGCTGCTTTTACATGCGGCAGGACTTGTGCCCTCCACACCAGGAAGTTCTCTCAAGTGAACTTCTCAGGGATAGTATGACCAAGAGATGCAAGGGAGGGCGCAACCATGGGAAGATGGAGGAAGAGCTCGACAGCGCTAGATGTGATAGGAAGAGTTGGCTCTGAGTACCATGTGAAAATAGGTTAACCGTATGCCTTAGCAGGGACGGGATGCATGTTAATATATAGCACAAAGTACAAAGTTTGTTATGCCGTGGATTGATCTCCAAGTCATATCTCAACGGCATAACCTGTTTAGATTAGAAGTCAACTAACTTATCTCTAAAGCTAACGTATCTCTAACGGTTTATACAATACCGTAGATTACAACTTCCAACGGACCGCACAAGCTCCCTCCTCTCCTCTTCTCCGTCAATGAGACCCATCTTGCAGCGGAAAGGTGGGGTCGCCCACGGCCGACGCGGCACCACGCCGGCCGCATCAGGGGTGAAGTCTTCCAGCGATTCGAGGTGGATGAGGACACGTTGTGCGAGACCCGTGCGCCCCATCACTTCCAAACCGACGCCAGATTGCGGTTTGTCGACGATGGTCAACCAGTCCACACGAGGGATCAGTGCGGGGTCCGAGCACCAGGCCCAGAGCCTGACCGCCGTGGCATCCTCTTTCTGCAGCGTCTCCCTGTCGAAGTAGTGGAGGACGCACTCGTCCCCGATGATATCTGAGATGAGGTCCTCATCCCAGCCGTGCAGGGGGACGTTCTCGAGCTTGATGTGGACACGGTAGTGCAGCTTGGCGACGTCGGTGTGCGCATTGGGCCGCCAGATGTTGGCGTGGATGTCGAGTCGGCCGCGCCCGAAGCGCCCCGAGGAAGCGTTAAGCAGGTCCCGGTGATGATGATAGACGAAACGGACGATGAAATCTTCCGGGAAGTGCCGAACCACTCGGATGTACTTCGTGTACTCCCTCCATCCCAGTTTATAAGTCCGGCGCGTGTACCTAGGTCGTCAATTTGATCAACTTAATGATAAGCATATCTTACAAAAAATATATCATTAAAAACTTTAGATGCTCTATTTTCTAATGATATAATTTTTATATTAAACAATATATTTTATATAAATCAAATTGATGACCTAGATACACGTGCGTGCCTTCTAAACTGTGACGGAGGTAGTAGTTGAGATTGAGACCCACATTATATACGTGCCCCTGCATCCAATCAATGATATCAAAAGTTGCATTGGCAAAACCCTTTTCTACAGCCTGGCTGGCGTTTTGCCTCATTCATGTCGTTGGTTTGGTTGTGCCTCATTCATGTCCGAGGCCTTGCTGGCGTTTCCAGGACCTCGCTTCACTCGCTCTAGTGCCATCATCGGATGTCACGGTGTTGGGCTTTATTACCTGCTTCCTTTATCCATCAAATCGACTGACTTAAATTACAAATAAAAACGATTGACACCTAGCTAAAGTGAATAAAAAATTAATAACTGCGTGGTGGGAGATTGCAAGTGGAGGAACCAAGCATGCATGTAGTGCACAGCATTACTTGTCTCGCACAGAAAACGTCGCTTTGTGAGTCTGCCTGTCCGACTTTGTAGTTTGTATTGTACGGAATATGTCCAATTCCCCTACTCGTATATACTCGCACACAGAATAGGGATATGCTCGTGTGCTGATGGAGCACAACAAGTTCCACTACCGTTTTGTGCATGCATCTATGTGAAAATGTTGGGTTGCCAAACTTTGTCAGCTCGTGTGGAAAAAGCCCAGACAGGTCAAGCAACAAGTGACCACTTCGTTTTCTTCTTAATTGCTGCGTGCCTGCCAGTAAGGTTGTCTCGTTCTGCCTCTGTTCACGCTGCCGGCTGCAAAACAAGCCAACGACCATCACAATCTCCATCGATAGTCACAGGGAAAACTAGCTTTGACTCGAGCGCTTCCAGGTCAAGGTTCTGTTGATCACGTGGCCGCAGATTATTCAACTTTGGATCAGAGTTTACCCAGAGTAGGCCATGCATTTTTTTCCGACAAAAAATGAATTTTATCATTTTTACTATACGAGAAGTCATTAATTTTTAAATGAGATTTCTATTTTGTCCCGACAATCTTACTATGCTCATTTTCTTGTTTCTCCACTCGAGAAGTCAAAAGGGCCTTTGCCGTCGGGTCAAAGTCTTTGACCATCACAGCGCCCGTGATGACATATGAAACTGATATGTAAGGTCGCATGCATTCACATCGTCGTTGCTGACGCATGGGACCGCCGTGTAAGACCGTATGCATTCGCGTCGTTCGATGCTGACGTGTGGGACCGTTATATAAGGCCGCATGCATTCGCGTTGCTGGGCATACAATCGCATGGAAACCATATTTATCTGTTTGCATTATCAATTTCGCGTGGTCATTTGATCCTACATAGTCTGCAGCCGACGAGTGGGAACCACGGGCATGCAAAACTGAATCAGCGCCGCCTCTTGTTTCCTCATGGCCACTGCTCGCGTTTTCACACACGGGGAGTTGTGCGACCACGCCCATTGATGGTGCCTTAAAGCCACAAACCTACCATTGCTCGTGCCATATATGCAGCCCCAGCTCACGTCCACAACCTTATCCGTCGCCAGCACGACTGCAGCACAAACCCTATGAAGCGAAGCACCTCTCCATCTGTGGTGTCCCGACACCGTCGGGCACACATGTGACAGCGGGATGGGGTTCTGAGTGCGGGCGAACTTCTTGTGGCGCATTCCACACCATCGGTACGGTCCCCTTTGCACGCGTCGTCCATATGTTTTGTCTAGGTCAGACGCGGGAGGAGAGGGCACATCCAGGCCTCGATCCTACCAACCCAACATGGTCGCAGATCCTCGAGCAGGATCGCGCTGCTCGGATTCGGCGCTTCGACAGCCCCAACCCAATGTCGCACTTTAATGTCATCGGACAACGTGCCTTCTGGAATGGCCTTAACTTCGACGACGTGCTTGTCGCGTGCCGCTCACGGGTTAAACCAGAAGATATAGTTTAGGATATGGGAGTACACTCACATTGAATTTGTCGTTTTAGTTAAATAAAATACGTATGAAATCGTATGCTAAGACTGGATTATATTTTAAGTTGCTTGCATGCACTTTGAATGAATCATTATTTGTATGAATCTCGTTTGAAATCCGATGCCGCACGCAAATTAGAAAGTGAATTTGTATGATTTTACATGCAATTTTAAGAACACTAGCAGAGCTATGGCAAGACTCAAAGAGCCATGGCCCACGCACGGCTTGAGCAAAACAAAGTTTACATGAAGTTTTTCTTATAGTAATGTATTCATTTTTAGTCTGGTGGCACTATTTTAGCCGCCCAACATTTTTTTTGGTAGCCCCCTCACTGTTTGAGAACACATTCGAAATATTAGGACATCAAGATTAGGAAGTAAATTATGAGCTTATTTTGACAACAAGATTAGGCATACCCTTCATTTTGTTCCTAGATTCACCATTGTTACTCTCTCAAGCAATAGACAATCACACGAATATAATATTCAAGTTCACGCATATTATATGGATAGATATCCCTTAATATATAGGGACCACACACATTACATAAATAAATAGTAATATTAGGGCTTATAGGAGTGTCCTTACAAATAATTTAGCCATACATTGGGCACCACTTAACATAGCATGGCCCCTCCAAAACCAAGTTCACTCCTCGTCCTCGATGTTGTAGGTGTAACATCCAAGATGCGATCCTATCCTTATTTTGACATGAGAGCCTCGACAGGGATAGAAGCTTTGAAAAAATGGATATCGTTACAAGTACATGTACAAAAGATATGAATATATGGAATTGGCTTCCACTCGCCACAAGCTACAACAAGAACATCTCAATACAACAATACATTCAATCATCATGTAGAAGAGCAGGGTCTGAGTACGGACAAAATCAAACGATAAAAGAACGATGTCCATCCTTGCTATCACAGGCTGTCGGCCTGGAACCCATCCTCTAATTGATGAAGAAGAAGAAGAAGAAGAAACTCCAAAGAGAACAATCATCGCGCTCACGTCAAAGTATCTGTGAGCCACATGGACTCAAAAATATCATTTCCAAAGGTATCAAGACTAGCAAAGCTTAATGGCTGAGGTATGGTTAAGTGGTGAGGCTGTAGCAAGCAACTAAGCATTTTATTTGAGTGGCTAACTTAAGAGTACAAGAATAAGAGGGGGATGATCTACGCCTAACAGACTTAAACTAGAAGTGATCAAGACATGATCCTGAACACCTGCTTACGAGTCAAACATAACCCCACCATGTCCTCTTTCGGATCAGAGACTCACGAGAAGAGACCATCACGGTTAAGTACACAGTTGTCATATTTTTAATTGAGTTTACTTCAAGTTTGCTATGTCCGGGTGTTAAACAAAGTTTCCAAGTTGACGCATAACCAGGGGCATGGCTTTTTGAAAGATTTAACCCTACAGGGGTGCTCCAACTAGTTCATCACAAATTACCACAAGCTGCCCTAGAGAGAAAACCTCAACCTCGAGATAACCCGATGTATCACTGATATTCGAGTGCACAAGACCTTCTATAAGAGTAAAACAAATCCAGCAAGGCCTCCCGACGTGCTGACAACCCCGATAGGAGCCGCGTATCTCGTTCTCAAGGCACTACCGGATGGGTCACACTACGAGTAAAGCCAAACCACGAGTTTCCCCACGGTGGCCCAGCAGTCTGCCCGTTTGGGACCAGCACCATCGGCACTGGCCCCCCTCTATTATGTTGAATTAATCATCTTGTTCATGACGCCCTATGCTTTACTAACGGTGTTCAATATTATTATGTTGAGGAAATATAGTACCAATGTTGGGCCTTGCCGGAAGAGTTTAATCCCAAAGCAAAAATCAAGGGGGCCCCCATAACAACCCCAAACATGTTAGGAGCGCTCAATATGGAATATAACACCGGTACATAAGTAATTAGGAGGCAAAGATGGAACAAAACACAATATAAATTAAATAGAAATGACATAGTGATATATCAAGGAAACACCGGCCAAGCCTTCCACCCTTTACCAAGTATACATGCACATTAAATTAAATAGCAATAACATAGTGATATATCAAGGAATCCATGTTGCCACATGGAAAGCAACTTGCACCTGCAACTAGCAACGCTATAAGAAGGGCTGAGCAAGCGGTAACATAGCCAAACAAAAGTTGCTGGGATGTGGAGGGTTAGAGGCTTTTCATGGCAATGTTGGGAGGCTTGACATAACAGGTGGTAGGCAGCGAGACATAGCGATCGGAACAAGACAACTAGCATGGCTATGATAGTAGTGGTATCTTGGGAAATGATCATCTTGCCTGTGAGCCCGCTTCGAAGAAAAACAAATGTGTGAAGTAGACGAACCAACGTAGTCGAACGAATCCTCACACTCCGACACGCTTGCGGAACTCTCTCAAGAAGAAACAATCCAGAAACAACAATCAACACACAGTAAACACCACAACATATTCATGACATGATGTGCAAGAAATTATGATGGATTTCCATTTAATTATGCACGACACGACAAATCACAACAATTTATTACTACACATTAAATGAAGCTCAATATGCAACGAGTTGCATACTGACGAAACTCCATATTTGTATTATTTAGTTCACTCACGTTTAGGTACACAATAATGCTAAATATTGTTCAACATGGCAAGAGGTTAAGCATAAACAAACTACACTATCTAGTCAATTTAAATGAGGTCGGAAACAACATATAGCATTTCACAAATGACCCCATATGTTAATTTCGAAATTGTTCCAGATTTGTCTAAAACATGTTTTATATTTATCAAACATAAAAATAAAGTGGACCATGTGATTCTACATGTCATTCCAGTCGATTATATATATAGGTCATCTAAGACGGAGTTACGGTCTAAAAGATATAACCAACACAAGATAATATGCCATGAATGCAAAATGTATGCAAATGACAACCATAAACATTCCAAACCATGGATGCAGAAAGATATTATGAAACTACATTAGATTCTAAGCAAGTTTCATATATGGCATGTTCAAATCGGAGCAACGGTTCAACAAATACAACCAACACAAGTTATAGATATAATCTGCTAAAAACAGCAACATGACATTTTATACACCCCAAAACAGCAATTTGAAGGAACCTAAAGTACTCAAACAAGACATGAGGCAGTAGTGGACAAGATGAACAACAACCATCTACCAATGAGAAATTGAATAGAAGCATGGATCACTAGGAAAATAGCTCACAAAATGAAAAGTTGAACACAGTTTCAGAGTGATAGAAGTTATTAGTTTTTAAGAGTGCAGTTTTGATCATGATGGCATATTGGCAGCAAGAAAAACACATGCTACAAGGCATATAATGGCATAAAAATTTACCGCATGGTAGTAGACATAGTGCACTTCATTTCATTCCGCACTAGCAAGGTCTAAATATGCACACATACATATTTAGCATACACACAACATGGTATGCCGAAATGTCATATTCTCAGACTTAGAAATATTTTAGCCTACCAAAGAGCAACATCATCTTAGCACGTTCACATGATAAAAACTACAACAAAGCATGACATATATGGCATGATAAACCTACTAATATCAACTAGTCATAGCCTACTACTAATCATGTCATTCGGCAATGCCAAAAGAGCATGGTTTGCTTAATTCGAGCTTTACAAAATGGAACTTTACAAAAACAGATTGTAGTATTTAACATGATAACACATTGGGAGAAACAAATGAACATGTTAATGATAATATATATGGAAACCAGAGACATGAAATCGAAGTAGACAAATCCTAGAGCAATTCTCACGAAGAAACCATATGCAAAAGTCCTACGGTTTGGTTGCAATCATTCGAGAGATTTTGAAGAAAATAACAGAATTACCGACTACAACGGAATGCACTTTTTCAATGCAAGTTACAAAATCTAGATGTTGTAGAGCACAAAGAGTAGTACAACTTTCATATATCATACTTGTTCATCCGATGCACAGTTTGCAAAATATCAATAGTTTAAAATGCAATGATGATGATTTTTGTGCATGCGAAAAAGACTTCGAGAAAAAAGAGGGTTGCTCACATCGGGTCTACATCTGGATCGAGGTCGGCTGGTGGTGTAGCCGGTGGCATGGGCGAGGGTGGCCGGGGACAGGGCCGGGCTAAGCGGATCCGGGCAACGCTGGCCCGGATCTGGTCGGAGGCGAGCGGGGCGACCGATGGCGAGGCGCGGGGCAAGGCGGCAGCAAGCTCCCGTAGCGGGGCAAGTTCGGACCTCAAATGTGGCGCTCACAGAGTAGCAGCATGTGGGCTCGCCAGAGGGGCGCAATGGCAGGGCCTCGGTTCTACAGCAACGGAGCAGCTGCATGCGGTGGGCGGGGAGGCAGCACCCGAGCGGTGTGAGGGAGGCGGCGGCGGGACGCGTACGAGCGTCATGGGAGTGGTGCGTGTGGCACAGCGGCTCCGGCCCAGGGCAGCCCGACCATGGGCCTAGCGGGCCATGGCGGCGGGGAGGCTGGGAAGGCGACGTGGCAGCGCGTGAGTGGCCAAGAGTGGCGGCTCGGTGGTGGCAGCGGCCTCCTGGATCTTCCAAGTGGCGGAGCAGGGCTGGTCCGGCGCGGATGTTGAGGTGGGCTATGGCTGGAGGTGGAAGGAGGCTAGGGGCTAGGGTTTTGACCCAAAATGGCAGGGTTTGGGTTTCTATTTATAGATACGGGCTAGGGGAGAGGGGTTTTGCCCATTTTCGAAGCGTAGGACCGCGATCCGACGGTGCCGATCGGAGGGTTAGGCTAGGTGGGCTAGGTTGGGCTGTGTGGAGTGGTTTGGCTGAGAGAAGAGAGGGAAATGAGGAGACCGGCAACAATTTTTAAACACCAAATATCTGACAAATAACCCGGCTATAGTGCCACTATAGGTTGAACGGCTCAGGTATCAAACAGACTTCAATTGCGATGAAATTTGTCAAGCGGACTATCTACACTATAATAAGACTGTACACCAACTTTCAACCCAATCCAAGAATGTTGTATGCACACTTTTAAAAACAATATTTAAATAAGTCTGCGGGCACATGCGTGTCTGGTTGGTCTCGAAACGGTCAACGACAAGAATGGAGAGAACTAGTAACTAATAAAGGATGCTAGTTTTGAAAAAAATGATGTCACCCTTCGGGCCAATGCAATGTGGATGATGCGCATGATGTGATGATGAATGCGACAACCAAATAAATCACACGAAGACAACAAAATAAAAGGGGAATCTTCTGGAGAGTTGGTTCCGGGCTATTACAACTCTCCTCCACTAATAAGAGATCTCGACCCAAGATCTAACAATGAAAAGGGAAGATGAAGAGGAAAGGAGAGGTAAAACTTAGTTTCTTCTTGACGAACGAGTGAACCAACGATCCTTGAAGGTTGCCAAGAGATGAATAATGTCATTTGGAACAAGCAAGAGTTAAAAAGAAATTTGGGCAGCACTTCGGTAGGAAATAGAGGCAAAACAAGATAAGATTGAAGATCTTGAAAACATTTCACAACACTCCGGACAAATGGACAAACAAGGAGAGAACAAGATCTTGATAAAAGAATATAATGGATAAAATAGAGCAACATCACAAAGCCTCTGGAACAAAAGAATAGAAACTAGATCATGGAAAGGAAAATAAGAGAGAAGAAATTGATAATTACTACCACAACTGAATTGAAGAGCATCCTCACAAGAAGAATTGATCAGACTTGTTGGAAGACCAACAACGAAAGAAGAACCTTGTAGTGGACTTATGAAAGCCCTCTCAAATAATGAGGTGCCAACCGGCCACTAACGGAAACAGAGATTGCGTGGGAGCAACAAGATATGCAGAACTTCTTTCACCAAGAGGATACGTTTAAAACTTGGATCAACGATAAACACCATAATAGCAAGAATCCTTAGGAAAAGCTTTAGGTGAAATCCAATCTAAGATAGCTTCAAGGAAGACAAATGGGTTGAAAATATCTCATTCTAGAAACTAATTCTATGCGAGACTCCTCATGAATCAAGAATGCTATAACACCACCTCAAAGGATAGTGGGGGAAGAATTGCACTTTAAATGCAAGATATATAATACTTAAGGTTCTCCAACAAGAATCTTGAAAAATACCTTGAGAATGAATTGAAATCTTGAAGAACCACCTTGACGAACCTTCGTATACAAAAGAATGATAAAATGAGTTGAAGGTTGAAAATAATATGATGGTGGCCTTGCAAAGAATTAGAAGGAGCTTCACAAAAAGATAATTGTGAAACACCTGTGGGTTATCGTCCCACTAAAATAAAACATCGTTGAAAAGATTGCTTAAAAGAGAGAGATTGCGCCGGTACAATGAAAACTTGATGATGTGAGACCCTCAAAATAATTGAAAGGATTGAAAACAAGAAACTCAATCTTTTGGGGCATCTTCGGAACTCCGCATAGAACAGAGAGATGCTTGAATAAGAATTTCCAACATGGGAAGCATTTAATAAATGAGAAGGATATGATGAACACCAAGAGGTTGAACTGAATCCATCGGAGAAGAACACAAGAATGAAGAACGATGAGCTCAACATTGAAGCATCTTCACGATGAATGACCGAATACGATACAGAAGAAAAGATAGCAGAAACATCAATGAAAAGAAATGTACTTGGATGATAATTAATCATTGTATAAAAGGGCGGGAGGGTGAAAAAACAAAGACAACTTGGGACAGATGAGACGAACTTCAGAAAGAAATAAGAGGATTGATCTTTCAAATATTGGAGAGGATTGAATAATCTTGAAGAGAAGCACACTGGTTGGAAATAATTTGACATGACAACTCCGGTTGAACAAAATTATTAGCAATTCCCATGGAAATATGAGAACACTACTCACAAAGATATGAAATCATCACTTGCCATCGAAGCAACTCAAATTACCATATTCAAGAAAAACAAAGGATGAGGCTTGTAGATTAAGCAAGAAACAAATAGATAACATAGATTTTGCGCGATATTTCTGTGGTAAGGTTCGTACGGCATTGATTGTACATTGGATTGTCATATTTATATGGTGCTCGAATATGCTCCCTAAGCGTAGCGAACTACAAGGCTTGACAGAGCATATGTGATGAAGCATATCGAGACTGTCCTGTGTAAGAAAGACCGTGAACAAACAAATCCACTAGATGTCGAACCCCAACCTCACATCATGCATCTGTTGGAAGATAATCCTAGGTAACTACTTGAATTCCCACCTTAGAACTTCCAAAATATTTCTTGGTTATGCTATTAGGTTGCAGGTCCAGGAACCTACTCAGTGTAATCAGCTACAAACCTTTCCCGCAAGTATCAACACATATCCGAGAAGTTCCGCAAATTCATCTACCTCAGACCTTCGTAATCAAAACGATACCATTTATGGCAATACATCTGGATGCTCTCTCGAGTACTCGATGACGCCAAAATCCTCTCGCCACAAAGAGTATTGAAGCAATTTTGAACGTCGTCCGTCCTGAGATACTAAGGAAATGAATGATAGAGATGTGCCAAGAATCCCGTGGAGCTCAACTCCTGGAAGAAATCAACTCACACAAGAGGCACCAAGTCAGAACTCCGTCATATTGGCATCATATAGATTCCAAAATACCCGCGTGATCCTAAAAACGTTAGAGCGAGAAGACTGATAGAATTAAAATTCCTATGTCAAGATTCGTCACCAGAGCATAGAAGAGGAGTAAAAGAATCCTACTCTTCGATATGTAACTAGACTCAAATTATTTTGTCCTAGACTCGACTCAGCCAAGTTCGATCAATCAAGGGGGCTCCTAGGTCGGTACGACACTGATACCAAGTTGTAACGCCCAAGATGAGATGCTATCCTTATTTTGGCATGAGGGCCTCAACATGGATAGAAACACGTCTCATTGTTTCACAAGAATGAATATCGTTACTAGTACATGTACGGAAGAGAGGAGTATATGGAATTGGTGTACACTCGCCACAAGCTACAACATGAACATCTCAATACAATAATACATTCAATCATCATGTAGAAGAGCAAGGTTCGACTACAGACGGAATCAAACAATAAAAAATGACGTCCATCCTTGCTATCCCAGGCTGCCGGCCTGGAACTCATCCGATGATCGATGAAGAAGGAGAAGAAGAAACTCCAATGAGAATAATCATCACGCTCACTTCAAAGTATAGCTTTACCTATACCTGCAACTGTTGTTGTAGTAATCTGTCAGCCACAGGAGCTCAGCAATCTCATTTCCAAAGGTATCAAGACTAGCAAAGCTTAAAGGGTGAGGTATGGTTAAGTGGCGAGGCTGCAGTAAGCAACTAAGCATTTATATTTGAGTGGCTAACCTATGAGTACAAGAATATGAGGCGGTTGATCTATGCATAACGGATGTGAACTAGTAGTGATCAAGAAATGATCATGAACACCTACTTACGAGACAAACATAACCCCACCGTGTCCTCTTTCGGATCAGAGACTCACGAGAAGAGACAGTCACGGTTACACATAGTTGGTATATTTTTAATTGAGTTTACTTCAAATTTTCTATGATCGGGTGTTAAACAAAGTTTCCAAGTTGCCACATAATCGTGGTCACGGATTTTCGAAATATTTAACCTTGCAGGGGTGCTCCAACTAGTCCATCAGAAATTACCACAAGCTGCCCTAGAGAGAAAACCTCAACCTCGAGATAGCCTGAGGTATCACCGATATCCCAGTGCACGAGACCTTCTATAAGAGTAAAATAAATCTAGCAAGGCCCCCAACATGCTGACAATCCCGATAGGAGCCGCATATCTCGTCCTCAAGGCACAACTGGATGGGTCACACTACAAGTAAAACCAAACCACAAGTTTCCCCATGGTGGCCCTACAATCTGTCCGTTTGGGACCAACACCATCAGCACTGGCCCTCCCTTTATTATGTTGAATTAATCCTTGGGTTCATGATGCCCTATGCTTTACTAAAGGTGTTCAGTATTATTATGTTGAGAAAATATAGTACCAATGTTGGGCCTTGCCGGAAGAGTTTTATCCCAACATGAAAATCAAGGGGGTCCCCATAGCAACGGCAAATATGTTAGGAGCGCTCAACATGTAATATAACATCAGTACACAAGTAACTAGGGCGGTAAAGATGGAACAAAATGTTGGGGAACATAGTAGTAATTCAAAAAAATTCCTACGCTTCGCGAAGATCCATCTAGGAGAAACTAGGAATGAGCAAGGGGTAGAGCATCTTCATACCTTTGAAGATCGTTAAGCGAAAGCGTTACTACGAATGCAGTTGATGGAGTCGTACTCGTAGCGATTCAGATCGTGGAACATTCCGATCTAAGCGTCAAACAACGGCGCCTCCGCGTTCAACACACGTGCAGCACGGTGACATCTCCTTCGCCTATCGAGTAAGGAGAGAGGACATGTTAAAGGAGAGCTCCGGCAGCACGACATCGTGGTGACGGTGGAGCTGCGTGGTACTCCGGCAGTGCTTCGCCAGCGCTATGGAGGACAAGGAGGAGGAGAGGTAGGGCCGCACCGAGGGAGAGAGGAACTTGTGTCTCTCAGCACCAAAAACCCTTGGGTATATATAGAAACAGGGGAAGGAGGGCCGTCCACCCTAGAGTTTCCCCTAGGTGGTGCGACGACCAAGGGGAGAAGGGGGCGGTGCCCTAGGGGGTGGCTTGCCACCCAAGGCAGCCACCACGCCCTAGGGCTTGCTGCCCTAGGCGCCTTGGGCCTTGGTGGGTGGCGCACCAGCCCATCTAGGGGCTGGTTCCCATGCACTTTTGGCCCATGTGGCCCTTCGGGGCTGGTGGCCCCTCCCGGTGGACCCCGGAACCCTTCTGGTGGTTCCATTACAACACCGACGATCCCCGAAACATTTCTGGCGATCAAATATCCACTTCCTATTTATGAATCCTTACCTCCGGACCATTCCGGAACTCCTCGTGACGTCCGGAATCTCATCCGGGACTCCGAACAACCTTCAGTAACCACATATTATTCCCATTACAACTCTAGCGTCATCAAACCTTAAGTGTGTAGACCCTACGGGTTCAGGAATCATGGAGACATGATCGAGACACCTCTCCAGTCAATAACCAAGAGCGGGATCTGGATACCAATGTTGACTCCCACATGTTCCAAGATGATCTCATCGGATGAACCATGATGTCGGGGATTCAATCAACCCTGTATGCAATTTCCTTTGTCTACCGGTATTACACTTACCCGAGATTCGATCGTCGGAATCCCTATACCTTGTCCAATCTCGTTACCGGCAAGTCTCTTTACTAGTTTCGTAGCACATCATCTCGTGGCTAACTCCTTAGTCACATTGAGCTCATTATGATGATCGTTACCGAGTGGTCCTAGAGATACCTCTCCGTCACACAGAGCGACAAATCCCAGTCTCGATTCGTGCCAACCCAACACACACTTTTGGAGATACCTGTAGTGCACCTTTATAATCATCCAGTTACGTTGTGACGTTTGATACACATAAATTACTCCTACGGTATTCGGGAGTTGCACAATCTCATGGTCTAAGGAAATGACACTTGACATTAGAAAAGCTTTAGCAGACGAACAATACGGTCTAGTGCCATGCTTAGGATTGGGTCTTTTCCAATGATGTGATCCCTTTATCAATGACATCCAATGTCCAAGATCAGGAAACCATGACCATCTATTGATCAACGAGCTAGCCAACTAAAGGCTCACTAGGGACACATTGTGGTCTATGTATTCACACATGTATTACTGTTTCCGGTTAATACAATTACAACATGAATAATAGACAATTATCATGAACTAAGAAATATAATAATAACCACTTTATTATTGCCTCTAGGGCATATTTCCAACAGTATCCCACTTGCACTAGAGTCAATAATCTAGTTACATTGTGATGAATCGAACACCCATAGCGTTCTGGTGTTGATCATATTTCGCTCGTGGAAGAGGTATAGTCAATGGATCTGCGACATTTAGATCCGTATGTACTTTACAAATATCTTTATCTCCATGTTGGATGTATCGACGAATGGACTTGAAGCGGCGCTTGATGTGCTTGGTCTTCTTGTGAAACCTGGGTTCCTTGGCAATGGCAATAGCACCAGTATTGTCACAAAAGAGAGTCATCTGGACCGACGCACTGGGAATCACTCGTAGGTCGGTGATGAACTCCTTCATCCAGACTCCTTCATGTGCTGCTTCCGAAGCCTCTATGTACTCCGCTTCACATGTAGATGCCGCCACGATTCTTTTTTGCTTGCAACTACACCAGCTGACTGCCCCACCATTCAAAATATACACGTATCCGGTTTGTGACTTGGAGTCATCCGGATCTGTGTCGAAGCTAGCATAGATGTAACCCTTTAAGACGAGCTCTTCAGCACCTCCATAAACGAGAAACATATCTTTTGTCCTTTTCAGGTACTTAAGGATATTCTTGACCCTGTCCAGTGATCCACTCATGGATCACTTTGGTACCTCCCTACCAAACTTATGGCAAGGTTCACATCAGGTCCGGTACACAACATGGCATACATAATAGAGCCTATGGCTAAATCATAGGGGATGGTACTCATATTTTTCTATCTTCTGCTGTTGTCTGGCGTTGAGCCGTGCTCAACCTAACACCTTGTAATAGAGGCAAGAACCCCTTCTTGACCTTATCAATATTTAACTTCTTCAATATCTTGTCAAGATATGTGCTTTGTGAAAGACCTATGAGGCGTCTCGATCTATCTCTATACATCTAGATCCCTAATATGTAAGCATCTTCTCTAAGGTCCTTCATCGAAAAACTCTTATTCAAATAGGCCTTTATGATTTCCAAAAGTTCTATATCATTTCCCATCAACAATATGTCATCCACACATAATATGAGAAATGCTACAGAGCTCCCACTCACTTTCTTGTAAACACAGGCTTCTCCATAAGTCTGTACAAACCTGAACGCTTTGATCACCTCATCAAAGAGAATGTTCCAACGCCAAGATGCTTGTACCAGCCCATAGATGGAGCGCTGGAGCTTGCATACCTTGTCAGCATTATTAGGATCGACAAAACCTTCCAGCTGTATCATATACAATTGTTCCTTAAGAAAGTCATTCAGGAATGCCGTTTTGACGTTCATTTGCCAGATCTCATAATTATAAAATGCGGCAACTGCTAACATGATTCGGACCGACTTCAACATTGCTATGGGTGAGAAAGTCTAATCGTAGCCAATTCCTTGAACTTGTCGATAACCCTTAGCGACAAGTCGAGCCTTATAGATGGTTACATTACCATCCGCGTCAGTCTTCGTCTTAAAGATCCATTTATTCTCTATGGCTCGCCGATCATAGGGCAAGTCCACCAAAGTCCATACTTTGTTCTCATACATGATGTTATCTCGGATTTCATGGCCTCAAGCCATTTGTTGGAATCCGGGCTCGCCATCGCTTCTTCATAGTTCAAAGGTTCAATGTTGTCCAACAACATGATTTCCATGACAGGGCTGTCGTACCACTGTCATGCGGAACGTGTCCTTGTGAACCTTCGAGGTTAAGTAGCAACTTGATCTGAAGTTTCATGATCATCATCATTAACTTCTTCTCTAGCCAATGCAGGCACCTCAGAAACATTTTCTTGTGATGCGCTACTCTCCGGTTCGAGAGGAGGTATGATTACCTCATCAAGTTCTACTTTCCTCCCACTTACTTCCTTCGAGAGAAACTCTTTCTCTACAAAGGATCCGTTCTTGGCAATAAAGATTTTGCCTTCGGATCTAAGATAGAAGGTATACAGAATAGTTTGCTTAGGGTATCCTATGGAGACACAATTTTCTGTTTTGGGTTCGAGCTTCTCAGGTTCAAGTTTCTTCACATAAGCATTGGAGCCCCAAACTTTCATTAATGACGGCTTAGGTTTCTTGCCAAACCATAATTCATACGGTGTCGTCTCAACGGATTTATACGGTGCCCTATTTAAAGTGAATGCCGCAGTTTCCAATGCATATCCCCAAAATTATAGCGGTAAATTAGTAAGAGACATCATAGATCGCACCATATCCAATAAAGTGCGATTACAACGTTCAAGCACACTGTTATGTTGCCGTGTGCCAGGCGGCGTGAGTTGTGGAACAATTCCACATTTCCTTAAGTGTGTGCAAAACTCGTGACTCAAATATTCTCCTCCACGATTAGATCGTAGGAACTTTATTTTCTTGTCACATTGATTCTCTACCTCACTTTGAAATTCCTTGAACCTTTCAAAGGTTTCGGACTTGTGTTTCATTAAGTAGACATACCCACATGTGCTTACGTCATCAGTGAGGGTGAGAACATAACGATAGGCACCGCGAGCCTCAACGCTCATTGGACCACATACATTGGTATGTATTATTTCCAACAAGTTGGTTGCTCGCTCCATTGTTCCGGAGAACGAAGTCTTGGTCATCTTGCCCATGAGGCACGGTTCGCATGTGTCAAATGATTCAAAACCAAGTGACTCCAAAAGTCCATCTGAATGGAGTTTCTTCATGCCCTTGACAACGATATGACCAAGGCGGCAGTACCACAAGTATGTGGGACTATCATTATCAACCTTACATATTTTGGTACTCACACTATGAATATGTGTAACATCACGCTCAAGATTCATCAAGAATAAACCATTGACCAGCGGGGCATGAGAATAAAACATATCACTCATATAAATGGAACAACCATTATTCTCAGATTTAAATGAGTAGCCATCTTGCATCAAGAGATATCCCGATACAATGTTCATGCTCAAAGCTGGTACTAAATAAAAATTATTAAGGTTTAAAACTAATCCCGAAGGTAGATGTAGAGGTAGCATGGCAACGGCGATCACATCAACCTTAGAACCATTCCCGATGCGCATCCTCACCTCGTCCTTTGCCAGCTGATGAAGAGTTGATGGATATATTTCTCGCCCCTCGTTGGTTACACCAAGTGGAAGGTGGAGATGTAGTCAGCAGCAAATTTCCCTCACACAGAGACTGTAAGGTTTATCGAACCAGTAGGACTCCTAGGATCAAAAAGTAGGTGTCTTCCATCCTCGCACTAGCATAAGACGTGGACCTGCACACACAACAAATAAATTTGCTACGAACGAGTACAAAGAGGTTGTCAATATCTACGGCCTTGTAGTTTGCAAAGAATCAAAACACAAGCGGGAAAGTAAGAGTGATTGCAACGGAAAAGTAAATGAAAGCGGTAAATGATGGAGGTGTAAACAATGATAGTGATATGGACCGGAGTCACATGATGTTCACTAGTGATGTCTCTCTCCCAAAATACGATAAACAACTATGCTAGGGTAAACAAATCACAATTGAGCAATTGATAGAATTATGATCGCACCACAATGCAAATTATGCTCCTTGATAGTTAGAGGTTCAATAGTAATGGGCAGTACGCCAAGACAAGTAGATCGTTTATTCTTCAACATCTACTTACTGATCATCCACCTTGAGATATCTATGCAGAACATCTCTCCGATATTAAGTTGCGATCCCCACCGAAAGCAACGGACAACTGCATTAACGAACTATGCATAAGGTAAACAATCCTTGCAACCGTGGTCACAAGCACCATTGTTTTCTCCCTGGCGGCAACAAGCACATCCCCTAGTCTCATGTTTCTGTTACTCAAGCTAGACATCGAGGGGCATGAACCCACAATCATGCATAACGCTCCCTCTTGGAGTTACAATCTACTACTTGGCCGAAGCAATAAAAAGCAACGGAGAACATGCATGAATCACCAAGTAACATAATATAAAAGGATAATCAAATATATAACTCATAACAATCTGAACATAATCTCATAATCCATAGGATCCCAATAAACCGAGCGTAGCAATAGCAAGATAATTACATAGATGCCTTGATCATGTAGGGCAGTTCACAAGGACTAACCATTGAAGCACAAGATCGGAGAGAAGACATCACATAGCTACTGGTCATGGACTCATGGTCCAAGGAGGACTACTGACGGCACGTCCAAGAAGCGTCCATGGTGGTGGAGAAGCACCCGGAGGTCAATCCTCCCTTCGACTGGGTGTCGGGAACAGGTCTCCTAACGCTCCCTATCTCGGAATCGGTGCGGCGGCGAAACGATGGAGAAATTCGCGATTCCAGAAAGTCTGCGAGGGTTTCCTCTCGGGACTCTAAATATAGGCCAAAGAAGGGCATCGAAGGAGGTGGGGCCCACCCAGGCGACCTCGTGGCGTGGCCTAGCGCCTGGCCGTGCGTCCAGGCCGCCTGGGAGGCCCGTGGCCCCCCTCTGGCCCTCCTTCAATGATACGGAAGCTTCTGTTTCGCTGATTTTTTATATATTTTTTCTAGATTTTTTTCGGCATTTGGAAAATTGGGTAAAAGCCCCTGCAAAATAGACATCAGCAGACAGAAAGTTGCACTGGGTGCACTGAGTTAGTAGGTTAGTCCAAATATGTGTAAAATGATATAAAAGTGTAGCAAAACATATAACAATGTCACCTAAAAGATCATGGAACAAACATATATCATAGATACGTTTGGGACGTATCAACATCCCCAAGCTTAATTTCTGCTTGTCCTCGAGTAGATAAATGATAACACAATAATTTCTGAGGTGACATGCGAACACAGATATAAGAACTTGAAAGTAAAGCAAGTGAGATATGCAATTCAAGTCAAGACAATAACAAGCAAGAGTCTATATCTAGTATTGAGTTTAGCAAAGTAAGAACATAAAGGTGCAAGAGCTCTCGCTGTCCGTGACTCGAATGTCTCCAAGGGATTGCCATGTAACGGATGTACATATGAGCTAAGGTAAGCTCTCCAATGGAACTAGTGGATGTGAATCCAACTTGTTTGCTCATGAAGACCTAGACCTCATTTGCCGAAGCTCATCATTGGAATATGCAAACCAAGTTCTATAGTGTAAGGATCCCCACATAGTTATGCATGAATGATAATCTCTATGTAGTACCAATATAGTAATGGAGTACGAGTGTGGATCTTTCAATAGGAATAGTAGTGTTGCCCCCTTCTCTCTTTTTTTCTTTTTTTTCTTCTTTTTTTAATTTTGTGGCCTCTTTGGCTCTTTATTTTTATCTCTCATTTGTCCTCTTTGGGATCTTTTCCACTCTTAAGGACATCACTCTATATTATACATGAATAAAAAGAAAAATCATAACACTTTATAAGAAGTACTCAACATAAAGACAAGTGAAAACTATCATGATGTATGCAAATATATGCTTGTGTCAGTGTAGCAGGATATGCAATGATACTAGCGCGTCATGTAGCAGTATAAGGGCAAGGCCCAACTAGCATGCGACTCTATGATCAAGCAAAAGCAGGTATGACATGAAGATCAAGTCATCACATGGTGGATGTTGCATGGCAATGTATCTCGGAAAGGCTATGGAAATGCTTTATTAGGTAGATATGGTGGCTGTTTTGAGGAAAGATATAATGAGTCTTATGCATGACAGAGCATATCATGTCAAGATTTTGGATGCACCGTCGGAGTTTGCACCAACTCTCAATGTGACAAAGGGCAATGCACGGTACCGAAGAGGGTAGCAAAATATGGATGGTGGAAGTGTCAACAATCGAATACCCACATTAGTCCGAAGAACTCATACACTTATTTCGGTAACTCTCTATCTAGTTAGGAAATTCACAAAGAGACAAGTACCCCGAGGAGGAGTGTTTGGGGGTTTGGTTATCCTTGCGCATCCTCGAGTAATGGTAACGTGAGGGTACTCTATATATTCCAACCCCTCCAGAGGTTAGCGATCAATTTAGTAGCTAGAGTTCTCAACTAATTTTTAGTTTTTGAAAAACACACGGATGTCCCAAAATACGACACCTATCACTAATAGGCTCAAGCTCTTGGCACAAGTAGTCCAACCATTACTCAAATCAATACCTCAAAACTATTGCAAGTTACTACTATACTTAGATAGCAATCTTAATTACCTACTCATGCAAGACACACAACTCAGTGCAACGAGCCAACTCTCTAAACAAGATAAGCATGATAACTCAAGAGAGTTCCAGAAGCAACCTAAATAATATCTCTTAAGAAGATGGGCATGAAAACTAAGAGCTAAGCATGATAGTAGCTACGAGAAGATGAAGAACACACAAAAAGAATAAGCATGAAAACCTATGTTGTGTTCTAGAGTGGAATGGAGTGTGTCTCTCTCCCAAACAAGGTAGGCTAGGTTCTGACTTGTTATGAATAGAAAGCAAAACTAAAACAAATTAAAAAGAAAATAGCGGGACGCTCCAAGCATAACACATATCATATGAAGTGATAAAAATATAGCATGGAGATGGACGACCTTATGATTGTTGTCAGAGAAGGGGATGCACGGGGAAATCCCCAAGCTTAGACGCTTGAGTATCCTTGAATATTTCTTGGGATGCATGGGGGGGGGCATCCCCAAGCTTGAGCGCTTGACACTCCTCCATCTTCTTTCATCATCTCTCCCATCGCATACTTGAAAACTCCCTTCATACGAAACTCACCATAAGCTGATTAGAGTGGTTAGTACCCTCAATAAAATAATTCCATACCTGCTGGAAATAAAGATTTTCATGAAAATCTACTTCTTCTCATGATTTCCAAAAGATTTTTGCAAATAAAAAGCAAGCTTATGATTCGCAAAACAATGAAAACACAAAACATGCCAAAATCTGTGTAAAACAGAACATCGGGTAGTAAATAATCTATTCGGGGCACTTCTGCCACTCAAATAAAAAAACTCACAACATATGCCAGAAAAGAAATTATATAGAGCATGCTGTAAAAACATTCAGATAAAGAAGATGATCTCATGATTTTTGGCGAATTTTTCCGTCAAGAAGACAACATGTCAAAAATTTTGGACTTTCTTGCAACGAGAGGCTATAACTTGGCACAAAACTCAAAAATAAAGATACAATGATGTTGCTGCAGTAGTAACAAGAATCAACACCACTAAAACATAAAGTAAAAACTAATTGGGTTGCCTCCAAAACAACGCTTTCTTTTATGCCTTTGAGCTAGGCATAATGCAAGAAGGAGGATCAAGGTTCTCTGAAGTCATCAGAATTATAAAGACCTTCAAACGGATCCTCAACAAGTTCATCCTCATTTTTCCTAGGGAATGGGTACATAACTTTCGCTTTCTCTCGTGAGCGTATGTGTCCTTTACCTATATCAATGAAGCCTCTCATGGCTCAGAGGAAGTCCCTTCCAAGCGCTATGTTCCCTTTGTCAGGCTCCATGAGGAAGAAATCAATCGTTACATTCCTTTTAGAGAATATTACCTGGACATCTTTTACCTTTCCCTGGATTTCAGAAATATCACCATTAGCATGTTCATCATAAGTTGAATTTTTTTTCATATCTAACGAGAGAGAATTATAAAAAACTTTTGGCATAGTAGAAACCATGGATCCAATATCACAATAAGAAAAGAAGTCTTGGTTAGAGATGCTAATTCTAAAAAAAGGTTCGCAATCATCATCTATTTTCAAAACCTACTCCTTATCAACCATGAGTTTCTCTCTCTCTCTCTTAAGTCTAGAGCATCTATTTTCCCTTCAATAGTAGCAATTCTATCTATAATAGTGTCATAACCATGATTATAAACAAGATTATTAGATAGACCATGTATAATATCAAGAGCTCTTGCCTCATCACACTCTAAGAAATCTCCTTTAGTTATAATATCAAGAGAGTGTTTGCACCATATAAAGAGACCATGATAAAAATTTCTAAGCACAATTTTGGTAGGTATCCAAGGCATAATTCTTTTTTGTGCTTCAGAAATTCTATCCGATGCTTCCTTCATATTTTCTCCATTGCTTTGATGGAAATCTAGGACCTCAGATTCCTTCGAAGCATCAAACCTTAACATTCTTGACAACTAAAAGCAAAGTAACTAATTTTTTTGTGGTTTTTGATATAGGACTCTAAAGCCAAAACTGAAAAGCAAACTAACAAGACTAAAAGTCAAAGGTAAAGGATAGCGTGCAACTCCCCTATCTTGAAGACTGGAGTCCCCGGCAACGGCGCCAGAAATTCTCTTGATGATGAGTTGATGGATATATTTCACGCCCCTCATTGGTTACGCCAAGTGGAAGGTGGAGATCTAGTCAGCAGCAAATTTCCCTCACACAAAGACTGTAAGGATTATCGAACTAGTAGGACTCCTAGGATCAACAAGTAGGTGTCTTCCACCTTGGCGGTAGCAGAAGACGTGGACCTGCACACACAACAAATAACTTTGATCCCAACGAGTACAGAGCGGTTGTCAATCTCTCCAGCCTTGTAGTTTGCAAAGGATCAAAACACAAGCGGGAAAGTAATACTGATTGCAACGGAAAAGTAAATGAAAGTGGTAAATGATGGAGGTGTAAACAATGATGGTGAGATGGATCGGAGTCACATGATGTTCACTAGTGATGTCTCTCTCCCAAAAGACGATAAACAACTATGCTAGGGTAAACAAATCACAGTTGTGCAATTGACAGAATTATGATCGCACGACAATGCTAATTATGCTCCTTGATAGTTAGTGATTCAATAGTAATGGGAAGTACGCCAAGACAAGTAGATCGTTTATTCATAGGCATCTACTTACTAATCATCCACCTTGAGATATCTATCCAGAACATCTCTCCGGTATTAAGTTGCGAGCGCCACCGAAAGTGTAAACTCAAAGCAGCGGAGAACTGCATTAACGAACTATGCATAAGGTAAACAATCCTTGCAACCGTGGTCACAAGCACCATTGTTTTCTCCCTGGTGGCAACAAGCAGATCCCCTAGTCTCATGTTTCTGTCACTCAAGCTAGACATCGAGGGGCATGAACCCACAATTATGCATAACGCTCCCTCATGGAGTTACAATCTACTACTTGGCCAAAGTAATAAAAAGCAACGGAGAACATGCATGAATCACTAAGGAACATAATATAAAAGGATAATCAAATATATAACTCATAACAATCAGAACATAATCTCATAATCCATCGGATCCCAACAAACCGAGTATAGCAATAGCAAGAGAATTACATAGATGCCTTGATCATGTAGGGCAGCTCACAAGGATTACATAGATGCCTTGATCATGTAGGGCAGCTCACAAGGACTAACCATTGAAGCACAAGATCGGAGATAAGACATCACATAGCTACTGGTCATGGACTCATGGTCCAAGGAGGACTACTGACGGCACGTCCGGGAAGCGTCCATGGTGGTGGAGAAGCTCCCGGAGGTCAATCCTCCCTCCGACAGGGTGCCGGGAAGAGGTCTCCTGACGCTGCCGATCTCGGAAGCGTTGCGGCGGCGGAATGATGGAGAAATACGCGATTCCAGAAAGTCTACGAGGGTTTCCTCTCGGGACTCTAAATATAGGCCAAAGGAGGGCACCGGAGGAGGTGGGACCCACCCAGGCGACCTCCTGGCGCGGCCCAGGGCCTGGTCGCTCCAGTAGGCCGCCTGGGAGGCCCCTGGCCCCCCTTTGGCCCTCCTTTGGTGATACAGAAGCTTCTGTTTCACTGATTTTTTATATATTTTTTCTAGATTTTCTTTGGGCTTCAAAAAATTGGGTAAAAGCCCCTGCAAAATATACATCAGCAGACAAAAACTAGCACTGGGTGCACTGAGTTAGTAGGTTAGTGCAAATATGTGTAAAATGATATAAATGTGTAGCAAAACATATAACAATGTCACCCAAAAGATCATGGAACAAACATAAATTATAGATACGTTTGGGACGTATCAACATCCCCAAGCTTATTTTCTCCTCATCCTCGAGTAGATAAATGATAACACAAAAATTGCTGTGGTGACATGCTAACACACATGTAAGAACTTGAAAGTAAAGCAAGTTAGATATGCAATTCAAGTCAAAATAATAACAAGCAAGAGTCTATATCTAGTATTGAGTTTAGCAAAGTAAGGACATAAAGGTGCAAGAGCTCTCGCTGTCCGTGACTCGAATGTCTCCAAATGGTGTTTGCGTGCAAGAAGTGGGAGATGGGTTGAGATCATAAAATATATTTTTCAATTGAGAACTCAATCTACTAAACCTCACACTTAGTCTCCTTCGCAATCTTATTTTGACTCATCCCGAGACCATTGGTCAGGCACAAGTCAAAATGATCATCTCCCTTTTTACTTTGAGCACTCATGCAATGGATGAGCATAAGCAATTTATGTTGGCACTTAGGATGGCAAATATAATAATGACGGGGAAGGAAGACAAAAAGGTGTGAAAGGCTCACATCAATGACGACAACCATAGGCAAGAGAAAGCCAAATGATAGATATGATGTGAGGAGTAGGGATTGCCATGTAACGGATGAACATATGAGCTAAGGTAAGGTCTCCAATGGAACTAGTGGAGGTGCATCCAACTTGTTTGCTCATGAAGACTTATAGCTCATTTGCGGAGGCTCATCATTGGAATATGCAAACCAAGTTCTATAGTGTAAGGATCCCCACATAGTTATGCATGAATGATAATCTCTTCGTAGTACCAATGTATTAATGGAGTACGAGTGTGGATCTTTCAAAAGGAATAGTAGTGTTGCCCCCTTCTCTTTTTTTTACTTTTACTTTTTTTCTTTTTTTAGTTTGTGGCCTCTTTGGGTCTTTCTTTTTATATCCCATTTGTCCTCTTTGGGATCTTTTGTTTTGTCCTCTTTGGGATCTTTTCCTCTCTTAAGGGCAACACTCTATATTTTACACGAATAAAACGAAAAATCATCACACTTTATAAGAAGTACTCAACATAAAGACAAGTGAAAACTATCATGATGTATGAAAATGTATGCCTGTGCCAGGGTAGCAGGATATGCAATGATACTAGCACGTCATGTAGCAGTAATAAGGGCAAGGCCCAACTAGCATGCGGCTCTATGATCAAGCAAAAGCATGTATGACATGAAGATCAAGTCATGAGATGGTGTATGTTGCATGGCAATCTATCTCGGAAAGGCTATGGAAATGCCTTAATAGGTAGGTATGGTGGCTGTTTTGAGGAAAGATATAACGAGGCTTATGTATGACAGAGCATATCATGTCATGGGTTTGGATGCACCGGCGGAGTTTGCACCAACTCTCAATGTGACAAAGGGCAATGCACGGTACCGAAGAGGGTAGCAAAATATGGATGGTGGAAGTGTCAACAATCGAATACTCACATTAGTCCGAAGAACTCATACACTTATTATCGGTAACTCTCTATCTAGTTAGGAAATTCACAAAGAGACAAGTACCCCGAGGAGGAGTGTTTGGGGGTTTGGTTATCCTTGCACATCCTCGAGTAATGGTAACATGAGGGTACTCTATATATTCCAACCCCTCCAGAGGTTAGCGATCAATTTAGTAGCTAGAGTTCTCAACTAATTTCTAGTTTTTGAAAAACACATGGATTTCCCAAAATACGACACCTATCACTAATAGGCTCAAGCTCTTGGCAGCAATAGTCCAAACATTACTCAAATCAATACCTCAAAACTATTGCAAGTTACTACTATACTTAGATAGCAATCTCAGTTACCTACTCATGCAAGACACACAACTCAGTGCAACGAGCCAACTCTCTAAACAAGATAAGCATGATAACTCAAGAGAATTCCATAAGCAACCTAAATAATAGCTCTTAAAAAGATGAGCATGAATACTAAGATCTAAGCATGAATGTAGCTACGAGAAGATGAAGAACACACAAAAAGAATAAGCTTGAAAACCTATGTTGTGTTCTACAGTGGAATGGAGCGTGTCTCTCTCCCAAACAAGGTAGGCTAGGTTCTGACTTGTTATGAACAACAAGCAAAACTAAAACAAATTAAAAAGCAAATAGTGGGACGCTCCAAGCATAGCACATATCATATGAAGTGATAAAAATATAGCATGGAGATGGACGACCTGATGATTGTTGATAGAGAAGGGGATGCATGGGGGCATCCTGAAGCTTAGACGCTTGAGTCTCCTCGAATATTTCTTGGGATGCCTGGGGGCATCCCCAAGCTTGAGCGCTTGAAACTCATCCATCTTCTTTCATCAACTCCCCCATTGCATACTTGTAAACTCCCTTCATACGAAACTCATGATAAGCTGATTAGAGTGGTTAGTACCCTTAATAAAATAATTCCATACCTGCTGGAAATAAAGAGTTTTATGAAAAGCTACTGCTTCTCATGATTGCCAAAATATTTTTTCAAATAAAAAGCAAGCTTAGGATTCGCAAAACAATGAAAACACAAAACATGCGAGAATCTGTGAAAAACAGAACATCGGGTAGTAAATAATTTATTCGGGGCACTTCTACAACTCAAATCCAAAAACTTAGAACATATGCCAGAAAGTCAATTATATAGATCATGCTGTAAAAAACATTGAGATGAAAAAGATGATCTCATGATTTTTGGCGAATTTTTTCGTCAAGCAGACACAATCTGTTTGTGGACAACATGTCACAATTTTTGAACTTTTTTGCAATCGGAGGCAATAACTTGGCACAAAGCTTAAAAATAAAGATACAATGATGTTGCCACAGTTGTAACAAGCATCGATACCACTAAAAGATAAAGTAAAAAATTAATTGGGTTTCCTCCCAACAAGCGCTTTCTTTTATGCCTTTGAGCTAGGCATAATGCAAGAAGGAGGATCAAGGTTCTCCGAAGTCATCAGAATTATAAAGAACTTCAAGCGGATCCTCAACAAGTTCATAATCATTTTTCCTACCGAATGGGAACATACCTTTAGCTTTCTCTCGTATGCATATGTGTCCTTTACCTATATCAATGAAGCCTTTCATGGCTCGGAGGAAGTCCCTTCCAAGCACTATGTTCCCTTTGTTGGGCTGCATTATGAAGAAATCAACCGTTACATTCCTTTTAGAGAATGTAACCTGGACATCTTTTACCTTTCCCTAGATTTCAGAAATATCACCATTAGCATGTTCATGATAAGATGAATTTTTTTCTATATCTAACCAGAGAGAATCATAAACAACTTTTGGCATAGTAGAAACCATGGATCCAATATCACAATAAGCAAGCAAGTCTTGGTTAGAGATGCTAATTCTAACAAAAGGTTCCCAGTCATGATCTATATTCAAAATATGCTCCTATCAACCAGGAGTTTCTCTCTCTCTTAAGTCTAGAGCATCTATTTCCCCTTCAATAGTAGCAAGTCTATCTATAATAGTGTCATAACCATGATTATAAACAAGATTACTAGATAGACCATGTATATTATCAAGAGCTCTTTTCTCATCACACTCTAAGAAATCTCCTTTAGTTATAATATCTAGAGAGTGTTTGCACCATATAAAGAGACCATGATAAAAATAATTAGCACAATTTTGATAGGTATCCAAGGCATAATTCTTTTGTGTGCTTCATAAATTATATCCCATGCTTCCTTCATATTTTCTCCATTGCTTTGATGGAAATCTAGGACCTCGGATTCCTTCCAAGCATCAAACCTTAACATGCTTGCAACTAAAAGAAAAATAACTAATTTTTTTGTGGTTTTTGGTATAGGACTCTAAAGCAAAAAATGAAAACAAAACTAACAAGACTAAAAAGCAAAGGTAAAGGATAGCGTGCAACTACCCTATCTTGAAGACTGGTGTCCCCGAAAACGGTGCCAGATATTCGCTTGATGACGAGTTGATGGATATATTTCTCGCCCCTCCTTGGTTACCCCAAGTGGAAGGTGGAGATGTAGTCAGCAGCAAATTTCCCTCACACAGAGAATGTAAGGTTTATCAAACCAGTAGGACTCCTAGGATCAACAAGTAGGTGTCTTACACCCTGGCGCTAGCAGAAGACGTGGACCTGCACACACAACAAATAACTTTGCTCCCAACGAGTAAATGGATGTTGTCAATCTCTCCGGCCTTGTTGTTTGCAAAGGATCAAAACACAAGCGAGAAAGTAATAGTGATTGCAACGGAAAAGTAAATGAAAGTGGTAAATGATGGAGGTGTCAACAATGATGGTGATTTGGACCGGAGTCACATGATGTTCACTAGTGATGTCTCTCTCCCAAAAGATGATAAACAACTATGCTAGGGTAAACAAATCACAATTGTGCAATTGAGAGAATTATGATCGCACCGTAATGCTAATTATGCTCCTTAATAGTTAGAAGTTCAATAGTAATGGGCAGTACGCCAAGACAAGTAGATCGTTTATTCATCAACATCTACTTACTAATCATTCACCTTGAGATATCTATCCAGAACATCTCTCCGGTATTAGTTTGTGATCCCCACCCAAAGTGTAAACTCAAAGCAACAGACGACTGCATTAACGAACTATGCGTAAGGTAAACAATCCTTGCAACCATGGTCACTAGCACCGTTGTTTTCTCCCTGGTGGCAACAAGAACATCCCCTAGTCTCATGTTTCTGTACCTCAAGCTAGACATCGAGGGGCATGAACCCACAATCATGCATAACGCTCCCTCTTGGAGTTACAATCTACTACTTGGCAAAGCAATAAAAAGCAACGGCGAACATGCATGAATCACTAAGGAACATAATATAAAAGGATAATCAAATATATAACTCATAACAATATGAACATAATCTCATAATCCATCGGATCCCAACAAGCCGAGCATAGCAATAGCAAGAGAATTACATAGATGCCTTGATCATGTAGGGCAACTCACAAGGACTAACCATTGAAGCACAAGATCGGAGAGAAGACATCCCATAGCTACTGGTCATTGACTCATGGTCCAAGGAGGACTACTGACGGCACGTCCGGGAAGCATCCATGGTGGTGGAGAAGCTCCCGGAGGTCAATCCTCCCTTCGGTAGGGTGCCGGGAAGAGGTCTCCTGACGCACCCGATCTTGGAAGCGCTGCAGCGGCGGAACGATGGAGAAATTCGCGATTCCACAAAGTCTGCGAGGGTTTGCTCTCGGGACTCTAAATATAGGCCAAAGTATGGCACCGGAGGAGGTGGGACCAACCCAGGCGACCTCCTGGCGCGGCCTAGCACCTGGCCACGCGAGCAGGCCGCCTAGGAGGCCCCCGGTGACCTCGTGGCGCGGCCTAGTGCCTAGCCGTGCCAACACGCCGCCTGGGAGGCCCCCGACCTCCCTCTGGCCCTCCTTCGGTGATCCGGAAGCTTCTGTTTCGTTGATTTTTTATATATTTTTTCTAGATTTTTTTCGGGCTTCAGAAAATTGGGTAAAAGCCCGTGCAAAATAGACATGAGCAGACAAAAACTGGCACTGGGTGGACTGAGTTAGTAGGTCTGTCCAAATATGTGTAAAATGATATAAAAGTGTAGCAAAACATATAACATTGTCACCCAAAAGATCATGGAACAAACATAAATTATAGATAAGTTTGGGACGTATCACCAGCCTCCGCTTATTCCAGAGTTCGTGTTTTGAGTTGCAAATGTGAGCAACAACACCTGTATCAAATACCCTGGAGCTACTACGAGCGCTGGTAATGTACACATCAATAACATGTATATCCTATATACCTTTGACTTTGCCGACCTTTTTATCCGCTAAGTACTTGGGGTAGTTCTGCTTCCAGTGACTGGTTCCTTTGCAGTAATAGCACTCAGTCTCAGATTTGGTTCCTTTCTTTGGCTTCTTCCTGGCAAATGATTTACCAGGCGCGGCAACTGCTTTGCTGTCCTTCTTGAAGTTATTTTTACAGTTGCCTTTTTTTTGAAACTGGTGGTCTTATTCACCATCAACACTTGATGTGTTTTCTTGCTTTCTACCTCCGCTGATTTCAGCATTGAATATAACTCGGGAATGGTCTTCTCCATCCCTTCATGTCGTAGTTCATCACAAAGCCCTTATAGCTAGGTGGAAGCGATTGGAGGATTCTGTCAATAACATCGAGGGGCATGAACCCACAATCATGCATAACGCTCCCTCTTGGAGTTACAATCTACTACTTGGCCAAAACAATAAAAAGCAACGGAGAACATGCATGAAATACTAAGGAACATAATATAAAAGAATAATCAAATATATAACTCATAACAATCTGAACATAATCTCATAATACATTGAATCCCAACAAACCGAGCATACCAAGAGCAAGAGAATTACATAGATGCCTTGATCATGTAGGGAAGCTCACAAGGACTAACCATTGAAGTACAAGATCAGAGAGAAGACATCACATAGCTACTGGTCATGGACTCATGGTCCAAGGAGGACTACCGACGGCACGTCCGGGAAGCGTCCATGGTGGTGGAGAAGCTCCCGGAGGTCAATCCTCCCTCCGGCAGGGTGCCGGGAAGAGGTCTCCTGACGCTCCCGATCTCGGAAGTGCTGCGGCGGCGGAACGATGGAGAAATTTGCGATTCCAGAAAGTCTACGAGGGTTTACTCTCGGGACTCTAAATATAGGCCAAACGAGGGCACCAGAGGAGGTGGGACCCACCCAGGCGACCTCCTGGCGCGGCCTAGCACCTGGCCGCTCCAGCAGGCCGCCTAGGAGGCCCCTCGCCCTCCTTCGGTGATACGAAAGCTTCTGTTTTGCTGAATTTTTATATATTTTTCGGGCTTCGGAAAATTGGGTGAAAGCCCTTGCAAAATAGACAACAGTAGACAGAAACTGGCAGTGGGTGCACTGAGTTAGTAGGTTACTCCAGATATGTGTAAAATGATATAAAAGTGTAGCAAAACATATAACAATGTCACCTAGAAGATCATGGAACAAACATAAATTATAGATACGTTTGGGACGTATCGACATCCCCAGGTTTAATTTCTGCTTGTCCTCGAGTACATAAATGATAACACAATAATTTCCGTGGTGACATCCTAACACACATATAAGAACTTGAAAGTAAAGCAAGTGAGATATGCAATTCAAGTCAAGACAATAACAAGCAAGTGTCTATATCTAGTATTGAGTTTAGCAAAGTAAGAAGATAAAGGTGCAAGAGCTTTCGCTGTCCGTGACTCGAATGTCTCCAAATGGTGTTTGCGTGCAAGAAGTGGGATATGGGTTGAGATCATAAAATATATTTTATAATTGAGAACTCAATCTACTAAACCTCACACTTAGTCTCCTTCGGAATCTTATTTTGACTCATCCCCAGACCACTGGTCAGGCACAAGTGAAAATGATCATCTCCCTTTCGACTTTGAGCACTCATGCAATGGATGAGCATAAGCAAGATATGTTGGCACTTAGGATGGCAAATATAATACTGATGGGGAAGGAAGACAAAAAGGTCTGAAGGGCTCACATCAATGAGGACAATCATAGGCGAGAGAAAGCCAAATGATAGATATGATGTGGGAGTAGGGATTGCCATGTAACGGATGCACATATGAGCTAAGGTAAGCTCTCCAATGGAACTAGTGGAGGTGCATCCAACTTGCTTGCTCATGAAGACCTAGAGCTCATTTGAGGAGGCTCATCATTGGAATATGCAAACCAAGTTCTATAGTGTAAGGATCCCCACATAGTTATGCATGAATGATAATCTCTATGTAGTACCAATATAGTGATGGACTACGAGTGTGTATCTTTCAAAAGGAATAGTAGTGTTGCCCCCTTCTCTCTTTTTTTTCTTTTTCTTTTTTTCTTTTTATTTTATTTTGTGGCCTCTTTGGCTCTTTCTTTTTATCTCTCATTTGTCCTCTTTGGGATCTTTTGTTTTGTCCTCTTTGGGATCTTTTCCTCTCCTAAGGGAACACTTTATATTTTACATGTATAAAAATAAAAATCATCACACTTTATAAGAAGTACTCAACATAAAGACAAGTGAAACTATCATGATGTATGCAAATGTATGCCTATGCTAGTGTAGCAGGATATGCAATGATACTAGCGCGTCATGTAGTAGTAATAAGGGCAAGGCCCAACTAGCATGCGGCTCTATGATCAAGCAAAAGCATGTATGACATGAAGATCAAGTCATGAGATGGTGGATGTTGCATGTCAACGTATCTCGGAAAGGCTATGGAAACGCCTTAATAGGTAGGTATGGTGGCTGTTTTGAGGAAAGATATAATGAGGCTTATGTATGACAAAGCGTATCATGTCATGGGTTTGGATGCACCAACAGAGTTTGCACCAACACTAGTAGAAAATAGGGCTTTGGTTCGGGCCTGGCCAGCCCATTAGTCCCGGTTCTTCACGAACTAGGACCCATGGGGGGGCAATAGTCCCGGTTCATTAGCCCAGGGGCCGGCCGGGGCCTGGTGGGCATTGGTCCCAGTTCGTGTGGACCCATTTGTCCCGGTTCTAGGCACGAACCGGGACCAATGGGCCGCGCTCCTGGCCCACATCCATTGGTACCGGTTCATGCCTTCAACCGGTTTAGAAGGGGGGGCTTTAGCCCCGGTTTATGCCACGAACAAATGTAATTCTATCATTTGTGTGTTGTGTTTCTATCATTTGTGTTATGTTTCTGCTAGTGTGTTGTGTCCTAGATGTTTCTATCATTTGTGCACTGTTGTGAACTTGAACAAATTACTGTTATGCCCTAGATGTAATGGATATCATGTGTTGTGTTAAAATTGTCACCACTGTCAACTTGGAACCTTTTCAGAGTTCATTTCAAATGCTTTTCAATTTCATGGTCTTATAGCTCAAAATAATCAGTAAATGCATGAAAAATAACAAATGAAGTCAGAAAGGGTTGTAAATTGATGATGTGGCTTTGAATGGTGCATTTTGAACATAGAAAAACTATGGAGTTCAAATAAGTTCAAAAAAATGAAATCCCTTTTTCAGAGACGAGTTTCCGTATGAAACCCTCATACTTCGAAAGAGATTGTCCGTTTTTTACACGAAGTGCATCCAGTTTTTTCTGTAACCCTCTCAACTTTCTCGCACATGCTAGGTGGCTGAAATTATGATACCATGCCAACTTGGAACCTTTTCAGAGTTCATTTCAAATTCTTTTCAATTTCATGGTCTTATAGCTCAAAATAATTAGTAAATGCATGAAAAATAACAAACGAAGTCAGAAAGGGTTGTAAATTGATGATGTGGCTTTGAATGGTGCATTTTGAACATAGAAAAACTATGGAGTTCAAATAAGTTCAAAAAAATGAAACCCCTTTGTAAGAGACGAGTTTCCGTATGAAACCCTGATACTTCGAAAGAGATTGTCTGTTTTGTAGACGAAGTGCATCCAGTTTTTGCCGTAACCCTCTCAACTTTCTCGCACATGCTATGTGGGTGAAATGATGATACCATGCCAACTTGGAACCTTTTCAAAGTTCATTTCAAATGCTTTTCAATTTCATGGTCTTATAGCTCAAAATAATGCATTTATTACAAATGAAGTCAGAAAGGGTTGCAATTGATGATGTGGCTTGGAATGGTGCATTTTGAACACAGAAAAACTATGGACTTCAAATAAGTTCAAAAAAATGAAATCCCTTTGTAACAGACGAGTTTCCGTATGAAACCGTGATATTTCCAAAGAGATTGTCCGTTTTGTACACGAAGTGCATCCAGTTTTTGCCGTAACCCTCTCAACTTTCTCGCACATGCTATGTGGGTGAAATGATGATACCATGCCAACTTGGAACCTTTTCAGAGTTCATTTCAAATGCTTTTCAATTTCATGGTCTTATAGCTCAAAATAATCAGTAAATGCATGAAAAATAACAAATGAAGTCAGAAAGGGTTGTAAATTGATGATGTGGCTTTGAATGGTGCATTTTGAACACAGAAAAGCTATGGAGTTCAAATAAGTTCAAAAAATGAAATCCCTATGTAAGAGATGAGTTTCCGTATGAAACCGTGATACTTCGAAAGAGATTGTCCGTTCTGTACACGAAGTGCATCCAGTTTTTGCCGTAACCCTCTCAACTTTCTCGCACATGGTATGTGGGTGAAATGATGATGCCATGCCAACTTGGAACCTTTTTAGAGTTCATTTCAAATGCTTTTCAATTTCATGGTCTTATAGCTCAAAATAATCAGTATATGCATGAAAAATAACAAATGAAGTCACAGAGGGTTGTAATTTGATGATGTGGCTTTGAATGGTGCATTTTGAACGCAGAAAAACTATGGAGTTCAAATAAGTTCAAAAAAATGAAATCCCTTTGTAACAGATGAGTTTCCGTATGAAACCCTGATACTTCGAAAGATATTGTCCGTTTTTACACGAAGTGCATCCAGTTTTTGCCGTAACCCTCTCAACTTTCTTACACACGCTATGTGGGTGAAATGATGATACCATGCCAACTTGGAACCTTTTTAGAGTTCATTTCAAATTCTTTTCAATTTCATGGTCTTATAGCTCAAAATAATTAGTAAATGCATGAAAAATAACAAACGAAGTCAGAAAGGGTTGTAAATTGATGATGTGGCTTTGAATGGTGCATTTTGAATACAGAAAAACTATGGAGTTCAAATAAGTTCAAAAAAATGAAATCCCTGTGTAACAGACGAGTTTTCGTATGAAACCTTGATACTTCGAAAGAGATTGTCCGTTTTGTACATGAAGTGCATCGAGTTTTTGCCGTAACCCTCTCAACTTTCTCGCACATGCTATGTGGGTCAAATGATGATACTATGCCAACTTGGAACCTTTTCAGAGTTCATTTCAAATGCTTTTCAATTTCATGGTCTTATACCTCAAAATAATCAGTAAATGCATGAAAAATAACAATGAAGTCAGAAAGGGTTGTAATTGATGATGTGGCTTTGAATGGTGCATTTTGAACACAGAAAAACTATGGAGTTCAAATAAGTTCAAAAAAATGAAATCCCTTTCTAACAGACGAGTTTCCGTATGAAACCGTGATACTTCGAAAGAGATTGTCCATTTTGTACACGAAGTGCATCCAGTTTTTGCCGTAACCCTCTCAACTTTCTCGCACATGCTATGTGGGTGAAATGATGATACCATGCCAACTTGGAACCTTTTTAGTGTTCATTTCAAATGCTTTTCAATTTCATGGTCTTATAGCTCAAAATAATCAGTAAATGCATGAAAAATAACAAATGAAGTCAGAAAGGGTTGTAAATTGATGATATGGCTTTGAATGGTGCATTTTGAACACAGTGATGGGGTTATAGTCCCAGGGTCGGGTCATAGGCCTGCCCTATAGGTCCTACCCAAGGGATACCCTTCATAAGGGACAAGGCCCTTAGTCAGTTCCGACTGAATTAAGGACTTCCCATCATCCAATCAGCGACGATCCCTCCATCATCCAGTCAGAGACGAGCATTCGGAGCGTATCAAACTTACCGACTGGATTCCACTTTGTATATCGTAACCCCCCTGGAGGGCAACGGTCATACGTTTTCATGTACCTTTATTAGCATTTAAGGCATACGTTACCTGAAATGTAGGCATTTATTGGCCACTACTCCACCCCTGTGCACCAGACCGTTGTGAAGGTCAGCGCACTCTATATAAGCCGCCCTTCCCCACTGGTGTAGGAGTTAGCATTTCACTGTAATCCATATTCCACATGACATCAAGCTCCCAAGAGCACTGAGACATAGGGCTTTTACCTCCACCGTAGAGGGGCCTAAACTCATACAACCTCGCCGTAGCTAAGGCTCTGCCCATCCTTTCGTCCCTACACATCTACTGTCAGACTTATACCCACGACAGTTGGCGCCCACCTTGGGGCAGGCGTCTAAGCGACTTCCGGCGAGTTTGCGACTACAACTTTTCATCATGTCATCCGGTGGAGATTTGTGCATGGGTCATGAGATACTCTTCGGCACACTCTCCTTCATCGTCGATAATTCGGCATGGCTCCGGGATGCCCCTCTCGACGTCGAGACGCTCCCCAGTCGCGGGGCTACGCATTTCCGTGCTGGCGCCCGCGGCATCCTTCTTCTCCAGCGGTCGGCTCCGGTGTCGATCTCGCCCCCGTCACGCGCCGCAACAAGCGGTCTCGCTGTCCACGGCTCCAGCGTTGGGTGCAACACGCCGAGGCGCGCCAGAAAGCGTCTTCTCAAGTGGCGGTCCTCGAGTCGGTTGTAGTTGCGCCGCCGTCCCAGCGCTTGGACTCAGTTCCGACTAAGTTGCCTTCCGAGTACTTGGGTCGCGGGCCTGTAGCCGAAGTGCACATGGCTAACTCCCATGAAAGTCCCGCCAAACCGATCGAAACGAGCATGAGGTCGGCGAGACATCTGGCGCTCGCCGTTAGCCCCGCCGTTCTGCCAGTCGGCGCACTCGTCAGAGCAATGTGGAGGTGTTCCGCACACCCATCCTCAACCTGGCTGCCGCCGCCAAGATAGCCGATTCCCTCCAGCCGACTGATTCAGAGGCTGGCAGAGGGATCGAGCAGATCCGTGCCCTGTTGCACACGGCACAACAGCAGAATTCGGCGGTCTCCAAGTCGCACAATAGGATCCACAATAGTTCTGTTCACGCGAACACGCATCGGTCAGTTTTCGGCCCCGATTCTCATCAGCGACACAGAGGAGGCAGTCGTTCCATGAATCTTGAAGATCGTCGCCGTTCATGCACCCCTCCGCGGGGTGGGCCCTACGGGCCCCGACATCATGATGATCGGCGTTTGGTCGGTGACACTTACGATCCGAGGCCCGACGCAAGAGGGTACATCGCCCAGAGGAAGGTCGACAGGAGTCGAGCCCACCGCGATGGTCACGATAGAGACCGTCCGAGTGGAAGGAGGACCATCGTATCTGGTCCCGAGTGCTTCAGTCGGGCCATTCGTTCGACTGACATCCCTCCCAACTTCCGATTGGCGACGGGGATCAGTAAGTTTACACGAGAATCCAAGCCAGAAACGTGGTTGGACGACTACCGAGTGGCAGTCCAGATCGGTGGTGGAGATGACCAGGTCGCCATGAAACATCTCGCCCTGATGCTCGACGGCTCGACACAAGCGTGGCTGAACCAGTTAGCCCCTTCAAGCATCTACAGCTCGGCAGATCTGGCCTGAGTCTTTATCAGGACCTTCGAGGGGATGTGCAAACGCCCTGCTGGTCTCGTGGAGCTCCAGCACCGTGTCCCAGAAGCAGAATGAGCCCCTACGCGACTTCATTCAGCGTTGGACCACCCTCTACCACACGGTGGAGAACGTCACAAAGCACCAAGCAGTCTGCGCTTTCAAGGCGGGCGTGCGGTACAGAGATCTGTACCTGAAGTTCGGTCGTACAGGCGGCATCTCCTTGAGCAAGATGATGGAGATAGTGGCACGCTATGCTAATGGCGAAGAAGAGGACCGCATTCATAGTGGCAAGCATAAAGCAGTCGCCGATGGAGATGGGAACAGCACTTGGAAGCAGAAGCAGAAAGCTCCGTCCACTCCGCAGGCAGAGGCCGCAGCCATTACCAATGCCAAGTTCAAGGGCAAGGGGAAGGCTCAGTTCACCCCCAAGAAGAAGCAGTTCGGAAACCACATCCTGGATCAGCCATGTACAATCCACACGAAGATGGATGAAGAGGGCAACGCCATATTTCCGAAGCATACCACTCGGCAATGTCGCCTCCTGATCCAAGGGTTCGGCGAAGGGCAGCCGAGTGAAAAGGACAATGAACAGGATGAGGAGGACAAGGAGGATCCGTTCCCCCAAGTCCATGCAACACTGATGATTTTTGCCGATGTGGAAAGCAAGAGTCGACTAAAGCTGGTGAACAGGGAGGTGAACATGGCCACCCCAACCAACCCCACGTTCCTCAAGTGGACTTAGACTGCGATCACATTTGACGAGTCGGATCATCCAGCACACGTGCCCACCCCAGAGAGGCAGGATCTGGTCGTCGACCCGGTGGTGGAAGGAGTCTGACTGCGCAAAGTCCTCATGGACGATGGCAGCGGCTTGAACATCATGTACGCCGACACTCTCAAAGGGATGGGCATTCCGATGTCCAAACTTAGCGAGAGCAGCATGCAGTTCCACGGAGTCGTCCCTGGACGAAAGGCCAAGTCACTCGGCCAGATCGCGTTGGACGTCGTTTTCGGCTCTGACAAGAACTTCCGCAAGGAAAAGTTGACATTCGAGGTGGTGGACTTCCAGAGTGCATACCACGCGATTCTGGGCCGTCCGGCGTATGCGCGTTTCATGGCCCGTCCATGTTACGTGTACCTGAAGATGAAGATGCCAGGTCCCAAAGGTGTGATCACTGTCACAGGCAATCGGCAACGGGCCGAAGAGTGTCTACAATAGGGGTCGAGGATCGCCGATCAGCAGATGGCTATCCTCGAGCTCGACGAGTACAAGAAGACAGCCGACCCCACTGACTTGATGCGTTCGAAGAAGCCAGCTTCGGAGTCCGCATTCCAGTCGGCGGGAGACACGAAGAAGGTCAGCATCCACCCGACGGACGACGCTGCTGCCCCGACGAACATCTCCACCACCTTTGATCCAAAATAGGAAGCCGAGCTCATCCAATTCCTCCGTGAGAACTGGGACATTTTCACATGGAAGCCCGCTGACATGCCAGGTGTACCCAGGGAGTTGGCTGAGCACCGACTGCATGTGGATCCTGCTGCTCGGCCTGTCCGAGAACGTCTGCGTCGGTCCGCCGCGCACAAGAGGAAGGCAATCGGAGAGGAGGTGGCTAAACTTTTGGTAGCCAACTTGATTCGCCCGGTACACCACTCCGAGTGGGTTGCCAATGTTGTCATGGTGCCCAAGAAGGACAAGTCTCTCCGAATGTGCATCGACTTCAAGCATCTCAATAAGGTCTGCCCGAAAGACCATTTTCCGCTCCCCCGCATTGATGAAATTGTCGATTCGACTACGGGTTGCGAGCGTTTGTCATTCCTTGATGCCTACTCGGGCTATCATCAGATCTGTCTGTATAGCCCCGATGAATTAAAGCAGATTTCATCACCCCATTCGGGTGCTTCTGCTACATCACTATGCCATTCGGTTTGAAGAATGCAGGAGCAACTTTTATGCGCATGATCCAAAAATGCCTCCTTGACCAGATCGGTCAAAATGTGCAGGCGTATATGGATGATATCGTAGTCAAGTCACGCAAAGGTTCCGACCTGTTGAGTGACTTGGCGGAAACATTTGCCAACCTTCGTAGGTACGATATCAAGCTCAACCCAGCCAAGTGTTCATTCGGTGTTCCCAGCGGAAAGTTACTCGGTTTCTTCGTTTCCGAACGAGGGATCGATGTCAATCCCGAAAATATCGGGACCATCGTCCGAATGGAGCGGCCGGTCAGAATACACGATGTTCAAAGGCTCACAGGTTGCCTAGCGGCTTTGAGTAGGTTTATGAGTCGACTCGACGAGAAGGCGCTACCTCTGTACCGACTCATGAAGAAATCAGATACTTTCGAGTGGACAAACAAAGCCCAAATCGCATTCGACGACCTCAAAGTCCTACTTTCCACCCAGCCGGTTCTTACTGCTCCGCTCAGTAAAGAACCCCTTCTTCTGTACATCGCGGCTACAAATCAAGTCGTCAACACTGTTCTCACAGTCGAACGTGAAGAAGAAGGCAAAGCATACAAGGTTTAGCGGCCAGTGTATTATGTCTCCGAAGTCCTGACTCCTTCCAAGCAGAGGTATCCCCATTTTCAAAAGCTTATTTACGGGATTTACATGACTGCGAAGAAGGTGGCTCATTATTTCCAAGAACACTCGGTGTCTGTCGTTTCTGATGCTCCGTTGTCGGAAATCCTCCACAATCGGGGCGCATCAGGCCGAGTGGCGAAGTGGGCAATGGAGATGTTATACTGCGACATCAAGTTTGAGGCAAAGAAAGCTATAAAGTCTCAAGCTCTGGCTGACATAATAGCATAATGGGAAGAACAACAGCAACCGACCCACATCTACCCGGCTCATTGGACAATGTTCTTCAATGGGTCCAAGATGTTGAATGGCCCCGGCGCTGGCGTTGTGATCATATCGCCAAAAGGTGACAAACTCAAGTATGTGTTGCAGATACATTTCGATTCCTCCAACAACGAGCCAGAGTATGAAGCTCTCCTTTATGGATTTCGCATGGCCATCGCACTTGGCGTCCGTCGCCTGATGGTCTATGGCGATTCAGATTTGGTGGTTAATCAAGTGATGAAGGAGTGGGACGTAAGGAACCCCACTATGACTACATACTGCAACGCAGTGAGGAAGCTTGAGAAAAAGTTTGAAGGTCTGGAACTCCACCATGTTCCGCGACTGAAAAACCAAGCAGCTGATGAGTTGGCGAAACTTGGATCCACTCAGAGACCAGTCCCGAGTGATGTCTGTCTCGAGCACCTACACCTTCCCTCAGTTAAAGAAGATCCCTTCACAGAGGAACCAGTACAACCAAAGAGCTCGACAGATCCGACTGAAGTCGAGGTCCCCGCTGTGGTTGATCTGATCATGGAGATTCTTGCTATCATCCCCGATTGGACTCTGTCTTTTCATTGCGTACATCCTAAGGCGAGAATTACCAGAAGATGAGGTCCAAGCCAGACAGATCATCCGTAGGTCGAAGTCGTTCACCGTCATCGATGGCCAGTTGTACAAAGAAAGTGTTTCAGGCGTCCTTCAACGATGCATCTCCCCTGAGGAGGGGCAGTTAATCCTGGAAGAAATCCACTCAGGAACCTACGGTCATCATGCCTCCTCAAGGGCAATCGTCGCCAAAGCATTCAGAGCTGGCTTCTTCTGGTTACACGTGAATGAAATGGCGAAGGATATGGTCGACCGATGCGAAGGCTGTCAGTTCTACTCGAACAAGTCCCACAAACCAACATCTGCGCTGAAGACAATCCCTCTTGTTTGGCCGTTTGCAGTGTGGGGATTAGATACAGTCGGTCCATTCAGGACAGGATAAGGGGGATTCACACATCTGTTGGTGGCAGTCGACAAATTCACCAAGTGGATTGAAGCCAAGCCAATCAAGAAGCTCGACGCCCTTACGGCCATCAAGTTTGTCAGGGACATCATCTCCAGATTCGGAGTACCGCACAACATAATCACTGATAATGGCACAAACTTTTACTCGGACAGATTCAAAGGTTTCTGTACAATCCAAGGTATCCGAGTGGATTTTGCATCTGTGGCGCATCCCAAAACAAACGGGCAAGCAGAGCGGGCGAATGGACTTATTCTTCAAGGGTTGAAGCCTCGACTCCTGCGAGAAGTTGGACATGCTGCCAGCGCATGGGTCACCGAGCTGCCTTCGGTGCTGTGGGGCCTCCGCACAACTCCAAATAGATCTACAGGGCGATCCCCGTTCTTCCTCGTTTACAGAGCACAGGTAGTCCTTCCGAGTGACTTGCTTCACAACGCTCCACGAGTCGAACTCTTCTCCGAAGCCGAAGCAGAGCAAGCCAGGCAAGACGGACTGGAACTTCTAGAAGAGGAGCGCGAGATGGCACTGACCCGCTCAACCATTTATCAACAAGATCTGCGGCGATTTCACTCGCGGCACGTCAGGGGTCGTACATTCCAAGCAGGCGACCTGGTGCTCCGAGTGGATCAGCACAGACCTCACAAGTTGTCTCCCACCTGGGAAGGACCCTTCATCATCTCCAAGGTGCTGAACAACGGAGCATATCGACTCTACAACCTGGACAGGGAAACGGACGAGCCGCGAGCATGGAACGGAGATCTCCTGAAGCGCTTCTACACGTGACCGCCGACTGGGGCAATGTAAAGAACAAGTATCATTGAAGTAATACAAAGCAGATTGAGTTTTTGCAGATTCAAAATTCTTCAGCGTTGACAGACTCCGGTCTCAAAAAAAAACTTTCTTCGAGTGTGCACTAAACGTCGCACTCGGGACTTAGCTGCGATCCAGAATCCCCTAAGTACAAACTTTCTTCGAGTGTGCACTAAACGTCGCACTCGGGGACTTAGCTGCGATCCAGAATCGCCTAAGTACAAACTTTCTCCGAGTGTGCACTAAACGTCGCACTCGGGGACTTAGCTGCGATCCAGAATCGCCTAAGTACAAACTTTCTTCGAGTGCGCACTAAACGTCGCACTCGGGGACTTAGCTGCGATCCAGAATCGCGTAAGTACAAACTTTCTCCGAGTGTGCACTAAACGTCGCACTCGGGGACTTAGCTACGATCCAGAATCGCCTAAGTACAAACTTTCTTAGAGTGTGAACTAAACTTCGCACTCGGGGACTTAGCTGCGATCCAGAATCGCCTAAGTACAAACTTTCTCCGAGTGTGCACTAAACGTCGCACTCGGGGACATAGCTGCGATCCAGAATCGCCTAAGTACAAACTTTCTTCGAGTGTGCACTAAACGTCGCACTCGGGGACTTAGCTGCGATCCAGAATCGCCTAAGTACAAACTTTCTCCGAGTGTGCACTAAACGTCGCACTCAGGGACTTAGCTGTGATCCAGAATCACCTAAGTACAAACTTTCTTTGAGTGTGCACTAAACGTCCCACTCGGGGACTTAGCTGCGATCCAGAATCGCCTAAGTACAAACTTTCTCCGAGTGTGCACTAAACGTTGCACTCGGGGACTTAGCTATGATCCAGAATCGCCTAAGTACAAACTTTCTTCGAGTGTGCACTAAACGTCGCACTCGCGGAGATAGCTGCGATCCAGAATCGCCTAAGTACAAACTTTCTCCGAGTGTGCACTAAGCGTCACACTCGGGGACTTAGCTGCGATCCAGAATTGCCTAAGTACTAACTTTCTCCGAGTGTGCACTAAACGTCGCACTCGGGGACTTGGCTACGATCCAGAATCGCCTAAGTAAAAAGCTTCCTTCAAGTGTATCCTAGAGATCCACTCGGAGGCTTAGCAGACCCTCATTGAGGCTCATGTAGATGTCAAGACAACTGACAATTACATGAGTACCAACTCGCTCCGAGTGCGACCTTACAGTCGCACTCGAAGACTTAGCTGCGATCAAGAATCGCCTAAGTAAAACAGCTTCCTTCGAGTGTATCTTAGAGATCCACTCGGAGGCTTAGCAGACCCTCATTGAGGCTCATGTAGATGTGAAGACAACTAACAATTACATGAGTAGCAACTCGCTCTGAGTGCGACCTTACAGTCGCGCTCGAAGACTTAGCTGCGATCACGAGTCGCCTAAGTAAAAAAGCTTCCTTCGAGTGTATCCTAGAGAATCACTCGGAGGCGTAGCAGATCCTCATTAAGGCTCATGCAAATGTGAAGACAACTGACAACTACATGCTCCGCATGTTTGCCATCGGATTCACCAAGAAACCACGAGCCAAAATCGTGTCAAATTTTTTTTTGGCGAAAGAAGAGCAAAATATTCGATTTGAATTCAAAGTTGGTTCAACGATAGTCGGCTCGGTGTACATCAAGCTTATACACACCGAACCACGAATGTGACGGCCCACAACAGTGGCCAAAGTTTGATACAAATACCACTCGGCATACCGAGGTAAAAAATTTCACGCGTCGTCAGGACTGGCAGGCTCCACAAAATTGTCAAGGTCGATCCCGTCTGTGATGCGAGTGGCGGTCTCAAGGAAGGTCTCCATGAAATCTTCGAATCAAAGCTTCTTGGTGTTGGCGACCTGCAACGCCTTCAGCTTCTCTTCGCGAGCTTCCTTGTAGTGCACTGGGACTAGCGACAATGCCACGTCCGCACCACAGCGAGCAGCAGACTTCTTCCACGGCTGCACTCGATTCGGGACGTCCTCCAGCCGAGTCATCCACCCTTCTATCTCCCGCCGGGACTCGTCTTCGGGCCACAACTCCTTGTCGATTTGGCTGATGACTTCTCTCAGGCGACCGATGAAAGGTCCCACTCTGCCAAGGCGAATGTGCGCTCGGAGCATGTCTCGATTGGCTTCGTCGCCGAATGGAACGTTCGGAATAACCGACCGCCCAACGTCAGCTGCTTCAGCCTCAGCATCCATACAAAAATCTGCAAAGACAAGACGAGCAGAAAGTAAGCGCAGAATGAAATACAAAGTCAAGAGAAAAAACTTACCACCGAGTAGCGCAATCATCTTCCTTGCCTAGTCACTGACGTACTTCTCCTGCGATATGCACCGACTGTTCATCAACTTCATCTGACCCATCAGCTCAGTTCTTTGCTTGCCCATTTTCTCAATTTCGGCCACCAATGCCTTGTTTGCCTCACGGGACTCCTCCAAGGACTTCTCTCGTTCAGCAAGAGCACCCTTCACACCAGCTAAGTCATGCACAACTGCCTCTAGTTCCGCAGAAAGCTGAATCTTTTGAGCCTTCAGAGCATTGTACGCTGATCCCATCTCGCAAGTCTTCTACAAATCAGCGCGAAGAGAAGATCAGACACATTCAACAAGGAAAACAATAAAAACTCAAAGTTCTTCAGACCCCTGCCAACGCAAGCAGTCGACAGCGGTCTCGGGGACGACACCCAGTGGGTTCACTAAGAGTGACCCCACTGGCATGAAGCTCGAACAGGTCCACCCTATTGAGCTACATAACAAAAAACAAGCCTATGAGGCTACTACTACCCGACCTGAGTAAAATTACTCTTGGGGACTACTTCCAGTATGTTCACTCGGAGTGCACCCACTGGTACCATTCAAACAGATTAGTTTTGATCTGATCAAGTCAAAGAAAATGTATATAAAGACAACGCAAGCACTCGACATAAGTCTCGGGGACTACACCCACTGGGTTCACTCAGAGTGAACCCACTGCAAAATAATCCTACTGTATCCGAGTATATCGCTTAAACCCCCAGTGGGTTACAAGAGGAAAGCAAATACTTACTAGCGCACTTACTCAGATATCGTCCCGGAGCTCCAAGCTTCTCTTGTACAAAGATGTGATGCAGTCGTACGCCCCCTTGGCATCACCCGCCATCAACTCCACCTGCACCATAGCCTCCTTGGCGGCTCCCACTTGATCTTCCGGGAGGTGTCGGGCGGCGTACCAGACGGACGACGGACCCGGCATGACAGGAGACTCCTTGGGCATCCCAAGTCCCTCTCTAGTCGGTTTAGCCGCGAGGAGCACTGTCTTAGTCGACGACATCGTCTCGGTCGGCGGCGCGTCCATAGCGGGAGCAGCAGCAGATGGAACGACCTCAAGGACAGGCGCCAGAGCTTGCCCTGATCTCTTCTGGTCATCCTCCTCCAGATGAATCACCTCTGAAGGAAGCCCAACTGAACAACATGAGGTTATAGAAAAAGGGCAAGATTAAAGACAGGATTCGCGGAACAATAATGTAGACTCTCGGAGTCGTCACAGCGTACCTTGCTGGGATGTGGCAACGTTATCCGTATCCATGGGATCGTCTTCCTGGCGAGGCAGAGAGGTGGTGGAGGTAGCAGCTCTGTCGAGTAAAATCCACTCGACCAATCAGCATGAGTTCAATCAAATACTGAAAGAAGATAGGAGAACAAGACACTTACGCTGAGGCAACGGGAACGGCGATCCTCATCCGAAGCAAAGCTTTCCGAGGCTTGGATCCACTCGGTTTGGCCACCTTGGAAGGTTGGCCCGCGGGCTCAGCAGCAGCGTCCCTGGTCCTCTTTCTGCTCCGAGCACTCGGAGCCACGGGAGTAGCTGGCAAGGCGCTCGGAACCACGGGAGGAGTTGGCGGGGCACTCGGGGCCGCTGGAGGAGCCGACGGAGTCACGGGTTCGTGATGGCGCTTACTTCGAGGCTCTGGTGGTGGAGGTGGCGAGCTCTGCTCCCCAACTTCCTCCTCCTCCTCTTCGGTCTCCTCCTCCGTCTCCCCACTGTCGCAGACGTACTCGACGCTCTCCATGCTTCCCTCCTGGCTGCCTTCCTCTTCCTCAGCCGGATTCCCGTTCGAGACAGGAGAAAACCAGTTGGTCCACGCCTGCACGAGATACAGTCGACAACATCAGACGTCAGACAGTGATACAAGAAAAAGCGATAAATCTAAGAGAATTGTAAGCACTCGACAAGATATACTCACCTCATTCGCAGGAGGGTTGTCAGCGCGGAAGGGCTTCACTCGCCGGGCTCCTCTGGGGTTATCGCAGGCGCCTGTGATGCTGCGGACCCACGCCGTCACAACCTCCCCGATCACGCATTCGGGGTGAGTCCGAGTGGAGTCCTCAGGCCCCGTGTAGTGCCACATAGCGTGGTGTCGAGCTTGCAAAGGCTGGATGCGCCGACCTAGAAAAATCTCCAGCAAATCCGTGTTGGTGACTCCGTTGCGGACGACATCTATCAGCGCTTGGACCGGAGGCTGAATCTGGATCTTTTCCATCTTCGTGAGCGCAAGCTACCTGGGCGGAGCCGGTCGGTATAGGCTAAAAGGTGGCACCCCAGTTGCGGCATTCGGGCAAGCGACGTCCTGGCAATAGAACCAGGTCGACTGCCAGTTCCTAACGGACTCGGACAGCTGAAGAGCGGGATAGCTACTTTTGTTTTTCTTCTAGAAGCATAAGCCTCTGCAGAGCTGGAGGGTATGAGTTTTGTCGTCCGACTGGCTAAGTCTTTTGACGGTTTGGGATCTAGCAGAGAAGATGTACTTAAAGATCCCCCAATGGGGAGGACAACCGATAAAGCACTCGCAAAGCACAACGAATGCGGAAAGATGAGCTATTGCGTTGGGAGGAAAATGATGGAGCTACGCCCCGAAGTGGTTCATGATACCTCTGAAGAATGGGTGAGGAGGCAGAGAGAAGCCTCGATACACGTGACTGAGCAGCAAGATGCGCTCCCCCTCCTGGGGCGCTGGCTCCGTCTCGCCCTCCGCCGGCAACCTCCACGACTTGTTTTTGATCATATCTTGTTCGACCAGCTCCAGCATGTCATTCGACGTCACCGTGGAGGGGAGGAAATCCCCCTGGATCCAACCCGCTGACAGTGCCCATTGTCGCTGCTGAGCAGGAGCCACCTTCTTCTTCTTCTTCTTCTTCTTCTGCGACTCGAGCTTGCTCGTCTGCCCCTTCGTCATGGTGGAGGCTGCAGATCCACGGGGGATGAGAGGAAGGGGGAAGTCTGGGATGCGCAGAGAGCCACGGGAGAAGCGGGGCGAGTGCGAGTAATCAGGTGAGCGCAACGAGAAACCCTCGCTGGAGAGGTTTAAATAAGCTTCCGACTGGGTCACTAGCAGGTGACCCCGAAATCTTATCCCCCGACCGGCTGCTGCGATATTAGTGGAGGAGATGAAGGCGCGGTAATCGAGGCGGCAGTAACTAGTCGATGACGATGTCGTCATCCCCGCTAAGCGCGCGGCAACCGAAATTTGAGGATCCCAGAAAATCCGCCGTTGTCAGTTGACCGGTCACGTCAAAAGATTCCGCGGAAGCACTCGGTCTCTGACGGTTCATTTCATAGATATATCCACTCGGATCACTGGTCAAGAGGATAAAATGGATCGAGGCAAACAACGCCAAAGTCGCATCCACACCAGTCGGATCCGTACTCCAAGCGTCGCTTCGTCGTTCCAACCCCGATCCATTCGGGGACTAATGATGGGGTTATAGTCCCAGGGTAGGGTCATAGGCCTGCCCTATAGGTCCTACCCAAGGGCTACCCTTCATAAGGGACAAGGCCCTTAGTCAGTTCCGACTGAATTAAGGACTTCCCATCATCCAGTCGGCGACGATCCCTCCATCATCCAGTCGGAGACGAGCATTCGGAGCGTATCAAACTTACCGAGTGGATTCCACTCTGTATATCATAACCCCCCTGGAGGGAAACGGTCATACATTTTCATGTACCTTGATTAGCATTTAAGGCATACGTTACCTGAAACGTAGGCATTTATTCGCCACTACTCCACCCCTGTGCACCAGACCGTTGTGAAGGGCAGCGCACTCTATATAAGCCGCCCTTCCCCACTGGTGCAGGGGTTAGCATTTCACTGTAATCCATATTCCACTCGACATCAAGCTCCCAAGAGCACTGAGACGTAGGGCTTTTACCTCCACCGTAGAGGGGCCTGAACTCATACAGCCTCGCCGTAGCTCAGGCTCTGCCCATCCTTTCGTACCCTACACATCTACTGTCAGACTTATACCCACGACACACAGAAAAACTATGGAGTTCAAATAAGTTAAAAAAAATGAAATCCCTTTGTAACAGACGAGTTTCTGTATGAAACCCTGATACTTCGAAAGAGATTGTCCGTTTTGTACACGAAGTGCATCCAGTTTTTGCCGTAACCCTCTCAACTTTCTCGCACATGCTATGCGGGTCAAATGATGATACCATGCCAACTTGGGACCTTTTTCAGAGTTCATTTCAAATGCTTTTCAATTTCATGGTCTTATAGCTCAAAATAAACAGTAAATGCATGAGAAATAACAAATGAAGTCAGAAAGGTTTGTAAATTGATGATGTGGCTTTGAATGGTGCATTTTGAACACAGAAAAACTATGGAGTTCAAATAAGTTCAAAAAAATGAAATCCCTTTGTAACAGACGAGTTTCCGTATGAAACCCTGATACTTCGAAAGAGATTGTCCGTTTTGTACACGAAGTGCATCCAGTTTTTGCCGTAACCCTCTCCACTTTCTCGCACATGCTATGTGGCTGAAATGATGATACCATGCGAACTTAGAACCTTTTCAGAGTTCATTTCAAATGCTTTTGAATTTCATGGTCTTATAGCTCAAAATAATCAGTAAATGCATGAAAAATAAGAAATGAAGTCAGAAAGGGTTGTAAATTGATGACATGGGTTTGAATGGTGCATTTTGAACACAGAAAAACTATGGAGTTCAAATAAGTTCAAAAAAATGAAATCCCTTTGTAACAGACGAGTTTCCGTATGAAACCCTGATACTTCCAAAGAGATTGTCCGTTTTGTACACGAAGTGCATCCAGTTTTTGCCTCTAGTATTATTAAAACTAAAATTGTATAGAATTTTGTTACGAACTTTAATAGCAAAAATAATTATCATAAAAGAAAATAAATAAGTAATTAGAATTTTGTTCAAAACATTAAAAGCAAAAAGAATTATCATAAAAGAAAATAAATAAGTAATTAGAATTTTGTTACAAACTTTGATAGCAAAAATAATTATCGTATTAGAAAATAAATAAGTAATTAGAAACAAAAAAGAAATAAGAAAACATGAAAAAAATTTAATTAAAGTGCCACCTACACGGCCACCATGGCGTGCATACGACTAGAAACCCATTACTATGGCCAGGATGCAGGCCCGCAGTAGGCCCAATAGGCCCACAAGCACAGAGAGTGATTTTAGGCTCGTAAGCCTACAATAGAGAGGAGCTCGAAGTGGTTGGTTCGATAGGGCTTATAAACCACTCCGAGCCCCTCTCGGCTAGCGAGGTGGGACTAAACATAGCACCGCACCGTGCAAAGGCCTTTGGACCCGGTTGGTGGCACCAACCGGGACTAAAGGGAGGCATTGGTACCGGTTTGTGCCACCAACCGGTACCAATGCCTCTGCTTCCCGCCCTTTGGGCTGCTGAAAAGAGACCTTTGGTCCCGGTTTGTGCCACCAACCGGTACCAATGCCTCTGCTTCCCCCCTTTGGGCTGCTGAAAAGAGACCTTTGGTCCCGGTTGGTGCCACCAACCGTGACTAAAGGTGGGGCTATATAAGCGTCAGTTTAGAAATTTTGATCACTCCCCCTCTCTCCATTCGATCCCGACGCCGCCAGGCTGCCCGTCTCGACGTCGACGTCGTCGTCGCCACCCCGCGCCGTCCCGTGCCGCCTCGCCCCGACGCCGTCCCGCGCCGCCCCGCGCCGCACCTCGCCCTCGCCGTCGCCATCGCCGTCGCCCTCGTCGTCCCCGTCCCCGACACCGTCGCCGTGAGCAAAGATTTTTTTTTTCAAAAATAGGGTCAACTCAGATAGGTCCGGTGCTCTTTGTATGTTAACTCAGGTAGCAGATCAATCTTCAGAATAGATGTAGCTCAACACAGGTTTACTTTATGGTCCGTGCATGGTATAGATTTAGGCTGGTCAATGTTTATGGTTAATATATTAAATAAATTACCTACAATTTGAGATTTAGTTTAAAATTTATGCTTCTGGCTAGATTATGTTTCTCTATTATTGTGTCTCAAGGTACTTCAATACTTATCCCACAAAAAAGTACTTAAATACTTTATTTATGGATATATTTTTTATTTTTTTGCAAACGCTATTTTGAAATATAACACGTTATTAGCGCGCTATAACTTGTGTAGCATTTGGAGAAGGCCCTCACTATATTTTGTAGCACGCTATTTTTTTCGTTGATATATATGCAAAGATCGAATATGTCAAATTTTTATGATTTTTTTCTGTTCATAGAATTTTTATGATTTTTTTCTCTTGTAATTTTGTTCATAGAATTTTAATGATTTTTTTGTTCATAGTATTTTCTTTGTCAATTTATGTATATGTTCATATTGTGTATGTATAAGAAAATTGTGCATGATCAAAGTTATTTATGAATATGTTCATATTTAGAATAGAGGAAAAACGAAAAAATAGCAAGACAAAGTGTTTAATATAATTAGTTAGAAAAATAATAGAACTATAGTTAAACTAGTTTATTTTTAGTAAGTACTACTTTATTTTATTTATAGTAAGTGCTTCATATATAGTTGAACTAGCTAGTTGATTTAATAAACTACTTTATTTTACTATATATGGAAGTAGTTTGTTTTTAGTAAGTACTACTTTATTTATTTATAGTAAGTGCTTAATAGTTGAACTAGTTGATTTAATTAATAAAACTATTTTATTTAACTATATATAGTAGTAGTTCCCGCATCGACGTCGACTTGTTGTTATATATAATCGTGACACACTTTATTTAACTATGTATGATGATGATTAATTAGTAGGACTTTTTTTATATATGATGATGCATGATGCGAGCATGAAGAGTTATTATATATAGATGTTCAATTCTTTCGATATATATAGTGTGTCACGATTATATTGTTGTTTACACACATTTACCACATTAAAACAGGAAATGTCTCACGATGGATATTGGGAGTGTGAATATTGCGGCGACTCTCGGGGTATGTGCGACATGCCTCACCTGCGAGACGATAGGTTCTTCAGCATGAAGCTTGACGAGAACGGCAATATGTACCTCCCTTACCATGCAAGAAGATATGTGTTGGAGAGGCTCGGTTTCGAAGACCACGAGAGAATTGAGACGAGGAGCGCTAAGCTGAGGACTATACATGGTCACACATTTGTTATCCAAGTATTTAATTCAGTTTTTCAACCAGAATTTGGGTGCCCAAAGTGGGAAGATCTTTGCAAGGCATATGGATTTCAGAAGGGAATGGAAATCACCTTCGATCTTCGTCCCGAAGATAATATGCCAGACGACATCGACATTTGGGTGGTTGTCGATGATATGCTTCCTGTTTTACCTCCATGTGAGTTTCTCAACCATATTTGTCAAGTAATTTGCATTTATATTTATAACTAGTTGGTGTAGTCAACCTGTTTTCCTCTCGCAATTTACATGTCATGTGGTGTTCATCGTCTATTAAAACTTTGGCCACACGTTGGAGGTTCCTAGTTATTGGGCCATAGTTATAATTATATCATGTTACATGTTGTACAAACAACAACAACAACCCAAATTGTCCTTTGAATGATCGTAGCACATGTGGTCGTTTTGAATGGTTTATATAATGCCCACATCTTGTGGACAATTATAAAATTTCTAAGTATTTTTGAAACATTAACTTATTACAAAATTTGGGTGGTTGTCGATGATATGCTTCCTGTTTGATCTCCATGTGAAGTAATTTGCATTTATATTTACAAATAGTTGGTGTTCATATATATACTAAATTTGTTAATTTATAATTTACAGCTTATTTCGTTGCTTTGACTGGATTACGAAAATTAATTGACACGACACACTACACGTATGGATCACATCTAACTTGGAAGGAGAAGGACCATCCTCTCCACTTTCTTGTTGCTGGTGTTCTGGCTTCTAGGGATACCTTCCCGTATCGTTTTGTAATTGGCCAGGCTTATTCATTTTACATGCCACTAGTGCATAGGTTGAGTCCAGATGACATTCGCCGAAATGTCTTGGTAAGAGTTTCCTAATTAAGTACGCTCCACTATTGCATAAATGGTGTTGATTACATTGCTAACTAAGTTATTATTATGTTCTTCAACAGCAACTGCCACATGATGTAGTGCCTCCGTTAATGGACCCAGAAGGTCAAATGAGAATTAGAAGCCCGCTGAGGGCTGAGTTCTATGCTCCATACTTGATTAACTTCAAATCAAGATAAAAAAGACTCCAAATTGAAGCATGGAGAGAAATAAAGAAGGTTCGCAAGCCACAAGCTGGAGACCATTGGATCTCTGTGATTCATCATGGAGCCATAGGTCTTATTCTGTTTTATGACATTATATCTAAGAGCGAGGACTAGGTCTTATGAGAGACAAGTTATTCTAGTTTATATTATTACTTGACATGATCGATTAATTAGGATGCATGATGCATATGATGACTATATATATATTATGATGTTTCTATGTTTTATTTTATGTGTATCATATGATAACTTGGTATATGGTTAAGTAGATGATGAGTTCTTAGATGATCGATTAGAATACTATTGCCATTCGACAAAAATGATATGATATGATATAGTGTAAAAAAGATGCATATATGTGCATGCAACTCGTGTCTACATTTTGTAAATATGTTCGACACAGCACGACGGATGACCAAGCACGGAGATATATAAGAGAGGACACTTTTCTATATTAGCTAGCTAATAACAACCTAAATTAACCCCTAAACCAACCCCTTTAAAAAAACCTCAGCTCCAGCCAGGTGCTGACGCGTGGATGCCTTTTGGTCCCGGTTGGTGTCATCAACCGGGACTAAAGGCCCCCCTGCCTGGCCTAGCCACAGCGGCCACGTGGAGGCCCACCTGTCCCGGTTCATATAAGAACCGGGACTGAAGGCAAAGGGCATTAGTAACGACCTTTTTGTCCCGGTTCCTAAACCGGGACAGAAGGCCTTTATGAACCAGGACAAAAGGCCCTTTTTCTACTAGTGCAACTCTCAATGTGACAAAGGGCAATGCAAGGTACCGAAGAGGGTAGCAAAATATGGATGGTGGAAGTGCCAACAATCGAATACTCACATTAGTCCGAAGAACTCATACACTTATTATCGATAACTCTCTATCTAGTTAGGAAATTCACAAAGAGACAAGTACCCCGAGGAGGAGTGTTTGGGGGTTTGGTTATCCTTGCGCATCCTCGACTCATGGTAACATGAGGGTACTCTATCTATTCCAACCCCTCTAGAGGTTAGCGATCAATTTAGTAGCTAGAGTTCTCAACTAATTTTTAGTTTTTGAAAAACAAACAAATTTCTCAAAATACGACATCTATCACTAATAGGCTGAAGCTCCTGGCACCAATAGTCCAAACATTACTCAAATCAATACCTAAAAACTATTGGAAGTTACAACTATACTTAGATAGCAATCTCAATTACCTACTCTTGCAAGACACACAACTTAGTGCAACGAGCCAACTCTCTAAACAAGATAAGCATGATAACTCAAGAGATTTCTAGAAGAAACCTAAATAATAGATTTTAGAAAGATGAGCATGAAAACTAACAGCTAAGCATGACAGTAGCTACGAGAAGATGAAGAACGCACAAAAAGAATAAGCATGAAAACCTATGCACTACAGGAATCAACTATTTTGATGATAGGTATAATCTTTGCCGTCAGCAAATCGTCGGAGCAGACGGCAAACGGGAAGTTTACCGTCATGGGCAGACGACAAAGAATTACTATCATCAAAAATCACGAAAAACAGACGTAAAAAAAAACCACACGACAAAAAATAGTTTTGCCATCAACTATTTGGGTAGATGACGGCAAAGGCACGATTTTTGCCGTCTACTTATGCTACGGATGACGGCAAAACAAGATGTCCACGCTCCTGTTAACTGACCCAAATGGCAGGCAGTTTTGCCGTCTTGTATTAGCAAGAGAAGACGGCAAAAATTAGTATTTGCCGTCAGTTACGTCGTATAGAAGACGATAAAGAGTAAAAGCACAGCTGCCCTACCTCCCGCGAGTGGAAAAAGAACATACCGGATAAAAAACGAGCGCAACAGCCCCTCCCTCTCGTGACTGGTGGTTCCCTCCTCTAGGGTTCACAGCGAGCCTCCCAGCCGCCGGGCCCTCCCCGGCCGCCGTCGTCCGCCTGCGCGACATGGCGGGAGGGTAGGCCACCTCCGGTCGGGCCTCCCTCCACCACACCTTCGGTCGGGCCTCCCTCCACCACCGCTAGTGCCCTCCCCGGATGACTCCGTCGGTGCCCAGCCGCCGTCGGACCTCCCTACCTGTCTCCGGTCGCCACCAGCGCCCTCCTCCCATTTGGTAACCAATGGCTGGTGGGTAATACTCTGTAGTAATTGTTTTTTCTGAATCCCTGTCTCTCTTTGACCCACAGCACTGAATGATTACATCAGCCAGAAGCAGTACTGTTCGAGCGGAGGAACCTGCAGCAGCGTGCGGGAGCCTGGCGCGAGGAAGTGACCGAAGTGTTTCAGATCGTGCGCGTCGCTGCCTCGCTCTCGAACGTCCACTGTGCGTGACGCGGCGACAGCGAGGGCGAGTCATCCTGGAGTGATGGATTCTTTCTGTTACTTTCAAGTACGTATTTTCTTGAGGGAGATTTATACTCTACAGAACACAATACTGGTACTTTGATTGCACTTCAGTTTTGCTCTCTCTTAATGTATATCGTACATTTAAGTTTTCCCAAACCTGCATGATTTTTCAGCAGTCCGGGATAGGGTTCTAAGATTGATATCACGCTAACTAGGTGTTTTCTGTGTTGCACTCATCTTTTCTCTGCTATTTAACATTGTCTTATTTTTGCTGAAGTTGGTGGGCAAAACTCTTGGCAAAGGAGTCGGAATAACATGGGAAGAAGCTAGGATTCAGGTTAGTTGAAGCAATTAGTTTTCCCACTTTTCAGGTTCTACATTCATTTTGAATATTAGTGCGTACAAAAAGTTTGGATATGTAACCATACTTATGTCTCACAGTTAAATTTTTCTGTTCCAAACAAATTGTATTTTTTGTTTATTAGCAGTGGGTTTTACTGTTCTATAAAATTGCTTTTAGTGGCAAGCTTTAGGGCAGTGGATTTCTATAGCTATGTACTTAATGTAGAACATTCATTATTGCTTGAAACTTGAGAATGTTCTTATCATCTTTTTAGAAGATGAGACTTTAAGCAATAAGTACTTTATATGGTTCGGTTTCATTGTATCACTACCACATGTTGTATATCTGAATTAAGTTTACACATACTGGTGTACAAGATTTCATGATATCTGACACTGAAAGCAAAAGGAGTAGAACCACTATGGTTCCTGCCTTTCTTCATCTCACAGGCTTCTCTTTAATTGCCCATAATGCGCTCCCATTTTTAAAGCTCAAAAAACCGTATTGGAATATTTTGCTTATGTCAGGTTAGTTTTTATAGGCCTTTGTCTATAAATTCAATTTTCTTGGCGGTTTTTACCATTTCAATCTGAATGCATAGCAGTTGTCTGAATCTATAGATGTTATTGGTCTAATTACTACCCTTACTACTCATTGACTTTGTGCTGCTCGGGTACCAAGATGCCAAATCTTCATCATAGACAAACAGTATACATTTTTACCGTAATTGTCATATTATGCATTTTCTATATGCTACCATTTGCATTTAGCTGAATAAGTGTGGTGTGACTTCCAGTCTGAATGTCCGAAGAATTTTTTGATTCATGGAAGGTCCAACTCATTTATATTTCTTCCATTAACACAGTGATTCCATTAACAAAATGACTGAGCAAGCGACTACCCACGACCCCAAACACTAATGGAGCCAATGCTGACTAGGTGCTTACCTACATGTCAGCACCATGTGTGAAATCAATTGTTAATTTTAACCTTAGCCATGGAAGTATACTACTGGAATGTAAAGTATCGTGTCTAACGACTTTCACTCCCTTTATATTTCTCTACAAAGCTGTGTGCACCACCATATTTTACTATGATGCTTTGGTCTCTCAAATGTCGCACAATTCGAAAGTAGCACCATTTCTCAGATGAAAGAACTGCATTCTAAGTTTCCACATTTAACTGTTTTTGTACATGTACAAAGAATTCTGAACTCGTTAAGATTCCACATTTGTCTCATGATCACCTTCCCTTGCAGTTATATTTCATTTTCCTTGGAAGTATTGAATCTTTGGGTTTTACTAGACTGTTATTCTATGACTCACCCTCGTTTATCTTACTGAACATCACTTTTGTTACTGTAGTTTATACGGCACAATTTGTTGCTCTATTTATCAGCGGAAACTGTTTGGAGAAGTAGTCCTGTAATGCCTACTTGTCACAATATACACGTGGCATGAGGTCACTACTACGGAAACAGGTCAGTCCTTCATTTTGTTTTTCTCACCTCATCATCGTTTTCACATTTCTATTAAAAATCCCTATTAAAGTGGCACATTTCTGTTACGGACCAACAATTATGTACATTACTGCCTGCAACTTCTAAATTCTAATTGTTTCAATTAAGTAGATCAACTTATTGGTTGACAAGTACTCATTTCTTCATTTCTTCATGTAAAAGAGTATATTCTAGATTTCTTCATTTCCCTCTTTCATTTTTTGGGGACTTACGGCATATGAGTTACAACATCATACTGGTTTCACATGTGAATAAAGCATCTTTAATACTTTTGTGATTAACCCAATGCTTATTCTATTTTTTTGCCCATTTTGCTGAAAGAAATATCTTTTTGGTTGTTGAAGTCAATTTTCTACCCTTATTTGGTACCATAATAGGAATGAAATATTGCCTTGGTATATTGGTCTCTAGGGCATTGAATTGCTCCAAGCTAATCCAAGTTGTGTTGATTTAAATCTTTGTACTAGGTTAAAATATCATTGTCACTTACAATCATATTGTGTGACCATGTGGCTGCATTGTTGCAGGGTGTTTGCTTTTCTATGCCCCTTTGCAAGGCTGAAGTGGAGGAGGCTACCGAAGATGACCTGCTTGAGTTCTAAAAAATCCGAACACTCGACCTGGGCCAGGTTCTATTTCATTCTTCAACTTTCCCTTATTTGCTTTAGACAGACTGCAGCTACCGGACTGGCTGGGATTGTTTTCTATTGGATGGGCAGACACTTCATGTAGATGCTTTATCTGAGGTTGACAATACCACGCAGTCGCTCCTTTCGTTTACTGGCAATAAGAGCGTTCATGGCTTATATGAAGGTATTTATTAAATTTGTACTGATCTACAACCATTCTTTTTTTCTCAAAAGGTATTTATTAAATTCTTATAGGTTGCACAAATTTGAAGCTGAAGTCCCTATTAAATTTTGAAGTGATTAGTATATTTGGTTATGGTTATTTTTCTTCCTGTTCTTGTTAATGTTGGGGGGCGGCTGGCATGTATAATGTATGAGTATATAGCCATCCCAACATTAACAAGAACATAAGGAAGAAAAGTAACAAGAACCAAATAGACTAATCAATTTAAAATTTGCGTAGCCTATAAGAATTTAATAAATAACTTTTAGAAATTATGACCCAACTACTTTGGTCCAGCCCAATACAAATTAACATGCAGGCTGGGGCCCCCTTGCGTTCAGGGGCCGGGCCTGTCCTTAAGTATTTTCATGCTAGATATAAAGAGTCATGTGTTTTATTGGTGCTTGTAGATCAGTACGTACCATATACTATGGCTATAACTCTTAGACATGATAATCAGGTCCATATACTTTACCTCGTATCTTTGGTAGTGGCTCCAACGGGGATTTCATCAGGCATATAGCTAGTGAAAAAAAATCAGAACTCTTAGTGTGAATCTATAACTATTGACTGGCGACAAATTTCATTTAGGTACAAATGATTTAGCGCACCTTATTTTGTTGTTATGGACATGAAAACCTTTATTTATTGTGTGCCAAAATCTGACATATGTGCATGACTTCATTTTGTAGGTTGTCATACGGATGTTCTTTGAACTACGATATTGACATGAAGACATTTATCGTAATGCCAAATTTTATGTAGTAATGCCAAATATTATGGCATGGATGTGCTATGGATTATGCTATATATATATATATATATATATATATATATATATATATATGGATGTGCTATGGATTACGCTATATATACATGGATGTGCTATGGATTACGCTATATATACATGGATGTGCTATGGATTACGCTATATATACATGGATGTGCTATGGATTATGCTATATATATGTGTGTGTTATGTATTATGCTATATATATGGATGTGCTATGGATTAAGGATGTTATATATATGATGTATGGATTATGGATGTGTTATATGATGTATGGACTAAGGATGTTATATATATGATGTATGGATTAAGGATGTTATATATATGATGTATGGATTACGGATGTGTTATGTACTGTATGGATTACGGATGTTATATATATGTTGTGTGGATTTTGTTATATTTATATATATGCTGTATGGATTATGTTATATATGTATATATATGCTGTATGAATTATGTTATATATATATGCTGTATGGATTATGTTATATATACATTGTTTATTTATGCTCTTTGCTGTCATGTTCATGACGGCAAATAAATGTGGCGCCCTCAACATGTGGTTTGCCGTCTTGTGTAACTTCAGAAGACGGCAAAAGTATGGCATATTTTGTTGTCATGTACAGGTTACGCACACGGCAAAAAATGTGTCATATTTTGCTGTCATGCACAGATTAGACAGACGGCAAAAAATATTCCATATTTTGCTGTCATGTACGGGTGAGGAAGACGGCAAAAGGGCTAACGTCGACCGTTAGTTAGGCCGTTCCGTGTGCTGACCATTTTTTGCCGTCTACCAGACAAGCTGACGGCAAAATAATTTCACTGGCGGCAAACATTTTGCCGTCTGCTCTGCCGGACGCTGATGGCAAAGATACCCTTTGCGGGCACATGGTCTGACGACATTATTTGCCGACATGGTCTGACGGCAAAAATTTCGCCGACTGTAATTCACTCTTTGCCGTCTGTAGCGTCCTGACGGCAAAATGCTCGATTCCTGTAGTGATGTTGTGTTCTAGAGTGGAATGGAGTGTGTGTCTCTCCCAAACAAGGTAGGCTAGGTTCTGACTTGTTATGAACAACAAGAAAAACTAAAACAAATTAAAAAGCAAATAGAGGGACGCTCCAAGCATAGCACATATCATATGAAGTGATAAAAAATAGCATGAAGATGGACGGCGTGATGATTGTTGATAGAGAAGGGGATGCACGGGGGGCATCCCCAAGCTTAGACGCAATGCTAATAATGCTTCTTGATAGTTAGAGGTTCAATAGTAATGGGCAGTACGCCAAGACAAGTAGATCGTTTATTCATCAACATCTACTTACTAATCATCCACCTTGAGATATCTATACAGAACATCTCTCCGGTATTAAGTTGCGAGCCCCGCCCAAAGCGTAAACTGAAAGCAACATACAACTGCATTAACGAACTATGCGTAAGGTAAAGAATCCTTGCAACTGTGGTCACAAGCACCGTTGTTTTCTCCGCAGTGGCAAAAATAACATCTCCTAGTCTCATGTTTCTGTCACTCAAGCTAGACATCGAGGGGCATGAACCCACAATCATGCATAACGCTCCCTCTTGGAGTTACAATCTACTACTTGGCAAAGCAATAAAAAGCAACGGCGAACATGCATGAATCACTAAGGAACATAATATAAAAGGATAATCAAATATATAACTCATAACAATATGAACATAATCTCATAATCCATCGGATCCCAACAAGCCGAGCATAGCAATAGCAAGAGAATTACATAGATGCCTTGATCATGTAGGGCAACTCACAAGGACTAACCATTGAAGCACAAGATCGGAGAGAAGACATCCCATAGCTACTGGTCATTGACTCATGGTCCAAGGAGGACTACTGACGGCACGTCCGGGAAGCATCCATGGTGGTGGAGAAGCTCCCGGAGGTCAATCCTCCCTTCGGTAGGGTGCCGGGAAGAGGTCTCCTGACGCACCCGATCTTGGAAGCGCTGCAGCGGCGGAACGATGGAGAAATTCGCGATTCCACAAAGTCTGCGAGGGTTTGCTCTCGGGACTCTAAATATAGGCCAAAGTATGGCACCGGAGGAGGTGGGACCAACCCAGGCGACCTCCTGGCGCGGCCTAGCACCTGGCCACGCGAGCAGGCCGCCTAGGAGGCCCCCGGTGACCTCGTGGCGCGGCCTAGTGCCTAGCCGTGCCAACACGCCGCCTGGGAGGCCCCCGACCTCCCTCTGGCCCTCCTTCGGTGATCCGGAAGCTTCTGTTTCGTTGATTTTTTATATATTTTTTCTAGATTTTTTTCGGGCTTCAGAAAATTGGGTAAAAGCCCGTGCAAAATAGACATGAGCAGACAAAAACTGGCACTGGGTGGACTGAGTTAGTAGGTCTGTCCAAATATGTGTAAAATGATATAAAAGTGTAGCAAAACATATAACATTGTCACCCAAAAGATCATGGAACAAACATAAATTATAGATAAGTTTGGGACGTATCACCAGCCTCCGCTTATTCCAGAGTTCGTGTTTTGAGTTGCAAATGTGAGCAACAACACCTGTATCAAATACCCTGGAGCTACTACGAGCGCTGGTAATGTACACATCAATAACATGTATATCCTATATACCTTTGACTTTGCCGACCTTTTTATCCGCTAAGTACTTGGGGTAGTTCTGCTTCCAGTGACTGGTTCCTTTGCAGTAATAGCACTCAGTCTCAGATTTGGTTCCTTTCTTTGGCTTCTTCCTGGCAAATGATTTACCAGGCGCGGCAACTGCTTTGCTGTCCTTCTTGAAGTTATTTTTACAGTTGCCTTTTTTTTGAAACTGGTGGTCTTATTCACCATCAACACTTGATGTGTTTTCTTGCTTTCTACCTCCGCTGATTTCAGCATTGAATATAACTCGGGAATGGTCTTCTCCATCCCTTCATGTCGTAGTTCATCACAAAGCCCTTATAGCTAGGTGGAAGCGATTGGAGGATTCTGTCAATAACCACGCCATTCGGAAGTTCAACTCCCAGCTGAGTCAAGCGGTTGTGCAACCTAGACATTCTGAGTATGTGCTCACTGACAGAACTATTTTCCTCCATCTTACAATTGAAGAACTTGTCGGAGACTTCATATCTCTCGACACGGGCATGAGCGTGGAAAACGAGTTTCAACTCCTCGAACATCTCATATGATCCATGTTGCTCAAAACGCTTTTGAATCCCCGATTCTAAAGAGTAAAGCATGCCACACTGAACCAGAGAGTAGTCATCACTTCGCGATTGCCAGGCGTTCTGAACGTCCTCGGCTGCCGTGGGAATGGGAGGGTCGCCTAGCGGCGCATCAAGGACATATGCTTTCTTAGAAGCCATGAGGATGAGCTTTAAATTACGAGCCCATCCCGCATAGTTGCTACCATCGTCTTTCAACTTGGTTTTCTCTAGGCATGCGTTGAAATTGAATGGGACATGTGCGTTGGGCATTGGATCTACAATATAGATTGTAAAGACAAACTTTAGACTAAGTTCATCTAATCAAATTATTTAATGAACTCCCACTGAGATAGACATCCCTCTAGTCATCCAAGTGATACATGATCCACGTCAACTAGCCCGTGTCCGATCATCACATGGGACAGACTAGTCATCAATGGTAAGCATCTCCATGGTGATCGTATCATCCATACGACTCATGTTCGACCTTTCGGTCTCTCGTATTCTGAGGCCATGTCTGTACATGCTAGGCTCGTCAAGTCAACCTAAGTGTTTTGCGTGTGTAAATCTGGCTTACACCCGTTGTATGTGAATGTTAGAATCTATCACACTCGATCATCACATGGTGCTTCGAGACAACGATCCTTTGCAACGGTGTACACTGAGGGGAATACTTATCTCAAAATTTAATGATGGATCATCTTATCTTTACTACCGTCGTTCTAAGAAATAAGATTAAAACATGATAAAAATCACATGCAAATCATATAGTGACATGATATGGCCATTATCATCTTGCTCCTTTGATCTTCATCTTCGGGGCACAACATGATCATCATTGTCACCGGCACGACACCATGATCTACATCATCATGATCTCCATCATTGTGTCTCCGTAAACTTTTCTCACCAACTATTACTTATACTACTATGGCTAACGGTTAGTAATAAAGTAAAGTAATCACATGGCGTTGCAACTCATACAATAAATTAAGACAACTCCTATGACTCCTGCCGGTTGTCATACTCATCGACATGCAAGTCGTGAATCCTATTACAAGAACATGATCAATCTCATACATCACATACGTAACATCACATCCTTTTGGCCCTATCACATCACACAGCATACCCTGCAAAAACAAGTTAGACCTCCTCTAATTGTTGTTGCAAGTTTTAGGTGGCTGATTTGGGTTTCTAGCAAGAACGCTTCTTACCTATGTGACAGCCACAAGTTGATATGCCAATTCTATTTACCCTTCATAAGGAACCTTTTCATCTAATCCAATTCGACTAAAGTGGGAGAGACAGACACCTTCTAGCCACCTTATGCAACAAGTGCATGTCAGGCAGTGGAACCAGTCTCACATAAACGTATCTGTAAAGTCGGTCCGGGCCGCTTCATCCCACAATACTGCCGAAAAAAGATTGGACTAGTAACGACTAGCAATTGACAAAATCATCGCCCACAACTTGTGTGTTCTACTCGTGCATAGAATCTACGCATAGAACCTGGCTCGGATGCCACTGTTGGGGAACGTACTAGAAATTAAAAAAAAATCCTATGCTTCACCAAGATCCATCTAGGAGAAATCATCAACGAGCAAGGGGTAGAGCATCTTCATACCTTTGCATATTGCTAAGCGGAAGCGTTACTACAAACACGGTTGATGGAGTCGTACTCGTAGCGATTCAGATCGCGGAAGATTCCGATCTAAGCACCGAACAACGGCGCCTCTGCGTTCAACACACATGTAGCCCGGTGACGTCTCCTTCGCCTTGATCCAGCAAGGAGAGAGGAGAAGTTGAGGGAGAGCTCCGGAGCATGACGACGTGGTGACGGTGGATCTACGTGGTACTCCGGCAGGGCTTCGCCATGCGCTACGGAGGACGAGGAGGAGGAGAGGTAGGGCTGTTCCGAGGGAGAGAAGAACTTGTGTCTCTCATCCCCAAAAACCCTTTGGTATATATAGGAGGAGTGGAAGGAGGGCCGGCCACCCTAGGGTTTCCCCTAGGTGGTGCAGAGGCCAAGAGGAGGAGAGGCGGCAACCTAGGGGGTGGCTTGCCACCCAAGGCAGCCACCACGCCCTAGGGTTTGCTCCCCTGGGCGCCTTGGGCCTTGGTGGGTGGCGCACGATCCCATAGGGGCTGGTTCCCATCCACTTTTGGCCCATGTGACCCTTCGGGTCTGGTGGCCCCTCCCGGTGGACCCCCGGAACCCTTCCGGTGGTCCCGGTAAAATACCGACGATCTAGAAAACATTTCCGGTGATCAAATCTCCACTTCCTATATACGAATCTTTACCTCCGGACCATTCCGGAACTCCTCGTGACATCCGCGATCTCATACGGGACTCTAAAAAACCATCGGTAACCACATACTATTCCCATTACAACTCTAGCATCATCGAACCTTAAGTGTGTAGACCCTATGGGTTCGGGAATCATGCGAACATGTCCGAGACACCTCTATGGTCAATAACCAACATCGGGATCTGGATACCCATGTTGGCTCCCACATGTTCCACGATGATCTCATCGGATGAACCATGATGTTGGGGATTCAATCAATCTCATATGCAATTCCCTTTGTCTATCGGTATGACACTTGCCCGAGATTCGATCATCGGTATCCCTGTACCTTGTTCAATCTCATTACCGGCAAGTCTCTTGACTCGTTCCGTAGCACATCATCCCGTGGATAACTCCTTAGTCACATTAAGCTCATTACGATGATGCATTACCGAGTGAGCCCAGAGATACCTCTCTGTCACACGAAGCGACAAATCCCAGTCTCGATTCGTGCCAACCCAACATACACTTTCGGAGATACATGTAGTGCACATTTATAATCACCCAGTCATGTTGTGACGTTTGATACACCCAAAGCACTCCTACGATATCCGGGAGTTGCACAATCTCATGGTCTAAGGAAATGATACTTGACATTAGAAAAGATTTAGCAAATGAACAATACGATCTTGTGCTATGCATAGGATTCGGTCTTGTCCATCACATCATTCTCCTCATGATGTGATCCCGTTATGAATGACATCCAATGTCCATGATCAGGAAACCATGACCATCTATTGATCAACGAGCTAGCCAACTAGAGGCTCACTAGGGACACATTGTGGTCTATGTATTCACACATGTATTACTGTTTACGGTTAATAAAATTATAGCATGAATAATAGACAATTATCATGAACTAGGAAATATAATAATAACCACTTTATTATTGACTCTAGGATATATCAAGGAATCCATGTTGCCACATGGAAAGCAACTTGCACCTACAACTAGCAACGCTATAAGAATGGTTGAGCAAGCGGTAACATAGCCAAACAAAGGTTGGTGGGATGTGGAGGGGTTAGAGGCTTTTCATGGCAATGTTGGAAGGCTTGACATAACAAGTGGTAGGCAGCAAGACATAGCGATAGAAACGAGACAACTAGCATAGCAATGATTGTAGTGGTATCTAGGGAAATGATCATCTTGCCTGTGATCCCGCTTGGAAGAAGAACGAATGTGTGAAGTAGACGAAGCAACGTAGTCGAAAGAATCCGCACACTCCGACACTCTTGCGGGACTCGATCGAGAAGAAACAATATCCAAATGACAATCAACACACGATAAATACCACAACATATTTATGACATGATGTGCAAGGAATTATGATGCGCGTCCATTTAATTATGCACGACACGACAAAGCACAACAATTTATTACTACACATTAAATGAAGCTCAATATGCAACGAGTTGCATATTGATGAAACTCCATATTTGGAATATTTAGTTCACTCCCGTTTAGGTACATGACAATGTTAAATGCTTTTCAATATGGAAAGAGGTGAAGTATAAACAAAGTACACTATCTAGGCATTTTAAATGGGGTAGGAAACAACATATGGTATTTCCGAAATGATCCATATCACTACAAGAAATATGCTCATACGTGACGTTTTTTTAAATGTCGTTGATGAATTCGTCATAAATCTATGACGATTTCATCCGAGATCGTCGTAAACCGTTTGAGGGGATCAAATCTACATATAAATTACGACGATGTGAGTCAAAAACGTCGTAACCGCATAAGATGAGATCGTCATAACTTTTACGACGATTGTAAAAATGTCGTAACATGTTCTAACTATGTTGACATGTCACTCGTGGGTCCATTCTATCCCACCTCATCCTAGTTTGTGAAGCAACCTACTATTCTATCATTCCAAAAATTCTCGAAAAATTCTCATAAATACTTTGGATCATATTTTTCTCACATATGTGAAAACCCTTCCTTCCATAGTTCAAAAATAATTCAGCAATATTCATTTTCCTATTCTGTTCAGAATAGCACTTCGTGAAGGAAGTGCTATTTCTATTTCTGTGATTACCCTCATATTTTTTGGGCACTCTTTCCTATCCAAATCATTGCCTCATGAAAACTTTTGTAACGATTTGCCTAATAAATCTTTCTCAGCAAATTTCGAAAGTTTGTGTTCAACTAATAGCTTTGTGAAGGAAGTACTAGATAGGAATATCCTGATGAGTTGATTTTTTTCCACATCATCAATGTGCCCAAAACATAGCTCTCCATAAAATTTTAGCCACATCTCACAATCCATGTGAGCTCATGATCCAATCTGGTAATATTTTCATTTTGTGAAGCAACTACATTTTATATTGCTTTATAGTTGATGAAAATTTACCACGGGATGACACTGACCATATAACCTTACTCCACCAAATTTTAGCACATTTAATTCAACCAGTTTCTCTCAATATTTTCCCAATATTCTGTTCAGTAGATAGCATTGTGAAGGAAGTACAATTTTTGTTTATCCAAATTTTATGAAATTTTTACAGTACCTTAATGTGCCCAAATTATCATCCTCCTCCAAATTTCAGCTCAATCCAATCATCTATGTGAGCCCAGCTTCAATTACCATTTTCTGTCCAGATTCGCACATTGTGAAGGAAGTGTCACTTTGGCATGTCCAAATGGTATAATTTTTATACAGTGCCTTCATATGCCCAAATTAACATCATACACCAAATTTCAGCTCAATCCATTCATTAATTTCATCCCCTATCTCTTAATATTTAGCATCATACATCATACACCATATCTCTTAATATTTAGCTCTGCTACTGATCGTTGTGGTATTCACTGAACCTTGGAGAATCGTCAATGTGCCCAGCATTTGCTATAGTGTGCTTACATGTAGGGAGTTGTTCAGACTTCAGATTATGAGTGCTGCATTTTTTGTGTACTATAGGCCTCGCTTTTCATCTAATCTTTTCGGATCTTTACATGTTTATTTCTCTTTTGAGATCGCATATTACTAGTTGGGTCAGAACAGAATATTAGTAATTCTAGTAGTTTTAATTGATTCATAGCTGGGTCGCCGCTACACGATGGAGTAGTACTGTATTATATAAGTTGAAGAGAATTCTTCAAACCTACCTGCTCTGCTCCTCTATGGTATCCAAGGGGGGTAGTTTAAAAAAATTGGCCAAATATGAATTAGTTGTACACCTGACACACAGTTGGGATATGCTCTGTATCGACAACGAAACTAACTTAGGTGAGCAGACACACAATGATCGAGCTGGAAGGCAGCTGTGTGTCTCCAGGAGGTTGTGGCGGTTAATTAATGAACTGCATTATCTGGTCCTAGGCTAATCAGAGCTTATCTGTCTGAATTCTGATGACTCCAACGACCGGCAACCGCAACAACTGATCAGAAATTAGACTTGTCGTACCAGCTCAGCTCCAATGTATACTGTAGATTGTTATGGTATGTAGTACATGTTACTGCAGACTTGTGGTTAAATATATTTTTTGTTCGCGGAGATCATGGATATCCAGAGCGCGCTGGCGTCGGGCATGGGCGGCGCGGGGCACGCGGTGGCGCGGTGGCCGCGCATGGTGTTCATGTTCGAGGCCATGACGTGCCTGTCTGTGAGCACGGCGACGCACCTGCTGGCGAGCCACTCGCGCCGCTTCAACCGGCTCTTCTGGCAGCTCAACTACGCCGGCTACGGTGAACTATTTTCTAGATACATCGACGACCCTGATTTTCAGTTTAGGTATGAAAATGATACTCCACATATTGAGGTTATAAACTAATTAGTGTAGTACTCAGGGATAGCTGAAAAGTGTTGCAGCTGTTGACGGGAAGCAACAGAGTACTAGTCCAGCACTGCGCCTTTTGGCAGGTTTAGAGTTTCAGACTTGTGCCTCAGTCCAGTCTTTGTGTTTCTTACCAACATAGTAGGTGAAGTCTTTGGCCCAGCACAAAATTATGGAACTCTGTGTTAATTGATTGAGATGCTATTTGTTTGATTTACTGAATCACCAATGTCTATGTACAAGTTACATTGTTAGGAATAAACAAGCCTGCACAAAGTAGCATTGATACATATATTTTTGTTCTAAAAAATTGTATATTCATGAGAGCAATTTATGGTTTCTTGTATGATTCGTATTACTGCAGCTCCAATCAATTGTTCTATAATCACTTTTCACTTTAACATATGCGTTACTTTTTTATGTGCTATTATATTAAACGGTGTTAGTGTCCATATAGTGTGGATAACTTTGCCTACTCAACTACAATTAAAAGATCCGTTTAAACCTTTTTTGGACACCTATTTTATTTGAATCTTGAACTGGTAAAAATTTATTTCAACTAATGTCGTCTTCATGCCTCATATTGAATAGCTATAAAGGAATCAACTCTCGTTTATCTGTGATGCTTATTCGTACAAGTTAGCATATTTGCTCAACTGGTTTATATTTTTCTATATATTGTAGGTGGATCTATAAAATTAAATTCAAGTTCATACTCATACATATAATGGTTTTTTATAACTAGCAGCTTTTATACAACGCTAACATGTAGTATAATAGATATATTTTGTGATTTGAAGTTACTGATTTGTGCTCTGGTGTAATATTAGGGTCTAATGTTTTTTGTTTTATCTCTTTCTCTGTTGATAGGAAAGTGGTGAGAAGATGTCGATGATGTCTCCTTCGGATATTCAAATCAACACAACATAAAAATATCTGAACCTATGTCTCATAGGAGAGTGGAATGAACTCCATTGTTAGTAGATGTGTCATTGTTCTATTGTGCAATTCTGTTTGTTCTTGCTATATTTCCGTGTATGGAAATGTATTCATGAGTTAGTTATTGTGTTATGTAAACCTGAGAGATGTCTTATGTGATGTTATATTATTGATGATTTTAATTCGACTTGGAAGTTTTCTTGATTTGAATATGAAATAGTGTTGGATTTATTATTGGACAAATAATTGGGTTGAAAAGACCCAACAAATAGAAATGAAACCAAGTTCTGATTCAAAATTAAAAAAGGTCAAAACTAAAACTAGACCAAATGTATTTGGGCACTAAAAGGCCAGGCCCAGATTATAATTACAATTTTTTTTTGAAAAAATAGACTAGAAGTGGATGTAAATAGCCTATGGCCCAAAAAGAAGCCCAATAAGAAAAATCCCAAAAAAATGAAACCAGCCCATGTGATCAATTGAAATGGGCTGGGCTGATTTCAACCATGACGTTTTGATTTCGTCGTAATTTTGCCACGTAGGACTGGGTTTGATTGCCAACGATGATTTAGGATCGTCGTAAAGGTTACGACGATTCAGGAATCGTCGTAAAAGTTATGATGATTTCGATCAAAACGTCGCTGCTGTTCATTTGTGACTCTCCGTTTTCGAAGGTTGGTTTTTCGTCGTGAGATTGTCGTAAATTAAAAACCATGACGATGTAGCAACGAAAAAATAGCGTTGTGTATTAGCATATTCCTTGTAGTGTATGTTAATTTTGAAATTGGTCCATATGTGCCTAAGACATGTTTTATACTTATTAAACAGCAAAATAGAGTGTACCATGTGATTCTACACGTCATTCTAGTCGATTTACATATATAGATCATCTAAAATGGATTTACGGTCTAAAAGATGTAAGCAACACAAGATAATATGCCATGAATGCAAAATGTATGCAAATGACAAGCACAAACATTCCAAACTATGGATGCAGCAAGATATTATGAAACGACATGAGATTTTAAGCAAGTTTCATATATGGCATGTTCAAATCGGAGCAACGATTAAGCAAATACAACCAACACAAGTTATAGCTATAATCTGCCAAAAATAGCAACATGATAGTTTATACACCCCAAAACAACAAGTTAGACGAACCTAAAATTCTCAAACAACACATGAGGCAGTAGTGGCAAGATGCACAACAACCATCTATCAATGACAAATTGAATAGAAGTATGCATCACTAGGAAAAGAGCTCACAAAATGGCAAGTTGAACACAATTTCAGACTTGTGTTGGCAAGTTGAACACAAGTTGAACAAAATGGAAAGTTGAACACAAAATGGCAAATTGAATAGAAGTATGCATCACTAGGAGAAGAGCTCACAAGTTTTTAATGGTGCATTTTTTTATCATGATGGCATATTGGCAGCAAGAAAAACACATGCTAACAGGCATATAATGGCATGAAAATTTACCGCCATGATAGTAGACATGATTCACTTCATTTCATTCACACTAGCAAGGTCTAAATATGCACACATACGTACCTAGCATCAACACAACATGGCATGCTGAAATATCAGATTCTCAGACTTAGAAATATTTGAGCCTACCAAACGACAACATCATCTTAGCATGTTCATATGATCAAAACTATAGCTAAGCATGACATACATGACATGGGAAACCTACTAACAGAAACTAGTCGTGTCCTACTACAAACCATGTCATTCCGCACAAGAAAAAGAGGCATGGTTTGCTTAATTCGAGCATCACAAGATGGAACTTTAGGAAAACATATTGCAGTTTTTAACATGATAGGACATTGGGATAAACAAACAAACATGTTAATGATAATCTACATCGAAACATGATACATGGCATCAAAGTGGACATATCCTATAGAAATTCTCACGAAGAAACCATATGCCAAAGTCCTATGGTTTGGTTGCAATCATTCGTGAGATTTTTAAGAAAAATAAAAGGTTTACCGATTATGACAGAGTGCACTTTTGCAATGCAATTTACAACATCTAAATGAATCCTAATATGCATGAAAATGCTACCATGATGTAGAGTAGTAAGAGTAGTACGACTTTCATATATCATACTTGTTCATCTGATGCACGGTGTGCAAAATATCAATATTTTAAAATGCGATGATGATGATTTTTGTGCATGCGAAAAGGATTTAGAGAGAAAAAGCAGGGATGCTCACATCAGGTCTACAACTGGATAAAAGTCGGCCGGCAGCGTAGCCGGCTGCATGGGCGAGGGTGGCCGGGGACGGTGCCGGGCCGAGCGGATCTGGGCATCACCGACCCGGATGTGGCCCGAGTTGAGCGGGGCGACCGATGGCGAGGCGCGGGGCAAGGTGGCAGTGAGGTCCCGCGGCTGTGCTAGCTCGGGCCTCGGGTGCGGCGGTGGAAGAGCAGCGGCAGGCGGGGTCGTTGTTGGGGCACATCAGCGGGGCCTCGGTGTTGTGGCAGGCGATGGGGCGACGAGGCAGCCTTCAAGCAACGTGAGGGAGGCGGTGGCGGGACGCAAATGAGCGGTGCGGGACCGGGGCGCGGGGTGCGGTGCCTCGGGCTCGAGGCAGGCCGGTCGTGGACCTGGCGGGCCGTGGCAGAGAGGAGGTTGGGGAGGCGACATGGCTCTGCGGGAGTGACCACGAGTGGCGGCGGCCTCGTGGATCTGGTAATTGGTGGCAAGGGGCTGGTCCGACATGGATTTTGAGGTGGGCGGCGGATGGAGGTGGAAGGAGGCTTGGGGATAGGGTTTTGACCCAAAATGGTAGAGTTTGGTCGTCTATTTATAGACAGGGGCTAAGGGAGAGGGTTTTTGCCTGTTTTCGAAGCGTAGGATCGCGATTCGACGTCTCGGATCGGAGGGTTAGGCTAGGAGAGCTAGGTTGGACTGAGAGAAGAGATGGAAATGAGCAGCCCGACAACAGTTTTAAAACACTGAACATCCGACAAATAACCCAGCTATAGTACCGCTATAGGTTTAACGGTTCGGATATCAAACGGACACCGATTGCGATGAAATTTTGCACGCGGACTATCTACACTATAGAAAGACAGCACGCCAACTTTCAACCCAATCCGACAAAGTTTTATACACACTTTTAAAAACAATATTTAAATGATGCCGCGGGCGCGTGCATGGTTGGTTGGTCTCAAAACGGTCAACGACAAGAACAGAGAGAACCAACAACTAATAGCGGATGCAAGTTTTGAAAAACAAATGATGTCAACAAGGTGCCAATGCAATGCGTACGATGCGCATCATGAGATGATTAATGCGACAACCAAATAAATCACACAACAACAATGGAATAAAAGGGGAACCTTATGGAGTGCCGGTTCCGGGCTGATACAACTCTCCTCAACGAACAAGAGACCTCGACACGAGATCTAAGAATGAAAGGGGAAGACAAATAGGAAAGGACAGGTAAAACTTAGTTGCTCTTGACAAATGATTGGAACCAGCGATCCTTGAACGTTGCCAAGAGATGAAGAATGGCATGAGGAACAAGCAAGAATTCAAAAGAAATTTGGGCAGCACTTCCGTAGGAAATAGAGAGAAAACTAGATAAGATAGAATATCTTGAAAAGATTTCACAACGCTCCAGTTAAATGGACAAACAAGGAGAGAACAAGAACTTGATAAAAGAAGATAATGGATAAAAGAGAGCAACATCACAAAGCCTCTTAAACAAAATAATAGAAACTAGATCATGGAAAGGAAAAGAAGAGAGAAGAAATTGACAATTACTACAACAATTGAATTCAAGAGTATCCTCACAAGAAGAATTAAACAAAGTTGTTGTAAGACTAACAACGAAAGAAGAAGCTTGTAGTGGACTTATGAAAACTCTCTCAAATAATTAGGTGGCAACCGGACACTAACAGAAACAGAGATTGTGTCGGAGCAACAATATATGGAAAACTTCTTTCACCAACAGGATAGATTTAGAACCGGGATTACCGATAAACACCATAATAGCAAGAATCCTTAGGAAAAGATTTAGGTGAAATCCAATCCAATATTGCTTCAAGGTAGACAAATGGGTTGAAAATATCTCATTCTTGAAACAAATTCTCTTCGAGACTACTCATGAATCAAGAATGCTATAACACCATGATGTCCCATAAGCGTATGGGATCGCATCAGTTTTCGAGGGTAGAGTATTCAACCCAAATTTATTGATTCTCTCACAAGGGGAAGCTAAAGAATATTCTCAAGTATTAGCAGCTGAGTTGTCAATTCAACGACACCTGAAAGATTAGTGTCTGCAAGCAAAGTATCAGTAGCAAGGTAGTACGATAGCAACGTTGCTAGAAAAAGCTTTGACAATCCCCGACAACGGCGCCAGAAAAAGCCTTGTTGACGGGATGTTAGCGCCAACAAAGTCTTGCAGCAAGTAATAGCGGAGTAGCAAGTAACATCAGTAGTGACAGGAGCAACAAAGTAACAAGTAACAGCAGTAGTGACAGCAGCACCAAAGTGGCCCAATACCTTTTGTAGCAAAGGACAAGCCTAAGCAAAGTAACGTAGCGAGAACCAGTAGTAAAACACTCGTAGGCAGTGGATCAGTGATGGATGAGTGTGACGGATGTGATTCATCATGTAACAGCTATAACACGAAGAGATATGTGGCTAGCTCCCGTTCATCAATCTAATGTAGGCATGTATTCCTTTTGTAATCATACGTGCTTAGGGAAAAGAACTTGCATGGCATATATTGTCCATCCCTCCCGTGGCAGCGGGGTCCTAATGGAAACTACAGGATATTAAGGTTCTCCTTTTAATAAAGAACCGGACCAACGCATTAACACGCGGTGAATACATGAACTCCTCATACTATGGTCATCTCCAGGAGTGGTTCCGGCTATTGTCACTCCGGGGGTGCCGGGTCATAACACATAGTAGGTGACTACAACTTGCAAGATAGGATCTAAAACACACATATATTGGCGACCACATAATAGGTTCAAATCTGAAATCAAGGCACTCGGGCCCTAGTGACAAGCATTAAGCATAGCCAAGTAGTAGCAACATCAATCTAGAACATAGTGGATACTAGGGATCAATCCCCGTCAAGAACTAACTCGATTACATGATAGATATCATCCAACTCATCATCGTCCAGCAAGCCTACGACGAGATTACTCACGAACGATGAAGACCATCATGGAATTGTCGATGGAGAAAGGTTGATGATGACGATGGCGATGATTTCCCCTCTCCGGAGCCCGAAATGGACTACAGATCTGCCCTCCAGATGAAGAATAGGATGTGGCGGCACCTCCGTATCTCAAAACGCGATGAAACCTTCTCTCCGATTTTTTTTCCAGGCGAAACGGAAGATATAGAGCTGAGATTGGGGGCGGTGGTGCCACGTGGGCCCCACAAGCCCTCACGGCGCAGCCAAAGGGGGTGGCCGCGGCTCAGGGGCTTGTGGCCCACTCGCACGCCCCCTCACGTGGATCTTTGCGCATGTATTTTTCTTTTATTCTAGAAATAATCTCCGTAAATTTTCAGGATGTTCTGAGAACTTTCATTTCTGCACAAAAACAACACCATGGCAATTCTGTTGAAAACAGCGTCAGCCCGGGTTAGTTCCATTCAAATCATGCAAATTAGAGTCCAAAACAAGGGCAAAAGAGTTCGGAAAAGTAGATACGACGGAGACGTATCAACTCCCCCAAGCTTAAAGCCTTGCTTGTCCTCAAGCAACTGAGTTGACAAACTGAGAGAGACAAAAGAAAAACTTTGACGAACTCTGTTTGATCTTGTTGTTGCAACTATGTCTAACTCACAACCAGAATTTCAGCAACATTACAAGCAAACCACATAAGCAAATGACATCTAGGTCTCACGGTAAACTCATATCAATGGCATAATCAACTAGCGAGCAAATAATAATAAGCCTCAAATGTCAACACTTCAATCAAAACAACATGAAGCAGTACAAGTAGATGGTATCTCGCTAGCTCTTTCTGAGACCGCAAAATATAAATTCAGAGCACCTTAAAAGACCAAGGGCTGACTAAACATTGTAATTCAAGGCAATGAAAATCCATTCATAGTCACACTCAACACAGTTAAAAGCAAAGCATAAAAATGACAGAGGTGCTCTCTAATTGGTGCTTTTGTAAGAGGAGGATGACTCAACAGGAACATAAATAGACAGGCCCTTCGCAGAGGGAAGCATTGATTTGTAGAGGTGCCAGAGCTCAAGCTTTGAAAATAGAGATAATAATTTTGGGTGGCATGCTTTCATTATCAATGCAATGACTAAGAGTTCTCAACATCTTCCACGCTACACATGTTATAGGCGGTTCCCAAACAGAAAAGTAAAGTTTTGACTCCCCCACCACCAATCAATCACACTCCACGGCTAGCCGAATCCTCGGGTACCGTCCAAACCAACATCAATCCTGGGGGAGTTTTGTTTGCAATTATCTTTTCGATTTCAGCATGGAACTGGGAATTCCAATTACCGGCCCCTTTCTCGTGAATGATAGTGAATAAACACATATCGAGGATAACACGTCTAGCATGGAAGATACCACTAGCCCCATGTCACCACATGAGCGGTTCGGGCATGCAAAACAGATTATTTCTTGAAGATTTAGAGAGTGGCACATGCAAATTTACTTGGAACGGCAGGTAGATACCGCACATAGGTAGGTATGGTGGACTCATATGGCACAACTTTGGGTTTATGTAGGTGGATGCACAAGCAGTATGCCCGCTTAGTACAAGTGAAGGCTAGCAAGAGACTGGGAAGTGACCAACTAGAGAGCGACAACAGTCATCAAAATGCATTGAGATTAACTAACATCGAGTGCAAGCATGAGTAGGACATAAATCACCATGAACATAAACATCATAGAGGCTATGTTGATTTTATTTCAACTACATGCGTGAACATGCGCCAAGTCAAGCCACTTGAAACATTCAAAGGAGGATACCATCCTATCATACTACATCATAGTCATCTCAACATTCATGCGGGCATCCAAGACAAACCATTATAAGCTCCTAGCTAAATAAGCATGGCATAATCAACTATGATCTCTAAGTTTTCATTGCAAACATGTTTCTCTCACAACAAAGTTGAATCAGGCATGATGAGCTAGTCATATTTACAAAAACAAAATAGATCGAGTTCATACCAGCTTTTCCATGCTCAGTCACTTCATCATATATCGTCATTATTGCCTTTCACTTGCACGACCGAATGATGTGAACAATAATAAGTGTGCTCGTGCATTGTACTAAATCTAGAATCTGCAGGCAAACACAAAGGAGAAGACAAAGTAATATGGATCTTTGAAAGCTAAACATGTATGCATGCAAGAGCGACTAAACATTGTAACCAATATCTCCTACCTTGACCCAAAGAAAAAGAAAACTATCTACACGGGAAAGCTTCCAACAAGCAAAAGAAGAAAAAGAAAATCTTTTTGTTTTTTCTCAAACTAGGCAGACACACGAAAATAAAACGAGAAAAAGTAGATAAACTAGCATGGATGATACACTGGCAAAGTGTGAACACCAGCTAACAAAGTGAAAGCATAAGAAAGAATGTAAAGTCGGTGAGGACATGTACTCCCCCAAGCTTAAGCTTTTGGCCTAACTTGGTCTACTCCCAAGGAGGGAAATAACCAGCTCCTGGGTACTCCAGAGTGGACTGTGTATGCCACTGCTGTGTGAGCTCCTCAGGCTCCCACTGATAAACTGGCGTCTGCTACTCGACTGGCGGCTCGGGCACGGGCACCTGTGGTTGGGCCAAGCCCCAATATGCGTAGATGTCCGAGGGCATAATAGTGTACCTGCCTGCATGAAGATTGAACAAAGAAGGAGCAGGCAAAGTAATAGTCTCACGAGTACCCTGACTAAATACCACGTTATAAATCATCCTTCCACCTATATCTCTATCAAGAAAGTCATGGCGAACCATGCTATCGTAATCTAGATATCTCTCGGGAAGAAGCATTTCTTCTTCCTCCTCCAGTCTAATGGGTATCTCAAAGTGTCTGGCAAGACGGGTAGCATAGATACCTCCATAGACAACACCTTTAGAACGGTTAAGGTTCAACCATTGAGCTACTATAGCACCCAAGCTATAAGTTTTATCATTATAAAGGGCTTCGTGAAAGACCGCAAGATCAAGTGAACTAAGCGACCCAGCCTTCCCACGGACAATCAAACATTTTCCCACAAATAATGAGAAGTACCGAAGCACGGGAAAATGAATGGTAGCAGCTCTAGTGCAAGACACTCCCCTCTCCTATCCTACAGCAATTATACCGATAAAAGCTTCCAAGTCCCATGGACGAGGTTCATGAATATCCCCAACGTAAGGTAATTTGCAAACATTGCAAAAATCCTGGAGTGACATGCGCTGGGGACATGATAAAGTTTAAACTCAACCATAGGAGGATTCTTCCTCGGATAGAAGTTAAAGCTTTGTACGAAGATATAAGTGAGGAGGAGGTATTGCGAACACTTATCTTCAACGAAGGCGGTAAGGCTTGAATTTTCCACCAAGTGATAAAAGTCCTCATAAATTCCAGCGGCGCATAAGAACACGCCGCTTGGCCACTCGCACGCTCGAACTTCCGCGACTCGAGGGACTGGATACTTGGGCTTCTTCTCACTCCCATCATCCTTGGGGTCACGGCTTGACGAGCCTCTCAAGAACCTCCTCATCTTTTCGGGGTATTTTACTACCAGAAGCTAAGACAGAAAACAGGGAAAACTAAACTAAATCTATCATTTTTCTTCTAAGCAACCGAAAGTGAAAGCTTGGAACAGAGGTTTGTGACTCCTCAATTCATCTATCTCATGGTCATCGAAAGAAATCCGTCAATGCGGTTGATCAAATCCACTCGACAAAATTTCTCGAATCGCAAAAGAAGACGGAGAATTTCCGAATAGTCACTAAGTAACCTCAATGGGGATGTGTATCTCCCCAACAAGAAAATCATACTTCATCTTGACGCGAGGAATAGGGCATTCAAAGCTCCCGATAAGAATCGATGAAGATTTTTCGATAGCATTGATGCAATGTACTCGATACTGTTTCTTCTGAAAGTGCACCGTATGCTCATTACCGTTGATATGGAAATTGACATTGCCTTTGTTGCAATCTATAACAGCCCCTGAAGTGTTTAAAAAGGGTCTTCCGAGGATGACAGCCATGGCATCGTCCTTGGGAATATCCAAGATAACAAACTGTGTTAAGATAGTGGTGTTAGCAACCACAACAGGCACATCCTTGCAAATGCCGATAGGGAAAGCAGTTGATTTGTCAGCCATTTGCAGACATATTTCAATGGGTGTCAACTTATGTAGTGCAAGCCTATGATAAAGAGAGAGAGAGAGAGGCATAACACTAACACCGGCTCCAAGGTCGCATAACGCAGTTCTAACGTAGTTGCCTTTAATGGAGCAAGGTATAGTGGGCACACCGGGATCACCTAGTTTCTTAGGAGTTCCACCCTTGAAAGTGTAATTAGCAAGCATGGCGGAGATCTCAAGATCAGGTATCCTCCTCTTGTTAGTCACAATATCTTTCATGTACTTAGCATACAGAGACATCTTGAGCATATCTGTCAAACGCATCTGCAGAAAGACAGGTCTGATCATCTCAACGAATCGCTCAAAATCCTCATCATCCTTTTTCTTGGATGGTTTGGGAGGAATGGGCATGGGTTTCTGAACCCATGGTTCCCTTTCTTTACCGTGCTTCCTAGCAGTGAAGTCATTCTTATCGTATCTTCTATTCTTAGGCTGTGGGTTATCAAGATCAACACTAGGTTCAATCTCCACATCCTTATCATTGATAGGCTGAGCATCTTCATGAACATCACTATTGATATTATCATTAGGCTCATGTTCATCACCAGATTGTGTTTCAGCATCAGAGACAGAGGCATCGTTTGGACTCTCAGGTGTAGCAGCAACAGGGTTGCTAGCGTGCAGGTTCCTATCATCTTTCTTCTTCTTTCTAGGATGACTAGGTGCATCAGTGCTAACTCCTTGAGACTCTTGTTCAACTCTCTTCGGATGACCTTCAGGATACAAGGGTTCCTGGGTCATTCTACAGCCTCTTGTGACGACTCTGACGGAATTGTCATTCAACTCATTGAGCAAGTCATTTTGAGCTTTAAGTACTTGTTTTACCTGAGTAGTAACCATAGAGGCATGTTTACTCAGAAGCTTAAGATCGTTGATGTTTCTGTCCACACAAGCACTTAAATGACTAAGCATATGAGCATTCTTTTCCAATTGTGTGCTAACATAATCATTGAAACTCTGTTCTTTGGCAACGAATTTATCAAATTCAACCATGCATAAGCTAGCAGGTCTATCAAATAGAATATCACTCTCATCAGACCTACGCAGAGAATTTACTTCTACTACCTATATCGGGTTATTGAGACCATGGATCTCTTTGATAGGTGGTAGAATTTTGACATTTCAGATTTAATGCCTTTCTCTCGCATAGATTTCTTGGCTTTTTGCATATCTTCAGGACTGAGCAATAGAATACCTCTTTTCTTCGGAGTTGGCTTAGGAGGTGGTTCGGGAATAGTCCAAGCATTCTCATTCCACAAGATGTTATTCAGTAGGATCTCAGCTTGTTCTACGGTTTGTTCCCTAAAAACACAACCAGCACAACTATCTAGGTGGTCTTTGGAAGCATCGGTAAGTCCATTATAGAATATATCAAGTATTTCATTCTTCTCAAGAGGGTGATCAGGCAAAGCGTTCAGTAGCTGGATGAGCCTCCCCCAAGCTTGTGGGAGACTCTCTTCTTCAGCTTGAGCAAAGTTGTATATTTCCTGCAAGGCAGCTTGCTTCTTATGGGCAGGGAAATATTTTTCAAAGAAGTAGTAGACCATATCCTGGGGGCTACGCACACAACCACGAGCAAGAGAAGTGAACCAGGTCTTAGCATCATCCTTTAGCGAGAAAGGAAACAGCTTGAGCATATAGTAGTGGCTGATCTTTTCCTCACTAGTGAATAGGGTGGCTATATCGTGCAGTTTGGTAAGATGGGCTACATCTGTTTCAGACTCATAACCATGAAAAGGATCAGATTCGACTAGAGTGATTAACTCAGGGTCGAAAGAGAATTCCTAATCCTTATCGGTCACAAAGATAGGTGAAGGGGCAAACTTTGGGTCGTATTTTATCCTCGCGTTCAGAGATTTTTCTTTCCACTTGCGCAGAAGTTTCTCAACATCATATCTATCCTTACACGCAAGAAAATCCTCAACTATCTCTCCCTCCATAACATAGCGCGTATCAAGCATAACATGCAATTCAGGCATAGTAGCAGGTTCTACTTCAATAGTATCCACAGTTTCAGAAGTATCATCACATCTGGAAGCAACTCTAGTAATATGTGCATCAAGGAATGCACCAACTGGCAAAGCAGTATCAGGCATAGCAGGCATAGTATCAAGCATAGCATCATCAGGCATAGTATCAAGCATAGCATCACCAGGCAAAGTATCAAGCATAACATCATCAGGCATAGTATCAAGCATAGCATCATCATAAGCATCATGGGCAGCAGAAGTAGCATCATCAAGCATAGCTGACATATCAAGATTTCTAGCACGAGGCAATGTCGCAAACTTACTCAAAACTGAAGGTGAATCAAGTGCAGAGCTAGATGGCAGTTCCATACCTCTCCTCGTAGTGGAAGGTAGGATTTTAGTTCTTGGATCTTTTGGATTCCTCATAGTGATGAACAGACGTCAATCCCAAGTGACTCAGAGAATATAGCTGTGCTTCCCCGACAACGGCGCCAGAAAAAGCCTTGATGTCCCACAAGCGTATGGAATCGCAACCGTTTTCGAGGGTAGAGTATTCAACCCAAATTTATTGCTTCGCTCACAAGGGGAAGCTAAAGAATATTCTCAAGTATTAGCAGCTGAGTTGTCAATTCAACCACACCTAAAAGATTAGTGTCTGCAAGCAAAGTATCAGTAGCAAGGTAGCACGATAGCAACGGTGCCAGAAAAAGCTTTGACAATCCCCGGCAACGGCGCCAGAAAAAGCCTTGTTGACGGGATGTTAGCGCCAACAAAGTCTTGCAACAAGTAACAGCGGAGTAGCAAGTAACAACAATATTGACAACAACAGCAAAGTAACAAGTAACAGCAGTAGTGACAGCAACAACAAAGTGGCCCAATCCCTTTGTAGCAAGGGACAAGCCTAAGCAAAGTAACGTAGCGAGAACGAGTAGTAAAAGACTCGTAGGCAGTGGATCGGTGATGGATGAGTGTGACGGATGTAATTCATCATGTAACAGCTGTAACACGGAGATATGTGGCTAGCTCCCGTTCATCAATCTAATGTAGGCATGCATTCCGTATGTAGTCATACGTGCTTAGGGAAAAGAACTTGCATGACATCTCTTGTCCATCCCTCCCGTGGCAGCGAGGTCCTAATGGAAGCTACGGGATATTAAGGTACTCCTTTTAATAAAGAACCGGACCAACGCATTAACACGCGGTGAATACATGAACTCCTCATACTATGGTCATCTTCGGGAGTGGTTCCGGATATTGTCACTCCAGGGTTGCCGGGTCATAACACATAGTAGGTGACTACAACTTGCAAGATAGGATCTAAAACACACATATATTGGCGCCAACATAATAGGTTCAGATCTGAAATCATGGCACTCGGGCCCTAGTGACAAGCATTAAGCATAGCCAAGTAGTAGCAACATCAATCTAGAACATAGTGGATACTAGGGATCAATCCCCGTCAAGAACTAACTCGATTACATGATAGATCTCATCCAACTCATCACCGTCAAGCAAGCCTGCGATGAGATTACTCATGAACGATGAAGAGCATCATGGAATTGTCGATGGAGAATGGTTGATGATGACGATGGTGACGATTTCCCCTCTCCGGAGCCCGAAACGGACTCCAGATCTGTCCTCCAGATGAAGAACATGATGTGGCGGCGCCTCCGTATTGCAAAACGCGATGAAACCTTCTCTCTGATTTTTTCCAGGCAAAACGGAAGATATAGAGCTGAGATTGGGGGCGGTGGTGCCATGTGGGCCCCACAAGCCCTCACGGTGCGGCCATAGGGGGTGGCCACGGCCCAGGGGCTTGTGGCCCACTGGCACGCCCCCTCACGTGGATCTTTGCACATGTATTTTTCTTTTATTCCAGAAAAATCTCCATAAATTTTTAGGACGATCTGAGAACTTTCATTCCTGCACAAAAATAACACCATGGCAATTCTGCTGAAAACAACGTTAGTCCGGGTTAGTTCCATTCAAATCATGCAAATTAGAGTCCAAAACAAGGGCAAAAGAGTTCGGAAAAGTAGATACGATGGAGACGTATCACACCACCTCAAAGGATAATGGAGGAAGAATTGCACTTGAAATGAAAGATAAAGAATACTTAAGGTTCTCCAACAAGAATCTTGGAAACTACGTTGAGAATGAATTGAATCCTTGAATAACCACCCTGACGAAACTCCGCGTACAAAAGAATGGTAAAATGAAATGAAGGTTGAAAAGGATAAGACTATGGCCTTGCAAAGACTTAGATGGATCTTCACAAAAAGATAACTGGGAAAAATCCGTGGGTTATGGGGCCACTAAAAGAGAACATTGTTGAAAAGACTGCTGAAAAGAGAGAGATTGCATCGGTACAATGAAAACTTGATGAGGTGAGACCCTCAAAATAATTGAAAGGATTGAAAACAAGAGACTCAATCTTTTGAGACATCTTGAACACTCGGGGTATAATAGAGAAAGGCTAGAATAAGAATTTCCAACATCGGAAGCGTTTAACAAATGAGAAGGATGTGATGAACACCAAGAGGTTAAATTGAATCCACCGGAGAAGAACACTAGAATGAAGAATGATGAGCTCGGCACTGAAGAATCTTCACAATGAATCATTGGATACAATACAGAAGAAAAGATAGCGGAAAAATCAATGAAAAGAAAGGCACTTGGATGATAATTAAATCATTGTTGAAAAGGGCGGGAGGGTGGAAAAAATATATCTTGGGATGAAATTTGGCAGGCGGACTATCTAGACTATAAGAAAACCGCATGCCAACTTTCAACCCGATCCGAGAAAGTTTTATACAAACTTTTAAAACAATATTTAAATGAGGTCGCGGGCTCGTGCGTGTGTGGTTGGTCTCAAAATGTTCAACGACAAGAATGAGAGAAGTGGCACGTAATAACTGATGCAAGTTTTGAAAAAGAATGATGTCAACATGGTGCCGATGCAATGCGAATGATGCGCATGATGCGGTCATGAATGCAACAACCAAATAAATCACATGACGACAATGGAATAAAAGGGAATCTTCTGGAGCGTCGGTTCCGGGCTGTTACAATAGGGGAGAGTGTGCATGTCGTTTGGGGATGGAAAGGTGTTGTCGAGGTTCGCTAAGATGTTGTGGGTGGTGAAGGCGCTGAACTCCCACACACACCCAAAGACTTTATTGAGGAGGAAGTAGGCGCGAAGTGGTTGGTGAAGTAAGCAGTGCGACCAATCACAGGACCTCTATTGCATGAACCTATTCCACGCGGAAAATAACTAGGGAGCCGCGTGGGAGGTGGCGGTAGCCGGTAGTGAGGAAGTAGTTCGCCAGCTCCGTCGAGCTCCTCCACCTTGAGTTTGCACACACACATAGGGTTTCCTCCACGACGACCCCGAAGGGGTGCCACATACCCGCCACGGTGGCCGGCAGAGAGTAGGTTGGGTTGTAGAACTTCATCTTGTCTTGGGCGGGATCTGGCTTTCTCTTTGGCTTTGGGTGAAGAATAGGATGGATGCGATCGAGTTGAGATGAAGATGTAGAAGGAAGGTGTTAAAATAATGGCACTGCCCCCGCTAATAATGGCACTAATAACCCAAGGAGCCGGAGGGTGCACTAATTGACCTAATGCAACGAAGCTACGTTGGGTGGCTACGCGCATGTAGGGCAGGCTGTGCTGGGTGGCTACACGTATGCAGGGCATGCTGAGACTTTGTCCTTTCTATGACGGCCCATCGGTTCGATTAGTGTCCCATCCCGATTGAAATGCGTTTCAGAAGAGGTGCCAAGCACATAGCCCATGGCCTCTATCGCGTGTCCTTATTCCCCGGATGTCGGTTGGGACACTCATGTCAGCAGCCACGGAAGACCCCCCCCCCCCCCCGGTATCAGCCAACCAAGTATCATCTCATAGATGAACCATGGAAAACCCTAGCGCCTGATCTAAACCGTTCCCGAACAGTGGTCCAACGACCCTGATAGTGTAGGGGTTTTGAGAGGGGTTTGAGGGGATTTGAGAGGTGTTTGACGGCTTTTGAGAGGGGCTTGAGGGCTAAGGTTGAGCATAACTATTTTTTTAAATATGAAATTTGCGCACATCATCGTTTTATGTTACTAAGTTGCTAGCAAACAATAAGAAACCGCGACTACAGATATTTTTAGTATATTCCCTTAACATAACTTAGCTATCACGAACAAGGTTGCATGATTTTCAAGGAGAATGAGCTAGGGTTTAGGGTTAATCATGGCATAGTTTGTCGAAACGATCCCATATTAGGCATGGGCCCTATATTTGCACACTAGATTATAAGTTTTTTTAGCTCATTTAGATAAGTACAAAAAACACGGCTTAGAAATAGGGTTGTTTAGCCTAGCTTTGGATCTCATTTGGAGCACATTTTCCATGAATATGAGTTTTACTTCACAAAAGTTCTCGGATTGGTCACCTAACGTGCATAAAACTTGAGAGTGCACTAGAACATTAATACTAATACAAGTACAAGTTTGAAATGTCCATTTTGAAAGTCAGCTCATATTTGAAATTTGGCTCAAATTTGGAACATGGCACATAGTTCTCAAAGTACATCACACATCAAAATAAAAGTAGCATTACATCACACTAAATGAGACTCATAGACTATTAGTTTTCACTTCTTCTTCTTATGGCAGCTTTCTTTTGATTCCACGGCACAAAGCTCACTAATGGTCTTGGTTTTCTACAGTGTATTAGCTTCAGTTTGCAATATTTTAGCAACCAGGGGCTAGCTTGCATGCTTCATCCTCACATAAAAAATATTTCATTTGGTTAGTAATGGAAAATAGCAACCAAATCAAAAACATCACAAACATGAACATACTTTGGCCGTTAAGCAGTGTAACAACATATTGGAGATCCTTTTGTGTGCCCCAAGTTCCTGGCACAACTTGCATCTATTTTTGTTACCTTTGTGTGACCTCTTAGGCTTTGCATATTTCTCTCCCTTCTTACTGCTCTCAACTTTCTCAAACATGCCCTGAATGTACTCTCCTTAGGCCTACCGACCTTTCTTTTCATAAAGGGAGGACACATGGAAAACTCGATTTCCACTTCACGCCACTGAGACTGGTATGTAAGTGCTAGAATTGGAGTTGCATACGCAGCCTTGAATCTTGCTACTAAGTAATATTCATTGAAATATTGGTGCATGTTTATATTCAAGCGAGAGGCCAAGGAAAGCATCGGATGTTCACATGGTCTCCTGGTGTGTTGCCACTCGAGGCAAGAGCGGTCATGCATTTCAGTGTTAACAAGAACCGCTTTCCAGTCTTGGTGTCTCTAACTTTAGCGCCCCACACTATATATTTAACAGAAAAATGTGTAACATTTCTGATACGATTGACCACTTGTTGTAACACTATAAGAAGCTTATTCCCTTGCAGACAATCACCAATCCTTCTTCTCAATTCCCACAAATGCATGATCATGATCCTTATTTGGTCAATCATGTCATGCACATGCAAATTTATAAACTGCTTCACCTTGTCGCTAAAACACTCTGCCAAGTTGTTGTTTATATAATAACACTTGATGGCAATGTTTAATCATGACATGTACCATAATAGAGAATTGTAGGTGTTCATTGATATTCCCCAAGTGCAAGGAATCATCATATCACTTTCCAAAGATGGAAGTGATAAGTATGGAGCGTCGAACCGACAAGGAGCTAAAGGTAAGATCAATATTCTCTCAAGTCCTATCTGCCATCGATACGACTCTACATATACTGAACGTTTGCTTATATCTAGTAATGAGAATTAAAACTCTGTTGTAGGTATAAAGAGGATAGCTTTGCATGATATTGGAGAACTAAAATATGAAAATAGTTGCTGCAATAAATAGAGTTAGAATATATTACAAATACCGAGTGTGGAATAATGATGGTATGGAGTGCGGAATCATGCTAGGCAATTGATAACAAGATAGGTAATCATTCTTGTAATTTTGTGTGAGGGAGAGCATGAGCTAACACACTTTCCATACTTGGATCATATGAACTTATGATTGGATCTCTAGCAAGCATCCGCAACTACTAGAGATCATTAGGGTAAACCCAGCCATAGCATTAAACATTAACTCCCCTTTACTCCCGTCCACAAACAACTCCCTTACTCAGTGATGACCCACAAGTATAGGGGATCAATCGTAGTCCTTTCGATAAGTAAGAGTGTCGAACCCAACGAGGAGCAGAAGGATCTGACAAGTGGTTTTCAGCAAGGAAAAATCTGCAAGCACTGAAATTGTCGATAACAAATGATTGTGTGGTGAGATGATTCGTAGCAAGAAACAAGTAACAAAAGTAGCAACGGTGCAGCAAAGTGACCCAATCCCTTTTGTAGCAAGGGACAAGCCTGAACAAAGTCTTATAAAAGGAAAAACGCTCCCGAGGACACACGAGAATGTCTGTCATGCTAGTTTCATCATGTTCATATGATTCGCGTTCGTTACTTTGATAGTTTGATATGTGGGTGGACCGGCGCTTGGGTACTTCCCTTACTTGGACAAGCATCCCACTTACGATTAACCCCTCTCGCAAGCATCCACAACTACGAAAGAAGAATTAAGACAAAGTCTAACCATAGGATTAAACTAGTGGATCCAAATCAGCCCCTTACGAAGTAACGCATAAACTAGGGTTTAAGCTTCTGTCTCTCTAGCAACCCATCATCTACTTACTACTTCCCAATGCCTTCCTCTAGGCCCAAATAATGGTGAAGTGTTATGTAGTCAACGTTCACATAACACCATTAGAGGAAAAACAACATACAACATATCAAAATACCGAACTAATACCAAATTCACATGACTATTATTAGCATGACTTATCCCATGTCCTCAGGAACAAAAGTAACTACTCACAAAGCATAATCATAATCATGATCAGAGGTGTAATGAGTAGCATCAAGGATCTGAACATAAACTCTTCCACCAAGTAATCCAACTAGAATCAACTACAAAGAGTAATCAACACTACTAGCAACCTTACAAGCACCAATCGGAGTCGCGAGACGAAGATTGGTTACAAGAGATGAACTAGGGTTTGGAGATGAGATGGTGCTGATGAATATGTTGATGGAGACGAGTCCCCTCCAATGAGAGGAGTGTTGGTGATGATGATGGCGACGATTTCCCCCTCCGGGAGGGAAGTTTCCCCGGCAGGATCGTCGTGCCGGAGCTCTAGATTGGTTCTGCTCAAGTTTTGCCTCATGGCTGCGGCGCAACCACGAAAAAGCTCCCTTCTATTTTTTATGGACGAAACCCTCCATATAGAAAAAGAGGGGGGCAAGTGGGCCAGGAGGGTGCCCACAAGCCCCCATGGCGCGGCCTAGGGGGGTGGTCGCGCCGTGCAGGCTTGTGGCCACCCATGGCCCTCCTCCGGTACTTCTTCGGCCCAGTATTTTTTATATATTGGGAAACAAATCTCCGTTGATTTTCACGGCGTTTGGAGTTGCGTAGAATAGGTATCTCAACTTTGCTCCACTTTCAGGCCAGAATTCGAGTTGTCGGTATTCTCCCTCTTCATGTAAACCTTGCAAAATAAGAGAGGAAAGGCATAAGAATAGTACCGTGAAGTGAAATAACAGCCAAAGAAGCGATAAATATCAACGTGAAAACATGATGCAAAATGGACGTATCACTCGGCTGTAAGCTTCTGTCACTCTAGGCACCCCCTATAAGTGAATCATGAACATAGTGCAAACCCTATAGTGATAATTCCCTCACGTGTGCGCTGCACGAAAGGCACCATAAGATAGCACCAAAATAAAACATATACTCAAATCAATCAAGGTCAGGAATCAACCCAAAGGACAATATAAATCTACACAAACCTCATAGGATGGCAACACATCATTGATTAATAATCGGTGGCGTGAAATACCATGATCAAGTAGGGGATTACAGAGAGGTGCGAGAGAGTGGACCACCACAGATAAATGAGGGAAGGTGATGGAGAAGGTGATGTTGATGAAGACGATCACCATGGCGATGGTTCCTTCGACGGCACTCCAGCACCGCCGAAAGAGAGTGGGAGTGAGTCTCTCCCCTTAGGCTTCCTCCTCCATGGCATCTCCCCGTCTAGTGAGAGGCTCTCCCTCTTGTCCTTGGCCGCCTTGGCATCCAGAGGGGCAGGAGCCCTCTGAGATTGGAGCTCTCTCTCTATTTCTCTCATTTTTTCGCTACATTTATCTAGCCCTTCACTGTTTCTTAAATATCTGGAGACCAATAACTCCGATCAGGCTGACATTTTGAGGGGTTTTTATCGGAAAATTATCTTTCTCGCGGACAAAGGATAGATCCACTGGACTTAAGGGCTGGCCACAAGCTATCAGGGCATACCGAACCCCCTGGTCGTGTCTTGTTAGCTTGTGGGGCCCTCAGGCAGCATCTTGCGTTGATTACGGCTCCTAAAATTCACATATATTCCAAAAAAAATCTCCAATTTTTTTATCATGTTTGTAGTCCGTTTGATATGGATTTTCTGCGGAACAAAAAATACAAAAAAAACAGGAACTCGCAATGGGCACTCAGTAAGTAACTTAGTCCCAAATGTAATATAAAATGTTGCCAAAAGTTTATGAAAGTTGTAGAACAATTGCATGAATACTTCATAAATTATCGATATGTTGGAGACGTATCAACGTCCCCAAACTTAATTCCTTCTCGTCCTCGATTAGGTAAATGATAATATAAATAATTTATGAAGTGTGAATGCTAGCAAAGTATATAAGTTTGACCAATGTTACTTTCAATCAGTTTTTCTAGAATAAAAAATAGCAACTTTTTTCTCATATAACTGCTCATGATCTTGAGACAAGCTATTCACATGTTAAAGTGTAGACCATAAACTTTCTTGAAAGCTAGGAAACTATATTTTCAGTCCTCAAACAATTAAAAATCATCTTATTTTCCGGAAGGGTCTGTGTAAGAGGTTTGATTTAGCAAATTCCACATACTCAGCTATCATTTAGTCTTCGATGATTGTTGACACTCAAGTCATATTTTTAGAACAAGAACTTTCAATCAAACCCATAGGAACATATGGGATTAATGATTAGCCTCCCAATTTATTTATCTTGGGGATAATATCAACAATAATGAATCATGATCACCTATATCCAAATGGATGTATGTGCGTGGATCTTTCGCCACAACATGATGCTTGCCAACTCAAGAATAAATAGATTGGAATAGGGATGAACATTACTGACTCTTGCATAAAATTAAAAACATAAAAGTAAAAGATAGGCCCTTCGTAGAGGGAAGTAGAGGTTGTGACGCGCTTTTTACTTTTGGAGTGCAATCTCTTAATGAAAAGGAACGTCACCTTATTTTGACCCTTGTAATAGCAAACTTTATAATATAGTACATCTCTTTTATTTCTTTGCCATCACAAGATAGTACAAAGCTTATTTTCCCTTACAATCAAAAATCAAACATGTTTAGGAGCACTTTTTATTGCCTTGCACATCGATGACAACTTACTTGAAGGATCCCATTCAACCCATAGGTTGGTATGGTGAACTCTCATGGCAAGAAACTGGGTTTAAGGGTTACGGATGTCCAAGTTGTATCTCTACTTAGTACGAATTTTTGGGCTAGAAAAGGATCTAAAGCAAGCACCACATGTTAGAGGATCCATGACAATACAACTTCTATGTCAATATAAGCAAACATAACCATTACGTTGTCTTCCTTGTCCAACGTCAACTACTTGATCAAGTTTGAAAATTATTAATGGGGGCTCACAATCATAGAAGATGTCCAAGATATTATATACATACGTGAAATATCTCTTCCTTCAATATTATTTCATGAATTTTTCAAGTGGGGCAAGCATATGAAGCATATATAATTTCATGTTTTATGACATTCAATTCATTCAACTTTTTCTCTTAGGACATAAGTGAAGCATAAGAGTGATCATCAAACTACTCTCAACAAGATATAAGTGAACTTCATAGAGAATTCTTCAGTGAATATAAAGAGACCAATATCCAAGCTCAAAACATATACGTGAAGCACTTAAAGCATTCTATAAAGCCATACTAAAAAGATTGAAGTGAAGCACATCAAGCATTCTATAAATCAACCAAGGATCATCTCATACCAGCATGGTGCATAGAATAAAAGGAAATAGTAAACACGAAATGTTCCCCAAGAATAGCACATGTGAACGAATGAAAACTTAGGGTAAACATTGGCTAGCCGATAGTTGTCGATGAAGAGAGTGGGATGCGTACCGTCCCCAAGCTTAGATGCCTGAAACTTCTTGTAATATTTCCTTGGGGTGCCTTGGGCATCCCCAAGCATGAGCTCTTGTATATATCCCGTTCAACCCTCTCATCTCCCGATTTCACCTAAGTCTCAGAACTTCATCCACACAAAACCTGAGAAGAACTCGTGAGATAGGTTAGTACAAATAAGAATAAATATACACTTCATGTACTGCAAAGACAAGTTGCATAATAATTTTCAAACATTAGGTATTATATACTATCATTTCCACAATTCATATCCACTCATATAAACCATGAAATCTCTAGGATAAGTAGATAACAAAACTATGACAACAATCTGTGCAAACAGAACCATTTCTAGCAATTTATTAAGAAAATGTACTTTTGTATCTACACAATAGTTGAAATTTTAGGACAAGCTAAATAACTTGTATGGAAGTACTGTGTAGAAATTTCAGAAACTTTACACGTCCGGTAAAATGTGATAATTCAAATACTACAACAAAAGTTTCTGTTTTTGTACAACACACATCGCACATGCAATTCAATTATTCTAAAGGCAATTCTTGGAACCTTTTATTGAAAAATAAGATTAAAAATAACATCTAACAAATAATAACAAAATGAAATGACGCTCCAAGCAAGACACATATCATCTGATGAATAAAAATATAGCTCCAATTAAGATATACCGATAGTGTTGAAGACGAAAGAGAGGATGCCTTCCGGGGCATCCCCAAGCTTAAAAACTTGAGAATACCATGGATATTACTTTGGGCGTGCCTTGGTAATCCGCAAGCTTATGTTCTTGATGCTCATTATTTTCCGCATATCGATATCTCGCCCAAAACATGAAAACTTCAATCACATAAAACTCAACAAAACTTCGTGAGATCTGTTAGTATAAGCAACATATCAAATACTTTAGGTACTGTTATAAGTTGATTCTTATTTTATTTTAGCGTAAGGTACTATATTCTAACTTCTGCATGGCTTATACCCCTCTATACAATCCATAGCATCATCAAAACAAGCAAACTATGCAAGAAAACACAGAATCTCTTTACAACAGAACAATCTGCAAAGATACATTTAATTAACATACTTCTGTAAACCAAACAATTCTGGAAAATAGGGTGGACTGAAGAATTTGTATATCAGTACTGTGTAAATTTTTCAGCTTAAAATACCTTCTAGTACATTTAGAGAAATTCTGGAATCGACGTCAAAGTTTCTGTTTTTGCACCGTATTAATTCTACTCATCATCCAAATCATCCCAAAGGCTTTACTTAGCGTATTATTGAAATAAAAGACACAAATTATGATTAATACAGTAGTTTAGTCATGTGAACACACAAAAATAGAAAGGATAAATGTTGGGTTGTCTCTCAACAAGTGCTTTTCTTTAAAGCCTTTTAGCTAGGCATGATAATTTCAATGATGTTCACACAAGGATAGTTGACGAAACATGCAAAAGAGCATCATGCATATTATGACAAGCACATATTTTAATGGTACAGTGGTAAATAGAAGGGGATAATTATTATTATGACTAACTTCCGAAAAATGCTACATTGTTTCCATGATAACGAACACAAATGTTCAAGGTCGACCCTCACTTTTCCAATGCATAATTTTCGAGTCGCTTCTCCTTTAAGAGACAAATAATTTTTTTGTATTTTTGAATTTTCAAATTTTTTGGTTTGTTTTACCCACAACTAAAGAAAGCAAACAAGAAAACAGAAACAAAACAAAAACAAAATTGAATTACTCATAGAAGCAAACAAGCATACATGAAAATATTAACCCACGCTACTGGTCCCCGGCAACGGCTCCACAAAAGAACTAGATAATCCCCAAGTGCAACAAATCATCGCAACACCTTCCAAATATGGAAGTGGTAAGTATGGTGTCCCGAACCGACAAGGAGCTAAAGGTAAGATCAATACACTCTCAAGTCATATCTGCCACCGACATAAATCTACATACACCGAACATTTGCTTGTATCTAGTAACGAGAAATAAAACTGTGTTGTGGGTATAAAAACGATAGCTTTGCATGATATTGGAGAACTAAAATATGAAAATAGTTGCTGCACTAAATAGAGTTATAATATATTACAATATATTATAAATAGCGAGTGTGGAATAATGATGGTATGGAGTGTAGAATAATTCATAACAAGATCGGTAATCATTCTTGCAATTTTGTATGAGGGAGAGGCATGAGCTAACATACTTTCCGTAATTGCATCATATTAACTTATCATTGGATCTCTAGCATGCATTCGCAACTACTAGAGATCATTGAAATAAACCAAACCATAACATTAAACAAGAAGTCCCCTTTACTCCCATACGCAAACAACTCCATTACTCGGGTGTAAGCTTCTATCACTCTAGCCACCCACTATAACCAATCATGAACACATTGCAAACCCTATAGCAAGAATTCCCTCAGGTGTGCGCTACACGAAGGGCACCGTAGGACAACACCAAAATAAAACATACACTCAAATGAATCAAGATCATCAATCAACTCAAAGGACAACATAAATCTACTCAAACATCATAGGACGGCAACACATCATTGATTAATAATATGTGGCATGAAATACCATGTTAAAGTAGGGATTATTGTGGGGCGTGGGATAATGGACCGCCATAGACAGATGAATGAAGGTGATGGAGACGGTGATGTTGATGAAGACGAGCACTGCGGTGATGGTTCCTCCGGCGGCATTCAATCACCGTCCGAAGAGAGGGGGAGAGTCTCCCCCGTTAGGCTTCCTCCGCCATGGCCTCTCCCCATCTAGGGAGAGGTTATCCCTCTGGTCCTTGGCCGTCATGGCACCCGGAGAGGTGAGAGCCCCTTCGATATTGGATCTCTCTTTGTTTCTCTCCTGTTTTCGCTGTTGTTTTCTAGCCCTTCACCGTTTCTTAAATATGTGGAGATCCATAACTCGGATAGGGCCAAAATTTTGTGGGAATATTTTTATCGAAATAATATCTTTCCTTCGGCCAAAGGAGAGCTCCAATCGACATAAGTGCTGGCCACAAGATATCAAGATGCGACCCACCCCCTCGTCACGCCCTCTTAGCTTATGGGCCCTCGGGCACTGTCTTGCATTTATTCTGACTCTCAAAATTCACATATGTTCCAAACAAAATCTTCGTAAATTTTTGTCGTGCTTGGAGTCCATTTGATAAGGATTTTATGCAAAATAAAAAACACACACAAAACAGAACTGACACTTGGAACTCGGTAAGTAAGTTAGTGCCAAAAATAATATAAAATGTTGCCAAAAGTATATGTAAGTTGTAGAATATTGGCATGAATAGTTCATAAATTATCGATACATTGGACACATGGCATTCATATATGGACAAAACTCCCTACATGCTGGCATTTTCTTACAAGATGATATAAATGTGTCTCATTGGTGTATGATCTTGATGCAGGCCATATGTGCTCAAATTCTTCCCCTGAATTTGTTGATCAAATTCATTCATATATGGCCGAAGCAATCCCTCTGCTCAGCATCGGGAAAACATTCTTGACTGCAATTTCTAGTTTGATGCACGCATCTATGTGGAGTGCCAAAGGTGACACTAGCCCTATGCATCTTTTCAGCTGCATCATGAACCATGTACATGAAACCTCTTTCCGTGACTAAAACAAACCAACAGAAATAGGGAACATCCAAGTGTGTCCATCTAGATCATTACATGCTGCCAATTAACCATTCCACTTCCCACTCAAATAAGAAGAGCCTATGCTCAAATATGGATGGCTCCCTACCTTGAAGCAATTGATCCAAGTCTTTAAAACCATAAATAACTCAGAGAAAATGACTTTGACATCCTCTGTTATCGTAGTATCACCTCTTCTCCATCTTTGCTTAGAAGTTATAAAGCATATTAAAGGTATTTTCCTAATCACCATATAATTGTTTCATTGCCCTTTGTTTTCCCTTCCACGCTGTGGTATATTTTAGCTAAATGGGGTACTGGTTTTGTAGGTCTACTTGAAGTTTCTTTGGATTAGTGTTTAGTATCTTGGCTAAAATAGGAGTAATCTTTTCTTCAACCCAAATGTGTGATGACATGGTTGATACTCTGTGTGAACTTATAATACAAGTATGTTGATGTGGGATTTTATTAACCCTGATGATACTTCCATTAGGTTGGCGTCTAGTAGATATGTACCACTTGAAAGGCTTGGTGTTTTCATCAAACCTCTTCACATCACATAAAACTTCTTTCTATCAGTCCACTTAGTCTTTGCATCATACTCATGCTTGACTTCATAAGTCTTGAAAGCTGAATCACATCATAAACTCACCATGTTTGGCCACAACTTCCCCACTTCAATAACAAGGTTTTCTTTGTCAAATAAATTCACAAAATCATCATCGTGTGCATCATTCCATCAACTGTGTGTCCACATCTTCATATGTATCTCTGTTGGCATCAACAGGAAAACTAGATTCACCCATATCCTCCTTATTTCTATCATTCACTGGAATGCCAATAAAATTTGCCATCTCACTATCAGCCATTGGTGAAGTGAACAAATCTGTAGGGTCATCTAATTCTACCGAATTCCAATCAACGAAAGCAACCCTTGCAACACCATTCCCCTTGTTTGTCGGTGATGGCTCCATCTCTATCAGCCCACCCGCACCCTCAATATAGATTCCAAATCCAGTGAAAACAAAGGTGACGCGGTCAGATCTAAATCAATATGGGGTAGTGTTTCAAATTCAGTCACCTTCAATGCCGCAACCAAGAACGATAGCTCCACCACCCGCAGTCTACCGTCGTCGCCCGCCACTGAGAACGAAGAGGGGAGCAGTGAGGGTTTAGTCCGGCACGGGGGCACATCTCACTTGATGCACTACCAAATTAAGTTGGACCCACGTTCCTTAATATAAGCTCATTCAGTTTACGACCGTTTTATTGACCGGTCGGACCTAGCTTATTTCTGCCTTAAAACATCACACAACAACTTTTCTTATAACCAATTGTATTGTTTCCTTCCATAACATGTTCAAAAACATCACGCATGAGGTAAGTTGCCCCACTTATCAGGATATCAGGTTGGCCCACTAGTTAAGAGGTAATGGTCAAAGGCTTTGACAAGATGGTGGTGCTCTTTTGGCCTTTTGTGACGACGTGGTGGAGGGGGAGGGAAAAAGTGAGCAAAGTTAGTTGGCATGGGAAAAACTGAGGAGAACTAAGAACCAGGGCATGAAAATAGAAATCCCTTTTTGAATTTGGGTTGGTTAATTTTTTGATCTTTGATTTTTTTAGATTTTCTATGATGTTTTTCTTTTGTTGTTTCGTTTCATGGCGACTTAGGCTGATTTCTAAATTTCCTTGTTTGGGGTAAGTCAATTTTTCTTAGGCTGGATTTTTTACTAGCCCCTGCTTGGGATAAGTCAATTTTTGTTAGGATGGATTTTTTACATGCCTCGTTTTGGGGTAAGTTGATTTTTAAATTTGGCTTGAAGCGCGTTACAAATTGTTTTTCTTGTATGCATTTTTCGCTTATGTTTTTCTTTTGTATTTTTTAGTCGGTTCTCTTTTTACACGCGTACTTTTGCATCACTTTAGTTATATATAAGTCATCTAAAATTATTTAGTAGTCAGCCATTTGTTTTCATTGATGATTTTAGTTTTGAGATGCTCCTTTTTTCTGTTATGTTTTGTGAGTTCTTTTGGATTGAGTGTCTCCTACTGATCACATAGATGGTTCGATCGGAAGCCATTACGTGTGGGACCCAGCCTTTCCCTCTCTCCATTTGTTTTTTTATTCAATATTTTTGTTTTTATTTGTTTTATACTTTATTTTATCAGTTAGTTTTTCTTTTCTTTTTTGGTTTTTTTGGAACATGGGTGAGTGTAAATGTATACAAAAATATAATATAAAATGTGTGCAAAAATATACTATTATATTGAGTGTAAATGTATAGTAAAATGTTCGTGTAATGTCATAATCTTTTCAAATGCTTCGCAGGAGTTATTCATACACAATTGAGCGGCAATGGCAATCTACCATAGAAGAGGATTCATTTATCTTGCCTATTCATCATAGGGATGATAGGATGAGGTATGACACGAACCGGTGGCGATGCCATCACTCTCTTAGAAGTCATCAATCTTCATCATGGGATACTATGATTGTGGAGGAAAGTGGCTGAATTAATGTAGAAATATGTAGGCTTATATAATCGTGTTGTGAATTTTATATGGGCATAGTGGGTAGCAACAAAAGTAACTGTATTTTAAATATTGGTTTTGGCAGTCTAGGTGTCCATACCCGTGTGTTGTGATGGCCTTTTGAAATATTAAAAGCTGGAGTTATACAAAGATAATGCATGTTAAATTTCACATGTAGATATAATATAACAGAGGCACAATCGACTAATAATTGAAGTCCACTCAAATAACAAAAAGGCAAGTTGATGGTGTCTACATATAAACATCTAATTGATGCCCTTAACAAATTCTTGGAAAAGATCTGAAAAGTTGTCTTTGACTTCATTCACATGAAGTTTCAACAAGTATAATAAAAAATATCTCCTCTCAACTCATGTCCATCATGCACAAGAAATATATGTAGTTAGCGTAAATAATTCACGCCGAACGTCTTAAAACGTGTAATAGAGAATACTCACCGCGCAAACTAGCTTCACCAGTTCTTTACCATTCCACCAGAGCATAAAATGAAAAATAAAATACCCACACACAACCATGTAATTCCCCAAATTAACATGATATTAAATATAGTTATAATAGAAATAAATATTTGTATTTTGAATTTTAGGATAATGAAATAAATATATTTTTTGCCGTTTTATGCTTGTTGGAATACCATACGACCATAAACATTGTCAATTAGATATATCGGAATTCCAACTAGGTTGCTTTATTTCGAGTGGTTCTTTGAATTCCCTTGCAAAACTTCTAAGTTTTACTAAATGTCTGAGTTTTAACCTTTGGCGAATTTGATGTATGGATAGGGTCAAGAATATATAGACGACATGCCTCTTTATCGATGATGTCCAAAATGTATCATCATATGAATGCATACAGAAGATAAATCTACAAGTGGTAGCTATAAAAAATAACAATAAACCATAACAACAATGAAAAAAGCTCTTACTTACAAAAAGGATTGATATGGTCGACTAGAGGTGGGGGTGAATAGGATATACAAATTTTATCCTTTTTGTCAGTTATAGGGATAAGTGGATAAACATGGTTCACTTGATATGCAACTAGGTGAACATAACCAATATGACAAACAAAAGTAGTACTGAAAATGCTAGGAATAACAATAAATAGCAAGCTAACTATCATACAAAGCAAGGTAAAGTGTGCGAAAGTATTAAGAGCAAGTGAGACGAGGATGCGGATTTTATCCCGAAGTTCACTCTTCTTTGGGGAATAGCTAATCTTAGTTTAGAGCATTGTCGGAGCCAAAGCTTGCGGAATGCCATGGAAGGCTCACCGTATCTCTTTCGAGCCAGCCCCAACGGATGAGCCTCTAACCGCCTAGGAGCCCAAGCTCCAAGAGTAGCAAGTCAATGGTGAACAAATGTTGTGAGGAACCTTTTATAGTTTTGTTGACTCATGGGGGTTTTCTGCCCGTTGCACCCCGTGTGCACGGGCTAAGTCAACCCCGTGTGCATGGGGTACTCACACACTAAATTGCCACCCCGTGTGCACGGGGGTACTCAGGGAGTTTTGAGGTACCCTGTGAACACGGGATACTCATAGAGTTATTGACCCCCGTGTGTGTGAGGGTCAAAAGGCCCCGGGCATACGGGGTGTCCAGAAAGTCTCTCTTGAGACTAGCTGAGTACCCGAGCATGCCACTAAAACAACATATGGATGGTGGAAGTGATAGGAAGGCTGGTGTATATGTTTTGGAAGTATTTGCGCACAACACGAATTCACGAAGACCACTCTAAATAGTGAGGTATTTCTTACGATCAAATGGAACCAAAAAAAAACCTTTGAGTCCTCGTAATAACCACACATTAGAAATTTTTGGATTGGGGGGAGGGGTCACACACCTCCATCAAGAACATCATGGATCCTATATCTTGAGATAAACTTTAGCAACCAATATTAGTTCACTAACCATATTTTCATCACACCAAAATACAATTAAGTGCCACATGCACTTTCAATCTCCCCTTTTTGGTGCATTGATGACAACATGGTTACGACATGGCTTTAATGCATAATGAATTGAAAAGCCATGACAAAAAACAAAAAATTGATCATAACAGCTACCCCTACATGTTTGCATGGGTATAACGAAAAATGCTTGAGTATGCATCAAGCACACACATAGGAGGCTCCCCAATAACGAAAAAATCATGTGATCAAACATATATAATCTACACGGTACCTAGATCACATGCAAGGAGTGTGGTGAGCAAGGATAGTGAGACATAAAAAATAATAACATGACCATATGCCAAGTGATAAAAAAACAAATAAGACTAATTGATCCATAAGCAACATAGTCTCACACAAAGATAAGATAGAGTAGCTCAACACCACACACGAGAAGCAAATAATAGTATCTCAAGCCAAATAAATACCATGATGAAAGAACGAGGCCTTGAGATATCACATTCATAAACTCCTAAACCACTTCACCCCCTTTGTCATCAAGAAAACAAAATGTAAAAGGTGATGGAAACAAAATCACTAGACAAGAGGAGGAATGCTCGAAGCATCATCATCATCAAAGTTCCATCCTACCATCGAGAAGGAACAAGCCGTGACCATATGATAATCCCCAAGTGCAAGGAATCACCATAGCAATTTATAAAGATTAAAGTGGTAAGTATGGAGTGTCGAACCCACCGAGACCTAAAGGGAAGATCAATATCCTCTCAAGCCCTATCTGCCACTAATATGATTGTATGTATACGAACATTTGTTTTTATCTAGAAATAAGAAATAAAACAATGTTATGGGTATAAAGAGGATATATTTGCATGATATTGGATATATAAAACCTAAAAGTAGGTGAATAAATGAATTTATAATATATTACTATATATTAAAAATAGTGATTGTTTAATAATGATGGTATGGTGGCGGAAATATCCTAGGCAATTGATAACATGGTCGGTAATTGATAACCCCCAAGTGCAAGGAATCATCATAGCACTTTATAAATATGGAAGTGGTGAGTATGGAGTGTCGAACCTAGAAGGAGCTAAATATAAGATCAATGTTCTCTCAAGTCCTATCCGCCATGGATACGACTCTACATACACCGAGCATTTGCTTCTATCTAGAAACAACAAATGATACTGAGTTGTGGGTATAAAGAGGATAGATTTGCAAGATACTGGAGAATATTTACAATATCATTAGAATAGATTTGCAACATATGAAAAATAGTTGCTAACTAAATAATGTTTGAATATATTGCAATATATTTCAAATAGAGAGTGTGGAATAATGATGGTATGTTGTGCAGATTGTCCTAGGCAATTGATAACAAGATCGTTGATCATTATTGCAAGAATCTTACTTTCTGTACCTGGATGATATGAACTTATGATTGGACCTCTAGCAAGAATCTTCAACTACTAGAATCATTAAGGTAAAACCAACCCTAGCATTGAACATCAAGTCCCCTACGCAACAACCCCTTACTCGTGTGTAAGTTTCTGCCACTCTAGCTGCCCACTATAAGCGAATCATGAACGTATTGCAACACCCTACAACAAGAATCCCTGACATGTGTGCGGCACAGAATACACCTTCGGACAGCACCAATCAAGATCATCATACAACCCAAAGGACAAAAGAAATCTACTCAAACATCATATGATGGTAACACATCATTGGATAACATCATTGGATAATAATATGTGGCATAAAGAACCATGTTTAAGTAGGGGATTACAATGGGATGCGGGAGACTGGACCGCTGAGAAGAGATGAGAGAGGTGACGAAGACGACAATGTTGATGAAGACGATCACTGCGGTGATGGTTCCCACGGCGACACTCCGGCGCCACTAGGAGAGTGGGGGAGAGTCTCTCCCTTGGGCCTCCTCCTACATCGACTCCACTTAGATGGGGAGAAGTTCTCTCCTTTGGTCCTTGGACTTCATGGCTCCCGGAGGGGCGATATCCCCTCCGACATTGGAACTCTCTCTCTGTTTTCTTCTCTATTTCGCTTCTGTTTTCTGGTGTTTCATCATTGCTTTAATATCCATAGATATGTAACTCCGATTAGGCTGAAATTTCGAGGGGGTTTTTATCTGGAAAATATCTTTCTTGCGGTGAAAGAAAGGCTCCAACTGCCTTACTAGGTGGTGCCAAGCAATGAGGGGGCAACTAGGGGTTGGCCACGCCCTTTTGTCTTGGCACCAACAGGTGTACCCCCTCTCCTGGTTCTTCAGTGTTGTATTTTTAATATATTCCATAAAAATGTCAAAAAGTGTCGGGCGATCCTGAAAACTTTTATTTTCTGCATTCAAAAAACAACACGATTATTCTAGTGAAAACAACATAAGTTCGGGTTACCGCCAATCATATAAAGTGCATCAAAACCATATAAAAAATATTCTAAACACACATGAATATGGAATGGATACTTCATAAATTATCGATACGTTGGAGACATATCAACATTCCTAAGCTAAATTCCTACTCGTCCTCAAGTAGGTAAATGATAAAAGAATTACCTCCAATGACTCTTTTCCCAAAAAGTATTTCAAGTAGGTAAATGGTATGTAAGTTTTATGAATGTTAATTCCAATCACCTTTTCTAGCATCATAAACAACAACTATTTTCTCATAATACTTTTCATGATCAAATAGCAAGCTATTCACATGTTAAAGTATAGACCATAAACTTTATTGAAAACCGACAAACTATATTTTTCAGCCAAGAAACAATTAGAATTCATCTTATTTTTAGGAAGGGTCTATGTAAGAGCTTTGTTTTGGAAAATTCCACATGCTCAACTATCATTCAGTTTTCCATGATTGCTCACACTCAAAGCATATGTTTAGAACAAATTGTTTGGTCAAGCACATAACAAGATAGGGGCTTAATGCTTCCCTTACCAACTTATTTATGTCCACGATAATGCCAACAATAATCAATCATGATCACCTATATTCAACTGGATATATGTGCGTGGATCTTTCCCCACCACGCGTGATGCTTGCCAACTAAAGAATTAATAGATTTCAATAGGAATGAAGATTATTTACTATTGAATAAAAGTAAATATATAAAATTAGATACATTAAAGTAAAATACATGCCCTTCGCAGAGGGAAGCATAGGTTGTCATGCACTTTTTATTTTTGGATGTGCAAATTCTTAATGGAAAGGAATGTCACTTTATACTGCCCCTTGTGATAGGAACCTTATTATGAAATTCATATCTTTTATTTATTCACGATCACAAGTTCATCCAAAGCATATTTTCCCTTCCAATAAAATATCTTACATATTTAGGAGCATTTTTATTGCTTTTCACACTGATGACAACTTGCTTGAATGATCTTATTGAATTCATAGGTAGATATGGTGGACTCTCGTGGCAAGAAACTGGGTTTAAGGGTTTTTGGATGCACAAGTAGTATATCTACTTAGTACGATTTTTTGGCTCGCCAAAGATCCTAAGCAAGCACCACATGTTAGAGGATCCATCACAACATAACTTCGATGTGAATATGAACAAACATAACCATTATGTTGTGTTCCTTGTCCAACATCAACTACTTGATAAAGTTTGAAAATAATTAATGGGGGCTCACAATCATACAAGATGTCCAAGTTAGTATATTTATATGTGATATCTATATTCATTCATTGTTCTTTAATGAATTGTTCAATTCACCAATGCTATGTTTGCTAGCTTCCAATAAATTTTACCGCTTATACTCTTAGTATGTGAAGTCATTTCTCCCCTTGGGACAAGCATATGAAGCATATATAATTTCACATTTAATACATTCAATCCATTCAACCTTTTCTCTTAGAATATAATCGAAGCACAAAAATACTCCAAAAGATATAAGAGAAGTTCATAGAGCATTCTACAGTGAATATAGAGAGACCAATATCCAAGCTCAAAATATATAGGTGAAGCACATGAAGCATTCTATAGAGACATACTCAAAACATTTAAGTGAAGCACATGAAGCATTCTATAAATCAACCAAGGACTATATCATACTAGCATGGTGCATAAAATAAAAGGGAAGAATAAACATAAAAGATGCTCCAAGAATAGCACACGTGAATGAATAAAAACATAGGATCAACATAGGCTAACCGATAATTGTTGACTAAGAGAGGTGGGATGTGTAGCATCCAAAAGCTTAGAAGCTAGAGACTTCTTGTAATATTTACTTGGGGAGCCTTGAGCATGCCCAAGCTTGATATTTTGTATCCATTTCAATCCTCTCATATAGAGGTTTCACCTAAGTCTCAGAAACCTCATCCACACAAAACTTGAAAAACAATCGTGACATAGGTTATTACACATAAGAATAAATCAACACTTAATGTACTTACAAGACAAGTTGAATAATACTTTTAAAGCATTAGGTACTATATACTATCGTGTCCACAATTTATATCTACCAATATAAGCCATGAATACTCTAGGATAAGTAGATAATAAAACTATGCGGGTAATATGTCCAAAGAGAATAGTCTGTAGTAATCAATTTAATAAGTGTACTTATGTATGTCCAAAAATACTTGAAATTTAGAGAAAGCTAAAGAATCTGAATGTAAGTATTTCATAAAAAAATTAGATACTTTACACATGCCAATAAGCTCTCATAATTCAAATACTACAACAAAACTTTCTGTTTTTATACAACAAACCTCACACATGCAATTCGAGCATTCTAAAGGCAATTCTTGGAACTTTTTATTGAAAAATAAGATTATAAATAAAATCAAGCAAAATTTTATTAAAATAAAATTATTCTCCAAGAAAAAGACATATTATGTGACGAATAAAAATATAGCTCCAAGTAAGATGTACCAATAATGTTGGAGACGAAAGAGGGGATGCCTCCCGGGGCATCCCCAAGCTTACACGCTTGAGTCTTTCTTAAGTATTACCTTGGGATGCCTTGGGCATCCCCAAGCTTAGGGTATTGATACATCCCAAACATATCTACTTTTCAAACACTTCTATTATTGTTATGGACTCTAATTTACATGATTTGAATGAAACTAACCAAGGACTCATATTGTTTTCAGCCGAGCTGCCATGGCGTTGTTTTTGTGTAGAAATAAAAGTTGTCATAATTGGACAAAACTTTTTGTGAATATTTTCTGGTAAATACAAGAATTATTGGAGCAAAGACCCACCATAGGGGGGCACCTGTTTGTGCCAAGCCAACAGGGAACGCCCTCCCCCTGGGAGTGCCCTGATGGTTTGGGCCACTTCGTGGCTCCTCCGATCTAATTCCAGTCCTACGAATTCACAATTATGGATAAAAATAATAAAGAAGTTTTCATCGTGTTTTATGAGATGGAGCTGCCTCCACCTCCTGTTCTTCCTCGGGGGCACTCATGTGGAGTCCCTTTGGTGCTCCGGAGAAGGGGGTTTTCGCCGTCGTCATCACCAACCCTTCTTCATCAACAATTCCATGATGCTCACCACCCGGAGTGAGTAACTCCTTTGTTAGCTTACGGGGCGATGATGGGATTGGATGACATTGATCACGTAGATAGGGCTTGATCCCTAGTATCCACTATGTTCTGAGATTGATGTTGCTATGACTTTGCTATGCTTAATTCTTGTCACTTCGCCCCGAATACCATGATTTCAGATATGGGGAAATTATAATTTCTCTGAATATGAAAATGTTTAGATCCTACCTTGCAAGTTGGATTCACCTATTATATATCATGATCCACATACCCCAAGGTGACAATAATTGGGATCCTTTGTGCTGATTGGCGTTGTTTGAGGATTTCATGCATTCCCCATGTGCTAATGCTTTGTTCCGGTTCTCTATTAAAAGGGGTCCTTAATATCCCTTAGTTTCCTTATGGACCCCGCTGCCACGGGAGGGCGGGACAAAAGATGCCATACAAGTTCTTATCGCAAGCACGTATGACCATATACAGAATACATGCCTACATTATTGGAGCTACTTTTGTGTCACTCTAGTGTCACTCTAGTTTTACATGATTGGTGTCATCTAAATTATTATCCATCACCTGTCCACATACCTAGGTGATGACCGACAAGTATAGGGGGTCAATCATTGTCCTTTCAATAAGTAAGAGTGTTGAACTGAACGAGGAGTAGAAGGGAATGACAAGCAGTTTTCAGCAAGTTATTCTTTGCAAGTGTCGTTAGTAATAGTGATAGATAGTTTCGTAGGAAGATAATTTGTAACAACTGACAAGTAACAATAGGAACAAATATGCAGCAAGATATCCAAATCCTTTTTATATCAAAGTACAGGCCGAGAAGTTCTCTTATACGAGGTAAACGCTCCCGAGGACACATGGGAAGTATTGTCTAGTCATGTTCATCATGTTAAGTTGATTCGCGTTCGTCACTTTGATAATTTGATATGTGGGCGGACCGGTGCTAAGGTGTTGTTCTTACTTGAATAAGCAACCCACTTATGATTACCCCCTCTCGCAAGAATCCGCAACTACGAATGAAGAATTAAGATAAATCTAACCATAGCATGAAACATGTGGATCCAAATGAGCCCCTTATGAAGCAACGCATAAACTGGGGTTTAAGATTGTGTCACTCTGGCAACCCATCATCTACTTTTTACTCCACAATTCCTTCCCTAAGGCCCATAACATGGTGAAGTGTCGTGTAGTCGACGTTCACACGACACCACTAAGAGAAGCAACAACACCACTAAGTGAAGTGTCGTGTAGCCCATAACATGGTGAAATATCAAACGAATAGCAACTATACATGCTTATTATAACAAGACTTCTCCCATGTCCTCAAGAACAATATTAACTACTCACACCTCATCAACATGTTCAAAATCAGAGGTGTAATAATGGTGATCTAGGATGTGAACATAAAATCTTCCACCAAGTAATCAAACAAGCATCAACTACAAGATGTAATCAACACTACTAGTAATCCACAGGTACCAATCTGAGGTTTTCAGACAAAGATTGAATACAAGAGATGAACTAGGGTTGGAGATGAGATGGTGCTGGTGAATATGTTGATGAATATTGGTCCTCCCACGAAGGAGGAAGCGTTGGTGATAATGATGGCTTCGATCCCCCCTCCCGGAGAGGAATTCCCCTGGTAGAATCTCTCTTCCGGAGAGCAAAAGGGCCTCTCCCTAGGTTTCCGTCTCCCAACCGCGACATTTTCTTCCGAAAGTATGCTTCTGATTTTTTCTAGATGAAAACACACCATATAAGAGAAGAGTGGTGTTGGGAGGCCTGCTAGGCCCCCATGTGGCATCACGGCGCGGCCGTGGGGGTGGTCGCGCATTGTTGGCTCGTGGCCAGTAGGTGGCCCCCCTCTGGTATATTCTTGTCCCAATAATTCTTATATATTCCATAACAATTTTTCATGAAATTTCACGTTATTTGCAGTCCAGTGATTTTTCACCCTTTTCTTGGTTTTCAAGTCCATAAGCCTAGTGCCCGACAGTTTCCCTCTTCGTGGTGTACCTTCCACATTCAGAGAGAAAATGCATATGAATTGTATCATAATGAGGAATAAAGGACAAAAATAACATAATTATCAATAAGAATTCATGATGCATAATGGACGTATCACTATGCTTTTCATATAATGAATCTAGCTAAGTTACTATTGTTGCTCCTACTATTACAATCACTACAAAACTGCTGATGTTACCCTTACTACCACTATTTTGATGTGGTACTAAAACTTTTGCTGCACGGAGATATTCCAGGCATGGTTGAATTGACAACTCAGCTGCTAGGATCAATAAATATTCTATACCCCGAGAAGAGTGTTGTAATCCCCTATACTTGTGAGTTATCAAGACCTTTTTCTGGCATTATTATCCAGGAGCATAGCTCTATTTATTGTGTTCACTTGAGGATATCCAATTTCCACTATGATGAATCTCAAAGATACTAGAACCAAGATCATACCCTCTAAGAGAGGGGAGGTAAGGAACTGCCAACTAGCTCTTCTTTTGATTCACCTACTGTTTTGAATCATCTTATGACACCACCACTTGTTGCTTGGTGTGATATGTCGCAAGTACTTGATGATGCTATTTCTGAATTTCATGAAACTTATGACGATGCTACTTCTATACTTGATAAAAATAAATATGTACCACTTGGTCAATTGCTTGGTGCTCATATTGCTAGATCCTCACATATTGAAAATGTTGAAACTGAGGAAAACTATGATTCACCTATTATGCCTAGCTCTTGTAATAGATATGAATTTCCTGATGTACCTGCGGGTTATATTATGTAGGGGGGGATAGATAGAGATTTTCTTTCTTGTAATGATAGAGATGATTTGAAAAAATTCTATGCAAACTGAAAGGCAAATCTATGATGGAAAAAATGAAACATGATCCTAAATTTGCTACTTCTCCTATATGTGTTACTAATAGGGATTATGAATTGTGTGTTGATCCTTAGTTAATCACTACTAGTCATCAATCTGAGCGCCTGCATGGGCTAGTTATTACTCTTTAGAAGTTCTAAAGATGTTACTCTTTTTTCTGTAGACATAGCTCGTGTGAGTCCATCTTTATTCATTATTTTCATGAATATGTCACTAACAATTATAGAAATATAAAATTATGAAATATTTTTCATCACATTCCTATTTGTATGTTTTTTGTTTGACCCATGTTAGTAATCTTCATCCCGCGTTACATCCGATAATCAACCAAAATCAATCTCTAATATACAACATCAGGTATCTCCACATTTTTTTAATTTCATAAACATTTTGGTACCACACTTATTTCTGCAGTTGCATGCAAATTTCATAGAATATAAATTCTTGTATGATTTTTCTTCCATATTTGGTTAGACACGTGAATAGTTTGAACTGAAGATCATTTCTAATTTTTTGAAATTGCCCACGAAACAAGTAAATTTGTGAAATGCGTGCTCGAAAGGTAGAGCTCAAGTGAAATGGTATTGTGAAAACATGAAACTTTCCATGTACGTGAGTGACACCTAATATTTAGTCTGTTTCTATTAGGATTCGATAGTATAACTCTCAAAAAAATACATCTATGGTTATGAATGCATTAATTTAAAGCATATCATAATATCAATAGAGAGGGCATGTGAATCAAATTGCAACAAGCATAATTAACATTTGAAAGAAACCTTCTCCTTGCTCAAACCATATGCATCTCTTCATGTTACCATATGTGATCACATATATCTTCATGTATTACAAATGTGATTAAACTTTTGCATGAAACTTATGATTGTTAATACAATAAATTAAAACAAAAATGCTTCTTTATCAGCTCCCAGGATGCAAGGATCGACCGCGCTGACGGCAACAACCCAACAACGAGAGGCTCGATAACCTCGCCTCTGGCCCAACGGCCCACGAGGAACCGCCGACCCAACCCATGTGTCCATGGGCCAGTGTGGGCAGCGTGAGGTTCCCTCTCCCCAGCTACTTGAGGGGACGACGGCTGAGGAAGCATCATCCAGTGGATCACGGCACGGCGGCAGCTAGAACTCTAGAATCATTCCGCATCTGTGTGCATCATCTTGTAACCGAATTGGTACCTAGTTCGTGTAATGGAAGCTACTATCATCCCTGCTCATACATCTGGTATCAGATACAACCCACCCCACCATCACCACACCGATCTGGATCGATTCGTCACCACCAGATCCCAGAGACAGGCCCGCGCCCACCTCGCCGACATGGATCCGGTCATCTAGACCTTCCTGGAGTGCCTCGACAACACACTGAAGGAGCACACCGCAATGCTCAACACCTCCAACGCCAAGGTCAACGATCTCCTCTCCTTGCGGCCCGATCTTGAGTGGCGCGTCGCTGATCTGAGCGACCCGGTGGCGGCCCTGCAGGTCGCTCCTCCACCATCGCGCATGGACGGTGCGGCGATACACACGCCACCATCTCCACCCTCGCCCCCGCTACCTGCGACGACCGGCCTCCACATCGGGACCGCGTCTGGCGCGGTGCTTCCACCAGTGCAAGGGCCCAATGGGCATGGTGTCTTCACCACCACACGGGGGGCCACCAGTGGTATCCTTCCAGGCACCGCCACCGCCCCCAAACAATGGTGAGTTGCCCGATCCCCCTTCACCTACCACTCTCTCACCCTTTGCACACGCCGGCCAACTGCTCAGCGGATTCGGCCAAACACACCCGTCCATTCAGTTTCCTCGGTTCAAGGAGATAATCTGAAACTCTTTAAATATCCGTGTGAATAATACTTCACCATGTTTGGCGTATTACCATCGTTTTGGGTACCATGGATGCCTTGAATTTTTTGGCGCCTGCATCCGTTTGGTTGCAATCGATCCAAAAACGGTTGGCAGATTTTGACTGGGAGTCTTTCACTACTCTAATGTCCACACGATTCGGTCGTGATTGTCATCAGACGTTTATTCGATAGTTTTACACTATTCGCCAAACCACCTGTGTTTCTAATCACATAGAACAATTTGAGTCAATTATTGATCATCAGAGTTCCTATTCTGATAGTATTCATCCATTTTATTTTCTCACTCGCTTTGTGGAGGGACTCCGGAAGGAAACTTGTGCGGTGGTCTTGGTTCAACGATTGTCGGACCTCGAGACGGCGTGTGCGTTGGCGTTGTTTCTGGAGGAAGTGGCTGATGGGGTTTCACACCCCCCCCCCCCCCCCCCCCCCGCGTTCCCGATCTCACGATGGAGCGTCGAGGCCGGCGCTGCCTCTTCCGCTACCTCCACCACTGCCTTGACCTCTTATGGGGTACTCCATGCCAACAACAATGGACCGTCGCCGCACAGAGGCTGCACGCGTAACAAAAGAAAGGTCAAAGCCCTCCACAACTACCTAGGTGCTCGCGGGCTTTGCTGCAAGTGCGGCGAGCGCTGGGGGCATGACCATGTCTGTCCCACCTTGGTTCAGCTCCATGTGGTCGAGGAAATGCTCGAGCTCTTCGGCAGCGACTAATCTTCCGAGTCCAAGGACTGCACACCCCCAAGTGACACAATCATAGCCATTTCTCGCTCTGCCTTGGAAGGCGGAGTTTCTTCCCGAGTATTCTAGCTGCTCGCGTCGATGCAGGGCCATGAAGTGCTTCTACTAGTGGATAGCGGTAGCTCCACATCGTTCATTGACTAGAAGGTGGCGCAACAACGGTCACGCGTCATAGCACTAAAGCAACCTTGCTGAGTGCGCGTGGCATACGACAACGGACTAACCTGCACCGCTGTTCAGCCAGAGTGCGCCTGGTCATCACAAGGACAAGAATTCACAACTGACATGAAGGTGTTGCCGCTTGGAACTTACGATGCTATTCTTGGAATGGATTGTCCTGAGCAACACAGTCCAATGACAGTTGATTGGAAGCTCAAGGTGATCACACTATCCACCAACTTGGCTCCAGCCCGCTTGTTCGGTCATGAGCCCAACTCTACCACCTGCCAAGTTATCAACAACCTACAGCTCGAGAACTTACGTCGTCAAGGCTCCCTCCTGCATATGGTGTTCCTTTACCATGTCACAGAGACAACAATTTCCAAATCCTCCATTCACTCGGACCCACAACCCCTCCTGCACGAATATGAAGACGTCTTTGGAATACCCAGTGCTCCATCTCCTCAGCGCGCTTGTGACCAAAAAATGACTTGATGCCCGAGGCACAGTCGGCCAACATCAGACCCTACAGACACAGACCAAAGCACAAAACTGAGATTGAGTGGCAAGTTGAGGATTTATTACGCTCAGGGGTGATCCAACGCAGCCAAAGCAGTTTTGCCTCACGAGTCATTTTGGTTAAGAAGAAAGATGGCACTTGGCGTCTCTGCATTGACTATCGACAACTCAATGCGATGGCTTGCGTCAGTAAGTTCCCTATACCATTCATCGAAGAACTGTTGGATGAGCTGGATGCACCAAGTGGTTCTCAAAGATGGACCTCAGAGCAGGCTATCACCAAATCAGACTGACAGAAGGGGAAGAGTACAAAACTGCATTCCGAACACACACGGCACTATGAATTCAAGGTCTTATCATTTGGCTTGGCAAGCGGTCCAGCAACGTTTTTGGGGGCCATGACACACACCTTGCATCCTCTCGTGCGACACTACGTATTGGTTTTCTTCGACGACATCCTCATTTTCAGTGAGACATGGGAGGAACACTTGGATCATATTCGGCAAGTTCTGGAACTCCTCCGTAGGGATCCGTGGAAGGTCAAGTTAAACAAGTGTGAATTCGGTCATCGACAACTGTCCTAGTTGGGCCATGTCATCAGCATTCAAGGAGTAGGAACAAAGCCTAGCAAGATTGTGGAAGTCCAAGCATGGGCAACTCCACAGGACACAAAGGATGTGAGGCGCTTCCTAGGCCTGGCAGGTTACAATCGTCGGTTCGTCCGCAATTTCGGCATCATCGTGCGCCCATTGTTTAATCTGTTGAAGAAGGACCGACCCTTTGTCTGGACGGATAACATAGAGCAGACCTTTCAGCTTCGGATACAGCGTCTGACCACAGCCCTAGTCCTCGCCCTACCAGATTTCAACCGAACAGTCACCATCGAGACCGATGCATACGACAAGGGAATCGGAGTTGTGTTGCAACAAGATGGCCACCCAATTGCATTCATGAGCATAAGCCTGAGCCCAAGGTACCAAGGACTTTCAACATATGAGAAGGAATTTCAACATATGAGAAGGAATACCTCGTCATTATGGTTGTTGTCGAGCAATGGCGTCCCTATTTGCAGCACATGGAGTTCATAATCCATACAGATCAAAAGAGTCTGATCCACCTAGAAGAGCAGCTACTGACCACACCCTGGCAGCAAGGGGCCTTCACTAATCTCCTGGGTCTCCGCTACATAATCAGGTATAAGAAGGGAACACAGAAGACTGTAGTTGATGCTCTATCACGTGTCCCTGCTGAATCTACATTATTCCTGGTTACATCCTCTCAACCAAGCTGACTTGAAGATGTGACCGCAAGCTATACGAGCAGCCCCCAGGCGTAGAAACTACTGGAACAGCTAGCTATTCGGGATGATTGATAACCCACAAGCATAGGGGATCGCAACAGTTTTCGAGGGTAGAGTATTCAACCCAAATTTGTTGGTTCGACAAAGGGGAAGCGAAAGAATATTCTCAAGTATTAGCACCTGAGTTTGTCACATTCAACCACACCTGAAAGATTAGTGTCTGCAAGCAAAGTATCAGTAGAAAAGTAGTATGATAGCAACGATGTCAGAAACGATCTGTGGACGGCAGACTATTCCTAACTGTTGTATCAATGGCGCTAGTAAGTTGCACGTGAGCGGGTAACTATTCTTCCCCGACAACAGTGTCGGAAAAGATCTTGCAACAAGTAACACCGAATTAGCAAGGAACAGCAGTAGCAGGAGCAGCAAAGTAACAACAGTAGCAACAATAGTAGCAAAGTGGCCCAATCCCTTTTGTAGCAAGGGACAAGCCTGTACAAAGTAACGTAGCAAGGACCAGTAGTAAAAGACTCGTAGGTAGTGGATCGGTGATGGATGAGTATGACGGATGTGATTCATCATGTAACAGCTATAACACGGAGAGATATGTAACTAGCTCACGTTCGTCAATCTAATGTAGGCATGTATTCCGTATGTAGTCATACGTTCTTAGGGAAAAGAACTTGCATGACATCTATTGTCCATCCCTCCCGTGGCAGCGGGGTCTTAATGGAAACTACGGTATATTAAGGTTCTCCTTTTAATAAAGTACCGGACCAACGCATTAACACGTGGTGAATACATGAACTCCTCATACTATGGTCATCTCCGGGAGTGGTTCCGGCTATTCTCACTCCGGGGTTGCCGGGTCATAACACATAGTAGGTGACTACAACTTGCAAGATAGGATCTAAAACACACATATATTGGCGACAACATAATAGGTTCAGATCTGAAATCATGGCACTCGGGCCCTAGTGACAAGCATTAAGCATAGCCAAGTATTAGCAACATTAATCTAGAACATAGTGGATACTAGGGATCAATCCCCGTTAAAACTAACTCGATTACATGATAAATCTCATCCAACTCATCACCGTCCAGCAAGCCTACGATGAGGTTACTCACGAACGGTGAAGAGCATCATCGAATTGTCGATGGAGGTAGGTTGATGATGACGATGCGACAATTTCCCTCTCCGGAGCCCGGAACGGACTCCAGATCTGCCCTCCAGATGAAGAACACGAGGTCGCGGCGCCTCCGTATCGTAAAACGCGATGAAACCTTCTCTCTGATTTTTTTTTCGGGCGAGACGGAAGATATAGAGCTGAGTTTGGGGGCGGTGGTGCCACGTGGGCCCCACAAGCCCTCACGGCGTGGCTTAGGGGGGTGGCCGCGGCCTGTGGGCTTGTGGCCCCCTGGCACGCCCCCTCCGACGGATCTTTGCGCAGGAATTTTTCTTTTATTCCAGAAAAAATATCCGTAAATTTTCAGGACATTCCGAGAACTTTTATTTCTGCACAAAAATAACACGATGGCAATTCTGCTGAAAACAGTGTTAGGCTAGGTTAGTTCATTCAAATCATGCAAATTAGAGTCCAAAACAAGGGCAAAAGAGTTCAGAAAAGTAGATACGACGGATACGTATCAACTCCCCCAAGCTTATATCCTTGCTTGTCGTCAAGCAACTCAGTTGACAAACTGAGAGAGACAAAAAAAATTGACGAACTCTGTTTGATCTTGTTGTTGCAAGTATGTCTAACTCATAACCAGAATTTCAGCAAGATCACAAGCAAACCACATAAGCAAATGACATCTAGGTCTCACGGTAATCTGATATCAATGGCATAATCAACTAGCGAGCAAATAATAATAAGCCTCAAATGTCAACACTTCAATCAAAACAACATGAAGCAGTATCTCGCTAGCTCTTTCTGAGACCGTAAAAGATAAATGCAGAGCACCTTCAAAGACCAAGGGCTGACTAAACATTGTAATTCATGACAAAGCAGATCCAGTCACAGTTATACTCAACACAGTTAAAAGAAAAGCATAAAAATGACAGAGGTGTTCTCTAATTGGTGCTTTTATAAGAGGAGGATGACTCGACAAGAACATAAATAGACAGGCCCTTCGCAGAGGGAAGCATTGAATTGCAGAGGTGCCAGAGATCAAGCTTTGAAAACAGAGATAATAATTTGGGTGGCATGCTTTCATTGTCAACGCAGTGACTAAGATTTTCAACATCTTCCACGCTACACATGTTATAGGCAGTTCCCAAACAGAAAAGTAAAGTTTTGACTCCCCCATCACCAATCAATCACACTCCACGGCTAGCCGAATCCTCGGGTACTGTCCATACCAACATCAATCGTGGGGGAGTTTTGTTTGCAATTATCTTTTCGATTTGAGCATGGAACTGGGAATTCCAATTACCGGCCCTTTCTCGTGAATGATAGTGAATAAACACATATCAAGGATAACACTCCTAGCATGGAAGATACCAATAGCCCCTGTCACCACGTGAGCGGTTCAGCCATGCAAAACAGATTATTTCTTGAAGGTTTAGAGAGTGGCACATGCAAATTTACTTGGAACGGCAGGTAGATACCACATATAGGTAGGTATGGTGTACTCACATGGCAGAACTTTGGTTTTATGGGAGTGGATGCGCAAGCAGTATTCCCTCTTATTACAAGTGAAGGCTAGCAAAAGACTGGGAAGCGACCAACTAGAGAGCGACAACAGTCATCAAAATGCATTGAGATTAACTAAAATTGAGTGCAAGCATGAGTAGGACATAAATCACCATGAACATGAACATCATAGAGGCTATGTTGATTTTGTTTCAACTACATGCGTGAAAATGCACAAAGTCAAGCCACTTGAATCATTCAAAGGAGGATACCATCCTATCATACTACAACACTATCATCTCAACATTCATGTGGGCATCCAAGACAAACCATTATAAGCTCCTAGCTAAGTAAGCATGGCATAAGAAACTATGATTTCTAAGTTGTCATTGAAAACATGTTTCTCTCACAACAAAGTTGAATCAGGCATGATGAGCTAGTCATATTTACAAAAACAAAATTGATCGAGTTCATACCAGCTTTTCCAGGCTCAGTCACTTCATCATATATCGTCATTATTGCCTTTCACTTGCACGACCGAACGATGTGAACAATAATAAGTGTGCTCGTGCATTGGACTACGTTGGAATCTGCAGGCAAACACAAAGGAGAAGACAAAGTAATATGGCTCTTTGAAAGCAAAACAGGTATGCATGCAAGAGACACTAAACATTGTAACCAATATCTTCTACCTTGACCCAAAGAAAAAGAAAACTATCTACACGGAAAAGCTCCCAACAAGCAAAAGAAGAGAAAGAAAATCTTTTTGGGTTTTCTCAAACTAGACAGACACACGAAAAGAAAACGAGAAAAAGAAAATAAACTAGCATAGATGATACATTGGCAAAGTGTGAACACCGGCTAACAAAGTGAAAGCATAAACAAGAATGTAAAGTCGGTGAGAACACGTACTCCCCCAAGCTTAGGGTTTTGGCCTAAGTTGGCCTACTTCCAAGGATGGTCCTGGCGAAACACAAAATCATAATGGGGGTTATACGGGAGCGCTGTAGCCACTGCTTGAATAGCTGCCTCACGGAGACGAGCAGCCTTTGACTCCCTCTCATACTCCTCTGCCTCTCCTCTAGTTATGTAATATCTCTGTTTTACCTGAAAGTCAAAGAAGGCAGGAGCAGGAAGGGTAATATGGAAAACACGCTGCCGGTTAAATATCATACGGTATAGGAGGGATTCGTCTTCCCTCTCAAGGAACTGGTAGCGTGTCAAAGCGACGCGGTCAAGGAAAGCTGTATGGAGCGGGGGATCTCCTTCGCGGATGGGTACTCCAAGAAAATTTTCTATGCGAGTGGCATAGATTCCACCAAAGAAATCCCCTTCATTAGCATTCTTATTCAGCCTCCTTGCTATTATAGCTCCCATGTTGAAACTTTTATCACCCGTTACTGCGCTCATAAGGATACTAAGGTCGGGTGCGTAGAGGTGACAATGCTCAATCTTGCCATTAATGCATCTGCCTATGAAGAGGACAAAGTAATGCAAGGCAGGAAAATGAATACTCCCCATGGCAGCTTGCGTAATGTCTCTAGTTTCTCCAACAGTAATACTAGAGCAAAAATCTCTAACCGAAGATTTTGGAGGATCATTGAGGCTACCCCAAATAGGTATTTTGCAAATTCTATTGAAATCCTCTAAATCCATGGTATATGATTTATCATATAGATCAAACAGTACGATGTCTCACGGCCAGCAAAAATTTTGAATCTACGAACAAAAGAGGCAGTGAGAGCAACATACTGTTCACAATTATCGAAGATGAATTCTTCGAGTCCGACGTTGTGAACAAGTGCATCAAACTCATCTTTGAAACCTGCCTCAATCATAAATTCATCAGAAGGCCATTCACATGGTTGTACCTGCGCATCCCTTGGTTGGTAAGGATCAGGCTCCTGAATCGCAAGATGGGGACCTCTCTTGCTTGAGGAACCACCATGAAAGTTTCTCCTGAATATCTTCCTTTTCTAAAATTTTCAGTGATTCTAAGGAAAGGTGAACAAGGCTCAACGAAACTCGTAGCAAGTACTCCCACAAGTGCCTAGAGACCATATTACGCATCAAAACTACTTGGGACGAGCTAAAATTAGCATGCAAAGCTCAAGAACATGGTCACCAAGGCAGCAAAAATACGTGAAGTATAAGGCACTAGGGCAAAAACTAATTGGACCAATGGAGGAGTCACTTACCAAGGAGTAATTTCCCCAAAACAGTTTGGAGAACGGTGGTTTGAGCAAAGAGATCGAAAATCCTAGCAAGAGGATCAAGAACACGGGTTTGAGCTGCAAAACGATTTTTTCTGGAGGTAGGAGAACCAGATGAGAGCAAGAATGAGTGGAGGGGTTTCTGTGGGCCCCACAAGCCTGGGTGGCGCGGCCAGGGGGGTGCCCTCGCCCCTAGGGCTTGTGGCCCACTCGTGTGGCCCCCAGACAAACTCTTTGTCTGAGAATTTTTCAAAAATTTCAGAAAAAATCATACTGGATTTTCACGGTGTTCGGAGAACTTTTATTTTCGGGGTACTTTTCTACCAGATGCTAAAACAGAAAACAGGGAAAACTAATCTAAACCTACCATTTTTCTTCTAAGCAACCGAAGGTGAAAGCTTGGAACAGAGGTTTGTGACTCCTCAATTCATCCATCTCATGGTCATCGAAAGAAATCCGTCAGTGAGGTTGATCAAGCCTCTTTGACAAACCTTTTCGAATCGCAAAAGAGAACGGAGAATTTTCGAATAGTCAATAGGTCACCTCAATGGGGATGTGTATCTCCCCAACAAGCAAATCATACTTCATCTTGACACGAGGAATAGGGCATTCAAAGCTCCCAATAAGAATCGACGAAGTTTTTTCGATAGCATCGATGCAATGTACTCGATACTGTTTGTTACGAAAGTGCACCGTATGCTCATTACCGTTGACATGGAAAGTGACATTGCCTTTGTTGCAATCTATAACATCCCCTGTGGTGTTTAAAAGGGTCTTCTGAGGATGACTGCCATGGCATCGTCCTCGGGAATATCCAAGATAAAAAAGTTTGTTAAGACGGTGACGTTAGCAACCACAATAGGCACATCCTCGCAAATGCCGATAGGGAAAGCAGTTGATTTGTCGGCCATTTGCAGAGAGATATCAGTGGGTGTCAACTTATCCAGTTCAAGTTTACGATAAAGAGAGAGAGTCATAACACTAACACCGGCTCCAAGGTCGCATAAAGCAGTTCCAACATAGTTGCCTTTAATGGAGCAAGGTATAGTGGGCACACTGGCATCACCTAGTTTCTTAGGAGTTCCACCCTTGAAGGTATAGTTAGCAAGCATGGTGGAAATCTCTACCTCAGGTATCCTCCTCTTATTAGTCACAATATTTTTCATGTTTAGCATACAGAGACATTTTGAGTATATCTGTCAAACGCATTTGCAGAAAGACAGGTCTGATCATTTCAACGAAACGCTCAAAATCCTCATCATCCTTTTTCTTGGATGGTTTGGGAGGAAAGGGCATAGGTTTCTGAACCCATTGTTCCCTTTGTTTACCATGCTTCCTAGCAGCGAAGTCATTCTTATCGTATTTTCTATTCTTAGGTTGTGGGCTATCAAGATCAACAGGTTCAATCTCCACATCCTTATCATTGCTAGGTTGAGCATCAATATGAACATCACTATTTATATTGTCATTAGGCTCATGTTCATCACCAGATTGTGTTTCAGCATCAGAGATAGATGAATCGTTTGGACTCTCAGGGGTAGCAGCAACAGGGTTGCTAGCATGCAAGTTCCTATCATCGTTTTTCTTCTTTCTAGGATGACTAGGTGCATCAGTGCTAACTCCTTGAGAATCTTGTTCAATTCTCTTCGGATGACCCTCAGCATACAAAGGTTCCTGGGTCATTCTACCGCCTCTAGTAACGACTCTGACGGAATTGTCATTCAACTCATTGAGCAAGTCATTTTGAGCTTTAAGTACTTGTTCTACTTGAGTAGTAACCATAGAGGCGTGTTTACTCAGAAGCTTAAGATCATTGACATTTCTGTCCACACAAGCACTTAAATGACTAAGCATACAAGCATTCTTTTCCAATTGTCTGCTAACATAATCATTGAAACTTTGTTGTTTGGCAACAAAGTTATCAAATTCATCCATGCATAAGCTAGCAGGTTTATAAAAAGGAATATCACTCTCATCAAACCAACGCAGAAAATTCACTTCTACTACTTGTATCGGGTTATCGAGACCATGGATCTCTTCGATAGGTGGTAGATTTTTGACATCTTCAGATTTAATGCCTTTCTCTCGCATAGATTTCTTGGCTTCTTGCATATCTTCAAGACTGAGGAATAGAATACCTCTTTTCTTCGGAGTTGGCTTAGGAGGTGGTTCGGGACCAAGAATTCTCATTGCACAAGATGTTATTCAATAGGATCTCAGCTTGTTCTACAGTTCGTTCCCTAAAAACACAACCAGCACAACTATCTAGGTGGTCTTTGGAAGCATCAGTAAGTCCATTATAGAAGATATCAAGTATTTCATTCTTCTCAAGAGGGTGATCAGGCAAAGCATTCAGTAGCTGGATGAGCCTCCCCCAAGCTTGTGGGATACTCTCTTCTTCAGCTTGAGCAAAGTTGTATATTTCCTGCAAGGCAGCTTGCTTCTTATGGGCAGGTAAATATTTCTCAGAGAAGTAGTAGACCATAGCATGGGGGCTACGCACACATCCATGAGAAAGAGAAGTGAACCAATTCTTAGCATCATCCTTTAGCGACAAAGGAAACAACTTGTGGATATAGTAGTGGCGCATCTTTTCCTCACTAGTGAATAGGGTGGCTATATCGTGCAGTTTGGTAAGATGGGCTACAACCGTTTCAGACTCATAACCGTGAAAAGGATCAGATTAGACTAGAGTGATTAACTCAGGGTCAATAGAGAATTCATAATCCTTATCGGTCACAAAGATAGGAGAAGTAGCAAACTTCGGGTCGTATTTCATCCTAGCATTCATAGATTTTTCTTTCCACTTGTGCAGTAGTTTCTCAACATCATATCTATCCTTACAAGAAAGAAAGTCCTCAGCTATCTTTCCCTCCATAACATAGCGCGTATCAGGCATAGCAGGCATAGTAACATGTTCTACTTCAATAATATCAGCAGTTTCAGAGGTATCATCACGTCTAGCAGCAGCTCTAGCAATATGTGTATCAAGGAATGCACCTAGTGGCTAAGCAGTATCAAGCATAGCATCATCAGGCATAGTATCAAGCATAGCATCATCAGGCATAGTATCAAGCATAGCATCATCAGGCATAGTATCAACCATAGCATCATGGGCAGCAGAAGTAGCATCATCAAGCACAGCCGACATATCAAGATTTCTAGCAGGAGGAGATGTCGCAAACTTACTCAAAACTGAAGATGAATCAAGTGCAGAGCTAGATGGCAGTTCTTACCTCTCCTTGTAGTGGAAGGCAAGATTTTAGTTCTTGGATCTTTCGAATTCTTCATAGTGACCACCAGACGTCAATCCCAAGTGACTCAGAGAATATAGTTGTGCTTCCCCGGCAACGGCTCTAGAAAAAGGTCTTGATAACCCACAAGTGTAGGGGATCGCAACAGTTTTCAAGGGTAGAGTATTCAACCCAAATTTGTTGGTTCGCCAAAGGGGAAGCGAAAGAATATTCTCAAGTATTAGCAGCTGAGTTTGTCAGATTCAACCACACCTGAAAGATTAGTGTTTGCAAGCAAAGTATCAGTAGCAAAGTAGTATGATAGCAACGGTGTCAGAAACAATCTATTGACGGCAGACTATTCCTAATTGTTGTATCAATGGCGCCAGTAAGTTGCACGTGAGCGGGTAACTATTCTTCCCTGACAACACGGTCGGAAAAGATCTTGCAACAAGTAACAGCGAAGTAGCAAGGAACAGCAGTAGCAGTAGTAGCAACAGAAGTAGCAAAGTGGCCCAATCCCTTTTGTAGCAAGGGACAAGCCTGGACAAAGTAACGTAGCAAGGACCAGTAGTAAAAGACTCGTAGGCAGTGGATCGGTGATGGATGAGTATGACGGATGTGATTCATCATGTAACAACTATAACACGGTGAGATATGTAACTAGCTCCTGTTCGTCAATCTAATGTAGGCATGTATTCCGTATGTAGTTATACGTGCTTAGGGAAAAGAACTTGCATGACATCTATTGTCCATCCCTCCCATGGCAGCGGGGTCCTAATGGAAACTACATGATATTAAGGTTCTCCTTTTAATAAAGAACCGGACCAACGCATTAACACGTGGTGAATACATGAAGTCCTCATACTATGGTCATCTCCGGGAGTGGTTCCGACTACTGTCACTCTGGGGTTGCGGGGTCATAACACATAGTAGGTGACTACAACTTGCAAGATAGGATCTAAAACACATATATATTGGCGACAATATAATAGGTTCAGATCTGAAATCGTGGCACTCACGCCCTAGTGACAAGCATTAAGCATAGCCAAGTAGTAGTAACATCAATCTAGAACATAGTGGATACTAGGGATCAATCCCCATCAAAACTAACTCGATTACATGATAGATCTCATCCAAGTCATCACCGTCCAGCAAGCCTACGATGAGATTACTCACGAACGGTGAAGAGCATCATGGAACTGTCGATGGAGGAAGGTTGATGATGACGATGGCGACGATTTCCCCTCTCCGGAGCCCGGAACGGACTCCAGATCTACCCTCCAGATGAAGAACAGGAGGTGGCGGCGCCTCCGTATTGTAAAACGCGATGAAACCTTCTCTCTGATTTTTTTCCGGGCGAGACGAAAGATATAGAGCTGAGTTTGGGGGCGGTGGTGCCACTGGGCCCCACAAGCCCTCACGGCGCGGCCTAGGGGGTGGCCGCGGCCTATGGGCTTGTGGCCCACTGGCACGCCCCCTTCGGTGGATCTTTGCGCAGGTATTTTTCTTTTATTCCATAAAATATCTCCGTAAATTTTCAGGACATTCCGAGAACTTTTATTTCTGCAGAAAAACAACACCCACTACTAAAATTCAGAAATTTGCCGTCTGTCATGGCATACGGCGAAGGGGGAACCACGGACGGCAAAGGCTTTGCCGTCGTTCAGCAGACGACAAAAAAAAATCCGCTGAAGAGGTTCTTTGCCGTCTACTTTTTTAAAGCGGACGACAAAGAATCTTTGCCATGAGGGGCACGCAGCAAATTAAATGGGACGACAGATACACCAACGGTCCCATTAAGTGTTAACGGCAGGCCTCCTCTGTTTGTCGTCTTCCCTCCTGATGACCCACAAGTATAAGGGATCAATCGTAGTCCTTTCGATAAGTAAGAGTGTCGAATCCAACGAGGAGCAGAAGGCTCTGATAAATGGTTTTCAGCAAGGTAATAACTGCAAGCACTGAAAGTAGCGGTAACAAGTGATGGTGTAGTGAGGTGAAACGTAGCAGGTGAGAAGTAACAAGTAACAAGTAGTAGAAACGGTGCAGCAAAGTGGCCCAATCCCTTTTGTAGCAAGGGACAAGCCTGAACAGAGTCTTATAGGAGGTAAAACGCTCCCCAGGACACACGGGAATTTCTGTCATGCTAGTTTCACCATGTTCATATGATTCACATTCGTTACTTTCATAGTTTGATATGTGGATGGACCAGCGCTTGGGTACTGCCCTTACTTGGACAAGCATCCCACTTATGATTAACCCCTCACGCAAGCATCCGCAACTACGAAAGAAGAATTAAGACAATGTCTAACCATAGCATTAAACTAGTGGATCCAAATGAGCCCCATACGAAGCAACGCATAGACTGGAGTTTAAGCTTCTGTCACTCTAGCAACCCATCATGTACTTCCTACTCCCCAATGCCTTCCTCTAGGCCCAAATAATGGTGAAGTGTTATGTAGTCAACGTTCACATAACACCACTAGAGGAAAAACAACATATAACATATCAAAATACCGAACGAATAACAAATTCACATGACTATTATTAGCATGACTTATCCCATGTCCTCAGGAACAAAAGTAACCACTCACAAAGCATAATCATAATCATGATCAGAGAGGTAATGGGTAGCATCAAGGATCTGAACATAAACTCTTCAACCAAGTAATCCAACTAGCATCAACTACGAAGAGTAATCAACACTACTAGCAACCTTACAAGTACCAATCGGAGTCGCGAGACGGAGATTGGTTACAAGTGATGAACTAGGGTTTGGAGATGAGATGGTGCTGATGAAGATGTTGATGGAGATGACTCCCCTCCGACGAGAGGAGTGTTGGTGATGATGATGGCGACGATTTCCCCCTCCGAGAGGGAAGTTTCCCCGGCAGGATCGTCCTGCCGGAGCTCTAGATTGGTTCTGCTCAAGTTCCGCCTTGTGGCAGTGGAGAATCCACGAAAAAGCTCCGCCCTAATTTTTTTTCCAGACGAAACCCTTCATATAGCAGAAGAGGGGGGCTAGTGGGCCACCAGGGTGCCCACAAGCCCTGTTGCCGCGGCCAAGGGGGGCAGGCCGCGACCACCAGGCTTGTGGGCCCTTGGCAGCTCCTCTCTGGCACTTCTTTCGCCCTATATTTTTTATATATTCCCAAAAAAATCCACGTTGATTTTCAGGGCATTTGGAGTTGCGCAGAATAGAGGACTCAGACTTGCTCCTTTTCCAGTCCAAAATTCCAGCTGCCGGTATTCTCCCTCTTCAAATAAACCTTGCAAAATAAGAGAGAAAAGGCATAAGTATGGTACCACAAAGTATAATAACGGTCCATAAAGCGATAAATATCAACATGAAAGCATGATGCAAAATGGACGTATCAACTCCCCCAAGCTTAGACCTCACTTGTCCTCAAGCGAAAACCAAGATCCATAAACATGTCCACATGTTTAGGGATGAAGGTGTCGATAAAACATAATTCGGACATGAGGGCATCATGATCACACATAGAACAATAATACATCATAAAGCTTCTTATGGGAAAGTAACAATTCCTTCACAAAGCAAAGTATGAATCAAAAACCTTAGCGAGAAGTAGCCAACAATAGTCCATAGGCATTGAAGTAATTGCAATTTATCATAACATCAGAAATAGTCAAATAAGAGCTTGTAAAGCAAATCCACATACTCAATCATCTCTTTTGTTTTCCACAGTTGTTACAACTCACGTGGTACTCATGGTATCAAAGTTTCAGTTGGACATAGAGAAAGATAGGGGCTTATAATTTTGCCTCCCAACCATTTACCTCAAGGGTAAAGTCAACAATAATAAAGCATAAGTACTCATCTCCAAGTTGATATATGAATATAGATCTTTCCCTAGCATATGACGTTCACCAAGATGAAGACGGAATAGGGAATTGGTGTTGATTACCATGACTGTCACAAGGACAAAAGTAAAGGTACAAGATAGGCCCTTCGCAGAGGGAAGCACAGGTTGTCATGCGCTTTTGAGGTTTGGATGCGTATCCTCTTAGTGTGGAGGAATGTCACTTTATATTGCCTTGTGTGATAAAGAACTTTATTATGTAGTTTGTCACTTTTATGTCTTCCTCATCACACGTTCGTATAAAGCTTATTTCCCACACACTAATAGATCAAACATATTAGAGAACAATTTTTATTGCTTGCACCGATGACAACTTACTTGAGGGATCTTATTCAATGCATAGGTAGGTATGGTGGACTCTCATGGCAAAACTGGGTTGAAGGTTTATGGATGCACCAGTAGTATCTCTACTTGGTGCGGGAGTTTTCGCTAATATGTGGTGGAAGCAATCGTCACATGCTAAGGGATCTCTAAACATATAACATTGTTTGGAATTAAGCAAACACAATTCATTATGTTGTCTTCCTTGTCCAACTTCTACTTTTAAGCATGTAATAGTTTGGTGAGTGCTCACAATTATAGAAAGTGTCTAAGATGGTATATTCATATGTGAACCTCTCTTTCCTTATTACTTCTTATTAATTGCAACAATGACTGGGGTCTATGTTGGTCTATTCTCAAAAAGTTTCAATCATCATACTTGTTATATGTGAAGCTATCACTTTTCATAAGATCATCTCATGATCTTTCATGCTATCGTTCTTTTCATACTTTTGGTCACGACACAAAACAAAGCCCTTGACTAAGATACTCTTTATTATATAGCTCGCAAACTCGAATACATCGGGGGAGACACAAGGCAAAAGACTCAAACTAAACACTAAAGACTTATTCCACTAAGAGAAGAAATAAAAACTGAAAAGGAAAGAACTAAAATAAAGGTAAAAAAAAGATATAAAGGTGATACGATACCAGGGCAACTTCCCCAAGCTTGGCAAAAGCCAAGGGGATTGCCCATACCAATGCTCAGTTGTCTTCCTTTGGTGGTGGCGGAGCAGTCGTTGAAGAGGTTTTGAGCTTGTCTAATTTCCACTTGAGCATGAAATTCTGCTCTCTCAGATCATCATTTTCCGCCTCAAGCTTCAACACCATTTGACAAAGTTCCTGCTTACTCTCCTGCAAGAAACGAGAAGGGATAAACAAGTTCTTAGGCTTCTTCCTTGAGTAAGGGAAGCTCGACTTCTTGAACTCCACATGAGTGCGTCCAGGTTGAGGTAGAGGAGCCTCCGCTTCATCGGAACTCGTTTGGTCCTTCCGCTTGGGATCATAGTCCTCTTCCTCATCAGTGGTCCAGCCATATGGTTCCAAGTCCCCATAGACCTTGGGGTCAGCAAGGTAATCACCCACATAGCTCTCCCCCTCTGAATCCTAAGAAGACATCTTGACCTAGATCTGCAGCAGATAACAGGTTCGAAACAAAAAACAGAGGAAAACTGTGTGATACGGAGATCAAAACCCTCGGGTATATATATAATGATTTTTTTCTGGACCAGAAGGAGTGCTCCGCAAGAAAACGGAGTCCGGGAGGCACACGAGGTGCCCACAAGCCCTGTAGCCGCGACCAGGGGAGAGGTCGCGGCGACCAAGCTTGTGGCCGCCTCGTGCGCTCTCCGGACTACTTTTTATTTTTCTATTTTTCCATAAATTGCAAAACGGAGAAAATTTCCTACTGGAAAAGTTTTGGAGTCCAATTACTTACCGAAACACATACCTCTTCGTTTTCAGAGTCTGAAACAGGCTGATAAACATCCCTTATGTACTCCTCTGGAGTTATGATAGTGATGATATTGTTCTCAACATTTATGGGAGTACCAGAGATATAATGCTTGATTCTTTGCCCATTTACCACTCTCGGAAAATTACCTTCCGTGTTATTGATTTTGATGGCACCGGAACGATATACTTCCTCGACAACGTAGGGACCTTCCCATTTAGAGAGAAGCTTGTCTGCGAAGAATCTTAAGCGAGAATTATATAGGAGGACATAATCACCTACATTGAACTCATGTTTTTATATTCTTTTATCGTGGCATCTCTTAACCTTTTACTTGAACAACTTGGCATTCTCATATGCCTGGGCCCTCCATTCATCTAATGAACTGATATCAAACAACCGCTTCTCACCGACAAGTTTGAAATCGAAGTTGAGCTCTTTGATTGGCCAATAAGCTTAGTGTTCTAGCTCAAGAGGTAAATGACAGGCCTTACCGTAAACCATTTTATACGGCGACATGCCCATGGGATTCTTATAAGCAGTCCTATAAGCCCATAGTGCATCGTCAAGTTTGCTAGACCAATTATTTCGAGATCTGTTGACAGTCTTTTGTAAGATCAATTTGATCTCCCTATTACTCAACTCCACTAGAGGACTAGACTGAGGATGATAAGGAGATGCAACTCTATGGTTGACATCATACTTAGGGAGCATCTTGCGGAAAAGACCTTGAATGAAGTGTGAACCGCCATCATTCATCAGATATCTAGGGACTCCAAATCTTGGGAAAATGACTTCTTTAAGCATCTTAATAGAGGTGTGGTGATCAGAATTTCTAGTGGGGATAGCTTCTACCCACTTAGTGATGTAATCAACAGCAACTAAGATGTGACTATACCCATTGGAACTCGGGAAGGGTCCCATATAATCAAAGCCCAGACATCAAATGGTTCAATGACAAGCGAATAGTTCATAGGCATTTCCTGACGTTTACTGATGTTCCCTATTCTTTGACATTCGTCACAAGATAAGACAAACTTACGGGCATCCTTGAAGAGAGTGGGCCAATAGAAACCTCATTGCAATACCTTATGAGCAGTTCTATCTCCAGCATGGTGTCCTCCGTAGGCTTCGGAATGACACTTCTGTAGGATTTGTCCCTGTTCATTTTTAGGCACACAACGTCTAATAACACCATCTACTCCTTCCATATAAAGGTGAGGATCATCCCAACAGTAGTGTCTCAAATCAAAGAAGAATTTCTTCTTTTGCTGGTAGGTGAAACTGGGTGGTATGTATTTGGCTACGATATAGTTTGCGTAATCAGCATACCACGGTGCACTTTGTGAAGTGCTGATGACATTCAATTGCTCATGAGGAAAGCTGTCATCAATAGGTCGTGGGTAATCATGGATATTCTCTATCTTGGACAAGTTATCTGCTACAGGGTTATCAGCACCCTTTCGGTCAACAATGTGCAAATCAAATTCCTGTAGCAGGAGAACCCATCTGATTAGCCTAGGCTTAGCGTCCTTCTTCTTCATAAGGTACTTAATAGCAGCATGATCAGAGTGAATAATGACTTTGGAGTCAACTATATAAGATCTGAACTTTTCACATGCAAACACGACTGCTAAAAATTCCTTCTCCGTAGTAACATAGTTTCTTTGGCACTGTCTAGAGTTTTACTAGCGTAGTGAATATTCAACTTCTTGTCAACTCTTTGTCCTAGAACAACACCAACAACATAATCACTAGCATCGCACATGATTTCAAAGGGCAAGTTCCAATCAGGTGGTTGAACAATAGGTGCAGTTATCAAAGCCTTCTTAAGTATTTCGAAAGCTTCCTCACAATCCTCATCAAAAACAAAAGGAACATCCTTTTGCAAGAGGTTGGAAAGAGGCCTAGAAATCTTAAAGAAGTCTTTAATGAACCTTCTATAGAAACCAACATGACCTAGGAAACTTCGTATACCTATGATATCTGTGGGGCAAGGCATTTTCTCAATTGCATCAACCTTAGCCTTGTCAAGTTCAATGCCTTTCTCAGAGATTTTGAGTCCTAAGACGGTGCCTTCATTTACCATGAAGTGGTACTTCTCCCAGTTCAAGACAAGGTTGGTATCTTTGCATCTCTGTAAGACTCGATCAAGGTTGCTGAGGCAATCATCAACGGAAGAACCGTAAATGGAGAAATCATCCATGAAAACCTCAACAATCTTTTCACAAAAGTAGAGAATATAGCCATCATACATCTTTCAAAGGTGGTAGGTGCATTGCATAAGCCAAAAGGCATACGCCTATAAGCTAAGGTACCGAAGGGGCAGGTGAAAGTGGTTTTCTCCTGATCAGATTTTGCAACAGGTATTTGCGAGAAACCTGAATAACCGTCTAGAAAGCAGAAGTGTGTGTGTTTAGATAGCCTTTCTAGCATTTGGTTGATAAACGGCAAAGGATAATGGTCTTTCCTGGTTGCCTTGTTCAGTTTCTGGAAGTCTATCACCATCCTATAGCCAGTAATAATCCTCTGTGGGATTAGTTCATTCTTATCATTAGGAACGACGGTGATACCTCCCTTCTTAGGTACGCACTGTACTGGACTTACCCAATCACTATGAGCAACATGATAAATGATTCCTGCTTCAAGAAGCTTGAATATTTCTTTTCTCACGACCTCTTTCATCCTAGGATTTAACCTCCGTTGATGATCAGCAACTGGCTTAGAATCAGGATCGGTTTTAATCTTGTGCTGACATAGAGTGGGACTAATACCATTAAGATCATCAAGAGTATATCCAATAGCAGCACGGTGCTTCCTCAAAGTTTTTAATAACTTCTTATCTTCGTGATTCGAGAGGTGAGCACTAATTATAACAGGATATATCTCCTTCTCATCAAGATAGGCATACTTAAGTGTATCTGGTAACTGTTTTAGCTTGAACAGAGGATCACCCTTTGGTGGGGGGATCCCCAAGTAGTTCAACAGGCAGATTATTCTTAAGAATAGGATATTGTTCTAAAACAATTATATCTATCTCATCTCTTTCATCCATATGAATATCATTTTCATGCTCAAGCAGATATTGCTCTAAAGGATCCGTAGGAGGCACGGCAATAGAGGCAAGAGCAATGATTTCATCCCTACCAGACGACTCTTTTTCATGGGGTTGTCTTTCAAACTTGGAGAAGTTAAATTCATGAGACACACCTTCGAAACTAACAATGACAGTCTGCCTAATGCAATCAATATGAGCATTGACAGTGTTGAGGAAGGGTCTACCAAATATGATAGGACAAAAGCTATCTTGTGCAGTAGCAAGGACGAGGAAATCAGTAGGATACTTCGTCTTACCACACAGGACTTCTACATCTCTCACAATTCCCACAGGGCAGATAGTGTCTCTATTAGCTAGCGTAATAGTGACATCAATGGGTTCTAACTCAGTGGGTGCAATCTCATCTTTGATTTCATCATATAGGGACCGGGGTATTGCACTAAAACTAGCACCCATATCACATAAACCATGATAACAGTGATCTCCTATCTTGACAGAAACTACGGGCAGGCCAACTACAGGTCCGTATTTGTCTTTCGTGTGAGGTTTAGCAATTCTAGCGGAGTCCTCACAGAATTTGATAACATGCCCGTCTATGTCTTGGGCTAAGCGATCTTTGATAATAGCAACACTAGGTTCAACTCTAATTTCCTCAGGGGGTGCAAGTGGTCTAATGTAACCCCTATGTATCACAGCTGGAGCTTTAGAATAATCCTTTTTCCTAGCAGGGTAAGGTGGTTTCTCAGTGTAGGCACAAGGAACAATATGATCATTATAGGCAATGACTTTCTCTACAACTATATTGGGCTTAACTATGTTGACTTCTACAGGAGGATGATACTGAAAGCACTTCTCTTTGGGAAGATCAATATGAGCAGCAAAAGATTCACACAGAGAAGCTACTATCTCACAGTCAAGTCCATACTTAGTGCTAAAATCTCTAGAAGAGTTTGTTTCAACAAAAGATTTAACGCAATCAAACTGGAAATTCATACCCGACTCCTTACCTTCTTCAAGCTCCCAATCTTCAGAGTTACTTTTGATTCTTTCCAATAAATTCCACTTGTGGCCAATATCCTTCTTCATAAAAGAACCGGTACAAGAAGTGTCAAGCATGGTACGATCTTCATGAGAAAGCCGAGCATAAAAGTTTTGAGTGATAATTTCTCTCGAGAGCTCATGATTGGGGCATGAATATAGCATTGATTTAAGCCTCCCCAAGCTTAAGCTACGCTTTCCTTGTCACGACGCCAAAAGTTATAAATATAATTCCGATCACGATTTACTAAATGCATAGGATAAAACTTTTGATGAAATTCCAATTTCAACCGATTGTAGTCCCATGATCCAGTATCATCACATAGCCTATACCATGTCAATGCCTTATCCTTCAAAGATAAAGGAAAGACTTTCTTATTTTCCTCATCCTCAGGCAAACCTGCAAGCTTAAATAAACCACAAACTTCATCTACATAGATTAGATGCAAGTCTGGATGTGATGATCCATCTCCTGTAAAAGGATTAGCCAGCAGTTTCTCAAGCATACCCGAAGGAAGTTCCTAAAAGATATTTTCAGTAGGTACCTTGGGTTGAGGAGAAACTCCTCGTGCTTCCGTTCGTGGAGAAGATACCCCGAACAAATTCCTCAAAGGAACAGTTTCCATAGTGACAAGTGACAACAAATTTCAGCACAGTATATAAATGTTTCCTTACCAAATTCCACTTACCAAAGGCGCTTCACTCCCTGGCAACGGCGCCAAAAAAGAGTCTTGATGACCCACAAGTATAGGGGATCAATCGTAGTCCTTTCGATAAGTAAGAGTGTCGAACCCAACGAGGAGCACAAGGATCTCATAAACGGTTTTCAGCAAGGTAATAACTGCAAGCACTGAAAGTAGCGGTAACAAGTGACGGTGTAGTGAGGTGAAACGTAACAGGTGAAAAGTAACAAGTAACAAGTAGTAGCACTGGTGCAGCAAAGTGTCCCAATGCCTTTTGTAGCAAGGGACAAGCCTGAACAAAGTCTTATAGGAGGAAAAACGCTCCCGAGGACACACGGGAATTTCTGTCATGCTAGTTTCATCATGTTCATATGATTCGCGTTCGTTACTTTGATAGTTTGATATGTGGGTGGACCAGCGCTTGGGTACTGCCCTTACTTGGACAAGCATCCAACTTTTGATTAACCCCTCTCGCAAGCATCCGCAACTACGAAAGAAGAATTAAGACAATGTCTAACCATAGCATTAAACTAGTGGATCCAAATCAGCCCCTTATGAAGCAACGCATAGACTAGGGTTTAAGCTTCTGTCACTCTAGCAACCCATCATCTACTTACTACTCCCCAATGCCTTCCTCTAGGCACAAATAATGGTGAAGTGTTATGTAGTCGACGTTCACATAACACCACTAGAGGAAAAATAACATACAACATATCAAAATACGGAACGAATACCAAATTCACATGACTATTATTAGCATGACTTATCCCAGGTCCTCATGAACAAAAGTAACTACTCACAAAGCATAATCATAATCATGATCAGAGAGGTAATTAGTAGCATCAAGGATCTGAACATAAACTCTTCCATCAAGTAATCCAACTAGAATCAACTATGAAGAGTAATCAACACTACTAGCAACCTTACTAGAACCAATCGGAGTCGCGAGACGGAGATTCGTTACAAGTGATGAACTAGGGTTTGGATCAGATGGTGCTGATGAAGATCTTGATGGAGATAACTCCCCTCCGACGAGAGGAGTGTTGGTGATGACGATGGCAACGATTTCCCCCTCCGGGAGGGAAGTTTCCCCGGCAGGATCGTCCTACCGGAGCTGTAGATTGGTTCTGCTCAAGTTCCGCCTCGTGGCGGTAGAGAATCCATGAAAAAGATCCGCTTTGATTTTTTTCTGGACAAAACCCTTCATATAGCAGAAGAGGGGGGCCAGTGGGCCACCAGGGTGCCCAAAAGTCCTGTTGTCGTGGCTAGGGGGGCAGGCCGCGGCCACCAGGCTTGTGGGCCCCTGGTAGCTCCCCTCTGGTACTTCTTTCGCCCAATATTTTTTATATATTCCCAAAAAATTCCACGTTGATTTTCAGAGCATTTGGAGTTGCGCAGAATAGATGACTCAGACTTGCTCCTTTTCCAGTCCAGAATTCCAGCTGCCGGTATTCTCCCTCTTCAAATAAACCTTTCAAAATAAGAGAGTAAAGGCATAAGAATGGTACCAAAAAGTATAATAACAGTCCATAAAGCGATAAATATCAACATCAAAGCATGATGCAAAATGGACGTATCACCTCCCCCCTTTCCCATGAGGGGGCTGACGGCAAAGGGGGGAACTAAGCCCCTCTCTCTCCCCTCTTTGCCGTCTGCCATCCCCCCTTTGCCATGAGGGGGCAGACGGCAAAGGGGGGAACCAAGCCCCTCTCTCTCCCCTCTTTGCCGTCTTCCATCCCCCCTTTCCCATGAGGGGGCAGACGGCAAAGGGGGGAACCAAGCCCCTCTCTCTCCCCTCTTTGCCGTATGCCATCCCCCTTTGCCATGTGGGGGCAGACGGCAAAGAGGGGAACCAAGCCCCTCTCTCTCCCCTCTTTGCCGTCTGCCATCCCCCCTTTGCCATGTGGGGGCAGACGGCAAAGGGGGGAACCAGCATTTTTCACAATAATCAGGATATATAAATATATATTTGACAAAACTAAATTTGTTTCCGTACTCATAACCATATTAAAATAACTTTCATCCATAGTACATACATAATATGCAAGTTCCATCCATACCAAACCATATATTACACCAGTTTCATCCACATGCATACAAAGTTTCATATATATCCATATACTACAATAGTTTGAATACAAGCTTCTGTGAAGCCATGGTACAAGAAATCATCTTCAAGCATTCCATCAATATAATCCAAGCTTCTCGTGAAGTAAATGTAATCTGCAAAATGACAAATAAGAAAGTTAGAAGAATAATACTAGATGAAGAAGTATATAGGTTATTTTGGAGAGAAATTAGCTAAGTATAGGCCATTTAATAGCTAAGTTATGTGGAATAGGTCATCTTGGAGCTACATAGCCTTATTATGTCATTGAGGAGAGAACTTAGCTAAGTATTGGTCATTCTAGAGCTAACTTGGATAAAATATGTCATTTTGTAGCCAACTATGATTATTAATCCATTTTGACCTTATTATGTCATTTTGGAGCTAAATTAGTCATTTTAATGAGCTAACCAAGGTTCTTATGATGTTTTTACCTACCTATGCTAATTATGTCATTTTGGACGATAATTAGCTAAGTATGTCTTTGTTGGGGCAAATAACCTACGTAGAAGAAGAAAGAGAAGAATCAAGAAGAGAAGAAGCAAGAAGAGAAGAAGAAGGAGAAGAAAAAGAAGAAGAAGAAGAAGGAGGAGGAGGAGGAGAAGGAGGAGGAGAAGGAGAAGGAAGAGGACAAGAAGAAGAAAAGAAGAAGGACAAGAAGAAGGAGAAGAAGGAGAAGAAGGAGGAGAAGAAGGAGAATGAGCTTCTCTCCTCCTTCTCCTTCTCCTTCTCCTTCTTCTTCCTCCTTCTCCTTCTTCTTCTCTTCTTGTTCTTCTTCATTCCTTTCATTTTTCCTCTTTCTTCTCCTCGTGTCCCCTTCTTCGGGCTAAATTAGCTAAGAATGCCTTTTTGGAGCTAATTATGTCATTTCGAGGATAATTAGCTAAGTATAGGTCATGTTTTATTAAATAGACCATTTTGGAGCTAAGTAAGCTAATTATGTCATTTAGGTGGAAGCCTAGCTAACTTGGGTAAAATGTGTCATTCCGGAGCAAACTATGCTTATTAAGCCATTTTGGATCTAGCTAAGCTAATTATAGGCCATTTAATACCTATGTTAGGGGGAATAGGTCATCTTGCACCTACGTAAGCCTTATTATGTCATTTAGGAGAGAACTTAGCTAACTATAGGTCATTTTTTATTAAATAGGTCATTTTGGAGCTAACTAAGCTAATTATGTCATTTAGGTGGAAGCCTAGCTAACTATAGGTCGTTTCGGAGCTCACTTGGGTTAAATATGTCATTTTGAAGCTAACTATGCTTATTAAGCCATACTGGAGCTAAATTGGCTAATTATATCATTTAGGTGGAAGCCAAGCTAAGTATATAATATTCATGAGCTAACCAAAGTTCTTATGCCATTTTGAGCTTATTATTTCATTTTTTGGCTAAATTGATCATTTTAATGAGCTAACCAAGGTTCTTATGATGTTTTTACCTAACTAAGCTAATTATGTCATTTTGTAGGATAATTAGCCAATTTAGTCTTTCTTGGATGAGTCTAATATACGTAGAAGAAGAGAAAGAGAAGAAGCAAGAAGAGAAGAAGAAGTAAAAGAAGAAGGAGGAGGAGGAGGAGGAGAAGGAGAAGGAAGAGGAGAAGAAGAATAAAAGAAGAAGGAGAAGGAGAAGGAGGAAGAAGGAGGAAGAAGAAGGAGAAGGAGGAGCTCCTTCTCCTTCTTCTCCTTATTCTTATCCTTCTTCTTCTCTTCTTCTTCTTCTTCCTTCCTTTCATTTTTCCTCTTTCTTCTCCTCTTGTCCCCTTCTTCGGGCTAAATTAGCTAAGAATGCCTTTTTGGAGCTAATTATGTCATTTCGAGGATAGTTAGCTAAGCATAGGTCATGTTTTATTAATAGACCATTTTGGAGCTAACTAAGCTAATTATGTCATTTAGGTGGAAGCTTAGCTAACTATAGGTCGTTTCGGAGCTAACTTGGGTAAAATGTGTCATTCCGGAGCAAACTATGGTATTAAGCCATTTTGGATCTAGTTAGGCTAATTATAGGCCATTTGATACCTAAGTTAGGGGGAATAGGTCATCTTGCAGCTACGTAAGCCTTATTATCTCATTTAGGAGAGAACTTAGCTAACTATAGGTCATTTTTTATTAAATATGTCATTTTGGAGCTAACTAACCTAATTATGTCATTTAGGTGGAAGCCTAGCTAACTATAGGTCGTTTCGGAGCTCACTTAGGTAAATATGTCATTTTGGAGCTAACTATGCTTATTAAGCCATATTGGAGCTAAATTGGCTAATTATATCATGTAGGTGGAAGCCAAGCTAAGTATATAATATTCATGAGCTAACAAAGGTTCTTATGCCATTGTGAGCTCATTATTTCATTTTTTAGCTAAATTGGTCATTTTAATGAGCTAACCAAGGTTCTTATGATGTTTTCACCTAACTAAGCTAATTATGTCATTTTGTAGGATAATTAGCCAATTTAGTCTTTCTTGGATGAGTCTACGCTACGTGGAAGAAGAGAAAGTGAAGAAGCAAGAAGAGAAGAAGAAGTAAAAGAAGAAGGAGGAGGAGGAGGAGAAGGAGAAGGAAGAGGAGAAGAAGAAGAAAAGAAGAAGGAGAAGGGGAAGGAGGAAGAAGGAGGAAGAAGAAGGAGAAGGAGGAGCTCCTTCTCCTTCTTCTCCTTCTTCTCCTCCTTCTTCTCCTTCTTCTTCTCTTCTTCTTCTTCTCTTCTTCTTCTTCTTCCTTCCTTTCATTTTTCCTCTTTCTTCTCCTCTTGTCCCCTTCTTCGGGCTAAATTAGCTAAGAATGCCTTTTTGGAGCTAATTATGTTATTTCGAGAATAATTAGCTAACTATAGGTCATGTTTTATTAAATAGACCATTTTGGAGCTAACTAAGCTAATTATGTCATTTAGGTGGAAGCCTAGCTAACTATAGGTCATTTCGGAGCTAACTTGGGTAAAATGTGTCATTCCGGAGCAAACTATGCTTATTAAGCCATTTTGGATCTAGCTAAGCTAATTATTGGCCATTTAGTACCTAAGTTAGGGGGAATAGGTCATCTTGCAGCTACATAAGGCTTATTCTGTCATTTAGGAGAGAACTTAGCTAACTATAGGTCATTTTTTTACTAAATAGGTCATTTTGGAGCTAACTAAGCTAATTATGTCATTTAGCTGGAAGCCTAGCTAACTATAGGTCGTTTTGGAGCTCACTTGGGTTAAATATGTCATTTTGGAGCTAACTATGCTTATTAAGCCATATTGGAGCTAAATTGGCTAATTATATCATTTAGGTGGAAGCCAAGCTAAGTGTATAATATTCATGAGCTAACCAAGGTTCTTATGCCATTTTGAGCTTATTATTACATTTTTTAGCTAAATTGGTCATTTTAATGAGCTAACCAAGGTTCTTATGATGTTTTCACCTAACTAAGCTAATTATGTCATTTTGTAGGATAATTAGCCAATTTAGTCTTTCTTGGATGAGTCTAAGCTACGTAGAAGAAGAGAAAGAGAAGAAGCAAGACGAGAAGAAGAAGTAAAAGAAGAAGGAGGAGGCGGAGGAGGTCGAGAAGGAGAAGGAAGAGGAGAAGAAGAAGAAAAGAAGAAGGAGAAGGAGAAGGAGGAAGAAGGAGGAAGAAGAAGGAGAAGGAGGAGCTCCTTCTCCTTCTTCTCCTCCTTCTCCTTCTTCTTATCCTTCTTCTTCTCTTCTTCTTCTTCTCTTCTTCTTCTTCTTCCTTCCTTTAATTTTTCCTGTTTCTTCTCCTCTTGTCCCCTTCTTCGGGCTAAATTAGCTAAGAATGCCTTTTCGGAGCTAATTATGTCATTTAGGTGGAAGCCTATCTAACTATAGGTCATTTCAGAGCTAACTTGGGTAAAATAGGTCATTCCGGAGCGAACTATGCTTATTAAGCCATTTTGGATCTAGCTAACCTAATTATAGGCCATTTAATACCTAAGTTACGGGGAATAGGTCATCTTCGAGCTACCTAAGCCTTATTATGTCATTTAGGAGAGAACTTAGCTAAGTATATGTAATTTTTATTAAAACACTTGAAATAACATACCATTATCATCATCACGGCGGTGAAGCACGGTGGCTCTGGCTTGTTTCACCTGGAGAAGGCTGCCCTGGAGAAGGCTCCACTGTAGAAGGGTCGTCCGATGCGTTTCGGGAGATATTCTGCACCAAACATCGTTTGCAATGTGTCGTTAGCATGAGGACACTCTTAAGATCACTGCACTGAAATGAAACTCACCGTCCCCGCCATGTTAATGACTGGCATCGGCGGAGGGACTTGGCCGCTTTTCTATCACATAGACTATACATTAGGTTTCGACAAGTCAAACTTTTTATTTATTAATGAAACGGACATTAAAATGCAAGATTTGAAATAACATGAAGAGGAAACTTACCACGAAGAGCTCGTATATGGCCCGGTTAGACGCATCATTCCGTACCCTCGCCACCTCCACCAATGCAGTCGTCCTCTCCTCCAGCTCCCCCATCTCCTTATCCTTCTCCGCCATAGCCGCCTGCATTGCCTCTCTCTCTTTGTGAATAGCAGCCTGCAACACAACTCATTGTTAGCATTGTAAACATATTTGTTCCAACGCACAACATAATGCGGAAAGATAGTTGAGTCCATTAAACTAACCTCGATGGCGAGCTCGACTGGCCGTGGACGAGGTGTTATCTCCGGATAGGAGCTCATTTGGCGTGCCTTTATCTGCCGGAGAGTGCTAGGATAACGTATAAGGCCGTCTCCAATGGCGATCGAGACATGGGGCCTCCCGTTGCCAGCTATCATCACCAACTCTGGATCAATAGGCCCCTCGCTCGGGTTAAAGTCCTCCCCTTTCCTCGCCTTCCCGTGATCTCTGTACTTCACGAGTTTGTGGTGGGAGGAGATGTTGGTGAAGTTTTCTGGATGCTCGAGGTCAGACTCAGAGAATGCCTTGACCTTCTTGTACGAGGCAGTATGGGCCATCGCATACATGTCGTACATCTGTGGCACCTCCGTCTTATTGTGATGCGCCTAAAAGAGAGAGAGGAAAATTGTATTAGTAAAGGGCTCAAGATAGCATTAAGAATGAATTGCACGAGGAATGAAGCAAACCACATACCCAGTGTTGGGGAACGTCGCATGGGAAACAAAAATTTTCCTACGCGCACGAAGACCTATCATGGTGATGTCCATCTACGAGAGGGGATGAGTGATCTACGTACCCTTGTAGATCGTACAGCAGAAGCGATGTGAGATCGCGGTTGATGTAGTGGAACGTCCTCACGTCCCTCGATCCGCCCCGCGAACAATCCCGCGATCAGTCCCACGATCTAGTACCGAACGGACGGCACCTCCGCGTTCAGCACACGTACAGCTCGACGATGATCTCGGCCTTCTTGATCCAGCAAGAGAGACGGAGAGGTAGAAGAGTTCTCCGGCAGCGTGACGGCGCTCCGGAGGTTGGTGATGATCTTGTCTCAGCAGGGCTCCGCCCGAGCTCCGCGGAAACACGATCTAGAGGAAAAACTATGGAGGTATGTGGTCGGGCAGCCGTGAGAAAGTCGTCTCAAATCTGCCCTAAAAGCCCCATATATATAGGAGGAGGGAGAGAGACCTTGCCTTGGGGTCCAAGGGACCCCAAGGGGTTCGGCCGAGCCAGGGGGGAGGACTCTCCCCCCCAAACCGAGTCCTACTTGGTTTGGTGGGAGGGAGTCCTTCCCCCTTCCCACCTCTCCCTTTTTTTTCTTTCCTTTGATATTTTCTCTTCCTTGGCGCATAGGATTTGGTGGGCTGTCCCACCAGCCCACTAAGGGCTGGTGTGACCCCCCCAAATACCTATGGGCTTCCCCGGAGTGGGTTGCCCCCCTCCGGTGAACCCCCGGAACCCATTCGTCATTCCCGGTACATTCCCGGTAACTCCGATAACCTTCCGGTAATCAAATGAGGTCATCCTATATATCAATCTTCGTTTCCGGACTATTCCGGAAACCCTCGTGACGTCCGTGATCTCATCCGGGACTCCGAACAACATTCGGTAACCAACCAGATAACTCAAATACGCATAAAACAACGTCGAACCTTAAGTGTGCAGACCCTGCGGGTTCGAGAACTATGTAGACATGACCCGAGAGACTCCTCGGTCAATATCCAATAGCGGGACCTGGATGCCCATATTGGATCCTACATATTCTACGAAGATCTTATCGTTTGAACCTCAGTGCCAAGGATTCGTATAATCCCGTATGTCATTCCCTTTGTCCTTCGGTATGTTACTTGCCCGAGATTCGATCGTCAGTATCCGCATACCTATTTCAATCTCGTTTACCGGCAAGTCTTTTTACTCGTTCCGTAATACAAGATCCCGCAACTTACACTAAGTTACATTGCTTGCAAGGCTTGTGTGTGATGTTGTATTATCGAGTGGGCCCCGAGATACCTCTCCGTCACACGGAGTGACAAATCCTAGTTTTGATCCATACTAACTCCACTAACACCTTCGGAGATACCTGTAGAGCATCTTTATAGTCACCCAGTTACGTTGCGACGTTTGATACACACAAAGCATTCCTCCGGTGTCAGTGAGTTATATGATCTCATGGTCATAGGAATAAATACTTGACACGCAGAAAACAGTAGCAACAAAATGACACGATCAATCATGCTACGTCTATTAGTTTGGGTCTAGTCCATCACGTGATTCTCCTAATGACGTGATCCAGTTATCAAGCAACAACACCTTGTTCATAATCAGAAGACACTGACTATCATCGATCAACTGGCTAGCCAACTAGAGGCATGCTAGGGACGGTGTTTTGTCTATGTATCCACACATGTAAATGAGTCTTCATTCAATACAATTATAGCATGGATAATAAACTATTATCTTGATACAGGAATTATAATAATAACTATACATTTATTATTGCCTCTAGGGCATAATTCCAACAGTCTCCCACTTGCACTAGAGTCAATAATCTAGCCCTCACATCACCATGTGAATTACATTGTAATAAATCTAACACCCATACAGTTCTGGTGTCGATCATGTTTTGGCCGTGGAAGAGGTTTAGTCAGCGGGTCTGCTACATTCAGATCCGTGTGCACTTTGCATATATTTACGTCCTCCTCCTCGACGTAGTCGCGGATGAGGTTGAAGCGTCGTTTGATGTGTCTGGTCTTCTTGTGAAACCTTGGTTCCTTTGCTAAGGCAATGGCACCAGTGTTGTCACAGAACAAGGTTATTGGATCCAGTGCACTTGGCACCACTCCAAGATCCGTCATGAACTGCTTCATCCACACACCCTCCTTAGCCGCCTCCGAGGCAGCCATGTACTCCGCTTCACATGTAGAATCTGCTACTACGCTTTGCTTGGAACTGCACCAGCTTACTGCACCCCCATTAAGAATAAATACGTATCCGGTTTGCGACTTAGAGTCGTCCGGATCTGTGTCAAAGCTTGCATCAACGTAACCTTTTACGGCGAGCTCTTCGTCACCTCCATACACGAGAAACATCTCCTTAGTCCTTTTCAGGTACTTCAGGATATTCTTGACTGCCGTCCAGTGACCCACTCCTGGATTACTCTGGAACCTGCCTGCCATACTTATGGCCAGGCTGACATCCGGTCTAGTGCACAGCATTGCATACATGATAGAGCCTATGGCTGAAGCATAGGGGACGGAGCGCATATGCTCTCTATCTTCATCAGTTGCTGGGCACTGAGTCTTACTCAATCTCGTACCTTGTAACACTGGCAAGAACCCTTTCTTGGACTGTTCCATTTTGAACCTCTTCAAAACTTTATCAAGGTATGTGCTTTGTGAAAGCCCTATCAGGCGTCTTGATCTATCTCGATAGATCTTAATGCCTAGAATGTAAGCAGCTTCTCCTAGGTCCTTCATAGAGAAACTTTTATTCAAATAACCTTTTATGCTCTCCAAAAGCTCTACGTTGTTTCCAATCAGTAATATGTCATCCACATATAATATTAGAAACGCCACAGAGCTCCCACTCACTTTCTTGTAAATACAAGATTCTCCAACCACTTGTATAAACCCAAATGCTTTGATCACCTCATCAAAGCGTTTGTTCCAACTCCGAGATGCTTGCACCAGTCCATAAATGGATCGCTGGAGCTTGCACACTTTGTCAGCATTTTCAGGATCGACAAAACCTTCGGGTTGCATCATATACAACTCTTCCTTAAGGAAACCGTTAAGGAACGCCGTTTTGACATCCATCTGCCAGATTTCATAATCGAAAAATGCAGCTATTGCTAACATGATTCTGACGGACTTAAGCATCGCTACGGGAGAGAAAGTCTCATCGTAGTCAATTCCTGGAACTTGTGAAAAACCCTTTGCCACAAGTCGAGCTTTATAAACGGTCACATTACCGTCAGCGTCCGTCTTCCTTTTAAAGATCCATTTGTTCTGAATAGCCTTGCGGCCCTCAGGTAGTATCTCCAAAGTCCATACTTTGTTCTTATACATGGATCCTATCTCGGATTTCATGGCTTCTAGCCATTTGTTGGAATCTGGGTCCACCATTGCTTCTTCATAATTTGCAGGTTCATTGTTGTCTAACAACATGATTGTCAAGACGGGATTACCGTACCACTCTGGAGCAGCGCGTGATCTCGTCGACCTGCGTGGTTCAACAGAAACTTGAACTGGAGTTTCATGATCATCATCATTAACTTCCTCCTCAACTGGCGTCGCAATCACAGGGGTTTCCCCTTGCCCTGCGCCACCATCCAGAGGGATGAGAGGTTCGACAACCTCGTCAAGTTCTATCTTCCTCCCACTCAATTCTCTCGAGAGAAACTCCTTCTCGAGAAAAGTTCCGTTCTTAGCAACAAACACTTTGCCCTCGGATTTGAGATAGAAGGTGTACCCAACTGTCTCTTTTGGGTAGCCTATGAAGACGCACTTTTCCGCTTTGGGTTCCAGCTTTTCAGGCTGAAGCTTTTTGACATAAGCATCACATCCCCAAACTTTAAGAAACGATAACTTTGGCCTTTTGCCACACCACAGTTCGTATGGTGTCGTCTCAACGGATTTCGATGGTGCCCTATTTAAAGTGAATGCAGCTGTTTCTAATGCATAACCCCAAAACGATAACGGCAAATCAGTAAGAGACATCATAGATCGCACCATTTCTAATAAAGTACGATTACGACGTTCGGACACACCATTACGCTGTGGTGTTCCAGGCGGTGTTAACTGCGAAACAATTCCACATTGTTTTAAGTGAGTACCAAACTCGAAACTCAGATATTCACCCCCACGATCAGACCGCAGGAACTTGATCTTCTTGTTACGATGATTTTCTACTTCACTCTGAAAATGCTTGAACTTTTCAAATGTTTCAGACTTGTGCTTCATTAAGTAGACATAACCATATCTACTCAAATCGTCAGTGAAGGTGAGAAAATAACGATATCCGCCGCGTGCCTCCACGCTCATCGGACCACACACATCGGTATGTATGATTTCCAATAAGTCACTTGCACGCTCCATTGTTCCGGAGAACGGAGTTTTAGTCATCTTGCCCATGAGGCATGGTTCGCAAGTGTCAAGTGAATCAAAGTCAAGTGACTCCAAAAGTCCATCAGCATGGAGTTTCTTCATGCGCTTTACACCAATATGACCCAAGCGGCAGTGCCACAAAAATATGGCGCTATCATTGTTTACTCTTACTCTTTTGGTCTCAATGTTATGTATATGCGTATCTCTATCGAGATTCAATATGAACAATCCTCTCACATTCGGTGCATGACCATAAAAGATGTTACTCATAGAAATCGAACAACCATTATTCTCAGACTTAAAAGAGTAACCGTCTCGCAATAAACAAGATCCGGATATAATGTTCATGCTCAAAGCAGGCACTAAATAACAATGATTTAAATTCATCACTAATCCCGATGGTAGTTGAAGTGACACGGTGCCGACGGCGATTGCATCAACTTTGGAACCGTTTCCTACGCGCATCGTCACTTCGTCTTTCGCCAGCCTCCGTCTATTCCGCAGTTCCTGTTTCGAGTTGCAAATGTGAGCAACAGAACCGGTATCGAATACCCAGGCACTACTACGAGAGCCGGTTAAGTACACATCAATAACATGTATATCAAATATACCTGATTTTTCTTTGCCCGCCTTCTTATCTGCCAGATACTTGGGGCAATTGCGCTTCCAGTGACCCATACCCTTGCAATAGAAGCACTCTGTTTCAGGCTTAGGTCCAGCCTTGGGTTTCTTCGGCGGATTGGCAACAGGCTTGCCGCTCTTCTTCGAATTGCCCTTCTTGCCTTTGCCGTTTCTCTTGAAACTAGTGGTCTTGCTCACCATCAACACTTGATGTTCTTTACGGAGTTCAGACTCTGCGACTTTCAGCATCGCAAACAACTCGCCGGGAGACTTGTTCATCCCTTGCATGTTGTAGTTCAACACAAAGCCTTTATAGCTTGGCGGCAGTGATTGGAGGATTCTGTCAGTGATAGCTTCTTGCGGGAGTTCAATCCCTAGTTCAGCTAGACGGTTTGAGTACCCAGACATCTTGAGCACATGTTGACTGACAGACGAGCTTTCCTCCATCTTGCAAGCATAGAATTTATCGGAGGTCTCATACCTCTCGATCCGGGCGTTCTTCTGAAAGATAAACTTCAACTCCTGGAACATCTCAAATGCTCCATGACGCTCAAAGCGACGTTGAAGTCCCGGCTCTAAGCCATACAAGACTGCACATTGAACTATTGAGTAGTCCTCCTTACGTGCTAGCCAAGCGTTCTTAACATCCTGATCAGCCGTAGCGGGTGGTTCATCTCCTAGCGCAGCATTAAGGACATAATCCTTCTTTCCAGCTTGTAAGATTAGCCTAAGATTACGAGCCCAGTCTACAAAGTTGCTTCCATCATCTTTCAACTTAGCTTTCTCTAGGAACGTATTAAAATTGAGGATGACACTTGCGTGAGCCATGATCTACAACACAAATATATTCAAAGTGGACTTTAGACTATGTTCAAGATAATTAGAGTTCAACTTAATCAAATTATATGCTAAACTCCCACTCAAAAAGTACATCTCTCTAGTCATTTGAGTGGTTCATGATCCACTTACGCTATCCCAAGTCCGATCATCACGTGAGTCGAGAGTAGTTTCAGTGGTAAGCATCCCTATGCTAATCATATCAACTATATGATTCATGATCGACCTTTCGGTCTCATGTGTTCCGAGGCCATGTCTGCACATGCTAGGCTCGTCAAGCTTAACCCGAGTGTTCCGCGTGCGCAACTGTTTTGCACCCGTTGTATGTGAACGTTGAGTCTATCACACCCGATCATCACGTGGTGTCTCGAAACGACGAACTGTAGCAACGGTGCACAGTCGGGGAGAACACAATTTCGTCTTGCAATTTTAGTGAGAGATCACCTCATAATGCTACCGTCGTTCTAAGCAAAATAAGGTGCATAAAAGGATTAACATCACATGCAATTCATAAGTGACATGATATGGCCATCATCACGTGCTTCTTGATCTCCATCACCAAAGCACCGGCACGATCTTCTTGTCACCGGCGCCACACCATGATCTCCATCATCATGATCTCCATCAACGAGTCGCCATCGGGGTTGTCGTGCTACTAATGCTATCACTACTAAAGCTACATCCTAGCAAAATAGTAAACGCATCTGCAAGCACATATGTTAGTATAAAGACAACCCTATGGCTCCTGCCGGTTGCCGTACCATCGACGTGCAAGTCGATATTTCTATTACAACATGATCATCTCATACATCCAATATATCACATCACATCATTGGCCATATCACATCACAATCATACCCTGCAAAAACAAGTTAGACGTCCTCTAATTTTGTTGTTGCATGTTTTACGTGGTGACCAAGGGTATCTAGTAGGATCGCATCTTACTTACGCAAACACCACAACGGAGATATATGAGTTGCTATTTAACCTCATCCAAGGACCTCCTCGGTCAAATCCGATTCAACTAAAGTTGGAGAAACCGTCACTTGCCAGTCATCTTTGAGCAAAGGGGGTTACTCGTAACGATGAAACCAGTCTCTCGTAAGCGTACGAGTAATGTCGGTCCAAGCCGCTTCGATCCAACAATACCGCGGAATCAAGAAAAGACTAAGGAGGGCAGCAAAACGCACATCACCGCCCACAAAACCTTTTGTGTTCTACTCGAGAAGACATCTACGCATGAACCTAGCTCATGATGCCACTGTTGGGGAACGTCGCATGGGAAACAAAATTTTTCCTACGCGCACGAAGACCTATCATGGTGATGTCCATCTACGAGAGGGGATGAGTGATCTACGTACCCTTGTAGATCGTACAGAAGAAGCGATGTGAGATCGCGGTTGATGTAGTGGAACGTCCTCACGTCCCTCGATCCGCCCCGCGAACAATCCCGCGATCAGTCCCACGATCTAGTACCGAACGGACGGCACCTCCGCGTTCAGCACACGTACAGCTCGACGATGATCTCGGCCTTCTTGATCCAGCAAGAGAGACGGAGAGGTAGAAGAGTTCTCCGGCAGCGTGACGGCGCTCCGGAGGTTGGTGATGATCTTGTCTCAGCAGGGCTCCGCCCGAGCTCCGCGGAAACACGATCTAGAGGAAAAACTATGGAGGTATGTGGTCGGGCAGCCGTGAGAAAGTCGTCTCAAATCTGCCCTAAAAGCCCCATATATATAGGAGGAGGGAGGGAGACCTTGCCTTGGGGTCCAAGGGACCCCAAGGGGTTCGGCCGAGCCAGGGGGGAGGACTCTCCCCCCCCAAACCGAGTCCTACTTGGTTTGGTGGGAGGGAGTCCTTCCCCCTTCCCACCTCTCCCTTTTTTTTTCTTTCCTTTGATATTTTCTCTTCCTTGGCGCATAGGATTTGGTGGGCTGTCCCACCAGCCCACTAAGGGCTGGTGTGACCCCCCCAAATACCTATGGGCTTCCCCGGAGTGGGTTGCCCCCCTCCGGTGAACCCCCGGAACCCATTCGTCATTCCCGGTACATTCCCGGTAACTCCGATAACCTTCCGGTAATCAAATGAGGTCATCCTATATATCAATCTTCGTTTCCGGACTATTCCGGAAACCCTCGTGACGTCCGTGATCTCATCCGGGACTCCGAACAACATTCGGTAACCAACCATATAACTCAAATACGCATAAAACAACGTCGAACCTTAAGTGTGCAGACCCTGCGGGTTCGAGAACTATGTAGACATGACCCGAGAGACTCCTCGGTCAATATCCAATAGCGGGACCTGGATGCCCATATTGGATCCTACATATTCTACGAAGATCTTATCGTTTGAACCTCAGTGCCAAGGATTCGTATAATCCCGTATGTCATTCCCTTTGTCCTTCGGTATGTTACTTGCCCGAGATTCGATCGTCAGTATCCGCATACCTATTTCAATCTCGTTTACCGGCAAGTCTTTTTACTCGTTCCGTAATACAAGATCCCGCAACTTACACTAAGTTACATTGCTTGCAAGGCTTGTGTGTGATGTTGTATTACCGAGTGGGCCCCGAGATACCTCTCCGTCACACGGAGTGACAAATCCCAGTTTTGATCCATACTAACTCAACTAACACCTTCGGAGATACCTGTAGAGCATCTTTATAGTCACCCAGTTACGTTGCGACGTTTGATACACACAAAGCATTCCTCCGGTGTCAGTGAGTTATATGATCTCATGGTCATAGGAATAAATACTTGACACGCAGAAAACAGTAGCAACAAAATGACACGATCAATCATGCTACGTCTATTAGTTTGGGTCTAGTCCATCACGTGATTCTCCTAATGACGTGATCCAGTTATCAAGCAACAACACCTTGTTCATAATCAGAAGACACTGACTATCATCGATCAACTGGCTAGCCAACTAGAGGCATGCTAGGGACGGTGTTTTGTCTATGTATCCACACATGTAAATGAGTCTTCATTCAATACAATTATAGCATGGATAATAAACTATTATCTTGATACAGGAATTATAATAATAACTATACATTTATTATTGCCTCTAGGGCATAATTCCAACACCCAGTTCTCGCCAAATTGGATTAAGTTGACACTCCCTGGATGGTGTGGCACACCAACCATTTTGCCACGCCTCTCCTTGGCATTGTTGTGGCTGGCCTCCCACGTTTCGGAGCACCACTGATCCACCAAGGCCTCCCAACAATCCATCTTATCCACATACCATCTCGGGGGCACCTAAGTTAATAAATAGAAATTTGAGCGCGTAAGAACCAAATCAAGGAAACTAACTAGAAAGCCTTAATAATATGTAATTACCTTCATGTAATGCTCCTTCTCCATCTAAGAATCACGGCACTTCGCCTTGTCCTTCCTAATATGCCGTGTGGCATAGTAGTCTCGAACAACATGTACCCGAGCCTCGTGCCGAAAGTTTTGAAGTAGGCGGCGACATTCGGTTTCGATAACCTTTGCCGCGTCCTCCTCGTATCCCTCCTCACACCTGTAGTAGGTCTGCAAACGAGACAACGCCGATTAGTACAATAACTTGCTATGGTTGATTTATAATTGTGTGAAGGAGAAATTACCCAGAACTGTCGGATCGCAATATGTCGGCCCTCGTGTGGCACAAAACACCGTCGATCTCCACCTCCGGCGGGGCCGGGGCACCTAAGTAGTGCTCCCAGGTCATTCCTACCTCTCGCTCCCGACCGGGCAACATAACAAACCCTGGGAAGTTTTTACGGCAAAGCACACCAAGGACGATGTTGGGCTTGCGGACACCCTTGGCAACAATCCAACCCCTACAGTATGACAAATTAAAGCCAAAACATTAGATATTTGAGAAAACATGAATGCAAAAGGTTAAATAAGAGTAAATTAACTTACTTGTCCCCATTTGGCCTAATCGACCACCTCTGCTCGGGGGTCGCTGGCACGAGCGGGAGCCCCGAACTACCACGCTGGTAGAGGGTAGCCCCCTCACCCAGCTCCTCGTCGCTACCAGCATGGCCACTTGGCTCAGCCCAGGTATCCCACTGGGTCTCTGGGGACGTACCCTCATCCCTGCTTTGCTCCAGAGTCGCCTGGAATGAAGCCTCTGGGACACGAGTCTTGTGGGTCGAAGGCTCATCGACCTGAGGCTCGTCGACCCGAGGCTCGTGAACCGGAGACCGTGTAGCCTCCACCTCAGACGAATCCACCCTAGAAGTCCTGTGCTCAGGTGAATCAGCTTGGGGTGGTGGCGGAGACCGTGTCGCCTCCACCTCAGAAGGCGTGGAAGCCACCGCCCTACCTCTCCCGCGGCCACGTGTACCTTTAGTACAACATAAATACCAACATGAGTAATAAAATGTATATAAATACCAATATGCATATAACATGAGTACAACATACATACCAACATGAATACAACGTGTACCTTTAGTACCTCTCGGCTTCGCGGGGCGTCGACCTCCTCTCACGGGGGGCGCTCCTTGCATAGTTGAGAGCAACACTCTCCGAAGAGGCGAGGAAGGAATGGAAGTACCCATCCCATCACCCGTCGACAAGAACGAGCCACAGAGTGCTTTCGACCCTTTCCCACCATCTTTCAACACCTGTCATGACAAAGAGTAAATGAAATTAGTACAACATAAATACCAACATGAGTAATAAAATGTATATAATTTAAGTGTATCATCGTCATAAATACCAACATGACAAATAAAAGTTGAATACCTAACATGAACTCAAAATTTATATATAGTATAATAGTTGAAAACCTGACATGAACTAATAACAATCGTGCTCGTCTATATATGCTTCGGGGTCAATATATGCATCATGATCATCACTATCATCAATAAATGCATCATCATCATCACTATCACGAAGAACATGTGGAAGGCCACCATTATGTAATCGGTCAAGAAGTGACAGGTCATCCGCAGCAGTAACCTCTTCTTCTTGCAGCTCTTCCTGTTCGGGCTGAGGGGTTAAGACGGATTCACCGTTGCTGTCTACTTCAATGTTCTGGGGTGAAGTAGAGCGGTTCTTGAAACGTTTCTTGGACATACATGTTTCTTGGAAGAATTCTCCATCATATGTGTCTGGGTTAATGTGAGGTTCGTAATCCTCTTCATTGAGGGTAGGTGGTCTAAATTGTGGTGGCACTTCATAAACGACATCCCAACCTTTGAGATTTGGATCAGTTTGGCAAGCCCATGGTAGATAGAAAACTTGTGTCGCCTGTTGAGCCGTAATATAGACATCGGGAACATCTAAGTGGGTGTTTTGGTTGATTTCGACTAGTCCTATATGTTCATGAGGCCTTCTAGTCTCCCTCGACTCAAACCAATAACATTTGAAGACTACGACGGTCGGTGGGTTTTCACCATAGAATAAAAGTTCATAAATTGCTTCAACTCTTCCATAATACTCGGTGCCTCCTTCACCGATAGCAGAGACGGAACAATTTGTAGTCTTTAGGTCGGGCATAGATAGCTCTTTGCCAAAGGTACGAAAGTGAAACCCGTTGATGTTGTATTTGTCAAATGAACGGACCTTATAGTCAAAACCATTAGCGACTTGTCTCAACTCAGCGTCCATAGACTCTGCATCAGCCTACAAGTTTAATAGAAAAGAATGGATGCATTAGCCGCAAATTAGACCAAGAAATCAAATGGGCCCTTAATGGTAATTAATTACCCTTTGTTTGAACCAAGAGATGAAATCGGGATAGTCACCTCCATGCTTTGCGAGAAGCTCATACTCTTCGACGGAATCCTTTTCGATGACCGCTCCATCCGAGAATTCGGCGACGTATCAACTATATCAAATATCCGGGAATAAGAGTAGTTCAAAGCAATTAGAAGTTGCGGAACAATAATTTACCAAGAACTTACTCGATGTATGGCCACACTTCTGTTAGGTTGGTGAAGATATACAATGAAATGGTCCGCCATTCTTCGACATCCAACGATTTCCCTTTCGAAGCACCGGATGGTGCGAGCTTACCTTTGAATAGGCTGAGGTTCGATCAAACTTTTTTTGGATCGCCATCATTGTACCGAGGCTTTGGGTTATGCAAATGATGATTTTTGGCTTCGTAGTGTGCTGTCACGAAGTTTGCCGCCTCCTCGGTAATGAATGCCTCGGCCATCGATGCTTCAATTCTACGTTTATTTTTACACTTAGCTCGAAGCGTCTTTTGCATCCTCTCAGTTGAGTAGCACCATCAATTTTGAACGGGCCCCCCATTCTTGCCTCGGTCGAGAGATGCAAAATCAAATGTTGCATTGGATTAAAGAAGCCCGGTGGAAAGATCTTTTCTAATTGGCAGATCAACTCCGGCGCCAACTCTTCCATTTCATCTAGACGCCAGGCGTTAGTTCTTTCGAACAAAGAGAATGGAAGAAATAGCTCAGCTCTGCCAGTACTAGCCATTCATCCTCAGGGATAAAGCCACGCAACATCACCGGCATTACCCGCTCATTCCATATGTGCCAATCATGACTCTTGAGACCAAATATTTTCAATTTCTCAAGACTCACTCCCCTCTTTAGATTCGCAGCATACCCATCGGGGAACATCAACCGCATTTTCACCCACAATAGCATTTCCCTCATAGCTGGCCTTTCAAGATTGAACCATGCCTTTGGCTTCGCTATGCTTTGCTTTCCTTTCCGTTGTCGCAAGTTTTGCAACGGTCTATCACATAGAGCCTCCAGGTCGATTCTAGCCTTAGGATTATCTTTTGACTTCCCCTCTATGCCAAACAATGTACCAAAAATGGCCTCCGCAATATTCTTTTCAGTGTGCATCACGTCGATGTTGTGTGGGCAAAGGAGGTCTTTGAAGTAAGGCAGATCCCATAAGCATGACTTGTGAGTCCAGGCGTGTTCCGTATTATACCCTTTGAAGTATTCTCGACGCAAAGGATCAGGCTCGAGCGCGTTTAACTGATCAAGGGTCTGTTGGCCTGTCAACGCAGCTGGTGCGGTGTTTTTGACAACTCTACCTTTGATGAATTTCTTCTTGTCTTTTCTGAACTTATGGTCAGGATCCAGGAATTGTCTATGCATGTCGAAGCACGAATACTTGCGACCAGCCTGCAGCCAATGGAACTGAAGAGCTGCCTTGCATGTGGTGCACGGGAACCTTCCATGCACACACTAGCCAGCGAATAGCGCAAACGCCGGATAATCATGCGTCGAGTACATGTACCACACATGCATTTTGACATTTCTTTTGGTATCCGCGTCGTAGGTCTTGATCCCATTATCCCGGGCTTCTTGCAACTCATCCTTAAGCGGCTGCATGTACACATTCATATTCTTCCCCGGATAGTTGGGCCCTAGAATTATCAACGTAAGGAAAATGTTCTTTCTTTTCATAATCTCTCCGGGTGGCCAATTTAGTGGAATGACAAATACAGGCCAACAACTGTATTGTGCTGCCGTCATACCATACACATTGAACCCATCCATGCTGATGGCAACTCTAGGTTGCCTTGGATCTTCCGATTTATCCTTATGTAATGCATCGAAGTGCCTCCACGCAAAACCATCTGAAGTGTGTACCATCATCTTGTTCCCATCCGCATCTAGTTCGGTTCTATTGCCCAGTTTGTGCCATGTCATCTGTCTGGCCGTCTCTTCGACCATGAAAAGACGTTGAAGTCTTGTTACGATTGGCAGATACCGAAGAACACTAATGGGGATTTTGGTCTGATTCTTCTCACCCATACCGTTGTCTACCATAATATACCTAGAAGAATTGCAAATGGGGCAATAGTTCAAGGCCGCATACTCGAGCCTAAGTAAGGCACATCCATTCTCACAGGCATGTATCTTCTCATAGGGCATCTTAAGTACACGGAGGATTTTCTCTGACTGGTACATGTTTGCAGGCAGTACATGGCCTTTGGGTAGAAAGCATCCAAATATCGTCATCATCGCGTCGTAGCATTCTCTACCTAGGTTGAATTAAGCCTTCAGAGCCATTACTAACATGATGGCATCCAGCTGACAAAGCTCAGTCTGATCGTGGAGAGGACGTTTTGAAGACTCCAACATTTCATAGAAGGCCTTTGCAGATTCCTCCATCTCATTGTCCGAATCCCGACAATCATCAAAGTCTTGCACCATGTCTTCAATCCCGGTACCATGCTCGTCGGTGCAACGACGAATCACCTCAGCTCTGGGACGTTGGTCAGACTCACCATGAAAAGTCCACACCGTATAATTAGGCGTAAAACCCCACTTCTGCACGTGTTTACCCATTTCAAACTTTGTCTGTTTTTTCTAGTCATCGCAGTTGGGACAGGGGCACCATGTTTTTTGCTGGCCATTTGTAATTGCGGCTCTCAAAAAACCCCTGGTTTTTGTTAACCATTCATGGGTCATATCTTTCCGACTAGGGTGACTAGTGTACATCCAAGCACGATCACTCATGTTGCCTAGCTACCTATGGGGGCACAAGAAGTAAATATATAATTCATCATCTATATTCATACGCTAATCAAGTTTGTCAGTTCTATTACGTCCATGCAACCTACACGCTAATAGGTAAAGATAGGTCCTAATCCCACCCGAGTATGTGTAGATTGGGTTCGTTTTCCCATGCTCTGCTCCAGATGCGACGCAGAATTTCGGCAGCACCTCCTCGCTGTTCTCCTGATACACGTCTCGGCAATAAGCAGAGAGGATTTGTACCCGGAGAACAACACGGAGGCACTGACGAAATTCTGCATCGGATCCAGAGCACAACATACGGGAAAACGAACCTAATCTACACATACTCGGGTTGTCCATGGATAATGTTGGACAATTCTAAAGGATGGCAGTTATAAATATGCAAAGAAATGCATATTTATAGATGTCGCCCTTTCGAATGGGAGACGCATCCTGGTCACGCATACTCATGATTGAAGAAACCTATAGCTAGAAAGTTTCATCGGCACGAAGACCAGGACAGAGCAAATTAAGTGGGTAGGAGGAGAAGTCATTTGTGCTCATCAACAAACGCAAGGGTGGAGCTCGTCCAATGCACGTGGAGGTCGTCGAACAACCGCACATTGAAATTCACACGATCAACACAAATACGATGTTTTTATAATTAACATAACTATGTGACCTAACTCATAACTATGTGGGTCAGTGTCGTCAGGGGTCGAGGGTTCTGGCGTCGGGGGTTGGGGTCTTTTCGGTCAACAAGAGGCCGAAGAGGTATTGGGGCTCGGGAGTTGGGGGTCAGTGGCGTCGGGGGTCGGGGTAGGGGGTCGGGGGTCGAGGGTGAGTGGCGTCGGGGGTTGTTGAGAATATTAAGGTTGACAAGGATGTTTCAAAATTTCATTGTTTTGTCCGGTGGAAGCACACAGACCACAACATAGTGCACCGGTTAATTTGACCTCCCACTAATTAACTAACCTACAGAATCTACCACTAAGTAACTAAAAATAATCTAGCTACCACTATTTAACAAAACAGAATCTACCACTAAACTACCTACTAAATCTACTAATAAACATAATCTACCACTAGTCAACACTCAGTCACATTCTGGCAACTGATGAAAGAGGAGCTGGGCGTGATGGTGGCTAGTCCACCGGTTAATTTGACCTCCCAGAAGGCTCTCTCATCTTGGTTGCTTGAATGGTCGCTGCCGTTGCTGACCATGAGAAGGAGCTCATGCTACAGGCTACTTACGGGCTATGGCTCGCCAGAAACAACACAAGGGAGGGGCGAAAGCTACAGCAGCCACATGAAATAATAGATTCTCTGAAGGTGCAACTGTCAGATTGGAAAGCAGCAAACAAGACAAGGGTGTCACAGCCGGAGCCAAAAACCATCCAGAAATGGGAGCCTCCTCTAAATGGATGGGTAAAAATAAACTCCGATGGCGCGGTCTTGAAGCAAGGAACAAACGGTGGTGGTGGGGCAGTATTTCGGGATCATAATGCGATGTTCTTGTCCATAGTTAGCCATTTCTTCCCAGGCATTGTTGATCCTGAAGTGGTAGAAGCGTTGGCGTGCAGAAGGGCACTATAGGTGGTTGTTGCTCCTAACATCCAACGAGCACATTTGGAACTGGATAGCAGGGCACTGGTGGTGAAGATTAATCATCCAGATAGGAACTTGTCTCCTGTCGGGCCTTGGGTACAAGATATCAAGACAATGCTTAATTCTTTCGATGAGTTCAAGGTTAGTTGGATTTGTCGTTCGGGTAATATGGTCGCGCATAAGCTAGCTAGGGTAAGTGTAGGGGAGCTTCGTAGTAAAACTTGTCTGCTGTCGGGCCTTGGGTACAAACAATATACTAATTAACTAACTAAATATAACAACTAAATAAACAGAATGTACCAACTAACTAAACTACCACTAAATCTACTAATTAACTAACCTACAAACTAACAAGTAACACAAACAAGATCCAAAATTTGAATGGGCATTACCACTAACAACTAACCGAACTAACCTAATTAACAGTAGGTAATTAACAACTAACCTAACTAACCTAATTAACAAATTATACGAAAAAGGAAAAAAATAGGAAATCACGGGAGTGGGGTGGCCGGGCGATGAGGGCGGCGCAGGGAGGACAACCGTAGAGGAGGAGGGGGCGCGGGGAGGAGGCGGTGCGCTGGTTGGAAGGGGTAGTGGTGGAGGACGGGCGGAGCGGTGGTGAAGGAGGGGGTCGTGTGGAGGAGGAGGGCGCGGTGGTGGAGGAGGGCGCGGTGGTGGACGAGGGGGTGGCGCGGCGCGGCCTCCTTGGGCCGGAGCAGCGGGACGACGGGGCGGGGCGGCGTGCCGGACGGCGGGATTCGAGCAACGGGACGACGGGGCGGCGCGGCGTGCCGGACGGCAGGATTCGAGCAGCGGGACGTCGGCAGGCGGCGCGGGGCGGGGTGGGGGATTCGAGCATATGCACTGGTGGGCTACGTGGGAAGCGGCGGTTGGAGGGGGCGGGCGTGAGTGTGGTTGGTGGGCCGCCCCTTTGTTGTCCGTCGTGCTCCGAGGCAGACGACAAAGACCCCCCAAGCAGACGGCAAAGTGGCGGGGTAGGGGAGGCATCGAGTGGGGGCAGCCGTTAGCGTGGTTGGTGGGCCGCCGTCCCCATTGTCGTCCGTCGTGATCCCAGGCGGACGGCAAAGGGGAGGGGTGGGTGGGGGTGGGGTTTCGGCCGTTTGGGGGGGGGGGGCTTTGTCGTTTGCCCACCCTTTGCCGTCCGCATAGGGCTTCTTTGTCGTCCGCTAGCAGACGGCAAGGAGGTGGATGACGGCAAAATAAACCTTTGCCATCAGCCACCTCTTTGCCGTCAGCATTGTGATAGCTGACGGCAAAGAGTACCTTTGCCATGCATCAGCACACGCCAAAGGCCAGGCAGACGGCAAAATTCTGAATTCCAATAGTGACCATGGCAATTCTGCTGAAAACAGCGTTAGTCTGAGTTAGTTCCATTCAAATCATGCAAATTAGAGTCCAAAACAAGGGCAAAAGAGTTCGGAAAAGTAGATACGACAGAGACGTATCAATGATCCTAAAGGCCGCTTCACACTCCAAAATGGCATCTTATGGTTCCATGGACGAATCTGGCTAGGAGGATCAACTTCTTTGCACCAGAAAATCATGGAAGCTTTCCATGATATCCCAATGGGGGGAGATTCTGGATTTCGAGCTACTTTTTGGCACATCAAACGTCTCTTCGCGTGGCCAAAGATGAAGCTATAGATATTGCACTACATTCGTTGCTGCAATATCTGCCAACAAGCTAAGCCGGACCATGCAGCATCACCTGGACTTTTGGTACTGCTACCACTGCAAACCTGATCCTGCAATCTCTAGCGTTAGCTAGACGAATGCTTATGACAACAAACCTTCCCCTGCAATGGCATCAGAAGAATGCTGAAAGCACTCCCCAGTAATGAGACTAGAAGAATGTTGGTTATGGCCCACCAGCACGTGGGTTCGCAGCAGTTTTCGAGGGTAGAGTATTCAACCCAAATTTGTAGATCGCCTAAAGGAGGTGAGAGAATATTCTCGAGTATTAGCAGCTGAATTTGTCAGATTCAACCACACCTGAAAGATTAGTATCTGCAAGCAAAGTAGTATGATAACAACGGTGTCAGAAACGATCTGTTGACGGCAAACTATTCCTAACAATTGTATCAATGGCGCCTCCGTTGCCGCATTGATGGAAGTTGTCAATTCCCGTCAACGGTCAGCGAATCAACAATGTACAAGGTAGTAGCAGTGTAACGAGCAACAGAAGCGGCAAGGAACAGCAGTAGTGACAGCAGTAGCAAGTAGCAACAGTAGAAAGAGACAGTAGTAGCAACAGTAGTAGCAGCAGCAGCAGAGCAAGACAAGTAACATCAATAGCAACAGTAGTAGCAGCAGCAGCAGAGCAAGACAAGTAACACCAGTAGGACAAACTCGTAGGCAATGGGTCGGTGATTTGTTTGGATGATATTCATCATGCAACAGCTATAACACGGAGAGATAAGTGGCTAGCTCCCGTTCGTCAATGTGTTGTAGGCATGCATTCCGTGTGTCGTCATACGTGCTTAGGGAAAAGAACTTGCATGACATCTATTGTCCATCTCTCCCATGGCAGCGGGGTCCAAAAGGAAACTACGGGATATTAAGGTTCTCCTTTTAATAAAGAACCGGACCAACGCATTAGCCCTTGGTGAACACATGAACTCCTCAAACTATGGTCATCACCGGGAGTGGTTCCGGTTATTGTCACTCTGGGGTTGCCGGATCATAACACATAGTAGGTGACTACAACTTGCAAGATCGGATCTAAAACACACATATATTGGTGACAACATAATAATTTCAGATCTGAAATCATGGCACTCGAGCCCTAGTCGCAAGCATTAAGCATTGCAAAGTAGTAGCAACATCAATCTCAGAACATAGTGGATACTAGGGATCAATCCCCATCAAAACTAACTCGATCACATGATGGATCTCATCCTACTCATCACCGCCCAGCGAGCCTACGAATAGATTACTCACGAACGACGAAGAGCTTCATGGAATTGGAGAGGGAAGAAGGTTGATGATGATGATGGCAACGATTTCCCCTCTGCGGAGCCCAAGACGGACTCCAGATCTGCCCTCGAGATGAATAACATGTGGTGGCGGCGCCTCCGTATCGAAAACGCGACGAAAACTTCTCTTTTTATTTTTTCTGGGACGAAAGGCAACTTATAGAGCTGGAGTTGGGGGCGGCAGGTGCCTGTGGGCCCCACAAGCCTGCCTACCGTCACCAGGGGGTGGTGGCGGAGCAGGGGCTTGTGGACCACTAGCCCACCCCGTGAGGTGGAACTTGGCGCAGATATTTTTGATATTTTCCAAAACTGCTCCCCGTAAATTTTCAGGACGTTTGGAGAAGTTTGATTTGTGCACAAAAATAACACCAAGGCAATTCTGCTGAAAACAGCGTCAGTCCAGGTTAGTTCCGTTCAAATCATGCAAATTAGAGTCCAAAACAAGGGCAAAAGAGTTTGGAAAAGTAGATACGATGGAGACGTATCAACTCCCCCAAGCTTAAAACCTTGCTTGTCCTCAAGCAACTCAGTTGACAAAATGAGAGAGAAAGAAAAACTTTGACAAACTCTGTTTGATCTTGTTGTTGCAACTATGTCTAACTCATAACCAGAATTTCAGCAAGATCACAACTTAACCACATAAGGAAATGACACAAAGGTCTCACGGTAAACTAATATCAATGGCATAATCAGCTAACGAGCAAATAATAATGAGTTTCAAATACCAACACTTCAATCAAAACAAGCATGAAGCAATATGAAAAGGTGGTATCTTGCTAGCTCTTTCTGAGACCGCAAAACATAAATGTAGAGCACTTCCAAAGATCAAGGGCTGACTAAACATTGTAATTCATAGCAACGAAGATCCAGCCATAGTCATACTAAATATCAATCAAAAGCAAAGCATAAAAATGACAGAGGTGATCTCTAATTGGTGCTTATATAAGAGGAGGATGACTTGACAGGAAAATAAATAGACGGGCCCTTCGCAGAGGGAAGCATTGATTTGCAGAGGTGCCACAGCTCAAGCTTTGAAAACAGAGATAATAATTTTGGGTGGCATGCTTTCATTGTCAATGCAATGACCAAGAGTTCTCAATATCTTCCATACTACTCATGCTATAGGCGGTTCCCAAACAGAAAAGTAAAGTTTTAACTCCCCACCACCAATAAATCACACTCCACGGCTAGCCGAATCCTCGGGTACCGTCCATACTAACATCAATCCGGGGGGAGTCTTGTTTTATAGTTATGTTTTTAATTTAAGCATGGAACTGGGCATCCCAAATACCGGCCCCTTTCTCGTGAATGACTGTGAATAAACACATGTCGAGGATAACACTCCTAGCATGGAAGATACCAATAGCCCTCTGTCACCACATGAGCGGTTCCGGCATGCAAAACAGATTATTTCTTGAAGGTTTAGAGAATGGCACATGCAAATTTACTTGGAACGGCAGGTAGATACCGCAAATAGGTAGGTATGGTGGACTCTCATGGAAAAACTTTTGGGTTTATGGAAGTGGATGCACAAGCAGTATTCCCACTTAGTACAAGTGAAGGTGTGGGGACCACGACTAGCAAGTCGAGTTCGCCGTGCCCAGTGACCCCAAGGATCAATGTTCACTGAACACAGATACTGAATAATAGAGTCTTACATCCAAGTACCAAAATTATTACATCAAACGACCAGAAGGTCGGGTTCAAGAGCGAGGCCTAAAGCCAATTAAACAGATACATCGGGTAGCGGAAACTCGTAAGGGCTAAGCGGTGCCCATGCCATCAAGCCTACACCGACAGGCATTCTGACTTGGAAGCGTCCTAGATCGCAGGTTCGTCTCCGAGGGCGTACTCATCGCCAAACTCCGGTCCTTCCATGTCTGGTCAATAATATAACCAATGGCAAGCCAATGAGTACTTTGAATGTACTCGCAAACAGCCCATGATATGAACATTGATAGTGAAGAATAACAGTAACATGTATATTTGGTGGAATGTAATTTGTTGGAAGATCAGGTATATGCAACAAGTTAAAGAACTACTCTTAAAGAACAGGTTACAGATATCGACATATCTGAGAAGGGTTGAACACACCGGGTTCACCCTATATGCCAAGTCACCAATCTTGGTCATATCAATTCCTCAAGTAACTCCGGTTATTAACACCATTCATCGAACTCACACACACACACACTTGGTTTATGCGGAAACGCTGGACGTAGTTTAAGCAGCACCACCCAACTGTCCTTGACCGTGGACACGGCTATTCGAATAGTTTGACACTCTGCAGAGGTAGTACGCTGGACCCACAAGATTCGGGAAACTTCCGTGTCATCCACGACTCGCGGTATATCACATATACCCGAGGTAAGTACACGATCATCATCTTTCCCCTGACGATACTTGACAAAGAGGTCCACTCGATTGGTACCCAGCCCACATGTTGTACGTCTTACGAGCACTGACTCTGGACAATATCAACCATGCGGGGACCAACGGTGTGCCTCGAACTCATAATAATGGCATAGTCGTCCTACCTGGCACGACCCCATCACGAGAGTGACACCGATCACTCCCACCAATAGTAATGTGGCTCTTTGCTAGTACCGACCAGAGTAATCAACAAAGCCCCGTCCCATAAAGGGGTAACGTGGTCGTACAGGTAAGGTTGGGACGGTCGACACATCATAAATCTAATCCCATTTCCGAAACCACACACGCAAAATACCCGGTGCACCACTTCTCCAAAAGTGGCCACCAATTCATCATCACCCTCGGGCATTAGTGGCACCCGACGGGGTTTTCATAAACTCTATATTTTATGACATCAACATGCTCATGATAATATGCTCTATCTTTACTTGTCAACATGGTATTAGCATGACCCTCAAGGGGTAGGGTCAAGCTCAATGCAATGATCTAACTTTAGTAACCCGCATGATAGTAGCGTGACCCTCATAGATGGTAAGATCAAGCTCATCATGCTCATGCTCCGAGGAGCCATGTTAATAACATCATCAACATGCAAGGGCTTTGAAGAAGCCTCCGGTGCCATCACCACAATGATGAACCGGGATCGTGATCACATGCAACGGGAAAATACCAACTATACTAACATGCAACAATGTTTATGATCAAGTCATGGTCAAAGGTATGCTTGCCTTGGTCAGCTAGGTATCCGGGGTCTTCAAGGTCTTCCGCTCCGAATCCTCCGTTACCCGGTAACTCTACCGTCGAGAAAGGAATAAATAAATAATAGCTCACACCAAAACAGATCACAAGGTGCTTTTAAAAATGTTGCAAAGCTTGAATAAATTCAGTTTATTATTTTGGAAAATGTTTCCTATGGTTTTTATTAGCTAAGCATATTTATTTAAAAGCAAACAGGAGCAAACAAATGCTTTTAATATCATTTTATTATACCAAAACAGATTCTGTTTTTGAAAAATGTCAAACTCTACAGAATCAATTCCTACACATTTTTAGAAAATTGTTGGTGGAAGAATCATATTTTTCTATTGGCTAAATATTTTTATAAAAATCATTTAAGCTTGCAGGTTAAAAATAAAAGAAAAGGCCAGGGGGGGACCCAACCGGCCCAGCGAGCAGACCGGCCAACAGGCGCGCGCGTGCCAGGTTCAAACCTGACATGCGGGCCCCTGGGGTCAGCGTCAGCGGCTGCGCGTGCTGGCTGCCCGAGGACACCGACAGGTGGGCTCCACCTGTCGGGTCCTTCTCCTACCTCCAGCCAGAGAGGTGGAGACGGACGTCGGCGAGGCTACCGTTGCCCTCAGGCCAATCTAGGAACGGGAATGGGTCCCTCGTTCCTCTGCCTACCTGCTCGTGGTCGGGACGTCACCGGAGATGGTCTGGGTCGCCGGCGACGAGGTGACCGTGGCGGAAAGGTTTCGGGATGGCGTCGAGCTAGTGGCTAGCGGCACGGATTCGCTCGGGGAAGTTGGGGGAAATGATCCTGGCGTCAAGGGAAGTGCAATGGGAGGTCGGGCGGCGCAGGAGCCGGCGTGTAGCCGGAGATCGACCGGAGCTCCGAGGCGGAGGGGCCTCGGTCGATCTCGAGCACCGGGGCTCTGCAAGCTCGATTGGGCGGCTAGGGGGAGTCTAGTGGTTGTGCTGAAGCTGCCTGGGGTGCTGGGGTGCCGGGGAGACCTATTTATAGGCCCGCGACGGTGAGCCGACTCGGGCGCGCCGGTGACTCACCGTGGCGCGCGTGCGTGCACAGTGAGGTGCTGGCCGCGAAATCACGGGTTCGGGACGTGGTTTAGGACCTTCTGGTGCATCGGCCGCAGAGGGAGCGGGAGTGGGGTCGAGCCGCAGGGTCCGTGCATGCTCGGCCCCGTCGGGCGTGCGCGGGCACGCGTCGCTTGAGTTCTTGTGCGAGGAGAGGGGGCCCCCGATGGTAGCTTTGCACAGAGTGGCTGTCGGGGGAGCGTTTGGACACTACTTCGGAGGTTGGAACTGGCCGGGGGCGACGTCCCCTTGCTGGAAGTTCTCTGTAGCGCGCCCAGAGCACAGTTTTGGCATGCCACGGCATGCTGGCGCGCTCTGGGGCACTTTGGACGTGTCCTCCATGTCCTGAGTGTTGCTGGGAGTGTGCCTAGCCGTTGTGTGCTAGTGGGAGCACGAGCTGGTCAAAGGAGGCAACGAACACCAGTGTTCACAGCCCTGGCCTGCGGCTCAAATTGAAGATCTTGTCACTAGTGCTTGGAGTTGGGGAGGGGCTGGTTGACTGAATGCTGAGGGTGTTCTGGGGCTCTAACTCACCAAGTTTGGGGCTTTGCCATTGGGTAAAACAGTGGCTAGGAGGGTTTTTACCTTCCTGTTAGAAGGTGTTCGACACTGATTTGGGGTGCTTCCACTCCACCACTGGAACTGACACTTAACAGGTTTGGTCTTGGGGTAAAAACATGGGGTTTCACCAAATTTGAGCTCCATTGACCAAGTTTAGCTTTGTAAACTTGGAAATGCTTCAAAATGACCAGTTCTATCCTTTACAAAGGAAGTGTGGCCAATCAGAGTCTCACAAATCCCATCTTTGGTGTGGAGTCCTCATTTGGGGTGTCAAACACCTCTGCAAAGTTTCAGCTCCATTGGAGAAACTTTGCAATGTACAGTTGTTCCAACTCTTCTCTGGACAGAGAGGGTTTTGGGCTCATTAGGTGCACTTGCCCACCTTGGATCAAGGTGAGATTTGATGTGAGCACCTAATATGGCTTGGGAGGGCTCCTGTAATTTTATGGGAATTTATTGAGATTATTTCCTTTGGAAACATCTCAAAAAGCTAAAACATACAGAAATGGTTTTCAGGGTTTTACTCAATTAATATTAATATAAAATAGGGTTGAAAATCTTATATATGGAAAATATATGTCCTTCTCAGCTTCCATGAATTTACTCAGAATTTTCTAAGGCAGGAAAGCAATTTCCCTTGTGGGAATATCATTCCTGGCCTTAGAAACAGACATAAATATAAAATAGGAAAATAATATTTTAAATCACCAATTAATGTTTTTAATGAATGAAAATAATATTTGGATCAGATCACCAACTTTGGTTGGAAGTGCCACTTGGCTTCATGAGCTAGTAGTGCATCCCAACATGATGAAGGTGATCTTGATATAAAGGAAAAAGGGTTTTTGAAGAGAGCAAAATAATAAGTTTTTCATGGGTTTGAGTCATCAAGCAAGCAAGCATTCACTCATACAAGGGCTTACATTGCACTCACAACATTATTTGAAAAAGTTTTAACAAGCTCTGATTTTGCAACATAAAATACTTGTGGTGAAAACAGGGTGTGACAGACCTATCCCTCTTACAAGAATCTCGTCCCCGAGATTCCTAAGCTAAGCGTTAAATAGCTCGGGAAATTCTGATCAGAGATAGCCTTCACGTTCCCACGTGGCTTCTGCTTCGGTATGGTTGCTCCACTAAACCTTTAAAAACTTGATGGTGCGGCTTCTGGTGCAACGTTCGGCTTCATCCAAAATGCGGATCGGTTTCTCATGGTAGGTAAGGTCCGGTTGAAGGTCAATAGCTTGATGATCAATGTCCTTGTAAAGATCGGGACGGTTCGGCACTTGCAAACACTTCCGGAGCTGTGACACGTGAAACACGTTGTGCACACTCGAAAGCTCAGGAGGTAGCTCCAACTGATAAGCTACTTCCCCGCGCCTTGCCGTGATCTTGAAGGGTCCAATGAACCTTGGAGCTAGCTTCCCCTTGACATGGAAATGCTTGGTCCCCTTGAGAGGCGTGACTCGCAAGTACACCTGGTCTCCGAGAACAAACTCCACATCTCTGCGGCGAGGGTCCGCATAGCTCTTCTGCCTTGACTTAGCTGCCTTCAAGTTCTCTCGGACAAGGTGAACCTTGTCCCCTGCTTCCTGCAGTGCTTCTGGTCCAAAAACTAGTCCTTCACCGGTTTTGGACCAATTGAGCGGGTGCGGCACTTCCGCCCATATAACGCTTCGAATGGGGCCATCTGAAGACTGGACTGGTAGCTGTTGTTGTAAGAAAACTCAGAAAACGGCAGGCAATCTTCCCACTTGGCACCATGAGCGAAAACACAGGCGCGGAGCATGTCCTCAAGTATCTGGTTTACCCTCTCGGTCTGTCCGCCCGTTTGCGGGTGGAAAGCCGTACTGAAGGAGAGTTTGGTTCCGAGAGCTTCTTGAAACTTCTTCCAGAATCTTGAGGTGAATTGCGTGCCGCGGTCGGACACGATCTCCTTGGGAACTCCATGGAGACTCACCACTCGATGAATGTATAGACTGGCCAGCTGGCTGCCATCGTAGGTGGTGTTAACGGGGATGAAATGGGCCACCTTGGTCAAATGATCGACTATGACCCAAATGGAGTTATGACCCTTATTCGACCGGGGCAACCCGGTGATGAAGTCCATGCCGACTTTATCCCACTTCTATTCCGGCACTTGAAGAGGTTGCAGCAATCCAGCAGGTCGCTGGTGTTCAGCCTTGACTCGCTGGCATACATCGCATTTAGCGACATAGGAGCCAATTTCTCTCTTCATGCCATGCCACGAGAATCGTTCTCCGAGGTCTTGGTACATCTTGGTACCACCTGGATGGATAGAGTACGGTGTGTCATGAGCCTCTTGCAGGATCAAGTCCTTAAGTTCGGCCTTGTTAGGTACGCATAAGCGCTTCCCGTACCACAGTACTCCTTGCTCATCAATCGAGAATCCTGGGGATTTGCCTTCTCCCACCTTCCTCTTGAGGCCTTCGATACTCTTGTGTCCCTTCTGGGCTTCCTTGATGTCGTCTGCCAGAGTAGGCTTGACTTCGAGGTTGGCCAGGTATCCTGGTTCGACTATCTCAAGCCCGAAGCCCTCCATCTCTTTATACAAGACGGGTAACCTTTCCTTGAGCATGACGTTCAAGGAGCCTGCCTTCCGGCTTAAGGCATCGGCTACCACGTTCGCCTTGCCGGGATGATACTGAAAACTGAGGTCGTAATCCTTGATTAACTCAAGCCATCTCCGCTGCCTCATATTCAGCTCCCTTTGGGTGAAGATATATTTCATACTTTTGTGGTCTGTATATATCTCACATCGCTTCCCCAGAAGGTAATGTCGCCACGTCTTGAGAGCATGTACTACGGCTGCTAGCTCGAGATCATGGGTGGCGTAGTTCTCCTCATGCGGTCGCAGTTTTCGTGACAAGTACGCCACGACCCTTCCATCTTGCATCAGGACTCCACCGAGCCCGGTTCCAGAGGCATCACAATATATCACGAATTCCTTGTTTATGTCTGGGGTAGCCAATACCGGGGCGGTAGTTAGCCTCTTCTTCAACTCCTGGAAACTTGCTTCACACGCCGGTGTCCACTCAAACTTTCGGCCTTTCTTCAAGAGCCGAGTCATAGGTCGAGCCATGCTGGAGAATCCTTCTACAAACTTGCGGTAGTATCCCGCGAGCCCGAGGAAACTCCTGACATCCTTCACGTCCTTTGGTGATTCCCAGTTGGTCACTGTAGTAATCTTGGACTGATCTACGACAAAACCGCTTGCCGTCATGGTATGACCCAGAAATCCAACTTCGTTCAGCCAGAACTGACACTTGCTGAATTTGGCATAAAGTTGGTGCTCTCGAAGCTTTCCCAGAACTAACCTCAGGTGTTGCTCATGCTCCTCTTCGGACTTGGAGAAGATTAATATGTCATCGATGAACATGACGACAAACTTGTCCAAATATTCCGTGAAGACCTTGTTCATGAGCTACATGAAGTAGGCTGGGGCATTTGTCAAACCGAAGGACATGACAGTGCATTCATATAGACCGTATCGGGTCACGAATGCAGTCTTGGGTATATCTTCGGGTCGAATCTTCAACTGGTAATGTCCCGATCGAAGATCGATCTTGGAAAATACCCTGGCCCCGTTTAACTGGTCAAACAGATCTTCGATCTTGGGGAGCGGGTACTTGTTCTTAATTGTGACTTCATTAAGAGAACGGTAATCGATGTAGAGTCGAATGGTACCATCCTTCTTTGAAACAAATAGAACAGGTGGTCCCCAAGGTGATGCACTCGGACGGATGAACCCTTTCCTGAGTTGCTCATCCAGCTGCTTCTTCAGCTCTGCCAGCTCTTCGGAACCCATCCTGTAAGGCTTTTTATATATAGGCCTTGATCCGGGCATGAGCTCAATGATGAACTCGATGTCTCGGTCAGGAGGCATTCCGGGTAGCTCGTCAGGAAAGACGTCCGGGTATTCACAGACTACAGGCACTTGATCAAGCTCTACCTCAGATTGACTGTTGACTCGAGGCACTTGAGCCGATACTGGCTCGGAGACAAACTTGACCTTGACCCCTTGGTTGCTTGTCATGGTAATGGCCCTGTTGGCATAGTACAAAAGACTCTGGTGCTTGGCCAACCAATCCATGCCGAGGATTACTTCTAAACCTTGCGATTTAAGCATAATGAGGTCTGCCAAGAAACTCGTTCCATTGATAACTATCTCGACCCTTCTACACCCTAGGCTGGTCCTCAATACTGCTCCGGGGGTTTGAATTGCCATCTGTCCACGGAGTAGAGTGGGTTTTAAACCACACTTCTCCGCAAACCTTTGAGTAACAAAAGAATGCGAGGCACCACAATCAAACAACATTGTTGCTGGAGTTGAGTTGACGAGGAACGTACCCAGAATGCAGTCCGGGTCTTCCTGCGCCTCTTCTGCAGTGATGTGATTGATCCGGCCCCTGCCATTGAACTGCTGGTTGCGGGGAGCCTGGTTCCTTCCTGGTGCACCTTGACCGAGGTTGGGTGCATTGGGACGCGGTGCGTCGGGCTTCTTGTTGGGGCACTGCCTGGAATAGTGCCCGGTCTGACCACACCCAAAGCAGGTGACCTGCCCCGGAGGGTTGGTCTTGACTCCACCGTTGTTCGGCGGGTTGACTACTGGCTTGCCTTGCTGTTGAGGCTGATAATTCTCGTGGAATACCGGGTGCTGGTACTGCTGCTGCTGAAAGTTGGGTCTCGCAGGTGCTGACTGCCATGGTCTTGGTCTTGCGCTACTGGGTCCTTCATTACCTATCAGTTTGCGCTTGCGGGTGTCGTCCATCGCACGACGCTTGTCTTCCAGCATAAGCGCCTTGTTAACCAACTCGCTGAAGGTCTTGCAGTCGCAAACCACCAGCTGGTATTGCAGGGACTGCTGTAACCCTTCCATGAAGCGTTCCACCTTAGCGGCCTCAGTGTTAACATCTTCGGGCGCGTACCTCGACAAGACCTTAAACTTCTGCAGGTACTCCTTAACAGTTCCACTGCCCTGCCTCAAGGCTCGGAATTCCCGCTTCTTAATGGTCATCATTCCAGGTGGAATGTGAGCCGCGTGAAATCCTTCCTTGAACATCACCCAAGTGATGACTTGCTCTATCCGCATGATTTGGAATCCATCCCACCATGCCCTGGCGGTGCCTCCGAGACATTGAGAAGCATAAAGGACCTTCTCACGATCGTCGGTGCACTTGACCAGCGCAAGGAGGTCTTCAATGGTGCGGATCCAGTCATCGGCGTCCAGTGGTTCAGTCGTCTCTGTGAATATGGGGGGTGTAGTCCGCATGAACTCAGAAAGAGTAGAGCGGCCACCGCCATTCCCAATCTGCGGTGGGTTGTCCACCAGGACTTGAGTCAGCTGCTGAATAGCGGCATTGCTGGCTTGACGCTCCTCCCGAAGAGCTTGAAGGAACTGAGCCATCGTCAAGTTCTCAGGAGGAGGTGGTGGTGGAATGTCGCTAGGCTGCTCGTCGTGACCTCCAGCGTGAGCTTCTCCTTCGGTTCCCTGCGGCGTTCCTGAGGTGCCGGCGCCGGGGTTGCCGAAGGTGCTGTTGTGGGTTGCGTTCACCATCCTGTCATAGAAACAGATAGGTCGAAATGTCACCTTGCTCGGAAATACAAGGATTCGTTCCTAGTAAGAGGGGGTCCAATGCGTGCAAGTGCCAAGTTTTCAAAACCAAAGTTTTTGACAACCGGAAATTGCATTCATAAAAACTAGGTGATGTAGTCACTTACAGGCTGCCTAAGGCAGTATGTGACTTACATCATACACACATACGTAAATTAAAAACGGATACATGGATACCCTATGCTGTGGTATTCCTAATTGCCTACGCTAAATCCTACGCGGCGGACTGCTCGGTCTCAAAGGCGGGTTCAACAGGATCCTCATCTTCGTCTTCGTCTTCATCAACATCTTCTTCCTTTATAGGAGTGGAAGAAAGAATCAACACATCACGGCGTCTCTTAGGCGAGGCGGTGAAGATCTCGGTGTACTCTTCCGCTGTTAGGCGGCGACTCCAAAGAGGGACTGCCTGGATGGTAACACACCACCCTTAGTAGCAACAGCTGTCCTTCCTTCAGGTGTGCCTACCTTCTTTACCTTGTGATTCTGCATCTTTTCAGTGTGGACCAGGCCCTTGACTAGGTGTAGCTCTTGGCGAAGCTTGGCTGATTCCTTAACCAGGAAGTGCGTCAGGGTGTCCGACGAGAGGCTGAAGTAGGTCTGAAACCTTAATGGCATCCCATCCTCCGTGGCTGGGGTGAGTGTCCAACTCCCATCCACTCCTTCCTTAATGAAAGGTAGGTGACCAGTGACAGGCTCGTTAGCCATCACAGGGAAGATGCTGCGGAGACGCACGAGCGCCTCTCGTGCGGCCGTCTCCACTGCCAACATCAGCTCTCCCATCTGTGGTCCTTCAAAGAACCAACTAGACGGGGAGTCATTAGCCTTCACTATCACATCCACGTCATTAGCCTTCACTATCACATCCACGTGTTTGCGTTGACCCAGTGCTCGTGGTAGAGGAAGATGGGCGTGCAACGTACGTGACACTTCTTGAAACAATCCATCAGGAGTAGTGGAAAGCCGGTCTCCAGAAGCGTCTCAGGTACGGCAGCCATCTACAAGGTATAGGAGAGAAGTCAGAAGGTTGTATGTGCAAAAGTTTTGTGCAAGGCTGGCGTTCTAACGTTCTCGGCTAACGTCCATGCTATCTAAGGCTTCCTATAGTCAGGATGGCTCTGATACCAGTTCTGTGGGGACCCCGACTAGCAAGTCGAGTTCGCCGTGCCCAGTGACCCCAAGGATCAATGTTCACTGAACACAGATACTGAATAATAGAGTCTTACATCCAAGTACCGAAATTATTACATCAAACGACCAGAAGGTCGGGTTCAAGAGCGAGGCCTAAAGCCAATTAAACAGATACACCGGGTAGCGGAAACTCGTAAGGGCTAAGCGGTGTCCATGCCATCAAGCCTACACCGACAGGCATTCTGACTTGGAAGCGTCCTAGATCGCAGGTTCCTCTCCGAGAGCGTACTCGTCACCAAACTCCGGTCCTTCCATGTCTGGTCAATAATATAACCAGTGGCAAGACAATGAGTACTTTGAATGTACTTGCAAACAGCCCATCATATGAACATTGATAGTGAAGAATAACAGTAACATGTATCTTTGGTGGAATGATCGGGTATATGCAACAAGTTAAAGAACTACTCTTGAAGAACAGGTTACTTATATCGACATATCTGACAAGGGTTGAACACACCGGGTTCAACCTATATGCCAAGTCACCGATATTGGTCATATCAATTCCTCAAGTAACTCCGGTTATTAACACCATTCACCGAACTCACACACACACACTTGGTTTATGCGAAAACGCTGGACGTAGTTTAAGCAGCACCACCCAACTGTTCTTGACCGTGGACACGGCTATTCGAATAGTTTGACACTCTGCAGAGGTAGTACGCTGGACCCACGAGATCCGGGAAACTTCCGTGTCATCCACGACTCGCGGTATATCACATATACTCGAGGTAAGTACCCGATCATCATCTTTCCCCTGACGATACTTGACAAAGAGGTCCACTCGATTGGTACCCAGCCCACATGTTGTACGTCTTACGAGCACCGACTCTAGACAGTATCAACCATGCGGGGACCAACGATGTGCCTGGAACTCATAATAATGGCATAGTCGTCCTACCTGGCACGACCCCATCACGAGAGTGACACCGATCACTCCCGCCACTAGTAATGTGGCTCTTTGCTAGTACCGACCATAGTAATCAACAAAGCCCCGTCCCATAAAGGGGTAATGTGGTCGTACAGGTAAGGTTGGGACGGTCGACACATCATAAATCTAATCCCATTTCCGAAACAACACACGCAAAATACCTGGTGCACCACTTCTCCAAAAGTGGCCACCAACTCATCATCACCCTCGAGCATTAGTGGCACCCGACGGGGTTTTCATAAACTCTATATTTTATGACATCAACATGCTCATGATAATATGCTCTATCTTTACTTGTCAACATGGTATTAGCATGACCCTCAAGGGGTAGGGTCAAGCTCAATGCAATGATCTAACTTTAGTAACCCGCACGATAGTAGCGTGACCCTCATAGATGGCAAGATCAAGCTCATCATGCTCATGCTTTGAGGAGCCATGTGAATAACATCATCAACATGCAAGGGCTTTGAAGAAGCCTCCGGTGCCATCACCATAATGATGAACCGGCATCGTGATCACATGCAACGGGAAAATACCAACTATACTAGCATGCAACAATGTTTATGATCAAGTCATGGTCAAAGGGTTGCTTGCCTTGGTCAGCTAGGTATCCGGGGTCTTTGAGGTCTTCCGCTCCGAATCCTCCGTCACTCGGTAACTCTACCGTCGACAAAGGAATAAATAAATAATAGTTCACACCAAAACAGATCACAAGGTGCTTTTAAAAATGTTACAAAACTTGAATAAATTCATTTTATTATTTTGGAAAATGTTTCCTATGGTTTTTATTAGCTAAGCATATTTATTTAAAAGCAAACAGGAGCAAACAAATGCTTTTAATATCATTTTATTATACCAAAACAGATTCTGTTTTTGAAAAATGTCAAACTCTACAGAATCAATTACTACACATTTTTAGAAAATTGTTGGTGGAAGAATCATATTTTTCTACTGGCTAAATGTTTTTATAAAAATCATTTAAGCTTGCAGGTTAAAAATAAAAGAAAAGGCCAGGGGGGACCCAGCCGGCCCAGCCAGCAGACCGGCCACCAGGCGCGCGCGTGCGAGGTTCAAACCTGACATGCGGGCCCCTGGGGTCAGCGTCAGCGGCTGCGCGTGCTGTCTGCCCCAGGACACCGACAGGTGGGCTCCACCTGTCGGGTCCTTCTCCTACCTCCAGCCAGAGAGGTGGAGACGGACGTCGGCGAGGCTACCGTTTCCCTCAGGCCAATCTAGGAACGGGAATGGGTCCCTCGTTCCTGTGCCTACCTGCTCGTGGTCGGGACGTCACCGGAGGTGGTCTGGATCTCCGGCGATGAGGTGACCGTGGCGGAAAGGTTTCGGGATGGCGTCGAGCTAGTGGCTAGGGGCACGGATTCGCTCGGGGAAGTTGGGGGAAATGATCCTGGCGTCAAGGGAAGTGCAATGGGAGGTCGGGCGGCGCAGGAGCCGACGTGTAGCCGGAGATCGACCGGAGCTTCGAGGCGGAGGGGCCTCGGTCGATCTCGAGCACCGGGGCTCTGCGAGCTCGATTGGGCGGCTAGGGGGAGTCTAGTGGTTGTGCTGAAGCTGCCTGGGGGTGCTGGGGTGCCGGCGAGACCTATTTATAGGCCCGCGACGGTGAGCCGACTCGAGCGCGCCGGTGACTCACCGTGGCGCGCGTGTGTGCACACTGAGGTGCTGGCCGCGAAACCACGGGTTCGGGACGTGGTTTAGGACCTTCTGGTGCATCGGTCGTAGAGGGAGAGCGAGTGGGGTCGAGCCGCAGCGTCCGTGCACGCTCGGCCGCGTCGGGCGTGCGCGGGCACGCGCCACCTGAGTTCTTGCGCGAAGAGAGGGGGCCCCCGATGGTAGCTTTGCACAGAGTGGCTGTCGGGGGAGCATTTGGACACTACTAGGGAGGTTGGAACTGGCCAGGGGCGACGTCCCCTTGCTGGAGATTTTCTGTAGCGTGCCCAGAGCGCAGTTTTGGCATGCCACGGCATGCTGGCGCTCTATGGGGCACTTTGGACGTGTCCTCCATGTCCTGAGTGTTGCTGGGAGTGTGCCTAGTCGTTGTGTGCTAGTGGGAGCACGAGCTGGTCAAAGGAGGCAAGGAACACCAGTGTTTCCAGCCTTGGCCTGCGGCTCAAATTGAAGATCTTGTCACTAGTGCTTGGAGTTGGGGAGGGGCTGGTTGACTGAGTGCTCAGGGTGTTCTGGGGCTCTAACTCACCAAGTTTGGGGCTTTGCCATTGGGTAAAACAGTGGCTAGGAGGGTTTTTACCTTCCTGTCAGAAGGTGTTCGACACTGATTTGGGGTGCTTCCACTCCACCACTGGAACTGACACTTAACAGGTTTCGTCTTGGGGTAAAAACATGGGATTTCACCAAATTTGAGCTCCATTGAACAAGTTTAGCTTTGTAAACTTGGAAATGCTTCAAAATGACCAGTTCTGTCCTTTACAAAGGAAATGTGGCCAATCAGAGTCTCACAAATCCCATCTTTGGTGTGGAGTCCTCATTTGGGGTGTCAAACACCTCTCCAAAGTTTCAGCTCCATTGGAAAAAACTTTGCAATGTAGAGTTGTTCCAACTTTTCTCTGGACAGAGAGGGTTTTGGGCTCATTAGGTGCACTTGCCCACCTTGGATCAAGGTGAGATTTTATGTGAGCACCTAATATGGCTTGGGAGGGCTCGTGTAATTTTATGGGAATTTATTGAGATTATTTCCTTTGGAAACATCTCAAAAAGCTAAAACAGACAGAAATGGTTTTCAGGGTTTTACTCAATTCATATTAATATAAAATAGGGTTGAAAATCTTATATATGGAAAATATATGTCCTTCTGAGCTTCCATGAATTTACTCGGAATTTTCTAAGGCAGGAAAGCAATTTTCCTTGTGGGAATATCATTCCTGGCCTTAGAAACAGACATAAATATAAAATAGGAAAATAATATTTTAAATCACCAATTAATGTTTCTAATGAATGAAAATAATATTTGGATCAGATCACCAACTTTGGTTGGAAGTGCCACTTGGCTTCATGAGCTAGTAGTGCATCCCAACATGATGAAGGTGATCTTGATATAAAGGAAAAAGGGTTTTTGAAGAGAGCAAAATAATAAGTTTTTCATGGGTTTGAGTCATCAAGCAAGCAAGCATTCACTCATACAAGGGCTTACATTGCACTCTCAACATTATTTGAAAACTTTTAACAAGCTCTGATTTTGCAACATAAAATACTTGTGAAAAACAGGGTGTGACAGAAGGCTAGCAAAAGACTGGGAAGCAACCAACTAGAGAGCGACAACAGTCATCAAGATGCAATGAGTTTGACTAACATTGAATGCAAGCATGAACAGGATAAAAATCACCATGAACACGAACATCATAGAGGCTATGTTGATTTTGTTTCAACTACATGCATGAACATGCGCCAAGTCAAGCCACTTGAAAAGAATACCATCCTATCATACTACATCATAGTCATCTCAAAATATAAGTTGGCATTCAAGACAAACCATTATAAGCTCTCAGCCAAATAAGCATGGCATCAGAAACTATGATCTCTAAGTTGACATTGCAAACATGGTTCTCTCACAACATAGCTAAATCTGGGTCGACAAGCTAGTCATATTTACAAAATAAAAATAGATAGAGTTCATACCAGCTTTTCAGTCTCAGTCACTTCATCATATATCATCATTGTTGCCTTTCATTTGCATGATCGAACGATAAAAACGATAATAAGCGCATTGGACTAAGCTGAATCTGCAGGCAAACACAAAGGAGAAGACAAAATAATATGGCTCTTTGAAAGCTAAACAGGTAAGCATGTAAGAACCACTAAGCATTGTAACCAATATCTTGGACCTTGACACAAAGAAAAAGAAAGCTATTTACACAGGAAAGCTCCCAACAAGCAAAAGAAGAAAGAAAAATCTTTTGGGTTTTCTCAAAAGGACACGAAACAAGAAAACAAGAAAACAAAAAGAAACTAGCATGGATAATACAGTGGCAAAGTGTAAACACCGGCTAACAAAGTGAAAGCATAAGCATGAATGTAAAGTCGGTGAGAACACGTACTCCCCCAAGATTAGGCTTTTGGCCTAGCTTGGTCTACTCCCAAGGTGGGAAATAACCAGCTCCGGGGTAATCTGGAGCAGACTGTGGATGCCACTGCTGTGTGAGCTCCTCTGGCTCCTTTTGATAAATTGGCGTGTGGTACTGGCCTGGCAGCTCGGGCACGGGCGCCTATGGTTAGGCCAAGCCCCAATATGCGTAGATGTCCGCGGGCATAATAGTGTACCTGCCTGCATGAAGATCAAAAAAAGAAGGAGCAGGCAAAGTAATAGTCTCTCGAGTACCCTGACTAAATACCAGGTTATAAATCATCCATCTACTAGCATCTCTATCCAAAAAATCATGGCGAACCATGCTGTCATAATCCAAATATCTCTCAGGGAGAAGCATCTCTCCTTCCTCTCCCAGTCTAATCGGTATCTCAGAGTGTCTAGCAAGACGGGTAGCATAGATACCTCCGTAGACAACACCTTTAGAACGGTTCAGGTTCAACCGTTAAGCTAGTATAGCGCCCAGGCTATAAGTCTTATCGTTATAAAGGCCTTCGTGCAAAACCGCAGGGTTTGGAGAACTAAGTGATCTAGCCTCCCCTCGGCCAATCAAACATTTTCCCACAAATAGTGAGAACTACCAAAGCACAGGAAAATGTATGCTAGAAATTCTACGCGAGACACTCCTCTCTCCTTTCCAATAGCAATAGAAATAATGAAATCCTCCAAGTCCCGTGCACGAGGGTCACGGATATCCCCAACATAAGGTAATTTGCATACATTGCAAAAATCCTGCAGCGTCATGCACTGGGGGACATCGTAAATCATGAACTCAACCATGGGAGGATTCTTCCTCGGATAAAAGTTGAAGCTTTGAACGTAAATATTGGTGAGGAGGAGGTATTGTGGGCACTTATCTTCAATGAACGCAGTAAGACCTACGTTCTCCACTAAGTAATAAAAGTCTTCATAAAGTCCGGCGGCGCAAAAATTCATCACTTGGCCACTCGCACGCTCGAACTTCTGTGACTCCAGGGACTATGAACTTGGGGTGGTTCTTCTCATCCTCCTTGTGGTTACAGCTTGAAGAGCCTCTCAAGAACCTCCTCATCTTTTCCCTTTTCTAGCTCTGAAAAATTCTGAAATTTTTAGAGACTTCGAAAGAAAAGTGAATAAGGATTAACCCAACTTGTAGCAACTACTCCTACTAGTGCCTAGAGACCGTATCACACGCTAAAACTACTTGGGACCAGCTAAAATCAACTTTTATAGCTCAAGAACAGGGTCACCAAGGTAGCAAGAATACGTGAAGGATAAAGCACTAGAGCAAAAACTAATTGGACCAATGGAGGAGTCACTTACCAAGGAGTAATTTCCCCAAAACGGATCGGAGAATGGTGCTTTGAGCAAGGAGATCGAAAATCACAGCCAAATGAGCAAGAACGCGGGTTTGAGCTGCGAAACAATTTTTTCTAGAGGTGGAAGAAGAGGCTGGGAGCTGGAATGAGTGGAGGGGGTGCCTGTGGGCCCCACAAGCTTGCACCCTGCCACCAGGGGGGTAGGTGGCGGTGGAGGGGCTTGTGGCCCACTGGTCAGGCCCCCAGGCCAGCTCTCAGGCTTAGAAATTTTCAAAAATTCCAGAAAAAATCATACTAAATTTTCAGGACCATCGGAGAACTTTTATTTTTGAGGTATTTTTCTCCGGGGCGCTAAAACAGAAAACAGGAAAAGCTAAACTAATTCCATCATTTTTGTTCTAAACAAAAAAGGAAAGGAAAACTCAAAACAGAGGTATCTGACTCTTTGATTAATCCGTTTCATGGTCATCGAAAGAAATCCATCAATGGGATTGATCAAGTCCTTATGACCAAACCTTCTCAAATCGCAAGACAGAATGGAGAATTTTAGAATTGCCACTAAGTCACCTCAATGGGGATATTTATCTCCCCAACAAGCAAATCATACTTCATCTTGACATGAGGAATAGGGCATTCAAAGCTCCCAATGAGAATCGATGAAGTCTTTTCGATAGCATTGATGCAATGTACTGCATATCGTTCTTCGGAAAGTGCACTGCGTGCTCATTAACATTGACATGGAAAGTGACATTGCCTTTGTTGCAATCTATAACAGCCCCTGCAGTGTTTAAAAAGGGTCTTCCGAGGATGATAACCATGGCATCGTCCTCGGGAATATCCAAGATAACAAAGTCTGTTAAGATAGTGGTATTAGCAACCACAACAGGCACATCCTCGCAAATGACGATAGGGAAAGCAGTTGATTTGTCAGCCATTTGCAGAGAAATTTCAGTGGGTGTCAACTTATCCAACACAAGTCTATGATAAAGATAAAGTGGCATAACACTAACACCGGCTCCAAGGTCACATAAGGCAGTTCTTACGTAGTTTCCTTTAATAGAGCAAGGTATAGTGGGCACTCCGGGATCACCAAGATTCTTTGGAGTTCCACCTTTAAAGGTGTAATTGGCAAGCATGGTGGAGATCTCAAGATCTGGTATCTTCCATTTATTAGTCACGATATCTTTCATTTACTTGGCATACAGAGACATCTTGAGCATATCAGTTAACCACATCTACAGAAAGATGGGTCTTATCATCTCAACGAAGCGCTCAAAATCCTCATCATCCTTTTTCTTGGATGGCTTAGGAGGAAAGGGCATAGGTCTCTGAACCCATGGCTCTCTTTCTTTACCATGCTTCCTAGCAGTAAAGTCATTCTTGTCGTATCTCTTAGGTTGTGGATTATCAGGATTAACCATAGGTTCAATCTCCACATCCTCATCATTGCTAGGTTGAGCATTATTATGAACATCACTGTCCATATTGTCACCAGGTTCATGTTCATCACCTGATTGTGTTTCTGCATCCTACACAGAAATATCATTAGGTTCTTTAGGTGTGGCAGTATTTGGTGAACTGGCGTGCAGGTTTCTATCATCCTTCTTCTTCTCCATAGGATGACTAGGTGTATCAGCATTGAATCCTTGAGAATCTTGATCAATTCTCTTAGGATGACCTTCAGGATACAAAGGTTCCTAAGTCATTTTGCCTCCTCTAGTAATGACTCTGACAGAGTTGTCATTTAATTCATTGAGCAGGTCATTCTGAGCTTTAAGTACTTGTTCTACCTGAGTAGTAATCATAGAGACATGTTTACTCAGAAGCTTCAGATCGTTGACATTCCTGTCTACACAAGCACTTAGATGGCTAAGCATACGAGTACTTTGTTCCAAATGTGTGCTAACATAATCATTGAAACTCTGTTGTTTGGCAACAAAGTTGTCAAATTCATCAAAGCATAGGCTAGCAGGTTTATCAAAAGGAATATCACTCTCGTCAAACCTACGCAGATAATTCACTTCCACTACCTGTATCGGGTTATCGAGACCGTGGATCTCTTCGATAGGTGGTAGATTTTTGACATCTTTAGCTCTAATACTTTTCTCTTGCATAGATTTCTTGGCTTCTTGCATATCTTCGGGACTGAGGAATAGAATACCTATTTTCTTAGGAGTTGGCTTAGGAGGTGATTCGGGAATAGTCCAAGCATTATCGTTGATCAAGATGTGATTCAGTAGGGTCTCCGCTTGTTCTACAGTTCGTTCCCTAAAAACACAACCGGCACAACTATCTAGGTAGTCTCTAGAGGCATCACTAAGTCCGTTATAGAGGATAACAAGTATCTCGTTCTTCTTGAGAGGGTGATCAGGCAAAGCATTCTGTAGCTGGACGAGCCTCCCCCAAGCTTGTGGAAGACTCTCTTCTTGGAGTTGAGCAAAGTTGTATATTTCCTGCAAGGCAGCTTGCTTCTTATGGGAAGGGAAATATTCCTCACAGAAGTAATAGACCATCTCCTGGGGACTACGCACACATCCAGGAGCAAGAGAGGTGAACCAGGCTTTAGCATCATCCTTTAGAGAGAAAGGAAACAGCTTAAGGATATAGTAGTGGCGGATCTTCTCCTCATTAGTGAAGAGGTTGGCTATTTCGGATAGTTTGGCAAGATGGGCTATGAACGTATCAGACTCATAACCGTGAAAAGGATCAGATTTGACTAAAGAGATTATCTCAGGGTCGACAGAGAATTCATAATCCTTATCGGTGACAAAGATAGGCGAAGTGGCAAACTTCGGGTCATTTTTCATCCTAGCTTCCCGAGATTTTTCCTTCCACTTGAGAAGTAATTTCTCAGCGTCATAGGCATCCTTACACGCAAGAAAATCCTCAGCTATCTCTCCCTCCATAACGTAACCCTCAGGTATATCAGGCAATTCATATCTAGGAGAGCTAGATCTAGCAGGAGCAAAAGCAGGTTCTATCTCAATAGTATCGGCAGTATTAGAAGCATCATGAGCATTGGCAGTAACTCTAGCAATATGAGCATCAAGGAACACTCCTAGTGGAACATCAAACAAAGGAGCATCTCTAGTAGTATCAAGCATAGTATCATCAGGCATAGTATCAAGCATAGCATCTCTAGCAGTAGTATCACAAGCATCATCAAGCACAGGCAACATATCAAGATTTCTAGCAGGAGGTGATGTCGCAAACTTACTCATAACTGAAGGTGAATCAAGTTCAGAGCTAGATGGCAATTCCTTACCTCCCCTCGTAGTTGAGGGAAAGACTTTGGTCTTCGGATCCTTCAGATTCTTCATAGTGATCAGCAGATATAAATCCCAAGTGACTCAGAGAATATAGCAATACCTCCCCCGCAACGGCGCCAGAAAAATGATGATCCTGCAATCTCTAGCATTAGCTAGACGAAAGCTTATGACAACAAACCTTCCCCTACAACAGCACCAGAAGAATGCTGAAAGCACTCCCCAGTAATGAGACTAGAAGAATGTTGTTGATGGCCCACGAGCGCATGGGTTCGCAGCAGTTTTCTAGGGTAGAGTATTCGACCCAAATTTGTAGATCGCCTAAAGGAGGTGAGAGAATACTCTCGAGTATTAGCATCTGAATTTGTCAGATTCAACCACACCTGAAAGATTAGTATCTGCAAGCAAAGTAGTAACAACAAAGTAGTATGATAACAACGGTGTCAGAAACGATCTGTTGACGGCAGACTATTCCTAACAATTGTATCAATGGCGCCTCCGTTGCCGCATTGATGGAAGTTGTCAATTCCCGTCAACGGTCAGCGAATCAACAATGTAGCAGGTAGTAGCAGTGTAACGAGCAACAGCAGCGGCAAGGAACAGCAGTAGTGACAGCAGTAGCAAGTAGCAACAGTAGAAAGAGACAGTAGTAGCAACAGTAGTAGCAGCAGCAGCAGAGCAAGACAAGTAACATCAATAGCAACAGTAGTAGCAGCAGCAGCAGAGCAAGACAAGTAACACCAGTAGGACAAACTCGTAGGCAATGGGTCGGTGATTTGTTTGGATGATATTCATCATGCAAGAGCTATAACACGGAGAGATAAGTGGCTAGCTCCCGTTCGTCAATGTGATGTAGGCATGCATTCCGTGTGTCGTCATACGTGCTTAGGGAAAAGAACTTGCATGACATCTATTGTCCATCCCTCCCGTGGCAGCGGGGTCCAAAAGGAAACTGCGGGATATTAAGGTTCTCCTTTTAATAAAGAACCGTACCAACACATTAGCACTTGGTGAACACATGAACTCCTCAAACTATGGTCATCACCGGGAGTGGTTCCGGTTATTGTCACTCTGGGGTTGCCGGATCATAACACATAGTAGGTGACTACAACTTGCAAGATCGAATCTAAAACACACATATATTGGTGACAACATAATAATTTCAGATCTGAAATCATGGCACTCGGGCCCTAGTGACAAGCATTAAGCATGGCAAAGTAGTAGCAACATCAATCTCAGAACATAGTGGATACTAGGGATCAATCCCCATCAAAACTAACTCGATTACATGATAGATCTCATCCTACTCATCACCGCCCAGCGAGCCTACGAATAGATTACTCACGAACGACGAAGAGCTTCATGGAATTGGAGAGGGAAGAAGGTTGATGATGACGATGGCGACGATTTCCCCTCTCCGGAGCCCAAGACGGACTCCAGATCTGCCCTCCAGATGAAGAACAGGTGGTGGCGGCGCCTCCGTGTCGAAAACGCGACGAAAACTTCTCTTTTTATTTTTCTGGGACGAAAGGCAACTTATAGAGCTGGAGTTGGGGGCGGCAGGTGCCTGTGGGCCCCACAAGCCTGCCCACCACCACCAGGGGGTGGTGGCGGAGCAGGGGCTTGTGGCCCACTGGCCCACCCCCTGAGGTGGAACTTGGCACAGATATTTTTCATATTTTCCAAAACTGCTCTCGTAAATTTTCAAGACGTTTGGAGAACTTTGATTTCTGCACAAAAATAACACCAAGGCAATTCTTCTGAAAACAGCGTCAGTCGAGGTTAGTTCCATTCAAATCATGCAAATTAGAGTCCAAAACAAGGGCAAAAGAGTTTGGAAAAGTAGATACGATGGAGACATATCAGAAGCCAACCTTGGGAGATGATAACAATGGACTTCGTCGACGGGTTGCCACAATGAGGAAAGTTCAATTGCCTATGGGTTGTGGTGGATAAGCGCACTAAGTTTGCACAGTTCCTCCCCCCTAGCTCACCCATACACAGCTTCCAAGGTGCCTTTGCTGTACATGAACAACATCTACATAATCCATGGGTTCCCTGGATCATTGTCTCCGACTGTGACCCAGTGTTCATAATCCTATTTTGTCGGGAGCTATTCAAGTATGCACACATTGAGTTGCGGATGAGCACAGCAAACCACCCTCAAACAGATGGACAGACCGAGCGGGTTAACTAGTGTGTGGAGACATATCTACGGTGCTTCGTACTCGCCTACCCGCGCCGGTGGAGCTACTGGATACCTTTGGCGCAATTCTGGTACAACTCCCCTCACCATTCAAGCATTAGCATGTCACCCTTCAAAGCAATGTTCGGCCACGAAGAACGACACTCGGGAATAACTACAACTAGCGCTTGCACAGTTCCAACAGTGCAGTCTTGGTTAGACGGACGGGTAGTTATCCAAGACCTATTACAACAAAACCTCAACAGAGCCAACCAGCCCATGAAGACCCAAGCAGATAAGCACAGATCACCTCGTACCTTCAATGTCGGAGAATCATACTTCCTCAAGCTGCAGCCATACATACAAACTTCCGTTGCCACATGATCCAACCACAAGCTTTAATTCAAGTTATTTGGCCCGTTTCGAATTTTCACAAAAATCAATGAGGCCGCATACAAGCTGGAGTTGCCGCCACATTCTTAGATTCACCCAGTCTTCCATGTCTCGCAGCTGCACCACTGCTTAACCACGGGTACGGCATCCTTTCCTATTCTTCTTGATTAAACTGGTGTACCGTCCATCCCAGTCGCAGTCCTTCGACACCGCTGGCTCCAGAAGAATGGTGCCATGACTGAACAAGTGCTCATTCGCTGGTCCAACCCAGCCGCAATCGGCGACACCTAGGAAGACAAGGTGGCACTTCAAGCACGATTTCCAGGAACCAAGGCTTGGGGACAAGCCTCATCCCAAGGAGGAGGGGATGTCAGCGCCCAGAAAACAGGGATCGACCACGCTGACAGCAACAGCCCAACAACCAGAGGCTCGGTAGCCTCGCCTCTGGCCCAACGGCCCATGAGGAACCGCCGGACCAACCCACGTGTCACATGGGCCAGCGTGGGCAGCGTGAGGTTCCCTCTCCTGAGCTACTTGAGGCGATGACGGCTGAGGAATTGACATCCAATGGATCACGACACGGCGACGGCTAGAAATCTAATTCACCATGTGTGTGTATCATCCTCTAACCGAATTGCTACCTAGTATGTGTTATCGAAGCTACTATCACCCTACCCTTACATTCTTGCATCGTTCTATTTGATGGGTAAAACTATTAGAAATCAATTTTAAGTGATTCTGTTATTACAATATAAATTGAAATTATACTATACCAATTGATAATAACCTCATCGTTTAAATTATTAGAAATTAAAATTTAAGTGATTATGTTAATACAATAAATTCAAAATATACTACATGGTTAAGTTATTAGGAATCACCTCGCAAAAAAAGTTATTTGCAATCAAATTTAGGCGATTCTGTTATTTCAATAAATTTAAAATATACTAAATGCGTCGATAAGGATGTGATCGGCTAAGTTATTAGCAATCACCTCGCAAAAATAAAGTATTTTGCAATCAAATTTAGGTGATCCTTTTGATACAATATGTTAAAAAAACTTTGTAGCGTTAACTAGTTTAATGAGATTTCATTGACTAATCCGTTGAAAGGGATATATAATATGAAAAACATTTTTTCCAAATGAAGACTTTCACTCGATTACTAGCCTAACCTTGTAACTACATCTAGTGCCCCTTAGTGATTTTGGTGATTTGAAGACTTATATGTTAAGTATCTAATGTGTTCATGAGTGTACACACGATCTATAAGTCACTGAGGAGTTTGAAATATTTGATGAATATCGACCCCTAAAAATGTATATCTTCGGTTGAAGAAATTGGTCTGAAGCTGAAGAACCGAATCGCGAAGAATCTGCGATGAAATTGATATTCCTCATGAAGATATTGAAATTGAGGAATTCGGTGTGTCCTGAAGAAAATCATTCTGAAGACTTTGAAGCATGAAGATTTACTCTTTCTGTTTTGTTTTCTTCACACTTGAGTAATAGGAACACCGTACTGTTAAAGGGGGTCGATGAAATTCTAAAAATCTCATATTCCGCATTGTGAAACTTTGCACTCTTGATCCTTCACTGTTTCCGCTGTAAGTTAGTCATCAGTGAGGAATTTCCTCAAAAGAAATTTCCTCAGTGATGAAATTCTAAAAATCTCCTATTCACCCCCCTGTAGTCGATATAACGCACTTTCAATTGGTATCAGAGCAAGGTACTCCCTTGTTCTTTGTGATTTGGTTTAACCACCTGGAGTTTTAGTTATGTCGACTGCAAGCACGATTAAGGTTACTACAGCATTTCCTACTTTCGAAGGAAAAAACTTTCCCTTCTGGAAGACCAAGATTCACATGCATCTACAAGTTATTGACAATGATCTCTGGTATATTGTGGAACATGGCATCCCCATTATCTCTGCTAGTGTCTCTGCTGCTGATGTGAAGACATTCAAGCAACTTGATTCTCATGCGAAGAATATCATCTGTGGCTATCTGAGCCCAGGCCAGTTTGGAAGAGTGAGTGCTTTGGGCTCAACAACACTTATCTAGGAGAGACTATGCAAAGTAAATGAAGGAGTATCAACCCAGCGTGATTCTCGAGTTGATGTTCTTCGCAATCTCTTCAATCATTTCAAGAGGTTTGACAATGAAAGCTGCCAAGATAACTTTGATCACCTCACTGACATATCAATTGAACTGCAAGCACTCGGAGCTCGAGACATTACTGATCACGAAGTTGTGAAGAAACTGCTAAGATCTTTGGATTTTTCATTTGATACTTTAGTCCTGATGATTCAAGAAAGACCAGACTACAAGATGCTTGATCCAGCTGATATACTCTAAAGACTCAATACTCATGAATTCCAGCAAGAAGAAAAGAAAGATCTATATGGACCAAGCTATTCTAGACCACGTGCACTGAAGGCTAAAGCAATTTCCTCATCTGAAGAAGACTCAGATGATAGCATTGGTGACCCTGAAGAATTTGGACAGGAGCTTGCAATGGTCATGAGGAAATTCCAGAGGTTTACACGACGTGGCCAGTTCCGTAAATCTTCAACAAGAGATATGAGGAAATCAGAATCTTCATCTGACGACTACAAGAAAAGAACCTGCCACAAATGCAAGAAATCAGGTCACTACATTGTTGGTTGTCCCCGTTGGGGAAAGGAATCAAATAAGAATAAATACAAGGATGACAGTTCTGATGACTCGAAGAAGAAGAAGAAATCTTCAAAATCCTCATCTTCAAAGCCCTCATGGCACAAGAAGACTAGTTTCAGAAAGGCTAGGGCACTTATTGGCAAGGAAATGGATTCTGAGGCAGAATTAGAGGAATGTGATGAAGCGGAGGGTTCTGATGAAGACTCAGAATCCGGACAGGCCACTCTTGCACTTGCAACCACTTTCGTCAGCAAGTCAATCTTCCACCTTGAAGAAGATGATAACACCATCCACACTGATGACTATGCTGATGACTTCGCTCCAACCTATTGCTTCATGGCAAAAGGTTCAAAGGTATCGAATCATGCTTCCTCCTTTGATTCAAGTGACTGTGAACCTGATGATTATAAAAAACCCAGTTACAGTAAACTTGCTATCATTGCCACTAAACAACAAACTGCCGTGGAAAAGCTTCGGAAACTGCTAGATAGAAGTGATGATCTGTTGAATGATGAAATGAATCTTACCCAAATCCTCATTGAATATGTGAAAAGTCTTCAGTCTAGATTTGATCATCTTCAAGATCGTTATGATAAACTCCTCGCTGATCATGAGAAACTTTCCTATGAATTTTTCAAAGGAAGCTTGATGTAGAGAAGTTGAGGATTTCTCATGATGATCTTCGTATGGAAAATGATTCATTACTAGCTCAACAGATCAGCGTTGCTCAAGCTGAATTCATTCCTCCATGTCTTAAATGCATGAACGCGAAACTGCTAATTCTTCACCAGAATCATCAAATGCTTCAATTACTACAAATTCTTCAATTGCTCCTGTAGTGTCAAATTCCTCACTTGAGGAAAACACAAATGTCACTCATGAAAATGCAGGGCTGAAGGAATTGTATGTGACAGGCATATACAAAATCCTCAAAGGACATCAAACCCTTTGTGATGTGCTCAAAAAGAAGATCTTGAACAGGAACCCGAGGAAAGAAGGAATTGCCTTTTAGAGGAAATTGAATGCTGCTGGATCTTATTGGAAACCTGAGCAATATCCCAAAACCTCATGGGTTGCTGCTACTGGGCCTCCTTTTGATCCATCCAATCTAACTGGCTTTTCATGTGAATTATCCTATTCCTCCGATGAGTCATTTGCCTCCAACTATAAACTGTTCAAAAATCAATCTGGTGAAGTATTTGCTCGATATGTTGGAACTAACTGCAGGAATGGCCCTCCCTTGAGGAAAATCTGGGTTCCCAAAAGTTGTCTTGAAAATCTTTAGGTGAATGTCCTCATGACACCACCGATGAAGAATCTGAACCCCAAATCAAATTCCTCAGGAGGACCAAAGTCTTCAAGAGGATCAAAATCCTCAACTGGTCAAAATTATGCTCGTACCCGTGCTAATGCTTCTAACATGCACGGAAACTACAAGGAATATGAATATGAGCGTTACTCTTCAAATCATTATGTTCATAAATCCTCAAACCAGTTCTCTTCATATTCATATGAGTACTTTAACCCCCCTAGTGTTAAGAGAAGTGCATTAGCTTCAATGCCACCTTTCTCATATGGTGCTCCCAGGATGATGAATGCTTTACCACCCCTTCAGATGTGGGTGGTGAAGAAATTGAACTAATCACTTCTATAGGACAGGTCTCTAGATGAAAATCATCATCTGAAGAATTTGCTGGAGACCTTAGGAAATGCTTGATAGGACGCAAGCTAATATTGATGAAATAGAAATGTTTCACACGTCCTTATAATCTTGTTATGATGAAATTCCTATCTCATGAAATTGATATCATATTCTTCAAGTTTGAAGCATATGAGATGGTAAGCTGTACTAATTCATCTGTAGGATGACAAACCCAAGAGTACTGAGTGGGTTCTTGATAGTGGATGCACACATCACATGACTGGTGATAAAAGCCTGCTGATGAATATGCTACTAATTCCATCACCTCTGAAGCAAATCACATATGCTGACAAAGGTAAAAGCAAGGTATTGGGACTTGGCAAAGTGGCTATTTCCAAGGATAGGCATATGGACAAAGTGATGCTTGTTGAATCCCTTAGATTTAACCTCATGTCAGTCTCAATGCTTTGTGATCTTGATATGATTGTTATCTTTGGTAGATATAGATGTGTAGTCATCATGGAATCTGACAGATCCAAAGTCTTCGAAGGTGTAAGAAGAGGGGATTTGTACATTGTTGATTTCTCTACAGGTCCTCAACCAGCCACTTGCTTACTAGCAAAAACCTCAGAAGGATGGTTGTGGCACCGAAGACTAGGTCATGCAGGCATGAGGAATTTGCACACGCTCGCGAAGAAGAAGCATGTCATCGGCATCGAATGAGTCAAATTCCTCAAGGATCATCTCTGAGGTGCATGTGAATCTGGGAAAATGACCAGATCCAAGCATCCCTCGAAGACTATCATGACCACTACTCGTCCCTTCGAATTGCTTCATATGGATCTATTTGGACCTACTCACTATGCCACACTAACAAATGCAGCATCTTTATATGGCTTCGTCATAGTTGATGATTATTGCAGATATACATGGGTGCATATCATCTTATATAAAACTGAAGTGCAGGGAATCTTCAAATGATTTTCTTCAAGGGCCTCAACGAACTTCGGCATCAAGATCAAACATATCAGGAGAGATAATGGAACAGAGTTCAAAAACACTGGTCTTGATGATTATCTTGATGAACTTGGTATTACTCACGAATTATCTGCTCCTTATACTCCTCAACAGAACGGTGTCGTCGAAAGGAAGAACAGGACTCTGGTTGAGATGGCTAGAACCATGCTTGAAGAATATCAGACTCCTCGTCGCTTTTGGCCTGAAGCAATCAACATTGCATGCCATATCATCAACAGGGTATATCTTCAAAAATTTCTCAAGAAAACCTCATATGAACTCCTCACTGATAAGGAACCCAACGTAAGTTATTTCAAAGTCTTCGGTGCAAAATGTTGGATTAGAGATCCTCACCATAGCTCAAAATTTGCACCTAAGGCACATGAGGGTTTTATGCTCGGTTATGGAAAGGAATCGCACACCTACAGAGTCTTCAACAACTATCACAATAAAGTTGTTGAGACTGTAGATGTGCGGTTCGATGAAACTAATGGCTCGCAAAGAGAGCAATTGCCTTCTGATCCAGATAAGTTGTCTCCTGAGGAAGCAATAAAGCTCAAACCTACTGAAGTCATTGTTCCCACTGAGGAAATTGATAAAGAAATCATCCCCATCACTGATGAAAATCAAGAAGGTGCTCCTGAGGAAATTGCTCCAGAACCACTTCCTCAGCCCAAACGAAATCCTCAACCAGCTCATCCGAGGATTGCAAATGAAGTAGAACTTGACAAAATCCTCAATGACATCAACGCGCCAGGTCCTCTCACTCGCTCAAAAGCTTCACACTTAGTTAACTTTTGCGGGCATTTCTCCTTTGTATCTATCACAAAACCCTCAAAAGTTGGTGAGGCTTTCCTGGAACCGGAGTGGATCCAAGCTATGCAAGACGGACTTCTTCAATTCAAGCTGAATGACGTATGGGAGCTCGTCAAACGACCAGATCCTCGCAAGCACAACATCATCGGAACCAAGTGGATTTTCCGAAACAAGCAAGTTGAGGATGGTCAAGTGGTGAGAAATAAGGCACGACTTGTAGCCCAAGGCTACACCCAGGTTGAAGGAATAGATTTCGATGAAACTTTTGCACCTGTTGCTAGACTTGAAGCTATTCGAATACTACTTGCATATGCTAATCATCATAACATCATATTATATCAAATGGATGTGAAAAGTGCATTCCTCAATGGTAAGCTTGAGGAAGAAGTATATGTTGCTCAGCCCCCGGGTTTTGAGGATCCAATGAATCCAGACAAAGTCTTTAGACTCAAAAAGGCACTCTATGGTCTCAAGCAAGCCCCTCGGGCATGGTATGATACATTGAAGGAATTCCTCATGAAGAAAGGCTTCAAACCTGATTCACTCGATCCAACTCTTTTCACTAAATCCTATGATAATGAGCTATTTGTGTGCCAGTGATGAATTTGCTTACATGATGAGTGAAGAATATCATATGTGTATGATGGGGGAGCTGAAATTCTTCTTAGGTCTTCAAATTCGTCAACAACACAATGGAATCTTCATATCACAAGAGAAATACCTCAAGGATGTTCTGAGGAAATTCGACATGCATGAATGCAAAGGTGCCAAGACTCCAATGCCTACCAACGGCCACCTCGGCAGTGACAAAAATGGTAAACAATTCGATCAGTAGGTATATCGTTGTATGATTGGCTCTTTATTGTATCTATGTGCATCTAGGCCAGATATAATGCTTAGTGTTTGCATGTGTGCACGTTTTCACGAAAAACCAAAGGAATCACACCGTAAGGTTGTGAAGCATATTCTTCGATACTTAGCTCACACACCAACACTAGGATTATCGTATCCCAAGGGCTGAAATCTTCATCTAGTAGGGTATTCTGATTCTGACTATGCTGGTGACCGTGTGGATCGCAAGTCAACATCTAGCACATGCCATTTCCTCAGAAGATCACTAGTCTGCTGGTCCTCAAAGAAGCAAAACTGTGTATCACTCTCCACTGCCGAAGCTGAGTACATTGCTGCTGGTTCATACTGTCCTCAATTGCTATGGATGAAGCAAACCCTCAAGGACTACGGCATCAACATGAAGAATGTGCCTCTCTACTACGACAATGAGATTGCAATCAAGATTGCATACAACCAAGTACAGCACTCGAAGACCAAGCACATCCAGATTCGTCATCATTTTCTTCGGGACCATGTCCTCAAGGGGAATATCCTCATCGATCATGTGAAGACTGATGATCAACTGGCAGATATCTTCACTAAGCCCTTGGATGAGAAAAGGTTTTGCAAGTTGCGGTGTGAGCTAAATATCTTAGAATCTTCAAATGTTTTGTAAAAACATGCACACATCCTAACACTTATGCAAAATTGATGACTTAGATGTGCAACACACGATGAATCGATTTTCTTCAACTAATGAAGAATATCACTCTGAGTGTGAAGAAATCAACGAAGAAATTGATTCTCAGGGCCCTACGACAATCGTACGCGGCGTCTGTAATCAACATTCTTATATGATGGGTCACGCCACCACCCAACATGAAATTCCTCAAGTTGATATTCTTCAAAGTTCCATTTCCTCAAAGTTTGATTTTCTTCAAAAACACTTGATGATTTTCGTTTACTTAGGCGGATTGTGATTTCAAGTCCTCAACAACATTCACTTATAGCTATTTCTTCAAGTTGATATTTCATCTAAGTGAATGTGATCGGACCCTACTTTCCCTCTATGCTATTCTCATCCAATCTATTCAATTCTTCATATGCGTTCTACTTGAAATCTTGTTTCAAATCCTCACTGCGTCCTTGTCAGCTGATGATTTTGTAACAAAATCCTCAAATCTTCAAAAATATTTTTTTTAATGAACAGTAACTGAACCCCACTTTCCTTGTTCGGATAACCACGATCTCCACCGCTTTGCCCGCAAGCTACACGTGTCCTGCGGAGACGTAGAGGCAGGGGCTATTTGGTCCGATTTCTTCGCGCCAAGAGTAACTGCTTGGCTATAAATATGTCCCCGTCCCCCTCGGTAAAACACTTCTTCACTCCATCGCACTCCTGCTACAGCAAAAGCACCGAACCCTAGCGCCACCGCTGGAAGTCTCGTCGCCGGCGAAGAAGAGCTTCACTGCCTCGACTTTTCCGTCACCGAAACCACGCCGGAGTCGGACCATCCTCGTCCGCCGCCGCCACAGACGTCCTCTGCTACCGGGTTAGGGTTTATTGGACATGCACCGAAAGAGCTTCTCCCTGCTACTCTTCTCTGTTCTTCGTGCGTGCCACCTAGGGTAAATAAGAACCCTATTTTTACAGCAAGTTTGATCTACTATTTTACCTCTGATATGTGAAATCTGTTTTTCCTCAAGAATCCATATGCATCTGATTCCTCAAACACTGCCTATCGCCACACCATTGATGAACTTCACTAAGCATCTAAGATTTTCACGAGATTCCTCAATTGTGCGAATTTTCGGATCTGTACAACTCTGGAACCCAAGAACAGTATGCTTAGGCAAATTCCTGAACCACTGGTCAAATTCCTCAACTGTCAAATTTTTTCATTTTCTTTAAATCTGAGAACGCATATGACCTCTCCAAATTCCTCACAACTATACTCTGTTCACAGGTACACACATGTCTGTTGATGAATCTCTCGGTTCTCATCAAATTAACTCATTTGCAGCGTTTCTTGAAGAAAATCTTCAAGTCTCATCAAAGTCCTCAAGAGTTCAATCTCATCAGCAAAATCCTCAGCTGAAGAAAATGGAGGATGATAGGAAGAAAATCTTCAAGTTTCATCGTGTGGATGAACCGGCAATTGAGGAAATCACGACTGACAATCCAGCTGATGAATCTGCTACAGCTGGTGAGACAGACCCTGCTCCAGCTGCTGCTTCCAAGCCAGCCGATGAATCTGTTCCAGCTGCCGCTTCAAAGCCAGCTGATGAATCTGCTCCAGCTGGTTCCTCAATGCCAGCTGATGAATCTGTTAAAACACCTTCACCAAAAGCTTCAAAGGTGAAGAAGATGACTTTGTCTGCATCAGACGTGAAGAATACAAGGGCTGCTGAAAAGGAAGCCAAAAAGAGAAAGGTTTCTTCAGCTGAAGAACACACTGAGGCCAAGCGCCTCAAAGCACTTGAAGAAAATGCTCCACTGGACCCTGTGCCTCTTAACATCGCTCCATCTTATGAAATGGTCACCTTTAAAGACCAGGAGAAAGGGCCAGATGAGGAAATGAAGGATGTTGCATCTGAGGAAGATACTGACGAATAAATTCGCATTGACGACAGTCCTCAGCCCTCCATTCCTCATGAAGGAACTACACAAGGATCAGCTGCACCAGCTGATGAATCTGGCTCTGTCACCAAGCAAGCTGAGAAAGAACAAAGTGAAAATCCTCAAGCTGATGAAATTCAAAGCCCTGAGCAAAATCCTCACCCTGAGGATCAGGCTGACCCAACTCCTCATGAGCAAGATCCTCAAACTGAGGCTAAGGGTGAGCCCATTCCTCCTCCGGAGCAAAACCCTCAACAGGATGCACCAGTTGACGACATTCCTCAGCCTAAGGCTCAGCCAGATCACATTCCTCAGCCTGAAGCACAACAAGAGCATGCTCCTCGGCCTGAAGCTCAAGCTGATGAAATTCCTCACCCTGAGGACCATGCTGAGGAAAATGCACCAGATCAAGACAATGTTTTCGTCGTGCTCAACCCAAAATCTGCAATTGTTGTATCCCCTCAAGTCCCACAGCAAAATCTTCAGCCAATGCAGCGTCAGCCGTTCTCCAAATGGCCAAAGTTTCAAAAGGAGAACTTCTTTGAAGAATGCATGTACTTCATCGGAGAAAATCCCTATGACAAACCTCAAATCAGGCATCTGAAGTTTTGGACGAGGACACAGCTCAATTACTATGCCTCTGTGTTGTGTGGAAGAAACAATATTTTCCAGCATAGGCATATTCCTCATGTTGAGCTTGAAGCAATACCATGCCTAGCTCGAGTCCTCAACGTCCTTCATGACGCTGGACTTCTTCCAATGTGCTCAGATATCTGTGATTGGAACAGTGAGCTCATTCTTCAATGTTATGCCACTCTTCACATATCTGGGGATCCAGCAGATATCAACACTTGGGTGTTTGACTGGATGACGCAAACAACACACCACAAGGCTCCTGCCATTGAGCTTCTGCATGAACTGCCAGTATCAATTCCTTCAGAACAAGCAGTGAAGCTTTATGATGAACGTGAGCTGCCCAACGGGATGATGGAAGTCCTCATGAAGCCTTTGGCTAAAGGGAAACCACCAAGAAAAACCTTCCTCATCCACGAGCTCAATTATGAACCAAGGACTGTTTAAAGAATCCTCTGCAGCGTCCTTGCGCCAATCAAGGGACACGATGATGAAGAAGATGTTGTAGGCCTCATGAAGAATATCCTCTTCAACATCATTCATGGTATTCCTATCAACATCCATGATTTCTTCTTGAGGACTTTGGCCGACAATGATTTGTGTCCTTTTGACTACAAGATCTATGCTCCATGGATCATGAGATTCATCAGGAAAAGGACAGGCATCAACTTTCACGCTGATTGCAACAGCCATGTTGGTTACATGCCACCTATAAGGGTCAACAAGAAGACTTTCGAGCCTGTTGAAGGAAAAGGCAAGTCTGCCATTGATGAAGGCAGTAGGCCCCTTGATGGACAGTTCACAGAGCCTGAGCCATATTCTTCATGGGATGATACTGAGACTCATCCTCCAAACCCTGTTGCTCCTCGCGTGCTGAATACCACGGAGCTTCTCCTCAGTCTTCACCAGAAGGTGGATCGAAATCACAAGTGGGTCAAACGCCAGTTCGGCGCCATTGTGAAAACCCTCACTGAAACACAGAATTTTGTGAAGCTTAACCATCACTATCTTCATGAGGTTTTTGATCGCAACTGGGCTACACTTGCTCATCTGATGACTCCGGCAGAACTTGAAGAATTGGAGTTTGAGCGAGACTTTGGTTGGTCGTGGCCACCAAAGAAGAAGTTCAGGCCAATTCCAGTTCCAGGCCTTGAGGTCAGTTCTTTTTCTTCATTCCGCACTGCTGAATCTGATGAAGAACAAAAAGACACTGCCACCGGTCCAAGGAAGAAGACTACTCCCAAGAATCCTCATGCGTCTTCATCAACTGCCAAGGAGTGAAGTCTTCACGGGCGTTAGTCCTCAGTTTGTCCCTTTTTGTCACTTGATGACAAAGGGGGAGAAACTTGAGAGTTAGTCTTCAAGCGGGATATTTTGGGGCTTATGAACTATATTTAAGTTACAAACTCTTGTTTCTTCTGAAGTGTTTATGTAATGAGTTGTAACTTAAGCCCGATGGTACTCTGACGCTTTTGAACGTTTTCCTTCGCATGCTTATTCCTCACAATTTTAATGCACGCATGCTGGAATTCGTCAGATATCATTTGTCATCATGCATCCTCAATTTCTTCATACTATATGTCATATGTATGCATGATTTACAAGACTCGGGGAGAGATCTCCATGATATAAATCATCAATGTGCATTTGCTGTGAAAAGCAAAATCCTCAAGATATGCACATCTTCAGGGGGAGTCTCTCTGAATCTTGATTTTGAAAATCCTCAAATGAGTATTTACACTTCATATTTTTATCCCTGTTGAAAACTTAACCTAATTGTCATCAACCGCCAAAAAGGGGGAGATTGTAAGTGCATCTAGTGCCCCTTAGTGATTTTGGTGGTTTGAAGACTTATAGGTTAAGTATCTAATGTGTTCATGAGTGTACCCAGGATCTATAAGTCACCGAGGAGTTTGTAATATTTGATGAATATCGACCCCTAAAAATGTGTATCTTCGGTTGAAGAAATTGGTCTGAAGCTGAAGAATTGAATCGCGAAGAATCTGCGATGAAATTGATATTCCTCATGAAGATATTGAAATTGAGGAATTCGGTGTGTCCTGAAGAAAAACATTCTGAAGACTTTGAAGCATGAAGATTTACTCTTTCTGTTTTGTTTTCTTCACACTTGAGTAATAGGAACACAATACTATTAAAGGGGGTCGAAGTTACACTTTGGAATGAATTTCCTCATGATGCTCAACCCAAGCCTAATCCTACCAAAAGCCTCAAGTGACGAATACGAGTGACATGAGGACTCTCACAGTTGAGGGTCCCGACCTTTTCGATAGCCACGCCACATCATTGGTCTTATCCACACCAACGGTCATATTAGTAAAGGGCATTAATGTCAAATCATGTCGGGATGCTCCAAGGCTATATATAGTCGCCCCCACAACCATTAGCTGGTTGGCTGCTCCGTTAGAAACTGACACTTGTCATAAGAGCAACCCAATTCCCTAGAGTCTTCAAGAGTAATTCATCAGTGAGGAAATACCCCAAACACCAAACCACAAACCGAGAACCAAGTGATTGAGCATCACTGAAGAAGTTGTTCCTGTGTGGGACTGAAGCCTTTTACCTTTGAGGACTGTGCATCCTCCAGACGGTTAGGCGTCATGGTCTAGAGCAATCCAGCAATCAATTGTGGATCGCCGAGTGACCAAGTTTGTGAGGGTTTGGATGTCTGCCCTGAAGACTTACCACGAGTGTTGGGCGAGGACTGTGTGTTCTTAGCCCAAGGAGAATACGGTAGGGACTGTGTGTCTTTTGGTTTCAATACCAAGCCGCTCCAAACCAGATGTACAACTGTCACAACAGTTGGAACTGGGTCATCAACTACTATCTTCGCTATGAAACGGGTTCTAATTCCTCAACTCTTTATATTCCTCAGATTATGTGTTGATGATTTTCACTGTTACTGTTTGGAGAATTTGCTGAATACTTTCTCTGAAATTCCCCAACCCCAAATTCTTCACGCAAGTTAATCCTCATCTGTTTCTGCGTGCCTGCTTACTGTGCAATCTGTTTTCGCATTCCTCATACTGAAAAACTGCTCTAGTGAAACTTTGCACTCCTGATCCTTTACTGTTTCCGCTATAAGTTAGTCATGAGTGAGGAATTTCCTCAAAAGGAATTTCCTCAGTGATGAAATTCTAAAAATCTCCTATTCACCCCTCTCTAGTCGATATAACGCACTTTCAAACCTTTTTCACTGATCATAAATAACATGCGTTAATCATAATCTAAAAGTGAACTATTAGAGCGACCTTAATGGGATGACCCATTTCGTCCGTCGCCGTCCGTTTGGGTCGGCGCGGACACAAAAGTCGATCGAACGCGCCAACCCAAACGGACGCACGTCCGCTTGGCGTCCGCCTGCCGACCCATTCCCGGCCCAATTTTGAGCCGGATTTGAGTCGGCGCGAACATGAGACGAACACGCGCGCGCCTACTCCTCTCCTTGGGACCGCCGGTCGGTGGCATCAACCACCATTTCCCCCTATTTTCCCAAAAAAACCTCCCGCCCCACGCCTGTCATGGACGACGACCTCGACCTCGACGCCGCCGCCAGCCTTGCCTCCCTTGCCTCGTCCAAGAAAGGCAAGCCTCGCGCCCTCCGGATGGCCGCCGCGCCGAAGCCGAAGAAGGTGCCGACGCCCGAACAACGGGCAAAGGAGTCGGCAAAGAGGAAGGACCGGAGGCACGCGGAGGATGCGAGGGATGAAGCCATCGCCGCGGCCGCCGCGCAGCAGCAGGTCACCAATGCCTGCGTCGCGGCGGCAATGAGGGAGGCGTTGTGCATGCTGGGGTTAAACCCTAGCCAACACGACCTCGTCAACGCCGTTGTGGCAGCCGCGGTCAGCACTGACTCATCTGCCTTCCCTCGGACGGTGCTGCCCGACTCGCCCGGTGCGTCGATTGTCAACCCGGTGTCCGGCTTCCACGTCTACCCGCATGCCTCCCATCTCTCGGGGGAGTGCTCGCCCGAGGTGAGCGTGGGCGCGCTTTCCACGCCCGCTCCCGGGATCATCGACCTCAACGCCACATCGGTGGCTGCTGGCTTGTGAGCCGGAGGCGCAAGGAAACGCGTGCGACAAACGCCAGCCGACTAGCTGTCGGGCACGCGCAACCTATTCAACAGAATGTCGGCCGCCGGCGACGACGACTACATACAGAACATGATCTTCGAGGGTGGTGCGCAGGATGCTGGCTTCGATCCCGACGAGACACAAAGCCAGGATGGCCGATGGGCGCCGCCCGCTGGCTACAATGAAGATCAGGCCGCCTTCATGCGTGATTACGAAGATCTGGACCTGGACGGCTTCGCTCTCGACCATGAGTTCCCAGAGGACTATGGACTAGAGGAAGAGGACGAGTGCGACATCGAAGCGGAGCCTTTGTTTGAGGACGAGCTCGCCAACGAAGCCGGCGGGCCGAAGCCGAAGCGCAAGAGCAAGTGGACCAAGGCATACACGGCGACCGAGGACAAGCTTCTTTGCGAGTGTTGGAGAGACATTGGGCAAGACTCCAAGACAGGCGCCGAACAAAAGCATTCAACATTTTGGATTCGTGTTCACCGTGAGTTCCATGAACCCAAGAAGTTTCCGCCGTACCAAATAGTAAGCGTGCGCGGGTGGGTGTCCATTTCGAAGCGTTGGAGGGTGATCCAACAAGAGTGCAACAAGTTCTGTGTCACTCTTGAGAGCATCAAGGCCCGCCCCATGAGCGGCATCGGCGTGCAAGACATGGTACGCTAGCAAGCCCCCCTCTTTTTGTGTCACCAAGTTTACGCTTTGGGTGTTCGTTTGCATATCATTTTGCCAATATGCTTGCATGAAATACATTTGTATGCATTTCAAGATTTGGAGGCATTCAAGGTCAACACAATGGCAAGTGCTTCAACCTCTCCCATTGCTTTAGGGTGATCAAAGACGAGGAGAAGTTCAAGGCGCAATATGCCGCCCTCAAGTCGCGTGGTGGGAAGCAAGTCGTGGAGGAGGTTGGGGACGACGAGAAAGCTCGACCGTGGGGGAAGACCAACTCCTAGAAGGAGGACAAGCGGGATGCGACATCGATCGCCTTGATCGCAACCGTGGAGGGTATGATCACCAAGAAGGACTCAAGGGAGGAGAAGCGCCGGCAAGAAAGAGAAGAGCAAATGAATGCCTTCTTGGAGATCCAAAGGAGGAGGCTGGACATGGAGGCAGAGAAGCAAGCACGGATGGTTGAGATAGAGGTGGAGAAGCAAGCCAAGATGCTAGAGATCGAGGCCGCCAACGCCAAGACCAAGACCAAAGAAGTGGCTCTCGCAAGCATGATGACCGGGGTGGAGATCATGGTTCGAGAAGATGCAGGCCGACATGCTGATGTTCGACGAGGAGTGATATATGACGGCGAGCGCCATCTTTTTTTGATGTCGACAGGTGTGCTGGCATGACCATGGGGGGCCGCGATGGCATGGTCGAACTCAAGTCCCACTCTTTTTTGTGTGCTGGCATGTGTGCCGGCATGTGTGCTGACCGGCTGACGAGCGTCATCTTTTGGCATGATGCCGGTATGAGACATGGCCGCTGACATGATGGGCCGCGGGCTTTTTTTTAAATGTTGATTGCGGACATGAAATGGGTCAACGCGTTAAACGTACTGCGACTTAAATCTAAAATAAAACGGACGTTAGACTGGCGATTGATTAAAAAAATAAAAAATGGACAAATTTATCGTTCGTTTGGATCTGTCAGTTGGAGGTTCTCTTATAGGATCAGTCCAGACTCACAACCCACCGCCGTTGTCGTCATTGTCAGTACGCGTGAACTTGTGTGTAATATGGCTCCACAACACGTCTGGTGTAGTACACGGACTGGACAAACATATTGGTCAGAAGAAGACCACTCGGGAAACACTAGCGCCAAACTAGTACGCCTCCAAACCCACCCGCCTTGTATCGCGCGCATGTGTAGGAGACAAGCGCAGACAAAGGAATGACAGAGAGGAATCCCAACGCACATGTCCGCTAAAAATTCGCACCCGCTGGATGATTGCCTAAGAGCATCTCCAACAGTCCGTATGTTCAATCGTTGGTATAAGTGTCCACATCAACAACCAACAACACATCATACAAGCTTTTCAATGAAGTGTATGTTAATCGTATGTAAAATAACTAAGCGGGTCCACTAAACATGAAAGAAATAACCATGTTTGCCTCGGAGCTTGTGCGTGAACCGTTGCTTTAAGTTCATACGATCTCATTCTCTCTCTTCTTTCATTATGCGCCATGTCATCAAAATCATCTATGTGGCAATTTTACCAACGATGATCATACAACCATTGGAGATGCCCTAAACAGCAGCAATACGGTCTCCCAATCAATCCACCTTGAACGCATGTACTGTAGCCGGCTAATAATATGTATCTGGCCAGACACAAACACATGCACGCACGTGTGAGGAAAGCATCAACCTAGTTTATTGTGTCAAGCTTCTTTGCACAACAGGAGATTCGGCCTACGGCAAACAGAACATACAATAGGAGGCTGGTAAGGCGCTGCTTGCTTGACCTATTCAAACAGGAAGGTTAGAGTTGTTAAATGTATCTAACTAATCTATTTAAAATGTGTTTATTTAGGTTAGAGTTAGATGAGGCATACAAAAAGTTACTTTTTTTTATCTCCACCACACCAAATCTTGATTAAAGGAGTCGAATGATTGAAAAAAGTGTATTTATTGACAATCTAACCCTCTCATCCAAACACTTTTTGATTAGAGTTAGTTCAAGATTAGTCTAGGAATTAGAATTTAACTTTAACCTTTAACTGAGTTAGAGTATCCAAACAGAGTCACAGAATAGTAACATGTATATGTTACTCGTCTAAGTTATTATCTTTGTAGTGAATAGTAACATAAAGATAATAACATTGAGACTTTCATATATTAGCTTATAGACTTATCTGGTCTTGATATGCGTTATGTTACTCATAATATGAGTAACTAGCTAAGTTACTGAATTTCTCTCTTTTCTCATTAATTAGTTATCACATCATTTTTTTTATGTGCTATCTATGTCACTCACATAGTTACAGGGACTGGCAGCAGCTAGCAACAAGCGGCAGTGCAAGGTTCACCGGGTGGCCGCGTGAGCGCATCAGATCTAGCGCCCGACGGAGTCCAGCACCCGATGGATTCGAGCGCGCAAAGGAGTCCAACGCCTGATGGAGTCTAGCGCCCGACGAAGTCCATCAGCCATGTAGTCCAGCACCCAATGGAGTCCGTCAGCAAATGGAGATGGTCCTCGCGGGGAGTTCATATGGGACCTCTGTGCGCAAAATTGATGATCATGAAGGACTTGGGAGCTCGAGGAGGGCCCCTTGTTGCTAGGAATTGGAGAGGGGCATGCCGGAATCGACGGAAAAGACCTCCGATGACCGGCCGTGCTCATCGCCCGATCTCTTCTGGTGTGTTGCCCCTGCTTCATCCGAGGGCATCCTCGAGTTTCTAGCAAGCTGTAGGATGTTTTGAGCAATCATTGGAGAGGCACGGGAGCGTCGGCTCCGACGATAGCTGCCGGTGGTGGTATTGTGTCGGAATCGTCACCACCCATGGCGCCATCGTCCGACTCAAACTCCACACCCCCTTCCCCATCGTCGCCAGAACACCTAGAGCCTACCCCGTGGCCCTCTCACACCAACACACAAGTTCGCCCGCCCCTCACCAGTGACAGCCACCGGAGCCGCCAAGCCCCGCCATGAGCACGCAAGGGCTGGTGTTGAACCTGACATGTGGATCCCATGGCCCACATGTGAGGGGAGAGAGAGGGGCTGTGTGAGAGAAAGTGTTTTTATTTTTATTATTTTGGTTCGGACCCACATGTAAGTGTGTGTGAGAAAGAGGGTGAAAGGAAAAAAATCCTATTTTTTTGTTAGAGCGGGTCCCACTTGTAAGTAACACATGGAGCCAGAGGCAAAATGTCCAGCAAACGTTGAGATTGCGGTCAAAGCCCTTTGATCGAACAATATTTGCACAGAAGGGCATTTCTCTAAGTGGACCTAACGGGAGAGGGACAAATTTGAGAAAGCTTCGAAATTAGGGGCAAATCTGAGTAGGTGATTCAAGTTAGGGACAGAAATGCAAATGGCCCATTATATAATGATAATTTTTTGATGTGGATTGGTACCAAACATAATCTTGATCAAATACCTAATCATGCCATGAACATTAAGATATGACTGATTCAAGGCTATAGTCTATCATTTGACAAAAAGACATCCATACTCAGGTTTACTAACAAACAATCAAGTCCTTCAAAATAAATGATGTTAAAGAACGTTATCCGTACACATTTAATCATGTAAGAATGGCGTGACTCCATGTTCCTAACACAAATACAAATCATGATCACCACGTTGTCAATTCAGGCATTTGGTTCATACCTTTTCACGCGCTTTAGCATTTTCAGCTACACTCAATACATGAGTGAGAACCATGGACATAACACTACAGATGAAATATAATATGGTGATAGAGATAAATAGGAGAAGTAAAAAAAGGAAGAATGTCTCGCATCAACTAGGCGGATCAACGGGCTATGGAGGTGCCCATCAATCGATATCAATGCGAGGAGTAGGGATGCCATGCAACGGATGCACTGAGCTATAAGTATATGAAATCTCAACGAAAACTAAGTGGGTATGCATCCAACTTACTTCCTCATGAACACCTCAGGCATTTGAGGAAGCCCATCATCAAAATATACAAGTCAAGTTCTATAGTGAAAAATTCCCACTAGTATATGAAAGTGACTACTCACGAGACTCTTTATAAGAAGAACATGGTGCTAACTTGAAGCAAAAGTGTAGTGAAAGGATAGTAACATTGCCCCTTCTCTCTTATTCTCTCAATTTTTTACTTCTTTCTTTTTTTTCCCCTTTTCCCCTTCATGGGCTCATTTGGCCTCCAACATTTTTTCCCTTTTTTTTATTTTTCGGTCGGAGTCTCATCCCGACTCGTGGGGGAATCATAGTCTCCATCATCCTTTCCTCACTAGGATAGTGATCTAATAATGATGATCATCACACTTTTATTTACTTACAACTCAATATTACAAATCGATAAAAAATATACAAGATAGCTCTATATGAATGTCTTTGGTAGTGTACCATGATGTGCAATGATCTAGCATATCAAAGACATAAAAACTGGACAAGCCGTGAAAATATTATGCTAGCTATCTTATGATCATGCAAAGCAATATGGCAATCAATCCTCAAGTCATGTATATATGATGATGGACGTTGAATGGCACTATATCTCGGCATGGCTATGGAAATGCCATGATAGATAGGTATGATGGCTGTTTTGAGGAAGATATAAGGAGGCTTATGTGTGGTGGAGTGTATCATATCACAGGGTTTGGAGGAACTGGTAAAGTTTGAACCAACTCTCGGGCGAGAATGGGCAATGCACGGTACCGAAGAAGCTAGCAATATGCAGAAGGGTGAGGGTGCGTAAAATCCATGGACTCACATTAGTCATAAAGAACTCATATACTTATTATGGAAGTTTTATTAGCTCTCTCGAAGCAAAGTACTACCAGTGTGCCCCTAAGGAGGTGGTTGGAAGGAAATAACGATGCGCGCCCCGACTCAAACAACACAAGGATTTCAACGAGGAATAAAAGTGCTCCAACATACCGGTCATGCCATAACCAACACCTTAATTAACATGAGATCACAAACCTTAACATCAATATTCGTACTAAACCATGATCATCCACGAGTGCACCGAGATATTACTATCTTAATGTCATGAAACTAATGCAAAGAGTCAAACATATCATATTCAGTGATCTATAGGTTTTATGTAGGATGTTATGACTAACCATGTGAATGAACAATTCCTTTTATCTCTCTAAATAGGTTTAAGTGAAACCGGAGTGTTTAATTATTTAATCAAAAGACATGGACAAGATCTAATAAATATGAGTGAAGCAAAAGAGCATTCTAAAAATAACAGTGTTCCCAATGTAGAGAAGACACATCCAAACTTCAAAAGATATAAGTGAAGCACACAAAGCATTCTATAAAGGCATAGTCAAAAGATATAAGTGAAGTGCATTGAGCAATCTATAATCAACCAATAACTATCCCATACCAACATGGTGCATTTCTACAAGAAAGAAGGCACACAATATTCCAAGAATTTACGCATATGATGTGAGCAAAACAGAAACTGAGACATGCTGATAATTGTCGGGAAAAAAGATGGGATGCCTTCCGGGCATACCCAAGCTTAGACGCTTGAGTCTCCTTAAATATTTACTTGGGGTGCCTTGGTCATCCCCAAGCTTGAACTATTGCATCTCCTTATTCTTCTCATATTGATAGCTCCTCGATCTTCGAACACTTCATCCACACAAAACTTAACACAACTTTTATTAGAAAGGTTAGTACATATAACATCAATTCCCATCATGTGTTGCCATAACATTATTGTAAAATTATAATAAAACATTAACTACTATATATTATCACAATTATATGGCTCCCAAATCAATGGGGCACAATAGGATTTCAAACATAAGCGGATAAAGAAACTATAACAGCAAAATGTGAAAAACAGGACACTTTACAAACATGGACATAAAACATATACGTATGTAAATAAAAAGTTGTGAAACACTTGGACTTAGTAAAAAAAATCATAACATTACTATGTAACAATTTCAGAAACTTTTTACATTCCAGTAAAATATGAAAAATATAACACTATAACCAAAGTTTCTGTTTTTGCACAACATATATCAAACAAGCAATTTAAACATCCTAAAGGTAAATCTTGGTACATTATTTTATAATAGAGTGGATTTGTACAAGGGGATGATTATTTTTGCGACAAACTTATATGAAAAATTCTACATTGTTTCCATGAGCATGTACACAAGTGTTCAAGGCCGACCCTCACTTCTCCAATGCATAACTTTCCAATTGCTTCTATTTTTGAAAAAGTTTTAGGTTACCCTCTACATTTTTTTGTTCTTAAAATTTTTAAAAGCACACAACAGAAATAAATGACTCTCTAAAACTTCTAGGTTGTCTCCCTGGCAGTGCTTTCTTTAAAGCCATTAAGTTAGGCATATATTGCTCAAGTAATTGATCCACCTGGATCCCAAGGTATATCAAAGCCAATTTTAATTCACAATGATTTTTAGTTTAGTAATGAGAACAAATCAACATATATCATAGAACAACAAAGTTTAACTCTCTTCCTATGCATCGGCATGTCATAACAGACAATACATGCACATGAAATAAAGGCCAATGCATAGTATACACAGTTTTGTGCAGTTTTATCATGTTGGAAACATAGAGAGGTGGATATGTAGTTCCTATCTCATAATAATTGCAAGTAGGAGCAGCAAGCACATGCATATACTATCCATCAGAATCATCATGTGTAATAGTAAAACACAACCCATCAATATAATCTTTAATAAGTGCAAACTTCTTCGATATAGTGTAGTTGAGAGAATTCAAAAAGATAATAAAACTATCGTGTGTGGATGCAATAGCAATAATTTCATGCTTAACAGAAGGAACTATAGCAAGTTCATCTCCGTTAATATAATTCATATTGGTATCATGTCCATAAGCATAGCAAGCATCACGTTCATCAAAACGGGATATTTCAAATGAATTCAAGGGATCATAGCAATTATCATAGCATTCACCATATGATAAGCACGAATGGAAATTAAAAAATGTATGAGATAAAGAGTTACTCTCATCGGAAGGTGGACAGAGGTGATCAATCCGCTCTTCCTCCTTTTGTTCTTCGCTCTCCTCCTCATCTTTTTCATCTAATGAACTCACGGTTTCAGCAATTTCTTCTTCCATAGATTCGTGCAAAACATTAATATCTTCTTGGGTGGTGGAGACTTTCTCAATAAATTTATCAATATATGAATTGTATTCATAATTCTCATACAAATATTTAATTATATCATATTTTTCAGATTTGTAAATAGCATCATCACAATCTGTAAATAGCATCATCACAATCTTCACATTTTTCATAAGCACCCTTAAAAGCAACACATTCTTATTTTTATTCTACATAATTATAATCATATACACCTTTAGCATCAGAAGCCAAGGTTTCATGATCATTAAATTCACATTTAAAGGGAAGGTGTGGAGGCTTCAACTTAGAGCAACAAGTATGATCACATCTGAAGCATAAATTCCAAATGATAATCCATAAATTATTCCCGGTTGTAAGGGCATTCTCCTACATTAAGCGGTTTGGTGATGATGACAACTCACTATTTTATCTAAATGGGTGTCAAGTTGTGGAGGTATCATATGTAAAACACAAGACGATTAGGTATCCCCCCCCCCAAATAGAAAAGATCGAATATGTGTTCCCTATGTGTTTATTCTCTTTGGTCGTAGGGATCCCGTATTATTAAGAGGGAATCCACATTGAAAGTTTTAGGGTGAATAAAATCTCTCTCACACTCTTTTGCACCCACCTCGTTCCATTGCACCATTGAGAGAGAGTCCCCTCCTTTCTTCCTATCTGACCGGTTCTACCGCTCCCTAGGGTGGTTGTACCGCCCACACCCTGGGCGGTTGTACCGGCCCACCACCGGGCCACAACCGGACACGGTTCTATTGTGTTGTGGTGGTCAGGCGGTGGTTGCCCGGTTGTATCGCTATATTAGTATAGCTGGTACTTCCAGAGTTCCTGGCGGTTGTACTGCTTGGGACTTAGCCGTGCCCAGCAGTCGTGGTGGGTAGAACCGCTGACCAACCTTCTGTTGTGGTCCGGTGGTTGGGCGGTTGTACCGCTAAAATATGCAGCCCGGTTATACCGCCCTAGCAACCGGTTGAACCGCTTCCCTCTAAAAACAGTTATAATAGTTAGAAAGTGGGGGGGCTTATAAAGGGGGTTTCTTCCACTTCCCTCTTATCTCTTACCTCTCTCTCTCCACCATTGATGCACTCCAAGCTTTCTTTCCCGATCTCTCTCCCTAGCCACCCAAACTTGTTGTGTTGCTAGGGATTGAAGGAGGAGATCTAGATCTATACTTCAACCAAAGGAAAATTGATTCCCCCAAAGTTTATTGTATGGATTTTTTTATCTTGGGTGTTTGAGCACCCTAGACGGAATAGGTCACCTCGAAGCCATATTCCATTGTGGTGAAGCTTCGTGGTATCGATGGGAGCCTCCAATTAACTGGTGGAGAGAGACCAAACCTTGTTTGTAAAGGTTTGGTCGCCACCTTCAAGAGCGCCACTTAGTGGAATCACGACACCTCGCATTGTGTTAGGGGCCGAGGAGAATGTGGTGGCCTTAATGGCATCTTTGGGAGCATTGTGCCTCCACACCGCTCCAACAGAGACATACTTCCCCTCAAAGGGAAGGAACTTTGGAAACACATCCTCGTCTTCATCGGTTCCACTTTTGGTTATTTCTTACCTTTACTTGTATTTACTTCTTGCTTATTATTGTTTTTTTCACCATCATATAGGTTGCTCACCTAGTTGCATATCTAGACAACCTATTTGTTGCGAAACCTAATTTGTTTAAAGAAAATTTTAGAATTTGTTAGTTGCCTATTCAACCCCCCCCCCCTAGTCAACCATATCGATCCTTTCAATTGGTATCAGAGCATCATCTCTTTATTAAGGGTTTCACCACCCAAAGAGTATGACTAGCGATGAGGAGCGGGTTGAGGAGGTGCTCGAGGGAGCTGCTGCGAACTCGGTCACCCGGGAGGGTTTAAATAAGGTTATGTCCACATTTAAATCCTCAGTGGCTGTTGAAGTCAAGAACATGCTTAAAGATTTCCTTGATGTTTACAAACCATCTACCGACCCGTTGTTGGTGGCTAATCCCACAACTTCGGATACGGGGGACAATTCGAAAAGGAAAATGCTAGTAGTGAAAAAGATAAATTGCCTCAAGGAACGAGTGGGGCAAATACCTTTGCCTCGGTTCCTCCTCCCATGGTCTATGGAGGATCGGTCCACCCACCGCATATTATTAATCTCGGTCCTCCACCAAAGCTTGTTAAGAATGATTTTTCAAAATGGGTTTTCCATATAAAGGTTGATTTGAATCACAACTCAAAACAACTTTGGAGAATCATCATGCAAGGCTACTACCCTCATGATCCAAGAAACCTCTCTCCAAGAGAAGAGGTTGACAATCCGCTCCACCACTCAGCGATGTTCATCCTTCAAGCGGTTGTTCCCATTGAAGATCTTTCTCATTTGCGTCCCTTAACTCATGCCAAAGATTGTTGGGAGCACATCATTTCCATGTACAAGGGAAGTTCTAGTATTCAATGGTCAAACTATGAAGTGATACTTGATGAGGCTGATGAATTTGTTATGATTGAGGATGAAGATACTCGTGAGCTATACCGAAGGGTGACGACTCTTGCTCTCGCTCTTCAAAATCATTGAGTCAAGGATGTGGATGACAATTGGATCAAGCGTAAGTTTCTCAAGGCTACCATGCCCTTCAACAAATCCATATCCTGGATCATCCGTCAGAGTCCAGACTTTCACTCCTTGTCTTCAAGTGTTGTGTTAGATGAGTTTATTGCCATGAACATATTTAACAAGACCGCTCACAATGCTCTTGCTCGTGTTCACCGGTCAATAAAAGACTCTCCCAACCTTGCCTTTAAGGCCAAGGCTGAATTGGAGGAAGTGAGGAAGAAGAAGGGGAATTGTGCCCTAAAGACACCAAGTATGCTTATCACGAACATATGGCTCTTGCCTCAGGACAATTTTGGGGCGACAAGAGAAACTGAAAGCAAAATTTCTCCAAGAACAGCTCAAATGGTCCCAAAGGCAAGCAACTTGTGAGGACTTTCTACAATTGTGGCAATGTGAGTCACTTTGTTGTTGACTCTCCCTATGAGAAGAGGGAAGAGAGTGGTGGCAAACTTATTCGTAAAGACAAAGCCAAGCCCTTCGCCAACAAGAACAACTTCTTCAAGAACAAGCCCCAAAAGGTGTTGGTGGCGCAAGAGGAGTACCTCTATGATGAGGATGAGGATGAGGATGCAACTGGTGAAGTGATGGGGATGGCCACTGTGGCCATTGCATCCTCTTCTCGAAGCAAGGTGTCCCTCTTCAACGCCCCCAACGAGAACCTCATTGCCAAGTGCCTTATGGCCAAGGCATACAACAAGGTAACATCCAACATTAAAACTTCCAACCTCATTGCTACCATTTCCACTACCCCTGTTAGTGGTGATGAAAAGGAAGAGGTAGAGGAGGAGGAAAACTCCTTTGATAAGTTCATGAGAAACCTCAAGGGTAAATCCAAGAAGCATTTTGTTGCTCTCTTGGAACAACTTGGAGGGGCTAATGAACTCATTGAATATCATGAAGAAACAATCTCTACACTACAAGGACATAGTCGTGACTATGCCGATGAGATTGCGGATCTTTCTATTTCTCTTGAAGAAGAGCAAGGACTTCGTTTGACTCTTGAGGAGTCACACAACGATGACCTTGCTAAATTACTGAAAGACCTTGATCATGCTCTTGTTCTTACTCGTGTGCTTTAATCCGAAAAAGGTTGCACTTGGGCTTGACCATGTTAGACTCAAGGAAGATCTTGCAACACATGACAAGGCTCACAAGGCCTTGAAGAATGTTCATGCCTCTTTAAAAGAGTGTCATGCTCAACTCCAAGTAAAACTCACTAAGGAAATAGCCACTTGTTGTGAGCATGCACACCTTGTGTAAGAGAATAGCAAATTAAAAGAGCATCTTGAGAAAGGCCTTGTGACATGCATCCGAGGTGAAAAGTATATTAATGACCTTTTGAGCAGTCAAAAGGAAGTGGTTGCAAAGCAAGGAGTTGGGTTTGTACCCAAGTCCAAGAAGAACAAGAAGAGGAAGACCAAGCAACCTCCCCAGCTTATGGAAACCTTTGTTAAAACTGGGGAGGGTACTCATGAGAAGAAAAAGGACCAAGCTAAGCGTGGTAATGCTAAGAAGGGAAAACCACTCTACCCAACACAGCCGACGACTTTAACCCCTCTTATGTTTTATGTCGTGCCAGTGATGGGAATGTTTTTGCTAAGTTTGTTGGTTCTTATGATGAGTACATTGAATGGTATATTTGGGTTCCTAAGACCCTTGTTGGTAAACTGAAAGGACCCATTAAAGAATGGGTACCTAAATCCAAGCATTTATCTTATGCAGGAGTTTGCTTCCGGTGGGGTGTCATGGTTGCTTGATAGTGGAGCGGCAAATCATATGACCGGATGTAAGGACTTGGTGGTGGGCTTTCATCCCGATCCATCCATTGCCACCCAAGTCTCCTTTGGTGATGATGCGATTTCTAAGGTATTGGGACTCGGCAAGGTGGTAGTTTCTCCGGAACTTACCATTGAAAAGGTTATGCTTGTTGAGACCCTCACATACAATTTACTTTCCGTTCATCAACTTGCACTTATGGGCTTTATTACCTTCTTTGGCATTGACACTCTGGCCCTTTTGTGCAGCAAGACTCTTAAAGTAGCTTTTGTTGGGCATGAACGGTCTCTATGTGGTTAACTTTTCGAAGTGATCCACTAAGACCGTGACTTGCCTAATGGCTAAAGTTGATATGGGATGGCTTTGGCATCACCGGCTAGCCCATGTCAATATGAGGTCTTTGCAAAGTCTACTCAAAGGGGGTCACATTCTTGGACTAACAAATGTGAGTTTCGCGAGAGATCGTGCTTGCAGTGTGTGTATTGAAGGAAAGATTCATGAGATAGATCACCACTCCACGACTACCATCTACTCAAAAAGGACCTTGGAGCTCCTCCACATGGATCTCTTTGGTCATCCATCCTATGATAGTCTTGGGGAAAGAAAGTATTGCTTGATGATAGTGGATGATTACTCAAGATATACATGGGTATACTTTTTCAGAAGAAAGAGTGAGACTCAACAAACCGTCATCGACTTTGCTAATGAAGCTCAACGCCAACATAATGCAAAAATATTGATGATTACAAGTGACAATGGCACTGAGTTCAAGAATTACACCCTAAATGAATTTATGAGTCATGAAGGAATCAATCATCAATACTCTGCACCTTACACTCCTCAACAAAATGGTGTGGTGGAAAGGAAGAATCGGACGTTGATGGATGTGGCAAGAACCATGATGGTGGAGTTTGAATATCCATATAACTTCTGGGCCGAAGCCATCAACACCGCATGTGATGCATCCAATCAGCTCTACCTTCGTAAAGGCTTGAACAAGACTCCATATGAAGTTCTTACCGACAACAAGCACAACCTCAAGTACTTTCGGGTGTTTGGTTGTAAGTGTTTCATTCTTAAGAAAGGTGCTCGATTGTCTAAATTTGAACCTAGAGCTCAAGAGGGCATATTTGTTGGTTATGCTACAAACTCTCGCACTTACCGTGTCCTCAACAAGTCCTCAGGACTCATTCAAAAGATGTGTAACGTGGAGTTTCATTAAAATAATGCCTCCCAAGTGGAGCAAAGTGGTCTATGTGATGTAGCTGATGAAATTCCTCCCCAAGCCATAAGAAGAATGGGTGTGGGACACTTCCTGCCCGTTGAGGAACCCCTTGTGGCTGAAGGAGAAGGACAATGTTCCAGTCATGTGGAACCATCACCTACGCAAGACTCACACGCTTCCGAAGAACACTCTCAAGGCCCTCAACTCGGTGATCTCGATCAAGGAGGAGATCAACCTCAGGATGGTCCTACACCAAGTGATGTCCTTGATCTTGCTCACCCCTCTGAGGATGCTCAAGATCAAGAGCAAGCTCAAGATCAAGACCAAGTCCAAGATCAAGAGCAAGCTCAAGAACAAAACCAAGCCCAAGATCAAGGGCAAACTCGCGAATGCGGTAAAAGTCTCAAACAGGCTCCTCAGCTTACCCCTGAGGAGATTCAATAAATATGTGTGGCCAATAATGCCAAAAAGCTCATAAATAATTCTCATATACTGCAGAATGTCTATGACAACTTATAGAGAGGGGTAACCACTCGTCGCCAATTATCAAACTTTAGTGCACATCATGCATTTGTTTCTTGCATTGAACCACAAAAGGTACAAGAGGCTCTCGAATACATGGATTGGGTTGAAATCATGCATGAAGAACTCAACAACTTCGAGTGCAACAAAGTGTGGCGATAGGTACAAATACCAAAGGAGAACCACAATGTCATTGGGACAAAGTGGATCTTTAAGAACAAGCAAGATGCATACGGTGTCGTCACTCATAACAAGGCAAGATTTGTAGCACAACGCTACTCCCAAGTCGAGGGCATCGACTACGGTGAAACCTTTGCTCCTATCCCTCACCTTGAATCTATTTGCATGTTGCTTGCATTTGCTTCACAACATAACTTCAAATTATACCAAATGGATGTGAAGAGTGCATTTCTTAATGGTCCCCTTAAGGAGGTCAGTTATGTAAAGCAACCCCTAGGGTTCGAGGATCCCAAGTTCCCTAATCATGTGTATGTTCTCGATAAGGCACTCTATGGCCTTAAACAAGCCCTACATGTGTGGTATGAGCACCTTACCGAGATGTTACATGGCCGTGGATTTGAAGTTGGGAAAATTGACCCCGCTCTTTTTACTAAGAAGGTCTAGGGGAGCTTGTTCATATGCCAACTATATGTTGATGATATTATCTTTGGTTCTCCTAACAAAGATTTTAATGAAGAATTTGCCGCACTAATGACTAAAGAGTTTGAGATGTCTATGATGGGAGAGTTGAAGTTTTTCCTTGGATTCAAAGTCAAGGAACAAAGTCAAGGAACCTTCATTAATCAAGCAAAATACACTCAAGACATGCTCAAAAGGTTCAAGATGGATGATCTCTAACCGGCCAGGGCCAACACTCCCATGCCTCTCAACTGCCATCTTGACCTCGATCCCAATGGTGAAGCCGTGGATCAAAAGGTATATCGTTCTATGATCAGTTCTCTGCTTTAACTTTGTGCATATAGACCGGATATTATGTTGAGTGTGGGAATTTGTGCACGATTTCAATCCGCACCTAAGGAAAGCCACTATGTGGCGGTCAAGCGAATCTTTCGATATTTGGCTCATACCCCAAACTTTGGCTTATGGTATCCCAAAGGTGCTTCATTTGGTCTCATTTGATATTCTAATTTGAATTGGGCGGGAGATCGTGTGGCTAGGAATTCAACTTCCGAAGCTTGCCAATTCTTTGGTCGCTCTCTAGTAAGTTTGTCTTCAAAGAAACAAAATTGTGTTTCTGTCTCGTCCACCGAGGTCGTATATGTAGTAGCTGCCAATTGTTGTGCTCACTTGCTCTTGATGAGTCAAACTTGAAAGGATTACGATGTCACATGTCACAAAGTGCCTCTTTATTGTGATAATATTAGTGTTATCTCGATCTCCAACAACCCTGGTCAGCATTACAAGACGAATCATATCAGTATTCGCCACCATTTCATCTGGGAGCATATCAAGCGCGGGGAAATTGATCTCGTTTATCTGAACACTAATTCAACTTGCAGATATATTCACAAATCCTTTTAACGAAGAAAGATTTCGCGAGTTAAGGCATGAGCTAAATATCATTGACTTGAGCAATGTGCATTGAAATTAGGCACATCCCACCACTCTCATCATTCTATTATGTTTAGATGTAGAGATGGATTTAGGGGGAGTGGAGTTCTCTCAATGAACTATCCCTCCTCCTAATATGCATAAAACAATCAAATATTTCACATTTTCCATTTTTTATAGTTTTTCTACCTCAAAGATGAGTTTGGGTCATGGGCCCAACGTTAAAATCTTCGAGGTGCCATACCAATCGACTCAAACATAGGTGGCCTCGGCCACCACCCCCTCCCAGTGAGGTATTTGCCTTTGGTGTTTCTCAAAGTTGAGTATTTTTGGCCCGTATTTGCTCTTCTTGTTTGCTTAAGACATAGGTGTGGGTATCCTTCACATTTTTTATTTTTTGTGTTTCTTCTAGTTCACCTTGGAGTTTACCCCACCATATTCCTCTGTCTTGTCTCTATCCCAAGCTCTCCTCACCTCGAAACCCCTCTCATCAAATTGTACGCATTGAAACCTTGGTGGTGGTGGTTGTGGCTAGGCGGTACAATCGGTGGTCAACACGGTACAACCGCTAATCACCTGTTGTCTTGCCCCAGCAGAACAACCAGTCTTTTATGCGGTTGAACCACTAATACCCAGTCTATTCCTGGAACGGTATAACCACTCAGCAGAGCGATACAAGCAGTCGCGTCAACCGACACCTAAAGGGAGGGACAGGTTGAAGGGGTACTCAGTTCCCCTTTCGTGCACAACTCCCCCCTCGGTGCCCTAGCCGCCAATCGACGTCACCACCGCATCGGACTACCTCCGATGCCCCGGATTTGCAGCCTCCTTTCAGATTTGCCCTGTAGAGGCCCTTCCTCCCTGACCTCCTCCCATGGATGCTGGTAATGCCCTCTTCTCATCTTGTTCTTGGATTCTCTCCTTTGAATCCTCTTTTGGTAGGGCATTGCTAAGATCCCTCATTTTTTGGTCAAAACTATTGGAATGAGGAGGTCCTATATGTGCTTAATATTGGATGTGATGGGTAGAAATTGGAATCGGTGGTGTATGTCTCACATCCACACGCACCCCCCAAGCAGCAATACAACCACTTGCACCTGTGGTACAACTGCTCGGATGACCGATTCAACCAGCGTGCCTGATTCCTGTGCCACTGATTCTTGGTTCTCCTCTACACACCTAATATAGTCCTACTTTTGCATACAATCATGTCATCTTTTCTGGGTTTCTTTTGTGTGCTCCTCTTGTGTGTGTTTGCAGATGGCTCTGGCTCTCGTCCTACACCTTGGAAGAACTCCAAGAAATGTGCTTGCGGGTGTAGGCTCATTGATGAGCCTGAGCAAGAGGAAGTTATGATCCCTACCAATCCCACTCGCCGTGCAAAGTCCTTGTCCGCCAAGCAAAAATTTGCCAAGCTAGTGCACTCCTGGAAGCAAGCTGATTGGGAGCGGGTTCGTTTTCAAAATCCTGATGCGGTCCCCATTGTTACGAGCTGGACCACCCCTCGGTTCTGGAATGAGCTTCAATTGCAGATCGTGCATGAGCTCTATGACCATCATAAGAACAAGTTTGCCAAGCAATGGCCAAGTGACATTGAGCACTGTAAGAATAACATGGATTTCTTTGGAGGCGTTCGCACTATGGGAGGACTTTGACTTGATCAAGCTCATGACTCTCAACTTTCCCTTTGATATGCATCTCATTCAGCAGTTATATGCCACTGTTCACTTTGGCACTGATGATGCATGTACCCTTACCTTCATGTGTCATGAAGAGATTTTCGAGGTCTCGTGGCGTGCCTTTTGCAATGCACTTGGTTATGATGACACTGGCCTCAATGGGAATGGCGACATCCGTCCTCATGTTCGAGCTACTTCTATGGATAAGGTGAAGTTAGCCCCCTTGTACATTCTCAGGCGTGGGATTCCTGGAACCTCTAAGGACGTGATGCCGGTATATGATATTTTTTCACCATGCTTTCCGGAATGTTCTTCTACCCAAGGTTGGAAATCAAGATGAGATTCATGGCTACTTTGTTGATCTGCTTGTTGCCATGCGGACTGAAGATGGCTCTGGGGCTACGTTTGATACTTCCAAATGGTTATGGGAGGAGCTGTACTCCACGGTCTTCTACAGAAAGGTACCCACCTATGCTCCTTTCATCATGTGTTTCCTCAACTTTGTGTGGGCAGTTCGTAGGCCTGGCAACTCCAGAAGAAGAAGCATCTTGCACCTCGCTCCCCACTGGCGAACCTGAGGATGTTTTTGCTACTTCCAGTGACAGTGATTTTGAGATTCCTGCAGGAGCCAAGACATCTTGGGTCTCCAAGCTCTCAGACAATTTAAAGAAGACCTTCTTCCTCCAGGCTCATGTTGAGAAGAAGCTCTATAAAGCCCATGCCAACGAAAAACTTGTCGGGCGTAGACAGATTCAGATTATTCGGGCTCTCCAGCTTGAGGCACATAGTGGTTCTGAAAAGACCATCACCCCTGAGGAGCAGTAGATCTATGAACATAGCACTTGGACTGATGATGATGTCTCGGGTCATTCTGCTACCTCCTTTGATGCTGCTACTCATGATGCAGTAGATCTATGAACATAGCACTTGGACTGATGATGAGGTCTCGTGTCAATCTGTTGCCTCCTCTGATGCTGCTGCTCATGATGAGAATGATACTGCTGATGGTGATGATGATGATGAGTCTGCTAGTGGTGATTCCAAGGAGTGTGACGGATCTGACGAGCTCTACTGAGCACCGGGGCGATAGCATCGCTCTTTTCCTTTTTGGTGTCCTGATGCCAAAGGGGAAAAGAGCTATATCATGATGGGATTTGCATGGGGGTCTTTGGTTGTCGTATCTTTTTTTCATTCATTTGCTTCCTAGTTGAACTCTTATTTGCTTGTTAGTCGGCCATGAACCTATTTTATGTGGAGACCATTTGAGTTTCAGTAGAGACTAAGTTTATTATTTCCCCTGCCATTAAAGCTCTACTTATTATCTCATACATTCACTCCTTAATTTTATTTCCTCTATGTACCCAGTGGTTGGTCTCTAAAACCAAGGGGTGGCTCCAATGCATGTTCTTGTCTCATCTGGGGCACACAGCGAGGGGGATCTCTACTTTTACTTTAGAGACCATCTATGCAAATTGTGTTGTTGTCATCATCCACCAAAATGGGGGATACTGTAAGGGCATACTCCTACAGTAAGTGTTTTGGTGATGATGATAACTCACTATGTTATCTAACCTGGTGTCAAGTTGTGCATGTATCATATGTAAAACACAAGACGGTTAGGTATTCCCTCAAAACGGAAATCGAAGACGTGTTCCCCACATGTTTATTCTCTTTGGTCGTAGGGACCCGTACTATTAAGAGGGAATCCACATTGAAAGTTTGTGGGTGAATCAATTCTCTCTCACACTCTTTTGCACCCACCTCGTTCCATCGCATCATTGAGAGAGAGGCCCCTCCTTTCTTCCCGACTGACCGGTTGTATCGCTGCCTAGGTCGGTTGTACTGCCCACACCCTAGGCGGTTGAACCGGCCCAACACAGGGCCACAACTGGACATGGTTCTGTTGTGCTGCGGTGGTTGGGCAGTGGTGGCCCGGTAGTACCGCTATATTAGTATAGCTGGTACTTTCGGAGTTCCTAGCAGTTGTACCGCTTGGGACTTAGCCGCGCCCAGCAACCGTGGTGGGTAGAATCGCTGGCCAACCTTATGTTGTAGTCCCATTGTTGTGCGGTGGTTGGGCAGTTCTACCGCTAAAATATGCAGCCCGGTTGTATCGCCCTGGCAACCAGTTGAACTGATGCCGTGTAAAAACGGTTGTAACTGTTAGAACGTGGGGGGGCTATATAAAGGGGAATTTCTTACACCTCCCTCTTATCTCTTACCTCTCTCTCTCTCAACTATTGATGCACTCTGATACGTCTCAAACGTATCTATAATTTTTTATAGTTTCATGTTGTTATCTTGTCAACTTTGGATGTTTTATATACCTTTTATATATTTTTTGGGACTAACTTATTAATTCAGTGCCAAGTGCCAGTTCCTGTTTTTCTGTGTTTTTGACTCTTTTCAGATCTGATTTTGGACCGGAGTCCAAACGGAATAAAATCCCCGAGATAAATTTTTCCAGAATAGAAGAAGATCGGGGGACTTGAGGGCCAAGGCAGGGGGGGCACAGGGAGCCCACAAGCCCTGTTGCCATGGCCAGGGGGTCGCGGCAACCAGGCTTGTGTCTTCCCTTGCGCTCCCCTGCCCTAGCTCTTTGGCCTATAAATTCCCTAAAATCGCAGAAAAAATCAGGGCATCCACGAAAACACTTTTCCGCTGCCGCAAGCTTCCGTTTCCGCAAGATCTCATCTGGAGACCCTTCCCGGTGCCCTGCCGGAGGGGACTTTGGAGTTGGAGGGCTTCTACATCAACATCATTGCCTCTCCAATGACTCGTGAGTAGTCCACTTCAGACCTACGGGCCCGTAGTTAGTAGCTAGATGGCTTCTTCTCTCTCTTGGATCTTCAATACAAAGTTCTCCATGATCTTCATGGAGATCTATCCGATGTAATCCTCTTTGGCGGTGTGTTTGTCGAGATCCGATGAATTGTGGATTTGTGATCAGATTATCTATGAATTATATTTTGAGTCTTTGCTGAGTTCTTATTTGCATGATTTGATATCCTTGTAAGTCTCTTCGAGTCTTGGGTTTTGTTTGGCCAACTAGATCTATGATTCTTGCAATGGGAGAAGTGCTTGGTTTTGGGTTCATACCGTGAGTTGACCTTTTCCAGTGACAGAAGGGGCAGCAAGGCACGCATCGTGTTGTTGCCATCAAGGGTAACAAGATGGGCTTTCATCATAAATTTGAAATTGTCCATCTACATCATGTCATCTTACTTAAGGCGTTACTCTATTCTTTTGAACTTAATACACTAGATGCATGCTGGATAGCGGTCGATGTGTGGAGTAATAGTAGTAGATGCAGAAAGTATCGGTCTACTTGTTTTGGACGTGATGCCTATAGATATAATCATTGCCATAGATAACGTCACGACTTTGCGCGGTTCTATCAATTGCTCGACAGTAATTCGTTCACCCACCGTCTACTTGCTTTCATGAGAGAAGCCACTAGTGAACACTACGGCCCCCGGGTCTATTCACAACTATCGTCTCCACTTTTACTTTTACTTTGCTTTGTTTACTTTTTGCTTTCAGTTCTTACTTTGCAAACAATCTATAAGGGATTGACAACCCCTTCATAGTGTTGGGCGCAAGCTCTTTGTGTTTGTGCAGGTACTTGTGACTTGAAGTGATCCTCCTACTGGATCGATACCTTGGTTCTCAAACTGAGGGAAATACTTACCGCCGATGTGCTACATCACCATTTCCTCTTCAAGGGAACACCAACACAAGCCTCCAAGGCCGAAGGGAAATCCTTTGTATATTTGCCAAGGAAGTCCCTATAGGCGTAGCCCGTAGCAGAAGGATTCCTGGCGCCGTTGCCAGGGAAGGTCTGTTGCCGAAGTAGCAGAAGGATTTCTGGCGCCGTTGCCGGGGAGGAGAGATCAAGTCAAGATCTATCCAAGTAAGTGTCACAAACTCATCTCTTGCATTTACTTTGTTTGCGAGTTGCCTCTCGTTTTCCTCTCCCCCACTTCTGAAAAACAAAAATTTACAAAAAAATCTTTGACTTTTTCGTTTGCCTTTTTCGTTCACCCTTTTCTCTCGCTTGCTTTCTGTTCGCTTGTGTGCCATGTGCCTTATGCTTGCATCTTCGCTTGCTGAAAATCTAGTGATATGGATCCTCATCCACTTGCTAATCTCTTTAAGAGATCCAATTATGTTGATCCAATTGCTAGTGAGTTGAGTGCACTTGACTATCTTTATGGAGTTTTGCTTGAGATGCGTGAATCTGAAAATTGTGAGGAAGAAATTTATGAAGTGATTCACGAGGGCTCCTTGGATGAAAAGCATGATTGCAATGGTTTCACTATAAATTCTATTAGTGACAATCATGCTAAGAATATGCAAAACCCTAAGCTTGGGGATGCTAGTTTTGCTATGTCCACTACTTGTTGCAATGATCATGAGTGGGTCGATGATTTTTCTTATGATCTTGAAAATTTGTTTAAGCCTCATGATGAATATGATATTTGCAATAATATCGGAAGTGGGTTTGGAGACGTTATGACATTAGTTGATGATGATCCCACTATTTTTGAAGAGCATCAACTTTGCATGCATGTGGATCATGAAAAGAATATCCTTTGTGATAGATATATTGTTGAATTTGATTATGATCCCATATGTAATTGCTATGAGAGAGGAAAATATTGTGGTAGAAACTTTCATGTTACCCAATTACCTCTCGTTATGTGGAGATTGCTATTGTCTCTTTCTTCTTCCTTGCATTTGGTAACTATTGGTTGTCTTGATAATCTGTTTTCCTATAAAATTCCTATGCATAGGAAGTATGTCAGACTTAGATGTGATTTTCACATGCTTTATAATGCTCTCGTTGTGCTCCAATTCTTGTCTTTTGTGTGAGCATCATTGAATTATCAATGCCTAGCTAAGGGCGTTAAACAATAGCGCTTGTTGGGAGGCAACCCAACGAATCTATCCTTTTTCTTTCTGTTTTGTGTTTTCCACACTTTCATAATTCTGTTATGATTGTGTTTTTTTGTGTTTATTTTGCATTTGTGCCAAGTAAAACCGTTATGATTAGTCTTGGGGATGATCGTTTGGCATGCTGGAAAAGACATAAACTTTCTGCTCACGAAAAGAGTTTTTTTTTCTGTGAGAGATTTTGAGTTGATTCTTTTTTCTGCTGATTGCGACGCAAATTCTTTAGACTGTCGTAATTTTTCAGAATTTTTGAAGTACCAGAAGTATACGAAGTATACAGATTGCTACAGGCTGGTCTGCTGTTAACAGATTCTGTTTTTGTTGAGTTGGTTGCTTATTTTGATGAAACTATGGATAGTATCGGGGGGTATTAGACATGGAAGATTGAAAATACAGTAACCCAACATCAACATAAGTAGAATTTAAGTTTGCTACAGTACCTAAGGAAGTGGTGGTTTGCTTTCTTATGCTAATGATATCAAGAGTTTCTGTTTAAGTTTCGTGTTGTGAAGTTTTCAAGTTTTGGGTGAAGTTCTTATGGACAAAGAGATAAAGAGTGGCAAGAGCTCAAGATTGGGGATGACCAAGGCACCCCAAGTTGATTCAAGGATGCCAAAAAGCCTAATCTTGGGGATGCCCCGGGAAGGCATCCCCTCTTTCGTCTTCAATCCATCGGTAACGTTACTTGGACCTATATTTTTATTCACCACATGTTATGTGTTTTGCTTGGAGCGTCTTGTATCGTACGAGTCTTTTATTTTTGTTGTGTCACAATCTTCCTTGCAGCACACCTAGAGAGAGACACATGCACTCACCGTGATTTTGTCGAGCTTCACTTATATCCTTTGGTTAGACAATTCAGCTCACATGTGCTTCACTTATATCTTTTGAGCTAGTTGATTTTGCTCTATGTGCTTCACTTATATCTTTTAGAGCACGGAAGCGCGTGGCTTGGTAGTTGATCTATGATATGAAAGTAGTCTCAAAAGGGGTAGTTATCCAAAGGGATATGAAAACTTCCACCTTCATGTGCATTGAATAGTTGGAGAAGTTTGATTCATCTCAATTAGTTTTGAGTTGTGGTTGTGGTAATATTGAAGTTGTACTAGTAAGGTGTTGTGGATCTAGAAATACTTGTGTTGAAGTTAGTGATTCCCGTAGCATGCACGTATGGTGAACCGCTATGTGATGAAGTCTGAGCATGATTAGTATATTGATTGTCATCCTTTGTGTGGCGATCGGGATCGCGCAATGGTTTATACCTACCAACCCTTCCCCTAGGAGTATGCGGTGAATGCTTTGTTTCGATTACTATTAAAACTTTTGCAACAAGTATATGAGTTCTTCATGACTAATGTTGAGTCCATGGTTTAGATGCACTTTCACCTGCCACCATCACTATCTTCTTTAGTGTCGTGCAACTTTCGCCGGTGCACAAAACCCACCATTAGCCTCCCTCAAAACAGCCACCATACCTACCTACTATGGCTTCTTCAAAGCCATTCCAAGATATATTGCCATGCAACTACCACCATGACATGTGCCACCACTTCTACATTGCCATAGCATGATCATAATATAGCTAGCATGATGTTCCCATTGATGTATATGCCATGCTAGATCATTGTCACGGTACACTAACGAAGGCATTCCATATAGAGTCATCATTGCTCTAAGTTTTGAGTTGTAAGTGTGATGATCATCATTGATGGAGCATTGTCCCATGTGAGGAAATAAAAGAGGCCAGCGAGGCCCATTTACAAAAAGAGGCCAAAGATGCCCACCAAAAAAAGAAGCCAAAGAGCCCACCAAAAAAATAAAAAAAATAATGAGAGAAAAAGAGAGAAGGGACAATGCTACTATCTTTCCACACTTGTGTTTATTAAGCATCATGATCTTCATGATTGAAAGTCTCTCATTTTGTCACCACCATATAGCTAGTGGGAAATTTTCATTATATAACTTGGCTTGTATATTCCAATGATAGGCTTCCTCAAATTTGCCTTAGGTCTTCGTGAGCAAGCAAGTTGGATGCACACCCACTAGTTTTCTTTAAGAGCTTTCACATATTCTTAGCTCTAGTGCATCATTTGTATGGCAATCTACTCATTCACGTTGATATCTATTGATGAGCATCTCCATAGCTCATTGATTTGCCTAGTAAATGTGACCGTCTTCTCCTTGTTTGTCTTGCAACCTCCACCACACTCCACTCCAGTTATAGTGCTAAAACCATGGCTCACGCTCATGTATTGCGTGAGAGTTGAAATTTTTGAGAAAGTAAAGGTGTGAAAACAATTACTTGGCCAATACCGGGGTTGTGCATGATTTAAATTCGTTGTGCAAGGATGATAGAGCATAGCCAGACTATATGATTTTGTAGGGATAAATTTCTTTTGGCCTTGTTATTTTGAAAGTTCATGATTACCTTGCTAGTTTGCTTGAAGTATTATTGTCTCCACGTCAATAGCAAACTATTGTTTTGAATCTAATGGATCTGAACATTCACGTCACATAAGAGGAGTTACAAAGGACATCTATGCTAGGTAGCATGAACGCATCAAAAATTCATCCTTTATCACTTCCCTACTCGAGGACAAGCAGGACTTAAGCTTGGGGATGCTTGATACGTCTCAAACGTATCTATATTTTTTGATAGTTTTATGTTGTTATCTTGTCAAATTTGGATGTTTTATATACCTTTTATATATTTTTTGGGACTAACTTATTAATTCAGTGCCAAGTGCCAGTTACTGTTTTTTCTGTGTTTTTGACTCTTTTCAGATCTGATTTTAGAACGGAGTCCAAAAGGAATCAAATCCCCGAAATAATTTTTTCCAGAACAGAAGAAGATCGGGTGACTTGAGGGCCAAGGCATTGGGCCCACAGGGAGCCCACAAGCCCTGTTGCCGCGGCCAGGGGGGCCGTGGCAACTAGTCTTGTGGCCTCCCTAGTGCTCCCCTGCCCTAGCTCTTTGGCCTATAAATTCCCTAAAATCACAGAAAAATCAGGGCATCCACGAAAACACTTTTCCGCCGCCGCAAGCTTCTGTTTCCGCAAGTTATCATCTGGATACCCTTCCCGGTGCCCTACCGGAGGGGACTTTGGAGTTGGAGGGCTTCTACATCAACAACATCGCCTCTCCAATGACTCGTGAGTAGCCCACTTCAGACCTACGGGTCCGTAGTTAGTAGCTAGATGGCTTCTTCTCTCTCTTGGGTCTTCAATACAAAGTTCACCATGATCTTCATGGATATCTATCCGATGTAATCCTCTTTGGCGGTGTGTTTGTCGAGATCCGATGAATTGTGGACTTGTGATCAGATTATCTATGAATTAAATTTGAGTCTTTGCTGATTTCTTATTTGCATGATTTGATATCCTTGTAAGTCTCTCCGGGTCTTGGGTTTTGTTTGGACAACTAGATCTATGATTCTTGCAATGGGAGAAGTGCTTGGTTTTGGGTTCATACCATGTGGTGACCTTTCCGAGTGACAGAAGGGGCAGCAAGGCACGCATCGTGTTGTTGCCATCAAGGGTAACAAGATGGGCTTTCATCATAAATTTGAGATTGTCCATCTACATCATGTCATCTTGCTTAAGGCGTTACTCTGTTCTTTTGAACTTAATACACTAGATGCATGCTGGATAGCGGTCGACGTGTGGAGTAATAGTAGTAGATGCAGAAAGTATCGGTCTACTTGTTTTGGACGTGATGCCTATAGATATAATCATTACCATAGATAACGTCACGACTTTGCGCGGTTCTATCAATTGCTCGACCGTAATTCGTTCACCCACCGTCTACTTGCCTTCATGAGAGAAGCCACTAGTGAACACTACGGCCCCCGGGTCTATTCACAACTATCGTCTCCACTTTTACTTTTACTTTGCTTTGTTTACTTTTTGCTTTCAGTTCTCACTTTGAAAACAATCTATAAGGGATTGACAACCCCTTCATAGCGTTGGGTGCAAGATCTTTGTGTTTGTGCAGGTACTTGTGACTTGACGCGATCCTCCTACTGGATCGATACCTTGTGTCTCAAACTGAGGGAAATACTTACCGCCGCTGTGCTACATCACCCTTTCCTCTTCAAGGGAACACCAACGCAAGGCTCCAAGGCCGCGGGGAAATCCTTTGCATATTTGCCAAGGAAGTCCCTATAGGCGTAGCCCGTAGCAGAAGGATTCATGGCGTCGTTGCCAGGGAAGGTCTGTTGCCGCAGTAGCACACTCCAAGATTACTTGTGTGATCTCTCTCCCTAGCCACTCAAACTTGTTGTGTTGATAGGGATTGAAGGAGGATATCTAGATCTACACTTCCACAAAAGGAAAATTGATTCCCCCAAAGTTTCTTGTGTTGATTTTGTTACTCTTGGGTGTTTGACCACCCTAGATGGAAGAGGTCACCTCAAAGCCATATTCCATTTGTGGTAAAGCTTCGTGGTTTCATTAGGAGCCTCCAATTAACTTGTGGAGAGAGCCCCAACCTAGTTTGTAAAGGTTCGGTCTCCACCTTCAAGGGCACCAGTTAGTGGAATCACGACACCTCGCATTTTGTGAGGGCATGAGGAGAATACGGCGGCCTTAGTGTCATCTTGGGGAGCATTGTGCCTCCATACCGCCCAATGGAGACGTTCTTGCCCTCAAAGGGAAGGAACTTCGGAAACACATCCTTGTCTTCATCGGTTCCACATGTAGTTATTTCTTACCTTCACTTGTATTTACTTATTACTTATTATTGTTGTTGTTAGCATCATATAGGTTGCTCACCTAGTTTCATATCTAGACAACCTATTTTTTGCTAAACCTAATTCGTTCAAAGAAAAGTTTAAATTTTGTTAGTTGCCTATTCACTCCCCCCCTCTGAGAGGACGTGGATGTCGCCTAGAGGGGGGGTGAATAGGTGCTTTAAAATAATTACTGTTTAGGCTTGAACAAATGCAGAATAAAACTAAGTTTAATTTCTCAAGAACAAAACCTACAACAACTAGGGTCACCTATGTGCACCAACAGCTTATGCTAAGCAAGATAAACAACTAAGTGATAGCAAGATATATGACAATAAACAATATGGCTATCACAAAGTAAAGTGCATAAGTAAAGGTTTCGGGTAAGAGATAACCGAGGCACGCGGAGACGATGATGTACCCCGAAGTTCACACCCTTGCGGATGCTAATCTCTATTGGAGCGGTGTGGAGGCACAATGCTCCCCAAGATGCCACTAAGGCCACCGTAATCTCCTCACGCTCTCGCACAATGCAAGATGTCGTGATTCCACTAAGGTACCCTTGAGGGCGGTCACCGAACCCGTACGAATGGCAAACCTTGGGGGCGATAACCGATACCCGTACAAATTGCTCAAGGCAATCTCCACAACCTAATTGGAGACCCCGACGCTTGCCCAGATCTTTACACCACAATGATTGAGCTCCGAGACACCACCAAGCTTCTAGGACGCCAAAGCATCCACGAAGAACAATATCTAGGGTAATAAGTACCAAAGGTGATAAGCTTCTCAAACTTCACTTCCACGTATCACCGTGGAGAACTCAAACGATGCAACTAATGCAATGGCAAGGGCACACATAGTGCCCAAGTCCTTCTCTCCCAAATCCCACCAAAGCAACTAATCCTAGGGAGGAAAATGAGAGGAAGACCGAAGAAGAACACAAAGAACTCCAAGATCTAGACCCAAGGGGTTCCCCTCACTTAGAGGAGAAAGTGATTGGTGGAAATGTGGATCTAGATCTCCTCTCTCTTTTCCCTCAAGAACTAGCAAGAATCATTGGAGGGATTGAGAGTTAGCAAGCTCGAAGAAGGTCAAAAATGGGGGAAGAACACGAGCTTAAGAGATAAGGTTAAATGGGGAAGAAGACCCCCTTTTTTAGGTGGGAAAAAATCCAACCGTTAAGCCTCACAACCCGCATAGAGTGGTACTACCGCTCATGGGAGCGGTACTACCGCTCGGTAGGTTCACCAACCATGCTGAGGCCACGAAAAACAGTCCGACGGAGCCGTACTACCGCTAGGGAGCGGTAGTAAAAAATTACTACCGCTCCAACGGCGGTACTACCTCTCCGGGGGCGGTACTACCGCTACACGAGCAGTACTACCGCTGGCACCAGGAGCGGTACTACCATTGGCACCAGGAGCGGTACTACCGCTGGATACTCAAACTGTTGTAACTTTCGCATACGAACTATGAATTCAACGAAACCAAGTTTGTTGGAAAGCTAAAGACATGGGCTAACACAATATTGATAGAAATATCAATAAGAAGCAAGTGAGAAAATTCCCATAAGAAAATGGTGAGAACCCTTCTTCGAATAAGACCGATAAAAACTCCCAACATCGAAAACATCATAGAAGATGCATATGGACTCCGTTTTCGATGAACTCGAGCATGTCATGAAGATGACCATAAGCTCTAAAACTCACAAAGAGGAATACAAAACAAGAACCAAGAAGTATGATGCAAGGATGCAAATTGTTTGAGCTCTCAACGAACGATACGATCAAGCTACTCACTTGAGAGCCCCCCTTGATAGTACGACAATCTATCCTAAAACAGAAAACCTATCAAGGGAAAACCTATACCTTGCACCTCGTCCTCTTGAGCTAGATGACGATGATCTTGGCTTCCTCAAGATGGACCACCTTTCTTGCTTGCGTTGGCTTGATGAAGACTAGTTGATTGTTCCCCCATACACACTATGGGTGAGCCGCTCTTCAGCATATCTTCACAAGTCCATTGCCACCATCCTCCACCACTTGTGTCATCCTCCATGGGTTGTATGAGATCTTCCTCTTGACGCAAGCCCATGGAAACACACCTAACCCCACATAGAACTCTCAAGAAGACCATGGGTTAGTACACAAATACGTACTAGACAATGCTTACCATACCATGGATCACTTGATCCCTCTCGGTACATCTTGTACGCTTTGTGTGTTGATCATCTCCATTTACTCTTTGTCTGACGATCTTGATCAACCTTGTGTCTCTATAACCATTCTTTGGATAATACCTTGAATACCACCTTGGTCATCATATAAACTCCTTGAACCCAACAGATGGACTTCAAGAAGTGCCTATGGACAAATCCTACAAATATAACTTAAGGCAACCATTAGTCCATAGGAATTGTCATCAATTACCAAAACCACATATGGAGATATATGCTCTAACACCCTCTAGTCAACCATATCTATCCTTTCACCAATTATCCGAAGTATCTCTCATTATGAAGTTGAATGAAGATTTATCAAGATCATCAAAATAATATTTAATGTTTTCCACATAAAGAGCATTGAGGGTTTTGGGAGGTTCCCCATCTCCGTGAGTAGCAAGTACAACTAATTTTTTTGTGCTTCGTCTTCCATATCCATAACTAAATATATAAAATAACTTAGAACAGAAAATAAAAGCTACTTAGCTATAAATCAAACAAGCACATAGAAGAATACCAACCCCATAGTAGAGCTCCTCAAGAACGGCACCAGGAAAAGGTCTTCGTAACCCTCAAGGATAGGCGATCATTTGAGCCATTTTGGTTAAGTAAGAGTGCGAACCCAGTGAGGAGATAAAGTTATAATTAATATTCTCTCAAGTTCTATCGAACACTGATACAACACTACACACAACTGTGCAAGCTCGTGGGCCACTCGAACATCATCCGGCGTTGATTCTTTTTCCCAAAAATCACATATATTCCAAACTAAACTCCATAAAAAATTGTCACGTTTGGACTTTGTTTGATATGGATTTTATGGGAAATAGAAAACACTCAACAAACAAGAACTGGCACTCGGCACTAGATGAATATGTTAGTCCAAGAATATCATATAAATTGTTGCCAAAAGTATATGGAAGTTGTAAATAAAATTGTAGATACGATAGAGATGTGTCATAAGCATCAAAGACCTCATACTCGTACCTTCTTTTTATTAAAACTATTACATCACAATTAGCTTGATTGATCCGGTCAAAAGCTGGAATTTAGCCTTTAACAGTTGCTTGCTAGAGGCCATCTCTTCAAGGGAACCTTCCTCTCCGGATCGATAACCCAAGGTAACCTATATTGGGAAATAGGTATGAGGTACTTTCTGTTCCATTATCAGATCACACAAAAAGTAAGTATCGTCTTCAACTATTACTCCACTCAAAGGTCGCTATCCAGCACACATCTCGATGTCTTAAGTATACAAGAAACAAAGCAATGCAATAAGCAAGATGATATAGTGTAGACATAATGAAACCTAGTACTGAGATTAATCCCCATCATTTTACATTAGTAGCAACAATACAATACGTGCCTTTGTCCTTTTTGTCACTGGACAAGATCGCCGCAAAATTGAACACAGTACTATACACCACCCCCTATGAAGAAATGCTCATCTAGATTATCCAGAGAAGACTCATAGAACGTGAATCATACATTGTTATAAATAATGCAGCAAATAAACTTCAAGAGAATCAATATAAATAAATAAACAATCTGATCTCAAACCAACAATTAATTGGACCCCAACAAACACACCACAGCAATTACATCGGATTGATCTCAGAGGAGATCATTGTATTGAAGATCAAAGAGAGAGGGGGGAGAGAGATCTAGCTACTACTATGGGCCCGTAAGTCCTCGTGGAACTACTCACACATCATCATGGAGGTGTCAAGGTTGATGAAGATGGCCACCCTAATGGCTTCCCCCTTCGATAGAGCACCAGAACAGGGTTTCAAATGGGATTGCTTCGAAACACAGGCTTATAACGACATTCAAATTCTTTCGGGTTCGCTTTTTAGGATTACACAATATCGGGGTATTTGTAGGCATGGAATTAGGTCAAACAGAGGTGCAAGGGGCCACTTGGGAAGGTGGCACAACCACCCCTTGCCGTGCTACTGATACGTCCATATTGCATCATTTTTTGTCACAATTATTTATAGTGTTTTTATGCATTTTGCCACTTGGTGGAGTAATTCTACCTTTTCTCTCATAATATGCTAGGTTTACATCAAGTGGGAGAATGCCGGCAGATGGAATTCTGGACCTGAAACAGCTATGTCAAAGATACCAATTCTGCACATCTCCAATTGGGCTGAAGTTTATGGATATTTATTTTATAATAAAAAACTAGAGCAAAGAAGTACCGGAGGGGGCTACGAAGCGCCCACTAGACACCAGGGCGCGCCAAGTCCCCCTGGCGCGTCATGATGTGTAGTGGCCCTCGTGGCCCACCTCTGGCGATCATCTTATGGTATAAAATCTCTTTTACCCAAAATAATAAGAAGTGGACTTTCGGGACAAAGTGCCGCCGTCTCGAGCCGGAACCTGGGCAGGAGCACTTTTGCCCTCCGGCGGAGTGATTCCGCAGGAGGAACTTCCCTCCCGGAGGGGGAAATCAAGGCCATCGTCATCACCAACAACCCTCTCATCTTGGGGGGCAATCTTAATCAACATCTTCATCATCACCATCTCCTCTCAAAACCCTAGTTCATGTCTTGTACTCAATCTTGTACCGGGACCTTGGATTGGTAGCTGGGGTGTGTCAAGTAGTGTTGATTACATCTTGTAATTGATGCCATATGGAAGATCATATGTTCAGATCCATTATGATATTTAATACCTCTCTGATCATGAACATGTTTATAACTTGGGAGTAGTTACTTATATTCATGAGGCCACGGGAGAAATCATGTTGCAAGTAGTCATGTGAAGTAGATATTCGTATGATATTTCGATCATATGAATATAGTGATTCCCTTAGTAGTGTTATGTGAGCGTGGACTACATAACACTTCACCATGGTTGGTCCTAAGGGAATGCATTGTGGAGTATTAATTAGAGGGTGGGTTGCGGGAGTGACAGAAACTTAAACCCCAGTCTAGGCACAACTTCGTAAGGGGCTGATTTCGATCACTACGTATAATGCTATGGTTAGAATTTAATATTAATACTTTTCTCGTAGTTGCAGATGCTTGTGGGAGGGTTAATCATAAGTGGGAGGCTTGTTCAAGTAAGAGCAGCACCCAAGCATCAATCCACCGATATATCAAATTATCAAAATATTGAACGCGAATTAACCCAACATGACGAAAGTGACTAGATGAAATTCCTGTGTGCCCTCAAGAATGCTTTGCCTATTATAAGAAATTGTTCTGGCTTGTCCTTTGCCACAAAAGGAGTGGGCTACCTTGCTTCACCTATTGTTACTATTTCTACTTGTCACTTGTTACAATTATCTTGCTATCAAACAACTTGTTACCGCTATTTTAGCGCTTCTAGAAATTACCTTGGTGAAAACCGGTTGTCATTTCCTTTCGCTCCTCATTGGGTTCGACACTCTTACTTAGTGAAAGGACTATGATTGACCCCCTATACTTGTTGGTCATCAGGACTCATTTGTGGCGCCGTTTTCGGGGAGTGAAGCACCTTTGGTAAGCGGAATTTGGTAAGGGAAAATTTATATTAGGTGGTGAAATTTACTGTTACTTGTCACTATGGAAAGTAATCTTTTGAGGGGCTTGTTCGGGGTATCTTCACCTCGACCGGAAATACCAAGAATTTTCCCTAAACCCGATGAACCTACTGAAAATGTTTACAATAAAATTCCTTCGCGTATGATAGACAAAATGATAGCTAATCCTTATGCAGGAGATGGAACAAAACATCCCGATATGCACCTAATCTATGTGGATGAAGTTTGTGGATTATTTAAGCTTGCAGGTTTATCTAGAGATGAAGTCAAGACGAAGGTTTTTCCTTTATCTTTGGGGAGGAAGTCATTTACCTGGTATAGGCTATGTGAAGATACAGGATCTTGGAACTGGAATCGATTGCAATTGGAGTTTCACCAAAAACATTATCCTATGCATCTTGTTCATCGTGATTTGAATTTTATCTATAATTTTTGGCCTCGTGAAGGATAAAGTATTGCTCTAGATTGGGCGAGGTTGAAGTTAATGTTATATTCATGCCCCAATCATGAGCTTCCGAGAGAAATTACTATTCTGAATTTTTATGCTCGGCTTTCTTGTAATGATCAAACCATGCTCGATACTTCTTGCTCATGTTCTTTTATGAAGAAGACTTTGAATTCAGGTGGGATATTTTATAAATAATTAAACACAACTCTGAAGATTGGGAGCTCGACAAAGGTAAAGAGAAAGGTATAAAATTTAAGTTTGATTGTGTTAAATCTTTTATGAATACTGATGTTTTCAATGATTTTAGCACTAAGTATGGACTTGAATCTGACATAGTAGCCTCATTCTGTGAAACCTTTGCTTCTCATGTTGATCTCTCTAAATAGAAATGGTTTAAATATCGCCCACCTATTAAACAAAAAATTGAATAACTAATTAAAGTTGAGGTTGAAACTATAATTTACAATGTTGACCCAATTGTGCCTACTGCTTATATTGAGAAACCACCTTTCCCTGTTAGGATAAAGGAACATGCTAAAGCTTCAACTATGGTTAAAAAGTTATGTTAGAACAACCAAAGCCTCTAAGCAAATCAAGGTAGAACCTAGTACTGCCATGGTTAAGTATCTCTTGGTAGACAACATTGATGGGCATGCTATTTCTTTTTGTAATGAAGCTGCTAGAATTGCCAAACCTGATACTAAAGATACGAATAGACATGTTGTTGGCATGCGTGTCATCTCAGTCAAAATAGGAGATCATTTCTATCATGGTTTATGTGATATGGGTGCTAGTGCGAAGGGACTTTCTGTTTACTTCCATGTTATTTTATTTTTACTTTGAGTCATCTCCTTCTCAAATAAGCACCAGACCTGAGAGCACCGTTGTCATCCTCATGCTTTGTGTCTAGTTAGTCGTTGTTTGCAGCTTGACTGGATCTCTTTTACCATGAATTACAATGTCTAGTCATTGCTTGAACTTTGGAGGTGCTCTGCATTTATGTTTTGCGGTCTCAGAAAGGGCTAGCGAGATATCGTTGTTGTCATATTATATCATGATTGTTTTGACCAAGTGTTGGTGTTTCAGTTATCTTATTATTGCTCGCTAGTTGATTATGCCATTGATATGAGTTAATATAGTTTCTAAGGGTTATTGTTGATATGGTTACTCATGATTCATGTTGAAAAACTGGGTGCTCTCTAAGCATGTATATGTAAACAAGAACAAAAGAGTTCGTAAATTTTTTACTTTATCACTTTCAGTTTGTAAACTGAATTGCTTGAGAACAAGCAATGGGTTAAGCTTGGCGGACTTGATACATCTCCATCGTTTCTCCTTTTCCTAGCGCTTTTGCTCTTGTTTTGGACTCTAATTTGCATGATTTGAATGAAACTAACCCGGACTGACGCTATTTTCAGCAGAACTACCATGGTGTTGTTTTTGTGCAGAAATAAAAGTTCTGAGAATGGAACGAAACTTTTTGGAGATTTTATCTGGAATAAATGAAAAAACTGGAACCAAGACCCACCAGAGGGGAGGCCCCACGCGCCCACTAGGCACCAGGGCGCGCCAGGCCCCCGTGGTGCGGCCTAGTGTCTAGTGGGTCCCACGGGGCTTTGCTGACCCTAATTCCAGTGCTATAAAATCCTATTTTCGGAGGAAAAAAATCTAAAGAGGAAGTTTCATTGCGTTTCACGATATGTAGCCGCCGCCACCTCGTGTTCTTCATCAGGAGGCCTAATCTGGAGTCTGTTTGGGGCTCCGGAGAGGGGAATCTTTGGTCTTCGTCATCACCAACCCTCCTTCATCACCAAATCCATGATGCTCTCCACCGGGAGTGAGTAGTCCCTTCGTAGCCTTGTTGGTCAGTGAATAGATGGATGATATTCATCTTGTAACCGAGTTAGTTTTGTTAGGCTTGTCCCTAGTATCCACTATGTTCGGAGATTGATGTTGCTATGACTTTGCTATGATTAACGCTTGTCACTACGGTCCGAGTACCATGATTTCAGATCTGAACTATTTATGTTTTCAGCATTATATCGATGTTCCTGATTGGATCTTGCAAGTTATATGCACCTACTACGTGTTAGGATCCGCATACCCCAAAGTGACAATAATTGGGATTTTTTCCGGTGATTACCATAGTATGAGGAGTTCATGTATTCACTATGTGTTAATGCTTTTTTCCGGTTCTCTATTAAAAGGAGGCCTTAATATCCCTTAGTTTCCTTATGGACCCCGCTGCTATGGGAGGGTAGGACAAAATATGCCATGCAAGTTCTTTTCCATAAGCATGTGTGACTATTTATGGAATACATGCCTACATTATATCAATGAACGGGAGCTAGTTCTGTGTCGCCCTATGTTGTGACTGTTATATGATGAATATTATCCAGCAATATCACCAATCCAGTGCCTACGAGTTCTCCACATATTGTGCTTGCTGAGTTACTACTGTTGCTACTGCTGGTACAACTACTACAAAACTGCTATCAATGTTATTGTCACTGCTGCTACTGTTACCACTGCTATCAAAACTAGCATATTACTGTGCTACAGATACTAAATCTCCAAGTGTGGTTGAATTAACAACTAAGCCACTAATACCTGCAAATATTCTTTGGCTCCCCTTGTGTCGAATCTATAAATTTGGGTTGAATACTCTACCCTCAAAAACTATTGCAATCCCATATACTTGTGGGTTATCAAGAACGTTTTCTAGCACCGTTGCCGCGGAGCATAGCTATATTTGCTGAGTCACTTGGGATATCTATTTATTGATCACTATGAAGAATCTGAAAGACGCAAGAACTAAGATCGTTCCCTCTAAGACGAGGGAAGGTAAGGAACTGTCATCTAGCTCTGCACTTGATTCACCCTCTGTTTTGAATAGACTTGCAACACCACCACCATATGCTATTAATCATGATATGCCGGAAGTTATTGATGATGCTACCTGTTCTATGAATGATGCTTATGATGATGCTAGTACCTTGCTTGATGATACTGTGCCACTAGGTGAATTTCTTGATGAACAATTTGCTAGAGCTAAAGAAATTGAGCATGCTGAAACTGATGATACTATTGAAAGTGATGAAGTATTTGCTACTGAAAATATTGAAATACCTTTTAGACATGACTATCCTAGAACTGAAATACCTAAAGGTTATGTTATGGATAAAGAAATTACTAGTATGCCCGTGCTTGTGCGCCCACGCTGCCCGTTGTTGTGCCGCTGCCGACGACACAAACCGCTCTTGTGTTGCTCTAGTGCTGTTGTAGCCGCGCCCGCCGCCCGGCTGCGGCTGGCCTCCAGCCGCCGAGCCTCACTCCATCCGTCGTTGTTCGTCGCCCCGGCCACAGTCGCCGACTCCTTGTGCCCATATGTGCCTGTGGTGAGCGAGTGGCTGGCTGGGCCACTTCCACCGCCCCCTTGTAAAATAAAACAATAGGAAAGTTTCTTTAAATAAAATGAAATTATATTAAAATAATAAAAAATATTATTTAGTTCATTAACTTAATTAAATTCAGGGTTAGTCAAATTAGTCTATGACAAGGAGCCCCACCATCTTGTTGACTAGTCAACTTCGACTGGTCAATTAGGACCCCCCGTGGACCCACATGTCAGTCTCGCTTGCACCCGTGGGTGCACTAGACCAGGTGCATCTAGTACTTTGCCTTTTTATTTTTAAACTAAGTAAATCCAGAAAATGATTAAATCTTTGAAAATTAATATAAAATGATCCATAGCTCGAATGAAAATATTTTATACATGAAAGTTGCTCGGAAAAAATCCACGAATGTAAATACGTTGTCCGTTCATTTGTCACATGCTCCTAGCATGATGAACATGGACATTTGGCGTTAGTACTATTTGTTCGGTAGTAGCCAAAGACCCGTGAAATATCATCGGATATTCTGCTACTCCGTATGTGACGTGTAGTACCGCGTTAGGTCAACCCTCGCACAACATCTTACCCTGTCACACATCCCAATGCATTTTTTTGCTATATATTTATTATTTCTCCCCCTTCTCTTCGGTAGACCACAAGATTGATGCCACCGTCACCCAGTACGACTATGGAGTCGGCGAGCCCTCCTTCTCGACCGAGCTTCCAGGCGAGCATCCCCCCTCCTTGATCATTCTGATATCGCCTGCTATTTTCTCTATACTGCTTGCATTAGAGTAGTGTGGATGTTACTACTTATTGCTTTGATCCCATATTGCTGCATAGCGTGTCCTTGCTACTATTGTTGATACTCTTACGTGTTATCCTAAATGCCTAGTATAGGTTTGCTAGTATTCCATCGATGGCCCAACATCCTTGTCCGTCTGCTATGCTATACTATCGAGCCGTGATACCCTAAGGGAGGTGGTCACGGGTATATATATCTATACATACTATAACTAATACTGATGTGACTAAAGTACAGTCAGCTTGTAGAGTACCCGTGAGTGATTCACGAACTGGGGCCTGAAAAGACATTACCCGACTACCCCCTATGTGGATCTTTGTGGCGGAGCGACATGGCAGGTTGGGACCACCTAGGAGAGAGGTGGGCCTGGTCCCTGGTCGTTGTTTGTGGTTATTTCATAATAACACACTTAATGAGTTTGGGTATTTGACCTAAGTTAGTCGATTGACATATACACACTAACCTTCATGTGGAAACAGTTATGGGTACTCGGCGTCGTTATATCAGCCGAAGCTCTTCGGAAGTCAGCGTTGGAGCGGCGTGTGCCCGAGTGGTCCGCGTAAGCACCTGCCTTGTAAAGGAGGTCGACAGGACAGATCTTGGCCGCATACGCAATATCTATGAGTGCAAAGGGCGATGGGGCCCAATACCCCTACGCATAGGATTTAGTCTGGCGGGCTGGCCCATCTGTTGAGTATAGGTGGGGCTACGACGTGTTGATGTCCCGAGGCCAGTCATGACCAAGGAAAGTGTGTCCGGCCAGAGGTTATCAAACGTGTTGAGAAATGTGGTGCACCCTTGCAGAGATGATTTAATTATTCTAATAGCCATGTCCACGATAATAGGACGACTTGGAGTTGTATTCCGACCTCTTACAACTAAAACTCGATACTTAATAAAATACACCCACATAAGTGATAGATACAACTCGGCGATCGCTCTCTCTAAGGGAGATGAGGAGAGGATCATCGGGTTAGGATTATTTCTATATGTTGATACTTGTTACTATAAAATATGTTCTCTTCTCATCTTGAAAGATGATGGTTGTCAGAATCGTAGTCTTTGATAAGACTAGCTCCCCCTTATTCTGGCATTCTACAGTTTAGTCCATAGATACTACCCCTTTCATTTGATACCAACGCATACGTAGTTTAGACCTGATGTAAGTCTTGCGAGTACTTTGGATGAGTACTCACTGTCACTTTGCTTCCTTTTCCCCCTATCTTATTCTACCCAATCGTCACAATCAGATGGAGGATCCCAGGAGCCAGATGCTATCGCTGATGACTACTACTACCCCGACGGAGCCTACTACTATGTGGAGGCCGCTAACGACCAGGAGTAGTTAGAAGGCACCCAGGCCGGAGGCCTTGCCTTTTTGATCGATGTATATTTGTGCTAGCCTTCTTAAGGCAAAACTTATTTACTTAATGTATGTACTCACATATTATTACTTCTGCTGACTGATGTATTAAATCCCTCATGGCCTGGCTTGTAATAGGTTGTGTTGTGATATTGATTACTAAGTCCTTGAGCTTGATGTACATGTTTGTGTGTATGATTAGTGTACGATAAAATCAAGGGCATCACAAGTTGGTATCAGAGCCGACTGCGTGTAGGTATCCCCCTTTCCAACTCCTTGGCCGAAGTTGGTCTAGTACTTGAAAACTTTTACGAACATTGTTGTGTGGCTTATGAGCCCACGTCTCAATCGGGTGGTATGAGTATCTTTTACTCCTCGTCTATACTATGGGTTCTGATCTCTTCCCTATTTGGGTTAAAACTTTACTAACTCTAACATTAGGTTCTTCTGATCACATCAACCCGAAGAGCTGGATTATCTACTGCTATTCTTTTGAAAGTATGTTGCACACACTGTCTTTTGACATCTTTGAACCTCCTTGTTACAGATGTGTCACACAAGTCAGTTCGTACGCCTGACTATGGTTGTCGGTGCGACTGGGTTCCCGGTCATTCTAGTCGACCTGTTCACGAGGCTGGGATATCGCTGGTACTCCAAGTACACTGTTTACAACGACTACCAAGAGTTCAAAAAGGAGCTGTACCAGGCTGTGGTTCGTATCTTCGATCGGCAGAACTTCCCCATCACTGGGTTGCACACCTATTGCGGTGTTGGGGTGACTATTGATATGGCAGCCCATGATGCTGCCTATACTGCTATCACCCACCTTCGTGAAGAGTACCCCCGCTTGGAGGAGACTGGATTCAGATACATCTTGTATGCCCCCGCTGGGGATGAGACTGGATCCGACACCGCTGCCTACACCCCTTACCTGCAACAGCATAATAGCCCAACCTACACCATCGATTGTATCCCTTACGCGAGTCGTCGTTACGACCCATAGGTTCTGGTTCAGTACACTGAGCCACTGGATCATGTTGTCCAAGCTCTGACTGTTGAGTAGTACCCCACCCATACTCGTCTTTATGACGCTATGACACAATTGCTACCAGCAGTCAGTGCGAGGATGCATCCAGAGTACATCCTTTACCCACGCATGATAGAGATACCACCAGGTCTTGAGTGACCTACTGTTGGAGGTCGTACTCCTCCATCTGGACCTCTACTCCTTGTTTGGGACTAGTATATGCATCAGAGTGTTCATGGATTGCAAAATCCTTCCCCGGGGTTTGCCATTCGTGGTCACCGTCAGTTACCTGGCTTCAGTGGTTGTCCCCAACGTTGATGTAGCATATCGCTATGTCCCATTGTTGTATCCCTCCATAGCATTCCTGCGTGCCACCTACTTGGCCTAGGTTATCGTCAAATCCCGAACTTGTAACCACTGGTTTGTAATCGAGCTTATGTATGGATCTGTATGTCGTACCTGGATGCTATGAAGTATCTATCGCATTTCCCTTATTTTATGCTTCTTACTTCATGAATGATTCCATACCCCTAAAATTACACTATGCTAAACTATGCATGTTAAATTTTAGCAGGATGGTTAGACCCGCTGATCGTGGTCGTGGTGGCAACAACCCACCACCCCCAGAATATATGGCTAGAATGATCAAATAGTTTGAGCTGAACCGTTAGTTCATGCAAGGTCTCCTCGACCAATTCCCACGTCCGAACATTAACCAATAGCAAGTCATGACATTGTAGGACTTCTATAGTCTCAACCTTGCAATTTACCACAGCTCAAACCAGCCTCTCGATGTTGATAACTCGCTCCATGACATCACATATGAGATGGAGTCTGCTAGTGTTCCCCTGGCCAGCTATGTCAACTTTGCCGCATACTTTCTGAAATGTCCCGCTTCTCAATGGTGGGACAACCACATGCGTTCACTACCTACCGAAACAATCATCACCTGGGTGGAGTTCCAGAATGCTTTCTATGTCTGCTTTATTCCTCAGGGAATTATGAACCGGAAGAAGCGAGAGTTCTGCAACCTCGTCCAAGGTAACAAAGCCATAGATGCTTATCAATGGGAATTCGTGGAATTGTCCCGCTATGCTAAAGAAGACATTGCCACAGATGCTCGCAGACATGATGAGTTCCGTGAAGGCCGTCACCCTGATATCAAGCTCACGCACCTTATTAAGGACTATCATGATTTCTCCACCTTGGTGAAAAAGGCCATCCAGGTCGAAACGAGTCTACAGGAATACAAGGATGGCAGCAAGTGCAACCGTGACATGGGCTCATCTTCGGGCTCATCATCATAGAAGCGAAAGATCTGGATTCCCCACAACATGCACCATGCACCTACTCCTGCTCCAAGGTCGTCTTATGTTGCACCTCGTCTTCCTCCTCTACCAGCTAGGCAGTTGAGGCTCCCAGCTCCACCACCCCGAGTTCCTCCTTCTCGTCCCGAGGACGGCTTGTGCTTCAAGTGTGGACATCCAGTTCACCATGCAAGGATATGTCCTCAGAATCACAACCAATTGGTTCTTCCTGTAGATCGTCGTGGAAATTATCAACCCCACAACAACAATGCCATGTGTTATGGTCGTGTTCAAGCCAACAACATTGATGTGAATGAAGCTCAGGGCCAACCCACTACTGTGATGGGCACCCTCTCGTTAACTCATTTCCAGCAGTTGTTTTATTTCATCTAGGTGCATCACATTCATTCATATTAGAGATTTTGCATACATGCACGACCTTAAATGTGAGGAAATGCACATGTCAATATTAGTGCACACCCCTGGAAGCCAATGTCTAACCTCCATGGTTTGCAACAACGTCCCGGCCGAAATTGAAGAACTGGAATTCCATTTCTCTCTCATCATACTGAAGTCATCCACTATCGATCTCATTCTAGGGATGGATTGGTTGAAAGCGCATACTCCTTCTATAGTTTGCACTACTAAAACCATTCATCTCCTACACCCTTCGGATGAGATAGTAACCTACTAGGTTGTTCTTGTACAAAATGTCGAAGCACGTTGAAAGCACAATTTCTCCCTAGGGTAGTTTTGATAATTGATCACAACATATGCATCATTGGACTAATATGTTTTCCAAGTATATTTCAGAAAGAGTTCAAAATATGCTATGGCTTAAGGTTTATGTGGAGATGCCCCTTGAGGCAGGAAAGTAATAATAATGGCTCAAGCTTTGAGCTAGAGGACTCTTAATTTTATATTTGTGAGAAATCACTTTTGAGTCCATAAGAACCCAATACTATTAAAAGGGGATGAGGTAGTAAAATGAACTGATTGCTCAAATGCTCGAAGTTAGCCACTGAAACACTCAGTCATTTTTCCCACATATCCACTCTGTCAAGATCCACATTCACAAATTTGGTGTCACCAACATCTCCATATCGGACCCACCGAGTTTGACCTTAGACAGAAACCATCGACATTCCCACCAAATCGGTGCAACCGAAACCAAGTCGGTGCTACCGAGTTCAGTGTGATCAACATTCTGTTGCCAAGATACACAAAATCAAAATTTCCGAGTTTGAGTATCGGTGACACCAAGTTTGGCCATCTGACTGTTAGTCACCTTTTTGGTGCCACCAAGTTTCATATATCAGTCTCATCGAGATTCAAAAGTTCACACCTTTGTGCTAACCAGTACCACCGAGTTTTCAACTTCGATATCACCGAGTTTGCCCTTTTGTGTGTAACGGTTGGATTTTGGCTGCTGCCTATATATACCACTTCACCCACCTCTCATTCGTGGGAGAAGCACTCAGAACACACACTTCACTGCGAGATCCATTTTCTGAGAGAGAACCACCTACTCATGTGTTGAGACCAAGATATTCCAATCCTAACATTTGAAACTTGATCTCTAGCCTCCCAATATGCTTTCCACTAAATCAACCTCTCATACCCATGCATATTCTTTGAGATAGTGATTTGTGTTGAGGAGACTATCTTTAGAAGCACAAGAGCAAGGAGTTCATTGATCTACCACATATATTACCTTTTGAAGGGTGGTGCCTCCTAGATTGTTTAGGTGTCACTTGGGAGCCTCCTACTTTGTGTTGTGGAGTTGAACCAAGATGTTTTTAAGGGCAAGGAGATCGCCTACTTCGTGAAGATCTACCATGAGTAAGGCTAGTCCTCCGTGGACGGAAGCCTTGGTGGAATAGACAAGGCCGCTTCTTTGTGGACCCTCCGTGGGTGGATCCCTCCGTGGACTCTCGCAGCTTTTACCCTCCGTGGGTTGAAGTCTCCACTAACATGGACGTACGATAAAGCCACCTATCGGAACCATGCCAAAAATTGTTGTGTCAACCTCATGTGTTTGATCTCCCTACCTTACTCCTCTACTTTACACTTGCATGTTTCACATTCTACTTCTATACTATTAGAATTGCATGTGTAGGGTATACTTGACCTACTATAATTGTCGTTGTTGCCTCTCAAGTAGAATTGGGAAAAGGCAAAATAAATCTTGTCAAGTAGTCTAATCACCCCCCCCCCTCTAGACATACTTTCGATCCTACAAGTGGTATCAGAGCTTTGGTCTCCATTTCATTGGTTTCACAACCTATGAGAGTATGGCATCTAGTGAGGGAAATTATCATCGTAGACGTCCATATTTCGATGGCACTAATTTTGCTACTTGGAAGCACAAAATGAAAATGCATATTCTTGGCTTTAATCCTCATGTTTGGGTTGTTATTCCTATTGGTGTGCAAGGTAACTTTTTTGGAGAAGGGCATGAGCCAGATCATGATGCAACAACTGATGAACTAAAGATGTTACAACTTAATGCTCAAGATTCCGACATCATATTCAACTACCTATGCCCTGGAGAATTCAACAAAATCAGGCGTCTTGAGAATGCAAAAGAAACTTGGGATACTTTGGTTGATATGCATGAAGGTACTGATTCTGTCAAAGAATCTAAGTTGGATGTGCTTCAAATTCACCTTGACAAATTCAAGATGAAGGATGGTGAAGGTGTCGCTGAAATGTACTCTAGGCTAGCTCTCATCACCAATGAGATTGCCATCTTAGGAAGCGAAGAGATGACTGACAAATTCATCATCAAGAAGATACTTAGAGATCTCGATGGCAAGTATGACACGGTGTGCACATTGATCCAAATGATGCCAAATTACAAAGATCTCAAGCCAACTGAAGTCATTGGTAGGATTGTTTCACATGAGATATCACTCAAGGACAAAGATGAGCATCACAACAAGTCAAGCGGTGCTTATAAAGCTTCATGTGATGCTCCTGCTACTTCAAAGGACAATCTTGTCACTAATGAAGAGATAAGCCTAAAGGTTAGAAAATTCAACAAATTCTATAAGAGTACAGGCAAAGAGAGAAGCTCAAGCTCAAGAGATGAAGAGAAGCATTCATCGAGTCGTGACCGAAACTACTACAATTGTGGCAAGCCTGGACACTACCCAAATGAGTGCTCGGATCCCTACAAAAGAAGGGAAGAGTCACCTCGAAGATGAAGATCAAGAGATGAGTCACCTCGAAAATAAGGAGTAGAGAAGATCACTATGAATGAAGACACTCACGGAGAGGCAAGGAATCGAAGAAGAAGGACAAATACACCAAGAGCAGTTCAAGAAGAAGACATCAAGCTCATGTTGGTGAATGGGTGTCTGGCTCCGAGTCTGATCACCACTCTGAGAGAAGCAATAACTCCCACTCCGACTATAGTAAAGATGAAGGTGTTGTTGGGATTGCACTTGTTTCCACCAACTCCTACGACTTATTTGATTCACCAAATGAGGGAGTTGGAAACTGCTTCATGGATAAAGGCCCCAAGGTATCACATCCCGAGTATCTTGATTTTAATAGTGATGAGGATGACTTGTTAGGAGAAGATGACTTGCTTCTTGATAAAACTAGTGATTGCACTAAAAATGAACTTGCTAATTATCATGCTAGTCAAGAGAAATTGAATGATGATGATAAGAAATAAATTGAACGACTAACTCAAGAATTAAAAACTCTTAAGTTATCTCATGAGACTACTCTAGAAGATCATAGAGAGCTTGCAAGAACCCATGAGAAGCTATTCTTCGAGAAGCTCAACTTGGAGGAAGAGTATGAGTTCTTAAAAGCGATCAATGATGATCTTCAAAAGAAGAGTTTCTTCTTATCTAGACAAACGATTACTCTTGTCCAACTTTGTTCCACAAGTTAAACATAGGAACACTAGTAAAAAAAGCTAAGTTACACTTGAGCAAGAAAATGATCTATTGAAAGGGATTATAGAGAAATGTGTCTTCAAGAGCCTTGCTGGAAGTAAACAATTCGAGGAAATTGTGCCCAAGCAAGGAGGACATCAAAACAAACAAGGTGTTGGCTACTTCAAGATCAATGGAGATGTTTGGGAATAAGGTCCATATCCCACTTCTAAGTTTGTTCCCCAAGAGGAGAAGTGTGATCCCACTCCTCCCAAAGGAACAAGCTCACAAGATGGCCTTCTACCACAAGACCACAAAGTCAAGGGAAAGCTTCAAGATGACATTGACCTATTTGAAGAAGAAACCCAAGCCAAGGTCAAGTGGGTTCCCAAGGACACTACTAGCTCTACCTCAACAAGTGCTACCACAACTCCAAGGATTCCCGTCAATTTGATGTGGATCCCCAAGAGGAAGAACTAGAGAAATTCTTGAGGGACGACTCTGCCAATGAAATTCACTCTTATTCATTTTGGCAAGAACTAGTTGCAATCAACCTGAACCATATGCATTAGTTCAAGGAGTCACACATTCCCTCAAAGGTAAGCAATGAACAATGTAATTAATGCATCTTTGGACATCATCCCATTCGTGTTTCACTCCATGTCCATATATATTCTTGCATATGTTCCTCATGCTATGGGACTAACCCATGTACGTGAGAAGAGTATGAAAACAACAAGGATTGCTCCCAACTCAAGATGATCTTCATCAACATTGAGCATCCACCACTACTTCACCTACTTGAAGTCTTCTACGACAAAACCCAAGGTTAGTTGATCCCTCTTAGTGGGTATGTCATATCAAGGGGGAGCTTTACTCTAAGACTTGAGTATAAACATCTCCTAAGGATATGAACACATTAATGCTTATGTAAAAGTGGTAACCCCACTTGTGCTTGACGATGAGTATGACCTATGATCAAGTAATCTTACTTGGCTCCTGTGTCAATATACTCATATATAGATATCTCTGTCATCGCCCAAGTGCTTGATAGCTCCTAGGATGTTTGTGCATGTTCGCCATGTTTTTCTCTATCATTTTTATTGTGTGAGCATGTTGGTATGCATGTGTTTGATCATTCAAGGGCATCCAATTGTTGTTAATTGGCTCTTGATTTATCTTTTGCCAATTGGATGGACAAGAATGCCTAGGACCCTTCTCTAGCTATCTATGCTATCTCATCTCAAGTTATATTCATGTTTCATCACAAAACTTAAACAAGCACTTGTCGATCCCTCTGTGTGAAGGTGCACTCGGAGTTCATATCGTCAATGGATGGCCTCCAAAACCTCTCTGTGAATGAACTCGATGAAACCAACTTCACAAACTCGGTTCCACCGAATTCCAGAGTTGATCCAGGTTTTCCATCTGGGTGCCACCGAAATCACAAACTCGGTTCCACTGAGTTCCCCTATCAGCTGACAGTAGAGGAACTCGGCGGCACCGATTTCGTAATCTCGGTGACACCGACGGCGAATGGGTATATATTCCAACGGACCGATTCTTTGATTTCCAATCGTCAAAGTCGTTTCGCCTCAAACCCTAAGCTGCCTCTGGACCCCTGGTTGTCTCCCTTAAGTCCTTGTGCGTCTCCGCCTCTGGGAATCGTCGTCGCTGTCGGAATCCTCACCGTCGTCGCCGCCATAGCCGAACCACCGCCCAGTTATAGTATGCTTCGGATCCCCTCTCCATTCCTCCATATGTTTCTTATGCAATGAGAAAATTTATCCACAAGCCACCATGTGCATCATATCTATCCACCAGATGAATCCCGTAGATTAGAGAACTAGGAAATTTTTAGGGTTAACTGTCCACAGACCGCATCTCGGTGACTCCGAGTTGCAAAACTCGGTGCTACCGATTTTGAACATAGGGTTCGTGAGAATGAACTCGGTGAGACCGAGTTGTCATTTTTGGTTCCACCAAAAGGATGACAAAGTTTCTGTTAAGAAGTTCATGTGTATCGGAGACTCCAAAAGTTCAAACTCGGTTCCACTGATATGTGTTCTACACAAAGTTAAAAGTAAGGATTTCTGTGTTCCAATTTTCAAAAACATCTGAATTTTGTGATGCTCGTCCTTTTTGACTTTCCTATATCCACTTCAGAGGTTTTACTATTTGCTGTTGAGTTTGTGCTTGCCTGTCAGATATGTCTAGTTCAGAAGATAGTCAAAATGACTTCAAAGAGCAGAGTGTTGAGATGGACTCGGTCACTAATCCAGAGAAGTGTGCTTTAGACCCAAGTTCTCCCAGCTCTCATGGTTCTCCCAAGGCAGCCACCAGGCAAAGGAAGAATCTAGTTTCTAATGAAGATGACTCGGACTTTATGCCAGAAGAAACTTCAGCTCCTTCAAAGGCTTCAAGGAAGACTATCAGGAAAGTAACTGCTACACTGCTGATCTGAGAGCACCTGAATATGCCAGGAAAAGCACAACACTTTCCAGAGATGTACGTGCCAAGAAGTCTGGTGTGAAGAGGCCCAGGAAGAGAATTGTTCATCCTATTGGGAGACAAACTTCAATGTATGAAGACCTAGAATATGTTGAGGAAGAAGCTCCTGAGGAGATCCTAGTTCCTCCCAATAAGAAGAAGTTGATGGCTGATGTTATGAAATCTGCACCTAAGCCTCCTGCCAAAGCAACGAAGGTTGTAGCTCCTAGAAGGACTACCAAGGACATACCTACAGCTGCTAAGAGAAAAGGCCCTGCATCCAGTGCCCATGCTGCAGAGGAGGAAGAAGATGAGAATGTACCAATTCTCAGGAAGCTCGGACCAACCGTGCCAATTCACAATGCTGCTCATCCAATAGCAGAAGATATGAAGAAGAGGAAGGATGTCGGACTAAGAAAGTGGAGAGCTAGTGATCCATATGTAGTCAGAAGAAGAACCGTTGTTGATCCAAGGTTTCACACCAAGGAACAACGAGATTTTTTATGAGACTGTCTTATTTGACAAGAGTCCTGCTGGCAGTGATATGAGGTATGTCGACTGGGCATATATCAAGGAAAATGAGAATTCCTTTCCCCATATCCAAGAGAACTTCAGGTTAGTGTACATTGAAAAGTTTGTTAGCAAAGAGATGACCCCATGGAATGACGAGCTGATCATGCAATTCTATGCAGTTGTTCATTTCTATGATGATTCTTTAGTATGGATGACTGATGGTCACAAGTATGAAGCCATAATTGCTGAATGGGATACTATCATTGGTGCCCCCAAGTAGGAAGATCGAGATGTAGATGTGTACGGAGAAGAGAAGCAGTGTCACAACTCAATGACCAATATGTACAAGGCAATTCCACACAAGTACTTGGCTAGTCACAAGATGGGTTCAATGTACTTTCTGCAAGCAGGCATTCCTACTACAAACACTATTCTGAGATACACCTTGATGCCTAAATCAGGAGATGAAAATATGATTAGAGGACATTCCATCAACCTGTTGCACCTGCTATACACTCATACCAGATTCAGAATGATGTATTTGATAGTAGAAACTATCCGGAGGACTGCTGGGGACCAGAAGAAATCATGTGGATATTCTCCTTACATTCAAATGCTTATCAATGCCAAGCTAGGCAAGCATGCATATCTACTGGATCGTCCCCATCTACCTCTTCAGCCAGAGTTTGAAGACAATGAAGTGGTAATGGACGACAATGATCCCAACTCAGCTACAACAAGAATGGCACCAGAGGCAGCAGAAGCTGAGGCTGCTAAAAATAGGCCACCACCAGTTCCATAGCTCAGAACTCAAGCTGGGAAAATGTCATTTCTAGTTAGCTCTGTCCAAGGCATGGAGAAGAACATCCAGGAGATACTGCAAAGTCAGAAAAGCCTTGAGAGAGTCGTGGGAACCAAGTTTCATGACATGGATGTGAAGGTTTCTGAGTTGACAACTATAGTCAAACAACTTCAACATGAAGTTGACTCAGTGAGATCCCACACTCAGATGAGGAAGATGAAGATGACGATGGGGAGGAGGAAGAGTCTCCTCCTCCCACTACTACTCAGTTCAGCACCAGACCTTGGTCAACTGCTATACCTACTCAGGAAACAAGACATACATCTTCAACACAAGCTTCAGCACCTTCAGCACCAGCTCCAGCTCAAGCACCTTTAGTATCAACTCCTCCATCTTCGGGACATTCTGCAGAATCCTTTGCGGATGCTCTTATGTCGACTCCGTCATCAGCTGCCAGAGAGACAAGTAGTTCTATAATTTTAACCTTTTGGTAACTTGTTGCCAAAGGGGGAGAAATGTATAGATCATAGACTTTGTGTGAGAGAGAGCTTTTGACCTTATTTTCTCGCGTTTGGTTTTAAAAACTTTGGTCTTTTGGATGACTTTATCCTATCAATGTGATTGATCATACGCTTTATCTTGTTTGATGCTACACTATTATATTTTAGTTATCAATATGATGACCATTCACTTATGTTGTTGGTGCCATGTGCGATTTTATTCATTCCTATTTTATTTACGCACCACCAAGATGTATGTGACATGGAAGAGTGACCCATGATCCTAATCGATTGTGCATTTGCATTCAAACGCAAATTTTAAATAATGCACAAATTTAGGGGGAGCTCCTTCTTTTCACATACTTCTCAAAGCGTCAATGCTAATCATTGATTATATCTGTTGTCGAAGCTTTGATCTATATGTTGTCATCAATTACCAAAAAGGGGGAGATTGAAAGAACAATTGCTCCCTAGGGTGGTTTTGATAATTCATCACAACATATGCATCATTGGACTAATATGTTTTCCAAGTATATTTAAGAAAAAATTTAACTGATGCTATGGCTTCAGGTTTATGTGGAGATGCCCCTCGATGCAAGAAAGGAATAATTTTGGCTCAAGCTTCAAGCTAGAAGACTCTTCATTTTATATTTGTGAGAAATCACTTCTGAGTCCATAGGAAAGCCAATACTATTAAAACGGGATGAGGTGGTAAAATGAACTGATTGCTCTAATGCTCAAAGTTAGACACCAAAACACTCAGTTGTTTTTCCCACATATCCACTTTGTCAAGATCCACATTCACAAATTTGGTGTCACCAACATTCCCACCAAATCGGTGCAACCTAAACCAAGTCGGTGCTACTCAGTTCAGTGTGACCAACATTATGTTGCCAAGATACACAAAATCGGAATTTCCGAGTTTGAGTATCGGTGCCACCGAGTTTGGCCATCTGACCGTTGGTCACCTTTTCAGTGCCACCGAGTTCCATATATCTGTCTCAGCGAGATTCAAAAGTTCACAACTGTGTGCTAATCGATACCACCGAGTTTTCAACTTTGGTGTCACCGAGTTTGCCCTTTTGTGTGTAATGGTTGGATTTTGGCTGCTGCCTATGAATACCCCTTCACCCACCTCTCATTCGTGGGAGAAGCTCTCAGAACACACACTTCACTGCCAGATCCATTTTCTAAGAGAGAACCACCTACTCATGTGTTGAGACCAAGATATTCCAATCCTATCATTTGAAACTTGATCTCTAGCCTGCCCAAACTGCTTTCCACCAAATCAACCTCAACTACCCATGCATATTCTATGAGAGAGTGATTTGTTTTGAGGAGACTATCTTTAGAAGCACAAGAGCAAGGAGTTCATTGATCTACCACATCTATTACCTTTTGGAGGGTGGTGCCTCCTAGATTGGTTAGGTGTCGCTTGGGAGCCTCCTACTTCGTGTTTTGGAGATGAACCAAGATGTTTGTAAGTGCAAGGAGATCGCCTACTTCATGAAGATCTACCATGACTAAGGCTAGTCCTCCGTGGACGGAAACCGTGGTGGAATAGACAAGGTCGCTTCTTTGTGGACCCACCGTGGGTGGAGCCTGATACGTCCATTTTGCATCATGCTTTCATGTTGATATTTATCGCTTGTCGGGCTGTTATTTCACTTCACAGTACAATACTTATGCCTTTTCTCTCTTATTTTGCAAGGTTTACAAGAAGAGGGAGAATGCCCGCAGCTGGAATTCTGACCTGAAATTGGAGCATGTTTGAGATACCTATTCTGCGCAACTCCAAATACCGTAAAAATCAACGATGATTTTTTTCTGGATTTAAAAAAATACTGGGCCGAAGAAGCGCCACAGGGGCGCCAGCAGGTGGCCACAAGCCTGCTAGGCGTGGCCACCCCCTGGTCGCGCCTAGGGGGCTTGTGGGCAGCCTGTTGGCCCACTGCCCCCCCCCCTTCTGCTATACGAAGGGTTTCGTCCAGATAAAATCAAGGAGGAGCTTTTTCGTGGATTCGTCGCCGCCACGAGGCGGAACTTGAACAGAACCAATCTAGAGCTCCGGCAGGACGATCCTGCGAGGGAAACTTCCCTCCCAGAGGGGGAAATCGTCGCCATCGTCATCACCAACACTCCTCTCATCGGAGGGGACTCTTCACCATCAACATCTTCATTAGCACCATCTCATCTCCAAACCCTAGTTCATCTCTTGTAACCAATCTCCGTCTCGCGACTCCGATTGGTACTTGTAAGGTTGCTAGTAGTGTTACTTACTCTTTGTAGTTGATGCTAGTTGGATTACTTGGTGGAAGAGTTTATGTTCAGATCCTTGATGCTACTCATTACCTCTCTCATTCTGAATATGATTATGCTTTGTGAGTAGTTACTTTTGTTCCTGAGGACATGGGATAAGTCATGCTAATAGTAGTCATGTGAATTTGGTATTCGTTCGATATTTTGATGTGTTGTATGTTGTTTTTCCTCTAGTGGTGTTATGTGAACATCGACTACATAACACTTCACCATTATTTGGGCCTAGAGGAAGGCATTGGGAAGTAGTAAGTAGATGATGGGTTGCTAGAGTGACAGAAGCTTAAACCCTAGTTTATGCGTTACTTCGTAAGGTGCTGATTTGGATCCACTAGTTTAATGACATGGTTACACTTTGTCTTAATTCTTCTTTCATAGTTGAAAATGCTTGCGAGAGGGGTTAATCATAAGTGGTATGCTTGTCCAAGTAAGGGAAGTACCCAAGCGCCGGTCCACCCACATATCAAACTATCAAAGTAACGAACGTGAGTCACATGAACATGATGAAAACTAGCATGACAAAAATTCCCATGTGCTCGGGAGCGTTTTTTCTCTTATAAGACTTTGTCCAGGCTTGTCGCTTGCTACAAAAGGGATTGGGCCACTTTGCTGCACCGTTGCTACTTTTGTTACTTGTTGCTTGCTACGAATCATCTCACCACACAATCACTTGTTACCGATAATTTCAGTGCTTGCACATATTTCCTTGCTGAAAACCACTTGTCAGATCCTTCTGCTCCTCGTTGGGTTCGACACTCTTACTTATCGAAAGGACTACTATTGATCCCCTATACTTGTGGGTCATCAAGACTATTTTCTGGCACTGTTCCCAGGGAGTGAAGCGCCTTTGGTAAGTGGAAATTGGTAAGGAAACATTCATATAGTGTGCTGAAATTTATTGTCACTTGTCACTATGGCTACTAATCCTTTGAGGGGCTTGTTCGGGGTATCTTCACCTCGAACGGAAGCACAAATAGTTTCTCCTCAACCTTCTGCACCTACGAAAATATTTGCTTTGAATTTCCTTCGGGTATGCTTGAGAAACTGCTGACTAATCCTTTTACAGGAGATGGAACATCACATCGAGACTTGCATCTAATATATGTAGATGAAGTTTGTGGTTTATTTAAGCTTGTAGGTTTTCCCGAGGATGAGGTCAAGAGGAAGGTCTTTCCTTTATCTTTGAAGGATAAGGCATTGACATGGTATAGGCTATGTGATGATACTGGATCATGGGGCTACAATCGGTTGAAATTGGAATTTCATCAAAAGTTTTATCTTATGCATTTAGTACATCGTTATCGGAATTATATTTATAATTTTTGGCCTCGTGACAGAGAAAGCATCACTCAAGCTTGGAGGAGGCTTAAATAAATGCTATATTCATGCCCCAATCATGATCTCTCGAGAGAAATTATCATTCAGAACTTCTATGCTCGGCTTTCTCATGATGATCGCACCATGCTTGACACTTCTTGTACCGGTTCTTTTATGGAGAGAGATATTGACTTCAAATGGAATTTATTGGAGAGAATTAAACGCAAATCTGAAGATTGGGAGCTGGAAGAAGGTAAGGAGTCAGGTATGAATTTCAAGTTTGATTGCGTTAAATCCTTTGTTGAAACAAATACCTTTAGTGATTTTAGCGCTAAGTATGGACATGACTCTCAGATAGTAGCTTCATTGTGTGAATCTTTTGCTCCTCATATTGATCTCCCCAAAGAGAAGTGGTTTAAATATCATCCTCCCTTAGAAGTCAATGTAGTTAAACCCAATCCAGTTGAAGAGAAAGTCATTGCCTATAATGATCCTATTTTTCCCAGTGCTTTCATTGAGAAACCACCTTTCCCTGTTAGGATAAAGGATCATTCTAAAGCTTCAACTGTGATACGTAGAGGCTACATTAGAACACCTACAAACCCTGAGCAAATTAGAGTTGAACCTAGCATTGCTATTATCAAAGATCTTCTGTCCGACGATGTTGAGGGACATAATATTCACTTCTGTGAAGATGCTGCTAGAATTGCTAAACCTCATGCTAGAGACAAACATAGGCATGTTGTTGGCATGCCTGTTGTTTCTGTCAAGATAGGAAATCATTGTTATCATGGCTTATGTGACGTGGATGCTAGTGTTAGTGCAATACCTCAATCCTTATATGATGAAATCAAAGACGAGATTGCACCTGTTGAGATAGAGCCTATTGATGTCACTATTCAACTTGCCAATAGAGATACTATCTGCCGTGTGGGAATTGTTAGGGATGTTGAAGTCTTGTGTGGTAAAACGAAGTATCCTGCTGATTTCCTTGTTCTTGCTACCGCACAAGATAGCTTTTGTCCCATCACATTTGGCAGACCATTTCTCAATACCGTCAATGCTCATATTGACTGTGAGAAGCAAATTGTCACTGTTGGCTTTGAAGGTGTGTCACATGAGTTCAATTTCTCCAAGTTTGGTAGACAACCTCATACAAAAGAGCTGCCTAGTATGGATGAAACTATTGCCTTAGCTTTTATTGTCGTGCCTCCTACTGATCCCTTAGAGCAATACTTGCTTGAGCATGAAAGTGATATGCATATGGATGAAAGGGATGAGATAGATAGAGTTGTATTAGAACAATATCCTATCCTTAAGAATAACTTGCCTGTTGAACTGCTTGGGGATCCACCCCCACCAAAGGGTGATCCTGTGTTCGAGCTTAAACAGTTGCCTGATACTCTTAAGTATGCTTATCTTGATGAAAAAGAGATATATCATGTTATTATTAGTGCTATCCTCTCAGAGCATGAAGAAAAGAAGTTACTAATAACTCTGAGGAAGCACTGTGCTGCTATTGGATATACTCTTGATGATCTTAAGGGCATTAGTCTTACTCTATGCCAGCACAAGATTAAAACTGATCCTGATTTCAAACCTGTTGCTGATCATCAAAGGAGATTAAATCCTAAGATGAAAGAAGTAGTGAGAAAAGAAATACTAAAGCTCCTGGAAGAAGGTATCATCTATCCCGTTGCTCATAGTGATTGGGTGAGTCCGGTGCATTGCGTCCCTAAGAAGGGAGGCATTACCGTTGTCCCTAATGATAAGGATGAATTGATCCCATAGAGGATTATTACTGGCTATAGAATGGTGATCGATTTTAGGAAATTGAATAAAGCCACTAGGAAAGATCATTACCCTTTTGCCTTTTATCGACCAAATGCTAGAAAGGCTGTCTAAACACACACACTTCTGCTTTCTAGACGGTTATTCTGGTTTCTCCCAAATACCAGTTACACAATCTGATCAGGAGAAGACCACTTTCACCTGCCCTTTCGGTACCTTTGCTTATAGACGTATGGCTTTTGGCTTATGTAATGCACCTGCCACCTTTCAAAGATGTATGATGGCTATATTCTCTGACTTTTGTGAAAAGATTGTCGAGGTTTTCATGGATGACTTCTCCGTTTACAGGTCTTCTTTTGATGATTGCCTCAGCAACCTTGATCGAGTCTTGCAGATATGTAAAGATACCAATCTTGTCTTGAATTGGGAGAACTGCCACTTTATGGTTAATGAAGGCATCGTCTTAGGACATAAAATTTCTGAGAGAGGTATTGAAGTCGATAAGGCTAAGGTTGATGCGATTGAGAAAATGGCATACCCCACAGATATCAAAGGTATAAGAAGTTTCCTTGGTCATGATGGTTTCTATAGAAGGTTCATTAAAGACTTCTCTAAGATTTCTAGGCCTCTTACCAATCTCTTGCAAAAGGATGTTCCTTTTTCCTTTGACGATGATTGTGAGGAAGCCTTCGAAATACTTAAGAGGGCTTTGATAACTGAACCTATTGTTCAACCACCTGATTGGAACTTACCTTTTGAAATCATGTGTGATGCTAGCGATTATGCTGTTGGTGTTGTCCTAGGGCAAACAGTTGACAAGGAGTTGAATGTTATTCACTATGCTAGTAAAACTCTAGACGGTGCCCAAAGAAACTATGCTACTACGGAAAAGGAATTTTTAGCGGTCGTGTTTGCATGTGAAAAGTTCAGGTCTTACATAGTTGATTCCAAAGTCACTATTCACACTGATCACTCTGCTATTAAGTACCTCATGGAGAAGAAGGACGCTAAACCTAGACTTATCATATGGGTTCTCTTGCTACAAGAATTTGATTTACATGTTGTCGACAGGAAGGGTGCTGATAACCCCGTAGCAGATAACTTGTCTAGGTTGGAGAACGTTCTTGATGACCCACAACCTATTGATGATAGCTTCCCGATGAGCAATTGAATGTCATCAATGCTTCAAGTAGTGCACCGTGGTATGCCGATTATGCAAATTATATCGTTGCCAAATATATACCACCTAGTTTCACATACCAACAAAATAAGAAGTTCTTCTTTGACTTGAGGCATTACTTTTGGGATGATCCTCACCTTTATAAGGAAGGAGTAGATGGTGTTATTAGACGTTGTGTACCTGAACATGAACAGGGACAGATCCTACAGAAGTGTCACTCCGAGGCTTACGGAGGACACCATGCGGGAGATAGAACTGCACACAAGGTATTGCAATCAGGTTTCTTTTGGCCCACTCTTTTCAAGGATGCCCGTAAGTTTGTCTTGTCTTGTGACGAATGTCAAAGAGTAGGTAATATTGGTAAACGTTAGGAAATGCCTATGAACTATTCACTTGTCATTGAACCATTTGATGTTTGGGGCTTTGATTATTTGGGACCTTTTCCAAAATCCAACGGGTATACTCACATCTTAGTTGCTGTTGATTACGTCACTAAGTGGGTAGAAGCTATCCCCACTAGTAGTGATGATCACAACACTTCTATCAGGATGCTTAAAGAATTTATTTTCCCTAGGTTTGGAGTCCCTAGATATCTAATGACCGACGGTGGTTCACATTTCATTCATGGTGCTTTCCGTAAAACGCTTGCCAAGTACGATGTCAACCATAGAATTGTGTCTCCCTATCACCCTCGGTCCAGTGGTCAAGTAGAGCTAAGCAACAAAGAGATTAAACTAATTCTGCAAAAGACTATCAACAGGTCTAGAAAGAATTGGTCTAAGAAGCTCGATGATGGATTGTGGGCTTATAGAACTGCCTATAAGAATCCCATGGGCATGTCTCCGTACAAAATGGTGTACGGTAAAGCCTGTCATTTACCTCTTGAGTTAGAGCATAAAGCTTATTGGGCAATCAAAGTGCTCAACTTTGATTTCAAACTTGCCAGTGAGAAGAGGTTATTTGACATTAGCTCGCTTGATGAATGGAGAACTCAGGCATATGCGAATGCCAAGTTGTTCAAAGAGAAGGTTAAGAGGTGGCATGATAAGAGGATACAAAAGTGTGAGTTCAATGTAGGTGATTATGTCTTGCTATATAACTCTCGTTTAAGATTCTTTGCAGGCAAGCTTCTCTCTAAATGGGAAGGTCCCTATGTTGTTGAGGAAGTATATCGTTCCGGTGCTATCAAGATCAACAACACGGAAGGTAATTGTCCGAGAGTTGTAAATGTGCAGAGAATCAACCATTATACCTCATGTACTCCCATAAATGTTGAAAGCAATATCATCAATACCATAACTCCGGAAGAATACCTAAGGGACATTTATCAGCCTGTTTCAGACTCCGAAAACGAAGAGGTATGTGATTCAGTAAGAAAACAGAGTCCGAAACTTTTCCAGTAGAAAATTTTCCCCGTTTTGGAATATTTGAAAAAATACAAAAATTGGAAGTAGTCCGGAAAGTGCGCGAGGAGGCGACAAGCCTGCCCGGCACGGGCCCACCCCCTGGCCGCGCCTGGGGGACTTGTGGCCACCTCGTGCGCCTCCCGGACTATGTTTTCATGCGGAGTACTCCTTCTGGTATGGAAAAAATCAATATATACTCTCCCGTTTGGTCTGACCCCTGTATCACGCAGATTTCCTCTGTTTTTCGTTTCGAGCCTGTTTCTGTTGCAGATCTAGATCGCTATGACTTCCCCAAAAGCTCTGAAGGACAAGATCTTCGAGAAGGTCATCAATCCCTACCTCACGGGAGTTCTGCAACACCCTCAATCTATCGAGATGCGTGAGGGGATGTTGCACATCCGTGATGTTGAGGCGCCCAAGAAGACCGGAAGCATGGAGACAAGGCTCGAAGCAATGGAGCAACAAGTCTTAAAGTGCCAGGGGATGGTGGAGCGTGGACTCAACGCCAACCACATGATGATCACGGAGTTCACCAACAAGCACAGGATTGATGCCAATGACATTGGGAAGCACCTCTCCACGCTCTATGACAGGATTGATCAACTCCAGGCCGAGATCTATGACCTGTAGAACCAAAACTGTGAGTGAGTATAGATTTAAATCAATAAGGTTGGCTGCAGATTTGAGGATTCCGGAGACTCGTTCATCTTTCCATAATGGAGCACCTATGCCTTGGAAGACAGAGGATCAAACCCATGTTGCAACAATTCCACCACCATCACCACCAAAGGAAGACAACTAAGCATGGGTATGGGCAATTCCCTTGGCTTGTGCCAAGCTTGGGGGAGTTGCCCCGGTATCGTATCACCATCACATCTTTTGCCTTTACCTTTGTTTTAGCTTGTTCCTTTTCAGTTTTCTTTTTCTCTAGTAGATTAAAAGTCTTAGTGTTTTAGTCTTGAGTTTTGCTTTGTGTCACCCCCGATGTATTCGAGCTCGTGAGCCATATAATAAAGAGTGTCTTAGTTGAAGGGCTTTGCCTCTTGTCATGATCAATAGATTGAGAAAAGAGCAAAAGCATGAAAGATCATGTAAAGATCTTATGGGAAGTGATGGCTTCACATATAAAAAGAATGATGATTGAGACTTGTTGAGGGTAGACAAACGTAGACCTTGGTCATTGTTGCAATTAATAGGAAGTGATAAAGAAGGAGAGGTTCACATATAAATACATCATCTTTGACACCATCTATGATTGTGAACACTCACTAAACTATCGCATGCCTAGAAGTAGATGTTGGACAAGGAAGACAACATAATGAATTGTGTTTGCTTGGTTCCGAAAAATGTTATATGATTAGAGACCCTCAGCATGTGACGATTGCTTCCACCTCATATTAGCCAAAATTCCCGCACCAAGTAGAGATACTACTTGTGCATCCACAAACCTTCGACCTAGTTTTGCCATGAGAGTCCACCATACCTACCTATCGATTGAATAAGATCCCTCAAGTAAGTTTTCATCGGTGCAAGCAATAAAAATTGCTCTCTAATATGTATGATCTATTAGTGTGTGGAAAATAAGCTTTGTAGGAACCTGTGATGAGGAAGACATAAAAGCGACAGACTGCATAATAAAGTTATTTATCATAGGATGCAATATAAAGTGACGTTCCTCCGCACTAAGAGGACACGCATCCAAACCTCAAAAGCGCATGACAACCTCTGCTTCCCTCTGCGAAGGGCCTATCTTGTACCTTTACTTTTTGCCCTTGAAAGAGTCATGGTGATCTTCACCAATTCCCTATTTCGCCTTTATCTTGGCTACCATCATATGCTTGGGAAATATCTATATTCATATGTCAACTTGGAGGTAAGTATTCATGAATTATTATTGTTGACATTACCCTTGAGGTAAGCAGTTGGGAGGCAAAACTATAAGCCCCTATCTTTCTCTGTGTCCAGCTGAAACTTTGATCTCATGAGTACCACGTGAGTTGTAGCAATTGTAGAGAATGAAAAGATGATTGAGTATGTGGATTTGCTTTACAAGCTCTTATTTGACTCTTTCTGATGTTGTGATAAATTGCAATTGATTCAATGACTATAGGCTTTCGGTTGTTACTTCTCGGTAAGGTTTGTGATCCATGCTTTACTTTGTGAAGGAATTATCACTTTAGCATGAGAGATTATATGTTGATATTGCTGTTCTGATCATGGTCCTGATGCATGCATGTTCATATCTTGTTTTGTCGACACCTCTCTTCCTAAACATGTGGACATATTTATTGAGCTTGGTTTTCGCTTGAGGACAAGCGAGGTCTAAGCTTAGGGGAGTTGATACGTCCATTTTGCATCATGCTTTCATGTTGATATTTATCGTTTCTTGGGCTGTTATTTCACTTCACGGTACAATACTTATGCCTTTTCTCTCTTATTTTGCAAGGTTTACATGAAGAGGGAGAAAGCCGATAGCTGGAATTCTGGCCTGAAATTGGAGCAAGTTTGAGATACCTATTCTGCGCAACTCCAAACGCCGTAAAAATCAATGATGATTTTTTCTGGATTTATAAAAAATACTAGGCCGAAGAAGCGCCACAGGGGCGCCAGCAGGTGGCCACAAGCTTGCTAGGCGCGACCACCCCCCTGGCCGCGCCTAGGGGGCTTGTGGGTAGCCTCCTAGCCCACTGGCCCCCCTCTTCTGCTATATGAAGGGTTTCGTCCTGAAAACAATAAAGGATGATCTTTTGCGTGGATTCACCGCCGCCACGAGGCGGAACTTGAACAGAACCAATTTAGAGCTCCGGCAGGACGATCCTGTCGGGGAAACTTCCCTCCCGGAGGGGGAAATCGTCGCCATCGTCATCACCAACACTCCTCTCATCGGAGGGGACTCGTCACCATCAACATCTTCATCAGCACCATCTCATCTCCAAACCCTAGTTCATCTCTTGTAACCAATCTCCGTCTCGCGACTCCGATTGTTACTTGTAAGGTTGCTAGTAGTGTTAATTACTCTTTGTAGTTGATGCTAGTTGGATTACTTGGTGGAAGAATTTATGTTCAGATCCTTGATGCTACTCATTGTTGGGAACGTCGCATGGGAAACAAAAAATTTCCTACGCGCACAAAGACCTATCATGGTGATGTCCATCTATGAGAGGGGATTTCCGATCTACGTACCCTTGTAGATGGCACAGCAGAAGCGTTAGTGAACACGATTGATGTAGTGGAACGTCCTCACGTTCCTCGATCCGCCCCGCGAACCGTCCCACGAACCGTCCCGCGATCCATCCCACGATCTAGTGCCGAACAAACGGCACCTCCGCGTTCAGCACACGTACAGCTCGACGATGATCTCGGCCTTCTTGATCAAGCAAGAGAGACGGAGAGGTAGATGAGTTCTTCGGCAGCGTGACGGTGCTCCGGAGGTTGGTGGTGATCTAATCTCAGCAGGGCTCCGCCCGAGCTCCGCAGAAACGCGATCTAGAGGAAAAACCATGGAGGTATGTGGTCGGGCTAACATGGCAAAAGTCGTCTCAAATCAGCCCTAATACCTCAGTATATATAGGAGGGAGGGGGAGGGAAGAGGCAGCCTCAAACCCTCAAGGTTTGGCCGAAATTGGAGGTGGAGGAGTCCTACTCCAATCCTACTTGGAGTAGGATTCCACCTTCCCACTTGGAAACTCTTTCCACCTTGTGTTTTTTCCTTCTCAAACCTTATGGGCCTTAGTGGGAACTTATTCCAGCCCACTAGGGGCTGGTTTATCTCTTCCCATAGCCCATGAGACCCCTTGGGGCGTGACACCCCTCCCGATGGTCCCCGGCACCCCTCCCGGCACTCCCGGTACACTACCGATGAGCCCGAAACTTTTCCGGTGACCAAAACAGGACTTCCTATATATCAATCTTTACCTCCGGACCATTCCGCAGCTCCTCGTGACGTCCTGGATCTCATCCGGGACTCCGAACAACATTTGGTAACCAACCATATAACTCAAATACGCATAAAACAACGTCGAACCTTAAGTGTGCGGACCTGCGGGTTCGAGAACTATGTAGACATGACCCGAGTGACTCCTCGGTCAATATCCAATAGCGGGACCTGGATGCCCATATTGGATCCTACATATTCTACGAAGATCTTATCATTTGAACCTCAGTGCCAAGGATTCATATAATCTCGTATGTCATTCCCTTTGTCCTTCGGTATGTTACTTGCCCGAGATTCGATCGTGAGTATCCGCATACCTATTTCAATCTCGTTTACCGGCAAGTCTCTATACTCGTTCCGTAATACAAGATCCCGCAACTTACACTAAGTCACATTGCTTGCAAGGCTTGTGTGTGATGTTGTATTACCGAGTGGGCCCCGAGATACCTCTGTGTCATACGGAGTGACAAATCCCAGTCTTGATCCATACTAACTCAACGAACACCTTCGGAGATACCTGTAGAGCATCTTTATAGTCACCCAGTTACGTTGTGACGTTTGATACACACAAAGCATTCCTCCGGTGTTAGTGAGTTATATGATCTCATGGTCATAGGAACAAATACTTGACACGCAGAAAACAGTAGCAACAAAATGACACGATCAACATGCTACGTCTATTAGTTTGGGTCTAGTCCATCACATGATTCTCCTAATGATGTGATCCCGTTATCAAGTAACAACACTTGCCTATGGCCAGGAAACCTTGACCATCTTTGATCAACGAGCTAGTCAACTAGAGGCTTAATAGGGACAGTGTTTTGTCTATGTATCCACAAAAGTATTGTGTTTCCAATCAATACAATTATAGCATGGATAATAAACGATTATCATGAACAAAGAAATATAATAATAACTAATTATTATTGCCTCTAGGGCATATTTCCAACAGTCTCCCACTTGCACTAGAGTCAATAATCTAGTTCACATCACCATGTGATTTCAACGAATCCAACACCCATATAGTTCTGGGGTCTAATCACGTCTTGCTCGTGAGAGAGGTTTTAGTCAACGGTTCTGGAACTTTCAGATCCGTGCGTTCTTTACAAATCTTTATGTCATCTTATAGATGCTGCTACTATGTGCTATTCAGAAATGCTCCAAATATCTACTCTACTATACGAATCCGTTTCACTACTCATAGTTATTCGGATTAGTGTCAAAGCTTGCATCGACGCAACCCTTTACGACGAACTCTTTAAACACCTCCATAATCGAGAAAAATTCCTTAGTCTATTTAGTTACTAAGGATAATTTTGACCGTTGATCAGTGATTCAATCCTGGATCACTCTGTGTACCTCTTAACAGACTTGCTGCAAGGCAGACATCAGGTGCGGTACTCAGCATGGCATACTTTAGAGTCTATGGCTAAGGCATAGAAGACGACCTTCGTCTATTCTCTTTATTCTGCCGTGGTCGGGTTTTGAGTCTTACTCAAATTCACACCTTACAACGCAACCAAGAACTCCTTCTTTGCTAATCTATTTTGAACTCCTTCAAAAACTTGTCAAGGCATGCATCTTGTTGAAACTTCCATTAACCGCTTTTGATCTATCTCCATAGATCTTTGATGCTCAACGTTCAAGTAGCGCAATCCAGGTATTCCTTTGAAAACTCCTTTCAAACAACCTTGTATGCTTTATAGAAATTCTACATTACTTCTGATCCACAATATGTCAACCACATATACTTATCAGAAATTCTATAGTGCTCCCACTCACTTCTTTGGAAATACAAGTTTCTCATAAACCTTGTAGAAACCCAAAATCTTTGATCATCTCATCAAAGTGTATATTCCAACTCCGAGATGCTTGCACCAGTCCATTGAAGGATCGCTGGAGCTTGCATACTTGCTAGTATCCTTAGGATCGACAAAACCTCCTTCTTGTATCACATACAATGTTTGCTCAAGGAAACCGTCGAGGAAACAATGTTTTGACATCCTATGTGCAATATTTCATAAATAATGCAGCAACTACTAACATAATTCTAACAGACTTTTAGCATCGCTACGAGTGAGAAAGTCTCATCATAGTCAACTGTTTGATCTTGTCGGAAACATCTTTGCGACAAGTCGAGCTTTTCTTAATAGTGACTTGTCACCATCATCGTCTGTCTTCCTTTTAAAGATCCATCTTTACTCAATAGTCTTATGACCATCAAGTAGTTCTTCCAAAGTCTACACTTTGTTTTCATACATGGATCCTCTCTCGGATTTCATGGCTTCCAGCCATTTGTCGGAATCCGGGCCCACCATTGCTTTCTCCATAACTCGTAGGTTCATTGTTGCTCAACAACATGACCTCCAAGACAGGGTTACCGTACCACTCTGTAGTAGTACGCGACCTTGTCAACCTACGAGGCTTGTAGTAACTTGATCCGATGCTCGATGATCACCATCATCAGCTTTCACTTCAATTGGTGTAGGCGCCACAGGAACAACTTCCTGCGCCCTGCTACACACTGGTTGAAGTGATGGTTCAATAACCTCATTAAGTTCTACCACCCTCCCACTCAATTCTTTCGAGAGAAACCTTTCCTCGAGAAAGGATCCGTTTCTAGAAACAAACACTTTGCTTTCGGATCCGAGATAGGAGATGTACCCAACTATTTTGGATATCCTATGAAGATGCATTTATCCGCTTTGGGTTTGAGCTTATTCGACTGAAACCTTTTCACACAAGTGTCGAAGCCCCAAACTTTCAAGAAACGACAGTTTAGATTTCTCCAAACCTCAGTCTATACTGTGTCATCACAACGGAAATACGCGGTGCCCTATTTAAAGTGAATGCGGTTGTCTCTAATGCATAACCCATAAACGATAGTGGTAATTCGATAAGAGACATCATAGCATGCACCATACCAAATAGTGTGTGGCTATGACGTTCAGACACATCATCACACTATGATGTTCCAGGTGGCATGAACTGCGAAACAATTTCCACATTGTCTTAACTACGTACCAAAACTCGTAACTCAGATATTCATTTCTATGATCATATCGTAGACAGTTTATCCTCTTGTTGCGACGAACTTCACTCCTGAAACAGAATTGAACTTTTCAATATTTCAGACTTGTGATTCATTAAGTAAATACTCTTGTATCTACTCAAATCGTCATTGAAGTAAGAACATAATGATATCCACTGCGTGCCTCAGCACCCATTGGACTGCATACATCAAATGTATCACTTCCAACAAGTTACTATCTTGTTTCATCTCAATGAAAACAAGACCTTGCTCATGTGGTATGATTTGCATGTCACTAGTGATTCAAAACTAAGTGAGTATAAAGATCCATCAGTATGGAGCCTCTTCATGCAATTTATACCAACATGACTCAAGCGGCAGTGCCACAAGTAAGTGGTACTATCATCATTACCTCGTATCTTTTGGCACCAATATCATGAACATGTGTAACACTACGATCGAGATTCAATAAATCATTGAAGGTGATTATTCAAGAAAATAGAGTAACCATTATTCTCTTTAAATGAATAATCGTATTGCAATAAACACGATCCAATCATGTTCATGCTTAACGCAAGCACCAAATAACAATTATTTAGGTTTAACACCAATCCCGATGGTAGAGGGAGTGTGCGACGTTTGATCATATCAACCTTGGAAACACTTCCAACACGTATCGTCACCTCGCCTTTAGCTAGTCTCCGTTTATGCCGTAGCTTTCATTTCGTGTTACTAATCACTTAGCAACCGAACCGGTATCCAATACCCTCGTGCTACTAGGAGTACTAGTAAAGTACACATCAACATCATGTATATCAAATATACTTCTTTCGACTTTTGCCAGCCTTCTTATCTACCAAGTATCGAGAGTTGCTCCGCCTCAGTGACCGTTCCCCTCATAACAGAAGCACTTAGTCCCGGGCTTTGGGTTTAATCTAGGGTCTCTTCATTAGTGCAACAACTGTTTTGCCATTTCACGAAGTATCCCTTCTAGCCCTTGCCTTTCTTGAAACTTTGTGGTTTTATTAACCATCAACTATTGATGCTCCTTCTTGATTTCTACTTTCGCAGTGTCAAACATCGCGAATCGCTCAAGGATCATTGTATCTATCCTTGATATGTTATAGTTCATCACGAAGCTCTCACAGCTTGGTGGCAGTGACTTTGGAGAACCATCACTATCTCATCTGGAAGATTAACTCCCACTTGATTCAAGCGATTGTCGTACTCAAACAATCTGAGCACACGCTCAACGATTGCACTTTTCTCCTTTACTTTGTGGACAAAGAATCTTGTTAGAGGTCTCGTACCTCTTAACAAGGGCAAGCATGAAATCACAATTTCATCTCTTTAGAACATCACTTATGTTCCGTGATGTTTCAAAACGTCTTCGGCGCCTTGCTTCTAAGCCATTAAGTATTTTGTACTGAACTATCGTGTAGTCATCAGAAACGTGTATGTCAGATGTTCACAACATCTACAGACGACGCTCGAGGTGCAGCACACCGAGTGGTGCATTAAGGACATAAGCCTTCTGCGCAGCAACGAGGACAGTCCTCGGTTTTACAGACTCAGTCTGCAAAGTTTGCTACTATCAAGTTTCAACTAAATTTTCTCTAGGAACATATAAAAACAGTAGAGCTATAGCGCAAGCTACATCATAATTCGCAAAGACCATTAGACTATGTTCATGACAATTAGTTAAATTAATCATATTACTTCAGAACTCCCACTCAAAAAGTACATCTCTCTAGTCATTTGAGTGGTACATGATCCAAATCCACTATCTCAAGTCCGATCATCACGTGAGTCGAGAATAGTTTCAGTGGTAAGCATCTCTATGCTAATCATATCAACTATACGATTCATGCTCGACCTTTCGGTCTCATGTGTTCCGAGTCCATGTCTGCACATGCTAGGCTCGTCAAGCTTAACCCGAGTGTTCCGCGTGTCCAACTGTTTTGCACCCGTTGTATGTGAACGTTGAGTCTATCACACCCGATCATCACGTGGTGTCTCGAAACGAGGAACTGTCGCAACGGTGCACAGTCGGGGAGAACATAATTTCGTCTTGAAATTTTAGTGAGAGATCACCTCATAATGCGACCGTCGTTCTAAGCAAGATAAGGTGCATAAAGGATTAACATCACATTCAATTCATAAGTGACATGATATGGCCATCATCATGTGCTTCTTGATCTCCATCACCAAAGCACCGGCACGATCTTCTTGTCAGCGGCGTCACACCATGATCTCCATCATCATGATCTCCATCAACGTGTCGCCATCGGGGTTGTCGTGCTACTCATGCTATTACTACTAAAGCTACGTCCTAGCAATATAGTAAACGCATCTGCAAGCACAAACGTTAGTTTAAAGACAACCCTATGGCTCATGCCGGTTGTCGTACCATCGACGTGCAAGTCGATATTAACTATTACAACATGATCATCTCATACATCCAATATATCACATCACATCGTTGGCCATATCACATCACAAGCGTACCCTGCAAAAACAAGTTAGACGTCCTCTAATTTGTTGTTGCATGTTTTACGTGGTGACCATGGGTATCTAGTAGGATCACATCTTACTTACGCAAACACCACAACGGAGATATATGAATTGCTATTTAACCTTATCCAAGGACCTCCTTGGTCAAATCCGATTCAACTAAAGTTGGAGAAACCGACACTTGCCAGTCATCTTTGAGCAACGGAGTTACTCCTAGCGATGAAACCAGTCTCTCGTAAGCGTACGAGTAATGTCGGTCCAAGCCGCTTCAATCCAACAATACCGCAGAATCAAGAAAAGACTAAGGAGGGCAGCAAGACGCACATCACCGCCCACAAAAACTTTTGTGTTCTACTCGACATTACATCTACGCATGAACCTAGCTCGTGATGCCACTGTTGGGAACGTCGCATGGGAAACAAAAAATTTCCTACGCGCACAAAGACCTATCATGGTGATGTCCATCTATGAGAGGGGATTTCCGATCTACGTACCCTTGTAGATCGCACAGCAGAAGCGTTAGTGAACGTGATTGATGTAGTGGAACGTCCCCACGTCCCTTGATCCGCCCCGCAAACCGTCCCACGAACTGTCCCGCGATCCGTCCCACGATCTAGTGCCGAACGGACGGCACCTCCGCGTTCAGCACACGTACAGCTCGACGATGATCTCGGCCTTCTTGATCCAGCAAGAGAGACGGAGAGGTAGATGATTTCTTCGGCAGCGTGACGGCGCTCCGGAGGTTGGTGGTGATCTAACTCAGCAGGGCTCCGCCCGAGCTCCGCAGAAACGCGATCTAGAGGAAAAACCATGGAGGTATGTGGTCGGGCTGCCGTGGCAAAAGTCGTCTCAAATCAGCCCTAATACCTCAGTATATATAGGAGGGAGGGGGAGGGAAGAGGCAGCCTCAAACCCTCAAGGTTTGGCCGAAATTGGAGGTGGAGGAGTCCTACTCCAATCCTACTTGGAGTAGGATTCCACCTTCCCACTTGGAAACTCTTTCCACCTTGTGTTTTTTCCTTCTCAAACCTTATGGGCCTTAGTGGGAACTTATTCCAGCCCACTAGGGGCTGGTTTATCTCTTCCCATAGCCCATGAGACCCCTTGGGGCGTGACACCCCTCCCGATGGTCCCCGGCACCCCTCCCGGCACTCCCGGTACACTACCGATGAGCCCGAAACTTTTCCGGTGACCAAAACAGGACTTCCTATATATCAATCTTTACCCCCGGACCATTCCGGAGCTCCCCTCGTGACGTCCTGGATCTCATCCGGGACTCCGAACAACATTCGGTAACCAACCATATAACTCAAATACGCATAAAACAACGTCGAACCTTAAGTGTGCAGACCCTGCGGGTTCGAGAACTATGTAGACATGACCCGAGTGACTCCTCGGTCAATATCCAATAGCAGGACCTGGATGCCCATATTGGATCCTACATATTCTACGAAGATCTTATCATTTGAACCTCAGTGCCAAGGATTCATATAATTCCGTATGTCATTCCCTTTGTCCTTCGGTATGTTACTTGCCCGAGATTCGATCGTCAATATCCGCATACCTATTTCAATCTCGTTTACCGGCAAGTCTCTTTACTCGTTCCGTAATACAAGATCCCGCAACTTACACTAAGTCACATTGCTTGCAAGGCTTGTGTGTGATGTTGTATTACCAAGTGGGCCCCGAGATACCTCTCCGTCATACGGAGTGACAAATCCCAGTCTTGATCCATACTAACTCAACGAACACCTTCAGAGATACCTGTAGAGCATCTTTATAGTCACCCAGTTACGTTGTGACGTTTGATACACACAAAGCATTCCTCCGGTGTTAGTGAGTTATATGATCTCATGGTCATAGGAACAAATACTTGACACGCAGAAAACAGTAGCAATAAAATGACACGATCAACATGCTACGTCTATTATTTTGGGTCTAGTCCATCACATGATTCTCCTAATGATGTGATCCCGTTATCAAGTAACAACACTTGCCTATGGCCAGGAAACCTTGACCATCTTTGATCAATGAGCTAGTCAACTAGAGGCTTACTAGGGACAGTGTTTTGTCTATGTATCCACAAAAGTATTGTGTTTCCAATCAATACAATTATAGCATGGATAATAAACGATTATCATGAACAAAGAAATATAATAATAACTAATTATTATTGCCTCTAGGGCATATTTCCAACACTCATTACCTCTCTGATCATGAATATGATTATGCTTTTTGAGTAGTTACTTTTGTTCCTGAGGACATGGGATAAGTCATGCTAATAGTAGTCATGTGAATTTGGTATTCGTTCGATATTTTGATGTGTTGTATGTTGTTTTTCCTCTACTGGTGTTATTTGAACGTCGACTACGTAACACTTCACCATTATTTGGGCCTAGAGGAAGGCATTGGGAAGTAGTTAGTAGATGATGGGTTGCTAGAGTGACAGAAGCTTAAACCCTAGTTTATGCGTTACTTCGTAAGGGGCTGATTTGGATCCACTAGTTTAATGCTATGGTTAGACTTTGTCTTAATACTTCTTTCATAGTTGCGGCTGCTTGCGAGAGGGGTTAACCATAAGTGGGATGCTTGTCCAAGTAAGGGCAGTACGCAAGCGCCGGTCCACCCACATATCAAACTATCAAAGTAACGAACGCGAATCATTTGAACATGATGAAAACTAGCATGACAGAAATTCCCGTGTGTCCTCGGGAGCGTTTTTCCTCCTATAATACTTTGCCCAGGCTTGTCCCTTGCTACAAAAGGGATTTGGCCACTTTGCTGCACCGTTGCTACTTTTGTTACTTGTTTCTTGCTACGAATCATCTCACCACACAATCACTTGTTACCGATAAGTTCAGTGCTTGCAAATATTTCCTTGCTGAAAACCACTTGTCACATCCTTCTGCTCCTCGTTGGGTTCGACACTCTTACTTATCGAAAGGACTACGATTGATCCCTATACTTGTGGGTCATCAGAACCCTCCGTGGGCTCTCGCAACCATTACCCTCCGTGGGTTGAAGTATCCACTAACATGGACGTACGATAGCACCACCTATAGGAACCATGCAAAAAATCGTCGTGTCAACCTCATGCATTTGATCTCCCTACCTTACTCCTCTACTTTACACTTTGCATGTTTTACATTCCACTGCTATACTATTATAATTGCATGTGTAGGGTGTACTTGACCTGCTATAACTGTCGTAGCTGCCTCTGAAGTTGAATTGGGAAAACGCAAAAAAATTATCTTCTCAATTAGTCTAATCACCCGCCCTCTAGACATACTTTCATCCTACACATGTCTATATGCCTTGAATGTGTTGAACGCAGCACCCCTTGAAGGAATAGAGAACATTCCAGTCGTTTGCGATTTCCAAGATGTCTTTCCTGGAGAACTTCGAGTGATACCCCCTTCTAGAGCCGTCAAGTTCGTCATCGACTTGAAACCAGACACCACTCCTATCGCCAAACGACCCTACAAAATGCTACCGCAAGAACTCCTTGAACTTAAGGAAGAAATCGACAAATCTCTTCCTTGTGGTTTCATTCGTCCAAGTTCCTCTGCTTGGGGAGCACCTTCTCTCTTTGTTAAGAGTAATGATGGAACAAATCGGTTGGTTCAAGATTATCGTCCTATCAACCAGGCAATTATTCAGAACAAGTATCCTCTTCCTCGGATAAATGATCTGTATGATCAACTTGCTGGTTCCTTAGTATTCTCTAAACTCGACTTGAGGTTGGGATACCACCAGATCCGTGTTCGCAAAGAGGATATCCCAAACCCCGCCTTCCTTACTCGATATGGTTCATACGAGTATATCGTCATGTCTTTCGGCATAACCAATGCTCCATCAACCTTCTCTTGGTTGATGAATTATATCTTCATGGACTACCTCGACAAATTCTTCATTGTTTATCTGGATGATATCCTCGTGTATTCCAAGAATGAAGAAGAACATGCCAAACATCTTCAACTTGTTTTCGCCAAGCTTCGAGAGCATCAACTATACGCCAAATATTCAAAGTGTGCATTCTAGCTACCTGAGGTAACCTACCTTGGTCATGTCATCTCCAAGGATGGTATCGTTGTCAATCCTGAGCGAGTCGAGGCTATTCTTGATTGGACTCCCCCGAAAATGTCAAGCAAGTCAGAAGTTTTCTCGGAATCGCTAGCTATTGTCCTCGATTCGTCAAGAACTTCTCCAAGATTGCCAAACCCCTCACTAGTCTGCTTCACAAAGGCACCAAGTTCCAATGGACATATAAGTGTAAGGAAAGTTTCCATGCACTCAAGGACAAGCTGACTTCTTCCCAGTGCTTGCTCCTCCAGACACTAAGAAGGATTTCATCATATACTGTGATGCTTCATGTCAAGGATTAGGTTGTGTACTAGTGCAAGAGCGCAGACTGATTTCTTATGCCTCTCGTCAGTTGCGCCCCCATGAAGAGAACTACCCAGTTCATGACCTCGAACTTACTATAGTAATATATGCACTAAAAGAGTGGCGAATTACGTTATTGGTAATCATTGCGAGATCTTCACTGATCACCAATGTCTAAAGTACCCGTTTACTCAGCCAAATCTGAACCTACGTCAAAAAGATGGTTGGAGTGCATAGCAGATTATGACTTCGGTATTTCTTATACACCTGGCAAAGCTAATGTAATGGTTGATGCCTTGATCCACAAGTTATACCGCAACCACCTCAAGGTTCAAAAGGTTCATACCCTTCTTCGTGAATAATTCAGCAAGCTGAACCTCCATATTGGTCCTGAGGGTCTCGTTCCCCCTCCTAAAGAGTTACGCAAGATGAACCTCCATGTTCTTAACCAGGCTTCCCTTAATAACCTGGCTGTTGAACCATATCTCGTGGGTGACACCAAAACTATTCAACACTATGACGATGTTGTCGAAAGGATTAAACGCTATCTTGCAGAAGTTAAACCCTCTTTCTACACTATTGCTGATGATGGTGCCTTGTACTTCAAGGGTCGCCTATTCGTTCCAAGTACGAGGGAAAACCTGAATATGATTGGGAGGGTGATGAAAGAAGCTCACGATACACCTCTATCTATTCATATGGGTACTATCAAGATGTACCAAGACATCTGACAAAGGTTTTGGTGGTCAATGAAGCAAAACATTACATGATATGTTGCAGAATGTGACATTTGCCGTCGAATCAAAGCAGAACATCAAAGGCCTGCTGGAACTCTGCAGCCTATTACTATTCTTGAATGGAAATGAGATCGTGTTGAAATAGACTTTGTCACTGGTTTTCCCAGATCGCAAAAAGGTTATGATGCTATTGTTGTCATCATTGACCGACTGTCCAAAGTTGTGCATTTTCTAGTCGTCAAGGAAACCATCACTGCTAGTCAGCTGGCAGAACTATATATGTCCAGAATTGTTTCACTCCATGGTATTCCGTTGGTAACTAGCTCAGACCATGGAAACTTATTCACCTCACAATTGTCGGCAAGTTTCCAGAAGGCTATGGGAACTCATCTGTCCTTTAGCACCGCTTTTCATCCTCAATTCCACGGAGTATTTGAACGAGTCAAGCAGATTCTCGAAGACATGCTTCGAGCTTGTGTCATTTCTTTTGGCAAGAAATGGGAGGAATCTCTCCCGTATGCCTAGTTCTCCTACAACAATAACTATCAAGCTAGTTTCAAGATGGCCCCCTTTGAAGTGTTGTATGGACGAAAGTGTCGAACTCCTCTAAATTGGTCAAAAACTAGGGAACATTCACTCTTTGGTTCGGATATTATCCAACATGCTGAAGATCAAGTCTGCATTATTCATGAAAATCTGAAGGCTGCCCAGTCTTGTCAGAAGAGTTCGTATGACCGTCATCACAAAGATATGGTCTATCAACCTCGCGAAAAAGCTTATCTTAGAGACACACCAATGAGGGGTGCTCACCTCTTTGGGATCAAGGGCAAGCTAAATCCTCGCTATATTCGTCCATTCACTATTCTTAAAAGGCGTGGAATGGTGGCATAGCAATTGGAACTACCCTCGAACCTTTATCGGGTTCACGATGTCTTCCACGTGTCACACCTCCATCGCTGCTTCAAGGACCCTATCCGAGCAGTGGATCATGATATGCTTGAACTGCAACAAGACCTTTCTTATAAAGAGCATCCGGTATGCGTTCTCGATCAAGCTAAATGTTGAATCCGTCAGAAGGTAATCAAGTTCCTTAAGGTTCATTAGTCATATCATTCTGAAGAGGAAGCCACTTGTGAATGCGAGGATCTTCTTCTTGATGAATACCCCCAGCTCTTTCCTTCTACCTCTTAATTCTCAGGACAAGAATTTATTTTAGAGCAAGACAATTGTGACACCCCGAATGTAATGAGCTACAATGATCATGAATTAAGGGACTAATCATTTTGCTTAATTAATCTTCATCATCTTGGTTCAAATCCCATTTCAGACTCCTCTTTGAATTCAATTTCCAATATTAATTGTGAAACAAAAGGTCACAAAAATGAAACAAAAATGTTCAAAGTGTTGCAAATAGTCCTTGGATATTTTTCATGGTGAAACCCACATTTTATAAAGTATTCAAATTCCCTAAAATAAGTAAAATAGGGGGATACAACAATTAATTAAATACTTTTTATATAATACAAAAATTACTAAGTATTTTATTTAAATACTAAACTAATCTCATAGTGTCCTAATTAATAATACTAATTTAGGTGCTAGAATTATATTTTATAAAATTAAAAAGGAAACAAAAAAGGAAATAAGTAAAAAGGAACAAAGAGAAATTAAATAATTAAAAAGATGGAAAGGGGCAAAGGCCCCCAAACCCCCTGGCCACCAGGCAGGCCCACCTACACCCCAGCCTTCCCCTAACCTCCCGCTAGAAGGGCAGGGAGGTTGGTTGCCTGCCACGGCCCCCGACAGCAACGCGCAGGCCATCCCCCCGCCAGACCCTCCCCTATTAAACGTCGGTGACCTCCCTGTGCCTGAAACCCTAGCCACTTCTCCCCCTCGCCTTTTCCCTCGCCCATCCCATTCCCCCTCGATCTCGGGCTCGAGCGACCCCGAGCCGCCCGTCCCCGTCGCGGCGCTTGTGGCCGCCTCCCTCGTCGTTGACTGCTATTCCCACGGCATCCCCGATCCTCGCCGCCCCAGCCACCCTACAACGCCGATGAGCATCCCCCTCCCCCCCTCTCTCACTACTACGATGTCGCTCCCACTCTCTCGGGCCTCAGTGCTTGCTGCTACCCGAGCTCGCGCTCATGCCGCCGCGCTCCCTAGCCATGCCCGCGAGCCTCTGTCCACGCCACACAGGCACCCGGCTCCGCATCGCCTGTCTGCATTGCCCCCTCCCCCACCCCCCGCTGGATGTCACTATTGTCGGCCACTGTCTGCATGCCTCGCACTCGTGCATGTGTGCCTATGCTGCCCGCTGTTATGCCGTTGTCGTCGATGTCCATCGCTCATGTGCTACTCTACCACTATTGTAGTTGCGCCTGCCTCCGGCGGCCCGCTGCCGCCCCACCGTGGCTGGCCTCCGGCCGCCGAGCCCGGCTCCACCCTCCGCTGTTCACTGCCCCGGCCATGGCCATCGAGGCCTTGTGCCCATGCGTGCTTGTGGCGAGCCAGTGACTGGGAGGGCCACTGCCTCCGGGGCATACCCTCATCTAAAATAAAACAATATAAGATGTTTTTAAAAATAAATGAAAAATATATTAAAATAATAATAAGAATGAAATAACAAATTAAGTAATTAGATTAATTAATTAACTTAATTAAATTTAGGGTTAGTCAAATTAGTCCATGACACGGGGCCCCACCCCCTATTGACCAATCAGCTTTGAGTGGTCAACTTGGACCCCCGTGGACCCACATGTCAGTCTATGTTGCACCCCTGGGTGCACTCGACCAGGTGAATCTAGTTTTTTGCCTTGTTTATTTTTAAATTAAATAAATTTCAGAAAATGATTAAATCTTTGAAAATTAATATAAAATAATCTGTAGTTCGGATGAATATATTTTATACATGAAAGTTGTTTAGAAAAATCCAATGAATCCGAATATATTGTCCGTTTATCTGACACATGCTCCTAGCATGATGAACATGGACATTTGGCAACAGGTTCATGTGTCTCGTAGTAGCCAAAGACCCAGGAAATATAGTCACGTATTCTCCCGCTCCGTTTTTGACGTGTAGTACCATGATAGGTTAACCCCGACACAACATGTTACCATGTCCCACATCCTAATGCATTTGTTTGCCATATATTTCTTGTTTTTCCCTTCTCTTCGGTAGACCTCGAGACCAACGCCGGTGTCGCCCAGTATAACTACGGAGTCGATGACCCCTCCTTCTCGACCGAGCTTCCAATCGAGTATTCCCCCTCCTTGATCATTCTGATATCGCCTACTCTTTTCTCTCTACTGCTTGCACTAGAGTAGTCTAGCTATTACTGCTTCTCGGTTTGATCATATACTCCTACATAGCATGTTCTTGCTACTGTTGTTGATACTCTTAGGTGTTAACCTACATGCCTAGTATAGGTTTACTACTATTCCCTCAGTGGCCCTACATCCTTGTCCGTCTGCTATGCTATACTATCGGGCCGTGATCCCCTAAGGGAGGTGATCACACACATATATATATATACATACTATAAATAATACTTGATGTGACTAAAGTCGGGTCGGCTCATAGAGTACCCACGAGTGATTCACGGACTAGTGGTTGAAAGGACAATACCCCGACGCCCCCTCTGTGGATCTTTGTGGCGGAGCGACAGGGCAGGTTGAGACCGCCTAGGAGAGGTGGGCCTGGTCCCTGGTCATTGTCCGTGGTTATTTCATAATAACATGCTTTACAAGTTTGGGTGTTTGATCTGAGTTGGTCGATTGACCTATACACACTAACCTTCACGCGGGAATACTTATGGGTACTCGGCGTCATTGTATCAGCCGAAGTTCTTCCGACGTCGGCATTGGAGCGGCGCGTGCCCGAGTGGTTCGTGTAAGTACGTGCCTTGTAAAGGAGGTCGCCACGACTGATCTAGGCCGCACATGCAAAGTGCATGAGTACAAAGGGCGATGGGGCCCAAGACCCCTGCGCGCATAGGATTTAGTCCACCGGCTGGCCTCTCTATTGAGTCTAGGTGGAGCTACGACATAATGATGTCCCGAAGTCGGTCATGACCCAGGAAAGTGTGTTTGTCCAGAAGTTATCAAGAGTGTTGGGAAATGTGGTGCACCCTGCAGGGATGATTTAACTATTCGAATAGCCGTGTCCATGATAACAGGACGACTTGGAGTTGTATTCCGACCTCTTACAACTAAAACCAGATACTTAATAAAATACACCCACATAAGTGACAAATACAACTCGGCGATTTCTCTCTCTCTCAGGGAGACGAGGATGTGATCTCTAGTTTAGGATTAGTGCTATACGTAGATACTTGTTACTATAAAATATATTCTCTTCTCATGCTGCAAGATGATGGCTGCTAGAAGTGTAGTCTTCGACATGACTAGGTTCCCCCCCTTATTGTGGCATTCTGCAGTTTAGTCCACAGATACTATCCCTTTGATTTGATACCAATGCATATGTAGTTTAGACCTCATGTAAGTCTGGCAACTACTTCGGATGAGTACTCACAGTCGCTTTGCTTCCTTTCCCCCCTACCTTATTCTACTAGATTGTCGACATTAGATGGAGGATCCCAGGAGCCAGATGCTACTACCCCGACAGAGCCTACTACTACGTGGAGGCCCTAACGACCAGGAGTATCTAGGAGGCCTTGCCTTTTCGATCGATCTATCTTTTATGATAACCTTCTTAAGGCAAAACTCATTTACTTAATGTTTGTACTCAGATAATTTTACTTTTGCCGACTGATGTATTCAAGCCCTCGGGCCTGGCTTCTAATATATACCTTTATGTTTGAATATGTGTCTAGAGTTGTGTTGTGATATTGATTAGTGAGTCCTTGAGCATGATCGTACACATTTGCGTGTATGATTAGTGTACGATCAAACCAAGGGGGTGATGACGTCCCTCGCGGGTGTGTTGGTTTCCCTCCAAGCTTAAAGGGTGATGTAGCACAGCAACGGCAAGTATTTCCCTCAGTTAAAAAACCAAGGTATCAATCCAGTAGGAAGATCCACAAGATTATGAAGCAGCCCCTGCACACAAATAGCAAATCATCGCAACCTAATGTGTAGAGAGGTTGTCAATCCCTCGTGGGTAAAGTAAGGATAGATTGATAGCAAATAGAACACAACAAGGTATTTTTGGGTTTTTGATAATATAGTTCTGAAAACAAAAGAGCAAATAAAATAGAAAATCAAATAACAAAGTAGAGATTGCAAATAGATTATGTAAAGTAGACCCGGGGCCCGTAGGTTTCACTAGTGGCTTCTCTCGAGAAAAATAACAAGCGGTGTGTAGACAAATTACTATTGGGCAGTTGATAGAAAAGCAAATAAATATGATGATATTCATGACAATGATCGTGTATATAGCACTACTAGGAAAAGGGCTATAGATGATATAGATACTAATGGCGCACCACACAAGCAGTGCGCCACTACTATATAGTAGTGGCGCACCATGTGAGGTGTGCCATTAGTGTGATGGACACTAATGGCGCACCACACACTCGGTGCGCCACTACTATATTTTTTTTATTTTTATTTTTTTTGCATAACTACTAATGGCGCACGAGCAGCTGGTGTGCCATTAGTAACCAGGGTTACTAATGGCGCATCTGTTGGTAGTGCGTCACTACTATAAAAAAAATTGGTTTTTTTTGCAAACTACTAATGGCGCACCACAGCTAGTGCGCCATTAGTAACCAGTGTTACTAATGGCGCACCACAGCTAGTGCGCCATTAGTAACCAGTGTTACTAATGGCGCACCACAGCTAGTGCGCCATTAGTCCCCCGCCGCCGTCACCAACCTCCACAACTCGGTCCACCAATCCAGCACACCCCGACCCGCACCACCAACATGACCGCCGCCTCCTCCTCCTCGCTCCGGATCCCAGCACCAACCCACCACCCCGCCGGGGGGGCACGACCGCTCCGGCTGCCATTCCACTCCGTCTCCGTCCGCCCCTGCCGCTCCCCAGTCTCGCCTCCGCCTCCCCGCAGCAGGCGCCGGGTCCGGGCGACGGCGACCGTGCCCTTCTCCCGCGACGCCGCCATCGCGCTGTCTCGTAAGGCCGGCAGAGACCTCTCGGGATAGTCTGTTCGTGTTTGTTTGGTGCTCGCGGCGCTTCTACAGGTCATAATACGAGCGTGTGCTTGTTTGCGAATGCAGGGCCGCTGACCAGCGCGGATCTGATGGGGGAGGCCAGCGGCGAGGGACTCAAGGTCGCCTATCAGGTCTTCTTCTTCTTCTTCTTCCCATTCTCTCTCTCTGTTCCACAAAAACTTGTCACCATGACGAGTAATTCCGAGTTTCTCACCTTGACGCAATGCAACTCCGATCGATCCATCCATCTCAGGGGTGCCCCGGGGCCTACAGCGAGGCCGCCGCCAAGAAGGCCTACCCGAGCTGTGAGACCGTGCCCTGCGAGTACTTCGAGACCGCCTTCCAGGTACCACCCGCCTCCATGCTCCTCTTCATCATCACTGCTGCCTGCTTGCTTGCTTGCTTGCTCTCCATGGAACAATTTTAGGACATGTCAGATGTCACCACATTGCAATGCTGAAACCGCCTTTTTTTTCTTCGGTAACCCAAGAATATATGACACTCCTCGACAGAGCTTACTACGTTACAAAAGTGAAAAGTTCCGATTTGCTACTTCTAGATGAAAATTAACAGAGTCTCATCTAATTCCTACGCTATTTCATCAACCAAACAAAACAAAACAAAATCCCCATGTACAGTCCAACGGTGTAGGAGTTGGATGAGAAATAAAATAGGATTTGCAGCGGAAGGGGTTCCGGTGCCAAAGACAGCAAATCAAATTGCCAGAACAACTTTCCATCCCAAATCTCGGACCATCAGTGCGAGCTGTGCCCACTGCCATTAGTACCACTTCTGTAACTGTTTCCGTTTTGGCGGATACCATTAGTTCCACAGGCCCAGTGAGGCCAATTATTCCTGCTGCAACACGCACAATATTTGCTGCTTCTGCTGCTGTTTGAAATGCTCCAGAGAGCATGCCTGCGGTTGCTTCAACTCCTGCAAACTTATCTACGGCCGTGAAGGATGATGAAAGCATGAGTTTCCCTCCACGTAGACCGTCTCCCGCAGTTACTGAAATTGGTCTTGGCAGGGGTATTACCCGTGGGTTAACTAGTCAGGCATTAGCTGCTCCTATAAGTGTAGGTCCAGTTCCAGGAAATGGGTCCATAACTGCAATTGCTGCAATAAATGACTTGTCCAAACGAAACATATCGAATACTGATGAAAGGGTTAACAGTGGTGGTCTTTCTCAGCAGTTGGTTTCACCTCTTGGTAGTAAAATTCAACAACAGCCAGTTCTGAAGACTAACGATGCAGTTAGCTCTGATTCTAGTAACACAAGTGAAAGTGCAGTTCTTGGAGGAAAGGTATTTTCTTCTCCTGTTGTTCCTGGGGCTCAGTGGAGGGCTCAAACTCTTGCTGGTTTCCAAAATCAAAGTGAAACTATACGTACCTTTGCTCCAGTTTTATTTCTGAATTCCACTATGCTTTTGCAAATGTTGTTATTGATCATAAGAACTTTATGGGCATTTCAGATGTATGAGTTCTTCAGCATTTATGTTGTTCTTTTGAGTCTTTTCAACTTCCAACTGATTCAAACAACACGGGCATTTATTTGAAAATTGTCATCATCCAATCTTGAATTCTTGTTGTTTCATCTTGATCTAGTGTCAGTCTGAAACATCTAAATAACTGTGTTTTCTCTATTGTAGATTTTATTCATTTAGAGTGTTAATCTACCACCGAGGTCATAAAATATTCATAGGATCTTAGGATTATATGACATTTACTTGTTCACATTTTCAGGGTCAATTTCATGGAAGACCTGAGGTAATCGACCAAAGGGAGAAGTACTTGCAAAGATTGCAACAAGTACAGCAGCAGTAGGGCAACCTTCTTAACGCTTCTCATATAGCGGGCATCAATCAGAAGCAATTTCCAACCCAGCAGCCCAATTCCCTCTTACAGCAGGTTGTTCCTGCTTTTACTAATAAAAAATGTTGTCATATATCAATGTCTCCTTTAGTCAAGAATCAGGAAGTACAAATTAGGTGATGTTCTCTTTCTCTGTCTTTGGGAGTGCAAGTCCTTCTACAAATGGTTCTCGGAGGTTTGATGGCGATGACATAGTGAATGGGTTTTGAATCTTTCGTTGCGCCCATTGGATTGGATTTGATGTGTATATTGTAGTGAGATGGATTGCTGACTGCTTGATTTGGTGTTTCCTCTTGTGTAGTGTGGCGTGCGTGTTGTGGTCGTAGGCGCAGAGGAGCAAGTTTTTGTCAATGTTTCATGGCTCAGTCAATGAATGGCATTAAAATTGAAAATCCTGAAAGGAAGGTACTGTCAATTCATTCCTTTTATGTTATTGGTCCTTATTTCCTTGTGGATATACACATTTACTATCACATATGGTGCAGATCTTGAATGATTCCTTCCTCGAGCTTCCGTCGAACATGGTTTCAGTTGTTTCTTGGTTCTTCAAGTATGCTTGGTGGTTCTTCATCGAGGGTTAGTTATCTTTCCTATAAACAATCTGGATGATTGTTTCAGTAGGTAGATATGATCTGCTGATCTTAGCGGTAAGCAAAATTGAAGAAGGGAACCAACTAACTGTGTTTGTTGAGTTGAATGATGTAATATTCACTGATGGTTACAATTACACAAGGCATGCCTATATATACATGAGGAGGAGAGACTACCCATAGGAGTCGGCACGCAGGCCTTGTGGGCATCTATGATCCTATATTCTAGGCATGTATAACCGAAGCTGTTACAACAGTTTAACATGTTGTTGTTGGTGATCTTGTCCTAGCTAGCTTGGTGTCTGGATCCATGGACTCCCTACAAAAAAAACTTTGCATCCACCATGGATGGCAAGACAACGTTACACTGGCTTCTATCTCTGTGAGTTCAGTAGCAATATGGTCATTGATGCAATAAACTAGAAGAACAAGTCCACGTTCATCTATCATAGTTGTGAACCAAACACAAAGATGCACAAACGGTTAGTTATGTTGTTCTACTTGTTCTATATCCATGCTGATAACCCTGATATTTGCTAATGGTATCATGTTACTTACTTCATGAGTGTAGATGGATAGACGAGAGTTGGAAATTTCGCTCTTCGTGACATGAAGAGGTGGGACGAGCTGACCTCTGACTAAGTACGTTCATTCAATTTTATGGTTAATTTATAAGTCTTTTTTCATTATAATTTATTTAGTTTCGCCCACCTTGCTTTATTGCATTCTGTACACAAAACTGTTGTTGCTTCTAATCTTTTTCCTTGTCTACAGATTTTTCCAGTTTGGAGCAGATCAAGATTGTCATTGTGAATCTTCAAACCACAGAAAATGGTTGGTAGTCTAAGTGGGTCAACTCATTTTCTCCATAATGGCAACTCAGGAAGCTCACAAGATGATCACGCCATGAAGAAAAGAAAGACATCCTCAGATAATTGTATCGGGGAGATCATCTTTGTATGGGATCGACGGGACAAAATGTATGCCTTCACAACTTCAAATCTGGTTGATGACATTAGGTGTCCTTTTATCTTTCGTTTTCAGTTTCCACCTGGTTTATCTGCTTGTCTTTCAATATTGTGCCTTTCAGGTACGCCCCAACAGCTCTACATGCTTCTGATGAGTGCACTGGAATGCATACCAAGCTGGCAACTTTTTTTTGCCTTTGATGTTTAGTACGGAGATATTTGATACTTATCATGTTAAAAATCCACCCTTATGGTTTTCTACCCTTCTGTTTCATGGTCCAGTCTCATGTGTGCTCCTTCCTGTAATTTTCTTTTCATATTTTACAATTGTTTCCTTACTATGTTTCATAGGTAGATTTATTAAAGAAGTGATGTGCAACCAAACTATTTTAAATCATTTGAGTTCTCTTTCCCATTGATCATACCAATCAAGGATTAAACTGAACCTTAAGGGTGAGCTTGTTTGTTACTAGCTTTATTTTACTATGAAAAAGTTATGAATGACTTCTGTTCTCTAGAGATCTTTAATTGAAGTGCACAAGCACTCAAACGATACAAGTGCGAGCAAGATTGTTAGAGGGCTAAGCCGGTGTAGGTCCTTAGTTATATTTCTGACCGGGAGAAGAAAGAAGTGTTGCTTGACTGGAATGAGATCACAAAGAAATTTGGCGCGTCATTTGTTGCATCAAGTACTCTGGTGCGATCTCCATATTAACACATAATATACTTATGTGAGCAGTATACTTTAGGATGGCTCTGCTTTATGAATGGACACTTTTTCTGATGTAATTTATGCATTTCACATGTAAAGACAAATAAAACTGAAGTAACTGCACATAATATTTATATTTGTAGTGCATAGTTCAAGATCACTCTATATAATAGCTCAATGCATAGCTCAATGCATAGTTCTACAAGCACTGGAACATAGTTCTATATAATAGCATGTGAGATAATTATAACTTTTATAGAAACTATATTGTTAACTATGATATCATGATAATCTTTTGATTGAATATTTTTAATACGAATATGAGATTTTAACAACTTGATCTGGTTCCACTTTCTTGACAAATTTGTGAAAAATGTTTTCAGGTACTCAACCTATTGATGCACATGAACATGATGACTCTCTAGCGTTTATGGACCAACCAACCTGTAATCATGGACCTTATTGTCTTGCAGACCACTTGGTGTTTCGAGTGATTTGGAGCTTGCACTTTGTGCATGTAGATACAAACTTGTGTGTTCTGGACCATCTGAAGTCTCTCATAGTAACCAATAGTCCTTATCTTTTTGTGACTTGTGTGTTCTAGATGATTGTTAAGATGGTCAAAACTATGCTTCCTCTAGGTTAATTTGTTTGTCAACTTATGTTCAATGTATGTGCATGTTTGTAAACATATTTTCATTGTGGTGTAATATGTGTTTATCTTGAACCTTCTTGTGGGTGTGAGGATAATAATTGAATATTTTTAGAGCTGGTAGTATAACCTGTGGCGCACCATGAGCTATACTAATGGCACACCTGAGAGGCATACTAATGGCGCACCTGGGAGGCATACTAATGGCGCACCTGGGAGGCATACTAATGGCGCACCTGGGAGGCATACTAATGGCGCGCCTGGGAGGCATACTAATGGCGCGCCTGGGAGGCATACTAATGGCGCATCATGAGCTATACTAATGGCGCACTGCCTGGTGCGCCATTAGTATACCAGATACTAATGGCGCACCGTGAGCAATACTAATGGCGCACTGCCTGGTGCGCCATTAGTATACCAGATACTAATGGCGCACTTGTGGCGCGCCATTAGTAAAAAAATCTAATGGCGTGATGCTAGTGGCGCACCTATAGTGCGCCATTAGTAGCCAAAATAGGTGCGCCATTAGCAAGCCTTTTCCTAGTAGTGTAGGCATCACGTCCACTGACTTCTGCCTGCATCTACTTCTTCTACTCCACACATCGACCACTATCCAGCATGCATCTAGTGTATTGAGTTCATGGAGAAATAAATTAATGCCTTAAGAACGATGACATGATGTAGACAAGATCTATTCATGTAGGAATATACCTCATCTTTTTATCCTTAATGGCAATGATACATGTGTGCCATGTCTCTGTCTATCACTGAGATTGAGCACCGCCAGATCGAACTCATCACAAAGCACATCTTCCCATTGCAAGATTAAATATCAAGTTGGCCAGACAAACATCAAATATCAGAGAAGAAATACAAAGCTATAATAATCAAGCATGAATATGTTTTCACAGATCTGATCATAAACTCACAACTCATCGGATCCCAACAAACACACCACAAAAAATAGTTAAATCATATGGATCTCCAAGAGACCATTGTATTCATAAACAAAATGAGAGAGAAAGCCATCTAGCTACTGCCTGCGGACCCGTAGGTAAGATATGCACTACTCATGCATCATGGGAGGAACACCAATGAAGATGGTGAACCCCTCCATGGTCGTGTTCTTCTCTGGAAAAGGCTCTAGATTGGTTTTCATGGCTCCAGAACTTGCGGCGGCTGAAACAATTTTTCGTCGACTCCTCTAGGGTTCTGGAATATTCGGGTATTTATAGAGCTCAGAGGCGGTGCAGAAGTTTTGGGATTGCCCCACTAGACACCAGGCCACGCCAGGGGCCTCTAGCGCGCCTTGGTCTCTAGTGGGTCCCTTGGGCCTTGGCTGCTACTCAACCATGCCCCCCCCCCAAGTTTCCTTCTTGCCAAATAAAATCTTTGTAAAGTTTTTTGGCAATTGGACTTCATCTCATATGGATTTTATGCGAAGGAAAAATAGGAAAAAACAGCAATGGCACTAGGCACTATGTCAATAGGTTAGTCCCAAAAATGATATAAAATTGCTATAAAGTGATTATAAAACATCCAAGAATGATAACATAACAGCATAGGACAATAAAAAATTATAGATACGATAGAGACGTTTCAGCATCCCCAAGCTTAATTCCTCCTTGTCCTCGAGTAGGTAAATCATAAAAACAAAAAATATTGATTGTGAGATGCTACCTTACATGTTTAACATATTATTTTTCTTTTAGCATGGACATATGGACTTGTAGATGATGCAAAGAAATAGTCTATAATTTTACATGAAGAATTCAATAATCAAGCATATCAACAAGCAACCAAGTCTTTCAAAATATCAATGCTAAAGAACGTTATCCCTAGCCCATTATGCTCTATCATTGATCCATGCATGAAACATACTCAAATAGTAACTACATCCAATGCTCAAGTGTGATAATGGTGTTCCTTAGTTGGAGCTTTATAAGAGAAGATGGAGACTAAAATTCAAAAAATTGCGTAAAGTAAATAGATAGGCCCTTTGAAGAGGGAAGCATGGATTTGTAGAGGTGCCATTGCTCAAAGTGAAAAACTTAGGGATAATATTTTTTAGGGTGGCATGCTTTTCCTGTCAACGAGAACGACTAAGAGTTTCGAATATCCTCCATGCTAAACAAACTATAAACGGCTCCCAAACTGAAAATAAAGTTTCTTCCTTTTCCATCATTCTTTCACATTCCACGGCTAGCCATCTCCACGGGAGTCGTCCATACCAACACTTTCCAAGGAATTTATTATTTGACAACATAAAATATATATTTTTATTTTTGGGACTAGGCATCCCTATTATCGCCATAATCTCGTGCAATGAGAAGTGAATAAACACTCATCTTGAGAATAACCTATTTAACATGAAAGATACCGGCCACCCCTCGCCGCTTCATGAGCGGTACGACCACACAAAACAGAATTTTATTTTAAAAATCAGAGTTGGCACTTGCAAATTTACTTGGAAAGGCGTTGAAATACCGCATATAGGTAGGTATAGTGGACTCATTGGCACAACTTTGGGTTTATGATTTGAAGGCACAAGCAACATTCCCGCTTAGTACAAGTGAAGGCTAGCAATTAGATTTAGAAGGGCCCAGCCAAGGAACAAAAATCATCATAAGTGAACATTAAACATAACTAACACCGAATAATGCAACACAAGTAGGATGTAATTTCATAGCAAAATTATTGACTTCATGTGCATGCATAGGGAATCACAAACCTTAGCACCAATATTCTTACTAGAGCAAAATTACTCATCAACATAACTCACATATTACTATCTTCATATTGCAAAACTACTGGAAAAAATCAAGTTTAATATCCAATGATCTTCATGAAAGTTTTTATTATATCTTCCCTCGACATTCATCACTTTGGGTCTAATTTTCATTTGAAGCAAATTTCCAATGCAAATAACAAGCTCTCAAATAAGTATAAGTGAAGCACGACTACAGAAGTTTCTTTTAGAATTTTCAACTCTCAAAATTATATAAGTGAAGCATGAGAGAATATCTTCAAAATTTCAGAAACTCTCAAAATAATCTAAGTGAAGCATGAGAGCATATTTCTTCAAAATAACAGCACCACCGTTCTCAAAAACATATAAGTGAAGTACTTGAGCAATTCCATGGCTCAAAAAACTTAAGTGAAGCATATAGAGCGATTCTAACAAATCATAGCATAATTTGGCTCTCTCAAATGGGTGTGTCCAGCAAGGTTTATTATGACAAACTAACCAGAAAATAAAGCAAAGACAAAAATGATACAAGATGCTCCAAGCAAAACTCATGATATGTGATGGATAAAAAATAGCTTCAAGTAAAATTACCGATGGTTTCTAGAAGAAAGAGGGGATGCCTTCCGGGGCATCCCCAAGATTAGATGCTTGGTACTCCTTAGATATTGCATTGGGGTGCCATGGGCATCCCCAAGATTAGGATTTTTTCACTCCTTGTTCCATCATCGATCGTGATCTCACTCAAAACTAGAAAACTTCAATCACACAAAATTCAACAAAATTTCTCAAGATCCGTTAGTATGAGAAAACCAAACTCTACTATAGGTAATACTGAAAACCTATTCCAATTTGGTTTTTGCATTGTGTCTACTGTATTATAACTTTACCATGGCTTATGCCCCCCGATATAAGCCATGGAATTATTAAAATAAGCAGATAACACAAAGAAAATAGAATGTGTTAAAATAGAACAATCTGTAAAGATTTGAAATTTACTTACACTTGTGTAACTCCAATTTTTTCGAAAAACTAGGAAAACGTAGGTAATTTTTGTATTAAACTTGTGTAAAAAACGTAGACACTTTTGAAGTATCTGTGATTTTTAGGAATTTTTCTACTGGATGCAAACGTTTCTGTTTACAGCAGGATTAAAGAAACTAATTCCCCACATGATTCCAAAGTCTTTGCTTGGTACAAACACTAAATTAAAAAACAAAAATACAATTATAACAGAAGCATAATTATTAAAACACTTAAGAACAGAAAGAAAAGGTGAAAATAAATTTTATTCATTGGGTTTCCTCCCAACAAACTCTTTCTTTGTAACCATTAAGATGGGCTTGAGATTTCATTGATGCTCACATGAAAGATAGTAGTTGAAACACAAAGAGAGCATAAATGTAGCATAAGACAAACACATTTAAGTCTAACATACTTCCGATGCATAGGCATCTCATAAGCAAACAAGTTATCAAGACAAGAAATAGCTAACATATGCATGGAAGAAGAAAGAAACAATAGCAATATCAACATGAAGAGAGATAATTTAGTAACAAGAATATTTCTATAACCATATTTCCCTCTCTCATAATAATTAAATGTAGGATCATATTCAAATTAAACAATATATCCATCACATAAAATATTCTCTTCATGATCCACATGCATAAAAGTCTTATAATCTGCCAAGATAGTGGGATTAACATTAAATAAAGTCACGACCTCTCCAAACCCACTTTTATCTAAAATTCACAAGAGAGATAATTCTCCAAAATAGTGGAATCATTATTTCATAAAGTCGTCACTCTTCCAAATCCACTTTAAATACTATTGCAAACATTATTATCAATATCATATTCATCATGAGGAATAAATAATTTTTCACGATCATAAGAAGCATCACCCCAATTATGATCATTACAATGAGTAGTGGACATGAAAAAATTGCCATCCCCAAGCTTGTAATTTTGCATATTATTAGAAAAATTAACATTTATGAATTTATAATAACATCGTTGCAATCATGCTTTTCATTCAAGGAGATATCATGATTCACTTTATAAAGTTCTTCTTTTAACACTTCATCACAATATTCAGATTCACAATTGTCAAGCAAAACTTTACAAAAATAATAAAGAGCACTCAACTCACTAGCAATTGGTTCGAAATAATTAGATCTTTTGAAAAGATTAGCAAGTGTATGAGGATCCATATGTCTTTACTTTTCCTCTTTATTTTTCTGTTTTTGAGTGTTGACATGAAGGCAACAGAACCAAGCAAGCAAGAAAAAGGCAAACAAAAAGAAGGCAAAAAAAGGAAAATATTTTGTGAAGTTGGGGAGAGGAAAACAAGAGGAAAATGGAAAATATGTAATTGCAAGGAGATGAGATTTGTATGTAGGAACCTGATAGATCTTGACTTGATCTTCCCCAGCAACAGCGCCAGAAATCTTGACGTCCCTCGCGGGTGCGTACATCAATGGCAAGTATTCCCCTCAGTTAAGAAACCAAGGTATCAATCTAGTAGGAAGATCCACAAGACTATGCAAGCAGCCCTTGCACACAAATAGCAAATCCTCACAACCCAACGCGTAGAAGGGTTGTCAAACTCTAGTGGGTAAAGTAAGGATAGATTGATAGATGCAAATAAGAGTGATAGCAAATAGAATACATCAAGTTATTTTTTGGGTTTGATGATAATATAGATATGAAAAAAAGAGAAAATAAGGTAGAAAAGCAAATAGCAAAGTAGAGATTGCAAATAGATTATGTGAAGTAGACCCTGGGCCGTAGGTTTCACTAATGGCTTCTCTCGAGAAAAATGACAACCAATGGGTAGAAAAATTACTGTTGTGCAATTGATAAAAAAGCAAATAATTATGACGATATTCATGGCAATGATCATGCATATAGGTATCACGTCCAAAATAAGTAGACCGACTTCTGCCTGCATCTACTTCTATTACTCCACACATCAACCGCTATCCAGCATGCATCTAGTGTATTGAGTTCATGGAGAAATGGAGTAATGCCTTAAGAACGATGACATGATGTTGACAAGATCTATTCATGTAGGATACATGCGTGTCATGTCTCTTTATGTCACTAAGATTGAGCACCGCAAGATCGAACCCATTATAAAGCACTTCTTCCCATTGCAAGATAAAAGATCAAGTTGGCGAGACAAAATCCAAATATCGGAGAAGAAATATGAGGCTATAATAATCAAGCACGAATATGTTTTCACAGATCTGATCATAAACTCACAATTCATCGGATCCCAACAAACACACCGCAAAAGAAAGAGTTACATCATATGGATCTCCAAGAGACCATTGTATTGAGAAACAAAACGAGAGATAAAGCCATCTAGCTACTGCCTACGGACCCGTAGGTCTGATATGAACTACTCACACATCATGGTAGGAACACCAGTGGAGATGGTGAACCCCTCCATGATCACATTCTTCTCTAGAAAAGGCTCTAGATTGGTTTTCGTGGCACTAGAACTTACGGCGGCTGAAACGGTTTTTCATCGACTCCTCTAGGGTTTCTAGAATATTGGGGTATTTATAGAGCTCAGAGGCGGTGCAGAAGCTTCGGGGGGGCCCACTAGACACCAGGCCACGCCAAGGGCCTCTCGTGTGCCCTGGTGTCTAGTGGCCTCCCTGGGCCTTGGCTGCTGCTCCTTCTTGGCCCCTAAGTTTCCTTCTGGTCCAAAAAATCTATGTAACGTTTCGTGGCAATTGGACTTTATCTGATATGGATTTTCTACGAAGGAAAAAAAATAGCAAAAAACAGCAAGTGATACTAGGCAGTATGTCAATAGGTTAGTCCCAAAAATGATATAAAATTGCTATAAAGTGATTATAAAACATCGAAGAATGATAACATAACAACATAGAACAATAAAAAATTATAGATACGTTCGAGATGTATCATGTCACAATTATCAAAAGAACTGTTGGTACTGTGAGAAACTACTCTCGTTGTTCTAAGTAATTAATGTTGTCATTGTAAGCAATTATTCTAGAGTTGGAAATTTAAAAAACCCGTAACATAGAAAAGTGCTATGTTGACTTCAATGCAATTACTGTGTTTTTTAGCAATTGTATGTGCTAGTGAAAACAATAAAACCCTGGTTTCTAAGCAACTATTAAGATTATGTATTAGCAACTAATGTGATGGTCTCACACAAAAATACTGAGTTAAAAATGTTGCAACCTGATAGTTATCAAAGAACTATTGGTATTGTGAGCAACTTCTGTGACCTAATGAAACTTGCCTAACTGGATAAAATACAACAAGGACAAAACAATGAATAATTGTGAAAAGTCTAACAAACATTAGCTTGGAGAAGTCGCTACCAATGCTTCCTACCAAGTTGACCTCCTAAGGAAAAATGTTAGATTGCACCTGCAAAAGAAGGATCCACATAGAACAAACACAAACTAAAAGGCGGAAAAAATCACGTGAAAATGAGGGGCTCCATTGAGTTAGAAGATAACCATGAAAAAAGGCTCCAAAACAAATGGTACTTCTGATGTTACTAGTACAAAAATACGTAAAAAGAGTACTAAACATAGTGACTACGTCACCCAACATTACTTGAAGTGATGCTATTTACAGTTTTCTGCTTCATGAAATAAGCTACTTTTGATGTCAACGAAATTGATGAGCTTCCAATGCTGGAAGAACTTTGAAAGTTGATCCTTCTCCATGCATCTTGCTTCACCGGTCCTTGGAATACATGAAACTTGTAACCTCATGTAAGCGTTTAGAAAAACAGAAACAATAATTATTCAGTATACTACTAAAACATCTCCTACTGTAGGTAATTTATGTTAATACACTATGTTAACTAGAAAACCATATTGTTGTAAACTTCTTGCCTACATATAGTGTGTTACTTGCTTGCCTCATCCAACTAACTTGCTTCATTTCTTTGGGTGAAAAAATAAAAAGGTTGGAGATGACTGACCTAAATGAAATTCCAGAAGAAAATAACCCTGAATTACAAATTCCTCACAACATCAATATTGTTGATCATGTATTTTGCACAATGCAGAGCAACCTCCCAGGTGCTGCTGAGCATGTTGACTTTGTTGCAGAATCTGCTAATCCTATGTTTGTGCCAAATGTTGCCAAGCCTCTGACAGAAACAATTGGCGGTCACTCCCTTGGTGCTCGGGTAGCCCCAGTTGGTATAACTGTCCATGATACAACGGACACACATGTGCGCACCCTTGATGGCACATGTATTGTTGGTGATACTGAAGGGACTGTTGGAAATGAATTGCCAGGCTTGGAAGGTGAGAATGATGATGAAGGTTGGTCACAGCCTAAGGAACCGTATTTGGGTATGAGGTTTGACACACTGGAAGGCGCTAAAGAACACTAGAATGCATATGCTTTGCACCTGGGTTTTGCCATCAAGATGAACATTTCTAGGAGGTATGCTGACACGCCGCAGTTTGATAAAGCAGCAATTTATTTGCAATAAGTTTAAGAAACCTAAATAAGATGGAGGAGTAGAAATTATTCCTGCTTTAGATGAAATTATTGAACAAGCACATGATGATGATGAAGAGTGTCGGATTTCGGGCTCCGCAAAACCTCTAAGATTCGAACTCAGGGGCGCACGCGGAGGCCACTCAACAGATTCGGTTTACTAGGCTCGATACTCATTGGGCAAGACTAAGGACTCACACGATGGTGAGGGGAGCACACAACACAACAGTTTACCCAGGTTCGGGTCGCCGCGAGGCGTAAAACCCTAATGCTGCTTTTGGTGGATTGCCTCTCATGGAGGTTGGTACATGAAGTAGTACAGTGCTCTTGAGCCTCCGAATGCCAAGTGGCTAGGAGTATTGCTCTCGGGTTTCCATCATCCGATGCTCTTGCCAAGTATCCTACCATGTCTATTTGTAGCGGAGGCCTTCCCTTATCGTAGACGGGAAGGGATCCCACAACGGTCAGTTTCGGTTGGAGACAAGGGAACATGTTTCCCCTGTCAAAAGTGGTCTTCGCCCGCAAAGTAGTTGTCCGCGCTGCAGAGACGGGCCCGTGGGTGACGTTTGCCCTACTAGTGGGCGGCGGCGGCTTCGTTGCACCAGAAGGGAAACCTTTGGGACCCTTGTACGCTCCCATCTCCATTGCACCGAAGGGGAAACTACCCCGCTCTGCCATCTGCTGCTCGCGTGTCCTTTCCTCGTGTCATCTTTGACTCCTGAGGCTGGACCTTGCCTCGGAATGTCCGCCGCTTCGGCGGGGTCCTCAGGAGGCCTCCTGCGGGTCTTGATGTCATTCCTCCTCGTGAGTCCTAGCCCCTCACGAGGGCCTTGTCGAGCCTACTGATGCTTGGTCGATGGAGCGGGCCAGCCCTGGGTCGCAGACAGGCGAGTCCGGGTACCCCCATTCCGAGAACGCCGACGGTAGCCCCCGGACCCAAGGCGCGCCCGGGTTGGCTTCCTGGCAAAGCCTTGGAGGCAGTCTAAAGCGTCGCGGGCCCTAAATGTCTGCGGGTCAAGTTTCACACGCACCATGCAGCCTGGTGGCTACACTCCTGTTCCCGAGGCGCCTAGAGGCACGCGTGGTCAAATTGATGTGACGCGTGGGTGCAGTACCGGCCATCATTGCTCCTTGGGGGCAACGCTTGTGCGCCCGCCATGTGGGTGCATACCCTTGCGAATTGCGCAGGCTCGGGGATGCAGGGGACGCCAGCCCACTTAGGGCCGCCTATTTAACCCAGCGAGGTCGATAAGGCTTGTGTCGCCTAGTCTTCTCTGCTTCCCACCTTGAGCCCTTCGTTCCCTCGACATGGCGCCGGTGAGGAGACTCTCTGCCACCGACAAGGGGAAGGCCCTCGGCGAAGGTCCTGCTACCCCACCTGCCAAGAAGGGGCGAGTCCGCCAACAGAAGTATGTGACGGGGCCGTCAGCGGCCTTCGGTGGGCACAGTCGCGGTTTTGCCCGCCCGGGATCTGCATCGGCGGCAATGGCGTGGCGTCGACTGGAGCGAGTGCCCACAGCGGGCGGAGTGGGAGGTCGGTGATGGCAACCCGGCCGCCTCGCCCGCGGCTCCACTTGACCGATACGGTGATGGAGTTCATGATGTGGGTGGAGAGATTGGAAATCGCTTGGCTCCAGCTTCCGAACTTCTTCACGACGGCACTGCCGGTCGGCGGGCATCGGGGCTCTGGTTGCAGGCCGATGGCTGCGGCGGCGGGGCATCCGGGGTGGAGGTTCAGGTCACCCCCGATGGTTACGTGTATCTGAACCACGGGTGGCAGACTTTCACCCACGACCGAGGCCTGAAGGGGAGGCGCTAACCCCTCTTCAAGTACGATGGGGAGGCAATGCTCTTCGTCAAGATCTTCGGGGTCGAGGGCGATCGTCTGGGTTGCTTCCCGGAGGACGCCTGCCGTGGCGGTCTGATGGACGAGCCCGCCTACGATGGCGGGCATCGATCCCCCACCGATGGTGATACCTCCTCCGAAAGGTGCCCGAGCAACAAGAGCTACGACGAGCTGCCTCGTCGTCGTGCCCGAGCCTCGGGGAGGAGCCCCCAGGCGCTGTGCCGACCGTCTGCTCTTGCAGTGCCTGTGAAGGAGGAGGAGGACACAGAGTGAGTGTCGGCGTGCGGGTGCCGAACGCCAGCGGTGATGACCCTCCTCCGGGATATCCATCGCTAGGTGTCTCCTCCTTGCTTTTCACCCTGCATGCATAGAAGCAGGGATAGGCCCTTCGGGCGTGTAATGGATTTAGGCGGTTGTCTCCTTTTGTTAGTGATGTTGCTTCTCCGTTGGTTTAGATACTTAGCTTGGTACGATTGCGAGGAACTCCTTTGTTGTGACACATGATTGTGGTGCTCGAGGGGTGGGCCCATTAGTCGGTTGGTCTTTTCCTTTGCTGCAGGTGAAGTGGATCGATGCTCTATGTATGTTGGACCCGGTCTCGCACATCTCCCTGTTGCCGTGAGGCACGACCCATTACCAAGGTCGTTCCTCATGGGACAAAGCCCTGGCACGAGGGTGCCACGTGGCTTTGTGACCGGTAAGGCTCTTGAGGCGCTGTGCTCAGGAGCCCCCTTAGGCATTCAAGTGGCTCTACATCGACAGGTCCCAGCCCCTCATATTTCTCGCCCCTCACAAAACAAGGTCGTGGCACCCGGGTACCAGGTGGCTTTGTGACCAGCAAGGTTCCTGAGGCGCGATGCTCAGGAGCCCCCTTAAATGTTCAAGAGTCCCTCACGAGTTCTGTTTTTGGAGGTCCCTAATCCGCATTCAGGAAGCTCTGCGTCAGTAGGCCCCAGTCCTGCACATTTCCTCGCCGTCGTGAGGCGCGACCCGTTACCAAGGTGGTTCCTCACGGGGCCAGGCCCCGGCACCGGGGTGCCAGGTGGCTTTATGACCGGTAAGGCTCCTGAGGCGTTATGCTCAGGAGCCCCCTTAGGCGCTCAAACTGTCCGAAGATAAAAAGTTGTTGTGAGGAAAGACCAAATGTTGTTCCCTCTCTAGGACGGTGCGTCGAACCGCGAATGGACCTCTTGAGAGAGTGCTGGTTGGCGTGAGTATGCCGACTCGTTAGTGAGTACCACACGTGGATTCGGGCGCCAAGGCCTTGTCAAGGTGCCGGCATCATGCCCCCAGCCCCTACTCGTGGGGTACGAGCAGGTGAGGGCAGACGGACGCACGACTCAGAGGAAAAGAGCGTGCTGCGAAGAGTTGCAGGGAAAATAAGTTTTTTGCGGAAAGCTTCATTTGGAAAGGCCTCGAGTTTTGATTTCATAAATGCCAGTAAATTGAAGCCGGAAAAAGCAAATGCAAGCCGCGTCCGGCACCTAATCTATTCTCCGCCTCCGTTACCCCCAGCGCTGAGCATAGGGCATCCACTAGGCGTGGGGTGGACCCCTTCCGCGTGCTCGGGGGGGCTGGGCGTATATAGCCTCGGCTCGTTATTACATGAGAGTGTCACGGTGGGGTGTATCTGGGAGGTCGCGAGGACGCTTTGGCCTCGCGAGTGTCTCTACCCCCGAGGCATTAGGCGCCTGATTTCGGAAGTCATTAGTGGACTGTGTTGATTTCCTTCGTCTTCCCCACTAGGCGTGGGATGGACCCCTTCCGCGTCCTCGGGGGGCCCTGGGCGTATACAGGCTCGACTCGTTATTACTGAGAGTGTCACGGGACGAAGTAGGTTCCGGAAGAACTGAAGGACGATGCAGGGTCAATGCAGAGACGGTGCGAAGGCAATGCAGGGGCGGCGTAGAGTCGTCATGGGTAGAACTTGCGGAGGTGTTGGATCTTCCAGGCGTTCTGGATGGGAACTCCTTCTTGAGTCTCCAGACGCACGGAGCCAGGCCTAGAGACGTGGACGACGTTGAATGGTCCTTTCCACATGGGCGAAAGCTTATGCAAGCCTTCCCTGGATTAGATCCGCCTCAGGACGAGGTCGCCGACTTCGAGGGCCTTGGAGCAGATGTTGCAGCAGTGGTAACGCCGCAAGGCCTGCTGGTACCTCGCGGCTCAGAGAGAAGCCCGGCGGCGCACCTCCTCTCCAAGTACGAGGTCCGTCCCCCGCGCAGCCTTCTGACGCTCTTCATCGAACGCCAACACCCGCGGGGAGCGGTGCTTGATTTTGTGGGGAAGAACATCCTCTGCTTCGTAGACGAGGAAGAACGGGGTTTCACCGGTGGGCTTGGTTGCAGTGGTGCGGATGGACCACAGTACCGACGGGATCTCATCGACCCAACCTCGGCCGCAAGCTTTGAGCTTCTTCTTGAAACTCCTCACTTTGAGACCCCGCAAGACCTCTGCATTGGCGCGCTCCGCCTGGCCATTGCTCCGCGGATGGGCCACCTATGCGTAGCATATCTGTGTACCAAGGTTAGCACAGTAAATCTTGAAGAGCTGACTGGTGAACTGTGAACCGTTATCAGTGATGATGCGGTTGGGGACGCCGAAGCGGCTCACGAGGCCCTTGATGAACTTGACGGCAGACCCGGCCGGGATGGTGCGCACGGGCTCCACCTCCGCCCACTTGGTGAATTTGTCGATGCCAGTGTAAAGGTAGCGGACCCCCCCCCCCCCCCCCCCCCCCCCGCGGCCCGTGGGAAGGGCCCCAATATGTCCAGCCACTAGATCGCAAAAGGCGAGGTGAGCGGGATGGTCTGGAGGCCCTGCGCGAGCTGGTGGATCTGCTTGGCATGGAATTGGCAGGCCTCGCAAGACCTGACCAGCTCGGTGGCAGCGTCCAGAGCCGTGAGCCAGTAAAAACCTGACCTGAACGCCTTACCTGTGAGCGTGCGCGAGGAGCAGTGGTGTCCGCAGTCCCCTCCATGAATGTCGGCTAGTAGCTTGCGCCCCTGCTCCCTGGGAATTCACCGCAGCATGACGTCGTTCGGGCGCCTGCAGTACAAGGCACCGTCTCGCACGCAGTAAGTTGAGGCTTGTCGTACTATGCATTCTGCATCCTCTTCCTTCTCCGGCAATGTGCCGCGGAGTAGATATGCCCCAAGTTTGTGCATCCAATCATCATCTTGAACCTCCAGGGCAAGGAGCAGCCGAGCCCCCGAGGCCTGGCCGCAGTCCGGAGCCCTCGAGGGCGGTGCTGGGGGTAGCTCCTTTCCGCGAGGCGCCGGGTCCTCAGGTGACAGCGTCGCAGAAGACTTGAAGAGTCGTTCCTCAAAAACACCTGGCTCCTCAGCCTCGCGACGCGAAGCTCTTTTGGCGATGTCGTCCGCCTCCTTGTTTTTGCCTCGTGGGACGTGCTACAGCTCCAGGCCTTGAAAACGTTTCTCGGTCTTACATGCCTCTTGCAGGTATGCCTCCATATGCTCGTCCTTGGGTGTGTACTCCTTGTTGGAGAAGTTGACGAGGAGCTGAGAGTCACCCATCACGGTGAGGCACTGGATCCCCAAGGCCGCCGCTGCGTTGAGGCCGACGATGAGGCCCTCGTACTCCGCTATGTTGTTGGAGACCTTCTCCCCCCGTTGGAAGCAGAGTTGCACGGCGTAGCGAAGCTTGTCTCCCATCGGGGAAGTGAGCAGGATGCCAGCCCCTGCTCCCATTCGCGTGAAGGCTCTGTCGAAGTGCATTGTCCATCCCTCGGGTTCCCTTCTAGCCCCCGGTCGGGTGTGTCCGTCCATTCCGCCACGAAGTCGGCCAGGGCAGCTCCCTGGATGACCTTAGTCATGCTGAATTCGATGTTGAAGGCCTGAAGCTCGATGTTCCACCGAGCAACTCTTCCTACCGTGGTTGGGTTGTGCAGGATCTTCTCCAAGGGGTAAGTGGAGACGACCTTGATCGGGCGTCCTTGGAAGTAGTGATGCAGCTTGCGCAAGGCGACGAGGAGCACCAGAAGGAGTTTCTGCTTCATGGGGTAGCGTGAGCGGGCATCCCATAGTACCGTGTTGACGAAGTACACGGGGTGCTCGACGAGGACGCGACCGCCCGGGGAGTCGTGCTCCTTGGTGGCCTCAGGAGGTTTGGACGCTTCGTCGTCCGGAGGAAAAGGTGGGGCCTTGGGAGGGCAAGGCTCTTCATGACTTGATTCGCCAGTCTGGGCCTCAGGTCCCTTCGCTCCCGGGGGAGTTGGAGCTTGTGAGTCATGCGAGCCCTCATGAGCGTCGGGCGAGGGCTTGCCATGGCTTCCCAAAGTAGCACCCTTGCCGGCTTGCTCCTCCCTTACTGCCACCAAAGCGGCATTGGCGGACTGTGGGGTGGCAGTGAGGTACAGAAGCAGAGGCTCCTGAGGGAGAGGCGCCACCATAATTGGCGGGCTTGTGAGGTAACGCTTGAGCTCGTCGAAGGCGGCGTCGGCCTCCGGGGTCCACTTGAAGGCTCCCTTCCTTTTCATGATCTTGAAGAAGGGCAGGGCCCGCTTGCTGATACGTCTCCATCGTATCTACTTTTCCAAACTCTTTTGCCCTTTTTTGGACTCTAATTTGCATGATTTGAATGGAACTAACCTGGACTGACGCTGTTTTCAGCAGAATTTCCTTGGTGTTGTTTTTGTGCAGAAATGAAAGTTCTCGGAACATCCTGAAAATTTACGGAGAATATTTCTGGAAAATATGAAAAATACCTGCGCAAAGCCCTGTGTTGGAAATATGCCCTAGAGGCAATAATAAAATGGTTATTATCATATTTCCTTGTTCATGATAATCGTCGATTGTTCATGCTATAATTGTATTAACAGGAAACAGTAATACATGTGTGAATAAATAGATCACAATGTGTCCCTAGCAAGCCTCTAGTTGGCTAGCTCGTTAGTCAATAGATCATCATGGTTTCCTGATCATGGGCATTAGATGTCATTGATAACGGGATCACATCATTGGGAGAATGATGTGATGGACAAGACCCAATCCTAAGCATAGCACTAGATCGTATTGTTCGTATGTTAAAGCTTTTCTAATGTCAAGTGTCTTTTCCTTCGTCCGTGAGATTGTGCAACTCCCGGATACCGTATGAGTGCTTTGGGTGTATCAAACGTCACAACGTAACTGGGTGACTATAAAGGTGCACAACGGGTATCTCTGAAAGTGTCTGTTGGGTTGGTACGAATCGAGATCGGGATTTGTCACTCCGTGTGACGGAGAGGTATCTCTCGGCCCACTCGGTAGAACATCATCATGAGCTCAATGTGACTAAGGAGTTAGTCACACAATGACGTGCTACGGAACGAGTAAAGAGACTTACCGATAACGAGATTGAACAAGGTATAGGTATACGAACGATCGAATCTCGGGCAAGTTCTATACCGACAGACAAAGGGAATCGTATACGGGATTGATTGAATCCTTGACATCGTGGTTCATCCGATGAGATCATCGTGGAGCAAGTGGGAACCACCATGGGTATCCAGACCTCGCTGATGGTTATTGGCCGGAGAGGTGTCTCAGTCATGTCTGCGTGTCTTCCGAACCCGTAGGGTCTACACACTTAAGGTCCGATGACGCTAGGGTTATAGGGAATTGTTATACGAGGTTACCGAAAGTTGTTTGGAATCCCGAATGAGATCCCGGACGTCACGAGGAGCTCCAGAATGGTCCGGAGGTAAAGATTGATATATAGGATGGATGGGTTCGGACGCCGGAAGTGTTTCGGGCGTCACCTGTAACGTACCGGGACCACAGGGACCACCGGAGATGGCCCCGGGGGTCCACCGAAGGGGGGCAACGACCCCAAGAGTCTAGATGGGCCAAGTGCGGGAGGGAACCAACCCCTAGGTGGGCTGGTGCACCTCCCACACCCAGCCCAATGCGCAAGTGGTGGGGAGAGGGGGCAACCCTAGGCGAGGTGGGCCTTAGGCCCACCAGGTGGTGCGCCACCCCCTCCCACCCTAGCCGCCACCCCCCTTTCCCATCTGGTGGCTGCCGCACCACCTAGGGGGGAACCCTAGGGGTGGCGCACCCCCTCCCCCTCCTCCTATAAATAGAGAGAGGTTTTGGCCCTTGGGAGATAGACTTCCCCCTCTCCGTCGGCGCAACCCTGCCCTTCTTTCTCCTCCTCTCTGCCGGTGCTTGGCGAAGCCCTGCCGGGAGACCTCGTCTCTCCATCGACACCACGCCGTCGTGCTGCTGGAGTTCTTCCCCAACCTCTCCCTCCTCCTTGCTGGATCAAGGTGCGGGAGACGTCACCGGGCTGCACGTGTGTTGAACGCGGAGGTGTCGTAGTTCGGCACTAGATCGGAATCACACCGCGATCTGAATCGATGCGAGTACGATTCCATCAACCGCGTTCTAGTAACGCTTCCACTTAACGATCTTCAAAGGTATGAAGATGCTCTTACCCCTCTCTCGTTGCTGGTATCTCCATAGGAAGATCTAAATATGGCGTAGAAACTTTTTGAATTTATGCTACGTTACCCAACACCCTGTAGCAGACACCCCCTGGTGGCGGCTAGCAAACTTGCGGGGCCCACGTGACCCTGCCGCCCCCAAACTCAGCTCTATAAATTCACTTTCGTCCCAGAAAAAATCAAGGGAGAAGATTTCATCGCGTTTGCGATACGGAGGCGCCGCCACATCCCGTTCTTCATTTGGAGGGCATATCTGGAGTCCGTTTTGGGCTCCGGAGAGGGGAAATCGTCGCCATCGTCATCATCAACCTTCTTCCCTCTCCAATTCCATGAAACTCTTTATCGTTCGTGAGTAATCTATTCGTAGGCTCGTTGGGCGGTGATGAGTAGGATGATATCTATCATGTAATTGAGTTAGTTTTGACGGGGATTGATCCCTAGTATCCACTATGTTCTGAGATTGATGTTGCTACTACTTTGCCATGCTTAATGCTTGTCACTAGGGCCCGAGTGCCATGATTTCAGATCTGAAATTATTATGTTGTCACCAATATATGTGTGTTTTAGATCCGATCTTGCAAGTTGTAGTTACCTACTATGTGTTATGACCCGTCAACCCCGGAGTGACAATAACCGGAACCACTCCCGGTGATGACCATAGTTTGAGGAGTTCATGTGTTCACCAAGTACTAATGCGTTGGTCCGGTTCTTTATTAAAAGGAGAACCTTAATATCCCGTAGTTTCCTTTTGGACCCCGCTACCACGGGAGGGATGGACAATAGATGTCATGCAAGTTCTTTTCCCTAAGCACGTATGACGACACACGGAATGCATGCCTACATCACATTGACGAACGGGAGCTAGCTACATATCTCTCCGTGTTATAACTGTTGCATGATGAATATCATCCAAACAAATCACCAACCCATTGCCTACGAGTTTGTCCCACTGCTGTTGTTACTTGTTTTGCTCTGCTGCTGTTACTACTGTTGATGCTGCTGTTACTTGTTTTGCTCTGCTGCTGTTACTACTGTTGCTGTTGTTGTTACTTGCTCTGTTATTACTTTGTTGTTGGTACTTTTCTTGCAGATACTAATCTTTCACGTGTGGTTGAATCTGACACATTCAGCTGCTAATACTTGAGAGTATACTCTCACTTCCTGTCCGGCGAATCAACAAATTTGGGTCGAATACTCTACCCTCGAAAACTGCCTCGATCCCACGCGCTCGTGGGTCATTGCAAGACAATTTATAATTGTTGAGCAACCGAGAATAGCATTTGTCTAGCCATTGCTAGAGATCTGCTAAACAACATTTTTCTGACGTCGTTGCCGGGGAGGCGATTGCTATATTCTCTGAGTCACTTGGGATTTATATCTGCTGATCACTATGAAGAATCTGAAGGATCAAAAACCAGAGTTTTTCCCTCAACTACGAGGGGAGGTAAGGAATTGCCATCTAGCTCTGCAGTTGATTCACCTTCAGTTATGAGTAAGTTTGCGACATCACCTCCTGCTAGAAATCTTGATATGTCGCATGTGCTTGATGATGCTTATGATACTACTAGAGATGCTATGCCTGATGATGCTAGAGATGTTATGCCTCATACTACTTTGTCTGATACTGCTAGAGATGCTTTGCCTGATACTGCTAGAGGTGCTGTGCCTGATGATGCTAGAGATACTATGCCTGATACTGCCTTGCCTGATGATGCTATGCTTGATACTGCTAGAGATACTACTTTGCATGATGTTCCACTAGGGGTGTTCCTTGATGCTCATATTGCGAGAGTTACTGCCAATGCTCGTGATGCTTCTGAAACTGCTGATACGATTGAGATAGAACCTGCTTTTGCTCCTGCTAGATCTAGCTCTCCTAGATATGAATTGCCTGATATACCTGAGGGTTACGTTATGGAGGGAGAGATAGCTGAGGATTTTCTCGCGTGTAAGGATGCCTATGACGCTGAGAAATTACTTCTCAAGTGGAAGGAAAAATCTCTGAAAGCTAGGATGAAATACGACCCAAAGTTTGCCACTTCACCTATCTTTATCACCGATAAGGATTATGAATTCTCTGTCGAGCCTGAGATAATCTCTCTAGTCGAATCTGATCCTTTCCACGGTTATGAGTCTGAGACGGTCGTAGCCCATCTTACCAAACTACACGATATAGCCACCCTTTTCACTAGTGAGGAGAAGATCCGCTACTACTATATCCTCAAGCTGTTTCCTTTCTCTCTAAAGGATGACGCTAAAGCCTGGTTCACCTCTCTTGCTCCTGGATGTGTGAGTAGTCCCCAGGATATGGTCTATTACTTCTGTGAGAAATATTTCCCTGCCCATAAGAAGCAAGCTGCCTTGCAGGAAATATACAACTTTGCTCAACTCCAAGAAGAGAGTCTCCCACAAGCTTGGGGGAGGCTCATCCAGCTACAGAATGCTTTGCCTGATCACCCTCTTAAGAAGAACGAGATACTTGATATCTTCTATAACGGACTTACCGATGCTTCTAGAGACCACCTACATAGTTGTGCCAGTTGTGTTTTTAGGGAACGAACTATAGAACAAGCTGAGATCCTTCTGAATAACATCTTGATCAACGATAATGCTTGGACTATTCCCGAACCACCTCCTAAGCCAAATCCTAAGAGAAGAGGTATTCTATTCCTCAGTCCCGAAGATATGCAAGAAGCCAAGAAATCTATGCAAGAGAAAGGCATTAGATCTGAAGATGTCAAAAATCTACCACCTATCGAAGAGATCCATGGTCTCGATAACCCGATACAAGTAGTAGAAGTGAATTCTCTGCGTAGGTTTGACGAGAGTGATATTCCTTTTGACAAACCTGCTAGCCTGTGCTTTGATGAATTTGACAACTTTGTTGCCAAACAACAAAGTTTCAATGATCATGTTAGGAGACATTTGGAACAAAGTACTCGTATGCTTAGCCATTTAAGTGCTTGTGTAGACATAAATGTCAATGATCTGAAGCTTCTGAGTAAACATGCCTGTATGATTACTACTCAGGTAGAACAAGTACTTAAAGCTCAGAATGACTTGCTCAATGAATAAAATGACAACTCTGTCACAGTCATTACTAGAGGAGGCAAAATGACTCACGAACCTTTGTATCCTGAAGGCCATCCTAAGAGAATTGATCAAGATTCTCAAGGAATTAATGTTGATACACCCAATTATCCTAAGGAGAAGAAGAAGGATGACAGAAACCTACATGCCGGTTCACCAAATACTGTCACACCTGAAGAACCTAATGATATTTCTGCATCTGATGTAGAAACACAATCTGGTGATGAACATGAACCCGGTTATAATATGGACAGCGATGTTCATAATAATGCTCAACCTAGCAATGATGAGGATGTGGAGATTGAACCTACAATTAATCCTGATAAACCACAACCTAAGAGATATGATAAGAATGACTTTGCTGCTAGGAAGCATTTAAAGAAAGGGAGCCATGGGTTCAGAGACCTATGCCCTTTCCTCCTAAGCCATCCAAGAAAAAGGATGATGAGGATTTTGAGCGCTTCGTTGAGATGATAAGATCCATCTTTCTGCAGATGCGGTTAACTGATATGCTCAAAATGTCTCCATATGCCAAGTACATGAAAGATGTCGTGACCAATAAACGAAAGATACCAGATCTTGAGATCTCCACCATGCTTGCCAATTACACTTTCAAAGGTGGAACTCCTAAGAAACTTGGTGATCCTGGAGTGCCCACTATACCTTGCTCCATTAAAGGAAACTACGTAAGAACTGCCTTATGTGACCTTGGAGCCGGTGTTAGTGTTATGCCGCTCTCTCTTTATGGTAGACTTGAATTGGATAAGTTGACACCCACTAAAATTTCTCTGCAAATGGCCGACAAATCAACTGCTTTCCCTATCGGCATTTGCGAAGATGTGCCTGTTGTGGTTGCTAACACAACTATCTTAACAGACTTTGTTATCTTGGATATTCCCAAGGACGATGCCATGCCTGTCATCCTCGGAAGACCCTTTTTAAACACGACAGGGACTGTTATAGATTGCAACAAAGGCAATGTCACTTTCCATGTCAACGGTAATGAGCACACAGTGCACTTTCCGAAGAAACGATATCAAGTACATTGCATCAATGCTATCGAAAAAACTTCATCGATTCTTATTGGAGCTTTGAATGCCCTATTCCTCATGTCAAGATGAAGTATGATTTGCTTGTTGGGGAGATACATATCCCCATTGAGGTAACTTAGTGGCTATTCGAAAATTCTCCGTTCTCTCTTGCGATTCGAGAAGGTTTTGTCATGAGGATTTGAGCAACCCCATTGACGGATTTCTTTCGATGACCATGAAATGGATGAATCAAAGAGTCACATACCTCTGTTTTAAGCTTTCACTTTCTCTTGCTTAGAAGAAAAATGATAGATTTAGTTTAATTTTCCTGTTTTCTGTTTTAGCGTCCCAGAGAAAAATACCCCGAAAATAAAAGTTCTCCGATGGTCCTGAAAATCTAGTATGATTTTTTCTGGAATATTTGAAAAATACTCGGCCTGAGAACTGGCCTGGGGCCAAACAAGTGAGCCACAAGCCCTGTAGCCGCCACCCTCCCTGGTGGCGGCTAGCAAGCTTGTGGGGCCCACAGGGACCCCCTCCACTCATTCCAGCTCCCATCCTCTTCTTCCACCTTCAGAAAAAAATGTTTCGCAGCTCAAACCCGTGTTCTTGCTCATTTGGATGTGATTTTCGATCTCTTGCTCAAAGCACCATTCTCCGAACCGTTTTAGGGAAATTACTCCTTGGTAAGTGACTCCTCCATTGGTCCAATTAGTTTTTGCTCTAGTGCTTTATCTTTTGCGTATTCTTGCTACCTTGGTGACCCTGTTCTTGAGCTAGAAATGTTAATTTTAGTTGGTCCCAAGTAGTTTTAGCGCGTGATACAGTCTCTAGGCACTAGTAGGAGTAATTGCTACAAGGTGTGGTTGGTCTTCATTCACTTTTCTCTTGAACTTCAAATATTCCAGCAAAAGGAAATTATGTTCACGAGGAAGTTTCATGGTGGTTCTTCAAGTAAGAAGGGTCCCATCTTTCTTTTCAAGAGCCCGAACCTTATCAACTAAGGGACGCACTGGTACAGCCATGTGAATGGCCTTCCGATGAGTTCATGATCAAAGCAGGCTTCAAGGATGAGTTTGATACACTTGTCCGCAATGTCTGGTTAGAAGAATTCCTCTCAGATAGATGTGAACAGTATGCTATCCTCACTGCCTCTTTCGTGCGTAGATTTAAATTTTCAGTTGGTCGTGACTCATCCATACTGTTTGATCTGTATGATAAATCCTACACCATGGATTTGGAGGATTTCAATAGGATTTTCAAGATACCCGATGGGGGTAGTATTAATGATCCTGCTTAGTCTTCGGTCAGAGACTTTGTCTCCAGTATAACTGTTGGAGAAACTAGAGATATCATGCAAGCTACCATAGGAAGCATTCATTTCCCTGCCTTCCACTATTTTGCCCTCTTCATAGGTAGGTGCATTAACGACAAGGGTGCACATTGTCACCTATGCGCTTCCGACATTAGTGTCCTTAAGAGCGCAGTAACAGGTGACAGGAGCTTCAACATGGGAGCTATAATAGCAAGGAGGCTGAATAATAATGCCATTGAGGGGGATTTCTTTGGTGGAATTTATGCTACACGCTTAGCAAATTTTCTTGGAGTATCCATCCATTCAGAAGACCCCCCCCCCCTCTCTGTACAGCCTACCTTCATCGTGTAGCTCTAACACGCTACCAGTTCCTTGAGAGGGATCATGGATCCCTCCTATACCGCTTGATATTTAACCGGCAGCGTGTTTTCCATATTACCCTTCCTGCTCCTGCTTTCTTTGACTTTCAGGTAAAACAAAGATACTACATAACCATAGGAGAGGCAGAGGAGTACGAGAGGGAGGCGACGGCTGCTCGACTTTGTGAGGCAGCTATTCAGGCAGTGGTTGCAGCACTCCCGTATAACACCCATTATGATTTTGGGTTTCGCCAGGACCAACCTTGGGAGTAGACCAAGCTAGGCCAAAAGCCTAAGCTTGGGGGAGTACGTGTTCTCACCAACCTTACATTCATGCTTATGCTTTCACTTTGTCAGTCGGTGTTTACACTTTGCCACTTTATTATCCATGCTAGTTTGTTTTCGTTTTCTTGTTTTCTTGTTTTGTGTCCTTTTGAGAAACCCCAAAAATATTTTCTTTTTCTTATTTTGCTTGTTGGGAGCTTTACCCTATAAATAGTTTTCTTTTTCTTTGGGTCAAGGTAGAAGATATTGGTTACAATGTTTAGAGGCTCTTGCATGCATAACTGTTTAGCTTTCAAAGAGCCATATTACTTTGTCTTCTCCTTTGTGTTTGCCTGCAGATTCAGCTTAGTCCAATGCACGAGCACTCTTATTATTGTTCACATCGTTCGATCGTGCAAGTGAAAGGCAACAATGATGATATATGATGAAGTGACTGAGACTGGAAAAGCTGGTATGAACTCTATCTATTTTGTTCTTGTAAATATGACTAGCTTGTCATGCCTGATTCAGCCTTGTTGTGAGAGAACCATGTTTGCAATGACAACTTAGAGATCATAGTTTCTTATGCCATGCTTAACTAGATGAGAGCTTATAATGGTTTGTCTTGAATGCCAACATAGATTTTGAGATGACTATGATGTAGTCTGATAGGTAGGTATTCTCCTTTGAATGATCCAAGTGCCTTGACTTGGCGCATGTTCATGCATGTAGTTGAAACAAAATCAACATAGCCTCTATGATGTTCGTGTTCATGGTGATTTATATCCTGTTCATGCTTGCATCCAATGTTAGTCAAACTCATTGCATCTTGATGACTGTTGTCGCTCTCTAGTTGGTCGCTTCCTAGTCTTTTGCTAGCCTTCACTTGTACTAAGCGGAATACTGCTTGTGCATCCACTTCCATAAACCCAAAAGTTTTTCCATGAGAGTCCACCATACCTACCTATTTGCGGTATCTACCTGTCGTTCCAAGTAAATTTGCATGTGTCATTCTCTAAACCTTCAAGAAATAATCTGTTTTGCATGCCCGAACCGCTCATGTGGTGACAGGGGGCTATTGGGATCTTCCATGTTAGGCGTGTTATCGTCGACATGTGTTTATTCACTGTCATTCACGAGAAAGGGGCCGGTAATTGGAATGCCCAGTTCCACGCTTAAATCGAAAACATAACTGTAAAACAAGACTCCCCCCTTGGATTGATGTTAGTATGGACGGTACCCGAGGATTCGGCTAGCCGTGGAGTGTGATTGATTGGTGGTGGGGGAGTTAAAATTTTACTTTTCTATTTGGGAACCTCCTATAGCATGAGTAGCATGGAAGATATTGAGAACTCTTGGTCATTGCCTTGACAATGAAAGCATGCCACCCAAAATTATTATCTCTATTTTCAAATCTTGAGCTCTGGCACCTCTGCAAATCAATGCTTCCCTCTGTGAAGGGCGTGTCTATTTATTTTCCTGTTGAGTCATCCTCTTCTTATATAAGCACCAATTAGAGAGCACCTCTGGCATTTTTATGCTTTGCTTTTGATTGATATTGAGTATGACTATGACTGGATCTTCGTTGCTATGAATTACAATGTTTAGTCCGCCCTTGATCTTTGAAAGTGCTCTGCATTTATGTTTTGTGGCCTCAGAAAGAGCTAGCGAGATACCACCTATTCATATTGCTTCATGCTTGTTTTGATTGAATTGTTGGTATTTGAAACTCATTATTATTTGCTCGTTAGCTGATTATGCCATTGATATTAGTTTACCGTGAGACATTTGTGTCACTTGCTTATGTGGTTAACTTGTGATCTTGCTGAAATTCTGGTTATGAGTTAGACATAGTTGCAACAACAAGATCAAACAGAGTTTGTCAAAGTTTTTCTTTCTCTTACAGTTTGTCAACTGAGTTGCTTGAGGACAAGCAAGGTTTTAAGCTTGGGGGAGTTGATATGTCTCCATCGTATCTACTTTTCCAAACTCTTTTGCCCTTGTTTTGGACTCTAATTTGCATGATTTGAATAAAACTAACCTGGACTAACGTTGTTTTTAGCATAATTGCCTTGGTGTTGTTTTTGTGCAGAAATGAAAGTTCTCGGAACGTCCTGAAAATTTACGGAGAATATTTCTGGAAAATATGAAAAATACGTGCACAAAGATCCACCGGAGGGGATGGGCCAGTGGGCCACAAGCCCTGTAGCCGCCACCCCCTGGTGGTGGCTAGCAAGCTTGTGGGGCCCACGTGGCCCTGCCGCCCCCAAACTCAGCTCTATAAATTCACTTTCATCCCAGAAAAAATCAAGAGAGAAAATTTCGTCGCGTTTGCGATACGGAGGCGCCGCCACATCCTGTTCTTCATCTGGAGGGCAGATCTGGAGTCCGTTTTGGGCTCCGGAGAGGGGAAATCGTCGCCATCGTCATCATCAACCTTCTTCCCTCTCTAATTCCATGAAACTCTTCATCGTTCGTGAGTAATCTATTCATAGGCTCGCTGGGCGGTGATGAGTAGGATGAGATCTATCATGTAATCGAGTTAGTTTTGACGGGGATTGATCCCTAGTATCCACTATGTTCTGAGATTGATGTTGCTACTACTTTGCCATGCTTAATCCTTGTCACTAGGGCCCGAGTGCCATGATTTCAGATCTGAAATTATTATGTTGTCGCCAATATATGTGTGTTTTAGATCCGATCTTGCAAGTTGTAGTTACCTACTATGTGTTATGACCCGGCAACCCCGGAGTGACAATAACCGGAACCACTCCCGGTGATGACCATATTTTGAGGAGTTCATGTGTTCACCAAGTGCTAAGCGTTGGTCGGGTTCTTTATTAAAAGGAGAACCTTAATATCCTGTAGTTTCCTTTTGGACCCCGCTGCCACGGGAGGGATGGACAATAGATGGCATGCAAGTTCTTTTCCCTAAGCACGTATGACGACACACGGAATGCATGCCTACATCACATTGACGAACGGGAGCTAGCCACATATATGTTGGAATTATGCCCTAGAGGCAATAATAAATATAGTTATTATTATAATTCCTGTATCAAGATAATCGTTTATTATCCATGCTATAATTGTATTGAATGAAGACTTATATACATGTGTGGATACATAGACAAAACACTGTCCCTAGCAAGCCTCTAGTTGGCTAACCAGTTGATCAAAGATAGTCAGTGTCTTCTGATTACGAACAAGGTGTTGTTGCTTGATAACTGGATCACGTCATTAGGAGAATCACGTGATGGACTAGACCCAAACTAATAGACGTAGAATGTTGATCGTGTCATTTTATTGCTACTGTTTTCTGCGTGTCAAGTATTTGTTCCTATGACCATGAGATCATATAACTCACTAACACCGGAGGAATACTTTGTGTGTATCAAACGTCGCAACGTAACTGGGTGACTATAAAGATGCTCTACAGGTATCTCCGAAGGTGTTCGTTGAGTTAGTATGGATCGAGATTGGGATTTGTCACTCCCTGTGACGGAGAGGTATCTCGGGGCCCACTCGGTAATACAACATCACACACAAGCCTTGCAAGCAATGTGACTTAGTGTAAGTTGCGGGATCTTGTATTACGGAACGAGTAAAGAGACTTGCCGGTAAACAAGATTGAAATAGGTATACGGATACTGACGATCGAATCTCGGGCAAGTAACATACCGAAGGACAAAGGGAATGACATACGGGATTATATGAATCCTTGGCACTGAGGTTCAAACGATAAGATCTTCGTAGAATATGTAGGATCCAATATGGGCATCCAGGTCCCGCTATTGTATATTGACCGAGGAGTCTCTCGGGTCATGTCTACATAGTTCTCGAACCCGCGGGGTCTGCACACTTAAGGTTCGACGTTGTTTTATGTGTATTTGAGTTATATGGTTGGTTACCGAATGTTGTTCGCAGTCCTGGATGAGATCACGGACGTCACGAGGGTTTCCGGAATGGTCCAGAAACAAAGATTGATATATAGGATGACCTCATTTGATTACCGGAAGGTTTTCGGAGTTACCGGGAATGTACCGGGAATGACGAATGGGTTCCGGGAGTTCACCGGGGGGCAACCCACCCCGGGGAAGCCCATAGGCATTGGGGGTGGCGCACCAGCCCTTAGTGGGCTGGTGGGACAGCCCAAAAGAGCCCTATGCGCCATACGACGAAAAATTAAAGAGAACAGAAAAAAAGAGGAGGTGGGAAAAGGGGGAAGGACTCCTCCTTCCAAACCTAGTTGGACTCGGTTTGGAAGGGGAGATCTCCCCCCCTTGGCTCGGCCGAAGTCCTTAGGGGTCCTTGGACCCCAAGGCAAGGCTCCCCCTCTTCCCCCTATATATACGGAGGTTTTAGGGCTGATTTGACACAACTTTGCCACGGCAGCCCGACCACATATCTCCAGATCGCGTTTCTGCGGAGCTCGGGCGGAGCCGTGCTGAGACGAGATTATCACCAACCTCCGGAGCGTCGTCACGCTGCCGGACAACTCTTCTACCTCTACGTCTCTCTTGCTGGATCAAGAAAGCCGAGATCATCGTCGAGCTGTACGTGTGCTGAACGCGGAGGTGCCGTCCGTTCGGCACTAGATCGTGGGACTGATCGCGGGACGGTTCGCGGGGCGGATCGAGGGACGTGAGGACGTTCCACTACATCAACCGTGTTCACTAACGCTTCTGCTGTACGGTCTACAAGGGTACGTAGATCACACATCCCCTCTCGTAGATGGACATCACCATGATAGGTCTTCGTGCGCGTAAGAAAATTTTTGTTTCCCATGCGACGTTCCCCAACAGTGGCATCATGAGCTAGGTTCATGCGTAGATGTCTTCTCGAGTAGAACACAAAAGTTTTTGTGGGCGGTGATGTGCGTTTTGCTGCCCTCCTTAGTATTTTCTTGATTCTGCGGTATTGTTGGATCGAAGCGGCTCGGACCGACATTACTCGTACGCTTACGAGAGACTGGTTTCATCGCTACGAGTAACTCCATTGCTCAAAGATGACTGGCGGGTGTCAGTTTCTCCAACTTTAGTTGAATCGGATTTGACCGAGGAGGTCCTTGGATGAGGTTAAATAGCAACTCATATATCTCCGTTGTGGTGTTTGCGTAAGTAAGATGCGATCCTACTAGATACCCATGGTCACCACGTAAAACATGCAACAACAAAATTAGAGGACGTCTAACTTGTTTTTGCAGGGTATGCTTGTGATGTGATATGGCCAACGATATGATGTGATATATTGGATGTATGAGATGATCATGTTGTAATAGATAATATCGACTTGCACGTCGATGGTACGGCAACCGGCAGGAGCCATAGGGTTGTCTTTATAACTAACGTTTGTGCTTGCAGATGCGTTTACTATTTTGCTAGGATGTAGCTTTAGTAGTAATAGCATGAGTAGCACGACAACCCCGATGGCGACACGTTGATGGAGATCATGGTGTGGCGCCGGTGACAAGGAGATCGTGCCGGTGCTTTGGTGATGGAGATCAAGGAGCACGTGATGATGGCCATATCATGTCACTTATGAATTGCATGTGATGTTAATCCTTTTATGCACCTTGTTTTGCTTAGAACGACAGTAGCATTATGAGGTGATCTCTCACTAAAATTTCAAGACGAAATTGTGTTCTCCCCAACTGTGCACCGTTGCTACAGTTCGTCGTTTTGAGACACCACGTGATGATCGGGTGTGATAGACTCAACGTTCACATACAACGGGTGCAAAACAGTTGCGCACGCGGAACACTCGGGTTAAGCTTGACAAGCCTAGCATGTGCAGACATGGCCTCGGAACACATGAGACCGAAAGGTCGATCATGAATCATATAGATGATATGATTAGCATGGGGATGCTTACCACTGAAACTATGCTCAACTCACGTGATGATCGGACTTGAGCTAGTGTAAGTGGATCATGAACCACTCAAATGACTAGAGAGATGTACTTTTTGAGTGGGAGTTTAGCGAGTAATTTGATTAAGTTAAACTCTAATTATCTTGAACATAGTCTAAGTCCACTTTGAATATATTTGTATTGTAGATCATGGCTCACGCGACAGTCACCCTGAATTTTAATACGTTCCTAGAGAAAGCTAAATTGAAAGATGATGTAAGCAACTTTGTAGACTGGGCTCGTAATCTTAAGCTAATCTTACAAGCTGGGAAGAAGGATTATGTCCTTAATGCTGCGCTAGGAGATGAACCACCCGCTACGGCTGATCAGGATGTTAAGAACGCTTGGTTAGCACGTAAGGAGGACTACTCAGTAGTTCAATGTGCAGTCTTGTATGGCTTAGAACCGGGACTTCAACGTCGCTTTGAGCGTCATGGAGCATTTGAGATGTTCCAGGAGTTGAAGTTTATCTTTCAGAAGAACGCCCAGATCGAGAGGTATGAGACCTCCGATAAATTCTATGCTTGCAAGATGGAGGAGAACTCGTCTGTCAGTGAACATGTGCTCAAAATGTCTGGGTACTCAAACCGTCTAGCTGAGCTGGGAATTGAACTCCCGCAAGAAGCTATCACTGACAGAATCCTTCAATCACTGCCGCCAAGCTATAAAGGCTTTGTGTTGAACTACAACATGCAAGGGATGAACAAGTCTCCCGGCGAGTTGTTTGCGATGCTGAAAGTCGCAGAGTCTGAACTCCGTAAAGAGCATCAAGTGTTGATGGTGAATAAGACCACTAGTTTCAAGAGAAACGGCAAAGGCAAGAAGGGTAATTCAAAGAAGAGCGGCAAGCCTGTTGCCAATCCGACGAAGAAACCCAAAGCTGGACCTAAGCCTGAAACAGAGTGTTACTATTGCAAGGGTATGGGTCACTGGAAGCGCAATTGCCCCAAGTATCTGGCTGATAAGAAGGCGGCCAAAGAAAAATCAGGTATATTTGATATACATGTTATTGATGTGTACTTAACCGGCTCTTGTAGTAGTGCCTGGGTATTCGATACCGGTTCTGTTGCTCATATTTGCAACTCGAAACAGGAACTGCGGAATAGATGAAGGCTGGCGAAAGATGAAGTGACGATGCGCGTAGGAAATGGTTCCAAGGTTGATGCAATCGCCGTCGGCACAGTTTCACTTCAGTTACCATCAGGATTAGTTATGAACTTGAATCATTGTTATTTAGTGCCTGCATTGAGCATGAACATTATATCTGGATCTTGTTTATTGCGAGACGGTTACTCTTTTAAGTCAGAGAATAATGGTTGTTCTATTTCTATGAGTAACATCTTTTATGGTCATGCACCTAATGTGAGAGGATTGTTCATATTGAATCTTGATAGTGATACACACATACATAACATTGAGACCAAAAGAGTTAGAGTTAACAATGATAGCGCCATATTTTTGTGGCACTGCCGCTTAGGTCATATTGGTGTAAAGCGCATGAAGAAACTCCATTCCGATGGACTTTTGGAGTCACTTGACACGTGCGAACCATGCCTCATGGGCAAGATGACTAAAACTCCGTTCTCCGGAACAATGGAACGCGCAAGTGACTTGTTGGAAATCATACATACCGATGTGTGTGGTCCAATGAGCGTAGAGGCACGCGGCGGATATCGTTATTTTCTCACCTTCACAGACGATTTGAGTAGATATGGTTATGTCTACTTAATGAAGCACAAGTCTGAAACATTTGAAAAGTTCAAGAAATTTCAGAGTGAAGTTGAAAATCATCGTAACAAGAAGATCAAGTTCCTACGGTCTGATCGTGGGGGTGAATATCTGAGTTTCGAGTTTGGTGCTCACTTAAGACAATGTGGAATTGTTTCACAGTTGACACCGCCTGGAACACCACAGCGTAATGGTGTGTTCGAACATCGTAATCGTACTTTATTAGAGATGGTGCGATCTATGATGTCTCTTACCGATTTGGCATTATCATTTTGGGGTTATGCATTAGAAACAGCTGCATTCACTTTAAATAGGGCACCATCAAAATCCGTTGAGACGACACCATACGAACTGTGGTATGGCAAAAGGCCAAAGTTGTCGTTTCTTAAAGTTTGGGGATGTGATGCTTATGTCAAAAAGCTTCAGCCTGAAAAGCTGGAACCCAAAGCGGAAAAGTGCATCTTCATAGGTTACCCAAAAGAGACAGTTGGGTACACCTTCTATCTCAAATCCAAGGGCAAAGTGTTTGTTGCTAAAAATGGAGCTTTTCTCGAGAAGGAGTTTCTCTCGAGAGAATTGAGTGGGAGGAAGATAGAACTTGACGAGGTTGTCGAACCTCTCATCCCTCTGTATGGTGGCGTGGGGCAAGGGGAAACCTCTGTCGTTGCGACGCCGGTTGAGGAGGAAGTTAATGATGATGATCATGAAACTCCGGTTCAAGTTTCTGTCGAACCACGAAGGTCGACGAGACCATGTGCTGCTCCAGAGTGGTACGGTAATCCCGTCTTATCAATCATGTTGTTAGACAACAATGAACCTGCAAATTATGAAGAAGCAATGGTGGGCCCAGATTCCAACAAATGGCTAGAGGCCATGAAGTCCGAGATAGGATCCATGTATGAGAACAAAGTGTGGACTTTGGAAGTACTGCCTGAGGGCCGCAAGGCTATTCAGAACAAATGGATCTTTAAGAGGAAGACGGACGCTGAAGGCAATGTGACCGTTTATAAAGCTCGACTTGTGGCAAAGGGTTTTTCACAAGTTCAAGGAGTTGACTACGATGAGACATTCTCACCCGTAGCGATGCTTAAGTCCGTCAGAATCATGTTAGCAATAGCTGCATTTTTCGATTATGAAATCTGGCAGATGGATGTCAAAACGGCGTTCCTTAACGGTTTCCTTAAGGAAGAGTTGTATATGATGCAACCCGAAGGTTTTGTCGATCCTAAGAATGCTAACAAGGTGTGCAAGCTCCAGCGATCCATTTATGGACTGGTGCAAGCATCTCGGAGTTGGAACAAACGCTTTGATGAGGTGATCAAAGCATTTGGGTTTATACAAGTGGTTGGAGAATCTTGTATTTACAAGAAAGTGAGTGGGAGCTCTGTGGCGTTTCTAATATTATATGTGGATGACATATTGCTGATTGGAAACAATGTAGAGTTTTTGGAGAGCATAAAGGATTACTTGAATAAAAGTTTCTCTATGAAGGACCTAGGAGAAGCTCCTTACATTCTAGGCATTAAGATCTACAGGGATAGATCAAAACGCCTGATAGGACTTTCACAAAGCACATACCTTGATAAAGTTTTGAAGAGGTTCAAAATGGAACAGTCCAAGAAAGGATTCTTGCCAGTTTTACAAGGTACGAGATTGAGTAAGACTCAGTGCCCAGCAACTGATGAGGATAGAGAGCATATGCGATCCGTCCCCTATGCTTTCAGCCATAGGTTCTATCATGTATGCAATGTTGTGCACTAGACCGGACGTTAGCCTGGCCATAAGTATGGCAGGTAGGTTCCAAAGTAATCCAGGAGTGGATCACTCGACGGCGGTCAAGAATATCCTGAAGTACCTGAAAAGGACTAAGGAGATATTTCTCGTGTATGGAGGTGATGAAGAGCTCGTCGTAAAAGGTTACGTCGATGCAAGCTTTGACACAGATCCGGACGACTCTAAGTCGCAAACCGGATACGTATTTATTCTTAATGGGGGTGCGGTAAGCTGGTGCAGTTCCAAGCAGAGCATCGTAGCAGATTCTACATGTGAAGCGGAGTACATGGCTGCCTCGGAGGCGGCTAAGGAGGGTGTCTGGATGAAGCAGTTCATGACGGATCTTGGAGTGGTGCCAAGCGCACTGAATCCAATAACCTTGTTCTGTGACAACACGGGTGCCATTGCCCTAGCAAAGGAACCACGGTTTCACAAGAAGTCCAGACACATCAAATGACGCTTCAACCTCATCCGCGACTACGTCGAAGGGGAGGACGTAAATATATGCAAAGTGCACACGGATCTGAATGTAGCAGACCCGCTGACTAAACCTCTTCCACGGGAAAAGCATGATCAACACCAGAATTGTATGGGTGTTAGATTTATTACAATGTAATTCGCATGATGATGTGAGGGCTAGATTATTGACTCTAGTGCAAGTGGGAGACTGTTGGAATTATGCCCTAGAGGCAATAATAAATATAGTTATTATTATAATTCCTGTATCAAGATAATCGTTTATTATCCATGCTATAATTGTATTGAATGAAGACTTATATACATGTGTGGATACATAGACAAAACACTGTCCCTAGCAAGCCTCTAGTTGGCTAACCAGTTGATCAAAGATAGTCAGTATCTTCTGATTATGAACAAGGTGTTGTTGCTTGATAATTGGATCACGTCATTAGGAGAATCACGTGATGGACTAGACCCAAACTAATAGACGTAGCATGTTGATCGTGTCATTTTATTGCTACTGTTTTCTGCGTGTCAAGTATTTGTTCCTATGACCATGAGATCATATAACTCACTAACACCGGAGGAATACTTTGTGTGTATCAAACATCGCAACGTAACTGGGTGACTATAAAGATGCTCTACAGGTATCTCCGAAGGTGTTCGTTGAGTTAGTATGGATCGAGACTGGGATTTGTCACTCCGTGTGACGGAGAGGTATCTGGGGGCCCACTCGGTAATACAACATCACACACAAGCCTTGCAAGCAATGTGACTTAGTGTAAGTTGCGGGATCTTGTATTACGGAACGAGTAAAGAGACTTGCCGGTAAACGAGATTGAATTAGGTATACGGATACTGACGATCGAATCTCGGGCAAGTAACATACCGAAGGACAAAGGGAATGACATACGGGATTATATGAATCCTTGGCAATGAGGTTCAAACGATAAGATCTTCGTAGAATATGTAGGATCCAATATGGGCATCGAGGTCCCGCTGTTGGATATTGACAGAGGAGTCTCTCGGGTCATGTCTACATAGTTCTCGAACCCGCAGGGTCTGCACACTTAAGGTTCGACGTTGTTTTATGTGTATTTGAGTTATATGGTTGGTTACCGAATGTTGTTCGGAGTCCCGGATGAGATCACGGACGTCACGAGGGTTTCCAGAATGGTCCGGAAACGAAGATTGATATATAGGATGACCTCATTTGATTACCGGAAGGTTTTCGGAGTTACCGGGAATGTACCGAGAATGGCGAATGGGTTCCGGGAGTTCACCGGGGGGCAACCCACCCCGGGGAAGCCCATAGGCATTGGGGGTGGCGAACCAGCCCTTAGTGGGCTGGTGGGACAGCCCAAAAGAGCCCTATGCGCCATAGGAAGAAAAATCAAAGAGAAAAGAAAAAAAAGAGGAGGTGGGAAAAGGGGGAAGGACTCCTCCTTCCAAACCTAGTTGGACTTGGTTTGGAAGGGGAGATCTCCCCCCTTGGCTCGGCCGAAGTCCTTAGGGGTCATTGGACCACAAGGCAAGGCTCCCCCTCTTCCCCCTATATATACGGAGGTTTTAGGGCTGATTTGACACAACTTTGCCACGGCAGCCCGACCACATATCTCCACGGTTTTACCTCTAGATCGCGTTTCTGCGGAGCTCGGGCGGAGCCCTGCTGAGACGAGATTATCACCAACCTCCGGAGCGCCGTCACGCTGCCGGAGAACTCTTCTACCTCTCCGTCTCTCTTGCTAGATCAAGAAGGCCGAGATCATCGTCGAGCTGTACGTGTGCTGAACGCGGAGGTGCCTTCCATTCGACACTAGATCGTGGGACTGATCGCGGGACGGTTCGCGGGGCGGATCGAGGGATGTGAGGACGTTCCACTACATCAACCGCGTTCACTAACGCTTCTGCTGTACGGTCTACAAGGGTACGTAGATCACACATCCCCTCTCGTAGATGGACATCACCATCATAGGTCTTCGTGCGCGTAGGAAAATTTTTGTTTCCCATGCGACGTTCCCCAACAATATCTCTCCGTGTTATAACTGTTGCATGATGGATATCATCCAAACAAATCACCGACCCATTGCCTACGAGTTTGTCCCACTGCTGCTGTTACTTGTTTTTCTCTGCTGCTGTTACTACTATTGTTGTCGTTGTTACTTGTTTTGCTTTGCTGCTGTTACTACTGTTGCTGCTGTTGTTACTTGCTCTGCTGTTACTTTGTTGTTGGTACTTTGCTTGCAGATACTAATCTTTCAGGTGTGGTTGAATCTGACACATTCAGCTGCTAATACTTGAGAGTATACTCTCACTTCCTGTCCGGCGAATCAACAAATTTGGGTCGAATACTCTACCCTCGAAAACTGCCTCGATCCCAGGCGCTGGTGGGTCATTGCAAGGCAATTTATAATTGTTGAGCAATCGAGAATAGCATTTGTCTAGCCATTGCCAGAGATCTGCTAAACACTTGCCAAGCTTGGAGATGAAGCGACCCAGGGAGGTGACACACCGTGTCAGCTTCTGCATTTCATTGAGGGTTGTGGACGCGCTCATCTTGTTTATGACATTTACCTTTACTGGGTTAGCCTCGATCCCCGGTGCAACACCAGCAAACCAAGTAGCTTGCCTGATGGGACTCCGAAGACGCACTTTAGGGGTTGAGCTTCAAGTTCACTTCCCGCAGGATGGCGAGGGTCTCTTCCAGATCCTCCACCAGGGTCTTTGCTTGGCTTGACTTGACCACGATGTCGTCGACGTAGGCCTCCGCGTTCCTCCCGAGCTGCGGCCCCAAGGCAATATGCATCAACTGCTGGAAGGTTGCCCCGGCATTCTGTAGCCCGAATGGCATACACTCGTAGCAGTATACCCCGCACGGGAAGAGGAAGGATGTCTTCTCGATGTCCTCTATTGCCATCTTGATCTGGTGGTAGCCCGATAATGCATCCAAGAAGCACAGGAGGTCGTATTCCGCGGTGGAGTCCACGATCTAGTCGATGTGTGGTAGCAGGAACGGGTCCTGAGGGCAAGCCTTGTTGGGGTTCGTGAAGTCGATGCACATGCGCTCCTTCCCACACTTCTTCGGGACAACCACCGGGTTGGCCACCCATTCTGGGTAGCGCACCTCCCTTATGACCACTTCTTCTTTGAGCTTGCGCACCTCTTGAGTGATGAACGCCTGCTTCTCCCTCCTTGCCTTTTGCTTTAGCGGACGCATGTTCGGGAACGCCATGAGGTGGTGCTCGATGACGTCCCTCGGAACCCCCACAAGGTCGGAGGCGCTCCAGGCGAACGTGCTCTTGTTCACCGTGAGGAAATCCACCAATGCCATCTCTTGGTCTTGGGGAGATTCGCGCAGATGGTGACGGTGGGAGTGAGGCTCCCTTCATCCACACGCACTTGCTTCGTCTCCGCCTGGTCCTAGGAAAACAACTGCTTCTTCTTCACGGGCTCGATGTCGCGGGCGTCTCCTGGGTCCCCCGCGGCGCGCGCCTCGCCCTAAAGTCGGCACGCGCTGCGGCCGCGGCCTTATGGGATAACGCAAGCACCCGTGAGGCGTCCTTGATGTCCCCCACAACGGCAAGCATGCTGCTGCTCCCTAGCATCTTGACGACGTTGTAGCCCGGGTGCGTCGCCGCCATGAACTGCGCGAGGGCGGGGTAGCCGAGTATAGCATTGTACGGAAGGTGGATATGAGCGACGTCGAAGTCGAGCTACTCGGTGCAGAATTTGGAGCAGGTGTCGAACATGACAGGGAGGCGGATCCGTCCGACGGGAACGACGGATCCCGCCACAACCCCAGAAAAGGGCTTAGAGGGCACGAGCTGCTCTTGGGGCAACCGCATCATGTCGAAGGCCTCCACCGAGATGACTATGAGGCCCGCGCCGCCATCGATGAGGTTCTTGGAGACAACCACGCCGGAGATGGTCGGCATGCAAATCATGGGAAGCGCCCCGGCAGCCGTCGTGGCTTTAGGGTAGTCGTCGGGGCCGAAGGTGACGTCGACCTCCGGCCACACAGGATGTCCCGGGGGCTCGGGCCTTAGACAGGTCGTCCCCCGCGATGCAGGAAATGCTTGTCGTGGCAGATGGAGGGTGGCGCTTGCGCTCCACCGAGAATGCAGGCGACCGTAGGGACGACCCTGCTTTCTCGGACACCGTCTACCACCGCGGATCGGCGGTTGTCGATGGTTGCACTTGCCATGGTGTTGTCGCATCAAGATCTGGTTCCTGCTGTTGGCGTGGAGGCTCCGACACACGCCCCCTACCTGGTGCGCCAAATGTTGGATTTTGGGCTCTGCAAAACCTCTAAGATTCGAACTCAGGGGCGCACGCGGAGGCCACTCAACATATTTGGTTTACCAGGCTCATTACTCGTTGGGAAAGACTAAAGACTCACGGATAGTGAGGGGAGCACAAAACACAACAGTTTACCCAGGTTCGGGCCATCGCGAGGCTTAAAACCCTACTCCTCCTTTTGGTGGATTGCCTCTCACGGAACTAGTACAATGCTCTTAAGCCTTCGGAGACCAAGTGGCTAGGCATATTGCTCTGGGGTTTCCATCATCCAATGCTCTTGCCAAGTATCCCACCCTATCTATTTGTAGCGGAGGCCCGGGTCCTCTTCCCTTATCGTAGGCAGGAAGGGATCCCACAACGGCCAGTTTCGGAGGGAGACAAGGGAACATGCTTCCCCTGTCAAAAGTGGTCTTTGCCTGCAAAGTAGCTGTCGGCGCTGCAGAGACGGGCCCGCGGGTGACGTTTGCCCTACTAGTGGGCGGTGGCGGGTTCGTTGCACCAGAAGGGAAACCTTTGGGACCCCTGTATGCTCCCGTCTCCTTTGCACCGAAGGGGAAACTGCCCCGCTCTGTCATCTGCTGCTCGCATGTCCTTTCCTGGCGTCACCTTTGACTCCTAAGGTTGTGCCTTGCCTCGGAATGTCCGCCGCTTTGGTGGGGTCTGCTACAGCGACAGAGATCTTCTGTCATCTCTTGATCTTGCGTTGGTTTTTCCCTTGAAGAGGAAAGGGCGATGCAGCACAGGAGCAGTAAGTATTTCCCTTAGATTGAGAACCAATATATGAATCCAGTAGGAGAATCTCGTCAAGTCCAGAGTACCTGCACAAACACAAAAGAGCTTGCACCCAACACAATAAAGGGGTTGGCAATCCCTTCAAGATTGATTGCAAAGTGAGATCTGAAGGAGGAAAGTGCAACGAAGTAAAAGTGTAAGGTTGAAAATATGGTGTGAAGTAGACCCGGGGGGCCATAGTGTTCACTAGAGGCTTCTCTCAAAATAGCAAATATTACGGTGGGTGAACAAATTACTGTCGAGCAATTGATAGAACTACGTAAAGTCATGACGATATCTAAGGCAATGATCATACATATAGGCATCACATCCAAGACAACTAGACCGATACTTTCTGCATCTACTACTATTACTCCACACATCGACCGCTATCCAGCATGCATATAGTGTATTGAGTTCATGACGAACAGAGTAAGGCCTTAAGCAAGATGACATGATGTAGAGGGATAAACTGAAATCAATGATGAAAACCCCATCTTTTTACTCTTGATGGCAACAACATGATGCGTGCCTCGCTACCCCTTCTATCACTGGGTGAGCTCACCACACGGTATGAACCCAAAACCAAGCACTTCTCCCATTACAAGAATCATAGATCTAGTTGGCCAAACAAAACCCACAACTCGAAGAGAATTACAAGGATACGAAATCATGCATAAGACAGATCAGAAGAAACTCAAATAAGATTCATAGATAATCTAATCATAAATCCATAATTCATCGGATCTCGACAAACACACCGCAAAAGAAGATTACATCGGATAGATCTCCATGAAGATCATGGAGAACTTTGTATTGAAGATCCAAGAGAGAGAAGAAGCCATCTAGCTACTAGCTATGGACCCGTAGGTCTCTGGTGAACTACTCACGCATCATCGGAGAGGTCATGGTGTTGATGAAGAAGCCCTCCGTATCCGAATCCCCCCTCCGGCAGGGCACCAGAACGTGCCCCAGATGGGATCTTGCAGAGACAGAAGCTTGCAGCGGCGGAAAAGTACTTTCGATGATCTCTTGATTTTTTCTAGGATTTTAGAGAATATATAGGCGGAAGACCTGGGGCAGAGGTGGCCCAGGGAGCCCACAAGCCTGGGAGGCGCGGGCCCCCCTGGCCGCGGCTAGGGGGCTTATGGGGTCCCTGCTGCCCCCTGCCCTGATTCTTAGGCTTCCCGATCTTCTTTTGTTTTGAAAAAAATATTTTTGGAAGTTTCCTTCTTTTTGGACTCCGTTTAAAATCCTCCTCTGAAAGGGGTCAAAAACATGGAAAAAACAGGAACTGGCACTTGGCACTAAGTTAATAAGTTAGTCCCAAAAAAGATATAAAAGGCATACAAAACATCCAAAGTTTGACAAGATAATAGCATGAAACCATCAAAAATTGTAGATACGTTGGAGACGTATCAAGCATCCCCAAGCTTAACTCCTGCTCGTCCTCGAGTAGGGAAGTGATAAAGAATGAATTTTTGATGTGGAATGCTACCTAGCATAGTTGTCCTTTGCAACTTCTTTCATGTGACATGAATGTTCAGATCCGTAAGATTCAAAACAATAGTTTGCTATTGACATGAAAACAACAATACTTCAAGCAAACTAGCAAGGTAATCATGAACTTTCAAAATAACAAGGCCAAAGAAAATTATCCCTCCAAAATCATATAGTCTAGCTATGCTCCATCATCCTCACACAACTAATGTAAATCATGCACAACCCCGATATTGGCCAAGTAATTGTTTTTGCACTCTTACTTTCTCAAACTTTTTATAACTATCACGCAATACATGAGAGTGAGCCATGGATATAGCACTATAGGTGGAATAGAGTGTGGTGGTGGTTGTGAGACAAAAAGGGAGGAGATGGTCACATTGACTTGACGTATCAAAGGGCTATGGAGATGCCCATTAATAGATATCAATGTGAATGAGTAGGGATTGCCATACAATGGATGCACTAGAGCTATAAGTATGTGAAAGCTCAAAAGGAGAACTAGTGGGTGTGCATCCAACTTTCTTGCTCACGAAGACCTAGGGCAATTTTGAGGAAGCCCATCATTGGAATATACAAGCCAAGTTATATAATAAACATTCCCACTAGCATATGGTAGTGACGAAACGAGAGGCTCTCAATCATGAAGAACATGGTGTTATTACGAAGCACAAGTGTGGAAAAAGATAGTAGCATTGTCCCTTCTCTCTTTTTCTCTTTTTTTTATTTGGGCTGTTTGGCCTTTTTTCTCTTTTTTTTATTTGGGCTCTTTGGCCTAATTTTTTATTTCCTCACATGGGGCAATGCTCTAATAATGATGATCATCACACTTTTATTTACTCACAGCTCAAAGCACGGAACGATGATGACTCTATAGGAAATGCCTCCGGCAGTGTATCGGGATGTGCAACGATCTAGCTTGGCGTATGACATTGAAACATCTCGCTAGCTATCTTATGATCATGCAATGGCAATATGAGAGTGTTGGCACAAGTCATGAGACGGAACGGTGCGAATTGCATGACAATATATCTCGGAATGGCTATGAAAATGCCGTAGTAGGTAGGTATGGTGGCTGTTTTGAGGTAGGCATATGGTGGGTTTTGTGTACCGGCGAGAATTGCGCGGCACTAGAGAGGCTAGCAATGGTGGAAGGTGAAAGTGCATCTATACCATGGACTCACATTAGTCATGAAGAACTCACATACTTGTTGCGAATTTTTTTATTAGTAATCGAAACAAAGTGCTAAACGCATACTCCTAGGGGAAGGGTTGGTAGGTGTTAACCATCGCGCGACCCCGACCTCAACACAAAGGATGACAATCAATAGATCAATTATGCTCCGACTTCCTAACATAGCGGTTCACCATACGTGCATGCTACGAGAATCACTAACTTCAACACAAGTATTTCTAGATTCACAACACCCTACTAACATAACTCTTAATATTACCAAATCTACGTCTCAAAACTAATTGAGAGGAATCAAGACTTCTCTTTCTACTCAATGCACATGAAGATGGAGGTTTTTGTATCCTCTCTGGGTACCTATCACCTTTGGGACTACTTTCGTAGCACAAGTCAACTACCAAGTCACGCACCGCCGTGCTCTAAAAGATCTAAGTGAAGCACATAGAGCAAAATGGTCTAGCTCAAAAGATATAAGTGAAGCACGATGAGCATTCTAGCAAAATCACGATGAGTGCATGTCTCTCTCTAAAGGTGTGCAGCAAGGATGATTGTGACACAACAAAAAGAAAAGACTCCTACGATACAATACGATCCAAGCAAAACACATATCATGTGGTGAATAAAAATATAGCTCCAAGTAATGTTACCGATGGATTGAAGACGAAAGAGGGGATGCCTTCCCGGGGCATCCCCAAGCTTAGGCTTTTTGGTGTCCTTCAATTTGGCTTGGGATGCCTTGGGAATCTCCAAGCTTGAGCTATTTCCACTCCTTATCTCTTTGTCCATGAGAACATCACCCAAAACTTGAAAACTTCACAACACAAAACTTAAAAAGAAACTCGTGATAACATTAGCACAAGAAAATAAACTACCACCTCTTTAGGTACTGTAGCAATCTTGATTTCTATTTACATTGGTGTTAGATTACTGTATTCTCACTTTTCCATGGCTAGTACCCCCCCCCCCCGCCCCCGATACTATCTATAGTTTCATCAAAACAAGCAACCAACTCAACAAAAACAGAATCTGTCAAAAACAGACCAGTCTGTAGCAATCTATATACTTCGTATACTTATGGTACCTCACAAATTATGAAACTTTACGACTGCCTGGGAAAAAGGCATATCAACCAGCAGCAAAAGAAATAAACTCAAAATCTCTTTCTGAATAAAAATGAAAAATAATCTCGTGAGCGAAAAGTTTCTGTCTTTTTCCAGCAGGATCAAACAACCATCACCAAGACTAGTCATAAAGGTTTTGCTTGGCTCAAACACAAAAAGAAACACAAAAGACTCACAACAGAATTATGATGGTGTGGACACAACAAAACATAAAGCAAAAAAGCAAAGATAAATTCATTGGGTTGCCTCCCAACAAGCGCTATTGTTTAACGCCCTTAGCTAGGCATTGATAATTCAATGATGCTCACACAAAAGACAAGAATTGAAGAACAACGAGAGCATCATAAAGCATGTAAAAATCACATCTAAGTCTAACGTACTTCCTATGCATAGGCATTTTATAGGAAAACAGATTGTCAAGACAACCAATAGTTACCATATGCAAGGAAGAAGAAAGAGACAATAGCAATCTCAACATAACGAGAGGTAAATTGGTAACATGAAAGTTTCTACAATAATATTTTCCTCTCTCATAAAAATTACATGTGGGATCATATTCAAATTCAATAGTATAGCTATCACAAAGGATATTATTTTCATGATCCACATGCATGCAAAGTTGACGCTCTTCAAAAATAGTGGGATTATCATCAACTAAAGTCATGACTTCTCCAAACCCACTTTCAATAATATTGCAAACATCATATTCATCATGAGGCTTAAACAAATTTTCAAGATCATAAGAAAAATCATCACCCCAATCATGATCATTGCAACCAGTAGTGGACATAGCAAAACTAGCATCCCCAAGCTTAGGATTTTTGCATATTTTTAGCATGATTGTCACTAATAGAATTCATAGTGAAACCATTGCAATCATGGTTTTAATTCAAGGAGCCCTCGTGAATCACTTCATAAATTTCTTCATCACGATTTTCAGATTCACGCATCTCAGGCAAAACTCCATAGAGAAAGTCAAGTGCACTCAACTCACTAGCAATTGGTTCAATATAGTTGGACATCTTGAAAAGATTAGCAAGTGGATGAGGATCCATATCACTAGATTCTTAGCAAGCGAAGATGCAAGCATTTTGAAGGCTTGTAGCACACAAGCAAACGAAAGGCAAACGAAAAAGGCAAATATTTTTTTGTAAATTTTTGTTTTTCAGAAGTGGGGGAGAGCAAAACGAGAGGCACAAAAGGTAAATGCAAGAGATGAGTTTGCGACACTTACTTGGATGAGTTCTTGACTTGATCCTCCCCGGCAACGGCGCCAGAAATTCTTCTGCTACAGCGACAGAGATCTTCTGTCGTCTCTTGAGCTTGCGTTGGTTTTTCCCTTGAAGAGGAAAGGGCGATGCAACACAGGAGCAGTAAGTATTTCCCTCAGTTTGAGAACCAAGGTATCAATCCAGTAGGAGAATCTCGTCAAGTCCAGAGTACCTGCATAAACACAAAAGAGCTTGCACCCAACGCTATAAAGGGGTTGTCAATCCCTTCAAGATTGATTGCAAAGTGAGATCTGAAGGCGGAAAGTGTAAGGCTGAAAATATGGTGTGAAGTAGACCCGGGGGCCATAGTGTTCACTAGAGGCTTCTCTCAAAATAGCAAATATTACGGTGGGTGAACAAATTACTGTCGAGCAATTGATAGAACCTTGCAAAGTCATGACGATATCTAAGGCAATGATCATACATATAGGCATCAGGTCCGAGACAAGTAGACCGATACTTTCTGCATCTACTACTATTACTCCACACATCGACCGCTATCCAGCATGCATCTAGTGTATTGAGTTCATGATGAATAGAGTAGCGCCTTAAGCAAGATGACATGATGTAGAGGGATAAACTCAAACCAATGATGAAAACCCCACCTTTTTACCCTTGATGGCAACAACACGATGCGTGCCTCGCTACCCCTTCTGTCACTGGGTGAGGTCACCGCACGGTATGAACCCCAAACCAAGCACTTCTCCCATTGCAAGAATCATAGATCTAGTTGGCCAAACAAAACCCACAACTCAAAGAGAATTACAAGGATATGAAATCATGCATAAGAGAGATCAGAAGAAACTCAAATAAGATTCATAGATAATCTGATCATAAATCCACAATTCATCGGATCTCGACAAACACACTGTAAAAGAAGATTACATCGGATAGATCTCCATGAAGATCATGGAGAACTTTGTATTGAAGATTCAAGAGAGACAAGAAGCCATCTAGCTACTAGTTATGGACCCGTAGGTCTCTGGTGAACTACTCACGCATCATCGGAGAGGTCATGGTGTTGATCAAGAAGCCCTCCGTATCCCAATCCCCCTCCGGCAGGGCACCAGAACGTGCCCCAGATGGGATCTTGCGGAGACAGAAGCTTGCGGCGGCGGAAAAGTACTTTCGATGATCTCTTGATTTTTTTCTAGGATTTTAGGGAATATATAGGCGGAAGACCTAGGGGAGAGGTGGCCCAGGGATCCCACAAGCCTAGGAGGCGTGGCCCCCTGGCCGCGGCTAGGGGGCTTGTGGGGTCCCTGCTGGCCCCCTGCCATGATGCTCACGCTTCCCGATCTTCTTCTGTTTCGGAAAAAATCTTTTTGGAAGTTTCGTTCCGTTTGGACTCCGTTTAAAATCCTCCTCTAAAAGGGGTCAAAAACATGGAAAAAACAGGAACTGGCACTTGGCACTGAGTTAATAAGTTAGTCCCAAAAAATATATAAAAGGCATACAAAACATCCAAAGTTTGACAAGATAATAGCATGAAACCATCAAAAATTATAGATACGTTGGAGACGTATCAGGGTCCTGAGGAGGCCTCGTGCGGGTCTTGATGCCGTTCCTCCTCGTGGGGCATGGCCCCTCACGAGGGCCTTGTCGAGCCTGTTAATGCTTGGTCGATGGAGCGGGCTAGCCCTGGGTCGCAGACATGCGAGTCTGGGTACCCCCGTTCCCAGAACGCTGACAAAGAGGAAGAAGTTGTGTTTGTTAATGATGCGAGAAAGCAAAAAAAGAAAAGCAAGAAGCAGAAACGGGATAGAATTGTGCGAACATGATGCAAAGACAAGATGGTTGTAGAATTATTGCATGGCCGTTGGGTAGTGATTTACTTTGTTCGTGAGCACAATCATCCATTGGTTGACAAGCCATCCTTGATTAAGTACATGCGATCAAACCAAGGGATCCCTCCTGAAGAAAGGGCCTTTCTCAAACATCTCCACAACAACAATTTAACTACAGGTTTGTCAAACCAGTCTTCAATTGCCTTTGATTAGTGTGTGAATTTCTCAAACCCTAGCCAAAAGTTTGCTTGACATGTATGTGTATTAATTGGGAAATTTCTCTTCTCCTAATGAACTTGCCTTTAATTAGTGTGTGATTTGTTCAAACCCTTTCCAAACTATTTGCCTTATGTTGCTTTATATGTCTTCCTCATCATTTTTGTAACCCAACATCAATGATTTGCCTATATAAGCTCTGTTTTTTGCTTGAAAATCAAGTTTTTTTGCTTGCCTTCTCCATAAATGTATGTTTCTTCTGAAGTACTTTTGGGAAAAAAAATGGTTTAGGATAACCTGCATCTATGACTTTACCTGCAGGTCAAATGATGCACATCATGGTGGATTACTATGGCATGGAGCCGATTGTCCCTTATGGCACCAAACACATATCAAACCTAAAATCAGAATTGAAGAAGAATACAACGAAAGAAGGTGATATGATTGAGACGATTGTCTACTTTAAAGATCAGCTAAAAGAGGACGAGGAATTCTTTTACAAGATAAAGTATGATGAGGAGGACAGGGTGGAGAACATTTTCTGAGTTGATGGTGCAACAATAAAGGCTTATGTAGAGGTGTATCGTGACCATCTCATTTGATACCACATATATGACAAACACGTATAACATGTCGTTTGCACCATTTATTGGGATTAATAGACATGGGCAATCATTCATGTTGGGGTGCGGTTTTGTGAGGCAAGAGTTGGCTACAAGCTTTGATTAACTATTTGTGTCATTTCTTGAGGAAATGCATGGTTTAGCACCAACCAACATCATAACTGACCAGGACATGGCGATGTCACAATCAATTAAAAGGATGTTCCCAACAAGTATCCACCATTGTTGTCGTTGGCATATAATGAAAAAAGATCAAGAGAATCTTGGAACCTTGTTGGGGCGAAACACTGCATTGTCAGAAGATTTCAATAGCTGCATTGACTTTAGCTTGACGTCGGAGGAGTTTCAGACAACATGGGGTGCTTTGATGTTGAAGTATGAGGTTATGGCTAACATGCACTTTGAGACCCTATACAAATACCGAGAAACATGGGTTCCTTGCTACCTCCAACACCAATTCTTTCCATTCCTGCAATGGACCCAACGTAGTGAGGGATTCAATGTTGTCCTCAAGCGATATGTGAACCTACACAATTTCACTCTCAACTTTGTCAACCAATATTCAAAAATCTAGACTCACATACTTGTCCGAGAGGGTGGGAAAGACTACCGGACAGAGCATTTGCACACTGAAATGTGTTCGTCTTACACATTGAGAGGCAAGCCTATGATACATAAACTAGGGACTTGTATGTGAAGTTCTGCAACGAGTTCAAGCTGACTGATAGATATGATGTACGGCCCCATGGAGGTCACGTGTATGAGATCTACCCCAAGCAACCTAAACATGGGTTGCGAAGCACGGTTCTAGGAGTTATTTCGCGACAACAGAGACTAATTCTGGAGAATACACTTGTGAGTGCTGCAAAATGGACAGACACGGCGTGCTTTGCTGCCACATCTTGAAGGTTTTGACCCAACTTGGTATCGATGAAATTCCAGCAAAGTACATTCTTTGAAGATGGTCACCTAATGCAATTTCTAGTGCACCCCCTTATGTCGAAAGTCAGCCCGATGAGTTGCCAGCACACACCAAGAAAGAACTCAGGCATGCAAACTTGACAATGGACTTTGCAAGCCTTGCTCGTGTTGCTAGTGGGTCGGATGCTGCTTCAAATATTGTGAGGATACATATGCGTGCAGCTCACACTAAAATAAAACATTTGAATTTGTCGAGGAAGAAGAAGCAAACAACACCTAACAATGGCTCCCCTAGTGCTCCACCATCATCAAGCGATGCTTGTGTGCGGCAACCGCGACCGAATGGTCGTCCAATTACCGGCGCCCCTCCACCACCTCCTACTACACATGCACAACCCCCACGTTCCTCCACGCAGCATTCCACTACTTCTGCACGACAACAGAAAAAGCAGCCCAATGGCTGATATTTCTGGAGTTCTTGCAGAACCCCCGCTGGGATTCACACCTCAACACACACGATCTACACCATCGCCAAGAGGGATTACACCGACAACAAAAGGGCCCGCATCATCGCCAAGAGGGGCTACACCAATTCTTGCACAACCCCTACTAGGCTTCACACCTCAACCCAAAGGACATGCACCACCGCCAAGAGGGACTATAGCGACAACCATAGGGCCTGCACCACCAAATTGGTGGCCTACATAGCTACCCAGCGGTGCAGCACCACTACCAAGGTGTCCTGTAGCGCCAAACTGGTGGCCAGCAGCAACACCCAGGGTGACTGCCCCGCCATTTCCATTAGGATTTCTGCAAGTCCCATGTGGATCTGGACAACACCCTAGTTCTTCTATACCACAACAAAAGAGTGGAGCTCTTCTATCGACTTCTTCTACAACACCACCTTATGGAGATGCACAGTCACTGATACAATTTTTCGGTGATGGAAAGTAGACAAGTGCTTCTACAGTCGAACAAGACCTTGGATATCCTACTACAGTGACTGACCCACCAATACCTAGAGACCCACCAAAATCGACAAGCAAAGGAAGGGCAAAGACTAAGAGGATTCAATCAACACTTGAGCTACACCGGAAAAAGAAGAACAAATGCAGTTACTGTAGTTTTGTTGACCACAATTCTGCACTCTGCCCAACAAGATTGGTATAAAAATGACAATCCGCAGAGCAAAGAAGGTGGAGATGTTGGTTGGAAGGTGGATATGATGGTTGCCAATAAAGAAATGGGATGTGTGTCTCACACTACCAAAATATGCGTTTTGTAATGCTACTCCTTGTTAGGCCTCATTTGTGTTCCGTGATTTCCAATACATGAAACTTCCTATGGACAAGTCTGTTTAAATTTTTTTTTCAGACATTTGTGTTTTGTTTTGGAGAAAATATCTTTGTCTTGAGTTAGAAATCCTAGCAAGTTGCAATAATGATTCAGGCAACTACAAGTGTGTGATAACTGACTATGAAAACACACAAAAATTAAAACACACACCCACATGAAAAAATGTAGGAAAGAATTTGATTTTCAAGAAACTCTCTGGTTGACAAAAAATACAGGAAAATAATGGTTATTGTTGTTGCGAGTATATTCACAAATTCAAGCAACTTCTAGTTTTTTTAAACCTTGTACTATATTTAATGATAAAAACTCACTTATGGCAGTTTTAGGATGTCTTTCCAAGGGGCCTTGTTGTATTCGATGTTGACCTAGTTGCTTGTCAATTTCTTCCTGATCTTCGGGATGTCATCGGGTGTGATTCTTGGAATAGTCCTTGCCACCCAACCAGTCGTTAAAGTAAGAGCATAAACCCCACAGCCGAACTTGTGCACCAAAAAAATCCCACAAAAAACATGTTATTAGGTGGGTATTTCTTTATATGTAGTAAAACTTGAATGGAAAAAATAAATAAACAAAAATGGCCAGAACAAGCTAGCAGATCGCAAAAACTATGGTTTTGGGTGGTGTGATCCAACATACTCATTGTTTTGTTCTGGTACTTCAATGTTGAAAAGTTTAAAATTATCCATGATAATGTGAGACTTGGGGTAGTGCGTCTCCCATAGAGATCGAACACTTGCGACCATATGCCTTGCGCATTTGTCCAGGGTCTTGTTTTCATGTGTCCTACATGAATCAAGCACCTCAAACTTTTGGTCTCGTAAATTCACATTGAGAACCCAATAATGGTTTCCTGTAACTGGCTTGCTTTCATCAATGTTCTCTATGACAGGGAACATAATCTGTAGGAGGAGGCAACAGAAAAAGGGTTACTAAAAAATGTAACCATGTTTCAGTCTTTTGATCTATAACAATTTAGTGTTTTTACGCTAAGGCAACTGGAAAACATATGTTGGGACAAAACTCTATTTACTTGTGAAAAACACGCAAAAAACAACTCCATCCACCCAACACACCCCCTAAATGAGTGTAAGCAACTTGTGTTGCTATACCAGGAAAAGGTCATGCATGCATTGCAATCAATTTATAAAAATGAAAAACTGCGGTTAATCAAATTGTATTTTTGCTCTATGGCAGTATTTCACAAGTACGTAAGCAACCTGAAAAACATATATATGTGTGAGGGGTGATGTGTGTCAATGTTATAGGCAACTTATGTCATCCACTAATGCAAGTACTAGCATTAGTGTAAGCAACTTCTTGCACGTTCTCTAAAAATGTACTCACTTTTTACATGCCATTGTTGCTACAAAAAATAAAAGAGAAGAAAACAATGAGTAACAATTTGATTGACCATGTCTTTACGGTCCAGCCGGTTGGATTTGTTGAATCTTGCCACAAACTCTTTGTTGTCTAACATAATCTGCAGCAACCATGTTTGGCAAACAAAGAAAAGGGAAATACACCTATAACAGAAGGGCTAGCAAAAGTAGGAAAGGGAAGACTTGAAAAATGCAGACATGGCTACCATTTTATTACCGAGAATCTTAGGGGCATCACCACCTTCTTTGAATCTGGCGGTAAGTTCATCATGATGGACTATACACCAGCTTCAACTACATGGGATAACATGAATCCTTCCTTTTTCATTTAGTTAGCAAGCTCCCTCACAGTGACATGGTGTACACGATAGTCAATTACCTTAGGGTTGAAGTAAAAACAAAAAACCAATGAAAAATTCATGTTGTTAACATGTTGCTCATGATGTAGAGCAAGTAGGTTATGATTAAAATCATTGCTATCATACTATTTTCTATTCTAATTGCCTGATGCTTGTGTATGATATGCCTACATAACACTACAAATGTTGCCTGAAACAAGAAAAATGGCTTTGACATCATTTTACCTGGTGTCAACATCTGGTGAAGCTTCTTCATTTAATTTCCCATGCAAAATAACCGATGCATACAACCTGTTGACATCTGGTTTGCATTGAAATTATTTTCTCTCGTTGTAGTCCATGAAAGGTGACCTCATCCACTGTGGTGGCTTGATGATTCTTATCTCAAATTGATGGGTGACAAGCTCTCTAGAGCTACTTCTACTGTAATACTTGCTACCTGATCCTTCTTCTACTTGATTAGAACTTTTTTGGTGTGGATAACACATCTTGCAACTGGTTAGCCAATGCATAAGCTCCAAGAAACTCTTCGGACCCTTGATCTAGTTCTTCACATGTTTCAATGCCAGCTCCAAGGTCATAACCATCAATGTCATCAAGTATTTGTATGAACTCCCGATATGCCTGAGTGCTTGCCCCATCACCTTCCTGTACTGCCCAACTGAAAATTCTGGACTAGAAACATCATTTAAACCGGGGAGAAAGATGGGGTTGGGCAGTACTCACGTATAAAATTGTTTGATGATATGCTATTGATTTGATGAATCCGTCGTCCATCTGTCTGTGATGGAATCAAAATGGATGACTTGCTGCATGAGCTCTTTGCAAACTTGTTGCTTGGAGCGGCACACCTAGCTGTTAGCCCACTGATATCCAGAACATTTATTTCTAGAGCATTTCTTATGTTCTCCTTGAAATGTAGGGGTTGACGGTTCTCTTTGTTACCATCACACAAGTTGGATCTTTTTCCTTGAGGAGTGACTGTTTGGGAAAACTGGGCAACAGAAGTTGAAGTTGCACATATTTTGCTCAATGATTGTAGCAACCTTACCTTCGTATTGGCACTCTTCAGTGAGTGGTCATCACATAGAGTTGCATCATCTCAGGAACGGGTGGGTGACATAGAACAAATGTTTTCTTGCTTCTTATCCTGACCTGCATCTAATAATATACCTCGTGCTCGTGCTTTCAACTTGTGATCTTTAGCAACATTTGGATGGGTGGGCATTTGCGCTTGACTGTTTATCTCACCGAATGGTTGCCTAGAACAAATGTTTTTTGTGTTTTCGGACATTCATGCCGCCACTTCAACTGTTGCTTGTCGTGCGCAATCTAGGTTGCAACGCAAGATTTGACCAATAGTTTTTGTAACTTGCTTCTTTATTAGGCTGAGTTGCCAAACTTTCTATCACAATTGCTTGGCATATGGATTGATTGTTCTGAACATGACTTTGAACTGACACTGTTGGTACTCAATCCACCGCCCCTTGTCGCATCGTAATCCATCAGATGTTGTTGTTGTGCTTGATGCTGCATTCACTTCCACCTGGGTCTTGCAACTGACAAAACTTGCCTCTTTAGCAATGGAGTTGCCTGTTTTTTGTGCTGGAAATGGCGAGATTTCTTAATAGTTGTGTGCCTTTGTTTGGCACCATGCCATTGGAGGTTATTTTTAGCACACCTTTCATATAATTCCTCTGCAGTTGTTATAACTACTGTTGGCTCCAATATGAAGCTGACATTCTTCTTATTCTTTGATGGGAGAGGTGGTAGTTGACTCTCTACACCTTTCTTTGCTTTGTCGCCCAAATCATGCATTGCACCAAGTTCCTTCATCATTATCTTGCAAGTGGCTTTTGGGAATAATTCTTCTAAGTTCAATGTGCTAACTTCCATCGTCTCTAATCCCATCAAAAGCTCTTCAAAAGCCTTCCTCGCTTAACATGCGATTGATGGCTCATCAAGGACTTCTTTTCACTTGAATAAGTGGTATAGCTGGCAGTCTATTTTCCTGCTCCAACATGATGACATCTCTGATGTTGATTGGACAACAGTCATCAAGATCTTTAGGTGTAATGTCCTTCTTTGAAGCAGAAACTGCAGTGTGCATTCCTCATCATCGTCACTATCCGTGTTGCGAGTTGTCCATCATTATTCTCGTTGTTCGCACCACCATCGTTGTGGTCATTGTTATTGCCTCCGCTTCCATCCTCATCAAACTTGTCGCCCCCCCCTTCCCATCCTCCTCCTTATCTTCTTCCATATCACTGCCTTTATCCATATCATCGTCACCATCATCGTCACCATCATCATCTTCTCCTTTATCTTCATCCACTTCCTTTTCTTCGCTTTCTTTCTCTTCATCATTTTTCTCTCCCTCATCTTCCTCTTGCTCAACTGTACTTGTCACTATAACAGTTGGCTGCACTTCCACATCCTTGCCAGCAATGTCATCCACATCTACTTGAACATCTTGTTCCAATTCACTGGTACCTGCTTTCTCACTAGAGTTGCGCCCAACATGTCCCCTTCAGAACTGGTCATCATCATCGTAATCTGAGTCTCCATCACTATCGCTCTCAGTTTTATCAGCATCATCATCTCATTCCCCGTTGTCCGACCTGTATGACTCTACTCCACTGGGTAAGCTATCATTGCCTTGTTCGCTTTGCACACTTTTGCTATCACTGAGCAAATCTTTGCTGGTTATTTCCATTGTTTTTTGCCTGCTTGTTCCCATTTTCCTAGGTTCTGCCCTCCTTGTCCCAGCTTCATCATCATGAATCCTGTCGATTTTGTACACACATTTTCCAACTGAATGCAAAATATCAGAACACATTTCGTGCACCATATCCGATACTTCTTTTGTTTCTGCAAAACAGATACAGAAACAAATGGAAAATAGGTTTAGATAATCATACACAAAATAAAGCATATTTTAACAACTAAGATTTTCCTAGAAAAAATGGGTGACTTGCCTACAGAAATGCATTAGCTTATCTATAAAAATCATTGAACAAAAAGGAGTTCCTTGAAATAATGGAGAAAAAGATTAGTCCAAAATATTTAAACATTGGACTTGCCAAAAAAATGCTTGACTTTTATGCAAAAAAAGGTTTCCTTAATAATTGCAACAAACTGTATTGAGTTGTGTACATAAATTTCATGAGGGTGCCACCACTGAAAATAAGGCACGTAATTATGTGACGTAATAGAAAGTGAGGTTGCCTACTTAACTGTAAGAAAATGCTTACATAAAAGTTTAAAACTTCCATGGTAAAACATAACAAATTTAGATTATAAAAACAGAAGCAAAATTCCTAACTGTAAGGAAACAAACACTAAATAAATGTCTTACTTCTTTATTATATGAGCCGGGTAATCTCGCGGCAACAAATTTTGTGATGTGATCCATGCTTCCAAACAATCTGTCGTCCGCACACTGGGAAAATCAGTCTTGAGCTGATTTCATTGTTGGTACCAAAAAACAAAAAATGTGAGTACAAGAGATCCATGAGAAGTAAGTGTACCACTTGCTCACAGAACTAAAATTGCGTGATGTGCTGGTTGGATACTGACATGTTAAAACATTACAACTATCGTAAAAAGTTCCCCCTAAAAGTTGAAATGAATCACTAACCTAAACAATGAGTTAGCCACCCCCAACCTTATGCCTTATAAAAACATATTGTGTGCATTATCAAAATATGTCTTGCATGCTTGTCCTAATACTGAATTTCAAAGTTGTCTGACCAAGCTTATAAGACTTGCCAGGCTTAAATATATGACTTGCTTGTTTTTTTATAATGCTATGTCTTGCATTTCAAAAAAATGCAATAGAGAAAAATTATATGCATGACCAAATAAAACACAGGTGGGGCAATAAAAAAACGCACCCGTAGTTTGCCATACTGACCCGGGCCCTTCTTATCCTTCTTCACAACTTTTGGAATTAGATCTGAGTTTCAAACAAAAACTCTTGGCCTTAAACTTGGTATAGGTTCATCCACATCCAATGAATCTAGATACAACAACTGCATGTGAGATAACAAAATGAATAAAAATCACATGAATTCCCCACAAGAGCCAACAAAAAAATAGAAAAAATGGGCAAATCAGGGAAAAGGGATATGCACTTACTACAAGATGAAAAACACATGAGCATACAACATTCTTTTTGACACCTGCTACTGTAAATGTTGCCTTTAGCTGATCAACAACAAACTGGTAAACATTCGTCTATGTTATACCATTGACATCCATAACATCAGAGAAGCTTTTAGGCGAGACGTTTAGATTTGTTGTTGGTGCAAGGAAGCAGGGAAAGACAACTGCTAGCCAAGCACGAAGAAAGTTGTCGTTGTAAGCTCCATCCATATCTTCAATCATATTACACCATGCCATGAGCGTAGGTGAGTTCTTGGAGGTATTATTGCAGATGTTGTAAATGGCCTTCGTGATTTCAGGTCGATTCTCGAAGCAAACCTTCCTACCCCTATTTGGCAATCCCCATATTCTATGCACGCTCACTGCATCTATCGAAATATTCCCCATGTCTAGTATAACAATTTGGGACATCTCACGGTCATAGTGCTTCATGATCCATTGGCTGAGATCTACATCCATGGTAGTGCCTCCGAGGTCCAACGAACCACCGAACCCTTTGCTAATAATGAGAGGAATAAGCGTTTTGTTTAGTTTGTACAACCTTGCAGGCGATCCCTTGTTCCTAAAAACTTGAAGAAATAAAACAAAATCATCAAAAACCCTATTAAATGATATGATCATTTCGTATACAATTATGTTGGTTAGCAACTCACAAACAATAAATTGGGAAAATGCAGTAGAGAAAAGAGGCAAATACTGTATTACCTCATTTCCTACAGTCTTCTCTCGCTTTGTTTTTGTGGGACAATCTTCAACGTCTTTGTCAGGCTCAGGGGTGTCTTCGTCATTCTCCTGGTCATTATTAGTGTCTTCACGTAAGTCCACGTTACTATCAATGTACCCAATCATGGGCAACCCACAAGTTGCAGTCAGTTTTGAGCCTCTCCGACGATGCTTGTACCCAATCATGTGCAGATCAATACGATCCTATGAAAACAGAAACATGAATCATCGACACCGCACCATAGAAAAAACAAATGCCAATTATATGCAGCACATGAACATCAACACCGTAAAATAGGATCTTATGAAAATGAATCATCAATACCTTTGTTTCGGTTGTTTGATTATCTGTGGTAACATCATGAGGTTGAGCATTGGGGTTTACTGACAGGCGGTCTCCCTTAACACCCTTACTGCTCCCATCCATTAATTCCTGCATGCATTGGTGCATAGTTAACTACTTCACGGGCCGGTGCTTCATCTATATTAGGTAGAAACATTGACAATAACATGCAACTAAATAAAACAACTATCACAAAACAAACTACACTAAAAACCATCACAAACAATGCGGAGATGACATCCATCTACTAGGAAAAAACATTAACAAAAAGAAGCAACTAAAATCAAAACAAGTTAACAGCTAAAACACAAAACACTAATGCACAAGCAAGTTTACATATATGTATTAGGCGGAACAATGAAAAATAACACGCAACTACTAAACAACTATTACAACATCACCTAAAAATGCAACAAATGCACATGCAAGTTGACATCCTTGAGTTAAGCAAAAAAAACATCAAGTAGTAGACAACTAACAAAACAGATGTTAGGCAAATTGCACAGAAAATTGCATACAATAATCGACACGTGTACCATAAAAAACAAGAAGAACAATGTCACTAAACTATAAACAGGACTCAAATGCCATGTGACATATGTGTCGTACATATCTCATAGAACCCCTAGCAAAAAAGCATCAAAAAGCAAGCAATAGCTACTTCAAAATCCCCTAATCCAAGCGATATCTAGTGCCCCTCCACCATCTCGATAGCTACCACTACTACTTCGACCACGATGTCAGGAATTTCATCCCGGATCTCACAAAACGTCGAACTCCTCCTCAAATTGAAGCTGAAACTAGAATCCCCAAATCCTGACTCCCCGGAATCTCAATCTACATGTGCACCACCGCACCGGTTCTGCAAGCAAATAAGACTACCAGGACCACATGCAAGCAAGCACACTATGCGACCCCTCCACCACGCACATAGAGGAAAATGACAGGGGATGCTGCAAGCTGACTGAGAAGCAAACTACCGAGGTTACGACGTCGATTTCGACCTCTTCCATCACCGCACCATCGCTCCTTCATACACCTTGCTAGCCGTCGTTCCTCTCCCTCACCGGTAGATCTGGTCCCTACGCGGCCTAGAGCATCACCATTGCACCAAATGCTCGGACGCTCACTAGAACACGGATCCTACGGCTGGAATCGTCGCGCGATAGAAGGAAGGAAGAAGGGATGGCGAGGAATCGCCGAATTCGTCGCCGAAGAAGGGAGAGAGAGGAGCGGCAGTTCGAATGCGAAGAGTCGCTTCTCTCTGGTGGGGGAGGGTGGTGAAAGCGACGTGGCGTGGATACGGACGCACGACTGGGACGACCGCGCGACACCTGCATTAAAAGGGCCGGACTGGCTATCGTCCTGACTGAGCGGCACCTGTGCTACCGATCGATTGATCGAACGGCACGCGAGGGTGTGCGTTCGGGACAAACAACAAGCACACAAACACTTTTTAGAATTTGGTTTGTTGTATAAATATGATACTTGTTGTAAACACGCAATTTGGTTGACTAACTCGGCGGTAGAGCAACCGGATCGTAACGATAACGACCATTGCAAAAAGTGTTTGTTGCAATCCAAACGAGCACAACATAGCGCTTGTGCCAAAAGCTGGCTGACTTGGTGATAGATCGGACGGTTGTCTCAGCGTCATCGGCTGCCTGCCGATCTGATTTAGGCGGCGTTCGGATTCCCTCCGCTCTCCTGTTAAAAATTTTGAAGCTGGACCAAGCTGGCTTCGCTCACTCCGTGGAGCAGAGCATTGCCGAACAGTGCCTTAATCTTTACGCGGCCGACTCGTAGAGCCCAACTAGAAAACGCTCCATCCTCTCACAAAAACAAAGGAAAAAAAACTGGGAAACGATCTAAAGTCGTCTAAACCCCCTGGAAGGAGGGGGAAATCCCTAATAACCCCCGCTCGCCTTTCCACGGCGAAAGGCATCCCGGCGGCGATGGCGGCGGCCGCGGCAAGGTCCGGATCCCGGCGCTTGTTCTCCATATCCGCCCTGGTGCCTCCGAAGCCGCCAACCCCTCCCCCGAAGGCAGACCCCTTCGCCAGCCTCTTCATCCCCGGTTTGATTCTTTCTTCCCCCTCCCCTTCTCCGTCTCCCATTATTTCCCCTCTCAGCTTTCCTCGCATCTGGAGATATTCGCTTTACTAACAGGGGAGTGGTCTTGCGGGATTCGCTAGAGTCAGGTAGGTTTCGTTTTGGCTGGGCAGTTCTCTAGTGAGGGCTTGATTATATAAGCTGGCGTCTCGGACATTAGACAACTTTTTGGTAGCACGCTCACAAAGTTTACATATTCAGTTATGCTGTTGCAGCATTGCTTATTCAAGCCCTGCATTCATTTATGGGTTCGGACTGCTTTATGATTACCCTATTTATTCAATTTATATAGATCTAATAGTTTGAAAAAAAAAACATACAGACCCATGGAGTAGTTGCAAATCATGGACATGAATTATGTTGAGTAATCCGAGCATATACATTTTCCGGCATTGTTCATATGATGCGATTAGATGTACTCTGTTCTGCATCCGTGGATAATTAACTCTGAACCATATGATCAAATTGTCTGTTTTTTCTGGAAGAGTTAGACCTTGTGAAAGATACTCCATACCTTGCTTAGATGGAAGATAAAGATGGACCTATACACGAATCCAACCACATTTGTTCAATTCAGTCTCACGCCAAACCGCGTCCTGACAAACTCTATGAGTCTTCTGTTTATCTGTGACGAAGCCAACATCAGAGCACTGTGATGTTAGATGAGCATCTTTCTCTTTGAATCATAAAAATTCTGCAGGATCATGGAATGGAAGCTGACCACTCTTCTGAGATTCTATCATTCAACTGTTTGAGCTGAGACTACATATTGAAACTGAAAGATCAGTTGAATCAATAATGGACTAGCAGAACAGCGGCCTTGTTTGCAGGCTGCATAATCCTGATTCTAACTACAATAGCAATCCCAATATCTCTCCACTTTCTCTGAAGGCGCCTCTGTTCCATCTTTTGTTTCTTCTGCTTCTCCCTGTCAACTTTATTATTTTCATTTAAAATGCCATCACCAGCAGCGAAGGTGGTGATTGACTAAGCATCATAAATTAGACCAGTGATGTTTCCCACTAGCAAATACCAAATATTAAGCAGTTCGCGAGGAGATTGTGACATTAAACCAAATATTCGGTTATCTTAATTTGAGGCTGAAACTTCTCCAATCTTGGTTCTTGCTTAACTTTATAACATGACAACCAGAAAATACTTTAGTAAGTACCAATTAAAGCCAGTGTAGTTATATAAACACCCTGGTGAGTACCATTTAAAGATATTGCAGTAACAGTGCAGTGATTCTTAAAATTTATCACAAGTTGTAATTATATGCGTTAAATGTATTTCATCATATAGTTCCGCTTTCTATTTTGTGTCTTTTATTACACTTGGAATCTTATGTTTGTTACCCCTGTTTGAGTTGTTTCCATTCATGTTGAACCTTCTGGTGTACGTAACGTCTGGATTATGATAGTATTAACAATGATTTATAGGGTTAAGCAAGCGAACAACAACTGATGGACTTAGGGAAGCTTTTGCAAAGTCTGGTGAAGTTGTGCATGGTATGTTTCTCTTATATATTTAAACATTCATTCTTCACATGCTTGTATTCGTGCACTAGTTCTGACATAATTGAGGACTAAGTACAGCAAGCAGATATAGCAAAGCACAGTAATTTATGTCGTGAGTTCATGCAATACTATACAATTTTACCAGAACTATTGCATGGATATAATGCAGTCAAGATTTTGTTGTTTTCTCCTAACACCTTTTAGCTATTAACTAATCCATGGTATAATGGCATATTCTGCCATTATCATGTGTCTATGCCTAACTTATGCCTTAAGTTCTTGTAATTTTTCAATTTGCCATAAGAATCATTAAGAATAGCTTACAAACACTTGTTTAGTGAATCTTCCTTGAAAATATTTGCAATAATACAAATATGAGCTTTCTACCCTTGATCAAACCAGCTAGAATGAAAAGGCAAATGTAAAACTCTAGAAGCAAAATTAGAAGGCAAATATAAGACTTACTCTGTTTGCCTTCTGTACCAAACTAATGGTAGATGGATATCATGTATGATTGTTCTGCCTATTCTGTCCTTCAGTTAAGTTTGGTCTGTCCATGTGAATTGCTCTCTGTTTTCATTCAAAAGGTGTTAAATAACTATTTGACTTTTCTGTTCTTTGCTGTTAAATCTGGACTAACAGTTATTTCAATAGCGTTCATCCTATTGACCTTATTAAGTTCTGATGGGGTTCTCTTTTGGCAAACCTTCCAGCATCATCTGTAAAAAGTTCAAGGTGGTATATGATCAGTGCAAACCGTTCAGGTCCTTTGACAGTGCGTAAAGAATACCGCAAAGTGCTTCCTTCTTTCATAAGGCCATCTGCATCTTACTCCACAAAAGCCTCAGAAAAAAGACCAAAACAGGTTTGTTAGCTAGTTCTGTTTGCCGATTTAATTTATTGAATACTGGTTTCTTGTGTATTTTCCTGCTTGTGATGACCCTTGGTAGTTTTCAGCAGTGACTGACAGTGTTGTCATTTTTTTGAACATGTTACTATAAATTGTGTGTTGGCTGTGGAATATAGGAAACTATTAACCATGGCATTGTCACCTTGTTACCATCTGCAGTAGCGACTAATGATCAGTTGTGCATACACATGCATAAGCTTTACTCCCTCCGTCCAGGTGCATAGGGCATCTAATGAAAATTTAGTATTCCAAATATATGACACTAGTCTATGTTAATAGCCTTATAATGCAAAGTAACATAGAAGTAGTGTCACAGATGGTTGCATTTATTAGGTTGTAGACTCAGTTTGCCTTGGGCTGCATTATGTTACGGTAACATGTTAGGCCCTTCCCAGTGCTCCATGGTGGACAGGTGCTAAGCATGCCACATAAGCAAAAAAATGACATGGCATAGCAATTAAGGAGGAAAGAGAACACTTTGGTGACCCCAGGAAGAACCAATGCCATACACGTGAACCTAGGCAAACCACTTAAATGAAAGAAGATGACCAATGCATGAGAGAGTTTAGGTGCTAAATCATTAAATAGAGTGAGCTTAGCAACAATAAGTTAAGCACCTATGCATTGGAAAGTTGAGTTGCTAAGCTATTTAATGTTCTTAGCACCACATCTTAGCACCTTTGCATTGGAAGCAGCCTTATGTTACCACAAACACCTCTCTCCTTATTAACTACATGCCACATAAGCAAATTTGCCTTGAGAAACGTTATGTTACTAGCTAAGTTACTCCCACTATGACCAGCTTCAATGCATATGCATTAGCACTTATAATGTGGTTTTGTACTATTTTTGTAGAATAGATTGTTAGGAGTTGCTCAAATGCTATGAAAATAGAATGGTGTTGCATATACTGAAAAGGTTCTGTTTAATTGTTCATATCAGTATAGGTAATTGCTAGGTGCTTAAATCATTTTTTGGATAAAGCATCTTGATGTTGTGATATCAGATAACAAGCTCCTCATTTTTCCTACACCAGATTTCTTGCTAAGGCATGAATTATTGATCTAATAGGGCAAACTAATTATGTTAGTTATAGAGTATAGTTTATCTGAAAGTCTATAATCTTGTCTATTCTCTTTGTTTATTCGTTGACAACAGTTTGCCGCTGAAGGACCGAGTATTGTGTATTTACTCTCCCCTCAACAATATTAATCACCTAACACGTTGCATTTTCAGTATTTGAGGCCCATTATTCGTGCATATCTTCATCTACACTTAAATTTAAAGTAAACTTTATATGGTTCTGTTAGTTGTTTCCTTTCCTATTTCGTGAACATATTTTTCTTATGGTGCATGCCACACTGGGTCATTTCTTTATTGCTTATAGAAGACTGTGACCTTTATCCTCAGGAGAGAACAGACTTGACGACTGTTGAAGATCCCTTTAATGCCCCTACCTACAATATACCTGAGAAGCCAGTGACATTTGTCGAGGGGGCCTCTTACAGTGTTGTAATACTTGCTGGGCTTGGAGTTGCTGCATTGGCTGGATATGCTGTTCTCAAAGAGCTTATATTTGAACCAAAAGAGTATGTCTTTTGTATTTTTCTGATTAAACTCAAGACACCAAATAGCACAATTAGTAAGAAACATGATAATTCATATGGCCATATGGGCATGTTTACTGCCAAAATTTGGAGTCCCCATCACTGGCTTCCTCTTAGTATATTTATTGCCGACACATGTAAGCTATTTCTTCCATTGGTTTGTACTATGTGCCACCCCTCGTCGCAGGCGTTCTTTCGTAACCAACTTTGTGATTGGCATATCTTTTTTTTTCGAGAAAACGCAAAGAGCCTTGTGTTTCTTTGTATTGAAAAGAAGGGAGTTTACAGCCTCCTAAGAGGTGGTTACAGCATTGTTACATGGTGGTTTAGTGGACATCCCAGGATGGGGGCAAGACTACCCTAAGCCCTTTGTCCCCGGCTCTAGTCCAGCACCTAATCTCATCTTTGATCCTATCCAAGAGCTCGTCGAGCGACGGAGGAATATGGTCGAAGACACACGCATTCCTATGTTTCCATATCATCCAGGGCACCAGCAGCGCGGCAGATCTCAGTGCCTTGTGGAGCGATGATGGAGTGGCATCCCTCGCCCTCCTCCACCAGTCCTGGATGGAGGCATCATGCTCCGGCAACGGGGCCGGAAGATGCAGCCAGGATAGTGTCTCGTGCCAGGCCTGCCGCGCAAAGGGGCAAGAGAGCAGCAGGTGGTGATTGGCATATCTTGGCGTACTTATTAACCTGGTGTGCTCCTGCCACCTATGCCTGGTGTGCTCCTGCCACCTATGCCTGGTAGGCTGGTACTCAGCTTCTCCCTGAAGCTGACCAGTAAATAACTTGGTGGTGGAGATTTTATTTAGCAGGTTGTCAGTCAGTCGCATACTTGATAATCCTGCCTGATTTACTTCCTCCGTCCTAAAATAAGTTTCTGATTTGGTACAACTTTAGTACAAAGTTGTACTAAATCAAAGACACTTATTATGGGATGGAGGGAGTATTATTTTGTGTATCTGACACTCCATCCGTTTCAGAATATATTGTCCAAAGTCAAATTTGTGCATGTTTGACCAAGTTTATAGAAAAAGGTGTCAATATCTACAATACCAAATTTGTATCAGTAGATCCATCCTTAAATATATATTTGTATAGTCTAGGTGTTTGAATTTCACAAAATTGTTGCACCTTGTATCCTGAAACTGAGGGAGTAAGAAGTTTTGTATTTTTTTATCGCCTCATTTTTTCTTTGTATCCCAGGGTTACTGTTGTTGCTTTATGCCTAAGCATGCCTCTGTAGTTTACACCAAATTGTTTTCTGGAGAATGCCTGTGGTACTCCCTTGCAATGCGAATGGGAAATTACTAATGTTGCTACCATTGTACAGGTACAAGATTTTTGGGAAAGCTCTAGCAAGAGTTCAGAGTGATAGTCAGGTTTGTGCCTGTTCGCGTTATTTCTATTTTTCCCTGGCATATTTGTTGTTCCTCTCTTAGTATACTTCGTCTATCGTATGTTTGTCAGGTTACAGCCAAAATTGGTTACCCTATAACTGGTTATGGTACGGAATCCAGAAACCGTGCAGCTCGGCAGCGCATCCAAAACAGGGTTTGGACAGATGAGGATGGTGTTGAACATGTGGAGGTAGCATAAATTCCTGTCTCTAGTCTCTACAGCCGTGCGTTCTTTAATTATGCAGCTTACTTGCACATCAAGATAATGGTAGCTAAGTCAATGAAAATGGACAAGTTTACTGTGAGGGGCTGCAACAGTTAGGGTGACACTTATCCTCTGACAGTTCGCTGGCAGCATATGGCAATGAGTCAATGACTTCCCTTGGCCAGGAGCAAGCTTCCAAATGACAACATAGGGGGAGAGAAACAGAGATGAGAGCAAACATGTTTTTTTTTTTACTAAAACAAGTCTATAATTCTTACTAGTGAAGAGAGTTTAATATGTAGTGGACCATTGCCAGTTTATATGCTTTCAGATGTTGTACTTGTGCAAGGGGCAGTGGGATGGGATTGATATGAATTCATGTAGTACTAGCTTACATTGTTGTGTTGGGAAGTCTTTGAAGCTGGTTGATCAGTTGCAATTCACATGCATCATTTCAGGTTGCCTTTCATATCCGGGGGCCACATGGAGCTGGAAAGGTGTTTGCAGAGATGTTCAAAGATAACGCCGACAGGACATGGAAGTTCACGTTTCTTCTCGTCGAGATTACGTCACCGCGACCCGCACAAATCATGTTAGAATCTTACCTACCAGCATAAGGATGCAAGAGACAACATCAGCTAGCAGTGGCACATCCATTCGGCAACTTCTTTTTACGTCATATATCTCCAATGGCTGCATCTCATGTTAAATACCCGTCCTCGGGTTAAAGAAGTTGTGAATTTTGAACTTCCCCGAAAGCATAAGTAGGAGGAAGATGAACCATCAGAGCTGCTGACCATGTCTAGCATCTTAGATATGCTGTTGCTTTGTTTAGCTGAAAGGCGTGCAGGCACATGTATACAACCCATCTTTCCCTCAAACATGGGACGGAGGAGGGAGTGATCCTTCATCTATCGAGTTTTAGTCCCATTTCAGGCAGTTTTTTTAATGATGCCTATGGATTTCGTGCAAACCTTCATTTTTGATATCCAAATAGCAATAATATCTGGTTACACTTACATCACGACCCTCAAGCCTGGGGTTCCAGGCATATACACTGTATGAAGTGATCTTCCATACAAGTGTGTGTGTTTCTTACACCACAGCAACTATTCCCTTCGTTCCTAAATATAAGTCTTTTAAGCGATTTCACTAGATGTCTACATACAGAACAAAATAATTAAATGTACACTTTAAAATATGTACATCCGTATGTAGTCCACCAGTGAAATCTCTACAAAGACTTATATTTAGGAACGGAGGGAGTACTACTCTACGTGACAATCTCAAACAGCATGTCACCGTGTATCTTGCGGCCTAAATTCAAATTTAAACATTGCGAAAAAATCTGAAAAAAATCATGCATGTTCACAACACATATTAAGATAACCCTTAAAAAATTCAGATCAAAATTCGAAACATACGTCGAGAAACAAAAAAATGACCAAAAATGCATCCGCGTACTGCCGCGAGATGAGATTCTAATATGGCCATCCGTGGAAACTGGCCGTAGTTAACGGACCGCGACGTGATTGTTCCCTTGGTTGCCGCCATGTTCCTCGCGAGGTGCCCTTACACCGTCAGCTCCAAAGCAGGCTTGCAGCCAGCCTCCGCACAGCCGCCTCCAACAAGGCCAGCATCCCCTCGCACTCGGCGACGATGGCCTTGTCCAGCCCGCTCCGAATCACGGGCGCGAAGAAGAGCCAGGACGCGGTCCCCGTCACGAATGCCAGCGTTGCCGCCGTCGCGGCCGCGCGCGGCGGCCGCCATGCGCCGCCCCGCCGCACCCACCGCCGCTCGGCCACCACGCACGCGCCGTGGAGGACGAAGAACGCGGTCACCTCCCCCGTGCCGACCTCGAGCGTGATGTAGTAGAACATCACCTCGTGCATCAGACCCGACACGAGGAACGTGGCGAGCACGCCGGCGGAGTCGCCGACGCGGGCGCGCACGGGGCGGTACACGCTCGGCCGGAGCGCCCCGGGGACCATGAGGTTCCACCGGCGGCCCCAGAAGTCCCGGAGGGACGAGGCGAGGTACGGCCGGTCGAACTGCGGCTCCAGCTCCGCGCCGAGCAGCGTGCGGGCGAACGCCGCGGCGGACGCCAGGAAGAGCTCGAGCATCAGGTAGACGTGCGCGCCGTCAAACGCGACCACGGCGTACGCCGGCATCCTCGCCCGGAGGCCACGGAGCGAGACGAGCGCGGCGAAGAGGGCCGCCTTGGCCGCGTAGGACAGCAGGAACCCGGGAGGGAGGGACCGCGAGCTCTGCGCCCTGCCCCGGACCTTGACGGGGAGCGCGGCGCAGGCGGCGAAGCGGACGGCTGGGAGGGCCGGGTGGAGCGGGCCGTGGCCGAAGGCGAGGAGGAGGAGCTTGAAGCCGCAGAGCCAGACGAGGAAGAAGGCGGAGATGGTGCGGAGGTGGATGGAGGCGAAGGTGAAGGGGAGGACGGGGAGGAGGAGGAGCACCGGGAGGAGCGCGGCGAGGCGGGGGACGCCCGGGCCCAATCGCGAGGCGGCGAGGCGCGCGTAGGCCATGGCCGCGGCCACGGCGGCCGAGACCAGTGCAAGTCTGGCTACCTCGGACGCCATCCCGCGCTCGATGAGCACAGCCGCTGCTGACCTGCTGAGATCTGGATGGGCTCCAACGTCAAAACGATGATCCAGTGAAGGTCTAATGCCAAAACGATGATCTGAAGAAAGATTAAAGAAATGCGAGCGCTTTGGTGTGCGATGCTTATGTATCCTTTTTATATGAACCTTCGCTCATGCACTACTCATTTGTTATGTGTGAGTTGTGTATGTGGATTTCGTCTCGTACTCTCGCGAATACAGCATATATTTGTCCTTTTTAATAAGACCTTCATTGTTTGATGCGGTTGTTTTAATACTCCCTTCATTTTAACTAAATGATTCAAAAAAAACTCAACTTTTTATTATAAAATTAGGTTATTTTTGAGTCATTTATTTTAGGACGGAGAAAATATAAAATAGAGAGCACCCATTTTCATAATAAATAGTTTTGCTAAATATTAATGATTGATACTTTCAATGGATGCTATCTTCTTTTGATTTTACATGAAGATTTATACATTAATAAGTCATTTTTTATATGCTGGTTGTAATGGGGAGTATCATATACTAGTATCATATGCATGATACTAGTGTATGATACTACACCCGTAATGCGTAATATCATGTGTTAGTATCATAGAAGAGTTCATTTATTAACATGCATGACACATAGTAGCACAACATTTAATATGATACGTTATCATAAGGCTGGTGTGGATAGTATCATATACTAGTATCATGCATATAATACTAGTGTATGATACCACATCCGTAATGCATAGTATCATATGTTAGTATCATAGGGTAGTTCATTTATTGCCATGCAAGACACATAGTAGCACATTATTTAATATGATACGGTATCATGATATGATACGGTATCATGATATGATACTCAACCCTCTCTTTCTTCATTTAATTTATGACACCTCATCGAAATTGCCTACTTGGCATGCATGATACTACCTATGATACTACCATTACGGGCAGCCTAATATGGTACTCAATCATTTCTTTCTTCATTTAATTTCATGCAACCTCATCAAATATGTCTAGTTGGCATGCATGATACTCCCTCCGTTCCTAAATATAAGTCTTTTAAGATATTTCACTAGGAGTCTACATACGGAGCAAAATGAGTGAATCTACGCTCTAAAGTATGTCTATATACATCTGTATGTAGTCCACTAATGAAATTTCTTTAAAGACTTATATTTAGGAACGGAGGGAGTATTACTTATGATACTCCCATTACGACCAGCCTTAACAGGATTGTATGTTACACCGTTACTTATGCAAAAATAAAACTCCACATCAAACTCAAATACTTCCTTCATACAAAAATATAAGACGTTTTTTACAGTTCAAATTTAAACTACAGAACTTATATTTTGATGCAAAAGCTGTAAAACTTAGCACCTGGTACATGTGGTAAGTTGTCCTTTTTTCCTTGATAAAGATGGGTTTTATTGATTGAAAATGAAGAATAAAGAAGATACAAACACAATGAACACACACCCAACTTCAACATAGTTAGTGTGCACACAACCAACACCAACACACATACATAAAAAAACTCGTTTGGTGAATACAAAAGTCATGTAAGATCAAAACTATGCATGAGCAAGAAAAAGGGGGGAAAACACCACAAAACGGTCGGATCCATGATAAGCTTCCCTGGAAACTAGAAACTCAAATAAAACTTGTACCTGGCTGCCTCTCCTCCTCCCACCCTTCGCCCCACCCACTAACCCGCCTCGGCTTCCCTGCCTGCTGGTGACACAGATGGCTCCTCCGGCAATGGTGGCCTTCTCTGCCTCGACCGAAGCTTCCCCGCGTTGGCTACCGCCCTGGATGCGATTTGGGTGCCCTTACCAGCTCATTGCGGGCTATGTTGCACGGATACGTCACAAAAGTGGCGTATCGGTGCAGGATACTGCACCAGGACGAGGATACGTGTGGATACGTGTGGATACGTGTGGGATACACGTATCCCTCCTTATCACATTTTTTTGAGTTAAAATAAAGCAAAAAGCTTCAGAATACGGCTGGGACACGTAGGGATACATCATCAGGGATACATAAGGGTTTGTTAACACTTTTATGGATAATGATAGACCTAATCGTTGGAATCCTTCCTCTCGTCGTTATCTTTAGTTGTCAAATCGCGAGGACTAGTTTCAGCGCATTTTCAGACTCTCTTACGGTCTTATGGCACCGCTGCCGACACCTCACAGCTTAGCTCGTCTCACATGAAAAGGCAGCAACTTCATTAGATCACTGATCAGTTACTCCATACATGTCAATTTTTTCATCCTCGAACAAAACAGTTTTTTGGTGCTGATTTGTTTAAGCATTTATACATATACACACCGTATCCCTGTAAGTCTGTTTTCAGAAAATACCGTTTTCCCATATCACCGTATCCGTATCCCCGTACCATGTAACATAGATTGCGGGCGCTTCCGGCCGGCCGAACATGGCGGTCGGGTGCACCCTCACCCGACCCACCCCTCTACTCAAGCTTGAGGCGGCTGGTTGTGGTTGTTCCCAACGGTGGCTGCCCCCTGCAGCGCGCGTGTTGAGAGTTTGGCTGTGCGCGAGATCCCTTCGACACTACCAGCACCCCCTTCCCCGCCAAAGTGCGGCTTTGTCCCGACGGCCATGGAACTGTGCCCCACTTCCCGCGTTCATCGCCCGCGGCGCGACTTCGGACCCGAGGAGCCCTGGGAGCTCCACCCTTTTCTGTCTCCTTTAGCTCATCGACTCCCTCGCGTCTCCACACCATCACCACCCTGTTGGTGCCTTGGTTGGTCGTCCATCCCGTTGCATCTTCGTCTCCGGCACACTTCGGGAGCTGCGTCTCCTTTCAACTCCTGAGGCCCGTTGGCGCCCTTGCTGCTCTGGTCCCGACCATATTTGTTCTCCCTTCTAGAACCTGGTTCGTCCGGGGCTACGGGCACAGTCCCATCCCCGCCGCCTCTCACTCCACGCAGCCATGTAACCTCGCCCTCCCCCAGAAATATATTTCGCCCCCAAAAAAGTTTGTTGATTCAAAAAAATATGAATCACAAAATATGCATGAATCCAAAAATATCTGTTCATTTAGAAAATATTTGTGTATTCAAAAAAATGATGGTGGATTCACAAAATATTTACGAATCCAAAAGTGTTAGCGCTGTTAGAAAATGCTTGTGTATTCAAAAACACATTCACGAATTTAAAATATTCACAAATTCTAAAAAACAACTTTTCTAAAAATGTTCCCGTCAAGAAATGTTCATGATTTTAAAAAATATTCATGAAATGTAAATATAAAAAATATGAGAAAACTGAAACTAAAAGAAATCATAGAGAACAAGTAAAGCCCATCGAAAAGAAAGTTACAAAAAAGGTTCAATGAATGTTCTAAAAAATCCTTTTTCTTTTGAGATGAGATTCTAAAACTTTTCTATAACCAATGAAAACTTACACAGCAAAAGCGAACTGACAGGCCCCGAAAATAAAAGTGAATTTTCTTTTTCTTTGGATTTTTTTGTGCCACAGTTCAGCAACGCATTAATGAATTGGATGACGGCCCAACTTTAATCTAGAAGCTTCTGTAACCTCACCCAACAGAGTGCGGCTATTACGCTGGCCCACAACCCACCGCAGTGACCTACGTACTTCATGTATTCTCAGAAAACGTACAACATGTATTTCGCTCATTACTCCTGGTCTGTATTGAGGCATAAAATAATATTCCTTCTATAAACTAATATAAAAGTATTTAAAACACTAAGTAATCTAAACATTCTTATATTAGTTTACGGAGGGAGTATGATACAAATCCCAGCACTACAACGAATTGTTCAAATATGGAGTCCATTTGTGCTCGTGGACAGAAACTCCATGTCCTTTTCATGCTCATATCATCTCGCGAGAGGGAGTCGTCATGGATGCAGACAAGGTCGCGGTTGTCGTGGCCTGGCCGACGCTGCACTCGCCACTTGCTCTTCGTGGTTTCCCGGGCCTCCCAGGCTACTATCGGAAGTTTATCCGGGAGTTCGGCCTTATCGCCGCACCGCTCACTCGCGCGACGCTTTCGTCTGGGATAGTGAAGCGACCGAGGCTTTCCAGTCCCTTAAGTAGGCTCTCATCACAAGACTGGTCCTCCAGATGCCGGACTTCGATCAACAGTTCATGGTCGACTGTGATTCCTCGGGAGTGGGGTTCGACGTCGTCCTTCACCAGGGCGCCGGGTCGCTCGCGTTCTTCAGCCGGTTGTTCGTCGTACGTCATCACAAGCTCACGGCCTACGAGCAGAAACTCATTGGCTTGGTACAGGCTGTGCGCCATTGGCGGCCTTATCTATGGGGACGCCACTTCCTGATTTGCACGGATCACTACAACCTCAAGTTTCAACTCGACCAACACTTATCCACCATTCTTCAGCACAAGTGGATCAGCAAGATCTTCGGGTTCGACTTCACGATTGAGTACTGGCCGGGCCGCCTCAACATCGTGGCGGACGCCTTGTCCCGTCGCGACACCGACCATGACGCGGACGTCACCGACGCCGCGGGCGTTGCCCTCTGCATCAGCTTTGGGCCATCGTTCGCCTTCTTCGACGACATCCGCCGCGCCACCACGATGGCCGCGGATGCGCATCTCCTTCAGCAACGCCTCGCCGAGGGCGACTTGCCGGTGCCGTGGCGCTTGGACGACGGGTTACTCCTGCACGGGCGCCGCCTTTTCGTGCCGGATCACGACGATCTCCGTCACCAAGCCATTCTGCTGGCGCACTCGACCGGCCACGAGAGGGTGCAGAAGACTCTCTACCGCCTCCGCGCCAATCTCTACATCCCGGGTGAGTGTGTGCTGGTGCGAGACTGAGTGCGGTCTTGCGTGACGTGACAGTGCAACAAGACGGAGACACTACAACCGGCGGGCCTGCTACAACCCCTTGAGGTGCCCTCCCAGGTCTGGGCTGACATCTCCATGGACTTTATCAAGGGCCTCCCCACGGTGGGCGGTAAGTCCGTCATCCTCACGGTGGTGGACTGTTTCTCTAAGTATGCGCATTTCATCGCGCTCGGCCACCCCTACACTGCCACCTTCGTTGCGCATGCCTTCTTCGACAGAATCGTCCGCCTCCACGGGTTTCCGTCCTCGATCGTCAGCGGCCGTGACCCGGTCTTCACCGGCCATGTTTGGCGTGATCTTTTTCGGATGGCGGGCGTCAAATTACGCCTAAGCACGACGTTTCATCCACAGACCGACGGCCAATACGAGGTAGTCAACAAGGTGATTGCTATGTACTTACGCTGCGTTACACGTGATCGCCCACGGGCCTGGGTGGACTCGCTCTCTTGGGCGAAGTACTACTAGAACACTTCCTACCACTCCGCCCTGCGTGCCACCCCCTTCGAGGTGGTCTACGGTCATCCTCCACCTCCTATCCTGCCGTTCCAACCCGGGACGGGCTGGACTGAGGCGGCGGGCGCCCTTCTTCGCGACCGGGATGAGATCCTTGCCAAGGTGCGCCAGCGTCTTCTCCAAGCCGAGCAATTGTCCAAGAAATACTACGACGCCCACCACTGCGAGGCGGAGTTTGCAGTGGGCGACTGGGTGTGGATGCAGCTTCTCCACCGCACGACGTAGTCACTCGACCCCGCACCAAGCGCAAGCTGGGTCCTCGCTATCCTGGTCCATTTTCGATGTTGGAACACATCGACACCGTCGCCTACCGCCTGCAGCTGTCGTCGAGCGCTCGCATCCACGACGTCTTTCATGTGGGCTTGTTGAAGCCCTTCCGCGGTGAGCCACCGGTGGCTGCGCCGGATCTTCCACCGGCCTCTGATGGCCGTCTCCTTCCTGGTCCAGCGAAGGTGTTGAAGGTCCAACAAAGCCGTGGTGTATGGCGCCTCTTGATCCAGTGGCAAGGCCTTCCGGAGGAGGACGCTACTTAGGAACCCCTTGACGAGTTCCGCAAGCAATCCCCTGACTCTTCCAGCTCGAGGATGACCTGTTTGCGTAGACGGGGAGAGATGTTATGACCGATATACAATATAGCCGGAGGGGGCCCACTGACGCAGACAGTTAAAATACGTGCACCAACTATCTTAGCGTTATTAGGGGTTTAGCCCAGTTTATCATATCTGTTAGTATATGAAGATTATATATACTCATGTAAGGACTCAGTTTCTATTAAAGAGAAGCAATCATATTTGCTTGTCACCCATGAGGAGCCGCCGTCTCAAACCCTAGCCGCCTCGAGTCTCTCTTCCTCTCACGATCACGGCGCCTTGCCGCTGTCGGCCGCGCGCCTTGCCCTGGTAGGGACTCGGTTCCTATCACTTGTCCCAAGACTTGTGCGTTCCGGTTGGCTATGAGAGAAGTTTGATTTTTTTAATGAAAAAGAGTTATTTACTTATTCTGGTCCGGATTGATTGCCTATTATACTACTCTCTCCGTTCCTAAATAGAAGGTGTATTAGTTTTTCAAAAAGTCAACTATTGTCTATGTTTAACCAACATTATATTAAAATATATAAATATTTACAACACCGGATATATATAGTATACAAATGTATTTTAAGGTGAATCTAGTGGTAATGATTTCATATTCTAGATATTGATATTTTTATTAATAAATTTGGTCAAAGTTTGAGAACTTTGACTTTAATTTTTTTTAATATACCTTATAATTAGGAACGGAGGGAGTAGATAAGTTGAGTGTTTCGTTGCGTGCACAAATTCTATTTACCTTCTCGGGAGATAGAAACTTAAGGAATGATTTAATTTTTAGTGTGGAGGAAGCGGAGTTTAGGACATGTCTTACTGGTCTTTATATTGGTATCATCCTTCACAAACCCTCAATTTTGGAATTTGATTGCTTTTCTGTGGTATGTTTTCTTGTTGTTGATATACTTGACAGGTCTAGTCTAGTTGATTTGAAAAAGGAAACGACTACAATGATTAGGCTTCGTGAGGACTGGTTCAACGAGATAACAATGGAATTGGATGAACAAGCGATGAACTGGTTCAACTAGATACTACATATATTACTCTCCAACCTCCCTCACATTATGTTCATGTCGCTAAGGCTAAGCCAAGCCAAACATTTGTGTCTCATTATATGTACTGTGTCTTCTCTCACTGAACCACATCATCAAAAGACCTGAAATAAATCTAGGAAAATGCAAACATCAATATCAAATTTTAAATTTAAACTCTAACGTACAGGGGATACCACAGTCCTTTCAACCATTCAACCACGTGTTGGTTTGCGGATTTTTTTATATTTAAAGAGTGAGGGCCTACAACCACGGATATGGAGCTCATATACTCCCGGATGAACAGTATAATCGGCAAATATAGTAAAAAATATCAAAAATCCTGAAATTTTTGGACATGTAACATTGATGTTTTTTCTACATGCGTGTAAAATTTCATGGTGAAATTACATTTGTGGAGGGGTGGGAAAAAAATAAAAACAATGCTTCAAAGATAGTGTTTTTAGAAGCATTTTGAAGCATTAATTTTGTTTTTTTGTCTACACCTCCAGGAATGTGATTCCGTTATGAATTTTTGCATGCAGGTAGTAAAAACATCAATGCTTCGTGCCAAGAAATTTTAGAATTTTTGAACTGTTTACTATTTTTTTAAATTTTACTGTTCATCCGAGAGCATGAGAGCTCGAGCTCATAATAGCACTTTCGTACAACCACTTGTATCCTTTGTATATTCGTATTTGGACAGTATGTATTTTTTTCATACTCATTTGTCGTGGGCAATTAATTTGGAAGATTGAAAAATAATAGACCATCAATTCAGAAAATTTGTATATTCGTATTTGGATAGTATGTATTTTTTTCATACTCATTTGTCGTGGGCAATTAATTTGGAAGATTGAAAAATAAAATCTAAAAATGGACCAACAATTCAGAAAATTTGTATATTCGTATTTGGATAGTATGTATTTTTTTCATACTCATTTGTCGTGGGCAATTAATTTGGAAGATTGAAAAATAAAATCTAAAAATGGACCAACAATTCAGAAAATTTGTATATTCGTATTTGGATAGTATGTAGTTTTTTCATACTCATTTGTCGTGGGCAATTAATTTGGAAGATTGAAAAATAAAATCTACAAATGGACCATCAATTCAGAAAAACAAATTGTCAAGAGTGGGATTTGAACCCACGCCCTTTCGGACCAGTACCTGAAACTGGCGCCTTAGACCAACTCGGCCATCTTGACTTGATGACTAATGTTGACAAACGATCTAATTAACTAAAATTATAGTCTATCTCGAGTTCATGCACAACGAACGTGAAAATGAATCTTCACTTGTGCAGCCACTAGGCTCCATTCTCGGCTTTCTAAAAATTGCGTGGCTTCTTTTCTGAAAATTTAGCTTAAATTGATTGCCAGGTTTAGTACAACAAAGATCAAACTGAACTTCGTTTTGCTATGAAAGTGGTCTTGCTTACCCTGAAGCAAGCAGTCCCTATAAGTGACTAATTGGAACAAAGAAAATGTAGTACTACTACTAACAATCTCTGATAAAAATACTAGTAAGCCGTGAAACATTATTGCAGGCTACAACCACCATTGATAATGATCCAGGTTCAGGAGATCTTATTATTACAAGCAGGACTATATATGCGATGGACACCACAAGTTAGTCTTGGGTTTAAAGCACGCGCTCATCATCTTGGTTGGAGCTCCGTGAGGGACACCTCGTTGGGCGACGGCGACATCGCTGCCTGGGGCTTGCCGTCCCCGGTGGACTGCCCCCCCCTTGGATACGCACCCGAGTACATGTCCGAGAGACCCTCCATGTCGTCGACGCAGAACGTTGGCCTGGACGGCGCCTGCAGAGACACCGTGCTGCTGCTGAGCATGACGTTCACCGCCGACATCGTGGGCCGGTCGGCGGGGCTGTCCTGGACGCACAGCAGCCCGATGTTGACCAGCTTCAGCATCTGGCCTCCCGGTGAACGGCCGCCCAGGGACGGATCCACCAGCTTCTCGACTGTTCCGGTAGACCAGTGCTCCCATACCTGAATGTGCCAAGAATGCTGTTTTCGTCAAGACAGTCTTGTGTTGACTCCAAAATCACGAGGAGCAGAAATAAGTAAAGTATTACTCACGAGGCTTAAGAGGTCAAGGGATGGCTCTGAGTCCGAGCTAGCGAAGCTGCTGTTCTTCCTCCCCGTGACGATCTCCAGGAGCAGGACGCCGAAACTGAAGGCGTCCGACTTGACGGAATACTGCCCGCGCATCGCGTACTCCGGCGCCATGTATCCGCTGCGTGAACGCAATGCAACGCGAGCAAAATCTCGCCGTGTAAATAAACGTCTACGCATCGTACTAAACGAAATGGACGCCGTGGTTTCTTACTATGTTCCGGCGATGTGGCTGGTGACGGCCTGCGACTGATCCCAGCTGAACAGCTTCGCCAGTCCGAAGTCCGAGATCTTGGGGTTGCAGTCCGAGTCCAGGAGCACATTGCTGGCCTTGAGGTCCCGGTGGACGATCCTCAGCTGGGAGTCCTCGTGGAGGTACTGCAGGCCCCGGGCAACACCGTTCACGATCTTCAGCCTCTTCCCCCAGTCCAGGTCCTTCCTTTTCTCTGCATCTGCCAACGGGACCAGGAAACGACCATCAGAAGGAGTAACTCGGAGCCACTACGTGGTAGCTAGCTAGTGCTCTCATCATATCAAACATGGCTGCACAGACGACAGAGAACTGATGGAACGTAGTAGTACCGAAGAGAACGGTGTCGAGGCTCAGGTTTGGCATATACTCGTACACGAGCAGCTTCTCCTGTCCTTCCAAGCAAACGCCAAGGAGCCTCACAAGGTTCTTGTGCTGAAGCTTAGCGACCAGAACCAGCTCTGTTTTCAGCTCTTCTATTCCTTGCGTGGAGCTCTGCGACAGCCTCTTCACGGCTATCTCTTCACCTTCAGAAAGGACACCCTGTGCAATCCGGTCAACACAGATGTGCACAACCAACATGAAATTTGCATAATGCTAGTTAGCTAGTACTCTGAATGTATGATTGGCACCTTGTAAACAGCACCGAACCCTCCTTCACCAAGCTTGTTGCTCTCAGCGAAGTTATCTGTTGCAGCCCGCAGGGTCGATAGGTCCAGAAGGAGGGAATCGATGCTTTGGATGTCATCTGGATTAGCAGCTGAATCTGTAGCAACAAGGAAGGTGTACAGTGATCAGCATATAGCTGAAATGCAGTCAATTGAGCATGAGTGGTTCCGATAGTTAGAAACTTAGAATGTTTGCTTTTCAGGTAGTGCGATTGCATCATTGGTTGATTGGATGGTGCGTGTTTAACTACATCAAGAGACCATCATGAACTTTAACTTTGAGTAAATTTAGGTAACCAGCGAGTCAACATTCCCCTGCTGTTAGGCCAATTCACAAATTAGTAAGTACTCAGTAGCTTACATGGTAGTGGTACTGACGGCTTTCTTTCTACCGGTTTTCTCCTCCTCCAAAAGCACACGCACGTTGAAATGAGTAGTAGTGCAGCAACTATAGGTAGTGTGATGGCCAAGACCAATCCTGTCCTATTTCTTGTTCCCTCTGCAAACAAATGGTGCGGATTTCAGAGAGTGCAGTGCAGACTGCAGACAAGTGTTCCACCATCCAAGTGACACCAATCAAGCACGAAAGAGCAATCATATGTGTTTCAGACACTCACCTTGTTCGGCCGCCGCTGGCGCTGGCGCTGGTGCCGGTGGCAGCACGTCCGGGAGTTGCAGCAGTGGGCGTCCAGAGAAGAAGGAGTAGGTCTCGAACCGGAAGTTGCATCGCACGCCGAAGACTCTCCCGCCCGGCTTCCCCACGAAGTACTGTGGGGTAAACTTCTCGATTATGTCCCTGAGGCAGCTCCGGCAGTCGTCCGCCGCCATGTCTGGCGTGCACTGCGCCAGCGAGTAAATCTTGGGGTACGTCCTGTCGTACCCCTCCTCCCCCGTGCCGAACCGCCGGGTCGGGTCCCCGGCAGCATAGTAGGCGGTGGCGTTGACGAGCCGTCCGGAGGCGGCGTCGAACGCCGTGGCCGCCGCGCCCGCGCTGACGTTGTTGCCGTTGAACGCGACGAACTTGCCCCTGTTGTCGGTGACGTTGGCCAGGAAGTCCTGGTCGGAGTAGCGGAGGATGCAGGGGTCGTCGAACATGGTGGCGTGCCTGTTGAAGGCGCAGAGCTGCTGCGCGTTCCGGAAGGCGGCGGCGACGCAGGCCGCGCATGAGGAGGCGTTGGTGTCGCCGCGGCAGAGCGCGAGAGCGTAGACGGCGTCCGGCTTGGCGCCGGCGGCGCCCTTGGCGAAGAGCGCCGGGGACGCGGAGGCGTTCCCGGGGAGTCCGCTGGCGAGGGCGCGTATGTTGGCCTGGTAGGCGCTGCCCTCCGTGTAGTTCCGGGCGGCGGTGTCGCAGAGCTGCCACGGCAGCGGCTGCGCTCCGGCGAGCGGCGCGTGGAGGAACGCGAGGAGGAGGAGGCCGGCGGCGAGGTTGTGACAGGGACAGAGAGCAAGGGTGCGTCGCATGCGCATCACCACCATCGCCATGGAGCTGAGCTGCTGAGTGGTGTCGCCGTATAGTGGTATAGTACGGGGCGTACCTGCAGTTTCGAGTAAAATAGAAGAGCCGCGATCGGCGATTTTCCACGCTCGACGCTGACGGAGGAACAGAAGTAGCAGCTGATGGCGAAAGGAGTGACCGAGCGGAAGCGTGACACATGGTGGAATTGGTCAAGGGAGGTGGCTTGGTCATTTATTTCTTTGGCCTTTTTCTGCGTCAGGTGTTCTGGTAGGTACGCCCTGACGGGGTACGAGTGTTAGAGCAACTCAGTGATACAATCATACAAGTGTTAAGAGCAATTCTAATGGGGCAATCATACAATTATGCAGCAGCAAGTCACCAACGTCTCCGTCGCGACGGCAACGAGGGAGACGCTCTTCATTCGAGGGTTAAACCCTAGCCAACACGGCCTCGTCAACGCCGCCGTGGCCGTCGCGGTCAGCACCGGCTCATCCGCCTTTCTTCGGACGCTGCTGCCCGACTCGTCCGGCGCGTCGGTTTGCAACCCGGTGCCCGGATTCCACGTCTACCCGCATGCCTCCCGCCTCTTGGGATAGTGCTCGTCCTGGATTCCACCTTCATGCGTGACGAGGTCGGCCTGGACCTAGACGGCTTCCCTCTCAACCATGAGTTTCCGGAGGACTACGGGCTAGAGGAAGAGGACGAGTGCGACATCGAAGCGGAGCCTTTGTTTAAGGACGAGCTCGCCAACCAAGCGGACGGGACGGCACCGAAGCGCAAGAGCAAGCGAGCCAAGGCATACACGGCGACCGAGGACAAGCTTCTTTGCGAGTGTTGGAGAGACATTGGGCAAGACCCCAAGACGGGCGTCGAACAAAAGCATTCAACCGTTTGGATTCGTGTTCATCGTGAGTTCCATGAGCGCAAGAAGTTTCCGCCGTATCAAATAGCAAGCGCGCGTGGGTGTGTGTCCATTTCGAAGCGTTGGAGGGTGACCCAACAAGAGCGCAACAAGTTTTGTGCCACTCTTGAGAGCGTCAAGGCCCGCCCCGTGAGCGGCATCGGCGTGCTAGACATGGTATGCTAGCAAGCCGCCCTCTTTTTGTGTCATCAAGTATATGCTTTTGGGTGTTCGTTTGCATATCATTTTGCCAATATGCTTGCATGAAATACATTTGTAGGCATTTCAAGCTTTGGAGGCATTCAAGGTCCAACAGAACGGCAAGTGCTTCAACCTCTCCCATTGCTTTAGGGTGATCAAGGACGAGGAGAAGTTCAAGGCGCAATATGTCGGCCTCAGGTCGCATGGTGGGAAGAAAGGCGCGGAGGAGGTTGGGGACGACGAGAAGGCTCGGTCGAGGGGGAAGACCAACTCCAAGAAGGAGGACAAGCGGGATGCGACATCGATCGCCTTGATCGCAACCATGGAGGGCATGATCACCAAGGACTCAAGGGAGGAGAAGTGCCGGCAAGAAAGAGAAGAGCAAATAAACGCCTTCTTGGATATCCAAAGGAGGATGCTTGACATGGAGGCGGAGAAACAAGCACGGATATGCTTGAGATGGAGGCGGAGAAGCAAGCCAAGATGCTAGAGATCGAAGCCGCCAACACTAAGACCAAGGCCAAAGAAGTGGCTCTCGCGAGCATGATGACCGGGTGGAGATCATGAAGGTGGATCTCAACACCGTGTCACCAAGGAAGAGGCCGTGGTTCGAGAAGATGCAGGCCGACATGCTCAAGTTCGACGAGGAGTAATCTATGGCGGCGAGCGCCATCTTTTTTGGATGCCTGCAGGTGTACTGGCATGACCAGGAGGGGTCGCGATGGCATGGTTGAACTCAAGTCCCACTCTTTTTGTGTGCTGGCATGTGTGCGAGCCGGCTCGCGAGTGCGCCAGCAGAACTGTGGTGCTATTTTTTGAAGTCGGCATTGTATGTCGGTGTTGGCATGAAACATGGCCGCTCGCATGATCAGCCGCGGGCCCTTTTTTTAATATGTTAATTGCGGGCATGAAATGGGGCCACGCGTTGGGCGCACTGCCGACCCAAATATAAAACAGGGCGGACGCGGTGCGGGCAGCCGACCCAAACGGACAAAAACGGACAAATTCGCCGTTCGTTTGGGTTGGCCCGTTGGAGTTTCTCTAAGCAATGCCAACCCCGCCCTACGGGGCGGCGCGTTAAAAAACATTTACACTGCTGAATAGGTAATGCGTTAGCTCCAGCACATGCCACAAAATAAAGCGGGACGTTGTCGCTCCAACAAACACGTTAAATTTAAAATATCCACGTTTAGCACAAACCTCATTTTCCATTTTTTAAATCATGAAAAAATCAAAAGCATAAAATAAATCAATAATAAAATAGTTCACAACATTGTTCATAAAAACATAGTTCAAGTCCAAACGATACATAAGCTAGATAGCTAACTACTACCCCCCCGCTCTCCTCGGTGGTGTATTCCAACGTGAGAAAGGCGTCATGCGAGTGATCATCATCACTACTCCATGTCGACGCGTGCCCCACATTGCAGTGTGCTACAACTGCAGCCTTCCGCTGACGCCTTTTCGCCCGGCCCGCGGATCGCACCACCCTCTGTCGTGACCAGAACTCATGCTCGTCGAGGACATCCTGCGGGAAGCAATCGCACCACACCTCCATGGCCTGCTTGTTTGTATCGGTGATGAGGAGGTGGCGGTCCCGCCTTGCCTGGATGCGGCGGTCCTCCGCAGTGATTACCCAAGGGGTGGCGCGCATCATCGGAGTGACGACAAGGTTGATGTAGAGCCCCTCCGTGATGAGTTCCCCCTCCGACGGAGTACCGAAAAAGGCCTCCAGATGGGATCTGGCGAGAACAGAGGCTTGCGGCGGTGGAAAAAGTATTTCGTGGATCCCTTTGAGGGTTTTGGAATATTGCTGAATTTATAGTGGATTAGGTAGGGGAAATGGAGCGTGGAGGGTCCAACACAACATCACGGCGCCCCCCCGGGACGCGCCCTGGTGTTGTGTGGGGCCCTCCGGCAAGATATTCCTTGGCCTCCAAGTTCTAGGTGATCCTTATCTTCAATAAAAAAATCTTAAAAAGTTTCAGGATGATTTGATCTTGTCTGTTATTTATTTCATGCGAAACAAAAACAGGGCAGAAAATAGGAAGTGACACTTGGCACGAAGTTAATAGGTTAGTCCCTAAAATGACATAAAAAGGTATAAAATGATAATAAAAACATCAAAGAATAATAATATCATAGCATGAAACAAGCAAAAATAATAGATACGTTGGAGACATATCAGGGCGTGCCAAACACCCGTGCGCGTGCCATATTAACCGTGCTTGTTGGAGATGCTCTTAGAGCATTAGACGTGCTAAATAAGCAGCATGCGGTAAAAATGGCCATATAGCACATGATGAGGTCATCTGTCAGGGATATGATCATGGACCAGACATCAAGGATCCATGTATGGCCTCACACGATCATTAAAGTTTCAGGACTACCGATGCATAGTCAGGTTTCACTCAGACCCATGAGGGTCACTCGGACGTCATCTCAGACATGCATCGACACTCGGACAGAGGCAAGCATGGACGACGTGGTAGCTTTTATGGCCAAGAGACTTAAAATCGTACATGAAGTGCAGTAAAGACTGACGTTACCAGTACAGACATAGTTAGGGCTGGAGTTTCTAGTAACGCCACAAGTTACTCACACTAAATCCCCTTGTAATGACACTCGACGGATCCTGGCAAACTCTATATAATCCACCCCCGAGCTGTGTGACAAGGATTAAGCATCCTATGTAATCAGATAGCCCGGAGAAAACACAAGTCTCTGGGCATGAGACGTAGGGTCTTTACCTCCTCCGGGAACGAGCTCGAACTCGCTAAATCTGAGTGACACTTGTGTTGTAGCTAGGCTCTCCCCCTCATTCGTACCCCTAGTATTCACTGTAGGATCATCCCCAAGACACTTGGTGCCCACCGTGGGGCTGCGTGTCTAGCGATTTATGGCGCATGTGATTTTTTCTTCTAGTCACCATGATGACCCTAGATGGAGAGATCTTGTTCGGTTCCCTCAGCTTCATCGCCAATGGTTCGGCGTGGTTGCAGGAAGCTCCACTGGACACGGATGTGTTGCCCGCCTGTGGTGTGGCAAACTTCCGTGCGACTTCGTTCGGAGTCGTACTCCAGCAGACGTCGGTCCCGTACCATTCGGCACCCCTCCGCTCCGTTGTACGTCGCAAGCGCTATAGGTGCTCATGGCTCGAGCGAGGGATCAAGCATGTCGTGGCTCTTCAGTCCATGACTGAGCAGGTGGCCACGCTCGACTATGAAGAACACACCCTCAACTTGTTCCCCTCCTCTTGCGATGGTTCCTCCGATGAATCCGAGTGCGAGAGCAACAAGCCCGCTGTAGAAATTCTGATGGCTGGCGAGCTCTTCCGGAGTTCTCCGTGAGGAACTCCCACGGACGAGATCAAGATGGTCGTGACAATGACACCGACGACGTCTATGTTCCCCAGCCAATCACTCGGGAGCAGCAGGAAGAACTCATGCAGAGGAATGAGCATGCCCTGCTCACGCCTATTACTGGGACCACCCCAAAAGAGATAACCCTAGAGGCTACACGCCATAGCACTCTGGTCGAGCGCGAGCGGCTTGAGAGGCTCTAGAGGTCACCCTGACCTCCTCGTCGACGGCTTCCTTTGGTCCTTGACCCGGTGGTGAGACTAATCGTGCTGTGCCAGCCGACCATTCTTCTAGGTCATGTTCATATGCTGAGACTCTCTTGGCGCCATCCCTTGGTTATCGCTCGGCTCGTCCTGTGGACTCTTGCATCTTTCCTCGTGCTTATAGCGAGCAGGATCTCCTTGCTGTAATGCTTTTGGATGGGCCGACTAGGATTGATCCCCGACTTAGTGATCTTATGCTTGATTAAGAAATGGTGCATTCTTATCTGCTACTACCGGTGGTCAACTGTCTTGTGAAATGCTCTGCTTGGGGCGATGATGTGGGGCTGCCCATTGTGTCTCATCGATGGGGATTGAGGATTTCGTCGATCTTATGTGCTCGTAAGCTATGTTCTTGTGTCCCACCCTGAGGGTTTCTCCTTGTCCTTCGATGCGACGTGTATTGCAAATCCAATTCTTAGTTCAGAGGAGTCACTTGGCTGCAACATGGAGTGCACAAGTCTTCGGCAAGCCGATTCAGTTACATGTTGTGGTGAGCAGGGATGTTGTAGAGGTGACACAAGTTGATGCATCACCATTATCTATGGAGGAATTTCTTAGCAAGGTTACTTTTTATGTCCCAATTCCTGTAATTGGAACCCCGACGCCTTTAAAGAGGGAGAAGGATGATGGGTCGTGAAAGTGCGTTATATCAACTAGAGGGGGGTGAATAGGCGATTTTGACAAATTCATCAGTGAGGAAATTCCTAGTGAGGAAAGTCCTCAATCATGAACTGAGTGTAGCGGCAATAGTACTTAGTCAGAAGTGCAAAAATGTCTACATCAAAGCACTCAGCGTGAATGTAGAGAATCGTTTGCACACGACACAAATACGGGATAAGTAGGTGATGAATAACTCAGGTGAAGAATTTGAGGTGAGGAATTCAGAGAAAGTCTTTAGTCAAATTCTTCAAACAGTACAAATTAAAGTCTTCAACATGCAATTGAGGAAATGAAAAGAGTTGAGGAAATAGAACCAGTAGCTCGATGAAGACAGTTGTTGATGACCCAGTTCCAACTGCTGTGACAGTTGTATGTCTGGTTTGGAGCGGCCTAGTATTGAAACCGAAGGACACACAGTCCCGAGACACAAAGTCCTTGCCGTATTCTCCTTGAGCTAAGGACAGACAGTCCTTGCCCAAGACTCGTGGTAAGTCTTCAGGGAAGGCTTCTAAACCCTCATAAACTCGGTCACCCGACGATCCACAATTGACTGCTGGATGCTCTAGACCATGACGCCTAACCTTCTGGAGGATGCATAATCCTCAAAGGTAACAAGCCTCGGTTCCACACATGAATAACTTCTTCAGTGATGCTCAATCACTTTGGTTTTGGTTTGGGTTTGGGTGTTTGGGGTATTTCCTCACTTGATGATTTTCACTCAAAGGCTTTGAGGAATTTTGGTTGCTCTAAATGACTAGTATCAGTTTCTCTCGGAGCAGCCAACCAGGTAGTGGTTGTGGGGGCGGCTATTTATAGCCTGGGAGCATCCTGACATGATTTTACATAAATGCCCTAAATGATATGACCGTTGGGTGGATAAGATTTAGGACAGATGGCGCATGGCGCGGCAACGGTCAGAACTTTCAATTGTGAAAGTCCTCATGTCTCTCATGTTGCTCACTTTGAGGATTTGGTAGGTATAGGTTTGGATTTAGGATCATGAGGAAATTCTTTCCGTGGTTTTATCTCGACCCCCTTAACGGTACGGTGTTCCTATGACTCCAGAATGAAGAAAATGAAACAGAAAGAGTAAATCTTCACGCTTCAAAGTCTTGAGAGTATTTTCTTCGGCACACACCGAATTCATCATCTTCAATATCTTCAAGAGGAATATCAATTCCTTAGCAATTTCTTCGCGATCAAAGTCTTCAAGGAAAGACCAAAGTATTCACCCGAAGACATACATTTTTAGGGGTCGATATTCATCGAATAACTCAAACTCCTGAGTGACTTATAGAGCCTGTGTACACTTACAAACTTATCAGTCTCTTAACCTATAAGCCTTCAAACCACCAAAATCACTAAGGGGCACTAGATGCACTTACAATCTCCCCCTTTTTGGTGGTTGATGACAAGTAGGTAAAGTTTTCAATGAGGATAATAATATGAAATGTAAGTATATAGTTTGAGGAATTAGATTGCAAGATACAGAGAAACTCCCCCTGAAGATCTGCATATTTGAGGAATTTGCATTGGACAACAAATGCACACTGATGATATATATCATGGAGATCTCCCCCTGTATCTTGTAATTCATGCATGCATTTGACCTATATTATGAGGAATTTGAAATGCATGATGAAAAATGGTATCTGACGAATTTCAGCATGCATGCATTAATTAACTTGAGGAATAAGCATGCGAGAAAAAACGTTTAGAAGTGTCAGAACACCATCGGGCTTAAGTTACAACTCATTACATCAAACACTTCAGAAGAAACGAGAACTTGTAACTTAATAAAGTTTATAAGACCATAAATTTAACCCGCTTGAAGACTAACTCTCAGATTTCTCCCCCTTTGTCATCAAGTGACGAAAAGGGATGAAACTAAGGACTAACGCCCATGAAGAACTTCACTTCTGTGGTGGAGGAGAGGCGTTCACATTCTTTGTGAGTGTCTTCCTGGTTGGGCCTATTGTAGTATCAGCAGGTTCTTCATCAGAATCAGCTGAGCGGAATGAGGAATAAGAGCTGTCCACCAGGTCAGGACCTGGGATATTCTTGAATTTCTTCTTTTGTGGCCATGACCAATCAAAGTCTTGAGTGAATTCCAGTTCTTTGAGTTCCTCGGGAGTCTTGAGATGTGATAGTATGGCCAACGTGCGATCAAATACCTCATGAAGATAATAGTATTTTTTCTTCACTGCATTTTTAGTATCATTGAGGGTTTTCACAATAGAGCCAAACTGGCGTTTAACCCGCTTATGGTTTTGATCAACTTTCTGATGAAGACTGAGGAGAAGCTCTGTGTTAGTCATCACCCGTGGGGCAGTTGGACTTGGAGGTTTTGCTCTGCCATCAGATCCTTGGTGGCAGTGTCATCATATGAGGAGTAGGATGCAGCCTTGCGGATATTGATCATCCAGTGGCCATTGTCCTTCATAAATCATAGACTTGCCTTTTCCCTCATTTGGTTCAAAAGATTTCTTGATGAATTTGAGAGGAGGCAGATAGCCAAGATGATTCTGATAGTCTTCTTGATAGTTGATTGCGGATCTGGTTCTGATGAATCTCATGATCCAACGTGCATAAATCATCAGCTCGAATGGAGACAAGGCATTGTTGGCCAAAGTCCTCAAGAATAAGTCGTGAAGGTTCATTTTGATTCCATGAATGACGTTGAACAGTATGTTATTCATGATCCCGACAACATCTTCTTCATTATCATGTCCTTTGATAGGTATGAAGGAATAGGCCAATATCATGTAGACTGTTCTCGGCACATATTTCAATTCCTTCACCATGAATCTAGTCCTTGGAGTTTGGCCCGGAGCTAATGGCTTGATGAGGGCCTCCATTAAATGATTTGGCAACTCTTTTTCATCATATAAGTTTATCGCTTCATCTAAAGGAATTGAGATTGATAGAGCTCGAAGCAATTATGTGGCTGGAGCTGTTAAGTGAGTGTGCTGAGTCATCCAGTCCAGGACCCAAGAGTTGTTATTTTTGGGGTCACCTGAGATATGAAGTGTGTCGGCGTTCTGGGAATGGGAGTACCCAGACCTCCCTGCCAGTGGCCAAGGGCTGGCCCACTTCCTCAAGCAAGCACAATTGGGCGTGATACCACCCAAGGCAAGACCCTCGCGAGGGGATAAGACTCGCGAGGAGGAACAAGACCAAGACCCGCGGGGAGCCTCGTCAGGATCTCTCTAGAGCGGCGGATATTCCAAGGCAAGGCTCAGCCTCAGGAGTCAAGGATGACGTGTAGGAAGGACATGCGAGCAACAGACAGCAGGGCGGAGCAATTTCCTCTTTAGTGCAAATGGGCAAGGACGTACCAGGGTTCCCAAGGCATCTTCCAAAGGTTTCCCTTATGGTGCAACAAAGCCATCACCGCCCGCCAGCAGGACATACGTCACCCTGGACCCGTCCCTGCAGCGCTGACATCCTCTTTCCAAGTGAAGACCACCTTTGGGCAGGGGAGTATGTCCCCGTGTTCCCTTTTGAAATTGGCCATTGTGGGATCCCATCCCACCGAAACGATAAGGAAAGAAGACCGAGGCCGCCGCTATATATAGAGGATAGGTTACTTCGTAGGGGGGATGCGATCCGATCCGATTCATTCATCTTCGCCCACTGGTATCACACAAGGCCAAACCAGCCTCCAGAGGCCCCCGAACACTGTACTAGTTCATCCAACAACATCCACGAGAGGCAATCCACCAAAGCAGGAGTAGGGGATTACGCTTCCCAGCGGCCTGAAACTGGGTAAACTACCGTGTTCTGTGTCCTCACCATCGAGTGAGTTATTTGCCATCTCCGACGAGTAGCGAGCTAGGTGAGGCAAGCCCACAAGATATTTTCGTACACGTACCTGAGTTCGAATCTTTAGGGTTTTGCGGAGCCTAAAATCCGACATTTGGTGCGCCAGGTAGGGGGCGTGTCAAGGTTTCCTCCAAGCTCTGCCTTCACCAAGCTTCGCTGCTCCGATGGCTGATGCTCGCCGGCCTTGCGTCGAGCACCGCGCCACCCGTGTTGCTCATACAGAGCCCGCAGGCCTGGCCGGCGCGTGCCGGTCACCATCGCCCGTGGTGAACGCTGCCAGGGGCCCCGACGCTCAAGAACAACAAGGTTCCTCCCAGCCGGCTACCGAGCACCCCGACGGCCGCACCGCCACTCCGTCGCTAGTCCGGGCTTTCGAGTCGGCCTCGCGCGCCCGACCGGAGATGCCGCATGGACGGCGCGCGGTGGCCATGGCCACCGAGCTACTTCGCTACCGACCCACCCCTGACTGCCACAACGACTGGCTCCAGCGCATCGAGGAGCTCGTTGCCACTGCCGGTGATTCCGCAGCGCTCTCCTGCTCGTTTCGACCCCAACCATCCCTGGCGAATGACGAGGAGCAAGGCGCGCCACCCCCACCTCCACGACGTGACGGGCGTCCCAAGCCCAGGCAGGAAGCGCGCCCTCGCGACCGACCTTGCGAGCCCAGGGCAGGGCTAGGAGGTGAAGCAAGATGTTAGGTGGTTCCATGACCATGCGTCGACGCACAGGCGCTCCCGCGCTGCAGGTCCTGGGCCACGAGCGCACCCCACTCGAAGCAGACCCGTTGGAGCAACAGGACTAGATCGCCCTGCGCGCGCTACACCCGTCGGGCCGGTGGGGTGCCTCACCATCGCCCTTGAGCTCTACCCAACTGCATGGCCCTGCAAGTTCAAGCCTGACCTACCCTCGTGCTACGACGGCACCCTGGACCCGGCCCAATTCCTGCAACTCTACACGCTGAGCATCAGGGCGGCATGAGGAGGCGACAAGGTCATGGCGTGCTGGTTCCCCATGGCGCTCAAGGGCGACACACTCTCTTGGCTCCTCAACCTCCCAAAGGCGTCCATCACCTCCTGGGATGGCCTGCGCGAATGCTTCAACGCCAACTTACAGGGCACCTGCGACCGCGCTCCCACCGTGAACGACCTGTAGTGCATCAAGCAGCAGGAAGGGCAGACCCTGCACAAGTTCATACAACGCTTCACGGTCATGCACCTCAAGACCCCCAAGGCGTCGGACGAGGCCGTCATCTTGGCCTTCTCAAATGGAGTCACCAACCTCAAGATGAAGGAAGAGCTCGCCATGAGTGATGAATAGAGCACTGCACTGGAGATGTTCAACCTGGCAAACAAGTGCGCCATGGCTGAAGAAGGTCGCCTGTCACTCCCCGGGCCTCAGGCGGCAGAACCAGAAGAGAAGAAGACCAAGGCCAAGGAGGCAAAGCGCAAGGCTCCTGCGGTGTTTGCAAACGAGCCTGAGACAAAGTACGACCGAGGGGGAGAGTGTCTGTCAGGAGGGGGGGTCAACGTGCGTCTTTGATGGTACCACTTGCCATGATACCTACGAATGTCAAGAGTTCCGACTGGTCCATGCCGAGCACTTCAGCAGGCGCCGTGAACGGGGATATAGAGGCCCCACGCGCGGCGGTGGTCGCAGTGGAGGCCGCTGGGACGACCGGGAGCCGCGTCAGGGGTGGCGTGAACATCCTCATGAAGACCGTTGGCGCGTCCAGCCTCAGGAGGATCGTTGGCGCGACGAGGATCGGGATGACCGCTGGCGTGACAACCCTCAGGAGGGGCAACGATGCAGTCAGCCTCGTGAGGCTGGGCTACCTCCACTACCTCCTCCACCCAGAAGGAGGGATGAAGACATGAAGGATGATGGGGCTGGTGGCTTCTAGGAGATCATCGTGCTAGCCTCCATCTTGGGTGGCGCCCAGACCCCGGCCTCCAACCGCGCCTTCAAGCAGTTCGCTCGGGAGGTGAACACTGCTCTCCCAAAGCCCGAAGCAATGCGCCCCATCAACTGGTCCCAAACCACCATCACCTTCGACCCAGGTGATCAGCTCAGGTGGTCTTTCATGGATGGCAAACTCCCCATGATGTGCACCCCGACCATCAGCAACGTCCTCATCACCAAGACCCTTATTGATAGTGGAGCGTGGCTCAACGTCCTCTTGGTCGAGACCTTCGAGAAACTCCAGCTGCCGTACGAACAACTCATGCCTACCAATCCCTTCTCAGGTGTTACAGAGGGGTCCACCGTGCCCATCGGGCAGGTGCATCTGCCAGTCACCTTCGGCTAGCGCAAAAACTACCACACTGAGATCATTGTCTTTGATGTCGCGCACATCCACCTGCTGTACCACGTGATCCTCGGGTACCCGGCTCTCGCCAAGTCCATGGAAGTGACCCACCACGGCTACAACGTCCTCAATATGTCAGGGAGTGGAAGCGTCATCACCATCACCTGCGACAAAAAGGATGTCGTCTGTACACTCGAATGCGCCTACCGCATGGCGGCGGCGGAACACTCGGACGACGAAGAAGACGAGCCACCTCGCGAGGACCCATGCAAGAAGAAGAAGTAGCTCCTCCCCGCGGAGCTCCCTCGGGCTTCGGGCTCTGTGCCCGGGGAGGGGGTCATGCCTCCCATCACATAGGAAGGCGTGCTCGGCGCCATCATTGGGTCAGGGCTGGGGGCTCCCACCGGGGAGGTCCCGGGCCTGACCAGTGAGGCGAGGGTGGCGCTCGAGCACAACCCGAGGGCGGGCTCCGGCGCGTGTCCGCTCAGCTCCCGTGAGTCCGTCATTAGAGCAATCCAAGAGCTTCGAGAGGCCCATACCGTGCGAGGCGGGGACTGCCCTGCACCACCAATTGCAGTCGCCATCATCAGCACGGTTGATCAGCCCCGGATCAGCATCAACGTGCTCGCCATCAAAAGAGCCGTGGCTCAAGGCCCCTTCTGGCCCGCGCGAGCTGACCATCAGTGGGTGTGCCCGAGAGCTAGCACCCTCATGCTCTTCGGGCTGGGAAACACGACTGCCACCTATGAGCGACTCCAGCCGGCCATGCTCATGCCTTGCCTGCTCGGGCATGGCGAGGAAGAGGAGGAGATGCTTGGGCCGAGCGAAGGTCCCGAGCCTCGGGAGACGGCGGACCCATGAGGGTCGCGACCGTGGAAGCAGGAGATCGGGTGACAGCGGCACCCTCGGCCCCTCAGCGGCATTGCCGCCAGGTGACCTTTTTGTTGGCTGCTATGAGGTAATTTTTTTTGGCTTACTCCGTCCGAGGGCGCCCACAGGGCCACGTGGCCTCTAGGAGTTCAGGGCATTGCCGACCCGCCACTTTCATTTAAGCATCCTTTAGTTGTTTTTAGTCGCACCCACTTCAGACCCTAATATTCTACCTAGCTTGCGTCTTTGGGCGGTTGACCCCCCGCTTGGGAGCTCTGGTCGAAGCTTATCCTTGCAGGCCTACTGAGGCAGCAGACACCCTGTCTCACTCCCGAAGAAGAAGAAGTCAACATGGTTTACCAATGACCCAAAAGGAATCAGTCGACCAATGACTCGGGGGTAGGGACACTCGCGAGGCAAAAGCGTCCCTGTGACCTCCCAAATACACCCCCACCGTGACACTCTCACATAATAATGAGCCGAGGCTGTATACGCCCAGGGCCCCCCGAGGACGCGAAGGGGTCCATCCCACACCTAGTGGCAGCCTATGCTCTGCGCTCGGGAAAAGCTTAGCCCACCAATGACTTGGGGGTAGGGACACTCGCGAGGCCAAAGCGTCCTTGCGACCTCCCTGATACACCCCCACCGTGACACTCTCACGTAATAACGAGTCGATGCTGTATATGCCCAGGCCCCCCGAGGACGCGGAGGGGTCCATCCCATGCCTAGTGGCAGCCCTACGCTCCGCTCTAGGGAGAAGACGAAGGCAATCAACACAATCCACCAATGACTAAGCCCACAGCTGGCCGGGAATTCAACACAGTCCACCAATGACTCAACCCACAGTTGGCAAGGAAATCAACCTAGTCCACCTACAACTATGCCCACGCCCAGTGCAGGGGACACACAACTAGAGGTACGGAGCCGCTCGCATGTCAAGGGGGATCCATGAGCATCACGACTCAGGAACCTAACTACGCCCGTAGCCCCTTCCCTCTTGGGACGTCCTGGTTTCCGGTCGGTTCAATGGCGGTGGAGGTACGTGCGGGGCGGGCCCTGACGATGCAGAGCCTAGTGCGCTCAACCAGCCACTTAAAATCTCTCAGGGAGAACGCTGGAGTCACTCGTACGTCAAGGGGGACTCCTGAGCATCGCGACTCAGGAGCCTTAACTGTGCTCGTAGCCCCTTCCCCCTTTGGGCCGTCCTGGTTTCCGGTCGGTCCAATCATGGAGAGGTACGCGCGGGGCGGGCCCTGCCAACGTAGAGTGCTGAAGGGGTTCTCAAATTGTCAGCTTCTTAGGAGGGACATCAGAGTTGCTCGTACGTTGATAACCCACAAGTATAGGGGATCGCAATAGTTTTCGAGGGTAGAGTATTCAACCCAAATTTGTTGGTTCGCCAAAGGAGAAGCGAAAGAATATTCTCAAGTATTAGTAGCTGAGTTTGTCAGATTCAACCACACCTGCAAGATTAGTGTCTGCAAGCAAAGTATCAGTAGCAAAGTAGTATGATAGAAACGGTGCCAGAAACGATCTGTTGACGGCAAACTATTCCTAACTGTTGTATCAATGGCGCCAGTAAGTTGCACGTGGGCGAGTAACTATTCTTCCGCGACAACAGTGTCGGAAAAGATCTTGCAACATGTAACAGCGAAGTAGCAAGGAACAACAATAGCAGCAGCAACAGAGTAACAACAGTAGCAGCAAAGTGGCCCAATCCCTTTTGTAGCAAGGGACAAGCCTAGACAAAGTAACGTAGCAAGGACCAGTAGTAAAAGACTCGTAGGCAGTGGATCGGTGATGGATGAGTATGACGGATGTGATTCATCATGTAACAGCTATAACACGGAGAGATATGTAACTAGCTCCCATTCGTCAATCTAATGTAGGCATGTATTCCGTATGTAGTCATACGTGCTTAGGGTAAAGAACTTGCATGACATCTATTGTCCATCCCTCCCGTGGCAGCGGGGTCCTAATGGAAACTACGGGATATTAAGGTTCTCCTTTTAATAAAGAACCGGACCAACACATTAACACGCGGTGAATACATGAACTCCTCATACTATGGTCATCTCCGGGAGTTGTTCCGGCTATTGTCACTCCGGGGTTGCCGGGTCATAACACATAGTAGGTGACTACAACTTGCAAGATAGGATCTAAAACACACATATATTGGTGACAATATAATAGGTTCAGATATGAAATCATGGCACTCGGGCCCTAGTGACAAGCATTAAGCATGGCAAAGTAGTAGCAACATCAATCTCAGAACATAGTGGATACTAGGGAACAATCCCCGTCAAAACTAACTCGATTACATGATAGATCTCATCCAACTCATCACTGTCCAGCAAGCCTACGATGAGATTACTCACGAACGATGAAGAGCATCTTGGAATTGGCGATGGAGGAAGGTTGATGATGACGATGGCAACGATTTCCCCTCTCCGGAGCCCAAAACGGACTCCAGATCTGCCCTCCAGATGAAGAACAGGGGGTGGCGGCGCCTCCGTATCATAAACCGCGATGAAATCTTCTCTTTGATTTTTTTCCCGGGCGAGACGGAAGATATAGAGGTCAGTTTGGTGGCGGTGGAGCCACATGGTCCCAACAAGCCCTCACGGCGCGGCCAGGGGGGTGGCCGCGGCCTGTGAGCTTGTGGCCCACCGGTCCACCTCCTCCGGTGGATCTTTGCGCAGGTATTTTTCTTTTATTCCAGAAAAAATCTCTATAAATGTTCAGGACATTCCGAGAACTTTTATTTCTACACAAAAACAACACCATGGCAATTCTGCTGAAAACAACGTCAGTCCGGGTTAGTTCCATTCAAATCATGCAAATTAGAGTCCAAAACAAGGGCAAAAGAATTCGGAAAAGTAGATACGACGGAGACGTATCAACTCCCCCAAGCTTAAAGCCTTGCTTGTCCTCAAGCAATTCAATTGACAAACTGAAAGAGACAAAAGAAAAACTTTGATGAACTCTGCTTGATCTTGTTGTTGCAACTATGCCTAACTCATATCCAGAGTTTCAGCAAGATCACAAGCGAACCACAAAAGCAAATGACATCTAGGTCTCACGATAAACTCATATCTATGGCATAATCAACTAGCGAGCAAATAATAATAAGCCTCAAACGTCAACACTTCAATCAAAACAACATGAAGCAGTACGAATAGATGGTATCTCGCTAGCTCCTTCTGAGACCGCAAAACAAAAATGCAGAGCACCTTCAAACACCAAGGGCTGACTAAACATTGTAATTCAAGGCAATGAAGATCCAGTCACAGTCATACTCAACACAGTTAAAAGCAAAGCATAAAAATGACAGAGGTGCTCTCTAATTGGTGCTTTTGTAAGAGGATGATGACTCAACAGGAACATAAATAGACAGGCCCTTCATAGAGGGAAGCATTGATTTGCAAAGGTGCCAGAGCTCAAGCTTTGAAAACAGAGATAATAATTTGGGGTGGCATGCTTTCATTGTCAACGCAATGACTAAGAGTTCTCAACATCTTCCACGCTACGCATGCTATAGGAAGTTCCCAAACAGAAAAGTAAAGTCTTGACTCCCCCACCACCAATCAAGCACACTCCACGGCTAGGCGAATCCTCGGGTACCGTCCATACCAACATCAACCCTGGGGGAGTTTGTTTTGTAATTATCTTTTCGATTTGAGCATGGAACTGGGAATTCCAATTACCGGCCCCTTTCTCGTGAATGATAGTGAATAAACACATATCGAGGATAACATGCCTACCATGGAAGATACCAATAGCCCCCTGTCACCACATGAGCGGTTCGGGCATGCAAAACAGATTATTTCTTGAAGGTTTAGAGAGTGGCACATGCAAATTTACTTGGAACAACAGGTAGATACCGCACATAGGTAGGTATGGTGGACTCATATGGCACAACTTTGGGTTTATGGGAGGTGGATGCACAAGCAGTATTCCCGCTTAGTACAAGTGAAGGCTAGCAAAAGACTCGGAAGCGACCAACTAGAGAGCGACAACAGTCATCAAAATGCATTGAGATTAACTGACATTGAGTGCAAGCATGAGTAGGACATAAATCACCATGAACATGAATATCATAGAGGCTATGTTGATTTTGTTTCAACTACATGCGTGAACATGCGCCAAGTCAAGCCACTTGAATCATTCAAAGGAGGATACCATCCTATCATACTACATCATAGTCATCTCAACATTCATGTGGGCAACCAAGACAAACCATTATAAGCTCCTAGCTAAATAAGCATGGCATAAGCAACTATGATCTCTAAGTTGTCATTGCAAACATGTTTCTCTCACAACAAAGCTGAACTAGGAACAGTGAGCTAGTGATATTTACAAAAACAAAATAGATCGAGTTCATACCAGCTTTGCCAAGCTCAGTCACTTCATCATATATCGTCATTATTGCCTTCCACTTGCACGACCGAACGATGTGAACAATAATAAGAGTGCTCGTGCATTGGACTAAAGTTGTAATCTACAGGCAAACACAAAGGAGAAGACAAAGTAATATGGCTCTTTGAAAGCTAAACAGGTATGCATGCAAGAGCCACTAAACATTGTAACCATGGTCTTCTACCTTGACCCAAAGAAAAAGAAAACTATCTACACGGGAAAGCTCCCAATAAGCAAAATAAGAAAAAGAAAATATTTTTGGTTTTTCTCACACTAGACAGACACACGAAAAGGAAACGAGAAAAAGAAAATAAACTAGCATGGATGATACAGTGGCAAAGTGTGAACACCGGCTAACAAAGTGAAAGCATAAGCAAGAATGTAAAGTCGGTGAGAACACGTACTCCCCCAAGCTTAGGCTTTTGGCCTAAGTTGGTCTACTCCCATGGATGGTCCTGGCGAAACCCAAAATCATAATGGGGGTTATACGGGAGCGCTGCAGCCACTACCTGAATAGCGGCCTCACGGAGACGAGCAGCCTTTGCCTCCCTCTCATACTCCTCTGCCTCTCCTCTGGTTATGTAATATGTCCGTTTTACCTGAAAGTCAAAGAAGGCAGGAGCATGAAGGGTAATATGGAAAACACACTGCCGGTTAAATATCAAACGGTATAGGAGGGATTCATCATCCCTCTCAAGGAACTGGTAGCGTGTCAAAACGACGCGATCAAGGAAAGCTGTATGGAGCGGGGGATCTCCTTCGTGGATGGGTACTCCAAGAAAATTTGCTATGCGAGTGGGATAGATCCCACCAAAGAAATCCCCTTCATTAGCATTCTTATTCAGCCTCCTTGCTATAATAGCTCCCATGTTGAAGCTTTCGTCACCCGTCACTGCGCTCTTAAGGATACTAAGGCCGGGTGCGCAGAGGTGACAATGCTCAATCTTGCCATTAATGCATCTGCCTATGAAGAGGGCAAAGTAATGCAAGGCAGGAAAATGAATACTCCCCATGGTAGCTTGCATAATGTCTCTAGTTTCTCCAATGGTAATACCAGAGCAAAAATCTCTAACCAAAGATTTAGGAGGATCATTGAGGCTACCCCAAATAGGTATTTTGCAAATTCTATTGAAATCCTCTAAATCCATGGTATACGATTTATCATAGAGATCAAACAGTACTGATGTATCACGGCCAGCTGAAAATTTGAATCTACGAACAAAAGAGGCAGTGAGAGCAACATATTGTTCACATTTATCGAAGATGAATTCTTCGAGTCCGACGTTGTGAACAAGTGCATCAAACTCATCTTTGAAACCTGCCTCAATCATAAATTCATGAGAAGGCCATTCACATGGTTGTACCTGTGCATCCTTTGGTTGGTAAGGATCAGGCTCCCGAATCACAAGACGGGGACCTCTCTTGCTTGAGGAACCAACATGATAATTTTTCCTGAACATCTTCCTTTTCTAAAATTTTCAGTGATTCAAAGGAAAAATGAACAAGGCTCCACTAAACTCATAGCAACTACTCCAACAAGTGCCTAGAGGCCATATTACGCATCAAAACTACTTGGGACCAGCTAGAATTAGCATGCAAAGCTCAAGAATATGGTCACCAAGGCAGCAAAAATACGCGGAGTATAAGGCACTAGAGCAAAAACTAATTGGACCAATGGAAGAGTCACTTACCAAGGAGTAATTTCCCCAAAACAGTTCGGAGAACGGTGATTTGAGCAAAGAGATCGAAAATCCCAGCAAGAGGAGCAAGAACACGGGTTTGAGCTGCGAAACGATTTTTTCTGGAGGTAGGAGAACCAGATGAGAGCAAGAATGAGTGGAGGGGGTGCCTGTGGGCCCCACAAGCCTGGGTGGCGTGGCCAGGGGGTGCCCGCGCAATCAGGGCTTGTGGCCCACTGGTGCAGCCCCGAGACAAGCTCTTTATCTCAGAATTTTTCAAAAATTCTAGAAAAAATCATACTTGATTTTTAGGACGTTCAGAGAACTTTTATTTTTGGGGTACTTTTGTACCGGACACTAAAACAGAAAACAGGGAAAACTAAACTAGATCTATCATTTTTCTTCTAAGCAACCTAAAGTGAAAGCTTGGAACAGAGGTTTGTGACTCCTCGATTCATCCATCTCATGGTCATCGAAAGAAAATCCGTCAATGAGGTTGATCAAGCCTCCTCGACAAACCTTTTCGAATCGCAAAAGAGAACGGAGAATTTTTGAATAGTCACTAGGTCACCTCAATGGGGATGTGTATCTCCCCAACAAGCAAATCATACTTCATCTTGACACGAGGAATAGAACATTCAAAGCTCCCAATAAGAATCGATGAAGTTTTTTCGATAGCATTGATGCAATGTACTCGATATTGTTTGTTCGGAAAGTGCACCGTATGCTCATTACCGTTTACATGGAAAGTGACATTGCCTTTGTTGCAATCTATAACAGCCCCTGCAGTGTTTAAAAAGGGTCTTCCGAGGATGACCGCCATGGCATCGTCCTCGGGAATATCCAAGATAACAAAGTCTGTTAAGATAGTGGTGTTAGCAACCACAACAGGCACATCCTCGCAAATGACGATAGGGAAAGCAGTTGATTTATCGGCCATTTGGAGAGAGATTTCAGTGGGTGTCAACTTATCAAGTTCAAGTCTACGATAAAGAGAGAGAGGCATAACACTAACACCGGCTCCAAGGTCGCATAGAGCAGTTCTAACGTAGTTGCCTTTAATGGAGCAAGGTATAGTGGGCACACCGGGATCACCTAGTTTCTTAGGAGTTCCACCCTTGAAGGTATAATTAGCGAGCATGGTGGAAATCTCAACCTCAAGTATCCTCCTCTTATAAGTCACCATATCTTTCATGTACTTAGCATACAGAGACATTTTGAGCATATCTGTCAAACGCATTTGCAGAAAGACAGGTCTGATCATCTGAACGAAGTGCACAAAATCCTCATCATACTTTTTCTTGGATGGTTTGCGAGGAAAGGGCATGGGTTTCTGAACCCATGGTTCCCTTTCTTTACCATGCTTCCTAGCAGCAAAGTCATTCTTATCGTATATCTTAGTCTTAGGCCGTGGGTTATCAAGATCAACACTAGGTTCAATCTCCACATCCTCATCGTTGCTAGGTTGAGCATCTTCATGAACATCATTATTGATATTATCACTAGGCTCATGTTCATCACCAGATTGTGTTTCAGCATCAGAGACAGAGGCATCATTTGGTCTCTCAGGGGTAGCAGCAACAGGGTTGCTAGTGTGTAGGTTCCTATCATCTTTCTTCTTCTTTCTAGGATGACTAGGTGCATCAGTGCTAACTCCTTGAGAATCTTGTTCAATTCTCTTAGGATGACCCTCAAGATACAAAGGTTCCTGGGTCATTCTACCGCCTCTAATAACGACTCTAACAGAATTGTCATTCAACTCATTGAGAAAGTCATTCTGAGCTTTAAGTACTTGTTCTATCTCAGTAGTAACCATAGAGGCATGTTTACTCACAAGCTTAAGATCATTGACATTTATGTCCACACAAGCACTTAAATGACTAAGCATACGAGCATCCTGTTCCAATTGTCTGCTAACATAATCATTGAAACTCTGTTGTTTGGCAACAAAGTTATCAAATTCATCCAGGCATAAGCTAGCAGGTTTATCAAAAGGAATATCACTCTCATCAAACCTACGCAGAGAATTTACTTCTACTACGTGTATCGGGTTATCAAGACAATGGATCTCTTCGATAGGTGGTAGATTTTTGACATCTTCAGATTTAATGCCTTTCTCTCGCATAGATTTCTTGGCTTCTTGCATATCTTCAGGACTAAGGAATATAATACCTCTTTTCTTCGGAGTTGGCTTAGGAGATGGTTCGGGAATAGTCCAGGCATTCTCATTGCACAAGATGTTATTCAGTAGAATCTCAGCTTGTTCTACGATTCGTTCCCTAAAAACACTACCGGCACAACTATCTAGGTGGTCTTTGGAAGCATCGATAAGTTCATTATAGAAGATATCAAGTATTTCGTTCTTCTCAAGAGGGTGATCAGGCAAAGCATTCAGTAGCTGGATGAGCCTCCCCCAAGCTTGTGGGAGACTCTCTTCTTCAGCTTGAGCAAAGTTGTATATTTCCTGCAAGGCAGCTTGCTTCTTATGGGCAGGGAAATATAGAGAAGTAGTAGACCATATCCTGGGGGCTACACACACAACCAGGAGCAAGAGAAGTGAACCAGGTCTTAGCATCATCCTTTAGCGTGAAAGGAAACAACTTGAGAATGTAGTAGTGGCGAATCTTTTCCTCACTAGTGAATAGGGTGGCTATATCGTGCAGTTTGGTAAGATGGGCTACAACCGTTTCAGATTCATAACCGTGAAAAGGATCAGATTCGACCAGAGTGATTAACTCAGGGTCGACAGAGAATTCATAATCCTTATCGGTCACAAAGATAGGCGAAGTGGCAAACATCGGGTCGTATTTCATCCTAGCGTTCAGAGATTTTTCTTTCCACTTGCGGAGTAATTTCTCAACATCATAGCTATCCTTACACGCAAGAAAATACTCAGCTATCTCTCCCTCCATAACATAGCGCGTATCAGGCATAACAGGCAATTCAGGCATAGTAGCAGGTTCTACTTCAATAGTATGAGCAGTTTCAGAAGTATCATCACATCTAGCAGCAACTCTAGCAATTTGTGCATCAAGGGCACCTAGTGGCAAAGCAGTATCAGGCATAGCATCATCAGGCATAGTATCAAGCATAGCATCATCAGGCATAGTATCAAGCATAGCATCATCATAAGCATCATGGCAGCAGAAGTAGCATCATCAAGCACAGGCGACATATCAAGATTTCTTGCAGGAGGCGAAGTCAGAAACTTACTTAAAACTGAAGGTGAATCAAGTGCAGAGCTAGATGGCAGTTCCTTACCTATCCTCGTAGTGGACCCATGAGCATCACGACTCAGGAACCTAACTGCGCCCGTAGCCCCTTCCCTCTTGGGACGTTGTGACAGCCCGATGCCGACGTTCCAGAAGATTCCCCTTCTATTCGTTTTCGTCGTGTGTCTATTTTCTTTTGTCGCATCATCATTGCATCATGCGCATCATCAACATTGCGGACTCCCGTTGCCGCCCATTTTCAAAAATTGCATCCGTTGTTAGTTGCGGGTTCCCGTCGTTGTCCGTTCTGAGCCCGACCTCACACACACGCGCCCGCGGCATCGTCGAAACCTTGTTTTAAAAGTGTTTAAAAATTTCTCTGATCGGAGTGAAACTTGGCATGCGGTCGTAATTAGTTATAGCTAGGCCGCCTGTCAAATTTCGTCGCGATCGGAGTTTGTTTGATACCCGAACCGTTAAACCTATAGCGGCACTATAGCCGGTCAAACGTGAGGCGTTTCGGTATTTTAAACTCTGTCGCCGGGTTGCCTATTTTTCCCTCTCATCTCCGCCTAGCCCCTCTACACACTACACCGACCTGCGCGCAACCTAGCCTGAAAACGTCCCGGAACCCGAACCCGGTGGTCGTAACCGTTGGGTCCGGATCAACCCCGTTATACCGCAAATCGTCATCGGTTTGTCCATTGGACTCGCTAACCTAGTTATCTTCGACCGTCCGATTCGAATCGGAGGGTCCAAATAACCCCTAATCTAACTAATCCTCTATATTTATAGACCACCCTACCTAATTAGGAACAAACCCTAACTCCTAGGGGTCTTGTCTCGCAGCAGCCACATCCCACCTCGTTTTCTCCGCCAATCCAAACCGCAACCAAATCCATCCCGCAGCTCCTCTCCCCTGGACGTGCCCGCCTGCCTGTAGCCCCGCAACAAGCAGGACTAGGAGCTCCTGCCATGCTGGCCGGAGCGCCAAACTTCACCTTGCCAACCGGCCTCCTCAGAGTTCCACCAGCAGGCGACCAGGATGGTCCCTCGTGCCACCCTTCCTCCATCTCTCTTCCTACATTCCTCTCTCCCCCTCATGATCTTTCTCTCCCTCTTCTCTGACCCACAGGAACAGCTGAGGAGGTCCTAAATCACCGCAATGGACGTCAAGGCCGGACCTCCCGCAGACGGATCTGGCCGACCCCGTCGCCCTGTGCCTTGGATCCGACGGATTTTGGCGTTCCCATTCCATTCCCAACCCCCACGTCGTGCCAGCCCCGTCACCCTGTTGCCGTGGCTGTCCCCTGCACCCCTCTCTTCTTCGTCATCCCCTCTCTTTTCTCTCACCCCCTATTCGTTTCTCTTTCCAGCAGCAGCAGAAGCCCCCATGGCCACTGACGCCGTGAACCCCACCGCCAGGAGCTCCGCCCGCGGCCTCCAGCGCCAGGAAAGAGTTCCCCTTGCCCGGATCTGAGCCACCGTTGGAGGAGTTCCAACCCCTGTCTCGTGCCATTGCCTCCTGCGCGTGCTAACAGGGTGAGGAGACGAGCTGCTTCGAGCCAATCATGGCAGGCAGCAGCGAGCGCCTCCACCTCGGCCTCTGGCCTCGCGCTCGTGTGGGCACCGAGCTGCGAAGGTGCAGCCGCCTCCAGCTCTGCGTTCCCAAGCCATCCTCGCACGCCGCTTCTCTTTTTTTCCCCTGTTGTAAGTCCGATCTGAAACTCTGTTTCGTTTTCACCAGATATGGTCTGGTGTCGAGGTTATTTTAACTCGATGATGTAGTTGTCCAGGAGAACGTTAGTAGCGAGTTGGCTAGTGCATCAGCTTGGCATCAGGGAGGTCCTGTGTTCAAGTCCCGATGGCTCTGAATTATCGGTGGTAGTTTCCTTTTTTTGCTTAGTCTCACACCATGAGCGTGGGCACAAACTTCCAGTGGCTGCAGCCCAGTGCACAGATTCGGTCCATACATTTTTTAATGTAACCTGCGATTTTATTTAATTTCAGAGAAAGCATTGATTTTCAAAAGAGCATAGTTTCTAAACCGTGCATCGGATTAGAGTGAGTTATATGAGGTTTTTGACTAGAATTTTTCGTAGAGTAATATTTTCCAACTCTCATGCATAATTAGAATTATTTAGTGTGCTGTTTGCATCGGTTTGCGTGTCGACGTGTTGAAAACGGTTTAGGTCGTTACTATTTGTTCGTAGCTCCGTTGGAGATGTGCCATATATGTAAATGGACCAGAACGACGAGTAGAATCACTTGAACCACTTTGTTTTGCCGTTTAAAAAACCTAAAATGTGATTAGGACAAATCTAGACAGAATTAAGATTTAACACGTGGGGTCATTTCGGAGATGCTATATGTCGTTTCCGGTCTCATTTAAAAATGCCTAGCTAAGTAGATTAATTTGTGCTTCACCCTCGTGCCAAGTTAACAACCTTTTAATATTGCCGTGATGATAAACGGGAGTGAACTAAATAATTCGTATGTGGAGTTCCGCCAATATGCAACTCGTTGCATATTGAACTTCACTTAATGTGTAGTGTTTGCGTGATGTGAATTGCCATGCCATGCCTTGCATATTTGAAATGGACATGCATCATATTAGGTAGTTCATCATGCCGTGCATTGCCATGGTGAATACCGTGTGTTGATTCTTATTTCCTTTTGCTTCGTCACGATAGAGTTCCGCAAGCGTGTCGGAAAGTGAGGACCCGTTCGACTACGTCTGTTCGTCTGCTTCACGGAGGCATTCTTCTTCCAAGCGGGACCTCAGGCAAGATGACCATTTCCACAGATACCATTACTATCATTGCCATGCTAGTTTTATCGCTTCTATCGATTATGTCTCGTTGCCTACCACTTGTTTAATATCAGCCTCTCAACAATGCCATGGAAACCTTCAACCTGTTCAACCTAGCAAACCATTGATTGGCTATGTTACCTCTTGCTTAACCTTGTGTTAGCGTTGCTAGTTGCAGGTGCAGTTTCTTCCATGTGATAACATGGGTTCCTTGTTATATCACCATATTAATGCTATTTAATTTAATGCACCTATATACTTGGTAAAAGGTGGAAGGCTCGGCCTTTCTAGCCTGGTGCTTTGTTCCACCTTTGCCCCCATAGTTTCGGCTACCGGTGTTATGTTCCATAATTGAGCGCTCCTAACACGATCGGGGTTGTTATGGGGACCCCCTTGATAATTTGTCTTAGATTAAAGCTGGTCTGGCAAGGCCCAATTTTGGTACTACATTTGCCTAAACACCTAATAAAATTGCATAGGGACTTTCCGGACCCCGAGGATAATTTAATCAACCCCCGGGCCAGTGCTCCTCATGAGTGTTGGTCCCACCTAAGCGATGTCCGGCGCCCCTCTGGTCACCCAGAGGTTTAGCGGTCCCGACGTCTAGCTCATCCGTCGTGTCCTGAGAACGAGATACACGGCTCCTATCGGGATCGTCGACACGTCGGGCGGCCTTGCTGGATTAGTTTTATCTTTGACGAGATATCTTGTGCATCGGGATTCTGATGATGCTTTGGGTAATCTCAGAGTTGAGGTTTTCCACTAAGGAATCCGACGAGATCGCGAGTGTCGTGATTGAGGATTTCTATGCGGCTTGTGGTAATTTGTGATGGACTAGTTGGAGCACCCCTGCAGGGTTAAATCTTCAGGAAATCCGTGCCCGCGATTATGTGGCAAGGTGGAAACTTTGTTTAACACTGGTTCTAGATAACTTGAAGTTAACTTAATCAAAATATGCCAACTGTGTGCGTAACCGTGACTGTCTCTTTCGTGAGTTCCTTCTCCGATCGAGGACACGGTGGGGTTATGTCTGACGTAGGTAGGTGTTCAGGATCATTCATTTGATCATCAGTAGTTCACGTCAGTTATGCGTAGATCATCCCCCTCTTATTTCTTGTACTCGTAAGTTTATCCACCAAATATATTCTTAGCCGGTGCTGCAACCTCACCACTTAACCATGCCTCACCCATTAAGCTTTGCTAGTCTTGATATATTTGGAAATGAGATTGCTGAGTCCCCTGTGGCTCACAGATTACTACAACACCAGTTGTAGGTACAGGTAAAGATTACTTGACGCGAGCGCGTTGATTGTTCATTTGGAGTTGCTTCTTCTTCTTCTTCATCGATCTAGAATGGGTTCCAGGCCGGCAGCCTGGGATAGCAAGGATGGACGTCGTTCTTCTTTCCTCGTTTGTTTTCGTCCGTAGTCGGACCCTGCTCTTATTCATGATGTTGATGTATTGTACTGCTCTGACTCTGATGTAGCTTGTGGCGAGTGTAAGCCAATTATATATATATATATATCTTCTTTTTAGTACATGTACTTCTAACGACATCCATTCTTGCGATACGACGAGATGCGCTTCTATCCCTGACGCGACCCTCGTGCCAAATTGAGGATAGGGTCGCATCTTGGGCGTGACAAGTTGGTATCAGAGCAGTACCGACCTAGGAGCCCCCTTGATTGATCAAACTTGACCGAGTCAAGTCTAGTGAAAAACTGCTTTGAGTCTAGTTATATATCGGAGAGTAGGATTCTTTTTTCTCCTCTTCTATGCTCTGGTGAGGAATCTTGACGTAATAATTTAATTCTACTCCTCTTCTGACTCAATTTTTTTTAGGATCACGCAGATATTTTTGGAATCTATATGACGTCGATGTGACGGAGTTCTGTCTTGGTGCCTCCTATCTGACTTGATTTCTTCTGGGGAGTTGAGCTCCAGGGGATTCTCGAGCACATCGTTATCATTCAGATTTCTTAGTATCTCAGAACGAAGGATGTTCTTAATTGCTTCAATACTAGTAGTGGCGAGATAACCCCGATGTCCCCAGTACTGGTGCAGATTGTTCGGGAGTACTGCCATACTTTGTATCGTTGTGATCACGAGGGTCTGTTGTAGATGAAGGTCCGAGATTCTGGTTGTGTGTTGACGGATGTGATACAGGTGATGAGTTAGTATAGGAGTTGTGTGATATTACTCCTTGTATCCGTATACCAGATTGCATGACCAGATATTTCGGGAATTCTTAGGTGGGAATTCAAGTAGTTGCTTATAGGACAATCTTCCAACAAATGCATGATGTTAGGTTGGGGTTCGACATCTAGTGGATTCGTTTGTTGACGGTCGACTTACAACGGTTCTCGTTGTGTCTTAAAGAGTCCTTGTATCTTGCTACGACTCGGGGACGCTTCATATGTCGGTGCAGTTGTCACATCCCTAACCCTTAAGAAAGATAGCATTGTGCTCATGTCTTCTTTGCATTTGCATCTAAGAAGCTTCAACAAAAACAACAAAGTGGCAAAGGAAAAACTCAAAACCCTAGCCACCATTTCAATTAAAGGAAATTTCAAACTAGTTCAAATCAATGAACCCAAAATGGCCTCAAGAAATGTTCAAACTTTCTGATAAATCATGAAAGTAAATGAGCATTGGAGAAAACTATTTTCTTGACACTTTAAGCATTTTAAATAAATGCAAAAGCCACTGGTTTCAAATTTAAAAATTGAAATCAGAAACTATAATTTTCCAAAAATGTTGAAAACCTTGGAAATGAGTGGGGATATTATAACAAATATTTCAGGAGGTCTAAAATAGTTTTTACTTTTTGTTTTGGAGCTGAAATAATTAGCAAAGCAATAAATAGCAAAACAGAAAAACAAAAACAGAGGAAATGGAAAAAGACTTACCTGTCGCCCAAGCCAGGCCCGGCCCATCTCCCCGCTCGTCCCCTCCCTCGCGCCAGTAGGCAGCAGGAGGTGGCCGCCGCCTCCTCCGGCGCGGCCACGCACCTGCGTGCCTGCCTGGCCGCCGGTTCGCGCTGGCGACGACGGGGATAAGCTCCCCAGAGCTTCCCCTATCCATTCCCCGCCTCGGTTCTTCCCCTCCTCCCGGATCCCCTCCTTCTCCCTGCTGCCGCCATTAGAGCCGAGCTCGAGCTCGAGCTGGCCGTGCCCCTGGCCATAGGATCCCCTCCCAGAGCACGCCATTAGCTCCGCCTCGTCGCCCTGGTCGTCTCTGCAGAAGCCGAAGCCTCCTCGAGCCCTGCAACGCCCGCAACGCCGTCGTCTTCCTCCTTCGGCCGCCGGACCTCTTCCGTCGATTCGTCGCCCCCAGGCCTTCCCCGAGCCGTCTGAGCTCTGCTCTGCACTCCCCGTGAGCATGCGGTCGTTTCCCCTAAGTTTTCCCCCTCGATCCCCTCCTCTAGCCCTAGTTTCACCGGAGCCCGACGAGGACCGCCGCTGCCGCTCGTCGCCGGTAGCCCTCCGTTGATCAGCTCGTCCTTCCGAGGGCACCAGCAGCTCCAGGACGACGCGTAGATGCCGTAGCAGCTAAGAACTGAGCGTGGATCCCTCTAATTCAAAGCCCCCGACGACGCCCGAGCTTCGGCCGCCGCTCCGGCTCGTCGCCGACGCCTCTTCCAGCGACCCTAGCCTCCCCAGATGGTCCTGCCAGATCGGCCACTTCGTGAGCATGCTGTAGCTGCAAACCGCGTGCGTTTTGGTGCTGTGCAGCGCCGTCTAGGTTGCCTCCGGCGAGCCCTCCGCCGCGGGTCTGGTCGCCGGCGACCACCCTCCGGTGGACGTCGACGTGGCCGACCATTAGGGCGTAATCGCCCTCCCCTCAGTCGCTGACAGAGGGCCCCACGCCTGGTCAAACCCCAATTAGGGGCTGGTCAGCGCGGGATTAGTCCCAGAGCGGCTGACCAGTGGGGCCCCCCTGTCAGGTTTGACCTGAACAGGTCGGCTGACCTGCTGACGTCAGCCTGATGCAATAAATGGAATTTCCAGTTTAAAACTAATTCAGGAAATTGCTAAAAATTGCAAAAATCATAGAAATTAATCTGTAACTCCAATGAAAATAAATTATATATGAAAAAGTATCAGAAAAATTCAAGGATTCCATTTATGCTATTTTAAACTATGTTTGAAAAAGTTACAGGACCCTAAATTTCGAAATAAGGAATAATTCAATTCTTTAATCACTTTATAAATGGAATTTGCAAAAATATCCAAATTTCATTATAAATACAATGATCACACACTGCCCTAGATATAAATCAGTACCATAACATGACATTTCATGCATGTTAACATTAGGTTGATGTAAGCATCAGGTCGAATCAATTGAACCGGTATCCGAGAATACCCGTTTGAATTGCTATTCGAATGTGATTCAAATCAACTCTAAACCTAAAACATCTTGATTATAATAACTTATCACTTTGCATTCTCATGCCATGCTCATGCATCATTTTTATTGCATATGATTGTTATTGAATGTTGCCATTCATTTCGGTAGGCTCCGCACCCCCGAATTCCACGGAATATCCGTCTGACGGATATCGTTCCTCCTCTGAGCAACAAGGCAAGCAACCCTTTTGATCATCACGATAACTCCTATGTTCTTGCTCCTGCACCTATTTATTGCATTTGGATCAAATGCTTCAACTGCTTTTGCCACGATAGTTGGACCCACTTCCTTTGCATGACTTAACCTTGTCACAGTAAATAGCCGAACCTTGCAACCTAGCATACCTGGTAGTTGCTTGAGCTATGATGTGCCTTATCCTGCTATGCATGCTATGCTTAGAGTTGTGTATGGTCTGTCATCTGGGAGATGAACAGAAAAGTGGAATGTGTTCGGTGAGCAAAGGTCGTGTGTTGAACTTGATTTGGTAAAGGTACGGGTGAAAGGCTGTGTAGGAGTACATGGCGGGTTGTTTCATTGGAACCGTCCTTAGGAACTGAGTTCCGTGTATGTAATCCAAGACTAGATACTACCACATGCTGGGCCCTGAAATATGACCCCGCTCGGCCTATTAATCGCGTAGTACTCGGTCCAGGAGTTGCAAGTAGTTTCTGGTGTTTATAGTAATGCTGGAGGCCCTGCATGGTGCTGACCTGAGAGGTGGACCGTGATGCGGTAGGCAGTGGCACGGTGTACCAAGTGGCACCCGGATGGTGGGCTTGGGAACCCTGCGCACATCGTTTGAGGCCGTGGCGGAAACCTCGGCTGGACTTCCGTACGGGTTACTCTCAGATAGGCGATAAACCTGGACTAGGTACTAGTGTGGTTAACGGTCGTGGCCGACTCCCTCGCTGGGCTTCCGCTTGAAGGTTGCCGAGGTGCATGACGTGCACATGGCGATAAGTGGCGGGAGCGTGTGTGACGAAGTACACCCCTGCAGGGTTATGATCTATTCGAATAGCCGCGTCCGCGGATATGGACTACTTGGAGACATATGTTGTTCATAGATAACTTCAATGGCTACTCATAAAATTCTCAAGATAAGCGTGAGTGTCGTGGACGGCATTTCCGTATGGAGACGGAATGATTCCACGACAGTGTATTGTTGTGGTGTTAGTGGACTCGTGTGCGAGAAATATGGTTGTCAAAACTAATTTCAAAAAGCAAGTTGTCTAGCCACGAGTCAAATGCTGGCTTCCCGCATGAAACCCCACAATACCTTTTGATACCTTGCATGAGTAGTTAGTTCTCCTAAAGTCTTGCTGAGTACCTTCGTACTCATGTTTGCTTAATAAATGTTGCAGAGGTTGCTAATGACCCTAATGGAGGGTTCTTCGTAGACATCGACGACGACGAGTAGCTGGTGTCCCAGCTACGATCTGGCCCTACGTCGGCTCTGTAGTATAGTCAGGCCACATGCCTACTAGTTGCCCTGTCTGTACCCAGACAGTTTATAACTCTTCCGCTGGCTTGTATTGTATGACTGCTATTATGGGTCGTGAGACCCTTAATGTGTAATATTCTGTGTGTGGCTCTTCCGAGCCTCTTAAATAAAGCTTGTATGGTTATGGTTATGTTGTGATGCCATCGATGTATCTATACATATCGGTATGCCATGCGTACGTGTGTCTTACTTGATATGTATGGGATTCGAATACCTAGTCGTGAACTTTAGTAGCACTCCTTACAAGGAAATGCCCCTTTGTGATCCAACGAGCCTTGGTAGTTCGCTACTGCTCCGGACACATTGGTTGACCGGCATGTGTCCTTCTTAGCTGCCGTGTCTGTCCCCTTTGGGGAAATGTCACGCGACGTAATGGAGTCCTTGTAGCTTGCTACGACTCGTCTACGTTCGTTGATGACCGACACCTGCTTTGTTGGGTCATGTATGCCTGTCCTTGTGCGGAACTGCCACTTTGGTTTATGACTAGACATGTCGATCCGGGTTCTTTGACATTGGTTTGCTAGCGACACTATCGCATACGTGAGTCAAAAGACGCAAATGGTCCCGGCTAAGGTAAGGCTCCAGCCGTGGAGTTAACCGTGCGTGAGACCACAAAGGGATGCGATGTGTTACAGGCTGGATTCCTATGGCTTAGGATCAGGGTCCCGACAGCGTTGGTATCAGAGCCTGACTGACTGTAGGATTACTAAGCCAAACTGGTCGAAGTTGAGTCTAGAATTTCTTAGTTATATATAAGGGAATTGTTTGTGAAAGGGAACGTAAGATTCTTGTTCTCTTCTCAAGATATTCTATTCTGGTCATCCTCGTCTTTTCTGCGGGAATTAAGGACTAGATTTCTCATCTTCTCCTAGGCTCGTGTTTCCGATCGGTAGCTTATAGGACTACGGGTCGAGAGATATTGGGTTTCTTTTATTCCTAGGAAGCAGGAAGTAAGTTTGGTGACCAGAGAGTTGAACTTGATAGTTGAGTGGTTACGTTATTCCACTTTGGGTTGTCTCAAATTTGTTTTGAGCAATTACAGCCGTTATGCTGCCCAATTTTTGCATTCAGAGCTCTAATGCTTTTGCATTACTCTCTATTTACAAATGCCTGGCCGTCCTTCTCGTCAGGTGGTACGTTTGACCAGGTGCATTGATGTACCGGGTCATACGGCCATGCTGGTCAGGGTGATGTCGGTGTGCGGTTACCGCTGGTACCCCGAGTACACGGTAGAGGAACAGTACCGAGACTTCAACCAGAGCCAGTACATCTGCACTGTTAGGGTATTTCCAGATTACCCTGGAGCGGAGAAGCCAATCCATTGGTCCTATGGGTTGGGAGTCACTGTTGACATGGCAGTACAAGATGCTGCCTATTCAATGCTGACTATTATGAGAGCGAGACATGCACTGCTGCAGAATTCAGAGTTCTGCTATGTTCCGGCCTCTCAGTCTGGTGAAGAGGGATACCTCAGTGGAGTCTATTTTGATTCTTCTATGGAGGATCCACTTCTGCAGTCCACTGTTGAGATGCTAGAGAACAGAGACAAGGATGCTCGTGCTCTCCGCATGGAGCTTTATGCTACCCGTGCCCGTCTGTGGACAGCTTTGACGCAGCTGGCACCGGTAGTCCAGACAGGGTATGGAGAGATGGAGATGCTGAACCCTGTTAGGAACCATCTTCCGGCCCACGTTGACTGGCCAGCTATAGGAGGAGTCACACCTCTTCGGGGACCCCTCTTACCACCAGTCAGGGGACCAAGGCCACATCCGTGTCCTTATGGATCCCAGGGATCTCAGGCTAGAGTGTTTCCTGATCCGCAGGTTGAGCTTCCGGGTCATGGAGGTAATCTCTATGAGATGTTCTATGCGGATGCCTGAGCTATGAGCGGAAGGATAGTATGGTAGTAGCCGTATGTTCACAGTCCTGCGTGACTTGTGGAGTATGGTAGTAATGTGAAACGAATTCCGGAGGCCTAGATAAATAATGTATAGGAAGCTTGTAAGCCTCTGATGAGTAGTTCCACCATTTCAGTAGTTTGCTCTTCGAGTAAGTTTGTACTGAACTATGTAAGGGTGTGTATGAACCATGGTGTATATATAGTAGATGCTTGTTACCATGTTGTTCGGATATTCATTTTCGCATTCCGTGTGTTCAGTACATTCTTAATCCATAGTTAGTATTGATATGATATTGGTCTAAGCTATGAGTTTGTTTGTCAGGATGGTGTTCACCAGGTTGAACCGTGCCCCTGCTCATGAGCAAGGTGAGGGTAGTCAAGCGTCGCAGGAAGACCTGCCTCACCCACCTTCTCTGGTAGAAGTGATGCTTGAGGCAGAAAGAAACAAAAGGGAGACCAACCGACTGCTAGAGCGTATTGAGCAGAATACGGCTCGACAGCCTAGGAATGCTGCAGTGTCCCTCAATGACTTTGTGAAGCTGAATCCTCCAAAGTTTCATCATTCCATCGATCCCCTCGACGCTGATGACTGGCTGTGCAGCATTTCACGCAAGATTCGCTCTGCGAATGTGTCTGAGGCCGACAAGGTGACCTTTGCGGCGTATTTCCTGGAGGGTCCCGCCAATCTGTGGTGGGAGAATTTTGAAGCTATGCGTCCCGCTGAACCAGTGGCCACATGGGCAGACTTCAGCGCAGCTTTCCGTCTGCACCATATTCCAGAGGGCCTGATGGACAGAAAGAGAGAGGAGTTCTATGCCTTCACTCAGGGCAAGTTGTCTGTGGATGCCTATAGCCACGAGTTCGGTAACCTCGCCCGCTATGCAACAGAGGAGGTGTCTACTGACGCCAAGAAGCAAACAAGATTTCGTAAGGGTCTGAGCCCTGAGCTCCGTCGAGATCTGCGCCTCCATGAGTGTGCAAGTTTTCAAGCCCTGGTCAACAAAGCGATCAGTGCGGAGACTGGTCATTCTGACTTCGAAGCCACAAGGAAGCACTCCCGTGACTTTGGCTCATCTTCTGGTTCCGCATTTCAAAAACGCAGGCTGTGGGTTCCAAACAGTTCTCTGCCACCAAGATACACTCCGAGGCCATCCTACGTGGCGCCTCAGACGAATCAGGCCAACCCTCCATCAAAAGCTTATGGTGGTCCAGCTAGCAATGCTGCACCACGTGCCAACCAGGTGATATGCTATAAGTGTGGAGAACCAGGGCATTATTCCCGTGAGTGTCCTTAGAATGTGGGTGCCAAGCAACCCGGAAAGTCCGTCGGGCAGGCCAAGTCGGGCAAAGCGTTTTATGTGAAGCCAACTCCTGCACGTGGCCGTGTGAATTATGTGTGAGCAGAAGAAGCTGCAGAGGATCCCGACGTCATGCTGGGTACGCTTCTTGTCAATCATCACCCAGCATCCGTTCTCTTTGACACTGGGTCTTCTCATTCCTTCATTTCAGAAAGTTATGCAGAGTTGCATAACATGTCATTTTGTGATATGCCAATCCCATTGGTTGTCCAAACCCCTGGTAGTAAATGGCAAACCTCTAGGATAACCTATGACAATGAAATTCTAGTAGACAGGCTAGTTTTTCTAGCCTCATTGATAGCATTGAAATCTTCGGATATTAATATCATCTTGGGCATGGACTGGATGTCAGCTCACTATGCCAAGATTGATACTCACTCTAGAAATGTCCAGCTTACCCATCCCTCGGGTGAGATAGTAAATGTCTCTACTCGAGTTGCCAAATGCCAGCTCTATTCCCTAAATGCCAACCCTCTTCCGGAACTTGAAGACATACCGATAGTCCGTGACTTCCCGGATGTTTTTCCAGAGGAACTGCCAGGAATTCCACCTGACAGAGATGTAGAGTTTGTGATAGATCTTGTTCCGGGAACTGTCCCAATAGCCAGAAGACCTTATAAGATGGCACCCCTGGAGCTAGCCGAACTTAAGAAGCAATTAGATGAGGCCTTGAACAAGGGTTTCATTCGTCCTAGCTCTTCTCCTTGGGCTTGTCCCGTCCTCTTTGTCAAGAATAAAGACGGAACGGATCGGATGGTTGTAGATTACCGACCAGTTAATCTGGTCACCATAAAGAACAAGTATCCGCTCCCCAGGATCAACGATCTGTACGATCAGCTCGCTGGATCCTCAGTCTTCTCCAAAATGGATTTGAGGTTGGGATACCATCAAATCAAGATTAAGAACGGGGACATTCCAAAAACGGCCTTTGTTACTCGTTATGGCCAATATGAGTACACCGTTATGTCCTTCGGTTTAACCAATGCCCCAGCCACCTTCTCTCGGCTGATGAATTCAATCTTTATGGAGTATTTGGATAAATTCGTCGTACTATACCTCGATGATATTCACATCTACTCAAAGAATGAACAAGAACATGCCGAACATCTAAGGCTGGTATTGATGAAACTTCGAGAGCATCGCCTTTATGCCAAATTTTCAAAATGTGAATTCTGGTTACCAGAAGTGACCTATCTAGGCCACGTAATCTCTGGTAAGGGTATTGCTGTCAATCCCGAGAGAGTTCAAGCTGTCCTTGATTGGACTCAACCTGAATCGGTTAAGCAAGTTAGGAGTTTTCTTGGTCTAGCGAGCTATTGTCGCCGCTTCGTCGAGAATTTCTCCAAGGTTGCAAAGCCTCTGACTGAACTCCTCAAGAAAGATAAGAAGTTCGAGTGGACACCACAGTGTGAGCATAGTTTTCAGGAACTGAAAAGACGCCTGACTTCCGCACCTGTGTTGCTACCACCAGATTTTTCTAAGGACTTTGTTATCTATTGCGACGCCTCGCGACAAGGATTAGGTTGCATTCTCATGCAAGATCGTCATGTGATCGCATACGCATCTCGACAGTTGCGTCCACATGAGGATAATTATCCCACACATGACCTTGAGCTTGCAGCTGTGGTCCATGCACTAAAAACCCGGCGACATTACCTTCTGGGTAATCGTTGCGAAATATTCACTGATCACCAAAGTCTGAAATATATCTTCACCCAGCCGGATCTGAATCTCAGGCAAAGACGGTGGGTTGAGTTGATCTCGGATTATGACTTAGGGATAACTTACACCCCGGGGAAGGCCAATGTTATGGCCGATGCACTAAGTCGTAAATCTGATTGTAACAATTTGATGCTACAACAAGGTCAACCACTTCTCCTTGAGGACTTTCGGAAGTTGAATCTTCATATTGTTCCTCGAGGATTCCTTTCTACCCTGGTGGCGAAGCCTACTCTTAAGGATCAAATTATAACTGGCCAAAAGTGTGACAAGGGTATATCACGGATCAAGGAGAATATTTTTAGCGGAAATGCTAAAGAATTTTCCATGAATGATCAAGGTGTTGTGTTCTTCCAGAATCGTTTAGTGGTTCCTAAGAACCCACATCTAAGGCAGTTAATCCTTAAGGAGGCTCATGATTCTCCTCTCACCATTCATCCCGGTAGTACTAAGATGTATCAGGACCTACGCCAGAGGTTCTGGTGGACTAGGATGAAGAGAGAAATTGCTGAGTTCGTTGCTAACTGCGACGTTTGTCGCCGAGTTAAGGCAGAACATCAAAGGCCTGCTGGCACCCTTCAACCTTTAGCTATTCCTGAATGGAAATGGGATAAAGTTAGCATGGATTTCATTACCGGATTTCCCAAGACCAAGAAAGGAAATAATGCTATCTTTATGGTCATTGACCGTCTTTCCAAAGTGGCTCATTTTCTTCCTGTTCGTGAGAGTATAATAGCTAGCCAGCTAGCAGAGTTATATATCTCTCAAATAGTGTCTCTTCATGGTGTTCCCCTGGAAATTAACTCGGACCGTGGAAGTATCTTTACTTCTCGCTTCTGGGAAAGTTTTCAGAATGCCATGGGGACTCACTTATCTTTTAGCACTGCTTTCCATCCTCAATCAAGTGGTCAAGTAGAAAGAGTGAATCAAATCCTAGAAGATATGCTCCGAGCTTGTGTTATTTCGTTCGGTATGAATTGGGAGAAGTGCCTTCCATTCGCCGAATTCGCTAATAACAATAGTTATCAATCAAGCTTGGGCAAAGCCCCTTTTGAAGTTCTCTATGGACGAAGATGTCGAACCCCTCTTAATTGGTCAGAAACCGGAGAGAGGCAACTCTTTGGCCCGGACATGATCCAGGATGCAGAAGAGCAGGTTCGCATTATTCGTGAAAAGTTGAAAACAGCCCAGTCTCGTCAAAAGAGCCAATATGATCGTCATCATAAGGCTGTGACCTTTGAAGTTGACGAGAAGGCTTACCTTCGGGTTACACCTTTGAAGGGTACCCATCGATTCGGTATCAAGGGCAAATTGGCTCCTCGTTACATTGGACCTTTTCGCATTCTTGCCAAACGAGGAGAAGTTGCCTACCAGTTGGAACTTCCTCCGCATCTTTCCAAGGTTCATGATGTTTTCCACGTCTCGCAACTCAGGCGTTGCTTTTCGGATCCTATCCGTGAAGTGGACCACGAAACGCTTGATCTACAAGATAACCTTTCTTACCGAGAATACCCCGTGCGTATTCTTGATCAAGCTGAGCGTACCACTCGACGTCGAAACCTCAAGTTTCTTAAAGTTCAATGGTCAAATCATTCTGAAAAGGAGGCAACCTGGGAAAGAGAGGATCGTCTCCGACTCGAATATCCTGCATTATTCCCGACGACTTCTAAATCTCGGGACGAGATTCTTTTGAGTGGGGGTGAGTTGTCACATCCCTAACCCTTAAGCAAGATAGCATTGTGCTCATGTCTTTTTTGCATTTGCATCTAAGAAGCTTCAACAAAAACAACAAAGTGGCAAAGGAAAAACTCAAAACCCTAGCCACCATTTCAATTAAAGGAAATTTCAAACTAGTTCAAATCAATGAACCCAAAATGGCCTCAAGAAATGTTCAAACTTTCTGATAAATCATGAAAGTAAATGAGCATTGGAGAAAACTATTTTCTTGACACTTTAAGCATTTTAAATAAATGCAAAAGCCACTGGTTTCAAATTTAAAAATTGAAATCAGAAACTATAATTTTCCAAAAATGTTGAAAACCTTGGAAATGAGTGGGGATATTATAACAAATATTTCAGGAGGTCTAAAATAGTTTTTACTTTTTGTTTTGGAGCTGAAATAATTAGCAAAGCAATAAATAGCAAAACAGAAAAACAAAAACAGAGGAAATGGAAAAAGACTTACCTGTCGCCCAAGCCAGGCCCGGCCCATCTCCCCGCTCGTCCCCTCCCTCGCGCCAGTAGGCAGCAGGAGGTGGCCGCCGCCTCCTCCGACGCGGCCACGCACCTGCGTGCCTGCCTGGCCGCCGGTTCGCGCTGGCGACGACGGGAATAAGCTCCCCAGAGCTTCCCCTATCCATTCCCCGCCTCGGTTCTTCCCCTCCTCCCGGATCCCCTCCTTCTCCCTGCTGCCGCCATTAGAGCCGAGCTCGAGCTCGAGCTGGCCGTGCCCCTGGCCATAGGATCCCCTCCCAGAGCACGCCATTAGCTCCGCCTCGTCGCCCTGGTCGCCTCTGCAGAAGCCGAAGCCTCCTCGAGCCCTGCAACGCCCGCAACGCCGTCGTCTTCCTCCTTCGGCCGTCGGACCTCTTCCGTCGATTCGTCGCCCCCAGGCCTTCCCCGAGCCGTCTGAGCTCTGCTCTGCACTCCCCGTGAGCATGCGGTCGTTTCCCCTAAGTTTTCCCCCTCGATCCCCTCCTCTAGCCCTAGTTTCACCGGAGCCCGATGAGGACCGCCGCTGCCGCTCGTCGCCGGTAGCCCTCCGTTGATCAACTCGTCCTTCCGAGGGCACCAGCAGCTCCAGGACGACGCGTAGATGCCGTAGCAGCTAAGAACTGAGCGTGGATCCCTCTGATTCAAAGCCCCCGACGACGCCCGAGCTTCGGCCGCCGCTCCGGCTCGTCGCCGACGCCTCTTCCAGCGACCCTAGCCTCCCCAGATGGTCCTGCCAGATCGGCCACATCGCGAGCATGCTGTAGCTGCAAACCGCGTGCGTTTTGGTGCTGTGCAGCGCCGTCTAGGTCGCCTCCGGCGAGCCCTCCGCCGCGGGTCTGGTCGCCGGCGACCACCCTTCGGTGGACGTCGACGTGGCCGACCATTAGGGCGTAATCGCCCTCCCCTCAGTCGCTGACAGAGGGCCCCACGCCTGGTCAAACCCCAATTAGGGGCTGGTCAGCGTGGGATTAGTCCCAGAGAGGCTGACCAGTGGGGCCCCCCTGTCAGGTTTGACCTGAACAGGTCGGCTGACCTGCTGACGTCAGCCTGATGCAATAAATGGAATTTCCAGTTTAAAACTAATTCAGGAAATTGCTAAAAATTGCAAAAATCATAGAAATTAATTTGTAACTCCAATGAAAATAAATTATATATGAAAAAGTATCAGAAAAATTCAAGGATTCTGATTATGCTATTTTCAACTATGTTTGAAAAAGTTACAGGACCGTAAATTGTGAAATAAGGAATAATTCAATTCTTTAATCACTTTATAAATGGAATTTGCAAAAATATCCAAATTTCATTATAAATACAATGATCACACACTGCCCTAGATATAAATCAGTACCATAACATGACATTTCATGCATGTTAACATTAGGTTGATCTGAGCATCAGGTCGAATCAATTGAACCGGTATCCGAGAATACCCGTTTGAATTGCTATTCGAATGTGATTCAAATCAACTCTAAACCTAAAACATCTTGATTATAATAACTTATCACTTTGCATTCTCATGCCATGCTCATGCATCATTTTGATTGCATATGATTGTTATTGAATGTTGCCATTCATTTCGGTAGGCTCCGCACCCCCGAATTCCACCGAATATCCGTCTGACGGATATCGTTCCTCCTCTGAGCAACAAGGCAAGCAACCCTTTTGATCATCACGATAACTCCTATGTTCTTGCTCCTGCACCTATTTATTGCATTTGGATCAAATGCTTCAACTGCTTTTGCCACGATAGTTGGACCCACTTCCTTTGCATGACTTAACCTTGTCACAGTAAATAGCCGAACCTTGCAACCTAGCATACCTGGTAGTTGCTTGAGCTATGATGTGCCTTATCCTGCTATGCATGCTATGCTTAGAGTTGTGTATGGTCTGTCATCTGGGAGATGAACAGAAATGTGGAATGTGTTCGGTGAGCAAAGGTCGTGTGTTGAACTTGATTTGGTAAAGGTACGGGTGAAAGGCTGTGTAGGAGTACATGGCGGGTTGTTTCATTGGAACCGTCCTTAGGAACTGAGTTCCGTGTATGTAATCCAAGACTAGATACTACCACATGCTGGGCCCTGAAATATGACCCCGCTCGGCCTATTAATCGCGTAGTACTCGGTCCAGGAGTTGCAAGTAGTTTCTGGTGTTTATAGTAATGCTGGAGGCCGTGCATGGTGCTGACCTGAGAGGTGGACCGTGATGCGGTAGGCAGTGGCACGGTGTACCAAGTGGCACCCGGATGGTGGGCTTGGGAACCCTGCGCACATCGTTTGAGGCCGTGGCGGAAACCTCGGTCGGACTTCCGTACGGGTTACTCTCAGATAGGCGATAAACCTGGACTAGGTACTAGTGTGGTTAACGGTCGTGGCCGACTCCCTCGCTGGGCTTCCGCTTGAAGGTTGCCGAGGTGCATGACGTGCACATGGCGATAAGTGGCGGGAGCGTGTGTGACGAAGTACACCCCTGCAGGGTTATGATCTATTCGAATAGCCGCGTCCGCGGATATGGACTACTTGGAGACATATGTTGTTCATAGATAACTTCAATGGCTACTCATAAAATTTTCAAGATAAGCGTGAGTGTCGTGGACGGCATTTCCGTATGGAGACGGAATGATTCCACGACAGTGTATTGTTGTGGTGTTAGTGGACTCGTGTGCGAGAAATATGGTTGTCAAAACTAATTTCAAAAAGCAAGTTGTCTAGCCACGAGTCAAATGCTGGCTTCCCGCATGAAACCCCACAATACCTTTTGATACCTTGCATGAGTAGTTAGTTCTCCTAAAGTCTTGCTGAGTACCTTCGTACTCATGTTTGCTTAATAAATGTTGCAGAGGTTGCTAATGACCCTAATGGAGGGTTCTTCGTAGACATCGACGACGACGAGTAGCTGGTGTCCCAGCTACGATCTGGCCCTACGTCGGCTCTGTAGTATAGTCAGGCCACATGCCTACTAGTTGCCCTGTCTGTACCCAGACAGTTTATAACTCTTCCGCTGGCTTGTATTGTATGACTGCTATTATGGGTCGTGAGACCCTTAATGTGTAATATTCTGTGTGTGGCTCTTCCGAGCCTCTTAAATAAAGCTTGTATGGTTATGGTTATGTTGTGATGCCATCGATGTATCTATACATATCGGTATGCCATGCGTACGTGTGTCTTACTTGATATGTATGGGATTCGAATACCTAGTCGTGAACTTTAGTAGCACTCCTTACAAGGAAATGCCCCTTTGTGATCCAACGAGCCTTGGTAGTTCGCTACTGCTCCGGACACATTGGTTGACCGGCATGTGTCCTTCTTAGCTGCCGTGTCTGTCCCCTTTGGGGAAATGTCACGCGACGTAATGGAGTCCTTGTAGCTTGCTACGACTCGTCTACGTTCGTTGATGACCGACACCTGCTTTGTTGGGTCATGTATGCCTGTCCTTGTGCGGAACTGCCACTTTGGTTTATGACTAGACATGTCGATCCGGGTTCTTTGACATTGGTTTGCTAGCGACACTATCGCATACGTGAGTCAAAAGACGCAAATGGTCCCGGCTAAGGTAAGGCTCCAGCCGTGGAGTTAACCGTGCGTGAGACCACAAAGGGATGCGATGTGTTACAGGCTGGATTCCTATGGCTTAGGATCGGGGTCCCGACAGGTGCACTGCCTTGCACTTGATGGCTACTATAAGGATCGATCCCGTGCGATCCTGTCCACGAAAATATCGAACAGAAATCTTTCTCATGAGTTTGTCTTGGCTTGTTTCATAAGCCTCTCCCTTTGTTTTGTTGAATATGGTAATTTGAGTTGCTTCGGTGTCAAGTGGTGATTTCAGATCTTTCCAAGAGGTGTTCTCATAGTTTTGATGTGAATGTAAATTCTTTTGTTCAATCAGGTTGTCATATCAATTCTTGTCAACCGGAGTCGCCATGTTAATTCTTTTCCAACCGGTGTGTTTCTCTCCAAGTGGATTCAATCCTCTCTAATTTTTGCAAGATCATTCTCTCATTTTATTCCGGAGTTCATCTCATCTGTCCCAAGTTGTCTTTAATTTTCCCCGCCCTCCCACCCTTTTCTTCAGTGATTCAATTTTCATCCAAGAGTTTTATTTTCATTGTGCTTCCACTGTCTGTTCTTTTCTCTCTTACCCGGTGATTCATTGTAAAGATTCTCAGGAGATTCGTGTCATATTTGTTCATTCTTGTCACCGTACCGGTGAATTTAATTCAGTTGTCCGTGTTCATCATATCCTATTCATCCTTGTAATTCTTTCCTGTGTTGGAAATTCTTATTAGCCTATCTTGTTATTCATTTCTCTCTAGTCTATCCGGAGTGCTGAAGTTGTCTCAGAAGTTCTGGTTTTCAATCTTTCAATTATTTCGAGGTGCTCAACCTCATCTTGCTTTCCTTATACCGGTGCAGTATCTTTCTTTCTTAGCAGTTGTTTCAACGGTGGTTTCTTTTGAGTGGGCCCATAACCCACTCCCAGGATCTTATTTAGCTCGTGTAATCTTTTCCCGGAGATCTCTATGCTTTCAACTATGACGTAAGTATGATTTTCGTCAGTCATATTCCTTCTTCAAGATCAACTTGAATTAATTCTCATATTTGGCTCAACCTTGCATGCTTCTTTATTTCGGAGTGTCTTAGTTATTCGTGGTGTTGTTTCTCGTCATCATTCTCAGCTTAGAATGTGAAGGAGTGCTTTCTCTCAAACCTTGGTCTATTCTCTTGGATATTCATCATTTCAGCTTGGTGCCATCATCTTAATTGTTCCAATCATGAGTAATCCCTTTTCTTGCTATCCGGTGCTTTTCTGAGTTGCTTTCATTCTCGATCCTCCGAAGGCCATCATTTTAGAAGATTTTGTTCGTTCTCAGCTTGCAGCTTTCATTCTCAAATTCTTCTCCATTGTTGTCTCTTCGTTCATCTCTCGTTTATTCTGGTGCCTTGTTCTAGTTTTCTCTCAGGTGGCTCATGATCTCTTCATTCTCATGTATCTCCATTCATTCATGGTTGCCTCGTTCGTTTCAATTCTCACCGGTGTTTCTTGCAACAATTCTTCTAGTTTGTGCTCATATCTCTCCTCAATCTTTTCAGAAGAATAAGCTGGATGCTAAATCCATTGCTTTTTTCAATTTAATTTGATGAAGGATGAGCATAACATAATTCTTATTCTTGTTCATAGTAATCTGAATTCTTCTTCCGGAGTGGCTCATGGTTTCAATTCTTTTCTCGTGTGCTTATCTTTCTTTTCCAGAGTTCCAAGTTCTTTTAAGTATCTCTTTGTGAGGCTTCATCTAAATCTTGGCTAGGTCATAATCTTATTCTTTTCTTACTTCATATTGTTGCATCATTCATTTGAATATGGAGGTCCTTCATGGTGGTTCATCAAGGTTTCAATCCATTCTCAAGTGTTCTTCAAGATTGTTGTTGGAGAACCTCAAGTTTTCTTCTCTTGCATTTCCAAGTGCATTTGTTCTTCCTTTATCCTTGAGGTGGTATTTTAGCATTCTTGTTAGTGTAGGAGCCTCGAAGAGATTTCCTTTCAAGAATGAGATAATTAAACCCACCAATTCTATGATCATGAGACATTTTTTTTGAACCCATGATTCTTCATTGAGCTATCTTGGTTTGGATTTCACCTAAAGCTTTTCCTATGGATTGTTGCTATCATGGTGCTTGTCATTAATCCTAGTTCACAATGCACCCTCTTGGTGTAAGAAGTTTCGATATCTTTGCTTTCAACTATCCTTGTTTCTTTTAGTGGTTGGTTGTCACCTCATAAATGTTGAGATGATTTTCATAAGCCCACTACTATCTTGTTCTTCGTTGTAGGTTTTCGAACTACTATGTCAATTCTCTGTCCGGAGGCTCTTCAATTCTATTGTGATGATAGTTGTCATTCTTTTCTTCATTCTCTTCTTCCGCTTGAGCTAGTTCATATTCTCTTGTTTCGGAGGCATCGTGGTCTTGCTCTTTTGGGTCTAGCATCTTGTCCTGTCAAGATCATGGTGTTCCCTTGTTCTATTTAGTTGTTTGTTATGAATTTTGTCTATTTCTCCCATCTTATCGAATTTTTTGTCCCATTTTCCTACCGAAGTGCTGCCGAAATTTTCCGTGAATTCTTGCTTGTTTATCTTATCATTCCTCATCTCTTTGCAACTTTCAAGGATTGTTGGTTTCACTCGTTTGTCAAAGAAGCGACTAAGTTTTTACCTCTTGTTCTTTTTCATCCTATCCCCCTTTCATTCTTGGATCTCGGGGCGAGATCCTCTTGTAGTGTAGGAGAGTTGTGACAGCCCGATGCCAACGTTCTAGAAGATTCCCCTTCTATCCTGTTTTCGTCGTGTGTCTATTTTCTTTTGTCGCATCATCATCGTATTATGCGCATCATCAGCATTGCATCGACATCCTGTTGCCGCCCATTTTCGAAACTTGCATCCGTTGTTAGTTGCCGATTCCCGTCGTTGTCCGTTCTGAGCCTGACCTCACACGCACGCGCCCGCGGCATCGTCGAAACCTTGTTTTAAAAGTGTGTTTAAAACTTTCTCTGATCGGGGTGAAACTTGGCATGCGGTCTTAATTAGTTATAGCTAGGCCGCCTGTCGAATTTCATCGCGATCGGAGTTTGTTTGATACCCGAATCATTAAACCTATAGCGGCACTATAGCCGGTCAAACGTGAGGCGTTTCGGTATTTTAAACTCTATCGCCGCGTTGCGTGTTTTTCCCTCTCATCTCCGCCTAGCCCCTCTATACAGTGTACTGACCTGCGCGCAACCTAGCCCGAAAACCTCCCGGAACCCGAACCCGGTGGTCGTAACCATTGGGTCCGGATCAACCCCGTTATACCGCAAATCGTCATCGGTTTGTCCATTGGACTCGCTAACCTAATTATTTTCGACCGTCCGATTCGAATCGGAGGGTGCAAATAACCCCTAATCTAACTAATCCTCTATATTTATAGACCACCCATACCTAATTAGGAACAAACCCTAACTCCTAGGGGTCTTGTCCCGCATCAGCCGCAGCCCACCTCGTTTTCTCCGCCAAGCCAAACCGCAGCCAAATCCATCCCGCAACTCCTCTCCTCGTGGACGTGTCCGCCTGCGTGTAGCCCCACAACAAGCAGGAGTAGGAGCTCCCGCCATGCTGGCAGGAGCCCCAAACTTCACCTCGCCGACCGGCCTCCTCGGAGCTCCACCAACAGGCGACCAGGATGGTCCCCTCGTGCCACCCTTCCTCCATCTCTCTTCCTACCTTCCTCTCTCTCCCTCACGATCTTTCTCTCCCTCTTCTCTGACCCGCATGAACAGCCGAGGAGGTCCTGAATCACCGCCATGGACGTCAAGGACGGACCTCCCGCAGACGGATCTGGCCGACCCCGTCGCCCTGTGCCCTGGATCCGACGGATTTTGGCGTTCCCGTTCCATTCCCAACCCCCACGTCGTGCCAGCCCCGTCACCCTATTGCCGTGGCCGTCCCCTACACCCCTCTCTTCCTTGTCATCCCCTCTATTTTCTCTCACCCCCCTCTTCGTTATCTTTCCAACAGCAGCAGAAGCCCCCATGGCCGCCGACGCCGTGAACCCCACCGCCAGGAGCTCCGCCCGCGGCCTCCAGCACCAGGAACGAGTCCCCCTTGCCCGGATCTGAGCCACCGTTGGAGGAGTTCCAGCCCCTATCTCATGCCGTTGCCTCCTGCGCGTGCTGACAGGGTGAGGAGACGAGCTGCTTCGAGCCAATCATGGGCAGGCAGCAGCGAGCGCCTCCACCTCGGCCTCTGGCCTCGCGCTCGTGTGGGCACCGAGCTGCGAAGGTGCAGCCGCCTCTAGCTCTGCGTTCCCAAGCCATCCCCGCACGCCACTTCTTTTTTCCCCTTGTTGTAAGTCCGATCTGAAACTCTGTTTCGTTTTGACCAGATATGGTTTGCTGTCGAGGTTATTTTAACTGGATGATGTAGTTGTCCAAGAGAACGTTAGTAGCCAGTTAGCTAGTGCATCAGCTTGGCATCAGGGAGGTCCTGTGTTCAAGTCCCGATGGCTTTGAATTATCGGTGGTAGTTTCCTTTTGTTTTTTTTTTGTTTTTTTGCTTAGTCTCACACCATGCGCGTGGGCACAAACTTCCAGTGGCTGCAGCCCAGTGCACAGATTTGGTCCATACATTTTTTAATGTAACCTGCGATTTTATTTAATTTCAGAGAAAGCATTGATTTTCAAAAGAGCATAGTTTCTAAACCGTGCATCGGATCAGAGTGAGTTATATGAGGTTTTTGACTAGAATTTTGCGTAGAGTAATATTTTCCAACTCTCATGCATAACTAGAACTATTTAGTGTGCTGTTTGCATCGGTTTGCGTGTCGACGTGTTGAAAATGGTTTAGGTCATTACTATTTGTTCGTAGCTCCGGGTGAGATGTGCCATATATGTAAATGGACTAGAACGATGAGTAGAATCACTTGAACCACTTTGTTTTGCCGTTTAAAAAACCTAAAATGTGATTAGGACAAATCTGGACAGAATTAAGATTTAACACGTGGGGTCATTTCGGAGATGCTATATGTCGTTTCCGGTCTCATTTAAAAATGCCTAGCTAGGTAGATTAATTTGTGCTTCACCCTCGTGCCAAGTTAACAACCTTTTAATATTGCCATGATGATAAACGGGAGTGAACTAAATAATTCGTATGTGGAGTTCTGCCAATATGCAACTCGTTGCATATTGAACTTCACTTAATGTGTAGTGTTTGCGTGATGTGAATTGCCATGCCATGCCTTGCATATTTGAAATGGACATGCATCATATTAGGTAGTTCATCATGCTGTGCATTGCCATGGTGAATACCGTGTGTTGATTCTTATTTCCTTTTGCTTCGTCACGATAGAGTTCCGCAAGCGTGTCGGAAAGTGAGGACCCGTTTGACTACGTCTGTTCGTCTGCTTCACGAAGGCATTCTTCTTCCAAGCGGGACCTCAGGCAAGATGACCATTTCCCCAGATACCATTACTGTCATTGCCATGCTAGTTTTATTGCTTCTATCGATTATGTCTCGTTACCTACCACTTGTTTAATATCAGCCTCTCAACAATGCCATGGAAACCTTCAACCTATTCAACCTAGCAAACCACTGATTGGATATGTTACCGCTTGCTTAACCTTGTGTTAGCGTTGCTAGTTGCAGGTGCAGTTGCTTCCATGTGATAACATGGGTTCCTTGTTATATCACCGTATTAATGCTATTTAATTTAATGCACCTATATACTTGGTAAAAGGTGGAAGGCTCGGCCTTTCTAGCCTGGTGTTTTGTTCCACATTTGCCCCCTTAGTTTCGGCTACCGGTGTTATGTTCCATAATTGAGCGCTCCTAACATGATCGGGGTTGTTATGGGGACCCCCTTGATAATCCGTCTTAGATTAAAGCTGGTCTGGAAAGGCACAACTTTGGTACTACATTTTCCTAAACACCTAATAAAATTGCATAGGGACTTTCCGGACCTCGAGGATAATTTAATCAACCCCCGGGCCAGTGCTCCTCATGAGTGTTGGTCCCACCTGAGCGATGTCCGGCGCCCCTCTGGTCACCCAAAGGTTTAGCGATCCCGACGTCTAGCTCATCTGTCGTGTCCTGAGAACGAGATACGCAGCTCCTATCGGGATCATCGACACGTCGGGCGGCCTTGCTGGATTAGTTTTACCTTTGACGAGATATCTTGTGCATCAGGATTCCGGTGATGCTTTGGGTAATCTCAGAGTTGAGGTTTTCCACTAAGGAATCCGACGAGATCGCGAGTGTCGTGATTGAGGATTTCTATGCAGCTTGTGGTAATTTGTGATGGACTAGTTGGAGCACCCCTGCAGGGTTAAATCTTTCGGAAAGCCGTGCCCGCGGTTATGTGGCAACGTGGAAACTTTGTTTAACACTGGTTCTAAATAACTTCAAGTTAACTTAATTAAAATATGCCAACTATGTGCGTAACCGTGACTGTCTCTTTCGTGAGTTCCTTCTCTGATCGAGGACACGGTGGGGTTATGTCTGACGTAGGTAGGTGTTCAGGATCATTCATTTGATCATCAGTAGTTCACGTCCGTTATGCGTAGATCATCCCCCTCTTATTTCTTGTACTCGTAAGTTTATCCACCAAATATATGCTTAGCCGCTGCTCCAACCTCACCACTTAACCATGCCTCACCCATTAAGCTTTGCTAGTCTTGATACCTTTGGAAATGAGATTGCTGAGTCCCGTGTGGCTCATAGATTACTACAACATTAGTTGCAGGTACATGTAAAGATTACTTGACGCGAGCGCGTTGATTGTTCATTTGGAGTTGCTTCTTCTTATTCTTCTTCTTCATCGATCTAGAATGGGTTCCAGGCCGGCAGCCTGGGATAGCAAGGATGGACGTCGTTCTTCTTTTCTTGTTTGTTTTCGTCCGTAGTCGGACCCTACTCTTATTCATGATGTTGATGTATTGTACTGCTGTGACTCTGATGTACCTTGTGGTGAGTGTAAGCCAATTATATATATATCTCTTCTTTTCAGTACATGTACTTGTAACGATATCCATTCTTGCGATACGACGAGATGCGCTTCTATCCCTGATGCGGCCCTCATGCCAAATTGAGGATAGGGTCGCATCTTGGGCGTGAAAGACGTCATGCTTTCCGGTCAGTTCAATGGCGGTGGAGGTACGTGCGGGGCAGGCCCTGCTGACGCAGAGCCTAGTGCGCTCAACAAACCACTTAAAATCTCTTAGGGAGAACGTTGGAGTCACTCATACGTCAAGGGGGACTCCTGAGCATCGCGACTCAGGAGCCTTAACTGTGCTCGTAGCCCCTTCCCCCTTTGTGCCGTCCTGGTTTTCGGTCGGTCCAATCGCGGTAGAGGTACGCGCGGGGCGGGCCCTGCGGACGCAGAGTGCTCAAGGGGTTGTCAAATTGTCAGCTTCTTAGGAGGGACATCAGAGTTGCTCGCACGTTGATAACCCGCAAGTATAGGGGATCGCAGTAGTTTTCGAGGGTAGAGTATTCAACCCAAATTTGTTGGTTCGCCAAAGGAGAAGCGAAAGAATATTCTCAAGTATTAGCAGCTGAGTTTGTCAGATTCAACCACACCTGAAAGACTAGTGTCTGCAAGCAAAGTATCAGTAGCAAAGTGGTATGATAGCAACGGTGCCAGAAACGATCTGTTGACGGCAGACTATTCCTAACTGTTTTATCAATGGCGCCAGTAAGTTGCACGTGGGCGAGTAACTGTTCTTCCCCGACAATAGTGTCGGAAAAGATCTTGCAATAAGTAACAGCGAAGTAGCAAGGAACATCAGTAGCAGCAGCAGTAGAGTAACAGCAGAGTAACAACAGTAGCAGCAAAGTGGCCCAATCCCTTTTGTAGCAAGGGAGAAGCCTAGACAAAGTAACGTAGCAAGGACCAGTAGTAAAAGACTCGTAGGCAGTGGATCGGTGATGGATGAGTATGACAGATGTGATTCATCATGTAACAGCTATAACACGGAGAGATATGTAACTAGTTCCTGTTCATCAATCTAATGTAGTCATGTATTCCGTAGGTAGTCATACGTGCTTAGGGAAAAGAACTTGCATGACATCTATTGTCCATCCCTCCCGTGGCAGCGGGGTCCTAATGGAAACTACGGGATATTAAGGTTCTCCTTTTAATAAAGAACCGGACCAACGCATTAACATGCGGTGAATACATGAACTCCTCATACTATGGTCATCTCCGGGAGTGGTTCCGACTATTGTCACTCCGGTGTTGCCGGGTCATAACACATAGTAGGTGACTACAACTTGCAAGATAGGATCTGAAACACACATATATTGGCGACAACAAAATAGGTTCAGATCTGAAATCATGGCACTCGGGCCCTAGTGACAAGAATTAAGCATGGCAAAGTAGTAGCAATATCAATCTCAGAACATAGTGGATACTAGGGATCAATCCCCGTCAAAACTAACTCGATTACATGATAGATCTCATCCAACTCATCACCGTCCAGCAAGCCCACGATGAGATTACTCACGAACGATGAAGAGCATCATGGAATTGGCGATGGAGGAAGATTGATGATGACGATGGCGACGATTTCCCCTCTCCGGAGCCCAAAACGGACTCCAGATCTGCCCTCCAGATGAAGAACAAGGGGTGGCGGCACCTCCATATCGTAAAACGCGATGAAACCTTCTCTCTAATTTTTTCCGGGCGAGACGGAAGATATAGAGCTGAGTTTGGGGGCGGTGGAGCCACGTGGGCCCCACAAGCCCTCACGACGCGGCCAGGGGGGGGGGGGGGGGTGGCCGCGGCCTGTGGGCTTGTGGCTCACTAGTCCACCTCCTCCGGTGGATCTTTGCGCAGATATTTTTCTTTTATTCCAGAAAAAATCTCCATAAATTTTTAGGACATTCCGAGAACTTCTATTTCTCCACAAAAACAACACCATGGCAATTCTGCTGAAAACATCGTCAGTCCGGGTTAGTTCCATTCAAATCATGCAAATTAGAGTCCAAAACAAGGGCAAAAGAGTTCGGAAAAGTAGATACAACGGAGACGTATCACACGTCAAGGGGGACCCCTTAGCATCGCGATTCAAGGGCATAACTGTGCCCGCAACCCCTTCCCCCTTTGGGCTGTCCTGGTTTCCGGTCGGTCCAATCGAGGCGGAGGTACGCGTGGGGCGGGCCCTGCTGACGCAGAGTGCTGAAAGTGCTCTGAAGTCTCAAAAGCCTCGCTGCGTTCCCCTCATGAGGGCTGCTCGCACGTCAAGGGGGACCCCTGAGCATCGCCACTCAGGGGCCTAACTGTGCTCGTTGCCCCTCCCCCCTTTGGACCGTCCTAGTTTCCGGTCGGTTCATTGGTAGCGGAGGTACGCATGGGGCAGGCCCTGCTGACGTAGAATATCACAACAAACATGAAATAAACGAGGTGAAGAAACCATTCAAGCAGTCTGTCGGTTATTGCTATCCCAGAGACAACAACGCCAGAAATTGACACGTTGACAGAGGCTGGGCTTGCGTTGGTTTTTCCCTTGAAGAGGAAAGGGTGATGCAGCACAGGAGCAATACATATTTCCCTCAGTTTGAGAACCAAGGTATCGATCCAGAAGGAGGATCTCGTCACGTCCAGAGTACCAGCGCAAACACAAACAAGCTTGCACCCAACGCTTCAAAGGGGTTGTCAATCCCTTCAAGATTGTTTGCAAAGTGAGATCTGAAGGGCGAAAGTGCAACGAAGTAAAAAGTGTAAGGCTGAAAATATGGTGTGGAGTAGACCCTGGGGGCCATAGTGTTCACTAGAGGCTTCTCTCAAAATAGCAAGTGTCGTGGGTATAAGCCTGACAGTAGATGTGTAGGGTACGAATGAGATGGGCAGAGTCCTAGCTACGGCGAGGTTGTATGAGTTCAGGCCCCTCTACGGTGGAGGTAACAGCCCTACGTCTCAGTGCTCTCGGAGCTTGTTACCGAGTGTAATATGGAATACAGTGATTTGCTAACCCCTTGACTAGTGGGGGAGGGCGGCTTATATAGAGTGCACTGCCCTCCACAACGGTTCTGACTCAGGGGTGGAGTAGTGGCGATTGAATGCATGTGTTACAGGTAACGTATGCTCTAAATGCTAATAAACGCACCCGGAAACGTACGGCAGTTTCCCTCCAGAGAGGTTACGATGTACCGAGTGTATCCAGTCGGTTGGCCCCTGGTGCCCTCCGAATGCTAGTCTCCGACTGGATGATTCTGGGCCTGTTACCGACTGGATGATGGGGACTCCTTAATTCAGTCGGGGCAGACTTAAGGTCCTGTCCTTTGTGTGGGGTAGTCCTTGGGTAGGACATGTAGGGCAGGTCTATGACCCTACCCTAGGACTATAACCCCATCATTAGTCCCCGAATGGATTGGGGTTGAAACGCCGAAGCAGTGCTTGAGGTTCAGATCCGACTGGACTAGGTTCGGCTTGGGTGTTGCTTGCCTCTATCCATTTTATCTCTCCTGACCCGCGCTCCGAGTGGAGGTGCTTGTGAAACAGACTGTCGGGAAGCGAGTGCTTCCGCGGCATCTTTTGATGCGACCGGTCAACTGACAGCGGCGGATTTTCCGGGACCTCAAATTTCGGGTTCCGCGCGCTCAGCGGGGACGACGTCAGCGCGCTCGAGTAGCGCCTGACTCCTCGATCCTCGCGCCTTCAACTCCTCCACTGATATCGCCGCGGCCGGTTGGGTGGATAAGATTTCGGGCCCGCTCGCCAGCGACCCAGTCGGTGCTCTATTTAACTCTGGGCGACGAGACTCCTCGGTTACGCTCGCCGAAACTTTCGCTCTTGCCTGCTCCGTCTTCCTCGCCACCCCCTGCGCTCATACACTCCTTCCTTCTCCTCCTTCTCGAGTGCTCGCCGTCGCCTCCATGACCAAAGGTCAGACCAGCAAGATGGAGGCGAGGAAGAAGAAGAACAAGGCGGCGGCTGCCCAGCGGCGGCAGCGGCCGTTGCCGGTGGGGTGGATCCAAGGAGACTTCCTCCCCTCCACGGTGACGGAGGGGGATCTGCTGGAGATGGTGGAGCACGGCATTCTCGTGCATAAGTCCTGGAGGCTGCCGGCGGACGACGAGGTCGAGCCGGCGCCACGGGAGGGGGAGCGCGTCTTGCTCCTTAGCCATGTTCACAGAGGTTTTTCTCTGCCCCCGCATCCCTTCTTCAAAGGCATCATGAATCACTTTGGTGCTCAACTCCATCACTTTCCTCCGAATGCCATCGCCCATCTTTCTGCCTTCATTATTTTGTGCGAGTGCCTTATCGGTTGCCCCCCCATTGGGGTTTATTCAAACACATCTTCTCCGCCCGCTCCCAAACCATCAAACGTCTTAGTTAGTCGGACGACAAGACGCATCTCCTCCAGCTCTGCAGGGGTTTAGGGTTCCAGAAGAAGAGTCGGAGCAGCTATCTCGCTCTCCAGTTGAGCGAGTCGGTTAGGAACTGGCAGTCGACGTGGTTCTACTGCCAGGACATAGCCTGTCCGAATGCATCAACTGGGCTGCCTCCGTTTAGTCTAGACCGTCCTGCTCCGCCTAAGCAACTCGTGCTCTCGAAGGCCAAGAAGAACGATATCCAGCCCTTGGTTGAGGCACTCGTGGATGTTGTCAGGAGGGGGGTCACCGGTATAGACCTGCTGGAAGTCTTCCTCGGTCGGCGGATCCAGCCTCTTCAGGCCCGCGACCATGCTATGTGGCACTACACAGGGCCCGAGGATTCCACTCGGACCAACATGGTGGGCATACTCGAGGAGAAGGTGACCTCGTGGGTGCTCCAAATCACGGGTCCCTGTGAGAACCCCAAAGGAGCCCGCCGAGTGACGCCTTATAGCGCGGACCACCCTCCACCGAATCAGGTGAGTGACATCAGCCGAGTGCATTGAATCGTCTTGATTCAAGTCGTTTACTTATATCTCCGTGTGATGCCTAATGTTTCCGACTGAACTCCATGCAGGCGTGGACCAACTGGTTCTCCCCCATCTCGAATGGGAATTCGGAGGAGGAAGAGGAGGAAGGCAGCCAGGAGGGGAGCGTGGAGAGCGCCGAATACGTCTCCGACAGCGGGGAGTCGGAGGAGGAGGACAGCGAGGAAGAGGAAGAGGATGAAGAACAAGACTCGCCACCTCTGCGGCTAGAGCATCGGAGCAAGCGCCGGCACGAGCCCGCCGTCCCTTCAGCTCCTCCTGCGTCGTCGAGTGCTCCGCCGGCTGCCCCGGTGGTCCCGAGTGTTTGAGGCACCAAGAGGGCCAGGGACGCAGCCGCTGAGCCCGCAGGCCAGTCTTCCAGGGCGCCCAAGCCGAGTGGGCCCAAACCTCGGAAGGCTCTGCCGCGAATGAGGGTTGCCATCCCCGTCACATCCACGTAAGTGAATCTAACTTTCGGCTCTTCCTGTTATCCGAGTGAACTCCTGCTTTACAAGTCGAATGGACTTCATTCGACAGGGTCGCCACTTCTGCAACATCTCCGGCCTGCCAAGGGGACGACCCCATGGACACGGACAACGTCGTTTCGTCCCAGCCAGCTGTGTTGTAGGAGAGTTGGGTGTTTTATTCCTGCAGACTATGCCATTCTTTCTTTTTCTGAGACGTCGTGTCATTCGGCTTGTCAGGGGCGATTTGCCTGGAAGAGGAAGACCAGGGGAGAGCCGACCCCGCCGTGGAGCCTGTCCTGGAGCCTGTCCCTGAGGCTGCTCCTCCTGCTGCCGCCCTTGTCACCGACGCTCCACCGACCGAAGCGCCTCCACCGACTGAACCAGTGCCGGTGAGGGAGGAACCGACTGGGGCGGACCTTGGGATGCCCCAGGAACCTCCCACGATTCCTGGTTCGTCGACTGCTGAATTCGGTATCCGGCGTGTCCTAGAGGAGCAGGTGGGAGCGGCCAAGGGGGCCATGGTGCAGGAGGAGTTGATGGCTGGACAAGCCAAGAGGGCTTACGACTCCGTTGCGGCCTTGTACCAGCGGAGCTTCGAGCTGCGCGATGATATCCGAGTAAGTAGTCTAGTAAGTATTTACTTTTCTCCTGTAACCCACTGGGTGGTTTTGATTTTTGCATTGGGTTCACTCCGAGTGAACCCAGTGGGTGTAGTCCCCGAGACTTCTGTCGAGTGCTTGCACCGACAGTTGTCTTTATACATTTTGTCTGTAGTTTGGTTGTGTCCGTAGACAGGATTTCCGAGTGCGAGTACTTATTGCAGTCGGAGCGCTCTTGCGGTAAGAGTCTCCGAGAGTAAGTTGCACGCAGGTCGAGTAGTATTGGCCTCGGAGGAGTAGTATTTCCGAGTGCACCTCAATAGGGCGGGCCTGTTTGAGGTGCATGCCAGTGGGGTCACTCTTAGTGAACCCACTGGGTGTAGTCCCCGAGACCGCTGTCGACTGCTTGCGTCGGCAGGGGTCTGAAGAACTTAGCCTGTGAACTGATAAACTTGCTGATTACCCTTTGTTTCTTGGTGAAGAAAACTTGTGAAATGGGAACGGCTTATGAAGCCCTGAGAGCGGAGAGGAACCAGTATGCTGGTGAACTGGAAGCTGCAATGCTCACCATGGCTGGCATGAAGGATGCTCTGGAAGTACGAGAGAAGTCCTTGGAGGAGGCTCTGGAGGCAAACAGGGTGTTGACGGCGGAGGTGGAGAGGATGGGGAAACAGAGGACTGAGCTGCACAAACAGATGGGCATCCTGAACAAACGATGCATAGCTCAAGAGAAGTATGTCACCGACTGGGCTGCGTAGATGATGACTCGTTTGGCTGATAAGTCTTATGCTTTGTCGAGTGGTTGTACCGTGTGACGTACACTCGGTTTTTACTGTCTGCTTGCTCGTTTGTTGCAGACTTTTGCGGAGACGCTGAAGCTGAAGCAGCGGCTGTGGAGCGGTCTATTAAGGACAATGTTCCACTCGGCGAGGACGCCAATCTGGATCTGCTCTGGGCACATATCCGCGTAGGTAAAGTAGGTCCTTTCATCGGCCGACTGAGAGAAGTTGTCGGCCGAATTGACAAGGAACTTTGGCCAGAAGACGAGTCGCAGCAGGAGATGGAGACCCTGATGGCGCGACTGGAGGAGATTCCGAGCCGAGTGCAATCGTGGAAGAAATCGGCAGCGCGTTGCGGTGCTGATGTTGCGTTGTCCTTGGTCCGAGTCCATTGCAAGGAGGTGCGGGAAGATAAACTGAAAGCATTGAAGGTCGCCAACACGAAGAAGCTTCGATTCGAAGACTTCATGGAGACGTTCCTGGAGACTGCTACCCGCATCGTTGATGGAATCGACTTGGATACTTTTGTGGAGCCCTCCAGTCCTGGCGCCGGCCCAGCCGATGCGTAATCAAACTTTATCCTCGGTATGTCGAGTGTTTACCTGTAAGATCCTCTGGCCACTTCTGTTGGCTGTCATACTTTTAAATCGATGCGGGTAAGCTTGATCCGCACCGAGTCAGCTATCGTTTTTGGACTTTTGGAGTCGGAATGAAAACATTTAGTCATTTGTTTGAATGCTGTTTCGAGTGCAACACTTAGTGCGTACTCGGAGAAGATTAAGACTTAGGTGATTCTTGGTCACGTCTAAGTCCCCGAGTGCGACTTGTAGTGCACACTCGGAGGAAGTTATTACTTAGGTGATTCTTGATCACGTCTAAGTCCCCGAGTGCGACGTGTAGTGCACACTCGGAGGGGGTGATTACTTAGGTGATTCTTGATCACAGCTAAGTCTCCGAGTGCAACGTATAGTGCACACTCGGAGGGGGTTAGTACTTAGGTGATTCTTGATCACAGCTAAGTCTCCGAGTGTGACGTATAGTGCACACTCGGAGGAGCTTAGTACTTAGGCGGTTCAGGATCGCAGCTAAGTCCCCGAGTGTGACGTATAGTGCACACTCGGAGGAAGTTATTACTTAGGTGATTCTTGATCACAGCTAAGTCCCCGAGTGCGACGTATAGTGCACACTCGGAGGAGGTTGTTACTTAGGTGATCCTTGGTCACAACTAAGTCCCCGAGTGCGACGTATAGTGCACACTCGGAGGAGGTTAGTACTTAGGCGATTCAGGATCGCAGCTAAGTCCTCGAGTGCGACGTATAGTGCACACTCGGAGGAGGTTAGTACTTACGCGATTCAGGATCGCAGCTAAGTCCCCGAGTGCGACGTATAGTGCACACTCGGAGGAGGTTAGTACTTAGGCGATTCAGGATCGCAGCTAAGTCCCCGAGTGCGACGTATAGTGCACACTCGGAGGAGGTTAGTACTTAGGCGATTCAGGATCGCAACTAAGTCCCCGAGTGCGACGTATAGTGCACACTCGGAGGAGGTTAGTACTTAGGCGATTCAGGATCGCAGCTAAGTCCCCGAGTGCGACGTATAGTGCACACTCGGAGGAGGTTAGTACTTAAGCGATTCAGGATCGCAGCTAAGTCCCCGAGTGCGACGTATAGTGCACGCTCGGAGGAGGTTAGTACTTAGGCGATTCAGGATTGCAGCTAAGTCCCCGAGTGCGACGTATAGTGCACGCTCGGAGGAGGTTAGTACTTAGGCGATTCAGGATCGCAGCTAAGTCCCCGAGTGCGACGTATAGTGCACGCTCGGAGGAGGTTAGTACTTAGGTGATTTAGGATCGCAGCTAAGTCCCCGAGTGTGACGTATAGTGCACACTCGGAGGAAGTTAGTACTTAGGCGATTCAGGATCGCAGCTAAGGCCCCGAGTGTGACGTATAGTGCACACTCGGAGGAGGGTAGTACTTAGGTGATTCTTGATCACAGCTAAGTTTTTTTTTGATGACCGGAGTCTGCGACCGTGGGAGAACTCTGAATCTGCATAAAACTGAATCTGCTGTATATATTATTCCGTCAAAACTTGTTCGTTACACTACTTCAGTCGACGATCACGTATAAAAACGCTTGAGGAGATGTCCGTTCCATGCGCGCGGCTCGTCTGTCTCCCTCTGAATGTTGTAGATTCTGTATGCTCCGTTGTTCAGCACCTTGGAAATGATGAAAGGCCCTTCCCAGGCCGGAGCCAACTTGTGTGGTCTTTGCTGATCCACTCGGAGCACCAAATCGCCAGCTTGGAATGTGCGACTCCTGACGTGACGCGCGTGAAAGCGTCGCAGATCTTGCTGGTAAATTGTTGAACGAGTGAGTGCCATCTCGCCCTCCTCCTCCAGAAGATCGACTCCATCTTGCCTTGCTTGTTCTGCTTCGGCTTCGGAGAAGAGTTCGACTCGCGGGGCATTGTGAAGCAGGTCACTCGGAAGGACCGCTTCTGCTCCATAAACGAGGAAGAACGGTGATCGCCCCGTTGATCTGTTCGGAGTGGTGCGGAGGCCCCAAAGCACTGAAGATAACTCGGTGACCCGTGCACCAGCAGCATGTCCTACCTCTCGCAAGAGTCGGGGCTTCAAACCTTGAAGGATAAGTCCGTTCGCACGCTCAGCTTGTCCGTTGGATTGCGGATGTGCTACGGAAGCAAAATCCACTCGGATACCCTGACTCGCACAGAAGCCTTTGAATCTGTCCGAGTCAAAGTTTGTCCCATTGTCTGTGATTATGCTGTGAGGTATCCCGAATCTGGAAATGATGTCCCTGACAAACTTGGCAGCTGTTGAGGCATCGAGTTTCTTGATGGGCTTGGCTTCTATCCACTTTGTAAACTTGTCGACTGCCACCAACAGATGTGTGTAGCCTCCTTGGCCTGTCTTGAATGGTCCGACTGTGTCTAATCCCCAGACTGCAAATGGCCACACAAGTGGGATCGTTTTTAAAGCAGATGATGGCTTGTGGGACTTGTTGGAGTAGAACTGACAGCCTTCACATCGGTCGACCATATCTTTAGCCATCTCGTTGGCCTGCAGCCAAAAGAAACCGGCTCTGAACGCCTTGGCGACAATTGCTCTTGAAGAAGCGTGATGACCACAGGTTCCCGAGTGAATGTCTTCTAAGATCAACTGACCTTCCTCTGGAGAAATGCAGCGTGGAAGAACGCCCGAAACACTCTCCTTGTACAATTGACCGTCAATGACAGTGAATGCCTTCGACCTGCGAACTATTTGCCTGGCTTGGACTTCATCTTCTGGAAGTTCTTGCCTTAGGATATATGCGATGATCGACACAGTCCAATCGGGAGTGACAACCAGAATCTCCGTGACCAAATCAACCACAGTAGGTACATCGACTTTAGTCGGATCTGTTGTGCTCTTGGGTTGCATCGGTTCTTCTGTGAAGGGATCTTCTTTGACTGAGGGAAGATGGAGGTGCTCGAGGCAGACATCACTCCGGACTGGTCTCCGAGTGGATCCGAGTTTCGCCAACTCGTCAGCCGCTTGGTTCTTCAGTCTCGGAACATGATGGAGCTCTAGACCTTCAAACTTCTTCTCCAACTTCCTCACTACATTGCAGTACACTGTCATGGTGGGGTTCCTCACGTCCCACTCTTTCATCACTTGGTTGACCACCAAATCCGAATCGCCATAGACCATCAGGCGACGGACGCCGAGTGAGATGGCTATGCGCAATCCATAGAGGAGAGCTTCATACTCCGCCTCGTTGTTGGAGGAATCAAAGTGTATCTGAAGCACGTACTTGAGCTTGTCGCCTTTGGGGGATATGATCACAACGCCAGCGCCGGAGCCGTTCAACATCTTAGACCCATCGAAGAACATTGTCCAATGAGCCGAGTAGATGTGGGTCGGTTGCTGTTGTTCTACCCATTCTGCTATAAAGTCAGCCAGGGCTTGAGACTTAATAGCTTTCTTAGCCTCGAACTTGATGTCACAATACAGCATCTCCATTGCCCACTTCGCCACTCGGCCTGACGCGTCTCGATTGTGGAGAATTTCCGACAACGGAGCATCAGAAACGACAGATACCGAGTGGTCTTGGAAATGATGGGACACCTTCTTCGCAGTCATATAGATCCCATAGATAAGTTTCTGATAATGGGGATACCTCTCCTTGGAAGGGGTCAGGACTTCGGAGACGTAGTACACTGGCCGCTGAACTTTGTGTGCTTTGCCTTCTTCTTCTCGCTCGACTGTAAGAACAGTACCGACGACTTGATTTGTAGCCGCGATATATAGAAGAAGGGGCTCTTTACTGAGCGGAGCAGTAAGAACCGGCTGGGTGGAAAGTAGGACTTTGAGGTCGTCGAATGCGACTTGTGCTTCGTCTATCCACTCGAAGGTATCTGACTTCTTCATGAGTCGGTACAGAGGAAGTGCTTTTTCACCGAGTCGACTGATGAACCTGCTCAAAGCCACTAGGCAACCTGTGAGCCGTTGAACATCGTGTATTCTGACCGGCCTCTCCATTCGGACGATGGTCCCGATCTTTTCGGGGTTAACGTCGATCCCTCGTTCGGCGAAGAAATCGAGTAACTTTCCGCTGGGAACACCGAATGAACATTTGGCTGGGTCGAGCTTGATATCGTACCTACGAAGGTTGGCGAATGTTTCTGCCAAGTCAGTCAGCAGGTCGGAACCTTTGCGTGACTTGACTACGATATCATCCATGTATGCCTCCACATTGCGGCCGATCTGGTCGAGGAGACATTTTTGGATCATGCGCATAAAGGTAGCTCCTGCATTCTTCAGACCGAAAGGCATAGTGATGTAGCAGAAGCACCCAAACGGGGTGATGAAGGCTGTTTTCAACTCGTCGGGACCATACAGACGGATCTGATGATAGCCCGAATAGGCATCAAGAAATGACAAACGCTCGCATCCCGCAGTCGAATCGACAATTTTATCTATGCGGGGGAGCGGAAAATGGTCTTTCGGGCAGACCTTATTGAGGTGCTTGAAGTCAATGCACATTCGGAGTGACTTGTCCTTCTTGGGCACCATGACGACATTTGCGAGCCACTCGGAGTGGTGAACCTCGCGAATGAAGTTGGCAGCCAGTAGCTTGGCCACCTCTTCTCCGATTGCCTTCCTCTTGTGCGCGGCAGACCGGCGCAGGCGCTCTCGTACAGGCCGAGCGGCGGGATCCACATGCAGTCGGTGCTCAGCCAACTCCCTGGGTACACCCGGCATGTCAGATGGTTTCCATGCGAAGATGTCCCAGTTCTCATGGAGGAATTGGGTGAGCTCGGCTTCCTATTTAGGATCGAGGGTGGTGGATATGTTTGTCGGGGCGGCTGAGTCGTCCGTCGGGTGGATGCTGACCTTCTTCGTCTCTCCCGCCGACTGGAACGCAGACTCAGAAGCTGGTTTCTTCGAGCGCATCAGGTCGGCAGGGTCGACTGTCTTCTTGTACTCGTCGAGCTCGAGTACCGCCATCTGCTGATCAGCGATTCTTGATCCCTCCTGCAGACACTCCTCGGCACGCTAGCGGTTGCCTGTGATGGTGATAATGCCTTTTAGACCGGGCATCTTCAGCTTCAAGTACACCTGCCGACTGTCTTGTGTTTGCCGCTCCGGATGCGGTCCTCTTCTTCGCCATTTGCATAGCGAGCCGCTATCTCCATCATCTTGCTCATGGAGATGTTCCCCGTTCGACTGAACTTTAAGTACAACTCTCTGTACCGTACGCCTGCTTTGAATGCACAGACCGCTTGATGCTCGGTGACGTTCTCCACCGTGTGGTAGAGAGTTGTCCATCGCTGGACGAAGTCGCGCAAGGGCTCATTCGGCTTCTGGACACAGTGCTGAAGCTCCACGAGGCCTGCAGGGCGTTTGCACGTCCCTTCGAAGGTTCTGATGAACACTCGGGCCAGATCTGCCCAACTGTAAATGCTTGAGGGGGCCAACTGGTTCAGCCAAGCTCGAGCCGAGCCGTCGAGCATCATATGGAGGTGCTTCATAGCGACATGGTCGTCCCCTCCTCCGATCTGGACTGCCACTCGGTAGTCGTCTAGCCATGTTTCAGGCTTGGACTCCCCCGTAAATTTACCGATTCCCGCAGCCAATCGGAAGTTTGGCGGGATGTCAGCCGAGCGGATGGCTCGACTAAAACACTCGGGGCCGGACACGATGGTCCTGCTTCCACTCGGACGGTCCATATCGCGACCATCGCGGTGGGCTCGACCCCTGTCGACTCTTCGCTGGGCGATTCTCCCTCTCGCGTCGGGTCTTGGGTCGTAAGTGTCGTCGACCGAACGCCGATCATCATGATGTCGGCACCCATAGGGCCCACCCCGCGGAGGGGTGCGTGAGCGGCAGCGATCTTCACGGATCATGGAACGGCTGCCCCCCCTGTGATGCTGATGGGAACCAGGACTGTGAACCGATCGATGCGTGTTTGCATGGACGGAACTATTGCATCGACTGATTGCCTCTGAATCAGTCGATTGGAGGGAATCGGCAATCTGGGCAGCCGCAGCCAAGTTGAGGAGAGGTGTGCGGAACAACTCCACGTTGCTCCGCCGAGTGTGCCGACTGGCAGAACGACGAGGTGGACGACGTGCACCGGATGCTTCGCCGATTTCGCCCCGGCCGGCTTGACGGGGATCTTCATGGGAGTTGGCCATGTGTACTTCTGCTGCAGGCCCACGACCCGCGTACTCGGAAGGGAGCTCAGTCGGAACCGAGCCTGAGCACTGGGAACGCGGGGCAACCACAACAGACTCCAGAACTGCCGCTTGAGAGGACGCGATCTGACGCGCTCGGGCATGTTGCACCCAACGTTGGAGACGCGTACTGCGAGACCGCTTGTTGCGGCGCATGACGGAGGTGCAAGCCGATAATGGAGCCGATTGTTGGAGAAGAAGAACGCCGCGAGCGCCGGCACGGAAGTGTGTGGCCCCGTGACGGGGAAGCGCCTCGACGTCGAGAGGCGCCTCCCGAAGCCATGCCGAATCGTCGACGGTGAAGGAGAGAGCGCCGAAGAGGATCTGGTGACCCATGCTCGAATCTCCACCAGACGACATGACGAAAGGAAGTAGTCGCAAACTCGCCGGAAGTCGCTTAGACGCCTGCCCCATGGTGGGCGCCAACTGTCGTGGGTATAAGCCTGACAGTAGATGTGTAGGGTACGAATGAGATGGGCAGAGTCCTAGCTACGGCGAGGTTGTATGAGTTCAGGCCCCTCTACGGTGGAGGTAACAGCCCTACGTCTCAGTGCTCTCGGAGCTTGTTACCGGGTGTAATATGGAATACAGTGATTTGCTAACCCCTTGACCAGTGGGGGAGGGCGGCTTATATAGAGTGCGCTGCCCTCCACAACGGTTCTGACTCAGGGGTGGAGTAGTGGCGATTGAATGCATGTGTTACAGGTAACGTATGCTCTAAATGCTAATAAACGCACCCGGAAACGTACGGCAGTTTCCCTCCAGAGAGGTTACGATGTACCGAGTGTATCCAGTCGGTTGGCCCCTGGTGCCCTCCGAATGTTAGTCTCCGACTGGATGATTCTGGGCCTGTTACCGAGTGGATGATGGGGACTCCTTAATTCAGTCGGGGAAGACTTAAGGTCCTGTCCTTTGTGTGGGGTTGTCCTTGGGTAGGACATGTAGGGCAGGTCTATGACCCTACCCGAGGACTATAAAACCATCAGCAAGTGTTACAGTGGGTGAACAAATTACTGTCGAGCAATTGATAGAACCGCGCAAAGTCATGACGATATCTAAGTTAATGATCATACATATAGGCATCACGTCCGAGACAAGTAGACCGATACTTTCTGCATCTACTACTATTACTCCACACATCGACCGCTATCCAGCATGCATCTAGTGTATTGACTTCATGACGAACAGAGTAACGCTTTAAGCAAGATGACATGATGTAGAGGAATAATCTCAAACAAATGATGAAAACCCCATCTTTTTACCCTTGATAGCAACAACACGATGCGTGCCTCGCTACCCCTTCTGTCAGTGGGTGAGGTCACCGCACGGTATGAACCCAAAATTAAGCACTTCTCACATTGCAAGAATCATAGATCTAGTTGGCCAGACAAAACCCACAACTCGAAGAGAATTACAAGGATATGAAATCATGCATAAGAGAGATCAGAAGAAACTCAAATAAGATTCATAGATAATCTGATCATAAATCCACAATTCATCGGATCTCGACAAACACACTGCAAAAGAAGATTACATCGGATAGATCTCCATGAAGATCATGGAGAACTTTGTATTGAAGATCCAAGAGAGAGAAGAAGCCATCTAGTTACTAGCTATGGACCCGTATGTCTATGGTGAACTACTCACGCATCATCGGAGAGGTCGTGCTATTGATGGAGAAGCCCTCCGTGTCCGAATCCCCCCTCCGGCATGGCACCAGAACGTGCCCCAGATGGGATTTTGCGGCGACACAAGCTTGCGGCGGCAGAAAAGTACTTTCGATGATCTCCTGATTTTTTGGGATTTTTAGGGAATATTTAGGCAAAACCCCTAAGTCAGGGGTCGCTCAGGGGGCCCACAAGCCTGGATGGCGCGGCCTCCCCCTGGTCGCGGGGTGGGGGCTTGTGGGGCCCCTGGGACTCCCCTGCCTTGGCTCCCAAGCTCCCCGATCTTCTTCCATTCCAGAAAAAATCTTTTCGGGGATTTTCTTCTATTTGGACTCCGTTTCAAAATCTCCTCTGAAAAGGGTCAAAAACATGGAAAAAATAAGAACTGGCACCGAGTTAAAAATTTAGTCCCAAAAAATATATAAAAGGGATACAAAACAACCAAAGTTTGACAAGATAATAGCATGAAACTATCAAAAATTATAGATACGTTGGAGACGTATCAAGCATCCCCAAGTTTAACTCCTGCTCGTCCTCGAGTAGGGAAGTGATAAAGAATGAATTTTTGATGTGGAATGCTACCTAGCATAGTTGTCCTTTGCAACTTCTTTCACGTGGCATGAATGTTCAGATCTGTAAGATTCAAAACAATAGTTTGCTATTGACATGAAAACAGTAATACTTCAAGCAAACTAGCAAAGTAATCATGAACTTTCAAAATAACAAGGCCAAAGAAAGTTATCCCTACAAAATCATATAGTCTGGCTATGCTCCATCATCCTCACACAACTATTGTAAATCATGCACAACCCCGGAATTGGCCAAGTAATTGTTTTCGCACTATTACTTTCTCAAACTTTTTATAACTATCACGCAATACATGAGAGCGAGCCATGGATATAGCACTATAGGTGGAATAGAGTGTGGTGGTGGTTGTGAGACAAAAAGAAGGAGATGGTCACACTGACTCGGCGTATCAATAGGCTATGGAGATGCCCATTAATAGATATCAATGTGAATGAGTAGGGATTGCCATACAAAGGATGCACTAGAGCTATAAGTATGTGAAAGCTCAAAAGGAAAACTAGTGGGTGTGCATCCAACGTGCTTGCTCACGAAGACCTAGGGCAATTTTGAGGAAGCCCATCATTGGAATATACAAGCCAAGTTATATAATGAAGATTCCCACTAGCATATGGTAGTGACAAAGCAAGAAGCTCTCAATCATGAAGAACATGGTGCTAACATGAAGCACAAGTGTGGAAAAAGATAGTAGCATTGTCCCTTCTCTCTTATTCTCTTTTTTTTCATTTGGGCTCTTAGGCCTCTTTTTTTTCTTTTCTTTTCTATTTTTTTTGTTTTTATTTTTGGGCTCTTTGGGCTCTTTTATTTTTTATTTCCTCACATGGGACAATGCTATAATAATGATGATCATCACACTTTTATTTACTCGTATCTCAAAGATCACAATGATGATGACTCCATAGGAAATGCCTCCCGCAGTGTACCGGGATGTGCAACGATCTAGCATGGCGTATGACGTTGAAACATCTTGCTAGCTATCTTACGATCATGCAATGGCAATATGAGAGTGACTACACAAGTCATGAGACGGAACGGTGGGAGTTGCATGGCAATATATCTCGGAATGGCTATGAAAATGCCATAGTAGGTAGGTATGGTGGCTGTTTTGAGAAAGGAATTTGGTGGGTTTGTGCACCGGCGAGAATTGCGCGGCACTAGAGAGGCTAGCAATGGTGGAAGGTGAAAGTGCATCTATAGCATGGGCTCACATTAGTCATGAAGAACTCACATACTTATTGCAAAAGTTTTTATTAGTAATTGAAACAAAGTGCTAAACGCATACTCCGAGGGGAAGGGTTGGTAGGTGTAAACCATCGCGCGATCCCGACCTCAACACAAAGGATGACAATCAATAGATAAATTATGCTCCGACTTCCTAACATAGAGGTTCACCATACGTGCATGCCACGGGAATCACTAACTCCAACACAAGTATCTCTAGATTCACAACACCCTACTAGCATAACTCTCAACATTACCGAATCCACGTCTCAGAACTAATTGAGAGGAATCAAAACTTCTCTTTGCACTCAATGCACATGAAGATGGAGGTTTTTTGCATCCTCTTTTGGTACCTAGCACATTTGGGACTACTTTCATAGCATAAGCCAACTACCAAATCACGCACCGCCGTGCTCTAAAGATATAAGTGAAGCACAAGAGCAAAAGTATCTAGCTCAAAAGATATAAGTGAAGCACTATGAGCATTCTAGCAAAATCATGATGAGTGCACGTCTCTTTCTCTCAAAAAGGTGTGCAGCAAGGATGATTGTGACACAACAAAAAGAAAAGACTCCTAACATACAAGACGCTCCAAGCAAAACACATATCATGTGGTGAATAAAAATATAGCTCCAAGTAATGTTACCGATGGATTGAAGACGAAAGAGGGGATGCCTTCCCGGGGCATGCCTAAGCTTAGGCTTTTTGGTGTCCTTGAATTTGGCTTGGGATGCCTTGGGCATCCCCAAGCTTGAGCTCTTTCCACTCCTCATCTCATCGTCCATGAGAACACCACCCAAAACTTGAAAACTTCACAACACAAAACTTAAACAGAAACTTGTGATAACATTAGTACAAGAAAGAAAACTACCACTTCTTTTGGTACTGTAGAAAACTTGAATTCTATCTATATTGATGATGGGCTACTGTATTCTCACTTTTCCATGGCTAGTACCCCCTGATACTAACCATAGTTTCATCAAAACAAGCAACCAACTCAACAAAAACAGAATCTGTCAAAAACAGACCAGTCTGTAGCAATCTGTATACTTCGTATACTTCTGTACCTCAAAAAATCTGAAACATTACGACGGCCTGGGAAAAAAGGATATCAATAAGCAGCAAAAAGGAATCAACTCAAAAGATCTTTCTGAATAAAAATGAAAAATCATCTCGTGAGCAAAAAGTTTCTGTATTTTTCCAGCAGGATCAAGCAACCATTACCAAGACTAGCCATAAAGGCTTTGCTTGGCTAAAAAAAAAATAAACACAAAAAACACAATCACAACAGAATTATGAAAGTGTGGACGCAACAAAATAGAAAGAAAAAGATAAATTCATTGGATGCCTCCCAACAAGCGCTATTGTTTAACGCCCTTAGCTAGGCATAGAAGCGATAGAATCACGTATCGTCGTCTTTGGTGTTCAAACCATAAGTGGCGTGATCACTTATCATCTTGAGGTTTTCATCTTTCTTTCTCGATGATTCACCACTACTTTTAGGAACAAAGACAGACTTGGTGATTTTATTGTGGGCAAAATTTGGAGTGTTCTGCACAGCGGCAAAAGCGGAACCCAAGTTGGTTATAACATCCTCTAGTTTGCCAATCCTAGCGGAATCATGACCTAGCTTTTCGTTAACTGTGGGTTCCTTCTCCTTTAAATTTTTCAAAACCATTCCCACCTTGGATACGTACTGAGTGATTTGGTTGTGGATCTTTTTATCCAAATTCTCAATGAGTTCAATTGTAGCAACTTTATTTTCAATAGCGTCGAGCCTACGCATCACATGTTCCAGAGTTAAGGTAGTTCCATTAACCAAGAGTGGGGGTGAGCCTACCACATTTATCACAGCTCCGTAAGAATCAACGGTATGGCTACCCAAGAAATTTCCACCTCCGATGGTGTCAAGAATATACCTATTCCAAGGAGAAACACCCACATAAAATCTGCGAAGCAAGACGGTAGTGGATTGCTTATGAGTAGATCTACTCTGAGCGTTGCAAATCCTATACCAAGCGTCCTTTAAGTTTTCTTCCTCAATTTGTTTGGAATTGAGGACTTCCCTCTCGCGAGTATCGTTTGAAGTGGTGGATCTAGCCATCAGGATAGACTATCCCACATAGTCGAGCAGAAAGCAAGCGAGAAAAAAGGGCGAACGAAAAGGCGAACGAAAAAGGCACATTGGTGAAGTGGGGGAGAGGAAAACGAGAGGCAACTGGCAAACAAAGTAAATGCAAGAGATGAGTTTGTGACACTTACTTGGATGAGTTCTTGACTTGATCTTCCTCCCCAGAAACTGCGCCAGAAATTCTTTTGCTATCCCACAGACAACATCGCCAGAAATTGACACGTTGATAGAGGCTGGGCTTGCGTTGGTTTTTCCCTTGAAGAGGAAAGGGTGATGCAGCACAGGAGCAGTAAGTATTTCCCTTAGTTTGAGAACCAAGGTATCGATCCAGAAGGAGGGTCTCGTCTAGTCCAGAGTACTGGCGCAAACGAAAACAAGCTTGCACCCAACGCTTCAAAGGGGTTGTCAATCCCTTCAAGATTGTTTGCAAAGTGAGATCTGAAGGCGGAAATTGCAATGAAGTAAAAAGTGTAAGGCTGAAAATATGGTGTGGAGTAGAACGTGGGGGCCATAGTGTTCACTAGAGGCTTCTCTCAAAATAACAAGTGTTACGGTGGGTGAACAAATTACTGTCGAGCAATTGATAGAACCACGCAAACTCACGACGATATCTAAGGCAATGATCATACATATAGGCATCACGTCCGAGACAAGTAGACCGATACTTTCTGCATCTACTACTATTACTCCACACATTGACTGCTATCGAGTATGCATCTAGTGTATTGAGTTCATGACGAACAGAGTAATGCTTTAAGCAAGATGACATGATGTAGAGGGATAATATGAAACCAATGATGAAAACCCCATCTTTTTACCCTTGATGGCAACAACACGATGCGTGCCTCGCTACCCCTTCTGTCACTGGGTGAGGTCACCGCACGGTATGAACCCAAAACCAAGAACTTCTCCCATTGCAAGAATCATAGATCTAGTTGGCCAGACAAAACCCACAACCCGAAGAGAATTACAAGGATATGAAATCATGCATAAAAGAGACCAGAAGAAACTCAAATAAGATTCATAGATAATCTGATCATAAATCCACAATTCATCGGATCTCGACGAAGACACCGCAAAAGAAGATTACATCGGATAGATCTCCATGAAGATCATGGAGAACTTTGTATTGAAGATCCAAGAGAGAGAAGAAGCCATCTAGTTACTAGGTATGGACCCGTAGGTCTATGGTGAACTACTCACGCATCATCGGAGAGGTCATGGTGTTGATGGAGAAGCCCTCCGTGTCTGAATCCCCCCTCCGGCAGGGCACCAGAATGTGCCCTAGATGGGATCTTGCAGAGACACAAGCTTGCGGCGGCGGAAAAGTACTTTCGATGATCTCCTGATTTTTTTGGGATTTTTAGGGAATATATAGGCGCAACCCCTAGGTCAAGGGGCGCTCAGGGGGCCCACAAGCCTGGATGGTGCAACCTCCCCTGGCCGCAGGGTGGGGGCTTGTGGGGCCCCTGGGGCTCCCCTGCCTTGGCTCCCAAGCTCCCTGATCTTCTTCCATTCCAGAAAAAATCTTTTCAGGGATTTTCTTCCGTTTGGACTCCGTTTCAAAATCTCCTCTGAAAGGGGTCAAAAACATGGAAAAACAAGAACTGGCACTTGGCACCGAGTTAATAAGTTAGTCCCAAAAAATATATAAAAGGCATACAAAACATCCAAAGTTTGACAAGATAATAGCATGAAACCATCAAAAATTATAGATACGTTGGAGATGTATCAGTTATTACAAGCCTTAATAAGTCCTGGAAAACGCAAATAAGTTTGATGCCTCCACGAGGCACAATGTGCATTGCAGAAAAAATAGGGGGGAGAACTCAGGAGGACCGCCGCCGCCGGTTGCTCCATGTTCATGGGGCTTGTCGTCGATGTCAAAAGCATCGTCTTCCTAATCATCGGCTTCAGCGGCATCCGAAGATGACGAAGCTGCGATGTGGGCGAACTGCTTCACCAACGCCTCCACGGGGCCCTTCACCGCCTCAGCAGTGCTATGGCGGGCCTCAGTGCGGACCGACAAGGTCACGGAGCCGAAGCCAAATCCAGGCTCACGAAGATGAAGGTGATTGAAGACGCGTGTCGCGGCCTCAAAAAAGAGGTCGCGACACTCGCTGTCCAAGATCTTGTCCACCGGGACGATGGCGTACTCCAATGCCACAACGAGCTAAGCCGCGAGCGCGGCAAAGCCGCTCTCTGGGGTGGCTAGAGGCTCGTCGAACCCGTCCCGGCAGAGGGTGCGGAGCGCCGTGCGAAGCCTGAGCTCAACAACAGGGAAGCCGACCAGCTCTGCGGCCTTCTTCCTCTCGGCCACAGCGAGGGCTTCCCCCTTGGCATCGAGAAGGGTCTTCCTTGAGGTGACCTCCTTCTCCTACTCGTCCAAGCACGCCCGCTTCGCGCCTAAGCAATTTATCTCCTGGGACAACTCTTCTTCCCGGGCAGTGAGCTTGGCCTCACGGCCCGTGAGTTCTTCCTCCCGCAGGCGATGTTGCTCGGCTAGCTTGGCCTGTTCTTCTTGAAGGGCCCTGTCACGACCGGTTTCCAAATAAATGATTTAATTGGAAATCAGCCATTCACGTCCATAGTGAAGAAAATATTTCCCACTGACGGACTTAACTTGATGCAGAAAACCAGTAGTACTCAATATTATACAAGTAGAGCGAGGGTCGCTCTACAAATTATTACAACATGTCCAAGTCTTAGGATAGATGGAAATGTTACAGTGGTCCTGGGTTAACTCTACTGCTCGCGAAAATAAAGGGGGCACGTCACATCAGAGTAATTTGACATGACGAGTACTACTACGCGTTAAGCCTCAGAGTGAAGCTCAAGAATTTATTCGAGGTGGCGGAAGCAGTGGAATAAAACAGCGACGGACTCCAAGATCGCAAGACTCACTGGGACTCCTCTAGACATCGGACTCGCTATCGAACTCTTCATCCATGAGGTCTCTGATATGTCTCCAACATATCTACAATTTTTGATGGTTCCATGTTATTATCATGTCAACTTTGGATGTTTCATATGCATAAATATGCTATTTTATATCTTTTTTGGGACTAACCTATTAACTCAGTGCCAAGTGCTAGTTTATGTTTTTTCCGTGTTTTTGACTTTTTCTAGAGAATAATATTAAACAGAGTCCAAACGGAATAAAACCCGTGGGGTGATTTTTTCCATAACAGAAGATACGCAGGGGACTTGAGAACCAATGCAGGAGACCTCAGGGGAGGTCACAAGACCCCTAGCCGCGGCCTGGGGGGGCCATGCCTGGCAGACTTGTGGGACCCACGTGACTCCTTTGCCCTACCTCTTTGCCTATAAATTCTCTAAAATCCCGAAACTAAAGAAGGAAGCCACGAAAATACTTTTCCGCCGCCGCAAGCTTCTGTCTCCGCAAGATCCCATCTGGCGACCGTTTTGGTGCCCTGCCGGAGGGGGATTCAGACATGGAGGGCTTCTTCATCAACACCATTGCCTCTTCGATGCTGCGTGAGTAGTTCACCACAAACCTTCGGGTCCATATCTAGTAGCTAGATGGCTTCTTCTCCCTCTTGGATCTTCAATACAAAGTTCTCCATGATCTTCATGGAGATCTATCCGATGTAACTTTCTTTTGCGGCGTGTTTGTCAAGATCCGATGAATTGTGGATTTATGATCAGATTATCTATGAATATTATTTGAGTCTCCTCTGATCTCTTATATGCCTGATTTCGTATCCTTGTAATTCTCTTCGAGTTATGGGTTTCGTTTGGCCAACTTGATCTATAATTCTTGCAATGGGAGAAGTGCTTGGTTTTGGGTTCATACCGTGCGGTGTCCTCACCTAGTGATAGAAGGGGTAGGGAGACACGCATCATGTTGTTGCCATCAAGGGTAAAAAGATGGGGTTTATATCATATTGCATGAATTTATCCCTCTACAACATGTCATCTTGCTTAAGGCATTACTCTGTTTGTTATGAATTCAATACACTAGATGCATGCTGGATAGCGGTCGATGTGTGGAGTAATAGTAGTAGATGCAGAAAGTATCGGTGTACTTGTCTCGACGTCATGCCTATATATATGATCATTGCCTTAGATATCGTCATGACTTTGCACGATTCTATCAATTGCTCGACAGTATTTCGTTCACCCACCGTAATACTTGCTATCATGAGAGAAGCCTCTAGTGAACACTATGGCCCCCAGGTCTACTTCACATCACATATTCAGATCTACAAAATTAGTCTGTTGCACTTTCCACCTTCAGATCTCACCTTGCAAATAATCATGAAGGGATTGACAACCCCTTTATAGCGTTGGGTGCAAGTTTGTTTGTTTTTGCGCAGGTACATTGGTGCCTCATCTTGATACTCCTACTGGATTGATACCTTGGTTCTCAAACTGAGGGAAATACTTATCGCTACTTTGCTGCATCACCCTTTCCTCTTCAAGGGAAAAACCAACGCAAGCTCAAGAGGTAGCAGACCCCTTCATCCATATCTGTCCACAACAACAAGCTAGTGAGTACTCCGAGAAGTACTCGCAAACAGTTTGCACAAAATATGAGATGCATGCAGTTGATTTTATTATGCATGGTTAGAGTCAAGTTATATGCACAATATAAGTTCAGAAAGTGAATAAGTTATAGGATAAATCAGGCGGTAGTCCTCCCGAGATATCCGTAACAGAAAATAAAACAAAAGAAGCCACCGTCGAGAGTCTGAGCGACACCACACACATGGCATAACTTGAATGAAATAAATAATAAGCGTCGAATGGGCGTCTCTGCGACACCACAGTATGGGCATGGACAAAAATAAAATAACGTGCCGCAGTCGGGCGTCTCAGCGACACCACATAAAGGGCTTATAAGAATAATAAAAACAATGCCACACTGGGGCGTCTCAGCGACACCACATAAAGGGCTTATAAGAATAATAAAAACAATGCCACAGTCGGACGTCTCAGCGACACCACATAAAGGGCTTATAAGAATAATAAAACAATGCCACAGTCGGGCGTCTCAGCGACACCACATAAAGGGATTATAAGAATAATATATTAAATATCCAGGATGTAGAACCGTCCCAAGGATATCCAACAAGGAGATTCATAAGGGTTCGTCCAGAGTAATAATACACAATATGATAACATTCCGCATCATCATATGGTTCACCACATCCAATATTATTAATATCACTTATTGTTGGGGATATTATCTGTTGGGTAACCCGCCCTAGTTGGGCCGGGTCACCCAAGCTGGCGACTCATGTCCAAGTTGTTCCGGCCTTGGTCAAGCAAGGCCGGGAGTCGTATGGCGGTTCAGGACCTTTGGGAGAAGTCCATAGTAGAGAAGATCTCCGAGTCTTGGAAAGATGGCGATTTAGAGATTGGAAGCATCACGATTTGTGTAAAGGAATGGACCCTTGTAAACCCTAAGGACTCGACCTGTATATAAAGGCGAGTCCCCGGGAAGGAGAGGGTAGGTTAGAAATCATCGAGTGCTAGGTCAGGCGAGTTACGCCCCCTTGTAATCGAAACATCATCAATACAAACTCCAAGCAGGACGTAGGCTTTTACCTCCTCACGAGGGGCCGAACCTGGGTAAATCTCTGTCTCGCTCCCACATAACCCCTTTGAGTCGCCACCAAGGTGCGATGGTTCCAACACTAAGTCCTTTCAGGAGGACATCTACCGTGACAAAACCACGATAGTTGGCGTCCACCATGGGGCCTGCGCACGGTGGAGTTGAGTTCTCAAAGGGAGCCCTACCAGGGTCCGTGAGCTACGCAGCGGGGCTCATGACTCGGAGCCACCGCGGGAAGTACTACATCAACAACTTGCTATGGGGGCCCGAGGCCGATTCGATCGAATCCGGTTACAGGATCCCCTTCGGCAAGATCAACGTCTTCGTCGGCATGATTGGATCGCCCATGCCTGAGCCGGACGCCTCCTCCGACATCGTCGAGCCGGCCAGGTACGTCCTCCCTGTCATGACGCCAAACCTAACCCGTCCAGTCTTTGTTGGGTTCACGCAGGGATCTGAGGAACCAGAACAATCAGCGACCCAGGAGACGACGCCGGTCAACACCGATGACGAATCGTCCATGGGCGATTCAGTTTCAATTCAGTCTCTACACGGGGGCTGCCTTGGGGGCTTGTCACTGGCCATGGACCCCGAAGTTCTTGACCGGACTCGCCTTCAGATCGCTATTTACATGGCAGGGGCGACTCAACCCTCGCCAAACCCGGCAGGCGGAGATGAAACTGGCGAAACGTCTAGAAGCCCGACCGCGATCTTGGTGGAGTTAGCAGCGGAAATAACAAGGCTCATGGCGACCCCCATAACACCGGAAAACAAAAACGCGGTAAACACGGAACTGACGAAGCTAAGAGAGGGGGTGGCAAAGGCTTAGCGGGACGCTGAGGTGGAGGCCGCCAGGATCGAGACCCGGCAGGCTCAAATTACCGCTGAGGTAGCTCGCTTGAATACCAAAAACTGGCGGCTTGAAAGGCATTAGCGCGCATCTGACGCCGTCCATCAGCGGAGGCATCAGGGTCTTTTGCCCCCTGATCTCAAACCGACCCACCTATTCGACACTCCATGAACTCCCGGGGCAGGAGCCGCCCCGGGGGGAGGGCCGGGCCAGCCACCGAACCCGCCGTTTCAGCCAGTTGTGGATCGCATTTCCCGATTCCAAACACCTCAAGGTCACTTTTCCAACCCGGTGGAGAATGTCCTTGCCGCAACTCACCATTTAGAATCCCTTCCGATTCACGGCAACACTCCAGCCGAGATAGAGGCAAGGAACGCCATTGAGATGTTGAAGACGGCGGTGGTTCAAAACGCCCAGTTCTCACACAGCCTAGATCGGCTGCACTCCACTCCCCAGGCAAGCCGCACCAGGAGTCGGCTAGAGGACCAACCCGCTATAACCAGCGGACCGCGACCCTTTCCCCAGGTCAACTCGCCTGATCATCGAGACCCGCCAGGTCGGGATCACCCGGACACCCAAGTCGCCTCAGCGCCTCTTGTTGGAAGCGGTAGACAAGTGGGGGTGCCGTGTTTGGCCCCCGCCCTTCGCAATGAGCGAATGCCCAAGGATTTTAAAGGGCCAAGAAACGTGCCTAACTACACTCCGGACCTTGAGCCGGCGTCCTGGGTTGAGAGCTACGAAATCGCCATGGACATGCTCGATGTAAGTGAAGCAGTCTGCGCCAGATACTTCAGAATGATGCTCAAAGGGACGACGCGTACTTGGTTAAAGAACTTGCCCCCCAACTCCATCCATACTTGGTCTGAATTAAAATAGCGTTTCGTCAAAAACTTCCGAGGAACGTGCAAACGCCCGATGACAATAGTCGATTTACAGCACTGCGTTCAACGCCCGGATGAGTCGGCCCACCACTGGTCGTGGCGGGTCGCGGAAATCATCCACTCGTCGTACGGTATTACGGCGGCTCAGGTTGTGCTGATCCTAGAGCAGAATTGCCACTACGAGCCCTTGGTGCAAAAGTTGGGGCGACTCAAGCGAAAGGTCCAAGACATGGGAGAGATAATGGACACCCTCACTAGGTACGCTAAGGCGGATGACACCAAAGATCCCGGAGAGGATGGTGGTAAAGCCAATTCGCCAAGGAAAGGCGAGTCATCCAAAAATCATACCCGGTTCTAGGGACGCGCCCGGCATAATCATGGAGCGAATGGCAAGAGAAGGCAGCAGGAAGAGTCTTCGGACTTAGTCGCCAACACCAACACCAATAACGGCAATCAGCGCCGGAAAAAGAATAGGGGTTACAGTGGCAAAAAGCCGCGCAACTATAATGAGTTACTCAAGGGCCCCTGCCCGCACCATGCCATGGAAGACGGACCGGCGACTCATTCCTGGGAGGATTGTTACGTGATGCGGGAGTTTCGGGCAGAGGCGATCAAAAAAGGGCAAGGCGGTGACCCGGACCAATGGCAGGAACAGTTTGACGCACCTAATCAACGCGAGAACCACTTCGGCGGCTTCCTGGAACCCAGGGCTCAGGGTGGCTCGCAGCCAAGCAGTGGCCAGTATCCGGTGCATCACCAACGACGGTATAACCCGCCTGGAGTTTTTCAACAACCACCCCCACAGGGGGCTTCGCAGGGGCAGGACGACAATGGCGGTTTCCGCAACAACCCCAAGCAGTTAAGCAATGGGCAGTACCACGTTTTCACCACCAATGCCTGCAGGCGTGATAAAAAGGTGAGTCACCAAGCATACAGTGTATCTGAGCCGACACTCCCTAGATACCTCCACTGGTACGAGAAGACTATATCATGGAGTAGGGAGGATCACCCGCCAAGAGTTGACAATCTCGGCGACTTAGCGTTGGTTGTGGCTCCCCAAGTTGGAGGATATACTTTATCGAAGGTACTGATGGATGGTGGCACCAGCATCAACATATTATACTTCGACACCTTCCAAAGGATGAACCTGTTGGAGAAAGATTTGATGCCCTCAACCACGGTATTTCATGGGATTGTCCCAGGTAAATCGGCGTATCCCATAGGCCGAGTTAGGCTCACAGTTGCGTTTGGAACAACGTCTAACTACAGGAGTGAGTCGCTTATATTTGAGGTGGTCAAGTTAAAGAGCCCCTATCATGCGCCGTTTGGGCAACCGGCTTACGCCCGGTTTATGGCTCGCCCCTGCTATGTTTACCTTAAACTCAAGATGCCTGGTCCTAAAGGACCCATCACGGTTGATGGTGATAGGAGGATTGCAAGAGAGTGTGAAGAAGGGGATGCGGCTTACGCAGAAGTCGCCTGTGCTGCGGAAGAGCTTAAATATCACCAGGCCAATGTTGATCCGGCTGATATGTCACCTTTAAAGAAGCCAACGACAGACGCTGAGCCGCCCCTCAAGTTCAAGCCAACAGATGACACTAAGACAATGGATTTCGTCCCTCGTGACTCAACCAAACAGTTCACTATTGGGACGGGTCTGGACCCCAAATAGGAAAGCGCGCTCATCGAATTCATCCGTGAGAATCTAGACATCTTCGCATGGAAACCTTTTGACATGCCTGGTGTGCCAAGAGAATTCGCTGAGCACCATCTTAATGTTGACCTAAAAGCAAAACCGATTCAGCAATATCTTCGTAGGTTCAATGAGGAACGATGCAAGGCAATCAGGGAGGAAGTTGCCCGTCTCTTGGCCGCCGGATTCATCATAGAGGTCTTCCACCCCAAATGGTTGGATAACCCGGTCCTGGTGCTCAAGAAGAACGGTACCTTCCGTATGTGCATTGATTACACGGATATGAACAGAGCTTGTCCAAAGGATCCTTTCGCCCTTCCCCGCATCGATCAAATTATTGATTCAGTGACGGGATGCGAACGTTTGTGCTTCCTGGACGCTTATTCCGGATATCACCAAATCAAGATGGCCGTGGAAGATCAGGAGAAAACAACTTTTATAACCCCCTTTGGGGCGTTTTGCTATGTGTCCATGCCATTCGGACTCAAGAGTGGAGGGGCAACTTATCAGCGCTGCATCCAAAATTGCCTCCGTGGCCAAATCGGATGCAACGTCCATGCCTATGTTGATGACATTGTGGTTAAAACTCACAAGAAGGAAACACTACTGGGAGATCTCAAGGAAACTTTTGATAATCTGCGGGTAATATCAGATGAAGCTTAATCCCACCAAGTGTGTCTTTGGTGTTCTTGCAAGGAAGTTGTTGGGTTTTTTGGTGTCTGAGCGTGGCATTGAAGCTAACCCGGACAATATCGAGGTGGTTACTTCCCTTGGGAAACCAGCGAATATTAATCAAGTCCAACGGATGGCGGGTCGTATTGCGGCTTTAAGTTGCTTCATAAGCCGTCTGGGAGAAAAAGATATTCCCCTTTATCAATTGCCTAGGAAATCTGACCATTTTGTTTGGACAGACGAAGCCAATGAAGCTTTCGAAGCCTTAAAACGGCAGCTGGTCAACCCGCCGGTCTTCGCCGCCCCGACTGAGAAAGAGCCCATGCTTTTATATATTGCGGCAAACCCCAAAGCGGTGAGTGTGACGGTGGTCGTCGAAAGGAAGGAGGAAGAGAAGGAATATCCTATGCAACGCCCGGTGTATTTCATCAGCGAGGTGCTAACTCTTTCCAAGCAACGGTACCCACACTGGCAGAAGTTAGTTTATGGGGTCTTTATGGCAAGCCGGAAGCTCAAACATTATTTCCAAGAGCATCCCATCACGGTGGTTAGCTCCGCTCCCCTCGGGGACATCATCCAGAATCGGGAGGCGACATGGAGAATCTCCAAGTGGGCGATCGAACTTGGGCCGCACCACGTGCGATACACCCCTCGCACGGCCATCAAGTCTCAGGCCTTGGTTGATTTCGTCAATGATTGGACCGAGTTGCACATCCCGGAAGACATGCCTGACCTTACATACTAGCCTATTTATTTTGACGGGTCTAGACAGTTGGAAGGCTCGGGGGCTGGCGTGGTGCTGATATCGCCTCAAGGAGACAAATTCTGCTATGTCCTCTGACTCATGTTTCCATGTACCAACAACGCTGCAGAATACGAAGCTTTGCTTCATGGCTTGCGACTCGCCAAGGAGATGAACCTTACGCGGGTCAGATGTTTTGGCAATTCTGATTTGGTGGCTCAGCAAGTTTCAGGTACTTGGGATTCTCGGGACCCCTTGATGGCGGCTTACAGGAGGGCTGTGTCTGATGTGGCGGGTCACTTCCATGGCTATCAGGTTGATCACATCGACCGATGCCTTAACGAAGCAGCCGATGCCCTTTCATGTCTCGGTTCCCAGCGTAAGCCGGTTCCTCCCAATGTTTTTCTAGATACTCTGCATAATCCTTCCGTAAGGTTGCCATCGGAGGAGGAGTTGGCAATACCGGACCCTGAGTCTCAGTTCGTGGCGGCTCTCCATGTTACGCCGGATTGGGTTCTTCCGTATCTGGCGTATCTCGCCCGAGGTGAGTTACCTACGGATGAAGTATTGGCTCGCCAAATTGTTCGGCGAAGCAAATCCATGGTGATCATCAATGGCGAATTATATAAACGAAGCACTTCCAGGGTTTTCCAAAGATGTGTTTCCTCCGAAGAAGGGTGCATAATTCTAAATGACATTCATTCGGGAGATTGTGGGCATCACGCCGGGTCACGCTCCTTGGTTTCAAAAGCGTTCCGTCATGGTTTCTTCTGGTTGACGGCCCATGCAGATGCAGAGGAGATAGTTCGTCGATGTGATGGATGCCAGCGTTATGGACGACAAGCCCATGTGCCGGCTCAAGAACTAAGGATGATACCCATCACTTGGCCTTTCACGGTCTGGGGGTAAGACAATGTTGGCCCCTTTAAGATGTCGTCCAACAAGAAAACTCATCTGCTGGTGGCGGTTGATAAGTTCACCAAGTGGGTTGAAGCAGAACCTGTTGGAGCTTGCGATGCGGAGACATCAGTCAAATTCTTGAAAAAATTGATCTTCCGGTTCGGATATCCACACAACATTATTACTGATAATGGCACTAATCTGTCTCAAGGAGCGATGCAGGAGTTTTGCCATCGTGAGCACATTCGGCTTGATGTTTCTGCAGTAGCTCACCCGCAATCTAATGGACAGGCGGAGCGGGCGAATCAGGAAGTTTTGCAAGGAATCAAACCCCGACTCATGGTTCCCTTGGAACGTACCCCAGGATGTTGGGTTGAGGAGTTGCCTTCAGTACTATGGAGCATCCGGACCACCCCGAACCGTTCTATGGGTTTTACTCCTTTCTTTCTGGTATATGGAGCAGAAGCTGTTCTTCCCACTGACATTAGGCATGACTCGCCCAGAGTCGCCGCTTATGTGGAACAGGACAACGAGTTGGCGCGTCAAGACTCCTTGGATTTCTTGGAGGAAGCACGCGATTTGGCTGCAGCCCGATCGAATATTTATCACCAGGACTAACGGCGTTATCACAACCGCCGGGTCAAGAGCCGAACTTTTCAGGAGGGCGACTTAGTGCTTCGATTGATACAAGATCGTACTGGCATGCATAAGTTATCACCACCATGGGAAGGACCGTTTGTCGTCAGCAAAAACCTTCGCAACGGGTCCTATTATCTGGTGGATCTACGGCCTGATCGGCCAACCACGGAGGCTGAGTCAACTCGCCCCTGGAACCTAGCCCACTTGCGGCCTTATTACACTTGAGTTATTAGCTCTACATTTTGTATGGATCTTTATTTTTATTCATCAACAAGTCGCCCAAGCATGGACGCTATCCATACCGAAGCGCTTAAGTCGCCACGATGCGCTTATTACAAAACTGGGTATCGATAAGCCAAAGAGGATCGAAGTCGCCAGAAGCGCGCGATTCAAACATAGGCGCCTTATATGATTCTGTGGATTAGGCCGACTTACTTGAGGGCAGTTTGTTCTCAAGTCATTTTGTGGTAATAGCGTATATGCTTCTACAATCCTATGACGGTCTTTCCCTTAATCATAGGTCACTTCGGGGCTTCCTCTCACTGAGATCAGCCTTACTACCCATTTGGCCTGCGAAAAATTACCGCATTACAAATGGTTATACTGGACTGTGTGTTGGCCGAATCGCCATATGGACCCGTGAACTCTTGGCGAGTTACTCCGCTCATGGACCCTGAACTCGCCTTGGTTAAAACATGTCTGGTACCGGCTAGCGCCTCACATGGAAAATAGAGAAACATTTGGTTCATTGAACCCGCTTCACTAAAGCTTGACTCATTCCTGATCAGCCGGTCTAAACACTTGAGCTTTTGATACAAAAGTCTCCCTCGGGTAGCACTTGAGTTTATTTAACTCGTCCTATCCTGTCGCGGCCTGATGAGCCGACGAAATTGCTATTTTTTACCTTCCTGGCACTGCCACAAGGTCTTTCAGACTATTTTCTGACTCGCCTCAAATATCTTGGGTCGATTATTATTTATTATCATCCATTACTCACCGAGATGGTTTGATATATGTTTTCAAGCCTAACAGGTTGATGCTCAAAATCATTCTAGCCATGGCGGGTCAAGCATCATAAACCGCCTCGACGGCAGGTCAAGCATTTTAAAAGCGCCTTAAGGGCGACATAAGGGTTTTTTCAAGACGTCACAGAAGTAGTTTGATCTCTAAAAAGACTTATTACATGGCTCTTATGGCCAAATCTATGAAGGTTTATTCTGCTGATGTCCTCGGATCAGCCTGCTGCGAGCTCTGACCGACTTCAATTTGCAAGTCGCCCAGTACCCAGTTACACTTGGATAACGCGGCGAACTCATCTTCATCATTCAACACTGATGAGAGATCCACCTCCAAGTCAAAAGGATTCTTGGGTCGACACGGAGTTAAGCTGGTCGTTACAAAGCTTGGCGGGTTAACTTTCTTGTTCTTGTTGTCATAGGCGGCTTGGTATTTTGATAAATCCAAGCCTGCAGCAAGCTGAGTCGCTGCCAAACGGGATTCTTTGACAACACACTGGTAATCTTTTTCAGCAAATTCTGACCCGTCATCCTTGAGCTAGGGAAAGCTCACCGCTACTTCTTCCGGGTTTATTTCTGGAGCATATTCCAAACACCGACTCAGCGTAGTGAGTGCTCCTTTTCGGGCGGCAGACCGAGTTAGCTCACCAATTTGAGGAGGAAGAGTAGATAAGCAGCCAAGCATCTTATTTATTGATGTTATGGGTTCCTTGGCACCCATCACTGCTTTCACGGTCAGCACACTTCCAGTATACAGTTGCTCCGTCAAAGTATTAATCGCCTTCAGCATCAGGACACAATCATTCTGAAGATTGGCGTCTCTCGGACCTGTATAAGAAGTAATGATGGTCAGTGATTTCTACAAGCTATTTATTTACAAAGTGCAAGCTTAGGGGTTGGTTTTTACCAAAGACGGCTTGCACCATGTTGGAGATATGTCGCGTTAAGCCGGCCAACTCTTGTTGCACAGTATCCAATTTAGCTTCAGCTTTTTCTGCTTGCTTTATTAAGGCATCTTGATCAGCTTGAGCCTTTTTTAAGTCGGCTTTTAGCTTCTCCATCTCAGATAAGATCAGTTTACACTTCTCTTCTGATTTGGCCCGGGCATCCTGCTGATCGGTTAAATTTTTCTTCAAGTCACCAAATGCTGATTCAGTTTGGGTAAGTGATTCCTGTCGAAATATATAGTCAAGGGGCAAGTCTCAGAAATATTGCAAGCAACATCCCTGACACTTGGGGGCTAATGTATAACTTTTTAGACAAATTATACAGTATCAAGACCCGGTTCATCTTTTTATAGATCACCCAGCCCTTGGGGGTTACAGGTCGAAAGTTTTCTTCAATTATCAAGACCCGGCTCATCTTTTTACAGATGACCCGACCCTTGGGGGTTACAGGTCGAAAGTTTTTCTTCAATTATCAAGACCCGACTCATCTTTTTATAGATGACCCAGCCCTTGGGGTTACAGGTCGACAGATTCATTTTTACTATCAAGACCCGACTCATCTTTTTACTGATGACCCGACCCTTGGGGGTTAATGAGGATAATACAGTGTGCAATAAGACGCACCTCATGTTTGTTCTTCAGCATAAGAAGCAGACATTTTCCATCTCATAACTCGCCTCTAGGCAACTTGCAAAGCCAGAGCAATGTTCTCTGAATTCAAGGTTCTCATACTGGGAGAGCTTAGCCTTGGAAAGTTCATGCTCAAAAGCAGGTTGAGCTGATGATGATACATGCTTCGATAAAACTGCTATGGCCGGCTTAGAGAAGCGAGTGCCGGTGATGACTACAACATCTGGGTCTTCTGCTGTTTTCAATGGACTTGGCGGGTTAGGCATTTCCATGGTTTCCTTGGGCGAGCTTGGGAGATCCACTTGATCTTCAGGTTTGTCTTGGTCTGGGTTATCCTGGATCGGCGCCCATTTTTCAATAGGCTCCGAAGCTGTAATGGGAGTTGACCCGCCAGTTTTCCTTTTCTTCGCATGTGCCCTAAGAGGAGAAGAGGGTGTGCTTAAAGAAACAGACATTACCACCATCAGGACAAGGTAAATGTAATAAAAGACTTACCCTGGGACGCGGATCATCGGTGGAAGTGCTGACATCACTGAGTCGCCGGATGAAGGAGGAGAACTCTGCAAAAATAACACTTCAAGATGTGAGCGAGTTATAAACACAATCCAAAAGGAAATGAAGAGGTGCTATTAAAAGATACCTCATTTTTCCTTTTCTTGGTTCTTGTTGGTAACCTGGACACCAAGTTTCCAGAATGACTCCGAGTTTTCCGATTTGAGGCATGTTGCGCTTTCTTCAAAAGGAATTTTGGATCCAAACAAGCCTTTGGGTGTGAGAAGGGAAGTTTCCCACAAATTCGCCTGGCCGGCTTAGGTGGAGGAGAAGGTGAGTCGGAGGAAACGGAAATTACCTCTATGGAGTCTTCCTCGCTTTCATTTTCCTCATTCTACACAAAAGTTACAGAGGCGTAAATACAAAACTGTTAACAATGAATGGCGAGTTAAAGAGGATGGATTTTTACCACTGAAAGTACGTCGCCGACTTGGGATTCATTGGCGTCAGATGGCTCAGTGACACCGGCTTTGCCTTTGCCCTTGGACTTCTTCTTCGGGAAAGGCCTGACTTGCTTCATGGCCATCTTTTTTGGCTTCTTGGACCAGAATTTGTCACCTTTCAGAAACGGTATTTTTTATTTATAAGAGGTCTTAGCCCAAGTAAGACGGAAGGAATAAAAACAAGTGGCGGGTTAAGTTATTTACCTTTGGTGCCGGGTTGATCTTGCAGAACGGTTTAAGACCTATTTGACCGCACTTGGCTGCTGGCTCGCCGGTCAATTTTTTGATAATGGTTACAATATCATTTTCTGTCAGTGCTGTGTGGAAGTAGCACTGAGGGTGATCCAGGGTACCATCAAAATCACACATTAAGCCGTCCCGACGACTTAAAGGGAGAATACGCCATTCGACCCAGCAGCGGATTAAGTCAACCCCAGTAAGGCCGTTGTTTGTAAGAGATCTTTACTCGGACAGTACTGGGATAAAATCTGACTCCTCTTCTTCGGTGAGCTTGCGCGGGAGTTTGAAATTTGTTGGAAGGCGAACCTTCCTATAGCCAAGAAGCTTGTTCTCACCCTGAGGTGAAGTCTCCTGGCAGTAAAACCAAGACTCGCCCCAGCCTTTGGGATGGCTTGGCATGGCGAGTGACGGGAATGAACTATCCCTACGGCGTTGAACATTGACACCTCCAAGCTCCAAGCTAGGGACATTGGAAAATTCTGTTTTTCCGATTCAAATGAAAGAAGTACCGGAATAAAGGAACTGAGGGTTCCATCCGCAAGTAGGCCTCACAGAACACCTGGAACTGGCATTAATTGCTCATCGAGTTGGGTCCTAAGTCCTGAAGGCGGACATTCATAAAGGTCATGGCATCTCTGAGGAATTTTGATCCACGCGGGTTAAAACCTCGTTCAAGGTGTTCAACAAAAACAACAATCTCCCCTTCTTTCGGGTTGGGGATCTCCTCTCCTAACCCGGAGCGCCATCCGATAACCTCTTGAGGGTCCAGATTCCCCGTTTGCACATAGTTATTAAGGAGAGTATCGTCAACCTTGGTCGGGAGCCAATCACTTTTGAAAACAGTGCCCATGTTACAAAGGGACAAAATTACAGGTAAATTAACTTGCCAAATATCTACTGATCGGTGAAACAGATCATTTGACTCGCCAAAACAGTTTGCTTGATAAGTGAAAGAGTTTTTTTGACTCGCCGATAAAGGTCCGGGTTAGGATACCAGGGCGACTTATGAAATTCTTACTACTTAAAGGAGAGGATTTTTAGAGCTTCAGTAGTGTTTGCCAAGATGGTGAAGTATGAAACTATAAACAGGTTCCACGCGACAAGCAATAATATATGGATCTACCGGGAAGACAGAAATGAATGCGAAAAGGTCTGGATAAAACGGCCTGTGACTAGGGTGAAAACAGTGTGGTTGATCCGGTGAGAACCCTTTTTAAATTTGCGATCAAGGCTAAACAACTCGGGGTATGGAGAATGTTGCTGTGTTCGCTATCGTCACCACCAACTAGCCGGGAACTACGAAGCTATTCGTGATGTTCTAAAAGAAACAGTGGACATGAACTTCTAAAAGCTTAGATCTGCCTACAATGGCGGGAGGCTGACCTTGTAAGTGCGGCTGGGGGTGTCCGAAGAGAGATTTGCGGCGAGCTCGCGTGTTCGGAAGTTCCCGGACGGCGTCGAAGATCTCTGACGGCCACGAAGATCTCGAAGCGGTGGCGAAGATCTCCGGCGGCGACGAAGTGCTCGGACGACGGTGAAGCCTTCGGGCGGTGACGAGGTTCTCGGGCGACGGTGGAGCTCTCGGGCAGCGACGGAGCTCTCGGGCGGCGACGGAGTGCTCGGGCGGCGACGAGGCTCTCGGTGCGACGGCGAGGAAGAAGAGGGTGACAAGATGGGTAGGTGGAAATGTGCCCAGTCTCCTCCTCCCGCCTATTTATCAGGTCGGGCGCTAGGATCGAGGCGCCACGAGAGGGAACTGGCAAAAAGATAAAGATTCGCCGTGATGGCGCCCCAAAATTTTCGGGATAGCGATACCGAAGGATCCGTTGGAGATTACGTCATCATCTCTTCCAGGATTAAAGGGATAATGAGGCGCCGACGAGAAGTGGTTCGGTGACTCGAGTTTTCCGCAACACATGGCGGTTTAAATGCATGGTGCGCAAAAAGAGTGAGATGAATCGCTCGTGACTATGTAAGGATATTGGCGTGAAAAAATTCAAGTCAATATGGGGCTTAATGTTGGGGATATTATCTGTTGGGTAACCCGCCCTAGTTGGGCCGGGTCACCCAAGCTGGCGACTCATCTCCAAGTGGTTCCGGCCTTGGTCTAGCAAGGCCGGGAGTCGTATGGCGGTTCATGACCTTTGGGAGAAGTCCATAGTAGAGAAGATCTCCGAGTCTTGGAAAGATGGCGATTTAGAGATCGGAAGAATCACGATTTGTGTAAAGGAAAGGACCCTTGTAAACCCTAAGGACTCGACCTCTATATAAAGGCGAGTCCCCGGGAAGGAGAGGGTAGGTTAGAAATCATCGAGTGCTAGGTCAGGCGAGTTACGCCCCCTTGTAATCGAAACATCATCAATACAAACTCCAAGCAGGACGTAGGCTTTTACCTCCTCACGAGGGGCCGAACCTGGGTAAATCTCTGTCTCTCTCCCACATAACCCCTTTGAGTCGCCACCAAGGTGCGATGGTTCCAACACTAAGTCCTTTCACGAGGACATCTGCCATGACAAAACCACGACACTTACACTCCAAAGACCGACTCCAGGACCGACACTTCACTCGTCAAACAATGTCCTTGACCGGGGACACGACTACTCGAATAGTTTTGACTCTACAGAGGGTGTACTATTTACCCATAGCCCACGGTTTGCAATAGTCAATATGAGTAATTGCGCGTACGACATTTTAGAAGTGGACACTCAGAATTAGCACACACCCACTTTACCTCCACGGAGCCCGGATTCACCCGGACTACGCTGCCAAGGTAAAACCATAAGACGGGGAGGCTCCGACCTCGACTAGCATGGGATCAACAATATTTATATCGCGCAGTTACGGCGAGTGCCCGCCCTTCCGGTCCCCAACCGGAAACACCCATGCCCCCTGACCGGATGACTGTATTTATTCCAGGGCCATGGATACCTTCATACCGGCCCCTCTACTTGGTGTGTGACTAATAATAGGTCTACAACTGACTACACCGAACCCATTATCTAGGGAACTGTGGTAGCACAATAAGAAGTATCATGGACAAGATCGATATAGGTCAATACTAGAGTTTACCAAATTTATACTAGCACCATTGTGCTCAAGGCATGACAAGGCCATAACCTATGACGTCCCGCGTCACTAGGTTATTCCACAACCTCTCATAACTATCACTTGCCATCATCATATTTTTATTATGGTTGAATATGTAAAGCAGGTATGAAATATGCAAGGTGATTAGTAGTAAATATAAGTCAAGTTAGCAAACAACACACCAACAGTAACAAACGTGCTTGCGTCGTTCCACGTAGTCGGGATCAAGCTCGTGCAGTTGACGTCTGGTATTTCGGTGTCGGAATCTACGGTATATATCAAACAAGGGTATAAGTGGTACTGCCTAGCTACTGGTCTTAAAATATTTTTAGAAAAATCTTAAAATAAACTAGGCATTACCAAGAACAATTTGCAAAAAAAATCACTGGAAAATAAGTGATGGATCAAAAGTTATAGCCAAAACATTACCAGGGGCTATTCTGCAATTAGTTTTTATAGAACCAGGGGCTAGACTGAGATTCAGTCAAAAAGCCCGATGGGAAAGACGTTTGCCCGAAAGGAAAACGGCTACTGGCCGAATACTTTTCCAACAAAACGCTTCAGAGGGAGAGAGAGACGCTGACAAAGGGGGTCCCCTGTCAGGTATGAAAGCTCCACCGATGCCAGAGGCTTCCGGCGATTACCGGCGATGCTAGGGGGAGGGGAGAGCCAATTGGGGGTGCGGGTGCTCTCACCGATGACTCGCGTGACTGATGGAGAGGGATTGGACAACGGGGGAGGCCTCACGTCGACGACAGCAGATCTCCGACGGCAGCAACTCTAGTGACGCGAGGAGATCGATGACACAGAGCCTCTGGGATGAAATTGAGCACGACGTAAGCAGGGGTGGAGTTCCTGGGTGCAAGCGAAGGTCTCAGGGGTCCTACCTCTACTTACATTGCACGGGAGTGGCCGGATCCCGAAGCGGATCGGGGCGGCCGGAGCTGGGGAAGAAGGCCCTTCGAGGACCCCTTCCTGGATTGGCTAGTTCCTAGAGGTGGAGATGGAGAATGGGGGAGAGTTGGGCGAGATCAGAAGCACTGGAGGGGAGCTCTATTTATAGACGCCGCGAGACGAGTACGACTTTAACTCCGACGAGCGATTCCAGCGATGCAGGAGCTTGGGCAGGAGGTTAGGTGGCTAGGATCGCACCTAATCACTACTGGGGCTCCATTTTTGACCAGAGGAAGGTTGGTCATCGACCGTGGCAACGCGGCCATTGCTGCGCACTGCGGCTGCAGAACCCGTGCTCTGAGCTGCACGGTGTGTGGCGACGGTCTTTGCGGGGCACATGGTCGAGGAGGGGCATGCGGCAGCAGCAGTAGCAAGGGGCGGTGCCGGGCGGTGCAGGATCGAAGTAGGGAGCTGATGCGGCTGCTGCAGAGCCGCTGCCAGGACTTTGACCGGCTCTGTCGGTGAGCTACTGACGAGAGGAATAGGCCAAGCCTCCGGCGACACTAAGGATAGGAACGAGGCACAAGAGCAATGGCTAAATCGCTGCTACTGGCGAGATTGACGAAGGGGGGGGGGAGGTTGTGCTCTGTCTGAAGTTTGGTCTGGATTAAATTCACACAACTTCACTCAGGTGAAGATGAGGTGCTCGACAGAAAGAAAATCCTAGCTAGAAAAAGAATTTGATGCTAAAATTTTGAGGGGAGCACTCTCATTGGAAGAAAAATATGCTGCAAATGTTTTTAGAATTTTTGGTGGAGTTTAAGGCAGGTTTGAATCAAAAATGAGTTTCTGTGGTCAAACTTCAGTCAAACCAAATTTGAATTTTTCAAACTTGAGGACCCAAACTTTTTGGTGGAATAGGATGAGGATACTAAGGACTACTAACTCCTAAGGTTTGGGTTCAAGATTCCAAAGAAAAAAGGAGGTTCCTTTGAAAAATTCTTGAAGCTCAAACTGATTACAGAAATTCCCATTTTAGTAATAAAAAATAATTGGGGTGATCCATCCCTTCTAAATCTTTGGAAAACTTTCAAAAATAAGCTTAGGTCTTAGGAGAAGGGTTAAAAATATTTAAAAACAGAATGGTGATTAATTCTCTTAGAAGAATTAATAAATAGGCTCATGGAAAGATCCAAATCAAGAATAAAAGGAATCCAATTTAAGAATAAAAGAAATATTCTATTAACCATTTCATTTGTGAGAAAGGCCAAGAGGATATTTATGAATTTTTTTGGTGGAGAAGAAGCTCAAAAGTTTTCTCTCATGGAGTTTAGCAAGAAAACTTCAAAGTTCTTCTCAAGTCAAAATTTAAAAATTCCAAGGAAATCAAGAAAATAAAAGTTGGAAAATCTTGGGTGTTACAACACCTACCCCCTTAAGAAAAATCTCGTCCCCGAGATTTAAGCCATTCCTCAAGAAGGTGTGGTTGCTCTCTGTGTAGGTCATCCTCTCTTTCCCATGTGGCCTCATCCTCTGAGTGGTTGCTCCATTGTACTCTGAATAGCTTGGTGACCTTTTGTCGGTCCTTCTTTCAGATTCCTCTAATATCCTTACGGGGTGTTCCTGATAGGATAGGTCTGGTTGCACTTCTATGCTATCATGAGCTACTTGTTGCTCGGGGTTCCTCACACACTTCTTTAGCTGAGAGATGTGGAACACATCATGTGCGTCTGACAATTTGGCTGGTAGGTCCAGCTCGTAGGCACTTGTCCTTACGAGTGATTATGCGGAATGGTCCGATGAAGCGAGGTTCTAGTTTGCCTTTGACTTTGAATTACTGCAGTCCTCTCATGGGTGATACCTTAAGATATACATAATCATTGGGGTCGAAACCTACATCCCGGTGTTTTTGATCGTAGTAGCTTTTTTGACGGCTTTGCGCTGTCTTAAATTTCTCTCTTATGACTTTTACCTTGTCCTCGGCCTCCTGGAGGAACTGTGGTCCGAAGATGCGGCTATCTCTGGTCTCTGACCAATTTAGAGGGGTACGACGTCGTCTCCCATACAAAGCTTCAAAAGGCGACATCTCCAAACTTGCTTGATAACTGTTGTTGTAAGAAAACTCGGCGTAGTGCAAACTAGCTTCCCAACTATTCCCATATGTGAGTACACAAGCTCTGAGCATGTCTTCAAGGATCTGGTTTATACGTTCGATTTGTCCTTCCGTCTGAGGGTGATAGGCTTTGCTGAATACTAGTTGTGTTCTCAAGGCTTGTTGCAGATAATCCCAAAATCTCGAGGTAAACTGGGTGCCTCTATCGGACACGATAGTCTTGGGTACTCCGTGTAGACACACAATGCGGGCGAGGTATAGTCTTGCTAGCTTCTGGTTGGAGTATGTGGTCTTGACTGGTATGAAATGAGCCACTTTGGTGAGTCTATCAATAATCACCCATATAGCATCATGTCCGTGTCGGGACCGGGGTAGTTTGACAATAAAATCCATTCCTACCTCATCCCATTTCCATTCGGGTACCTTCATAGGTTGTAGTAGCCCTACTCGCTTCTGATGTTCTGCCTTGGTTTGTTGACATGATTCACAACGAGCGACGAAGGAGGCAATATCTCTCTTCATTCCGTGCCACCAATACTTTGCCTGGAGGTCTTTGAACATTTTTGTGCCTCCGGGGTGAATAGAATAGGGCACGTTGTGGGCTTCCTCCATGATTTGATTTTTGAGGTTCTCTTGGTTGGGTACGCATAGTCGGTCTTTGTACCACAGAGTTCCTTGCTCATCAATAATAAAATCGGGGGCCTTCCCGAGGTCCATCTTTTTCTTTATGCCCTCAATGCTGGGGTGACCTTTTTGAGCTTCCTTGATATTCCCGTCCAAGGTGGGTTGTAGTTCAAGTTGTGCCACTGTACCTTCTGGAATGAGGAGCGGGTTTAGCAGAGCTAAATATTTTGCAAGCTTAGGTCTCATCTTTGGCACGGCTTCTTGCCTGAGGCGGGGTTCCGACCGAGAGCATCTGCTACTACGTTAGCCTTACCCGGGTGGTAATGGATGCTCACGTCATAATCCTTAATTAATTCCAACCATCGTCGTTGTCGTAGGTTGAGATCCGGTTGTGTGAAAATATACTTGAGGTTCTTATGATCCGTGTATATTTCACAACGATTACCAAGAAGAAAGTGTCTCCATTCCTTGAGAGAATGAATCACATCGGCCAACTCCAAATCGTGAGTAGGGTAGTTCTCTTCGTGATGTCGGAGTTGTCGTGAGGCATAAGCCACCACCTTCCTTTCTTGCATGAGTACACATCCGAGGCCTTTTCTGGAGGCATCACACTATATTTCAAAATCCTTGTTTAAGTCAGGCACAATTAGTATTGGGGTTGTAGTCAACCTTTTCTTCAATTCCTGGAAACTTTACTCACAGTCTTCGGTCCATTCAAATTTCTTTTCTTTCTTGAGTAACTGGGTCATAGGTTGTGCAATAGTAGAAAAGTTTTCAATGAACCTCCGGTAATATCCTGCTAACCTGAGGAAACTCCGGTTGTTTGTCACATTAGCTGGCTGCGGCCATTCGCTTACGGCCTTGACCTTTTCTGGATCCACGGCTATGCCTTCTTGAGTCATCACGTGTCCCAAAAATCCGACCTGTGTAAGCCAAATATCGCACTTGCTGAATTTTGCGTATATCTCATGCTTGCGGAGTTCTCCCAATACAATTCTTAGGTGTTCCGCATGCTCTTCGGGATTTTTGGAGTAGACAAGTATGTCATCGATGAAGACTATGGCAAACTTATCCATATACTTCATGAATACTTTGTTCATCAGATGCACGAAGTAAGCTGGTGCATTGGTTAGCCCGAAAGGCATTACTGTAAACTCGTACAGTCCGTATCTTGAGGTAAAGGCTGTCTCTGGAATGTCTTCTGGGCGGTTCTTGAGCTGATGATATCCTGACCTCAAGTTGATTTTTGAAAATACCTTATCCTGGGCTAATTGATCGAACAAATAATTTATTCTTGGTAGTGGGTACTTGTTTTAGATAGTTACCATGTTGAGTGCTCGATAATCAATGCATAGCCTTAGCGTTCCGTCTCTCTTCTTAGCAAAAAGTACTGGTGATCCCCAAGGTGAAGAGCTAGGTCTGATGTATCCTTTGTCCAATAGTTCCTTTATCTGTTTCTTAAGCTCGACTAACTCAGTTGGTGCCATGCGGTACGTCTTCTTATATATTGGGGTTGTACCGGATGCAAGCTCGATGAAAAGTTCTATTTCTCGGTCTGGCGGCATACCTGGTAGCTCTTCAGGAAATACATCTGGAAATTCACATACTACTGGAACATCTTTCAATTCACTGGCTTCTGTTTGGTTTAACATTGCTTTGCTTGATTTTTTCCTTCATAGGGTTGTGATAGTTACCCTTTTACCTTGGAGATGAGTGAGGGTGACCGTCCAATTAAAGCAGTCAATGAATCCCTTGTTGGTGTTTAACCAGTCCATTCCCAAGATAATATCCACTGTGTTGCTTTTGATAACAATAAGATTTGCCCAGGACACCAAATCTTTGACTTCAGTTGTAACATTCTTGCAATATTCTTGAGTAGTCTGCTGTACTCCCGGGGACTTGATAGTCATTGAGTTTTCCAAGGGGAGGGTTGAAAAGTTGTGCTTCTAAACAAATCTGTTCAAAATGAACGAGTAGGAAGCTCCAGAATGAAAGAAAACCAGGGCAGGAAATTTGTTGACAGGAAACTTACCGAGTACAATATTAGGTGTGTTCATGGCATCTTCCTTGGCGAAAAGATTCACGTGACCCTTCCTATGATTGTTATTGGGGTTGAAATTGTTGCGCTTTGGTGCTAAGTCAAAGTTGGAAGTGTTGGTCTTGGCTGCACCATTTCCGGCCTTTGGGCATTGCCGAGCGTAGTGTCCTGTTTCTCCAGATGCAAAACAATTGATACTGGTACGGGGAGTAAAATCTTTGTTCCTCATGTAAGAGTTGTTGTTGAATCTAGTGGTCGGTGCTCAGGTACGTGGAGCTTGAGTCTTTGTGTCCTCTCTCTTGTGCCTAGTGTTGCGTAGTGGGGTAGAGTTATTACAAGGCGTTTGCGGATGTCATCCACGCTGCGACGCTCAACTTCTAGCATAATGGCTTTGTCTACCAGTGTCTTAAAATGTGGAAACGTGTGGACAACCAGTTGGCACTTTAATGCTGGAGCAAGCCCATCCAGGAACTTCTCCATCCTTTTTTCCTCAGTCTTGTGGTCTTCAATTGCATATCGGGACAGTTGATTATACTGATCCAGGTACTTCATCACGCTGGAACTCCGTTGCTTCAGGTCTTTGAATTCTTTATTTTTTATTTTCATAACACTGATGGGTATGTGCGCTCCACAAAAACTTTCTTTAAATTCAGCCCAGGTGATACTGTTCTCATCTGGATGTATGCGGAGGATGTTTTCCCACCACGAGGTTGTGGCTCCAGTTAAATAGTGGGGAGCGTACAATACTTTCTCATGATCTGAACATTGTGCAATTGTCATCTTTCTTTCAATGTCACGTAGCCAATTATCTCCTTCCATAGGTTTGTCTGTATGTGAAAAAGTTGGCGGACGTGTATTTTGTAGCTTAGCCAGTCGGGAGTGTTGTGGATGGAGACCATGCTGATTTCCCATGTTCATTAGTTGATTCATCATTTCATGATGCTGCTGTTGACTCTACTCATATAAATGACATACTTCTGAGAGTGCTGCGCTGCTTTCATGTTGGCTAGACTGGCCTTGAGTGAAGTTGTTCCCTGTCTCGGTGGATTGATTCTCTCCATTGTCCCTTGGCATGGAGCGTGTCCAGGGTCGACTCATTTTCTCAAAGCTGGGTTAATGTTCCAAAAACCAATAAGAAAATGAAACTCGAACGAAAGGAATTCAGAAACATTTTCCAAGGAAACACTACAAGATTTTTCATAACATAATCGTCATGCTCGGAGAAGGACCGCGATACATCTTACATCGATCATAATTATACATACCACTCAGGTCGTACTCTAATATGCCTGACTTGTTATTTAAGCTAGTGCACTTCTCCTGTCCTACACGACGCAACACACTACTTCCCTTCGGTCTAGGAGCCCAACATCATCCATATCATACATATCATACAGGTGTACTAGCGATCTGCTTCACCATCTCTAAGCGGAGTCGGAAGGAACCTGGGTCGGCTGATACAGAGAAAGTCCCAGATGAGGAGCTGGGGAGTTCACTTCCTCCTCTATTGGCTCTAAGTTGATTGCGCGAGACGGCGAGGCATGCACATGACTGACAGGCATAGCAACTCTAATGGGTGCAGGAGCAATAACTTGATTAAACTCCTCAATGGTAGGTAGTTGGTGGCGGAGCTGTGCTGGTGGAGTGTATGAGGCAGAAGAAGACGGGCATGACCTAGGTGGTGCTGGACGAAGGAGCTCGGTCATGTGGTGAGGACGAGTAATGTGATCCATGCGAGCAGCCACCAAGTCATCCACTTAGCCATCAAAAGCTGACTCTAGGGCTCGGACATACTCCACGAGCATCCCAAGAGCATCGTCTTCCTCTCCTATGGGGCATGCAAAGGCATAGTGGCTGGTGTACGGCACGTGGCATGGTAGATAATAATAAGGCGAGCCTTCATTGCTGGAAGAGTGTCCTGGAGACGAGCAATCGCCTCCCAAGCTGCCATCTGAATAGCCTGCCTCTCTGTAGGCATGTCTGTCCCAACGAAACGAAGGCGACTATACTCTGGTCGACCACCAATAAAATGCATTGACACCTGATGCATAGTCAAGGAGTCGTTGATCTTGTGGCGGTAAAATGTGTACTTGGTGCGGACCGTCTCTCCAATCGCGATCTTCACGATGACTGAAAGAAGTTGCGAAAATACCGTTGGCTCGTTGGCGAACATGTGCGACGGGCAACCGTTGCCAGCCATCTACAAAACAAAAAATTTCATATAGTCAAAACATAAATATATGTTGACTAACAGAAAATTGCTAACACAAGCAAGCAATAAAACGACTAATCTCGTCAGCGATCGTACCTAGGGGTTTCCTACAGTCAGCCTGGCTCTGGTACCAAGTTTTTCACGACCGGTTTCCAACTAAATGATTTAATTGGAAATCAGTCATTCGCGTCCATAGTGAAGAAAATATTTCCCACTGACGGACTTCACTTCATGCAGAAAACCAGTAGTACTCAATATTATACAAGTAGAGCGAGGGTCGCTCTACAAATTATTACAACATATCCAAGTCTTTGGATAGATGAAAATGTTACAGTGGTCTTGGGGTGACCCTACTTCTCGCGAAAATAAAGGGGGCATGTCACATCAGAGTAATGTGACATGACGAGTACTACTACGCGTTAAGCTTCAGAGTGAAGCTCAACAATTTATTCGAGGTGGCGGAAGCGGTGGAATAAAACAGCGATGGACTCCAGGATCGCAAGACTGACTGGGACTCTTCTAGAAATCGGACTCGCTATCGAACTCTTCATCCATGAGATCTCCTTCATCCATATCTGGCCACAACAACAAGCCAGTGAGTACTCTGAGAAGTACTCGCAAACAGTTTGCACAAAGGATGAGATGCATGCAGTTGATTTTATTATGCATGGTTAGAGTCAAGTTATATCCACAATATAAGTGCAAAAAGTAAATAAGTTATAGGATAAATTAGGCGGTAGTCCTCCGATATATCTGTAACAGAAAGTAAAACAAAAGAAGCCACCGTCGGGCGTCTGAGGGACACCACACACAAGGCATAACTTGAATGAAATAAATAATAAGCCTCAAACGGGCGTCTCTGCGACACCATATTAAGGGCATGGATAAAAATAAAATAACGTGCTCCAGTCGGGTATCTCAGCGACACCACATAAAGGGCTTATAAGAATAATAAAAACAATGCCACAGTCGGGCATCTCAGTGACACCACATAAAGGTCTTATAAGAATAGTAAAAATAATGCCACAGTGAGACGTCTCAGCGACACCACATAAAGGGCTTATAAGAATAATAAAACAATGCCATAGTCGTGCGTCTCAGCGACACCACATAAAGGGCTTATAAGAATAATATACTGAATATCTAGGAGGTAGAACCGTCCCAAGGATATCCAACAAGGAGATTCATAAGGGTTCGTCCAGAGTAATAATACACAATATGATAATGTTCCGCATCATCATATGGTTCACCACATCCAATATTACTAATATCACTTATACTCCAAAGACCGACTCTAGGACCAACACTTGACTCGTCAAACAATGTCCTTGACCGGGGACACGACTACTCGAATAGTTTTGACTCTGCAGAGGGTGTACTCTTTACCCATAGCCCATGGTTTTCAATAGTCAATATGACTAATTCGCTTATGGCATTTTAGAAGTGGACACCCAGAATCGACACACACCCACTTTACCTCCGCGGAGCCCGGATTCACCCGGACTACGCTGCCAAGGTAAAACCATAAAACGGGGTGGCTTCGACCTTGATTAGCATGGGATCAACAATATTTATATCATGCGCTTAGGGCGAGTGCCCGCCCATCTGGTCCCAGACCGGAAACACCCATGCCCCCTGACTGGATGACTGGATTTATTCCAGGGCCATGGATACCTTCATACCGCCCCCTCTACTTGGTGTGTGACTGATAATAGGTCTACAACTGACTATACCGAACCCATTATCTAGGGAACTTTGGTAGCACGATAAGAAGTATGACACAGACAAGACTTGATCTAGGTCGATACTGGAGTTTACCAAATTTATACCAGCACCATTGTGCTCAAGCCATGACAAGGCCATAACCTATCACGTCGCGTCACAAGGTTATTCCACAACATTTCATAACTATCACTTGCCATCATCATATTTTTATTATGGTTGAATATGTAAAGCAGTTATGAAATATGCAAGGTGATGAGTAGTAAATATGAGTCAAGTTAGCAAACAACACACCAAAAGTAACAAACATTATTTCGGTGTCGGAATCTACAGTATAGATCAAACAAGGGTATAAGTGGTACTTCCTTGCTACTGCTCTTCAAATATTTTTATAAAAATCTTAAAATAAACTAGGAGTTACGAGGAACAATTTGCAAAAAGAATCACTGAAAAATAAGTTAGGGACCAAAAGTTATAGCCAAAACATTATCATGGACTATTCTGCAATTAGTTTCAACAGAACCAAGGGCTAGACTGAGATTCAGTCAAAACGCCCGAAGGGAAAGACGTTTCCTCGAAAGGAAAATGACTACTGGCCGAATACGTTTCCAACGAAACACTTCGGAGGGAGAGAGAGACGCTGACAGAGGGGGTCCCCTATCAAGTTTGAAAGCTCCACCGGCGCCAGCTCGGGGATGCTAGGAGGGAGGGGAGAGCCAGCTCGGGGTGCGGGTGCACTCACCAATGACTCACCTAACTCATGGAGAGGGATTGGACAGCGGGGGAGGCCTCACGTCGACGGCAGAAGATCTCCGGCGGCAGCCACTCCGGTGACGCGAGGAGATCGACGACAGAGAGCCTCTGCAATGAAATTGAGCATGGGGTAAGCACGGGAGGAGCTCCTGGATGCAAACGAAGGCCTCACGGGTCCTACCTCTACTTACACTACATGGGAGTGGCCAGATCCCGAAGCGGATCGGGGCGGCCGGAGCTGGGGAAGAAGGCCCCTCGAGGACCCCTTCCTGGATCGGCTGGTTCCTAGAGGTGGAGATGGAGAATGAGGGAGAGCTGGGCGAGGTTAGAAGCACTGGAGGGGAGCTCTATTTATAGGCTCCGCGAGACGAGCTATGTCTTTAACTCCGGTGAGCGATTTCAGCGATGCAGGAGTTTGGGCAGGAGGTTAGGTGGCTAGGATCGCACCTAATCACTACTGTTGCTCCATTTTTGACCACACGGAGGTTGGTTATCGACTGTGGCAACGCGGCAATGATGCGGCCATTGCTGCACACTGCGGCTGCAGAACCCCGTGCTTTGAGGTGCACGGTGCGTGGCGACGGTCTTTGTGGGGCACATGGTCGAGGAGGGGCACGCGGTGGTAGCAGGAGCAATGGGCGGTGCCGGGCGGCGCGGGATCGAAGCAAGGAGCTGCTGCGGCTGCTGCAGAGCCGCTGCTAGGGCTTTGGCGGGCTCTGTCGGTGAGCTACGGACGAGAAGAAGAGGCCAAGCCTCCAGCGACACTGAGGATAGGAACGAGGCACAAGAGCACCGTCTAAATCGCTGCTACTGGCGAGATTGGCGAAGGGGGAAGGTTGCGCTTTGTCTGAAGTTTGGTCTGAATTAAATTCAGATAGTGTCAGTCAGGTGCAGATGAGGTGATCGACAGAAAGAAAATCCTAGCTAGAAAATGAATTTGATGCTGAAGTTTTGAGGGGAGCACTCTCATGGGAAGAAAATATGCTAAATTTTTTTTTCAGAATATTTGGTGGAGTTTAAGGCAGGTTTGTATCAAAAATGAGTTTCTGGGGTCAAACTTCAGTCAAACCAAATTTGAAAATTTTCAAACTTGAGGACCCAAACTTTTTGCTGGAATAGGATGAGGATACTAAGGACTACTAACTGCCAAGGTTTGGGGTCAAGATTCCAAAGGAAAAAGGAGGTTCCTTTGAATTTTTTTTGAAGCTCAAACTGATTACAAAAATTCCCATTTTGGTAATAAAAGAATAATTGAGGTGATCCATCCCTTCCAAATCTTTGGAAAGCTTTCCAAAATAAGCTTAGGGCTTATGAGAAGGGTAAAAATATTTAAAAACAGAATGGTGATTAATTCTCTTAGAAGAATGAATAAATAGGCTCATGGAAAGATCCAAATCAAGAATAAAAGAAATCCAATTTAAGAATAAAAGAACAATTCTTTTAACCATTTCTTTTATGAGAAAGGCCAAAAGGATATTTCTGAATTTGTTTGGTGGAGAAGAAGCTCAAAAGTTTTCTCTCATGGACATTAGCAAGAAAACTTCAAAGTTCTTGTCAAGTCAAAATTTAAAAATTCCAAGGAAATCAAGAAAATAAAAGTTGGAAAATCTTGGGTGTTACAAGCCTTCAGGCGAGCCTCCGCCTTTTCGCAGCGTTTGGCAGCCGCAGTGGCTCCTTCCATCGCCTCTCTGCATGTAGCGCGAGCGGCCTTGGCCTCCTTGTCGCCGTTCGCCATCACGATCGTGACCTTCCCACAGCACGGAAGGCCCCGTTCAGGCGCCCTGGGTGAATACCGAAGCCTTCAGGATCTCCTCCTGAGGAGCCCCTAGCGCTGCCGCGGGCGGTGGTGCCAGGGAGGCATCGTCATGAAGGACAGGGGGCTCTAAAGGTTTCTCGGAGGTTGCGAACATTGGCGCATTGGAGGGTTGAGGGCCCTCAATAGCCTGCCCCTCGAGCAACGGCGTCGCCGCGACCGCCTCAGGATGCTTCGGGGGCTCGGGGGGCGCGACGACCAAAGCGTGAGAGGTTGCCCCACGAGCCTCCCCGTCTCCATCGGCAGGCGGCGACGCGTTGGGGAGGGTCGGTGATGCGTCAGGAGTTGCCTTCAGCTTGACGCCCGTCTTCTTCCTCTTCGCCCCCGGCGAGACGACGCCCCTGGACATCAAGCAAAAAAGAGAATCAGCCAAGCGCGGACGACGGACGCGCAAGGCGTGCCAAGACAACTAACTTACTCCTCAAGGTCGATCCATCTCTTCTTCTTCTCCGCCCCCGCGACGGCAGGAGCGACAGGGCCCCCCATGGAGGGGGGCGAGCCTGACGCCTCAGGCCTTTCGCCGGCGGAGGCGGGAAGTGGCAAGGATGACCCAGCCTCACACTTCTTGGGGGCGAGCACACACACGGACCACGTGGCGCGCGGGTTCGACGTGGGTCTCCTGGTGGTCCTGGTCGGGTGCGAGGAGATCACTGTGGAGACCTCGCCGGTGGCATCATCATCTTCAAGCTCACGCACAAGGATGGCCTGCGACGGGGGAGGCGCATTCACGGGGCAGTCTTCGACGGTCTTCTCCGAGGCTTCCCTGCCGGAGGTGTCGTCCGACGATACCTCCACCGGACCAGAGCCCCTGGTCGGGAAGAGCCCCCACTCATCAAAGACAGGTAGCATGGTGATCTGATCGACCTGGTCGTTAAGGTGGTATAGCTGACCCAGAGCCTCGGGCAGGTCACCAAGGGCGCCGCCCAACAAGATCGCCACGACCCTGTTTAGCTGCTCAGTGGGAAGGTCCTAGGACCAGAGCCTGAGCTCATCGTCACCATACCAGTAGTCCCACAGGGGCCTGGAATGGGCCTGAAGGGGCGCGAGGTGCTGCGCCAAGAATGCCTTCACTATCATCCCACCGGTCAGCCTCCTGTTGCTGATGTCGCGGGAGAAGCGCTCCAGGATGGGCACGGCCCAAGGGTGGGAGAACTTCGCCGAGCTCCACGCGGAAGTCTTCTCCGGCAGCCCCTTCGGCTCCTCCAGCCGAGGGTTGGCGTCCTTGAGGCTCATGAGAACCCAATGATGCCTGAAGTTCTCCACCTTCTTCCCAACCTTCAGGAACAAATTGCCGCTCTGGGCCGCTACGAAGGAGACACATGCCAACAATTGGGCACCATCGTGCAGGCGCACGCTGAAGAAATGGCGGAAGAGGGATACTGAAGGCTGCACGCCTACGAAGGACGCGCAGTAGAAAGCGAAGATGGACAGAAGCAAGATGGAGTTGGGTTGGAGATGGAGGGCCTGGATCCCGTAGTGATTCAAGATGGTGGTGAAGAATGAGGAGAAAGGCGGCACCAGCCCGGCGAAGACGCTATGGAGGAAGAAGGGGTATGCCACCTTCGACGCGGGTCGCTTCTCTATGGGGCCAGGCGAGATCAGGGTCCGCCCGTGCTAGTTGGACTCGGCCGCAGTCCATGGAAGCACGGGGACAAGATCCACGTCCTTGGAGAGGGCACACTCCAAGAGCGGAGGAGCCGGGGTAGGACCTTGCGCCGCTGGCTTCTGTTTGCCGGCGGGAACCATCACTGAACCGGCAAGGGAGCGACATGATCTGGGAGACACCGGTTGGAGTTGGAGACCGAGGAGGAAGAGCGAGTGTGGGAGAAGGGAAGGCAATAATGGACCAATGCAACTAGTCAGACTCCTAATAACTCGCGCGGAGACAAAGGCAAGGGGAACCCAACATCAGCCGCGTGACTTGTGCCAGACCTGGCCCACAGGCGTTAAGGGTCCGCGACGCTTCAGGCCAACCTCAAGGCTTGTCCCAGAAGCCAACCCGAGCGCATTGTGGGCCCGGGGCTACTGTCGGTGTTCTAGGAATGGGGGTACCCAGACCTGCCTGCCTGTGGCCCAAGGCTGGCCCACTTCCTCAAGCAATCTCGATTGGGCGTGATACCACTCAAGGAAAGGCGCTCGTGAGGGGCCAAGTGATGATCCGCAAGTATAGGGGATCAATCGTAGTCCTTTCGATAAGTAAGAGTGTCGAACCCAACAAGGAGCGGAAGTCTTTGATAAACGGTTTTCAGCAAGGTAATAACTGCAAGCACTAAAAGTAGTGGTAACAAGTGATGATGTAGCGAGGTGAAACGTAGCAAGTGAAAAGTAACAAGTAACAAGTAGTAGGAACGGTGCAGCAAAGTGGCCCAATCCCTTTTGTAGCAAGGGACAAGCCTGAACAAAGTCTTATAGGAGGAAAAACGCTCCCGAGGACACACGGGAATTTCTGTCATGCTAGTTTCATCATGTTCATGTAATTCGCGTTCGTTACTTTGATAGTTTGATATGTGGGTGGATCGGCGCTTGGGTACTGCCCTTACTTGGACAATCATCCCACTTATGATTAACCCCTCTCGCAAGCATCCGCAACTATGAAAGAAGAATTAATACAACGTCTAACCATAGCATTAAACTAGTGGATCCAAATCAGCCCTTACGAAGCAACGCATAGACTAGGGTTTAAGCTTCTGTCACTCCAGCAACCCATCATCTACTTACTACTCCCCAGTGCCTTCCTCTAGGCCCAAGTATGGTGAAGTGTTATGTAGTCGACGTTCACATAACACCACTAGAGGAAAAGACAACATACAACATATCAAAATACCGAACGAATACCAAATTCACATGACTATTATTAGCATGACTTATCCCATGTCCTCAGGAACAAAAGTAACTACTCACAAAGCATAATCATATTCATGATCAGAGGTGTAATGAATAGCATCAAGGATCTGAACATAAACTCTTCCACCAAGTAATCCAACTAGCATCAACTACAAAGAGTAATAAACACTACTAGCAACCTTACAAGTACCAATCGGAGTCGCGAGACGGAGATTGGTTACAAGAGATGAACTAGGGATTGGAGAGGAGATGGTGCTGATGAAGATGTTGATGAAGATGCCTCCCCTCCGACGAGAGGAGTGTTGGTGATGACGATAGCAACGATTTCCCCCTCCGGGAGGGAAGTTCCCCCAGCAGGATCGTCCTGCCGGAGCTCTAGATTGGATGTGCTCAAGTTCCACCTCGCGGCGGCGGCAAAACCACGAAAAAGCTCCCTCTCAATGTTTTCTAGAACGAAACCCTTCATATAGCAAAAGAGGGGGCCAGTGGGCCGCCAGGGAGCCCACAAGCCCTGTAGTCGCCACTAGGGGGGTGGCGGCTACCAGGCTTGTGGGGCCCTGGTGTCTCCCCTCTGGTACTTCTTTCGCCCAGTATTTTTTATATATTCCCAAAAAATTCTACGTAAATTTTCAGGGCATTTGGAGTTGTGCAGAATAGAGGACTCAGATTTGCTCCTTTTCCAGTCCAGAATTCCAGCTGCCTGAATTCTCCCTCTTCAAATAAACCTTGCAAAATAAGAGACAAAAGGCATAAATATGGTACCACAAAGTAATATAACAGCCCATAAAGCGATAAATATCAACATGAAAGCATGATGCAAAATGGACGTATCACCAAGCCTCGCGAGGAGGAACAACATCAAGACCCACGGGGGGCCTCGTCAGGACCCCTCCAGAGCGATGAATATTCCGAGGCAAGGCCCAACCTCAGGAGTCAAGGATGACGTGTGGGAAGGACAGACGAGAAGCATACAACAGGGTGGAGCAGTTTCCTCTTTAGTGCGAATGGGGCAAGGACGTACTGGGGTTCCCAAGGAATCTTCCAAAGGTTTCCCTTCTGGTGCAACAAAGCCATCGCCGCCCGCCAACAGGACAGACGTCACCCTGGACCCGTCCCTGCAGCGCTGACAGCCTCTTTGCAGGCGAAGACCACCTTTGGGCAGGGGAGCATGTTCCCCTATCCCCCTTCGAAATTGTCCATTGTGGGATCCCTTCTCGCTGAAATGATAAGGGAAGAGGACCGGGGACGCCGCTATATATAGAGGATAGGTTACTTCGTAGGGGGGATGCGATCCGATCCAATTCATTCATCTTCGCCCACCGGTATCACACAAGGCCAAACAAGCCTAGGGATGCCCTCGAACACTGTACTAGTTCATCCACCAACGTCCATGAGAGGCAATCCACCAAAGCAGGAGTAGGGTATTACACTTCCCAGCGGCCCAAACCTGCGTAAACTGCGGTATTCTGTGTCTTCCTCACCATCGAGTGAGTTCTTTGCCATCTCCGACGAGTAGTGAGCTAGGTGAGGTGAGCCCAAGAGAGATCTTCGTACACGCCCATGATTTATATTCTTTAGGGTTTTGCGGATCTCGAAATCCGACAAAGTGTGGCATAGAACTGAAGAATGATGTCTGTATTCCAGTCACTGATATACGTGCAGAATGGCAGTAGCCGTGCAATGTGAAGAACACTCGGAACTAGGGTAAAGCAAGGGATTTCCTCCATATCACAATGAGCAATGTGTGTGTGATGAAATATCTTTCTCTTCTCCACAAACACGACAACATATTAATTGAGTTGTGTTCTGATCCAGAACCTCCTATGCCTGATACGAAGCTTGTCGTATGGATTTTCTCGAGTGAATAAGTGATGTTCATCATAGAAATCTTATTTCAGAAACTTTGGCCTCTTTGAGTATGGTTGATAAGGCTTTGGTTGAAATTTTTGATGTTGAATTTCATCATCTTGAGGAATTTTGGCCACCACAATTGTAGTATCAAGATTTGCAACAAGTGGTTCATCAGTTGAACCTTTATTCTGTGCTGAGGCAGTTTCTTCACGCGCTTGTTCTTCAGCATGAGGAATTTGCTGTGCCGTAGGTGCAGATGCAGTTTCTGGTACACCAGTTTCATTTTCGTCAGCTCATGCAGCTGATTCTTGGTCTGATGCAGAATTCACACGTGAGCTCCTTTCTACAAAGCTAGTCGGAATTTCTATAGCTCCTGGGGATGCAGTAGTTTGAGGAATTTGAGAAGTCATTGGCGAGTTTGGATGAGCCTTTTCCTAGAAATCATCATGGATTACACGTGTGGTGCACCCAATGTCCACATCAGCCTCCTTTTCTTTAGCAATTGTTTCTAGGTTTTGAGGAGGAGGTGTTGAGACTTCAGGAAATTGATCAGCTTGAATTTCCTCACCTATTGGTGTGGATGCTGCAGAGCGATTTTCACCCATTTCCTCATCCTGTTCTGGAATGATATGCTCTTCACCGAATGGTACAATCATGTATGATGGTGCAATGTTGAGAGGAGTTGCATCAACAGGAGCTGATGATGTAGTAGGCAGAGTCTTCAGGCATTTTTCCTCTGAAGACTTTGAAGGTGTTGATGCTTTTCTCTTCATGGTTTCCTTCTCAGCAGCTTTTGTTTTCTTTACATCTGAGGTAGACGGAAGTGTCACTTTCTTCACTTTTGAAGACACTGGTGAAGGGGCATTTTCTTCAGGCATTGCTTAGGCAGTTTCAGGCCTGGCAGATTCTTTAGCAGTTACATTTTGAGTAGATTCATGAGTAGCAGGTTCTTCATCTTCATAAAAATCAGCTAGTTGTACAGTGTAGCTGGCCTGAGGAATTGTTGGTTTCTTTGGAGCTACAACCCTGTTGTTGTATTCATCAATGGCGTCAGTTGTGGCCTTGACAAACCTCAATTTGACAACCTTTCAGTCTGCATGAAGACTTGTGTATTTTTCAGTGAGGGTTTTCAGCTCACCTTGAGTAGAGACAAGTTTCTCACGCGTCAAGTTAAGGAGGTTTTGTTTCAAGTACTTCTCCTTTTTAACATTTGTTGCCCGAGCTTGTTTGGCTTGCTGATCCTTCCACTTTGCTTCATTTATGACTGAGGTAATGCTACTTCTCAAACAACAGCGCCAGAAATTGACACGTTGACAGAGATTGGGCTTGCGTTGGTTTTTCCCTTGAAGAGAAAAGGGTGATGCAACACACGAGCAGTAAGTATTTCCCTCAGTTTGAGAACCAAGGTATCGATCCAGAAGGAGGGTCTCGTCAAGTCCAGAGTACCTGCGCAAACACAAACAAGCTTGCACCCAACGCTTCAAAGGGGTTGTCAATCCCTTCAAGATTGTTTGCAAAGTGAGATCTAAAGGCGGAAAGTGCAACGAAGAAAAAAAGTGTAAGGCTGACAAAATGGTGTGGAGTTGACCCTGGCGGCCATAGTGTTCACTAGAGGCTTCTCTCAACATAGCAAGTATTACGGTGGTGAACAAATTACTGTCGAGCAATTGATAGAACCACACAAAGTCATGACAAAATCTAAGGCAATGATCGAGCATATAGGCAGCACGTCCGAGTAAGTAGACCGATACTTTCTGCATCTACTACTATTACTCCACACATTGACCGCTTTCCAACATGCATCTAGTGTATTGAGTTCATAACGAACAGAGTAACGCTTTAAGCAAGATGACATGATGTAGAGGGATAATCTCAGACCAATGATGGAACCCCATCTTTTTACCCTTGATGGCAACAACACGATACCTGCCTTGCTACCCCTTCTATCACTGGGTGAGGTCACCGCATGGTATGAACACAAAACCAAACACTTCTCCCATTGCAAGAATCATAGATCTAGTTGTCCAGACAAAACCCACAACTCGAAGAGAATTACAAGGATATGAAATCATGCATAAGAGAGATTAGAAAAAAAAAACTCAAATAAGATTCATAGATAATCTCATCATAAATCCACAATTCATTGGATCTCGACAAACACACCGCAAAAGAAGATTACATCCGATAGATCTCCATGAAGATCATGGAGAACTTTGTATTGAAGATCCAAGAGAGAGAAGAAGCAATATAGTTACTAGCTATGGACCCGTAGGTCTATGGTGAACTACTCACGCATCATCGGAGAGGTCATGGTGTTGATGGAGAAGTCTTCCGTGTCCGAATGCCCCCTGCGGCAGGGCACCAGGACGTGCCCCAGATGGGATCTTGCAGAGAGAGAAGCTCGCGGTGGCGAAAAAGTGATTACGATGCTCCCTTGATTTTTTTTGGGAATATTTGGAAATATATAGGCGCAAGATCTAGGTCAAGGGACCTCCAGGGGGCCCACAAGCCTGCATGGCGCGCCCCCCTGGCCGCGGGGTGGGGGCTTGTGGGGGCCCTCGGGCTCTTCTGGCTTGGCTCCCAAGTCCCCCGATCTTCTTCCGTTCCAGAAAAAATCTTTTCAGGGATTTTCTTCCGTTTGGTCTCCGTTTCAAAATCTCCTCTGAAAGGGGTCAAAAACATGGAAAAACAGGAACTAGCACTTGGCATTGAATTAATAAGTTAGTCCCAGAAAATAAATAAAAGGCATGCAAAACATCCAAAGTTTGACAAGATAATAACATGAAACCACCAAAAATTATAGATACGTTGGAGACGTATCAAGCATCCCCAAGTTTAACTCCTGCTCGTCCTCGAGTAGGGAAGTGATAAAGAATGAATTTTTGATGTGGAATGCTACCTAGTATAGTTGTCCTTTGCAACTTCTTTCACGTGACATGAATGTTCAGATCCGTAAGATTCAAAACAATAGCTTGTTATTGACATGAAAAGAGAATACTTCAAGCAAACTAGCAAAGTAATCATGAACTTCCGAAATAACAAGGCAAAAGAAAGTTATCCCTACAAAATCATATAGTCTGGCTATGCTCCATCATCCTCACACAACTAATGTAAATCATGCACAACCCCGGAATTGTCCAAGTAACTGTTTTCGCACTCTTACTTTCTCAATCTTTTTATAACTATCAATACATGAGCGCGAGCCATGGATATAGCACTATAGGTGGAATAGAGTGTGGTGGTGGTTGTGAGACAAAAAAAACAGGAGATGGTCACATTGACTCGGCGTATCAATAGGCTATGGAGATGCCCATTAATATATATCAATCTGAATGAGTAGGGATTGCCATACAAGAGATGCACTAGAGCTATAAGTATGTGAAAGCTCAAAAGGAAAACTAGTGGGTGTGCATCCAACTTGCTTGCTCACGAAAACCTAGGGCAATTTTGAGGAAGCCCATCATTGGAATATACAAGCCAAGTAATATAAAAGATTCCCACTAGCATATGGTAGTGACAAAGCAAGAAGCTCTCAATCATGAAGAACATGGTACTATCATGAAGCACAAGTGTGGAAAAAGATAGTAGCATTGTCCCCTCTCTCTTTTTCTCTCATTTCTCTTATTTTTTATTTGGGCTCTTAGGCCTCTTTTTTTTTCTTTTCTTTTTTTTGTTTTTGAGATCTTTGGCCTCTTTTTTTTCCTCACATGGAACAATGCTCTAATAATGATGATCATCACACTTTTATTTACTCATAGCTCGAAGATCACAATGATGATCACTCCGTAGGAAATGCCTCCGGCAGTGTACCGGGATGCACAACTATCTAGTATGATCATGCAATGGCAATATGAGAGTGACATCACAAGTCATGAGACGGAACAGTGGTAGTTGCATGGCAATATATCTCGGAATGGCTATGAAAATGCCATAGTAGGTAGGTATGGTGGTTGTTTTGAGGAAGCAATTTGGTGGGTTGGTGCACCGGCGAGAATTGCGCAGCGCTAGAGAGGCTAGCAATGGTGGAAGGTGAAAGTGCATCTATACCATGGACTCAACATTAGTCATAAAGAACTCACATACTTGTTGCAAAAGTTTTTATTAGTAATCAAAACAAAGTGCTAAACGCATACTCCGAGGGGAAGGGTTGGTAGGTGTAAACCATCGCGCGATCTCGACCTCAACACAAAGGATGACAATCAATATATCAATTATGCTCTGACCTCCTAACATAGCGATTCACCATACGTGCATGCTACGGGAATCACTAACTTCAACACAAGTATTTATAGATACACAACACCCTACTAACATAACTTTCAATATTACCGAATCCACGTCTCAAAACTAATTGAGAGGAATCGAAACTTTTCTTTCTACTCAATGCACATGAAGATGGAGGTTTTTTGCATCCTCTATGGGTACCTAGCACATTTGGGACTACTTTCATAGCATAAGCCAACTACCAAATCACGCACCGCCATGCTCTAAAAGATATAAGTGAAGAACAAGAGCAAAATTATCTAGCTCAAAGGATATAAGTGAAGCACAAGAGCAAAAGTATCTATCTCAAAAGATATAAGTGAAGCAAAATGAGCATTCTAGCAAAATCACGACGAGTGCTTGTATCTCTATCTCAAAAAGGTGCGCAGAAAGGATGATTGTGACACAGCAAAAATAAAAGACTCCTATGGTACAAGACGCTCCAAGTAAAACACATATCATGTGGTGAATAAAAAAATAGCTCCAAGTAATGTTACCGATGGATTGAAGACGAAAGAGGGGATGCCTTCCCGGGGCATCCCCAAGCTTAGGCTTTTTTGGTGTCCTTGAATTTGGCTTGGGGTGCCTTGGGCATCCCCAAGCTTGAGCTCTTTCCACTCCTTATCTCTTTGTCCATGAGAACGTCACCCAAAACTTGAAAACTTCACAACACAAAACTTAAACAGAAACTTGTGATAACATTAGTAGAAGACAACAAACTACCACTTCTTTTGGTAGTGTAGAAAACTTGAATTCCATCTATATTCATGATGGGCTACTGTATTCTCACTTTTCCATGGCTAATACCCCCCGATACTAACCATAGTTTCATCAAAACAAGCAACCAACTCAACAAAAATAAAATCTGTCAAAAACAGACCAGTCTGTAGCAATCTGTATACTTCGTATACTTCTTGTACCTCACAAAATCTGAAAACTTACAAAGGTCTGGGGAAAAAGCATATCAATCAGCAGAAAAAAGAATCAACTCAAAATCTCTTTCTGAATAAAAATGAAAAATCATCTCGTGAGCGAAAAGTTTCTGTCGTTTTCCAGCAGGATCAAACAACCATTACCAAGACAAGTCATAAAGGTTTTGCTTGGCTCAAGCACAAAAAAACACAAGAAACATAATCACAACAGAATTATGAAAGTGTGGACGCAAAAAAAGAGAAATAAAAAGATAAATTCATTGGGTTGCCTCCCAACAAGCGCTATTGTTTAACACCCTTAGCTAGGCATATGAGTGATAGAATCACGTATCGTCGTCTTTGGTGCTCAAACCATAAGTTCCCTCATCATGGATTCATAAGGCAATCTTATTTTATTTTTAGGAAAGTGTTCCATGCCCTTCCTTAAAGGAAATTGAAATCTAATATTCCCTTCCTTCATATCGATGATAGCACCGATAATCCTTAGGAAAGGTCTACCAAGAATAATAGGGCATGTAGGATTGCAATCAATGTCAAGCACAATGAAATCCACGGTTACATAGTTCCTATTTGCAATAATAAGAACATCATTGATTCTTCCCATGGGTTTCTTGACAGTAGAATCAGCAAGATGCAAATTAAGAGAACACACTTCAATCTCATTAAAACCCAGAACATCACATAAAGACTTTGGAATTGCGCAAACACTAGCACCCAAATCACACAAGGCATTGCATTCATAGTTTTTTATTTTTATTTTGATGGTAGGTTCCCACTCATCATGAAGTTTTCTAGGGATAGAGACTTCCAATTCAAGTTTCTCTTCAAGAGCTTTTATCATAACTTCGACGATATGATCGGTAAAGGCTTTGTTTTGGCTATAAGCGTGTGGAGAGTTCAACATGGATAGCATCAAAGAAATTCATTCAATCAAGGAGCAACCATCATAATTGAATTCCCTGAAATCCACGGTAGTAATTTCATTACTACTCAAAGTTTTAACGTCTTCTACTCCACTTTTAGTTCTTTTAGCATCAAGATAGATGGACTCTGAATCATTGGGGCACTTTTCAACGAAAGTGGATTCATATCCAGCCCCATAATCATTAGGTTTGACACAAGAAAACAAAGATTCAATGGGAGTCACACCAAGCACTTTAAGATCTTCGTGATTCTCATCACGAGAACACGCCTTTTTAAGCCATTCATGTCTAGCACGAATTTGCGCGGTTCTTTCTTGGCTCTCAATCATGGAAACATGCATAGCTTTCAAAGTTTCATCCATGTTGATTTTGGGAGGAGCACATCTAATTTTCAAAGCATCAACATCACAAGAAATCCTATCAACGCTCTTAGCCAAATCGTCAATTTTGAGTAGTTTTTCCTCTATGGACGCATTGAAAATCTTTTGAGAGTTGATGAACTCTTTGATATTACTCTCTAGATCAGAGGGTAATCTATTGTAATTTCCATGGGTATTGTTGTAGGAGTTGCCAAAGTTATTAGAGGAGTTACTAGGAAAAGGCCTAGGAACATAGTTTCCTCTAAAAGCGTTGTTGTTGCCAAATTTATTCCTACCAACAAAATTAACGTCCAAGCTAGCGTTGCTACTCTCAATCAAAGAAGACAAAGGAATATCATTAGGATCCAAAGGAGCACTTCTACTAGCAACCAAATTCATTAACTCATCCATCTTAGCACTCAACGAGTTAATTTCTTCTATAGCGTGTACCTTCTTACTAGTAGGTGACCTTTCAGTGTGCCACTGAGAGTAGTTCGTCATGATGTTGTCTAAGAGCCTTGTGGCTTCTCCTAACGTGATTTCCATGAACGTTCCACCTGAGGCGGAGTCCAAGATATTTCTAGAAGAGAAATTCAAGCAAGTGTAAAATATTTGAATAATCATCCGAAGACTCAAGCCATGAGCGGGACAATTTCTAATAATTAATTTCATTCTCTCCCAAGCTTGTGCAACATGTTCATGATCAAGTTGCTTGAAATTCGTGATATCATTACGGAGAGAGATGATCTTAGCCAGCGGAAAATACTTGGATATATAAGCATCTTTGCACTTATCCCAAGAATAAATACTATTTTTGGGGAAAGAAGAAAACCAAGTTTTTGCGTTATCTCGCAACGAGAAAGGAAAAAGCTTCAATTTAATCACGTCATTATCCACATCTTTTTTCTTTTGCATATCGCAAAGCTCATGGAAGGTATTGAGATGGGATGTAGCATCTTCACTAGGAAGGCCAGAGAATTACTCTTTCATAACAAGATTCAGCAAAGCGGCATTGATTTTGTATGACTCCGCACTAGTGGCGGGAGCAATCGGAGTACTAATAAAGTCATTATTATTAGTATTCGAGAAGTCACAAAGCTTGGTGTTTTCTTTCATGGTGACTTCAGCAAGCAAGCAAGCACACACGCAACCAAAAAGCGAGCGAGAAAAAGGGCGAACGAAAAAGGCAAATTGGTGAAGTGGGGGAGAGGAAAACGAGAGGCAACTCGCAAACAAAGTAAATGCAAGAGATGAGTTTGCGACACCTACTTGGATGAGTTCTTGACTTGATCTTCCTCCCCGACAACGGCGCCACAAATCCTTCTTCTACTTCTCAAACAATAGCGCCAGAAATTGACACGTTGGCGGAGATTAGGCTTGCGTTGGATTTTCCCTTGAAGAGGAAATGGTGATGCAGCACAGGAGTAGTAAGTATTTCCCTCAGTTTGAGAACCAAGGTATCAATCCAGAAGGAGGGTCTCGTCCAGTCCAGAGGACCCAGCGCAAACACAAACAAGCTTGCACCCAACGGTTCAAAGGGGTTGTCAATCCCTTCAAGATTGTTTGCAAAGTGAGATGTGAAGGCGGAAAGTGCAACGAAGAAAAAAAGTGTATGGCTGAAAATATGGTGTGGAGTAGACCCTGGGGGCCATAGTGTTCACTAGAGGCTTCTCCCAAAATAGCAAGTATTACGGTGGGTGAACAAATTACTGTCGAGCAATTGATAGAACCGCGCAAAGTCATGACGATATCTAAGGCAATGATCTAGCATATAGGCATCACGTCCGAGCCAAGTAGACCGATACTTTCTGCATCTACTACTATTACTCCACACATCTACCGCTATCCAACATGCATCTAGTGTATTGAGTTCATGACGAACAGAGTAACGCTTTAAGAAAGATGACATGATGTAGAGGGATAATCTCAAACCAATGATGAAAACCCCATCTTTTTACCCTTGATGGCAACAACACGATACGTGCCTCGCTACCCCTTCTGTCACTGGGTGAGGTCACCACACGGTATGAACCCAAATCCAAGCACTTCTCCCATTGCAAGAATCACAGATCTAGTTGGCCAGACAAAACCCACAACTCGAAGAGAATTACAAGGATATGAAATCATGCATAAGAGAGATGAGAAGAAACTCAAATAAGATTCATAGATAATCTAATCATAAATCCACAATTCATCGGATCTCGACAAACACACCGCAAAAGAAGATTACATCGGATAGATCTCCATGAAGATCATGGAGAACTTTGTATTGAAGATCCAAGAGAGAGAAGAAGCCATCTAGTTACTAGCTATGGACCCGTAGGTCTATGGTGAACGACTCACGCATCATCGAAGAGGTAATGGTGTTGATGGCAAAGCCTTCCATGTCCGAATCCCCCCTCCAGCAGGGCACCAGGACGTGCCCCAGATAGGATCTTGCGGAGACAGAAGCTTGCGGCGGCGGAAAAGTGATTACGATGCTCCCTTGATTTTTTTGGGAATATTTGGGAATATATAGGCGCAAAATCTAGATCACGGGACCTCTAGGGGGCCCACAAGCATGCATGGCGCACCCCCTAGCCCCGGGGTGGGGGCTTGTGGGTCAGTGGGGCTCTTTTGGCTTGGCTCCCAAGTCCCCCGATCTTCTTCCATTCCAGAATAAATCTTTTTGGGGATTTTCTTCCGTTTGGACTCCGTTTCAAAATCTCCTCTGAAAGGGGTCAAAAACATGGAAAAAACAGGAATTGGCACTTGGCACTGAATTAATAAGTTAGTCCCAGAAAATAAATAGAAGGCATGCAAAACATCCGAAGTTTGACAAGATAATAGCATGAAACCCTCAAAAATTATAGATACGTTGGAGACGTATCAGGTAACCATGTGACTGAGTCTAGTTGGAAGTTTCAAATCATCAATGGTTGTGTTTGGATCTTCATACCAAAGATCGATGAAGTTCAGCACCGCTTTTCGATCTTGTGCGAGGGGAATGGTGTTGTGAGTAGATTGTGCAACCCTTTCTTATTTGTTCTTGATAATATCTTGATGAGTTTCATCATCATATTCCTCACTTCTCTCTGATGCAGAAGGAATATTGAGGACAACTTTGCTTGGGATCGGCCTTGTTCCTCTCCCAGTAGTCATCTTTGTCTTCAATATGCTAGGTGAAAATTTGTGAGCTCAGCCAGAGGCAGATGGTAATGAGGAATTTGGATTCCCTGTTTGATGTTGCCTGGGTTGTGGCTGTAGAGGAAGTGAATACAGTGCTGCAGTTGAGGACTTGGTAGTTGTTGTTGTTTCTGTCTAAGTAATTTTCTCTTTGGATAATGTTGTTGAGGGTTTTGACTTGACACCTGATTTCTTCATCAGTGTCTTCTTGGGAGGTTGTTCTGTAGTAGAAGCCTCAGCAGTAGAGGAGGAGGCAAGAGGAGCTGCAGCAATAGAATCCTCATTGAACTTTGTTATAGCTTTGTTTGACTTTTTCCTCAGCTTGGCCAAATACTTGTCTTTTTCTTCAGGATAGTCTTCATCTGTGGCCACACTTGAGGGATGGGAACTTTGTTGGTCTCCCAGAGGCAATCTTTTGCAAGGAGGTTTGAGGGCAAACTTCTTGGCATACTTTTGAGTGACATACTTGTATTCTTTCCACTCATTCGCCCATCCGCGTTCAATCCTTTGAAGCCCGATCTTGCATTTTGCAGTGGTTTCTTTCCCATGAATTTCTTCATCTCACGTGCAGTAATCAGCATATATTTCTTCTGGGATTTCAAAAGTAGTATTTTGATCTAGCTTCTTGCCACCCTTCTGTTTTCTGTCCTCCTCCATTTTCTTCAATCGAGGTTTTTGCTGAGGAATTTGTATTCTTGAGGAATCTGATGACACAGGTATTGTTTCTTCAAGAAAGGCTGCAAATGAGTTAAGTTGATGAGAACCTAGTGATTTATTAGCTAACATTTTGTACCCGTGAACAAACTATAGGTGCGAAGAATTTGGAGTGGTCATATGCATTCTCAGATTTTAGGAATTTGAAAAATGACTCAAGTTGAGGAATTTGACGAGTGTGTTGAGAAATCTGACTAAGAATTCTGATCTTTGGTTCCAGAGTTGAGCAGATTCGAAAATTCACATGATTGAGGAATCTCGTGAAGAATTTAGTGACTTAGTAAACTTCATCAAGTATTCTAGACATGTGTGTGCACAACTGAAGGATTTTCTAAGGAATAAATGATTTCATGGATCTAAAGAACATAAATGGATCAATAGAGGCAGTAAAATCGGATTCTTATTACCCTATATGAAGAACACGATGAAATGGGGAAGTAAAAAATAGAATCTCTTCGGTTCACATCTTCAGTGCCCTAACTCGGCCACTGAAAAGAGCTATGGTGGCGGCGGAGTGAGATGATCCGCAATCGGCGTGTGTCCGGCGACAGCGAGGTCGAGGGAGTGAAGCTATTCCTCACCGACGATGAAGATTTCTATCGGCGGCGCTAGGTGTTGAGCTCGAGCGGAGAAGACGAGAGTGAGAGAAGAGTTTTTCACTCTAGGGGGAAGGGGTTATTTATAGCTCAGGTGAAAACGGTCTGAAGCGAATTCCTCGGATGAAACTTCCTCTACCCTTTCGTCTCCGCATGACACGTGCTACCCACGTACGAAGAGGTGGAGATAGTGGTTATTATTTGGGAATGTCACATGGGAAACTAAAATTTTCCTACGCACACGCAATACCTATCCATGGTGATGATCATCTATGAGAGGGGAGAGTAAATCTACATACACTTGTAGATTGCTAAGCAGAAGCGTATATAACGCGGTTGATGTAGTGGAACAACTTCACGATCCAAATCGCAGCGCGTGCCGCGATCTCATCACGATCCGTCCCGCGATCCCATCACGATCCATCCTGATCTAGTGCCGAAGGCACGACACCTCCACATTCAGCACACGTACAGCTCGATGACGATCCCCGCCTTCTTGATCCAGCAAGAGGGGCGGAGAGGTAGATGAGTTCTCCAGCACGGCGGCATGGTGGTGGTGGTGGTGGATCTATTCCAGCAGGGCTTCGCCTAAGCGCTGCTGAAAAACCTATCTAGAGGAAGAAGAATCTAGAGAGAAATAAAGGGAGCACGTGGCTGAAATTGTGTGTCTCAAAAACCCTCAATACCTCTAGTATGTATAGGAGGGAGGGAGGGGAGGAGGAAGCCTCAAACCCTCAAGGTTTGGCCGAAATTGGAGGTGGAGGAGTCCTACTCCAATCCTACTAGGAGTAGGATTCCTCCTTTCCACTTGGAAACCCTTTCCACCTTTTCCACCTTTGGGGTTTTGCCTCTCAAACCTCATGGGCCTTAGTGGGAGCTTATGTCAGCCCACTAGTGGCTGGTCTGTATCCTCCTACAGCACATAAGGCCCCTCGGGGCGTTGCACCCCTCCCGAGGTCCCCGGTATCCTCCCGGCACTCCTGGTACACTATCAATGATCCCGAAACTTTTCCGGTGACCAAAACAGGACTTCCTATATATCAATCTTTACCTCCGGACCATTCCGGAGTTCCTCGTGACGTCCGGGATCTCATCCGGGACTCCAAACAACCTTCCATTACCAACACCTATAAATCAACTATACCGAACAGTCACCAAACCTTAAGTGTGCGGACCCTACGGGTTCGAGAACTATGTAGACATGACCTGAGACATTCTCCGGTCAATAACCAATAGCGGGGCATGGATGCCCATATTGGCTCCTACATATTCAACGAAGATCTCTATCGGTTGAACCTCTATGTCAAGGATTCAGTTAATCCCGTATGTTGTTCCCTTTGTCCTTCGGTATGTTATTTGCCCGAGATTCAATCGTCGGTATCTCTATACCTAGTTCAATCTCGTTACCGACAAGTCTCTTTACTCGTTCCATAATACAAGATCCTATGACTAACTCCTTAGTCACATTTCTTGCAAGGCTTATTGTGATGTTGTATTACCGAGTGGGCCCCGAGATACCTCTCCGTCACACGGAGTGACAAATCCAAGTCTTGATCCATGCCAACCCAACAAACACGTTTGGAGATACCTATAGAGCACCTTTATAGTCACTGAGTAACATTGCGACGTTTGATATACACAAGGTATTCCTCCTGTGTCCGAGAGTTGCATGATCTCATGGTCATACACACAAAATATGCCCTAGAGGCAATAATAAATTGGTTATTATTATATATCTTTCTTCATGATAATCGTTTATTATCCATGCTATCCCTAGTAAGCCTCTAGTTGACACAAATACATGTGTGGATACATATACAAAACACTATCCCTAGTAAGCCTCTAGTTGACTAGCTCGCTGATCATAGATGGTTAAGGTTTCCTAACCATAAACAAGTGTTTTCACTTGATAATGGGATCACATCATTAGGAGAATGGTGTGATGGACAAGACCCAAACTATAAACGTAGAATATGATCGTGTCAGTTTATTCTTACTGTTTTGTGCATGTCAATGTATCTGTTCCTATGACCATGAGATCATGCAACTCCCGAACATCGGAGAAATACCTTGTGTGTATCAAATGTCGCAACGTTACTTGGTGACTATAAAGGTGCTCTACAGGTATCTCCAAAGGTGTCTGCTGGGTTGGCATGGATCAAGACTGGGATTTGTCACTCCGTGTGACGGAGAGGTATCTCGGGGCCCACTCGGTAATACAACATCATAAGAAGCCTTGCAAGCAATGTGACTAAGGAGTTAGTTATGGGATCTTGTATTACGGAACGAGTAAAGAGACTTGCCAGCAACGAGATTGAACTAGGTATAGATATACCGACGATCGAATCTCGGGCAAGTAACATACCGAAGGACAAAGGGAATAGTATACGGGATTATATGAATCCTTGACATAGAGGTTAAACTGATAGAGATCTTCATAGAATATATAGGAACCAATATGGACATCCAGGTCTCGCTATTGGTTATTGACCAGAGAGTGTCTCAGGTCATGTCTGCATAGTTCTCGAACCCGCAGGGTCTGCACACTTAAGGTTCGGTGACATTTCGGTATAGTTGAGTTATATGTGTTGGTGACCGAAGTTTTCTTCGGAGTCCCGGATGAGATCGTGGACGTTACGAGGAGTTCCAGAATGGTCCGGAAACGAAGATTGATTTATTGGAAGTTGGTGTTTGGATTTCGGGCATTGCCGGCAGTGTACCGGGAGTGACGACTGGGTTCTAGGGGCCCATTGGGTGGGCCTACCATGTCCCAAGGGGGCCATGTTGGTTGATTGGATGCGCAATAAGGTATAATGGGCTGACAAATTCATCCAAGTAAAGCCCATGAGGAAAAAGTGGAAAATCCAAAAGATGTGGGAAAATAAGGAAGGGGTCCTAATCCAAGTGGGATTGGAGGAGGACTCCTCCCTTCCGCACTTCGGATGACCCAAGGAGGCCTTCCTTGGCGCGCCAAGGCTGCCTCCCCCTCCTCCTATATATACTAGAGGTTTAGGGCTTTTGAGACACAACTTTGCCACGTGCTGCCCTCTCCTCTAGATCATAGTTCTTCCTCTAGATCGGTTTTGTGCGGAGCTCGGGCGGAGCCTTGCAGGAATAGATCATCACCATCACCGGCACGCCATCACGCTGCCGGTGAACTCATCTAATTCCCTGCACCTCTTTCTGGATCAAGAAGGCAGAGATCGTCATCGAGCTGTACGTCTGCGGGATGCGGAGGTGTCGTCCGTTCGGCACTTGATCGGGACAGATCGTGAGACGGTTCGTGGGACAGAGCGTGGGACGGTTCGTGGGACGGATCGTGAAGACGTACCACTACATCAACCGCGTTTATTAATGCTTTCTCTTAGAGATCTACAAGGGTATGTGGATCCGACATCCCTCTCGTAGATGATCATCACCATGATAGGTATTCGTGTGCGTAGGAATTTTTTTGTTTACCATACAACGTTCCCCAACACTTCGTCCTTTCTCTTTCTTCTACCGTGGTCGGGTTTTGAGTCTTACTCAAATTCACACCTTACAACACATCCAAGAACTCCTTCTTTGCCGATCTATTTTGAACTCCTTCAAAAACTTGTCAAGGCATGCATTTCGTTCAAAGTTCTATTAAGCGTTTTGATCTATCTCCATAGATCTTGATGCTCAATGTTCAAGTAGCTCTATCCAGGTTTTCCTTTGAAAAACTCCTTTCAAACAACCCTTTATGCTTTCCAGAAATTCTACATTATTTCCGATCAATAATATGTCAATCACATATTCTAACCATGAATTCTATAGTGCTCCCGCTCACTTCTTTGGAAATACAAATTCTCATAAACCTTGTATAAACCCAAAAGCTTTGATCATCTCATCAAAGCGTATATTCCACCTATGAGATGCTTACACCAGTCCATAGAAGGATCGCTGGAGCTTGCATACTTGTTAGCATCCTTAGGATCGACAAAACCTTCTGGTTGTTTCACATACAACCTTTCCTCAAGGAAACCATTGAGGAAATAATGTTTTGACATCCTATGTGCAAGATTTCATAAATAATGCAGCAACTGCTAACATAATTGCAACACACTTTTAGCATCGCTACAAGTGAGAAAGTCTCACCTTAGTCAACTCTTTGAACTTGTCATAAACATCTTTGCAACAAGTCGAGCTTTTCTTAATGGTGACTTTTCACCATCATCGCCTGTCTTCCTTTTAAAGATCCATATGTACTTAATAATCTTACGACCATCAAGTAGTTATTCCAAAGTCTACACTTTGTTTTTATACAGGATCCTCTCCCGGATTTCATGGCCTCCAGCCATTTGCCAAATCCGGGCCAACCATCACTTCTCCATAGCTCGTAGGTTCAATGTTGTTCAAGAACATGACTTCCAAGACAGGGTTACCATACCACTCTGTAGCAGTACGCGACCTTGTTGACCTACGAGGTTTATAGTAACTTGATCTGAAGCTTAATGATCACTATCATCAGTTTCCACTTCAATTGGCGTAGGCACCATAGGAACAACTTCTTGCGCCCTGCTACACACTGGTTGAAGTGATGGTTCAATAACCTCATCAAGTTCCACCACCCTCCCACTCAATTCTTTCGAGAGAAACTTTTCCTCGAGAAAGGACCCTTTTCTAGAAACAAACACTTTGCTTCCGGATCTGAGATAGGAGGTATACCCAACTGTTTTGGGTGTCCTATGAAGATGCATTTATCCGCTTTGGGTTCCAGCTTATCATGCTGAAACTTTTCTACATAAGCATCATAGCCCCAAACTTTTAAGAAATGAAAGCTTAGGTTTCTCCAAACCATAGTTCATACGGGGTCATCTCAACGGAAATACATGGTGCCCTATTTAAAGTGAATTTGGTTGTCTCTAATGCATAACCCATAAACGATAGTGGTAATTCGATAAGAGATATCATAGTATGCACCATATCAAATAGGGCGCCTCTATGGCGTTCGAACACACCATCACACTATGGTGTTCTAGGTGGCATGAGATGTGAAATAATTTTCACATTTGTCTTAATTGTTTACCAAACTCGCAACTCAGATATTCATCTCTATGATCATATCGTAGACATGTTACCCTCTTGTCACGACGATCTTCAACTTCACTCTGAAACTACTTGAACCTTTCAATAATTTAGACGTGTGTTTAATCAAGCCAATACACTAGTATCTACTCAAATCATCCATGAAGTAAGAACATAACGATATCCACTGCGTTCCAAAGCACTCATTGGACTGCATACATCCAAATGTATTACTTCCAATAAGTTACTTTCTAGTTCCATCTCACAGAAAAACAAGGCCTTCAGTCATTTTGCCCATGTTGTATGATTTGCATGTCTCAAGTGATCCAAAATCAAGTGAGTCCGAATGATCCATCTGCATGGAGTTTCTTCATGTGTTTATACCGATAGGTATGGTGTGCATGTCTCAAATGTTTAAAAAATGAGTGAGTACAAAGATCCATCAGCATGGAGCTTCTTCATGCATTTTATACCAACATGACTCAAGCGGCACTACCACAAGTAAGTGGTACCATCCTTACTACTTTGTATCTTTTGGCATCAATATTATGAACATGTGTAGCACTACGATCGAGATTCAATAAACCATTGAAGGTATTTATTCAAGCAAATAGAATAACCATTATTCTCTTTAAATGAATAATCATATTGCAATAAACACGATCTAATCATGTTCATGCTCAACGCAAACACCAAATAACAATTATTTAGGTTCAACACTAATCCCGATGGTAGAGGGAGCGTGCGATGTTTGATCACATCAACCTTAGAATTACTTCCAACACACATCGTCACCTCACCCTTGCTAGTATCCATTTAATCCATATCTATAATTTAGAGTTACTAACACTTAGCAACTGAACCGGTATCTAATACTCTGGTGCTACTAGGAGTACTAGTAAGGTACACATCAATATCACGTATATCCAATATAATTTTGTCGAATTTGCCAGCCTTCTCACTACCAAGTATCTAGGGTAGTTCCTCATCAATGACTGTTCCCCTCATTACAGAAGCACTTAGTCTTGGGTTTGGGTTCAACCTTGGGTTTCTCCACTAGAGCAGCAACTGGTTTGTCGTTTCATGAAGTATCCCTTCTTGCCCTTGCCCTTCTTGAAACTAGTGGTTTTACTAACCATCAACAATTGATGCTCCTATTTGATTTCTACTTTCGCGATGTCAAACATCGTGAATAGATTAAGGATCATCATATCTATCCTTGATATGTTATAGTTTACCATGAAGCTCTAGTAGCTTGGTGGCAGTGACTTTGGAGAACCATCACTTTCTCATCTGGAAGATTAACTCCCACTCGATTCAAGTGATTGTAGCACTCAAAGAATCTGAGCACATGCTCAACGATTGAGGTTTTATCCCTTACTTTGTAGACAAAGAATATTGTCGGAGGTGTCATACCTCTCAACAAGGGCACGAGCATGAAATCCCAATTTCATCTCTTGGAACATCTCGCATGTTCCGTGACGTTCAAAACTGTTGGAAATATGCCCTAGAGGCAGTAATAATTAGTTATTATTATATTTCTTTGTTCATGATAATCGTTTATTATCCATGCTACAATTGTATTGATTCAAAACACAATACTTGTGTGGATACATAGACAAAACACTGTCCCTAGTAAGCCTCTAGTTGACTAGCTCGTTGATCAAAGATGGTCAAGGTTTCCTGTCCATAGGCAAGTGTTGTCACTTGGTAACGGGATCACATCATTAGGAGAATCATGTGATGGACTAGACCCAAACTAATAGACGTAGCATGTTGACCGTGTCATTTTGTTGCTACTGTTTTCTGCGTGTCAAGTATTTGTTCCTATAACCATGAGATCATATAACTCACTGACACCGGAGGAATGCTTTGTGTGTATCAAACTTCGCAACGTAACTGGGTGACTATAAAGATGCTCTACAGGTATCTCCAAAGGTGTTCGTTGAGGTAGTATGGATAGAGACTGGGATTTGTCACTCCGTGTGACGGAGAGGTATCTCGGGGCCCACTCGGTAATACAACATCACACACAAGCCTTGCAAGCAATGTGACTTACTGTAAGTTGCGGGATCTTGTATTACGGAACGAGTAAAGAGACTTGCCGATAAGCGAGATTGAAATAGGTATGCGGATACTGACGATCGAATCTCGGGCAAGTAACATACCGAAGGACAAAGGGAATGACATACGTGATTATATGAATCCTTGGCACTGAGGTTCAAATGATAAGATCTTCGTAGAATATGTAGGATCCAATATGGGCATCCAGGTCCCGCTATTGGATATTGACCGAGGAGTCTCTCGGGTCATGTCTACATAGTTCTCGAACCCGCAGGGTCTGCACACTTAAGGTTCAACGTTGTTTTATGCGTATTTGAGTTATATGGTTGGTTACCGAATGTTGTTCGGAGTCCCAGATGAGATCACGGACGTCACGAGGGTTTCCGGAATGGTCCGGAAACGAAGATTGATATATAGGATTACCGGAATGTTTTCGGAGTTACCGGGAATGTACCGAGAATGACGAATGGGTTCCATGAGTTCACCGGGGGGGGCAACCCACCGCGAGGAAGCCCATAGGCATTGGGGGTGGCGCACCAGCCCTTAGTGGGCTTGTGGGACAGCCCAAAAGAGCCCTATGCGCCATAGGAAGAAAAATCAATGAGAAAAAAAGAGGAGGTGGGAAAAGGGGGAAGGACTCCTCCTTCCGAACCTAGTTGGACTCGGTTTGGAAGGGGAGAACTCCCCCCTTGGCTCGGCCGAAGTCCTTGTGGGTCCTTGGACCCCAAGGCAAGGCTCCCCCTCCTCCCCCTATATATACGGAGGTTTTAGGGCTGATTTGACACAACTTTGCCACGGCAGCCCGACCACATATCTCCACGGTTTTACCTCTAGATCGCGTTTCTGCGGAGCTCGGGCGGAGCCCTGCTGAGACGAGATCATCACCAACCTCCGAAGCGCCGTCACGCTGCTGGAGAACTCTTCTACCTCTCTGACTCTCTTGCTGGATCAAGAAGACCGAGATCATCGTCGAGCTGTACGTGTGCTGAACGCGAAGGTGCCGTCCGTTCGACACTAGATCGTGGGACTAATCGCGGGACGGTTCGCGGGGCGTATCGAGGGACGTGAGGACGTTCCACTACATCAACCGCGTTCACTAACGCTTATGCTGTACGGTCTACAAGGGTACATGGATCACACATCCCCTCTCGTAGATGGACATCACCATGATAGGTCTTCGTGCGCGTAGGAAAAATTTTGTTTCCCATGCAAAGTTCCCCAACAGTGGCTTCATGAGCTAGGTTCATGCGTAGATGTCATCTCGAGTAGAACACAAAAGTTTTTGTGGGTGGTGATGTGCATTTTGGTGCCCTCCTTAGTATTTTCTTGATTCCGCGGTATTGTTGGATTGAAGCGGCTTGGACCGACATTACTCGTACGCTTACGAGAGACTGGTTTCATCGCTACGAGTAACCCCGTTGCTCAAAAATGACTGGCAAGTGTCAGTTTCTCCAACTTTAGTTGAATCGGATTTGACCGAGGAGGTCCTGGTATAAGGTTAAATAGCAATTCATATATCTCCGTTGTGGTGTTTGCGTAAGTAAGATGCGATCCTACTAGATACCCATGGTCACCACGTAAAACATGCAACAACAAAATTAGAGGACGTCTAACTTGTTTTTGCAGGGTATGCTTGTGAGGTGATATGGCCAACGACGTGATGTGATATATTGGATGTATGAGATGATCATGTTGTAATAGATAATATCGACTTGCACGTCGATGGTACGGCAACCGGCAGGAGCCATAGGGTTGTCTTTAAACTAACGTTTGTGCTTGCAGATGCGTTTACTATTTTGCTAGGATGTAGCTTTAGTAGTAATAGCATGAGTAGCATGACAACCCCGATGGCGACACGTTGATGGAGATCATGGTGATGGAGATCATGGTGATGGAGATCATGGTGTGACGCCGGTGACAAGAAGATCGTGCCGGTGCTTTGGTGATGGAGATCAAGAAGCGCATGATGATGGCCATATCATGTCACTTATGAATTGCATGTGATGTTAATCCTTTATGCACCTTATCTTGCTTAGAACGACGGTAGCATTATGAGGTGATCTCTCACTAAAATTTCAAGACGAATTTGTGTTCTCCCTGACTGTGCACCGTTGCGACAGTTCGTCGTTTTGAGACACCACGTGATGATCGGGTGTGATAGACTCAACGTTCACATACAACGGGTGCAAAACAGTTGCACACGCGGAACACTCGGGTTAAGCTTGACGAGCCTAGCATGTGCAGACATGGCCTCGGAACACATGAGGCCGAAAGGTCGAGCATGAATCGTATAGTTGATATGATTAGCATAGAGATGCTTACCACTGAAACTATTCTCGACTCACGTGATGATCGGACTTGAGATAGTGGATTTGGATCATGTACCACTCAAATGACTAGAGAGATGTACTTTTTGAGTGGGAGTTCTTAAGTAATATGATTAATTGAACTAATTGTCATGAACATAGTGTAATGGTCTTTACGAATTACGATGTAGCTTGCACTATAGCTCTACTGTTTTTATATGTTCCTAGAGAAAATTTAGTTGAAAGTTGATAGTAGCAAACTTTGCAGACTAAGTCTGTAAAGCCGAGGATTGTCCTCGTTGCTGCGCAGAAGGCTTATGTCCTTAATGCACCACTCGGTGTGCTGCACCTCGAGCGTCATGTGTAGATGTTGTGAACATCCGACATACACGTTGCTGATGACTACACGATAGTTCAGTACAAAATACTTCATGGCTTAGAAGCAAGGCGCCGAAGACGTTTTTGAAACGTCACGGAACATAAGAGATGTTCTAAAGTGATGAAATTATGATTTCTTGCTTGTGCCCTTGTTAAGAGGTATGAGACCTCCGACAAGATTCTTTGTCCACGAAGTAAAGGAGAAAAGCTCAATCGTTGAGCGTGTGCTCAGATTATCTGAGTGCGATAATCGCTTGAATCAAGTGGGAGTTGATCTTCCAGATAAGATAGTGATGGTTCTCCAAAGTCACTGCCACCAAGTTGTCAGAGCTTCGTGATGAACTATGACATATCAAGGATAGATACAATGATCCTTGAGCGATTCGCGATGTTTGACACTGCGAAAGTAGAAATCAAGAAGGAGCATCAATAGTTGATGGTTAGTAAAACCACTAAGTTTCGAGAAAGGCAAGGGCTAGAAGGGATACTTCGTGAAACGGCAAAACAGTTGCTGCACTAATGAAGAGACCCAAGATTAAACCCAAACTTGAGACTAAGTGCTTCTGTAATGAGGGGAACAGTCACTGAGGCGGAGCAACTCTAGATACTTGGTAGATAAGTAGGTTGGCAAAAGTCGAAAGAAGTATATTTGATATACATGATGTGTACTTTACTAGTACTCCTAGTAGCATGAGGGAATTGGATACCGGTTCGGTTGCTAAGTGGTTAGTAACACGAAATGATAGCTACGGCGTGAACGGAGACTAGCTAAAGGCGAGGTGACGATACGTATTGGAAGTGTTTCCAAGATTGATATGATCAAAACGTCGCACACTCCCTCTACCATCGGGATTGGTGTTAAACCGAAATAATTGTTATTTGGTGCTTGCGTTAAGCATGAACATGATTGGATCGTGTTTATTGCAATACGATTATTCATTTAAAGAGAATAATGGTTACTCTATTTGCTTGAATAATCACCTTCAATGGTTTATTGAATCTCGATCGTAGTGTTACACATGTTCATATTATTGGTGCCAAAAGATACGAAGTAATGATGTTAGTACCACTACTTGTGGCACTGCCGCTTGAGTCATTTTAGTATAAATTGCATGAAGAGGCTCCATGCTGATGGATCTTTATATTCACTTGATTTTGAATCACTAGTGACATGCTAATCATACCACATGAGCAAGGCCTTGTTATTCATTGAGATGAAACAAGATAGTAACTTGTTGGAAGTGATACATTTTGATGTATGCAGTCCAATGGGTGCTGAGGGACGCAGTGGATATCATTATGTTCTTACTTCAATGACGATTTAAGTAGATGCAAGAGTATTTACTTAATGAATCACAAGTCTGAAATATTGAAAAGTTCAATTTTGTTTCAGAGTGAAGTTCGTCGTAACAAGAGGATAAACTGTTTACGATATGATCATAGAAATGAATATCTGAGTTACGAGTTTTGGTACATGGTTAAGACAATGTGGAAATTGTTTCGCAGTTCATGCCACCTGGAACATCATAGTGTGATGATGTGTCTGAACGTCATAGCCACGCACTATTTGGTATGGTGCATGCTATGATGTCTCTTATCGAATTACCACTATCGTTTATGGGTTATGGGTTAGAGACAACCGCATTCACTTTAAATAGGGCACCGCGTATTTCCGTTGAGATGACACAGTGTAGACTGAGGTTTAGAGAAATCTAAACTGTCGTTTCTTGAAAGTTTGGGGTTTCGACACTTATGTGAAAAAGTTTCAGTCTGATAAGCTCGAACCCAAAGTGGATAAATGCATCTTCATAGGATATCCAAAACAGTTGGGTACATCTCCTATCTCAGATCCGAAAGCAAAGTGTTTGTTTCTAGAATCGGATCCTTTCTCGAGGAAATGTTTCTCTCGAAAGAATTGAGTGGGAGGGTAGTAGAACTTGGTGAGGTTATTGAACCGTCACTTCAACCAGTGTGTAGCAGGGCACAGGAAGTTGTTCCTGTGGTGCCTTCACCAATTGAAGTGAAAGCGGATGATGGTGATCATCGAGCATCGGATCAAGTTACTACAAACCTTGTAGGTTGACAAGGTCGCGTACTACTGCAGAGTGGTACGGTAACCCTGTCTTGGAGGTCATGTTGTTGAGCAACAATGAACCTCGAGTTATGAAGAAAGCAATGGTGGGCCTGGATTCCAACAAATGGCTGGAGGCCATGAAATCCGAGAGAGGATCCATGTATGAAAACAAAGTGTAGACTTTGGAAGAACCACTTGATGGTCATAGGACTATTGAGTAAAGATGGATCTTTAAAAGGAAGATAGACGATGATGGTGATAAGTCACTATTATGAAAAAGCTCGACTTGTCGCAAAGATGTTTCCGACAAGATCAAACAGTTGACTATGATGAGACTTTCTCACTCGTAGCGATGCTAAAGGTCTGTTAGAATTATGTTAGTAGTTGCTGCACTATTTATGAAATATTGCATGTCGGATGTCAAAACATCGTTTCCTCGACGGATTCCTTGAGCAAACATTGTATGAGATACAACCATGAGGTTTTGTCGATCCTAAAGATACTAGCAAGTATGCAAGCTCCAGCGATCCTTCAATGGACTGGTGCAAGCATCTCGGAGTTGGAATATACACTTTGATGAGATGATCAAAGATTTTGGGTTTGTACAAGGTTTATGAGAAACTTGTATTTCCAAAGAAGTGAGTGGGAGCACTATAGAATTTTTGATAAGTATATGTGGTTGACATATTGTGGATCAGAAGTAATGTAGAATTTCTGTAAAGCATACAAGGTTGTTTGAAAGGAGTTTTCAAAGGAATACCTGGATTGAGCTACTTGAACGTTGAGCATCAAAGATCTATGGAGATAGATCGAAAGCGCTTAATGGAAGTTTCAACAAGATGCATGCCTTGACAAGTTTTTGAAGGAGTTCAAAATAGATCAACAAAGAAGGAGTTCTTGGTTGCGTTATAAGGTGTGAATTTGAGTAAGACTCAAAACCCGACCACGGCAGGATAAAGAGAATAGACGAAGGTCGTCTTCTATGCCTTAGCCGTAGACTCTAAAGTATGCCATGCTGAGTACCGCACCTGCGGTGTGCCTTGCAGCAAGTCTGTTAAGAGGTACACAGAGTGATCCAGGATTGAATCACTGATCAGCAGTCAAAGTTATCCTTAGTAACTAAATAGACTAAGGAATTTTTCTCGATTATGGAGGTGGTTAAAGAGTTCATCGTAAAGGGTTACGTCGATGCAAGCTTTGACACTAATACGAATAACTATGAGTAGTGAAATGGATTCGTATAGTAGAGTAGATATTTGGAGCATTTCCGAATAGCACATAGTAGCAGCATCTATAAGATCACATAAAGATTTGTAAAGAACGCATGGATCTCAAAGTTTCAGAACCGTTGACTAAAACCTCTCTCACGAGCAAGACGTGATCAGACCCCAGAACTATATGGGTGTTGGATTCGTTTAATTCACATGGTGATGTGAACTAGATTATTGACTCTAGTGCAAGTGGGAGACTGTTGGAAATATGCCCTAGAGGCAATAATAATTAGTTATTATTATATTTCTTTGTTCATGATAATCGTTTATTATCCATGCTATAATTGTATTGATTGGAAACACAATACTTGTGTGGATACATAGACAAAACACTGTCCCTAGTAAGCCTCTAGTTGACTAGCTCGTTGATCAAAGATGGTCAAGGTTTCCTGACCATAGGCAAGTGTTGTCACTTGATAACGGGATCACATCATTAGGAGAATCATGTGATGGACTAGACCCAAACTAATAGACGTAACATGTTGATCGTGTCATTTTGTTGCTACTGTTTTCTGCGTGTCAAGTATTTGTTCCTATAACCATGAGATCATATAACTCACTGACACCGGAGGAATGCTTTGTGTGTATCAAACGTCGCAACGTAACTGGGTGACTATAAAGATGCTCTACAGGTATCTCCGAAGGTGTTCGTTGAGTTAGTATGGATCGAGACTGGGATTTGTCACTCCGTGTGACGGAGAGGTATCTCGGGGCCCACTCGGTAATACAACATCACACACAAGCCTTGCAAGCAATGTGACTTAGTGTAAGTTGCGGGATCTTGTATTACGGAACGAGTAAAGAGACTTGCCGGTAAACGAGATTAAAATAGGTATGCGGATACTGACGATCGAATCTCGGGCAAGTAACATACTGAAGGACAAAGGGAATGACATACGGGATTATATGAATCCTTGGCACTGAGGTCAAACGATAAGATCTTCGTAGAATATGTAGGATCCAATATGGGCATCCAGGTCCCGCTATTGGATATTGACCGAGGAGTCTCTCGGGTCATGTCTACATAGTTCTCGAACCCGCAGGGTCTGCACACTTAAGGTTCGACGTTGTTTTATGCGTATTTGAGTTATATGGTTGGTTACCGAATTTTTTCGGAGTCCCGGATGAGATCACGGACGTCACGAGGGTTTCCGGAATGGTCCGGAAACGAAGATTGATATATAGGATGACCTCATTTGATTACCGGAAGGTTTTCGGAGTTACCGGGAATGTATCGGGAATGACGAATGGGTTCCGGGAGTTCACTGGGGGGGGGCAACCCACCCCGGGGAAGCCCATAGGCATTGGGGGTGGCGCACCAGCCCTTAGTGGGCTGGTGGGACAGCCCAAAAGAGCCCTATGCGCCATAGGAAGAAAAATCAAAGAGAAAAAAAAAAAAGAGGAGGTGGGAAAAGGGGGATGTACTCCTCCTTCCAAACCTAGTTGGACTCGGTTTGGAAGGGGAGAACTCCCCCCTTGGCTCGGCCGAAGTCCTTGGGGGTCCTTGGACCCCAAGGCAAGGCTCCCCCTCCTCCCCCTATATATACGGAGGTTTTAGGGCTGATTTGACACAACTTTGCCACGGCAGCCCGACCACATATCTCCACGGTTTTACCTCTAGATCGCGTTTCTGCGGAGCTCGGGCGGAGCCCTGCTGAGACGAGATCATCACCAACCTCCGGAGCGCCGTCATGCTGCCGGAGAACTCTTCTACCTCTCTGTCTCTCCTGCTGGATCAAGAAGGCCGAGATCATCGTTGAGCTGTACGTGTGCTGAACGCGGAGGTGCCGTCCGTTCGGCACTAGATCGTGGGACTGATCGCGGGACGGTTCGCGGGGCGGATCGAGGGACGTGAGGACGTTCCACTACATCAACCGCGTTCACTAACGCTTCTGCTGTACGGTCTACAAGGGTACGTAGATCACACATCCCCTCTCATAGATGGACATCACCATGATAGGTCTTCGTGCGCGTAGGAAATTTTTTGTTTCTCATGCGACGTTCCCCAACAAAAACGTCTTCGGTGACTCAATTGTAAGCCGTTTAAGAATTACACACTGATCTATCATGTAGTCATCAAAAAACGTGTATGTCAGGTGTTCGCAACATCCACATACGATGCTCGAGGTTTAGCACACCGATCGGTGCATTAAGGACATAAGCCTTCTGCATAGCAATGAGAACAATCCTCAGTTTACGCACCCAGTCCGCATAATTGCTACTATCATCTTTCAACTAAAATTTCTCTAGGAACATATCAAAAATAGTAGAGCTACAACGCAAGCTACAACATAATTTGCAAAGACCTTTTGACTATGTTCATGATAATTGAGTTTAGCTAATCATATTACTAATAACTCCCACTCAAAATAGACATCTCTCTAGTCATTCGAGTGGCGCATGATCCAAATCCACTAACTCAAGTCCGATCATAACGTGAGTTGAGTATAGATTCATGCTCGACCTTTTGGTCTCTTATGTTCCGAGGCCATGTCTGTAGATGCTAGGCTCATCAAGTTCAACCCGAGTGTTCCGCGTCTGCAACTGTTTTGCACCCGTTGTATGTGAACGTTGAGTCTATCACACCCGATCATCACGTGGTGTCTCAAAACGACGAACTGTCACAACGGTGCACAGTCGGGGAGAACACAAGTTTATCTTGAAATTTTAGTGAGCGATCACCTTGTACTGCTACCGTCGTTCTAAGCAAAATAATTTGCATAAAAGGATTAACATCACATGCAAATCATAAGTGACATGACATGGCCATGATCTTGTGCTTCTTGATCTCCATCACCAAAGCACCGTCATGATCTTCATCGCCACCGGCACCACATCATGATCTCCATCATTGTGCCGCCATCGAGGTTGTCATGCTATCTATGCTATTACTACTAAAGCTACTACCTGGCAATATAGTAAACGCATCTGCAAGCACAAACGTTAGTTTAAAGACAACCCTATGGCTCCTTCCGGTTGTCGTAGCATCGATGTGTAAGTCGATATTTAACTATTACAACATGATCATCTCATACATCTAATATATCATATCATGTCTTTGGCCATATCACATCACATGCATACCCTGCAAATCAAGTTAGACGTCCTCTAATTTGTTGTTGCATGTTTTACGTGGCTGCTATGGGCATCTAGCATGATCGCATCTTACTTACGCAAAGCCACAACGGTGATATGCAATTTTCTATTTAACCTTCTCCAAGGACCTCCTCGGTGAAATCCGATTCAACTAAAGTTGAAGAAACAGACACCCGCCAGTCATCTTTATGCAATAAGCTGCATGTTAGTCGATGAAACCGGTCTCTCGTAAGCGTACGAGTAAGGTTGGTCCGGGCCGCTTCAATCCAACAATACCGCCAAATCGAGAAAAGACTAAGGAGGGCAGCAAATCAAACATCAACACCCACAAACTCTTTTCTGTTCTACTCGAGATATCATCTACGCATGAACCTAGCTCATGATGCCACTATTGGGGAATGTCACATGGGAAACAAAAATTTTCCTACGCACACGCAATACCTATCCATGGTGATGATCATCTATGAGAGGGGAGAGTAAACCTACATATCCTTGTAGATCACTGAGGGGAAGCATATATAACGCGGTTGATGTAGTGGAACATCTTCGCGATCCAAATCGCAGCCCGTCCCACGATCTCATCACGATCTGTCCCGTGATCCCATCACGATCCATCCCGATCTAGTGCCAAACGGACGGCACCTCCGCGTTCAGCACACGTACAACTCGATGAAGATCCCGCCTTCTTGATCCAGCAAGAGGGGCGGAGAGGTAGATGAGTTGTCCAACATGGCGGCATGGTGGTGGTGGTGGTGGACCTATTCCAGCAGGGCTTTGCCTAAGCGCTGCTGAAAAACCGATCTAGAGGAAGAACAGATCTAGAGAGAAGTAGAGGGAGCACGTGGTATAAATTGTGTATCTCAAAAACCCTCAATACCACTAGTATATATAGGAGGGAGGTAGGGGAGGAGGAATCCTCAAACCCTCAAGGTTTCGCAGAAATTGGAGGTGGAGGAGTCCTACTCCAATCCTACTAGGAGTAGGATTCCTCCTTTCCACCTTTTCCACCTTTGGATTTTTACCTCTCAAACCTCATGGGCCTTAGTGGGGAGCTTATGTTAGCCACTAGGGGCTGGTTTGTATCCTCCCACATCCCATAAGGCCCCTCGGGGCGTGACACCCCTCTCGATGGTCCCTGGTACCCTCCCGGCACTCCCGATGAGCCCAGAACTTTTCTAGTGACCAAAACAGGACTTCCTATATATCAATCTTTACCTGCGGACCATTTTGGAGATCCTCGTGATGTCCGGCATATTATACGGGACTCCGAACAACTTTCGGTTACCAACACGTATAACTCAACTATACCGAAACGTCACCAAACCTTAAGTGTGCAGACCCTGTGGGTTCGAGAACTATGTAGACATGACCTGAGACATTCTCTGGTCAATAACCAATAGCGGGGCCTGGATGCCCATATTGGCTCCTACATATTCTACGAAGATCTGTATCGGTTGAACCTCCATGTTAAGGATTCAGTTAATCCCGTATGTTGTTCCCTTTGTCCTTCGGTATATTATTTGCCCGAGATTCAATCGTCGGAGTCTCTATACCTAGTTCAAACTCGTTACCGGCAAGTCTCTTTACTTGTTCCGTAATACAAGATCCCGTGACTAACTCCATAGTCACATTGCTTGCAAGGATTATTGTGATGCTGTGTTACCGAGTGAGCCCCAAGATACCTCTCCGTCACACGGAGTGACAAATCCCAGTCTTGATCCATGCCAACCCAAGAGACACCTTTGGAGATACCTATAGAGCACATTTATAGTCACCTAGTAACATTGCAACATTTGATACACACAAGGTATTCCTCCGGTGTCCGGGAGTTGCATGATCTCATGGTCATAGGAACAGATACATTGACATGAAGAAAACAGTAGCAGTAAACTGACACGATCATATGCTACGTCTATAGTTTGGGTCTTGTCCATCACATCATTCTCCTAATGATGTGATCCCGTTATCAAGTGACAACACTTTGTTAGGGAACGTTGCATGGGAAAGAAAAACTTTCCTACGCGCACGAAGACCTATCTTGGTGATGTCCATCTACGAGAGGAGATTTGGATCTACGTACCCTTGTAGATCGCACAACAGAAAGCGTTCAGAATCGCGGTTGATGTAGTGGAATATCCTCACATCCCTCGATCCTCCCCGCGAACCGTCCCACAAACCGTCCCGCGATCCGCTCCGATCTAGTGCCAAACGGACGACACCTCCGCGTTCAGCACACGTACACCTTGACGATGATCTCAGCCTTCTTGATCTAGCAAGCAAGATGGAGAAGTAGATGAGTTCTCCTCCAGCGTGACGATGCTCCGGTGGTGGTGAAGGATCTACTCCTGCAGGGCTTCGCCCGAGCTCCGCAGAAATACGATCTAGAGGTAAAACTATGGTGTCTAGATCTGAGTTGCACGTGGCAAAAGTTGTCTCTAATCAGCCCTAAATCACCACTATATATAGGAGGGAGGGGGAGGAAGCTTTCCTTGAGGGCCAAGCCCTCAAGTTGCGCCGGCTAGGGAGGAGGAGGAGTTCTACTCCAATCCTAGTCCATGTAGGATTGGAAAGTGGAGTCCTTCTCTTCCTTCCCAACTTTCATCCGAGACTCCGAACAACATTTGGTAACCACACATATAACTCAACTATACTAAAACATCGACGAACCTTAATTGTGCAAACCCTGCGGGTTCGAGAACTATGTAGACATGCCTCGAGGAACTCCTCGGTCAATATCCAATAGCGGGACCTGGATGCCCATATTGGATCCTACATATTCTCCGAAGATCTTATCGGTTGAACCTCAGTGTCAAGGATTCATATAATCCCGTATGTCATTCCCTTTGTCCTTCGGTATGTTACTTGCCCGAGAATAGATCATCGGTATCCGCATACCTATTTCAATCTCATTACCGGCAAGTCTCTTTACTCGTTCTGTAATACAAGATCCTGTGACTTACACTTAGTCACATTGCTTGCAAGGCTTGTGTGTGGTGTTGTATCACCGAGTGGGCCCCGAGATACCTCTCCGTCATACGGAGAGACAAATCCCAGTCTTGATCCATACTAACTCAATGGATACCTTCGGAGATACCAGTAGAGCACCTTTATAGTCACCTAGTTACGTTGTGACGTTTGATGCACACAAGGCATTCTTCCGGTGCTTTTGAGTTATATGATCTCATGGTCATAGGAACAAATACTTGACACACACAAAACTATAACAATAAAACGACACGATCAATATGCTAAGTTCATAGTTTGGGTCTAGTCCATCACATGATTCTCCTAATGATGGGATCCAATTATCAAGCAACAACACTTTGCACATAGTCAAAAAACCTGGACTATCCTTGATCAACTGGCTAGCCAACTAGATACTTGCTAGGGACATTGTTTTGTCTATGTATCCACACATGTATCTATGTTTTTATTCAATACAGTTATAGCATGGATAATAAACATTTATCTTTAATTAGGAAATGTAATAATAACTATTTATCATGGCCTCTAGGGCATATTTCCAACAGTCTCCCACTTGCACTAGAGTCAATAATCCAGTCCACACATCGCCATGCGATTTACATTGTAATAAATCGAACACCCATACAGTTCTTGTGTTGATCATGTTTTGCCCGTGGAAGAGGTTGAGTCAGCGGGTCTGCTACATTTAGATTCGTGTGCCCTTTGCAAATATTCACGTTCCTCTCCTTCGACGTAGTCGCGGATGAAATTGAAGCGTCGTTTGATGTGTCTGGTCTTCTTGTGAAACCTTGGTTCCTTTGCTAAGGCAATGGCACCAGTGTTGTCACATAACAGAGTCAATGGATCTAGTGCGCTCGGCACAACTCCAAGATCTATCATGAACTGCTTCATCCAGACACCCTCCTTTGCTGCCTCCGAGGCAGCCATGTACTCCGCTTCACATGTAGAATCTGCTACGATGCTCTGCTTGGAACTGCACCAGCTTACCGCACCCCCATTAAGAATAAATACGTATCCGGTTTGAGACTTAGAGTCATCCAGATCGGTGACAAAACTTGCGTCGACGTAACCTTTTACAACGAGATCTTTGTCACCTCCATACAGGAGAAACATTTCCTTAGTCCTTTTCAGGTACTTCAGAATATTCTTGACCGCCGTCCAGTGATCCACTCCTGGATTACTCTGAAACCTGCCTCCCATACTTATGGCCAAGCTGATGTCTGGTCTAGTGCACATCATTGCATACATGATAGAATCTACGGCTGAAGCATAGGGGACGGAACTCATTTGTTCTCTATCTTCCGCAATTGCTGGGCACTGAGTCTTACTCAATTTTATACCTTGTAATACTGGCAAGAACACTTTCTTGGATTGATCCATTTTGAACTTCTTCAAAACTTTATCAAGGTATGTGCTTTGTGAAAGTCCTATCAGGCGTCTCGATCTATCCCTATAGATCTTAATGCCTAGAATGTAAGCAGCTTCTCCTAGGTCCTTCATAGAGAAACTTTTATTCAAGTAATCATTTATGCTCTCCAAAACTCCATGTTGTTTCCAATCAGAAATATGTCATCCACGTATAATATTATAAATGCCACAGAGCTCCCACTCACTTTCTTGTAAATACAAGATTCTCCAACCACTTGTATAAACCCAAATGCTTTGATCACCTCATCAAAGAGCTTATTCCAACTCCGAGATGCTAGCAGCAGTCCATAAATGGACCGCTGGAGCTTGCATACTTTGTTAGCATTCTTTGGATCAACAAAACCTTCGGGTTGCATCATATACAACTCTTCCTTAAGAAAACCGTTAAGAAACGCCGTTTTGTCATCCATCTGCCAGATTTCATAATCGTAAAAGGCAGCTATTGCTAACATGATTCGGACGGATTTAAGCATCGCTACCGATGAGAAAGTCTCATCGTAGTTAACTCCTTGAACTTGTGAAAACCCTTTACCACAAGTTGAGCTTTATAAACGGTTACATTACCGTCTGCGTCTGTCTTCTTCTTATAGAACCATTTGTTCTGAATAGCCTTGCGGCCTTCAGGTAGTACTTGCAAAGTCCACACTTTGTTCTCGTATGTGGACCCTATCTCAGACTTCATGGCCTCCAGCCATTTGTTGGAATCCGGACCCACCATTGCTTCTTCATAATTCGCAGGTTCATTGTTGTCCAACAACATAATCGTTAAGACATGATTACCGTACCACTCAGGAGCAGTACGTGATCTTGTCGACCTGCGAGGTCCGAGAGGAACTTGATCCGAAGTTCCATGATCATCATCATCAACTTGCTCCTAAAACGGCACCACAGCAACAGGGGTTTCCCCTTTCCCTGCGCCACCATATAGAGGGATTAGAGGTTCAACAACCTCATCAAGTTCTATCTTCCTCCCACTAAATTCTTTCGAGAGAAACTCCTTCTCAAGAAAATCTTCGTTCTTAGCAACAAACACTTTGCCCTCGGATTTGAGATAGAAGGTACACCCAACTGTCTCTTTTGGGTAACCTATGAAGACGCACTTTTCTACTTTGGGTTCCAGCTTTTCAAGCTGAAGCTTTTTGACATAAGCATCACATCCCCAAACTTTAAGAAATGACAACTTCGGTCTTTTGCCATACCACAGTTCGTATGGTGTCATCTCAACGGATTTTGATGGTGCCCTATTTAAAGTGAATGGAGCTGTTTCTAATGCATAACCCCAAAACAATAACGGCAAATCGGTAAGAGACATCATAGATTGCACCATCTCTAATAAAGTAAGATTACGATGGTCGGACACACCATTACGGAGTGGTGTTCCAGGCGGTGTCAACTGTGAAACAATTCCACATTGTCTTAAGTGAGCACCAAACTCGAAACTCAGATATTCACCCCCACGATCAGACCGTAGGAACTAGATCTTCTTGTTACGATGATTTTCAACTTCACTCTGAAATTGCTTGAACTTTTCAAACGTTTCAGACTTGTGCTTCATCAAGTAGACATAACCATATCTACTCAAATCATGAGTGAAGGTGAGAAAATAACGATATCCGCCACGCGCCTCCACACTCATCGGACCGCACACATCGGTATCTATGATTTCCAACAAGTCACTTGCACGCTCCATTGTTCCGGAGAATGGAGTCTTAGTCATCTTGCCCATGAGGCATGGTTCGCACGTGTCAAGTGAATCAAAGTCAAGTGACTCCAAAATTTCATCGGTATGGAGTTTCTTCATGCGCTTTACACCAATATGACCTAAGCGCCAGTGCCACAAAAACATGGCGCTATCATTGTGAACTCTAACTATTTTGGTCTCAATGTTATGTATATGTCTATTATCGCTATCAAGATTTAATATGAAGAATCCTCTCACATTGGGTGCATGACCATAAAAGATATTACTCATAGAAATAGAACAACCATTATTCTTTGACTTCAACGAGTAACCGTCTCGCAATAAACAAGATCCAGATATAATGTTCATGCTTAATGCAGGCACTAAATAACAATTACTTAAGTTCATAACTAATCCTGATGGTAACTGAAGTGAAACTGTGCCGACGGTGATTGCATCAACCTTGGAACCATTTCCCACGCGCATCGTCACTTCATCCTTCGCCAGCCTTCGCTTAATCCGCAGTTCCTGTTTCGAGTTGCAAATATGAGCAACAGAACTGGTATCAAATACCCAGACACTACTACGGGAGCTGGTTAAGTACACATCAATAACATGTATATCAAATATACCTGATTTTTCCTTGTCTGCCTTGTTATCAGCCAGATACTTGGGGGTAGTTGCGCTTCTAGTGACCCATACCCTTGCAATAATAACACTCCGTTTCAGGCTTAGGTCCAGCTTTTGGTTTCTTCGCCGGATTGGGAACAGGCTTACCGCTCTTCTTTGAATTACCCTTCTTTCCTTTGTCATTTCTCTTGAAACTAGTGGTCTTATTCACCATCAACACTTGATGCTCTTTACGGAGTTCTGACTCTGTGACTTTCAGCATCGCGAATAACTCACCGGGTGACTTGTTCATCCCTTGCATGTTATAGTTCAACACAAAGCTCTTATATCTTGGTGGCAGTGATTGAAGAATTTTTTCAGTGAGAGCCTCTTGCGGGATTTCAATCCCCAGCTCAGCTAGACGGTTTGAGTACCCAGACATTTTGAGCACATGTTCACTGACAGACGAATTTTCCTCCATCTTGCAAGCATAGAATTTATCGGAGGTCTCATACCTCTCGATCTGGGCGTTCTTCCGAAAGATAAACTTCAACTCCTGGAACATCTCAAATGCTCCATGACGCTCAAAGCTACGTTGAAGTCCCGGCTCTAAGCCATACAAGACTGCACATTGAACTACTGACTAGTCCTCCTTGCGTGCTAACCAAGCATTCTTAGCATCTTGGTCAGCCATGGCGGGTGGTTCATCTCCTAGCACAACATTAAGGACATAATCCTTCTTCCCAGCTTGCAGGAGCAACTTAAGATTACGAGCCCAGTCTACAAAGTTGCTTCCATCATCTTTCAACTTAGCTTTCTCTAGGAACGTATTAAAATTCAGGGTGACTGTCGCGTGAGCCAATGATCTACAACACAAATATTTCCAAAGTGGACTTAGACTATGTTCAAGATAATTAGAGTTCAACTAATCAAATTACTTGCTAAACTCCCACTCAAAAAGTACATCTCTGTAGTCATTTGAGTGGTACATGATCCAAATTCACTAACTAAAGTCCGATCATCACGTGAGTGGAGGATAGTTTCAGTGGTAAGCATCTCTATGCTAATCATATCAACTATACGATTCATGCTCTCCCTTTTGGTCTCATGTGTGCCGAGGCCATGTATGTACATGCTAGGGTCGTCAAGCTTAACCCGTCTGTTCCGCGTGTGCAACTGTTTTGCACCCGTTGTATGTGAACGTTGAGTCTATCACACCCGATCATCACGTGGTGTCTCGAAACGACAAACTGTAGAAATGGTGCACAGTCGGGGAGAACATAATTTCGTCTTGAAATTTTAGTGAGAGATCACCTCATAATGCTACCGTCATTCTAAGCAAAATAAGGTGCATAAAAGGATTAACATCACATGCACTTCATAAGTGACATGAAATGGCCATCATCTTGTGCTTCTTGATCTTTATCACCAAAGCACCGACACGACCTTCTTGTCACCGGCGCCACACCATGATCTCCGTCATCATGATCTCCATTGTCTCCATCGGGGTTGTCGTGCTACTTATGCTATTACTACTAAAGCTACGTCCTAGCAATATAGTAAACGCATCTGTAAACACAAACGTTAGTATAAAGACAACCCTATGGCTCCTGCCGGTTGCCGTACCATCGACATGCAAGTCGGTATTAACTATTACAACATGATCATCTCATACATCCAATATATCACATCACATCATTGTCCATATCATATCACAAGCATACCCTGCAAAAACAAGTTAGACGTCCTCTAATTGTTGTTGCATGTTTTACGTGTCTGCTATGGGTATCTAGTACATCGCATCTTACTTACGCGAAAACCACAACGGAGATGTGCAAATTGCTATTGAACCTCTCCAAGGACCGCCTTGGTCAAATCCAATTCAACTAAAGTTGAAGAAACGGACACCCGCCAGTCATCTTTACACAATGAGGTTCATGTCAAGCGATGAAACTAGTCTTTCGTAAGCGTACGAATAATGTCGGTCCGGGCCGCTTCGATCCAACAATACCGTCGAATCGAGAAAAGACTAAGGAGGGCAGCAAATCGAACATCATCATCCACAAAAACGTTTGTGTTCAAGTGGAGATTACATCTACACATGAACCTAGCTCTAATACCACTGTTAGGGAACGTCGCATGGGAAAAAAAATTCCTAAGCGCACGAAGACCTATCATGGTGATGTCCATCTATGAGAGGAGATTTGGATCTACATACTCTTGTAGATCGCATAGCAGGAAGCATTAAGAAACACAGTTGATGTAGTGGAACATCCTCACGTCCCTCGATCCTCCCCGCGAACCATCCCACGAACCGTCCCGTGATCCGTCCCACAATCCGCTCCGATCTAGTGCCTAACGGACGACACCTCCGCGTTCAGCACACGTATAGATCGACGATGATCTCAGCCTTCTTGATCCAGCAAGCAAGACGGAGAACTAGATGAGTTCTCCGGTAGCGTGACGATGCTCCGGTTGTGGTGAAGGATCTACTCCTGGAGGGCTCCGCCCGAGCTCCGCAGAAATACGATCTAGAGGTAAAACTATGGTGTCTAGATCTGAGTTGCACGTGGCAAAAGTTGTCTCAAATCAGCCGTAAATCACCAATATATATAGGAGGGAGGGGGAGGAGGCTTCTCTTGAGGGCCAAGCCCTCAAGGGTGCGCCAGCTAGGGAGGAGGAGGAGTCCTACTCCAATCCTAGTCTAACTAGGATTGGAAAGTGGAGTCCTTCTCTTCCTTCCCACCTTTCTTTTTTTTCTTTTCTTTGGTTTTTCTCTTGGTGCATAGGCCCTCTTGGGCTGTCCCACCAGCCCACTAAGGGCTGGTGCGCCACCCCTAGAGTCTTTGGGCTTCCCCCGAGTGGGTTGCCCCCCTCCCGGTTAACTTCCGGAACCCATTCGTCACTCCCCGTACAATCCTGGTAATGCCTGCATACCTTCCGGTAACCAAATGAAGTCATCCTATATATCAATCTGTGTTTCCCGACCATTCCAGAAACCCTCGTGACCCCGTGATCTCATCCGGGACTCCGAACAACATTTGGTAACCACACATATAACTCAGCTATACTAAAACATCACCGAACCTTAAGTGTGCAGACCCTGCGGGTTCGAGAACTATGTAGACATGCCCCGAGGCACTCCTCAGTCAATATCCAATAGCGGGACCTGGATGCCCATATTTGATCCTACATATTCTCCGAAGATCTTATTGGTTGAACCTCAGTGTCAAGGATTCATATAATCCCGTATGTCATTCCCTTTGTCCTTCGATATGTTACTTGCCCGAGATTCGATCATCGGTATCAGCATACCTATTTCAATCTCGTTACTGGAAAGTCTCTTTACTTGTTCCGAAATACAAGATCCCGTGACTTACACGTAGTCACATTGCTAGCAAGGCTTGCGTGTGATGTTGTATTACCGAGTGGGCCCCAAGATACCTCTCCGTCACACGGAGTGACAAATCCCATTCTTGATCCATACTAACTCAACGGACACCTTCGGCGATACCTGTAGAGCACCTTTATAGTCACCCAGATACGTTGTGACGTTTGATGCACACAAGGCATTCCTCCGGTGCCAGTGAGTTATATGATCTCATGGTCATAGGAACAAATACTTGACACGCAGAAAACTATAGCAACAAAACGACACGATCAATATGCTACGTTCATAGTTTGGGTCTAGTCCATCACATGATTCTACTAATGATGTGATCCAGTTATCAAGCAATAACACTTTGCACATAGTCAGAAAACCTTGACTATCCTTGATCAACTGGCTAGCCAACTAGAGGCTTGTTAGGGACATTGTTTTGTCTATGTATCCACACATGTATCTATGTTTTATTCAATACAATTATAACATGGATAATAAACGTTTATCTTTAAACATGAAATATAATAATAACTATTTGTCATTGCCTCTAGGGCATATTTCCAACACACTTGTCTATGGCCAGGAAACCTTGACCATCTTTGATCAACGAGCTAGTCAACTAGAGGCTCACTAGGGACAGTGTGTTGTCTATGTATCCACACATGCATTTGAGTTTCCAATCAATACAACTCTAGCATGGATAATAAATGATTATCATGAACAAGTAAATATAATAATAACCAATTTATTATTGCCTCTAGGGTATATTTCCAACAGTTATCCTATCGTGAGTAGTGGGTGCAGTTAGAGTGGTAACGGTATTTTTTTAAAAAGTCTAGGATTTTGTTGCAAAGTCATCAGCTGACAAGGACTCATTGAGGACTTTGAACAAGTGACAAATAGAATGCATATGGAGAATTTAGAATAGACTCGGTTGAGCTTAGCATAGAGGGGAGACAAGTCCGATCACATTCACTTAGAACAAATACCAGCATGAAGACTTAGCAATAAGTGAATGCTGTTGAGTACATTGAAAGCTCATTACTTAATATATAATCAATGAAGATCATCACACAAAATTTTGAAGAATTTGAAAAAATTTGAAGACTTTGAAAATTTTGAGAATTTTCTTCAGAGTCTCGTATTTGAAGAATTTCCAACTTGAAGAATTTCAAAGTTTGGTGGTGGCGTGACCCACCGTATGGGAATGATGATTTCAGGTGCCACGTACATTTGTCGTAGGGCCCTGAGAATCAAATTCTTCATTAATTTCTTCACACTTAGAGTGTTATTCTTCATTGATTGAAAAAATGTCACTTCGTGTGTTGCGCATCTAAGTCATCAATTTTGCATAAGTGTTAGGATGTGTGCATTTTTACACTACATTCGAAGATTCTAGGATATTTAGCTCACACTGCAACTTGCAAAACCTTCTCTCATCCAAGGGCTTTGTGAAGATATATCCTAGATGGCCATCAGTCTTCACATGGTCGATGATGATATTGCCCTTGAGTACATGATCATGAAGAAAATGATGATGAATCTGGATGTGCTTGGTCATCGTGTGTTGTACTGGGTTGTAGACGATATTGATTGGACTCTCATTGTCACAGTAGATGGGCACATTCTTCATGCTGATGTTGTAATCTCTAAGGGTTTGCTTCATCCATAACAGTTGAGCACAACAAGATCCAGCAACAATGTATTCAGCTTCAGAAGTGGAGAGTGATACATAGTTCTACTTCTTTGAGGACCAACAGACGAAGGATCGTCCGAGGAAATGACATGTGCCTAACGTTCACTTGCGATCCACACGGTCACCAGCACAATCAGAATCATACTATCCAACGAGGTGAAGATTTGATCCCATGGGGTACCATAATCCTAGTGTCGATGTGTGAGCTAGATATCGAAGAATATGTTTCACATTCTTATGGTGTGATTCCTTCAGTTTTGTCTGGAAACGTGCACACATGCAAATACTAAGCATAATGTTTGTCCTAGATGCACAAAGGTACAATAAGGAGCCAATCCTAGAACGATATACCTGCTGATCGAAATCTATACCATTTTCGTCAGTGTAGAGGTGGTTGTTAGTAGGCATAGGAATCTTGACGCCTTTGCATTCATGCATGCCAAATTTATTCAGGACATCGTTGAGGTATTTCTCTTGAGAGATGAAGATGTCATTGCGTTGTTGACGAATTTGCAGGCCTAAAAAGAGTTTTAGCTCTCCCATCATGGACATTTGATATTCTTCACCCATTATGTACACAAATTCATCACTGTAACATTTGTCAGTACAACCAAAAATAATGTCATCGACATATATTTGGCACGCGAATAGTTCATTGTCATAGTATTTTTCTGAAAAGAGTAGGATCAAGTGAACCGGGTTTGAAGCCTGTCTTCATGAGGAATTCCTTCAATGTGTCATACCACGCCCGAGGGGCTTGCTTGAGGCCATAGAGTGCCTTTTTGAGTCTGGAGACTTTGTGAGGATGCTTCGGGTCTTCAAAAACATATAATTCTTCCTCATGCTAATCTTTGAGGAACGCACTTTTCACATCCATTTGATATAGAGTAATATTGTGATGGTTAGCATAAGCAAGCAATATTCGAATAGCTTCAAGTCTAGCAACAGGTGCAATAGTTTCATCAAAGTCAATTCCTTCAACCTGTGTGTAGCGTTGGGCTGCAAGCCGTGCCTTGATTCTCACAACCTTATCATCCTCATCTTGCTTGTTTTGGTAGATCCACTTGGTGTTGATGATATTGTGCTTGCGAGGATCTGGTCATTTTTCCAAACTCACAAGCACCGCATAGATGGTCCTTGAGGATTTTGATAGTTTCGATGCCACATGCTTCTTCTTCGCTAGTCTGTGCAAATTCCTCATGCCTGCATGACCAAGTCATCGATGCCTTCTAATATTTTGCTAGTAAACACGTGGCTGGTTGAGGACCTGTAGAAAAATCAACAATATACAAGTCTCCTCTCCTATGGCCTGCGAAGACTTTGGATTTGTCGGATTCCATGATGACTACACATCTATATTTTCCAAAGATGACAATCATATCAAGATCACAAAGCATTGAGACTAACATAAGGTTAAACCCAAGGGATTCGATAAGCATAACTTTGTCCATGTCGATCCTTAGAGATAGCCACTTTACCAAGTCCTAATACCTTGCTTTTACCTTTATCAGTGTAAGTGATTTGCTTAAGTGGTGATGGAGTCGGTGGGATATGCATCAATAAGCTTTTATCACCATTCATGTGATTTGTACATCCACTCTCAAGAACCAAATATGTGTTCTTGGGTTGATCATCCTGCAGATGAATTAGTACAGCTTACCATCTCATATGCTTCAGATTTCAGGAATATGATATCAATTTCATCAGACTTGAATTTCATCACAAACCGTAAATTTGAGGACGAGTAAAATGTTAGATAATTTCATCATGTTTTAGCTTGCGTCCATTCAAGCAATTTCCTCAGGTCTCCAGCAAAATCTTCACATGATGACTTTCATCTTGAGACCTGACCTGCAAAAGTGATTAGTTCGACTTCTTCACCACCCACATCTGAAGGGGTCGCAAAGAGATCATCATCCTAGGAGAACCATATGAGAATGGAGTCATTGAAGCCAATGCACTTATTTTCACAGTAGGGGGTTAGAGTACTCAAATGAATATGCACAGAAATTCTTAGAGGACTTATGAACATAATGATTTGAGGAATAGTGCTCATATTCATGTCCATTGTAGTTTCCCTGCATATCAGAAGCATTAGTGCGAGTACAAGCATAATTTTGACCATTTGAGGAATTTTATTGTAACATCCCAATTTTCGTAAATTCGGATGTTAATAGATCATTCATTTGCATCCCATATTTTATGCATCATTGCGTTCCTCTGAAAAAAGAATTATCGTTATGTGACTGCGGGCAATTTATCGGAGTGGAGATAATATGACTTCTCCCCTGTGAGTTAAAGTCACCATTTTGGTTTTGCAAATTTTCTAAACTCCGATGTATTTTTTTTGTTGAGTTTTTCGATTGAGTTGTGTGACCTATTGCATAAAACTTTTTTTTTTAAAGTTGCATTAGGTGGAACTAGGATTCCTATATATATATTATATATATATTAGTTGTATATGTTATTTTGTTTTCTCCTAAGTTCTAGTGCATATATGTATATTAGTTCCTACTTTTTGTTAGCTAGGAATATATTTTTTTTTTTTACTGTTTTGGTTTTCTTTCTTTTCTTTTTTGCTGCTGTTTGTTTGTTTTTCAAAAAATAATAATATATATAGAACTGCCAGCCCCCATGCATGCACGCATGCAAGCCTTGCATGCAGCCCCCAAGCCCCTCTCCACGTCTCTCCCTCCCCATGTTCTCCCCCTCCCTTTCCTTATTTCTCTCTTTCCTATTTCTACTCCCTCCTTTTCCTTTTGTCTCCACCGCCACCTCTCCCTCTCTTTCCTATTTTCTCTCCCATGATCTCCTTCCCAAAGTTCTCCCTCTCCTTCCTTTTACTCTCCTCCCCTAAGCCTATATAAACCCCCCCCACCGTCACCTCTCCCCAACCCTAGCCGCCGTCTCCTCCACCGCCGCCTCCACAAGCCGCCGCCGGCGCCTCACCTCACCGCCGCCCTAGCCGCCGCCGCGAGCAGCGGCAGCAGCCCAAAAGCTGCTGCACCTCGGCCTCGCCGCGGAGGAGGAGCCCTCCCCGAACTCTCTCTCCACCGCCGCCTCTTCCACGCGGAGGAGGAACCTCACCGCCGCCGCCCGACGCCCCACCGCCCGGAGCTACTCCCTCCTTCCTCGCCGGCCATCTCCTTTCTTGCCGGTGCAACACCTCCAGCAGCAGGTAGCAACCTCTCTCTCTCTATTTCATGCACTCCATCTCAGCCATTAGAAGCTTGCCACGTGTGCCTCTCATTAGCACTAGCAGTTTCGTAATTTCTGTCCAGATTTCGAAAACAGAAACTTTCAATCTTGTTTTGATCACAACTTTTTATCCCTACGTCCAATGACATTGATTATTTTTCCAGTAGCTCACAAATTTACTGTAGTTTTTAAAAATATATAATTTTTCTGTGTTGGGAATTTTAAAATATAAGTTAGAGCAGATTTAGTTTAAACACTGTTTTGCCTATTCCAGGAGTTTGAAAAATGATATTGAGTTGATTCTTTTCGCTACTGTTTTCTACTGATAAAGACTTACTGTAGTAGAATTTTCCAAGTATTTTTACTAGTGTTTTCAACAGAAACAAGTTTCTGTCCTACCGACGCGCGATAAAATTCTTTTGCGTAGTCGTTTGCCAATCATTGCATGTGATGTTATTTTTACTCGTGGCATGATTGAATTGCTTATGGTGTGCTTTGTGTTTGTATCGGTAGATCATCCGGAGTGCGAAGCGTGTTACTTAGAGACGCTCGAGCAGGACAACTATCATCAAGGCAAGTCATCTTTGATCATGTTATTTTTACCTATGTTTTCGATGCATAGTAGATCACCTTCTTTGCCCAATTTGCATGCTGCCTAGGTACTTGGAAACTTTAGTCATAGTTGTAGTATCATGTGGTAGGAACACCAACACCCCGATACTTGGCCCCGGGACGACAAAGTTATATATATGCTATGCTTAAGTAGACGGGTTATCGGTTGAGTGTATGCCATGAGAGATGCGAGATTGATATAATAACCAAGACCGGACTAAGACAAGATTTCCAAGACCTCGGACGCAATGCAACACGGGGTGAAGGACGGTTGATCGGCTCCCTGGAAAATCCAGTGGATGCCCGGGATGCTGGAGAGGCCATGTCATCCTGCGGAAAGCTTCACCCAGGCTCAAAGGGATGGACGGAGACTTCAAGATTCAAGGCTTACCTGCACAGCCACAAGTCATTATGGGCTCTGGCTTGGTTGGACAACGCGGCGACTCTGGATAGGCGGTGCTAGCAGATGTAGACGAACGGTAGGAATGGATGGGCACCGACAGGGATTCAGAGGGACCCGTTGAAAGACCATGTTTTGATCATCCGGTCTTCAAACACCCTGAAGTGCGAGGACAAATCCGGAGGCGATCAAATCTTGTGGGGAACGTGTGCAAAACTCTGCAGAGTACTCAACCTAATCAATTAGCCGTGTCCACGGTCATGGACAACTTGAGCCGAAGGCATTGAATTTCCCCTGAACTCTCGACACAACTTAATAATGATATGGGTGTCAACAACTATTCGGGTACGAGAACTGGTTGGCGGAACCATCTCGTTAACAACAAACTATGTAGTAATATTTTGCTTTCAAACCCTTTTGTTGTAGGATAAAACTAGCTTTATGCAAAAACTTAGCTCCACCGGCCAAATATGCATGTTGAGATAGTGATTATTTTACTCCCTCTCTTGATGATTTGCCAGCATTTCAATATGCTGACCTACACGGCTACAACGTATCATGTTGCAGAGTACTTTTCCGACCAGGAGTGAGGCTACGGTTCTACGCTCAGCGACATGCCCTTGGAGTCGGATGGACTCGTCTACCCGATGCTTCCGCTTAGTCTTCGTTAGATAATGTCATGAGTTTGGCCTTCAGCCACTTTATGGTACTCCGTTATTGTAATAAAGTACTCTTTTTGAGATTTCGATTAATAAAGCTGTGTGATTGCACTCCTGAATATATACATTATGTACTGTGTGTGTACCAGCATGATCTTGGGATGGTACAGAAAACACCAGAGGCTTGACTCGTTGAGTCGGGTCGCTACAGAAATGGTATTCAGAGCACACGCTGACCTTAGGACGTAACCTCTAGGAATGGAAAAGCCTTAGGAAGAAAACTATTTTCTCTTATATCTTCTATTTCCCCCTCTGATCATTTCTGACTTCTCTCCGATTTTCCAATGTTTAGATGGCCACCTTCGTCCCTGTTAAGTTCACGGAGTTTTGCCAGCCCGACACCACTATGCCGTTCGGAAAAGAGCTGGTGCAGATCACCAAGGATTTGAGGATTGCTCTGCCGACTATCACAGGGAAGCCAACTTCGTCTTACCCGGAGGATTCACGCTACAGGATCAAGGTGCATATTCCCGGAAGGACATTCGAGCCGCGCACTGAGCCGATGGATTTCAAGTTCATCGCACCCAACTGGATTCTCGGAAGAGAAATGGCGATTCATTATGCACTCGGACGTATCAAGGATGAATACAAAGGCTGCCCTATGTCTTCGGACCTATTCGTTGTATCCCGGAGAAATGAAGACGGAGACATCATCTCAAGCACGACCAATGACGCTCTCTTGTCTTATGCCCAGACCTTGGAGAAGCACAGCGGAACTCTGGAGTATCACGCGATCAAGGACGCTAGGAAGATCAAGCACCTTTCACTCCGCGAGCTTGAACTTGAAGATGCAGCCTGGGAAGCCCACTATGAGCATGAGCTGGAAGTGAAGGACTTTCTGGAGCGGATCGAGAAGCTGAAGACTCGAGTTGCATACCTGGAGGAGGAACTGGACATGGGCGAGAACCTTCATCCCGAAGGAGACGTAGCCCCCGTGATCAGCAACGACGAGGACTATGAAGAAAGCTCCACCGAAGGACCCGACACTATGCTATTTTGAGGAGGACACTTAGACTAGACCACCAATTTTACTTTATCGTTTTACGTTTTAGGCCGATGTTTAGGATTATTGATCTTGTATCCCCGTGTGAACCTTGTGATGATTGAATAAAATGTGTGGTGTGATACTTGTGTGTTGCATCCATATGGGTAGTGTAATTACTCTTAGACCATTGTTCTATGCTAATCTCACCCCTCTACAAACATCAGATGCCTCCAAGACGCGCCCCTGAGTCCAACTTTCCGCCGGAACTCACTCAGTTGATCCAGCAACAAAATGCCTTGATGCAGCTGATCATCCAGAACCAAAACAACAACAACCATCATCCACCCCAGGCCGACAACCTTACCCGTTTTCTGAGGTTGAACCCTCCAACTTTCTCCAGCAGCATTGAGCCCATTGTGGCAGATGATTGGCTTTGCAAGATGGAGCGTGAGCTCATCACCGCTGGTTGTTCTGAATCTGAGAAGGTGCGTTTTGCCGCGCATCAACTTGAAGGCCCTGCAGCTGCTTGGTGGGAGAACTACACCACCACTCATCCCATTGTTGGAGTAACTTGGGAACAATTCAAGCAAGCTTTCCGCACCGCGCATGTCTCAGCTGGTGCAATGAGTCTGAAGAAGCGTGAGTTTCGCAACTTACGCCAGGGGAGTCGCACTATGGCCCAGTACGTTGATGACTTCAGTATGCTCGCCCGTTATGCACCTGGAGATGTGGCCGATGATGCGGCCAAGCAGGAAAAGTTCTTGGAAGGACTGAATGATGAGCTGAGCATTCAATTGACGGTAGCCACCTTCAACAACTACCAGGAGCTGGTTGATAAGGCCCTCATCTTGGAGGGGAAACATCAGCAGATGGAGAACCGCAAGCGAAAATATGGGGTTGGAAAGTTCAACTTCGGCACTCAGCAGAAGCCTCGCTACACCCCCTACTCAGGGAATACCGGGACTGGATCCGGTAAGTTTGGAGGACACGTTCAGCATAACCACCCCGTGCACAACCATGGAGGCCACAACCATGGAGGAAATGGGAACCACCGCAACAACAACAACTTCAAGAATGGCGGTACTGGCACCCAGCAGCAGTCAGCTCCAGCTCAGAAGGATCTGACTCACATCACTTGCTTCAAGTGTCAGAAGAAGGGACACTATGCCACTGATTGTCCCCAGAACAAGCAGGGGAATGGAAACGGAAACGGCAACGGCAACGGCAACGGCAACGACAACTCTACAGCAAAGAAGCCCAATCCTTTTCCTCGAGCTCAGGTGAACCACATTGATGTGGAAGAGGTCTATGATCATCCCGATACTGTGGTTGGTAAGTTTTTGCTAAATTCACATCCAGTATTGGTACTTTTTGATTCTGGTGCAACGCATTCATTCATATCAAGGGTAGTTGTGGAAAAATATAGTTTGCCAACTAGAACCCTCAGCCAACCTATTAAGGTCAGTTCCCCAGGAGGCATGATGACAGCCGGGATAGGATGCCATGCTTTGAGTCTCAACATCGGGAACCATAATTTCCCCACCGACCTCATCGTATTAGAGTCCCAGGGATTGGATGTAATCCTAGGCATGGATTGGATGGCCAAGTATGAAGGGAATATCGATTGTGCCCTTAAGTCTATTTTGCTCACCACCCCCGAGCAGAAGCGGATTAAGTACGTGTCTCGGCGCCCGACCCGGAGTAAGCGAGTAAACTCTCTCACGGGAGTAGTCCAGGAGGAAGTACCGATTGTACAGGAGTATCCAGATGTATTTCCGGAAGAATTGCCGGGCATGCCACCCGATAGAGAGATTGAGTTCTTGATTGAGCTATTACCCGAAACAGCCCCGATATCCAAGAGACCCTATCAGATGCCCGCAAATGACTTGATAGAAATCAAGAAGCAAATTAAGGAGTTATTGGACAAAGGGTATATTCGCCCAAGTTCTTCACCTTGGGGAGCCCCAGTGCTCTTGGTTGAAAAGAAGGACAAGTCCCTGAGAATGGTTGTCGATTATCGTGCATTGAATGATGTGACCATCAAGAACAAGTACCCCTTGCCGATGATCAACGATCTGTTTGATCAGTTAGTTGGAGCTCGCATATTCTCAAAGATCGATCTTCGATCCGGGTATCATCAGTTGAAGATTCGTGAACAGGATATACCCAAGACAGCCTTTACCACTCGGTACGGCTTGTATGAGTACACGGTCATGTCATTTGGACTGACTAATGCTCCGGCATATTTTATGAATCTGATGAACAACGTATTTATGGAGTACTGGGACAAGTTTGTCGTGGTGTTCATCGATGACATACTGATATTCTCCAAGAACGAAGAGGAACACAAGGAAAATCTGCGTCTAGTTCTAGAGAAGCTTCGAGAGCATATGCTATATGCAAAGTTCAGCAAATGTGAGTTTTGGTTGAAGGAAGTCGGATTTCTCGGACACGTCATCTCAGGAGAAGGAATAGCAGTGGACCTTGCCAAGGTCGCAGCAGTCACCGAATGGGTAGCACCCACTTCAGTCAAGGAGATCCGCAGTTTCCTCGGACTTGCCGGATATTACCGGAGGTTCATTGAGAATTTCTCAAAGATTGCCAAGCCCATGACAGAGTTATTGAAGAAGGAATCCAAGTATATTTGGACTGAGGAACGCGAAACCAGTTTTCAAGAGCTGAAGAAACGCCTTGTGACAGCCCCAGTGCTGATTTTGCCGAACATTCAGAAGGATTTCCAGGTTTACTGTGACGCTTCTCGTCAAGGACTCGGAGGAGTGCTCATGCAAGAAGGCAAAGTTGTAGCCTATGCATCCAGACAGCTCAGACCTCATGAGTTGAATTATGCCACACATGACTTGGAACTAGCAGCCGTAGTGCACGCTCTCAAGACCTGGAGACATTTCCTGATCGGAAATAGTTGTGATGTTTACACTGATCACAAGAGCCTGAAGTATATCTTCACGCAGAAGGAGTTGAACCTCAGACAGAGGCGATGGCTAGAGTTGATCAAGGACTATGACATGAGATTGCATTATCACCCAGGCAAGGCAAATGTTGTAGCCGATGCGTTGAGCCGCAAGAGTTATGTGAACACGCTCACAGCGGGAGGATTACCCCAGGAGTTAGTTGATGATCTCCGAGAGCTCAAATTGGAGATAGTTCCAAGAGGATTTTTTGCCAATTTGGAAATTCAGTCTACTTTGACGGAAAAGATCCGCGAAGCATAGAAATTGGACAAGGAGATAGCTGAGATTAAGCAGAAAATGGAAGACGGGAAAGCTAAAGGTTTTCGTCAGGATGAACACGGAACTTTATGGTTTGAGGATCGCATCTATGTTCCCAATGAACCCGAACTTAGGAAGTTGATACTTCAGGAAGCTCATGATTCCCCGTACTCGATACACCCTGGTAACACCAAGATGTATCTGGATCTGAAAGAAAGTTTCTGGTGGACAGGATTGAAGAAAGACATTGCCGAGTTTGTAGCTATATGCGATGTTTGTCAGCGAGTAAAAGCCGAGCATCAGAAGCCAGCAGGTTTGCTCCAACCTCTGCCGATACCCGAATGGAAATGGGAAAAGCTTGGTATGGACTTCATCACAGGATTACCTCGGACCCGTTCTGGCTATGATTCTATTTGGGTTGTGGTCGATCGTTTGACCAAGGTAGCTCATTTCATTCCGGTGAGAACGACCTACACGAGTGCCAAGCTGGCCAAGATTTATATGACGAGGATCGTATGTCTGCACGGAGTACCGAAGAGCATTGTGTCCGATAGAGGGACTCAGTTCACATCAAAATTTTGGCACCAACTGCATGAAACCTTGGGAACGAGATTGGAGTTCAGCACAACATTTCACCCGCAGACAGATGGACAGACCGAGAGAGTTAATCAGATTCTGGAAGACATGTTGAGAGCTTGCGCCCTAGACTATGGGTCTAGTTGGGATGACAATTTACCGTATGCCGAGTTCTCGTACAACAACAGCTACCAGACCAGTCTGAAGATGGCCCCTTTCGAAGCTCTATACGGAAGGAGGTGCAGAACATCGTTGATGTGGGATGGAGTTGGAGACCGACAACTTTTTGGTCCCGACCTCATCCGAGATTCTGAAGAGAAGGTCAAGCTTATTCGTGACCGACTCAAGATAGCTCAGTCCAGGCAGAAGAGTTATGCCGACAGCAAACGCAAGGAAGTAACGTACGAAGTGGGAGATCGAGCATATCTTCTGGTGTCTCCACTTCGAGGAATCAAGAGATTCGGTGTGAAAGGAAAACTAGCACCACGTTTCATTGGCCCCTACAAAATTCTTGAACGTAGAGGCGAAGTTGCATACAAACTCGAACTGCCAGAAGGATTGTCCGGAGTTCATGATGTCTTCCATGTTTCCCAGTTGAAGAAATGCCACGCTGAGATGGCCGATGTTCCGTTGAGAGATACAGTGCCCCTAGAGGCCATACAGCTTGACAGTGATCTGACATATGAGGAGAAACCCGTCCGGATTCTTGAGACCGCCAACAGAGTTACCCGCAGCAAGATCATCAAGTTCTGCAAGGTGTTGTGGAGCCACCACACCGAGGAAGAAGCCACTTGGGAACGAGAAGAGGATCTTCGTCGAGACCACCCGCACCTATTTTCTAGCCAACCCGAATCTCGAGGGCGAGATTCATCTTAAGGTGGGTAGGTTTGTAACATCCCAATTTTCGTAGATTCGGATGTTAATAGATCATTCATTTGCATCCCACATTTTATGCATCATTGCGTTCCTTTGGAAAAAAATTATCGTTATGTGATTGAGGGCAATTTATCGGAGTGGAGATAATATGACTTCTCCCCTGTGAGTCAAAGTCACCATTTTGGTTTTGCAAATTTTCTAAACTCCGAAGTATTTTTTTTGTTGAGTTTTTCGATTGAGTTGTGTGACCTATTGCATAAAACTTTTTTTTTTAAAGTTGCATTAGGTGGAACTAGGATTCCTATATATATATTATATATATATTAGTTGTATATGTTATTTTGTTTTCTCCTCAGTTCTAGTGCATATATGTATATTAGTTCCTACTTTTTGTTAGCTAGGAATATATATATATTTTTTTACTGTTTTGGTTTTATTTCTTTTATTTTTTGCTGCTGTTTGTTTGTTTTTCAAAAAAAAATATAGAACTGCCAGCCCCCATGCATGCACGCATGCAAGCCTTGCATGCAGCCCCCAAGCCCCTCTCCACGTCTCTCCCTCCCCACGTTCTCCCCCTCCCTTTCCTTATTTCTCTCTTTCCTATTTCTACTCCCTCCTTTTCCTTTTGTCTCCACCGCCACCTCTCCCTCTCTTTCCTATTTTCTCTCCCATGATCTCCTTCCCAAAGTTCTCCCTCTCCTTCCTTTTACTCTCCTCCCCTAAGCCTATATAAACCCCCCCCCCCACCGTCACCTCTCCCCAACCCTAGCCGCCGTCTCATCCACCGCCGCCTCCACAAGCCACCGCCGGCGCCTTACCTCACCGCCGCCCTAGCCGCCGCCGCGAGCAGCGGCAGCAGCCCAAAAGCTGCTGCACCTCGGCCTCGCCACGGAGGAGGAGCCCTCCCCGAACTCTCTCTCCACCGCCGCCTCTTCCCCGCGGAGGAGGAACCTCACCGCCGCCGCCCGACGCCCCACCGCCCGGAGCTACTCCCTCCTTCCTCGCCGGCCATCTCCTTTCTTGCCGGTGCAACACCTCCAGCAGCAGGTAGCAACCTCTCTCTCTCTATTTCATGCACTCCATCTCAGCCATTAGAAGCTTGCCACGTGTGCCTCTCATTAGCACTAGCAGTTTCGTAATTTCTGTCCAGATTTCAAAAACAGAAACTTTCAATCTTGTTTTGATCACAACTTTTTATCCCTACGTCCAATGACATTGATTCTTTTTCCAGTAGCTCACAAATTTCCTGTAGTTTTTAAAAATATATAATTGTTCTGTGTTGGGAATTTTAAAATATAAGTTAGAGCAGATTTAGTTTAAACACTGTTTTGCCTATTCCAGGAGTTTGAAAATTGATATTGAGTTGATTCTTTTTGCTACTGTTTTCTACTGATAAAACCTTACTGTAGTAGAATTTTCAGAATTTTCCATGTATTTTTACTAGTGTTTTCAACAGAAACAAGTTTCTGTCCTACCGACGCGCGATAAAATTCTTTTGCGTAGTCGTTTGCCAATCATTGCATGTGATGTTATTTTTACTCGTGGCATGATTGAATTGCTTATGGTGTGCTTTGTGTTTGTATCGGTAGATCATCCAGAGTGCGAAGCGTGTTACTTAGAGACGCTCGAGCAGGACAACTATCATCAAGGCAAGTCATCTTTGATCATGTTATTTTTACCTATGTTTTCGATGCATAGTAGATCACCTTCTTTGCCCAATTTGCATGCTGCCTAGGTACTTGGAAACTTTAGTCATAGTTGTAGTATCATGTGGTAGGAACACCAACACCCCGATACTTGGCCCCGGGACGACAAAGTAATATATATGCTATGCTTAAGTAGACGGGTTATCGGTTGAGTGTATGCCACGAGAGATGCGAGATTGATATAATAACCAAGACCGGACTATGACAAGATTTCCAAGACCTCGAACGCAATGCAACACTGGGTGAAGGACGGTTGATCGGCTCCCTGGAAAACCCAGTGGATGCCCGGGATGCTGGAGAGGCCATGTCATCCTGCGGAAAGCTTCACCCAGGCTCAAAGGGACGGACGGAGACTTCAAGACTCAAGGCTTACCTGCACAGCCACAAGTCATTATGGGCTCTGGCTTGGTTGGACAACGCGGCGACTCTGGACAGGCGGTGCTAGCAGATGTAGACGAACGGTAGGAATGGATGGGCACCGACAGGGATTCAGAGGGACCCGTTGAAAGACCATGTTTTGATCATCCGGTCTTCAAACACCCTGAAGTGCGAGGACAAATCCGGAGGCGATCAAATCTTGTGGGGAACGTGTGCAAAACTCTGTAGAGTACTCAACCTAATCGATTAGCCGTGTCCACGGTCATGGACAACTTGAGCCGAAGGCATTGAATTTCCCCTGAACTCTCGACACAACTTAATAATGATATGGGTGTTAACAACTATTCGGGTAGGAGAACTGGTTGGCGGAACCATCTCGTTAACAACAAACTATGTAGTAATATTTTGCTTTCAAACCCTTTTGTTGTAGGATAAAACTAGCTTTATGCAAAAACTTAGCTCCACCGGCCAAATATGCATGTAGAGATAGTGATTATTTTACTCCCTCTCTTGATGATTTGCCTGCATATTCAATATGCTGACCTACACGGCTGCAACATATCATGTTGCAGAGTACTTTTCCGACCAGGAGTGAGGCTACGGTTCTACGCTCAGCGACATGCCCTTGGAGTCGGATGGACTCGTCTACCTGATGCTTCCGCTTAGTCTTCGTTAGATAATCTCATGAGTTTGGCCTTCAGCCACTTTATGGTACTCCGTTATTGTAATAAAGTACTCTTTATGAGATTTCGATTAATAAAGCTATGTGATTGCACTCTTGAATATATACATTATGTACTGTGTGTGTACCAGCATGATCTTGGGATGGTACAGAAAACACCAAAGGCTTGACTCGTTGAGTCGGGTCGCTACATTTATCCTCATGAAGACTTTGGTCCACTGATACGTCTCCAACGTATATATAATTTTTGATGGTTTCATGCTATTATCTTGTCAAACTTTGGATGTTTCGCATGCCTTTTATTTATTTTCTGGGACTAACTTATTAATTCAGTGCCAAGTGCCAGTTCCTGTTTTTTCATGTTTTTGACCCCTTTCAAAGGAGATTTTGAAACGGAGTCCAAACGGAAGAAAATCCCCGAAAATATTTTTTCTGGAACGGAAGAAGCTCGGGGGACTTGGGAGCCAAGCCAGATGAGCCCCAGGGGCCCCACGAGCCCCCACCCCGCGGCCAGGGGCCACGCCATGCAGGCTTGTGGGCCCCCTGGAGGTCCCCTGACCTAGATCTTGCGCCTATAAATTCCCAAATATTCCGAAAAAATCAGGGGAGCATCGTAATGACTTTTCCGCCGCCACAAGATTCTGTCTCTGCAAGATCCCATCTGGGGCACGTCTTGGTGCCCTGCGGGAGGGGGGATTCAGACACGGAAGGCTTCTCCATCAACACCATGACCTCTCCGATGATGCGTGAGTAGTTCACCATAGACCTATGGGTCCATAGCTAGTAACTAGATGGCTTCTTCTCTCTCATGGATCTTCAATACAAAGTTCTCCATGATCTTCATGGAGATCTAGCTGATTTAATCTTCTTTTGCGGTGTGTTTGTCGAGATCCGATGAATTGTGGATTTATGATCAGATTATCTATGAATCTTATTTGAGTTTCTTTTGATCTCTCTTATGCATGATTTCATATCCTTGTAATTCTCTTCGAGTTGTGGATTTTGTTCGACCAACTAGATCTATGATTCTTGCCATGGGAGAAGTGCTTGGTTTTGGGTTCATACCGTGCGGTGACCTCACCAAGTGACAGAAGGGGTAGCGAGGCACGTATCGTGTTGTTGCCATCAAGGGTAAAAAGATGGGTTTTTCATCATTGGTTTGAGATTATCCCTCTACATCATGTCATCTTGCTTAAAGCGTTAGTCTGTTCTTCATGAACTCAATACACTAGATGCATGCTGGATAGGGGTCGATGTGTGGAGTAATAGTAGTATATGAAGAAAGTATCGGTCTACTTGTCTCGGACGTGATCCCTATATGCTAGATCATTGCCTTAGATATCGTCATGACTTTTCGCGGTTCTATCAATTGCTCGACAGTAATTTGTTCACCCACCGTAATACTTGCTATTTTGAGAGAAGCCTCTAGTGAACACTATGGCCCCCAGGGTCTACTCCACACCATATTTTCAGCCTTACACGTTTTACTTCATAGCACTTTCCGCCTTCAGATCTCATTTTGCAAACAATCTTGAAGGGATTGACAACCCCTTTGAAGCGTTGGGTGCAAGCGTGTTTGTGTTTGCGCAGGTACTCTGGACTTGACGAGACCCTCCTTCTGGATCGATACCTTGGTTCTCAAAATGAGGGAAATACTTACTGCTCCTGTGCTGCATCACCCTTTCCTCTTCAAGGGAAAAACCAACCTAAGCCCAATCTCCGTCAGCGTGTCAATTTCTGGCGCTGTTGTTTGAGAAGTAGCATCCACCTGAGGAATTTGATCTGGGGTTCTGGTTCTTGACTCGTGGTGTCATGAGGACATTCCCCTGAAGAATATCGAAGCAACTTTTCGGAATCCCAGATTTTCCTCAAGGGAGGTCCATTCCTGCAGTTAGTTCCAACATATCGAGCAAATACTTCACCAAATTGATTTTTGAACAGTTTATAGTTGGAGTCAAATGACTCATCATAGGGATAGTACATTTCACATGCAAAGCCTGTTAGATTGGATGGATCAATGGGAGGTCCTTTAGCAGCAATGCATGAGGTTTTGGGGTACTGCTCAGGTTTCCAGTATGATCCATCAACATTCAGTTTCCTCTCGAAGGCAATGCCCTCTTTCCTCGGGTTCGTGTATAGAATCTGCCTTTTGAGCACATCACAAAGGGTTTGATGCCCTTTGAGACTTTTTTATATGTGTGTCACATATAATTCCTTCAATCCTGCATTTCCGTCAGTAGCATTTGTGGTTTCCTCAAGTGAATAATTAGATACCACATGAATAGTTGAAGAATTCATAGCAATATAAGAATTTGAGGTTTCAGGTGAAGAATTAGCAATTTCACATTCCATGCATTTCAGACATGGTGGAATGAATTTTTCCTGAGCGGTACTGATGTGTTGAGCAAGCAATGCATCATTTTTCATTCGAAGATCATCATGGGACATTTTCAACTTCTCAAGATCAAGCTACCTTTGAATAAATTCATAGGAAAGCTTCTCATGATCAGCCAAGAGTGTTCCATAACGATCTTGTAGACTATCAAATCTAGACTGAAGACTTTGAACATCTTCAGTGAGGATTTGAGTATGATTGATTTCGTCATTCAACAGATCATCGCTTTGGTCTAACAGTTTCTGAAGCTTTTCAATAGCACTTTGTTGCCTAGTGGCAATGTTGGAAAGTTTATAGTAAGTGGGTTTTGATAATCGTCAGGTTCACCGTCACTAGAATTATAGGAGGATGTGTGGTATGGTACATTTGAACCTTTTGTCATGAAGCAATAGGTTGGAGCAAAGTCATCATCATATTCATCAACGTTGTTGACGTTGTCATTTTCTTCAAGGTTGAAGATCGACTTGCTGACGAATGTGGTAGCAAGTGCAAGACTTGCCACACCAGATTCTAACTCCACTTCAGAATCTTCCTCTTCATCACATTTCTCAGATTCTTCTTCAGAATCCATTTCCTTGCCAATGAGTGCCCGAGCTTTTCTGAAACTAGTCTTCTTGTGCGATGGGGACTTTGAAGGTTTCTTCTTTTTATTCGAGTCATCAAAACTTTCATCCTTGTATTTCTTCTTCCTTGATTCTTTCACCCAGCAAGGACAGTCAGCAATGTAGTGACCAGATTTCTTGCATTTGTGACAGGTTCTTTTCTTGTAGTCCTCAGATGAAGATTCTGATTTCCTCATATCTTTTCTTGAAGATTTTACGAACTGGGCACGCTTTGTGAACTTCTGGAATTTCCTCACGAGAATAGCAAGTTCTTGCCCAAGTTCTTCAGGATCACCAAGACTGTAGTCATATTCTTCTTGAGATAAGGAAACAACCTTTGCCTTGAATGCACGAGGTCTTGAATAGCTTGCTCCATATAGATCTGTCTTTTCTTCTAGTTGGAATTCATGAGTATTGAGTCTCTCAAGTATGTCAGCAGGATCAAGCATCTTGTAGTCTCTTCATTCTTGGATCAACTGAACCAATGTGTAAAATGATGGGTCAAGAGATCGTAGCAGTTTCTTCACAACTTCATGGTCAATGATATCTCTGGCTCCCAGAGCTTGCAATTCATTAGACATGTCAGTGAGGCGATCAAAGGTGTCTTGGCAGCTTTCCTTATCAAGCATCTTGAATCGATTGAAGAGATTACGAAGAACATTGACACGAGAGTCACACTCTGTTGAGACTCCCTCATTGACTTTGGACAGCCTATCCCAGATAAGCTTAGTTGTGCCCAAGGCACTGACTCTGTCATACAGACCTTTTCTCAGGTGGCCATAGATGATATTGTTCTCTTGCGTGTCGAGTTGCTTGAACTTCTTCACATCAGCAACAACAATAGTAGGAGTGATGGAGGGAACACCATTTTCCACAATGTACCAGAGATCATTGTCAATTGCTTGAAGATGCATTTGCATCTTGGTCTTCCAGTAGGGTAAGCCATTTGAAGGTAGGACAACCTACAGTAACCTTGATCATACATGCGGTCGACATAACTAAAACTCCAGGTGATTAAACCAAAATCACACATAACAAGGGAGTACCTTTCTCTGCTACCAATTGAAAGTGAGTTATATAGACTAGAGGTGGGTGAATAGGCGATTTTTACAAATTCATCACGAAGGAAATTTCTAGTGAGGGAAGTCCTCAGTCATGAACTGAGTGGAGCAGAAATAGTACTTAGCCAGAAATGCAAAAATGTCTACAGCAAAGTACTCAACGTGAATGTAGAGAATCGGTTTGCACATGACACGAATATAGGATAAGCAGGTGATGAATAACCCAGGTGAAGAATTTACGGAGAGGAATTCATAGAAAGTCTTCAGTCAAATTCTTCAAACAGTATAGATGAAAATCTTCAACATGCAATTGAGGAAATGAAAAGAGTTGAGGATATATAATCAATAGCTCGATGAAGACAGTTGTTGATGACCCAGTTCCAACTGCTATGACAGTTATACGTCTGGTTTGGAGCGGCTTGGTATTGAAACCAAAGGACACACATTCTCGGGATACATAGTCCCTGCCGTATTCTCCTTGAGCTAAGGACACACAGTCCTTGCCCAAGACTCGTGGTAAGTCTTCAGGGAAGACTTCCAAACCCTCACAAACTCGGTCACCGAGCGATCCACAATTGACTGCTGGATGCTCTAGACCATGAAGCCTAACCGTCTGGAGGATGCACGGTCCTCAAAGGTAACAAGCCTCGGTTCCTCACATGAATTACTTCTTAAGTGATGCTCAATCACTTGGGTTTTGGTTTGGGTTTGGGTGTTTGGGGTATTTCCTCACTTGATGATTTTCTCTCAAAGGCTTTGAGGAATTTTGGTTGCTCTAAATGACTAGTGTAAGTTTCTCTTAGAGCAGCCAACCAGCTAGTGGTTGTGGGGGAGGCTATTTATAGCCTGGGAGCATCCCGACATGATTTCCCATAAATGCCCTTAATGATATGATCGTTGGGTGTATAAGATTTGGGACAGGTGGCGCATGGCACGACAACGGTTGGAACTTTCAAATGTTGAAGTCCTCATGTCTCTCATGTTCCTCACTTTGAGGATTTGGTAGGTGTGGGTTTGGGTTGAGCATCATGAGGAAACTCTTTCCATGGTTTTACCTCGACCCCCTTGAACAGTACGGTGTTCCTATGACTCGATAATGAAGAAAATGAAACAGAAAGAGTAAATCTTTACGCTTCAAAGTCTTCAGAGTATTTTATTCGGGACACACCAAATTCCTCATCTTCAATATCTTCAAGATGAATATCAATTTCTTCGCAATTTCTTCGCGATCAAAGTGTTCAAGGAAAGACCAAAGTCTTCACCCGAAAACATACATTTTTAGGGGTTGATATTCATCGAATGACTCAAACTCCTCAGCGACTTATAGAGCATGTGTACACTTAGAAACTTATCAGTCTCTTAACCTATAAGTCTTCAAACCACCAAAATCACTAAGGGACACTAGATGCACTTACAGGTGGCGAAGTAGGCGTCTAGAAAAGAATAAAAAGGAGTGCAACATCCCGATTGCTAAGCGTAAATAGTATATGTTGTTGAAGACTTTCTATGAGCTTCCGGAGGTGGGAATAGTGGAGGGAGCTGAGAAAAAGATGAGAGCATATATGGACATGTACAAAACACCTCTTCCATGAAAAGTGATTGCAGTGTTGAGGACTTTGGCGGACATTACTAGGAAGTCAAAGATAGAGCTTACAAGATGTTTCGAGTGTGATAATGCTAGCTCATGATGCTCACATGTTGAGGTAGAGGCATCATTCGATATGGATGAGTTCTGTTCGACGAGTGGTGATCAATTTGGTTGCACTTGAGCCTCACCCTATTGCGACGAACCTTGGCGCTCTTGTGTCTGACTCAAATGATGTATTTTGATATTGCATTTGTCTTCATCCCTATCCCCATGCTCTGGTATGCTGTCTTTTCTTCTAGGTAAAGTAAAGATGAAAGGATCGATATGGTTGACTAGATGGGAGGGGTGAATAGTCAACTAACAAGTTTTAAGCTTTTCTTTAAACAAAATAGGTCTAGAAAGAAATAGGTTGTCTAGATATGCAACTAGGTGAGCAACCTATATGATGCTAACTGCAACAATAAGAAGAAGATAATAAATATAAGTAAAGGTACGAAATAACCACAAGTGGAACCGATGAAGACGAGGATATGTTCTTGAAGTTACTTCCCTTTGAGGGGAAGTACGTGCTATCGCAATAGACAACAGTGCCAGAAATTGGCACGTTGACAGAGACTTGTCTTCCGCTAGTTTTTCCCTTGAATAGGTATGGGTGATGCAACACAGGAGCAGTAAGCATTTCCCTTAGTTTGAGAACCAAGGTATCAATCCAGTAGGAGAATCTCGTCAAGTCCAGAGTACCTGCACAAACACAAAAGAGCTTGCACCCAACGTTATAAAGGGGTTGTCAACCCATTCAAGTTTGATTGCAAAGTGAGATCTGAAGGCGAAAAGCGCAACGAAGTAAAAGTGTAAGGCTGAAAATATGATGTGAAGTAGACTCGGGGGGCCATAGTGTTCACTAGAGGCTTCTCTCAAAATAGCAAATACTACGGTGGGTGAACAAATTACCGTCGAGCAATTGATACAACCGCGCAAAGTCACGACGATATCTAAGGCAATGATCATACATATAGGCATCACGTCCGAGACAAGTAGACCAATACTTTCTTACACTACTACTATTACTCCACACATCGACCAGCATCCAACATGCATCTAGTGTATTGAGTTCATGACAAACAGAGTAACGCCTTAAGCAAGATGACATGATGTAGAGGGATAAACTCAAACCAATGATGAAAACCCCATCTTTTTACCCTTGATGGCAACAACACGATGCGTGCCTCGCTACCCCTTCTATCACTGGGTGAGGTCACCACACGGCATGAACCCAAAACCAAGCACTTCTCCCATTGCAAGAATCATAGATCAAGCTGGCCAAACAAAACCCACAACTCGAAGAGAATTACAAGGATATGAAATCATGCATAAGAGAGATCAGAAGAAACTTAAATAAGATTCATAGATATCTAAACATAAATCCACAATTCGTCGGATCTCGACAAACACACCGTAAAAGAAGATTACATCGGATAGATCTCCATGAAGATCATGGAGAACTTTGTATTAAAGATCCAAGAGAGAGAAGAAGCCATCTTGCCGCTAGCTATGGACCCGTAGGTTTGTGGTGAACTACTCACGCATCATCGGAGAGGTCATGGTGTTGATGAAGAACCCTCCATATTCGAATCCCCCTCCGGAGGGCACCAGAACGTGCCCCAAATGGGATCTTGCGGAGACAGAAGCTTGCGGTGGCAGAAAAGTACTTTCGATGATCTCCTGATTTTTTTTTGGGATTTTAGGGAATATATAGGCGAAAGACCTAGGGCAGAGGTGGCTCAGGGATCCCACAAGCCTGGGAGGCGTGGGCCCCCTGGCCGCGGCTAGGGGGCTTGTGGGGTCCCTGGTGGCCCCCTGCCTTGGTTCTCAAGCTTCCGGATCTTCTTCTGTTTCGGAAAAAATCTTTTTGGAGGTTTCGTTCCGTTTGGACTCCGTTTAAAATCCTCCCCCGAAAGGGGTCAAAAACACGGAAAAAACAAGAACTGGCACTTGGCACTGAGTTAATAAGTTAGTCCCAAAAAGATATAAAAGGCATACAGAACATCCAAAGTTTGACAAGAGAATAGCATGAAACCATCAAAAATTATAGATATGTTGGAGACGTATCAAGCATCCCCAAGCTTGGCTCCTGCTCGAACTCGAGTAGGGAACTGATAAAGACTGAATTTTTGATGTGGGATGCTACCTAGCGTAGTTGTCCTTTGCAACTTCTTTCGTGTGACATGAATGTTCAGATCCGTAAGATTCAAAACAATAGTTTGCTATTGACATGAAAACAATAATACTTCAAGCAAACTAGCAAGGTAATCATGAATTTTCGAAATAACAAGGCCAAAGAAAGTTATCCCTACAAAATCATATAGTCTGGCTATGCTCCATCATCCTCGCACAACTAATTTAAATCATGCAAAACCCCGATATTGGCCAAGTAATTGTTTTCGCACATTTACTTTCTCAAACCTTTTACAACTATCACGCAATGCATGAGCGTGAGCCATGGATATAGCACTATAGGTGGAATAGAGTGTGGTGGTGGTTGTGAGACAAAAAAGGAGGAGATGGTCACATTGACTCGGCATATCAAAAGGCTATGGAGATGCCCATTAATAGATATCAATGTGAATGATTAGGGATTGCCATACAAAGGATGCACTAGAGCTATAATTATGTGAAAGCTCAAAAGGAGAACTAGTGGGTGTGCATCCAACTTTCTTGCTCACGAAGACCTAAGGCAATTTTGAGGAAGCCCATCATTGGAATATACAAGCCAAGTTATATAATGAAGATTCCCACTAGCATATGGTGGTGACGAAACGAGAGGCTCTCAATCATGAAGAACATGCTGCTATTATGAAGCACACAAGTGTGGAAAAAGATAGTAGCATTGTCCCTTCTCTCTTTTTCTCTCTTTTTTTGTTTATTTATTTGGGCTCTTGGGCCTCTTTTTCTCCCTTTTTTTATTTGGGCTCTTTGGCCTCTTTTTTTTCCTCACATGGGACAATGCTCTAATAATGATGATCATCACACTTTTATTTACTCACAGCTCAAAGCTCAGAACGATGATGACTCTATAGGAAATGCCTCCGGCAATGTACCGGGATGTGCAACGATCTAGCTTGGCGTATGACGTTGAAACATCTCGCTAGCTATCTTACGATCATGCAATGGCAATATGAGAGTGACGGCACAAGTCATGAGACGGAACGGTGGGACTTGCATGGCAATATATCTCAGAATGGCTATGAAAATGCCATAGTAGGTAGGTATGGTGTCTGTTTTGAGGAAGGCATATGGTGGGTTTGTGCACCGACGAGTATTGCACGGCACTAGAGAGGCTAGAAATGGTGGAAGGTGAAAGTGCATCTATACCATGGACTCACATTACTCATGAAGAACTCACATACTTGTTGCGGAACTTTTTATTAGTAATTGAAACAAAGTGCTAAACGCATACTCCTAGGGGAAAGGTTGGTAGATGTTAACCATCGCGCGATCCCGACAGCAACACAAAGGATGACAATCAATAGATCAATTAGCTATGGACCCGTAGGTCTGTGGTGAACTACTCACGCATCATCAGAGAGGTCATGGTGTTGATGAAGAAGACCTCTATATCCGAATCCTCCCTCCGGCAGGGCACCAGAACGTGCCCCAGATGGGATCTTGCGGAGACAGAAGCTTGCGACGGCGAAAAAGTACTTTCGATGATCTCCTGATTTTTTCTGGGATTTTAGGGAATATATAGGCGAAAGACCTAGGGCAAAGGTGGCCCAGGGAGCCCACCAGCCTGGGAGGCGCGGGCCCCCCTGGCCGCGGCTAGGGGGCTTGTGGAGTCCCTGGTGGCCCCCTGCCTTAGTTCTCAAGCTTCCCGATCTTCTTCTGTTTCAGAAAAAATCTTTTTGGAGGTTTCGTTCCGTTTGGACTCCGTTTAAAATGCTCCTCTGAAAGGGTCAAAAACACGGAAAAAACAAGAACTGGCACTTGGCACTGAGTTAATAAGTTAGTCCCAAAAAGATATAAAAGGCATACAAAACATCCAAAGTTTGACTGGATAATAGCATGAAACCATCAAAAATTATAGATACGTTGGAAACGTATCAGTACATCTCCGTTGGGGAGGTGTGGAGGCACAATGTTCCCCAAGATGCCACTAAGACCAACGTATTCTCCTCACTCCCGCACACAATGCAAAAGTGTCGTGATTCCACTAAGTGGCGCCCTTGAAGGTGGCAACCTGACCTTTACAACAAGGTTGGGGCTCTCTCCACAACTTAATTGCAGGCTCCCAAGAATACCATGGAGCTTCACCACAATGGAATATGGCTTCGAGGTGACCTTAACCGTCTAGGGTGCTCAAACACCCAAGATGGGGGGAATCAAATTTCTCTCGGTGGAAGTGTAGATCAAGGACCTCTCAACCAATCCCTAGAATATCAACAAGTTTTGTTGGCTAGGGAGAGAGATCGGGCTAAAATAGAGCTTGGAGCAACAATGGAGATTGGGGGGGTAAAAGGTAGGGTTCTCAGGGAAGAAGAACCCCATTATATAGTGGGGGAGGGAATCTGCCCGTTACCCACCCCATGTGCATGAGACAGAGCGGTAGTACCGCTCAGGAAAACGAAGGCAGGCCAAAACAGAGGCAAAGCCGCTAGTACCGCTCAGGGTGGTAGTACCACGCGGTAATACCGCTCTGAGGGCGGTACTACCGCCCTGTACTACCGCAGAATGTGCCCACAAAAGTATTCACATTTTTGAGAGTGGTATAGGCCAGCGGCACCAGCAGAGAACTATCGCACTGGGAGGTACTACTGCGAGTAGGGCGGTACTACTGGTGATAAGCGGTAGTACCGGTAGTACCGCTCCTGGTAGTGGTACTTCCGCTTGGAAGATGCAAGACAGGTTTAGGCATGGTTGAAAAAGCTCCGTCGAAGAGGAAAAGGGGTGAGGGAGAAGTGTACGTGATGATTCCACCCAGACTTCACCAAAGCGGATCCCCTCTTAATAGTACGACTTTTCCTACGACCCAAGTCCACCGACAATGAAGCGTAAGAGCGAAAACCGTCTTCATACCAAAACACCGAGGGCAAGAATCGTCTTTGTGCAGTACTAGGAAATACCTGAAAGGCTTATTGCACATGATTAGTCCACAAAAGTGTCGTCATAAATCACCAAAATTACAGGGGTAGAAATATGCCCTTACAATCTCCCCCTTTTTGGTGGAATCATGATAACACAGGATTTGCATAGAGGATAAAACATGAGATAGAGTGCAACCCCACAGTCTACAAAATATAGCCTTCTAAGCAAAGCAAACGATAGACGAGATCACGAGTCAGAAAAAAAATGAGCAATGAAAGAGCAATCATGATATGAAAATCCCAACACTCTCCCCCTGTGGCAGCAAGACGCTAAACACGGTAGAGAAGACGCATCAGTACTCAGCAGACTTAGAGCTATGTTGAACGGTGCCTGGAGCAGCAGGAGAGCCAGGTAACTCAGCATCAGAATCCCATGGGCAGTGGTGAGCAATCCAGGTGTCCTCATCAAGGAGCATATCCTTAGAACCACTCTCAGTAGTTATACCAACATGACTCCCAAGGGCCTTGTGACGACTGATAGCCGCCTTGTCGGCTGCGTGAGTCTGGTACACACCCTGAGCCTGCATACAGAAAAGATTTTTCATCTTCTCCTTAAGCTTCTGATCCCGAGAAGGTTCGCCAATGGTGGGCGCAGCAGGGGAAGCAGTGTCCGCGTCAGCCATAAAGTCCTCATCAGCCGCATCATCAGCAGAATCTTCATCCATGTCTTCAGGCAAATCTTGTCCAGGTGCACTGTGAGTAGCCCACTTGTCCTTCTGCCTAAGCTGCACAACCTTATGAAAAACCAAGTCCCCAGCTTCAAACAAGTCATCTGGAAAGGTTGCGTCCCAAGTCTTCTCGATTTGATGCACCCGAAAGGGTCCATATATGGGGCACTTACGCTCATACACCACAGAACGGAGCTCGTACCATAGGAGATGAGAGATATCTAGAGGTTGTACCTGACTCTTGAACTTGTGCTGCTCACAGAACAAAAGCATGTCGACCAAATAGGAGTGGACCTGATCCAGATTTCCAACACGGGGGAATAAGGTGCCGCGAAAGATGCGGTGCATGATATCTAAGAAGGGTTCGAGCACCCAAGTGTTCTTGCGTGTAGTAGTGGAGATCTTCTCATGGCAGAACTTTTACATGGCCTGCTTGTGGGTAGCAGCATACTTATGTTGAGGACGGAATCCCAGAGGGGTCTCAATACCCTTGTCCTAAATTTGAAGAAGATCCATAAAGGATTTCCAAGGAGCAGAAAGCAGCCTACCATTGGTCATCCATTGAAGAGTCCGGGCCTCATCAGTTCCCAGGTGAACCATGGCAAAGAAAAACGTAATGAGCTCAGTGTCAAAGTCTTTCTTGAACTGCATAATACCAAGGATGCCCATCTTCACACAGAAGGAGAGAGTAGTTCTGAAATACCTTTCAATGCAATGCATATGTTCGACATCAATAGAGTTGACATGAGGAACATACATATTCCCCCTTGGCTTGAGAATGACATTGTGGATGGATAGTTGCTTCTGAGTATAGAAGGGGCGGTTGAGCATTGAAGGCTCCTGAGGATCCACATAGGGATTAAGCTTGTGAGACATCCAGAATTCAGCCTTCATACTAGCCATGGATTGGGACTTCAAGGGTCGGACAACACGACGCTTCCCCTTGGGTTTGGAAGCGGACTGGCTGACCTACTCGGTGGGAGCACTCTCATGTGGTTCGTTGGAACTATCACCCTTAGAAGAATGGTACTGTTTCGTGCTGCCATGCTTGGGATTTGTCCTACGCTCCGGAGCAGCCGAGCTGCCACCTCCTGAGAAAAAACACAACCAGAAGAAAGCATGAGAGAAGAATGATGAGAACACGACAGAAGACATAACGATTGTCGAGAAAGACATGACGAACAAGAAGAAGAAAAATGGGAAGAAGGCCAGCCCACAGCGGTAGTAACACTCACAGGGGCGGTAGTAACGCTCAGACGAGCGGTAGTACCACTTAGGGATGGAACCATGGGGTGAAAGCCGCCACAGGTCAGATCCGGTACTACTTGGGATGCCTTGACCACAAAATTTCTAAAATATCAACATATCTACACTCAAGCTCTCATCCACACCCCTCATATGTCGCAAATGAGAACCAAAAAGACCTAGATACATCTCATATTGTCCAAGACCTAGATCTGAAAAAGAGACCAAAGTAGAAGAAGAACAGGGACAATATCGGTATCCATGATAAGATGAGAGGGTGGAGAACGATTCCATCTATCGAAATCGTGAATGGGTGGCCGAAAATGGAGATCGGGGACGGCCACCACTACCCCTGCCCGGCCCCATAACCCCCCATGGGAGACAATAAGCGGTAGTACCACTTTTATGGGCGGTACTACCTCTTATCATCGGTAGTACCGTTGGGGCAGTGGTAGTACCGCTCCAGAAGCCCCCAAAACGTCCACAAAATCAGGAAAGACTAAACTTAGATGAAGAAAAATAAAGAAGGCCATGCCAATTAGGTGAGTTTACTCCAAAATGGAAAAGAAACACACAGAGAGGATAACTTGGAGTGAAAGAGACAAACGTGAGAGGTTCTCGTGAGCCACGTGCCATAAGGAATGGGGGAAAGTGGCCGAAGCCACCTATGTTTGAGTTGGTAGGTATGGCACCATGAAGATTTTAACCTTGGGCCCAAAACAATAACTCGTCGTTGAAGCACAAGTGTCATCAAAGATGACTAAAGTGAACGACGGGATCGTTTTATGCATAATAGGGGGAGGGGGAGTTCATTGAGAGAACAACACTCCCCCTAAATCCATGCCTACACCTAAACAAGATAAAATAATTAGAGTGGTAAGATGTGCCTAGTTTCAATCCACATTTCTCAAATCAATGATATTTAGCTCAAGCCTTAACTCGTGAAATCTTGCTTCATTCAATGGCTTTGTGAAGATATGTGCAATTTGTTCATTAGTGTTGAGGTAAATGAGATTAATCTCCCCACACTTGATATGCTCCCGGATGAAGTGGTGACGAATATTGATGTGCTTCATCTTGCAATGTTGAACTGGGTTTTTGGAGATTGAGATGGCACTAATATTATCACAGTAAAGAGGCACTTTGTCACAAGTGACACCGTAATCCTTTAAAATTTGCCTCATCCATAGCAATTGAGCACAGAAACTTGCAGCAGCTACATATTCAGCCTCGATGGACGAGAGAGAAAAACAATTTTCTTTCTTGGAAGACCAACTCACCAGAGAGCGGGCAAGGAATTGGCAACCTCCAGAAGTTGACTTCCTAAACATACGTTCTCCCGCCCAATCCGAATCTGAATATCCTAAAAGATCAAATGAGGCCCCTTTGGGATACCATAAGCCAAAGTTTGGGGTATGCGACAAATATCAGAAGGTTCACTTGACCGCCACATAGTGACTTTCCTTAGGTGCGGATTGAAATTCCCACACTCAACATAATATATGATCTAGATGCACAAAGGTAAAGCAGAGATCCAATCATAGCGCGATATACCTTTTGATCCACATCTTTACCATTGGGATCGAGGTCAAGATGGCAGTTGAGAGGAATGGGAGTGTTGGCCTTGGCTGGTTTGAGATCATCCATCTTGAACCTTTTGAGCATGTCTTGAGTATATTTTGCTTGATTGATGGAGGTTCCTTGACTTTGTTGCTTGACTTCCAATCCAAGAAAAAACTTCAACTGTACTATCATAGACATCTCAAACTTTTGAGTCATTAGTGCAACAAATTATTCATTAAAAGATTTGTTAGGAGAACCAAAGATAATATCATCAACATATAGTTGGCATAGGAACAAGTTCCCCTTAACCTTCTTAGTGAAATGAGTGGGATGAATTTTCCCAACTTCAGATCCACGGTCATGTCATATCTTGGTAAGGTGCTCATACCACGCATGTGGGGCTTGTTTAAGGCCATAGAGTGCCTTATCGAGAACATACACATGATTAGTGAACTTGGGATCCTTGAACCCGTAGGGTTGCTTGACATAAACTAACTCCTTAAGGGGACCATTAACAAATGCACTCTTCACATCCATTTGGTATAATTTGAAGTTATGATGAGAGGCAAATGCAAGCAGCATGCGAATAGATTCAAGGCGAGCGACAGGAGCAGAGGTTTCACCGTAATCAATACCCTCGACTTGGGAGTAGCCTTGTGCTACCAATGTTTTCATGTTCCGAGTGATGACATTATTCGCATCTTGCTTGTTCTTAAAGATCCACTTTGCCCCAATGACATTGTGGTTCTCCTTTCGTCTTGGCACTAGTCGCCACACTTTGTTGCCCTCGAATTTATTGAGTTCTGCATGCATGGCTTCAACCCAATCCATGTCTTCGAGAGCCTCTTGTACCTTTAGTGGTTCAATGCAAGAAACAAACGCATCACGGGCACTAAAGTTTGATAATTGACGACATGTGGTTACCCCTCTTTGTAAGACGCTATAGACATCCTCCAACAAATGAGAAATATTTTTGATTGTTTTGGCATTCTTGGCAGCGCGAATTTCTTAAATATCCTCAGGGGTGAGCTGGGAAGCCTGTTTGATACTTTTACTACCTTTTTGAATTTTCCCTTGATCTTGAGCTTGATTTTGTTCTTGCGCTTGCTCTTGATCTTGAACTTGGTCTCGATCTTGAGCTTGCTCTTGATCTCGAGCATCCTCAGAGGGGTGAGTAGGATCAAGGACATCATTTGGTGTAGGGCCATATTGAGGTTGATCTTCTCCTTGATCGGGGTCATGGGGATTAGGGACTTTAGAGCATTCTTCGGAAGTGTGTGGGTTTTGCCATGGTGATGGTTCCACATGAGTGGAACATTGTCCTTATCCTTCAGCCAGAAGGGGTTCCTTAATGGGCAGGAAGTATCCCACGCCCATTCTTCGTATGGTCGGGGAGGAATTTCATCACGTACATCACAAAGACCATTTTCTCCACTTGGGAGCCGTTATTCTCGTCAAACTCCACGTTACACGTCTCCTCAATGAGTCTTGAGGACTTGTTGAGGACACGGTAAGCGCAAGAGTTTATAGCATAACCAACAAATATGCCCTCTTGAGCTCTAGGTTCAAATTTAGACAATCGAGCACCTTTCTTAAGAATGAAACACTTATAGCCAAACACCCGGAAGTACTTGAGGTTGGGCTTGTTGCCGGTAAGGTAGAGCCGACTGGATGCTTGACATGCAATGTTGATGGATTCAGCCCAAAAGTTATACATAGATTTAAACTCCGCCATCATGGTTCTTGTTGCATCCATCAATGTACGATTCTTACTTTTCGCCACATCATTGTGTTGAGGAGTGTAAGGTGCAGAGTGTTGATGCTATATTCCTTCATCACTCAGAAATTCATTTAGGGTGTAATTCTTGAACTCAGTGCCATTGTCTCTTCTGATCATCAATATCTTTGCATTATGTTAGCGTTGAGCTTCGTTAGCAAAGTCGATGACGATTTGTTGTGTCTCACTCTTTCTCTTGAAAAAGTATACCGAGGTATATCTTGAGTAATCATCCATTATCACCAAGAAATACTTTCTTCCCCAAGACTATCATAAGATGGAGGACCAAAGAGATCCATGTGAAGGAGTTCCAAGGTCCTTTTTATGTAGATGATAGTCGTGGGATGGTGAGCTGTCTCATGAATCTTTCCTTCAATACATGCACTTTAAGCACGATATGTGGTGAAATTCACATTGGTTAGTCCAAGAACATGATCCCCTTTGCGGAGCCTTTGCAAAGATCTCATATTGACATGGGCTAGCCGGCGATGCCGAAGCCATCCCACATAAACTTTAGCCATTAGGCAAGTCGCGGCCTTAGTGGGTCACTCTGAAAAGTTAACCACATAGAGACCATTCTCGACATGCCCAACAAAGGCTACTTTAAGAGTCTTGCTCCACAGTAGGGCCATAGAGTCAATGCCAGAGAAAGTAGTAAAGCCCATAACTGCAAGTTGATGAACGGAAAGTAAATTTTATGCGAGGGTCTCAACAAGCATAACCTTTTCAATGGTATATTCCGAAGAAATTACCACGTTGTCAATACTCAATACCTTTGAAATCGCATCATCACCAAAGGAGACTTGAGTGGCAATGGATGGGTCGGGATGAACGTCCACCACCAAGTCCTTGCTTCCGGTCATATGATTTGTTGCTCCACTATCAAGCAACCATGACACCCCACCGGAAGCAAACTCCTGCATACGATCAATGCTTGGATTTAGGTACCCATTCTTTAATGGGTCCTCTTATGTTAGTAACAAGGGTCTTAGGAACCCCAATAGACCATGCAATGTACTCATCATAGGAACCAACAAACTTAGCAAAAACATTTCCATCACTGGCACGACACAACACATAGGAGGGATTAAAGTCGCTGACTCTATTGGGTAGAGGGGTATTGCCCTTCACGGCATCACCACCCTTAGCTTGATACTTTTTCTTCCCCTGAGTACCCTTCCTTGATTTAACAAAGGTTTCCATAAGCGGGGAGGTTGCTCGGTCTTCTTCTTCTTGTTCTTCTTCCTGGACTTGGGTGCGAACCCAACTCCTTCCTTTGCAACCACTTACTTTTGACTACTCAAAAGGTCATTAAGATTCTTTTCAACTTGGATGCATGTCACAAGGCCTTCTCAAGCCGCTCTTTTAATTTGGAATTCTCCTCCACAAGATGTGCATGCTCACAACAGGGGTTAGTAGCATGGACATTATCAATTAAAACAAATGGAGAGCAAGTGGCTATTTCCTTAGTGATTTTTACTTGGAGTTGAGCATGAGACTCTTTTAAAGAGACATGAGCACTCTTCAGGGCCTTGTCAGCCTTTTCAAGTGTTGCGAGATCTTTCTTGAGTCTAACACGATAAAGTCCAAGTGCACTTTTTTTGGATTGAAGCACACTAGTAAGAACAAGAGCATGATCAAGATCTTTCTTTAACTTAGCAAGGTCATCATTAGATGACTCCTCAAGAATCGAACGAAGTCCTTGCTCTTTTTCAAGAGAAATGGAAAGATCCACAATCTCACCGGCATAGTCACGACTATGACCTTGTAGGGTAGAGATGGTATCTTCATGAGATTCAATAAGGTCATTGGCCTCACTGAGTTGTTCCAATAGAGCAACAACATGCTTCTTGGATTTATCCTTGAGACTTCTCATGAATTTACTGATGACCCACAAGTATAGGGGATCAATCGTAGTCCTTTCTATAAGTAAGAGTGTCGAACCCAACGAGGAGCAGAAGGATCTGACAAGTGGTTTTCAGCAAGGTAAAATCTGCAGGCACTGAAATTATCGGTAACAAGTGATTGTGTGGTGAGATGATTCGTAGCAAGCAACAAGTAACAAAAGTAGCAACGGTTCAGCAAAGTGGCCCAATCCCTTTTGTAGCAAGGGACAAGCCTGGACAAAGTCTGATAGGAGGAAAAACGCTCCCGAGGACACATGAGAATTTCTGTCATGCTAGTTTCCATCATGTTCATATGATTCACGTTCGTTACTTTGATAGTTTGATATGTGGGTGGACCGGCGCTTGGGTACTGCCCTTACTTGGACAAGCATCCCTCTTATGATTAACCCCTCTCGCAAGCATCCGCAACGAAGATAGAAGAATTAAGACAAAGTCTAACCATAGCACTAAACTAGTGGATCCAAATCAGCCCCTTACGAAGCAACGCATAAACTAGGGTTTAAGCTTCTGTCACTCTAGCAACCCATCATCTACTTACTACTTCCCAATGGCTTCCTCTAGGCCCAAATAATGGTGAAGTGTTATGTAGTCGACGTTCACATAACACCATGCTACGGCTACAAAAGACCTTCCCCGACAACGGCGCCAGAAATCCTTCGGCTATGGCTACAAAAGACCTTCCCTGGCAACGGTGCCAGAAATCCTTCTCCTGATGGCTATGCCTATAGGGACTTCCTTGGAAAATATGCAAAGGATTCCCCCGCGACCTTGGAGCCTTGCGTTAGTGTTCCCTTGAAGAGGAAAGGGTGATGTAGCACAGCGGCGGTAAGTATTTCCCTCAGTTTGAGAACCAAGGTATCAATCCAGTAGGAGGATCGCGTCAAGTCACAAGTACCTGCACAAACACAAAGAGCTTGCACCGAACGCTATGAAGGGGTTGTCAATACCTTATAGATTGTTTGCAAAGTGATAACTGAAAGCAAAAAGTAAACAAAGCAAAGTAAAATTAAAAGTGGAGACGATAGTTGTGAATAGGCCCGAGGGCCGTAGTGTTCACTAGTGGCTTCTCTCATGAAAGCAAGTAGACGGTGGGTGAACGAATTACTGTCGAGCAATTGATAGAACTGATGACCCACAAGTATAGGGGATCAATCGTTGTCCTTTTGATAAGTAAGAGTGTCGAACCCAACGAGGAGGAGAAGGCTCTGATAAATAGTTTTCAGCAAGGTAGTAACTGCAAGCACTGAAAGTAGCGGTAACAACTGATGGTGAAGTGAGGTGAAACGTAGCAAGTGAAAAGTAACAAGTAACAAGTAGTAGCAACGATGCAGCAAAGTGGCCCAATCCCTTCTGTAGCAAGGGACAAGGCTAAGCAAAGTCTTATACGAGGAAAAACGCTTCCGACGACACACGGGAAATTCTGTCATGCTAGTTTCATCATGTTCATATGATTCACGTTCGTTACTTTGATAGTTTGATATGTGGGTGGACCGGCGCTTCGGTACTACCCTTACTTGGACAAGCATCCCACTTATGATTAACCCCTCTCGCAAGCATCCGCAAATACGAAAGAAGAATTAAGACAACGTCTAACAATAGCATTAAACTAGTGGATCCAAATCAGCCCCTTACGAAGCAACACATAGACTAGGGTTTAAGCTTCTGTCACTCTAGCAACCCATCATCTACTTACTACTCCCCAATGCCTTCCTCTAGGCCCAAATATGGTGAAGTGTTATGTAGCCGACGTTCACATAACACCACTCGAGGAAAAGACAACATACAACATATCAAAATACCGAACGAATACCCAATTCACATGACTATTATCAGCATGACTTATCCCATGTCCTCAGGAACAAAAGTAACTACTCACAAAGCATAATCATAATCCTGATCAAAGGTGTAATGAATAGCATCAGGGATCTTAACATAAACTCTTCCAACAAGTAATCCAACTAGCATCAACTACAAAGAGTAATCAACACTACTAGCAACCTCACAAGTACCAATCGGAGTCACGAGACGGAGATTGGTTACAAGAGATGAACTAGGGTTAGGAGAGGAGATGGTGCTGATGAAGATGTTGATGGAGATGACTCCCCTCCGACGAGAGGAGTGTTGGTGATGACGATGGTGACGATTTCCCCCTCCGGGAGGGAAGTTTCCCCGGCAGGATCATCCTGCCGGAGCTCTAGATTGGATCTGCTCAAGTTCCGCCTCGTGGCGGCGGAGAATCCACGAAAAAGCTCCACCCTGATTTTTTTCTCGGACGAAACCCTTCATATAGCAAAAGAGGGGGGCCAGTTGGCCACCAGGGTGCCCACAAGCCCTGTTGTCGTGGCTAGGGGGGCAGGCCGCGGCAACCAGGCTTGTGGGCCCCTTGTTGCTCCCCTCTGACGCTTCTTTCGCCCAGTATTTTTTATATATTCCCAAAAAAATCCATGTTGATTTTCAGGGCATTTGGAGTTGTGCAGAATAGAGGACTCAGACTTGCTCCTTTTGCAGTCCAGAATTCCAGCTGCCAGTATTCTCCCTCTTCAGATAAACCTTGCAAAATAAGAGAGAAAAGGCATAAGTATGGTTCCACAAAGTATAATAACAGTCCATAAAGCGATAAATATCAACATGAAAGCATGATGCAAAATGGACGTATCAACTCCCCCAAGCTTAGACCTCACTTGTCCTCAAGCGAAAACCAAGACCCAAAACATGTCCACATGTTTAGGGATGAAGGTGTCAATAGAACATAATACGGACATGAGGGCATCATGATCACACATAGAACATCAATACATTATATAGATTCTTATGGGAAAGTAACAATTCCTTCACAAAGCAGAGTATGAAACAAAAACCTTACCGAGAAGTAGCCAACAACAGTCCATAGTCATTGAAGCAATTGCAATTTATCATATCATTAGAAAGAGTCAAATAAGAGCTTGTAAGGCAAATCCACATACTCAATCATCTCTTTTGTTTTCCACAATTGTTACAACTCACGTGGTACTCATGATATCAAAGTTTCAGTTGGACAAAGAGAAAGATAGGGGCTTATAATTTTGCCTCCCAACCATTTACCTCAAGGGTAAAGTCAACAATAATAAAGCATAAGTACTCAGATCCAAGTTGATATATGAATATAGATCTTTCCCAAGCATATGACGTTCACCAAGAAAAAGGCTAAATAAGGAATTGGTGAAGATCACCATGACTCTTACAAGGGCAAAAAGTAAAGGTACAAGATAGGCCCTTCACAGAAGGAAGCAGAGGTTGTCATGCGCTTTTGAGGTTTGGATGTGTGTCCTCTTAGTGCGGAGGAACGCCACTTTATATTGCCTCCTGTGATAAAGCACTTTATTATGCAGTCTGTCGCTTTTATGTCTTCCTCATCACAGGTTCGTACAAAGCTTATTTTCCACACACTAATAGATCATACATATTAGAGAGCAATTTTTATTGCTTGCATCGATGACAATTTACTTGAGGGATCTTATTCAATCCATAGCTAGGTATGGTGGACTCTCATGGCAAAACTGGTTTGAAGGTTTATGGATGCACAAGTAGTATCTCTACTTGGTGCGGGAGTTTTGGCTAATATGAGGTGGAAGCAATCGTCACATGCTAAGGGATCTCTAATCATATAACATTGTTTGGAACCAAGCAAACACAATTCATTATGTTGTCTTCCTTGTCCAACATCTACTTCTAAGCATGTAATAGTTTGGTGAGTGCTCACAATTATAGAAAGTGTCTAAGATGATATATTTATATGTGAACCTCCCTTTCCATATTACTTCTTATTAATTGCAACAATGAATGAGGCCTATGTTGAGCTATTCTCAACAAGTTTCAATCATCATACTTGTTATATGTGAAGCTATCACTTTCCATAAGATCATCTCATGGTCTTTCATGCTATCGTTCTTTTCATACTTTTGATCACGGCACAAAACAAAGCCCTTGACTAAGATACTCTTTATTATATAGCTCGCAAGCTTGAATACATCGGGGGAGACACAAGGCAAAAGACTCAAACTAAAACACTGAAGACTTATTCCACTAATAGAAGAAATAAAACTGAAAAGGAAAGAACTAAAACAAAGGTAAAAGCAAAAGATATAAAGATGATACGATACCAGGGCAACTCCCCCAAGCTTGGCAAAAGCCAAGGGGATTGTCCATACCAATGCTTAGTTGTCTTCCTTTGGTGGTGAACGTGGTGGTGTTGTTGAAGCAGTCCTTGCCTTTGATTCCAAGAGAGCTATCAATCTTTGATTTATACCTTTGAGATCTGCGACATGGTTTTCCAGTAAAACAACTTCACGAGAAAGGGAAATATTGCGAGCACGAGTTGTTTCACAAAACCTCAAGAGTCCAATCAAGGATGGAGACAGCACGTGGAGGAAGGGTTGGAGAAAGTCTACTCCTTCAACGTCTTCAATGTTGAACATAGGTTGAACTTCCTCCCTAGCTTGGGTTTTCTCCTTAACTTTGTCCCTGGCTTCCGTGACTTCTACTCTTTTTAGATCAGCATCTACTTCTTCATGAACTTGAGCGAGATTATTCTCCCTAACAGATTCCTGAGACATCTTTGCTCTAAATCTGCGGCAGACAACAGACTCAAAATGAAAACAGAGGAAAACTGCACGATACGGAGATCAAAACCCTCGGGCATATATATAATGATTTTTTCTGGACCAGAAGGAGTGCTCCGCAAGAAAACGAGTCCGGGAGGCACACGAGGTGCCGAGAAGCCCTGTTGCCGCGGCTAGGGGGAGGCCGCGGCAACCAAGCTTGTGGCCGCCTCGTGCGCTCTCCGGACTACTTTTTATTTTTCTAATTTTCCATAAATTCCAAAACGGAGAAAATTTCCTATTGGAAAAGTTTCGGACTCCAATTACTTACCGAAACACACACCTCTTCGTTTTTAGGGTCTAAAACCGGCTGATAGACATCCCTTATGTACTCCTCTGGAGTTATGATATTGATGATATTGGTCTCAACATTTATGGGAGCACCAGAGATATAATGCTTGATTCTTTGCCCATTTACCACTCTAGGAAAATTACCTTCCATGTTATTGATTTTGATGGCGCTGGAACGATATACTTCCTCGACAACGTAGGGACTTTCCCTTTTGGAGAGAAGCTTGCCTGCGAAGAATCTTAAACGAAAATTGTATAGCAGGACATAATCACCTACATTGAACTCTCGATTTTGTATTCTTTTATCGTGCCATCTCTTAACCTTTTCCTTGAACAACTTGGCATTCTCATATGTCTCGGCCCTCCATTCATCTAATGAGCTGATATCAAACAACCGCTTCTCACCGGCAAGTTTGAAATCGAAGTTGAGCTCTTTGATTGCCCAATAAGCTTTGTGTTCCAGCTCAAGAGGTAAATGACAGGCCTTACCGTAAACCATTTTATATGGCGACATGCCCATGGGATTCTTATAAGCAGTCCTATAAGCCCATAGTGCATCGTCAAGTTTGCTAGACCAATTCTTTCGAGATCTATTGACGATCTTTTGTAAGCTCAATTTGATCTCCCTATTACTCAACTCCACTTGACCACTAGACTGAGGATGATAAGGAGATGCAACTCTATGGTTGACATCATACTTAGTGAGCATCTTGCGGAAAACACCATGAATGAAGTGTGAACCGCCATCAGTCATCAGATATCTAGGGTCTACAAATCTTGGGAAAATGACTTCTTTAAGCATCTTAATAGAGGTGTGGTGATCAGCATTTTTAGTGGGCATAGCCTCTACCCACTTAGTAACATAATCCACAACAACTAAGATGTGAGTATACCCATTGGAACTCGGGAAAGGTCCCATATAATCAAAGCCCCAGACATCAAATGGTTCAATGACAAGTGAATAGTTCATAGGTATTTCCTGAAGCTTACATATGTTCCCTATTCTTTGGCTTTTATCACAAGACAAGACAAACTTACGGGCATCCTTGAAGAGAGTGGGCCAATAGAAACCTGATTGCAATACCTTATGAACAGTTCTGTCTCCAGCATGGTGTCCTCCGTAGGCCTCGGAATGGCACTTCTGCAGGATTTGTCCCTGTTCATGTTCAGGCACACAACGTCTAATAACACCATCTACTCCTTCCTTATAAAGGTGAGGATCATCCCAAAAGTAGTGTCTCAAATCAAAGAAGAATTTCTTCTTTTGTTGGTAGGTGAAACTGGGTGGTATGTATTTGGCTACGATATAGTTTGTGTAATCAGCATACCACGGTGCACTACGTGAAGTGCGAATGACATTCAATTGCTCATCAGGAAAGCTATCATCAATAGGTCGTGGGTCATCAAGGACATTCTCTAGCCTAGACAAGTTATCTGCTACAGGGTTATCGGCACCCTTTCGGTCAACAACGTGCAAATCAAATTCCTGTAGTAGGAGAACCCATCTGATTAGCCTAGGCTTAGCGTCCTTCTTCTGCATGAGGTACTTAATAGCAGCATGATCAGAGTGAATAGTGGCTTTGGAGTCAACTATATAAGATCTGAACTTTTCACATGCAAACACGACTGCTAAAAACTCCTTCTCCGTAGTGGCATAGTTTCTTTGGGCACTGTCTAAAGTTTTACTAGCGTAGTGAGTGACATTCAACTTCTTGTCAACTCTTGTCCTAGAACAACACCAACATTGTAATCACTAGCGTCCCACATGATTTCAAAGGGCAAGTTCCAATCAGGTAGTTGAACAATAGGTGCGGTTATCAAGGCCTTCTTAAGTATTTTGAAAGCTTCCTCACAATCCTCATCAAAAACAGAAGGGACATCCTTTTGCAAGAGGTTGGTAAGAGGCCTAGAAATCTTAGAGAAGTCTTTAATGAACCTTCTATAGAAACCAGCATGACCTAGGAAACTTCGTATACCTCTGATATCTGTGGGGCAAGGCATTTTCTCAATTGTATCTACCTTAGCCTTATCAACTTCAATGCCTTTCTCAGAGATTTTGTGTCATAAGATGATGCCTTCATTAACCATGAAGGGGCACTTCTCCCAGTTCAAGACGAGGTTGGTATCTTTGCATCTCTGTAAGACTCGATCAAGGTTGCTGAGGCAATCGTCAAAGGAAGAACCGCAAACGGAGAAATCACCCATGAAAACCTCAACAATCTTTTCACAAAAGTCAGAGAATATAGCCATCATACATCTTTGAAAGGTGGCAGGTGCATTACACGAGCCAAAAGGCATACGTCTATAAGCAAAGGTACCGAAGGGGCAGGTGAAAGTGGTTTTCTCCTAATCAGATTGTGCAACACGTATTTGCGAGAAACTTGAATAACCGTCTAGAAAGCAGAAGTGTGTGTGTTTAGATAGCCTTTCTAGCATTTGGTCGATAAACGGCAAATGATAATGGTCTTTCCTAGTTGCCTTGTTCAGTTTCCGGAAGTCTATCATCATCCTATAGCCAATAATAATCCTCTGTGGGATTAGTTCATTCTTATCATTAGGAACAACGGTGATACCTCCCTTCTTAGGTACGCAATGTACTGGCCTTACCCAATCACTATGAGCAACAGGAAAAATGATTCCTGCTTCCAGAAGCTTTAATATTTCTTTTCTCACGACCTCTTTCATTCTCGGATTTAGTCTCCATTGATGATCAGCAACTCGCTTAGAATCAAGATCGGTTTTAATCTTGTGCTGACATAGAGTGGGACTAATACCCTTTAGATCATCAAGAGTATATCCGATAGCAGCACGGTGCTTCCTCAAAGTTTTTAATAACTTCTTCTCTTCATGATTCGAGAGGTGAGCACTAATAATAACATGATATATCTCCTTCTCATCAAGATAGGCATACTTAAGAGTATCTGGTAACTGTTTTAGATCGAACACAGGATCACCCTTTGGTGGGGGAGGATCCCCAAGAAGTTCAACATGGAGATTATTCTTGAGAATAGGATATTGTTCTAAAACAATTTTATCTATCTCATCTCTTTCATCCATATGCATATCATTTTCATGCCCAAGGAGATATTGCTCTAAAGGATCCGTAGGAGGTACGACAATAGAGGCAAGAGCAATGATTCCATCCCTACCAGACGACTCTTTTTCATGGGGTTGTCTTCCAAACTTGGAGAAGTTAAATTCATGAGACACACCCTCGAAACTAACAGTGACAGTCTGTTTAATGCAATCGATGTGAGCATTGACAGTGTTGAGAAAGGGTCTACCAAATATGATGGGAAAAAGCTATCTTGTGCAGTAGCAAGGACGAGGAAATCATTAGGATACTTCGTCTTACCACACAGGACTTCTACGTCTCTCACAATTCTTAGAGGGCAGATAGTGTCTCTATTAGCTAGCGTAATAGTGACATCAATGGGTTCTAACTCAGCAGGTGCAATCTCATCTTTGATTTCATCATATAGGGACCGGGGTATTGCACTAACACTAGCACCCATATCACATAAACCATGATAACAGTGATCTCCTATCTTGACAGAAACAATGGGCAGGCCAACTACAGGTCCGTATTTGTCTTTCACGTGAGGTTTAGCTATTCTAGCGGAGTCCTCACAGAATTTGATAACATACCCGTCTATGTCTTCGGCTAAGAGATCTTTAATAATAGCAACACTAGGTTCAACTCTAATTTCCTCAGGGGGTGCAAGTGGTCTAATGTAACCCCTACGTATCACAGTTGGAGCTTTAGAATAATCCTTTTTCGTAGCAGGGTAAGGTGGTTTCTCAGTGTAGGCACAAGGAACAATAGGATCACTAAAGGCAATGACTTTCTCTTCAACTAGATTGGGTTTAACTATGTTGACTTCTACAGGCGGATGATACTTAAACCACTTCTCTTTGGGAACATCAACATGAGCTGCAAAAGATTCACATAGAGAAGCTACTATCTCAGAGTCAAGTCCATACTTAGCGCTAAAATCTCTAGAAGTGCTTGTTTCAACAAAAGATTTAACGCAATCAAACTAGAAATTCATACCTGACTCCTTACCTTCTTCAAGCTCCCAATCTTCAGAGTTACGTTTGATTCTTTCCAATAAATTCCACTTGTGGTCAATATCCTTCTTCATAAAAGAACCGGTACAAGAAGTGTCAAGCATGGTACGATCTTCATGAGAAAGCCGAGCATAAAAGTTTTGAGTGATAATTTCTCTCGAGAGCTCATGATTAGGGCATGAATATAGCATTGATTTAAGCCTCCCCCAAGCTTGAGCTATGCTTTCCCTATCACGAGGCCAAAAGTTATAAATATAATTCCGAGCGCGATGTACTAAATGCATAGGATAAAACTTTTGATGAAATTCCAATTTCAACCGATTGTAGTCCCATGATCCAGTATCATCACATAGCCTATACCATGTCAACACCTTATCCTTCAAAGATAAAGGAAAGACTTTCTTATTTACCTCATCCTCGGGCAAACCTGCAAGCTTAAATAAACCACAAACTTCATCTACATAGGTCAGATGCAAGTCTGGATGTGATGATCCATCTCCTGTAAAAGGATTACCCAACAGTTTCTCAAGCATACCCGAAGGAATTTCATAAAAGATATTTTCAGCAGGTACCTCAGATTGAGCAACAACTCCTCGTGCTTCCGTTCGTCGTGAAGATATCCCGAACAAACTCCTCAAAGGAACAGTTTCCATAGTGACAAGAGACAATAAATTTCAGCATAGTATATAAATGTTTCCTTACCAAATTCCACTTACCAAAGGCGCTTCCCTCCCCGACAACGGCGCCAGAAAAGAGTCTTGATGACCCATAAGTATAGGGCATGAATCGTAGTCCTTTCAATAAGTAAGAGTGTCGAACCCAATGAGGAGGACAAGGCTCTGATAAACGGTTTTCAGCAAGGTAATAACTGTAAGCACTGAAAGTAGCGGTAACAAGTGATGGTGAACTGAGGTGAAACGTAGCAAGCGAAAAGTAACAAGTAACAAGTAGTAGCAACGGTGCACAAGGTGGCCCAATCCCTTTTGTAGCAAGGAACAAGCCTGAGCAAAGTCTTATACGAGGAAAAACGCTCCCGAGGACACACGGGAATTTCTGTCATGCTAGTTTCATCATGTTCATATGATTCGCGTTCGTTACTTTAATAGTTTGATATGTGGGTGGACCGGCTCTTGGGTACTGCCCTTACTTGGATAAGCATCCCACTTATGATTAACCCCTCTCGCAAGCATCCGCAACTACGAAAGAAGAATTAAGACAAGTCTAACCATAGCATTAAATTAGTGGATCCAAATCAGCCCCTTACGAAGCAACGCATAGACTAGGGTTTAAGCTTCTGTCACTCTAGCAACCCATCATCTACTTACTACTCCCCAATGACTTCCTGTAGGCCCAAATATGGTGAAGTGTTATGTAGTCGACGTTCACATAACACCACTAGAGGAAAAGACAACATACAGCATATCAAAATACCGAACGAATACCAAATTCACATGACTATTATCAGCATGACTTATCCCATGTCCTCAGGAACAAAAGTAACTACTCACAAAGCATAATAATAATCATGATCAGAGGTGTAATGAATAGCATCTAGGATCTGAACATAAACTCTTCCACCAAGTAATCCAACTAGCATCAACTACAAAGAGTAATCAACACTACTAGCAACCTTACAAGTACCAATTGGAGTCGCAAGACAGTGATTGGTTATAAGAGATGAACTAGGGTTTGGAGAGGAGATGGTGCTAATGAAGATGTTGATGGAGATGACTCCCCTCCGACGAGAGGAGTGTTGGTGATGACTATGGCGACGATTTCCCCCTCCGGGAGGGAAGTTCCCCCGGCAGGATCGTCCTGCCGAAGCTCTAGATTGGATCTACTCAAGTTCCGCCTCATGGCGGCGGAGAATCCACAAAAAAGCTCCACCCTGATATTTTCTCGGATGAAACCCTTCATATAGAAAAAGAGGGGGGGTCAGTGGGCCATCAGGGTGCCCACAAGCCCTGTTGCCGTGACCAGGGGGGCAGGCCGCGGCAACCAGGCTTGTGGGCCCCTGGTTGCTCCCCTCTTATGCTTCTTTCGCCCAGTATTTCTTATATATTCCCAAAAAAATCCACGTTGATTTTCAGGGCATTTGGAGTTGCGCAGAATAGAGGACTCGGACTTGCTCCTTTTCTAGTCCAGAATTCCAACTGCCGGTATTCTACCTCTTCAAATAAACCTTGCAAAATAAGAGAGAAAAGGCATAAGTATGGTTCCACAAAGTATAATAACAGTCCATAAAGCGATAAATATCAACATGAAAGCATGATGCAAAATGGACGTATCAAGAACCACGCAAAGTCATGATGTTATCTATGGCAATGATCATACATATAGGCATCACGGCCAAAACAAGTTGACCGATACTTTCTGCATCTACTACTATTACTCCACACGTCGACCGCTATCCAGCATGCATGTAGTGTATTGAGTTCATAAGAACAGAGTAACGCCTTAAGCAAGATGACATGATGTAGATGGACAATCTCAAATCTATGATGAAAGCCCATCTTGCTACGCTTGATGGCAACGACATGATGCGTGCCTTGCTGCCCCTTCTGTCACTGGGAAAGGTCACCGCACGGTATGAACCCAAAACCAAGCACTTCTTCCATTGCAAGAATCATAGATCTAGTTGGCCAAAGAAACCAAGACTCGGAGAGACTTACAAGGATATCAAATCATGCATATAAGAAATCAGCAAAGACTCAAATATAATTCATAGATAATCTGATCACCAATCCACAATTCATCGGATCTCGACAAACACACCGCCAAATAGGATTAGATCGGATAGATCTCCATGAAGATCATGGAGAACTTTGTATTGAAGATCCAAGAGAGAGAAGAAGCCATCTAGCTACTAACTCCGGACCCGTAGGTCTGAAGTAGACTACTCACAAGTCATTGGAGAGGCGATGATGTTGATGTAGAAGCCCTCCAGCTCCAAAGTCCCCACCGGTAGGGCACCGGGAAGGGTCTCGAGATGAGATCTCGCGGAAAAGGAAGCTTGAGGCGGCGGAAAATTGGTTTCATGGATGCCCTGATTTTTTTTCGGATTTTAGGGAATATATAGGCCAAAGAGCTAGGGCAGGAGAGTGCCAGGGAGGCCACAAGCCTGGTGGCTGCGGCGTCAGGGCTTGTGGGCTCCTTGTGGGCCTCCTGCCTTGGCCCTGAAGTCCCCCGATCTTCTTCTGTTCTGGAAAAATTCGTTTCGGGTATTTTATTCCGTTTGGACTCCGTTCCAAAATCAGATCTGAAAAGGGTCAAAAACACAGAAAAAACAGGAACTGGCACTTGGCACTGAATTAATAAGTTAGTCCCAAAAAATATATAAAAGGTATATAAAACATCCAAAGTTGACAAGATAATAGCATGAAACCATGAAAAATTATAGATATGTTTGAGACGTATCACACCACTAGAGGAAAGACAACATACAAGACATCAAAATATCGAACGAATACCAAATTCACATGACTACTATTAGCATGACTTATCCCATGTCCTCAGGAACAAAAGTAACTACTCACAAAGAATAATCATATTCATGACCAGAGAGGTAATGAGTAGCATCAAGGATCTGAACATAAAATCTTCTACCAAGTAATCCAACTAGCATCAACTACAAAGAGTAATCAACACTACTCGCAACCTTACAAGTACCAATCGGAGTCGCGAGACGGAGATTGGTTAAAAGTGATGAACTAGGGTTTGGAGATGAGATGGTGCTGATGAAGATGTTGATGGTGATGAGTCCCCTTCGATGAGAGGAATGTTGGTGATGACGATGGCGGCGATTTCCCCCTCCGGGAGGGATGTTTCCCCAGCAGGATCGTCCTGCCGGAGCTCTAGATTGGTTCTGCTCAAGTTCCGCCTCGTGGCGGCGGCGAATCCACGAAAAAGCTCCTCCTTGATTTTTTTCCCGACAAAACCCTTCATATAGCAGAAGAGGGGGGCAGTGGGCCAGCAAGGTGCCCACAAGCCCCCTACGCGCGACCAGGGGGTGGCCACGCCTAGCAGGCTTGTGGCCACCTGCTGGCGCCCCTCTCGCGCTTCTTCGGCCCAGTATTTTTTATAAATCCGGAAAAAAATCCTCGTTGATTTTTACGGCGTTTGGAGTTGCACAGAATAGGTATCTCAAACTTGCTCCACTTTCAGGACAGAATTCCAGGTGCCGGCATTCTCCCTCTTTATGTAAACCTTGCAAAATAAGAGAGAAAAGGCATAAGTATTGTACCGTGAAGTGAAATAACAGCCCAAGAAGCGATAAATATCAACATGAAAACTTGATGGAAAATGGACATATCAACTCCCCCAAGCTTAGACCTCGCTTCTCCTCAAGCGAAAGCCGAGCTCAATAAGTATGTCCACATGTTTAGGGAGAGAGGTGTCGTCAAAACAGAATACGAACATGCATGCATCATGATCATGATCAAAACAACAATACCAACATATAATCTCTTATGCTAAAGTGATAATTCCTTCACAAAGTAAAGCATGGATCACAAACCTTACCGAGAAGTAACAACTGATAGCCTGTAGTCATTGAAGCAATTGCAATTTATCACAACATCAGAAAGAGTCAAATAAGAGCTTGTAAAGAAAATCCACATACTCAGTCATCTTTTCATTCTCTACAATTGCTACAACTCACGTGGTACTCATGAGATCAAAGTTTCAGCTGGACAGAGGGAAAGATAGGGGCTTATAGTTTTGCCTCCAACTGCTTACCTCAAGGGTAATGTGAACAATAATAATTCATGAATACTTACTTCCAAGTTGACATATGAATATAGATCTTTCCCAAGCATATGACGTTAGCCAAGATAAAGGCGAGATAAGGAATTGGTGAAGATCACCATGACTCTTTCAGGGACAAAAAGTAAAGGTACAAGATAGGCCCTTCGCAGAGGGAAGCAGAGGTTGTCATGCGCTTTTGAGGTTTAGATGCGTGTCCTCTTAGTGTGGAGGAACGTCACTTTATATTGCCTCCTGTGGTAAAGAACTTTATTATGCAGTTTGTCGCTTTTATGTCTTCGTCATCACAGGTTCATACAAAGCTTATTTTCCACACACTAATAGATCATACATATTAGGGAGCAATTTTTATTGCTTCCACCGATGACAACTTACTTGAGGGATCTTATTCAATCCATAGCTAGGTATGGTGAACTCTCATGGCAAAACTGGGTTGAAGGTTTATGGATGCACAAGTAGTATCTCTACTTGGTGCGGGAGTTTTGGCTAATATGAGGTGAAAGCAATTGTCACATGCTAAGGGATCTCTAATCATATAACATTATTCGGAACCAAGCAAACAGAATTCATTATGTTGTCTTCCTTGTCCAACATCTACTTCTAAGCATGCAATAGTTTAGTGAGTGTTCACAATCATAGATGGTGTCAAAGATGATATATATATATGTGAACCTCTCCTTCCTTATCACTTCCTATTAATTGCAACAATGACCAAGGTCTACGTTTGTCTACCCTCAACAAGTTTCAAGCAACATTGTTTCTACATGTGAAGCCATCACTTCCCATAAGATCATTACATGATCTTTCATGCTTTTGTTCTTTTCTCAATCTATTGATCATGCCAAGAGGCAAAGCCCTTCAACTAAGACACTCTTTATTATATGGCTCACGAGCTCAAATACATCGGGGGTAACTCAAAGGAAAACTCAATACTAAACACTAAGACTTTTAATCTACTAGAGAAAAAAGAAAACTAAAAAGGAAAACTAAAGCAAAGGTAAAGGCACAAGATGTGATGGTGATACGATACCGGGGCAACTCCCCCAAGCTTGGCAAAAGCCAAGAGGATTGCCCATACCCATGTTCAGTTGTCTTTCTTTCGAGGTGATGGTGCTGGAGTTGTTGTAATATTTGATTCCAAGAGGGCCATCAATCTTTGATTTATGCCTTGGAGATCTGTGATATGTTTCTCAAGCAAAACAACTTCATGAGTGAGATAAGTATTGCGAGCACGAGTTTTTTCACAAAATCTCAAGAGTTCAATCAAGGATGGAGACAATAGGTGGAGGTAGGATTGGAGGAAATCCACTTCTTCAACTTCTTCCTCGTTGAATGCACATTGTGCCTCATCCCACGCCTGATTCTTCTCCTTAGTTTTGCCCTTGGTTTCTTTAGGTAGCCTATCCTTGGCCTCCATTCTTTTCAGATCAGCATTTACTTCTCCACAGGCTCGAGGGAGATTGTTCTCCCCCACAGATTCCTGGGACGACATCCTGCTCTAAATCTGCGGCAGAAAACAGGCTCGAAATGAAAAACAGAGGAAATCTGCGTGATACAGGGGTCAGACCTCACGGGAGAATATATAATGATTTTTTCCAGACCAGAAGGAGTACTCCGCACGAAAACAGAGTCCGGGAGGCACACGAGGTGGCCACAAGCCCCCCAGGCGCGGCCAGGGGGTGGGCCCGCGCCTGGCAGGCTTGTCGCCTCCTCGCGCACTTTCCGGACTACTTCCAATTTTTGTATTTTTTCAAATATTCCAAAAATAATAAAATTTCCTACTGGAAAAATTTTGGGCTCTGTTTTCTTACCGAATCACCTACCTTTTCGTTTTCGGAGTCTGAAACAGGCTGATAAATGTCCCTTAGGTATTCTTCCGGAGTTATGGTATTGATGATATTGCTTTCAACATTTATGGGAGTACGTGAGATATAATGCTTGATTCTCTGCCCATTTACAACTCTCGGACAATTATCTTCCGTGTTGTTGATCTTGATAGCACCGGAATGATATACTTCCTTCACAATATAGGGACCTTCCCATTTAGAGAGAAGCTTGCCTGCAAAGAATCTTAAACGAGAGTTATATAGCAAGACATAATCACCTACATTGAACTCACGCTTTTGTATCCTCTTATGATGCCACCTCTTAACCTTCTCTTTGAACAACTAGGCATTCTCATATGCCTGAGTTCTCCATTCATCAAGCGAGCTAATGTCAAATAACCTTTTATCACTAGCAAGTTTGAAATCAAAGTTGAGCTCTTTGATTGCCCAATAAGCTTTATGCTCTAGCTCAAGAGGTAAATGACATGCTTTACCATACACCATTTTGTACGGAGACATGCCCATGGGATTCTTATAGGCAGTCCTATAAGCCCACAGTGCATCATCGAGCTTCTTAGACCAATTCTTTCTAGACCTGTTGACAGTATTTTGCAGAATTAGTTTAATCTCTCTATTACTTAGCTCTACTAGACCACTGGACTCAGGGTGATAGGGAGACGCAATTCTATGGTTGACATTGTACTTAGCAAGCGTTTTACGGAAAGCACGATGAATGAAATGTGAACCACCGTCGGTCATTAGATATATAGGGACTCCAAATCTAGGGAAAATAACTTCTTTAAGCATCCTGATAGAAGTGTTGTGATCAGCACTACTAGTGGGGACAACTTCTACCCACTTAGTGACGTAATCAACATCAATTAAGATGTGAGTATACCCATTGGATTTTGGAAAAGGTCCCACGTAATCAAAGCCCCAAACTTCAAATGGTTCAATGACAAGTTAATAGTTCATAGGCATTTCCTGGCGTTTACCGATATTACCTATTCTTTGACATTCGTCACAAGACAAGACAAACTTACGGGCATCCTTGAAGAGAATGGGCCAATGGAAACCTGATTGCAATACCTTGTGTGCAGTTCTATCTCCCGCATGGTGTCCTCCGTAGGCCTCGGAGTGGCACTTCTGTAGGATCTGTCCCTGTTCATGTTTAGGTACACAACGTTTAATAACACCATCTACTCCTTCCTTATAAAGGTGAAGATCACCCCAAAAGTAATGCCTCAAGTCAAAGAAGAACTTCTTCTTTTGCTGGTATGTGAAACTATGTGGTATATATTTGGCAGCGATATATTTCGCATAATCGGCATCCCACGGTGCACTACGTGAAGTATTGATGACATTCAATTCCTCATCGGGAAAGCTATCATCAATAGGTTGTGGGTCATCAAGAACGTTCTCCAACCTAGACAAGTTATCTGCTACGGGGTTATTAGCACCCTCTTTGTCGATAACGTGCAAATCAAACTCTTGTAGCAAGAGAACCCATCTGATAAGTCTAGGTTTAGCGTCCTTCTTCTCCATGAGGTACTTAATAGCAGCCTGATCAGTGTGAATAGTGACTTTGGAATCAACTATGTAAGACCTGAACTTTTCACATGCAAACACGACTGCTAAAAACTCCTTTTCCGTAGTGGCATAGTTTCTTTGGGCACTGTCTAGAGTTTTACTAGCATAGTGAATAACATTCAAATTCTTATCAACTCTTTGCCCTAGGATAGCACCAACAGCATAATCACTAGCATCACACATTATTTCAAAAGGTAACTTCCAATCAGGTGGTTGAACAATAGGTTCAATTATCAAAGCCCTCTTAAGTATTTCGAAGGCTTCCTCACAATCATCGTCAAAGACAAAAGGAATATCCTTTTGCAATAGATTGGTAAGAGCCTAGAAATCTTAGAGAAGTCTGTAATGAACCTTCTATAGAAACCAGCATGACCAAGGAAACTTCTTATACCTTTGATATCTGTGGGGTATGTCATTTTCTCGATTGCATCAACCTTAGCCTTATCGACTTCAATACCTCTTTCATAAATTTTATGACCTAAGACGATGCCTTCCTTAACCATAAAGTGGCACTTCTCCCAATTCAAGACAAAATTGGTGTCTTTACATCTCTGCAAGACCCAATCAAGGTTGTTGAGGCAATCATCAAAGGAAGACCCGTAAACGGAGAAGTCATCCATGAAAACCTCAACAATATTTTCACAAAAGTCAGAGAATATAGCCATCATACATATTTGAAAGGTGGCAGGTGCATTACATAAGCCAAAAGCATACGTCTATAAGCAAAGGTGCCGAAAGGGAAGGTGAAAGTGGTCTTCTCCTGATCAAATTGTGCAACTGGTATTTGGGAGAAACCAGAATAACCGTCTAGAAAGCAGAAGTGTGTGTGTTTAGACAGTCTTTCTAGCATTTGGTCGATAAAAGGCAAAGGGTAATGATCTTTCCTAGTGGCTTTATTCATTTTCCTAAAATCGATTACCATCCTATAGCCAGTAATAATCCTCTGTGGGATCAATTCATCCTTATCATTAGGGACAACGGTAATGCCTCCCTTCTTAGGGACGCAATGCATCGGACTCACCCAATCACTATGAGCAACATGATAATGATACCTGCTTCTAGGAGCTTTAGTATTTCTTTACTCACTACTTCTTTCATCTGACGATTTAATCTCCTTTGATGATCAACAACTGGTTTGAAATCAGGATCAGTTTTAATCTTGTGCTCGCATAGAGTAGGACTAATGCCCTTAAGATCATCAAGAGTATATCCAATAGCAGCACGGTGCTTCCTCAGAGTTTTTAGTAACTTCTTTTCTTCATTCTCTGAGAGGCTAGCACTAATAATAATAGGATATATCTATTTTTCATCAAGATAAGCATACTTAAGAGTATCAGGCAACTTTTTAAGCTCGAACACAGGATCACCCTTTGGTGGGGGTGGATCCCCAAGCAGTTCAACATGCAAGTTATTCTTAAGGATAGGATATTGTTCTAAGACAACTCTATCTATCTCATCCCTTTCATCCATATGCATATCATTTTCATGCTCAAGCAAGTATTGCTCTAAGGGATCAGTAGGAGGTACGGCAATAGAATCTAAGGCAATAGTTTCATCCCTACTAGGCAACTCCTTTTCATGAGGTTGTCTACCAAACTTGGAGAAATTGAAATCATGTGACACACCTTCAAAGCCAACAGTGATAGTTTGCTTCTCAAAGTCAATATGAGCATTGACAGTATTGAGAAAAGGTCTGCCAAATATGATGGGACAAAAGCTATCTTGTGCGGTACCAAGAACGAGGAAATCAGCAGGATACTTCGTTTTACCACATAAGACTTCAACATCCCTAACAATTCCCATAGGGCAGATATTATCTCTATTGGCAAGCTGACTAGTGACATCAATATGCTCTATCTCAACAGGATCATTATAGGCAATGAGTTTCTCTTCAACTGGATTGGGTTTAACTACATTGACTTCTACAGGAGGATGATATTTAAACCACTTCTCTTTGGAGAGATCAATATGAGCAGCAAATGATTCACACAATGAATCTACTATCTCAGAGCCAAGTCCATACTTAGCGCTAAAGTCACAAAAAGTATTTGTTTCAACAAACGATTTAACGCAATCAAACGTGAAATTCATACCTAACTCCTTACCTTCTTCAAGCTCCCAATCTTCAGAGTTGCATTTAATTATCTCCAATAAATTCCATCTGAAGTCAATATCTCTCTTCATAAAAGAACCAGTACAGGAAGTGTCAAGCATGGTGCGATCATCATGAGAAAGCTGAGCATAGAAGTTCTGAATGATAATTTCTCTCAAGAGCTCATGATTGGGGCATGAATATAACATTGATTTAAGCCTCCCCCAAGCTTGAGCAATGCTTTCTCTATCACGAGGCCAAAAATTATAAATATAATTCCGATCACGATGTACTAAATGCATAGGATAAAACTTTTGATGAAATTCCAATTTCAACCGATTGTAGTCCCATGATCCAGTATCATCACATAGCCTATACCATGTCAATGCCTTATCCTTCAAAGATAAAGGAAAGACCTTCTTATTGACCTCATCCTCGGGAAAACCTGCAAGCTTAAATAAACCACAAACTTCATCTACATAGATTAGATGCAAGTCTGTATGTGTTGTTCCATCTCCTGTAAAAGGATTAGCCACCAGTTTCTCAAGCATACCCGAAGGAAATTTAAAGCAAATATTTTCAGTAGGTGCAACAGGTTGAGGACCAACACTTTGTGCTTCCATTCGAGGTGAAGATACCCCGAACAAGCCCCTCAAAGGATTAGTATCCATAGTGACAAGTGTCAATAAATTTCAACACACTATATGAATGTTTCCTTACCAAGTTCCACTTACCAAAGGCGCCTCACTTCCCGGAAACGGCACCAGAAAAGAGTCTTGATGAACCACAACTATAGGGGATCAATCGTAGTCCTTTCGATAAGTAAGAGTGTCGAACCCAATGAGGAGCAGAAGGATCTGACAAGTGGTTTTCACCAAGGTAAATCTGCACGCACTGAAATTATCGGTAACAAGTGATTGTGTGGTGAGATGATTCGTAGTAAGCAACAAGTAACAAAAGTAGCAACGGTGCAGCAAATTGGCCCAATCGCTTTTGTAGCAAGGGACAAGCCTCAACAAAGTCTTATAGGAGGAAAAACGCTCCCGAGGACACATCTGTCATGCTAGGTTTCATCATGTTCATATGATTCGCGTTCGTTACTTTGATAGTTTGATATGTGGGTGGACCGGCGCTTGGGTACTGCCCTTACTTGGGAAAGCATCCCTCTTATGATTAACCACTCTCGCAAGCATCCGCAACTACGAAGGAAGAATTACGACAAAGTCTAACCATAACATTAAACTAGTGGATCCAAATCAGCCCCTTATGAAGCAACACATAAACTAGGGTTTAAGCTTCTTTCACTCTAGCAACCCATCACCTACTTACTACTTCCCAATGCCTTCCTCTAGGCCCAAATAATGGTGAAGTGTTATGTAGTCAACGTTCACATAACACCACTAGAGGAAAGACAACATACAACACATCAAAATATCGAACGAATACCAAATTCACATGACTACTATTAGCATGACTTATCCCATGTCCTCAGGAACAAAAGTAACTACTCACACAGCATAATCATATTCCTGACCAGAGAGGTAATGAGTAGCATCAAGGATCTGAACATAAACTCTTCCACCAAGTAATCCAACTAGCATCAACTGCAAAGAGTAATCAACACTACTAGCAACCTTACAAGTACCAATCGGAGTCGCGAGACGGAGATTGGTTACACGTGATGAACTAGGGTTTGGAGATGAGATGGTGTTGATGAAGATGTTGATGGTGATGAGTCCCCTCCGATGAGAGGAGTGCTGGTGATGACGATAGCGATGATTTGCCCCTCCGGGAGGGAAGTTTCCTCGGCAGGATCGTCCTGCCGGAGCTTTAGATTGGTTCTGCTCAAGTTCCGCCTCGTGGCGGCGGCGAATCCACGAAAAAGCTCCTCCTTGATTGTTTTCTGGACGAAATCCTTCATATAGCAGAAGATGGGGGCAGTGGGCCAGCGGGCTGCCCACAAGCCCTCTAGGCGCGGCCAGGGGGGTGGCCGCACCTAGCAGGCTTTTGGCCGCCTGCTGGCTCCCCTCTGGCGCTTCTTCGGCTCAGTATTTTTTATAAATCCGGAAAAAAATCCTCATTGATTTTTACGGCGTTTGGAGTTGCGCAGAATAGGTATCTCAAACTTGCTCCACTTTCAGGCCAGAATTCTAGCTGCCGGCATTCTCCCTCTTCATGTAAACCTTGCAAAATAAGAGAGAAAAGGCATAAGTATTGTAACGTGAAGTGAAATAACAGCCCAAGAAGCGATAAATATCAACATGAAAACATGATGCAAAATGGATGTATCATTTACCAAAGGTGTTTTCCTCCTCTACCTCTTCCTTTTCATCTCCGCTATCCATGGTAGCGGAAGTTGTACCTTTGATGTTGGAAGTTTGAGCATTAGATGTTACCTTGTCGGATACCTTGTCCATCAGACACTTGGCAATGCGGTTCTCGTTGGGGGCCTTGAAGATAGAAACCTTGCTTGGAGAAGAAGATGCAATGACCACCATGGCAATTCCCATTGTTTCACCACTTGTCTCATCGTCATGATCCTCATCTAAGAGGTACTATTCTTGAGCCACCAACCCCTTAGGGGCATCTTCTTGGGGAAGTTGTTCTTTTTTGGGAAAGACTTGGTCTTGTCCTTGTGAATGAGCTTGCCACCATTGTCTTCCCTCTGCTCATAGGGACAATCTGCCACAAAGTGACTCACATTGCCACAATTGTAGCAAGTTCTCACGCGTTGCATTCCCTTATATCCGCTTGAGTTGTTCTTGGAGAAGTTGTGCCTTGAGTTTTTCTTTCCCTAAAATTGCCCTGATGCAAGAGCCATATGCTCATGGTAAGCATAATTGGTGTCTTCAGGACAAGATTCTTCTTCGTCTTCCTCATCTTCCTATAAAGCAGCCTTAGCCTTCAAAGCAAGGTTGGGTGAGTCTTTTCTTGACCGTTGAACTCGAGCTAGAGCATTGTTAGCGGTTTTGTTCAAAATGTTCATGGCAATAAACTCATCCAACACATCACTTGAGGACAAGGAATGAAAGTCTGGCATTTGACGGATGACGGAGGACATGGACTTGTTGAAAGGCATGATGTCCTGGAGAAACTTGCGCTTAATCCATGTGTCATCCACATCTTTGCTTCCATGATCCTGAAGAGCCACAACAATAGTTGTAACTCTTCGATATAGCTCACAAGGGTCCTCGTCCTCGAAAATAGCAAATTCATAGGACTCATCGAGAACCACTTCATAGTTGGACCGCTGAATGTTAGAGCTTCCCTTGTACATGGAGATGATGTGATCCCAACAATCTTTGGCACGAGTGAAGGGGCTCAAGTGAGGAAGGTCTTCATCAGGTACAACTGCTTGAAGAATGAACAAGGCGGAGTGGTTGAGCTAATTGTCAACCTCTTCTCTTGGCGTGAGATTTCTTGGATCATGTGGGTAGTATCCCTACTCAATGATTCTCCAAAGTTGTGTTGAGGTGTGGTTCAAATGAGACTTGATATGAAAAACCCAGTTAGCAAAATCATTCTTAACAAGCTTTGATGGAGGACCTAGATTAATAATATGCGGTGGGTGAACCGGTCCTCCATAAACCATGGGAGGAGGAACAGAGGTAAAGGAATTAGCCCCACGTGTTCCTTGAGGCGTTTTATCCTTTTCACTACTAGCATTTTCCTTTTCGGAATTGCCTCCCGAATCCAAAGATGTGGGATTCGCCACCAACAATGGGTCGGTAGGCGGCTTGTAAATATCAAGGAAATCCTTAAGCATGTTTCTGACTTTCATAACCATAGAGGATTTAAATGTGGACATGACCTCATTCAATTCCTCTCGGGTGAGCGAGTTTGAAGCAGGTCCCTCGGGCACCTCATCAACCCGTTCGTCGTCGTCAACCATACTCTTTGGGTGGTAAAACCTTAATAAAGAGACGAGGCTCTGATACCAATTGAAAGGATCGATATGGTTGACTAGAGGGGAGGTGAATAGGCAACTAAGAAATTTTAAGCTTTTCTTTAAACAAATTAGGTCTAGCAACAAACAGTTTGTCAAGATATGTAACTAGGTGAGCAACCTATATGGTGCTAACAACAATAAAAATAAGCAAAGAATAAATAAAAGTAAAGGTAAGAAATAACCACAAGTGGAACCGATGAAGACGAGGATGTGTTCCCAAAGTTCCTTCCCTTTGAGGGAAAGTACGTCTCCGTTAGAGCGGTGTGGAGGCAGAATGCTCCCCAAGATGCCACTAAGGCCACCGTATTGTCCTCACGCCCTCACACAATGCGAAGTGTAGTGATTCCACTAAGTAGTTCCCTTGATGGTGGAAACCGAAACTTTACAAGAAGGTTGGGGCTCTCTCCAAAACTTAATTGGAGGCTCTCAACAAGACCACGAAGCTTCACCACAATGGAATATGGCTTCGAGGTGGCCTCAACCGTCCAGGGTGCTCAAACACCCAAGAGTAACAAGATCCGCGAGGGATTAGTGGGGGGAATCAAATTTCTCTCGGTGGAAAGGTATATCAAGGCCCTCTCAACCAATCCCTAGAATATCAACAAGTTTTGTTGGCTAGGGAGAGGAATCGGACTAAAATGGAGCTTGGAGCAACAATGGAGCTTGGGGGGTCAAAGGTAGGGTTCTCAGGGAAGAAGAGCCCCATTATATAGTGGGGGGAGGGATTCTTCCCGTTACCCACCCCCTGTGCACGAGACAGAGCAGTACTACCGCTCCTGGGAGTGATACTACTCATGATAAGAGGTAGTACCACTCATGCAAAAGGAGGCAGACCAAAACTGAGGCAGATCCACTAGTACCGCTTAGGGCGGTACTACCATGCAGTAGTACCGCTCTGCGGGCGGTACTACCACCATGTACTACCGCAAAACATGGCCACAAAAGTGTTTGCAAATTTGAGAGTGGTACACGCCAGCAGCACCAACAGAGAACTACCGCACTTGGCGGTACTACCGCCAGTTGGGCGGTACTACCGCTTGGAAGATGCAAGACAGGTTTAGGCAGGGTAGAAATGCTCCATTGAAGCGGAAAAGGGGTGAGGGAGAAGTGTACGTGATGATTCCACCCAGACTTTTCCAAAGCGGATCCACTCTTGATAGTATGACTTTTCCTATGACCCAAGTCCACCAACAACGAAGCGTAAGAGCGAAAACCCTCTTCATACCAAAACACCAAGGGGCACGAATAGTCTTTGTGCAATCCTAGGAAATACCTAAAATGCTTATTGCACACGATTAGTCTGCAAAAGTGTCGTCATCAATCACCAAAATTACAAGGGTAGAAATATGACCTTACAATAGCGCACCCATGACCAATATCACATCAATTGTAGACATCAAAATAGCCAGAACTTTAGCTTTACTATTGATTTTTTTCTCTAAATTTAAATATATATATATATATATATACCATCAAGATGGTATCCTTGTTAGTTATAACATCAATCAAAATCTTGGAATACATATATATGTTGCTTGAAAACTTTGTAGTAGGATTTTTCATAAGAAAATCTTGTGACTTCCAAAGCACACAAACTCTTGTAGTGTGATTCTTCATAAGAAAACCTTGTTAGTTATAACCTCAAAATCTCGTAGTAAAAAAACCAAAGATTTTTTTACACCTTTTATTTTTTAGTTTTTTACTCTTTGATTAACCGAACATGTTAGATTTTTGGGTCTAGTTTTAATTATAAACTGAATCATCTCTCCTCATCATTATGAAATGCAGGAACTCGTTCCCCCGCGACGAGGTTTATCAAAGAAAAAGAACTACGACCTTTTCCCTTTTTTTTCATGGTGACACTGTAAAGTGATTACGTTCATGTTAACGTTACCGACCCGGAACTAAACACCTCCTAAATAGAAAGGGCCTCGCGATCGACGGGAAGTGTGGATTTTCCACGCCCGACGGTAACGAACGTACGGGCTTTGCTAGACCTACGAAAGATTTCCACGTATGTTAAGATAAGACATATTTGAAGGATTACTATTGAACCTAAGGAAAGGACCCCCTCCTCACCCTCGAAATTAAAATGGTGTTGGGCAAGAGACAATGAGCGAGAAGGATTTGCTTAAAACTTTTGTAAGTTCACGTAGGTGAATGTAAGAAGCGATCAAACTCTTGATGCCTGATGGAAAAATGAGTATGATGAGTGAAGTGAGGTCGTGATCGGATGCGATTAGAAAATCTACAACTAGATGTGATTGGAACAAATAAGGGATACAAGATATATAACATGAAACACTATGGCTATCACAAAGTAAAGTCTATAAATAAAGGGCTCGGGTAAGAGATAACCGAGGCACGCATAGATGATGATGTATCCCGAAGTTCACACCCCTCCAGGTGCTAATCTCCATTTGGAGAGGTTTGGAGGCACAATGCTCCCCAAGAATCCATTAGGGCCACCGTAATCTCCTCACACCTGCACAATGCAAGATGTCATGATTCCACTAAGGGACCCTTGAGGGCGGTCACCAAAGCCATACAAATGGCAACCCTTGGGGTTGGTCATCGAACCCATACACTTTGTTAACCCTTGGGGCGGTCACTGGAACCAATACAAATTGCTCGGGGCAATCTCCACAACCTAATTGGAGACCCCCAATATTTGCCAAGAGCTTTATACCACAAAGATTGAGTTCTGAGGCACCACCAACCGTCTAGGCCCCCAAAGCACCCAATAGGCACAAGCTCTAGTGTGCCCAAATACCCAATAGTAATAAGCTTCTCAAAGTTCACTTCCATGTATCATCATGGCGAACTCAAACTGATGCAACTAATGCAATGGCGACAACACAAGAAATGGTCAAGTCCCTCACTCCCAAATCCCACCACAACAACAAAAGCTACGGAGGAATATGAGAGGAAGAACAAGGAGCTCACAAAGAACTCCAAGTTCTAGATCCAAGGGGTTCACCTCACATAGAGAAGAAAGTGATTGGTGGAAATGTGGATCTAGATCTCCTATCTCTTTTCCCTCAAGAAGGAGCAAGAATCATTGGAGGAATTGAGAGTTAGGAAGCTCGAAGAATGTCAACAATGGGGGAAGAACATGATCTCAAAGGATAAGAACCACTAGGGAAGAAGAACCCCTTAAATAGAGCACCCCCAAATCCAACTTTTATGCCCACAAGTTATGCTCAAGCGGTACTACCGCTTAGCACGGTCAAAGCAGCCTAACGAGACAGAATAATACGAACGGTAGTTCAACCAGAGCAGTACTACTGCTAGGGGGAGCAGTACTACCGCTTAGAGAAGTACTAGTGTACTACTTCTCTATACTACCGTTATACTACTTCTCGAGGAGATTGGGCAACACAAGCATAAAATAAGCGGAAGTGGTTGCGGTACAAGGAAGCGGAAGTACCGCCCAAGCAGTACTACCGCTTAAAGCTGAAAAAATGCTAGGACGCTAAAATTGCCATAACTTTTGCGTACAAGCTCTGAATTGAGCAAACTCAAGCTTGTTAGATAGATGACGGCAAGAGCTATCCAAAAAACCATTGGTTATATTAATAACAAGCAATGGAGAATAAATTCCGCTATGATGAGGAAGACGACCTTCACAAATATGATTTGGCAAAATCTCCAACACTAAAAACAAAAAGATGATGCATACAAAATCCGTTTTTGATGAACTTGAGTTTATCACGATGAAGACCATAAGCTCCAAAGGTCACATAGTGATAAGCCAAACAAGAACCAAGAAATATTATGATACCAAGAATGCAATGGTTTGAGCTCTCAACGAACAATACGATCAAGCTACTCACTCGAGAGCCCCCCCTTGATTGTACGACTCTCGGTCTTGTAACCCGGTCTCTCAACTACCACCATGAGATTGGTAAAATAGAAAACCTATCAAGGTCAAGCATTTCCTTGCACATAATCCACTTGAGCTAGATGATGATGATCTTGTCCTCCTCAATATGGACCACCTTTCTTGATTGTGTCGGTTCGATGAAGACTAGTAGATTGCTCCCCATACACCACAATGGACGATATGATCTCTTCGTCATGCTCAACTTGAACTTGCACACCACAATCTTGATGACGATCACCACTTGATATCATCCTACTTGGGTTGTACTCTTGACACAAGCCCATGGAAACATACCTAACCCCATATAGAACTCTCATGTAGACCATGTGTACTAATACAAAGCATAATGGGCAATGCTTACCATACCATGGAATCACTTGATCCCCCTCGGTACATGTTGTACGCTTTGTGAGTTTATCAACTTGATTCACTCTTTGACTTAGTCTTGTTCAACCTTGTATCTTATCTTCTTCTTCAAGATGATGCTTACAATATTTGGATAAATCCTTGAATACCTCCTTGGTCATCACATAAACTCCTTCAAACCAACAAATGGACTTCAAGAAATGCTTATGGACAAATCCATCAAAAATAATTCAAGGCAACCATCAGTCCATAAAGAATGTCATCAATTATCAAAATCACACATGGGGCGCCATGCTCTTTCACAATGCTGACCCTTCCCACCCTGCAAGCGGATCTGCAAGGCATGCGTAGTATGCTCCACACGCCCGACGGCCTCCTCCACCTCCGGCCGCTGCTCGGTGTAGGCAACGGTGGGTTCTAGTTCCCGCTCCGCCGGTGCCACGAATGCGGACTCCGGAGTCGAAGGCATGCGTCGCCTGCCACGAAAGGCACGTGGCAAGGGAGATTGGGGATGGGTCGGACGAGGCTGCGCAGTCCCCTAGAGTCGCCGCGTGATGCCGATGCCCGACAAGAAAAAGAAGATGAATTAAATTGTGTAGCAGATGAATTAAATATAATATCATGGGCACTCACATTGTTATCAACTGTGTTCATGTCAACATTGTCTTTTGTAATATGGTCCTCGTCTAGAATGATCAGTTTGTTTTTTCATAGAGACCATCACCCACTTGTCCTGGATGAAGTGCTTATTCTCATATAGAACTAACTAATGGATCTTTTCTTTGATTATATAAACTCATGTGTATGTTTCTTCTTATCATTGTCCACGACATTTTTCTAAATGGCATGATGGTGCTGATATAGAAATAAGTTATTGGAAATTAGCACAAAGATACATGATCGCTCCAATAGAATCTTCATCAATCCCTAAATAATTATCTATTATCATGGCAAAATGAGTAACTTATCTCATCTCGCTTCTTGACGCTGACGTCTAAGAATTGACGATTCGTCATGTCCAGCTCTTCCGCTGGAGTTGAAGGCAACAAGCCGGCAGCCGACAGTGCTGCTCTTCCTGGTCGAACCTACGTGGTGGCAATCAGACACCATTGGAATCGACCAGCAACCTGGGTGACACAACCATAATAGATCCAATCGTCAAAGGTTGTTCTGTTTCTCATGCCTCTTATACTCCAGGTCAAATTGATATTGTAATGTCCGGTTGCGATGCCTCCATAGAGGTTGATGCCTACGTACGCGAACTCTCCATCATATCCTTAATCAATCGATGCTGAGACTGTTGTTAGATGTCGCTACTCATATGAATCTGAGCGAGGCCTAGTGGGATTTTATTATCGCAACAAGTTGAGAAACTATGCGGTACATACCTGGTGAGGCCCCCAGTCGAGCCGGGGCCCCGGGGTGGTCGCCCCCTCCGCACCCCCTCAGGGCCGGCCCTGCCCTCCTTTTAGATAATCTAAGATAATCTAGTATTAGTATGTAGTGAAAATGTATCGAATCGTTGAACTGTACTGATTATGCCCTTTTGGTGATGTTTATATGAATTATGCCCGTTTGATATCGGTTTATATGTCATTTTTTGTTAATTTTGATCATTTAATGATTTCGGAAATAATTTGCTACCCATGATGGTAGCTACACACGGCCCCAATTTTTATCTCTAGTTATTCTATTAAATTATTTTGGACTATGAAAAATAACCTTATAATAAAAATATCGTGAATTTGCACAAGTCACGCAAATAAATACGCAATTATGTCAAACAGGCAAGCAAATAAGACTGAGAGAACGGAGAAAATGCCATTTCTACACAACGAAAAGACACTTGTGTCAAAAAGGTAATAAAAAGACAGGGAGAGGTGATAAAAAGTCATTTATATCAACAAAAATGCACTTGTGCCAATTTTATTGAAATCCGACACCTCATATATCAAGAAAATGCACTTATTTCAAAGGGTGTGTAGCTATCACCATGCATAGGAAATCGCCTCTCTTGATGAGTTACGTACTAAGTTGCATGAACTTGTATGAATATAGACAACGACGAAGCTATGTACGATGATGCAGGGGCCATGGCCCCCAGCTTTGATAAATATTAGGAACATTTTTTGAAGGACTGCTTAGATTAGAGAAAATATAACCCTTATCCCCAAAACATACATATTTTGTGTTTGGCCCCGCCTAAAAGTCTTGCATAGCTTCGCGGGTGGATATAGGGTGTCGGATTTGTGATACACGTGTGTGAAAGTAGGGAGGATCCTATTTGCAAGATGTGATTGTAAATGTTCCTAGAGCATCTCCAACGGCCGCGCTATATAAGCTCCGCGCTGCAAAAAACCAATTTATAGCGCGCGCAACCGCTCCGGGCACTCCAGCGAAGGCGCAAAAAACGCGGGTGCTATAGACGGTCCAGCACGCAGGGCGAAACGGTATCGCGCGCCTTATATTTTGTGCGCCCGCTACCGCGCGCCGGACAGCGACGGCTCGCGCGACTCATCCACCCGCCATTGGATTCACGCGCTCGCGCCGCCCCCCGCGCCACCCCATTTGCTCCGGTGACCCGACGACTCTTCCCCGACCTATCCTCACGCCGCCGCCGCTTCCTCCATCTCCCTCTAGTCGCCGCCACCCTTCGCACGCGCCATTCCTCCGACGAAGAGCGCTCGACCGCCCACTGCCGCTCGGTGCTCACAACGTGTTCGACAAAATGCTTGCAAGGTATGTATTGCTTCAACTTCACATTTTTTACATGAATTTGGTGCATGTTTTTTGTGGTTTTTATGGACTAGTTTAAATTTAATATTGAAGATGAGTTCGTCATATGATTCTTCTGAAGAAGAATTTGATATTGAAGAGGAGGACGACCTTGTAATGATCCTAGCTATGCACTTCAATAAAAACCGAAGCACGGTGGTTCGGTTATGGGTCGGCAGAAAATTTGGAAGAATAAGAGCAATGCCGACAATAGATTGATGATGCACCATTTTATGGATAATCTCGTGTACCCCAAGTCGTACTACCGGCGCCGGTTTAGGATGAGCACCGAGTTGTTCAGGCGCATTGTAGAGAAACTGGCGAGTCATGATCGGTGTTTTCAGCAGCTGAGGGATGCCGCCGGAGTACTCGGGGATAACACCTTTCAAAAGGTGACAACCGCTTTGCGTATGTTGGCATACGGTATTTCGGTTGATCTAGTTGACGACCACTAGGCCATGAGTGAGAGTCAGGCCATCAAGTGTGTCAAGCGCTTCGCAGTCGAAATTGTGCAAGTGTTTGGCCCGGAGTATTTGAGATCTGCTAATGTTGCAAACGTCGCAAGGCTATTGGAGATGAACAAAGATTGTGGGTTCACAGGTATGCTTGGCTCAATAGATTGCATGCATTGAAATTGGAAGAACTGTCCTAAGGAATGACATGGACAATTCCACGGTCAAAAAAAGGGTTTCACTATAATCCTTGAAGCGGTGGCCAATCAAGAGACTTGGATTTGGCATGCTTTTTTTGGAATGCCTGGATCTTTGAATGATATCAATATTGTTAATCGGTCACCACTCATGAATAAGATTGCAAATGGTGAACTACCACCGGTGTAGTTTGTAGAAAATGGTCATACATACAACAATGTCTAGTATCTTGCGGATGGCATCTATCCAAAATGACAAACATTTGTCAAGCCGTTGAAAAAACAGAGAGGTAAGAAAAATTTATATTTCCACAATGCTCAGGCGACGGCTCGAAAAGATATGGAGAGAGCTTTTGGTATTTTACAAGTCCAATTTGCTATTGAGAGGACCGGCCATCTTTTGGAACCAAAATATGTTTTGGTACATCATGCACGCTTGTGTGATCATGCATAACATGATCACTGAGAATTAGCGTGACCAAGATTTAGACTACTCTCAGTATGAGCTCTTGGGACATCCTGTGCAAGTGCGTCGTTAGGCTGCGAGGATAGTCCGATTTGTTGCCTCCTATCATACCATTCGGCATGCCGAAACGTATGATGATCTTAAGAAGGATCTAATCAAGGAGTGGTGGACATGGAGGCCAACAAAATGAATGTTGATTTGTATGTTTGATGTTGTACGTTTGATGTTGTGGTGTCGAACTATTTGTTTGATCTTAAAACTCGTTGATTTATATGTTTCAGGTTGTACGTTTGATGCCATGGAATTAATAAACTATGCTATGTCTTATTTTGATGTTTAAAATATCCATATTGTCGTGATGAAAATGATCAAGATGCGAGCTCTGGGCGCTCCAACGCGCTCAGTTGTAGCACATCCACTGGATCGGCTCACGCGCGCTATACTTTGACGCGGTCGCTGAAGCCGACGCATTCTCACACGCTAAATTATCTTATTTTGACGTTGCATAAAAATTTTAATGCACGCGGCGGTTGTCCGTTGGAGATGCTCTTAGGTCGCGTGATGCATGATGCAATAGGTCAAGTGAGGCGGCTTGGGCATTTCTTTTCTTTGGCCCTTTTCTGGAACCTTTTCACTGTTTTGATCTTAATCTAAAACTATAGCATAAAATAAACTCTATACGAAACTATTTCACGATCTGACCTTTTTAGAAATGCCACAATCCGTGGCGTTGCTGCTGCACATAGCAACGTCAGTCTACCGTGACGTTTTTGTTCCACATTCACACGTCTAACTAGCTCGCGTTGCAGCTCACGTAGAAACACCACTGGCTCTGACGTTGGTACCCAACTGGGCGTGGCGGTTGATGGGGAGGTTGGCGTCCAGGTGGTGCTGCTCGCGGCCACCCAGTCGATGGGCGTGGCGTACCACCACTGGTCGCGCGTGCTCTCCCATGGGAGCGAGAAGTAGGATTCCTCCATCTCCATCTTCATCTCCATGAACCACTAATGATTAATCAACCTGCATAGATGAGGAAGCTGAGCAAACTCAACCCCGAAACAGGAGCCAAATCGAGAGAAACTACTGCGAAGTTGGGGCGGTAAATTGTTACATCAAAGCAACTGGACAGTTGCGACAGCTTCCAAGAATTATTATTCCGTGTGCGAGCAATTATGGAATGGGTTATCAAGAATGGAAACTGCCCATGCTGGACTGCGCGATGCGGACAGGTTGAAGCATTGATTTAACTCAACAGTAAGCAACAGGTGAGGTGAGTACCTCAGAGCAGAGTCAGAGATACGGGCATGGAAACCGTAGGCCATGGCCATGGGAGCAGCAGCTGCGAGGGAGAGGTTCCATCTCCATCTCCATCTCCACCTGTCGGCTCATTTTGCAGGAGCAAGCGGCAGCGGCGAGGCACCGCCAGCAACACCAGCTTTGGTAGCGTTTCGGCCTGGGCAACAACGCCAGCCCGCGTGATGTTTCGGCCTGTGCTACAACGCGAGCTACTCAACTAGTTAGGCGTATGAATGTGAAGCAAAAACGCCACGTTAGACTGGCGTTACTATGTGCATCAGCAACGCCACGAGTTATGGTGTTTTTAAAGGGTTAATTATGAAATAGTTTTGTACAAAGTTTATTTTGTATTATAGTTTCATATTAAGATCAAAACAGTGAAAAAGTCCCCTTTTCTACTCTTGTCCGCGTCAAATGTTGTAGTACTAGGGTGATGGACAGGTAGCCTGACGGTGATGGGCTTACAAGTGTTAAGATCAACAGAGAAAACTTGGAGAAACGTGAGATAAACTGTATGGCAGTATTAGGATGGTTCGCAATTATTCCATTACAAATTACGAGTAGAAAACTTGAAGAAACGTCAAATAGCTTATCACCATCAACCGTCAGTAGCATTCAACAAATGCTTCGCTCGAGCCAACCCCACGAACCCTAATGATACACTGACCGACGGACCCGAACAACCCTTCGCTTTTTAATTTTGTGTTTTTATTTTTGACAAAGAAAAGGTAATATTACCGAGGCAGTGAGCCTCAAAGGCGGAGCCAGAAATTGGACATAGAAGGGGCGAGCAGAAAACTAAAAAATTTATACCCCACAACGCGTTGTGAGTAGACCTCTTTTTTTTCTTTTTTTAATCAATCTTTTTTGTCTCTTAAACCAAGCTCCTTTTTTGCTAACCATCGTAAATAACCTTCCATAACAATTTTTTATATGTACACAATCTAATCCTTAGCATGTAAATATTGCTTGGAAAATATATTGAACATATAACTAAGAAATTTAATTATGAACAGAAGGATAGCAATTAGTAGCAATATTATTTTAAAATTTTCAAAGAAACATCTAATTAGTAGATTCATGCTAGATTAATTAGCATGTTATGTAGTAATCCATAAAAACTACTAGCAGTAAGGAGAGTGTATGTTACCTTTGAAACTAAGCCTTAGATCATGCCCACATGCTCGAGGCTCCATCGCTGAATCAACAGAGCGGCTAACACCACCATCGAAGCATCTACACCCATAGTGATCGGAGTAGTTTGCTAGCTACCGTCCGTCGGCAAACCGGAGAAGCGTCCTACATTTGGCGAGCGAGGCTACGGGAGCAGCAAGCCACGAACGGCGGCACGAACCCTAGATGACAACCGTACTCAAGAAAGAGCAAACGTGCATGTTAGCTTCGTGCCTTTCACAACCTACGATCAATGTGGGTACATGGGCTACATGCCATCTGGGCTTAGATTTGTGGTCTACACGGATTAGTTTCAGTTTTGGGCTGACTTACTATAATTTAGTTGACATTAGCTCCGGCCAATTAGCAAATGTATTAGCCTCTAGTAGTACTAGTATGCCCCATATAATATTGAGGGGGCCGATCATTGGGGGGTCTAGCCCCTGCTCGACCCCTATCTCCGCCCTGACTCGGACTATGCGGGCGATAGGGTTGGTAAAAAAATCACCTACGGTACATGTTAATTTATTGGGAGATCTCTTGTGTCTTGGTCATCCAGGAAACAAAATTCGGTATCTTTATCTATTATTGAACTGGAATACATTACCGTCGGATCATGTTGTGCGCAATTACTATGGGTGACGCAAACATGTTCCATTGTTGTGTGACAATGAAAATGCTATTAAAATTGCCCATAATACCATGCAACATTCACGAACTAAACATATACAAGTGCGACATCATTTTATTCGTGATCATGTTGGTAAAGTAGATATTAATTTCAAGCATGTTAGTACCGACAAACAATTAACTGATATCTTTACGAAACAATTTGATGAGAAATTTTTTGTCATTTGAGTAGTGAGTTGAACATCATTGATGCTTCAAACTTGAGCTAGACTCACTCGGATGCATGCAAGGGCATGAGCATACTTGATTATTCCATGATGCTATTGATATGACACTATCTTATATGTTGAAAAACTATGGTCCCTTGTATTTCATCTAACCTTTTGTAGGTACTTGGAAGAATTACACTCCACAAGATTGTCATCAACTCACATCAAAAGCAATCTTGTCATGGCCAAGTATCAGCAACCCCTTCTTCGGAGATGAAGGAAGAAGGTGACAATATCATATCCTTGACAACTATTTGATGAATAAATTCGTTCTTGTCATTTGGATATATTATGTTCTTCCTTGCATGACTAACCAATGTAGGTAAAAAGTAAACCAAAACAGCAAGGATAGCTCCCAACTCAAAATGATCTTCATCAACATTGAGCATCCACAACAAGTTCACCTACATGCCATGTCACCAATACCATTCGAAGGTATCATATCCTTGATAAAGCTTTACACCAAGTCATGAGGTAAAGAAACTGAAGTGATATAGAGACATTAAAATGCTTAATTGAAAAATGGCAACCCCATTTTGCGCTTAACGGTGAGTATGACCTATGATCAAGCATTCTTGCTTGACTCCTCAAGTCAATATACTCTAATATAGGAGACCTAGTCACCGCCCAACATATAGATGAAGATTATTGTATGGTTCACATTTTTCATTGCATGCTCTCTTGGAACCATTCAATTCTCATCTATACGTATGTATATATTTAAAATACACTTTTCCAACAAACTGTTCTCAAATTTTCTCTTTTCTTTTTAAAATTTGGGAAATATTCTTTCTCAAAGTTTTTGGATATTTTCTCTCTATTTGAGTTGGGAAGTTGATTTCCGTTGCAACTCGGTCTCACCGATCTGGGAAACTCGGTCTAACCGATTTTTCCGAGAGGCCTACTATCATTCTTGGTTCTACCGAACCATATTGCCTCGGTGGCTCCGAATTTTATCACTGCCTATGATCCTTGTGTATTTCTGGATTTTTTCCATAGGGGGAGAAAACTTCAGTGATCCCATAATATAAGAGGGAGAAACGTCTAGGATGTCTAACAAAAGGGGAGGTATTTCAAGGAACTCTTATCTATACTCAAGGGGGAGAAAAATTCAAGGAACCCTCATCAGAGAGAGAGAAGAAGAATATAGGAGCCCTTACTCTCAATGAAACCTTACATTCTGACCTTTTTGGAAATTAATGCCAAAGGGGGAGATAGATGAAAGCTTCAAAATGCTTATACTAAAAGGGGAGATCTACCAAAGGGAATATCTGCCATAGGGGAGATATATCAAAACTTATACATTTAGGGGGAGAGATACCATTAAGGGGGATAGATATCGAAAATTGTATTGCCTACTTTGGAGTGAACTTGTTTCACCCCACCTACTCCCAATATCTACATGCTATGATTTAGAGGGATAGGTAATCTTACATATTCATTCCGAGGGGAGAAAGTTCTAAATATCTTTGGAGACATATCTATCATCAAATCCTATTTTCAATATGTGTTCAATATCTTGGTACTTTTGAAGCTCTTTGCATCTTTACAATAGTATACTCTTGTGTTATCTATCCTTTGTTTTTCCAAGTATACTCCTACTACTAAGATGCTCAAGAACCTCAAAGTAAGTATATGCATCATATCCTTGTTCAAGATGATCTCTTGTCTCTTGGACACATTGTTTGCAAGAGTGAGTCTTGAACATGGAAATCTTTCATTCCCATATGTTTGATGCATATAGACAAGATTCACATGACTTGTACTATCCCTTATACTATCTGTGTGCTCTTGCAATCCAAAGCAAACATCCTTCAAAAAGTGATTGCACATATTTAGCGGGAGCTTGTATTAGTCATGTATCGTTCAAAGTTGTCCTATTCTACTGTTTCTCTTTATTTGAAGCTTTGATTGTATGTTTTCATCAATTACAAAAAAGGGGGAGACTGAATGCACATATGCTCCTTTGGTACTTTTGGTAATTCATGACAACATACATTGTCTCTTGGACTAACACTTTGACCTAGTATATTTCAGGTATAGTCCACAGAGAGCATTGGCTATGGATTGTGACGAGAAGCCCCAAGGAAAGGAATATGATTGGCCAAGCTCTCATGCAAGAGGCCTCTACATTTTATATTTGTGAGCAATCACTTTTGAGCCCATAGAAAAGCCAATACAATTAAAAGGGGTTGAGGTATTTATGATGAATTGGTTGCTCAAGTGCTAGAGATAGCCACGAAAAATAATCATAATTTCTCTCACGAAATTCTTTGTCCAAATCTCACACATTAAAATTGGTGCCATTAAGAATTCCATTCTAGCCCTACCGAGTTTTGAGAGACAAAACCTTTACCAAACCCTAATTTCTCAGTACCACCAACTTTATATCGGGGCCACCTAAAGTTAGTGACCAACTTTCTGGTCTGTTGATTTCAGGAATAGGAATTTCTGAGTTTTGAAATCGGTCTCATAGAGATTTGGAACCCGCCCTAGGTCACCATATCGGTACCACTGAGATTCATATATCGGTCTCACCAAGAATTCAAAAGTTGTCACATTTCGTGCAACTCGGTACCGCCAAGATTCATGTCGGTGTCACCGAGTTGGCCAATAATGTTGTAATGGTTGGATTTTGGGAGATGCCTATATATACCCCTCCACCACCTCTCATTTGCAGAGGAAGCACTCAAAACACGTACACACACACTTTCTAGATTCATTTTTATGAGAGAGACACACCTACTCATGTGTCGAAATCAAGAGATTCCAATCCATCCATTAGAAACTTGATCTCTAGCCTCCCCAAGTTGCTTTCCACCAAATCAATCTCTCCTAGCCATGCCAAATCAATGAGAGAGTGATTGAGTGTTGAGGAGACTATCTTTTAAAGCAGAAGAGAAGGGAGTTCATCATTCTACCGCATATATTACCTTTTGGAGGGTGGTGCCTCCTAGATTTGTTAGGCGTCTCTGGGAGCCTCCTACTTCGTGTTGTGGAGTTGAACAAAGAAGTTTGTAAGGGCAAGGAGAACACCTACTTCGTGAAGATCTACCCGATTAAGGCTAGTCCTGTGTGGATGTAGGCCATGGTGGAATAGACAAGGTCGCTTCTTCGTGGACCCATTGTGGATGGAGCCCTCCATGGACTCTAGCAGCCGTTAGCCTCCGTGGGTTGAAGTCTCCACTAAAGTGGATGTACGATAGCACCACCTATCGGAACCACGCCAAAAATCACCGTGTCCATCTTTGCGTTTGATCTTCCTAAACTCTACTCCTTACTTACATGTGCAATGTATTTACTATCCACTGCCATATATGTTGAGTAGCATGTGTAAGGTGCATTAGACTTGTTAGAATTGCTAAAATCTGCCAACCATTAAAATTCGGAAAAGGCTAGGATTTAATTTTGTAAGTTGTCTATTCACCCCCCTCTAGACATCCCTTTTAGAGAGGTAATACATTACCGCACTGTGCACGGATCTGCGAGGCCTGCGAAGTCTGCTCCGCCCGCACGATGACCTCCTCGACCTTCGGTCGCTTGTCCGCGCGGGCAGTAGTGGGTTCTTGTGTCCGCCCCGCCTGCGCCATGGATGCAGACTACAGAGTTGGAGGCACATTCCGCTTGCCATGAAATGAAGAGGTCAAGGGAGATAGGGGACGGATCCGACGAGGCTACGTAGTCTTCCCTACGCCGCCTCGTGATGCCGGTGCCCGACGAGGAGGTGCGCCTCCTCAAGTGGGTGTACCGTCGGTCACTAAGCATGACGGATACGGACGCCCGGTGGCTCCGGAGGATCAACGTCGAACAACTCTAGCTCGACATTGAGCAATCCGAGAGAGAGGTGGCGGAGGCAACGACGGAGGCGACAAGGATGGCCAAGATCAAGTGCAAGCAAGATCGGCTGCCAAGGCTACATCATCATCTCCTCCTCCCCCTCCCCCGACGAGGCTGACTCTCATGGCTCCGATGTCGACCCACCTGATATTGCGGACGGCTACAACATCGCCGGCGAACGGTAGGGCAAAGGGCCGACAAGGAAGTGGTGCAGCTCGCCCTTTCCTTTTCGATAACTAGATGATACCCCGCACATTGTTGCGGAAATGTTTTGCAATATATTCAGTGAAAATTATTTGTATGGAACATGAAGAGTAATAACATAAAAAAATGATTTCCTATGTTTGGTTACTGTATAATATAAATATCATAATTGTATGTAAATTTCCATGCATGTGTTGCATGTTGAGGTGGCTTTTATGATACATGCCATGTTGTGGTGGACCTTTCTCTATGCATGTTAAAGATGAGGTGGCATACTAGCATGTTGAGAGAAATAGGTTAATGAGGGCTAGCTATTTAGGTATAGAAGATCTAGTATTAATATGTAGTTAGAGTGTACCAAGTCGTTGAACTGTATTAATTATGTATTTTTGGTGAATATTATTAAATATTATTTGAGTCTAATATTATGAATATTATTTGGTGGGTTGAATATTGGTGGGTTTAATATTCATATGATCATAGCTCTATGAATATCAGGATTCATGGAGATCTATCCGATGTAATCCTCTTTGGCGGTGTGTTTGTCGAGATCCGATGAATTGTGGATTTATGATCAGATTATCTATGAATATTATTTGAGTTTGTGCTGATTTATTATATGCATGATTTCATATCCTTGTAATTCTCTTCGAGTTGTGGGTTTTGTTTGGCCAACTAGATCTATGATTCTTGCAATGGGAGAAGTGCTTGGTTTTGGGTTCATACCATGCGGTGACCTCACCCAGTGACACAAGGGGTAGCGAGGCACGCATCATGTTGTTGCCATCAAGGGTAAAAAGATGGGGTTTTCATCATTGGTTTCAGATTATCCCTCTACATCATGCCATCTTGCTTAAGGCATTACTCTGTTCGTCATGAACTCAATATACTAGATGCATGCTGGATAGCGGTGGATGTGTAGAGTAATAGTAGTAGATGCAAAAGGTATCGGTCTACTTGTCTCGGACGTGATGCCTATATGTATGATCATTGCCTTAGATATCGTCATGACTTTGTGCGCTTCTATCAACTGCTCGACAGTAATTTGTTTACCCACCGTTTACTTGCTATTTTGCGAGAAGCCTCTAGTGAACACTATGGCCCCGGGGTCTATCATCATCATAATTTCAGCTCTACACTTTTACTTTGCTTTGCTTTTTTGCTTTCAGTTCTCACCTTGCAAACAATCTAGAAGGGTTTGACAACCCCTTTATAGCGTTGGGTGCAAGCTCTTTGTGTTTGTGTAGGTACTTTGGACTTGACGCAATCCTCCTACTGGATTGATACCTTGGTTCTCAAACTAAGGGCAATACTTACTGCAACTGTGCTACATCACCCTTTCCTCTTCAAGGGAACACCAATGCAAGCTGAGAAGGCCGCATGGAGATCCTTGGCATATTTGCCAAGGAAGTCCCTACAGGCGTAGCGAGCAGCAGGCCCGTGTGCACCGGATCCCCTCCCCACAACCCTTCGTTGGGTTTAAATGGGACGCGGGGCATCGAGGAGGCCATTTGCCCCCTTCTCGCCCCGCATCAATGCCTTCTTCCTCCCTGAGCCCTGAGAGAAAGAAACTGCTAGTTCGTCGTCTCCGCCTCCTCTGCCATTGCTACCACTTGCCATTGTCGCCAACACCTCCCACCGCTCGCCTCCTGTCGCCATGGTGGGCAGCTCTTTGTCTAAGAAGAATCAGACGAGCGGGGCATGGCTGGGCAGCGAGGTGAGCGACGAGCACATAAAAGCACTCCGCCACCGCCGGATGCTGCCTCCGGCGTCCCTGGTGACGGAGTGGGTTCCTGGAGCCGAGGCCGCCCCGACGCCGTACGAGGGTGAGATCGTCGTCTTCGACGAGCATTTCTACAGGGGCTTTGGGCTTCCCACGAGCCCTTTCTTCTTCAACTTTCTGACCTTCTTTGGCCTACAACAACATCATCTGGCGCCGAACGCCATCCTACAGCTTGCCGCATTCGTTGTCTTGTGAGAGGGCTTCTTGGGAATCAAGCCCCACCTCGACCTCTGGTAGAGCCTGTATTTCCTTAAGAAGTGGTCCATCCCGATGGACAAGAATGAGGTGGCGAAGCTCGTTGGTGCTCGCCCGATGACGCCGTGCTGGTGCACATTCGGCGCAGTTCTAGCTTCCCACCACTGCCCCTGCAAGAATCTGTCAAGCAGTGGCAGAGGGGCTTCTTCTATGTGAAGAATGCCACCTCCACACGCGACGCCATCCGCATGCCGCCCTTCTCCATCGCGCCTCTGACGGCGAGGAAGAACTGGGGGGCCAACTTCCCGAAGCCGGCTCCCGAGGTGGCACAACTTGGCCAATACCTCGAGAGCCTGTGGACCCGCGGCCTCCGTGGCCGGGAACTGATCACCGTCATGATCGACCACAGGATACTGCTCCTGCAAAGGTGACCCCATCTGTTCTGTCGGATGGGAGGCCGGCGCGACTCATGCCGGCTCTACACCAAGAGCTTCACCGCCGCCGCGGTAGTCAAGGGTGGGAACCAGATCTCCACCGCCCACCTGGACGTCGAAGGGAAGTGGGAGTGGGGGTTGGCTCCCTATGACAGGAGCCATCCTCCCCGAGAGGTGAGTGTCTTGTTTTTCTCTGATATTCTCGAAGCGGTCGTTCCTTCTTGCTGAGCCGGCTGCAAATTTATGTTGCATCAACTTTTCGGGGATCTTTAGAAGCTCCCAGAGCCGGCCCCCGACGTGGAGACATCAGACTCCACGGAGATCGAAGATGAGGGGATGATCGAGCCGTGCTCTGTGGCCTTCGAGGCCTCGGAGGATGCGTCGGAGACGGAGGGCTCCGAGCCGCCTAGTGAGCATCTGAAGTCCTCCCTTGTTGATTGGACGGATGACGATGAAACACTGTCCTCCTCGTCTGATACAGCCTACGAGGAAGGTTCTGACGAGGTGGAGGAGGTCACCAGCCCACCCATGACGCATGGCCGCCGCCTCGAGGTCGAGGCGTCTAATCCTAGCAAGGCGGCCAGGAAGAAGGGCAAGGGTGCCACAACTTCCAGGCCGATCCCCAAGCGCCCCGCAGCAGGCCCCCCATCCAGAGGGAAGGCTGGCGGCTCCAAGAGGCGTCGTGGCGGCCCTAGCAGGAGGCTGGTGCCCATTATGGCGGGGTAAGGATTCATCGCCCCTTTTTTTCGTCAGATGGAGGATGGGTTCCTCAACGCGGTGCTTGGCAGGGACACAGAAGATGTGGAGGAGGATACCGCCTACACCGCCGAGCGAGTCAGCTGGGAAGCAGCCGATGCTACCCGGAAGGCCCTCGAGGATGAGTCCAACCTCCGTTGGTAGGAGGCGGCGAAGAAGAGGGTCGTGAGCCAGCCGCAACCCAATTGGCTCGAGCGGCCAAGGGAGAAGCGATTGAAGGCCCGCCACGACGAAACCAAACAGCCATGCTCACAGGAGCCGGTTCGCGAGGCGGCCTCAGATCGCACAAGGAGGGCTGAGGCGGCCAACCCTTCCAAGCCGGCAGCCTCCCAGGCGGTGAACATTGAGGACGTCCCCGATACACCGAAGAGTGACGCCGGAGATGTGCCGGTGATGGACTTGGAGGCGCCGGAGATGGCCATGGACGCGCCGGACGCGACCATGAACGCGCCAGGATCGGTCGTTCCTCCTCCCGGCATAGGGTCCGAGCCAGCCAGCTTGTCGTCGGAGCCGGCTGCCAACCCGCCGCCTGGAGATGGCACCCTAGCCGTCTTCAACCGAGACCTGGATGCTCCAGGAGCCGGCCCCAGCGCTGGCGGCCTGCCTATGAAGACCTCGCATGCAGCCAACCTCGAGCGTCAAGCGCAGCCTGGTGCCGGGCTCCGCTGTGTTCCGGAGCTACTGGCGATGTTAGCCAGCAGCCGGGACAAGGTGAAGTAGGCCACCCTGGTGGTGCATGGAGACCTGCAGCGTCTTGAGGAGCGAGCCCAGGTGAGTGTGCCATCCGGTTCGTGAATTTTTTTCCGTTTCTTGGACTAGTGGGGGCGCGGCAGCGCACCCACTGGGTGTAGCCCCCGACACCCGGGCCGACCAAGTAATGGTCGGGTCGAATCTCTTTGAGCTTATCTCTTGCCTTTGCTATTTTAGTGGGGGCGCGCCAGTGCACCCACTGGGTGTAACCCTCGAGAGTCGGGCTGGTTAGGAATTAACCAGCTCGAGTCTTACTTTTGCTTTTTCTTTTTTGCTTTTTGCTCGTAGGAGCTTCATGATGCCCGAGTGCAGGTATACAACATGCTGCGGGCACAGCACCAGGGAGCTGATGGACATGTTGCTGCTCTTCAGGTCCGGCTGGGCGAGATCGTCGCGGAGCAGGATGCCGTGCTCGAGATGGCATGACCCCTCCTGCAGTAGCTGGCTCTTCTCTAGTCGGAGAAGAAGGAGCTTGAGTCGGCCCGCCAGGCCGAACAGGTGCAACTGCGCGCCACCCTGCAGGAGAAGGACGACTCTTGTTCAGCCGTTGTGGAGCGTCTCAAGGCGACCCATCTCGATGAGTTGTAGCTCAAAGACGCTACACAAACGAAGAAGGAGGAGACCCTTATCCAGAAGCAGGGTCAGCTGACCAAGGCGCTGGAGAATGCCGTGACTCTCCAGGACGAGATCTCCCGCATGGCTCAAGCGAGCATGAAGTGGGAGCTCAAAATCATGGAGAGTACCCACGAGACCGACAGTTGTTTCGCCCGTAAGTTTCTTTTGATTTTGTCTTGGACTTTTCTTCTTTGTTGTGCTTCTCTTCTTATTTTTCTTCGTGCCCTTTCCCATGTCCCAGAGCACTTCCCTAAGACACGGGAAGCGGCTAAGGCGGCCGTCGAGGTCAGCCGCGAGGAGCGCCGTGCCGCCGGCCAAGAGGTGGAGGCCATCGCTGGCTGGACCATGGAGGAGATCAGCGTGGAGCTCAGGGCCCATCTGCGTGTCCTGGCCGAGTCTGTGGAGCGACTCCAGGGCGTGGGCTTGAGGATGGTGGGGGATATGTGGCCGGAAGCCGTGGAGCCGGCAACGATGAGCCGACTCACCCGCTGGCTTGCTGCTGGAGGAGACCGTCTCGACGCCTGGTGTGCCTCAGCCGCCCGTGCTGGTGCCTACATGACGCTGCGCTTGGGCAGGTCCTGGTATTGCAACCTAGACCTTGGCAAGCTCGTAGAACTACGTGCCGGCTCGTAGGCGGAGCTGCAGGCTGTGGAGGAGCAGCTGCGGGTGAGGGCCAGCGACATCGCTTCATATTCCACCTGGGACGAGCTTAACTTGGAGCGGGTAACGATGACGGCGTGATCCCTGAGGACCTGCACTTACTCCAACCCTATGACGCTAATGGCAGCTCCTAGGAGGAAGCCGACATGGAGGACGACGCCGAATCCAGCAGCGGGGCATATGCCGACTCTGCTAGGGACAGAGCCAGACGCTCTCGTGGAGGAGATGGCGCTGCCGCCTCGGGAGCCGCCGGCGATGGTGAAGCCTCCACCTCAAGAACAGCAGCCGGGGCAACTGGCTAGGCCAGCGCCCCTTAGCCGGTCCTTTTTAAATTTTGTGTTGTCTGTGACAGTCAGTTCCACCCACTGGGGGCGTGTATGAACTTCGGCCGTGGGCCAAGGCTTTTTTGAATGTATATATTCTGTGTTAAATTCGATACGCCATGCGTGTTGCCTTGTGTTTTTGTCCTTTGATTCCTGCTTGACTTCCTTTTCTCCAACTCCCTTACTCCCTCTAGCGTTCGCCTCACCAGCCTGACAGCCGGGAGCCGGTCTATGGCTAGGTCGAGGCTTCCGCCTTTGGGAGTCTGGGACTTAGATTTTTCGAAGCCATCAAGACTTAAAGACTCAAACACAAGCAAGCAGAGGCCGGGTAGAATAAGAATGTAAGAATGATCAAGCGGACCCGAGCCGGCAACCTTTTTGTAGTCTGAACTTTATGTGCCACCAGCCTTACTTCGCGTCGCCTTGCTAGCCGGACAGCTGGGAGCCGGTCTGTGGCTGTTGCGAGATGACCCGGTTTTGATCCGGCGTACACTATGCGTTCTTTCCACAGTGAAGGGGGTCGTTCAGGTCGGCTTAGCGAGCCCCCGAGCTCTGCAAGAGCTTAGGCAAGGGACTCACTCTCGGCGAGTGAAAACTCTGGAATAAGATCATAAAAGATCGAGCGGACCCGAGCTGGCAACCTTTTTGTGATTGAGCTTTCCGTGTAACCGGCCTTACCTGGCATCGCCTCGCTAGCCGAACAGTCGGGAACCGATATATCGTAGAGGCGACCAGGATTTGATCCGGCATACACTATGTGCACCTCTACAAATGAGGAAGTCGTTCAGGATGGCTAGCGAGCCCCCGAGCTCATTCAGAGCCGGTCAGGGGGCTCACTCTTCGTGAGTGAAAACTCTTAGAATGAACCCAAAGGAGGCTTGTTTCAAGCATCGGCTTGAAACACCCTTTTGTATTCATTGGAAATACTGCAACGGGAGGAAGATACATATTTAATGCTCTTTCTATTTTGGGTACTTGCCTTCTAGCAGTAGAATGGTCAAAGCAACGCCGCATTCAATAGGCGTTCCGTGTCCTGACCATAGTCGTCCCTCTTGCGCTTTGATGTCTACTATGCAACCTTCTCCTTGTAGACGTTGTTGGGCCTCCAAGTGTAGAGGTTTGTAGGACAGTAGCAATTTTCCCTCAAGTGGGTGACCTAAGGTTTATCAATCCGCGGGAGGCGTAGGATGAAGATGGTCTCTCTCAAGCAACCCTGCAACCAAATAACAAAGAGTCTCTTGCGTCCCCAACACACCCAATACAATGGTAAACTGTATGGGTGCACTAGTTCGACGAAGAGATGGTGATACAAGTGCAATATGGATGGTAGATATAGGTTTTTATAATCTGAAATTACAAAAACAGCAAGGTAACTAAAATTAAAAGCGAGCACGAACGTTATTGCAATGCGTGGAAACAAGGAATAGGGTTCATACTTTCACCAGTATAAGTTCTCTCAACAATGGTAACATAATTGGATCATATAACTAGCCCTCAACATGCAACAAAGAGTCACTCCAAAGTCACTAATAGCAGAGAACAAATGAAGAGATTATTGTCGGGTACGAAACCACCACAAAGTTATTCTTTCTGATCAATTTGTTCAAGAGTCCGTAGTAAAATACACAAAGCTATTCTTTCTGTTCGATCCATCATAGAGTTCGTACTAGAATAACACCTTAAGACACATATCAATCAAGACCCTAATTTCACCTAGATACACCATTGTCACCTCCTCTATCCGTGGGCATGATTATACGATATGCATCACACAATCTCGGAATCATCTATTCAACCAACACATAGAGCTTCAAAGAGTGCCCCAAATTTCTACCGGAGAGTCAAAACGTGTGCGAACCCATAGGCATAGGTTCCCAATGTCACTAAACCCGCAAGTTGATCACCAAAACATACATCAAATACTCACATGAATATCCCATTGTCACCACATATAGACACGTGCAATACATACATCAAGTGTTCTTAAAGACTCAATCCGATAAGATAACTTCAAAGGGAAAACTCAATTCATTACAAGAAGGGAGAGAGGGAAGAACATCATAAGATCCAACAACAGTAGCAAAGCCCGCGGTACATCGAGATCAAGAAATGTGTACTCCCCCTCGTCATGGAGATCGCCGGGATGATGAAGATGGCCACCGGAGATGGATTCCCCCTCCGGCAGGATGCCAGAACGGGCTCCTGATTTGTTTTTGGTGGCTAAAGAGGCTTGTGGTGGCGGAACTCCCGATCTAGGTTTCTTTTTGGAGGTTTCTGTATTTATAGGAATTTATGGCGGTGGAATCACGTCGGTTGGGCCCACGAGGAGGTCACAAGCCCGCACGATGTGACCAGGGGCGTAGGCCGCGCCCCATGGGCTCGTGACTTCCTCGTGGCTCTTCTGGCCTTCTTCCAAAGCTTCGGGAGTCTCTTTTGGTCCCCAAAAAATCATCGCGAAAGTTTTATTCCGTTTGGACTCCGTTTGATATTCCTATCTGAAAAAGGTCAAAAACAAGGAAAAAACATAAACTGGCACTGGGCTCTAGGTCAATATGTTAGTCCCATAAATAATGTAAAATAGCATATTAATGCATATGAAACATCCAAAGTTGACAATATAGTAGCATGGAACGATCAAAAATTATAGATACGTTGGAGACGTATCAAGCATCCCCAAGCTTAATTCCTGCTCGTCCTCGAGTAGGTAAATGATAAAAACAGAATTTTTGATGTGGAATGTTACCTAACATATATTGTGGCATGAATATTCAGATCCATATGATTCAAAGCAAAAGTTTAATGTTGACATAAGAACAATGATACTTCAAGCATACTAACAAAGCAATCATGTCTTCTCAAAATAACGTGGCCAAAGAATGTTATCCCTACATTATCATATAGTCTGGCTATGCTCCATCTTCCCCACACAATGTATTTAAATCATGCACAACCCGAATATTAGTCAAGAAATTGTTTTCACACTTCTACTTTATCAAACTCGGTCAACTCTCACGCAATACATGAGCGTGAGCCATGGATATAGCACTATAGGTGGAATAGAGTGTGGTGGAGGTTGTGAGGCAAAAAGGTGATGCACTACAGGAATCAGCTTCTTTGCCGTCTGCCATCACATATGGCAAAGAGTAATACATAGACGGCAAAGAGTAATACACAGACGGGAAAGAAAACTCCTGTTGGCAAAAATTCTGCGTCAGCCTACGACGGCATTGTAGCTTCTTTGCCGTCAGCCTCACCGAAGCGGACGGCATAGACCTTTGTCGTCAGCTTTTCATAAGAGCAGTCGGCAAAGAGGTCGAGACGGCAGTGGACAGGCGTTGCCTCCATTAGGGGCTAACGGAGGCTTTGCCATCTGCCTCGCCCTCTTCTTTGTCGTCTGCCTCCACCTCCTCCCCCCTCCACTCTTTGCCGTCTACCTCCACCTCCACTCTTTGTCGTCTTCCTCCACCTCCTCCCCCCACTCTTTGTCATCTGCCTACCCCTCCTCCCCCCTCCTCTATGCCCTCTTCTTTGCCGTCTGCCCCCCCCCCCCGAGGACGCAGATGGCAAAGGGACTATATGGACACCCAGGGAGCATAGGTGGGTGCCATGTGGAACCTTTGCCGTCGGTCAGCTGATGGCAAAGGCCTTTGTCGTCCGTCAGCTGATGGCAAAGGCCTTTGCCATCAGCTGGTAGACGGCAAAGAGCCTATATTGTCACATTTTTGTTTATTTTTTCTATTTTACAGCACATATATATATATATAATTCATAGCACATATATGATAAATAGGTCACAACACATATATGATATACATATAAAGCTCATCAATGCCATTTGTTCATCAACGTACATCCCATATATCAAAAGAACCAACACATACAAAGTTTCATCCATATATACATACATATAGTTGCACATATATTGTTCATCCATATATACATATACATATAGTTCCACATTGTTCATCAACTCAAATAAAAACGGGAACTAAAGCACTCCAATGCCAGCTTCCATGCATGTAGTACATCCAATCTGCAAAATGGGAATAAGAAAGTCAGAAGAAGAAGAACAACAACATATATATGACAAATAATCTAAATTGAAGAAAAAAGAGAAGAAGCAAGAAGAGAAGAAAGAGAAGAGAAAACAAGAATAAGGAGGAGCAGGAGGAGGAGGATGAGGAGAAGGAGAAGGAGGAGGAGGAGGAGAATAGGAGAAGAAGAAGGAGAAGAAGAGGCCTCCTCCTTCTCCTCCTTCTCCTTCTTCTCTTCTTCTTCTTCTCCTCCTTCTTCTCCTTCTCCTTCTCTTCTCTTTCTCTTCTTCTTTTTGTTCTTCCTTCTCATTTCTCCTCTTCTCCTCTTCTTGGAGCTAAATTAGCTAACTATGTCTTTTTGGAGCTAAATGGGCTAATTATCCCATTATAGAGGAAAACAAGCTAAGTATATAATATTAATGAGCTAACCAAGGTTCTTATGCCATTTTGAGCTTATAATGTCTTTTTGGAGCTAAATGGGCAAATTATGTCATTGTTGGGGAAATTAAGGCGAGGAGAATACGAAAGAAGAGAAGAAAGAGGAGGAGGAGGAGAAGAAGAAGAAATAAAGAAGAAGGAGGAGGAGGAGGAGAAGGACTAGAAGGTCCTTGGCCTTCTCCTCCTTCTCCTTCTTCTCTTGTTCTTCTCCTCCTCCTTCTTCTCCTTCTCCTTCTCTTCTCTTTCTCTTCTTCTTTTTGTTCTTCCTTTTCATTTCTCCTCTTCTCCTCTTCTTGGAGCTAAATTAGCTAACTGTGTCTTTTTGGATCTAAATGGGCTAATTATCCCATTATAGAGGAAAACAAGCTAAGTATATAGTATTAATCACTACTGGAATTGAGAAATTTGCCATCTGCCATGCCTTTGCCGTCTGCTGACACATGGCAAAGATTTTCTTTGCCGTCAGCTGGCACAAAGCAGGCGGCAAAGAGGTTGCTGATGGCAAAGGTTTTATTTGCCGTGGGCTAGCTCTTTGCCGTCTGCTGACGCATGGAAAAGGGCCCGGAGGCGGACGACAAAGAAAACCCGGACGGCAAAGGGGGGCTCCCCCTAACGGCCGAAGCCCACCCACCCACCAACCCCTTTGCCGTCCGCCTCCCAGATTCTGTAGACGGCAAAGGGGGGCTCCCCCTAACGGCACCCAACCCCCACCCCCGCTCCCCTAACGACATGCTCCCCCGTCGATCTGCTGTCATCTCGCGCGCGCCCACCGCCGCCGCCCTCCTCCCTGCGGCCTCCTCCCTTCACTGCGGCCTCCTCCCTTCACTGCGCCCGCCGCCCTCCTCCCTTCACTACTCCGGCCCACCGCCGCCACCCTCCTCCCTGCGGCCTCCTCCCTACGGCCCTCCTCCCCACGGCCCTCCTCCCCGCCGTGGACTACCGGCTCTCCCCGCTCCCCTCGTCCCCGCAAAGGGGCGCCACCCCCACGGCCGGAGCTCGCCCGCCCCTCCTCCCACTGCCCTCCTCCCCGCGGCTCTCCTCCCACTGCCCTCCTCCCACTGCCCTCCTCCTCAGTGCCCTCCTCCCAATGCCCTCCTCCCACTGCCCCTCCTCCCACTGCCCTCCTCCCACTGCCCTCCGCCCCGCGGCCCTCCTCCCCGCCGCCGACTACCGACTCTCCCCGCTCCCCTCCTCCAAGCAAAGGGGCACCACTGCAAGTAAATTTTTTTTCTTTTTTTCTTTATTTCTTGTTTTTTCTCAGCTTAAATTGTTCATAGGAGGCTGGATTTTATTACACAGTAAGTTGAAAAGACTGAGTTGGTTATATTATGGAATTCCTTCATGATGATACTTGTGTATTGTTGAAAAGAGTGTAAGTAAGTTGATTCATGTTACCTGTGTATGTTTTAGAAAACAGAAATTAGATAGTTAGTTTATTAGGTAGAAAAAGTAGATAGAGAAGAAAACAATAGATAGAAAAAAACATAGAAGAAAATAAGAGAATAATAAACTAGAGGAAAAAGGAAGAAGAAGAAGAAGAAGAAGAAAGAGGAAAGGAGGAGAAAGATAAAAGAAAGAAGAGGAAGAGTAGGAGGAGGAGAAAGAAGAGAAGAAGAATAATATGATGATCAAGAAGAAGAGGAGATAGGAGAAGAAGAAAGAAAAGGACCCCGACCCCCGACCCCCGGCCCACGACCCCCGACGCCCGACGCCACCAACCCCTGACCCTCGACCCCCGACCTCCGACGCCATTGAGACCCGACTCCCGACCCCCTACGCCCGACACCCCTGACCCCCGACCCCCGAATCCCGACCCCCAACTCCACTAACCCCCGACCCCCGATGCCCGACGCCATTGACCCTCGACTACAGAAGCCACTAACCCTCGACCCTCGACCCCCGACGCCCGACGCCACTGACCCTCGACTCCCGACGCCACTGACCCTCGACCCCCGACCCCCGACGCCCCTGACCCTCGACCCCCGGCCCCCTACCCCCGACCAACGACACCATTGAGCCCCAACCCACGACCCCCGACACCTCTTCGGCCTCTTGTTGACCAAAGAGACCCCAACCCCCGACGCCAGTGATCCTCGACCCCCGACAACACTAACCCCCAACCACCGACACAACTAATCCCCGACCGCCAACGCCACCGACACCCGACACCACCGACCATCGACGCCACCGACACCCGACACCACCGACCATCGCCGCCACTAAGCCGACGGGGTCATAATTTTGTAAATTATGACTTAGGTCACATATTTTCCGATTATGTTAACTATAAAAACATCATATTTGTGTTGATCGGGTGAATTTCAATGTGCAGTTGTTCGACGACCTCCACGTGCGTTGGACGAGCTCCGCCCTTGCGTTTGTTGGTGAGCACAAATGACTTCTCCTCGTACCCCCTTAATTTGCTCTGTCCCGGTCTTCGTGCCATTGAAACTTGCTAGCTATAGGTTTCTTCAAACATGAGTATGCGTGACCAGTATGCGTCTCCCGTTCGAAAGGGCGACATCTATAAATATGCATTTCTTTGCATATTTATAACCGCCATCCTTTCGAATTGTCCAACATTATCCATGGACAGCCCGAGTATGTGTAGATTGGGTTTGTTTTCCCGTATGCTGTGCTCCGGATCCGATGCGGAATTTCGTCAGTGCCTCCCCGTTCTCCGGGTACACATCCTCTCTGCTTATTGCCGAGACGTGTATCAGGAGAACAGCGGGGAGGTGCTGCCAAAATTCTACGTCGCATCTGGAGCAGAGCATGGGAAAACGAACCCAGTCTACACATACTCGGGTGGGATTAGGACCTATCTTTACCTATTAGCGTGTAGGTTGCATGGACGTAATAAAACTGACAAACTTGATTAGCGTATGAATATAGATGATGAATTATATATTTATTTCTTGTGCCCCCATAGATAGCTAGGAAACATGAGTGATCGTGCTTGGATGTACACTGGTCACCCTAGTCAGAAAGACATGACCCATGAATGGTTAACAAAAACCAGGGGGTTTGTGAGAGCCAGATTTGCAAATGCCCAGCATAAAACATGGTGCCCCTGTCCCAACTGCGACAACTGGAAAAAGCAGACAGAGTTTGAAATGGGTAAACACCTGCAGAAGTGGGGTTTTACGCCTAATTATATGGTGTGGACTTTTCATGGTGAGTCTGACCAACGTGCCAGAGCTGAGGTGATTCGTCGTCGCACCGACGAGCATGGTACCGGGATTGAAGACATGGTGCAAGACTTTGATGATGCTCGTGATTCGGACGATGAGATGGAGGAATCTGCAAAGGCCTTCTATGAAATGCTGGAGTCTTCAAAACGTCCTCTCCATGACCAGACTGAGCTTTGTCAGCTGGATGCCATCGCACAAGTAATGGCTCTGAAGGCTCAATTCAACCTAGGCAGAGAATGCTACGACGCGATGATGACGATATTTGGACGCTTTCTACCCAAGGGCCATGTACTGCCTGCAAACCTGTACCAGTCAGAGAAAATCCTCCGTGTACTTAAGATGCCCTATGAGAAGATACATGCCTGTGAGAATGGATGTGCCTTATTTAGGCTTGAGTATGCGGCCTTGAACTATTGCCCCATTTGCAATTCTTCCAGGTATATTGTGGTAGACAACGGCATGGGTGAGAAGAATCAGACCAAAATCCCCATTAGTGTTCTTCGATATATGCCAATCGTACCAAGACTTCAACGTCTTTTCATGGTCGAAGAGACGGCCAGACAGATGACATGGCAAAAATTGGGCAAAAGAACCGAACTAGATCTGGATGGGAACAAGATGCTGGTACACACTTCAGATGGTTTTGCGTGGAGGCACTTCGATGCATTACATAAGGATAAATCGGAAGATCCAAGGCAACCTAGAGTTGCCATCAGCACGGATGGGTTCAATTTGTATGGTATGACGGCAGCGCAATACAGTTGTTGGCCTGTATTTGTCATTCCACTATATTTTCCACCCGGAGAGATTATGAAAAGAAAAAACATATTCCTGACGTTGATAATTCCAGGGCCCAACTATCCGGGGAAGAATATGAATTTCTACATGCAGCCGCTTAAGGATGAGTTGCAAGAAGCCTGGGATAATGGGATCAAGACCTACGACACGGCTACGAAAACAAATTTCAAAATGCATGTGTGGTACATGTACTCGACGCATGATTATCCGGCGTTTGCGCTATTCGCTGGCTGGTGTGTGCATGGAAGGTTCCCGTGCACCACATGCAAGGCAGCTCTTCAGTTCCATTGGCTGCAGGCTGGTCGCAAGTATTCTTGCTTCGACATGTATAGACAATTCCTGGATCCTGACCATAAGTTCAGAAAAGACAAGAAGAATTTCATCAAAGGTGGAGTTGTCAGAAACACTGCACCAGCTGCGTTGACAGGCCAACAGACCCTTGATCAGTTAAACGCTCTCGAGCCTAATCCTTTGCGTCCAGGATACTTCAAAGGGTATAATACAGAACACGCCTGGACTCACAAGTCATGCTTATGGGATCTCCCTTACTTCAAAGACCTCCTTTGCCCACACAACATTGACGTGATGCACACTGAAAAGAATATTGCAGAGGCCATTTATGGTACATTGTTCGGCATAGAGGGGAAGTCAAAAGATAATCCTAAGGCTAGAATCGACCTGGAGGCTCTATGTGATAGACCGTTGCAAAACTTGCGACAACGGAAAGGAAATCAAAGCATAGCGAAGCCAAAGGCATGGTTCAATCTTGAAAGGCCAGCTATGAGGGAAATGCTATTGTGGGTGAAAATGCGGTTGATGTTCCCCGATGGGTATGCTGCGAATCTAAAGAGGGGAGCGAGTCTTGAGAAATTGAAAATATTTGGGCTCAAGAGTCATGATTGGCACATATGGATTGAGCGGGTAATGCCGGTGATGTTGCGTGGCTTTATCCCTGAGGATGAATGGCTAGTACTGGCAGAGCTGAGCTATTTCTTCCATTCTCTTTGTGCGAAAGAACTATCGCCTGGCGTGCTAGATGAAATGGAAGAGTTGGCGCCGGAGTTGATCTGCAAATTAGAAAAGATCTTTCCACTGGGCTTCTTTAATCCAATGCAACATTTGATTTTGCATCTCCCGACCGAGGCAAGAATGGGGGGGGGGCGTTCAAAATCGACGGTGCTACTCAACTGAGAGGATGCAGAAGACGCTTCGAGCTAAGTGTAAAAATAAACGTAGAGTTGAAGCATCGATGGCCGAGGCATTCATTAGTGAGGAGGCGGCAAACTTCGTGACAGCACACTACGAAGCCAAAAATCATCATTTGCATAAACCGAAGCCTCGGTACAGTGATGGCGCTCGAGAAAAAGTTCGATCCAACCTCAGCCTATTCAAAGGTAAGCTCGCACCATCCGGTGCTTCGAAAGGGAAATCGTTGGATGTCGAAGAATGGCGGACCATTTCATTGTATATCTTCACCAACCTAACGAAGTGCGGCCGTACATCGAGTAAGTTCTCGGTAATTTATTGTTCCGCAACTTCTAATTGCTTTGAACTACTCTTATTCTCAGATATTTGATATAGTCGATACGTCGCCAAATTCTCGGATGGAGCGGTCATCGAAAAGGATTCCGTCGAAGAGTATGAGCTTCTCGCAAAGCATGGAGGTGACTATCCCGGTTTCATCTCTTGGTTCAAACAAAGGGTAATTTATTACCATTAAGGGCCCATTTGATTTATTGGTCTAATTTGCGGCTAATGCATCCTTTCTTTCATATTAAACTTGTAGGCTGATGCAGAGTCTATGGACGTCGAGTTGAGACAAGTCGATAATGGTTTTGACTATAAGGTCCGTTCATTTGACAAATACAACATCAACGGGTATCACTTTCGTACCTTTGGCATAAAGCTATCTATGCCCGACCTAAAGACTACAAATTGTTCTGTCTCTGCTATGGGCGAAGGAGACACCGAGTATTATGGAAGAGTTGAAGCAATTTATGAACTTCTATTCTATGGTGAAAACCCACCGACCGTCGTAGTCTTCAAATGTTATTGGTTTGAGCCGAGGGAGACTAGAAGGACTCATGAACATATAGGACTAGTCGAAATCAACCAAAACACCCACTTAGATGTTCCCGATGTCTATATTACGGCTCAACAGGCGACACAAGTTTTCTATCTACCGTGGGCCTGCCAAACTGATCCAAATCTCAAAGGTTGGGATGTCGTTTATGAACTGGCACCACATTTTAGACCAAATACCCTCAATGAAGAGGATTACGAACCTCACATTAACCCAGACACATATGAAGGAGAATTCTTCCAAGAAACACGTATGTCCAAGAAACGTTTCAAGAACCGCTCTACTTCACCCCAGAACATTGAAGTAGAGAGCGACAGTGAATCCGTCTTAACCCCTGAGCCCGAACAGGAAGAGCTGGAAGAAGAAGAGGTTACTGCTGCGGATGACCTGTCACTTCTTGACCGATTACATAATGGTGGCCTTCCACATGTTCTTCGTGATAGTGATGATGATGATGCATTTATTGATGATAGTGATGATCATGATGCATTTGTTGACCCCGAAGCATATATAGACGAGGACGATTGTTATTAGTTCATGTCAGGTATTCAACTATTATACTATATATAAATTTTGAGTTCATGTTAGGTATTCAATTTTTATTAGTCATGTTGGTATTTATGATGATGATACACTTACATTATATACATTTTATTACTCCTGTTTGTATTTATGTTGTACTAATTTCATTTACTCTTTGTCATGACAGGTGTTGAAAGATGGTGGGAAAGGGTCAAAAGCACTCCGTGGCTGCTTCTTTGTCGGCGGGTGATAGGATGGGTACTTCCATTCCTGCCTCGCCTCTTTGGAGAGTGTTGCTCTCTATTTTGCAAGGAGCGCCCCCCGTGAGAGGAGGTCGACCCCCCGCGAAGCCGAGAGGCACTAAAGGTACACGTTGTATTCATGTTGGTATTTATGTTGTACTCATGTTGTATGCATATTGGTATTTATATACATTTTATTACTCATGTTGGTATTTATGTTGTACTAAAGGTACACGTGGCCGCGGGAGAGGTAGCTCTACACAGTCTCCGCCACCACCCCAAGCTGATTTACCTGAGCACAGGACTTCTAGGGTGGATTCGTCTGAGGTGGAGGCTACACGGTCTCCGGTTCACGAGCCTTGGGTCGACGAGCCTTTGACCCACGAGACTCCTATCCCAGAGGCTTCCTTCCAGGCGACTCCGGAGCAAAGCAGGGATGAGGGTACGTCCCAAGAGACCCAGTGGGATACCTGGCCTGAGGCAAGTGGCCATGCTGGTAGCAACGAGGAGCTGGGTGAGGGGGCTACCATGTACCAGCATGGTAGTTCGGGGCTCCCGCTCGTGCCAGCGACCCCCGAGCAGAGGTGGTCGATTAGGCCAAATGGGGACAAGTAAGTTAATTTACTCTTATTTAACCTTTTGCCTTCGGGTTTTCTCAAATATCTAATGTTTTGGCTTTAATTTGTCATACTGTAGGGGTTGGATTGTTGCCAAGGGTGTCCGCAAGCCCAACAGCGTCCTTGGTGTTCTTTGCCGTCAAAACTTCCCAGGGTTTGTTACGTTGCCCGGTCGGGAGCGAGAGGTAGGAATGACCTGGGATCACTACTTGGGTGCCCCGGCCCCGCCGGAGGTGGAGATCGACGGTGTTTTGTGTGACACGAGGGCGGACATGGTGATCCGAAAGTTCTGGGTTATTTCTCTTTCACACAATTGTAAATCAACCATAGCTATTTATTGTACTAATCGGTGTTGTCTCGTTTGCAGACCTACTATAGGTGTGAGGAGGGATACGAGGAGGACGCGGCAAAGGTTATCGAAACCGAATGTCGCCGCCTACTTCAAAACTTTCGGCACGAGGCTCGGGTGCAGGCTGTTCGAGACTACTATGCCACGCTGCGTATAACGCTTGACAAGGCGAAGTGCCGTGATGCTAAGATGGAGAAGGAGCATTAAATGAAGGTAATTACATATTATTAAGGCTTTGTAGTTAGTTTCTTGATTTGGTTCTTACGCGCTCAAATTTCTCTTTATTAACTTAGGTGCCCCCGAGATGGTGTGTGGATAAGATGGATTGTTGGGAGGCCTTGGTGGATCAATGGTGCTCCGAAACGTGGGAGGCCAGCCACAACAACACCAAGGAGAGGCGTGGCAAAATGGTTGGCGTGCCACACCATCAAGGGAGTGTCAACTTAATCCAATTTGGCGAGAACTGGGTATGTGGTTTGCTTCATGCCTCATGCAATTCAATTTTCCTTCTCCTTTACCAATACAATTTTCCTCTCTCTCTCTTTTAGGCGCGTCACAATAAGACGGAGGCACCACATATGTACGACCTGTATGCGATGGCCCATACTGCCTCGTACAAGAAGGTCAAGGCATTCTCTGAGTCTGACCTCGAGCATCCAGAAAACTTCACCAACATCTCCTCCCACGACAAGCTCGTGAAGTACAGAGATCACGGGAAGGCGAGGAAAGGGGAGGACTTTAACCCGAGCGAGGGGCCTATTGATCCAGAGCTGGTGATGATAGCTCGCAACGGGAGGCCCCATGGCTCGATCGCCATTGGAGACGGCCTTATGCGTTGTCCTAGCTCTCTCCGGCAGATAAAGGCATGCCAAACGAGCTCTTGTCCGGAGATAACTCGTCGTGCACGGCCAGTCGAGCTCGCCATCGAGGTTAGTTTAATGGACTCAAATATCTTTCCGCATTATGTTGTGCGTTGGAACCAATATGCTAACAATGAGTTGTGTTGTAGGCTGCTATTCAGAAAGAGAGAGAGGCAATGCAGGCGGCTATGGCGGAGAAGGATAAGGAAATTAGGGAGCTGGAGGAGAGGACGACTGCATTGGTGGAGGCGGAGAGGGCACGGAATGATACGTCTACCAGGGCCATATACGAGCTCTTCGTGGTAAGTTTCTTCTTCATGTTATTTCAAATCTTGCATTTGAATGTCCGTTTCATTAATAAATAAAAAGTTTGACTTGTCGAAACCAAATGTTCAGTCTATGTGCGAGAAGAACGGCCAAGTCCCTCGCCGATGCCAGTCGTTAACGTGGCGGGGACGGTGAGTTTCATTTCAGTGGAGTGATCTTAAGAGTGTCCTCCTGCTAACAACACATTGCAAACGATGTTTGGTGCAGAATATGTCCCGAAACGCATCGCACGACCCTTCTACAATCGAGCCTTCTCCAGGGCAGCCTTCTCCAGGTGAAACAAGCCAGAGCCACCGTGCTTAACCCTAACTTAGGTATGTTATTTCTAGTGTTTTAATAAAAGATAGCTAGATGACATAATTAGCTTAGTTAGCTCCAAAAATACCTATTTAATAAAATATAGCTAGATGACATAGTTAGCTTAGTTAGCTTAGTTAGTTTATTTAGCTTAGTTAGCTTAGTTAGCTTAGTTAGCTTAATTAGCTTAGTTAGCTCCTCCTTCTCCTTCTTCTTCCTCCTTCTCCTTCTCCTTCTTCTTTTCTTCTTCTTCTCCTCTTCCTTCTCCTCCTCCTCCTCCTCCTCCTTCTTTTACTTCTTCTTCTCTTTCTCTTATTCTACGTAGCTTAGACTCATCCAACAAAGCCTAAAATGGATAATTATCCATCTAAATGACATAATTAGCTTAGTTAGCTCCTAAATTGTCTATTTAATAAAAAATGACCTATACTTAGCTAATTATCCTCGAAATGACATAATTAGCTCCAAAAAGGCATTCTTAGCCAATTTAGCCCGAAGAAGGGGACGAGAGGAGAAGAAAGAGGAAAAATGAAAGGAAGGAAGAAGAAGAATAGGAGAAGACGAAGAAGGAGAGGGAGGAGGATAAGAAGAAGGAGGAGGAGGAGAAGAAGGAGAAGGAGCTCCTCCTTCTCCTTCTTCTTCCTCCTTCTTCCTCCTTCTCCTTCTCCTTCTTCTTTTGTTCTTCTTCTCCTCTTCCTTATCCTTCTTCTCCTCCTCCTTCTCCTCCTCCGTCTTTTACTTCTTCTTCTCTTTCTCTTATTCTACGTAGCTTAGACTCATCCAAAAAGCCTAAATTGGCTAATTATCCATCTAAATGACATAATTAGCTTAGTTAGCTCCTAAATGGTCTATTTAATAAAAAATGACCTATACTTAGCTAATTATCCTCGAAATGACATAATTAGCTCCAAAAAGGCATTCTTAGCCAATTTAGCCCGAAGAAGGGGACGAGAGGAGAAGAAAGAGGAAAAATGAAAGGAAGGAAGAAGAAGAAGAGGAGAAGAAGAAGAAGGAGAGGGAGGAGGATAAGAAGAAGGAGGAGAAGGAGGAGAAGTGTAACATCCCAATTTTTCTAATTGGGAATGTTTTACATTGTAGCTAAGCATCTATGCATATTAATTGAAATAAAGTTGGCATTTGAATTCTTTCGACTTTTGTTTTTTGCATTTCTATTTTTCCTCACACGAGAAATGCCCGGGGAAATACTCTCTTGCACGCAAGAGAGAGAGCGGAGGAAAATGACCCTCCAAAGTGCCGACATTTCTGAAATATTGGAGCCAAAAATCCAAAGTTTATTTGCAAAAATATTTGTAAAAATAAAATAAAGCATTTTGAGGAATTTCTAAAAAAAAACATTTTTTTAAAGAATTATTTTTGCTTTGGAAAAATGTTATTCGGGTAGAGGATATTTTTCTGATTTTTTTGGTATATAATACTCCATATTAAATATTTGATTTACTTCCTTTTTATTCCTTTTTATTTTCTGTTTCGGAAAAAGGTTTAAATTAGGAAAGCGTTTTTTTAGGAAACCGCCGCCTGAGCGCGTTTTAAGGCTATGGGCCGAATCCCCCACCACCGGGACCGAATCCCCTAGATTTCGGCCACCTGACCCCTTCGCAGCCCCCTTCCTCCCATTGTCGCGTGGGCCCCCGCCCGACCCCTCTTCCCCCGCGGTCACCCCCCACCTCTCTCCCTTCCTAAACAGAGCCCGACTCCAGCCGAGCTCCCAGGATCACCGGGATCCTCTCGGATCCCCTCTCCCCTTCCTTCCGCAGCCCCCTCCCCGCCTATAAATAACCCCGCCCCCTGCCCGCACCCCGTTCCTCCCACCTCCACGCCAAGCCGCCGCCCCAAGCCCTGCCGCAGACCTCGCCGCCGGAGCACCCGAGGCTAGGCCACTTCGGCCACCCGAGGCAGCCACCCCAGTGCCTCCCTCGGCTCGCCGTCACCACTAGCACGCTCCCCGACCTCGCCACCGCCTCCCCGTCCCGTCGCTGTCGCCGGAGAACCCCCGCAGCCGCCTCCACCACTTTTGGCCACTGCCAAGGCCTCGCCGGAGTTATCCCGCCGGTGAGCCCTCCATCTCCCTCTATGCACCGTTGGATCTAGGACAGACGCGTTAGATTAGTTCTTAGATACCTGTTCGGTTTAGCTCAGAAAACCGTTGATTTTTATTTCACTTAATTATTAGCCAGCAAGTTTCGGATAAAATCGGCCGTTTGCTCCTAACGTTAGCAACATACACCCCCGCAGCCACTCACAGCGCGCCATGTGTAGCCCCCGTCTGTTAGCAAATTAGTTCTTTTTGTTTGTCTAGTTCCAAAAACAACAAAGTTTCTGTTTTGTTTTGGCCATAACTTTTGATCCCGAAGTCAAATGATGATGATTCTTGTTCCAGTAGATTCCAATTTTTCTGTAGTTTTTAAAAACATATAATTTGTCTATGTTTGAAATTTGCAAATATGAATTAGATCAGATTTAGTTTCAACCTTGTTTTGCCTATTCCAGGAGTTCAAAAATGATTTTTAGTTGATTCTTTTTGCTACTGCTTCCTAGTGATTATATCTTACTGTGGTAGAAGTTTCAAAAATTTTAAAGTATTTTTACTGGGGTTTTTAACAGAAACAAGTTTCTGCCTTAGTGACGCGTATTGAATTCTTTTACTTAGGCCTTAGCAAATTCTCACTTGTGATGTTATTTTTACTTGTTGCATGATTGTAGTGCTTCTGGTGTGTTTTGTGTTTGTATCGGTAGATCACCCGGACTGCGAAGCGTGTTACTTAGAAGCGCTCTATCAAAACAACTATCATCAAGGCAAGTCATTTTGATCATGTTATTTTCCTATGTTTTCAATGCATGGTAGTTTCACCTTCTTTGCCCAATTGCATGCTGCCGTACTTGGAAATTTTAGTATAGTTTGTAGTATCATGTGGTAGGCACACAACAACCCCGATACATGGCCCCGGGACGACAATTTTATATTTGCTATGCTTGAGTAGACGGGTTTTTGGTTGAGTGCATAACACGAGTGATGCGAGGTTGATTAAATAATCAAGACCGGTTAAGACAAGATTTTCAAGAACTCGGACGCAATGCAACTCTGGGTGAAGGACGGTTGATCGGCTCCCTAGAGAAACCAGTGGATGGCCTGGGATGCTGGAGACGGCCATGACATCCCGCGGAAAGCTTCACCCAGGCTCGAAGAGACGGACGGAGACTTCAAGACTCAAGGCTTACCTGCACAGCCACAAGTCATTATGGGCTCTGTCTTGGTTGGACAACGCGGCGACTCTGGACATGTGGTGCTAGCAGATGTAGAAGAACGGTAGGAATGGATGGGCACCGACAGGGATTCAGAGGGACCCGTTGAAAGACCATGTTTTGATCATTCGGTCTTCAAACACCCTAAAGTGCGAGGACAAACACGGAGGCGATCAAATCTTGTGGGGAACATGTGCAAAACTCTGCAGAGTGCCCAACCTAATCGATTAGCCGTGTCCACGGTCATGGACAACTTGAGCCGAAGGCATTGAAATTCCCCTGAACTCTCGACACAACTTAACCATGATGTGGGTGTTAACAACTATTCGGGTACGAGAATTGGTTGGCGGAACCATCTCGTTAACAACAAACAATGTAGTAATATTTTGCTTCCAGCCCCTCTTGTTGTAGGATAAAATTGGCTTTATGCAAAACTCATAGCCCCACCGGCCAAATATGCATGTAGAGATAGTTGATTATTATTTTACTCCTCTCTTTGATGACTTGCCGGCATATTCCATATGCTGACCTACACGGCTGCAACGTATCATGTTGCAGAGTACTTTTTCGACCAGGAGTGAGGCTACGATCTACGCTCAGCGACATGCCCTGGAGTCGGATGGACTCGTCTACCTGATGCTTTCGCTAGTCTTCGTTAGATATCTCATGAGATGGCCTTCAGCCACTTTATTGTAATCCTTTATTGTAATAAAGTACTCTTTATGAGATTTCGATTAATAAAGCTGTGTGATTGAACTCTTGAATATATACATTATGTACTGAGTGTGTACCAGCATGATCTTGGGATGGTACGGAAACACCAGAGGCCTGACTCGTCTTGAGTCGGGTCGCTACAGAAATGGTATTCAGAGCACATGCTGACCATAGGACGTAACCTCTAGGAATGGAAAAGCCTCAGGAAGAAAACTATTTTCTTATGTCTATAAATCTTCTATTTCCTCTTCTGATCATTTCTGACTTCTCTCCGATTTTCCAATGTTTTAGATGGCCACCTTCATCCCTGTTAAGTTCACGGAGTTTTGCCAGCCCGACGAAACTATGCCTTTCAGAAAGGAGCTGGTGCAGATCACCAAGGACTTGAGGATTGCTCTGCCGACTATCACAGGGAAGCCGACTTCGTCTTACCCGGAGGATAAAGGATACAGGATCGAGGTGCACGTTCCCGGAAAGACATTCGAGCCGCGCACTGAGCCGGTGGATTTCAAGTTCATCGCACCCAACTGGTTTCTCGGAAGGGACATGGCGATCCATTGTGCACTCGGACGTATCAAGGAAGAGTACAAAGGCTTCCCTATTTCACCAGACCTATTCACCGTATCCCGGAGAAGCGAAGACGGAGAAATCATCTCAAGCAAGACCAAGGACGCTCTCCTGTCTTATGCCCAAACCTTGGAGAAGCACAGCGGGACTCTGGAGCATCGTGTGATCAAAGACGCCAGGAAGATCAAGCAACTGTCACTCCGCGAGCTCGAACTCGAAGAAGCAGCCCGGGAAGCCCACTATGAGCACGAACTGGAGGTGAAGGACTTTCTGGAGCGGATCGAGAAGCTGAAGACTCGAGTTGCATACCTGGAGAAGGAACTGGACATGGGCGAGAACCTTCATCCCGAAGGTGACGTAGCTCCCTTGATCAGCAACGACGAGGACTATGAAGAAAGCTCCACCGAAGGACCCATCACCATGCTTTTCTGAGGAGGACACTTAGACTAGACCACCAAATTTACTTTATCGTTATACGCTTAGGCCGATGTTTAGGATTATCGAATTTTATATCCTCGTGTGAACCTTTGTGATGGTATTGAATAAAATGTGTGGTGTGATCCTTGTTTGTGGCATTTCATATGGGTAGTGTAATTACTCTTAGACCATTGTTCTATGCTAATCTCACCCCTCCACAAACATCAGATGCCTCCGAGACACGCCCCTGAGTCCAACTTTCCGTCGGAACTCACCCAGTTGATCCAGCAACAGAACACCCTGATGCAGCTGATCATCCAAAACCAGAACAATAACAACAACCATCATCCACCCTAGGACGACAATCTCACCCGTTTCCTGAGGTTGAACCCTCTGACTTTCTCCAGCAGCATTGAGCCCATTGTGGCAGAGCATTGGCTCCGCAAGATGGAGCGTGAACTTATCATTGCTGGTTGTACTGAAGCTGAGAAGGTGCGCTTTGCCATGCATCAACTTGAAGGCCCTGCAGCTGCATGGTGGGAGAACTACACCACCACATACCCCATTGCTGGTGTCACTTGGGAGCAATTCAAGCAAGCCTTCCGTACCGCACATGTCTCAGTTGGTGCAATGAGTCTGAAGAAGCGTGAGTTTCAGAACTTACGCCAGGGGAACCGCTCTGTGGCTCAGTATGTCGATGAATTCAGCATGCTCGCCCGTTATGCACCTGGAGATGTGGACAATGATGCGGCCAAGCAGGAAAAGTTCTTGGAGAGACTCAACGATGAGCTGAGCATTCAGTTGACTGTAGCCACCTTCAACAACTATCAGGAGCTGGTGGATAAGGCCCTCATCTTGGAGGGGAAACACCAACAGATGGAGAACCGCAAGCGGAAGTATGGGATTGGAAAGTTCAACTCCGGCACTCAGTAGAAGCCTCGCTACACCCCCTATTCAGGGAATACCGGGACTGGATCCGGTAAGTTTGGAGGACACATTCAGCATAACCACCCAGTGCACAACCATGGAGGCCACAATCATGGAGGAAATGGGAACCACCGCAACAACAGCAACTTCAAGAATGGCGGTATTGGCACTCAGCAGCATTCAGCTCCATCTCAGAAGGATCTGAATCACATCACCTGCTTCAAGTGTCCGAAGACGGGACACTATGCCACTGAATGTCCCTAGAACAAGCAGGGAAATGGAAACGGCAACGGCAACTCTGCATCAAAGAAGCCCAATCCTTTTCCTCGAGCTCAGGTGAATCACATTGATGTTGAAGAGGTCTATGATCACCCCAATACTGTGGTTGGTAAGTTTTTGCTAAATTCACGTCCAGTATTGGTACTTTTTGATTCTGGTGCAACACATTCATTCATATCAAGGGTAGTTGTGGAAAAGTATAGTTTGCCAACTAGAACCCTTAGCCAGCCTATTAAGGTCAGTTCCCGAGGAGGCATGATGACAGCTGGGATAGGATGCCATGCTTTGAGTCTGAACATCGGGAACCATAATTTTCCCACCGACCTCATCGTATTAGAGTCCCAGGGATTGGATGTAATCCTAGGCATGGATTGGTTGGCCAAGTATGAAGGGAATATTGATTGTGCCCTTAAGTCTATTTTGCTCACCACCCCCGAGCAGAAGCGGATTAAGTACGTGTCTCAGCGCCCAACACCGAGTAAGCGAGTAAACTCTCTCACGGGAGTAGTCCAGGAGGAAGTACCGGTTGTACAGGAGTACCCAGATGTATTTCCGGAGGAATTGCCGGGCATGCCACCTGATAGAGAGATTGAGTTCTTGATTGAGCTATTACCCGGAACAGCCCCGATATCCAAGAGACCCTATCGGATTCCCGCAAATGACTTGATAGAAATCAAGAAGCAGATTAAGGAGTTGTTGGACAAAGGGTATATTCGCCCAAGTTCTTCACCTTGGGGATCCCAGTGCTCTTGGTTGAAAATAAGGACAAGTCCTTGAGAATGGTTGTCGATTATCGTGCATTGAATGATGTGACCATCAAGAACAAGTACCCCTTGCCGATGATCAATGATCTATTTGATCAGTTAGTTGGAGCTCGCATATTCTCAAAGATCGATCTTCGATCCGGGTATCATCAGTTGAAGATTCGTGAACAGGATATACCCAAGACAACCTTCACCACTCAGTATGGCTTGTATGAGTACACGGTCATGTCATTTGGACTAACTAATGCTCCGGCATATTTTATGAATCTGATGAACAAGGTATTTATGGAATACTTGGACAAGTTTATCGTGGTGTTCATCGATGACATACTGATATTCTCCAAGAACGAAGAGGAACACAAGGAACATCTGCGTCTAGTTCTGGAGAAGCTTAGAGAGCATAAGCTATATGCAAAATTTAGCAAATGTGAGTTTTGTTTGAAGGAAGTCGGATTCCTCGGACACGTTATCTCAGGAGAAGGAATAGCAGTGGACCCTGCCAAGGTCGCAGCAGTCACTGAATGGGTAGCACCCACTTCAGTCAAGGAGATCCGCAGTTTCCTCGGACTTGCCGGATATTACCGGAGGTTCATTGAGAATTTCTCAAAGATCGCCAAGCCCATGACAGAGTTGTTGAAGAAGGAATCCAAGTACGTTTGGACTGAGGAATGTGAAACCAGTTTTCAAGAGCTGAAGAAACGTCTTGTTACAGCCCCAGTGCTGATATTGCCGAACATTCCGAAGGACTTCCAGGTTTACTGTGACGCTTCTCGTCAAGGACTTGGAGGAGTGCTCATGCAAGAAGGTAAAGTTGTAGCATATGCATCCAGGCAGCTCAGACCTCATGAGTTGAATTATGCCACGCATGACTTGGAACTAGCAGCCGTAGTGCACGCTCTCAAGACCTGGAGACATTTCCTGATTGGAAATAGTTGTGATGTTTACACTGATCACAAGAGCCTGAAATATATCTTCACGCACAAGGAGTTGAACCTCAGAGAGAGGCGATGGCTAGAGTTGATCAAGGACAATGACATGAGATTGCATTATCACCCAGGCAAGGCAAACGTTGTAGCCGATGCGTTGAGCCGCAAGAGTTATGTGAACACACTCACAGCTGGAGGGTTACCCCAGGAGTTAGTCGATGACCTCCGGGAGCTCAAAATGGAAATAGTTCCAAGAGGATTTGTTGCCACACTAGAAATTCAGTCCACCTTGACCGAAAAGATCCGCGAGGCACAGAAATCAGACAAGGAGATAGATGAGATTAAGTAGAAAGTGGAAGACGGGAAGGCTAAAGGATTTCGTGAGGATGAACACGGAACTTTATGGTTTGAGGATCGCATCTATGTGCCCAATGATCCCGAACTCAGGAAGTTGCTACTTCAGGAGGCCCATGATTCCCCGTACTCGATACACCCCGGCAACACCAAGATGTATCTGGATCTGGAAGAAAGTTTCTGGTGGACAGGATTGAAGAAAGACATTGCCGAGTTCGTAGCAATATGCGATGTTTGTCAGCGAGTAATAGCCGAGCATGAGAAGCCAGCAGGTTTGCTCCAACCTCTGCCGATACCCGAGTGGAAATGGGAAAAGCTTGGTATGGACTTCATCACAGGATTACCCAGGACCCGTTCTGGCTATGATTCTATTTGGGTTGTGGTCGATCGTTTGACCAAGGTAGCTCACTTCATTCCGGTGAAGACTACGTAGACGAGTGCCAAGCTGGCCAAGATATATATGACGAGGATCGTATGTCTGCACGGAGTACCGAAGAGCATTGTGTCAGATAGAGGGACTCAGTTCACATCCAAATTTTGGCACCAACTGCATGAAACCTTGGGAACGAGATTGGAGTCCAATACAGCTTTTCACCCACAGACAGATGGACAAACCGAGAGAGTCAATCAGATTCTCGAGGACATGTTGAGAGCTTGCGCACTAGACTATGGGTCTAGTTGGGATGACAATTTGCCTTATGCCGAGTTCTCATACAACAACAGCTACCAGACCAGTCTGAAGATGGCCCCTTTCGAGGCTCTATACGGAAGGAGGTGCAGAACACCGTTGATGTGGGATGGAGTTGGAGACCGACAACTTTTTGGTCCCGACCTTATCCGAGATTCTGAAGAGAAGGTCAAGATAATTCGTGACCGACTCAAGATAGCTCAGTCCAGGCAGAAGAGTTATGCTGACAGCAAACGCAAGGAAGTAACATATGAAGTGGGAGACCGAGCATATCTTCGGGTGTCTCCACTTCGAGGAATCAAGAGATTTGGTGTGAAAGGAAAGTTAGCACCCTGTTTCATTGGCCCCTACAAAATTCTTGAGCGTAGAGGCGAAGTTGCATATAAACTGGAACTGCCGGAAGGATTGTCTGGAGTTCATGATGTCTTCCATGTTTCCCAGTTGAAGAAATGCCACGCTGAGATGGCCGATGTTCCGTTGAGAGATACAATGCCCCTAGAGGCCATACAGCTTGACAGTGATCTGACGTATGAGGAGAAACCCGTCAGGATTCTCAAGACTGCCAACAGAGTTACCCGCAGCAAGATCATCAAGTTCGGCAAGGTGTTGTGGAGCCACCACACCGAGGAAGAAGCCACCTGGGAACGAGAAGAGGATCTTCGTCGAGACCACCCGCACCTATTTTCTAGCCAACCCGAATCTCGAGGGCGAGATTCATCTTAAGGTGGGTAGGTTTGTAACATCCCAATTTTCCTAATTGGGAATGTTTTACATTGTAGCTAAGCATCTATGCATATTAATTGAAATAAAGTTGGCATTTGAATTCTTTCGACTTTTGTTTTTGCATTTCTATTTTTCCTCACACGAGAAATGCCCGGGGAAATACTCTCTTGCAGGCAAGAGAGAGAGTGGAGGAAAATGACCCTCCAAAGTGCGGACATTCCTGAAATATTGGAGCCAAGAAATCTAAAGTTTATTTGAAAAAATATTTGCAAAAAGAAAATAAAGCATTTTGGGGAATTTCTGAAAAAAAACATTTTTTTAAAGTTTTTATTTTTGCTTTGGAAAAATGTTATTCGGGTAGAGGATATTTTTCTGATTTTTTTGGTATATAATACTCCATACTAAATATATGATTCACTTCCTTTTTATTCCTTTTTATTTTGTGTTTCAGAAAAAGGTTTAAATTAGGAAAGCGTTTTTTTTAGGAAACCGCCGCCTGAGCGCGTTTTAAGGCTATGGGCCGAATCCGCCACCACCGGGACCGAATCCCCTAGATTTCGGCCACCCGACCCCTCCGCAGCCCCCTTCCTCCCACTGCCGCATGGGCCCCCGCCCGACGCCTCTTCCCCCGCGGTCACCCCCCACCTCTCTCCCTTCCTAAACAGAGCCCGACTCCAGCCGAGCTCCGAGGATCACCGGGATCCTCTCGGATCCCCTCTCCCCTTCCTTCCGCAGCCCCCTCCCCGCCTATAAATAACCCCGCTCCATGCCCGCACCCCGTTCCTCCCACCTCCACGCCAAGCCGCCGCCCCAAGCCCTGCCACAGACCTCGCCGCCGGAGCACCCGAGGCTAGGCCACTTCGGCCACCCGAGGCAGCCACCCCAGTGCCTCCCTCGCCTCGCCGTCACCACCAGCACGCTCCCCGACCTCGCCACCGCCTCCCCGTCCCATCTCCGTCGCCGGAGAACCCCCGCAGCCGCCTCCACCACTTTCGGCCACTGCCAAGGCCTCGCCGGAGTTATCCCGCCGGTGAGCCCTCCATCTCCCTCTATGCACGGTTGGATCTAGGACGGACGCGTTAGATTAGTTCTTAGATACCTGTTCGGTTTAATTCAGAAAACCGTCGGTTTTTATATCACTTAATTATTAGCCAGCAAGTTTCGGTTAGAACTCGGCCGTTTGCTCCTAACGTTAGCAACATACACCCCCGCAGCCACTGACAGCGCGCCATGTGTAGCCCCCGTCTATTAGCAAATTAGTTCTTTTTTCTGTCTAGTTCCAAAAACAGCAAAGTTTCTGTTTTGTTTTGGCCATAACTTTTGATCCCGAAGTCCAATGATGATGATTCTTGTTCCAGTAGATTTCAATTTTTTCTGTAGTTTTTATAAACATATAAATTGGCTATGTTTGAAATTTTCAAATACGAATTAGATCAGATTTATTTTAAACCTTGTTTTGCCTATTCCAGGAGTTCAAAAAATGATTTTTAGTTGATTCGTTTTGCTACTGCTTCCTAGTGATTATATCTTACTGTGGTAGAAGTTTAAAATTTTTTAAAGTATTTTTACTGGGGGTTTTAACAGAAACAAGTTTCTGCCTTAGTGACGCGTATTGAATTCTTTTACTTATGCCTTAGCAAATTCTCACTTGTGATGTTATTTTTACTTGTTGCTTGATTGTAGTGCTTATGGTGTGTTTTCTGTTTGTATCGGTAGATCACCCGGAGTGCGAAGCGTGTTACTTAGAAGCGCTCGATCAAGACAACTATCATCAAGGCAAGTCATTTTGATCATGTTATTTTCCTATGTTTTTAATGCATGGTAGTTTCACCTTCTTTGCCCAATTGCATGCTGCCTAGGTACTTGGAAATTTTAGTATAGTTTGTAGTATCATGTGGTAGGCACACAACAACCCCGATACTTGGCCCCGGGACGACAATTTTATATTTCCTATGCTTGAGTAGACGGGTTTTCGGTTGAGTGCATAACACGAGTGATGCGAGGTTGATTAAATAATCAGGACCGGTTAAGACAAGATTTTCAAGACCTCGGACGCAATGCAACTCTGGGTGAAGGACGGTTGATCGGCTCCCTGGAGAAACCAGTGGATGGCCCGGGATGCTGGAGACGGCCATGACATCCTGCGGAAAGCTTCACCCAGGCTCGAAGAGCCGGACGGAGACTTCAAGACTCAAGGCTTACCTGCACAGCCACAAGTCATTATGGGCTCTGGCTTGGTTGGACAACGCGGTGACTCTGGACAGGCGGTGCTAGCAGATGTAGAAGAACGGTAGGAATGGATGGGCACCGACAGGGATTTAGAGGGACCCGTTGAAAGACCATGTTTTGATCATCCGGTCTTCAAACACCCTAAAGTGCGAGGACAAACACGGAGGCGATCAAATCTTGTGGGGAACGTGTGCAAAACTCTACAGAGTGCCCAACCTAATCGATTAACCGTGTCCACGGTCATGGACAACTTGAGCCGAAGGCATTGAAATTCCCCTGAACTCTCGACACAACTTAACCATGATGTGCGTGTTAACAACTATTCGGGTACGAGAATTTGTTGGCGGAACCATCTCGGTAACAACAAACAATGTAGTAATATTTTGCTTCCAGCCCCTCTGTTTGTAGGATAAAATTGGCTTTATGCAAAACTCATAGCCCCACCGGCCAAATATGCATGTAGAGATAGGTGATTATTATTTTACTCCTCTCTTTGATGACTTGCCGGCATATTCCATATGCTGACCTACACGGCTGCAACGTATCATGTTGCAGAGTACTTTTCCGACCAGGAGTGAGGCTACGATCTACGCTAGCGTCATGCCCTCGAGTCGGATGGACTCGTCTACCTGATGCTTCCGCTAGTCTTCGTTAGATATCTCATGAGATGGCCTTCCGCCACTTTATTGTAATCCTTTATTGTAATAAAGTACTCATTATGAGATTTCGATTAATAAAGCTGTGTGATTGAACTCTTGAATATATACATTATGTACTGAGTGTGTACTAGCATGATCTTGGGATGGTACGGAAACACCAGAGGCTTGACTCGTCTTGAGTCGGGTCGCTACAAGAAGAAGGATAAGGAGCTCCTCCTTCTCCTTCTTCCTCCTCCTTCTTCCTCCTTCTCCTTCTCCTTCTTCTTTTCTTCTTCTTCCCCTCTTCCATCTCCTTCATCTCCTCCTCCTTCTTTTACTTCTTCTTATCTTTCTCTTATTCTACGTAGCTTAGACTCATCCAACAAAGCCTAAATTGGCTAATTATCCATCTAAATGACATAATTAGCTTAGTTAGCTCCTAAATGGTCTATTTAATAAAAATGACCTATACTTAGCTAATTATCCTCGAAATGACATAATTAGCTCCAAAAAGGCATTCTTAGCCAATTTAGCCCGAAGAAGGGGACGAGAGGAGAAGAAAGAGGAAAAATGAAAGGAAGGAAGAAGAAGAAGAGGAGAAGAAGAAGAAGGAGAGGGAGGAGGATAAGAAGAAGGAGGAGAAGGAGGAGAAGAAGGAGAAGGAGCTCCTCCTTCTCCTTCTTCTTCCTCCTCCTTCCTCCTTCTCCTTCTCCTTCTTCTTTTCTTCTTCTTCTTATCTTCCGTCTCCTTCTCCTCCTCCTCCTTCTTTTACTTCTTCTTCTCTTTCTCTTATTCTACGTAGCTTAGACTCATCCAACAAAGCCTAAATTGGCTAATTATCCATCTAAATGACATAATTAGCTTAGTTAGCTCCTAAATGGTCTATTTAATAAAAAATGACCTATACTTAGCTAATTATCCTCGAAATGACATAATTAGCTCCAAAAAGGCATTTTTAGCCAATTTAGCACGAAGAAGGGGACGAGACGAGAAGAAAGAGGAAAAATGAAAGGAAGGAAGAAGAAGAAGAGGAGAAGAAGAAGAAGGAGAGGGAGGAGGATAAGAAGGAGGAGAAGGAGGAGAAGAAGGAGAAGGAGCTCCTCCTTCTACTTCTTCTTCCTCCTTCTTCCTCCTTCTCCTTCTCCTTCTTCTTTTCTTCTTCTCCTCCTCTTCCGTCTCCTTCTCCTCCTCCTCCTCCTCCTTCTTTTACTTCTTCTTCTCTTTCTCTTATTCTATGTAGCTTAATTAGACTCGTCCAACAAAGCCTAAATTGGCTAATTATCCATCTAAATGACATAATTAGCTTAGTTAGCTCCTAAATGGTCTATTTAATAAAAATGACCTATACTTAGCTAATTATCCTCGAAATGACATAATTAGCTCCAAAAAGGCATTCTTAGCCAATATAGCCTGAAGAAGGGGACGAGAGGAGAAGAAAGAGGAAAAATGAAAGGAAGGAAGAAGAAGAAGAAGGAGAGGAAGGAGGATAAGAAGAAGGAGGAGAAGGAGGAGAAGAAGGAGAAGGAGCTCCTCCTTCTCCTTCTTCTTCCTCCTTCTTCCTCCTTCTCCTTCTCCTTTTTCTTTTCTTGTTCTTCTCCTCTTCCGTCTCCTTCTCCTCCTCCTCCTCCTCCTCCTTCTTTTACTTCTTCTTCTCTTTCTCTTATTCTACGTAGCTTAGACTCATCCAACAAATCCTAAATTGGCTAATTATCCATCTAAATGACATAATTAGCTTAGTTAGCTCCTAAATGGTCTATTTAATAAAAAAATGACCTATACTTAGCTAATTATCCTCGAAATGACATAATTAGCTCCAATAAGGCATTCTTAGCCAATTTAGCCCGAAGAAGGGGACGAGAGGAGAAGAAAGAGGAAAAATGAAAGGAAGGAAGAAGAAGAAAAGGAGAAGAAGAAGAAGGAGAGGGAGGAGGATTAGAAGAAGGAGGAGAAGAAGGAGAAGGAGCTCCTCCTTCTCCTTCTTCTTCCTCCTTCTTCCTCCTTCTCCTTCTCCCCCTTCTTTTCTTCTTCTTCTCCTCTTCCATCTCCTTCTCCTCCTCCTCCTCCTCCTTCTTTTACTTCTTCTTCTCTTTCTCTTATTCTACGTAGCTTAGACTCATCCAACAAAGCCGAAATTGGCTAATTATCCATCTAAATTACATAATTAGCTTAGTTAGCTCCTAAATGGTCTATTTAATAAAAAATGACCTATACTTAGCTAATTATCCTCGAAATGACATAATTAGCTCCAAAAAGGCATTCTTAGCCAATTTAGCCCAAAGAAGGGGACGAGAGGAGAAGAAAGAGGAAAATTAAAGGAAGGAAGAAGAAGAAGAGGAGAAGAAGAACAAGGAGAGGGAGGAGGATAAGAAGGAGGAGAAGGAGGAGAAGAAGGATAAGGAGCTCCTCCTTCTCCTTCTTCTTCCTCCTTCATCCTTCTTCTCCTTCTCCTTCTTCTTTTCTTCCTCTCCTCTTCTGTCTCCATCTCCTCCTCCTCCTCCTCCTCCTCCTTCTTTTACTTCTTCTTCTCTTTCTCTTATTCTACGTAGCTTAACTAGACTCATCCAATAAAGCCTAAATTAGGCTAATTATCCATCTAAATGACATAATTAGCTTAGTTAGCTCCTAAATGGTCTATTTAAGAAAAATGACCTATACTTAGCTAATTATCCTCGAAATGACATAATTAGCTCAAAAAAGGCATTCTTAGCCAATTTAGGCCGAAGAAGGGGACGAGAGGAGAAGAAGAAGAAAAATGAAAGGAAGGAAGAAGAAGAAGGAGAGGGAGGAGGATAAGAAGAAGGAGGAGAAGGAGGAGAAGAAGGAGAAGGAGCTCCTCCTTCTCCTTCTTCTTCCTCCTTCTCCTTCTCCTTTTTCTTTTCTTGTTCTTCTCCTCTTCCGTCTCCTCCTCCTCCTCCTCCTCCTTATTTTACTTCTTCTTCTCTTTCTCTTATTCTACGTAGCTTAGACTCATCCAACAAAGACTAAATTGGCTAATTATCCATCTAAATGACATAATTAGCTTAGTTAGCTCCTAAACGGTCTATTTAATAAAAAATGACCTATACTTAGCTAATTATCCTCGAAATGACATAATTAGCTCCAAAACGGCATTCTTAGCCAATTTAGCCCGAAGAAGGGGACGAGAGGAGAAGAAAGAGGAAAAATGAAAGGAAGGAAGGAAGAAGAAGAGGAGAAGAAGAAGAAGAAGAATGAGAGGGAGGAGGATAAGAAGAAGGAGGAGAAGGAGGAGAAGAAGGAGAAGAAGGAGAAGGAGCTCCTCCTTCTCCTTCTTCTTCCTCCTTCTTCCTCCTTCTCCTTCTCCACCTTCTTTTCTTCTTCTTCTCCTCTTTCGTCTCCTTCTCCTCCTCCTCCTCCTCCTCCTTCTTTTACTTCTTCTTTTCTTTCTCTTATTCTACGTAGCTTAGACTCATCCAACAAAGCCTAAATTGGCTAATTATCCATCTAAATGACATAATTAGCTTAGTTAGCTCCTAAATGGTCTATTTAAGAAAAATGACCTATACTTAGCTAATTATCCTCGAAATGACATAATTAGCTCCAAAAAGGCATTCTTAGCAAATTTAGCCCGAAGAAGGGGACGAGAGGAGAATAAAGAGGAAAAATGAAAGGAAGGAAGAAGAAGAAGAGGAGAAGAAGAAGAAGGAGAGAGAGGAGGATAAGAAGAAGGAGGAGAAGGAGGAGAAGAAGGAGAAGGAGCTCCTCCTTCTCCTTCTTCTTCCTCCTTCTTCCTCCTTCTCCTTCTCCTTCTTCTTTTCTTCTTCTTCTCCTCTTCCGTCTCCTTCTCCACCTCCTCCTCCTTTTACTTCTTCTTCTCTTTCTCTTATTCTACGCAGCTTAATCAGACTCATCCAACAAAGCCTAAAATGGCTAATTATCCATCTAAATGACATAATTAGCTTAGTTAGCTCCTAAATGGTCTATTTAATAAAAAATGACCTATACTTAGCTAATTATCCTCGAAATGACATTATAAGGCTTACGTAGCTGCAACATGACCTATTCCCCCTAACTTAGGTATTAAATGGCCTATAATTAGCCTAGCTAGATCAAAAATGGCTTAATAAGCATAGTTTGCTCCGGAATGACCAATTTTACCCAAGTTAGCTCTGAAACGACCTATAGTTAGCTAGGGTTCCACCTAAATGACATAATTAGCTTAGTTAGCTCCTAAATGGTCTATACTTAGCTAATTTCTCTCCGAAATAACCTATATATAAACTACTTCATCTAGTATTATTCTTCTAACTTTCTTATTTGTCATTTTGCAGATTACCTTCACTTCACGGGAAGCTTGGAAAATATTGATGGAATGCTTGAAGATGATTTCTTGTACCATGGGTTGTATTGAAACTATTATAGTATATGAATATATGAAACTTTGTATGCACGTGGATGAAACTGGTGTAATATATGAAACTTTGTATGCACGTGGATGCAACTTGAAAGCTGGATATAAGAGGTTATTTTAATATGGTTATGAGTACGGAAAGGAATTTATATATATATATTTATTATTTTTAAAAATGCTGGATATAACAAAAAATAAATAAAAAAGGGGTTGGTTCCCCTCTTTGCCGTCTACCCCCACATGGCAAAGGGGGGGAGGTAGACGGCAAAGGGGGGAATCTGCCCCCTCTCTCTCCCCTCTTTGCCGTCTGCCCCCACATGGCAAAGGGGGGGAGGCAGATGGCAAAGGGGGGAATCTGCCCCCTCTCTCTCCCCTCTTTGCCGTCTGCCCCCACATGGCAAAGGGGGGGAGGCAGACGGCAAAGGGACGAGGCTTGCCGTTAACACTTAACGGGGACGTTGCACCCTTTGCCGTCCCAGTTAATTTTCCGTCTGCCCACTCATGGCAAAGATTCTTTGCCGTCCGCTTTGGGAAAGCTGACGACAAAGAACCTCTTCACCGGATTTTTTTTACCGTCTACTTTGTCGTCTGCTGAGCGACGGCAAAGCCTTTGCCGTCCGTGGTTGCACCCTTTGCCGTCCGCTTTGGCAGACGGGAAATTTATGAATTTCAGTAGTGTAATGAGCTAACCAAGGTTCTTATGCCATTTTGAGCTTATAATGTCTGTTTGGAGCTAAATGGGCTAATTATGTCATTGTTGGGCAAATTAAGCCAGGAGAATTTGAAAGAGGAGAAGAAAGAGGAGGAGGAGGAGAAGAAGAAGAAATAAAGAAGAAGGAGGAGAAGGAGGAGGAGGAGGAGAAGGACTAGAAGGTCCTTGGCCTTCTCCTCCTTCTCCTCCTCCTCCTCCTTCTTCTCTTCTTCTCCTCCTCCTCCTTCTTCTCCTTCTCCTTCTCTTCTCTTTCTCTTCTTATTTTTGTTCTTCCTTTTCATTTCTCCTCTTCTTGGAGCTACATTAGCTAACTATGTCTTTTTGGAGCTAAATGGGCTAATTATACCATTATAGAGGAAAACAACCTAAGTACATAATATTAATGAGCTAACCAAGGTTCTTATGCCAGTTTGACATTATAATGTCTTTTTGGAGCTAAATGGGCTAATTATGTCATTGTTGGGGAAATTAAGGCAAGGAGAATATGAAAGAGGAGAAGAAAGAGGAGGAGGAGAAGAAGAATAAGAAATAAAGAAGGAGAAGAAGGAGGAGGAGGAGGAGAAGGACTATAAGGTCCTTGGCCTTCTCCTCCTTCTCCTCCGCCTCCTCCTCCTCCTCCTCCTTCTTCTCTTCTTCTTCTCCTCCTCCTTCTTCCGCTTCTCCTTCTCTTCTCTTTCTCTTCTTCTTTTTGTTCTTCCTTTTCATTTCTCCTCTTCTCCTCTTCTTGGAGCTAAATTAGCTAACTATGTCTTTTTGGAGCTAAATGGGTAATTATCTCATTTTAGAGGAAAACAAGCTAAGTATATAATATTAATGAGCTAACCAACGTTCTTATGCCATTTTGAGCTTATAATGTCTTTTTGGACCTAAATGGGCTAATTATGTCATTGTTGGGGAAATTAAGGCAAGGAGAATATGAAAGAGGAGAAGAAAGAGGAGGAGGAGAAAAAGAAGAAGAAATAAAGAAGAAGGAGGAGAAGGAGGAGGAGGAGAAGGACTAGAAGGTCCTTGGCCTTCTCCTCCTTCTCCCCTCCTCCTCCTCCTCCTCCTTCTCCTTCTTCTCTTCTTCTTCTTCTTCTTCTTCTTCTTTCTTTTCATTTTTTCTATTTCTTCTCCTCTTCTCCTCTTCTTGGAGCTCAATTCGCTAACTATGGCTTTTTGGAGCTATATGGGCTAATTATCCCATTTTAGAGGAAAACGAGCTAAATATATAATATTAATGAGCTAACCAAGGTTCTTCTGGCATTTTGAGCTTATAATGTCTTTTTGGAGCTAAATGGGCTAATTATGTCATTCTTGGGAAAATTAAGGCAAGGAGAATATGAAATAGGAGAAGAAAGAGGAGGAGGAGAATAAGAATAAATAAAGAAGACGAAGGAGAAGGAGGAGGAGGAGGAGAAGGACTAGAAGGTCCTTGGCCTTCTCGTCCTTCTCCTCCTCCTCCTCCTCCTTCTCCTTCTTCTCTTCTTCTTCTTCTTCTTCTTCTTCTTCTTTCTTTTCATTTTTTCTAGTTCTTCTCCTCTTCTCCTCTTCTTGGAGCTCAGATAGCTAACTATGTCTTTTTGGAGCTATAAGGGCTAATTATCCCATTTTAGAGGAAAACAAGCTAAGCATATAATATTCATGAGCTAACCAAGGTTCTTATGCCATTTTGAGCTTATAATGTATTTTTGGAGCTAAATGGGCTAATTATGTCATTGTTGGGGAAATTAAGGCAAGGAGAATATGAAAGAGGAGAAGAAAGAGGAGGAGGAGAAGAAGAAGAAGAAATCAAGAAGAAGGAGGAGAAGGAGGAGGAGAAGGACTAGAAGGTCCTTGGCCTTCTCCTCCTTCTCCTCCTCCTCCTCCTTCTCCTTCTTCTCTTCTTCTTCTTCGTCTTCTTTCTTTTCATTTTTCCTATTTCTTCTCCTCTTCTTGGAGCTCAATTAGCTAACTATGTCTTTTTTGAGCTATATGGGCTAATTATGCCATTTTAGAGGAAAACAAGCTAAGAATATAATATTCATGAGCTAACCAAGGTTCTTATGCCATTTTGAGGTTATTATGGCATTTTGGAGCTAAAGGGGCTAATTATGTCATTGTTGGGGAAATTAAGGCAAGGAGAATATGAAAGGAGAAGAGAAACTTGCCGTAGTGGTCATCAAGGAGGAGAAACACCACGGTTGCTCGCGGCGGCTTCGTTTGGAGACGTTTGCCCTGGAGAAGGGTCGTGCGATGCCGCTCGGGAGTTATTCTATAGAATAGATATTTTGCAATGTCTCAGTTAGCATGATGACACTCAATTATTAATACTAGTTTATAATGAAACTCACCGTGCCAATCAAAGAGAAGACGGGCATCGGCGGAGGGACTTGACTGCTCTTCTCGCACAGACCCTGAAGAGTGGCTCGTATTAGTTAGTAATGAAACAGACATTACACACATGATTTGGCTAATGTGAAAAAAACTTACCACAAAAAGCTCGTACAGGGCCCGTTGACCCGCCTCATTCCGGGCCCTCTCCTCCTCAATCAATCGTGCCATGGTCTGGTTCCTCTCATCACGAGTAGCCTGAAGAGCAGCCTGGCTTGCCATTCTCTCTTTCTCAAGAGCAGCCCGGTTTGCCGCTCTCTCTTTCTGAACAGCAGCCTAAAACACCATTCCTCGTTGCCATAGTAATGATCTATGGTGACACACATAATGAAATGGATGAAAGTTTTCTTAGTCCGTACAACTAACCTCGATGGCAAGATCGATCGGCCGTGGATGACACGTTATCTCAGGACAGCTGCTCAACTGGCGCGCCTTGATCTCCGGGAGAGTGAGTGGACAACGTATTATCCCATCTCCAATGGCTATCGAGCCATGGGGCCTCCCGCCACCAGATATCATCACCAGCTCTGGATCCAAAGGTTCCTGGCTCGGGTTAAAGTCATCCCCTTTCGTAGCCTTCCCCGTGTCCCTGTATGTCACGAGCTTGTGGTGGGATGATATGTTGGTGAAGTTATTTGGATCATCCAGGTCAGACTCACAGAATGCCTTCGCCTTCTTGTACGAGGCAGTATGGGCCATGCCATAAAGGTCGTACAAGTGTGGCATCTCCGTCTTATTGTGATGCGCCTAAAAGAGAGGAACAAAATATTAGCATGAAGGATGAATTGCATGAATCATGAAGTAAATCACATACCCAGTTTCGTCCGAACTGAAGTAAGTTGGCGTTGCCTTGATGGTGTGGCACACCAACCATTTGGCTACGCCGATCCTTCGCATTGTCGTGGACGGGTCGCCAGTTGCATGTGCACCACTCATCAACCAACGCCTCCCAACAATCCATCTTATCCGCACACCATCCCGGGGCACCTATAAGTTATTAGAAAGAATTTTGAGCGCTACGCCTATGAATGAAATCAAGAAAACTACGTAGAAGGACTTAAGAATAGGTAATTACCTTCATGTATTGCTCCTTCTTCAGAAACTTTGCGCGGCAATCCTTCTTCTGCTTCTTAATACCATGTGTGGCGTAGTAGTCTCAAATAGCCTGCGGTCGAGCCTCGTGGCATAAGTTCTGTAGTAACCGCCTACACCTGGCCTCAAGAACCTTGGCCGCCTCCTCCTCATATCCATCCTCACACCTATAGAAGGTCTGCAATCAAACGTGAAAACACCGATTAGTACAATAATTAGCTATATTGTTAATTTTGGATTGTGTAAAAGGATAATTTACCCAAAAGCTCTTGATCACCATCTCGGCCCTTATGTGGAACAAGAAACCATCTATAATCTCCTCCGGCGGGGCCTGCGCAACCTGGTAGTGCTCCCAGGAAAATCCTAGTGTAGGAACCTGACCCTCACCAGGCAACGTGACAAACCCCGGGAAATTTGTCTGGCAAAGCACACCAAGGACAGAGTTCGGCTTGCGGACTCCATGAGGGTGTGCCCATCCCCTGCAGTATGATAAGATCAACGCATTAGATATTTGAACAAACTTGAAGGCAAAAGCTAAAAAAAGAGTAAATGTACTTACCTATCTCCTTCAGGTTTAATCACCGGCCTCTGCACGCGGGTAGCCGGCACGACTGGGAGACGTGTAATACCACGCGTGTACACGGTGGCCCCGTCCACCTGCACATCGGCCTCACCATCCGTAAACTCATCCCCGCCATCCCCGCTCCCTCAGCCACCCGGACGCTTAGTCCAATCCGGCAACTCGGTATGATGGGGCCAGGCATCCCATCCGGACCTCTCCATGTTGGGTGAAGCCTCCGGAACCGTAGTCTCGTGGACCGAATGCACCTTGACCCGAAGCTGATCCTGGACCGTAGTCTCATGGGACAAATGCCCGTCAACACCAGGCTCCTGGACCGGAGTCCCCGTAGCCTCCTCCGCAAACGGGTCGACCATAGTAGTCCTATGCTTGGGTGAATGAGCTGGTGGTGGTGGCGAGGATGGCTCAACAGTCCTCCTGGATCTTTCGCGGCCACCACCTCTCCCTGTACCCTTTCCCTTCTTCCCTACCCGACCAGCACCTCTCCCAGTGGGCAATGCGTCCGACGAAGAAGAACCCACGGGTGGTTTCGACAGACTGTCTGCCAAGGCTATACAGAGAGATAGGGGGTGGAAGGGAAGTACCACCCCTCGTGCGGGGCGCCTGGGAAGAACCCGTCGAGCGATTTGGACCACCGCCCACCATCTTTCAACACCTGGTGACCTGCCATGATAAAGATTAAAAGAAATTAGTACAACATAAAAAAAATTGAATAACTGACATGAATAATAATATGTACATGAATAATAAAGATTAAAATATATATAATTTAAGTTGTGAATCTTACAAACTAATAATCATCATCAATAAATGCATTATCATCATCACTATCACGCATGTCTTCATGAATGACGTGCTCGTCGGGTTCAACGGCGTGAAGTTGTGAAAGGCCTTTGTGTAATCGGTGAAGCTTTGACAGGTCATCCGCATGAGTAACCTCTACGAGTTCCAGGTCTTCTGGTTCCGGCTCAGGGGTGGAGTCGGATTCATTGTCGGTGTCTACTTCCATGTTCTTGGGTGAAGCACGGCGGTTCTTGAAACGTTTCTTGGAAAGACTTGTTTCTTGGAAGAATTCTCCATCATAGTGTCTCGGTTAACGTGAGGTTCATAATCCTGTTCATTTGGAAGAGGTGGTCTGACATGTGGCGGCACTTCATAAACAACATACCAACCTTCCAGATTCTTATCCGTTTGGCATGCCCACGGTAGATAGAAAACTTGGGTCGCCTGTTGAGCCGTAATATAGACATCGGGAACATCTAAATGGGTGTTTGGATTGATTTCGAATATTACTATATGTTCATGAGTCCTTCTAGTCTCCTTCGGCTGGAACCAATAACATTTGAAGACTATGACGTTCGGTGGGTTTTCACCATAGAATTGAAGTTCATAAATTGCTTCAACTCTTCCATAATACTCGATAACACCTTCTCCGATAGCAGAGACACCACAATTTGTAGATTTTCAGTCGGGCATAGCTAGCTCTTAGCCAAAGGTACGAAAGAGATACCGGTCGATGTTGTATTTCTCAAATGAACGGACCTTATAGTCAAAACCATTAGCGACTTGTCTCAATTCGGCGTCCATAGACTCTGAATTAGCCTAAAAGTTTAATACGAAACGATTCTTGCATTAGCCGCAAGTTAGACCAAGAAATGAAATGGTCCATTATTGATAATTACCGTTTGTTTGAACAAAGAGATGAAACTGGGATAGTCACCTCCTGTCTTTGACAGAAGCTCATACTCTTCGACGGAATCATTTTCGATCATCGCTCCATCCGAGAATTTTGCGACGTAACGGCTGTTTGAAATATCCGGGAATAAGAGCAGTTCAAAGGAATTAGAAGTTACGGGAAAATGTGCCGAGAACTCACTCGATGTACGGCCGCACTTCTGTTAGGTTGTTGAAGATATACAACGAAATGTTCCGCCATTCTTCGACATCCAACGTTATTGGTTTCGAAGCACCGGCTAGTGCGAACTTCCCTTTGAATAGGCTGAGGTTGGACCCACCTTCTTTAGCGTCTGATTCGTTGTGCCGAGGCTTTGGATTATGCAAATGATGATTTTTGGCTTCGTAGTGTGCTGTCACAAAGTTTGCCACCTCCTCAGTAATGAATGCCTCAGCCATTGATGCTTCAATTCTACGCTTATTTTTACATTTAGCTCGAAGGGTCTTCTGCAACCTCTCAGTTGCATAGCACCAACGATCTTGCACGGGCCCACCCAATCTTGCCTCGGTCAGTAGATGTAAAATCAAATGCTGCATTGGATTAAAGAAGCCCGGTGGAAAGATCTTCTCTAACTTGCACAACAACTCCGGTGCAAACTCCTCCATGTCTTCTACCACGCCAGGCAACAATTCTTTTGCACAAAGAACACGGAAGAAATAGCTCAGCTCCGCCAGTACTAGCCATTCATCCATAGGAATAAAGCCATGTAACATCACCGGCATTACCCACTCTAGCCATATGTGCCAATCATGACTCTTGAGACCAAAGATTTTTAATTTTTCAAGACTCACTCCCCTCTTTAGATTCGCTGCATACCCATCGGGGAACATCAAGTGCATTTTGACCCACAAGATAATTTCCCTCATAGCTGGCCTTCCAAGATTGAACCAGGCCTTTGGCTTCGACCACTTATGCTTTCCTTTGCCTTCTCGCATGTTTTGTAATGGTCTATGACATAGTGTCTCTTGATTGACTCTAGCCTTAGTATTATCCTTTTTCTTCCCATCTATGTCGAACAATGTACCAAAAATAGCCTCTCCGATATTCTTTTTCAGTGTGCATCATGTCGATATTTGTGTGGAAGAAGGAGGTCTTTGAAGTAAGGCAGATCCCAGAAGCATGGCTTCTGAGTCCAGGAGTGTTTTGAATTATACCCCTTGAAATACCCTGGATGCTCTGGATCAGGCTCGAGGGCATTTAACTGATCCAGGATCTGTTGGCCTGCCAATGCAGGTGGTGCCATGTTTTTGACAACTTTACCTTTGGTAAAGTTCTTCTTGTCTTTTCTGAACTGATGGTCAGGATCCAGGAACTGTCTATGCAAGTCAAAGCAAGAATACTTCCGACCCTCCTGCAACCAATGAAACTGAAGATCTGCCTTGCATTGGGGGCACGGGAACCTTCCATGCACACACCATCCAGAGAATAGTGCATACGCCGGCAAGTCATGCATAGAGTACATGTACCACACATGCATTTTGAAGTTTTGTTTTCTAGCGGCATCCTATGTCTTGACCCCATTATCCCAAGCTTCTTCCAATTCATCCTTAAGCGGCTGCAGGTACACATTCATATTCTTCCCTGGATAATTGGGCCTTGGAATTATCAACGTCAGAAATATGTTCTTTCTTTGCATAATCTGTCCGGGGGGAGATTGAGTGGAATGATAAATACAGGCCAACAACTATATTTGGTTGCCATCATGCCGAAGGGATTAAAACCATCCGTGGCGATGCAGACTCGAGGATTCCTTGGATCTGCCGCTTTATCCTGATGCAATCCATTGAAATGTTTCCACGCTTCCCCATCCGATGTGTGTACCACTAGCTTATTCCCATCCGCATCTAGTTCGGTTCTTTTGCCCAATTTGTGCCATGTCATCTGTGTGGCTGTCTCTTCGACCATGAAAAGACGTTGAAGTCTTGGTACGATTGGCATATACCGAAGAACACTAACTGCAATTTTGGTCTGCCTCTTCTCACCCATACCGTTGTCTACCACAAGATACATGCAAGACTCGAAATTGGGACAATAGTCCAAGTGTGCATACTCCTTCCTAATTAAGACACACCCTTTCTCACATGCATCTATCTTCTGATAGGGCATCTTAGGTACACGAAGTATTTTGTCTGACTGGTACAGGTTTGCAGGCATGACATGGCCTTTGGGTAGGAAGCGTCCAAATAATGTCATCATCGCGTCGTAGCATTCTCTTCCCAAGTTGAACTGAGCCTTCAGAGCCATTACTTGTGCAATTTCATCCAGTTGACAGAGCTCAGTGTGCTCATGGAGAGGATGTTTTGAAGACTCCAACATTTCATAAAAGGCCTTTGTAGATTCCTCCATCTCATCTTCCGAATCCCGAGCATCATCAAAGTCTTGCACCATGTCTTCGATCCCGGTACCATGCTCGTCGGTGCGACGACGGACCACCTCAGCTCTTGTGCGTTGTATAGACTCACCATTAAATGTCCACACCGTATAATTAGGCTTAAAACCCCTCCTTTGCAGGTGTTTAATCATTACAGCCTCTATCGTCTTTTTATAGTTGTCGCATCCAGGACAGGGGCAATAGTTTCTTTCTTGGCCATTTGCGAATGCAGCTTTCACAAATTCCTTTGTTTTTACAGACCATTCTTTCGTCATCTCTTTCTGACTAGGGTGACCGGTATACATCCATGCACGATCACTCATCTTGCCTAGCTACTAAAGGCAAAAGAAATATATTTATATATAATTTAGCATTTATATTCATCGGTTAATCAGGTTCACCATTTTTATTACGTCCAGGCAACCTACACACTAATAGGTAAAGATAGGTCCTAATCCCACCCGAGTATGTGTAGATTGGGTTCGTTTTCCCATGCTCTACTCCGGATCCAACGCAAAATTTCGGCAGCACCTCCCCGTTGTTCCCCTAATACACGTCTCCGCAATAAACAGAGAGGATGTGCAACCGGAGAACAACAGGGAGGCACTAACGAAATTCCGCATCGGATCCAGAGCACAGCATACGGGAAAACGAACCCAATCTACACATACTCGGGCTGTCCATGAATAATGTTGGACAATTCGAAAGGATGGCGGTTATAAATATGCAAAGACATGCATATTTATAGATGTCGCCCTTTCGAACGGGAGACGCATACTGGTCAAGCATACTAATAAATTAATTTAATTACCTAAATCTAGAAAGTTTCATCCAGAAACCGAGCCACGGTAAATTAAGGGGCGAGGATGAGATGAAATTTGTACTGACCCACGAATGCAGGGGCGGAGCTCGTACAACGCACGGGGAGGTCTTCGCATAGCAGACCTCACAGCGACGAGACAACTATCACATGTAAATCCACCCGATCAACACAAATATGCTAATTATGTCATTTTAGAGGAAAACAAGTTAAGAATATAATATTCATGAGCTAACCAAGGTTTTTATGCCATTTTGTAGCTAAATGGGCTAATTATCTCATTATTGGGGAAAATAAGGTAAGGAGAATAAGAAAGAGGAGAAGAAAGAGGAGGAGGAGAAGAAGAACAAGAAATCAAGAAGAAGGAGAAGGAGGAGGAGAAGAAGGAGAAGGTATTTTTCTTCTCTTCTTCTTCTTCTTCTTCTTCTTCTTCTTCTTCTTCTTCTTCTTCTTTCTTTTCATTTTTCCTATTTCTTCTCCTCTTCTCCTCTTGTTGGAGCTAAATTATCTAATTATTTCTTTTTGGAGCTATATGGGCTAATTATGTCATTTTAGAGGAAAACAAGCTAAGAATATAATATTCATGAGCTAACCAAGGTTCTTATGCCATTTTGGACTTATTATGGAATTTTGGAGCTAAATGGGCTAACTATGTCTTCTTCTCTTCTTCTTCTTCTTATCCTCCTCCTCCTCCTCGTCCTCTCCTCTTCTCCTCCTACTCTTCTTCTACTTCTTTCTCTTCTTTCTATTAAGCTAACTAACTAATTAAGCTAACTAACCAAGCTAACTAAACCTACCGCTAAACCTATACAACACTAAACAGCAAAAAAATAACAAAAAGATAATCTACCACTAATAACTAAAAAGAATCTAGCTACCACTAATTAAAAAAACAGAATCTACCACTAAACTACCTACTAAATCTACTAATTAACTAACTAAATCTACCAACTAACTAAACTACCAACTAACTAAAGATAATCTACCAACTAACTAAACTACCACTAAATCTACTAATTAACTAACCTACCAACTAAATTATATATACCACTAAATCTATTAAATAGCAAAAAAAGAAAAAAATTACCTTGGTTAGTAGTGGGCAGCCGGGGCGGTGACGGTCAGGGCGGTAGGTGACCTGCCCGGAGCTGCTGGAGGAGGGGGTCGCGGGGAGGAGAGGGCACCAGGGCGAGGGGTGGCGCAATGGTAGATGATAGGGGGTCGCGGGGAGGAGGGCACCAGGGTGGTGGTGGAGCAGGGGCACGGAGAGGAGGGGGTGGTGGTGGAGCAGGCGCACGGTGGTGGAGGAGGGGGTCGCAGGGAGGAGGAGGGGGTGAGCTCCGGCGGTGGGTCATGGGGAGAAGGGAAGACGAGCTCCAGCGGCGGCGCGGGGAGAGAGAGGGGGGCTGTGGTGAACCCTTATGGGGGAGAGAGAGGGGGTGGGTTGGAGGTTGACAACATTAGGTCTAGTTGCCTCTTTGTCGTCTGCCCTCGACAGCAAATTGGTAATAGGCTGACGGCGAAGTGTTGGACCGTTATGGGTTAGAGGGCGGTGTGGGGTGGGTTCTTTGCTGTCTGCCTGCATGTGCTTTGCCGTCAGCTGGCAGATGCCAAAGAGTACACTTATGGCAAAGAGGATGTTTTCCATCAGCCTGCTCTTTGCCGTCAGGTTTTGGGTAGCTGATGGCAAAGAGTGTCTTTGCCATCAGCCAGCGGACGGCAAAGAATCAGCAGATGGCAAATTCTTTGATTCCAGTAGTGATGGTCTCACATCAACTAGGCGTATCAACGGGCTATGGAGATGCCCATCATTACATATCAATGTGAGTGAGTAGGGATTGCCATGCAACGGATGCACTAGAGCTAAAAGTGTATGAAAGCTCAAAAAGAAACTAAGTGGGTGTGCATCCAACTTGTTTGATCACGAAGACCTAGGGCAATTTGAGGAAGCCCATCATTGGAATATACAAGCCAGGTTTTATAATGAAATTCCCACTAGTATATGAAAGTGACAATATATGAGACTCTCTGTCATGAAGACCATGGTGCTACTTTGAAGCACAAGTGCGGTAAAGGATAGTAGCATGTCCCTTCTCTCTTTTCTCTCATTTTTTGTTTCGGCTCTTTTGACTCTTTTTTTGGTGGGCTCTTTGGCCTCTTTTTTTGTAAAGTCCGGAGACTGATCCCAACTTGTGATGGAATCATAGCTTCCTTGGACCTTTTCCTCACACGATACAATGCTCTATAAAGGATGATCATCACACTTTTATTTACTTACAACTCGATACTTAGAACAAAAAGATGACTCTATATGAATGCCTCTGGCGGTGTAACGGGATGTGAAATGACTCATGAGTGACATGTATGAAAGATATGAACGGTGGCTTTGCCACAAATATGATGTCAACTACATGATCATGCAAAGCAATATGACAATGATGATGCGTGTCATAATAAACGGAATGGTGGAAGTTGCATGGCAATATGTCTCAGAATGGCTATGGAAATGCCATGATGGGTAGGTATGGTGGCTGTTTTGAGGAAGGATATATGGTGGGTGTATACACTGGCGAAAGTTGCGCGGTACTAGAGAGTCTAGCAATGGTGGAAGGGTGAGAGTGCGTATAATCCATGGACTCAACATTAGTCATAATGAACTCACATACTTATTGCAAAAGTTTTATTAGTAATTGAAACAAAGTGCTAGACACATGCTCCTAGGGGAAGGGTTGGTAGGAGTCAACCATCGTGCGATCCCGACCTCCACACAAAGGATGAAACTCAATAAATAAATCATGCTCCGATTTCATCACATAACGGTACACCATACGTGCATGCTACAGGAATCACAAACTCTAACACAAGTATTTCTATCAATCCATGATTACTCACTAGCATGACTCTAATATCACCATCCTTATATCTCAAAAATACGTGCAAAGAATCAAACTTCTCATAGTATTCGATGCACTCTATATGAATTTTTTTATTATATCCCTCTTGGATGCCCATCATATTAGGACTGGATTCATAACCTAAGAAAATTACCATTCTGTTTAAGACTCTCAAAATAATATAAGTGAAGCATGAGAGTTCAACTATTTCTATAAAATAAAATCATCGCAATGCTCTACAAAAATATAAGTGAAGCAGTAGAGCAAAAGAAAAACTACTCCAAAAGATATAAGTGAAGCTCAATGAGTAGTGAATAATTATTTGGCTATGTGAAGACTCTCCCATCTAAGAATTTCAGATCCTAAGTACCTTAAGCAAACAAAATAAAATGACACTCCAAGGAATACACATATCATGTGGTGAATAATAATATAGCCCCAAGTAAAGTTACTGGTGGATTGAAGACGAAAGAGGGGATGCCTTCTCGGGGCATCCCCAAGCTTAGGCTCTTTGGTTTCCTTGAGTATGGATTTGGGGTGCCTTGGGCATCACCAAGCTTAGGCTCTTGCCACTCCTTGTTCCATAGTCCATCGAAACTCTACCCAAAACTTGAAAACTTCACAACACAAAACTTAACGGAACTTCGTGAGATGGGTTAGTATGATAACGAGCAAATCAATCACTTGGGTACTGTCAAAATAAGACTCATAATTATTTTCACAAAATTCCTACTTTATATTACTATTTCCACAAGTTATATTACTCAATATAATCTATGGAAACACCAGAACAAGCAAACTATGCATTGAAAACAGAATCTGTCAAAAACAGAACAGTCTGTAATGATATGAATTATGACCATACTTCGGCACTTCCAAAAATTCTGAAAAAATACGACAATTAGGTAAATTTTCATATCAAACAGCATCAGAAATAATCAACCTAAAATCGCTCTCGTGGTAGAATTGAAAAATAATTTCGTGAATGCAAAGTTTCTGTCTTTTTCAGCATGATCAAACAACTATCACCTAAACTGATCATAAAGGCTTTACTTGGCACTTTATTCAAATAAAAGCTATAAAACATGATTAATATAGTAGACTAATCATGTGAACACACAAAAACAGTAAGGATACATATTGGGTTGTCTCCCAACAAGCGCTTTTCTTTAATGCCTTTCAAGCTAGGCATGATGATTTCAATGATGCTCACATAAAAGATAAGGATTGAAACATAATGGAAGCATCATGGAGCATATGACTAGCACATTGAAGTCTAACCCACTTCCTATGCATAGAGATTTTGTGATCAAACAACTTATTGGAGCAAGAATCAACTATCATAGAAAGATAGAACAAACATGACTTCAAAAGTTTCAACACATGGAGAGGAAGCTTGATATTATTGCAATACGTAGAAGCATATGATCCTCTCTCATAATAATTTTCAGTAGCATCATGAATGAATTCAACAATAGAACCAACACCTACAACATTCTTTTCATGATGTACAAGCATAGAAATTTTACTACTCTCCATATAAGAAAATTTATTCTCATCAATAGTAGTGGGAGTATCGTAAAAGACTTGAATACTACAAATAGTTTCCACATTGAAAAAGCAAGGTTTAGCAAAGGGGTACTCATAATTGTGACAAGTTTTATCATCATTCTTCTTCATAGCATAAGTATCATCACAATAATCATCATAGATAGGAGGAATGCAATAATCATAATAATTTTGATCATTCAAAGTGGGGGAACTAAAAAGATCATCTTCATCAAACATAGCATCCCGTTGCTTGAGACAGACATTAATTGTAGCAAATGTATTCTCAAACATTTCATTCTTGTCAAACATAGCATCCCCAAGCTTGTGGTTTTGCATATCATAGACATAATCACTCTCATCAAAAATAGTATGAATAGCACCAATAGTGTAGCAATTATTATCATCCTCCACATTTATTTTTGATTCATTCTCATGAGGCATAACAATATTGGGAGCAACATTATTTGGGAGAGATAACTTTTTACCTTTACCTTTTCTTCTTTTCTTCTTCTTCACCCAATCATGTGAAGGTTTACTTAATTTTTCCAAGCTTCGTTTTGGAGAGGTTGGTTGAATAGAAAGCTCCTCCTCGTTACCTGATTCATCATAAGAAATAATAGGAGGGTATTGAGAAACCTTGTCCCCTTTGTTTGTATTATCTTTATCTTACATTTGTTTTCTTGCCTTTAAGTAATTGGCAATATAAGGATTCTCAATGCAATTCATGACACAATAAAGATAAATTTCTTCTAGATCATAATCAAGCATTTTCATGACAGCCCAATCTGGGAGGTGCTTAGTTATACGTTTCATTTCTTCATATCTCAGAAGCAAACTAAGTTCATTTTGATACGCAAGGGAAATCAAGTCATCACAATTATTGGACACGATTTGATCATGAAACAATTTGCATTGCATATTTAAATGGCCATGTTCATTGCAAAGTTTACATGGACGGCTATCAGTATTAAATATTTCAGCACAATCATCTAGCCTCACATGCAACGACTTAGTTTCTAAATACTTATGCGTCTTGCAAAATCTATCTTCTCTTTTTGGTATATATTTGCAAACTCTATGTATTCCACAGAAATCAACCTGCTTATAGGAAATATTGTCATCATAATTAGTGCAATCGCAATTAGCATCATGGGTATTCAAAGAATTCATACTAAGAACATTGCAATCATGCTCATCATTCACATATTTTATGCCAAGCATTCTATGTAATTCTTCTTTAAGCACTTGAGCACAATTTTCATTTCCATCATTTTCACGAAAGACACTAAAAAGATGAAGCATATGAGGCCAACTCAATTCCATTTTTTTGTAGTTTTCTTTTATAGACTAAACTAGTGATAAAACAAGAAACTAAAGGATTCAATTGCAAGATCTAAAGATATAACTTGAAGCGCTAACCTCCCCGACAACGGCGCTAGAAAAGAGCTTGATCTCTACTACGCAACCTTCTCCTTGTAGACGTTGTTGGGCCTCCAAGTGCAGAGCTTTGTAGGACAGTAGCAATTTTCCCTCAAGTGGGTGACCTAAGGTTTATCAATCCATGGGAGGTGTAGGATGAAGATGGTCTCTCTCAACCAACCCTGCAACCAAATAACAAAGAGTCTCTTGTGTCCCCAACACACCCAATACAATGGTAAATTGTATAGGTGCACTAGTTCGGCGAAGAGATGGTGATACAAGTGCAATATGGATGGTAGATATAGGTTTTTGTAATCTGAAATTACAAAAACAGCAAGGTAACTACAAGTAAAACCGAGCACGAACGGTATTGCAATGCTTGACCCTAATGTCACCTAGATACTCCATTGTCACCTGAAGTATCCGTGGGCATGATTATACGATATGCATCACACAATCTCGGAATCATCTATTCAACCAACACATAGAGCTTCAAAGAGTGCCCTAAAGTTTCTACCAGAGAGTCAAAACGTGTGCCAACCCATATGCATAGGTTCCCAATGTCACGAAACCCACAAGTTGATCACCAAAACATACATCAAGTACTCACATGAATATCCCATTGTCACCATAGATAGACACGTGCAAGACATACATCAAGTGTTCTTAAAGACTCAATCCGATAAGATAACTTCAAAGGGAAAACTCAATTCATTACAAGAAGGGAGAGAGGGAAGAACAGCATAAGATCCAACTATAGTAGAAAACCCCGCGGTACATCGAGATCAAGACATCTCAAGAACACAAGAGAGAGAGAGATCAAACACATAGCTACTAGTACATACCCTCAGCCCCGAGGGTGGACTACTCCCACCTCGTCATGCAGATCGTCGGGATGATGAAGATGGCCACCGGAGATGGATTCCCCCTCCGGCAGGATGCTGGAACGGGCTCCCGATTGGTTTTGGGTGGCTACAGAGGCTTGCGGCGGCGGAACTCCCGATCTAGGTATCTTTTCGGAGGTTTCTGTATTTATAGGAATTTATGGCGGTGGAATCACGTCTGTTGGGCCCACGAGGAGGTCACAAGCCCGCACGGTACGGCCAGGGGGGTAGGCCGCGCCCCATGGGCTCGTGACTTCCTTGTGGATCTTCTGGCCTTCTTCCAAAGCTTCAGGAGTCTCTTTTGGTCCCAAAAAAATCATCGCGAATGTTTTATTCCGTTTGCACTCCGTTTGATATTCCTATCTGAAAAAGGTCAAAAACAAGGAAAAAACAGAAACTGGCACTGGGCTCTAGGTCAATATGTTAGTCCCAAAAATAATGTAAAATAGCATATTAATGCATATAAAACATCCAAAGTTTATAATATAGTATCATGGAACGGTAAAAAATTATAGATAGGATGGAGACGTATCACGCTTCCTGGGCTTCTGGGCATCGATCAGGTAGTAGGCATTGTTGAGCAATGCCCGGCTGACGATGAAGGGCCCCTCCCATGGGGAGGAGAGCTTGTGCTGCCCGGCCATCCGATGGATTCTTCATAGCACCAAGTCCCCCTCTCTGAATGAGAGAGGTTTGATTTTCTTGTTGTGATAGTGCCTCAGCTTCTGCTGGTAAATAGCGGTCCGGCTCAACGCCAGCTCCTGTGCCTCCTCGAGCAGGTTGACGCCGTCTTCCCTTGCCTCCTTCGCCTCCACTTCTGTGTACATGGTGACCCGAGGCAAGTCGAACTCGACATCCGTGGCAATAACAGCCTCAGACCCATATCCCAGAAAGAACGAAGTGAAGCCGGTTGATCGGTTCGGCGTAGTGCGAAGGCTTCAGAGTACAGTCGGCAACTCTTCGATCCAGTAGCCGGCTGACCTGACCAGTGGCGCCACCAATCTTGGCTTGATGCCGGCCAGGTTCAGGTCGTTGGCCCTTTCCACCTGGCTGTTGGATTAAGGGTGGGCCACTAACGCCAAGTCAAGCCGGATACCTTTCTTGGAGCTATAGATTGCCATCGCGCCTTTGGCGAAGTTGGTGCCGTTGTCGGTGATGATGTTGTGGGGCGGCCGTAGCAAACTGTGATGTCCTCTACGAACCTCACAGCCGTGGGGCCGTCAAGTTTCTTGATCGGCCTGGCTTCGATCCACTTGGTGAACTTGTCGACAGCCACCAAGAGATGCGTCATGCCGCCTCGAGCGGCCTTGAAGGGTCCAACCATGTCCAACCCCCAGACGGCGAACGGCAATGACAGGGGGATGGTTTTGAGGGCTGAGTTCGGCAGGTGGCTTTGCGTGCGAAAGCGCTAGCAGCCGTCACACCTGTTGACCATTTCTACACCTTCCTCAAGATCCGTGGGCCAGAAGAACCCGTGGTAGAACGCCTTGGCCACCATGGTTCTGGAGGCTGCGTGATGACCGCACTCCCCCCGGTGGATATTCTTGAGGATTTCTTGCCCCTTTTCTGATTCGATGCAGCATTGAAACACGCCGGTCACGCTGCGCTGAACCAACTCGCGGTTGATGATGGCGTAGGCTGCAGATCGGCGTTGGATCTGCCTTGCCTTCGCCTCCTCTTGGGGAAGCTCTCCGCGAAGAAGGAAGACCAAGATTGGTTGTGCCCATGACGGAGCCGACACAAGGGATGGCTCCGCCTCGGCCTGAATGTCAGGGGATTCTGCAGCCCCGCACTTGATGAAGTGGTCGCACGCTTGAGATTGTCAGTCTCAGGTACCGCCGTAGTGACTGCCTCGCCGTCGACCTCCATGGTGTCCACCCATTGGGTGTCGAGATGACATGCTTCAAGGCTTGACGGAGCTGGATTGGCTGTTGTAGCCGGCGATGAAGTCGTAGCCGGTGTGGCTTTTGTAGTCGGTGCCGCCTTTGGAGTCGGCAGGGCCAGCATAGCCGGCACCGGGGATGCAGCCGATGCCGCTGGAGCAACCGACGGCGCTTGCACCGAGGAGTCGGCTGGCACGAAGATGGACGCCGATTCTAGAGACGGCTCGATGGACGGCTTGTGCAGTTGTACGAGGGAGACGCTGGCTGGAATGGCTTGTCTGGTGGAGCCAATCTTGGCCAGCCTGTCAGCCGCCTCGTTGTCCGCTCTGGGGACATGGTGGAACTCGCAACCCTCAAAGGGGCCGCTGAGCTGCTGGATGAGGAAACGGTAGCTCGCCATGTTGGCGTCCCTGGCGTCCCACTAACCAGAGACTTGCTACACCACGAGGTCGGAGTCGCTGAAGCAAAGGATCCGGCGGATGCCAATCTCCTTGGCAAGCCGGAGGCCATGAGCGAGTGCTTCGTACTCGGCGACGTTGTTGGAGGCAGCGAAGTGGATATGGGGAGCATAGTTGAGCTGGTCCCCTTTCGGAGACATCAAGACGATGCCAGCTCCCAGACCAGCCCGCATCTTCGAGCCGTCAAAGTGCATCCTCCAATGTGTGGAGTCTGGAGGCGGTGGCTCAAACTGGTTTTCAGCCCAGTCGACAAGGAAGTCGACCACCACCTGAAATTTTATGGCGGTGCGAGGCACGTACCGGATGTCGTGGTCGTCCATGAAGATGGACCACTTGGCGATCCGGCCGGTTGCGTCGTGGTTGCCCATGATTTCTGAAAGCGGAGCGGTTCAAACTACGGTGATGACATGCTCTTGGAAGTATTGATTCAGCTTCTTGGCAGCGAGGTAGACACCATAACACATTTTCTGGTAGTGGGGATAGGTTTGCTTGGAGGCGGACAAAACCTCGGCGAGGTAGTAGACAGGGCGTTGTACTAACAGAATCTTGCCGTCGTCCTTGCGCTCGACTACCAACACTACACTAACCACGCGAGTGGTCGCTACAATGTATATGAGGACGGGCTCCCTTTTAGCCGATGCTGCCAAGATTGGCAGGCTCGAAATGACCCGCTTGAGGTCGCGGAAGGCCTCGTCCACCTAGTCGCCCCACTCGAACTTTGTGGTCTTCTTCATGAGTAGGTAAAGCGGGAGCGCCTTCTCCCCGAGCCGGCTGAGGAACTGGCTCAGGGACGCCAGGCAGCCGGCAAACTTTTGGACGTCGAGGATCCCAGCCGGCTTCGCCATCCGCTCGATGGTGCGTATTTTCTCACGGTTAGCTTCGATGCCACGAGGAGACACGAAGAACCCCAAGAGTTTGCCGCCTGGGACCCGAAGACGCACTTCTCCAGGTTGAGCGGGATCTTGTATTCACGCAGGTTGCTGAATGTCTCGCGGAGGTCGTCGAGGAGGCTGAAGTGCTGCTTCGTCTTGACGATGATGTCATCCACATAGACATGGATGTTCCTGCCAATCTGTGGCAGCAAGCAATGCTGCATGCAGCGTTGGAATGTTGCGCCTGCGTTCTTCAGACCAAACGTCATGTTGGTTTAGCAGTAGGCCCCGAAGGGCGTGATAAAGGAGGTCTTCAGGCGATCAGCTAGATCTAGCTTGATTTGGTGGTAGCCTGAATAGGCGTCTAGAAACGACAGCAATTCGTAGCCGGCTGTGGAGTCGATCACTTGATCTATCCTGGGCAAAGCGAAAGGGTCTTTTGGGCATGCCTTATTTAGGCTTGTGTAGTATATACACATTCGTCAGGTGTTGTTTTTCTTCAGCACCAGGACTGGGTTGGCTAACCAGTCCGGGTGGAAAACCTCCATGATGAAGCCGGATGCAAGAAGTCGGGCAATCTCTTCTCCAATTGTGCGCCGCTTCCCCTCGGCAAAGCGGTGCAAAGGTTGTTTCACCGGCTTTGCGTCCGGTCGCACGTGAAGTTTGTGCTCGGCGTACTTCCTCGGGACTCGAGGCATGTATTTGGGGACCATGCAAAGATGTCCTAATTCTCACGGAGTCAGTCGACGAGCTCGCCTTCCTATTTGGGGCTAAGACCAGCCCCGATGGTGATGCACTGCTTGGGGTTTGCAGGGTCGAGTGGCACTTGCTTGGTTTCCTTAGCCGGGTCAAAGGAGCATTCGCTGGCCGGCTGGGTTGGAGGATTAGGGATCGCCGACTGCTCGGTAGCCTGAGCCATGAGTTGGTCAATCAACCTTTTCTCCTCAGCTATCACCATGGCATCGGCCAGGCGGCTGCTGTCCCGTGCACACTCGAGCGACTTTTTATAGTTGCCAGCAATCATGATGATGCCCTTGGGACCCGACATTTTTATCTTGAGGTAGGCATAGTGGGGGATGGCCATGAACTTGGCCAGAGCCAGCCTGCCCAACAATGCGTGATATAGGATGTTGAGGTCCACCACCTCGAACCATATGGGCTCTCGGCGGAAGTGAGACTTGTCGCCGAAGAGGAAATCCAACTGGATTCTGCCAACCGGCAAGCAGGACTGTCCCGGAACGATGTTGTGGAAGACAGTGCTGGTCGGTTGGAGGTCCGTCTCCTTGAGCCCAATCTTGAGAAGGGTGTCGAGGTAGAGGATGTTGATGATGCTACCGTCGTCGACCAGCACCCGAGAGAAACGGCAGATGAGCCTCGGGGAGGCGAAGGTGGGGTCGAGGACGAGCGCGTATGAGACGGGGTTTGGCAACACCACGGGATGGTCAACCCGGCTCCATGTGATGGGCTTCTCACACCAGTGCATGTATTGGGGAATTTACCTCACACCGGCGTTGCCGCAGGCTATGCTTGTCGCCGCCGTCACTGGTGAAGACGACGAACGCTCCATCTTGATGGGGGTAGTCGTCGTCGAGCCGGCCATCATTGTGAGGAGGAGGCAGCGGCGGAGCCGGAGCGGGACCAGGTTCCATGGCATGAGGCGCTGCAGCTGCACCCAGGGGAGCCGGCAGGCCCTCACCCTATGACAGTCGTTGCACGAAGCTGCACTGCCGGAGGGTGTGGTTGGAGGGCTGCACCCCGGAGTGCATTTTGCAGGGTGCACCGAGCATTTGCTCGAAGGACTGCCTGGGCTGCCAGGTGGTCTTGTTGGTCTGCCTCAACTGGGCGTTGCCCTGAGAAGCCGGAGTCTCTCCCTCTACGTTGGCTACCATCTTGTTGTTAGCACGCGAATCGAGCTGGTCCGCCTTGTGCTTGTTGTTGTTCTGGCCGCCTAGATTGTAGCCAGCCGGCTTTGCAGTAGCTGGAGTGGAGACAACCTTGTCCAAGGCGGTCACTTTGACCCACATCACGCAGACGGTCGTGGCGTACTTTTCCGCCTTGGCCATGAGTACCGCCAGAGAGGTGGGCTTGGAGCACATGAGCTTGTGCTTGAGAAGGGTGCCGTCTCGGCAGCCGTCGATGAAGTACCGAATGGCCTGAACCTCATGCACTCCTTCGTAGGAGTTGCTAAGCTCAGTCCATCGTGTGACATAGTCACGAAGGGGTTCGTCAGGCCTCTGGACGCACATGGCCAGCTCGCGAGGCCGGCCAGGCCGCTTGTAGGTGCCGGTGAAGTTGCGGACAAACGCCTCCTCGAAGTCGACCTATGAGTTGATGCTGCCGACTGGAAGGCTGTTAAGCCAGGTTCGAGCCGAGCCGGTCAACATGAGAGGCATGTAGCGGACGGCTACGCATTTGTTGCCCCGGGCGATGCTGAGAGCGGTGGTGTAGTCGATCAGCCAGTCCTCTGGCTTAGCCGTGCCATTGTACTTGGGTGTGTCCCGAGGGAGCGTGAAACCTCGGGGGAACGGCTCCCCTCGGATCCGGGGGCCAAAGCACGCTGGACCGACGGGACCATACTCCTCCAGAAGGGTCGGCTTTGCCAGGTCTTCGATGCGCTTGCGGGCATCCTTGTCGTCGTGGGGGCACGGGGACCGGCCCGAGTTGTGCCCGGTGTGGTGCCTTGTGTGCCGGTGGCACGGGTCTTCTTCGGGTGAGACAGCTCTTGCACCGAGACGCTCTCGTCATCCTTGCGATCCCGGCTTGAGCTCGGCTCGTTTTGGCGTTGAGAACAATCACTGTGGCTGCCTCCGCCCTTTCGTCCTGAAGTATGCAGCGAGGAAGAGACCTCGGCTCGATGACGAGTGCTAGGGCAACGTCGCTTCTCGGGATTGGGTCCCAGTGACTCCGACTGGCCCTGGTCTTTCTAGATTCGAGCTTGCTACTCGTTCACGGCGTCAAGGAGCTCCTTGACCCGCTCCTCTTGAAGGGCACGCTCCTCGCCCTCCAAGTTCGGTATCTTTGCCATGGCCGCCTAGGCCGCCCATAAGTTGGTCGCAGGGGTATCATAGATGGGTTGTTTGCCGCCTAGGATCTCGGACATGATCCATCCACGGTCACGGACCGAACCGAGCGGCTAGGGCCTTCGGAGACTGGCGTGAGGCTGTAGGCGGAGTTATACTCGCGCCATGCAGCCTCCATCCGGCACTTGGCCGAGGCAATGGCAGTGCCCTCCTCCAAGAGCCGTCGACGAGCCTCCTCCAACGAAGCTCGCGCGTCGCTGGGGTTTGCAGCGGTGGTGATGACTGTCTTCAGGCCAGTGAGGGCGGCCTGAAGTGCGTCGGCCGCAGCCGCTGTAGGATCGTAGGCGCCTGCCGGCACCTTGTTGGGACCCTTGCTGGTACCAGCGTCGACGACCATCACCTCCACGACGTGGCAGACAACGGCGACGTGGTACGAGGGAAAAAAACCGTGTATGATGGAGGCCCATCAAAGACGAGAACATTGCTCAGATACGTGTCGGGCGCAGGCGTCTCCGTGAGGGAGAGCCTACTCAAGCATGCGCACAGTAGATCAACGTCGAGGTCCTCGCCGAAGTAGCGAGGACCGTCGTTGAGGCGCGGGTCACCAAAGAGAACACTGAGGTTCTCCATAGCAGCAACGACGATGCAGGGAGGCGACTCATCGTCGGACTCCCTGTCCGAGTCTGAGTGGCGGGATGGGACTTTGATCATCATCGGCGAAGCCTCATAGAAAGCGGGATCCACGGGCATGCAAATTGGTCCGGACGTGAGTCATCCGGGGGTAAAGGCACGGGGCCCTGCCCAGCGTGTGAAACCAGCCGATGCCGCGGACGGCCCCAAGGTGGGCGCCAAATGTCAGTCTTTACTCACAACATAAGCCATGGGTAGGCTAAAGATGGTGCGAACCGAAGTAGCACCGGTGGACGCTTGGAACGAGGTTGGTACATGCATGGAACACACGATGTACCAAGGTTCAGGGCTCTCCGTAGAGATAACACCCCTAATCCTGCCGTATGGGTTTGATGTATGAATGGGACTACAAGTTGCTCTTGGAGCTGTATGAGGAAGAGGAAGGGTGAGGAGCCGGCTCGACTCTTACTCTTCGATGTGGTGAATGTGTGTGTTTTGTTGACCCACCCCCTGCATGGAGGGGGGTCGTGGGTTTTATAGGCGAACCCACCGACGCACAAATATGGATAAAAGGTACAGGAGTTGGACCCGGCTGGCAGTCTCGCCAGCTAGCCACGGGGCCCATGGGGTCTTGTCTTGTCGATGGAGGGGCCTGCCGCCTGCCGAGTCCCATCTGGCTGTGGGACCCGTCGGCTGTCCAATGAATCTCCCACGTAAGGTTGACGCAGGACACGCGTGGTACGTCGGAGATTCGTCATGTGCGATCAGTACGGCCGTCTCCACTATTACCACGCCGAGTGTGGTAATGGAGTGGGAGTTAGACGAGCTGGCACTATGCATGCTAATGGATCAGAGACGGGGGAGGTCAGCGGCGTGGCCGCCGACGCTGCACCTGCCAAGCGTCCTGATCCAGTACCTTTGATGACGCGTAGCTACCTTTTACCATAGGGTCTCTTCATGACCTACGGTATGATGTGATAGATGCTCCCTAGCCGGCTGGCCGCTTGACCAGCCGGCCCAGGAGAAGCCGCCTCGCCCCTAGCCGGCTGGATTGGCCGAGCTGGCCAGAGGGAGGCAACCGTCTCCTCCCTAGCCGGCAGATACCTTTTAGCCGGCCAAACGAATGACCGCCTCGCCCCCAGCTGGCAGCTGCTTCCTTGCCAGCTAGGGGGATTGGGGTTTTTTGTAGAATGGTCTTGGTAGTATCTTCTTGATTGAAGGCGAGGGAGCAGGCTTGTTGAGCCTACCCCGGGGTTATCCCCCGTCACTCATGGTAAGTCTTCAGGGCAGACTTCCAAACCCTCACAAACTCGGTCACCCGGCGATCCACAATTGGCTGCTGGATGCTCTAGACCATGACGCCTAACTGTCTGGAGGATGCACAGTCCTCAAAGGTAATAGGCCTTGGTTCCACACATGAACAAATTCTTCAGTGATGCTTAATCACTTGGGTTTTGGGTTTGGTTTGGGTGTTTTGGGGTATTTCCTCACTTGATGATTTTCACTCAAAGTCTTCGAGGAATTTGGGTTGCTCTAAAGACAAGTGTTAGTTTCTCACGGAGCAGCCAACCAGCTAGTGCTTGTAGGGGGTGGTTATTTATAGCCTGGGAGCATGCCGATATGATATGACATAAATCCCCATAATAATATGACCATTGAGTGGATAAGGTATAGGACATGTTGCGCATGGCACGACAATGGTCGAAACATTCAACAGTGAAAGTCCTCATGTCTCTCAAATTACTCACTAGAGGATCTGGTAGCTGTTGGTTTGAGTTGAGCATCATGAGGAAATTCATTCCATAATTTTACCTCGCCCCCCTTTAACACTACAGTGTTCCTATGACTCAAGAGTGAAGAAAATGAAATGGAAAGAGTAAATCTTCAAGCTTCAAAGTCTTCAGCACATTTTCTTCAGGACACACCGAATTCCTCATCTTCAATTTCTTCATGAGGAATATCAATTTCTTCGCAACTTCTTCGCGATGAAAGTCTTCAGGGAATGACCAAAGTCTTCACCCAAAGACATTCATTTTTAGGGGTCGACATTCATCGAATAAATCAAAATCCTCAGCGACTTATAGAGCCTCTGTACACTCACAAACATATTATTTTCTTAACCTACAAGTCTTCAATCCACCAAAATCACTAAGGGAAACCAGATGAACTTACAATCTCGTTACAGGCAAGTCTCTTTACAAGTTATGTAATACAAGATCCCATGACTAACTCCTTCGTCACATTGCTTGCAAGCTCATTGTGATGTTGTATCACCGCGTGGGCCCAGAGATACCTCTCCATCATACGGAGAGACAAATCCCAGTCTCGATTCACACCAACCCAACAGACACCTTCGGAGATACCTGTAGAGCACCTTTATAGTTACCCAGTCATATTGTGATGTTTGATACACACAAGGCATTCCTCCGGTGCCCGGGAGTTGCATGATCTCATGGTCATAGAAACAGATACTTGACATGTAGAAAATAGTAGCAATAAACTCACACAATCATATGCTTCCTTCATAGTTTGGGTCCGTTATCAAATGACAACTCATGTCTATGGCCAGGAAACCTTGACCATCTTTGATCAACGAGGTAGTCCTTACAGGCTTACTAGGGACAGTGTGTTGTTAATGTATCAACACATGCATTTGAATTTCCAATCAATACAATTATAGCATGGATAATAAACGATTATCATGAGTAAATAAATAAAATAATAACTAATTTATTATTGCCTCTAGGGCATATTTCCAACAATCTCCCACTTGCACTAGAGTCAATAATCTAGTTCACATCACTATGTGATTCACACCCTAATAAGTTCTGGGTTTATCATGTTTTGCTTGTGAGAGAAGTTTTAGTCAAAAAGTCTGAACCTTTCAGATCCGTGGGTGATTTACAAATCTCTATGTCATACTATAGATGCTACTACCAGGTTCCATTTTGAACTATTCCAAATGAGTGCTCTACTATATGAATTCGGTTTGCTCCTCACAGTCATCCCGATTGGTGTCAACCTTGCATCGACGTAACCCTTTACAACAAACTCTTTTATCACCTCCATAATCGAGAAATATTTCCTTATTCCTCAAGTTACTAAGGATAATCTTTACCGTTGTCCATGTGATTCATTCCTTGATCACACTTGTACCCCTTGACAGATTCATGGCAAAGCACATATCAGGTGCGGTACACAGCGTAACATACTATAGAGCCTACGGCTAAGGCATGGGGGACGACCTTCGTCCTTTCTCTTTGTTCTGCCAAGGTCGATTTTGAGTCTTGCTCAAATTCACCCTTACAATACACTCAAGAACTTCTTCTTTGATTGATCTATTTTGAACTCCTTCAAAATCTTGTCAAGGTATGTATTCATTGAAATTTTTATCAAGCGTCTTGATCTATCTATATAGATCTTGATGCTCAATGTTCAAGTAGCTTAATCTAGGTTTTCCTTTGAAAAACACCTTTAAAACAACCCTATATTAATTCCAGAAATCCTACATCATTTCTGATCAACAATATGTCAACCACATATACTCATCAGAAATTCTTGATGCTCCCACTCACTTTCTTGGAAATATAAGTTTCTCATAAACTTTGTATAAGCCCAAAAGCTTTGATCATCACATGAAAGTGTATATTCCAACTCCGAGATGCTTGCTCTAGTCCATAGAAGGATTGCTGGAGCTTGCATACTTGGTAGCATCCTTAGGAATTAAAAAACCTTCTGGTTGTATTACATACAACCTTTCCTCAAGGAAACCATGAAGGAAACAATGTTTTGACATCCATTTGCCAAATTTCGTAATCGAAAAATGTGGCAACTGCTAACATAATTTTAAGAGAATTTAGCATTGCTACAAGTGAGGAAGTCTCATCGTAGTCAAATCCTTGAACTTGTCAGAAACCTCTTTGTGACAAGTCGAGCTTTATAAATGGTGACATTCACCATTGTCATATGTCTTTGTTTTAAAGATCCATTTGTGCTTAATAACCTTATGACCATCAATTAGTTCTCCCAAAGTCCACACTTTGTTTTCATACATGGATCCTATCGCGGATTTCATGGCCTCTAGCCAATTCTCAGAATTCGGGCCCACCATCGCTTCTCCATAGCTCGTAGGTTCATTGTTGTCCAACAACATGACCTCCAAGACAGGATTACAGTACCACTCTACAATATTACGTTGTCTTGTTGACCTACGAGGTTCGTTAGTAACTTCATCTGAAGCTTCATTATCATCATCATTGGCTTCCTCTTCAATTTAGTGTTGGTGCCATAGGAAAAACTTCCTGTGCCCTGTTACACTCTGTTTGAAGTGACGGTTCAAAAACCTCATCAAGTTCTACCATCCTTCCACTCAATTCTTTCGAGAGAAACTCTTTCTCGAGAAAGGACCATTTTTCAGCAACAAATACTTTGCTTTTGGATCTGAGATAGGAGGTATACCCAACTGTTTTGGGTATCCTATGAAAATGCATTTGTCCGCCTTGGGTTCAAGGTTATTAGGCTAAAGCCTTTTGACATTAGCATCGTAGCACCAAACTTTAAGAAACGATAGCTTAGGTCTCTCTAAACCATAGTTTATACGGTGTCATCTCAACAGAATTAAATGGTTCCCTATATAAAGTGAATGCAGTTGTCTTTAATGGATAACCCCAAAACGATGGTGGTAATTCAATAAGAGACATCACAGTACACACCATATCCAATAGGGCATGGCTACGATGTTGGGACACACCATCACACTATGGTGTTCGAGGTGGCATGAGTTGTGAAACAACTTCCACACTATCTTAAATGTATACCAAACCCGCAACTCAGATATTCACCTCCACGATCACATCGTAGACATATTATCCTCTTGTCACGACGATCTTCAACTTCACTCTGAAATTGCTTGAAATTTTTAATATTTCACACTTTTGATTCATCAAGCAAACACACGTGTATCTACTCAAATCATCAGTGTAAGAACAAAACGATATCCACTGCATGCTTCAAAATTCATTGGACTGCATACATCAAAATGTATCATTTCCAGTAAGTCACTTGCTCATTCCATCTCACTAGAAAACGAGGCCTTCAGTCATCCTACCCATGTGGCATGGTTTTGCTTGTCTCAAGTGATTCGAAATCAAGTGAGTCCAAAAGATCGACCCGCATGGAGTTTCTCCATGCGTTTACATCAATAGGCATGGTTCGCATGTCTCAAATGATTCAAAATCGAGTGAGTCCAAAGATCCATCAGCATGGAGCTTTGATACGTCTCCGTCGTATCTACTTTTCCAAACTCTTTTGCCCTTGTTTTGGACTCTAATTTGCATGATTTGAATGGAACTAACCCGGACTGAAGCTGTTTTCAGCAGAATTGCCATGGTGTTGTTTTTGTGCAGAAATAAAATTCTCGGAATGTCCTGAAAATTTACAGAGAATTTCTATTGAATATATAAAAAATACCTATGCAAAGATCCACCGGATGGGGTGTGCCAGTGGGCCACGAGCCGAGGAGGCGCGACCACCCCTGGCCGCGCCTACCAGACTCGTGGAGCCCACGTGGCTCCGCCGCCCCCAATTCCAGCTCTACATATTCGCTTCCGCCCGGAAAAAAATCAAGGAGAAGAGTTCATCGCGTTTTACGATACGGAGGCGCCGCCACAGCCCGTTCTTGCCCTCGAGGGCAGATCTGGTGTCCGTTTTGGGCTCCGGATCAAGGAGATCGTCGCCATCGTCATCATCAACCTTCCTTCATCGCCAATTCCATGAAGCTCTTCACCGTTCGTGAGTAATCTATTCGTAGGCTTGCTGGACGGTGATGAGTTGGATGAGCTCTATCATGTAATCGAGTTAGTTTCGACGGGGATTGATCCCTAGGATCCACTATGTTCTGAGATTGATGTCGCTACTACTTTGCCATGCTTAATGCATGTCTCTAGGGCCCGAGTGCCATGATTTTAGATCTAAAATTATTATGTTGTCGCCAATATATGTGTGTTTTAGATCCGATCTTCCAAGTTGTAGTTACCTACTATGTGTTATGATCCGGCAACCCCCGGGGTGACAATAACCAGAACCACTCCCGGTGATGACCATAGTATGAGGAGTTCATGTGTTCACCAAGTGTTAATGCATTGGTCCGGTTCTTTATTAAAAGGAGAACCTTAATATCCCATAGTTTCCATTAGAACCCGCTGCCACGGGAGGGATGGACAATAGATGTCATACAAGTTCTTTTCCCTAAGCACGTATGACTACATACCGAATACATGCCTACATCACATTGACGAACGTGAGCTAGACACATATCTCTCCGTGTTATAACTGTTGCATGATGAATGCCATCCAGCAAAATCACCTATCCATTGCCTACGAGTTTGTCCCACTGCTGCTACTGTTACTTGCTCTGTTGTTACTATTGTTGCTGCTGCTACTTGCTACTGATGTCACTACTGATGTTACTTGCTCTGTTGTTACTACTGTTGTTGCTGCTACTTGCTACTGTTGTCACTTGTTACTTTGATGTTACCTACTGCAATACTTTTCTGGTGCCATTGATACTTCAGTTAGGAATAGTCTGCCGTCAACAGATCCTTTCCTAACACCGTTGCTATCATACCACTTTGCTGCTTATACTTTGCTTGCAGATACTAATCTTTCAGGTCTGGTTGAGCTGACAACTCAACTGCTAATACTTGAGAATATTCTTTAAGCTCCCATCGTGTCGAACCAACAAATTTGGGTTGAATACTCTACCCTCGAAAACTGTTGCGATCCCATACACTGGTAGGTTACGTCGAGAAAATTGCGTGACAGTATCTTTCTGGAGCTGTTGCCACGGAAGGTGCTAATTGTCTGCACAACAACATTTTTCTGGCGCCGTTGCGGGGGAGTTATAGCTATATTCTCTGAGTCACTTGGGATTTATATCTGCTGATCACTATGAAGAATCTGAGAGATCCAAGAACCAAAGTCTTGCCCTCAATTACGAGGGGAGGTAAGGAACTGCCATCTAGCTCTGCACTTGATTCACCTTGAGTTATGAGTAAGTTTGCGACACCGCCTCCTGCTAGAAATCTTGATATGTCGCCTATGCCTGATGATGCTTATGATACTGCTTATGATACTGCCTTGCCTGATGATGCTAGAGATACTACTTTTCCTGATATGCCACTAGGTGCATTCCTTGATGCTCGTATTGCTAGAGTTACTGCCAATGCTTGTGATGCTTCTGAAACTGCCTATACTATTGAGATAGAACCTACTTTTACTCTTGTTAGATCTAGCTCTCCTAGATATGAATTGCCGGATATACCTGAGGGTTATGTTATGGAGGGAGAGATAGCTGAGGATTTTCTTGCGTGTAAGGATGCCTATGATGTTGAGATATTACTTCTCAAGTGGAAGGAAAAATCTCTGAACGCTAGGATGAAATACGACCCGAAGTTTGCCACTTCACCTATCTTTGTCACCGATAAGGATTATGAATTCTTTGTCGACCTTGAGTTAATCCCTCTAGTCGAATCTGATCCTTTCCACGGTTATGAGTCTGAAAAGGTTGTAGCCCATCTTACCAAACTGAACGATATAGCCAACCTTTTCACTAGTGAGGAAAAGATCCTCTACTACTATATCCTTAAGTTGCTTCCTTTCTCTCTAAAGGATGATGCTAAAGCCTGGTTCACTTCTCTTGCTCCTGGATGTGTGCTTAGTCCCCAGGACATGGTCTACTACTTCTATGAGAAATATTTCCCTGCCCATAAGAAGCAAGCTGCCTTGCAGGAAATATATAACTTTGCTCAATTCAAAGAAGAGAAACTCCCACAAGCTTGGGGGAGGCTCATCCAGCTACTGAATGCTTTGCCTGATCACCCTCTTGAGAAGAATGAGATACTTGATATCTTCTATAATGGACTTACTGATGCTTCTAGAGACCACCTAGATAGTTGTGTCGGTTGTATTTTTAGGGAACGAACTGTAGAACAAGATGAGACTCTACTGCATAACATCTTGATCAATGATAATGCTTGGACTATTCCCGAACCACCTCCTAAGACAACTCCAAAGAAAAGAGGTATTCTATTCCTCAGTCCCGAAGATATGCAAGAAGCCAAGAACTCTATGCAAGAGAAGGGTATTAGATCGGAAGATGTCAAAAATCTACCACCTATCAAAGAGATCCATGGTCTCGATAACCCGATACAGGTAGTAGAAGTGAATTCTCTGCGTAGATTCAACGAGAGTGATATTCCTTTTGATAAACCTGCTAGCCTATGCTTTGATGAATTTGATAACTTTGTTGCCAAACAACAAAGTATCAATGATTATGTTAGCAGACAATTGGAGCAGAGTGCTCGTATGCTTAGCCATTTAAGTGCTTGTGTGGACAGAAATGTCAATGATCTTAAGCTTCTGAGTAAACATGCCTCTATGGTTACTACTCAGGTAGAACAAGTACTTAAGGCTCAGAATGACTTTCTCAATGAATTAAATGACAACTATGTCAGAGTCATTACTAGAGGAGGCAGAATGACTCAGGAACCATTGTATCCTGAGGGCCATCCTAAGATAATTGAGCAAGATTCTCAAGGAACCAATGCTGATACACCTAGTCATCCTAGGAAGAAGAAGAAGGATGATATAAACCTACACGCTAGTTCACCGGTTGCTGTCACACCTGAGAATCCAAATGATGTTTCTGTGTCTGATGCAGAAACACAATCTGGTGATGAACTTGAACCTGGTGACAAGATAGACAGTGATGTCCATGTTAATGCTCAACCTAGCAATGATAAGGATGTGGAGATTGAACCTACGGTTGATCTTGATAACCCACAACCTAAGGATAAGAGATACAATAAGAATGACTTCACTGCTAGGAAGCATGGTAAAGAAAGGGATCCATGGGTTCAGAGACCTATGCCCTTTCCTCCTAAGCCATCCAAGAAAAAGGATGATGAGGATTTTGAGCGCTTTTTTGAAATGATTAGACCCGTCTTTTTGCAGATGCGGTTGACTGATATGCTCAAAATGTCTCCGTATGCTAAGTACATGAAAGATATTGTGACTAATAAACGGAAGATACTAGACCTAGAGATTTCCACCATGCTTGCCAATTACACTTTTAAAGGTGGAACTCCTAAGAAACTTGGTGATCCCGGAGTGCCCACTATACCTTGCTCCATTAAAGGAAATTATGTAAGAACTGCCTTATGCGACCTTGGAGCCGGTGTTAGTGTTATGCCTCTCTCTCTTTATCGTAGGCTTGAGCTGGATAAGTTGACATCCACTGAAATCTCTGTGCAAATGGCCGACAAATCAACTGCTTTCCCTATCGGCATTTGCGAGGATGTGCCTGTTGTGGTTGCTAATGTTACTATCTTGACGGACTTTGTTATCTTGGATATTCCTGAGGATGATGCCATGGCGGTCATTCTTGGAAGACCCTTTTTAAACACCGCAGGGGCCGTTATAGATTGCAACAAAGGCAATGTCACCTTCCATGTCAATGGTAATGAGCATACGGTGCATTTTCCGAAGAAACAATATCGAGTACATTACATCAATGCTATCGAAAAAACTTCATCGATTCTTATTGGGAGCTTTGAATGCCCTATACCTCCTGTTAAGATGAAGTATGATTTGCTTGTTGGGGAGATTCACATCCCCATTGAGGTGACTTAGTGACTATTCGAAAATTCTCCGTTTCCTTTTGCGATTCGAAAAGGTTTTGTCGAGGGGATTTGATCAACCCCATTGACGGATTCCTTTCGATGACCATGAGATGGATGAATCGAGGAGTCACAAACCTCTGTTTTAAGATTTCACCTTCAGTTGCTTAGAATAAAAATGATAGATTTAGTTTAGTTTTCCCTTTTTCTGTTTTAGCGTCCTAGAGAAAAGTACCCTGAAAATAAAAGTTCTCCGATGGTCCTGAAAATCGAATATGATTTTTTCTGGAATTTTTGAAAAATACTGGGCCAGAGAGTTGGTCCGAGGGCCACACCATTGGGCCACGAGCCCTGGAGGCATGGGCACCAAAGCTCGCCGCGCCTACCTGGCCCTTTGGGGCCCACGTGTGCCCCCTCCACTCATTCCAGCTTCCCCTACCTCTAGAAAAAATCGTTTCGCAGCTCAAACCCGTGTTCTTGCTCGTTTGGCTATTATTTTCAATCTCCTTGCTCAAAGCACCTTCTCCGAACCGTTTTGGGGAAATTGCTCCTTGGTAAGTGACTCCTCCATTGGTCCATTTAGTTTTTGCTCTAGTGCTTTATCCTTCGCGTATTTTTGCTGCCTTGGTGACCATGTTCTTGATCTCTAGATTCTAATTTTAGCTGGTCCCAAGTAGTTTTAACGCGTGATACGGTCTATAGGCACTAGTAGGAGTAGTTGCTACGAGTTTGGTTGATCCTTACTCACTTTTATTTCGAAGCCTCTAAAAATTTCAGAAATTTTCAGAGAAAGGAAAAGGAAAAGATGAAGAGGTTCTTGAGAGGCTCTTCAAGCCGTGACCCCAAGGATGATGAGGAGAACCAACCCATGTATTTGGTCCCTCGAGCCGCAGAAGTTCAAGCGTGCGAGTGGCCAAGCGATGTATTCTTGCGCGCCGCCGGACTTTATGGAGACTTTTATTACTTGGTGGAGAACGCAGGGCTTACCGCCTTCGTTGAAGATAAGTGTCCGCAATACCTCCTCCTCACCAATATTTTCGTTCAAAGCTTCAACTTTTATCCGAGGAAGAATCCTCCTATGGTTGAGTTCATGTTATATGATCTCCCCCAACGCATGACATTACAGGATTTTTGCAATGTTTGTAAATTACCTTATGTTGGGGATATCCATGATCCTCGTCCACGGGACTTGGAAGCTTTCATAGATACTATTGATGTTGGAGAGGAGAGAGGAGTGTCTGGCGCTTGAGCTGCTAGCATACATTTTCCTGTGGTTCGGTACTTCTCATTATTTGCGGGAAAATGTTTGATTGTCCGTGGGAAATCTGGAACGCTTAGCTCTCCAGATCTTGCGGTTTTTCTCGAAGCCCTTTATAATGATAAAACATATAGCTTAGGCGTTATAGTAGCTCAGCAGTTGAACTTGAACCGTTCTAAAGGCGTCGTGTATGGAGGTATCTATGCTACTCGTCTTGCTAGACACTTTGAGATACCCGTTAGAATGGACGAGGAAGAAGAGATCCTTCTTCCTGAGAGATATCTGGATTATGATAGCATGGTTCGCCATGATTTTCTGGATAGAGATGCTAGTAGACGGATGATTTATAACCTGGTATTTAGTCAGGGTACTCGAGAGACTATTACTTTGCCTACTCCCTCTTTGTTCAACCTTTATACAGGCAGGTACATTATCATGCCCTCGGACATCTACGCGTATTGGGGCTTAGCCCAACCACAGGCTCCCGTGCCCGAGCCACTAGTCGAGTACCAGGCACCAGTTTATCAGTGGGAGCCGGAGGAGCTCACATAGCAGTGGCATCCTCAGTCCACCCCGGAGTATCCCGGAGACGGTTACTTCCCACCTTGGGAGTAGACCACGCTAGGCCAAAAGCCTAAGCTTGGGGGAGTACGTGATCTCACCGACTTTATATTCTTGCTTACATTTTCATTTTGTTAGTCGGTGTTCACACTTTGCCACTGTATCATCCATGCTAGTTTATTTTCATTTTCTTGTTTTCTCCTTTTGTGTCCTTTTGAGAAAACCCAAAAATATTTTATTTTCTTCTTTTGCTTGTTGGGAGCTTTCCCGTGTAAATTGTTTTATTTTTCTTTGGGTCAAGGTAGAAGACCATGGTTACAATGTTTAATGGCTCTCGCATGCATATCTGTTTATCTGTTAAAGAGCCATATTACTTTGTCTTCTCCTTTGTGTTTGCCTGCAGATTCAGCTTAGTCCAATGCACGAGCACTCTTATAATTGTTCACATCGTTTGGTCGTGCAAGTGAAAGGCAATAATGACCATATATGATGAAGTGACTGAGACTGGAAAAGCTGGTATGAACTCGATCTATTTTGTTTTTGTAAATATGACTATCTTATCGTTCCACACTTAGCTTTGTTATGAGAGAACCATGTTTGCAATGACAACTTAGAGATCATAGTTTCTGATGGTTTGTCTTGATTGCCAACATGAATGTTGAGATGACTATGATGTAGTATGATAGGATGGTATTCTCCTTTGAATGATTCAAGTGGCTTGGCTTGGTGCATGTTCACGCATGTAGTTGAAACAAAATCAACATAGCCTCTATGATACTCATGTTCATGGTGATTTATGTCCTACTCATGCTTACACTCAATGTTAGTTAATATCATTGCATTTTGATGACCGTTGTCGCTCTCTAGTTGGTCGCTTCCCAGTCTTTTGCTAGCCTTCACTTGTACTAAGCGGAATACTGCTTGTGCATCCACTTCCATAAACCCAAAGTTGTTCCATGAGAGTCCACCATACCTACCTATTTGCGGTATCTACTTGCCGTTCCAAGTAAATTTGCATATGCCACTCTCTAAACCTTCAAGAAATAATCTGTTTTGCATGCCAGAACCACTCATGTGGTGACAGGGGGTTATCGGTATCTTCCATGCTAGGTGTGTTATCCTCGACATGTGTTTATTCACTGTCATTCACGAGAAAGGGGCCGGTAATTGGAATGCCCAGTTCCACGCTCAAATCGAAAACATAACTGTAAAACAAGACTCCCCCTAGATTGATGTTGGTATGGACGGTACCCGAGGATTTGGCTAGCCATGGAGTGTGATTGATTGGTGGTGGGGGAGTTAAAATTTTACTTTTCTGTTTGGGAACCGCCTAGGGCATGAGTAGCGTGGAAGATGTTGAAAAATCTTGGTCATTGCGTTGACAATGAAAGCATGCCACCCAAAATTATTATCTCTGTTTTCAAAGCTTGAGTTGTGGCACCTCTGCAAATCAATGCTTCCCTCTGTGAAGGGCCTGTCTATTTATGTTCCTGTTGAGTCATCCTCCTCTTATAAAAGTACCAATTAGAGAGCACCTCTATCATTTTTATGCTTTGCTTTTGACTGCTATTGAGTATGACTATGACTGGATCTTCATTGCCAATGAATTACAATGTTTAGTCAGCCCTTGATCTTTGAAGTGCTCTGCATTTATGTTTTGCGGTCTCAAAAAGAGCTAGCGAGATACCACCTATTCATATTGCTTCATGCTTGTTTTGATTGAAATGTTGGTACCTGAAACTTATTAGTATTTTCTCGCTAGTTGATTATGCCATTGATATTAGTTTACCGTGAGACCTATGTGTCATTTGCTTATGTTGTTAACTTGTGATCTTGCTGAAATTCTGGTTATGAGTTAGACATAGTTGCAACAACAAGATCAAACAGAGTTTGTCAAAGTTTTTCTTTCTCTTTCAGTTTGTCAACTGAATTGCTTGAGGACAAGCAAGGTTTTAAGCTTGGGGGAGTTGATGCGTCTCCGTCGTATCTACTTTTCCAAACTATTTTGCCCTTGTTTGGGACTCTAATTTGCATGATTTGAATGGAACTAACCCGGACTGATGCTATTTTCACCAGAATTGCCATGGTGTTGTTTTTGTGCAGAAATAAAAGTTCTCGGAATGTCCTGAAAATTTACCTAGAATTTTTATGGAATTTATAAAAAATTCCTGCGCAAAGATCCACCGGAGGGGATGTGCCAGTGGGCCACGAGCCCAAGAGGCGTTGCCACCCCCCTTGGCCGCGCCTACCAGACTCGTGGAGCCCACGTGGCTCCGCTGCCCCCAATTCTAGCTCTATATATTCGCTCCCGCCCAGAAAAAAAATCAAGGAGAAGAGTTCATCGCTTTTACGATACGGAAGCTCTTCACCGTTCGTGAGTAATCTATTTGTAGGCTTGCTGGACGGTGATGAGTTGGATGAGATCTATCATGTAATCGAGTTAGTTTTGACGGGGATTGATCCCTAGTATCCACTATGTTCTGAGATTGATGTTGCTACTACTTTGCCATGCTTAATGCTTGTCACTAGGGCCCGAGTGCCATGATTACATATCTAAAATTATTATGTTGTCACCAATATATGTGTGTTTTAGATCCGATCTTGCAAGTTGTAGTTACCTACTATGTGTTATGATCCGGCAACCCCCGGGGTGAAAATAACCGGAATCACTCCCGATGATGACCATAGTATGAGGAGTTCATGTGTTCACCAAGTGTTAATGCGTTGGTCCGGTTCTTTTTTGAAAGGAGAACCTTAATATCCCATAGTTTCCATTAGGACCCCGCTGCCACGGGAGGGATGGACAATAGATGTCATACAAGTTCTTTTCCCTAAGCACGTATGACTATATACGGAATACATGCCTACATCACATTGACGAACAGGAGCTAGACACATATCTCTCCGTGTTATAACTGTTGCATGATGAATGCCATCCAGCAAAATCACCGATCCATTGCCTACGAGTTTGTCCCACTGCTGCTATTGTTACTTGCTCTGCTGTTACTAATGTTGGTGCTGCTACTTGCTATTGCTGTCACTACTGCTATTACTACTGTTGCAGCTGCTACTTGCTACTGATGTCACTTGTTACTTTGTTGTTACGTGCTGCAATACTTTTCTGGCGCCATTGATACTTCAGTTACGAATAATCTGCCGTCAACAGATCATTTCCTGACACCGTTGCTATCATACCACTTTGCTGCTTATACTTTGCTTGCAGATACTAATCTTTCAAGTGTGGTTGAGCTGACAACTCAACTGCTAATACTTGAGAATATTCTTTAAGCTCCCATCGTGTCGAACCAACAAATTTGGGTTGAATACTATACCCTCGAAAACTGCTGCGATCCCATACACTGGTGGGTTACGTCGAGACAATTGCCTGACAGTATCTTTCTGGAGCCGTTGCCAGGGAAGGTGCTAATTGTCCGCACAACAAGCTTCTTCATGCGTTTTATACCAATATGACATTAAGCGGCACTGCCACAAGTAAGTGGCACTATCATTACTAATTTGTATCTTTTGGCATTAATATTATCAACATGTGTATCACTATGATCGAGATTCAGTAAACCATTCATATTACGTGCATGAACATTGAAGGTATTATTCAAGTAAACAAAGTAACCATTATTCTCTTTAAATGAATAATCGTATTGCAATAAATACAATCCAGTCATGTTCATGCTCAATGCAAACACCAAACAACATTTAGGTTTAACACTAATCCCGAAGGTAGAGGGAGCGTGCAATGGTGATCACATCAACCTTGGGAACACTCCCAACACACATCATCACCTCGCCTTTAGCTTGTCTCCATCTATTATGTAGCTTTTATTTCGAGTTACTAACATTTAGCAATTGAACCGGTATCTAATACCCATGTGCTACTAGGTGTACTAGTAAAGTACACATCAATAACATATATATGTAATATACTTCTGTTGACGTTGCCAGCCTTCTTATCTACCAAGTGTCTAGGGAAGTTCCGCCTTAGTGATCATTCCCCTCATCATAGAAGCACTTACAACTCACTTGTCATTCTTGAAGTTTCACTTATTTCCCTTTCCTGTCTTGAAACTATTGGTTTTAATAACGATCAACACTGGACGCTCCTTCTTGATTTCTACCTTCGAAGTGTCAAACATTGCAAATAGCTCAAGGATCATATTCTCCATCTCCCTGGTATGCTATAGTTCGCCACGAAGCTCAATAGCTTGGTAGTAGTGACTTTGGAGAACTATGTCAATCACTATCTCATCTGGAAGATCAACTCCCATTTGATTCAAGTGATTGTAGCACCCAAAAAATTTGAGCACATGCTCAATGATTGAGCTTTTCTCCTTTACTTTGTAGGCAAAGAATCCTAATTTTAGCTCTTGGAAAATTGTAAGACGTAAAGCATGACGCACTGAACTATCATGTAGTCATCAAAACTTGTATGTTAGATGTTCGCAACATCCACAGACAATGCTTGGGGCAGCACACCAAGCACTGCATTAAGGACATAAGCCTTGTATGAAGCAATAAGGAGAATTCTCAGTTTACGGACCCAGTTCGATAATTGCTACCATCATCTTTCAACTTAGTTTTTTCTAGGAACATATCAAAATACAGGGGAGCTACAATGCAAGCTAATCATCTGCAACCTAATTTGCAAAGACATTTTGACTATGTTCATGATAATGAGTTCAATTAATCATATCACTTAAGAACTCCCACTCAAATTGACATCCATGTGGTCATTCGAATGGTACATGATACAAATCCACCAACCCATGTCCGATCATCACGTGAGATGAGGTGGTTTCAATGGTGACCATCTCCATGTTGATCAAATCAACTATATGACTCATGTTCGACCTTTCGGTCTCCTGTGTTCTGAGGCCATGTCTGTACATGCTAGGATCTTCAAGTTAAACCCGAGTGTTCCGCGTGAGCAAAACTGTCTTGCCCCCATTGTATGTGAACGTAGAGTCTATCACACCAGATCATCACGTGGTGTCTCGAAACGATGAACCATCGCAATGGTGCACACTCAAGGAGAACACAATTTTATCTTCAAATTTTAGTGAGGGATCACCTTATAATGCTACTGTCGTCCAAAGAAAAACAAGGTGCATAGAAAGGATTACTAGAGCATGCAAATCATAAGTGACATGATATGGCGATGAACTTGTGCTTTTTGATCTCCATCTTCAAAGCACTATCATGATCTCCATCGTCACTCGCACTACACCATGATCTCCATCATTGTGTTGGCATCAAGGTTGTCGTGCCAAGCATGCTTGTACTACTATTGCTACCATTTAGAGATAAAGTAAAGCATTACATCGTTCTTAATGATTGACAAGAAGGTCATACAATAATTAAAGACAATCCTATGGCTCCTGCCGGTTTCCGTAGCATCGACATGCAAGTTGATATTAACTATTACAACATGATCATCTCATACATCAAATATATATCATCATGTCTTTGGCCATATCGTGTCACAAAATACCGTGCAAAAACAAGTTAGACGACTTCTAATTTGTTGTTGCATGTTTTACATGGATCTTATGGGTATCTAGCAAAAACGCTTCTTACCTATGCAAAAACCACAATGGTGATACGCAAGTTGCTATTTAAGCTTCTACAGGGACCTCCTTTGTCTAATCCGATTCAACTAAAGTAGGAGAGACAGACACCCGCCAACCACCTCTATGCAACAAGTTGCATGTCATTCGATGGAACCTGTCTCTTGTACGTGGACGAGTACGGTTGGTCCAGGCCGCTGCATCTCACAATACCACTAAGTCAAGAAAAGACAAAGGAGGGAAGCAATATGAATATCAATGCCCACAAACTCCTTTCTGTTCTACACGATATGTCATCTACGCATAGACCTACCTCTGATACCACTGTTGGGGAACGTCGCATGGCAAACAAAAAAAATTCCTACGCTCACCAAGATCAATCTATTGCCTAGCTCTGGTACCACTCAAGTGGAGTTCATCTACATACCCTTGTAGATTGCTAAGTGTAAGTGCATCTAGTGCCTGTTAGTGATTTTGGTGGTTTGAAGACTTATATGTTAAGTATCTAATGTGTTTATGAGTGTACACAGGATTTATAAGTCACTGAGGAGTTTGAGATATTTGATGAATATCGACCCCTAAAAATGTATATCTTCGGTTGAAGAAATTTGTCTAAAGCTGAAGAATTGAATCGCGAAGAATCTGCGATGAAATTGATATTCCTCATGAAGATATTGAAATTGAGGAATTCGGTGTGTCCTGAAGAAAATCATTATGAAGACTTTGAAGCATGAAGATTTACTTTTTCTATTTTATTTTCTTCACACTTGAGTAATAGGAACACCGTACTATTAAAGGGGGCCGAAGTTACACTTTGGAATGAATTTCCTCATGATGCTCAACCCAAGCCTAATCCTGCCAAAAGCCTCAAGTGAGGAATACGAGTGACATGAGGACTCTCATAGTTGAGGGTTCCAACCGTTTTGATAGCCACGCCACATCATTGGTCTTATCCACACCAATAGTCATATTATTTAAGGGCATTAGTGTCAAATCATGTTGGGATGCTCCCAGGCTATAAATAGCCGCCCCCCACAACCATTAGCTGGTTGGCTGCTCCGTTAGGAACTGACACTTGTCATAAGAGAAACCCAATTCCTCAGAGTCTTCGAGAGTAATTCATCAGTGAGGAAATACCCCATACACCGAAACCACAAACCTAGAACCAAGTGATTGAGCATCACTGAAGAAGTTGTTCCTGTGTGGGACTGAAGCCTTTTACCTTTGAGGACTGTGCATCCTCCAGACGGTTAGGCGTCATGGTCTAGAGCAATCCAACAGTCAATTGTGGATCGCCGGGTGACCAAGTTTGTGAGGGTTTGGAAGTCTGCCCTGAAGACTTACCACGAGTGTTGGGCGAGGACTCTGTGTTCTTAGGCCAAGGAGAACACGGTAGGGACTGTGTGTCCTTTGGTTTCAATACCAAGCCGCTCCAAACCAGATGTACGACTCTCACAGCAGTTGGAACTGGGTCATCAACTACTGTCTTTGCTGTGAAACGGGTTCTAATTCCTCAACTCCTTACTTTCCTCGGATTATGTGTTGATGACTTTCCCTACTACTGTTTGAAGAATTTGCTGAAGACTTTCTCTGAAATTCCTCAACCCCAAATTCTTCACGCTAGTTAATCCTCATCTGTTTTCTGCGTGCCTGCTCACTGTGCAATCTGTTTTCACATTCCTCACTCTGAAAAATTGCTGTTGTGAAACTTTGCACTTCTGATCCTTTACTGTTTCCGCTATAAGTTAGTCATCAGTGAGGAACTTCCTCAAATGGAATTTCCTCAGTGATGAAATTCTAAAAATCTCCTATTCACCCCCCTCTAGTCGATATAACACACTTTCAATTGGTATCAGAGCAAGGTACTCCCTTGTTCTGTGTGATTTTGGTTTAACCACCTGGAGTTTTAGTTATGTCGACTGCAGGCATGTTTAAGGTGACTGTAGCATGTCCTACTTTCGAAGGAAAGATCTTTCCCTTCTGGAAGAACAAGATGGAAATGCATCTACAAGCTATTGATAATGATCTCTGGTATATTGTGGAACATGGCGTCCCCATCATCTCTGCTAGTGTCTCTGCTGCTGATGTGAAGACATTCAAGCAACTTGATTCTCAAGCGAAGAATATCATCTGTGGCCATCTGAGCCCAGGCCAGTTTGGAAGAGTGAGTGCTTTGGGCTCCGCAACACTGATCTAGGAGAGACTGTGCAAAGTGAATGAAGGAGTATCAACCCAGCATGACTCTCGTGTTGATATTCTTCACAATCTCTTCAATCGCTTCAAGAGGCATGACAATGAAAGCTGCCAAGACACCTTTGATCGCCTCACTAACATATCAAATGAACTGCAAGCACTGGGAGCTCGAGACATTACTGATCACGAAGTTGTGAAGAAACTGCTGAGATCTTTGGATTCTTCATTTGATACTTTAGTTCTGATGATTCAAGAAAGACCAGACTACAAGATGCTTGACCCAGCTGATATACTCGAAAGACTCAATACTCATGAATTATAGCTAGAAGAAAAGAAAGATCTATATGGACCAAGCTATTCCAGACCACGTGCACTCAAGGCTAGAGCAATTTCCTCATCTGAAGAAGAAGATTCGGATGATAGCATTGGTGACCCTGAAGAATTTGGACAGGAGCTTGCAATGCTCGTGAGGAAATTCCAGAGGTTTACACGACGTGGAGAGTTCGGTAAATCTTCAAGAAGAGACATGAGGAAATCAAAATCTTCATCTGAGGACTACAAGAAAAGAACCTGCCACAAATGCAAGAAATCAGGTCATTACATTGCTGATTGTCCCCGTTGGGGAAAGGAATCAAAGAAGAAGAAATACAAGGATGACAGTTCTGATGACTCGAAGAAGAAGAAGAAATCTTCAAAATCCTCATCTTCAAAGCCCTCATCGCACAAGAAGACTAGTTTTAGAAAGGCTCGGGCACTTATTTGCAAGGAAATGGATTCCGAGGCAGAATTAGAGGAATGTGATGAAGAAGAGGGTTCTGATGAAGACTCAGAATCCGGACAGTCTAGTCTTGCACTGGCAACCACTTTCGTCAGCAAGTCAATCTTCAACCTTGAAGAAGACGATAACACCATCCACACGGATGACTATGCTGATGACTTCGCTCCAACCTATTGCTTCATGGCAAAAGGTTCAAAGGTACCGAATGATGCTTCCTCCTCTGATTCAAGTGACTGTGAACCTAATGATTATAAAAAACCCAGTTACAGTAAACTTGCTATCATTGCCACTAAGCAAGAATCTGCCTTGGAAAAGCTTCAGAAACTGCTAGATAGAAGTGATGATCTCTTGAATGATGAAATTAACCTTACCCAATCCTCACTGAAGATGTGAAAAGTCTTCAGTCTAGATTTGATAATCTTCAAGATCGTTATGATACACTCCTCGCTGATCATGAGAAGCTTTCCTATGAATTTCTTCAAAGGAAGCATGATCTAGAGAAGCTGAGGATGTCTCATGATGATCTTCGTATGGAAAATGATTCATTACTAGCTCAACAGATCAGCGCTGCTCAAGTTGAATTCATTCCTCCATATCTTAAATGCATTGAATGCAAAACTGCGAATTCTTCACCAGAATCATCAAATGCTTCTATTGCTACAAATTCTTCAACTGCAACTGTAGTGTCTATTCCCTCACTTGAGGAAAACACAAATGTTACTGATGAAAATGCAGGGTTGAAGGAATTGTATGTGACAGGCATCTACAAAAGTGTCAAAGGACATCAAACCCTTTGTGATGTGCTCAAAAAGCACATCTTGAATAGGAACCCGAGGTAAGAAGGAATCGCCTTTGAGAGGAAATTAAATGCTGATGGATCTTATTGGAAACCTGAGCAGTATCCCAAAACCTCATGGGTTGCTGCTACTGGGCCTCCTTTTGATCCATCCAATCTAACTGGTTTTTCATGTGAATTATCCTATTCCTCAGATGAGTCATTTGACTCCAACTATAAACTGTTCAAAAATCAGTCTGGTGAAGTATTTGCTCGATATGTTGGAACTAACTGCAGGAATGGTCCTCCCTTGAGGAAAATCTGGGTTCCCAAAAGCTGTCTTGAAAATCTTCAGGTGAATGTCCTCATGACACCACCGATGAAGAATCTGAACCCCGGATCAAATTCCTGAAGAGGACCAAAGTCTTCAAGAGGATCAAAATCCTCAACTGGTCAAAATTATGCTCGTACCCATGCTAATGCGTCTAACATGCAGGGAAACTACAAGGAATATGAATATGAGCGTTACTCTTCAAATCATTATGTTCATAAATCCTCAAACCAGTTCTCTGCTTATTCATATGAGTACTTTAACCTCCCTACTGTTAAGAGAAGTGCATTAGCTTCAATGCCACCTTTCTCATATGGTGCTCGCAGGATGATGAATGCTTTACCACCCCTTCAGATGTGGGTGGTGAAGAAATCGAACTAATCACTTCTGCAGGTCAGGTCTCCAGATGAAAATCGTCATCTGAAAAATTTGCTGGAGACCTGAGGAAATGCTTGATAGGACGCAAGCTAATATTGATGAAATAGAAATATTTCACACGTCCTTATAATTCTGTTGTGATGAAATTCTTATCTGATGAAATTAATATCATATTCTTCAAATCTGAAGCATATGAGATGGTAAGCTGTACTAATTCATCTGCAGGACGATAAACCCAAGAATACTGAGTGGGTTCTTGATAGTGGCTGCACACATCACATGACTGGTGATAAAATCTTGCTGATGAATATGCCACTAACTCCATCACCTCTGAAGCAAATCACATATGCTGACAAAGGTAAAAGCAAGGTATTGGGACTTCGCAAAGTGGCTATTTCCAAGGATAGGCATATGGACAAAGTGATGCTTGTTGAATCCCTTGGTTTTAACCTCATGTCAGTCTCGATGCTTTGTGATCTTGGTATGATTGTTATCTTTGGTAGATATAGATGTGTAGTCATCATGGAATCTGACAGATCCAAAGTCTTCGAAGGTGTAAGAAGAGGGGATTTGTACATTGTTGATTTCTCTACAGGTCCTCAACCAGCCACTTGCTTACTAGCAAAAACCTCAGAAGGATGGTTGTGGCACCGAAGACTAGGTCATGCAGGCATGAGGAATTTGCACACGCTCTCGAAGAAGAAGCATGTCATCGGCATTGAATCAGTCAAATTCCTCAAGGATCATCTCTGTGGTGCATGTGAATCTGGAAAAAATGACCAGATCCAAGCACCCCTCGAAGACTATCATGACTACTACACGTCCATTCGAATTGCTTCATATGGATCTATTTGGACCTACTCACTATGCCACACTAACCAATGCAGCATCTTTATATGGTTTCGTCATAGTTGATGATTATTCCAGATATACATGGGTACATATCATAGTATACAAAACTGAAGTGTAGGAAATCTTCAAACGATTTTCTTCAAGGGCCTCGAAGAACTTTGGCATCAAGATCAAACATATCATGAGTGATAATGGAACAGAGTTCAAAAACACTGGTCTTGATGATTATCTTGATGAACTTGGTATTACTCACGAATTATCTGCTCCTTTACTCCTCAGCAGAATGGTGTCGTCGAAAGGAAGAACAGGACTCTGGTTGAAATGGCAAGAACCATGCTTGAAGAATATCAGACTCCTCGTCGCTTTTGGCCTGAAGCAATCAACACTGCATGCCATATCATCAACAGGGTATATCTTCACAAATTCCTCAAGAAAACCTCATATGAACTCCTCACTGATAAGAAACCCAATGTAAGTTATTTCAAAGTCTTCGGTGCAAAATGTTGGATTAGAGATCCTCACCATAGCTCAAAATTTGCACCTAAGGTACATGAAGGTTTTATGCTCGGTTATGGAAAGGACTCGCACACTTACAAAGTCTTCAACAACTATCACAAAAAAGATGTTGAGACGGTAGATGTGCGGTTCGATGAAACTAATGGCTCGCAAAGAGAGCAATTGCCTTCTGATCTAGATAAACTGTCTCTTGAGGAAGCAATAAAGCTCAAACCTACTAAAGACATTGTTCCCACTGAGGAAGTTGATTAAGAAACGATCCCCATCACTGATGAAAATCAAGAAGATGCTCCTGAGGAAATTGCACCAGAACCACTTCCTCAGCCAAGACGAAATCCTCAACCAGCTCATCCGAGGATTGCAAATGAAGTAGAACTTGACAAAATCCTCAATGACATCTACGCGCCAGGTCCTCTCACTCGCTCAAAAGGTTCACACTTAGTTAACTTTTGTGGGCACTTTTCTTTTGTATCTATCACAGAACCCTCAAAAGTTGCTGAGGCTTTCCTGGAATCGGAGTGGATCCAAGCTATGCAAGACGAACTTCTTCAATTCAAGCTGAATGACGTATCGGAGCTCGTCAAACAACCAGATCCTCGCAAGCACAACATCATCGGTACCAAGTGGATTTTCCGAAACAAGCAAGATGAGGACGGTCAAGTGGTGAGGAACAAGGCACGACTTGTAGCCCAAGGCTACACCCAGGTTGAAGTAATAGATTTCGATGAAACTTTTGCACCTCTAGCTAGACTTGAAGCTATTCGAATACTACTTTCTTATGCTAATCATCATAACATCATCTTGTATCAAGTGGATGTGAAAAGTGCATTCCTCAATGGTAAGCTTGAGGAAGAAGTATATGTTGCTCAGCCCCCAGGTTTTGAGGATCCAAAGAATCCAGACAGAGTCTTCAGACTCAAAAAGGCTCTCTATGGTCTCAAGCAAGCCCCTCGGGCATGGTATGATACATTGAAGGAATTCCTCATGAAGAAAGGCTTCAAACCTGGTTCACTCGATCCAACTATTTTCACTAAATCCTATGATAATGAGCTATTTGTGTGCCAAATATATGTCGATGATATCATATTTGGCTGTACTGACAAACGATACAGTGATGAATTTTCTTACATGATGAGTGAAGAATATCACATGTCTATGATGGGGGAGCTGAAATTCTTCTTAGGTCTTCGAATTCGTCAACAACGCAATGGAATCTTCATATCACAGGAGAAATACCTCAAGGATGTTCTCAGGAAATTCAACATGCATGAATGCAAAGGTGCCAAGACTCCAATGCCTACCAACGGCCATCTCAACACTGATGAAAATGGTAAAGAATTTGATCAGCAGGTATATCGCTCTATGATTGGCTCTTTATTATATCTATGTGCATCTAGGCCAGATATAATGCTTAGTGTTTCCATGTGTGCACGTTTTCAAGCAAAACCGAAGGAATCACACCATAAGGCTGTGAAGCATATTCTTCGATACTTAGCTCACACACCAACACTAGGATTATGGTACCCCAAGGGCTCCAGTCTTCATCTGGTACGATATTCTGATTCTGACTATGCTGGTGAACGTGTGGATCGCAAGTCAACTTCTGGTACATGTCATTTCCTCGGAAGATCACTAGTTTGCTGGTCCTCAAAGAAGCAGAACTGTGTATCACTCTCCACTACCGAAGCTGAGTACATTGTTGCTGGTTCATGTTGTGCTCAATTACTATGGATGAAGCAAACCCTCAAGGACTATGGCATCAACATGAAGAATGTGCCTCTCTACTGCGACAATGAGAGTGCAATCAAGATTGCATACAACCCAGTACAGCACTCGAAGACTAAGCACATCCAGATCCGTCATCATTTTCTTCGGGACCATGTCCTCAAGGGCAATATCCTCATCGACCATCTGAAGACTGATGATCAACTAGAAGATATCTTCACTAAGCCCTTGGATGAGAAAAGGTTTTGCAAGTTGCGGTGTGAGCTAAATATCCTAGAATCTTCAAATGTTTTGTAAAAACATGGACACATCCTAACACTTATGCAAAATTGATGACTTAGATGTGCAACACATGATGAATCGATTTTCTTCAACTGATGAAGAATGTCACTCGGAATGTGAAGAAATCAACGAAGAAATTAATTCTCAGGGCCCTACGACAATTGTACGCGGCGTCTGTAATCAACATTCTTATATTGTGGGTCACGCCATCGCCCAATGTGAAATTCCTCTAGATGATTTTCTTCAATATTCCATTTCCTCAAAATGTGTTTTTCTTCAAAACAGTTGTTCTTCATTGTGACGATTTATCACAAAATCCTCAAGTTACTCAATCTTCAAAAACACTTGATGACTTTCGTTTGACTAGATAGACTGTGATTTCAAGTCCTCAAAAACATTCACTTATAGCTATTTCTTCAAGTTCATATTTCATCTAAGTGAATGTGATCGGACCCTACTTTCCCTCTATGCTATTCTCATCCAGTCTATTCGATTCTTCATATGCGTTCTACTTGAAACTTTGTTCAAAATCCTCACTGCATCCTTGTCAGCTGATGATTATGTAACAAAATCCTCAACTCTTCAAAAATGTTTCTCTAATGCACAGTAACTGAACCCCACTTCCCACGTTCGGATAACCATGATCTCCACTATCTCCACCGCCTTGTTCGGGAGCTACACGTGTCCTGCGGAGACGTAGAGGCAGGGGCTGTTTGGTCCGAATTCTTCGCGCCAACAGTAACTGTCTGGCTATAAATATGTCCTTATCCCCCTCGGCAAACACTTCTTCGCCCCATCGCTCTCCTGCTACAGCAGCACCGAACCCTAGCGCCACCGCTAGAAGTCTCGTCGCCGGTGAAGAAGAGCTTCACTGCCTCGACTTCTCCGTCGCCGGAACCACGCCGGAGTCGGACCATCTTCGTCCGCCGCCGCCGTAGACGTCCTCTGCCGCCGGGTTAGGGCGCATTGGAAACGCAACCGAAGAGCTTCTCTCCACAACTTTTCTGTGTTCTTCGTGCGCGCCTTCAAGGGTAAATAAAAACCCCATTTTTACAGCAAGATAGATCTACTATTTTACATCTCCAATGTGAAATCTGTTTTTCCTCTAAAATCGATATGCACTTGATTCCTCAAACACTACCTATCACCACACCATTGATGAACTTCACTAAGAATCTAAGATTTTTCACAAGATTCCTCAATTGTGCGAATTTTCGGATCTGTACGACTCTGGAACCCAAGAATAGTATGCTTAGGCAAATTCCTCAACCACTGGTTAAATTCCTCAACTGTCAAACTTTTTCATTTTCTTCAAATTTGAGAACGCATATGACCTCTCCCAATTCCCCGCAACTATACACTGTTCACAGGTACACACATGTCAGCTGATGAATCTCTCAGTTCTCATCACATTAACTCATTTGCAGTGTTTCTTGAAGAAAATCTTCAAGTCTCATCAGAATCCTCAAGAGTTCAATCTCATCAGCAAAATCCTCAGCTGAAGAAAATGGAGGATGATAGAAAGTAGAAGGGAGGGAAGAAACTTAAGCAGAACACAGCTTTGGATATCCCTAAGGATATTTACTTGGACTATCGCACACCTGATGAAAATGAAACAATGGCCAAGAGAAAAATTCGGCTGCAGAAGATAGAACTCGGATGGGCTAAGGAATGAAAGGAATACAAATTTGTAACTGCCAAGTATGCGAAGAAATTCGCCCTAAAGCCTCCTGGCAAACGGGCCCCACTTGAGGCTCATCAAGTAGCTCATCCCTCAAGACTCAAGACCATTGATGACTATCCGGATGAGAAAGACAAGCATTTGGCTAAGCTCAAGAAGCTGGCAGATGCTGCAGTAAGGAAATTCAATGAATCCTCAGCTACTTCCTCTGCCGCTGAGACCTCTGGTTCAGCAATTCCTCAACCACAGTCTGTGCCATCAAAACCAAGGGCTCCAAAGCCTCAAGAGATAACTGCTCAAGCATCAGCCACAAAACCCTCAGCGACAAAATCCTCAGCACCACCACCAAAGCCTCAAGAGAAACCAGCACTGAAGTCGGTCATGAAGCCAATGCCCGCTACCTCCAGCTCCTCACTCCCAGCTGCAACCAGCTCGGAGACAAAGTCTTCACCACCTCCTGTGAAGACTCAGGTGTCTGCTGAAAGAGCAACACTACCAAGCCCCAGCAAAATCATCAGAGTCCCATCCGCATCAGAGGGCAGTGATGAATATGATGATCAAACCCTGCAAGCTATAATCACAAACAAGCAGGAAAGGGTAGCTCAAGCATCTGGTAGCGCCATTCCTCTGGCCATCAACCCCAAGGTCCTCCTATACTACATAAACATCTGGTATGAGGACCCAAACACTCTGCTTGATGATTTGAAACTTCCCCCTGGCATCAGCCACATGGTGTCCACATTCATCAATGAAGCCAAGTGGAAAGAACAGCAAGCCAAGCAGGCCAAGCTTGCGAAGCTTAAAAAGGAGAAATTCCTCAAGCAGAATCTCCTCAACTTGACGCCTGATGCACTGGTGTCAACACAGGCTGAGTTGAATACTTTGACAAAGAAGTACTCAAAGCTATCTGATTGTCAGAGTTTCAAGAGCAGTTTCATCAAATTTGCCACTAAAGCTGTTGATGACTACAACAAGACGGCTGCCCCTCCCGTATCAACTCCTCAGCCTCTGATTGAAGAGCCAGCCGATGAATCTCCTCAAGTTGATGCAACTCCTCAAGCTGAGGAAATACCCCAAGAAAGCCGTGCGGATGTACCCTCTATTGAAGAAATCACCATGGAAAATCCAGTTGATTACTCTGTAGCAGCTGGTGAGACTGCCCCTGACCCAGCTGCTTCATCAAAGCAAGATGATGACTCTGCTCCAGCTGGTTCCTCAAAGCCAGCTGATGAATCTGTCGAGAGAACCCCTTCACCAAAAGCTTCAAAGGTGAAGAAGATGACTCCGTCTGCATCAGACGTGAAGAAAACCAGGGCTGCTGAGAAGGAATCCAAAAAGAGAAAGGCCTCCTCAGCAGAAGAAGAAACAGAGGCCAAGCGCCTCAAAGCGCTTGAAGATAATGCTCCACTGGACCCTGTGCCCCTCAACGTCGCTCCGTCTTATGAAATGGTCATCCTTGCAGACCAAGAGAAAGGGACAGATGAGGAAATGAAGGACGCCGCATCTGAGGAACACACTAACGAAGAAATTCGTATTGACGACAGTCCTCAGCCCTCCATTCCTCAGAAAGACACTGCACGAGGATCAACTGCACCAGCTGATGAAACTGCCTCTGGCACCAAGCCAGCTGAGGAAGAGCAAAGTGAAATTACTCAAGCTAATGAAATTCAAAGTCCTGAGAAAAATCCTCAAGATGAGGAACAGGCTGACCCAACTCCTCCACCTGAGGAAGATGAACCTATTCCTCAGCCTGATGCCCAGCCAGATCCTATTCTTCAACATGATGTACAACATGAGCAAGCTCCTCAGCCTGAAGCCCCAGCTGATGAAATTCCTCAGCCTGATGACAATGCTGAAGAAAATGCACCTGATCAAGACAATGCCTTCGTCGTGCTTAACCCCGAGACTGCAATTGTTGTCTCCCCTCCTGTTCCTTAGCTAAATCTTCAGCCAATGCAGCGTCAACCATTCTCCAAGCGACCGAAGTTTCAAAAGGAGAACTTCTTTGAAGAACGCATGTACTTCATTGGAGAGAATCCCTATGATAAGCCTCAAATGAGACATCTGAAGTTTTGGACAAGGACACAGCTGAATTACTATGCCTCTGTGCTGTGTGGAAGAAACAAGATATTCCAACACACGCATATTCCTCACGTTGAACTTGAAGCAATATCGTGCCTAGCTCCAGTCCTCAATGTCCTCCATGAAGCTGGTCTGCTACCAATGTCCTCAAACATCTCTGATTGGAACAGTGAACTCATTCTTCAGTTTTATGCCACTCTTCACATATGTGGCGACCGTGAAGACATTAACACCTGGGTGTTTGACTCGATGACACAAAACACTCACTACAAGGCTCCTGCTACTAAGCTCCTCCGTGAACTGCCTGTATCAATTCCCTCAGAGGAGGCTGTGAAGCTTTACGGTGAGCGTGAGCTGCCCAACGGGATGATGGAAGTCCTCATGAAGCCTTTGGCTGAAGGGCAATCACCGAGAAAAACCTTCCTCGTCCACGAGCTCAAATATACACCAAGGTCTGTTTACAGAATCCTCTGCAGTGTGCTCGCGCCGATCAAAGGCCATGATGATGAAGAAGATGTCGTAGGCATCATGAAGAATATCCTCTTCAACATCATCCATGGTATTCCAATCAACATACATGATTTCTTCTTGAGGACTTTGGCCGACAATGCTATGTGTCCATTTGATCACAAGATATATGCCCCATGGATCATGAGATTCATCAGGACACGGACAGACATCAACTTCCACGCTGATTTCAACAACCATGTTGGTTATATGCCTCCTATCAGGGTCAACAAGAAGACTTTCAAGCCAGTTGAAGGAAAAGGCAAGTCAGTGATTGATGAAGGCCGTAGGCCCCTTGATGGCCAGTTCAGAGAGCCAGAAGCTTATTCTTCATGGGATGATAATGAGACTCACCCGGCAAGCCCCGTTCCCCCTCGCGTGATGACTACAAGAGAGCTTCTTCTCAGTCTTCACCAGAAGGTGGATCGCAATCACAAGTGGGTCAAACGCCAGTTTGGCGCCATTGTGAAAACCCTCACTGAAACACAGAACTCTGTGAAGCTTAACCATCACTATCTGCCTGAGGTTTTTGATCGCACCTGGGCTACACTTGCTCATCTGAAGACTCAGACAGAGCTTGAAGAAATGGATTGTGAGCGAGACTTTGACTGGTCGTGGCCTCCCAAGAAGAAGTTCAGACCCATTCCAGTTCCAGACCTTGAAGACAGTTCCTTTTATTTATTCCGCACTACTGAAACTGATGAAGAACAGCTCGACAATGCTACCGGTCCAAGGAAGAAGACTACTCCCAAGAAGCATCACGCCTCTTCATCAACCGCCAAGAAGTGAAGTCTTCACGGGCGTTAGTCCTCAGTTTGTTCCTTTTTGTCACTTGATGACAAAGGGGGAGAAACTTGAGAGTTAGTCTTCAAGCGGGATATTTTGGGGCTTATGAACTATATTTAAGTTACAAACTCTTGGCTCTTCTGAAGTTTTTATGTAATGAGTTGTAACTTAAGCCCGATGGTACTCTGACGCTTTTGAACGTTTTTCTTCGCATGCTTATTCCTCAAGTTTTAATGCACGCATGCTGGAATTCGTCAGATACCATTTGTCATCATGCATCTTTATTTTCTTCATACTATATGTTACATGTATGCATGATTTACAAGACTCAGGGGGAGAACTCCATGATATAAATCATCAATGTGCATTTGTTGTGAAAAGCAAAATCCTAAAGATATGCACATCTTCAGGGGGAGTCTCTCTGAATCTTTATTTCAAATTCCTCAAATGAGTATTTACACTTCATATTTTTGATCCCTGTTGAAGACTTAACCTAATTGTCATCAACCACCAAAAAGGGGGAGATTGTAAGTGCATCTAGTGCCCCTTAGTGATTTTGGTGGTTTGAAGACTTATAGGTTAAGTATCAAATGTGTTTATGAGTGTACACATGATCTATAAGTCACTGAGGAGTTTGAGAAATTTGATGAATATCGACCCCTAAAAATGTATATCTTCGGTTGAAGAAATTGGTCTGAAGCTGAAGAATTGAATCGCGAAGAATCTGCGATGAAATTGATATTCCTCATGAAGATATTGAAATTGAGGAATTCGGTGTGTCTTGAAGAAAATCATTATGAAGACTTTGAAGCATGAAGATTTACTTTTTCTGTTTTATTTTCTTCACACTTGAGTAATAGGAACACCGTACTGTTAAAGGGGGTCGAAGTTACACTTTGGAATGAATTTCCTCATGATGCTCAACCCAAGCCTAATCTTACCAAAAGCCTCAAGTGAGGATTACGAGTGACATGAGGACTCTCACAGTTGAGGGTTCTGACCGTTTTGATAGCCACGCCACATCATTGGTCTTATCCACACCAACGGTTATATTATTTAAGGGCATTAGTGTCAGATCATGTCGGGATGCTCCCAGGCTATAAATAGCCGTCCCCACAACCATTAGCTAGTTGGCTGCTCCGTTAGGAACTGACACTTGTCATAAGAGCAACCTAATTCCTCAGAGTCTTCGAGAGTAATTCATCAATGAGGAAATACCCCATACACCGAAACCACAAACCTAGAACCAAGTGATTGAGAATCACTGAAGAAGTTGTTCCTGTGTGGGACTGAAGCCTTTTACCTTTGAGGACTGTGCATCCTCCAGACGGTTAGGCGTCATGGTCTAGAGCAATCCAGCAGTCAATTGTGGATCGCCGGGTGTCCATGTTTTTGACGGTTTGGAAGTCTGCCCTGAAGACTTAGCACGAGTGTTGGGCGAGGACTCTGTGTTCTTAGCCCAAGGAGAACTCGGTAGGGACTGTGTGTCCCGGGACTATGTGTCCTTTGGTTTCAATACCAAGCCGCTCCAAACCAGATGTACGACTGTCACAACAATTGGAACAGGGTCATCAACTACTGTCTTCGCTGTGAAACGGGTTCTAATTCCTCAACTCCTTACTTTCCTCGGATTATGTGTTGATGACTTTCACTGCTACTGTTTGAAGAATTTGCTGAAGACTTTCTATGAAATTCCTCAACCCCAAATTCTTCACGCTAGTTAATCCTCATCTGTTTTCTGCGTGCCTTCTCACTGTGCAATCTGTTTTCTCATTCCTCACTCTGAAAAACTCCTGTTGTGAAACTTTGCACTTCTGATCCTTTCTTGTTTCCGCTGTAAGTTAGTCATCAGTGAGGAATTTCCTCAAAAGGAATTTCCTGAGTGATGAAATTCTAAAAATCTCCTATTCACCCCCCTCTAGTCGATATAACGCACTTTCACTAAGCTTGAAGCCTTAAGAAATGCGGTTGATGTAGTCGAACATCTTAGCAATCCAAATCGCAAGCCGTCCCACGATCCAATCATGATATGGCATCGAACGTACAACACCTCCGTGTTCAACACACGTATAGATCGATGATGATCTCTGCCTTCTTGATCCATCAAGAGGGAGAGGAGAGGTAGATGAGTTCCCCGTGAGCATAATGGCATGGCAGCGGTATTGGTGGAGCTGATCGGACAGGGCTGCGCCGTGCGCTAATGAATCAATCTAGAGGTGGAACGAACTACAGGAGGGAGAGAGAGTTGCGTTGTAGCTTAGGGTGCGGATTCCCTCTCTCCTCCCTAATATATATAAGAGGGAGGGGAAGGGTTGGTGCCCTAGGGAAAATCGCTAGTGTTTCACGGTGGCCAAAGAGGAGGAGTCCTCCTCCAATTGGGGAGGTGGAGGCGCAAGGAGGAGTCCTCCTCCAATTCGGACTCCCCCTCTCCTGACACTTTGGTGCATAGGCCCATAGGGGCTGGCCGCCCAGCCCACCAGGGGCTGGTGCACCACCTCTTAGAAGTATGTGCCCCCCTGGGTGGGTGGCCCCTCCCTGTGAACCCCTCGAACCAATTCTTTACTCCCAATACTTTATCGGTAATGCCCGAAACCTTTCCAAAACCTGTATACCCCTTTCCTATATATCAATCTTCGTCTCTGGACCATTTAGGAACTCCTCGTGACGTACGAGATCTCATCCGGGAACCTAATCAACTTTCAGTCACCAACATACATAACTCAACTATACCGAAATGCCACCGAACCTTAAGTGTGCAGACCCTGTGGGTTCGAGAACTATGTACACATGACCTGGGACACTCGCTAGTCAATAACCAATAGCGGGACCTGGATGCCCATATTGGCTCCTACATATTCTATGAAGATCTTTATCGGTCTAACCACGATGTCAAGGATTCAATCAATCCCGTATACTGTCCGCTTTGTCCATCGGTTTGTTACTTCCGAGAGATTCGATCGTTGGTATCTCCATACCTAGTTCAATCTCGTTACCGGCAAGTTTCTTTACTCGTTCCGTAATACAAGATCCCATGACTAACTCATTAGTCACATTGCTTGAATGCTATTTGTGATGTTGTATCACCGAGTGGGCCCAGAGTTACCTCTCCGTCATACGGAGTGACAAATCCCAGTCTTGATTCATGCCAACCCAACAAACACCTTCGTAGATACCTATAGGGCACCTTTATAGTCACCCAATTACATTGTGATGTTTGATACACTCAAGGAATTCCTCCGGTGCCTGGGAGTTGCATGATCTCATGGTTATAGAAACAGATACTTGACATGGAGAAAACAGTAGCAATAAACTAACACGATCATATGCTACATTCCTAGTTTGTGTCTTGTCCGTCACATGATTATCCTAATGATGTGATCCCGTTATCAAATGACAACGCATGTCTATGGCGAGGAAACCTTGACCATCTTTGATCAACGAGCTAGTCCTTAGAGGCTTACTTGGGACAGTATGTTGTCTATGTATCCACACATGTATTTGAGTTGCCAATTAATACAATTATAGCATGGATAATAAATGATTCTAATGAACAAGGAAATATAATAATAACTAATTTATTATTGCCTATAGGGCATATTTCCATCAAGGAGCACCACAAGAGCCCACAGAGCAAGGACGATGACGAGCCTCGCCGGCAGAAAAATGGAGGCCAGAAGTAATTCCCTCTTAAGGTGAAAATTGTGAACATGATTTATGTCACAAAAATATCGAAAAAGGACACGAAGCGTGCACTTAGGGAAGTCTACGCCGTAGAGCCCGTAGCCTCGAAGTTCAACCCATGGTCAGCATGTACGATCACCTACGACCGGAGGGATCACCCGACCAGTATCCGTCATGGAGGGTCAGCGGCCTTGGTACTTGACCCCATTATATTTGGGTACCACCTAACTAGAGCCCCCATGGATGGAGGAAGTAGCCTCAATCTGATTTACTTAGATATAGTAAGAAAAATGAGTATAGATCTAGCAAGGATCAAACCCAGCAAAACCTCCTTTAAAGGGGCAATCCGAGGTGTCGAAGCCCAGTACACGGGTACAGTTACTTTGGAAGTAGTGTTCGGCTCACATGACAATTTCTGCAGCAAAGACTTGATCTTCAATATTTTCCCTTTCCGTACGGGCTATTACACACTTCTCGGCCGTACAATGTGTGCTCGGTTCAACGTTGTCTCTTATTATGCATATCTGAAGCTAAAGATGCCTAGACCCAAGGGTGTCATCACCATCAATGGAAACACTGAGCGTTCGCTCCAAACTGAGGAGTACAGAGTGGCTCTGGCAGCCAAAGTCTAGGTCGAAAATGAGGCTTCGAAGTCCCAGTCCGCCGTCAAGGCACAAGAGACTAACAAATGTGCCCGAGCTCTACCGCAGCTCCCGGATTCTTCTCATTCTCAACATAAATAGAACATGCTCCCCACAGCATGGCCTTGCTAGCCGCAAAGTACGCTTCTCGGAGGCAAAATTTTGTGCTCAAAATACCGTAAACACCTGTGGGGGCTGACTATCCAAGGACCAAGTGTTAGGTTTGACCGAGCATTGGTTAAACACGTCTTCGGGCAAAAATAGGTACCATCTAGGACCTACCCCAGTATGAAGCTAACATACTACGACAACCTCTCAAGACCATCTCCCAAAGGTCCGCTCGCTGATCACTATCTCAAGAGCAAAGGCGCAGAAGTGCAGTAGGGCACACTAGAACGTCACACCACTCGTAAAGGCCCTATGTAAACCTTTCCCCTATAAGTTTATTTTTAAATAAAGTATCTGTAATAGTTGCTTTGGTAGTTCGTATTTACGGATAGGCGTCACGAGTTCATCAAAAATAAGAATGACTTTTATGGTCCCATTGCAGTCATTTATGTTGCATAACCCTTTTTCCGCTCTTTGACATTGTGGGGACCCCGACTTACAAGTCGAGATCGCCGAATGAACGTGCTCAGTGATCCCAAAGATCAATGGTCGCCGAACACACAAATATTGAATATTAAGAGTCTTACATCCAAGTAGAAAATTATTACAACACGTGACCGAAGGGTCAGTTTCTCAAGGTAGGGCCTACAAGGCCAAATCACATGGATACAACTTGTAGCGGAGATCTTAGGGCTAAGCAGGTGCCCATGCCATCAGCCTACACCAACAGGCATTCTGACTTGGAAGCGTCCTAGTTAGCAGGTCCGTCTCCGAAGACGTACTCCTCACCAAATTCTGGTCCTTCCATGTCCGGTCAATAATATAACCAGTGGCAAGCCAATGAGTACTTTGAATGTACTCGCAAACAGCCCATGATATGAACATTGAAAGTGAAGGATAACAATAACATGCATCTTTGGTGGAATTCATCTTGGTGGAATAATCATGAATATGCATCAAGTTAAAGAATTACTTTTGCAGAATAGGTTACATATATCAACATATCTGTCAAGGGCTGAACACTCCGGGTTCACCCTATATGCCAAGTCACCAAACTTGGTCATGTCAACTATTTTATATTAAGACCAATTACCACATACACACTCATACTTGGTTTATGCATAAACGACAGGACATAGTTTAAGCAGGATTACCCAACTATCCTTGATCGTGGACATGACTATTCGAATAGTTTGACACTCTATAGAGGTTGTACGCTGTACCCACGAGATCCGGGAAACTTCCGTGTCATCCACGACTCACGGTATATAAAATATACCCGAGGTAAGTACCCGATCATTATCTTTCCCATGACGATACTAGAAAAAGAGGTCCACTCGATTGGTACCCAGCCCACATGTTGTACGTCTTCCGAGCACCAACTATGGACAGTATCAACCATGCAGGGACCAACGGTGTGCCTGGAACTCATAAAAATGTCATAGTCGTCCTATCTGACACGACCCCATCACGAGAGTGACCACACATCACTCCCGCCACTAGTAATGTGGTTCTTTGCTAGTACCGACCAGAGTAATCAACAAATCCCCGTCCCATAAAGGGGTAACATGGTCATACGCGTAAGGTTGGGATGATCGACATGTCATAAATCTATTCCCATTTCCGAAACCACACTCACACAAAATACCCGGTGCACCACTTCACCAAAAGTGGCCACCTTACTCATCATCACCCTCGGGCATTAGCGGCACCCTGCGGGGTTTTCATAAACCTTTGAATTATGTCATTATCATGATCATGCTAATATTATTCTATCATTACTTGTCAACACGATATTAGCGTGACCCTCATAGGAGGTACGATCATGCTCAACATGCAAGTGCTCGGAAGGAGCCATCGGTAACATCACTTCAATGATTTACCGGCACTAGGATCATATGCAACGGGAATATTTTCTGTACTAACATGCAATATATCATATGCTTAAAACATGGTCAAAGGGCTGCTTGCCTTGGTCAGCTAGGTATCCGGGGTCTTCGAGGTCTTCCGCTCCAATTCCCTCGTCACACGGATTTTCTATCGTTGTAAAAAGAATAAATAAGAAATAGCTCACTCCAAAAAAAATCACAAAGTCATTTTAAAAATGTTCTTTATTACTGATAATTCTAAGTTATCATTTTGAAAAATATTTGCCTCAAATTCCAATAAAGGAACATTTTTAAAATCAACCAAAGAGAAGCAAAACTATTTCAATTTAGTTCTTTTTATTGTTATAAAACAGATTAGTTGTAGTAAAAATCACATATTTGATTTATTAAATACTACATGTTTTTAGAAAAAATAACAGTGGAAGAATTATATTTTTCCACTTGTTAAATATTTTTATAAAAATCAACTAAGACTAGGTTTTAAAAATAAAAGAGAAAGGCCTGAGCACGTGGCCTGGCTCGGTTTGGAACTGAGCCGGCCCAGGCGCCAGCCAACAGCCAGCCCGGGCACGCGCGCCCTCAGGTTTGAACCTGACGTGCGGGGCCCTGTGGTCAGCGGCTGTGGCAGCAAGGGGGAAGGGGGCTGGGCCACCGACACGTGGGGCACACCTGTCCGGGTCGTCTCCTACCTCTGGCCAGAGAGGAGGAGGAGCACGCCGGCGAGGCTGCCAACGTTCTCAAGCCCCAGCGAGGACAGAAATGAGTTCAACACGTCGCCACCTACATGCAGGTGGTCGGAATGACGACGGAGAGGCATGTGTTTACCAGCGACGAGGAGGCTGCGGCGGAGGAGTTTCGGGAGGTGGTCGAGATGGTAACTAGGGGCACGGAAAAGCTCGGGAAAGTTGGGGGAAAGCTTCCTTAGGTCGAGGGGGTCAGTTTGGTGGGTCAAGAGGCGCAGGAGCCGTCGTGTAGCCAGAGATCGACCAGAGCTCCGAGGCGGAGGGGCCTCGGTCGATCTCGAGCACCAGGGCTCTGCTAGTTTGCTAGGGTGGCTATGGAGGTACTACTAGTCATGGTGAAGCTATCTGAGGGGTGCTAGAGCGGCGGGGAGGGCTATAAATAGGCCTGCGACGGTGAGCCGATTCGGGAGCGCCGGTGACTCACCGTGGCACTCGTGGGAGCACAGTGAGGAGCTGGGGTCGAAACCATGGTCCCAACATGTGGTTTTGGACTGCCAGAACCGTCTGCAACAGAGTGGGAGAGGGAGGAGTCGAGCATCTGTGGTCGCGCAACCTTGGCCGGTTCTGGTGCGCGCGAGCACGCGTCGCACGAGCTCTAGCGTGGTAGAGGAGGGGCCCTGATGGCTTCTTGATGCAGAGGGGTTGTCGGGGAAGAGGTTGGACACCTCGGGGGAGGCTGGAACTAGCCGGGAGCGTCGCCCCCACCTATGTAGCTTCATGTAGTACACTCAGAGCGTAGTTTTGGCATGCCACGACATGCTGGTGCGCTCTGAGGCACTTTAGACGTGTCCAACATGTCCTGGCACTGGCTGGGAGTGAGGCTAGCCATTGGGTTCTAGTGGGAGCTTCGGCTGGTCAAAGGAGACAAGAAATACTGGTGCTGTCAGTCCTGAACTGAGGCTTAAATTGGGGTTTTTGTCATTTCTACTTTGAACCAAAGAGGGGCCAATTGGCTGGGGTTTGGTAATGATGTTGGCCACCTAATTTGAGAGTTTGGGGGAAAGGGTTGGGGTTTAGCTATGGTTAGGAGGGCTTTTCCCTTCCTGTCAGATGGTGTTCGACAGTGGTTTGGGGTGGATACACCGCACAACTCGCTCTGCAACTTAACAGGTCTTGGTTTGATGCAAAACCATGGGACTTAACCAAGTTTGAGCCTCATTGGACAAGTTTAGCATTGTAAACTTGAAAACACTTCTATTTGACCAGATCTGTCCCTTCCAAAGAGAGTGTGGGCAAACTAAGTCCCACAAATCCAATTCTTCGTGTGGAACCCTCATTTGAGGTATTAGGCACTCCTGCAAAGTTTTAGGGTCATTGGACAAACTTTGCTTTGTAGAGTTGTTCTAACTTGAATCTGGACAAATGGGGTTTTGGGTTTATTTGGTGACCTTATCCACCTTGGATCAAGGTGAAACTTTATGTGGGCACCAAATATGGCTTGGGAAGGTCTCTGGAATTTTCTAGGATTTTATTGAGAATATTTCCTTTGGAAATATTTCAAAAGATCAAAACAGACAGAAATGGTTTTCAGGGTTTTACTCAAATAATTATAATAGAAAATATGGTTAGAAATCTTATATATGGAAAATATATGTCCTTCCGTGTTTCTACAATTTTTCTCAGTATTTACTAAGACAAAAAAGTATTTTTCCTTGTGGGAATATCATTCGTGGCCTTAGAAATGGACATACAATTAAAATAGGAAAATAATATATAAAATAATTATTTAATGATTTTGGTGAGTAAAAATAATGTTAGAATCATATCACCAACTTTGGATAACAGCACTGCTTGTCATCAAACACTTGTAGTGCAATCTAAAGCAGGGTTTGAGTTAATCCAATAATAGGAAAAAGAGTTTTAACAAAACAATTTGGTTGGAAAATACAGGGTTTCGATTATCACACAATCAAGGATCCAAGCATGCAATGGCAATCATGGCACTCACATCATTGGTTTGCAAAAGTTTTTATAAACTCAGATTTTTGAATTACAGAAATAGTAGTAGTGAAAACAGGGTGTGATAGACACCTAAACAAGCTAGTTTGATACATATTTTCTTTAGATGAGGTGGGCTAATCGACCGAGGGCTCAACTATGAAACTCGCTCCAAGCATCATTCTGGCATGATTTTTTAACTTATGTGCTTGGCATCATGGATATTTGTCGAGACCACGACTTATGTGTCGAGATCGACGAATGCACGTGTAAAGTGATCCCAGAGAATAATGCTCACTGAACACACAGACACTGAATAACATGAGTCTTACATCCAAAATTAATGTCTGATACAATAAAGGACCTTCTCGATCAAGTCTTACATAGATAGGGCGACGAAGGCCAATCACACCAACACTACTTCTAGCGGAATACTTGGTAGTAAACGGGAACCCATGCCATCAGCCTTAACCAACAAGCATTCTGATTAGGAAGTGTCCTAGTTTGCGTGTCCGTCTCCGATGGAGAATTCTTCTCCATACTCTGGCAAAAAGTTGATTCTCTCGAATGTTTTTCAACACCATCCTCAAGTGTGCTCATGCTCTTCTTCGGATTTGGAGAAGATTAATATGTCATCGATGATGATGATAACAAACTTATCCAGGTATTCCATGAAGACTTTGTTCATGAGGTACATGAAGTATGCTAGGGCATTGGTTAACCCAAACGACATGACCATGCACTTGTATAGACCATACCTGGTCCCGAATGCCATCTTAGGCATGTCCTTAGGCCGAATCTCCAGTTGGTAGCTTGGCACTGTTTAAGTGGTCGAATAGGTCTTCAATCTTGGGGAGTGGATACTTTTTGTTTATCGTGACCTCATTGAGGGAATGGTAGTCAACGCAGAGCCTGATTGTTCCATCCTTCTTGGACACGAATGAGACAGGTGATACCCAAGGTGAAGCACTTGGATGGATGAATCCCTTCCCGAGTTGCTCGGCAAACTATTTCTTCAACTATGCCAGCTCCCCGGATATCATCCTTTAGGGCTTCTTATATATAGGTCTTGATCTTGGTATGGCTCAGTGATGAACTTGATGTCTCGGTCAGGAGGCATCCTAGGAAGCTCATCGGTAAAGATGTCTGGGTATTCACATACCACTAGTACTCGGTCCAACTCTTTTTCTGAAAGGCAATTAACCTGAGGGACTTGAGTGGAGGTAGGCTCGGTGACATATTTGCCTTGACCCATTGGTCACTTGTCATGGTAATAGCCCTCTTGGCGTAGTCCAGTATGCTTTGGTGCCTGGCCAACCAATCCATACCAAGGATCACGTCCAAGCCTTGTGACTTAAGGACGATGAGATTTGTTATGAAGTCTATCCCATCAATGCTGATCCCAACTCCTCTACATCCTAGGTTGGTCCTTAGCACTTCTCCCGGGGTCTGTACTGTCATTTGCCTAGTAAGGAGGGTAGGCTTCAAACCACTCTTTGCATCAAACTTTTGGGTGACAAAGGAATGTGAAGCACCACAATCAAACAATACTATTGCTGGAGTGGAGTTGATGAGTAACGTACCCAGAATGCAGTCCGGCTCTTCCTAGGCTTTCTTAGTGAAGATGTGATTCACGAGTCCCCTACTGTAGTACTGCTGGTTGCGGGGAGCCTGATTCCTATTTGGTGCTCCATGACCTTGTCCTTAATTTGGCGCATTGGGGAGAGTGCATCTGGCTTCTTGTTGGGGCATTGCCTGGAGTAGTGTCCAGGCTGACCACATCCAAAGCAGGTGACCTGACCTCCGATGTTGGGCTTGCCCCCACTATTGTTGGGAGGTTTGAATGCCGGCTTGGGGTTGGCATGCTGCTGAGGCTGATAGTTTGGGCGAAGTGCAGGAGTCTTGTACTGCTGCTGCTGATAGTTTGGCCTTGCCGGGGCGGATTTCCATGGACGAGCCTTCTGGTTGCTGGAACCACCATGGCCTATCATCTTGTGTTTGCGAGTATCGTCCATAGGATGACGCTTGTCTTCCAGCATGAGAGCCTTGTTCACCAGATCACAGAAGATCCGGCAGTCACAGACAACAAGCTGATATTGCAGCGCCTACTGAAGTTCTTCCATGAAGTGTTCCACCTTAGTGGCTTCACTGCTGACATCTTCAGGCGAATACCTCGACAAGAGGTTAAACTTCTGCAGGTATTCCTTGACTGTGCCGCTGCCTTGCTTTAATGCATGAAACTCCCGCTTCTTGATGGTCATCATTCCATGGGGAATATGAGCAGCGAGAAACCCATTTTTGAATACAGCCCAAGTGATAGCGTGCGCGCCCTGCATAATCTAGAATCCATCCCACCAAGCCCTGTCAGTGTCTCCGAGATAGTGAGAAGCATAAAGGACCTTCTCATGATCGTCGGTGCACTTAACCAGTGCGAGGAGGTCTTCAGTAGTGCGGATCCAGTCATCGGCATCTAGGGGCTTATTTGTCTCGGTGAATACTGGAGGCGTAGTCCTCATGAACTCACACAGAGTGGATTGACCATTGCCATTTCCGCCCTGTGGTGGGTTGTTCACTAGGGCCTGAGCTATCTGCTGGATGGCGGCGTTGTTGGCTTGGCATTCCTGTCGGAGAGCCTGGAGGAACTAAGACACAGTCATGTTCTCCGGAGGAGGCGGTGGCGGGGGAATGTCGCCTTGCTGGTCCTCTGAGTGATATCCGGCTTGGGTGGATCCACCGGCTCCTCGCTGCTGGCTACAATCGCGAATGCTAGGGTTGCCGAAGGTACTGGTGCGAGTAACAGTCACCATCCTGTTTTGAGCAGTCAACTCAATACTCCGAAGTGGTTGAGGGGAAAACATAAAAGGGTGATGTGCCCATATAAGGGGGCTTTGATATGGTGCAAGTGTGTCAAACAAGAAGGGTCAAAGAACCTTATGCAAATACATTAACTAATATAGGCGATGCAGTCGCTTATATGTTTCCTAAGGAAAAAAGCGTGGCTTTTATCGAGACACAAACAGAAAGCACACACGCTACAAGCATTCATGGTTTCATATGAACCATTACACGAACTCGGCTTCGCATGGGGGACTCCTAACTTGTCCTAAGACGTCCATCCTAAACGGCGGATTGCTCGGTCTCGTACTCAGATTCTTCCTCCTCATCATCATCTTTGCGGGTATATTCTTCCTTCAAGGGTGTGGGGGAAGGAACTGGTCCGTCACGACGACATTTCGTCGGTGAAGCGGTGAGGATCTCAGTGGATTCCTTGGTGGTCAGGCGACGACTCTGTATAGGAGTGGCCTTGAGTGGTGGTATTCCCCCTCGGAAGGCGATGACAGATTTCCCTTCGGGTGTTCCTTCTTTCTTAATCTTGCGTGTCTTCATCTTCTCTAGGCGGAGTAGGTCCTTGACTTTATGATGTTCTTGGCGGAGCATCACAGACTCCTTGATCAGAAGGTGAGCTAAGGTGCCGGCAGAGAGGCTGAAGTAGGTCTGAAACCTGAGTGACGTTCCTTCCTCCGGGGATGGGTTGAGTGTTCAGCCCCCGTCAAGTCCATCCTTAACAAAAGGCAGGTGACGAGTAGCCGGCTCGTTGGCCATCTCGGGAAGGAAATTGCAGAGGTGCACGAACGCCTCTCGTGCTGCTGTATCTAGTGCCAATACCAAAGTCTCCATCTGTGGTCCTTCAAGGAACCAACTAGTTGGGGAGTCATTTGCCTTCACAATCACGTCCACATGATATTCCTTTGTGCTGGCATTGACCCAATGCTCGTGGTAGATAAAAACTGGCATGCGGCGTACTTGACACTTCTCTAAGCTGTCTCCCAAGAGTAGGGGAAAGCCAGTCTCCAAAAGCGTCTCAGGTATGGAGGCCATCTACAAGGTTTTTAGGTGAGGGTTACAAATTTGTGGGTGGTATGAAAAGATAGTAGGGTGTAGAAAATCTCTAGTGTAAGTGCTAAGGGTGCTAATCGTCTCAACCATCATCCATGATGCCTAAGGCTTCCCACAGTCAGGATGGCTCTGATACCATCTCTGTGGGGACCCCGACTTATGCGTAGAGATCGCCGAATGCACGTGTACGGTGATTCCACATATCAATGCTCACTAAACACACATATACTGAATAACAAGAGTTTTACATCCGAAATTAATGTCTGATACAATAAATGACCTTCTCAATCAAGTCTTACATAGATAGGGTCATGAAGTCCAATCACACCAACAGAACTTCTAGCGGAACACTTGGTAGTAAACGAGAATCCATGCCATTAGCCTTAACCAACAGGCATTCTGACTGGGAAGCGTACTAGATCGCGTGTCCTTCTCCGACGATGAATTCTTCTCCATACTCTGGTTTCTCCATGTCTAGTGAATAAAATAACCAGTGGCAAGCAAATGAGTACATTGAATGTACTCGCAAATAGCCCATGATATGGATAATGTAGTTGGTATGGCAATAAAGTAATATGCAGCCCTTACGGAAAGCAGGTTTTGATTGTAAATAAACATGATCAATTGCTTGAATGGACATGCATCATAAGCCAGATGGTAATCCTGGGAACATGTGGCAAATATCAATATATCTGCTTAGGGCTGAACATCTTAGGTTCTCCCCGTATGGAAAGTCACCAGACTTGTCATATCATCTTTCTCAGATAACACCTTTATATATATATACACACACACACACATGGTTTATGCGGAAATGATTGGACGTAGTTTAAGAAGCACCACCCAACTATCGTTGACCATGGACTCGACTATTCGAATAGTTTTACACTCTGCACAGGTTGTATGTTGTACCCATGAGATCCGGGAAACTTCTATATCATCCACGACTTGTGGTATATGACATACCCGAGGTAAGTACCCAATCAATGTCTTTCCTTTGATGTTTCTAGACAAAGAGTCCACTCAATTGTACCCAGCCCACATGATGTACGTCTTACGAGCACCAACTCTAGACCGTATCATCCACGCGGGGACAAACGGCGTACCTGGAACATGTAAAATGGCATAGTCGACCTACGTGGTACGACCCCATCATGAGAGTGACCATATCGCTCCCGCCACTAGTAATGAGGGCTCTTTGCTAGCACCGACCAAAGTATTCAAAAAAGCCCCATCCCATAAAGGGGTATCGTGGTCGCACATGTAAGTTTGGGACGGTCAACACATCATAAATCTAATCCCATTTCCTAAACCAGTCACACAAAAAACCTTTTCGGTACACCACTTCTTTCTCAAGTGACCATCCAGCTCAACACCATCACCCTCGGGTATTAGTGGCACCCTATGGGGTTTTCAGAACACCTTTGATATCACCTTTGTCAGACATAGCATGCATAAAAATGTTTTCTCAGACATGGTGAAAGGGCTGCTTGCCTTGGTTAGCCAGGTATCCGGGGTCTTCAATGTCTTCGGGTCCAAGTCCTTTGTCAAACGCATGATCTATCGTCGTAATAATAATAATAAGCACACTCCAAAACAGAGCACAAAATCATATCAAAATGTTACCCTATTCTGAAAAGTCCTATTTTAGTTTTAAAAATGTTTGTTTCTGTTTTTGAAGTAAAAATGTGTTTTTAAAGTCTCATTAACAAAAGCTAGTAATACCCAAACTAGGTATTTAATTAATGTTGTGCATAAAAGTCTTTGCAAAAATTCATGCAACAACACTAGTAAATTCTACATATTTTTAGAAGAATTATGGTGGAAAAACATTTGAATTTAATTAAATATTTTATCCTGTAGAAATAATTTATAATCCAAGTTTAAATATAAAGAAAAGGGGGGTCACCACATGGCCTGGCTTGGCGAGCAGCTGAGCCGACCCAACTGGCCAACCGGCCAGCTAGCCAACCGTGCGGTTAGTGACTGGGAGGGGAGAGAGGGGGAGAGACAAGCCACCGTCAGATGGGACCCTCCTATCGTGGTCGCCTTGCACCTCCAAACAGAGAGGAGGGGAGGCACGCCGGCGGCGGCTCTGACCTCCTCGTGGCCAAGTGAGCACAGAAATTGGCTCGTGGTATCTCCGCCTACCTAGTAGGGTCGAAGGACCAATGGGAAGGACCTACGTCACCGGCGACGACGAGACCACGGTGGAGGTGTTTGGGTTGTGGTGGAGAAGGATGTTCCGAACAGGAGAAGCTCGGGGGAGTGGTGGAGGAGGTTCCTGAGCTTTTGTGGTCATGGGGGAAGTGGCAGGAGCTCGAGAGCAATCCTATAGCCCGAGATTGACGCGGCTCCGACGCGGCGGCGCCTCGGTCGATCTCGAGCACCGGGGCACTCCTTGCTCAAGTGGGGCTTCTAGGGGCTCGGTTGAAGGTTGGGAGGAGAGGAATGAGTGCTAGAACGAAGGGGGAGTGCCGGTGGTTTTTCCACGACTGCATGAGAGGGAGACAGAGCTCGGGGCCGAAACCACGGTTTGCAGACGTGGTTTAGGACTCTGGGGATTCAACAGGAGGAGCGGGGGCAGCTGTGCGGACATGCAGCGGCGGCAAACCCTCCTGACCAAATTGGGAGCATGCGGGCACGCGTTGCCTGGGTCACTAGAGAGAGGGATAAAGGTACCCTAAGGCTGCCCTGAGTCGGGTGGTTGTCGAGGGCAAGGTGAGACATCGAGGGGAGGTGAGAACCGGCCGGGGCTGGCCTCCCTAGCCTCGGGTGCACCCTATAGCGCGTGCAGAGCATGGTTTTGGCATGCCACGGCATGCTGGCACACTATGGCGTTCTTTGGCCTTGTCTGGCATGTGTGTGGGGTGGGTTAGATGCCCCTTGGTTGCTAGGAACCGAGAGGATCAACGCCGGTAAAAGGGAGGTTCTTAAAGAGGCTCTGCGAGCATTCAAACAAGAGCTAGATTAGGTTTTTAGGCTTACTCACTTTGAACCAAGGAGGGGCTACTTGTTTGCAATTGTGGAGTGGTACTGGCAGTCTATGCTAGGAGTTTCGAGTGAAGGGAGTGAGTGTAGAGAGTGCTAGATGCTATTTGACCAATCTGACTAAAGGTGTTTGATCTGGGTTTGGGGAAGCTAACCTTTTCCAATGAGGTTGAAAGTTAACATGATAGAGTTTTAGGCCATATTAGGATGCTCTACCAAATTTGAGCTCCATTGGACAAGTTTGGAAATGTAAACTTGAAAACACCCCTAACTGCCTTCTTAAGAAGAAATGTGAGAAAATTCATCCCCACAAATCCAATTCTTTGTAGGGTCTCCTCATTTGGGGTATTAAGAACTCTTGCAAAGTTTTAGGCCATTTGGACAAACTTTGCAATGTAGAGTTGCTCCAACTTGAATCTAGCCAGGATGGGTTTTAGGATTATTTGTTAAACCAACCACCTTCGAATGAGGTGAAACTTGGCATGATTACCAAATATAGCTTGGGAACATGCTAGAATTTGCTGGGGATTTATTGAGAATATTTCCTTTGGAAATATTTAAAAAGGTCAAAATAGATAGAATAGGTTTTCAAAGGTTTGCTCAAATATTTTGAACATAAATACGGGTTGAAAATCTTATATATGGAAAATATATGTCGTGTGAGTATCTTCAAATTTTCTCAAATTTTTCGAACGTAGAAAAATAATTTTCCACTCAGAAACATCATTTCTGGCCTCAGAAAAGGACATGTGAATAAAATAGGAAAATATTTTATAAAATAATTATTTTACGATTTTGGAGGGTTATAATAATTCTAGAATCAGCATACAGTCTTTGGGTGAAGGCACTCCCTTGAAATCACGGACTTGTAGTGCAAACCCCAAGGCAAGGTTTTGAATTAACCAAAATGAGAAAAATGATTTTTATGGAAATATTATTTTGTAAAAACCATTTTAAGCTCCACAAACTCAAGCATACATACAATCAATGGCACTCATGGCACTCATAGCATTTTCTTAAAAAGTTTTAATGAAATCCAAATTTGAAAATATTACAGTTGAGGCTAAGTGAAAACAGGGTGTGACAATATTGCATTATATGAATTAGTTCTGAAATATGTCTTCGGTCAATAGTTGGGTTGCCCGACTCCTGTGTTTACCCTGTTATGTTTTGCATGTTCGGCTAGGAGGGTAAATGGAGAACCACTGCAATTGTACTTCTAGCTTGCCTCGTTAAGTACCTCAATGGAGAAAGCCGAAAACTCACTATCATAGTAAGCGAAAACTGGTCGAAGATGTGGTGACAAGTGTTAAACTAAAAATCGATGGAGGTTATGCCGTGTTACACGAAGGGTTTGTACTTACGCAAACCAAGTGATAATGGTTTCAACATAGCCTTGTCCGAACATCACAATACACTAGGGCCTAGTAACTAGCCCCCGTGGTCAAGCTCCTACGGCTAAGTGAAAGCACTAAAGCCACATAGTGTGATTGCCTTGTTTCCGTTCCACACTGCCGCCTCCGGGCACCGAGATGTCGGCTAAGGGTTATAGTGTGGAGGTCGAACACCTCTTGTAGCATCTATAAGTGGGCTGAAACCAACGACTGGTAGCTTTGAGATTAAAACTGCCACACATGAGTCAAAATAAACAAAATAAAGCATGATATACCATGCAGATCAAGGACAACATAAATGCACCAGAGTTTAACTGTCATACAATACATGATAGTAAGCTCACTCATGAATTACATCCTTTGGGCACATTGTTTCTATCGAACCATCAATTACAATGGGGAAATGCTACTCGGGGTGCCTATGCTCCTTCTCGGGAGGTGGGGGTCCGGTGTCCATCTCGGTCGGCTTGATCTTCGGTCAATGCACCATGGTGTTTGCAGAGGCCATCCGAGATCCCTCGATGCATATAGAACACTTCAGGATGTCAATATGGAGCACAACAGTGCACAACCTCTACACCAAGCCAAAGTAGTTTCTCGGCACTGGCTGTGTAAGCCATAGCCTGATGCAGAGGTCCTTCATGGACGGCTCCGCCATCCGATGCAACTCCATCAGTTGTTTCATCTGATCGGTGAGGAGTAGAGGGTGCTCAAGGGCTTGAAATTGCGCCCAGAACAACCTCAACTCGGCATCCCCGTCATGGGACGTGAAGTGCCTTATCCCATCTACCGCACTCCTCGGAAGATCCGCAAAAGCTCATGTGGAACGCCGCACTCATGTGAGAAACACGAACCTGTTACCACCAAAGACACATTGCAGTAAGTAGTGCTTAGCATTCTCAATAATCTTGACCTGGCGGAGCTCCTTCTCGTAGCCTTGCACCTCCACCCATGCTTCGTGGATCTCCGAGGTCAACGAGGTCAGCTCGGAGGCCTGATTCTTATTCTTTTACTCAAGTATCTCATACTTAGTGATGACATCCTTGAGCTCCAGTTTCACGCGGGCCACCCTAACCTCGTGCTTATCACTAGCATCCTTTACTGATGTTATTTCGGTAGCTGCTTGATTGCCCGTCGACTTCTGTTCGGCAGCCTATTGCCTCGCTTTATTCAACTCGTCCTTGAGGTTCTCGACCTCCATGGTGACAACTCGAGTTACAATAAGCACCCCGCACTTAGGGATAAAAAACAAAAATACCTCACTTAATGAGGAAAATAATGGTATTGAGATGTCTAGTTCGGGCATACCTTGCGTGTTGTCAAACCACTTGTTGAGAAGGTCAAGCTCCTCCTTGGAGCTCTTGATCGTCTAATTAATCTTTGCTAGCTCCACGGCATTGGTGGCTGGTGTCGAAGATGAGGCCTGCATAACATATCATACATGTCAGACTCCCGAGTTATAGGATTTTGGATCCTGAGCCACAATTTCCTGAAACCTAACAGAGTCTTGGGGCTACGATAAGCTTTTACTATTATCTATGTTTTCCTAAGCTATTTGACCCCCGCTTGAGTTTTCAAACTCATCGAGGGCTCGGGGGCTACTATATATGAGGACTGCATAAAACCATAAATTAATTTATCTTTGTAAAAAAGGTATTACATGATTTACCTTGAAGCCCGTCAAGAGGCTGCCGAAAGCCTCCTTTAGTCTGCTGTCAATAGACTGGATGATTTGTCAAACCGCACCAGAAGAGCGCGGTGTTCTTAGGCGATGGAGGGACCATTTAAGGCCTCCTCCATCGCGTCTCGCCACCCAGTTTGGGCCCGCTCTGCTATTGGTGGCTCTGGTAGCGGCACCTCAGTTTCGCCTCATGTTGAAGTCGGATTAGACGACTCCAGGGGCCTGGGGGTCTCCAGGACTGTCTTTGAAGAGAGCTCGGGCTGACCGGGCTCCCCCTCTTTGTTTTCAAGAAGGGATTCTCCCTCCCAGTCTTTGATGACTAAGGTGTTAACCTCAACCATAATATCATCACCCTCGCTCGCCATGTTTGGCTCAGGAGGGGTGTTTCTGGATAGCACCTCCCCGGTCTCCTTAGCAATTGGGGAAGGTGTATTGTTTGATGCACCCCCTCCCCTAGTTTAGCTCGCGAAAAATTCCCCTCTGAGGCCTAGTCGGTGGGGAGGTCATGCGATGGGCTACAACATGAAAGGTATGCATATGGTTAGTAATAAACTTCTAGATGGAATAATGATAGAGTCTTCGGATTGATACCTTTGGGTCAGGGGCTTGACTCTGGGGTTCCTTCGAGGAACCATTTCTAAAGCCTCAGACTACTCGGAGGAGTCCGAGCCATTGTTAAACAGGGCCATCTTGGCGCTGCATTGCCTTTTTGGGGTAGGAGGAGGCAGATCCCCCTTGGCATCTTTGGTCTCCGCCCTCTTTCTTGTTTGGCACGAGTCGCTCTCCTCCCCGTCCTCTTCCTGCTCTCCCCCAAGAGGAGAAGGGGCTTGGGTGTCCTCAGACTAAGTGTCCGAGGGGTCTCTTGAGCAGAGGCCTCCACGGGCCTCCTCCTTCTGGTCCTTCTTCTTCCCCTTTCTCTCCGGCATCGTGTATTACTCCTCGACCACCATTTCCATTAGCAAGACCATCATGGGGCCCTCTGGCAATGGTGCCGGGTTATTAATTCGTTTGGCTTTCTCTAGCTAGTTCTGCAAATATAGGGAAGAAAGGGTTAAGTGACTTGTTAAAAGATAGCACTCGAACACAAGAATAAATTTTTGTCATACCTCTCGAGGCAGGTGTGCGGCGTCAAGGCCGATGTCTTCATCCTTGGCCGGCGAAACCTTGTGGGACCTGAACATTACCTTCCACAGGTTTTCATGTATGGTGTGGTAAAAGTAAAGCACGATGGTAGGGTATTTGGGCTTGTAGGACCACACTGGAGCGGCCTGTTATTTGCAAGGTAGGAGGTGGCGAAAAAGCATGAACTGAACTACATTGGTCAGTTCAAGCCCCTTCTCTATCAACTTGGAGATGCACCTGTACAGCGACTCCACATCCGTGGTTGACCCCTAGCCGAGCCCCTTCCTCACCCACGAAACCAACCTTGTGGGAGGTCCGGATCTAAATTTGTGGGATGTAGCCCAGTACGTGCCGCGTGGTTCGGTGATGTAAAACCATTCCTTTTGCCTGGATTTAAATGGTATCTATAAAGGGACCTTCCGACCACTCTACCTCGGGGAGTTTGCTGATCATCACCCCCACATTCCGCTTGCTAGCCGTCGACTACTTACGCCTTAACATTGAAGACATTCAGCCAGATGCTGAAGTGCGGCTGGACCAGTAGAAAGGCGTCACAGATAATGATGAAGGACGAAATGTGCAAGAAAGAGTTTGGGGCGAGATCATGAAAATCTAATCCATAGAAGAACATCCCACCCCTCACAAAGGGATGGAGTGGGAAGCCGAGTACCCAAACGAAATGTTGTACGAACACCACCCTATGGCCTTGCTTCGGCGTGGGGATGACCTGGCCCTTTCATGAAGCACGATGGGCTATGTTGGTCGGTAGATAGCCGGCGTACTTCAGCTCCTGGATGTTGTTGTCACTGACGTAGGAGGCCTCCCACTTGCCTTCGAAACTAGCGTTGGGCCATGGCCGAGCTGCGGGAGCGACTTGAGGATATTGGAGGGAGGTTGAATCTGGGCGCGTAGATCTCAAGAGATTGGGAAGGCGATGACAATGTGGGATTTGAGAAGAGTTTGGAGCCTGTGGTGGCAGTTTTCCTTTTTATAAGTTGTTGTAACACCAATATCCCCATTACTACGCCACATACCTGGACACTTTCCGATATAATCGTGTCATTGTGCGCACGTGGGATAGCCCAAATCATGAACCATATCCCATAAAAAACGGGGATGATCTCTATATTAATGGGTCGTGCCAATGAAGGAACTGCCTCGAACCACGAGTCGAATTTTTGTAACTCGCGTGTGGTTGTGACCGGTCGCGACCTTTCGCTAAAAGTTGCTAGGTGAAGGCATTCTTCACACCGAGCGGTTGGACTTCTAGGCTAAGTAGCACATATTGCTTGTAAATCAGGAAGTCATCGATGGCCGCACTGGTGTTGGCCGAACATAGATGGGGAGAAGAACTTGCCCTCCAAGCCGGACACTTTGAGTGCGTGAAGCTGCAGGGGATCAAGACCCCGACATTGGAGGCTTGTTGGGGGACTACTGAGGGAGTCCGAGACTAAGGGGTCCTCGAGCCACGGTTCTATCTTTTTGGGCCGGACAGGTGGGCTGCTTTATGACTACTACTAAAGGATCAAACTATAAGTCAACGCCATGTTCGTTGAGGAAACCTCCAAATCCTTGGTAACCGAGCATATGTAATCCTAGGTACCCCTGATGTCTATATGAACCAGAGGGTTTTAGTTCGTAGAATATAGAACCATCATCTAGGGTTTAGTTCATCCGATATCATGGTAGATCGAGTGTGTAATTGCCATATACACATCAATATAATTATGTAGGACGTAGGGTTTTACCTCTTAGACAGGGTCCGAACCTGGGTAAATATTGTCCCTCTCCTTTCATGTTCCTCATTAATCCAAGATCCACAGCTAAGAACCCCTTACCTGAGATCTACCGGCTTGGATACCGACAATGGTCGTGCCTCTGATGGAAGCAAATCCGTGCCTCTCGTGCAAGAAAAACTGTCCTTCCAGGTAAAGAACAAAATCGAAACACATTTTTTGGCGCAATATTTTTTTTCACCCAAATGCTAGGAAGGACTAGTGGAAAACCGAAACACATAAAAAACCAAAAAACCCACCTAAAAAACAGAAAACACGTGCAAAAAAAAGGTAAAATCCGAAGAGAATGCTTAGAGCGTGACACATGGCAGCGGCTGAGAACGCGTCAAGTAATGGTGCGTGGGAGGGATTGTTGGGAGGCACCCGAAGAAGCGCTCGCCAACTATTTGCTCTCCTATGTCTCGCCTTCAGCCAGAGAGGGAGGAACCCTCAGTGAAGGGGAGACCTAGATGGGCCGGCTGAGCAGCACAAGAGGTGACAACCTCCTTTTTCATTTTTTTATGTTTTTGGTTTATTTTTTGCTTTTTTACTTTTTTTATACTTTACAATATTCTAAATGTATATATTACAAAACAAAACAATCTACTAAAACATTTGAAAAATGTTGAACAATTATTTAAAAAATATTAAGCAAGTATTTGAAAATTGTTAAACAAATATTAAAAAATGTGAACAAGTATTTAAAAAAATATTGATCATGTATATGAAAAGATTAATCAAGCATTTCATAAAAAATATTGATTTTTAAAATCTTGAACAAGTATTTAAAAATATGAATATGTGTATAAAAATGTTAATCGAGTATTTGAAAATAAATATTGAACAAATATTAAAAAATGTTGAACAAGTATCGGGAAAATATGGAATGATTATCTGAAAAGTGTTGATCAAGTTTATAAAATGTTAAAGAAGTATAAGAATGTAGAATTAAAAACAAAAATAAACAAAGAAAAAAAGTAAAAACCAAAAAAGAAAAAGAAAAAATGAAGAAGCAGAAGGAAAACCAAACAAAAAATAGGGAAGAAAAAAGAAAAGCTAACAAAAATGGAGAAGAAAGTAAGACAACTAGGCAAAAAATGGAGAAGAAAAGAGAAAAACTAGTAATATCAAAGAAAAAACGAATAAAACCACATGAAAAACAAAAACAACGAAAAAGAAATCAGAAACACGAATGAAAAAACCACCTAAAACCGTATCAAGTACAACTCGCTCGTAGTGATGACCAAGAATTAAACATGGTTGTTGTGGCTAGGAGCGCAACAGATTTCATAGTAGACTATGGTTCAATCCTTCGAGCTCCCCCCTTTTCATTCTGTATTTACTTTAACTGTACCAAATGACTCGGTTGGCCCGGTATGTGTAAATGCTTCAGCGATACATATTATACGTATCGCTGAATGCTATAAATAGTCGCCCCATCATGGTAACCATTGAAATTACTAATTAAAAAGTACATATCACCTTCATCTTTTCAGTCTAGGACAAATCGCACATTGCATGTGTGTCACTTATCGCAACCTGAAAGTTTTCTTTTTTTTCGAAGATCCGAACTTTTAAAACGTTTTATCTCTTAAACCGTGCATCCAAATCTTAAACCGTTTTTATCGTTGGGTTCCACGTATTCAGGTCTTCAAAACAAGATCCCATATTGAAATGTTTTGACAAACTTTATTTTCACGAAAAAAGCCGGATGAAAAAACAGATAGAAAAACTATGCCTTTCCTGATAGAAAAAAAAAGAAAACACATTTTTTTATTTCCAAGAGGCACGTCCATGCCTCTCACGAAGGCAAAATCGTGTTTTTTCGTTTCCGAAAGGCATGGCCATGCGTCTCGGGAAAACAAACCGGTACTCATGCGGAAACAAAACTATACCCCTCGCAATAGAAATAAAAACAGAAAACGCATTTTTTGTTCTCATCAAAGCAAAATCGTGCTTGTGGAGGAAGCTAAATAATGCCTCTCGTGATACAAAAAAATGTGAAAAACTCGTTTTTTCCTTTCTGAAAGACAAGGCCGTGCCTCTCACAAAAAACAGAAAACACGTTTTTCAGAAAAAATATTTCTTTTAATTATTTTTCTGTCCAAAAGCTAAGAAATACTGGCGAAAAATCAAAACACGAAAAAACCAAAAATATCCACCTAAAATGTCGAAAACACGTACGAAAAAGAAAATAAAATAATACAAAGTAAACACTCAGAGTTCGACTCGTGCCAGCGACCGAGGACGAGCCAAGTGGCGGCACATGGGTGTGATTGTTGGGAGGCCCCGAAGGAGGAGTCGCCAACTAGTTGCTCTCGGTAACCACTGGGTTATCTTCCCCATGCGCGTCCAATTGTTTTCCTTTACTTTCTTTTCTTCCTTCATTCTGTGGGTTTTATTTTGCTTTTCTTTTTTTTTCTTTTTCACTTTTCTTTGTTTTCATAATTTCCAACCTTTTTTGAAATTACTGGTTTTTTTCAAAATCGATGAACTATTTTCAAATTCGTGAACTTATTATTCAAAATCCACATTTTTTCTCCAAAATCCATGAACTTATTAAAATTCGCACCAGCCACAACTTGCTTAACTTCTACTTGCAGTTGATCATTATGCAATAGCACGTAGTTTGGGAGAAAAATAATTTAGAAATAGGTCACATGCCATAAAAACAAATCGCTACAAACATCCATCATACAATTGACCAAAAATTTTGTTTGTATTAGTTGCTTGTCTTCTTGGTGTCTTGAGATAGTTCACTTGAATTCTATTTTAAATTTTAAATAGTTTTCTTAATTTGCTGGTTGGAATTGGTCTGTGCGCCAATTGACACAGCCGGTTATCGAGTGAAGATAAGAACAAACCGGAAGTAAGAAGAACAAAAGAGAAATGGCACAATAAATTTATTTGGTCATTCATTCTATATTTGTATATTCGTTCCCATTTTTCATTGTTAAGGAACTCCACGAAACAGGTGTTGGACCCCACACCAACAGGTATATCAACATCATATATGAACGCACTACACATAAGACAAAAATGAAACTATGTTTACACATAGCCTATGTTCTGAACCTTGACACAAATCAACCACCCAGGATCCATGTGCCCCTCGACCTACATGTTGTAAATCCTCTCACCTAGTTACATGTGCGTTGCAGGGGATATAGTTCAACGTCAATCATGTCGGACACATACCTTACATCAATCATATTCTAGATTTTGTTAAGATTTAACTTGACTTGAGCACGGGTAAGGAAAGACAAGTAAAGTTTTATTTAGTTGCGATTTTGATAATATATGATTTGTTTTGAAGATGGGTAGGTAAAGAAAGGAAATATTTGTTTTGGTTACGATTTTGATAAGATTTGATTTGATTGTTAATGCATGACGTGATTTTGAGAAGGTACCAACTTGGTTTAGATTATTTCAAGATAGTCTATTTTAAGCCAGTCTTATTTTCTGCATATCAATTTTCTATTAGAAAACCTAATAATAAAACGGCTATTAGTTTCGTCGGAAAACCCACCGCGGTATTTTTATAAAAAAAACCTCTGTAATTTTTGTTATTCAACACGCGCTCCATCATTTATTTAGAACGTAAAAGGAAAAAACGATTCGCTGTAAAAATTATACCCGTACGCATCGCCTCCTCCCGTCGATCATGGGCCACCCTGGCCTGTGCCCAGGCCGCCGTCACACCACTCGCCGCCGCGGCCGACCTCAACCGCCACCGTTGTCGATCTTAACCCACCCGCCTCCGCGGCCGTACCTCTCCCCGCTCACTACCCCCGTTGCGGCGCTCGAGCGCATCGCGTCGACCGTGGTCCACCCTGGCCTGTGCCCGGCCGCTGCCGCACCACTCGCTGCCGCGGCCGACCTCAACGACCATTGTTGTCGATCTCAACCCACCCGCCTCCGCGGCGGTACCTCTGCCCGCTTGCTGCCCCCGTTTCGGCGCTCGAGCACAGCTTCTGGATCAAATCAACGCGACAACTACAATGACTGGGGATGATGCGTTTGCTCGACGCAGAACGGCGGCGGTGCGGCGGAGCGAAGTACTTGCAGGTGGAGGCGGGCCTTCATGGCTCACACGGGAAACTCTGAGGTTATGGCGCGGCAACGGCAACTTCTTATGGCCAGATAGATGCGTCTAACCCTTGCTCCCCTCATCGTATCCCCTCCTCGGCAAGAACTCATCATCTGGTGAGATCCCCTCCCCATGCCTCCAACCGTGTGCCAAGCACCGGCAAGAAATTTTGTTTTGTGGGGATTTGTTTGCTGATGAATGAATGTATTGAATCTAAGATTGTATTGTTGTAGAGATAGAGAATGGAACACCACCTTCAGTTTGTCATCTGATCCCACATTCTCTACCCCATGAGTGAAATAAGATAACATTCCATTGATCAATTCACGTAGCCTCTTTGTTTTGCTTTGCTTGTCTCGCTCAATTTCTCATCATGGTGGAATTAACAATGAACGGGTTGACTTCTTCACAAAATAGGATAGGACTAACTGCATTAGTTAGTTAGCTTATTATTTAAATACATCAAAATGATTATAAAAAGATTAAAAGCGTGTGGTATTTTTTTCTCCCATTGCAACGCACGGGCCCATTTGCTAGTTAGAAAACTAAAGGGGGAGAGGGGCGTGGGGTGATTTTTTTTCCAGAGAAGGTGGTTTTGGGAAACTACTAACTGATGAGGCTTCTGTTGAGAAATAAAACATGTGATCAATTGTATGGAAGGGATGCCTTCCAGGAGGTGTCTGTTGGGGAAAAGGTGTCTCCTCAATACATCCCTTCATCTTGTATATAATCCCACATTGCAATGAAACTAGTGGATCATTTAGACTCTTTATTTGTCTCTTTACATTCATTCTACAATACGTTATCAGCAGATGTGTCCCGTTGAGAGAGGCGGCAGTTAAGAACGTTGACAGCGGCCGGCATCGGCAATCCTCGGAGTCACACTGCTCGGCGTCTCCTCGTCTTTGACCAAACAGCATGAGCGGCTACGCGAGGAAAACCAACGACCGCATTTGTGACACCCTGATGTGGTTCTTCGCCTGGCGTCAAGCCGAGGCTCGACTCGCGAACCGCGGTACGGATTCATCCAATGCGACTGGAAGACCTCGCTCTCCACAACGGCAGCGAGGCTGGCTATGAACGATGATGACAGGAAAGACATGCATCCATCGCATGCATGCATCACGAAATCCATTAGTAAACGCAAATTTGTTTTCTTGTGATTAAGATTAACCATCTAATTTGCGCGTGGCTCCCCACAACATGGCCATGTACAACACAAGGCCGGCGTCCAGCGACGAGGGATCTGCTCGTGAAACGGCTCAACATGCCGACCGGCTACGCGTGCGCCTTGACGCGACGCATTCATCCGTCCATTTTTTTTTCCGAGGAAAACTGCTAAATTGATTGCCTTTTGTTAATATCAACAATCTAATGATTGATTGTGTTGGTCCGGCCTCCAGCGGCCTGATGGCGCTAAGTGGCCAGAGGCGGCTTCAGGCAGTGCCCGGCTGTGACCCTCCCGCGGCGCAGGCGGCTTCCTCGAGGCGGCTCTTCTCAAGCGCGGTCAGTCGAACGTGGAGGAGGCGCGTCCTTGGCGCACTGCTGTCAGTGACAACGACGACCACCAGCCCTGCATGGTGTTGCTCGGCCTTCGGGACGGCAGAGGCCAAGAGCGGCGGCTCGATGCGAGCCTGTCTAGCGGCGACGCCCCACCACGGCGGTCTACCATGGAGGCCAGCGGTGCGGCGAGCCACTAACAACAAGAAGCGATCGTTATTCCCATCGGGGAATTGGCAAATTGTCAACCAGTCATAAGGAAGGGGGGAGTTTAATCTCTTCATAAACTTTTCAGTTTACTCCTTGCGCTTGATGTTTTTTTAGCATTTTGATGATATGGTTATTGTTATTTGCGTTTTATGCCTCGAGCATTCAGAGCAAATATACATGATAGACCATACGATCTTGTTGAATTGCATAATAATTGATTATGCATCATTTTACATCATGTAAAATGAACGTTTGAGGCTAGCTACAAGTCCTCATATATGTTGCACAAGTATGTTCACACTTCTGCATTTATTTATTACATAAGTAATAATATTGCAAAGCAATATGTTGATTCCATTATTCACATATAATGTAAAATTTATTTGTAAATTTGGAAACATGAGGTAGTGAAGTGTATGACACTGCCTGACTATGTCAAATTTACATTTGTCACAAAGGATTGACAAATGAGACATGCTGCTTAAATGCAGATTACTTAATGTTATTGTGAGGTCTATATTATGTCGTTTCGACAGAATGACTACCTTCAATTTTGCACACAATTTATGGATTGCGTTTGTGGCAAAAAATTATATTTCGTTCACAACTGTGAGGTCTACACCACCATGTGATGATTACCTTCAATGTGTTTTAAAACATAAGGTTGTGAGAAGCTCCATAAAAATGAGGTCTACACTACTCAGTAGTGATTATCTCCATGAGTTCAAAGCAAAGTGAAGGCACAAAACTTATGACATAATCATTATGAGGCCTACACCGTTGGTGCCTACCTTCATGATGTTTTTCCAAATACTTATCGATTTCATAGCATTTGTCATTGGTTGTGACTACAGTGCCACATGCTCTATCAGGAGAGGAATCCAAGGCATTAGTGGCGACTATGCTACATATTATGCTATGAAGATAATTATGCAAAATACTTGCATAATTTGGTGATTACCTTCCATGAGTACACAACTTATGAGATGTAGTCGTAGCAACGAATTAAATTTCATGCACAACTCAGAGGTTTATGCCACTTCGTGGTAATTACCTTCATGTGTTTTAAATAACATAAGGTTGTCAAGGCTATGATTGATGGCAACTATCCATAAGAGTGAGGCACTACTAGGTGGTTGATTACCTCTATGTCTTTTATGGAAATTAAAGGTTTATCCTTTATGAGATGACTACATTTAATTTGAAGATCTACACCACATAATGGTGATTATCTTCATGTGGAAGGCTTACCCTATGAGTCACTAAGAATCACCATGATAGTGATTATGCTTAGCCATAGCATTTTCATTGTACTTCATTTACTGAAGGTAAATTAATGCATAAGCATTTCATGTAATATATGGCGGACATTTTCCGAAAGGAAATGCGATGTGATGACATAAGGTGGAAGTAACTATTGAAAATGGGTCATTGACATTAATGATTTTGTCGACCCGTGGCTATGTCGCCATAGAAATTCCACTTGCAGAGAATGTCATGGCTATTTTATAAATGCCTGAAATGTGCAAATTTGCATTTATGTGACATCGCAATGTCTTGGTTCTCAAACCAACTATTTAATGAATGATGAATATCCATTTGTCCTTTTGGTACCACCTTAAGGAGAGATATGTTCCCATAAGCATCACTCGAATGAGTATTCATTTGTATTAAGGACTTCAAGTCCATTGATGCTTATAATTCTGTTGTCTATAAATCAACACTAAGTTGAGGATATGTGACAAGGAAGTCTCAGATCTTGATCTGATTGTGTGTCCTTACTGCACTTTACATTCTCCTATGATGGTAAAAGAAATAACATCTTCATTTCACGGTAAACATAAGATGAACTTCTTGTGAAGAATCATCTTGTACACCCCAATCACTACTGGAATTGAGAAATTTTGCCTTCTTCCTTGCCTTTGCCGTCTGCTGACGCATGGCAAAGGCACTCTTTGCCGTCAGTTGGCACTATGCTGACGGCAAAGAGGTGGCTAATGGCAAATGTTTTATTTGCCGTCGGCCACCTCTTTGTCGTCTGCTGGCGGACGGCAAAGGAGCCCTATGCGGACGACAAAGGGTGGGCAGACGGCAAAGCCCCCCCCCCCCCAACGGCCGAACCCACACCCCCACCAATCCCGCCCCTTTGCCGTCCGCCACCCTCCCTTTGCAGACAGCAAAGGGGGCATGGCCCTAACGGCTCCGGCGCCTCTAACGGCTCCCACCCCACACCCAATCCCTGCCCGCCTACCCCCCCTCTCCCTCTCTCGTGCGCGCGCCGTCGTATGCCCACCCCGCCGCCGCCGTAGCTCGCCTCCCCAGCCACCCCATGCCGCCGCCCTCCCGGCTGCCGCCCCCTCCCACCTTCCTCCCGACCGCTGCCCCCCTCCCACCTCCCTCCTGGCCGCCGCCCCCTCCCATCTCCCTCCCAGCCGCCGTCGCCCCCTCCCACCTCCCTCCCGACCCCCTCCCACCTCCCTCCCGGCCGCCGCCGCCCCCTCCCACCTACTTCTCGGTCGCCGCCCCCCTCCCGCCTCCCTCCCGGTCGCCGCCCCAGCCTCACCTCCCCTGTGCCGGCGACCCCGACGCCCTCCCCTCCGGTAAGTTTGGCTATATGTTTACTGGTGTGTACCATATCATTTGAGATAATTTCAAGATCTTAGAAATTAGCTCCAAGCTTCAAAATTCCAACAAACAAATATAAAGATGAAATTATTCATTTAAAATTAGCAAGTTGTGAGAGGAAGGTTTGCATAAATTAGAACAATGATGTAGATATAGAGGGTTTTCGCATCTGTAGTAGTTTTCATAGGAATTGTGATTACGTATGACTGTTATATGGTGCACAAATCAGTCATATACTCATTATTGTGATGGCATATACCGTGTTTGTGAAGTGCGAGCAGCAAACAACCTGAGTGGTTTTCTTCTTATTTGTAATGAAGTTCTCATGGATGATTTTTTTTTAAATCCTTAGAATGAATTATTAAATTTTCGAAGACTACGTAACAGTTCGACATATATTTTTTTCACTCAAAGACTATTCAATTACGTTTTCACCCAATGACACCCAATTGGCCTTAGCCGGTCCAATCTGGCCGACCCACCTAACATGGTACCATCCTAACTACATTATGCATTTCATCGGTGGTATAGCTACCCCTCAATTTTTGTGTGTGTAATAGCTCTAATTAAATGAAATTGTATACTATAATGTATATAGGTATAATTGGTTTAAAACACTATCGAATACAAATTTCTTCTCTAGACTATCTCATGTGCTTATTATGGTGGATGGGGCAAGTAAAGTTTTCTTCGTAGCGAAGCACATGTCATAACATGGAGTATAAAAGGTTCTGTCAGAGTATGTGACAACTTTTATTGACCCATTGCAACGCACGGGCATATGTCCTAGTAAATAGAAAAGGTAGAAAAGGTAGAAAAAGTAGAAGAAGAATATGTAGTTTAGTGCTAGGTTTAGTTTTTTTCTTCTGTTTTTATGTTAAATTAGTTAGTTAGTTTATGGGGAGTGCTACGCATCCTCCGGTTAATCTTTTAAAAAGATCATCCGGATCACAAGCCGTTAGATCTGTAGCATCGAACGATCGGACACGCCTCCATTATTGCAACATAGGCATTGTTTCAAAATTATTTCTGCAACACACGTCTTGTTGCGGAATTATTTTTGAAACATACGTCTTGTTGGTGAAATGTTTGCAACAGATGTTTGTAGCAAAAATTTGCAACTGAGATTTTGTGGCATTTTTTCCAATTCATATCTTGTTGCAGAAATAATATCCAAAAGATATTTTGTTGGAAAATATAAATATGTCGTGGACCATCGCAACATCGCATATGTTTCCGAAACATAGCTTCTGTTGCATAAATATGTTCGACAAAACATGGTGTGGGTGACCTTATTTTAACGCGTGTCAGGCAAAAAAGGTGACAGACATGTTCGCTAAGATCCGTCGGAGGATGGAAAGCATTTTCCTTAGTTTATTAGGTAGAGAAAGTAGATAGAAAATAAAAAAATAGATAGAAAAAAACTTAGAAGAAAATAAGAGAATAATAAACTAGAAGAAAAAAGAAGAAGAAGAAGAAGAAAGAGGAGAGGAGGAGAAAGATAAAAGAAAGAAGAAGAGGAAGAAGAAGAAGAGGAGGAGGAGGAGGAGAAAAAAGACGAATAATAATAATAAGATGATCAAGAAGAAGAAGAAGAAAAAGAGGAGAGAGGAGAAGAAGAAAGAAGAGGACCCTGACCCCCGACCCGCGGCCCCCAACCACCGGCGCCCGACGCCACCAACCCCCGACCCTCGACCCCCTACCTCCGACGCCCCTGACACCCGACTCTCGACCCTCGACACCCGACACCACTCACCCCCGACCTCCGACTCTCGACCCCCGACGCCCGACGCCACCAACCCTCGACGCCCGACGCCACCAACCCCCGACCCTCGACCCCCGACCCCTGACGCCACTGACACCCGACTCCCGACCCCCGACCCCCAACGCGCGACACCACTGACCCCCGACCCCCAACTCCCGACGCCCGACACCACTGACCCCCGACCCCCGACCTCCAACCCCCGACTCCCGACCCCCGATCCCCGACCCCCGATGCCACTTACCCTCGACCCCCGACCCCCGACGCCACTAACCCCCAAACCCGGGCCCCCTACACCTCTTTGGCCACTTGTTGATCGAAAAGACCCCAACCCCCGACGCTAGTGACCCTCGACCCTCGAGGAGGAGGAGAAGGAGGAGAAGAAGGAGAAGGAGCTCCTCCTTCTCCTTCTTCTTCCTCCTTCTCCTTCTCCTTCTTCTTTTCTTCTTCTTCTCCTCTCCTTCTCCTCCTCCTCCTCCTCCTTCTTTTACTTCTTCTTCTATTTCTCTTCTTCAATGTAGATTAGACTCATACAAGAAAGGCTAAATTGGCTAATTATCCATCTAGATGACATAATTAGCTTAGTTAGCTCCAAAATGACCTATTTAATAAAAAATGACCTATACTTAGCTAATTATCCTCGAAATGACATAATTAGCTCCAAAAAGGCATTTTTACCAATTTAGCCCGAAGAAGGGGACATGAGGAGAAGAAAGAGGAAAAATGAAAGGAAGGCAGAAGAAGAAGATGAGAAGAAGAAGAAGGAGAGGGAGGAGGATAAGAAGAAGGAGAAGGAGGAGAAGAAGGAGAAGGAGGTCCTCCTTCTCCTTCTTCTTCGTCCTTCTTCCTCCTTCTCCTTCTCCTTCTTCTTTTCTTCTTCTTCTCCTCTTCTTCTCTTTCTCCTCCTCCTCCTCCTTCTTTTACTTCTTCTTCTCTTTCTCTTCTTCCACGTAGCTTAGACTCATCCAAGAAAGGCTAAATTGGCTAATTATCCATCTAGATGACATAAGTAGCTTAGTTAGCTCCAAAATGACCTATTTAATAAAAAATGACCTATACTTAGCTAATTATCGTCGAAATGACATAATTAGCTCCAAAAAGGCATTCTTAGCCAATTTAGCCCGAAGAAGGGGACAAGAGGAGAACAAAGAGGAAAAATGAAAGGAAGGAAGAAGAAGAAGAGGAGAAGAAGAAGAAGGAGAGGGAGGAGGATAAGAAGAAGGAGAAGAAGGAGAAGGAGCTCCTCCTTCTCCTTCTTCCTCCTCCTTCTTCCTCCTTCTCCTTCTCCTTCTTCTTTTCTTCTTCTTCTCCTCTTCCTTCTCCTTCTCCTCCTCCTCCTTCTTTTACTTCTTCTTCTCTTTCTCTTCTTCTAGTAGCTTAGACTCATCCAAGAAAGCCTAAATTGGCTAATTATCCATCTAAATGACATAATTAGCTTAGTTAGCTCCAAAATGACCTATTTAATAAAAAATGACCTATACTTAGCTAATTATCCTTGAAATGACATAATTAGCTCCAAAAAGGCATTCTTAGCCAATTTAGCCCGAAGAAGGGGACAAGAGGAGAAGAAAGAGGAAAAATGAAAGGAAGGAAGAATAAGAAGAGGAGAAGAAGAAGAAGGAGATGGAGGAGGATAAGAAGAATGAGAAGAAAGAGGAGAAGAAGGAGAAGGAGCTCCTCCTTCTCCTCCTTCTTCCTGCTTCTTCCTCCTTCTCCTTCTCCTTCTTCTTTTCTTCTTCTTCTCCTCTTCCTTCTCCTTCTCCTCCTCCTCCTCCTCCTCCTCCTTCTTCTTTTACTTCTTCTTCTCTTTCTCTTCTTCTACGTAGCTTAGACTCATCCAAGAAAGGCTAAATTGGCTAATTATCCACATAAATGACATAATTAGCTTAGTTAGCTCCAAAATGACCTATTTAATAAAAAATGACCTATACGTAGCTAATTATCCTCGAAATGACATAATTAGCTCCAAAAAGGCATTCTTAGCCAATTTAGCCCGAAGAAGGGGACAAGAGGAGAAGAAAGAGGAAAATGAAAGGAAGGAAGAAAAAGAAGAGGAGAAGAAGAAGAAGGAGAGGGAGGAGGATAAGAAGAAGGAGAAGAAGGAGGAGAAGGAGGAGAAGGAGCTCCTCCTTCTCCTTCTTCTTCCTCCTTCTTCCTCCTTCTCCTTCTCCTTCTTCTTTTCTTCTTCTTATCCTCTTCCTTCTCCTTCTCCTCCTCCTCCTCCTCCTCCTCCTCCTTCTTTTACTTCTTCTTCTCTTTCTCTTCTTCTACGTAGCTTAGACTCATCGAAGAAAGCCTAAATTGGCTAATTATCCATCTAAATGACATAATTAGCTTAGTTAGCTCCAAAATGACCTATTTAATAAAAAATGACCTATGCTTGGCTAATTATCCTACGAAATGACATAATTAGCTTGGTTAGCTCCTAAATGGTCTATTTAATAAAACATGACCTATAGTTAGCTAAGTTCTCTCCTAAATGACATAATAAGGCTTACGTAGCTGCAACATGACCTATTCCCCCTAACTTAGGTATTAAATGGCCTATAATTAACCTAGCTAGATCAAAAATGGCTTAATAAGCATAGTTTGCTCCGGAATGACCTATTTTACCCAAGTTCGCTCCGAAACGACCTATAGTTAGCTAGGGTTCCACTTAAATGACATAATTAGCTTAGTTAGCTCCTAAATGGTCTATACTTAGCTAATTTATCTCCGAAATAACCTATATATACACTACTTCATCTAGTATTATTCTTCTAACTTTCTTATTTGTCATTTTGTAGATTACCTTCACTTCATGGGAAGCTTGGAAAATATTGATGGAATGCTTGAAGATGATTTCTTGTACCATGGGTTGTATTGAAACTATTGTAGTATATGAATATATGAAACTTTGTATGCACGTGGATGAAACTGGTGTAATATATGAAACTTTGTATGCACGTGGATGCAACTTGAAAGCTGGATATAAGAGGTTATTTTAATATGGTTATGAGTACGGAAAGAAATTTATTTATGTCAAATATGTATATATATCCTGATTATTGTTAAAAATGCTGGACATAACAAAAAATAAATAAAAAAGGGGCTGGTTCCCCTCTTTGCCGTCTGCCCCCACATGGCAAAGGGGGGGAGGTAGACGGCAAAGTGGGAATCTGCCACCTCTCTCTCCCCTCTTTGCCGTCTGCCCCCACATGGCAAAGGGGGGAGGCGGACGGCAAAGGGGGGAATCTGCCCCCTCTCTCTCCCTTCTTTGCCGTGTGCCCCCACATGGCAAAGGGGGGGAGGCAGACGACAAAGGGGGGGGGGAATCTGCCCTCTCTTTCTCCCCTCTTTGCCGTCTGCCCCCACATGGCAAAGGGGGGAAGGCAGACGACAAAGGGAGGAGGCCTGCCGTTAACACTTAACGGGGACGTTGCAATATATGCCGTCCCAGTTAATTTGCCGTCTGCCCCCTCATGGCAAAGATTCTTTGCCGTCCGCTTTGGGAAAGCAGACGACAAAGAACCTCTTCACCGTATTTTTTTTGCCGTCTACTTTGCCGTCAGCTGACCGACGGCAAAGCCTTTGCTGTCCGTGGTTGCCCCCTTTGCGGTCCGCTTTGGCAGACGACAAGTTTCTGAATTTCAGTAGTGAATGAGTGCTATATCATTACCTGAAATTTGTGCTAGTGCTTTCAGTACTAAGCAATATATGGTTAGAGAACCAAAAGGAGTTGAAAGTAAAGTGGAAAAAAAGAAAAAAAGAGACAAGCATAAATGGAGTGTATATCTCACAAAGGAATGTGTCATCTAAAGAAATGATCACATTGACAACTCCCAAGTTTGTCAAAGAGGTGGCTGTATGAAATATCGCACTAATGATTACCAAACTTTTATGTTTTTGGTTGAATCATGTCACCGACTCACTTGAGAAGGCGAATGAGTTTAATGGGATAAGTTTGAAGTTCTACTTCAAATGGACAACCAGAAAATATTCTAGTGCAGTAGAAGGAGAATACACTCTTCTACATTGATGATATGCTTGTGGAATGACATTCCCAAGATATTTTGGAGATCTTACGTAGTCTCCTAGTTATCCCAATATATCATTAGCATATAATTGTACTACTACGGGTGGTATAATTTGCAACATCTTGTCCACGGGACATAATAGTTGTGACAAATTGAGTGTATGAATCAGTTCATACTCAATATTGTTGCGTACACAATGATTTTTCCTCCTTTATCAGTTTGGTATGAGGACGATTAGAAAAATTATTGATAATTCAATTGGCCACAACAAAGTTGCAATATTCCCGACAATCGTAAGATTTTATGTGCACTGCATGTGCCATAGTGGAATTAGTTTTAAGGCACTCTCACCTTAAAATTTGAATGGGCCACTCATTATTCTTGAACGGATTCAAGAATGATGCAAAATATTCAACCATTGGCTGGGTTATTTTGGTACTTCATGGTATTCATAGGCACATCTAGAAGATGGTCTTAGGTGTGTATCATCCACACAAAACCATGTGTTTACTGAATTAAGTGCTCAAATTGACGAATTTGGAGCAAATGATTATATGCATGGGATAATTCCATTGGAATGGAAATGTCGTTGAATTTGATTCACGAGAAATCCATGATCATATTCAGTACATCGTGTACCTACTCAGAATGGTGTGGCTAGATCTCTTGTCAAAGAGAGTCAAGTTGCATGGCCATTGCTACAGAATTGTGATGATCCAACATTTTGTTGTTGGTAACATGGGTCTCACAAGCCGCATATTTGGTCTATATGAGATCAAATGCATTTAATACCGTATCCCCTTATGGTCTGTACATGGAAATCAGTGAAGTATTTCCCATCTGCGATAATTCGGTTGGACACCGATATCACCACCCCAGCGTACATTACGGCCTTCACATATATTTGGGATCTATGTGAGGAATAACACTATGGTATGATTGTTAATTCGTCAAATACCTTAACCCTGGCGAGGGAGTTATTTGCAGCTCGTACGCTGATTGCTTTTGTAATAAGGACATTTTCTGGCATTAGGGGGAGAAATGTACCACATAGAATGCCAAGAAATGCAAAATAAATGTCATAGACATTTTGTCCACGTACTTCATAATTTGAACTAAAGATTCAGATTATGAGAATTTGCAACATATTGCAAATAAACTGCCATATACATTTACTGATGACAAAGGTGTCACTGAATTTTCGTACCAGAACGAGTGGAGGTACCTAATAACCATTCGTATCCCCAAATGAGAGCAAGAGGGGGAGAATTCTGGTCACATGGGATTGAGTTCTCATATGTTTCCGCAGAAATAGAGGAAACAGTCTCCTCAGTCAGTAAATGTGATTCAACCTCGCGTTGAATGACACCTGATGGATGCGCGTCATCCATATCCCAACACCGATGTGCACACATTTTTTATGGTGTTGGGACATCAAAACATCTTGAGTCCGTTGTTGTGGGAAATCACAAGGAGTTAAGAGGCATAATGAGAATTCCACTAATGATATTGATTCATGAGAATCGTATATTGAAGTCTACATATGTCGACATAAATTTCATCTTGAGAATTGCAAAAATCCTTTTGGGCCCTGAACCAAAATCCATGGAAAGTGTTGTTGACACTTATATTGGTTCAAATGAAATGAAGTAATTAAGAAGAGTAGCACTCGCTCATCAAAAGAGAGGTGTTTACCATAGTAAAACCTGCTCCTCATAAGTATCTTTCGTAGTGAAGAGAAGTCATTTTTCGTTCAGAAACGAAATAGATGAGGTGGTGAGAAAGCGAGACTTGTAGCACATGGGTTTCCGCAGAGACCCGACATCAATTATGATGTAGCATACCTTCTAGGTATGAGTGGAATTATGTTTCGATACTGAATTGGCAGTACAAATCCATACCGTTGATGTATGTAATGGCTACATACTCACATGGATAATTCAGTTCGGATATATATTGAAGTCGTTTAAATGGCTTAATATTCCGAATCCAATGATAAATCACAACATGTGTGTGAAGCTTCAAACGTCATTCTTTGACTCTGAATTTGGTCGGAGAGTCGTGTGGTACAACCGACTAAGTGAGTTACTCCTTAACAAGGATTAGTCTAATTCTGATGATTGTTTATGTTGTATTCATGAAGATATCATGAATTGGATTTACATCTTATTATTGATGTGGATGATCTTACCATCAATGTCTATACAAGACATATTAAATACTCACAATCATTTTGAGACGGATATTTCGGTCAAACCAAATGATGCTAAGTTTATAGCTTTAGCAAAATCCCTCGGGGTAAATGTATGCCAGTCTTTATATATCTGGAAATATTGAAAACGTTCAATATGGATATATCTTATCAAAGACACATATGGTCATATTATACCCGACACGGGACACAAGTCCATGGGATATGGTGAAGTGATAATGGACATGAAGTTCCACATCTGAGTACCATCGGAGCACTCATGTATATTGCAAAGTAAGTTAGGTATGACACTATTTTTTGGCAATTTATTGAGAGTGCAATCCCCAATAAAAGGTATAATGGTTGGTGTAAGAAATATCTTCGAATATGTCCAAGACACAAACAGTCTTGATTAATTCCATTGAGATAATCAAGATGGGACAATGGTGTGATATCCTGATAGTGGTTGATAATCTGATCACAACAATGCCATATCAAAGACTGGATTTAATGGAAGAGTATTCTGAGTGAAGCCTTCAGAATAGACTCTAAATGAGTCCTTCCTATAATCATTCTGCCATAACTATGTTTGAAGCATGACAAGATATACATGTCTTCGCAGAATGACTCGTCACATGTGAGATCATGTGGAGATTCATTGGAATCAAAGATCATTATCTACCAAGATAATATCACTTGTATTGCTTCTGGGTTATATTTATCCTCGTGGATTACAGAAATGTACGAGGATAATCTGCAAACAAATTATTGTGAGGTTCACAATGTCTCTACCAACTTTTATATTCCAGAATCGCATTCGTGGAATTGGTATGAGACAACATTGATGTTTGCGAAATTCAGGGGGAGTAAAATCCCATGTTATAACCTGTTGGTGATCTTCAGATCATTCATATTGTACTCTTTTTCCCTTTATGAGTTTTCCAAGATGGTTTCTCATATAAGGTTTTTAACGAGACAATATAAATACAAGTGCGGATGTATGCCATATAGGTTTCTCCTTACATTTTTCCCACTGGGTTTTAAAGGAGTTTTCGATGGCATATTATTATTAGGTTTCTCCTCAATTTTTCCCAAAGGGTTTTTGGAGGAGTTTTCAATATACAAATGACGAATTGATCAAGGGGAAGTGTTGAGAAATAAAACATGTGATCAATTGTATGGTAGGGATGCCTTCCAGGAGGTGTCTATTGGGGAAAAGGTGTCTCCTCAACACATCCCTTCGTCTTGTATATAAGTGGGTCTCCCACATTGCAATGAAACTAGTGGATCATTTAGACTCTTTATTTGTCTCTTTACATTCATTCTACAATAGCTTCAAACCCAAGCGGGTGAGGCATATGCATGCACTGCTAGCCATTAGAAATGATAACCTAAGATATGAGATCTTTTTTAAGTACGAGGGAATAGAATAGATATCTTGCCTTAATTGTAAATATTTCTATACAATTTCCCAGAAGGTGAAATGACAATCAATGTCATACTCATTTATGATTGATTACCATATATATCTTGATTACCATTCATATCTTTTATTGGGACCGTTAATGTCTTGACTATATATACATGTCCCTTGCTATAAGCTTGCAAACATTGACAGGTAAGCAAAGGAAAATATCTACAAATATTTTCTTATCATACTTAAAAAATTGTGATGAAGAACATGAAGCAAACCCGTGGACTTGTTTTGCTTTTGCTGGTGCTTGGATGCCTTACTGCACGTTCAAATTGTAAGTGCTCATTTATCTTCTGATAGATTTCTTGGCAGCTCTCATGGTTGATGTCTATGCTGACAAAAGAAAGTTTTTTCTTGATTCATAGGCCAAGCCATGGACAAGATGGTGGACGGGAAAAAGATTATTCTGCCACCTTGTAGACCCTACGTAAAGGACAAAGGATTAATACCACGCAACCCCCTCCCCTAGTGTTGTTTATCTGACATTGATCTTTGCTACAAAACTAAGGTTGAATGCCAGATAAACTGTCCATGCTAGCTTGGGCTGCTGAATGATTATGGACAAGAAATATATATTTTGTCAAAACAAAGGCAATCTATTTGCCTTATATCATTAATAAAAAAGTGTTTTCTATTTTCATGCATTATTTAGGCTCTATTTGGTACCATAATAGATTATGATAATCTGGATTATGAAGATAAATTATATAATCAGGTTTATAAAAAAATCTAGGTGGGCATGTTTGGTGGCTAGATTATATAAATTGTAATCCAAGTTTTTATATTGCATAATGACGTGTCTGTCCTGTGCGCTCGCTGAGGAAAAAAAGGAGGAGGGTGGCGGTGGCAGAAATTAGTAATTACCTCCAACTTTACAAGGACAATGGGTCATTAGCAATCCATAATCAAGTTTTATCTCGGGTAGAGTATATTGTGAGTTTTTAATAACACTAGTAGAAAACATGGCTTTTGTTCGGCCCTGGCCAGCCCATTAGTCCCGGTTCTTCAAGAACCGAGACCAATGGAGGGTATTAGACCCAGTTCGTGAGACCAGGGGGCCGGCCGGGGCCTTGTGGGCATTGGTCCCGGTTCGTTTGGAACCATTTGTCCCGGTTCGAGCCACGAACCGGGACCAATGGTCCTCGCTGCTGGCCCACAACCATTGGTCCCGGTTCGTGGCTTGAACCGGGACAAATAACTTGCCTACATATACCCACCATCGCGGCAGAGCACTCCACAGTGCTCTGTTTTTGTCATGCCGGCAAGGGGAGGGCATTTGGGTGCTCTAGTTCACCTCCTATGCACATGAGGTGTTCGATGAAATGCCCGAGCCACACTAGTTAAGCTTTCTCCTCTCGAAACTTGACCTCCGAGCTCCATTTTCAATGAGATTTGTCTAGATTTAGCGGTCCGTCACGCCCCATCCCCGCCCCGTCTTCACCGCTTTCGATCGCCCGCGCCGATCTCGTCGCCGGCACCACCGTGGTGAGCCTCTTATTCTTATCTTCTTTCTGAAAGAAAAAAATTCTGACTTCAGATAGATACTTGTCTAATTTTCTTACTTTTATTATTCCTTATTTTTATATAGTGCGATGGTTTTGGTATCCGCCCCCGTCAGCCCTCGTCCTGTCTATGATTCAGATGTGGTATATATTATATTTTCATAACTATTTGGTTCATTTATTGTTTATGACAATTATGCCGACCAATGTGACATAGATTTTATTTATCTAGGAGGTTGTTGAACCGGAAATTCCAATCAACCCTATTGTCGAGAGGTTAAATTTAGTTGAAGAAGAAAACAATTACTTGAAGGAAAAAATAAGAAAAATTGAGGAGGAGAAGATGATATTGGAGTTGCATGTTGTGGATGTCGTCGATGATCACAAGATCAAGATGGATGCAATGTGGTTGAAGATTAGAAAGATTAGAAAATATGCCATTCATACCGAGGCTTGGTATCATTATGCAGTTGGATCAGTTGTTACCTTGGTTGCGGTTATAATCGCATTTGTTTTTGCATTGAAATGTTTTACATAACTTCAATGTATGGTTTAATTAGATGCTCTGGAGAGTTCAAATAAGTTCAAAAAAATTGAAATCCCTTTGTAAGAGACGAGTTTCCGTATGAAACCATGATACTTCGAAGGAGATTGGCTGTTTTGTACACGAAGTGCATCCAGTTTTTTCCATAAGCCTCTCTACTTTCTTGGACATGCTATGTGGGTGAAATGATGATACCATGCCAACTTGGAACCTTTTCAGAGTTCATTTCAAATGCCTTTCAATTTCATGGTCTTATAGCTCAAAATAATCAGTAAACGCATGAAAAATAACAAATGAAGTCAGAAAGGGTTGTAAATTGATGATTTGGCTTTGAATGGTGTATTTTGAACACAGAAAAACAAGGGGGTTCAAATAAGTTCAAAAAAATTGAAATCCCTTTGTAAGAGACGAGTTTCCGTATGAAACCGTGATACTTCGAAGGAGATTGTCTCTTTTGTACACGAAGTGCATCTAGTTTTTGCCGTAAGCCTCTCTACTTTCTTGCACATGCTATGTGGGTGAAATGATGATACCATGCCAACTTGGAACCTTTTCAGAGTTTATTTCAAATGCTTTTCAATTTCATGGTCTTATAGCTCAAAATAATCAGTAAACGCATGAAAGATAACAAATGAAGTCAGAAAGGGTTGTAAATTGATGATGTGGCATTGAATGGTGCATATTGAACACAGAAAAACAAGGGGGTTCAAATAAGTTCAAAAAAATTGAAATCCCTTTGGATACCACGAGTTTCCGTATGAGACCGTGATACTTCGAAGGAGATTGTCTGTTTTGTACACGAAGTGCATCCAGTTTTTGCCGTAAGCCTCTCTACTTTCTTGCACATGCTATGTGGATGAAATGATGATACCATGCCAACTTGGAACCTTTTCAGAGTTCATTTCAAATGCTTTTCAATTTCATGGTCTTATAGCTCAAAATAATCAGTAAATGCATGAAAAATAATAAATGAAGTCAGAAAGGATTGTAAATTTATGATTTGGCTTTGAATGGTGCATTTTGAACACCGAAAAACAAGGGGGTTCAAATAAGTTCAACAAAAATGAAATCCCTTTGTAACAGACGAGTTTCCGTATGAAACCATGATACTTCGAAGGAGATTGTCTGTTTTGTACACGAAGTGCATCCAGTTTTTGACGTAAGCCTCTCTACTTTCTTGCACATGCTATGTGGGTGAAATGATGATACCATGCCAACTTGGAACCTTTTCAGAGTTCATTTGAAATGCTTTTCAATTTCATGATCTTATAGCTCAAAATAATCAGCAAATGCATGAAAAATAACAAATGAAGTCAGAAAGGGTTGTAAATAGATGATGTGGCTTTGAATGGTGCATTTTGAACACAGAAAAACAAGGGGGGTTCAAATAAGTTCAAAAAAATTGAAATCCTTTTGTAACAAACGAGTTTCCGCATGAAACCCTGATACTTCGAAGGAGATTGTCTGTTTTGTACACGAAGTGCATCCAGTTTTTGCCGTAAGCATCTCTACTTTCTTGCACATGCTATGTGGGTGAAATGATGATACCATGCCAACTTGGAACCTTTTCAGAGTTCATTTCAAATGCGTTTCAATTTCATGGTCTTATAGCTCAAAATAATCAGTAAATGCATGAAAAATAACAAATGAAGTCAAAAAGGGTTGTAAATTGATGATGTGGCTTTGAATGGTGCATTTTGAACACAAAAAAACAAGGGGGTTCAAATAAGTTAAAAAAACTGTAATCCCTTTGTAACCGACGAGTTTCCATATGAAATACTGATACTTCGAAGGAGATTGTCCTTTTTGTACACGAAGTGCATCCAGTTTTTGCCGTAAGCTTCTCTACTTTCTTGCACATGCTATGTGGGTGAAATGATGATACCATGCCAACTTGGAACCTTTTCAAAGTTCATTTCAAATGCTTTTCAATTTCATGGTCTTATAGCTCAAAATAATCAGTAAATGCATTAAAAATAACAAATATAGTCAGAAAGGGTTGTAAATTGATGATGTGGCTTTGAATGGTGCACTTTGAACACAGAAAAACAAGGGGGTTCAAATAAGTTCAAAAAAATTGAAATCCCTTTGTAAGAGACGAGTTTCCGTATGAAACCATGATACTTCGAAGGAGATTGTCTGTTTTGTACACGAAGTGCATCCAGTTTTTTCCATAAGCCTCTCCACTTTCTTGGACATGCTATGTGGGTGAAATGATGATACCATGCCAACTTGGAACCTTTTCAGAGTTCATTTCAAATGCCTTTCAATTTCATGGTCTTATAGCTCAAAATAATCAGTAAACGCATGAAAAATAACAAATGAAGTCAGAAAGGGCTGTAAATTGATGATGTGGCTTTGAATGGTGCATTTTGAACACAGAAAAACTAGGGGGTTCAAATAAGTTCAGAAAAAATTGAAATCCCTTTATAACAGACGAGTTTCCGTATGAAACCCTGATACTTCGAAGGAGATTGTCTGTTTTGTACACGAAGTGCATCCAGTTTTTGCCGTAAGCCTCTCTACTTTCTTGCACATGCTATGTGGGTGAAATGATGATACCATGCCAACTTGGAACCTTTTCAGAGTTCATTTCAAATGTTTTTAAATTGCATGGTCTTATAGCTCAAAATAATCAGTAAATGCATGAAAAATAACAAATGAAGTCAAAAAGGGTTGTAAATTGATGATATGGCTTTGAATGGTGCATTTCGAAACACAAAAACAAGGGGGTTCAAATAAGTTAAAAAAAGTTGAAATCCCTTTGTAACAGACGAGTTTCCGTATGAAACCCGGATACTTCGAAGGAGATTGTCCATTTTGTACACGAAGTGCATCCAGTTTTTGTCGTAAGCCTCTCTACTTTCTTGCACATGCTATGTGGGTGAAATGATGATACCATGCCAACTTGGAACCTTTTCAGAGTTCATTTCAAATGCTTTTCAATTTCATGGTCCTATAGCTCAAAATAATCAGTAAATGCATGAAAAATAAGAAATGAAGTCAAAAAGGGTTGTAAATTGATGATGTGGCTTTGAATGGTGCATTTTGAACACAGAAAAACAAGGGGGTTCAAATAAGTTCAAAAAAATTGAAATCCCTTTGTAACACATGAGTTTCTGTATGAAACCGTGATACTTCGAAGGAGATTGTCTGTTTTGTACACAAGTGCATCTAGTTTTTGTCGTAAGCCTCTCTACTTTCTTGCACATGCTATGTGGGTGAAATGATGATACCATGCCAACTTGGAACCTTTTCAGAGTTCATTTGAAATGCTTTTCAGTTTCATGGTCTTATAGCACAAAATAATCAGTAAATGCATGAAAAATAACAAATGAAGTCAGGAAGGGTTGTAAATTGATGATGTGGCGTTGAATGGTGCATTTTGAACACAAAAAAACAAGGGGGTTCAAATAAGTTCAAAAAAATTAAAATCCCTTTGTAACAGACGAGTTTCCGTATGAAACCATGATACTTCAAAGGAGATTGTCTGTTTTGTACACGAAGTGCATCCAGTTTTTTCCGTAAGCCTCTCTACTTTCTTGCACATGTTATGTGGGTGAAATGATGATACCATGCCAACTTGGAACCTTTTCAGAGTTCATTTCAAATGCTTTTCAATTTCATTGTTTTATAGCTCAAAATAATCAGTAAATGCATGAAAAATAACAAATGAAGTCAGAAAGGGTTGTAAATTGATGATGTGGCCTTGAATGGTGCATTTTGAACACAGAAAAACAAGGGGGTTCAAATAAGTTCAAAAAAATTTGAAATCCCTTTGTAACACACGAGTTTCCGTATGAGACCGTGATACTTGGAAGGAGATTGTCTGTTTTGTACACGAAGTGCATCCAGTTTTTGCCGTAAGCCTCTCTACTTTGTTGCACATGCGATGTGGATGAAATGATGATACCATGCCAACTTGGAACCTTTTCAGAGTTCATTTCAAATGCTTTTCAATTTCATGGACTTATAGCTCAAAATAATCAGTAAATGCATGAAAAATAACAAATGAAGTCAGGAAGGGTTGTAAATTTATGATTTGGCTTTGAATGGTGCATTTTGCACACCGAAAAACAAGGGGGTACAAATAAGTTCAACAAAAATGAAATCCCTTTGTAACAGACGAGTTTCCGTATGAAACCATGATACTTCGAAGGAGATTGTCTGTTTTGTACACGAAGTGCATCCAGTTTTTGACGTAAGCCTCTCTACTTTCTTGCACATGCTATGTGGTTGAAATGATGATACCATGCCAACTTGGAACCTTTTCAGAGTTCATTTCAAATGCTTTTCAATTTCATGGTCTTATAGCTCAAAATAATCAGTAAATGCATGAAAAATAACAAATGAAGTCAGAAAGGGTTGTAAATTTATGATGTGGCTTTGAATGGTGCATTTTGAACACAGAAAAACAAGGTGGGTCCAAATAAGTTCAAAAAAATTGAAATCCTTTTGTAACAAACGAGTTTCCGTATGAAACCCTGATACTTCGAAGGAGATTGTCTGTTTTGTACGCGAAGTGCATCCAGTTTTTGCGTAAGCCTCTCTACTTTCTTGCACATGTTATGTTGGTGAAATGATGATACCATGCCAACTTGGAACCTTTTCAGAGTTCATTTCAAATGTTTTTAAATTTCATGGTCTTATATCTCAAAATAATCAGTAAATGCATGAAAAATAACAAATGAAGTCAGAAAGGGGTTGTAAATTGATGATATGGCTTTGAATGGTGCATTTTGAACACACAAAAACAAGGGGGTTCAAATAACTTCAAAAAAGTTGAAATCCCTTTGTAACAGACGAGTTTCCGTATGAAACCGAGATACTTTGAAGGAGATTGTCTGTTTTGTACACGAAGTGCATCCAGTTTTTCCCGTAAGCCTCTCTACTTTCTTGCACATGCTATGTGGGTGAAATGATGATACCATGCCAACTTGGAACCTTTTCAGAGTTCATTTCAAATGCTTTTCAGTTTCATGGTCGTATAGCTCAAAATAATCAGTAAATGCATGAAAAATAAGAAATGAAGTCAGAAAGGGTTGTAAATTTATGATTTGGCTTTGAATGGTGCATTTTGAACACAGAAAAACAAGGGGGTTCAAATAAGTTCAAAAAAATTGAAATGCCTTTGTAACACACGAGTTTCCGTATGAAACCGTGATACTTCGAAGGAGATTGTCTGTTTTGTACACGTAGTGCATCCAGTTTTTGCCGTAAGCATCTCTACTTTCTTGCACATGCTATGTGGGTGAAATGATGATACCATGCCAACTTGGAACCTTTTCAGAGTTCATTTCAAAGGCTTTTCAATTTCATGGTCTTATAGCTCAAAATAATCAGTAAATGCATGAAAAATAACAAATGAAGTCAGAAAGGGTTGTAAATTGATGATGTGGCTTTGAATGGTGCATTTTGAACACAAAAAAACAAGGGGGTTCAAATAAGTTTAAAAAAATTGAAATCCCTTTGAAACAAACGAGTTTCCGTATGAAGCCCTGATACTTCGAAGGAGATTGTCTGTTTTGTACACGAAGTGCATCCAGTTTTTGCCGTAAGCATCTCCACTTTCTTGCACATGCTATGTGGGTGAAATGATGATACCATGCCTACTCGGAACCTTTTCAGAGGTCATTCGAAATGCTTTTCAATTTCATCGTCTTATAGCTCAAAATAATTAGTAAATGCATGAAAAATAACAAATGAAGTCAGAAAGTGTCGTGGTTTTGTCACGGCAGATGTCCTCGTGAAAGGACTTAGTATGGGATCCATCGCACTTTGGTGGCGACTCAAAGGGGTTGAACAGGAGGAACGCGGCGGGTTTACCCAGGTTCGGCCCCTCGCGTGGAGGTAATAGCCTACGTCCTGCTTGGCGTGTATTGATGTGGATTCGATTACAAGAAAGGCGTAACTCGCCTTACCTAGCACTCGATGATTTCTAACCTATCTATCCCCCTTCAAACTCGCCTTTATATAGAGGTCGAGGCTTTAGGGTTTACAAGAGTCCCTTCCTCTTTACAAATCGTGACCACCGCGGTCTCTGAGTCGCCGTCTTGCAAAACCCAGAGACCTTCCATAAATCATAACCTTCTTGCGACCTTGAATCGCCCAGGCTGAGGCCCAACTAACCCTAAAGGATGAATCGCCTTACTAGTAACCCGGCCCATATTGGGCGGGTCACTTAATAAGCAATATCCCCAACATTAGGCCCCAAATTGACTTGAATCTTCATGCCAATGCTTCTGTTTTAGTTGAAGGTGATTCACTCCTTTGTGTTCCTCCATACGCCAGAAGTTTTAACTCGCCAACTGGTACCGGAAAAAGTCTTTGAGCCGCCAATGCATTTCTAGTCAGCACTTTCCTCAGCCCTCGATTTTCGGGAAATTTAACACAATCCCAACGGATCTTTTAGTGCATCATTATCCCAAAATTTTCGGACGTCATCATGGCGAATCTTTTATTCCCAAACGGTTCCCGCTCACGGCGCCTCGATTCCAGCGCCCGTCCTGATAAATAGGCGGAAGGGACAGGGCTGACACTGGCCACCTACCAGTCCTGTCAGTCCCCCCCCATTATCGCAACAGAAAACCGCACCGCTTCCCGAGGGTTTCGCCGCCGGCCGCAACCTCCGCCCCCGTTCGAGGAGCTCCAGCGCCACCCGCAAGCCATCGCCGTCGTCGAGCTTCGCACCTTGGTCAATCCGTCCGCCATTATTATCCATCGCACCATCACCGACAACCTCGCCGTTCGCCCCGAGCTCCGCCGCCGCCGAAGGCCTCTTCGTTCGTCGGGACCCCCATGCTTCCCCGGCAATCTTCGTCACCGCCGGTCTTCTTCGACCGAGAGCATCAGGTTAGGTCCTCGTTCCCCCTTTTAGGAGTAGGTTCATTCTTTGCTCTTATCTTTGCCATGGCCGTAGCTTTGAAGCTTTCCGCTCGTAGTCGCTTATCTCCCTCGAATCCATGAGCCCGAGCGCCGCTAGGGTAGCCAGTGCTTCGAATAATTTTAACCATTCGCTGTTCTTGCGATTTTCTGAATACAATACCTTCTCCAAACGAGGGGCATTAGCTGATAATATATTGTTCATGCTCAGCCGTATTCGTAGGTCCTATATCTGTTCGGCAGATCCATTCCTCATTCACTGTTTGTAAAAAACTGTTTGTAACCTTCGTCCCCCTCTTAGTGCTTCAGAACGAGTAGACCTTACTATCCACAATAATATTGCCTTTGGAAATAGCCCTGCTTTGATAAGTCGCCACATCAACCCAACCCGGCCCCTTAGTTTGGCGGGTTAATATGAACTGATCCTCACTCACACAGTAGATGTTCGAGACATGTAATACCATACTTCTACCTATTTGTAGCATGGGTGCCGTTTTCAAGAGCGATTGGCTTCCTACCAAAGTTGATGACGCTGTTCTAGCTAATTACGTGAAAGCCGGCTGTTTGGATCCTCAAGATGTCATTGGATGGCGCACCGGGTTGGGAGAAGATCTCCCCAACCCCAAAGAAAGGGAAATAGTAGTCTTTGTGGAACACTTGGAACGGGGCTTTAAGCCGCCCGGATCTAAATTTCTTAGGGACGCTTTGACCTTCATGAATGTCCGACTCCAGGATTTGGGACCCAATTCCATAAGCAACTTGAGTCAGTTCGAAGTCCTTTGCGAAGCTTATCTGCGGATCGAGCCTTCCGTTCCCCTATTCTGGCACTTTTTCCATTTGAATCGCCAGACGGAATTCCACAATGGCCCCAGTTTGGAACTCGGCGGTGTCAACGTCCAGCGCTGTAGGGACAGTCCGTTTCCTTCACTCACTATGCCTAGCCATCCCAAGGGCTGGGGTGAATCTTGGTTTTATTGTAAAGAAACGTCCCCCGCTGGTGAGAACAAACTTCTGGGCTACAGGCCAACCCGCCTTCCAGTTAACTTCAAGCTCCCCGACAAGCTCACCGAGGAAGAAGAGTCGGAGTTCATCCCAATTTTGTCTGAACTGAGATCCCTGACGAACAATGGTCTTACCGGGGTTGACCTGATCCGCTGCTGGGTCGAATGGCGGATTCTTCCTCTGAGCCGCCGAGATGGTCTAATGTGTGAATTTTACGGCACTTTGGACCATCCCCAATGCTACTTTCACACAGCATTAACGGAGAAAGACATCGTCGCCATCATCAAAAAACTGACCGGCGAGCCCGCAGGAAAGTGCGGCCAAATCGGCCTTAAGCCCTTCTGCAAGATCAACCCGGCGCCCAAGGTAACCAAAGCTGACCCGCCCTTGATTTTTATTCCTTCTGTTTTATTGTCATTATAACTTCATGCCATATATCTTTTCCAGAGAGGCGACAAGTTCTGGTCTAGGAGACCCAAAAAAACAAGCCATGAAGACTGCTAAGCCGCCCTCCAAGAAAAACAAGGGCAAAGGTAAATCTGCTGCGGCCGAGCAATCTGAAGTCGACGAATCTCAAGCCGGCGACGCACTTTCAGAGGTACAAATCCGTCCCCTTTTTACTCGCCACTTATTACTTTTGACCTCTTATTCATATCTCCCATTCTTCTTGTAACAGAATGAAGATAATGAAAGCCAAGAGGACTCCATCGAGGTAATTTCTGTTTCCTCCGATTCATCTCCTTCCCCGCCTAAGCCGGCCCGGCGAATATGTGGGAAAGTCCCCTTCTCACATCCAGATGCCCATTTGGACCCAAATTTCTTATTGAAGAGAACACAGCACGCCTCAAACCGGAAGATACGAAGTCACTCGGGCGATCTAATATCTGGCTTGCCAGCCACAAACAAAAGAAAACCAAGCGAGGTACCCCTTTTTTATATAAGAACAACCATTGTCCTTGCTGCTTTGGATTACATCTGCAACCCGCCTGCATTATTAATGTATAATTCCTGCAGAATTCTCCCCCTTCTTCCGGCGACTCAGCAATGTCAACACTTCCACCAATGATTCGAGTTCCGGGGTAAGTCTTTGGCCTTGACTTTTTGAGAATAATGATCTTTTTCAATTCCTTAACACGTTTATCTCCTCTGGTTAGGGCACAAGCCAAAAAAAGGAAAACCAGTGGATCAATCCCTGACGCAACTTCCGAACTTCCAAGGAAATCAACTCTGACTCAAGAGGATCCGGGTCACGCTGAGCCGGCAATTCAAGTGGACCTTCCTGAGTCGCCGAAAGGAAAAGCGGACGCCCCTGGATTGCCAAACATATTGGCAACAGCGGATGACCCAGATGCTGTAGTCATCACTGGTTCTGGCTTTTCCAAGCCGGCGGCGACAGTTCTGTCCAAACACGTAGCATCCTCCTCTCAAGCAATCCCCGAGTCTGGGCTCTCCAAGGCGAAGCTTTCCGACTATGCAAATTTGGAGTTTAAAGAACTCTGTTCTGTCTTCGCAAGTCGCCTGGAAGCGAGCTATGAGATGGAGAAGAATCTGCTGAAGATGTTAAACGACAAACATGAGGTACACTTTATACTCTATATTATTCCCAGTAACCCCCAAGGGCCGGGTCATCAGTAAAAGATGAGCCGGGTCTTTAAAAAGCTTCACGACCAGTAACCCCCAAGGGCCGGGTCATCAGTAAAATGATGAGCCGGGTCTCGATTTCTGTATAATTTCCCTTGAGAAATAATACATTAGCCCCCAAGTGTCAGGGGTATTGCCTTGCAATAATTCTGAGACTTGTCTTTGTTTTAAACTCTTTTTTTTAAATAGGAAAACCTTGCCCAGACCGAATTAGCGCTGGGCGACTTAAGGAAAAATTTGGCTGATCAACAAGATGCCCGAACTCAGTCGGAAGATAAATACAAATTGGCTCTGGTTGAACTGGAAAAGCTCAAAGCCGAGTTAGAAAAAACTCAAGCCGACCAAAACGCGGCTTTGAAGAGAGCAGAGAAAGCTGAAGCAAAGCTGGCGACTGTCCAACAGGAGTTGTCCGGCTTAAAGCGTCATATCACTAACATGACGCAAGCCATCTTCGGTAAGCCTTACCTAAATCTTCAACCTTATCCCCTCCTTTGGGCCAAATTTCTGACGTTAAGTTACTGGTTTATAAAATTCCAGGTCCAAGAGTCGCCAACCTGCAAGAAGACTGTGTGTTGATGCTGAAGGCGATCTATACACTGACAGAGCAACTGTACACAGGCAATGTGTTGACCGTCAAAGCTGTAATGGGCGCAAAAGAGCCGATTACTTCCATCAAGAAAGTACTTGGATGTCTGTCCACACTTCCTCCCCAAATTGGCGAGTTAACTCGGTCAGCCGCCCGGAAAGGCGTCCTGACGGCCCTGAGTCGCTGCTTAGCGTATGCTCCGGAGATTAATTTGGAAGAAGTGGCCGCCGGCTTCCCTCAGCTCAAAGACGATGGCTCGGAATTCGTGGAAGAGGATTACCAGAAAGTTGTCAAGGATTCTCGGTTGGCTGCAACTCAACTCGCCGCCAGTCTTGATTTAACGAAGTATCAGGCAGCTTATGACGGTAAGAATAAGAAAATCAACCCGCCAACCTTCGTGGTGACCAACCTAATTCCTTGGCGACCCAAGAATCCCTTCGACTGGGAAACAGACCTGGCATCAATCTTGACCGATGAAGACGATTTTGCCTCTTTGTCCAGGTGCAATTAGGTCTTGGGCGATTTACAAATCGAAGCTGGTTAGAGCTCACGCCAGGACTTAGCGGAGTAGACTTTTCTTGAATTTGGCCCAACAGCCATGTAATAGTCAGTACTATCTTTCGATGACATCTTCTGCAAGAAAAACCCTTATACCGCTTTTGAGGCGGTTTGAAATATTTTGTTAATCCTTATAAGAATCTCCTGCAATGCTTAATCCGCCATGGATGAAACCTTGAACACATTATCTGTGAAAACAAAAGAACTACAAATAGTTTCAACGAATATGCAGTAAGGATAAAAATCTCCAAGATCAAATCATAACACGAGTAATTTTGTCGGCTCATACGGTCGCGACAGGGGGAGGCGAGTCAGAAAGCTCGTGCACCCACCCTAAATGCAGGTTTCGTCGGCTCATACGGTCGCGACAGGGGGAGGCGAGTCAGAAAGCTCGTGCAACCACCCTAAATGCAGGTTTCGTCGGCTCATACGGTCGCCATAGGGGGAGGCGAGTCAGAAAGCTCGTGAACCCACCCTAAATGCAGGTTTCGTCGGCTCATACGGTCGCGACAGGGGGAGGCGAGTCAGAAAGCTCGTGCACCCACCCTAAATGCAGGTTTCGTCGGCTCATACGGTCGCGACAGGGGGAGGCGAGTCAGAAAGCTCGTGCACCCACCCTAAATGCAGGTTTCGTCGGCTCATACGGTCGCGACAGGGGGGAGGAGAGTCAGAAAGCTCGTGCACCCACCCTAAATGCAGGTTTCGTTGGCTCATACGGTCACGACAGGGGGAGGCGAGTCAGAAAGCTCGTGCACCCACCCTAAATGCAGGTTTCGTCGGCTCATACGGTCGCGACAAGGGGAGTAGAGTCAGAAAGCTCGTGCACCCACCCTAAATGCAGGTTTCGTCGGCTCATACGGTCGCGACAGGGGGAGGCGAGTCAGAAAGCTCGTGCACCCACCCTAAATGCAGGTTTCGTCGGCTCATACGGTCGCGACAGGGGGAGGCGAGTCAGAAAGCTCGTGCACCCACCCTAAATGCATGTTCTGTCGGCTCATAAGGTCGCAACAGGATGACACAAATTGCTCTTTTTAAGGAAGAAGCCCCCAAGTCGGGGAACATTTTATTACTTCATAATGAAACTGAAAAACTTACAAAGCATGGAGTTTTTAAGAACTCAAGTGTAGTAAGGCCGCAAATGGGCAATATTCCAAGGGCGAGTTGACTCAGCCCCCGTAGTCGGTCGATCAGGCCGAAGATCCATCAAGTAGTAAGAGCCATTGAGGAGGTTCTTGCTGACGACGAAAGGCCCTTCCTAAGGGGGCGAGAGCTTGTGCATGCCTGCCCGATCTTGTATCAGACGAAGTACCAAGTCGCCCTCCTGGAAAGCCCGACTCTTAACCCGGCGATTATGATAACGCCACAGATCTTGCTGATAGATAGCTGAACGAGCCGCCGCTAAGTCACACGCCTCTCCCAAGGCATCCAAGGAATCCTGACGCGCCAACTCATTATCTTGCTCCACATATGCGGCGACTCTAAGAGAATCATGTCATATGTCGGTAGGAAGGACAGCTTCTGCTCCATAGACCAAAAAGAAAGGGGTGAACCCCGTGGATCGATTCGGGGTGGTCCGGATGCTCCATAATACCGAAGGTAGTTCCTCAACCCAACACCCTGGAGTTCTTTCCAGGGGAACCATGAGGCGAGGTTTAATCCCTCGTAGGACTTCCTGATTCGCCCGCTCTGCTTGCCCGTTTGACTGCGGGTGAGCAACTGCAGAGATATCAAGCCGGATATGTTCACGGCGACAGAAATCCAGCATCGCTCCTTGGGACAAGTTAGTACCATTGTCCGTGATAATACTGTGTGGATATCCAAAACGAAAAATCAGCTTTTTCAGAAATTTGACCGCAGTCTCCGCATCACAAGCCCCAACAGGTTCCGCCTCAATCCATTTAGTGAACTTATCAACTGCCACCAATAAGTGAGTTTTCTTGTTGGAGGACATCTTAAAGGGACCGACCATGTCCAGCCCCCAGACCGCGAAAGGCCAAGTAATGGGAATCATCCTCAATTCTTGAGCCGGCACATGAGCCTGTCTCCCATATCGTTGGCACCCCTCACACCGCCGTACTATATCTTCTGCATCTGCGTGAGCCGTCAACCAGCAGAAACCATGTCGAAAGGCTTTTGATACCAAAGAACGTGACCCGGCGTGATGCCCGCAGTCTCCAGAATGGATGTCATTTAGGATTATGCATCCTTCCTCGGAAGAAACGCACCGCTGAAAGACCCCTGAAGCACTTCGTTTATATAGCTCGCCATTAATGATGACCATGGACTTGCTACGCCGAACAATCTGGCGAGCCAAAACTTCGTCAGTGGGTAACTCGCCACGAGCGAGATAAGCCAGATAAGGAAGAGCCCAATCCGGAGTGACATGGAGAGCCGCCACAAGCTGAGACTCGGGATCTGGTATCGCCAATTCCTCCTCCGTGGATACAGTCATAGACGGTTTATGCAAGACATCCAAGAAAACATTAGGGGGGACCGGTTTTCTCTGTGAGCCGAGTCGCGAGAGGGCATCAGCTGCTTCGTTGAGTCGCCGATCAACATGATCAACCTGGTACCCATGAAAATAGCCCGCCACGTCAGATACAGCTCGCCTGTAAGCCGCCATCATAGGATCTCGAGAGTCCCAGGTGCCCGAAACCTGTTGCGCCACCAAATCTGAATCCCCAAAGCATATGACTCGGGTTAGGTTCATCTCTTTTGCCAATCGCAAACCGTGAAGCAGAGCTTCATATTCTGCCGCATTATTTGTGCAAGGGAACATGAGCCGGAGAACGTAGCAGAACTTATCTCCTTGAGGGGATATCAACACCACACCCGCCCCCGAGCCCTCCAACTTCCTGGATCCATCAAAATAAATAGTCCAATAGGTAAGGTCAGGCCGATCTTCCGGAGCCTGAAGCTCCGTCCAATCGTTGACGAAATCAACTAGTGCCTGGGACTTGATGGCCGTGCGGGGGGTATATTGTATGTGATGCGACCCAAGTTCTATTGCCCATTTGGCGATTCGCCCTGTTGCCTCGCGGTTTTGGATGACGTCAACGAGGGGCGCGGAACTGACCACGGTGATCGAGTGTTCCTGGAAATAATGTTTAAACTTTCGACTCGCCATGAACACCCCATAGACCAGTTTCTGCCAATGTGGGTACCGCTGTTTGGAAAGAGTTAACACCTCACTGATAAAGTACACCGGGCGTTGCACCGGGTATTCCTTTCCTTCCTCCTTTCTTTCGACGACCACAGCCACGCTGACCGCTTTGGAATTTGCGGCGACATACAGGAACATAGGCTCCTTTTCAGTCGGGGCCGCCAGGACCGGCGGGTTAACCAATTGATGTTTCAAGGCTTGAAATGCCTCGTCAGCCTCCTCTGTCCATACGAATCGGTCGGACTTTCTCAACAATTGATAAAGAGGAATCGCCTTTTCTCCGAGGCGGCTCACGAAACGACTCAGAGCCGCAATGCGACCCGCCAATCGCTGAACTTGATTAACATTCGTCGGCTTGCCGAGGGAAGTAACCGCTTCAATTTTGTCCGGGTTAGCCTCGATGCCGCGCTCCGATACCAAGAAACCTAGTAGTTTTCCCGCAGGTACGCCGAAAACGCACTTGGTAGGATTTAGCTTCATCTGATATACCCGTAAATTATCAAAGGTTTCCTTATGGTCTTCCAGAAGTGTCTCCTCCCGGCGGGTCTTGATCACAATGTCGTCAACATAGGCATGGACGTTGCGGCCAATTTGGTTATGAAGACAATTCTGGATGCAGCGTTGGTAAGTCGCCCCTGCGCTCTTGAGCCCGAACGGCATGGACACATAGCAAAAGTCCCTGAAGGGGGTTATGAAGGCGGTCTTCTCCTGATCTTCCACAGCCATTTTTATCTGATGATAACCTGAATAGGCGTCCAAAAAGCACAATCGTTCGCATCCCGCCACCGAGTCAATGATTTGGTCGATGCGGGGAAGAGCGAAAGGATCCTTGGGACAAGCTCTGTTGAGGTCCGTATAGTCAATACACATACGGAACGTGCCATTCTTCTTGAGTACTAACACCGGGTTAGCTAGCCATTTGGGGTGAAAGACTTCCACGATGAACCCGGCGGCTAAAAGACGGGCGACTTCCTCTCCAATCGCCTTCCGTCGCTCCTCGTTAAACCTGCGAAGGTATTGTTGGACAGGTTTCCATTTTGGGTCAATATTAAGATGGTGCTCAGCGAATTCTCTCGGTACACCCGGCATGTCAGAGGGCTTCCATGCGAAGATGTCCCGATTCTCACGGATGAATTCGATGAGCGCGCTTTCCTATTTGGGGTCCATACCCGTTCCAATGGTAAACTGCTTGGATGAATCGCCAGGGACGAAGTCGACTGTCTTCGTGTCATCCGTTGGTTTGAACTTGAGGGGCGACTCGGAATCTGTAGTCGGCTTCTTGAGCGGTGACATGTCTGCCGGGTCAACATTGGCCCGATGGTTTTTGAGCTCTTCCGCCGCGCAGGCGACTTCCGCATAGGCCGCGTCTCCTTCCTCACACTCCTTTGCGATTCTTCTATCTCCGTCAATCGTGATGGGCCCTTTAGGACCAGGCATTTTGAGCTTGAGGTAGACGTAGCACGGGCGGGCCATGAAGCGAGCGTAAGCCGGTCGCCCGAACAACGCATGGTACGGGCTTTTTAGTTTGACCACCTCGAAGACCAGAGACTCCGACCTGTAATTCTGCGCAGTTCCAAATGCTACTGAGAGCCTGACCCGGCCTATGGGATAAGCCGATTTGCCCGGGACGATGCCGTGGAAGACCGTGGTTGAAGGCATCAAGTCTTTCTCTAATAGATTCATCCTCCGGAAGGTGTCGAAGTATAGGATATTAATGCTGCTGCCGCCATCCATTAGTACTTTCGATAGAGTGTAGCCCCCCACTTGGGGAGCCACGACTAATGCCAGGTCTCCCGGGTTATCTATTCTCGGCGGGTGATCCTCTCTGCTCCATGTTATGGTCTGTTCGGACCAGTGGAGATATCTGGGAACTGCCGGCTCAATTACGCTGTACGCCCGGTGATTTACCTTTTTATCACACCTGCAAGCATTAGTGGTGAAAACATGGTACTGCCCATTACTTAGCTGTTTAGGATTGTTGCGGAAGCCCCCGTGGTCATCCTGGTCCTGCGGAGCCCCCTGTGGGGGCGGCTGCTGGAAAACTCCCGGCGGGTTGTACCGCCGTTGGTGGTGCACCGGGTACTGGCCGCCGCCTGGCTGCGGGCCCCCCTGTGCCTCTTGTTCGGGAAAACCGCCGAAGGGGTTGTGCCTTTGGTTGGGCGCGGCGAGTTGGTCCTGGCGACGGTTCGGATCTTCACTTCGGCTCTTCTTGATTGCCTCGGCCCGAAATTCTCGCATCACGAAGCAGTTCTCCCAAGAGTGGCCCGCCGGGCCGACGGCCGTGGCGTGGTGCGGGCAAGGGCCTTTGAGTAGCTCTTCGTAATTACGTGGTCTTTTCCCACTGACGCCTCGGTTCTTCTTTTTGCCGTCATTGGCGTTGGTGTTGGCAACCAGATCCGAGGGCTCCTCATGTGGCCTATGCTTGCCGTTGGTCCCCTGGTTGTGATGGTTGCGGCCTTGGAGGCGGGTGTGGTTTTTGGTTGAATCGCCCTTCTTGGGCGAGTTACCCTTACCATCCTCGCCGGGATCCTTGGTATCATCGGCCTCGGCATACCTAGTGAGGGTATCCATCAGCTCGCCCATATCCTGAACTTTCCGTTTGAGTCGCCCCAATTTCTGGACCAGAGGCTTGTAGTGGCAGTTGTGCTCGAGGATAAGCACAGCTTGCGCTGCCGTGATGCCATCCAATGAATGGATAATTTCCGTGACTCGCCGCGACCAATGGTGCGCCGACTCATTCGGGCGTTGTACGCAGTGTTGCAAGTCGACGATCGTCATCGGCCGTTTACAGGTTCCCCGAAAGTTTTTGATGAAACGCTCCTTCAGCTCGGCCCAGGACTGGATAGAATTGGGGGGTAAGTTTTTCAGCCAAGTGCGCGCTGATCCCTCGAGCATCATGGTGAAATATCTGGCGCAAACCGCCTCGTTTACGTCGAGCATGTCCATGGCGATCTCATAGCCCTCGATCCAAGATGTTGGTTCAAGATCTGGTGTGTAATTAGGCACCTTTCTTGGTCCTTTGAAATCCTTGGGCATTCTTTCGTTTCGAAGGGCTAGGGACAAGCAGGGCACCTCAACTCGCCCTCCGGTCCCCGCGGGAGGAGTCTGAGCCTCTTGAATGTTGGGTGGACCTCTGCCCGGTGGGTTCCGCTCGGGCGGGTTGTCCTGCGGGAAGTGTCGCGGGGCACTGTTTACGGCTGGCTGATCCTCCGGCCTACTCCTGGTATAGCTCTCCTGGGGGGTGGAGTGCAATCGCTCAGGGCTGTGCGAGAACTGCGCGTTTTGGACCACCGCCGTTTTCAACATCTCGATGGCGTTCCTTGCTTCGATCTCAGCTGGGGTGTTGCCGTGGATCGGAAGAGACTCCAGATGGCGAGTTGCGGCAAGCACGTTATCCACCGGGTTAGAGAAGTGACCTCGAGGGGTACGGAAACGAGGAATTTGACCTTCGGTCGGCTGAATCGGCGGGTTAGGAGGGGGACCCGGTCCTCCTGCTGGGGCGGCTCCCATCCCGGGTGTTTGGGGAGTGTCGAACAGGCGAGTCGGATTGAGATCATGGGGCAGGCGACCCTGGTGTCTCTGCTGATGGACGGCGTCGGATGCGCGGTGCTGTCTTTCAAGCCGCCAGTTGTCGGTGTTCAATCGCATCCTTTCGGCCGTAATCTGGGCTTGTCGAGTTTCCATCCTGGCGGACTCCGTCTCAGCATCCTGATGGGCCTTTGCCACCGCCTCTCTCAGCTTTGCTAAATCTGCGTTTATCTCTTCTTGGTTCTCTGGCGTGAGGGGGGTTGACATTAGTCTCGTGATTTCCGCCGCTAAATCCACCAGGACTGCTGACGCACTTCTGGATGTCCCGCCGGTTCCATCGCCTCCGGCGGGGTTCTGTGCGGGTTGAGTCGCCCCGGCCATGTAGATGGCGATCTGGCGGCGGGTTCGATCGAGGATTTCCGGATCCATGGCCAATGACAAGCCTCCGAGACCGTCTCCGTGGAGGGACTGGATGGAATCCGAATCACCCATGGATGATTCATCGTCAGAGTTGACGGGGGTGACCTCCTGAGCCGCCGCGTGCTCTGGTTCCTCCGACCCCTGCGTGAACCCCACAAAGACCGGGCGGGTCAGCTTCCGTGTTATGACTGGATGAACGTACCTGGCCGGCTCGACGATGTCGGAGGAGATGTCCGGCTCAGGAACAGATGACCCGATCATGCCGATGAAGACGTTGATCTTGCCGAAGGGGACCCTGTAGCCTGATTCGAGAGAATTCGCTTCAGGTCCCCATCGTTGATTGTCGGTGTAGGCTATGCCGCGTCGGCTCCAAGTCATGAGCGCCGTCGCATAACTCCCAAACCCTGGTAGGGCTCCCTTTGAGAACTCAACTCCACCGTGCGTAGGCCCCACGGTGGGCGCCAACTGTCGTGGTTTTGTCACGGCAGATGTCCTTGTGAAAGGACTTAGTATGGGAACCATCGCACTTTGGTGGCGACTCAAAGGGGTTGAACAGGAGGAACGCGGCGGGTTTACCCAGGTTCGGCCCCTCGCGTGGAGGTAATAGCCTACGTCCTGCTTGGCGTGTATTGATGTGCATTCGATTACAAGAAAGGCGTAACTCGCCTTACCTAGCACTCGATGATTTCTAACCTATCTATCCCCCTTCAAACTCGCCTTTATAGAGAGGTCGAGGCTTTAGGGTTTACAAGAGTCCCTTCCTCTTTACAAATCGTGACCACCGCGGTCTCTGAGTCGCCGTCTTGCAAAACCCAGAGACCTTCCATAAATCATAACCATCTTGCGACCTTGAACCGCCCAGGCTGAGGCCCAACTAACCCTAAAGGATGAATCGCCTTACTAGTAACCCGACCCATATTGGGCGGGTCACTTAATAAGCAATATCCCCAACAGAAAGGGTTGTAAATTGATGATGTGGCATTGAATGGTGCATTTTGAACACAAAAAACAAGGGGGTTCAAATAAGTTAAAAAAAATTGAAATCCCTTTATAACAGACGAGTTTCCGTATGAAACCATGATACTTCGAAGGAGATTGTCTGTTTTGTACACGAAGTGCATCCAGTTTTTGCCGTAAGCATCTCTACTTTCTTGCACATGCTATGTGGGTGAAATGATGATACCATGCCAACTTGAACCTTTTCAGAATTCATTTCAAATGTTTTTTAATTTCATGGTCTTGTAGCTCAAAATAGTCACTAAATGTATGAAAAATAACAAATGAAGTCAGAAAGGGTTGTAAATTGATGATATGGCTTTGAATGGTGCATTTTGAACACACAAAAACAAGGGGGTTCAAATAACTTCAAAAAAGTTGAAATCCCTTTGTAATAGACGAGTTTCCGTATCAAGCCCAGATACTTCGAAGGAGATTGTCCGTTTTGTACACGAAGTGCATCCAGCTTTTGTCGTAAGCCTCTCTACTTTCTTGCACATGCTATGTGGGTGAAATGATGATACCATGCCAACTTGGAACCTTTTCAGAGTTCATTTCAAACGCTTTTCAATTTCATGGTCTTATAGCTCAAAAAAATCAGTAAATGCATGAAAAATAACAAATGAAGTCAAAAAGGGTTGTAAATTTATGATTTGGCTTTGAATGGTGCATTTTGAACACAAAAAAACAAGGGGGTTCAAATAACTTCAAAAAACTGAAATCCCTTTGTAACCAACGAGTTTCCGTATGAAACCCAGATACTTCGAAGGAGATTGTCCTTTTTGTACATGAAGTGCATCCAGTTTTTGCTCTAAGCCTCTCTACTTTCTTGCACATGCTATGTGGGTGAAATGATGATACCATGCCAACTTGGAACCTTTTCAAAGTTCATTTCAAATGCTTTTCAATTTCATGGTCTTATAGCTCAAAATAATCAGTAAATGCATGAAAAATAACAAATGAAGTCAGAAAGGGTTGTAAATTGATGATGTGGCTTTGAATGGTGCATTTTGAACACAGAAAAACAAGGGGGGTTCAAATAAGTTCAAAAAAATTGAAATCCTTTTGTAACAAACGAGTTTCCGTATGAAACCCTGATACTTCGAAGGAGATTGTCTGTTTTGTACACGAAGTGCATCCAGTTTTTGCGTAAGCCTCTCTACTTTCTTGCACATGCTATGTGGGTGAAATGATGATACCATGCCAACTTCGAACCTTTTCAGAGTTCATTTCAAATGTTTTTAAATTTCATGGTCTTATATCTCAAAATAATCAGTAAATGCATGAAAAATAACAAATGAAGTCAGAAAGGGGTTGTAAATTGATGATATGGCTTTGAATGGTGCATTTTGAACACACAAAAACAAGGGGGTTCAAATAACTTCAAAAAAGTTGAAATCCCTTTGTAACAGACGAGTTTCCGTATGAAACCCTGATACTTTGAAGGAGATTGTCTGTTTTGTACACGAAGTGCATCCAGTTTTTGCCGTAAGCCTCTCTACTTTCTTGCACATGCTATGTGGGTGAAATGATGATACCATGCCAACTTGGAACCTTTTCAGAGTTCATTTCAAATGCTTTTCAGTTTCATGGTCGTATAGCTCAAAATAATCAGTAAATGCATGAAAAATAAGAAATGAAGTCAGAAAGGGTTGTAAATTTATGATGTGGCTTTGAATGGTGTATTTTGAACACAGAAAAACAAGGGGTTTCAAATAAGTTCAAAAAAATTGAAATGCCTTTGTAACACACGAGTTTCTGTATGAAACCGTGATACTTCGAAGGTGATTGTCTGTTTTGTACACGAAGTCCATCCAGTTTTTGCCGTAAGCATCTCTACTTTCTTGCACATGCTATGTGGGTGAAATGATGATACCATGCCAACTTGGAACCTTTTCAGAGTTCATTTCAAAGGCTTTTCAATTTCATGGTCTTATAGCTCAAAATAATCAGTAAATGCATGAAAAATAACAAATGAAGTTAGAAAGGGTTGTAAATTGATGATGTGGCTTTGAATGGTGCATTTTGAACTCAAAAATTCAAGGGGGTTCAAATAAGTTTAAAAAAATTGAAATCCCTTTGAAACAAACGAGTTTCCGTATGAAACCCTGATACTTCGAAGGAGATTGTCTGTTTTGTACACGAAGTGTTTCCAGTTTTTGCCGTAAGCATCTAGACTTTCTTGCACATGCTATGTGGGTGAAATGATGATACCATGCCTACTCGGAACCTTTTCAGAGTTCATTTCAAATGCTTTTCAATTTCATCGTCTTATAGCTCAAAATAATTAGTAAATGCATGAAAAATAACAAATGAAGTCAGAAAGGGTTGCAAATTGATGATGTGGCTTTGAATGGTGCATTTTGAACACAAAAAAACAAGGGGGTTCAAATAAGTTCAAAAAAATTGAAATCGCTTTATAACAGACGAGTTTCCGTATGAAACCCTGATACTTCGAAGGAGATTGTCTGTTTTGTACACGAAGTGCATCCAGTTTTTGCCGTAAGCATCTCTACTTTCTTGCACATGCTATGTGGGTGAAATGATGATACCATGCCAACTTGAACCTTTTCAGAATTCATTTCAAATATTTTTTAATTTCATGGTCTTGTAGCTCAAAATAGTCACTAAATGTATGAAAAATAACAAATGAAGTCAGAAAGGGTTGTAAATTGATGATATGGCTTTGAATGGTGCATTTTGAACACACAAAAACAAGGGGGTTCAAATAACTTCAAAAAAGTTGAAATCCCTTTGTAATAGACGAGTTTCCGTATCAAACCCAGATACTTCGAAGGAGTTTGTCCGTTTTGTACACGAAGTGCATCCAGTTTTTGTCGTAAGCCTCTCTACTTTCTTGCACATGCTATGTGGGTGAAATGATGATACCATGCCAACTTGGAACCTTTTCAGAGTTCATTTCAAATGCTTTTCAATTTCATGGTCTTATAGCTCAAAATAATCAGTAAATGCATGAAAAATAACAAATGAAGTATGAAAGGGTTGTAAATTTATGATTTGGCTTTGAATGGTGCATTTTGAACACAAAAAAACAAGGGGGTTCAAATAAGTTCAAAAAATTGAAATCCCTTTGTAACCAACGAGTTTCCGTATGAAACCCAGATACTTCGAAGGAGATTGTCTGCTTTGTACACGAAGTGCATCCAATTTTTGCCGTATGCCTCTCTACTTTCTTGCACATGCTATGTGGGTGAAATGATGATACCATGCCAACTTGGAACCTTTTCAAAGTTCATTTCAAATGCTTTTCAATTTCATGGTCGTATAGCTCAAAATAATCAGTAAATGCATGAAAAATAAGAAATGAAGTCAGAAAGGGTTGTAAATTTATGATGTGGCTTTGAATGGTGCATTTTGAACACAGAAAAACAAGGGGGTTCAAATAAGTTCAAAAAAATTGAAATGCCTTTGTAACAAACGAGTTTCCGTATGAAACCGTGATACTTCGAAGGAGATTGTCTGTTCTGTACACGAAGTGCATCCAGTTTTTGCCGTAAGCATCTCTACTTTCTTGCACATGCTATGTGGGTGAAATGATGATACCATGCCAACTTGGAACCTTTTTAGAGTTCATTTCAAAGGCTTTTCAATTTCATGGTCTTATAGCTCAAAATAATCAGTAAATGCATGAAAATAACAAATGAAGTCAGAAAGGGTTGTAAATTGATGATTTGGCTTTGAATGGTGCATTTCGAACACAGAAAAATAAGGGGGTTCAAATAAGTTTAAAAAAATTGAAATCCCTTTGAAACAAACGAGTTTCTGTATGAAACCCTGATACTTCGAAGGAGATTGTCTGTTTTGTACACGAAGTGCATCCAGTTTTTGCCGTAAGCATCTCCACTTTCTTGCACATGCTATGTGGCGGAAATGATGATACCATGCCTACTCGGAACCTTTTCAGAGTTCATTTCAAATGCTTTTCAATTTCATCGTCTTATAGCTCAAAATAATTAGTAAATGCATGAAAAATAACAAATGAAGTCAGAAAGGGTTGTAAATTAATGATGTGGCTTTGAATGGTGCATTTTGAACACAAAAAAACAAGGGGGTTCAAATAAGTTCAAAAAAATTGAAATCCCTTTATAACAGACGAGTTTCCGTATGAAACCCTGATACTTCGAAGGAGATTATCAGTTTTGTACACGAAGTGCATCCAGTTTTTGCCTTAAGCATCTCTACTTTCTTGCACATGCTATGTGGGTGAAATGATGATACCATGCCAACTTGAACCTTTTCAGAATTCATTTCAAATGTTTTTTAATTTCATGGTCTTGTAGCTCAAAATAGTCACTAAATGTATGAAAAATAACAAATGAAGTCAGAAAGGGTTGTAAATTCATGATATGGCTTTGAATGGTGTATTTTGAACACACAAAAACAAGGGGGTTCAAATAACTTCAAAAAAGTTGAAATCCCTTTGTAATAGACGAGTTTCCGTATCAAACCCAGATACTTCGAAGGAGATTGTCCGTTTTGTACACGAAGTGCATCCAGTTTTTGTCGTAAGCCTCTCTACTTTCTTGCACATGCTATGTGGGTGAAATGATGATACCATGCCAACTTGGAACCTTTTCAGAGTTCATTTCAAATGCTTTTCAATTTCATGGTCTTATAGCTCAAAATAATCAGTAAATGCATGAAAAATAACAAATGAAGTCAGAAAGGGTTGTAAATTTATGATTTGGCTTTGAGTGGTGCATTTTGAACACAAAAAAACAAGGGGGTTCAAATAAGTTCAAAAAATTGAAATCCCTTTGTAACCAACGAGTTTCCGTATGAAATACTGATACTTCGAAGGAGATTGTCCTTTTTGTACATGAAGTGCATCCAGTTTTTGCTGTAACCCTCTCTACTTTCTTGCACATGCTATGTGGGTGAAATGATGATACCATGCCAACTTGGAACCTTTTCAGAGTTCATTTCAAATGCTTTTCAATTTCATGGTCTTATATCTCAAAATAATCAGTAAATGCATGAAAAATAACAAATGAAGTCAGAAAGGGGTTGTAAATTGATGATATGGCTTTGAATGGTGCATTTTGAACACACAAAAACAAGGGGGTTCAAATAACTTCAAAAAAGTTGAAATCCCTTTGGAACAGATGAGTTTCCGTATGAAACCCAGATACTTCGAAAGAGATTGTCTGTTTTGTACACGAAGTGCATCCAGTTTTTTCCGTAAGCCTCTCTACTTTCTTGCACATGCTATGTGGGTGAAATGATGATACCATGCCAACTTGGAACCTTTTCAGAGTTCATTTCAAATGATTTTCAGTTTCATGGTCGTATAGCTCAAAATAATCAGTAAATGCATGAAAAATAAGAAATGAAGTCAGAAAGGGTTGTAAATTTATGATGTGGCTTTGAATGGTGCATTTTGAACACAGAAAAACAAGGGTGTTCAAATAAGTTCAAAAAAATTGAAATCGCTTTATAACAGACGAGTTTCCGTATGAAACCCTGATACTTCGAAGGAGATTGTCTGTTTTGTACACGAAGTGCATCCAGTTTTTGCCGTAAGCATCTCTACTTTCTTGCACATGCTATGTGGGTGAAATGATGATACCATGCCAACTTGAACCTTTTCAGAATTCATTTCAAATATTTTTTAATTTCATGGTCTTGTAGCTCAAAATAGTCACTAAATGTACGAAAAATAACAAATGAAGTCAGACAGGGTTGTAAATTGATGATATGGCTTTGAATAGTGCATTTTGAACACACAAAAACAAGGGGGTTCAAATAACTTCAAAAAAGTTGAAATCCCTTTGTAATAGACGAGTTTCCGTATCAAACCCAGATACTTCGAAGGAGTTTGTCCGTTTTGTACACGAAGTGCATCCAGTTTTTGTCGTAAGCCTCTCTACTTTCTTGCACATGCTATGTGGGTGAAATGATGATACCATGCCAACTTGGAACCTTTTCAGAGTTCATTTCAAATGCTTTTCAATTTCATGGTCTTATAGCTCAAAATAATCAGTAAATGCATGAAAAATAACAAATGAAGTCAGAAAGGGTTGCAAATTGATGATGTGGCTTTGAATGGTGCATTTTGAACACAAAAAAACAAGGGGGTTCAAATAAGTTCAAAAAAATTGAAATCGCTTTATAACAGACGAGTTTCCGTGTGAAACCCTGATACTTCGAAGGAGATTGTCTGTTTTGTACACGAAGTGCATCCAGTTTTTGCCGTAAGCATCTCTACTTTCTTGCACATGCTATGTGGGTGAAATGATGATACCATGCCAACTTGAACCTTTTCAGAATTCATTTCAAATATTTTTTAATTTCATGGTCTTGTAGCTCAAAATAGTCACTAAATGTATGAAAAATAACAAATGAAGTCAGAAAGGGTTGTAAATTGATGATATGGCTTTGAATGGTACATTTTGAACACACAAAAACAAGGGGGTTCAAATAACTTCAAAAAAGTTGAAATCCCTTTGTAATAGACGAGTTTCCGTATCAAACCCAGATACTTCGAAGGAGTTTGTCCGTTTTGTACACGAAGTGCATCCAGTTTTTGTCGTAAGCCTCTCTACTTTCTTGCACATGCTATGTGGGTGAAATGATGATACCATGCCAACTTGGAACCTTTTCAGAGTTCATTTCAAATGCTTTTCAATTTCATGGTCTTATAGCTCAAAATAATCAGTAAATGCATGAAAAATAACAAATGAAGTCAGAAAGGGTTGTAAATTTATGATTTGGCTTTGAATGGTGCATTTTGAACACAAAAAAACAAGGGGGTTCAAATAAGTTCAAAAAATTGAAATCCCTTTGTAACCAACGAGTTTCCGTATGAAACCCAGATACTTCGAAGGAGATTGTCTGCTTTGTACATGAAGTGCATCCAGTTTTTGCCGTATGCCTCTCTACTTTCTTGAACATGCTATGTGGGTGAAATGATGATACCATGCCAACTTGGAACCTTTTCAAAGTTCATTTCAAATGCTTTTCAATTTCATGGTCGTATAGCTCAAAATAATCAGTAAATGCATGAAAAATAAGAAATGAAGTCAGAAAGGGTTGTAAATTTATGATGTGGCTTTGAATGGTGCATTTTGAACACATAAAAACAAGGGGGTTCAAATAAGTTCAAAAAAATTGAAATGCCTTTGTAACAAACGAGTTTCCGTATGAAACCGTGATACTTCGAAGGAGATTGTCTGTTCTGTACACGAAGTGCATGCAGTTTTTGCCGTAAGCATCTGTACTTTCTTGCACATGCTATGTGGGTGAAATGATGATACCATGCCAACTTGGAACCTTTTTAGAGTTCATTTCAAAGGCTTTTCAATTTCATGGTCTTATAGCTCAAAATAATCAGTAAATGCATGAAAAATAACAAATGAAGTCAGAAAGGGTTGTAAATTGATGATTTGGCTTTGAATGGTGCATTTCGAACACAGAAAAACAAGGGGGTTCAAATAAGTTTAAAAAAATTGAAATCCCTTTGAAACAAACGAGTTTCTGTATGAAACCCTGATACTTCGAAGGAGATTGTCTGTTTTGTACACGAAGTGCATCCAGTTTTTGCCGTAAGCATCTCCACTTTCTTGCACATGCTATGTGGCGGAAATGATGATACCATGCCTACTCGGAACCTTTTCAGAGTTCATTTCAAATGCTTTTCAATTTCATCGTCTTATAGCTCAAAATAATTAGTAAATGCATGAAAAATAACAAATGAAGTCAGAAAGGGTTGTAAATTAATGATGTGGCTTTGAATGGTGCATTTTGAACACAAAAAAACAAGGGGGTTCAAATAAGTTCAAAAAAAATTGAAATCCCTTTATAACAGACGAGTTTCCGTATGAAACCCTGATACTTCGAAGGAGATTATCAGTTTTGTACACGAAGTGCATCCAGTTTTTGCCTTAAGCATCTCTACTTTCTTGCACATGCTATGTGGGTGAAATGATGATACCATGCCAACTTGAACCTTTTCAGAATTCATTTCAAATGTTTTTTAATTTCATGGTCTTGTAGCTCAAAATAGTCACTAAATGTATGAAAAATAACAAATGAAGTCAGAAAGGGTTGTAAATTCATGATATGGCTTTGAATGGTGTATTTTGAACACACAAAAACAAGGGGGTTCAAATAACTTCAAAAAAGTTGAAATCCCTTTGTAATAGACGAGTTTCCGTATCAAACCCAGATACTTCGAAGGAGATTGTCCGTTTTGTACACGAAGTGCATCCAGTTTTTGTCGTAAGCCTCTCTACTTTCTTGCACATGCTATGTGGGTGAAATGATGATACCATGCCAACTTGGAACCTTTTCAGAGTTCATTTCAAATGCTTTTCAATTTCATGGTCTTATAGCTCAAAATAATCAGTAAATGCATGAAAAATAACAAATGAAGTCAGAAAGGGTTGTAAATTTATGATTTGGCTTTGAATGGTGCATTTTGAACACAAAAAAACAAGGGGGTTCAAATAAGTTCAAAAAATTGAAATCCCTTTGTAACCAACGAGTTTCCGTATGAAATACTGATACTTCGAAGGAGATTGTCCTTTTTGTACATGAAGTGCATCCAGTTTTTGCTGTAAGCCTCTCTACTTTCTTGCACATGCTATGTGGGTGAAATGATGATACCATGCCAACTTGGAACCTTTTCAGAGTTCATTTCAAATGCTTTTCAATTTCATGGTCTTATATCTCAAAATAATCAGTAAATGCATGAAAAATAACAAATGAAGTCAGAAAGGGGTTGTAAATTGATGATATGGCTTTGAATGGTGCATTTTGAACACACAAAAACAAGGGGGTTCAAATAACTTCAAAAAAGTTGAAATCCCTTTGGAACAGATGAGTTTCCGTATGAAACCCAGATACTTCGAAGGAGATTGTCTGTTTTGTACACGAAGTGCATCCAGTTTTTTCCGTAAGCCTCTCTACTTTCTTGCACATGCTATGTGGGTGAAATGATGATACCATGCCAACTTGGAACCTTTTCAGAGTTCATTTCAAATGATTTTCAGTTTCATGGTCGTATAGCTCAAAATAATCAGTAAATGCATGAAAAATAAGAAATGAAGTCAGAAAGGGTTGTAAATTTATGATGTGGCTTTGAATGGTGCATTTTGAACACAGAAAAACAAGGGGGTTCAAATAAGTTCAAAAAAATTGAAATGCCTTTGTAACAAACGAGTTTCCGTATGAAACCGTGATACTTCGAAGGAGATTGTCTGTTCTGTACACGAAGTGCATCCAGTTTTTGCCGTAAGCATCTCTACTTTCTTGCACATGCTATGTGGGTGAAATGATGATACCATGCCAACTTGGAACCTTTTTAGAGTTCATTTCAAAGGCTTTTCAATTTCATGGTCGTATAGCTCAAAATAATCAGTAAATGCATGAAAAATAACAAATGAAGTCAGAAAGGGTTGTAAATTGATGATTTGGCTTTGAATGGTGCATTTCGAACACAGAAAAACAAGGGGGTTCAAATAAGTTTAAAAAAATTGAAATCCCTTTGAAACAAACGAGTTTCTGTATGAAACCCTGATACTTCGAAGGAGATTGTCTGTTTTGTACACGAAGTGCATCCAGTTTTTGCCGTAAGCATCTCCACTTTCTTGCACATGCTATGTGGCGGAAATGATGATACCATGCCTACTCGGAACCTTTTCAGAGTTCATTTCAAATGCTTTTCATTTTCATCGTCTTATAGCTCAAAATAATTAGTAAATGCATGAAAAATAACAAATGAAGTCAGAAAGGGTTGTAAATTAATGATGTGGCTTTGAATGGTGCATTTTGAACACAAAAAAACAAGGGGGTTCAAATAAGTTCAAAAAAAATTGAAATCCCTTTATAACAGGCGACTTTCCGTATGAAACCCTAATACTTCGAAGGAGATTATCAGTTTTGTACACGAAGTGCATCCAGTTTTTGCCTTAAGTATCTCTACTTTCTTGCACATGCTATGTGGGTGAAATGATGATACCATGCCAACTTGAACCTTTTCAGAATTCATTTCAAATGTTTTTTAATTTCATGGTCTTGTAGCTCAAAATAGTCACTAAATGTATGAAAAATAACAAATGAAGTCAGAAAGGGTTGTAAATTCATGATATGGCTTTGAATGGTGTATTTTGAACACACAAAAACAAGGGGGTTCAAATAACTTCAAAAAAGTTGAAATCCCTTTGTAATAGACGAGTTTCCGTATCAAACCCAGATACTTCGAAGGAGATTGTCCGTTTTGTACACGAAGTGCATCCAGTTTTTGTCGTAAGCCTCTCTACTTTCTTGCACATGCTATGTGGGTGAAATGATGATACCATGCCAACTTGGAACCTTTTCAGAGTTCATTTCAAATGCTTTTCAATTTCATGGTCTTATAGCTCAAAATAATCAGTAAATGCATGAAAAATAACAAATGAAGTCAGAAAGGGTTGTAAATTTATGATTTGGCTTTGAATGGTGCATTTTGAACACAAAAAAACAAGGGGGTTCAAATAAGTTCAAAAAATTGAAATCCCTTTGTAACCAACGAGTTTCCGTATGAAATACTGATACTTCGAAGGAGATTGTCCTTTTTGTACATGAAGTGCATCCAGTTTTTGCTGTAAGCCTCTCTACTTTCTTGCACATGCTATGTGGGTGAAATGATGATACCATGCCAACTTGGAACCTTTTCAGAGTTCATTTCAAATGCTTTTCAATTTCATGGTCTTATATCTCAAAATAATCAGTAAATGCATGAAAAATAACAAATGAAGTCAGAAAGGGGTTGTAAATTGATGATATGGCTTTGAATGGTGCATTTTGAACACACAAAAACAAGGGGGTTCAAATAACTTCAAAAAAGTTGAAATCCCTTTGGAACAGATGAGTTTCCGTATGAAACCCAGATACTTCGAAGGAGATTGTCTGTTTTGTACACGAAGTGCATCCAGTTTTTTCCGTAAGCCTCTCTACTTTCTTGCACATGCTATGTGGGTGAAATGATGATACCATGCCAACTTGGAACCTTTTCAGAGTTCATTTCAAATGATTTTCAGTTTCATGGTCGTATAGCTCAAAATAATCAGTAAATGCATGAAAAATAAGAAATGAAGTCAGAAAGGGTTGTAAATTTATGATGTGGCTTTGAATGGTGCATTTTGAACACAGAAAAACAAGGGTGTTCAAATAAGTTCAAAAAAATTGAAATCCCTTTGTAACACACGAGTTTCCGTATGAAACCGTGATGCTTCGAAGGAGATTGTCTGTTTTGTACACGAAGTGCCTCCAGTTTTTTCCGTAAGCATCTCTACTTTCTTGCACATGCTATGTGGGTGAAATGATGATACCATGCCAACTTGGAACCTTTTCAGAGTTCATTTCAAAGGCTTTTCAATTTCATGGTCTTATAGCTCAAAATAATCAGTAAATGCATGAAAAATAACAAATGAAGTCAGAAAGGGTTGTAAATTGATGATGTGGCTTTGAATGGTGTATTTTGAACACAGAAAAACAAGGGGGTTCAAATAAGTTTAAAAAAATTGAAATCCCTTTGAAACAAACGAGTTTCCATATGAAACCCTGATACTTCGAAGGAGATTGTCTCTTTTGTACACGAAGTGCATCCAGTTTTTGCCGTAAGCATCTCCACTTTCTTGCACATGCTATGTGGTTGAAATGATGATACCATGCCTACTCGGAACCTTTTCAGAGTTCATTTCAAATGCTTTTCAATTTCATCGTCTTATAGCTCAAAATAATGAGTAAATGCATGAAAAATAACAAATGAAGTCAGAAAGGGTTGTAAATTGCTGATGTGGCTTTGAATGGTGCATTTTGAACACAAAAAAACAAGGGGGTTCAAATAAGTTCAAAAAAAAATTGAAATCCCTTTATAACAGACGAGTTTCCGTATGAAACCGTGATACTTCGAAGGAGATTGTCTGTTTTGTACACGAAGTGCATCCAGTTTTTCCCGTAAGCCTCTCTACTTTCTTGCACATGCTATGTGGGTGAAATGATGATACCATGCCAACTTGGAACCTTTTCAGAGTTCATTTCAAATTCTTTTCAGTTTCATGGTCGTATAGCTCAAAATAGTCAGTAAATGCATGAAAAATAAGAAATGAAGTCAGAAAGGGTTGTAAATTTATGATGTGGCTTTGAATGGTGCATTTTGAACACAGAAAAACAAGGGGGTTCAAATAAGTTCAAAAAAATTGAAATCCCTTTGTAACACACGAGTTTCCGTATGAAACCGTGATACTTCGAAGGAGATTCTCTGTTTTGTACACGAAGTGCCTCCAGTTTTTTCCGTAAGCATCTCTACTTTCTTGCACATGCTATGTGGGTGAAATGATGATACCATGCCAACTTGGAACCTTTTCAGAGTTCATTTCAAAGGCTTTTCAATTTCATGGTCTTATAGCTCAAAATAATCAGTAAATGCATGAAAAATAACAAATGAAGTCAGAAAGGGTTGTAAATTGATGATGTGGCTTTGAATGGTGTATTTTGAACACAGAAAAACAAGGGGGTTCAAATAAGTTTAAAAAAATTGAAATCCCTTTGAAACAAACGAGTTTCCATATGAAACCCTGATACTTCGAAGGAGATTGTCTCTTTTGTACACGAAGTGCATCCAGTTTTTGCCGTAAGCATCTCCACTTTCTTGCACATGCTATGTGGTTGAAATGATGATACCATGCCTAGTCGGAACCTTTTCAGAGTTCATTTCAAATGCTTTTCAATTTCATCGTCTTATAGCTCAAAATAATGAGTAAATGCATGAAAAATAACAAATGAAGTCAGAAAGGGTTGTAAATTGATGATGTGGCTTTGAATGGTGCATTTTGAACACAAAAAAACAAGGGGGTTCAAATAAGTTCAAAAAAAAATTGAATTCCCTTTATAACAGACGAGTTTCCGTATGAAACCGTGATACTTCGAAGGAGATTGTCTGTTTTGTACACGAAGTGCATCTAGTTTTTCCCGTAAGCCTCTCTACTTTCTTGCACATGCTATGTGGGTGAAATGATGATACCATGCCAACTTGGAACCTTTTCAGAGTTCATTTCAAATTCTTTTCAGTTTCATGGTCGTATAGCTCAAAATAGTCAGTAAATGCATGAAAAATAAGAAATGAAGTCAGAAAGGGTTGTTAATTTATGATGTGGCTTTGAATGGTGCATTTTGAACACAGAAAAACAAGGGGGTTCAAATAAGTTCAAAAAAATTGAAATCCCTTTGTAACACACGAGTTTCCGTATGAAACCGTGATACTTCGAAGGAGATTCTCTGTTTTGTACACGAAGTGCCTCCAGTTTTTTCCGTAAGCATCTCTACTTTCTTGCACATGCTATGTGGGTGAAATGATGATACCATGCCAACTTGGAACCTTTTCAGAGTTCATTTCAAAGGCTTTTCAATTTCATGGTCTTATAGCTCAAAATAATCAGTAAATGCATGAAAAATAACAAATGAAGTCAGAAAGGGTTGTAAATTGATGATGTGGCTTTGAATGGTGTATTTTGAACACAGAAAAACAAGGGGGTTCAAATAAGTTTAAAAAAATTGAAATCGCTTTGAAACAAACGAGTTTCCATATGAAACCCTGATACTTCGAAGGAGATTGTCTCTTTTGTACACGAAGTGCATCCAGTTTTTGCCGTAAGCATCTCCACTTTCTTGCACATGCTATGTGGTTGAAATGATGATACCATGCCTACTCGGAACCTTTTCAGAGTTCATTTCAAATGCTTTTCAATTTCATCGTCTTATAGCTCAAAATAATGAGTAAATGCATGAAAAATAACAAATGAAGTCAGAAAGGGTTGTAAATTGATGATGTGGCTTTGAATGGTGCATTTTGAACACAAAAAAACAAGGGGGTTCAAATAAGTTCAAAAAAAAATTGAAATCCCTTTATAACAGACGAGTTTCCGTATGAAACCGTGATACTTCGAAGGAGATTGTCTGTTTTGTACACGAAGTGCATCCAGTTTTTCCCGTAAGCCTCTCTACTTTCTTGCACATGCTATGTGGGTGAAATGATGATACCATGCCAACTTGGAACCTTTTCAGAGTTCATTTCAAATGCTTTTCAGTTTCATGGTCGTATAGCTCAAAATAGTCAGTAAATGCATGAAAAATAAGAAATGAAGTCAGAAAGGGTTGTAAATTTATGATGTGGCTTTGAATGGTGCATTTTGAACACAGAAAAACAAGGGGGTTCAAATAAGTTCAAAAAAATTGAAATCCCTTTGTAACACACGAGTTTCCGTATGAAACCGTGATGCTTCGAAGGAGATTGTCTGTTTTGTACACGAAGTGCCTCCAGTTTTTTCCGTAAGCATCTCTACTTTCTTACACATGCTATGTGGGTGAAATGATGATACCATGCCAACTTGGAACCTTTTCAGAGTTCATTTCAAAGGCTTTTCAATTTCATGGTCTTATAGCTCAAAATAATCAGTAAATGCATGAAAAATAACAAATGAAGTCAGAAAGGGTTGTAAATTGATGATGTGGCTTTGAATGGTGTATTTTGAACACAGAAAAACAAGGGGGTTCAAATAAGTTTAAAAAAATTGAAATCCCTTTGAAACAAACGAGTTTCCATATGAAACCCTGATACTTCGAAGGAGATTGTCTCTTTTGTACACGAAGTGCATCCAGTTTTTGCCGTAAGCATCTCCACTTTCTTGCACATGCTATGTGGTTGAAATGATGATACCATGCCTACTCGGAACCTTTTCAGAGTTCATTTCAAATGCTTTTCAATTTCATCGTCTTATAGCTCAAAATAATGAGTAAATGCATGAAAAATAACAAATGAAGTCAGAAAGGGTTGTAAATTGATGATGTGGCTTTGAATGGTGCATTTTGAACACAAAAAAACAAGGGGGTTCAAATAAGTTCAAAAAAAAATTGAAATCCCTTTATAACAGACGAGTTTCCGTATGAAACCGTGATACTTCGAAGGAGATTGTCTGTTTTGTACACGAAGTGCATCCAGTTTTTCCCGTAAGCCTCTCTACTTTCTTGCACATGCTATGTGGGTGAAATGATGATACCATGCCAACTTGGAACCTTTTCAGAGTTCATTTCAAATGCTTTTCAGTTTCATGGTCGTATAGCTCAAAATAGTCAGTAAATGCATGAAAAATAAGAAATGAAGTCAGAAAGGGTTGTAAATTTATGATGTGGCTTTGAATGGTGCATTTTGAACACAGAAAAACAAGGGGGTTCAAATAAGTTCAAAAAAATTGAAATCCCTTTGTAACACACGAGTTTCCGTATGAAACCGTGATGCTTCGAAGGAGATTGTCTGTTTTGTACACGAAGTGCCTCCAGTTTTTTCCGTAAGCATCTCTACTTTCTTGCACATGCTATGTGGGTGAAATGATGATACCATGCCAACTTGGAACCTTTTCAGAGTTCATTTCAAAGGCTTTTCAATTTCATGGTCTTATAGCTCAAAATAATCAGTAAATGCATGAAAAATAACAAATGAAGTCAGAAAGGGTTGTAAATTGATGATGTGGCTTTGAATGGTGTATTTTGAACACAGAAAAACAAGGGGGTTCAAATAAGTTTAAAAAAATTGAAATCCCTTTGAAACAAACGAGTTTCCATATGAAACCCTGATACTTCGAAGGAGATTGTCTCTTTTGTACACGAAGTGCATCCAGTTTTTGCCGTAAGCATCTCCACTTTCTTGCACATGCTATGTGGTTGAAATGATGATACCATGCCTACTCGGAACCTTTTCAGAGTTCATTTCAAATGCTTTTCAATTTCATCGTCTTATAGCTCAAAATAATGAGTAAATGCATGAAAAATAACAAATGAAGTCAGAAAGGGTTGTAAATTGATGATGTGGCTTTGAATGGTGCATTTTGAACACAAAAAAACAAGGGGGTTCAAATAAGTTCAAAAAAAAATTGAAATCCCTTTATAACAGACGAGTTTCCGTATGAAACCGTGATACTTCGAAGGAGATTGTCTGTTTTGTACATGAAGTGCATCCAGTTTTTCCCGTAAGCCTCTCTACTTTCTTGCACATGCTATGTGGGTGAAATGATGATACCATGCCAACTTGGAACCTTTTCAGAGTTCATTTCAAATGCTTTTCAGTTTCATGGTCGTATAGCTCAAAATAGTCAGTAAATGCATGAAAAATAAGAAATGAAGTCAGAAAGGGTTGTAAATTTATGATGTGGCTTTGAATGGTGCATTTTGAACACAGAAAAACAAGGGGGTTCAAATAAGTTCAAAAAAATTGAAATCCCTTTGTAACACACGAGTTTCCGTATGAAACCGTGATGCTTCGAAGGAGATTGTCTGTTTTGTACACGAAGTGCCTCCAGTTTTTTCCGTAAGCATCTCTACTTTCTTGCACATGCTATGTGGGTGAAATGATGATACCATGCCAACTTGGAACCTTTTCAGAGTTCATTTCAAAGGCTTTTCAATTTCATGGTCTTATAGCTCAAAATAATCAGTAAATGCATGAAAAATAACAAATGAAGTCAGAAAGGGTTGTAAATTGATGATGTGGCTTTGAATGGTGTATTTTGAACACAGAAAAACAAGGGGGTTCAAATAAGTTTAAAAAAATTGAAATCCCTTTGAAACAAACGAGTTTCCATATGAAACCCTGATACTTCGAAGGAGATTGTCTCTTTTGTACACGAAGTGCATCCAGTTTTTGCCGTAAGCATCTCCACTTTCTTGCACATGCTATGTGGTTGAAATGATGATACCATGCCTACTCGGAACCTTTTCAGAGTTCATTTCAAATGCTTTTCAATTTCATCGTCTTATAGCTCAAAATAATGAGTAAATGCATGAAAAATAACAAATGAAGTCAGAAAGGGTTGTAAATTGATGATGTGGCTTTGAATGGTGCATTTTGAACACAAAAAAACAAGGGGGTTCAAATAAGTTCAAAAAAAAATTGAAATCCCTTTATAACAGACGAGTTTCCGTATGAAACCGTGATACTTCGAAGGAGATTGTCTGTTTTGTACACGAAGTGCATCCAGTTTTTCCCGTAAGCCTCTCTACTTTCTTGCACATGCTATGTGGGTGAAATGATGATACCATGCCAACTTGGAACCTTTTCAGAGTTCATTTCAAATTCTTTTCAGTTTCATGGTCGTATAGCTCAAAATAGTCAGTAAATGCATGAAAAATAAGAAATGAAGTCAGAAAGGGTTGTAAATTTATGATGTGGCTTTGAATGGTGCATTTTGAACACAGAAAAACAAGGGGGTTCAAATAAGTTCAAAAAAATTGAAATCCCTTTGTAACACACGAGTTTCCGTATGAAACCGTGATACTTCGAAGGAGATTCTCTGTTTTGTACACGAAGTGCCTCCAGTTTTTTCCGTAAGCATCTCTACTTTCTTGCACATGCTATGTGGGTGAAATGATGATACCATGCCAACTTGGAACCTTTTCAGAGTTCATTTCAAAGGCTTTTCAATTTCATGGTCTTATAGCTCAAAATAATCAGTAAATGCATGAAAAATAACAAATGAAGTCAGAAAGGGTTGTAAATTGATGATGTGGCTTTGAATGGTGTATTTTGAACACAGAAAAACAAGGGGGTTCAAATAAGTTTAAAAAAATTGAAATCCCTTTGAAACAAACGAGTTTCCATATGAAACCCTGATACTTCGAAGGAGATTGTCTCTTTTGTACACGAAGTGCATCCAGTTTTTGCCGTAAGCATCTCCACTTTCTTGCACATGCTATGTGGTTGAAATGATGATACCATGCCTACTCGGAACCTTTTCAGAGTTCATTTCAAATGCTTTTCAATTTCATCGTCTTATAGCTCAAAATAATGAGTAAATGCATGAAAAATAACAAATGAAGTCAGAAAGGGTTGTAAATTGATGATGTGGCTTTGAATGGTGCATTTTGAACACAAAAAAACAAGGGGGTTCAAATAAGTTCAAAAAAAAATTGAATTCCCTTTATAACAGACGAGTTTCCGTATGAAACCGTGATACTTCGAAGGAGATTGTCTGTTTTGTACACGAAGTGCATCCAGTTTTTCCCGTAAGCCTCTCTACTTTCTTGCACATGCTATGTGGGTGAAATGATGATACCATGCCAACTTGGAACCTTTTCAGAGTTCATTTCAAATTCTTTTCAGTTTCATGGTCGTATAGCTCAAAATAGTCAGTAAATGCATGAAAAATAAGAAATGAAGTCAGAAAGGGTTGTAAATTTATGATGTGGCTTTGAATGGTGCATTTTGAACACAGAAAAACAAGGGGGTTCAAATAAGTTCAAAAAAATTGAAATCCCTTTGTAACACACGAGTTTCCGTATGAAACCGTGATACTTCGAAGGAGATTCTCTGTTTTGTACACGAAGTGCCTCCAGTTTTTTCCGTAAGCATCTCTACTTTCTTGCACATGCTATGTGGGTGAAATGATGATACCATGCCAACTTGGAACCTTTTCAGAGTTCATTTCAAAGGCTTTTCAATTTCATGGTCTTATAGCTCAAAATAATCAGTAAATGCATGAAAAATAACAAATGAAGTCAGAAAGGGTTGTAAATTGATGATGTGGCTTTGAATGGTGTATTTTGAACACAGAAAAACAAGGGGGTTCAAATAAGTTTAAAAAAATTGAAATCCCTTTGAAACAAACGAGTTTCCATATGAAACCCTGATACTTCGAAGGAGATTGTCTCTTTTGTACACGAAGTGCATCCAGTTTTTGCCGTAAGCATCTCCACTTTCTTGCACATGCTATGTGGTTGAAATGATGATACCATGCCTACTCGGAACCTTTTCAGAGTTCATTTCAAATGCTTTTCAATTTCATCGTCTTATAGCTCAAAATAATGAGTAAATGCATGAAAAATAACAAATGAAGTCAGAAAGGGTTGTAAATTGATGATGTGGCTTTGAATGGTGCATTTTGAACACAAAAAAACAAGGGGGTTCAAATAAGTTCAAAAAAAATTGAATTCCCTTTATAACAGACGAGTTTCCGTATGAAACCGTGATACTTCGAAGGAGATTGTCTGTTTTGTACACGAAGTGCATCCAGTTTTTCCCGTAAGCCTCTCTACTTTCTTGCACATGCTATGTGGGTGAAATGATGATACCATGCCAACTTGGAACCTTTTCAGAGTTCATTTCAAATTCTTTTCAGTTTCATGGTCGTATAGCTCAAAATAGTCAGTAAATGCATGAAAAATAAGAAATGAAGTCAGAAAGGGTTGTAAATTTATGATGTGGCTTTGAATGGTGCATTTTGAACACAGAAAAACAAGGGGGTTCAAATAAGTTCAAAAAAATTGAAATCCCTTTGTAACACACGAGTTTCCGTATGAAACCGTGATACTTCGAAGGAGATTCTCTGTTTTGTACACGAAGTGCCTCCAGTTTTTTCCGTAAGCATCTCTACTTTCTTGCACATGCTATGTGGGTGAAATGATGATACCATGCCAACTTGGAACCTTTTCAGAGTTCATTTCAAAGGCTTTTCAATTTCATGGTCTTATAGCTCAAAATAATCAGTAAATGCATGAAAAATAACAAATGAAGTCAGAAAGGGTTGTAAATTGATGATGTGGCTTTGAATGGTGTATTTTGAACACAGAAAAACAAGGGGGTTCAAATAAGTTTAAAAAAATTGAAATCCCTTTGAAACAAACGAGTTTCCATATGAAACCCTGATACTTCGAAGGAGATTGTCTCTTTTGTACACGAAGTGCATCCAGTTTTTGCCGTAAGCATCTCCACTTTCTTGCACATGCTATGTGGTTGAAATGATGATACCATGCCTACTCGGAACCTTTTCAGAGTTCATTTCAAATGCTTTTCAATTTCATCGTCTTATAGCTCAAAATAATGAGTAAATGCATGAAAAATAACAAATGAAGTCAGAAAGGGTTGTAAATTGATGATGTGGCTTTGAATGGTGCATTTTGAACACAAAAAAACAAGGGGGTTCAAATAAGTTCAAAAAAAAATTGAAATCCCTTTATAACAGACGAGTTTCCGTATGAAACCGTGATACTTCGAAGGAGATTGTCTGTTTTGTACACGAAGTGCATCCAGTTTTTCCCGTAAGCCTCTCTACTTTCTTGCACATGCTATGTGGGTGAAATGATGATACCATGCCAACTTGGAACCTTTTCAGAGTTCATTTCAAATGCTTTTCAATTTCATCGTCTTATAGCTCAAAATAATGAGTAAATGCATGAAAAATAACAAATGAAGTCAGAAAGGGTTGTAAATTGATGATGTGGCTTTGAATGGTGCATTTTGAACACAAAAAAACAAGGGGGTTCAAATAAGTTCAAAAAAAAATTGAAATCCCTTTATAACAGACGAGTTTCCGTATGAAACCGTGATACTTCGAAGGAGATTGTCTGTTTTGTACACGAAGTGCATCCAGTTTTTCCCGTAAGCCTCTCTACTTTCTTGCACATGCTATGTGGGTGAAATGATGATACCATGCCAACTTGGAACCTTTTCAGAGTTCATTTCAAATGCTTTTCAGTTTCATGGTCGTATAGCTCAAAATAGTCAGTAAATGCATGAAAAATAAGAAATGAAGTCAGAAAGGGTTGTAAATTTATGATGTGGCTTTGAATGGTGCATTTTGAACACAGAAAAACAAGGGGGTTCAAATAAGTTTAAAAAAATTGAAATCCCTTTGAAACAAACGAGTTTCCGTATGAAACCCTGATACTTCGAAGGAGATTGTCTCTTTTGTACACGAAGTGCATCCAGTTTTTGCCGTAAGCATCTCCACTTTCTTGCACATGCTATGTGGTTGAAATGATGATACCATGCCTACTCGGAACCTTTTCAGAGTTCATTTCAAATGCTTTTCAATTTCATCGTCTTATAGCTCAAAATAATGAGTAAATGCATGAAAAATAACAAATGAAGTCAGAAAGGGTTGTAAATTGATGATGTGGCTTTGAATGGTGCATTTTGAACACAAAAAAACAAGGGGGTTCAAATAAGTTCAAAAAAAAATTGAAATCCCTTTATAACAGACGAGTTTCCGTATGAAACCGTGATACTTCGAAGGAGATTGTCTGTTTTGTACACGAAGTGCATCCAGTTTTTCCCGTAAGCCTCTCTACTTTCTTGCACATGCTATGTGGGTGAAATGATGATACCATGCCAACTTGGAACCTTTTCAGAGTTCATTTCAAATGCTTTTCAGTTTCATGGTCGTATAGCTCAAAATAGTCAGTAAATGCATGAAAAATAAGAAATGAAGTCAGAAAGGGTTGTAAATTTATGATGTGGCTTTGAATGGTGCATTTTGAACACAGAAAAACAAGGGGGTTCAAATAAGTTTAAAAAAATTGAAATCCCTTTGAAACAAACGAGTTTCCGTATGAAACCCTGATACTTCGAAGGAGATTGTCTCTTTTGTACACGAAGTGCATCCAGTTTTTGCCGTAAGCATCTCCACTTTCTTGCACATGCTATGTGGTTGAAATGATGATACCATGCCTACTCGGAACCTTTTCAGAGTTCATTTCAAATGCTTTTCAATTTCATCGTCTTATAGCTCAAAATAATGAGTAAATGCATGAAAAATAACAAATGAAGTCAGAAAGGGTTGTAAATTGATGATGTGGCTTTGAATGGTGCATTTTGAACACAAAAAAACAAGGGGGTTCAAATAAGTTCAAAAAAAAATTGAAATCCCTTTATAACAGACGAGTTTCCGTATGAAACCGTGATACTTCGAAGGAGATTGTCTGTTTTGTACACGAAGTGCATCCAGTTTTTCCCGTAAGCCTCTCTACTTTCTTGCACATGCTATGTGGGTGAAATGATGATACCATGCCAACTTGGAACCTTTTCAGAGTTCATTTCAAATGCTTTTCAGTTTCATGGTCGTATAGCTCAAAATAGTCAGTAAATGCATGAAAAATAAGAAATGAAGTCAGAAAGGGTTGTAAATTTATGATGTGGCTTTGAATGGTGCATTTTGAACACAGAAAAACAAGGGGGTTCAAATAAGTTCAAAAAAATTGAAATGCCTTTGTAACACACGAGTTTCCGTATGAAACCGTGATACTTCGAAGGAGATTGTCTGTTTTGTACACGAAGTGCCTCCAGTTTTTGCCGTAAGCATCTCTACTTTCTTGCACATGCTATGTGGGTGAAATGATGATACCATGCCAACTTGGAACCTTTTCAGAGTTCATTTCAAAGGCTTTTTAATTTCATGGTCTTATAGCTCAAAATAATGAGTAAATGCATGAAAAATAACAAATGAAGTCAGAAAGGGTTGTAAATTGATGATGTGGCTTTGAATGGTGCATTTTGAACACAAAAAAACAAGGGGGTTCAAATAAGTTCAAAAAAAAATTGAAATCCCTTTATAACAGACGAGTTTCCATATGAAACCGTGATACTTCGAAGGAGATTGTCTGTTTTGTACACGAAGTGCATCCAGTTTTTCCCGTAAGCCTCTCTACTTTCTTGCACATGCTATGTGGGTGAAATGATGATACCATGCCAACTTGGAACCTTTTCAGAGTTCATTTCAAATGCTTTTCAGTTTCATGGTCGTATAGCTCAAAATAGTCAGTAAATGCATGAAAAATAAGAAATGAAGTCAGAAAGGGTTGTAAATTTATGATGTGGCTTTGAATGGTGCATTTTGAACACAGAAAAACAAGGGGGTTCAAATAAGTTCAAAAAAATTGAAATCCCTTTGTAACACACGAGTTTCCGTATGAAACCGTGATACTTCGAAGGAGATTCTCTGTTTTGTACACGAAGTGCCTCCAGTTTTTCCGTAAGCATCTCTACTTTCTTGCACATGCTATGTGGGTGAAATGATGATACCATGCCAACTTGGAACCTTTTCAGAGTTCATTTCAAAGGCTTTTCAATTTCATGGTCTTATAGCTCAAAATAATCAGTAAATGCATGAAAAATAACAAATGAAGTCAGAAAGGGTTGTAAATTGATGATGTGGCTTTGAATGGTGTATTTTGAACACAGAAAAACAAGGGGGTTCAAATAAGTTTAAAAAAATTGAAATCCCTTTGAAACAAACGAGTTTCCATATGAAACCCTGATACTTCGAAGGAGATTGTCTCTTTTGTACACGAAGTGCATCCAGTTTTTGCCGTAAGCATCTCCACTTTCTTGCACATGCTATGTGGTTGAAATGATGATACCATGCCTACTCGGAACCTTTTCAGAGTTCATTTCAAATGCTTTTCAATTTCATCGTCTTATAGCTCAAAATAATGAGTAAATGCATGAAAAATAACAAATGAAGTCAGAAAGGGTTGTAAATTGATGATGTGGCTTTGAATGGTGCATTTTGAACACAAAAAAACAAGGGGGTTCAAATAAGTTCAAAAAAAAATTGAAATCCCTTTATAACAGACGAGTTTCCGTATGAAACCGTGATACTTCGAAGGAGATTGTCTGTTTTGTACACGAAGTGCATCCAGTTTTTCCCGTAAGCCTCTCTACTTTCTTGCACATGCTATGTGGGTGAAATGATGATACCATGCCAACTTGGAACCTTTTCAGAGTTCATTTCAAATGCTTTTCAGTTTCATGGTCGTATAGCTCAAAATAGTCAGTAAATGCATGAAAAATAAGAAATGAAGTCAGAAAGGGTTGTAAATTTATGATGTGGCTTTGAATGGTGCATTTTGAACACAGAAAAACAAGGGGGTTCAAATAAGTTCAAAAAAATTGAAATGCCTTTGTAACACACGAGTTTCCGTATGAAACCGTGATACTTCGAAGGAGATTGTCTGTTTTGTACACGAAGTGCCTCCAGTTTTTGCCGTAAGCATCTCTACTTTCTTGCACATGCTATGTGGGTGAAATGATGATACCATGCCAACTTGGAACCTTTTCAGAGTTCATTTCAAAGGCTTTTTAATTTCATGGTCTTATAGCTCAAAATAATCAGTAAATGCATGAAAAATAACAAATGAAGTCAGAAAGGGTTGTAAATTGATGATGTGGCTTTGAATGGTGTATTTTGAACACAGAAAAACAAGGGGGTTCAAATAAGTTTAAAAAAATTGAAATCCCTTGGAAACAAACGAGTTTCCATACGAAACCCTGATACTTCGAAGGAGATTGTCTGTTTTGTACACGAAGTGTATCCAGTTTTTGCCGTAAGCATCTCCACTTTCTTGCACATGCTATGTGGCTGAAATGATGATAGCATGCCTACTCGGAACCTTTTCAGAGTTCATTTCAAATGCTTTTCAATTTCATCGTCTTATAGCTCAAAATAATTAGTAAATGCATGAAAAATAAAAAATGAAGTCAGAAAGGGTTGTAAATTGATGATGTGGCTTTGAATGGTGCATTTTGAACACAAAAAAACAAGGGGGTTCAAATAAGTTCAAAAAAAATTGAAATCCCTTTATAACAGACGAGTTTCCGTATGAAACCCTAATACTTCGAAGGAGATTGTCTGTTTTGTACACGAAGTGCATCCAGTTTTTGCCGTAAGCATCTCTACTTTCTTGCACATGCTATGTGGGTGAAATGATGATACCATGCCAACTTGAACCTTTTCGGAATTCATTTCAAATGTTTTTTAATTTCATGGTCTTGTAGCTCAAAATAGTCACTAAATGTATGAAAAATGACAAATGAAGTCAGAAAGGGTTGTAAATTGATGATATGGCTTTGAATGGTGCATTTTGAACACACAAAAACAAGGGGGTTCAAATAACTTCAAAAAAGTTGAAATTCCTTTGTAATATACGAGTTTCCGTATCAAACCCAGATACTTCGAAGGAGATTGTCCGTTTTGTACAAGAAGTGCATCCAGTTTTTGTCGTAAGCTTCTCTACTTTCTTGCACATGCTATGTGGGTGAAATGATAATACCATGCCAACTTAGAACCTTTTCAAAGTTCATTTCAAATGCTTTTCAATTTCATGGTCTTATAGGTCTAAATAATCAGTAAATGCATGAAAAATAACAAATGAATTCAGAAAGGGTTGTAAATTGATGATGTGGCTTTGAATGGTGCATTTTGAACACAGAAAAACAAGGGGGGGTTCAAATAAGTTCAAAAAAATTGAAATCCTTTTGTAACAAACGAGTTTCCGTATGAAACCCTCATACTTCGAAGGAGATTGTCTGTTTTGTACACGAAGTGCATCCAGTTTTTGCGTAAGCCTCTCTACTTTCTTGCACATGCTATGTGGGTGAAATGATGATACCATGCCAACTTGGAACCTTTTCAGAGTTCATTTCAAATGTTTTTAAATTTCATGGTCTTATATCTCAAAATAATCAGTAAATGCATGAAAAATAACAAATGAAGTCAGAAAGGGGTTGTAAATTGATGATATGGCTTTGAATGGTGCATTTTGAACACACAAAAACAAGGGGGTTCAAATAACTTCAAAAAAGTTGAAATCCCTTTGTTACAGACGAGTTTCCGTATGAAACCCAGATACTTCGAAGGAGATTGTCTGTTTTGTACACGAAGTGCATCCAGTTTTTGCCGTAAGCCTCTCTACTTTCTTGCACATGCTATGTGGGTGAAATGATGATACCATGCCAACTTGGAACCTTTTCAGAGTTCATTTCAAATGCTTTTCAGTTTCATGGTCGTATAGCTCAAAATAATCAGTAAATGCATGAAAAATAAGAAATGAAGTCAGAAAGGGTTGTAAATTTATGATGTGTCTTTGAATGGTGCATTTTGAACACAAAAAAACTAGGGGGTTCAAATAAGTTCAAAAAAATTGAAATGCCTTTGTAACACACGAGTTTCCGTATGAAACCGTAATACTTCGAAGGAGATTATCTTTTTTGTACACGAAGTGCATCCAGTTTTTGCCGTAAGCATCTCTACTTTCTTGCACATGCTATGTGGGTGAAATGATGATACCATGCCAACTTGGAACCTTTTCAGAGTTCATTTCAAAGGCTTTTCAATTTCATGGTCATATAGCTCAAAGTAATCAGTAAATGCATGAAAAATAACAAATGAAGTCAGAAAGGGTTGTAAATTGAAGATGTGGCTTTGAATGGTGCATTTTGAACACAGAAAAACAAGGGGGTTCAAATAAGTTTTAAAAAATTGAAATCCCTTTGAAACAAACGAGTTTCCGTATGAAACCATGATACTTCGAAGGAGATTGTCTGTTTTGTACACGAAGTGCATCCAGTTTTTGCCGTAAGCATCTCCACTTTCTTGCACATGCTATGTGGCTGAAATGATGATACCATGCCTACTTGGAACCTTTTCAGAGTTCATTTCAAATGCTTTTCAATTTCATCATCTTATAGCTCAAAATAATTAGTAAATGCATGAAAAATAACAAATGAAGTCAGAAAGGGTTGTAAATTGATGACATGGCTTTGAATGGTGCATTTTGAACACAAAAAACAATGGGGTTCAAATAAGTACAAAAAAAATTGAAATCCCTTTATTACAGACGAGTTTCCGTATGAAACCGTGATACTTCGAAGGAGATTGTCTGTTTTGTACACGAAGTGCATCCAGTTTTTGCCGTAAGAATCTCTACTTTCTTGCACATGCTATGTGGGTGAAATGATGATACCATGCCAACTTGAACCTTTTCAGAATTCATTTCAAATGTTTTTTAATTTCATGGTCTTGTAGCTCAAAATAGTCACTAAATGGATGAAAAATAACAAATGAAGTCAGAAAGGGTTGTAAATTGATGATATGGCTTTGAATGGTGCATTTTGAACACACAAAAACAAGGGGGTTCAAATAACTTCAAAAAAGTTGAAATCCCTTTGTAATAGACGAGTTTCCGTATCAAACCCAGATACTTCGAAGGAGATTGTCCGTTTTGTACACGAAGTGCATCCAGTTTTTGTCGTAAGCCTCTCTACTTTCTTGCACATGCTATGTGGGTGAAATGATGATACCATGCCAACTTGGAACCTTTTCAGAGTTCATTTCAAATGCTTTTCAATTTCATGGTCGTATAGCACAAAGTAATCAGTGAATGCATGAAAAATAACAAATGAAGTCACAAAGGGTTGTAAATTGATGATGTGGCTTTGAATGGTGCATTTTGAACACAGAAAAACAAGGGAGTTCAAATGACTTCAAAAAAATTGAAATCCCTTTGTAACAGACGAGTTTCCGAATGAAATCGTGATACTTCGAAGGAGATTGTCTGTTTTGTACACGAAGTGCATCCAGTTTTTGCCTTAAGCCTCTCTACTTTCTTGCACATGCTATGTGGGTGAATGATGATACCATGCCAACTTGGAACCTTTTAAGAGTTCATCTCAAATGCTTTTCAATTTCATGGTCTTATAGCTCAAAATAATCAGTAAATGCATGAAAAATAACAAATGAAGTCAGAAAGGGTTGTAAATTGATGATGTGGCTTTGAATGGTGCATTTTGAACACAAAAAACAAGGGGGTTCAAATAAGTTCAAAATATTGAAATCCCTTTGTAACCGACGAGTTTCCGTATGAAATCCTGGTACTTCGAAGGAGATTGTCCGTTTTGTACACGAAGTGCATCCAGTTTTTGCCGTAAGCCTCTCTACTTTCTTGCACATGCTATGTGGGTGAAATGATGATACCATGCCAACTTGGACCCTTTTGAGAGTTCATTTCAAAGGCTTTTCAATTTCATGGTCTTATGGCTCAAAATAATCAGTAAACGCATGAAAAATAACAAATGAAGTCAGAAAGGGTTGTAAATTGATGATGTGGCGTTGAATGGTGCATTTTGAACACAGAAAAACAAGGGGGTTCAAATAACTTCAAAAAAGTTGTAATCCCTTTGTAAGAGACGGGTTTTCGTATGAAACCCAGATACTTTGAAGGAGATTGTCCGTTTTGTACACGAAGTGCATCCAGTCTTTGCCGTAAGCCTCTCTACTTTCTTGCACATGCTATGTGGGTGAAATGATGATACCATGCCAACTTGGAACCTTTTCAGAGTTCGTTTCAAATGCTTTTCAGTTTCATGGTTGTATAGCTCAGAATAATCAGTAAATGCATGAAAAATAAGAAATGAAGTCAGAAAGGGTTCTAAATTTATGATGTGGCTTTGAATGGTGCATTTTGAACACAGAAAAACAAGGGGGTTCAAATAAGTTCAAACAAATTGAAATGCCTTTGTAACACACGAGTTTCCGTATGAAACCGTGATACTTCGAAGGAGATTGTCTGTTTTGTACACGAAGTGCATCCAGTTTTTGCCGTAAGCATCTCTACTTTCTTGCACATGCTATGTGGGTGAAATGATGATACCATGCCAACTTGGAACCTTTTCAGAGTTCATTTCAAATGCTTTTCAATTTCATGGTCTTATAGGTCAAAATAATCAGTAAATGCATGAAAAATAACAAATGAATTCAGAAAGGGTTGTAAATTGATGATGTGGCTTTGAATGGTGCATTTTGAACACAGAAAAACAAGGGGGGGTTCAAATAAGTTCAAAAAAATTGAAATCCTTTTGTAACAAACGAGTTTCCGTATGAAACCCTGATACTTCGAAGGAGATTGTCTGTTTTGTACACGAAGTGCATCCAGTTTTTGCGTAAGCCTCTCTACTTTCTTGCACATGCTATGTGGGTGAAATGATAATACCATGCCAACTTGGAACCTTTTCAAAGTTCATTTCAAATGCTTTTCAATTTCATGGTCTTATAGGTCAAAATAATCAGTAAATGCATGAAAAATAAGAAATGAAGTCAGAAAGGGTTGTAAATTGATGATGTGGCTTTGAATGGTGCATTTTGAACACAGAAAAACAAGGGGGGTTCAAATAAGTTCAAAAATATTGAAATCCTTTTGTAACAAACGAGTTTCTGTATGAAACCCTGATACTTCGAAGGAGATTGTCTGTTTTGTACACGAAGTGCATCCAGTTTTTGCGTAAGCCTCTCTACTTTCTTGCACATGCTATGTGGGTGAAATGATGATACCATGCCAACTTGGAACCTTTTCAGACTTCATTTCAAATGTTTTTAAATTTCATGGTCTTATATCTCAAAATAATCAGTAAATGCATGAAAAATAACAAATGAAGTCAGAAAGGTGTTGTAAATTGATGATATGGCTTTGAATGGTGCATTTTGAACACACAAAAACAAGGGGGTTCAAATAACTTCAAAAAAGTTGAAATCCCTTTGTAACAGACGAGTTTCCGTATGATACCCAGATACTTCGAAGGAGATTGTCTGTTTTGTACACGAAGTGCATCCAGTTTTTGCCGTAAGCCTCTCTACTTTCTTGCACATGCTATGTGGGTGAAATGATGATACCATGCCAACTTGGAACCTTTTCAGAGTTCATTTCAAATGCTTTTCAGTTTCATGGTCGTATAGCTCAAAATAATCAGTAAATGCATGAAAAATAAGAAATGAAGTCAGAAAGGGTTTTAAATTTATGATGTGGCTTTGAATGGTGCATTTTGAACACAGAAAAACAAGGGGGTTCAAATAAGTTCAAAAAAATTGAAATGCCTTTGTAACACACGAGTTTCCGTATGAAACCGTGATACTTCGAAGGAGATTGTCTGTTTTGTACACGAAGTGCATCCAGTTTTTGCCGTAAGCATCTCTACTTTCTTGCACATGCTATGTGGGTGAAATGATGATACCATGCCAACTTGGAACCTTTTCAGAGTTCATTTCAAAGGCTTTTCAATTTCATCGTCTTGTAGCTCAAAATAGTCACTAAATGCATGAAAAATAACAAATGAAGTCAGAAAGGGTTGTAAATTGATGATATGGATTTGAATGGTGCATTTTGAACACATGAAAACAAGGGGGTTCAAATAACTTCAAAAAAGTTGAAATCCCTTTGTAATAGACGAGTTTCCGTATGAAACCGAGATACTTCGAAGGAGATTGTCCGTTTTGTACACGAAGTGCATCCAGTTTTTGTCGTAAGCCTCTCTACTTTCTTGCACATGCTATGTGGGTGAAATGATGATACCATGCCAGCTTGGAACCTTTTCAGAGTTCATTTCAAATGCTTTTCAATTTCATCGTCGTATAGCACAAAGTAATCAGTGAATGCATGAAAAATAACAAATGAAGTCAGAAAGGGTTGTAAAGTGATGATGTGGCTTTGAATGGTGCATTTTGAATACAGAAAAACAAGGGGGTTCAAATAAGTTCAAAAAAATTGAAATCCCTTTATAACAGACGAGTTTCCGTATGAAATCGTGATACTTCGAAGGAGATTTTCTGTTTTGTACACGAAGTGCATCCAGTTTTTGCCTTAAGCCTCTCTACTTTCTTGCACATGCTATGTGGGTGAAATGATGATACCATGCCAACTTGGAACCTTTTCAGAGTTCATTTCAAATGCTTTTCAATTTCATGGTCTTATAGCTCAAAATAATCAGTAAATGCATGAAAAATAACAAATGAAGTCAGAAAGGGTTGTAAATTGATGATGTGGCTTTGAATGGTGCATTTTGAACACAAAAAAACGAGGGGGTTCAAATAAGTTCAAAAAATTGAAATCCCTTTGTAACCAACGAGTTTCCGTATGAAATACTGATACTTCGAAGGAGATTGTCCTTTTTGTACATGAAGTGCATCCAGTTTTTGCTGTAAGCCTCTCTACTTTCTTGCACATGCTATGTGGGTGAAAGGATGATACCATGCCAACTTGGAACCTTTTCAAAGTTCATTTCAAATGCTTTTCAATTTCATGGTCGTATAGCTCAAAATAATCAGTAAATGCGTGAAAAATAACAAATGAAGTCACAAAGGGTTGTAAATTGATGATGTGGCTTTGAATGGTGCATTTTGAACACAGAAAAACAAGGGGGTTCAAATGACTTCAAAAAAATTGAAATCCCTTTGTAACAGACGAGTTTCGTATGAAATCGTGATACTTCGAAGGAGATTTTCTGTTTTGTACACGAAGTGCATCCAGTTTTTGCCTTAAGCCTCTCTACTTTCTTACACATGCTATGTGGGTGAAATGATGATACCATGCCAACTTGGAACCTTTTCAGAGTTCATTTCAAATGCTTTTCAATTTCATGGTCGTATAGCTCAAAATAATCAGTAAATGCGTGAAAAATAACAAATGAAGTCACAAAGGGTTGTAAATTGATGATGTGGCTTTGAATGGTGCATTTTGAACACAGAAAAACAAGGGGGTTCAAATGACTTCAAAAAAATTGAAATCCCTTTGTAACAGACGAGTTTCGTATGAAATTGTGATACTTCGAAGGAGATTTTCTGTTTTGTACACGAAGTGCATCCAGTTTTTGCCTTAAGCCTCTCTACTTTCTTACACATGCTATGTGGGTGAAATGATGATACCATGCCAACTTGGAACCTTTTCAGAGTTCATTTCAAATGCTTTTCAATTTCATGGTCTTATAGCTCAAAATAATCAGTAAATGCATGAAAAATAACAAATGAAGTCAGAAAGGGTTGTAAATTGATGATGTGGCTTTGAATGGTGCATTTTGAACACAAAAAAACAAGGGGGTTAAAATAAGTTCAAAAAATTGAAATCCCTTTGTAACCAACGAGTTTCCGTATGAAATACTGATACTTCGAAGGAGATTCTCCTTTTTGTACATGAAGTGCATCCAGTTTTTGCTGTAAGCCTCTCTACTTTCTTGCACATGCTATGTGGGTGAAATGATGATACCATGGCAACTTGGAACCTTTTCAAAGTTCATTTCAAATGCTTTTCAATTTCATGGTCTTATAGCTCAAAATAAACAGTAAATGCATGAAAAATAACAAATAAAGTCAGAAAGGGTTGTAAATTGATGATGTGGCGTTGAATGGTGCATTTTGAACACAGAAAAACAAGGGGGTTCAAATCAGTTCAAAAAAAATTGAAATCCCTTTGTAAGAGACGAGTTTCCGTATGAAACCATGATACTTCGAAGGAGATTGTCTGTTTTGTACACGAAGTGCATCCGGTTTTTGACGTAACCCTCTCTACTTTCTTGCACATGCTATGTGGGTGAAATGATGATACCATGCCAACTTGGAACCTTTTCAGAGTTCATTTCAAATGCTTTTCAATTTCATGGTCTTATAGCTCAAAATAATCAGTAAACGCATGAAAAATAACAAATGAAGTCAGAAAGGGTTGTAAATTGATGATGTGGCTTTGAATGGTGCATTTTGAACACAGAAAAATAAGGGGCTTCAAATAAGTTCAAAAAAATTGAAATCCCTTTATAACAGACGAGTTTCCGTATGAAATCGTGATACTTCGAAGGAGATTTTCAGTTTTGTACACGAAGTGCATCCAGTTTTTGCCTTAAGCCTGTCTACTTTCTTGCACATGCTATGTGGGTGAAATGATGATACCATGCCAACTTGGAACCTTTTCAGAGTTCATTTCAAATGCTTTTCAATTTCATGGTCTTATAGCTCAAAATAATCAGTAAATGCATGAAAAATAAGAAATGAAGTCAGAAAGGGTTGTAAATTGATGATGTGGCTTTGAATGGTGCATTTTGAACACAAAAAAACAAGGGGGTTCAAATAAGTTCAAAAAATTGAAATCCCTTTGTAACCAACGAGTTTCCGTATGAAATACTGATACTTCGAAGGAGATTGTCCTTTTTGTACATGAAGTGCATCCAGTTTTTGCTGTAAGCCTCTCTACTTTCTTGCATATGCTATGTGGGTGAAATGATGATACCATGCCAACTTGGAACCTTTTCAAAGTTCATTTCAAATGCTTTTCAATTTCATGGTCGTATAGCTCAAAATAATCAGTAAATGCATGAAAAATAAGAAATGAAGTCAGAAAGGGTTGTAAATTTATGATGTGGCTTTGGATGGTGCATTTTGAACACAGAAAAACAAGGGGGTTCAAATAAGTTCAAAAAAATTGAAATCCCTTTGTAACACACGAGTTTCCGTATGAAACCGTGATACTTCGAAGGAGATTGTGTGTTTTGTACACGAAGTGCATCCAGTTTTTGCCGTAAGCCTCTCTACTTTCTTGCACATGCTATGTGGGTGAAATGATGATACCATGCCAACTTGGAACCTTTTCAGAGTTCATTTCAAATGCTTTTCAATTTCATGGTCTTATAGCTCAAAATAATCAGTAAATGCATGAAAAATAACAAATGAAGTCAAAAAGGGTTGTAAATTGATGATGTGGCTTTGAATGGTGCATTTTGAACACAGAAAAACAAGGGGGTTCAAATAAGTTCAAAAAAATTGAAATCCCTTTGTAACACACGAGTTTCCGTATGAAACCGTGATACTCCGAAGGAGATTGTCTGTTTTGCACACGAAGTGCATCCAGTTTTTGCCGTAAGCCTCTCTACCTTCTTGCACATGCTATGTGGATGAAATGATGATACCATGCCAACTTGGAACCTTTTCAGAGTTCATTTCAAATGCTTTTCAATTTCATCGTCTTATAGCTCCAAATAATCAGTAAATGCATGGAAAATAACAAATGAAGTCAGAAAGGGTTGTAAATTGATGATTTGGCTTTGAATGGTGCATTTTGAACACCGAAAAACAAGGGGGTTCAAATAAGTTCAACAAAAATGAAATCCCTTTGTAGCAGACGAGTTCCGTATGAAATCATGATACTTCGGAGGAGATTGTCTATTTTGTACACGAAGTGCATCCAGTTTTTGACGTAACCCTCTCTACTTTCTTGCACATGCTATGTGGGTGAAATGATGATACCATGCCAACTTGGAACCTTTTCAGAGTTCATTTCAAATGCTTTTCAATTTGATGGTCTTATAGCTCAAAATAATCAGTAAATGCATGAAAAATAAGAAATGAAGTCAGAAAGGGTTGTAAATTGATGATGTGGCTTTGAATGGTGCATTTTTAACACAGAAAAACAAGGGGGGATCAAATAAGTTCAAAAAAATTGAAATCCCTTTGTAACATACGATTTTCCATATGAAACCGTGATACTTCAAAGGAGATTGTCCTTTTTGTACATGAAGTGCATCCAGTTTTTGCCGTAAGCCTCTCTACTTTCTTGCGCATGCTATGGGGATGAAATGATGATACCATGCCAACTTGGAACCTTTTCCGAGTTCATTTCAAATGCTTTTCAATTTCATGGTCTTATAGCTCAAAATAATCACTAAATGCATGAAAAATAACAAATAAAGTCAGAAAGGGTTGTAAATTGATGATGTGGCTTTGAATGGTGCATTTTGAACACAGAAAAACAAGGGGGTTCAAATCAGTTCAAAAAAAATTGAAATCCCTTTGTAAGAGACCAGTTTCCGTATGAAACCATGATACTTCGAAGGAGATTGTCTGTTTTGTACACGAAGTGCATCCAGTTTTTGACGTAACCCTCTCTACTTTCTTGCACATGCTATGTGGGTGAAATGATGATACCATGCCAACTTGGAACCTTTTCAGAGTTCATTTCAAATGCTTTTCAATTTCATGGTCTTATAGCTCAAAATAATCAGTAAACGCATGAAAAATAACAAATGAAGTCAGAAAGGGTTGTAAATTGATGATGTGGCTTTGAATGGTGCATTTTGAACACAGAAAAATAAGGGGCTTCAAATAAGTTCAAAAAAATTGAAATCCCTTTATAACAGACGAGTTTCCGTATGAAATCGTGATACTTCGAAGGAGATTTTCAGTTTTGTACACGAAGTGCATCCAGTTTTTGCCTTAAGCCTGTCTACTTTCTTGCACATGCTATGTGGGTGAAATGATGATACCATGCCAACTTGGAACCTTTTCAGAGTTCATTTCAAATGCTTTTCAATTTCATGGTCTTATAGCTCAAAATAATCAGTAAATGCATGAAAAATAAGAAATGAAGTCAGAAAGGGTTGTAAATTGATGATGTGGCTTTGAATGGTGCATTTTGAACACAAAAAAACAAGGGGGTTCAAATAAGTTCAAAAAATTGAAATCCCTTTGTAACCAACGAGTTTCCGTATGAAATACTGATACTTCGAAGGAGATTGTCCTTTTTGTACATGAAGTGCATCCAGTTTTTGCTGTAAGCCTCTCTACTTTCTTGCATATGCTATGTGGGTGAAATGATGATACCATGCCAACTTGGAACCTTTTCAGAGTTCATTTCAAATGCTTTTCAATTTCATGGTCGTATAGCTCAAAATAATCAGTAAATGCATGAAAAATAAGAAATGAAGTCAGAAAGGGTTGTAAATTTATGATGTGGCTTTGGATGGTGCATTTTGAACACAGAAAAACAAGGGGGTTCAAATAAGTTCAAAAAAATTGAAATCCCTTTGTAACACACGAGTTTCCGTATGAAACCGTGATACTTCGAAGGAGATTGTGTGTTTTGTACACGAAGTGCATCCAGTTTTTGCCGTAAGCCTCTCTACTTTCTTGCACATGCTATGTGGGTGAAATGATGATACCATGCCAACTTGGAACCTTTTCAGAGTTCATTTCAAATGCTTTTCAATTTCATGGTCTTATAGCTCAAAATAATCAGTAAATGCATGAAAAATAACAAATGAAGTCAAAAAGGGTTGTAAATTGATGATGTGGCTTTGAATGGTGCATTTTGAACACAGAAAAACAAGGGGGTTCAAATAAGTTCAAAAAAATTGAAATCCCTTTGTAACACACGAGTTTCCGTATGAAACCGTGATACTCCGAAGGAGATTGTCTGTTTTGCACACGAAGTGCATCCAGTTTTTGCCGTAAGCCTCTCTACCTTCTTGCACATGCTATGTGGATGAAATGATGATACCATGCCAACTTGGAACCTTTTCAGAGTTCATTTCAAATGCTTTTCAATTTCACGGTCTTATAGCTCCAAATAATCAGTAAATGCATGGAAAATAACAAATGAAGTCAGAAAGGGTTGTAAATTGATGATTTGGCTTTGAATGGTGCATTTTGAACACCGAAAAACAAGGGGGTTCAAATAAGTTCAAAAAAAATTGAAATCCCTTTGTAAGAGACGAGTTTCCGTATGAAACCATGATACTTCGAAGGAGATTGTCTGTTTTGTACACGAAGTGCATCCAGTTTTTGACGTAACCCTCTCTACTTTCTTGCACATGCTATGTGGGTGAAATGATGATACCATGCCAACTTGGAACCTTTTCAGAGTTCATTTCAAATGCTTTTCAATTTCATGGTCTTATAGCTCAAAATAATCAGTAAACGCATGAAAAATAACAAATGAAGTCAGAAAGGGTTGTAAATTGATGATGTGGCTTTGAATGGTGCATTTTGAACACAGAAAAACAAGGGGGTTCAAATAAGTTCAAAAAAATTGAAATCCCTTTATAACAGACGTGTTTCCGTATGAAACCCTGATACTTCGAAGGAGATTGTCTGTTTTGTACACGAAGTGCATCCAGTTTTTGCCGTAAGCCTCTCTAATTTCTTGCACATGCTATGTGGGTGAAATGATGATACCTTGCCAACTTGGAACCTTTTCAGAGTTCATTTCAAATGTTTTTAAATTTCATGGTCTTATAGCTCAAAATAATCAGTAAATGCATGAAAAATAACAAATGAAGTCAGAAAGGGTTATAAATTGATGATATGGCTTTGAATGGTGCATTTTGAAGCACAAAAACAAGGGCGTTCAAATAACTTCAAAAAAGTTGAAATCCCTTTGTAACAGACGAGTTTCCGTATGAAACCCACATACTTCGAAGGAGATTGTCCGTTTTGTACACGAAGTGCATCCAGTTCTTGCCGTACACCTCTCTACTTTCTTGCACATGCTATGTGGGTGAAATTATGATATCATGCCAACTTGGAACCTTTTCAGAGTTCATTTCAAATGCTTTTCAATTTCATGGTCGTATAGCTCAAAATAATCAGTAAATGCATGAAAAATAAGAAATGAAGTCAGAAAGGGTTGTAAATTTATGATGTGGCTTTGAATGGTGCATTTTGAACACAGAAAAACAAGGGGGTTCAAATAAGTTCAAAAAAATTGAAATCCCTTTGTAACACACGAGTTTCCGTATGAAACCGTGATACTTCGAAGGAGATTGTCTGTTTTGTACACGAAGTGCATCCAGTTTTTGCCGTAAGCCTCTCTACTTTCTTGCACATGCTATGTGGGTGAAATGATGATACCATGCCAACTTGGAACCTTTTCAGAGTTCATTTCAAATGCTTTTCAATTTCATGGTCTTATAGCTCAAAATAATCAGTAAATGCATGAAAAATAACAAATGAAGTCAAAAAGGGTTGTAAATTGATGATGTGGCTTTGAATGGTGCATTTTGAACACAGAAAAACAAGGGGGTTCAAATAAGTTCAAAAAAATTGAAATCCCTTTGTAACACACGAGTTTCCGTATGAAACCGTGATACTCCGAAGGAGATTGTCTGTTTTGTACACGAAGTGCATCCAGTTTTTGCCGTAAGCCTCTCTACCTTCTTGCACATGCTATGTGGATGAAATGATGATACCATGCCAACTTGGAACCTTTTCAGAGTTCATTTCAAATGCTTTTCAATTTCATGGTCTTATAGCTCAAAATAATCAGTAAATGCATGGAAAATAACAAATGAAGTCAGAAAGGGTTGTAAATTGATGATTTGGCTTTGAATGGTGCATTTTGAACACCGAAAAACAAGGGGGTTCAAATAAGTTCAACAAAAATGAAATCCCTTTGTAGCAGACGAGTTTCCGTATGAAATCATGATACTTCGAAGGAGATTGTCTATTTTGTACACGAAGTGCATCCAGTTTTTGACGTAACCCTCTCTACTTTCTTGCACATGCTATGTGGGTGAAATGATGATACCATGCCAACTTGTAACCTTTTCAGAGTTCATTTCAAATGCTTTTTAATTTGATGGTCTTATAGCTCAAAATAATCACTAAATGCATGAAAAATAAGAAATGAAGTCAGAAAGGGTTGTAAATTGATGATGTGGCTTTGAATGGTGCATTTTTAACATAGAAAAACAAGGGGGGATCAAATAAGTTCAAAAAAAATTGAAATCCCTTTGTAACAGACGATTTTCCGTATGAAACCGTGATACTTCGAAGGAGATTGTCCGTTTCGTACACGAAGTGCATCCAGTTTTTGCCGTAAGCCTCTCTACTTTCTTGCGCATGCTATGTGGATGAAATGATGATACCATGCCAACTTGGAACCTTTTCAGAGTTCATTTCAAATGCTATTGAATTTCATGGTCTTATAGCTCAAAATAATCAGTAAATGCATGAAAAATAACAAATGAAGTCAGAAAGGGTTGTAAATTGATGATGTGGCTTTGAATGGTGCATTTTGAAGACAGAAAATCAAGGGGGTTCAAATAAGTTCAAAAAAATTGAAATCCCTTTGTAACACACGAGTTTCCGTATGAAACCATGATACTCCGAAGGAGATTGTCTGTTTTGTACACGAAGTGCATCCAGTTTTTGCCGTAAGCCTCTCTACCTTCTTGCACATGCTATGTGGATGAAATGATGATACCATGCGAACTTGGAACCTTTTCAGAGTTCATTTCAAATGCTTTTCAATTTCATGGTCTTATAGCTCAAAATAATCAGTAAAGGCATGGAAAATAACAAATGAAGTCAGAAAGGGTTGTAAATTGATGATTTGGCTTTGAATGGTGCATTTTGAACACCGAAAAACAAGGGGGTTCAAATAAGTTCAACAAAAATGAAATCCCTTTGTAGCAGACGAGTTTCCGTATGAAATCATGATACTTCGAAGGAGATTGTCTATTTTGTACACGAAGTGTATCCAGTTTTTGACGTAACCCTCTCTACTTTCTTGCACATGCTATGTGGGTGAAATGATGATACCATGCCAACTTGGAACCTTTTCAGAGTTCATTTCAAATGCTTTTCAATTTGATGGTCTTATAGCTCAAAATAATCACTAAATGCATGAAAAATAAGAAATGAAGTCAGAAAGGGTTGTAAATTGATGATGTGGCTTTGAATGGTGCATTTTTAACACAAAAAAACAAGGGGGGATCAAATAAGTTAAAAAAAATTTGAAATCCCTTTGTAACAGACGATTTTCCGTATGAAACCGTGATACTTCGAAGGAGATTGTCCGTTTCGTACACGAAGTGCATCCAGTTTTTGCCGTAAGCCTCTCTACTTTCTTGCGCATGCTATGTGGATGAAATGATGATACCATGCCAACTTGGAACCTTTTCAGAGTTCATTTCAAATGCTATTGAATTTCATGGTCTTATAGCTCAAAATAATCAGTAAATGCATGAAAAATAACAAATGAAGTCAGAAAGGGTTGTAAATTGATGATGTGGCTTTGAATGGTGCATTTTGAAGACAGAAAATCAAGGGGGTTCAAATAAGTTCAAAAAAATTGAAATCCCTTTGTAACACACGAGTTTCCGTATGAAACCGTGATACTCCGAAGGAGATTGTCTGTTTTGTACACGAAGTGCATCCAGTTTTTGCCGTAAGCCTCTCTACCTTCTTGCACATGCTATGTGGATGAAATGATGATACCATGCGAACTTGGAACCTTTTCAGAGTTCATTTCAAATGCTTTTCAATTTCATGGTCTTATAGCTCAACATAATCAGTAAATGCATGGAAAATAACAAATGAAGTCAGATAGGGTTGTAAATTGATGATTTGGCTTTGAATGGTGCATTTTGAACACCGAAAAACAAGGGGGTTCAAATAAGTTCAACAAAAATGAAATCCCTTTGTAGCAGACGAGTTTCCGTATGAAATCATGATACTTCGAAGGAGATTGTCTATTTTGTACACGAAGTGCATCCAGTTTTTGACGTAACCCTCTCTACTTTCTTGCACATGCTATGTGGGTGAAATGATGATACCATGCCAACTTCGAACATTTTCAGAGTTCATTTCAAATGCTTTTCAATTTGATGGTCTTATAGCTCAAAATAATCAGTAAATGCATGAAAAATAAGAAATGAAGTCAGAAAGGGTTGTAAATTGATGATGTGGCTTTGAATGGTGCATTTTTAACACAGAAAAACAAGGGGGGATCAAATATGTTCAAAAAAATTGAAATCCCTTTGTAATAGACGATTTTCCGTATGAAACCGTGATACTTCGAAGGAGATTGTCTGTTTCGCACACGAAGTGCATCCAGTTTCTGCCGTAAGCCTCTCTACTTTCTTGCGCATGCTATGTGGGTGAAATGATGATACCATGCCAACTTGGAACCTTTTCAGAGTTCATTTCAAATGCTTTTCAATTTCATGGTCGTATAGCTCAAAATAATCAGTAAATGCATGAAAAATAACAAATGAAGTCAGAAAGGGTTGTAAATTGATGATGTGGCTTTGAATGGTGCATTTTGAACACAGAAAAACAAGGGGGTTCAAATGACTTCAAAAAAATTGAAATCCCTTTGTAACAGACGAGTTTCCGTATGAAATCGTGATACTTCGAAGGAGATTTTCTGTTTTGTACACGAAGTGCATCCAGTTTTTGCCTTAAGCCTCTCTACTTTTTTGCACATGCTAGGTGGGTGAAATGATGATACCATGCCAACTTGGAACCTTTTCAGAGTTCATTATAAATGCTTTTCAATTTCATGGTCTTATAGCTCAAAATAATCAGTAAATGCATGAAAAATAACAAATGAAGTCAGAAAGGGTTGTAAATTGATGATGTGGCTTTGAATGGTGCATTTTGAACACAAAAAAACAAGGGGGTTCAAATAAGTTCAAAAAATTGAAATCCCTTTGTAACCAACGAGTTTCCGTATGAAATACTGATACTTCGAAGGAGATTGTCCTTTTTGTACATGAAGTGCATCCAGTTTTTGCTGTAAGCCTCTCTACTTTCTTGCACATGCTATGTGGGTGAAATGATGATACCATGCCAACTTGGAACCTTTTCAAAGTTCATTTCAAATGCTTTTCAATTTCATGGTCTTATAGCTCAAAATAATCAGTAAAGGCATGGAAAATAACAAATGAAGTCAGAAAGGGTTGTAAATTGATGATTTGGCTTTGAATGGTGCATTTTGAACACCGAAAAACAAGGGGGTTCAAATAAGTTCAACAAAAATGAAATCCCTTTGTAGCAGACGAGTTTCCGTATGAAATCATGATACTTCGAAGGAGATTGTCTATTTTGTACACGAAGTGCATCCAGTTTTTGACGTAACCCTCTCTACTTTCTTGCACATGCTATGTGGGTGAAATGATGATACCATGCCAACTTGGAACCTTTTCAGAGTTCATTTCAAATGCTTTTCAATTTGATGGTCTTATAGCTCAAAATAATCACTAAATGCATGAAAAATAAGAAATGAAGTCAGAAAGGGTTGTAAATTGATGATGTGGCTTTGAATGGTGCATTTTTAACACAAAAAACAAGGGGGGATCAAATAAGTTAAAAAAAATTTGAAATCCCTTTGTAACAGACGATTTTCCGTATGAAACCGTGATACTTCGAAGGAGATTGTCCGTTTCGTACACGAAGTGCATCCAGTTTTTGCCGTAAGCCTCTCTACTTTCTTGCGCATGCTATGTGGATGAAATGATGATACCATGCCAACTTGGAACCTTTTCAGAGTTCATTTCAAATGCTATTGAATTTCATGGTCTTATAGCTCAAAATAATCAGTAAATGCATGAAAAATAACAAATGAAGTCAGAAAGGGTTGTAAATTGATGATGTGGCTTTGAATGGTGCATTTTGAAGACAGAAAATCAAGGGGGTTCAAATAAGTTCAAAAAAATTGAAATCCCTTTGTAACACACGAGTTTCCGTATGAAACCGTGATACTCCGAAGGAGATTGTCTGTTTTGTACACGAAGTGCATCCAGTTTTTGCCGTAAGCCTCTCTACCTTCTTGCACATGCTATGTGGATGAAATGATGATACCATGCGAACTTGGAACCTTTTCAGAGTTCATTTCAAATGCTTTTCAATTTCATGGTCTTATAGCTCAACATAATCAGTAAATGCATGGAAAATAACAAATGAAGTCAGATAGGGTTGTAAATTGATGATTTGGCTTTGAATGGTGCATTTTGAACACCGAAAAACAAGGGGGTTCAAATAAGTTCAACAAAAATGAAATCCCTTTGTAGCAGACGAGTTTCCGTATGAAATCATGATACTTCGAAGGAGATTGTCTATTTTGTACACGAAGTGCATCCAGTTTTTGACGTAACCCTCTCTACTTTCTTGCACATGCTATGTGGGTGAAATGATGATACCATGCCAACTTCGAACATTTTCAGAGTTCATTTCAAATGCTTTTCAATTTGATGGTCTTATAGCTCAAAATAATCAGTAAATGCATGAAAAATAAGAAATGAAGTCAGAAAGGGTTGTAAATTGATGATGTGGCTTTGAATGGTGCATTTTTAACACAGAAAAACAAGGGGGGATCAAATATGTTCAAAAAAATTGAAATCCCTTTGTAATAGACGATTTTCCGTATGAAACCGTGATACTTCGAAGGAGATTGTCTGTTTCGCACACGAAGTGCATCCAGTTTCTGCCGTAAGCCTCTCTACTTTCTTGCGCATGCTATGTGGGTGAAATGATGATACCATGCCAACTTGGAACCTTTTCAGAGTTCATTTCAAATGCTTTTCAATTTCATGGTCGTATAGCTCAAAATAATCAGTAAATGCATGAAAAATAACAAATGAAGTCAGAAAGGGTTGTAAATTGATGATGTGGCTTTGAATGGTGCATTTTGAACACAGAAAAACAAGGGGGTTCAAATGACTTCAAAAAAATTGAAATCCCTTTGTAACAGACGAGTTTCCGTATGAAATCGTGATACTTCGAAGGAGATTTTCTGTTTTGTACACGAAGTGCATCCAGTTTTTGCCTTAAGCCTCTCTACTTTTTTGCACATGCTAGGTGGGTGAAATGATGATACCATGCCAACTTGGAACCTTTTCAGAGTTCATTATAAATGCTTTTCAATTTCATGGTCTTATAGCTCAAAATAATCAGTAAATGCATGAAAAATAACAAATGAAGTCAGAAAGGGTTGTAAATTGATGATGTGGCTTTGAATGGTGCATTTTGAACACAAAAAAACAAGGGGGTTCAAATAAGTTCAAAAAATTGAAATCCCTTTGTAACCAACGAGTTTCCGTATGAAATACTGATACTTCGAAGGAGATTGTCCTTTTTGTACATGAAGTGCATCCAGTTTTTGCTGTAAGCCTCTCTACTTTCTTGCACATGCTATGTGGGTGAAATGATGATACCATGCCAACTTGGAACCTTTTCAAAGTTCATTTCAAATGCTTTTCAATTTCATGGTCTTATAGCTCAAAATAATCAGTAAAGGCATGGAAAATAACAAATGAAGTCAGAAAGGGTTGTAAATTGATGATTTGGCTTTGAATGGTGCATTTTGAACACCGAAAAACAAGGGGGTTCAAATAAGTTCAACAAAAATGAAATCCCTTTGTAGCAGACGAGTTTCCGTATGAAATCATGATACTTCGAAGGAGATTGTCTATTTTGTACACGAAGTGCATCCAGTTTTTGACGTAACCCTCTCTACTTTCTTGCACATGCTATGTGGGTGAAATGATGATACCATGCCAACTTGGAACCTTTTCAGAGTTCATTTCAAATGCTTTTCAATTTGATGGTCTTATAGCTCAAAATAATCACTAAATGCATGAAAAATAAGAAATGAAGTCAGAAAGGGTTGTAAATTGATGATGTGGCTTTGAATGGTGCATTTTTAACACAAAAAAACAAGGGGGGATCAAATAAGTTAAAAAAAATTTGAAATCCCTTTGTAACAGACGATTTTCCGTATGAAACCGTGATACTTCGAAGGAGATTGTCCGTTTCGTACACGAAGTGCATCCAGTTTTTGCCGTAAGCCTCTCTACTTTCTTGCGCATGCTATGTGGATGAAATGATGATACCATGCCAACTTGGAACCTTTTCAGAGTTCATTTCAAATGCTATTGAATTTCATGGTCTTATAGCTCAAAATAATCAGTAAATGCATGAAAAATAACAAATGAAGTCAGAAAGGGTTGTAAATTGATGATGTGGCTTTGAATGGTGCATTTTGAAGACAGAAAATCAAGGGGGTTCAAATAAGTTCAAAAAAATTGAAATCCCTTTGTAACACACGAGTTTCCGTATGAAACCGTGATACTCCGAAGGAGATTGTCTGTTTTGTACACGAAGTGCATCCAGTTTTTGCCGTAAGCCTCTCTACCTTCTTGCACATGCTATGTGGATGAAATGATGATACCATGCGAACTTGGAACCTTTTCAGAGTTCATTTCAAATGCTTTTCAATTTCATGGTCTTATAGCTCAACATAATCAGTAAATGCATGGAAAATAACAAATGAAGTCAGATAGGGTTGTAAATTGATGATTTGGCTTTGAATGGTGCATTTTGAACACCGAAAAACAAGGGGGTTCAAATAAGTTCAACAAAAATGAAATCCCTTTGTAGCAGACGAGTTTCCGTATGAAATCATGATACTTCGAAGGAGATTGTCTATTTTGTACACGAAGTGCATCCAGTTTTTGACGTAACCCTCTCTACTTTCTTGCACATGCTATGTGGGTGAAATGATGATACCATGCCAACTTCGAACATTTTCAGAGTTCATTTCAAATGCTTTTCAATTTGATGGTCTTATAGCTCAAAATAATCAGTAAATGCATGAAAAATAAGAAATGAAGTCAGAAAGGGTTGTAAATTGATGATGTGGCTTTGAATGGTGCATTTTTAACACAGAAAAACAAGGGGGGATCAAATATGTTCAAAAAAATTGAAATCCCTTTGTAATAGACGATTTTCCGTATGAAACCGTGATACTTCGAAGGAGATTGTCTGTTTCGCACACGAAGTGCATCCAGTTTCTGCCGTAAGCCTCTCTACTTTCTTGCGCATGCTATGTGGGTGAAATGATGATACCATGCCAACTTGGAACCTTTTCAGAGTTCATTTCAAATGCTTTTCAATTTCATGGTCGTATAGCTCAAAATAATCAGTAAATGCATGAAAAATAACAAATGAAGTCAGAAAGGGTTGTAAATTGATGATGTGGCTTTGAATGGTGCATTTTGAACACAGAAAAACAAGGGGGTTCAAATGACTTCAAAAAAATTGAAATCCCTTTGTAACAAACGAGTTTCCGTATGAAATCGTGATACTTCGAAGGAGATTTTCTGTTTTGTACACGAAGTGCATCCAGTTTTTGCCTTAAGCCTCTCTACTTTTTTGCACATGCTAGGTGGGTGAAATGATGATACCATGCCAACTTGGAACCTTTTCAGAGTTCATTATAAACGCTTTTCAATTTCATGGTCTTATAGCTCAAAATAATCAGTAAATGCATGAAAAATAACAAATGAAGTCAGAAAGGGTTGTAAATTGATGATGTGGCTTTGAATGGTGCATTTTGAACACAAAAAAACAAGGGGGTTCAAATAAGTTCAAAAAATTGAAATCCCTTTGTAACCAACGAGTTTCCGTATGAAATACTGATACTTCAAAGGAGATTGTCCTTTTTGTACATGAAGTGCATCCAGTTTTTGCTGTAAGCCTCTCTACTTTCTTGCACATGCTATGTGGGTGAAATGATGATACCATGCCAACTTGGAACCTTTTCAAAGTTCATTTCAAATGCTTTTCAATTTCATGGTCTTATAGCTCAAAATAAACAGTAAATGCATGAAAAATAACAAATAAAGTCAGAAAGGGTTGTAAATTGATGATGTGGCGTTGAATGGTGCATTTTGAACACAGAAAAACAAGGGGGTTCAAATAAGTTCAAAAAAAATTGAAATCCCTTTGTAAGAGACGAGTTTCCGTATGAAACCATGATACTTCGAAGGAGATTGTCTGTTTTGTACACGAAGTGCATCCAGTTTTTGATGTAACCCTCTCTACATTCTTGCACATGCTATGTGGGTGAAATGATGATACCATGCCAACTTGGAACCTTTTCAGAGTTCATTTCAAATGCTTTTCAATTTCATGGTCTTATAGCTCAAAATAATCAGTAATCGCATGAAAAATAACAAATGAAGTCAGAAAGGGTTGTAAATTGATGATGTGGGTTTGAATGGTGCATTTTGAACACAGAAAAACAAGGGGGTTCAAATAAGTTCAAAAAAATTGAAATCCCTTCATAACAGACGTGTTTCCGTATGAAACCCTGATACTTCGAAGGAGATTGTCTGTTTTGTACACGAAGTGCATCCAGTTTTTGCCGTAAGCCGCGCTAATTTCTTGCACATGCTATGTGGGTGAAATGATGATACCATGCCAACTTGGAACCTTTTCAGAGTTCATTTCAAATGTTTTTAAATTTCATGGTCTTATAGCTCAAAATAATCAGTAAATGCATGAAAAATAACAAATGAAGTCAGAAAGGGTTATAAATTGATGATATGGCTTTGAATGGTGCATTTTGAAGCACAAAAACAAGGGCGTTCAAATAACTTCAAAAAAGTTGAAATCCCTTTGTAACAGACGAGTTTCCGTATGAAACCCACATACTTCGAAGGAGATTGTCCGTTTTGTACACGAAGTGCATCCAGTTCTTGCCGTAAGCCTCTCTACTTTCTTGCACATGCTATGTGGGTGAAATGATGATATCATGCCAACTTGGAACCTTTTCAGAGTTCATTTCAAATGCTTTTCAATTTCATGGTCGTATAGCTCAAAATAATCAGTAAATGCATGAAAAATAAGAAATGAAGTCGGAAAGGGTTGTAAATTTATGATGTGGCTTTGAATGGTGCATTTTGAACACAGAAAAACAAGGGGGTTCAAATAAGTTTAAAAAAATTGAAATCCCTTTGTAACACACGAGTTTCCGTATGAAACCGTGATACTTCGAAGGAGATTGTCTGTTTTGTACACGAAGTGCATCCAGTTTTTGCCGTAAGCCTCTCTACTTTCTTGCACATGCTATGTGGGTGAAATGATGATACCATGCCAACTTGGAACCTTTTCAGAGTTCATTTCAAATGTTTTTAAATTTCATGGTCTTATAGCTCAAAATAATTAGTAAATGCATGAAAAATAACAAATGAAGTTAGAAAGGATTATAAATTGATGATATGGCTTTGAATGGTGCATTTTGAAGCACAAAAACAAGGGCGTTCAAATAACTTCAAAAAAGTTGAAATCCCTTTGTAACAGACGAGTTTCCGTATGAAACCCACATACTTCGAAGGAGATTGTCCGTTTTGTACACGAAGTGCATCCAGTTCTTGCCGTAAGCCTCTCTACTTTCTTGCACATGCTATGTGGGTGAAATGATGATATCATGCCAGAACCTTTTCAGAGTTCATTTCAAATGCTTTTCAATTTCATGGTCGTATAGCTCAAAATAATCAGTAAATGCATGAAAAATAAGAAATGAAGTCAGAAAGGGTTGTAAATTTATGATGTGGCTTTGAATGGTGCATTTTGAACACAGAAAAACAAGGGGGTTCAAATAAGTTTAAAAAAATTGAAATCCCTTTGTAACACACGAGTTTCCGTATGAAACCGTGATACTTCGAAGGAGATTGTCTGTTTTGTACACGAAGTGCATCCAGTTTTTGCCGTAAGCCTCTCTACTTTCTTGCACATGCTATGTGGGTGAAATGATGATACCATGCCAACTTGGAACCTTTTCAGAGTTCATTTCAAATGCTTTTCAATTTCATGGTCTTATAGCTCAAAATAATCAGTAAATGCATGAAAAATAACAAATGAAGTCCAAAAGGGTTGTAAATTGAGTTTTGGCTTTGAATGGTGCATTTTGAACACAGAAAAACAAGGGGGTTCAAATAAGTTCAAAAAAATTGAAATCCCTTTGTAACACACGAGTTTCCGTATGAAACCGTGATACTCCGAAGGAGATTGTCTGTTTTGTACACGAAGTGCATCCAGTTTTTGCCGTAAGCCTCTCTACCTTCTTGCACATGCTATGTGGATGAAATGATGATACCATGCCAACTTGGAACCTTTTCAGAGTTCATTTCAAATGCTTTTCAATTTCATGGTCTTATAGCTCAAAATAATCAGTAAATGCATGGAAAATAACAAATGAAGTCAGAAAGGGTTGTAAATTGATGATTTGGCTTTGAATGGTGCATTTTGAACACCGAAAACAAGGGGGTTCAAATAAGTTCAACAAAAATGAAATCCCTTTGTTGCAGACGAGTTTCCGTATGAAATCATGATACTTCGGAGGAGATTGTCTATTTTGTACACAAAGTGCATCCAGTTTTTGACGTAACCCTCTCTACTTTCTTGCACATGCTATGTGGGTGAAATGATGATACCATGCCAACTTCGAACCTTTTCAGAGTTCATTTCAAATGCTTTTCAATTTGATGGTCTTATAGCTCAAAATAATCAGTAAATGCATGAAAAATAAGAAATGAAGTCAGAAAGGGTTGTAAATTGATGATGTGGCTTTGAATGGTGCATTTTTAGCACAGAAAAACAAGGGGGGATCAAATAAGTTCAAAAAAATTGAAATCCCTTTGTAACAGACGATTTTTCGTATGAAACCGTGATACTTCGAAGGAGATTGTCTGTTTCGTACACGAAGTGCATCCAGTTTTTGCCGTAAGCCTCTCTACTTTCTTGCGCATGCTATGTGGATGAAATGATGATACCATGCCAACTTGGAACCTTTTCAGAGTTCATTTCAAATGCTATTGAATTTCATGGTCTTAAAGCTCAAAATAACCAGTAAATGCATGAAAAATAACAAATGAAGTCAGAAAGGGTTGTAAATTGATGATGTGGCTTTGAATGGTGCATTTTGAAGACAAAAAATCAAGGGGGTTCAAATAAGTTCAAAAAATTGAAATCCTTTTGTAAGAGACCAGTTTCCGTATGAAACCATGATACTTCGAAGGAGATTGTCCGTTTTGTACACGAAGTGCGTCCAGTTTTTGCCGTAAGCCTCTCTACTTTCTTGCACATGCTATGTGGGTGAAATGATGATACCATGCCAACTTGGAACCTTTTCAGAGTTCATTTCAAATGCTTTTCAATTTCATCGTCTTATAGGTCAAAATAATCAGTAAATGCATGAAAAATAACAAATGAAGTCAAAAAGGGTTGTAAATTGATGATGTGGCTTTGAATGGTGCATTTTGAACACAGAAAAACAAGGGGGTTCAAATAAGTTCAAAAAAATTGAAATCCCTTTGTAACACACGAGTTTCCGTATGAAACCGTGATACTCCGAAGGAGATTGTCTGTTTTGTACACGAAGTGCATCCAGTTTTTGCCGTAAGCCTCTCTACCTTCTTGCACATGCTATGTGGATGAAATGATGATACCATGCAAACTTGGAACCTTTTCAGAGTTCATTTCAAATGCTTTTCAATTTCATGGTCTTATAGCTCAAAATAATCAGTAAAGGCATGGAAAATAACAAATGAAGTCAGAAAGGGTTGTAAATTGATGATTTGGCTTTGAATGGTGCATTTTGAACACCGAAAAACAAGGGGGTTCAAATAAGTTCAACAAAAATGAAATCCCTTTGTAGCAGACGAGTTTCCGTATGAAATCATGATACTTCGAAGGAGATTGTCTATTTTGTACACGAAGTGCATCCAGTTTTTGACGTAACCCTCTCTACTTTCTTGCACATGCTATGTGGGTGAAATGATGATACCATGCCAACTTGGAACCTTTTCAGAGTTCATTTCAAATGCTTTTCAATTTGATGGTCTTATAGCTCAAAATAATCACTAAATGCATGAAAAATAAGAAATGAAGTCAGAAAGGGTTGTAAATTGATGATGTGGCTTTGAATGGTGCATTTTTAACACAAAAAAACAAGGGGGGATCAAATAAGTTAAAAAAAATTTGAAATCCCTTTGTAACAGACGATTTTCCGTATGAAACCGTGATACTTCGAAGGAGATTGTCCGTTTCGTACACGAAGTGCATCCAGTTTTTGCCGTAAGCCTCTCTACTTTCTTGCGCATGCTATGTGGATGAAATGATGATACCATGCCAACTTGGAACCTTTTCAGAGTTCATTTCAAATGCTATTGAATTTCATGGTCTTATAGCTCAAAATAATCAGTAAATGCATGAAAAATAACAAATGAAGTCAGAAAGGGTTGTAAATTGATGATGTGGCTTTGAATGGTGCATTTTGAAGACAGAAAATCAAGGGGGTTCAAATAAGTTCAAAAAAATTGAAATCCCTTTGTAACACACGAGTTTCCGTATGAAACCGTGATACTCCGAAGGAGATTGTCTGTTTTGTACACGAAGTGCATCCAGTTTTTGCCGTAAGCCTCTCTACCTTCTTGCACATGCTATGTGGATGAAATGATGATACCATGCGAACTTGGAACCTTTTCAGAGTTCATTTCAAATGCTTTTCAATTTCATGGTCTTATAGCTCAACATAATCAGTAAATGCATGGAAAATAACAAATGAAGTCAGATAGGGTTGTAAATTGATGATTTGGCTTTGAATGGTGCATTTTGAACACCGAAAAACAAGGGGGTTCAAATAAGTTCAACAAAAATGAAATCCCTTTGTAGCAGACGAGTTTCCGTATGAAATCATGATACTTCGAAGGAGATTGTCTATTTTGTACACGAAGTGCATCCAGTTTTTGACGTAACCCTCTCTACTTTCTTGCACATGCTATGTGGGTGAAATGATGATACCATGCCAACTTCGAACATTTTCAGAGTTCATTTCAAATGCTTTTCAATTTGATGGTCTTATAGCTCAAAATAATCAGTAAATGCATGAAAAATAAGAAATGAAGTCAGAAAGGGTTGTAAATTGATGATGTGGCTTTGAATGGTGCATTTTTAACACAGAAAAACAAGGGGGGATCAAATATGTTCAAAAAAATTGAAATCCCTTTGTAATAGACGATTTTCCGTATGAAACCGTGATACTTCGAAGGAGATTGTCTGTTTCGCACACGAAGTGCATCCAGTTTCTGCCGTAAGCCTCTCTACTTTCTTGCGCATGCTATGTGGGTGAAATGATGATACCATGCCAACTTGGAACCTTTTCAGAGTTCATTTCAAATGCTTTTCAATTTCATGGTCGTATAGCTCAAAATAATCAGTAAATGCATGAAAAATAACAAATGAAGTCAGAAAGGGTTGTAAATTGATGATGTGGCTTTGAATGGTGCATTTTGAACACAGAAAAACAAGGGGGTTCAAATGACTTCAAAAAAATTGAAATCCCTTTGTAACAGACGAGTTTCCGTATGAAATCGTGATACTTCGAAGGAGATTTTCTGTTTTGTACACGAAGTGCATCCAGTTTTTGCCTTAAGCCTCTCTACTTTTTTGCACATGCTAGGTGGGTGAAATGATGATACCATGCCAACTTGGAACCTTTTCAGAGTTCATTATAAATGCTTTTCAATTTCATGGTCTTATAGCTCAAAATAATCAGTAAATGCATGAAAAATAACAAATGAAGTCAGAAAGGGTTGTAAATTGATGATGTGGCTTTGAATGGTGCGTTTTGAACACAAAAAAACAAGGGGGTTCAAATAAGTTCAAAAAATTGAAATCCCTTTGTAACCAACGAGTTTCCGTATGAAATACTGATACTTCGAAGGAGATTGTCCTTTTTGTACATGAAGTGCATCCAGTTTTTGCTGTAAGCCTCTCTACTTTCTTGCACATGCTATGTGGGTGAAATGATGATACCATGCCAACTTGGAACCTTTTCAAAGTTCATTTCAAATGCTTTTCAATTTCATGGTCTTATAGCTCAAAATAAACAGTAAATGCATGAAAAATAACAAATAAAGTCAGAAAGGGTTGTAAATTGATGATGTGGCGTTGAATGGTGCATTTTGAACACAGAAAAACAAGGGGGTTCAAATAAGTTCAAAAAAAATTGAAATCCCTTTGTAAGAGACGAGTTTCCGTATGAAACCATGATACTTCGAAGGAGATTGTCTGTTTTGTACACGAAGTGCATCCAGTTTTTGATGTAACCCTCTCTACATTATTGCACATGCTATGTGGGTGAAATGATGATACCATGCCAACTTGGAACCTTTTCAGAGTTCATTTCAAATGCTTTTCAATTTCATGGTCTTATAGCTCAAAATAATCAGTAATCGCATGAAAAATAACAAATGAAGTCAGAAAGGGTTGTAAATTGATGATGTGGGTTTGAATGGTGCATTTTGAACACAGAAAAACAAGGGGGTTCAAATAAGTTCAAAAAAATTGAAATCCCTTCATAACAGACGTGTTTCCGTATGAAACCCTGATACTTCGAAGGAGATTGTCTGTTTTGTACACGAAGTGCATCCAGTTTTTGCCGTAAGCCGCGCTAATTTCTTGCACATGCTATGTGGGTGAAATGATGATACCATGCCAACTTGGAACCTTTTCAGAGTTCATTTCAAATGTTTTTAAATTTCATGGTCTTATAGCTCAAAATAATCAGTAAATGCATGAAAAATAACAAATGAAGTCAGAAAGGGTTATAAATTGATGATATGGCTTTGAATGGTGCATTTTGAAGCACAAAAACAAGGGCGTTCAAATAACTTCAAAAAAGTTGAAATCCCTTTGTAACAGACGAGTTTCCGTATGAAACCCACATACTTCGAAGGAGATTGTCCGTTTTGTACACGAAGTGCATCCAGTTCTTGCCGTAAGCCTCTCTACTTTCTTGCACATGCTATGTGGGTGAAATGATGATATCATGCCAACTTGGAACCTTTTCAGAGTTCATTTCAAATGCTTTTCAATTTCATGGTCGTATAGCTCAAAATAATCAGTAAATGCATGAAAAATAAGAAATGAAGTCGGAAAGGGTTGTAAATTTATGATGTGGCTTTGAATGGTGCATTTTGAACACAGAAAAACAAGGGGGTTCAAATAAGTTTAAAAAAATTGAAATCCCTTTGTAACACACGAGTTTCCGTATGAAACCGTGATACTTCGAAGGAGATTGTCTGTTTTGTACACGAAGTGCATCCAGTTTTTGCCGTAAGCCTCTCTACTTTCTTGCACATGCTATGTGGGTGAAATGATGATACCATGCCAACTTGGAACCTTTTCAGAGTTCATTTCAAATGTTTTTAAATTTCATGGTCTTATAGCTCAAAATAATTAGTAAATGCATGAAAAATAACAAATGAAGTTAGAAAGGATTATAAATTGATGATATGGCTTTGAATGGTGCATTTTGAAGCACAAAAACAAGGGCGTTCAAATAACTTCAAAAAAGTTGAAATCCCTTTGTAACAGACGAGTTTCCGTATGAAACCCATATACTTCGAAGGAGATTGTCCGTTTTGTACACGAAGTGCATCCAGTTCTTGCCGTAAGCCTCTCTACTTTCTTGCACATGCTATGTGGGTGAAATGATGATATCATGCCAACTTGGAACCTTTTCAGAGTTCATTTCAAATGCTTTTCAATTTCATGGTCGTATAGCTCAAAATAATCAGTAAATGCATGAAAAATAAGAAATGAAGTCAGAAAGGGTTGTAAATTTATGATGTGGCTTTGAATGGTGCATTTTGAACACAGAAAAACAAGGGGGTTCAAATAAGTTTAAAAAAATTGAAATCCCTTTGTAACACACGAGTTTCCGTATGAAACCGTGATACTTCGAAGGAGATTGTCTGTTTTGTACACGAAGTGCATCCAGTTTTTGCCGTAAGCCTCTCTACTTTCTTGCACATGCTATGTGGGTGAAATGATGATACCATGCCAACTTGGAACCTTTTCAGAGTTCATTTCAAATGCTTTTCAATTTCATGGTCTTATAGCTCAAAATAATCAGTAAATGCATGAAAAATAACAAATGAAGTCCAAAAGGGTTGTAAATTGATGATGTGGCTTTGAATGGTGCATTTTGAACACAGAAAAACAAGGGGGTTCAAATAAGTTCAAAAAAATTGAAATCCCTTTGTAACACACGAGTTTCCGTATGAAACCGTGATACTCCGAAGGAGATTGTCTGTTTTGTACACGAAGTGCATCCAGTTTTTGCCGTAAGCCTCTCTACCTTCTTGCACATGCTATGTGGATGAAATGATGATACCATGCCAACTTGGAACCTTTTCAGAGTTCATTTCAAATGCTTTTCAATTTCATGGTCTTATAGCTCAAAATAATCAGTAAATGCATGGAAAATAACAAATGAAGTCAGAAAGGGTTGTAAATTGATGATTTGGCTTTGAATGGTGCATTTTGAACACCGAAAAACAAGGGGGTTCAAATAAGTTCAACAAAAATGAAATCCCTTTGTTGCAGACGAGTTTCCGTATGAAATCATGATACTTCGGAGGAGATTGTCTATTTTGTACACAAAGTGCATCCAGTTTTTGACGTAACCCTCTCTACTTTCTTGCACATGCTATGTGGGTGAAATGATGATACCATGCCAACTTCGAACCTTTTCAGAGTTCATTTCAAATGCTTTTCAATTTGATGGTCTTATAGCTCAAAATAATCAGTAAATGCATGAAAAATAAGAAATGAAGTCAGAAAGGGTTGTAAATTGATGATGTGGCTTTGAATGGTGCATTTTTAGCACAGAAAAACAAGGGGGGATCAAATAAGTTCGAAAAAATTGAAATCCCTTTGTAACAGACGATTTTTCGTATGAAACCGTGATACTTCGAAGGAGATTGTCTGTTTCGTACACGAAGTGCATCCAGTTTTTGCCGTAAGCCTCTCTACTTTCTTGCGCATGCTATGTGGATGAAATGATGATACCATGCCAACTTGGAACCTTTTCAGAGTTCATTTCAAATGCTATTGAATTTCATGGTCTTAAAGCTCAAAATAATCAGTAAATGCATGAAAAATAACAAATGAAGTCAGAAAGGGTTGTAAATTGATGATGTGGCTTTGAATGGTGCATTTTGAAGACAAAAAATCACGGGGGTTCAAATAAGTTCAAAAAATTGAAATCCCTTTGTAAGAGACCAGTTTCCGTATGAAACCGTGATACTTCGAAGGAGATTGTCCGTTTTGTACACGAAGTGCGTCCAGTTTTTGCCGTAAGCCTCTCTACTTTCTTGCACATGCTATGTGGGTGAAATGATGATACCATGCCAACTTGGAACCTTTTCAGAGTTCATTTCAAATGCTTTTCAATTTCATCGTCTTATAGGTCAAAATAATAAGTAAATGCATGAAAAATAACAAATGAAGTCAAAAAGGGTTGTAAATTGATGATGTGGCTTTGAATGGTGCATTTTGAACACAGAAAAACAAGGGGGTTCAAATAAGTTCAAAAAAATTGAAATCCCTTTGTAACACACGAGTTTCCGTATGAAACCGTGATACTCCGAAGGAGATTGTCTGTTTTGTACACGAAGTGCATCCAGTTTTTGCCGTAAGCCTCTCTACCTTCTTGCACTTGCTATGTGGATGAAATGATGATACCATGCGACCTTGGAACCTTTTCAGAGTTCATTTCAAATGCTTTTCAATTTCATGGTCTTATAGCTCAAAATAATCAGTAAATGCATGGAAAATAACAAATGAAGTCAGAAAGGGTTGTAAATTGATGATTTGGCTTTGAATGGTGCATTTTGAACACCGAAAAACAAGGGGGTTCAAATAAGTTCAACAAAAATGAAATCCCTTTGTAGCAGACGAGTTTCCGTATGAATTCATGATACTTCGAAGGAGATTGTCTGTTTTGTAAATGAAGTGCATCCAGTTTTTGACGTAACCCTCTCTACTTTCTTGCACATGCTATGTGGGTGAAATGATGATACCATGCCAGCTTGGAACGTTTTCAGAGTTCATTTCAAATGCTTTTCAATTTCATGGTCTTATAGCTCAAAATAATCAGTAAATGCATGAAAAATAACAAATGAAGTCCAAAAGGGTTGTAAATTGATGATGTGGCTTTGAATGGTGCATTCTGAACACAGAAAAACAAGGGGGTTCAAATAAGTTCAAAAAAATTGAAATCCCTTTGTAACACACGAGTTTCCGTATGAAACCGTGATACTCCGAAGGAGATTGTCTGTTTTGTACACGAAGTGCATCCAGTTTTTGCCGTAAGCCTCTCTACCTTCTTGCACATGCTATGTGGATGAAATGATGATACCATGCCAACTTGGAACCTTTTCAGAGTTCATTACAAATGCTTTTCAATTTCATGGTCTTATAGCTCAAAATAATCAGTAAATGCATGGAAAATAACAAATGAAGTCAGAAAGGGTTGTTAATTGATGATTTGGCTTTGAATGGTGCATTTTGAACACCGAAAAACAAGGGGGTTCAAATAAGTTCAACAAAAATGAAATCCCTTTGTTGCAGACGAGTTTCCGTATGAAATCATGATACTTCGGAGGAGATTGTCTATTTTGTACACAAAGTGCATCCAGTTTTTGACGTAACCCTCTCTACTTTCTTGCACATGCTATGTGGGTGAAATGATGATACCATGCCAACTTCGAACCTTTTCAGAGTTCATTTCAAATGCTTTTCAATTTGATGGTCTTATAGCTCAAAATAATCAGTAAATGCATGAAAAATAAGAAATGAAGTCAGAAAGGGTTGTAAATTGATGATGTGGCTTTGAATGGTGCATTTTTAGCACAGAAAAACAAGGGGGGATCAAATAAGTTCAAAAAAATTGAAATCCCTTTGTAACAGACGATTTTTCGTATGAAACCGTGATACTTCGAAGGAGATTGTCTGTTTCGTACACGAAGTGCATCCAGTTTTTGCCGTAAGCCTCTCTACTTTCTTGCGCATGCTATGTGGATGAAATGATGATACCATGCCAACTTGGAACCTTTTCAGAGTTCATTTCAAATGCTATTGAATTTCATGGTCTTAAAGCTCAAAATAACCAGTAAATGCATGAAAAATAACAAATGAAGTCAGAAAGGGTTGTAAATTGATGATGTGGCTTTGAATGGTGCATTTTGAAGACAAAAAATCAAGGGGGTTCAAATAAGTTCAAAAAATTGAAATCCCTTTGTAAGAGACCAGTTTCCGTATGAAACCATGATACTTCGAAGGAGATTGTCCGTTTTGTACACGAAGTGCGTCCAGTTTTTGCCGTAAGCCTCTCTACTTTCTTGCACATGCTATGTGGGTGAAATGATGATACCATGCCAACTTGGAACCTTTTCAGAGTTCATTTCAAATGCTTTTCAATTTCATCGTCTTATAGGTCAAAATAATCAGTAAATGCATGAAAAATAACAAATGAAGTCAAAAAGGGTTGTAAATTGATGATGTGGCTTTGAATGGTGCATTTTGAACACAGAAAAACAAGGGGGTTCAAATAAGTTCAAAAAAATTGAAATCCCTTTGTAACACACGAGTTTCCGTATGAAACCGTGATACTCCGAAGGAGATTGTCTGTTTTGTACACGAAGTGCATCCAGTTTTTGCCGTAAGCCTCTCTACCTTCTTGCACATGCTATGTGGATGAAATGATGATACCATGCAAACTTGGAACCTTTTCAGAGTTCATTTCAAATGCTTTTCAATTTCATGGTCTTATAGCTCAAAATAATCAGTAAATGCATGGAAAATAACAAATGAAGTCAGAAAGGGTTGTAAATTGATGATTTGGCTTTGAATGGTGCATTTTGAACACCGAAAAACAAGGGGGTTCAAATAAGTTCAACAAAAATGAAATCCCTTTGTAGCAGACGAGTTTCCGTATGAAATCATGATACTTCGAAGGAGATTGTCTATTTTGTACACGAAGTGCATCCAGTTTTTGACGTAACCCTCTCTACTTTCTTGCACATGCTATGTGGGTGAAATGATGATACCATGCCAACTTGGAACCTTTTCAGAGTTCATTTCAAATGCTTTTCAATTTGATGGTCTTATAGCTCAAAATAATCAGTAAATGCATGAAAAATAAGAAATGAAGTCAGAAAGGGTTGTAAATTGATGATGTGGCTTTGAATTGTGCATTTTTAACACAGAAAAACAAGGGGGGATCAAATAAGTTCAAAAAAATTGAAATCCCTTTGTAACAGACGATTTTTCGTATGAAACCGTGATACTTCGAAGGAGATTGTCTGTTTCGTACACGAAGTGCATCCAGTTTTTGCCGTAAGCCTCTCTACTTTCTTGCGCATGCTATGTGGATGAAATGATGATACCATGCCAACTTGGAACCTTTTCAGAGTTCATTTCAAATGCTATTGAATTTCATGGTCTTATAGCTCAAAATAATCAGTAAATGCATGAAAAATAACAAATGAAGTCAGAAAGGGTTGTAAATTGATGATGTGGCTTTGAATGGTGCATTTTGAAGACAAAAAATCAAGGGGGTTCAAATAAGTTCAAAAAATTGAAATCCCTTTGTAAGAGACCAGTTTCCGTATGAAACCATGATACTTCGAAGGAGATTGTCCGTTTTGTACACGAAGTGCGTCCAGTTTTTGCCGTAAGCCTCTCTACTTTCTTGCACATGCTATGTGGGTGAAATGATGATACCATGCCAACTTGGAACCTTTTCAGAGTTCATTTCAAATGCTTTTCAATTTCATCGTCTTATAGGTCAAAATAATAAGTAAATGCATGAAAAATAACAAATGAAGTCAAAAAGGGTTGTAAATTGATGATGTGGCTTTGAATGGTGCATTTTGAACACAGAAAAACAAGGGGGTTTAAATAAGTTCAAAAAAATTGAAATCCCTTTGTAACACACGAGTTTCCGTATGAAACCGTGATACTCCGAAGGAGATTGTCTGTTTTTACACGAAGTGCATCCAGTTTTTGCCGTAAGCCTCTCTACCTTCTTGCACATGCTATGTGGATGAAATGATGATACCATGCGACCTTGGAACCTTTTCAGAGTTCATTTCAAATGCTTTTCAATTTCATGGTCTTATAGCTCAAAATAATCAGTAAATGCATGGAAAATAACAAATGAAGTCAGAAAGGGTTGTAAATTGATGATTTGGCTTTGAATGGTGCATTTTGAACACCGAAAAACAAGGGGGTTCAAATAAGTTCAACAAAAATGAAATCCCTTTGTAGCAGACGAGTTTCCGTATGAAATCATGATACTTCGAAGGAGATTGTCTGTTTTGTAAATGAAGTGCATCCAGTTTTTGACGTAACCCTCTCTACTTTCTTGCACATGCTATGTGGGTGAAATGATGATACCATGCCAACTTGGAATGTTTTCAGAGTTCATTTCAAATGCTTTTCAATTTCATGGTCTTATAGCTCAAAATAATCAGTAAATGCATGAAAAATAAGAAATGAAGTCAGAAAGGGTTGTAAATTGATGATTTGGCTTTGAATGGTGCATTTTTAACACAGAAAAACAAGGGGGGATCAAATAAGTTCAAAAAAATTGAAATCCCTTTGTAAGAGACGATTTTCCGTATGAAACTGTGATACTTCGAAGGAGATTGTCTGTTTCGTACACGAAGTGCATCCAGTTTTTGCCGTAAGCCTCTCTACTTTCTTGCGCATGCTATGTGGATGAAATGATGATACCATGCCAACTTGGAACCTTTTCAGAGTTCATTTCAAATGCTATTCAATTTCGTGGTCTTATAGCTCAAAATAATCAGTAAATGCATGAAAAATAACAAATGAAGTTAGAAAGGGTTGTAAATTGATGATGTGGCTTTGAATGGTGCATTTTGAAGACAAAAAATCAAGGGGGTTCAAATAAGTTCAAAAAATTGAAATCCCTTTGTAACCGACGAGTTTCCGTATGAAATCCTGATACTTCGAAGGAGATTGTCCGTTTTGTACACGAAGTGCGTCCAGTTTTTGCCGTAAGCCTCTCTACTTTCTTGCACATGCTATGTGGGTGAAATGATGATACCATGCCAACTTGGAACCTTTCCAGAGTTCATTTCAAATGCTTTTCAATTTCATGGTCTTATAGCTCAAAATAATCAGTAAATGCATGAAAAATAACAAATGAAGTCAGAAAGGGTTGAAAATTGATGACGTGGCTTTGGATGGTGCATTTTGAAAACAAAAAAACAAGGTGGTTCAAATAAGTTCAAAAAAATTGAAATCCCTTTGTAACAGACGAGTTTTTTATGAAACCCTAATACTTCGAAGGAGATTGTCCGTTTTATACACGAAGTGCATCCAGTGTTTTTCGTAAGCCTCTCTACTTTCTTGCACATGCTATGTGGGTGAAATTATGATACCATGCCAACTTGGAACCTTTTCAGAGTTCATTTCAAATGCTTTTCAATTTCATGGTCTTATAGCTCAAAATAATCAGTAAATGCATGAAAAATAACAAATGAAGTCAGAAAGGGTTGTAAATTGATGATGTGGCTTTGAATGGTGCATTTTGAACACAAAAAAACAAGGGGGTTCAAATAAGTTCAAAAAATTGAAATCCCTTTGTAACCAACGAGTTTCCGTATGAAATACTGATACTTCGAAGGAGATTGTCCTCTTTGTACATGAAATGCATCCAGTTTTTGCTGTAAGCCTCTCTACTTTCTTGCACATGCTATGTGGGTGAAATGATGATACCATGCCAACTTGGAACCTTTTCAAAGTTCATTTCAAATGCTTTTCAATTTCATGGTCTTATAGCTCAAAATAAAGAGTAAATGCATGAAAAATAACAAATGAAGTCAGAAAGGGTTGTAAATTGATGATGTGGCGTTGAATGGTGCATTTTGAACACAGAAAAACAAGGGGGTTCAAACAAGTTCAAAAAAAATTGAAATCCCTTTGTAAGAGATGAGTTTCCGTATGAAACCATGATACTTCGAAGGAGATTGTCTGTTTTGTACACGAAGTGCGTCCAGTTTTTGACGTAACCCTCTCTACTTTCTTGCACATGCTATGTGGGTGAAATGATGATACCATGCCAACTTGGAACCTTTTCAGAGTTCATTTCAAATGCTTTTCAATTTCATGGTCTTATAGCTCAAAATAATCAGTAAACGCATGAAAAATAACAAATGAAGTCAGAAAGGGTTGTAAATTGATGATGTGGCTTTGAATGGTGCATTTTGAACACATAAAAACAAGGGGGTTCAAATAAGTTCAAAAAAATTGAAATCCCTTTATAACAGACGTGTTTCCGTATGAAACCCTGATACTTCGAAGGAGATTGTCTGTTTTGTACACGACGTCCATCCAGTTTTTGCTGTAAGCCTCTCTACTTTCTTGCACATGCTATGTGGGTGAAATGATGATACCATGCCAGCTTGGAACCTTTTCAGAGTTCATTTCAAATGTCTTTAAATTTCATGGTCTTATAGCTCAAAATAATCAGTAAATGCATGAAAAATAACAAATGAAGTCAGAAAGGGTTATAAATTGATGATATGGCTTTGAATGGAGCATCTTGAAACACAAAAACAAGGGCTTTCAAATAACTTCAAAAAAGTTGAAATCCCTTTGTAACAGACGAGTTTCCGTATGAAACCCACATACTTCGAAGGAGATTGTCCGTTTTGTACACGAAGTGCATCCAGTTTTTGCCGTAAGCCTCTCTACTTTCTTGCACATGCTATGTCGGTGAAATGATGATATCATGCCAACTTGGAACCTTTTCAGAGTTCATTTCAAATGCTTTTCAATTTCATGCTCGTATAGCTCAAAATAATCAGTAAATGCATGAAAAATAAGAAATGAAGTCAGAAAGGGTTGTAAATTGATGATGTGGCTTTCAATGGTGCATTTTGAACACAGACAAACAAGGGGGTTCAAATAAGTTCAAAAAAATTGAAATCCCTTTGTAACACACGAGTTTCCGTATGAAACCGTGATACTTCGATGGAGATTGTCTGTTTTGTACACGAAGTGCATCCAGTTTTTGCCGTAAGCCTCTATACTTTCTTGCACATGCTATGTGGGTGAAATGATGATACCATGCCAACTTGGAACCTTTCCAGAGTTCATTTCAAATGCTTTTCAATTTCATGGTCTTATAGCTCAAAATAATCAGTAAATGCATGAAAAATAACAAATGAAGTCAGAAAGGGTTGTAAATTGATGATGTGGCGCTGAATGGTGCATTTTGAACACAGAAAAACAAGGGGGTTCAAATAAGTTCAAAAAAATGAAATCCCTTTGTAACAGACGAGTTTCCGTATGAAACCATGATACTTCAAAGGAGATTGTTTGTTTTATACACGAAGTGCATCCAGTTTTTTCCGTAAGCCTCTCTACTTTCTTGCACATGCTATGTGGGTGAAATTATGATACCATGCCAACTTGGAACCTTTTCAGAGTTCATTTCAAATGCTTTTCAATTTCATCGTCTTATAGCTCAAAATAATCAGTAAATGCATGAAAAATAACAAATGAAGTCAAAAAGGGTTGTTAATTGATGATGTGGCTTTGAATGGTGCATTTTGAACACAGAAAAACAAGGGGGTTCAAATAAGTTCAAAAAAATTTAAATCCCTTTGTAACACACGAGTTTCCGTATGAAACCGTGATACTTCGAAGGAGATTGTCTGTTCTGTACACGAAGTGCATCCAGTTTTTGCCGTAAGCCTCTCTACCTTCTTGCACATGCTATGTGGACGAAATGATGATACCATGCGAACTTGGAACCTTTTCAGAGATCATTTCAAATGCTTTTCAATTTCATGGTCTTATTGCTCAAAATATTCAGTAAATGCATGAAAAATAACAAATGAAGTCAGAAAGGGTTGTAAATTGATGATGTGGCGTTGAATGGTGCATTTTGAACACAGAAAAACAAGGGGGTTCAAACAAGTTCAAAAAAAATTGAAATCCCTTTGTAAGAGATGAGTTTCCGTATGAAACCATGATACTTCGAAGGAGATTGTCTGTTTTGTACACGAAGTGCGTCCAGTTTTTGACGTAACCCTCTCTACTTTCTTGCACATGCTATGTGGGTGAAATGATGATACCATGCCAACTTGGAACCTTTTCAGAGTTCATTTCAAATGCTTTTCAATTTCATGGTCTTATAGCTCAAAATAATCAGTAAACGCATGAAAAATAACAAATGAAGTCAGAAAGGGTTGTAAATTGATGATGTGGCTTTGAATGGTGCATTTTGAACACATAAAAACAAGGGGGTTCAAATAAGTTCAAAAAAATTGAAAACCCTTTATAACAGACGTGTTTCCGTATGAAACCCTGATACTTCGAAGGAGATTGTCCGTTTTGTACACGAAGTCCATCCAGTTTTTGCCGTAAGCCTCTCTACTTTCTTGCACATGCTATGTGGGTGAAATGATGATACCATGCCAGCTTGGAACCTTTTCAGAGTTCATTTCAAATGTCTTTAAATTTCATGGTCTTATAGCTCAAAATAATCAGTAAATGCATGAAAAATAACAAATGAAGTCAGAAAGGGTTATAAATTGATGATATGGCTTTGAATGGAGCATCTTGAAACACAAAAACAAGGGCTTTCAAATAACTTCAAAAAAGGTGAAATCCCTTTGTAACAGACGAGTTTCCGTATGAAACCCACATACTTCGAAGGAGATTGTCCGTTTTGTACACGAAGTGCATCCAGTTTTTGCCGTAAGCCTCTCTACTTTCTTGCACATGCTATGTCGGTGAAATGATGATATCATGCCAACTTGGAACCTTTTCAGAGTTCATTTCAAATGCTTTTCAATTTCATGCTCGTATAGCTCAAAATAATCAGTAAATGCATGAAAAATAAGAAATGAAGTCAGAAAGGGTTGTAAATTGATGATGTGGCTTTGAATGGTGCATTTTGAACACAGACAAACAAGGGGGTTCAAATAAGTTCAAAAAAATTGAAATCCCTTTGTAACACACGAGTTTCCGTATGAAACCGTGATACTTCGATGGAGATTGTCTGTTTTGTACACGAAGTGCGTCCTGTTTTTGCCGTAAGCCTCTATACTTTCTTGCACATGCTATGTGGGTGAAATGATGATACCATGCCAACTTGGAACCTTTCCAGAGTTCATTTCAAATGCTTTTCAATTTCATGGTCTTATAGCTCAAAATAATCAGTAAATGCATGAAAAATAACAAATGAAGTCAGAAAGGGTTGTAAATTGATGATGTGGCGCTGAATGGTGCATTTTGAACACAGAAAAACAAGGGGGTTCAAATAAGTTCAAAAAAATTGAAATCCCTTTGTAACAGACGAGTTTCCGTATGAAACCATGATACTTCAAAGGAGATTGTTTGTTTTATACACGAAGTGCATCCAGTTTTTTCCGTAAGCCTCTCTACTTTCTTGCACATGCTATGTGGGTGAAATGATGATACCATGCCAACTTGGAACCTTTTCAGAGTTCATTTCAAATGCTTTTCAATTTCATCGTCTTGTAGCTCAAAATAATCAGTAAATGCATGAAAAATAACAAATGAAGTCAAAAAGGGTTGTTAATTGATGATGTGGCTTTGAATGGTGCATTTTGAACACAGAAAAACAAGGGGGTCCAAATAAGTTCAAAAAAATTTAAATCCCTTTGTAACACACGAGTTTCCGTATGAAACCGTGATACTTCGAAGGAGATTGTCTGTTCTGTACACGAAGTGCATTCAGTTTTTGCCGTAAGCCTCTCTACCTTCTTGCACATGCTATGTGGACGAAATGATGATACCATGCGAACTTGGAACCTTTTCAGAGTTCATTTCAAATGCTTTTCAATTTCATGGTCTTATTGCTCAAAATATTCAGTAAATGCATGGAAAAAAACAAATGAAGTCAGAAAGGGTTGTAAATTGATGATTTGGATTTGAATGGTGCATTTTTATCACAGGAAAACAAGGGGGGATCAAATAAGTTCAAAAAAATTGAAATCCCATTGTAACAAACGATTTTCCGTATGAAACCGTGATACTTCGAAGGAGATTGTCTGTTTCGTACACGAAGTGCATCCAGTTTTTGCCGTAAGCCTCTCTACTTTCTTGCGCATGCTATGTGGATGAAATGATGATACCATGCCAACTTGGAACCTTTCCAGAGTTCATTTCAAATGCTATTCAATTTCATGGTCTTATAGCTCAAAATAATGAGTAAATGCATGAAAAATAACAAATGAAGTCAGAAAGGGTTGTAAATTGATGATGTGGCTTTGAATGCTGCATTTTGAAGACAAAAATTCAAGGGGGTTCAAATAAGTTCAAAAAATTGAAATCCCTTTGTAACCGACGAGTTTCCGTATGAAATCCAGATACTTCGAAGGAGATTGTCCGTTTTGTACACGAAGTGCGTCCAGTTTTTGCCGTAAGCCTCTCTACTTTCTTGCACATGCTATGTGGGTGAAATGATGATACCATGCCAACTTGGAACCTTTTCAGAGTTCATTTCAAATGCTTTTCAATTTCATGGTCTTATAGCTCAAAATAATCAGTAAATGCATGAAAAATAACAAATGAAGTCAGAAAGGGTTGTAAATTGATGACGTGGCTTGGAATGGTGCATTTTGAAAACAGAAAAACAAGGTGGTTCAAATAAGTTCAAAAAAATTGAAATCCCTTTGTAACAGACGAGTTTCTTTATGAAACCCTGATACTTCGAAGGAGATTGTCCGTTTTATACACGAAGTGCATCCAGTGTTTTCCGTAAGCCTCTCTACTTTCTCGCACATGCTATGTGGGTGAAATGATGATACCATGCCAACTTGGAACCTTTTTCAGAGTTCATTTCAAATGCTTTTCAATTTCACGGTCTTATAGCTCAAAATAATCAGTAAATGCATGAAAAATAACAAATGAAGTCAGAAAGGGTTGTAAATTGATGATGTGGCTTTGAATGGTGCATTTTGAACACAGAAAAACAATGGGGTTCAAATAAGTTTAAAAAAAGTGAAATCCCTTTGTAACAGACGAGTTTCCGTATGAAACCCTGATACTTCGAAGGAGATTGTCTGTTTTGTACACGAAGTGCATCCAGTTTTTGCCGTAAGCCTATCTACTTTCTTGCACATGTTATGTGGGTGAAATGATGATACCATGCCAACATGGAACCTTTTCAGAGTTCATTTCAAATGCTTTTCAATTTCATGGTCTTATAGATCAAAATAATCAGTAAATGCATGAAAAATAACAAATGAAGTCAGAAAGGGTTGTAAATTGATGATGTTGCTTTGAATAGTGCATTTTGAACACAGAAAAACAAGGGGGTTCAAATAAGTTCAAAAAATTGAAATCCCTTTGTAAGAGACGAGTTTCCGAATGAAACCCTGATACTTCGAAGGAGATTGTCCGTTTTGTACACGAAATGCATCCAGTTTTTGCCGTAAGCCTCTCTACCTTCTTGCACATGCTATGTGGGTGAAATGATGATACCATGCCAACTTGGAACCTTTTAAGAGTTCATTTCAAATGCTTTTCAATTTCATGGTCTTATAGCTTAAAATAATCAGTAAATGCATAAAAAATAACAGCTAGAGTCAGAAGGGCTTGTAAATTGATGATGTGGCGTTGAATGGTGCATTTTGAACACAGAATAACAAGGGGGTTCAAATAAGTTCAAAAAAATAGAAATCCCTTTGGAACAGACGAGTTTCCGTATGAAACCATGATACTTCGAAGGAGATTGTCTGTTTTGTACACGAAGTGCATCCAGTTTTATCCGTAAGCCTCTCTACTTTTTTGCACATGCTATGTGGGTGAAATGATGATACCATGCCAACTTGGAACCTTTTCAGAGTTCATTTCAAATGCTTTTCAATTTCATGGTCTTATAGCTCAAAATAATCAGTAAATGCATGAAAAATAACAAAAGAAGTCATAAAGGGTTGTAAATTGATGATGTGGCTTTGAATGGTGCATTTTGAACACAGAAAAACAAGGGGGTTCAAATAATTTCAAAAAAATTGAAATCCCTTTGAAACAGACGAGTTTCCGTATGAAACCGTGATACTTCGAAGGAGATTGTCAGTTTTGTACACGAAGTGCATCCAGTTTTTTCCGTAAGACTCTCTACTTTCTTGCACATGCTATGTGGGTGAAATGATGATACCATGCCAACTTGGAAACTTTTCAGAGTTCATTTCAAATGCTTTTCAATTTCATGGTCTTATAGCTCAAAATAATCAGTAAATGCATGAAAAATAACCAAATGAAGTCAGAAAGGGTTGTAAATTGATGACGTGGCTTTGAATGGTGCATTTTGAACACAGAAAAAAAAGGGGGTTCAAATAAGTTCAAAAAATTGAAATCCCTTTGTAACACACGAGTTTTCGTATGAAACCGTGATACTTCGAAGGAGATTGTCCGTTTTGTACACGAAGTGCATCCAGTTTTTGCCGTAAGCCTCTCTACTTTCTTGCACATGCTATGTGGGTGAAATGATGATACCATGCCAACTTGGAACCTTTTCAGAGTTCATTTGAAATGCTTTTCAATTTCATGGTCTTATAGTTCAAAATAATCAGTAAATGCATGAAAAATAAAAAATGTAGTCAGAAAGGGTTGTAAATTGATGATGTGGCTTTGAATGGTGCATTTTGAACACAGAAAAACAAGGGGGTTCAAATAAGTTCAAAAAAATTGAAATCCCTTTGTAACAGACGAGTTTCCATATGAAACCCTGATACTTCGAAGGAGATTGTCTGTTTTGTACACGAAGTGCATCCAGTTTTTTCCGTAAGCCTATCTACTTTCTTGCACATGCTATGTGGGTGAAATGATGATACCATGCCAACTTGGAACCTTTTCAGAGTTCATTTCAAATGCTTTTCAATTTCATGGTCTTATAGCTCAAAATAATCAGTAAATGCATGAAAAATAACAAATGAAGTCACAAAGGGTTGTAAATTGATGATGTTGCTTTGAATGGTGCATTTTGAACACAAAAAAACAAGGGGGTTCAAATAAGTTCGTAAAATTAAAATCCCTTTGTAAGAGACGAGTTTCCGAATGAGACCCTGATACTTCGAAGGAGATTGTCCGTTTTGTACACGAAGTGCATCCAGTTTTTGTCGTAAGCCTCTCTACCTTCTTGCACATGCTATGTGGGTGAAATGATGATACCATGCCAACTTGGAACCTTTTAAGAGTTCTTTTCAAATGCTTTTCAATTTCATGGTCTTGTAGCTCAAAATAATCAGTAAATGCATGAAAAATAACAACTGAAGTCAGAAGGGCTTGTAAATTGATGATGTGGCGTTGAATGGTGCATTTTGAACACAGAATAACAAGGGGGTTCAAATAAGTTCAAAAAAATAGAAATCCCTTTGGAACAGACGAGTTTCCGTATGAAACCATGATACTTCGAAGGAGATTGTCTGTTTTGTACACGAAGTGCATCCAGTTTTTTCCGTAAGCCTCTCTACTTTCTTGCACATGCTATGTGGGTGAAATGATGATACCATGCCAACTTGGAACCTTTTCAGAGTTCATTTGAAATGCTTTTCAATTTCATGGTCTTATAGTTCAAAATAATCAGTAAATGCATGAAAAATAACAAAAGAAGTCATAAAGGGTTGTAAATTGATGATGTGGCTTTGAATGGTGCATTTTGAACACAGAAAAACAAGGGGGTTCAGATAATTTCAAAAAAATTGAAACCCCTTTGTAACAGACGAGTTTCTTTATGAAACCCTGATACTTCGAAGGAGGTTGTCTGTTTTGTACACGAAGTGCATCCAGTTTTTGCCGTAAGCCTCTCTACTTTCTTGCACATGCTATGTGGATGAAATAATGATACCATGCCAACTTGGAACCTTTTCAGAGTTCATTTCAAATGCTTTTCAATTTCATGGTCTTATAGCTCAAAATAATCAGTAAATGCATGAAAAATAACAAATGAAGTCAGGAAGGGTTGTAAATTGATGATGTGGCTTTGAATGGTGCATTTTGAACACATAAAAACAAGGGGGTTCAAATTAGTTCAAAAAAATTGAAATCCCTTTGTAATAGACGAGTTTCCGTATGAAACCCTGATACGTCAAAGGACATTGTCCGTTTTGTACACGAAGTGCATCCAGTTTTTGCCGTATGCCTCTCAACTTGGAATCTTTTCAGAGTTCATTTCAAATGCTTTTCAATTTCATGGTCTTATAGCTGAAAATAATCAATAAATGCATGAAAAATAACAAATGAAGTCAGAAAGGTTGTAAATTGCTGATGTGGCCTTGAATGGTGCATTTTGAACACAGAAAAACAAGGGGGTTCAAATAATTTCAAAAAAATTGAAATCCCTTTGAAACAGACGAGTTTCCGTATGAAACCGTGATACTTCGAAGGAGATTGTCCGTTTTGTACACGAAGTGCATCCAGTTTTTTCCGTAACCCTCTCTACTTTCTTGCACATGCTATGTGGGTGAAATGATGATACCATGCCAACTTGGAACCTTTCCAGAGTTCATTTCAAATGCTATTCAATTTCATGGTCTTATAGCTCAAAATAATGAGTAAATGCATGAAAAATAACAAATGAAGTCAGAAAGGGTTGTAAATTGATGATGTGGCTTTGAATGCTGCATTTTGAAGACAAAAATTCAAGGGGGTTCAAATAAGTTCAAAAAATTGAAATCCCTTTGTAACCGACGAGTTTCCGTATGAAATCCAGATACTTCGAAGGAGATTGTCCGTTTTGTACACGAAGTGCGTCCAGTTTTTGCCGTAAGCCTCTCTACTTTCTTGCACATGCTATGTGGGTGAAATGATGATACCATGCCAACTTGGAACCTTTTCAGAGTTCATTTCAAATGCTTTTCAATTTCATGGTCTTATAGCTCAAAATAATCAGTAAATGCATGAAAAATAACAAATGAAGTCAGAAAGGGTTGTAAATTGATGACGTGGCTTGGAATGGTGCATTTTGAAAACAGAAAAACAAGGTGGTTCAAATAAGTTCAAAAAAATTGAAATCCCTTTGTAACAGACGAGTTTCTTTATGAAACCCTGATACTTCGAAGGAGATTGTCCGTTTTATACACGAAGTGCATCCAGTGTTTTCCGTAAGCCTCTCTACTTTCTCGCACATGCTATGTGGGTGAAATGATGATACCATGCCAACTTGGAACCTTTTTCAGAGTTCATTTCAAATGCTTTTCAATTTCACGGTCTTATAGCTCAAAATAATCAGTAAATGCATGAAAAATAACAAATGAAGTCAGAAAGGGTTGTAAATTGATGATGTGGCTTTGAATGGTGCATTTTGAACACAGAAAAACAATGGGGTTCAAATAAGTTTAAAAAAAGTGAAATCCCTTTGTAACAGACGAGTTTCCGTATGAAACCCTGATACTTCGAAGGAGATTGTCTGTTTTGTACACGAAGTGCATCCAGTTTTTGCCGTAAGCCTATCTACTTTCTTGCACATGTTATGTGGGTGAAATGATGATACCATGCCAACATGGAACCTTTTCAGAGTTCATTTCAAATGCTTTTCAATTTCATGGTCTTATAGATCAAAATAATCAGTAAATGCATGAAAAATAACAAATGAAGTCAGAAAGGGTTGTAAATTGATGATGTTGCTTTGAATAGTGCATTTTGAACACAGAAAAACAAGGGGGTTCAAATAAGTTCAAAAAATTGAAATCCCTTTGTAAGAGACGAGTTTCCGAATGAAACCCTGATACTTCGAAGGAGATTGTCCGTTTTGTACACGAAATGCATCCAGTTTTTGCCGTAAGCCTCTCTACCTTCTTGCACATGCTATGTGGGTGAAATGATGATACCATGCCAACTTGGAACCTTTTAAGAGTTCATTTCAAATGCTTTTCAATTTCATGGTCTTATAGCTTAAAATAATCAGTAAATGCATAAAAAATAACAGCTAGAGTCAGAAGGGCTTGTAAATTGATGATGTGGCGTTGAATGGTGCATTTTGAACACAGAATAACAAGGGGGTTCAAATAAGTTCAAAAAAATAGAAATCCCTTTGGAACAGACGAGTTTCCGTATGAAACCATGATACTTCGAAGGAGATTGTCTGTTTTGTACACGAAGTGCATCCAGTTTTATCCGTAAGCCTCTCTACTTTTTTGCACATGCTATGTGGGTGAAATGATGATACCATGCCAACTTGGAACCTTTTCAGAGTTCATTTCAAATGCTTTTCAATTTCATGGTCTTATAGCTCAAAATAATCAGTAAATGCATGAAAAATAACAAAAGAAGTCATAAAGGGTTGTAAATTGATGATGTGGCTTTGAATGGTGCATTTTGAACACAGAAAAACAAGGGGGTTCAAATAATTTCAAAAAAATTGAAATCCCTTTGAAACAGACGAGTTTCCGTATGAAACCGTGATACTTCGAAGGAGATTGTCAGTTTTGTACACGAAGTGCATCCAGTTTTTTCCGTAAGACTCTCTACTTTCTTGCACATGCTATGTGGGTGAAATGATGATACCATGCCAACTTGGAAACTTTTCAGAGTTCATTTCAAATGCTTTTCAATTTCATGGTCTTATAGCTCAAAATAATCAGTAAATGCATGAAAAATAACCAAATGAAGTCAGAAAGGGTTGTAAATTGATGACGTGGCTTTGAATGGTGCATTTTGAACACAGAAAAAAAAGGGGGTTCAAATAAGTTCAAAAAATTGAAATCCCTTTGTAACACACGAGTTTTCGTATGAAACCGTGATACTTCGAAGGAGATTGTCCGTTTTGTACACGAAGTGCATCCAGTTTTTGCCGTAAGCCTCTCTACTTTCTTGCACATGCTATGTGGGTGAAATGATGATACCATGCCAACTTGGAACCTTTTCAGAGTTCATTTGAAATGCTTTTCAATTTCATGGTCTTATAGTTCAAAATAATCAGTAAATGCATGAAAAATAAAAAATGTAGTCAGAAAGGGTTGTAAATTGATGATGTGGCTTTGAATGGTGCATTTTGAACACAGAAAAACAAGGGGGTTCAAATAAGTTCAAAAAAATTGAAATCCCTTTGTAACAGACGAGTTTCCATATGAAACCCTGATACTTCGAAGGAGATTGTCTGTTTTGTACACGAAGTGCATCCAGTTTTTTCCGTAAGCCTATCTACTTTCTTGCACATGCTATGTGGGTGAAATGATGATACCATGCCAACTTGGAACCTTTTCAGAGTTCATTTCAAATGCTTTTCAATTTCATGGTCTTATAGCTCAAAATAATCAGTAAATGCATGAAAAATAACAAATGAAGTCACAAAGGGTTGTAAATTGATGATGTTGCTTTGAATGGTGCATTTTGAACACAAAAAAACAAGGGGGTTCAAATAAGTTCGTAAAATTAAAATCCCTTTGTAAGAGACGAGTTTCCGAATGAGACCCTGATACTTCGAAGGAGATTGTCCGTTTTGTACACGAAGTGCATCCAGTTTTTGTCGTAAGCCTCTCTACCTTCTTGCACATGCTATGTGGGTGAAATGATGATACCATGCCAACTTGGAACCTTTTAAGAGTTCTTTTCAAATGCTTTTCAATTTCATGGTCTTGTAGCTCAAAATAATCAGTAAATGCATGAAAAATAACAACTGAAGTCAGAAGGGCTTGTAAATTGATGATGTGGCGTTGAATGGTGCATTTTGAACACAGAATAACAAGGGGGTTCAAATAAGTTCAAAAAAATAGAAATCCCTTTGGAACAGACGAGTTTCCGTATGAAACCATGATACTTCGAAGGAGATTGTCTGTTTTGTACACGAAGTGCATCCAGTTTTTTCCGTAAGCCTCTCTACTTTCTTGCACATGCTATGTGGGTGAAATGATGATACCATGCCAACTTGGAACCTTTTCAGAGTTCATTTGAAATGCTTTTCAATTTCATGGTCTTATAGTTCAAAATAATCAGTAAATGCATGAAAAATAACAAAAGAAGTCATAAAGGGTTGTAAATTGATGATGTGGCTTTGAATGGTGCATTTTGAACACAGAAAAACAAGGGGGTTCAGATAATTTCAAAAAAATTGAAACCCCTTTGTAACAGACGAGTTTCTTTATGAAACCCTGATACTTCGAAGGAGATTGTCTGTTTTGTACACGAAGTGCATCCAGTTTTTGCCGTAAGCCTCTCTACTTTCTTGCACATGCTATGTGGATGAAATAATGATACCATGCCAACTTGGAACCTTTTCAGAGTTCATTTCAAATGCTTTTCAATTTCATGGTCTTATAGCTCAAAATAATCAGTAAATGCATGAAAAATAACAAATGAAGTCAGGAAGGGTTGTAAATTGATGATGTGGCTTTGAATGGTGCATTTTGAACACATAAAAACAAGGGGGTTCAAATTAGTTCAAAAAAATTGAAATCCCTTTGTAATAGACGAGTTTCCGTATGAAACCCTGATACGTCGAAGGACATTGTCCGTTTTGTACACGAAGTGCATCCAGTTTTTGCCGTATGCCTCTCAACTTGGAATCTTTTCAGAGTTCATTTCAAATGCTTTTCAATTTCATGGTCTTATAGCTGAAAATAATCAATAAATGCATGAAAAATAACAAATGAAGTCAGAAAGGGTTGTAAATTGCTGATGTGGCCTTGAATGGTGCATTTTGAACACAGAAAAACAAGGGGGTTCAAATAATTTCAAAAAAATTGAAATCCCTTTGAAACAGACGAGTTTTCGTATGAAACCGTGATACTTCGAAGGAGATTGTCCGTTTTGTACACGAAGTGCATCCAGTTTTTTCCGTAAGCCTCTCTACTTTCTTGCACATGCTATGTGGGTGAAATGATGATACCATGCCAACTTGGAACCTTTTCAGAGTTCATTTCAAATGCTTTTCAATTTCATGGTCTTATAGTTCAAAATAATCTGTAAATGCATGAAAAATAACAAATGAAGTCAGAAAGGGTTGTAAATTGATGATGTGGCTTTGAATGGTGCATTTTGAACACAGAAAAACAAGGGGGTTCAAATAAGTTCAAAAAAATTGAAATCCCTTTGTAACAGACGAGTTTCCATATGAAACCCTGATACTTCGAAGGAGATTGTCTGTTTTGTACACGAAGTGCATCCAGTTTTTTCCGTAAGCCTATCTACTTTCTTGCACATGCTATGTGGGTGAAATGATGATACCATGCCAACTTGGAACCTTTTCAGAGTTCATTTCAAATGCTTTTCAATTTCATGGTCTTATAGCTCAAAATAATCAGTAAATGCATGAAAAATAACAAATGAAGTCAAAAAGGATTGTAAATTGATGATGTTGCTTTGAATGGTGCATTTTGAACACAAAAAAACAAGGGGGTTCAAATAAGTTCGTAAAATTAAAATCCCTTTGTAAGAGACGAGTTTCCGAATGAAACCCTGATACTTCGAAGGAGATTGTCCGTTTTGTACACGAAGTGCATCCAGTTTTTGTCGTAAGCCTCTCTACCTTCTTGCACATGCTATGTGGGTGAAATGATGATACCATGCCAACTTGGAACCTTTTAAGAGTTCTTTTCAAATGCTTTTCAATTTCATGGTCTTGTAGCTCAAAATAATCAGTAAATGCATGAAAAATAACAACTGAAGTCAGAAGGGCCTGTAAATTGATGATGTGGCGTTGAATGGTGCATTTTGAACACAGAATAACAAGGGGGTTCAAATAAGTTCAAAAAAATAGAAATCCCTTTGGAACAGACGAGTTTTCGTATGAAACCATGATACTTCGAAGGAGATTGTCTGTTTTGTACACGAAGTGCATCCAGTTTTTTCCGTAAGCCTCTCTACTTTCTTGCACATGCTATGTGGGTGAAATGATGATACCATGCCAACTTGGAACCTTTTCAGAGTTCATTTCAAATGCTTTTCAATTTCATGGTCTTATAGCTCAAAATAATCAGTAAATGCATGAAAAATAACAAAAGAAGTCATAAAGGGTTGTAAATTGATGATGTGGCTTTGAATGGTGCATTTTGAACACAGAAAAACAAGGGGGTTCAAATAATTTCAAAAAAATTGAAATCCCTTTGTAACAGACGAGTTTCCGTCTGAAACCCTGATACTTCGAAGGAGATTGTCTGTTTTGTACACGAAGTGCATCCAGTTTTTGCCGTAAGCCTCTCTACTTTCTTGCACATGCTATCTGGTTGAAATGATGATACCATGCCAACTTGGAACCTTTTCAAAGTTCATTTCAAATGCTTTTCAATTTCATGGTCTTATAGCTCAAAATAATCACTAAATGCATGAAAAATAACAAATGAAGTCAGAAAGGGTTGTAAATTGATGATGTGGCTTTGAATGGTGTATTTTGAACACAGAAAAACAAGGGGGTTCAAATAAGTTCAAAAAATTGAAATGCCTTTGTAACACACGAGTTTTCGTATGAAACCGTGATACTTCGAAGGAGATTGTCCGTTTTGTACACGAAGTGCATCCAGTTTTTGCCGATAGCCTCTCTACTTTCTTGCACATGCTATCTGGGTGAAATGATGATACCATGCCAACATGGAACCTTTCAGAGTTCATTTCAAATGCTTTTCAATTTCATGGTCTTATAGCTCAAAATAATCAGTAAATGCATGAAAAAAAAACAAATGAAGTTAGAAAGGGTTGTAAATTGATGATGTGGCGTTGAATGGTGCATTTTGAACACAGAAAAACAAGGGGGTTCAAATAAGTTCAAAAAAATTGAAATCCCTTTGTAAAAGACGAGTTTCCGTATGAAACCATGATACTTCGAAGGAGATTGTCTGTTTTGTACACAAAGTGCATCCAGTTTTTGCCGTAAGCCTCTCTACTTTCTTGCACATGCTATGTGGATGAAATAATGATACCATGCCAACTTGGAACCTTTTCAGAGTTCATTTCAAATGCTTTTCAATTTCATGGTCTTATAGCTCAAAATAATCAGTAAATGCATGAAAAATAACAAATGAAGTCAGGAAGGGTTGTAAATTGATGATGTGGCTTTGAATGGTGCATTTTGAACACATAAAAACAAGGGGGTTCAAATTAGTTCAAAAAAATTGAAATCCCTTTGTAATAGACGAGTTTCCGTATGAAACCCTGATACGTCGAAGGACATTGTCCGTTTTGTACACGAATTGCATCCAGTTTTTGCCGTATGCCTCTCAACATGGAATCTTTTCAGAGTTCATTTGAAATGCTTTTCAATTTCATGGTCTTATAGCTAAAAATAATCAATAAATGCATGAAAAATAACAAATGAAGTCAGAAAGGGTTGTAAATTGCTGATGTGGCCTTGAATGGTGCATTTTGAACACAGAAAAACAAGGGGGTTCAAATAAGTTCAAAAAAATTGAAATCCCTTTGTAAGAGACGAGTTTCCGTATGAAACCCTGATACTTCGAAGGAGATTGTTTGTTTTGTACACGAAGTGCATCCAGTTTTTGCCGTAAGCCTCTCTACTTTCTTGCACATGCTATGTGGGTGAAATGATGATACCATGCCAACTTGGAATATTTTCAGAGTTCATTTCAAATGCTTTTCAATTTCATGGTCTTATAGCTCAAAATAATCAGTAAATGCATGAAAAATAACAAATGAAGTCAGAAAGGGTTGTAAATTGATGATGTGGCTTTGAATGGTGCATTTTGAACACAGAATAACAAGGGGTTACAAAAAAGTTCAACAAAATTGAAATCCCTTGGCAACAGACGAGTTTCCGTATGAAACCCTGATACTTCGAAGGAGATTGTCTGTTTTGTAAACGAAGTGCATCCAGTTTTTGCCGTAAGCCTCTCTACTTTCTTGCACATGCTATGTGGGTGAAATGATGATACCATGCCAACTTGGAACCTTTTCAGAGTTCATTTCAAATTCTTTTCAATTTCATGGTCTTCTAGCTCAAAATAATGAGTAAATGCATGAAAAATAACAAATGAAGTCAGAAAGGGTTGTAAATTGCTGATGTGGCTTTGAATGGTGCATTTTGAATACATAAAAACAAGGGGATTCCAATAAGTTCAACAAAAATGAAATCCCTTTGTAACAGACGAGTTTCCGTATGAAACCTTGATACTTCGAAGGAGATTGTCCGTTTTTTACACGAAGTGCATCCAGTTTTTTCCGTAAGCCTCTCTACTTTCTTGCACATGCTATGTGGGTGAAATGATGCTACCATGCCATCTTGGAACATTTTCAGAGTTCATTTCAAATGCTTTTCAATTTCATGGTCTTATAGTTCAAAATAATCAGTAAATGCATGAAAAATAACAAAAGAAGTCATAAAGGGTTGTAAATTGATGATGTGGCTTTGAATGGTGCATTTTGAACACAGAAAAACATGGGGGTTCAAATAATTTCAAAAAAATTGAAATCCCTTTGTAACAGACGAGTTTCCGTCTGAAACCCTGATACTTCGAAGGAGATTGTCTGTTTTGTACACGAAGTGCATCCAGTTTTTGCCGTAAGCCTCTCTACTTTCTTGCACATGCTATCTGGGTGAAATGATGATACCATGCCAACTTGGAACCTTTTCAAAGTTCATTTCAAATGCTTTTCAATTTCATGGTCTTATAGCTCAAAATAATCACTAAATGCATGAAAAATAACAAATGAAGTCAGAAAGGGTTGTAAATTAATGATGTGGCTTTGAATGGTGTATTTTGAACACAGAAAAACAAGGGGGTTCAAATAAGTTCAAAAAATTGAAATCCCTTTGTAACACACGAGTTTTCGTATGAAACCGTGATACTTCGAAGGAGATTGTCCGTTTTCTACACGAAGTGCATCCAGTTTTTGCCGATAGCCTCTCTACTTTCTTGCACATGCTATGTGGGTGAAATGATGATACCATGCCAACTTGGAACCTTTTCAGAGTTCATTTCAAATGCTTTTCAATTTCATGGTCTTATAGCTCAAAATAATCAGTAAATGCATGAAAAAAAACAAATGAAGTTAGAAAGGGTTGTAAATTGATGATGTGGCGTTGAATGGTGCATTTTGAACACAGAAAAACAAGGGGGTTCAAATAAGTTCAAAAAAATTGAAATCCCTTTGTAAAAGACGAGTTTCCGTATGAAACCATGATACTTCGAAGGAGATTGTCTGTTTTGTACACGAAGTGCATCCAGTTTTTTTCCGTAAGCCTCTCTACTTTCTTGCACATGCTATGTGGGTGAAATGATGATACCATGCCAACTTGGAACCTTTTCAGAGTTCAGTTCAAATGCTTTTCAATTTCATGGTCTTCTAGCTCAAAATAATCAGTAAATGCATGAAAAATAACAAATGAAGTCAGAAAGGGTTGGAAACTGATGATGTGGTTTTGAATGGTGCATTTTGAACACAGAAAAACAAGGGGGTTCTAATAATTTCAGAAAAATTGAAACCACTTTGTAACAGACGAGTTTCTTTATGAAACCCTGATACTTCGAAGGAGATTGTCTGTTTTGTACACGAAGTGCATCCAGTTTTTGCCGTAAGCCTCTCTACTTTCTTGCACATGCTATGTGGATGAAATAATGATACCATGCCAACTTGGAACCTTTTCAGAGTTCATTTCAAATGCTTTTCAATTTCATGGTCTTATAGCTCAAAATAATCAGTAAATGCATGAAAAATAACAATGAAGTCAGGAAGGGTTGTAAATTGATGATGTGGCTTTGAATGGTGCATTTTGAACACATAAAAACAAGGGGGTTCAAATTAGTTCAAAAAAATTGAAATCCCTTTGTAATAGACGAGTTTCCGTATGAAACCCTGGTACGTCGAAGGACATTGTCCGTTTTGTACACGAAGTGCATCCAGTTTTTGCCGTATGCCTCTCAACTTGGAATCTTTTCAGAGTTCATTTCAAATGCTTTTCAATTTCATGGTCTTATAGCTGAAAATAATCAATAAATGCATGAAAAATAACAAATGAAGTCAGAAAGGGTTGTAAATTGCTGATGTGGCCTTGAATGGTGCATTTTGAACACAGAAAAACAAGGGGGTTCAAATAATTTCAAAAAAATTGAAATCCCTTTGAAACAGACGAGTTTCCGTATGAAACCGTGATACTTCGAAGGAGATTGTCCGTTTTGTACACGAAGTGCATCCAATTTTTTCCGTAAGCCTCTCTACTTTCTTGCACATGCTATGTGGGTGAATGATGATACCATGCCAACTTGGAACCTTTTCAGAGTTCATTTCAAATGCTTTTCAATTTCATGGTCTTATAGTTCAAAATAATCAGTAAATGCATGAAAAATAACAAATGAAGTCAGAAAGGGTTGTAAATTGATGATGTGGCTTTGAATGGTGCATTTTGAACACAGAAAAACAAGGGGGTTCAAATAAGTTCAAAAAAATTGAAATCCCTTTGTAACAGACGAGTTTCCATATGAAACCCTGATACTTCGAAGGAGATTGTCTGTTTTGTACACGAAGTGCATCCAGTTTTTTCCGTAAGCCTATCTACTTTCTTGCACATGCTATGTGGGTGAAATGATGATACCATGCCAACTTGGAACCTTTTCAGAGTTCATTTCAAATGCTTTTCAATTTCATGGTCTTATAGCTCAAAATAATCAGTAAATGCATGAAAAATAACAAATGAAGTCACAAAGGGTTGTAAATTGATGATGTTGCTTTGAATGGTGCATTTTGAACACAAAAAAACAAGGGGGTTCGAATAAGTTCGTAAAATTAAAATCCCTTTGTAAGAGACGAGTTTCCGAATGAAACCCTGATACTTCGAAGGAGATTGTCCGTTTTGTACACGAAGTGCATCCAGTTTTTGTCGTAAGCCTCTCTACCTTCTTGCACATGCTATGTGGGTGAAATGATGATACCATGCCAACTTGGAACCTTTTAAGAGTTCTTTTCAAATGCTTTTCAATTTCATGGTCTTGTAGCTCAAAATAATCAGTAAATGCATGAAAAATAACAACTGAAGTCATAAGGGCTTGTAAATTGATGATGTGGCGTTGAATGGTGCATTTTGAACACAGAATAACAAGGGGGTTCAAATAAGTTCAAAAAAATAGAAATCCCTTTGGAACAGACGAGTTTCCGTATGAAACCATGATACTTCGAAGGAGATTGTCTGTTTTGTACACGAAGTGCATCCAGTTTTTTCCGTAAGCTTCTCTACTTTTTTGCACATGCTATGTGGGTGAAATGATGATACCATGCCAACTTGGAACCTTTTCAGAGTTCATTTCAAATGCTTTTCAATGTCATGGTCTTATAGCTCAAAATAATCAGTAAATGCATGAAAAATAACAAAAGAAGTCATAAAGGGTTGTAAATTGATGATGTGGCTTTGAATGGTGCATTTTGAACACAGAAAAACAAGGGGGTTCAAATAATTTCAAAAAAATTGAAATCCCTTTGTAACAGACGAGTTTCCGTCTGAAACCCTGATACTTCGAAGGAGATTGTCTGTTTTGTACACGAAGTGCATCTAGTTTTTGCCGTAAGCCTCTCTACTTTCTTGCACATGCTATCTGGGTGAAATGATGATACCATGCCAACTTGGAACCTTTTCAAAGTTCATTTCAAATGCTTTTCAATTTCATGGTCTTATAGCTCAAAATAATCACTAAATGCATGAAAAATAACACATGAAGTCAGAAAGGGTTGTAAATTGATGATGTGGCTTTGAATGGTGTATTTTGAACACAGACAAACAAGGGGGTTCAAATAAGTTCAAAAAATTGAAATGCCTTTGTAACACACGAGTTTTCGTATGAAACCGTGATACTTCGAAGGAGATTGTCCGTTTTGTACACGAAGTGCATCCAGTTTTTGCCGATAGCCTCTCTACTTTCTTGCACATGCTATCTGGGTGAAATGATGATAGCATGCCAACTTGGAACCTTTCAGAGTTCATTTCAAATGCTTTTCAATTTCATGGTCTTATAGCTCAAAATAATCAGTAAATGCATGAAAAAAAAACAAATGAAGTTAGAAAGGGTTGTAAATTGATGATGTGGCGTTGAATGGTGCATTTTGAACACAGAAAAACAAGGGGGTTCAAATAATTTCAAAAAAATTGAAATCCCTTTGTAAAAGACGAGTTTCCGTATGAAACCATGATACTTCGAAGGAGATTGTCTGTTTTGTACACAAAGTGCATCCAGTTTTTGCCGTAAGCCTCTCTACTTTCTTGCACATGCTATGTGGATGAAATAATGATACCATGCCAACTTGGAACCTTTTCAGAGTTCATTTCAAATGCTTTTCAATTTCATGGTCTTATAGCTCAAAATAATCAGTAAATGCATGAAAAATAACAAATGAAGTCAGGAAGGCTTGTAAATTGATGATGTGGCTTTGAATGGTGCATTTTGAACACATAAAAACAAGGGGGTTCAAATTAGTTCAAAAAAATTGAAATCCCTTTGTAATAGACGAGTTTCCGTATGAAACCCTGATACGTCGAAGGACATTGTCCGTTTTGTACACGAATTGCATCCAGTTTTTGCCGTATGCCTCTCAACATGGAATCTTTTCAGAGTTCATTTCAAATGCTTTTCAATTTCATGGTCTTATAGCTAAAAATAATCAATAAATGCATGAAAAATAACAAATGAAGTCAGAAAGGGTTGTAAATTGCTGATGTGGCCTTGAATGGTGCATTTTGAACACAGAAAAACAAGGGGGTTCAAATAAGTTCAAAAAAATTGAAATCCCTTTGTAAGAGACGAGTTTCCGTATGAAACCCTGATACTTCGAAGGAGATTGTTTGTTTTGTACACGAAGTGCATCCAGTTTTTGCCGTAAGCCTCTCTACTTTCTTGCACATGCTATGTGGGTGAAATGATGATACCATGCCAACTTGGAATATTTTCAGAGTTCATTTCAAATGCTTTTCAATTTCATGGTCTTATAGCTCAAAATAATCAGTAAATGCATGAAAAATAACAAATGAAGTCAGAAAGGGTTGTAAATTGATGATGTGGCTTTGAATGGTGCATTTTGAACACAGAATAACAAGGGGTTACAAAAAAGTTCAACAAAATTGAAATCCCTTGGCAACAGACGAGTTTCCGTATGAAACCCTGATACTTCGAAGGAGATTGTCTGTTTTGTAAACGAAGTGCATCCAGTTTTTGCCGTAAGCCTCTCTACTTTCTTGCACATGCTATGTGGGTGAAATGATGATACCATGCCAACTTGGAACCTTTTCAGAGTTCATTTCAAATTCTTTTCAATTTCATGGTCTTGTAGCTCAAAATAATGAGTAAATGCATGAAAAATAACAAATGAAGTCAGAAAGGGTTGTAAATTGATGATGTGGCTTTGAATGGTGCATTTTGAATACATAAAAACAAGGGGATTCCAATAAGTTCAACAAAAATGAAATCCCTTTGTAACAGACGAGTTTCCGTATGAAACCTTGATACTTCGAAGGAGATTGTCCGTTTTTTACACGAAGTGCATCCAGTTTTTTCCGTAAGCCTCTCTACTTTCTTGCACATGCTATGTGGGTGAAATGATGCTACCATGCCAACTTGGAACATTTTCAGAGTTCATTTCAAATGCTTTTCAATTTCATGGTCTTATAGCTCCAAATAATCAGTAAATGCATGAAAAATAACAAATGAAGTCAGAAAGGGTTGTAAATGATGATGTTGGTTTGAATGGTGCATTTTGAACACAGAAAAACAAGGGGGTTCGAATAATTTAAAAAAAATTGAACTCCCTTTGTAACAGACGAGTTTCCGTATGAAACCCTGATACTTCAAAGTAGATTGTCTGTTTTGTACACGAAGTGCATCTAGTTTTTGCCGTAAGCCTCTCTACTTTCTTGCACATGCTATGTGGATGAAATGATGATACCATGCCAACTTGGAACCTTTTCAGAGTTCATTTCAAATGCTTTTCAATTTCATGGTCTTATAGCTCAAAATAATCAGTAAATGCATGAAAAATAACAAAAGAAGTCATAAAGGGTTGTAAATTGATGATGTGGCTTTGAATGGTGCATTTTGAACACAGAAAAACAAGGGGGTTCAAATAATTTCAAAAAAATTGAAATCCCTTTGTAACAGACGAGTTTCCGTCTGAAACCCTGATACTTCGAAGGAGATTGTCTGTTTTGTACACGAAGTGCATCCAGTTTTTGCCGTAAGCCTCTCTACTTTCTTGCACATGCTATCTGGGTGAAATGATGATACCATGCCAACTTGGAACCTTTTCAAAGTTCATTTCAAATGCTTTTCAATTTCATGGTCTTATAGCTCAAAATAATCACTAAATGCATGAAAAATAACAAATGAAGTCAGAAAGGGTTGTAAATTAATGATGTGGCTTTGAATGGTGTATTTTGAACACAGAAAAACAAGGGGGTTCAAATAAGTTCAAAAAATTGAAATCCCTTTGTAACACACGAGTTTTCGTATGAAACCGTGATACTTCGAAGGAGATTGTCCGTTTTGTACACGAAGTGCATCCAGTTTTTGCCGATAGCCTCTCTACTTTCTTGCACATGCTATGTGGGTGAAATGATGATACCATGCCAACTTGGAACCTTTTCAGAGTTCATTTCAAATGCTTTTCAATTTCATGGTCTTATAGCTCAAAATAATCAGTAAATGCATGAAAAAAACAAATGAAGTTAGAAAGGGTTGTAAATTGATGATGTGGCGTTGAATGGTGCATTTTGAACACAGAAAAACAAGGGGGTTCAAATAAGTTCAAAAAAATTGAAATCCCTTTGTAAAAGACGAGTTTCCGTATGAAACCATGATACTTCGAAGGAGATTGTCTGTTTTGTACACGAAGTGCATCCAGTTTTTTTCCGTAAGCCTCTCTACTTTCTTGCACATGCTATGTGGGTGAAATGATGATACCATGCCAACTTGGAACCTTTTCAGAGTTCATTTCAAATGCTTTTCAATTTCATCGTCTTCTAGCTCAAAATAATCAGTAAATGCATGAAAAATAACAAATGAAGTCAGAAAGGGTTGGAAACTGATGATGTGGTTTTGAATGGTGCATTTTGAACACAGAAAAACAAGGGGGTTCTATTAATTTCAGAAAAATTGAAACCCCTTTGTAACAGACGAGTTTCTTTATGAAACCCTGATACTTCGAAGGAGATTGTCTGTTTTGTACACGAAGTGCATCCCAGTTTTTGCCGTAAGCCTCTCTACTTTCTTGCACATGCTATGTGGATGAAATAATGATACCATGCCAACTTGGAACCTTTTCAGAGTTCATTTCAAATGCTTTTCAATTTCATGGTCTTATAGCTCAAAATAATCAGTAAATGCATGAAAAATAACAAATGAAGTCAGGAAGGGTTGTAAATTGATGATGTGGCTTTGAATGGTGCATTTTGAACACATAAAAACAAGGGGGTTCAAATTAGTTCAAAAAAATTGAAATCCCTTTGTAATAGACGAGTTTCCGTATGAAACCCTGATACGTCGAAGGACATTGTCCGTTTTGTACACGAAGTGCATCCAGTTTTTGCCGTATGCCTCTCAACATGGAATCTTTTCAGAGTTCATTTCAAATGCTTTTCAATTTCATGGTCTTATAGCTAAAAATAATCAATAAATGCATGAAAAATAACAAATGAAGTCAGAAAGGGTTGTAAATTGCTGATGTGGCCTTGAATGGTGCATTTTGAACACAGAAAAACAAGGGGGTTCAAATAAGTTCAAAAAAATTGAAATCCCTTTGTAAGAGACGAGTTTCCGTATGAAACCCTGATACTTCGAAGGAGATTGTTTGTTTTGTACACGAAGTGCATCCAGTTTTTGCCGTAAGCCTCTCTACTTTCTTGCACATGCTATGTGGGTGAAATGATGATACCATGCCAACTTGGAATATTTTCAGAGTTCATTTCAAATGCTTTTCAATTTCATGGTCTTATAGCTCAAAATAATCAGTAAATGCATGAAAAATAACAAATGAAGTCAGAAAGGGTTGTAAATTGATGATGTGGCTTTGAATGGTGCATTTTGAACACAGAATAACAAGGGGTTACAAAAAAGTTCAACAAAATTGAAATCCCTTGGCAACAGACGAGTTTCCGTATGAAACCCTGATACTTCGAAGGAGATTGTCTGTTTTGTAAACGAAGTGCATCCAGTTTTTGCCGTAAGCCTCTCTACTTTCTTGCACATGCTATGTGGGTGAAATGATGATACCATGCCAACTTGGAACCTTTTCAGAGTTCATTTCAAATTCTTTTCAATTTCATGGTCTTCTAGCTCAAAATAATGAGTAAATGCATGAAAAATAACAAATGAAGTCAGAAAGGGTTGTAAATTGATGATGTGGCTTTGAATGGTGCATTTTGAATACATAAAAACAAGGGGATTCCAATAAGTTCAACAAAAATGAAATCCCTTTGTAACAGACGAGTTTCCGTATGAAACCTTGATACTTCGAAGGAGATTGTCCGTTTTTTACACGAAGTGCATCCAGTTTTTTCCGTAAGCCTCTCTACTTTCTTGCACATGCTATGTGGGTGAAATGATGCTACCATGCCAACTTGGAACATTTTCAGAGTTCATTTCAAATGCTTTTCAATTTCATGGTCTTATAGCTCCAAATAATCAGTAAATGCATGAAAAATAACAAATGAAGTCAGAAAGGGTTGTAAATGATGATGTTGGTTTGAATGGTGCATTTTGAACACAGAAAAACAAGGGGGTTCGAATAATTTAAAAAAAATTGAACTCCCTTTGTAACAGACGAGTTTCCGTATGAAACCCTGATACTTCAAAGTAGATTGTCTGTTTTGTACACGAAGTGCATCTAGTTTTTGCCGTAAGCCTCTCTACTTTCTTGCACATGCTATGTGGATGAAATGATGATACCATGCCAACTTGGAACCTTTTCAGAGTTCATTTCAAATGCTTTTCAATTTCATGGTCTTATAGCTCAAAATAATCAGTAAATGCATGAAAAATAACAAAAGAAGTCATAAAGGGTTGTAAATTGATGATGTGGCTTTGAATGGTGCATTTTGAACACAGAAAAACAAGGGGGTTCAAATAATTTCAAAAAAATTGAAATCCCTTTGTAACAGACGAGTTTCCGTCTGAAACCCTGATACTTCGAAGGAGATTGTCTGTTTTGTACACGAAGTGCATCCAGTTTTTGCCGTAAGCCTCTCTACTTTCTTGCACATGCTATCTGGGTGAAATGATGATACCATGCCAACTTGGAACCTTTTCAAAGTTCATTTCAAATGCTTTTCAATTTCATGGTCTTATAGCTCAAAATAATCACTAAATGCATGAAAAATAACAAATGAAGTCAGAAAGGGTTGTAAATTAATGATGTGGCTTTGAATGGTGTATTTTGAACACAGAAAAACAAGGGGGTTCAAATAAGTTCAAAAAATTGAAATCCCTTTGTAACACACGAGTTTTCGTATGAAACCGTGATACTTCGAAGGAGATTGTCCGTTTTGTACACGAAGTGCATCCAGTTTTTGCCGATAGCCTCTCTACTTTCTTGCACATGCTATGTGGGTGAAATGATGATACCATGCCAACTTGGAACCTTTTCAGAGTTCATTTCAAATGCTTTTCAATTTCATGGTCTTATAGCTCAAAATAATCAGTAAATGCATGAAAAAAACAAATGAAGTTAGAAAGGGTTGTAAATTGATGATGTGGCGTTGAATGGTGCATTTTGAACACAGAAAAACAAGGGGGTTCAAATAAGTTCAAAAAAAATTGAAATCCCTTTGTAAAAGACGAGTTTCCGTATGAAACCATGATACTTCGAAGGAGATTGTCTGTTTTGTACACGAAGTGCATCCAGTTTTTTTCCGTAAGCCTCTCTACTTTCTTGCACATGCTATGTGGGTGAAATGATGATACCATGCCAACTTGGAACCTTTTCAGAGTTCATTTCAAATGCTTTTCAATTTCATCGTCTTCTAGCTCAAAATAATCAGTAAATGCATGAAAAATAACAAATGAAGTCAGAAAGGGTTGGAAACTGATGATGTGGTTTTGAATGGTGCATTTTGAACACAGAAAAACAAGGGGGTTCTAATAATTTCAGAAAAATTGAAACCCCTTTGTAACAGACGAGTTTCTTTATGAAACCCTGATACTTCGAAGGAGATTGTCTGTTTTGTACACGAAGTGCATCCCAGTTTTTGCCGTAAGCCTCTCTACTTTCTTGCACATGCTATGTGGATGAAATAATGATACCATGCCAACTTGGAACCTTTTCAGAGTTCATTTCAAATGCTTTTCAATTTCATGGTCTTATAGCTCAAAATAATCAGTAAATGCATGAAAAATAACAAATGAAGTCAGGAAGGGTTGTAAATTGATGATGTGGCTTTGAATGGTGCATTTTGAACACATAAAAACAAGGGGGTTCAAATTAGTTCAAAAAAATTGAAATCCCTTTGTAATAGACGAGTTTCCGTATGAAACCCTGATACGTCGAAGGACATTGTCCGTTTTGTACACGAAGTGCATCCAGTTTTTGCCGTATGCCTCTCAACTTGGAATCTTTTCAGAGTTCATTTCAAATGCTTTTCAATTTCATGGTCTTATAGCTGAAAATAATCAATAAATGCATGAAAAATAACAAATGAAGTCAGAAAGGGTTGTAAATTGCTGATGTGGCCTTGAATGGTGCATTTTGAACACAGAAAAACAAGGGGGTTCAAATAAGTTCAAAAAAATTGAAATCCCTTTGTAACAGACGAGTTTCCGTATGAAACCCTGATACTTCGAAGGAGATTGTTTGTTTTGTACACGAAGTGCATCCAGTTTTTGCCGTAAGCCTCTATACTTTCTTGCACATGCTATGTGGGTGAAATGATGATACCATGCCAACTTGGAATATTTTCAGAGTTCATTTCAAATGCTTTTCAATTTCATGGTCTTATAGCTCAAAATAATCAGTAAATGCATGAAAAATAACAAATGAAGTCAGAAAGGGTTGTAAATTGATGATGCGGCTTTGAATGGTGCATTTTGAACACAGAATAACAAGGGGTTACAAAAAAGTTCAACAAAATTGAAATCCCTTGGTAACAGACGAGTTACCGTATGAAACCCTGATACTTCGAAGGAGATTGTCTGTTTTGTACACGAAGTGCATCCAGTTTTTGCCGTAAGCCTCTCTACTTTCTTGCACATGCTATGTGGATGAAATAATGATACCATGCCAACTTGGAACCTTTTCAGAGTTCATTTCAAATGCTTTTCAATTTCATGGTCTTATAGCTCAAAATAATCAGTAAATGCATGAAAAATAACAAATGAAGTCAGGAAGGGTTGTAAATTGATGATGTGGCTTTGAATGGTGCATTTTGAACACATAAAAACAAGGGGGTTCAAATTAGTTCAAAAAATTGAAATCCCTTTGTAATAGACGAGTTTCCGTATGAAACCCTGATACGTCGAAGGACATTGTCCGTTTTGTACACGAAGTGCATCCAGTTTTTGCCGTATGCCTCTCAACTTGGAATCTTTTCAGAGTTCATTTCAAATGCTTTTCAATTTCATGGTCTTATAGCTGAAAATAATCAATAAATGCATGAAAAATAACAAATGAAGTCAGAAAGGGTTGTAAATTGCTGATGTGGCCTTGAATGGTGCATTTTGAACACAGAAAAACAAGGGGGTTCAAATAAGTTCAAAAAAATTGAAATCCCTTTGTAACAGACGAGTTTCCGTATGAAACCCTGATACTTCGAAGGAGATTGTTTGCTTTGTACACGAAGTGCATCCAGTTTTTGCCGTAAGCCTCTATACTTTCTTGCACATGCTATGTGGGTGAAATGATGATACCATGCCAACTTGGAATATTTTCAGAGTTCATTTCAAATGCTTTTCAATTTCATGGTCTTATAGCTCAAAATAATCAGTAAATGCATGAAAAATAACAAATGAAGTCAGAAAGGGTTGTAAATTGATGATGCGGCTTTGAATGGTGCATTTTGAACACAGAATAACAAGGGGTTACAAAAAAGTTCAACAAAATTGAAATCCCTTGGTAACAGACGAGTTTCCGTATGAAACCCTGATACTTCGAAGGAGATTGTCTGTTTTGTACACGAAGTGCATCCAGTTTTTGCCGTAAGCCTCTCTACTTTCTTGCACATGCTATGTGGGTGAAATGATGATACCATGCCAACTTGGAACCTTTTCAGAGTTCATTTCAAATTCTTTTCAATTTCATGGTCTTCTAGCTCATAATAATGAGTAAATGCATGAAAAATAACAAATAAAGTCATAAAGGGTTGTAAATTGATGATGTGGCTTTGAATGGTGCATTTTGAATACATAAAAACAAGGGGATTCCAATAAGTTCAAGAAAAATGAAATCCCATTGTAACAGACGAGTTTCCGTATGAAACCTTGATACTTCGAAGGAGATTGTCCGTTTTTTACACGAAGTGCATCCAGTTTTTTCCGTAAGCCTCTCTACTTTCTTGCACATGCTATGTGGGTGAAATGATGCTACCATGCCAACTTGGAACATTTTCAGAGTTCATTTCAAATGCTTTTTAATTTCATGGTCTTATAGCTCAAAATAATCAGTAAATGCATGAAAAATAACAAATGAAGTCAGAAAGGGTTGTAAATGATGATGTTGGTTTGAATGGTGCATTTTGAACACAGAAAAACAAGGGGGTTCGAATAAGTTAAAAAAAATTGAACTCCCTTTGTAACAGACGAGTTTCCGTATGAAACCCTGATACTTCGAAGGAGATTGTCTGTTTTGTACACGAAGTGCATCCAGTTTTTGCCGTAAGCCTCTCTACTTTCTTGCACATGCTATGTGGATGAAATGATGATACCATGCCAACTTGGAACCTTTTCAGAGTTCATTTCAAATGCTTTTCAATTTCATGGTCTTATAGCTCAAAATAATCAGTAAATGCATGAAAAATAACAAATGAAGTCAGAAAGGGTTGTAAATTGATGATGTGGCTTTGAATGGTGCATTTTGAACACAGAATTACAAGGGGTTACAAAAAAGTTCAACAAAATTGAAATCCCTTGGTAACAGACGAGTTTCCGTATGAAACCCTAATACTTCGAAGGAGATTGTCTGTTTTGTACACGAAGTGCATCCAGTTTTTGCCGTAAGCCTCTCTACTTTCTTGCACATGCTATGTGGGTGAAATGATGATACCATGCCAACTTGGAACCTTTTCAGAGTTCATTTCAAATTCTTTTCAATTTCATGGTCTTCTAGCTCAAAATAATGAGTAAATGCATGAAAAATAACAAATGAAGTCAGAAAGGGTTGTAAATTGATGATGTGGCTTTGAATGGTGCATTTTGAATACATAAAAAAAGGGGATTCTAATAAGTTCAACAAAAATGAAATCCCTTTGTAACAGACGAGTTTCCGTATGAAACCTTGATACTTCGAAGGAGATTGTCCGTTTTTTACACGAAGTGCATCCAGTTTTTTCCGTAAGCCTCTCTACTTTCTTGCACATGCTATGTGGGTGAAATGATGCTACCATGCCAACTTGGAACATTTTCAGAGTTCATTTCAAATGCTTTTCAATTTCATGGTCTTATAGCTCAAAATAATCAGTAAATGCATGAAAAATAACAAATGAAGTCAGAAAGGGTTGTAAATGATGATGTTGGTTTGAATGGTGCATTTTGAACACAGAAAAACAAGGGGGTTCGAATAATTTAAAAAAAATTGAAATCCCTTTGTAACAGACGAGTTTCCGTCTGAAACCCTGATACTTCGAAGGAGATTGTCTGTTTTGTACACGAAGTGCATCCAGTTTTTGCCGTAAGCCTCTCTACTTTCTTGCACATGCTATCTGGGTGAAATGATGATACCATGCCAACTTGGAACCTTTTCAAAGTTCATTTCAAATGCTTTTCAATTTCATGGTCTTATAGCTCAAAATAATCACTAAATGCATGAAAAATAACAAATGAAGTCAGAAAGGGTTGTAAATTGATGATGTGGCTTTGAATGGTGTATTTTGAACACAGAAAAACAAGGGGGTTCAAAGAAGTTCAAAAAATTGAAATCCCTTTGTAACACACGAGTTTTCGTATGAAACCGTGATACTTCGAAGGAGATTGTCCGTTTTGTACACGAAGTGCATCCAGTTTTTGCCGATAGCCTCTCTACTTTCTTGCACATGCTATGTGGGTGAAATGATGATACCATGCCAACTTGGAACCTTTTCAGAGTTCATTTCAAATGCTTTTCAATTTCATGGTCTTATAGCTCAAAATAATCAGTAAATGCATGAAAAAAAACAAATGAAGTTAGAAAGGGTTGTAAATTGATGATGTGGCGTTGAATGGTGCATTTTGAACACAGAAAAACAAGGGGGTTCAAATAAGTTCAAAAAAATTGAAATCCCTTTGTAAAAGACGAGTTTCCGTATGAAACCATGATACTTCGAAGGAGATTGTCTGTTTTGTACACGAAGTGCATCCAGTTTTTTTCCGTAAGCCTCTCTACTTTCTTGCACATGCTATGTGGGTGAAATGATGATACCATGCCAACTTGGAACCTTTTCAGAGTTCATTTCAAATGCTTTTCAATTTCATGGTCTTATAGCTCAAAATAATCAGTAAATGCATGAAAAATAACAAATGAAGTCAGAAAGGGTTGGAAACTGATGATGTGGTTTTGAATGGTGCATTTTGAACACAGAAAAACAAGGGGGTTCTAATAATTTCAGAAAAATTGAAACCCCTTTGTAACAGACGAGTTTCTTTATGAAACCCTGATACTTCGAAGGAGATTGTCTGTTTTGTACACGAAGTGCATCCAGTTTTTGCCGTAAGCCTCTCTACTTTCTTGCACATGCTATGTGGATGAAATAATGATACCATGCCAACTTGGAACCTTTTCAGAGTTCATTTCAAATGCTTTTCAATTTCATGGTCTTATAGCTCAAAATAATCAGTAAATGCATGAAAAATAACAAATGAAGTCAGGAAGGGTTGTAAATTGATGATGTGGCTTTGAATGGTGCATTTTGAACACATAAAAACAAGGGGGTTCAAATTAGTTCAAAAAAATTGAAATCCCTTTGTAATAGACGAGTTTCCGTATGAAACCCTGATACGTCGAAGGACATTGTCCGTTTTGTACACGAAGTGCATCCAGTTTTTGCCGTATGCCTCTCAACTTGGAATCTTTTCAGAGCTCATTTCAAATGCTTTTCAATTTCATGGTCTTATAGCTGAAAATAATCAATAAATGCATGAAAAATAACAAATGAAGTCAGAAAGGGTTGTAAATTGCTGATGTGGCCTTGAATGGTGCATTTTGAACTCAGAAAAACAAGGGGGTTCAAATAAGTTCAAAAAAATTGAAATCCCTTTGTAACAGACGAGTTTCCGTATGAAACCCTGATACTTCGAAGGAGATTGTTTGTTTTGTACACGAAGTGCATCCAGTTTTTGCCGTAAGCCTCTCTACTTTCTTGCACATGCTATGTGGGTGAAATGATGATACCATGCCAACTTGGAATATTTTCAAAGTTCTTTTCAAATGCTTTTCAATTTCATGGTATTATAGCTCAAAATAATCAGTAAATGCATGAAAAATAACAAATGATGTCAGAAAGGGTTGTAAATTGATGATGTGGCTTTGAATGGTGCATTTTGAACACAGAATAACAAGGGGTTACAAAAAAGTTCAACAAAATTGAAATCCCTTGGTAACAGACGAGTTTCCGTATGAAACCCTGATACTTCGAAGGAGATTGTCTGTTTTGTACACGAAGTGCATCCAGTTTTTGCCGTAAGCCTCTCTACTTTCTTGCACATGCTATGTGGGTGAAATGATGATACCATGCCAACTTGGAACCTTTTCAGAGTTCATTTCAAATTCTTTTCAATTTCATGGTCTTCTAGCTCAAAATAATGAATAAATGCATGAAAAATAACAAATGAAGTCACAAAGGGTTGTAAATTGATGATGTGGCTTTGAATGGTGCATTTTGAATACATAAAAACAAGGGGATTCCAATAAGTTCAACAAAAATGAAATCCCTTTGTAACAGACGAGTTTCCGTATGAAACCTTGATACTTCGAAGGAGATTGTCCGTTTTTTACACGAAGTGCATCCAGTTTTTTCCGTAAGCCTCTCTACTTTCTTGCACATGCTATGTGGGTGAAATGATGCTACCATGCCAACTTGGAACATTTTCAGAGTTCATTTCAAATGCTTTTCATTTTCATGGTCTTATAGCTCAAAATAATCAGTAAATGCATGAAAAATAACAAATGAAGTCAGAAAGGGTTGTAAATGATGATGTTGGTTTGAATGGTGCATTTTGAACACAGAAAAACAAGGGGGTTCGAATAATTTAAAAAAATTTGAACTCCCTTTGTAACAGACGAGTTTCCGTATGAAACCCTGATACTTCGAAGGAAATTGTCTGTTTTGTACACGAAGTGCATCCAGTTTTTGCCGTAAGCCTCTCTACTTTCTTGCACATGCTATGTGGATGAAATGATGATACCATGCCAACTTGGAACCTTTTCAGAGTTCATTTCAAATGCTTTTCAATTTAATGGTCTTATAGCTCAAAGTAATCAGTAAATGCATGAAAAATAACAAATGAAGTCAGAAAGGGTTGTAAATTGATGATGTGGCTTTGAATGGTGCATTTTGAACACATAAAAACAAGGGGGTTCAAATAAGTTCAAAAAAATGGAAATCCCTTTGTAACAGACGAGTTTCCATATGAAACCCTCATACTTCGAAGGAGATTTTCCGTTTTGTACACGAAGTGCATCCAGTTTTTTCCGTAAGCCTCTCTACTTTCTTCCACATGCTATGTGGGTGAAATAATGATACCATGCCAACTTGGAATCTTTTCAGAGTTTATTTCAAACGCTTTTCTATTTCATGGTCTTATAGCTCAAAATAATCAATAAATGCATGAAAAATAACAAATGAAGTCAGAAAGGGTTGTAAATTGATGATGTGGCCTTGATTGGTGCATTTTGAACACAGAAAAACAAGGGGGTTCAAATAAGTTCAAATAAGTTCAAAAAAATTGAAATCCCTTTGTAAGAGACGAGTTTCCGTATGAAACCCTGATACTTCGAAGGAGATTGTCTGTTTTGTACACGAAGTGCATCCAGTTTTTGCCGTAAGCCTCTCTACTTTCTTGCACATGCTATGTGGATGAAATGATGATACCATGCCAACTTGGAACCTTTTCAGAGTTCATTTCAAATGCTTTTCAATTTAATGGTCTTATAGCTCAAAATAATCAGTAAATGCATGAAAAATAACAAATGAAGTCAGAAAGGGTTGTAAATTGATGATGTGGCTTTGAATGGTGCATTTTGAACACATAAAAACAAGGGGGTTCAAATAAGTTCAAAAAAATGGAAATCCCTTTGTAACAGACGAGTTTCCGTATGAAACCCTCATACTTCGAAGGAGATTGTCCGTTTTGTACACGAAGTGCATCCAGTTTTTGCCGTAAGCCTCTCTACTTTCTTCCACATGCTATGTGGGTGAAATAATGATACCATGCCAACTTGGAATCTTTTCAGAGTTTATTTCAAATTTTTTTCTATTTCATGGTCTTATAGCTCAAAATAATCAATAAATGCATGAAAAATAACAAATGAAGTCAGAAAGGGTTGTAAATTGATGATGTGGCCTTGAATGGTGCATTTTGAACACAGAAAAACAAGGGGGTTCAAATAAGTTCAAAAAAATTTAAATCCCTTTGTAACAGACGAGTTTCCGTATGAAACCCTGATACTTCGAAGGAGATTGTCTGTTTTGTACACGAAGTGCATCTAGTTTTTGCCGTAAGCCTCTCTACTTTCTTGCACATCCTATGTGGGTGAAATGATGATACCATGCCAACGTGGAATCTTCTCAGTGTTCATTTCAAATGCTTTTCAATTTCATGGTCTTATAGCTCAAAATAATCTGTAAATGCACGTAAAATAACAAATGAAGTCAGAAAGGGTTGTAAATTGATGATGTGGCTTTGAATGGTGCATTTTGAACACAAAAAAAACAAGGGGGTTCAAATAAGTTCAAAAAAATGGAAATCCCTTTGTAACAGACGAGTTTCCGTATGAACCCTCATACTTCGAAGGAGATTGTCCGTTTTGTACACGAAGTGCATCCAGTTTTTTCCGTAAGCCTCTCTACTTTCTTGCACATGCTATGTGGGTGAAATGATGCTACCATGCCAACTTGGAACATTTTCAGAGTTCATTTCAAATGCTTTTCAATTTCATGGTCTTATAGCTCAAAATAATCAGTAAATGCATGAAAAATAACAAATGAAGTCAGAAAGGGTTGTAAATGATGATGTTGGTTTGAATGGTGCATTTTGAACACAGAAAAACAAGGGGGTTCGAATAATTTAAAAAAAATTGAAATCCCTTTGTAACAGACGAGTTTCCGTCTGAAACCCTGATACTTCGAAGGAGATTGTCTGTTTTGTACACGAAGTGCATCCAGTTTTTGCCGTAAGCCTCTCTACTTTCTTGCACATGCTATCTGGGTGAAATGATGATACCATGCCAACTTGGAACCTTTTCAAAGTTCATTTCAAATGCTTTTCAATTTCATGGTCTTATAGCTCAAAATAATCACTAAATGCATGAAAAATAACAAATGATGTCAGAAAGGGTTGTAAATTGATGATGTGGCTTTGAATGGTGTATTTTGAACACAGAAAAACAAGGGGGTTCAAAGAAGTTCAAAAAATTGAAATCCCTTTGTAACACACGAGTTTTCGTATGAAACCGTGATACTTCGAAGGAGATTGTCCGTTTTGTACACGAAGTGCATCCAGTTTTTGCCGATAGCCTCTCTACTTTCTTGCACATGCTATGTGGGTGAAATGATGATACCATGCCAACTTGGAACCTTTTCAGAGTTCATTTCAAATGCTTTTCAATTTCATGGTCTTATAGCTCAAAATAATCAGTAAATGCATGAAAAAAAACAAATGAAGTTAGAAAGGGTTGTAAATTGATGATGTGGCGTTGAATGGTGCATTTTGAACACAGAAAAACAAGGGGGTTCAAATAAGTTCAAAAAAATTGAAATCCCTTTGTAAAAGACGAGTTTCCGTATGAAACCATGATACTTCGAAGGAGATTGTCTGTTTTGTACACGAAGTGCATCCAGTTTTTTTCCGTAAGCCTCTCTACTTTCTTGCACATGCTATGTGGGTGAAATGATGATACCATGCCAACTTGGAACCTTTTCAGAGTTCATTTCAAATGCTTTTCAATTTCATGGTCTTATAGCTCAAAATAATCAGTAAATGCATGAAAAATAACAAATGAAGTCAGAAAGGGTTGGAAACTGATGATGTGGTTTTGAATGGTGCATTTTGAACACAGAAAAACAAGGGGGTTCTAATAATTTCAGAAAAATTGAAACCCCTTTGTAACAGACGAGTTTCTTTATGAAACCCTGATACTTCGAAGGAGATTGTCTGTTTTGTACACGAAGTGCATCCAGTTTTTGCCGTAAGCCTCTCTACTTTCTTGCACATGCTATGTGGATGAAATAATGATACCATGCCAACTTGGAACCTTTTCAGAGTTCATTTCAAATGCTTTTCAATTTCATGGTCTTATAGCTCAAAATAATCAGTAAATGCATGAAAAATAACAAATGAAGTCAGGAAGGGTTGTAAATTGATGATGTGGCTTTGAATGGAGCATTTTGAACACATAAAAACAAGGGGGTTCAAATTAGTTCAAAAAAATTGAAATCCCTTTGTAATAGACGAGTTTCCGTATGAAACCCTGATACGTCGAAGGACATTGTCCGTTTTGTACACGAAGTGCATCCAGTTTTTGCCGTATGCCTCTCAACTTGGAATCTTTTCAGAGCTCATTTCAAATGCTTTTCAATTTCATGGTCTTATAGCTGAAAATAATCAATAAATGCATGAAAAATAACAAATGAAGTCAGAAAGGGTTGTAAATTGCTGATGTGGCCTTGAATGGTGCATTTTGAACACAGAAAAACAAGGGGGTTCAAATAAGTTCAAAAAAATTGAAATCCCTTTGTAACAGACGAGTTTCCGTATGAAACCCTGATACTTCGAAGGAGATTGTTTGTTTTGTACACGAAGTGCATCCAGTTTTTGCCGTAAGCCTCTCTACTTTCTTGCACATGCTATGTGGGTGAAATGATGATACCATGCCAACTTGGAATATTTTCAGAGTTCTTTTCAAATGCTTTTCAATTTCATGGTATTATAGCTCAAAATAATCAGAAAATGCATGAAAAATAACAAATGAAGTCAGAAAGGGTTGTAAATTGATGATGTGGCTTTGAATGGTGCATTTTGAACACAGAATAACAAGGGGTTACAAAAAAGTTCAACAAAATTGAAATCCCTTGGTAACAGACGAGTTTCCGTATGAAACCCTGATACTTCGAAGGAGATTGTCTGTTTTGTACACGAAGTGCATCCAGTTTTTGCCGTAAGCCTCTCTACTTTCTTGCACATGCTATGTGGGTGAAATGATGATACCATGCCAACTTGGAACCTTTTCAGAGTTCATTTCAAATTCTTTTCAATTTCATGGTCTTCTAGCTCAAAATAATGAATAAATGCATGAAAAATAACAAATGAAGTCACAAAGGGTTGTAAATTGATGATGTGGCTTTGAATGGTGCATTTTGAATACATAAAAACAAGGGGATTCCAATAAGTTCAACAAAAATGAAATCCCTTTGTAACAGACGAGTTTCCGTATGAAACCTTGATACTTCGAAGGAGATTGTCCGTTTTTTACACGAAGTGCATCCAGTTTTTTCCGTAAGCCTCTCTACTTTCTTGCACATGCTATGTGGGTGAAATGATGCTACCATGCCAACTTGGAACATTTTCAGAGTTCATTTCAAATGCTTTTCAATTTCATGGTCTTATAGCTCAAAATAATCAGTAAATGCATGAAAAATAACAAATGAAGTCAGAAAGGGTTGTAAATGATGATGTTGGTTTGAATGGTGCATTTTGAACACAGAAAAACAAGGGGGTTCGAATAATTTAAAAAAATTTGAACTCCCTTTGTAACAGACGAGTTTCCGTATGAAACCCTGATACTTCGAAGGAAATTGTCTGTTTTGTACACGAAGTGCATCCAATTTTTGCCGTAAGCCTCTCTACTTTCTTGCACATGCTATGTGGATGAAATGATGATACCATGCCAACTTGGAACCTTTTCAGAGTTCATTTCAAATGCTTTTCAATTTAATGGTCTTATAGCTCAAAGTAATCAGTAAATGCATGAAAAATAACAAATGAAGTCAGAAAGGGTTGTAAATTGATGATGTGGCTTTGAATGGTGCATTTTGAACACATAAAAACAAGGGGGTTCAAATAAGTTCAAAAAAATGGAAATCCCTTTGTAACAGACGAGTTTCCGTATGAAACCCTCATACTTCGAAGGAGATTTTCCGTTTTGTACACGAAGTGCATCCAGTTTTTTCCGTAAGCCTCTCTACTTTCTTCCACATGCTATGTGGGTGAAATAATGATACCATGCCAACTTGGAATCTTTTCAGAGTTTATTTCAAACGCTTTTCTATTTCATGGTCTTATAGCTCAAAATAATCAATAAATGCATGAAAAATAACAAATGAAGTCAGAAAGGGTTGTAAATTGATGATGTGGCCTTGATTGGTGCATTTTGAACACAGAAAAACAAGGGGGTTCAAATAAGTTCAAATAAGTTCAAAAAAATTGAAATCCCTTTGTAAGAGACGAGTTTCCGTATGAAACCCTGATACTTCGAAGGAGATTGTCTGTTTTGTACACGAAGTGCATCCAGTTTTTGCCGTAAGCCTCTCTACTTTCTTGCACATGCTATGTGGATGAAATGATGATACCATGCCAACTTGGAACCTTTTCAGAGTTCATTTCAAATGCTTTTCAATTTAATGGTCTTATAGCTCAAAATAATCAGTAAATGCATGAAAAATAACAAATGAAGTCAGAAAGGGTTGTAAATTGATGATGTGGCTTTGAATGGTGCATTTTGAACACATAAAAACAAGGGGGTTCAAATAAGTTCAAAAAAATGGAAATCCCTTTGTAACAGACGAGTTTCCGTATGAAACCCTCATACTTCGAAGGAGATTGTCCGTTTTGTACACGAAGTGCATCCAGTTTTTGCCGTAAGCCTCTCTACTTTCTTCCACATGCTATGTGGGTGAAATAATGATACCATGCCAACTTGGAATCTTTTCAGAGTTTATTTCAAATTTTTTTCTATTTCATGGTCTTATAGCTCAAAATAATCAATAAATGCATGAAAAATAACAAATGAAGTCAGAAAGGGTTGTAAATTGATGATGTGGCCTTGAATGGTGCATTTTGAACACAGAAAAACAAGGGGGTTCAAATAAGTTCAAAAAAATTTAAATCCCTTTGTAACAGACGAGTTTCCGTATGAAACCCTGATACTTCGAAGGAGATTGTCTGTTTTGTACACGAAGTGCATCTAGTTTTTGCCGTAAGCCTCTCTACTTTCTTGCACATCCTATGTGGGTGAAATGATGATACCATGCCAACGTGGAATCTTCTCAGTGTTCATTTCAAATGCTTTTCAATTTCATGGTCTTATAGCTCAAAATAATCTGTAAATGCACGTAAAATAACAAATGAAGTCAGAAAGGGTTGTAAATTGATGATGTGGCTTTGAATGGTGCATTTTGAACACAAAAAAAAACAAGGGGGTTCAAATAAGTTCAAAAAAATGGAAATCCCTTTGTAACAGACGAGTTTCCGTATGAACCCTCATACTTCGAAGGAGATTGTCCGTTTTGTACACGAAGTGCATCCAGTTTTTGCCGTAAGCCTCTCTACTTTCTTCCACATGCTATGTGGGTGAAATAATGATACCATGCCAACTTGGAACCTTTTCAGAGTTCATTTCAAATGCTTTTCAATTTCATGGTCTTATAGCTCAAAATAATCAGTAAATGCATGAAAAATAACAAATGAAGTGAGAAACAAAATAAAACAAAATAAATAAGTAATTTGAAACAAAATAATATAAACTTTAATAAAATAGATAAGTAGAAACAAAAAAAACTTTTATAACATAAATAAAATTTGTGAAACTAAAATTATCAAAGTATTTTCTGTTCAAAACATTATAAGCAACTTCTAGTATTATTGAAAGTAAAATTATATAAAATTCATGCAACTAAAATTATCAAAGTATTTTCTATTCAAAATCATTAAAAGCAAAAAGCATTTTCATAAAGAACTTTTTTTGTTAGAAACTTTTATAGCAAAAAGAATTATCATAAAATAAAATTAATAAGTAATTATAAACAAAATAAAATAAAATAAATAAGTATTTTGTAGTAAGTAGAAACAAAACAAAATAAATAAAGAAAAAAAGAAAAATAAAAAAAACTGGGAAAAAATAATAAATTTGCCACCAACTAGGCCACCACGGCGTGAATACGACTAGAAACCCATCCATGGGCCATGATTCACGCACGCAGTAGGCCCAGAAAGCCCATCAGGCAAAGCAATAGCAAGTAGGCCTGAAGCCTGCAGTGGAGAGGAGCTCGAGAGGGGTGCGGCAGTGGGGCTTATAAACCACTGCGCGCCCCTCTCAACTAGTGAGGTGGGACTAAACTTTGGCTGTGACGCGGGCCGCCTTTGGTCCCGGTTGGTGGCACCAACCGGGACTAAAGGGGGTGCATTGGTACCGGTTCGTGGCACCAACCGGGACCAAAGGCCGCCGCTTCCCGCCCTTTGGGCTGCTGAAAAGTGACCTTTAGTCCCGGTTGGTGCCACCAACCGGGACCAAAGGCCGCCGCTTCCCACCCTTTGGGCTGCTGAAAAGTGATCTTTGATCCCGGTTGGTGCCACGAACCGGGACTAAAGGGGGCATTGGTACCGGTTGGTGGCACGAATTGGTACCAATGGCTTTGCTATATAAGCCAGCAGTTGTGAAAATTTCGTCAGTTCTTCGATCCCTCCGACGACGCCGCCAGGCTGCCCGAGCTCGCCGTGCCTCTGCTGCGCCCCCGACCATGCCGCCCTTGCCCGGCCCAACCACGCCGTGGTCGCCCCTGCCGCCCGACCATGCCGCGCGCCCTCGCCGTGCCTCTACCGCGCCCCTACCCGCCCCGTCAACGCCGTCGCCGCCCTTTGCCCCGTCGATCGCCATCGCCCCTGCCCCGACCACGCCGCCGTCGCCCCTGCGCCGACCAAGCCGCCGTCGCCGCCCTCTACACCGACACCGGCGCCGTGCCTCTCCTTGGTCAGGCAGACGCCGACGCCGTGCCTCTACCTCTGCCCCTGTCCTCTCCTTTGTTTTTTAGGTTATATGATGTTTTTTCCAGATTATGTGTATATGTGTGAGCATATGTATGTGTGTATATCTGATTATATGTCCTTTTTTAGATTTTTTGTTCATATAAATGATGATTTGTTTTTTGCATTTTTATAAAAATGTATATATGTATGTATATTCTATGTGCATCTAAAAGTTAGTTTTTTAGTACATTTTAGGTTAGTTTTATCTATATATGTTCTCTGATTTAGTACATTTTAGGTTAGTTTCATTTTTAGAAAAGTTTTACATATTTAGGAAAAGAAGGAAGAGAAGGAAGAAGGAAGAAGGAATAAGAAGAAAAAGTTTTATATATGCAAAAGTTACATTTTTAGAAAAGTATTATATATAGCTAGGAAGAAAACGAAGAAGAAGAAAATGAATGAGAGGAGAAAAAGGAAAATAAGAAGAGGAAGAAATAAGAAGAAGAGGAGAGGAATAAGAGGAGAAATTAATAAGAAGAGGAAAAAAGAAGAAAAAGAAGAGGAGAAGAAGAAAGGAATAGAGAGGAGAAAGAAGAAAAAAAATAGAAATTTTCTCCTCTATTCCTTTCTTCTTCTACTTTTTTTCTTCTTTTTTTCTTCGATTGGTTCTCTTCTATTCCTTTCTTCTTCTCCTCTTTTTATTTCTTCTTTTGTCTTCTTATTTTTTATCGGGTATGTCGTTGTCGATATACCCCCTCCCGATCAAACTTCAACACGAGGGGGGGTACCGATATAGCCCCTCCCCGATAACATTATTTTCCCATGTATATGTATGTCGCGTCATTGTCGATATAACCCCCTCCCGGATAACTTCGACATGAGGGGCGGTCGATTGATATACCCACTCTCGACCATGATAACTTATACCACGGGAGCAACCCCCTCGGCCCTCTCACTCGACCAAAACTCTCGAGGACACCCAAACCCTAGAGAAAAAACGATGTTGGTCTCCTACCCCCTCCCGCCGCGCCCCTACCCGACAAACTCTCTCGAGGCCACCCAAATTTACCAAGTTAAAAGAGCGTTGTCATTGAGGCCACCCCAAACCCTTGAAGCGTTGTGTCGAGGCCACCCCAAACCCTTGAAGCATTGTCTAGACCACCCCAAACCCTAGAGAAGCAGTGTCGAGGCCACTAACATGATTCCTTATTGTGATTAGCTAGCTAGTTCTACGTTTGCCACTAATATATATCCATCTGTACCATGTTTGAATAATAATTGACATGTTGTAAATATTTGCAGAAACTATGGATCACTCCCGAGACGAAGCAACATAAGCGATGTTGGGGGAGATAATCGCACAAGGAAGTGATGTCATTGCGTCGTTTCTCTACGACACCGATGGTCAGGAAGGACTGGGTGAAGAAGAGGGCTATGTTCATGATGGCTCCAGTGACCCATTAATGCCGGTACAAGAAGAGGGCTATGTTCATGATGGCTCCGGTGACCCAATGGAGGTACAAGAAGGAGACCGTGATGACGGCTCCGGTGACCGAACCGAGTCCGGCCAGGTATATATATATTAGTTAAGCCCGTGCTGACTAGTTAATTGATGCATTCATTGTTTTCATATGTACCCATATTAATTAACTCTCGTCTTTCTTCTTTTTTCTCTAGCCCTCCGGATCGAGCTCAACTTCGGTAAAGAAACGAGGCCCGAAGAAAAAGATGCGCTCGGATGAAAGGTTTGAGATCATAGCAATCGCGCGCGATGGCAAGCCGATTGAACCCATCCAGACAAGGGTTGCATTTCAGGCTCAGTGCGGGGTTCTTCTTAGGGACAAGATCCCTATCAGTATCTAGCAATGGTTAAAGCCAAAGAAGGAAGACCCTGAGGTACCGATGTCTTATGTCTCCGATATGCAGAAAGAAGATCTTTGGACAACGCTTAAGGCAAATTTCACCCTACCGCCAGAGGAGGATCCAGAGAAGCCAGTTAAAGAGGAATTGATCAATTCTCATGCTCTTAAGAAGATGGCAGAACTATTAAGGAGGTGGAAGAATGAGATGAAAATGTTTGTTGACAAAGAAGAGACACCAGAATTCACTGGCCGGTTTGAAAAGATCTGAGATCAATGGCCCGCATTTGTGGCCCACAAGACATCAGAAAAGAGTAAGAAGATGTCAGCGACAAACAAGAAAAATGCTGCGAAGAAGAAGCATCACCATCGCACGGGGTCAGGTGGTTACCTGAAAGCCCGAACTTTGTGGGACAAGGCTGAGAATGACCTGATTGCTAAAGGGGTCGAACCAGAGACATTGAGATGGCCAGAACGTTGTCCGACTTGGTTCTTCAGGGTTGGCGGAACCTTGGACCCTGTATCAGGGAAGTGCGTTTGGAGGGAAGAGCAACTGCGAATACCCGTCACGAAGCTTCGACACTATATCGCCGCAGCACAGGAAGGGACGTTCGTTCCAGACAGAGAGAAGGACGAGCTCACAATGTCCCTCGGGAATCCTAAGCACCCTGGACGGACACGAGGCATGCGAGGGGGTTACAAAACCTAGGAGAGGAGGAAGAAAGTGGAGCATAGGCAACTGCAGGCATTGCACGAAAGGGTACAAGGGCTAGAGGAACGAGAAGTAGATCGCAGCAAACGACCTGCCGAAGCTTCCCCAGAAGCTACCCCGCCATCTCAGCGGAGAAGCAGCGTGGCTTCCACCGAGCAGACTCAGCAGCTGGAGCCTGTCTTCACGGGCTACCCCGTGGATGCTATCACAGAGTCTCAACATTGCCACCTTATGACGCGATGGATGACATTTAAAGTCAAGGCGGCTGTTGGCTCTGTTATACCTAATGAACCTGGCTCAACCAACCACGGCTAGCCGATTCCAGAAGGATATGCTAGGGTGATGGCGGATCAAATAACGGACGAATTTGAGGACCTTGAGCTTGACCACCCTACGGGTGAAGGGGAGATTCGGCTGGGTTCTTCTCTAAATTCTACATGCCTACGGCGGAAGGAGCTCATCAACCTTCCGAACTGGACGCCTCCGCCTCCTTCTCCTCCTCCGGCGAGTGAGGACACTCCGCCTCTTCCGGCGAGTGATCAGGGCACTCAGCCTCATTCTCCGGTGCGTGGCGGCACTGCCCTCCTTCTCCGCCTGCGTCGGCACGCCCGAGCAGCCAGCTGCCTCCTCCTTCTCCGCCTCGTCAACAAGGGCGGAAGAGACCCTCCGCCGCTCCGGCTCCTCCGGCGTGTCGTCCTTCTCCTTCGCCTGTAAGAAAGGAAAGACACCCGCAGCCGCTCTGTCTGCTCCAGCGTCTAGCACTACAACCAGAGGCAGGCAATATAGATACGGTCCTTCTCTGAAGACTCCAGAGAAGTTACCATACGAGAGGAGCCAGGAGGAAATCATGAAGATCGTGGAAGCCGAAGTGAAGAACTTCTTTGAAGGGGTGAAAGCAAAAAACATCCACCTCGGGAGGAGAAGATAGATCCGGTAAAAGCAAAGCATACTCTGGCTGCCCTGAAGAAACCTCCAAAGTGTCTGATGAAAGGCAACTATGAGTGCATTATTACAAAGTCATTTATCGAAGCGCAACGGTCGGGAAGTACTGTCAATGATCAAAGGTTAGCAGAACGACGAGCTGGGAAAAAAGTTGCCCAGCTCGGCGATCAAGCGAACCAATCGTTCCCCCCCCCCCCCCCGCTCAAGGTGTCTAGCGATATCGTCGCTAATCATCCGGGGATCTTGTTGCCCGGTACCAATCCTGCAGATTACCTGCCCGATGATGCACATTTTGATTTATTGGAGGTGGACGAACACAAATACGTGTACGGGAAGCCTCTAGTCAAAGATGAAAGATCTCTAACAACGATGATGCGAAGATTCCATGATTGGTACATGAAAACTTGTAAAGAGTCTGGGGGGAGTAATATTTTGACGCTGAGAGTTAGAAAGGAGCATGACCTCGTTGGACTTGAACTGTTGATGGTTCCATTTGAGGAGTTCTTCCCGTTTTTCAATCTCCTAGCCCTCGATAAATTAATGATCACTTGCTACTGCCTGTAAGTAGTACTACTTCTGTCAGTAAGTCTCTATATATAGGCCATCTCTTTCATTGCATGTATTTTTAATTATCCTCACTATATTATATGCAGATTGAAGATCGTCGAATTGAAGAAAAGACAAATCGGTGATATTGGGTTCATTAACACAAATATCATAGATGCATTTATGATTAAATCTCAGGCCAAAGATACCGAGGCCGACCTGCTACAATCGTTTGTATTGAATCAAAACAAAGCTATAATACTCTTCCCTTATGAATTCCAGTGAGTGTTACTGTCTTGTGCATATTCGGTTTCCCTTATTAGTCAAGGTTATAGTAATGTAATTGATGAGTTATGCATGCGTGCGCAGCTTCCACTATATTCTCCTAGCGATTAAGCTTGAGCAGGTACTAGTAACCGTCTTAGACTCGAGACAAAAAGATCCCAACGAGTATGTGGACATGACTGAAATTCTAGACAAGTAAGTTAAATCGATCATTATCGCACCATATCGACAACTTTGTTCATTTCCTGATATCAAGTAATTGTTTCCTTTGTCTGACAAGGTGTGGAAAAAATTCACCGCAAAAACTCCGGGACTGCCGAAGAAGCTGCAATTTAGACACCCGAAAGTAAGTACTATAGTAGCATGTTCCACGCATCTCCTAGTGATTCAAGCGCTAGTTTCATCAATACCATTTAGCATGCTTGCTGACTATCAGTTTGATTGACCTATATTTCTTGTAAAGTGGTTGTGGTAGGAACCAGGGAATGATTACAGTGGATACTACATTTGCGAGTCCATCCGCCACACGACCTGTGAGCGGGGCTACTCTGACAAACAATATGACGTGCGTAAATAATGATATTCACAATTTTATTTTATTACCATCATTTCTGTTCAGTTTCATTTATTCATATATATGTATTGACCCCCTTCTTCAAATTAGATATATCGGATGCGGAATGAACTCCTACCAGCAGATCGGATGCGAGGAATTCAAGAGGAATTGGCAGCATTCTTTCTTGACCACGTGATCGCTAAAGACGGAGAATACCATGTGAACCCTAATGAGTTGAATTTTAATTAGGAGATTATATTGTAATAGATAATTATATTGTATATATGTAGCTAGTAGCGTCGGATAGAGATACGAGAACTTGTTGTTCGGCCAATCTCTCAGAGAAGGAGAGGTGGTCGATATCACTTCTCTTTGTATGCAAATGTTCATGACGATCTTCTGTTTCCTTCATTTGCTTACTAGCTAGCGTGTCTAGTCCTCTCTATACGTATAGTATGCAGGGTCGACCAAGCACGGAGATAAGAGAGGACACTTCTCTCTATTCATTAGCTAGCTAACACAATATATGAAACACCTAAATTAACCCCCCAAAGCAACCTAACCGCCCCCCTTTCAAAAAAAACCCATCACCTGAAATGCTGACGCGTGGATGCTTTTTGGTCCCGGTTGGTGTCACCAACCAGGACTAAAGGCCCCCCAGCCCGGGCACGCCGCACTAGCCACGTGGAGGCCCATCTATCTCAGTTCGTGTAAGAACCGGGACTAAAGGCCAAGGGCATTAGTAACGACCTTTTAGTCCCGGTTCCGAAACAGGGACAGAAGGCCCTTAAGAACCAGGACAAAAGGCCCTTTTTCTAATAGTATAATATGGTCATCTAGTTTTTACAATCTACAACATAATATGTTCTATTTGGAGATAGTACAGATTATAAAAACTGGATTACCATAATCTGTGTGTCTCCAAACAAGGCTTTAGTTGTGCCTAATATTGTCTCACACGTCTAAAATCCCTCATTTCCCCCTCACTACTCAGCCCAAAACAGAGCCTTGCCGTCACATCAAAATTAACAGTTACATGGATCAGTTATTGACGTATGAGACACACCCAACCATTTGGCACTGTCATACGTGGCCTGATGGGGTTATAGTCCCAGGGTAGGGTCATAGGCTTGCCCTATAGGTCCTACCCAAGGACTACCCTTCATAAGGGACAAGGTCCTTAGTCAGTTCCGACTGAATTAAGGACTTCCCATCATCCAGTCGGTGAAGATTCCTCCATCATACAGTCGGAGATGAGCATTCAGAGCGTATCAAACTCACTGACTGGATTCCACTCTGTATATCGTAAGCCCCCTGGAGGGCAACGGTCATACGTTTTCATGTACCATTATTAGCATTTAAGACATACGTTACCTGTAACGTAGGCATTTATTCGCCACTACGCCACCCCTGTGCACCGAACCGTTGTGAAGGGCAGCGCACTCTATATAAGCCGCCCTTTCCCACTGGTGCAGGGGTTAGCATTTCACAGTAATCCATATTCCACTCGACATCAAGCTCCCAAGAGCACTGAGACGTAGGGCTTTTACCTCCACCGTAGAGGGGCCTGAACTCATACAACCTCGCCGTAGCTAAGGCTCTGCCCATCCTTTCATACCCTACACATCTACTGTCAGACTTATACCCACGACAGTTAGCGCCCACCGTGGGGCAGGCGTCTAAGCGACTTCCGGCGAGTTTGCGACTACATCTTTTCATCATGTCATCCGATGGAGATTTGTGCATGGGTCATGAGATCCTCTTCGACGCTCTCTCCTTCATCGTCGACGATTCGGCATGGCTTCGAGATGCCCCTCTCGACGTCGAGGCGCTCCCCAGTCGCGCGGCTACGCACTTCCGTGTCGGCGCTCGCGGCATCCTTCTTTTCCACTAGTCGGCTCCGGTGTCGATCTACACCCTCGTCACGCGCCGCAGCAAGCGGTCACGCTGTCCGCGGCTCCAGCGTTGGGTGCAACACGCCCAGGCGCGCCAGAACGCGTCTTCACAAGTGGCGGTCCTCGAATCGGTTGTAGTTGCGCCACTATCCCAGTGCTCAGACTCAGTTTTGACTGAGTTGCCTTCCGAGTACTTGGGTCGCGGGCCTGCAGCCGAAGTGCACATGGCCAATTCCCATGAAAGTCCCCGCCAAACTGGGAAAAACGAGCACGAGGTCGGCGAAACATCCGGTGCTCGCCGTCAGCCCCGCCGTTCTGCCAGTCGGCGCACTCATGAGAGCAACGTGGAGGTGTTCCGCACACCTGTCCTCAACCTGGCTGCCGCCGCCAAGATAGCCGATTCCCTACAGCCGACTGATTCAGAGGCTGGCAGAGGGATCGAGCAGATCCGTGCCCTATTACACACGGCGCAACAACAGAATTCGGCGGTCTCCCAGTCGCATAACAGGATCCACAACAGTTCTGTTCGCGCGAACACGCATCGGTCAGTTTTCAGCCCCGATTCTCATCAACGACATAGAGGAGGCAGCCGTTCCATGAATCCCGAAGATCGTCGCCGTTCACGCACCCCTCCGCGGGGTGGGCCTTATGGGCCCCGGCATCATGATGATCGACGTTCGGTCGGTGACACTTATGATCCAAGTCCCGACGCAAGAGGATACATCACCCAAAGGAGGGTCGACAGGAGATGAGCCCACCGTGATGGTCACGATAGAGACCGTCCGAGTGGAAGCAGGACCATCGTCTCTGGCCCCGAGTGTTTCAGTCGGGCCTTCCGTCCGGCTGACATCCCTCCCAACTTCCAATTGGTGACGGGGATCAGCAAGTTTACAGGAGAATCCAAGCCAGAAACGTGGAACGACTACTGAGTGGCAGTCCAGATCGGTGGTGGGGACGACCAGGTTGCCATGAAACATCTCCCCCTGATGCTCGACGGCTCGGCAGGAGCGTGGCTGAACCAGTTGGCTCCTTCAAGCATCTACAGCTCGGCAGATCTGGCCCGAGTCTTCATCAGGACCTTCGAGGGGATGTGCAAACGCCCTGCTGGCCTCGTGGAGCTCCAGCACTGTGTCCAGAAGCAGAATGAGCCCCTGCGCGATTTCATCCAGTGTTGGACGACCCTCTACCACATGGTGGAGAACGTCACAGAGCACCAAGCAGTCTGCGGCTTCAAGGCAGGCGTGCGGTACAGAGATCTGTACCTGAAGTTCGGTCGGACAGGCGACGTCTCCATGAGCAAGATGATGGAGATAGCGGCACGCTATGCAAATGACGAAGAAGAGGACCGCATTCGTAGCGGCAAGCACAAGGCAGTCGCCGACGGAGATGGGAACAACACTCGGAAGCAGAAGCAGAAAGCTCCGTCCACTCCGCAGGCAGAGGCCGCAGCCGTTACTAATGCCAAGTTCAAGGGCAAGGGGAAGGCTCAGTTCACCCCCAAGAAGAAGCAGTTCGGAAACCACATCCTGGACCAGCCATGTCCAATCCACAAGAAGATGGATGAAGAAGGCAACGCCATATTTACGAAGCATACCACTCGGCAATGTCGCCTCCTGATCTAGGGGTTCGGCGAAGGGCAGCCGAGTGAAAAGGACAATGAGCAGGATGAGGAGGACAAGGAGGATCCATTCCCCCAAGTCCATGCAACCCTGATGATTTTTGCTGACGTGGAAAGCAAGAGTCGACTGAAGCTGGTGAACAGGGAAGTGAACATGGCCACCCCAACAAACCCCATGTTCCTCAAATGGTCTCAGACTGCAATCACCTTCGACCAGTCGGATCATCCAACACACATACCCACCCCAGGGAGGCAGGCCCTGGTCGTCGACCCGGTGGTGGAAGGAGCCCGACTACGCAAAGTCCTCATGGACGGCGGCAACGGCTTGAACATCCTGTACGCCGACACTCTCTAGGGGATGGGCATTCCGATGTCGAAACTTAGCGAGAGCAGCATGCAGTTCCACGGGGTCGTCCCTGGACGAAAGGCCAAGTCACTCGGCTAGATCGCGTTGGACGTCGTCTTCGGCTCCGACAAGAACTTCCGCAAGGAAAAGCTGACATTCGAGGTGGTGGACTTCCAGAGTGCATACCGGCCCGTCCGGCGTATGTGCGTTTCATGGCCCGTCCATGTTACATATACCTGAAGCTGAAGATGCTAGGTCCCAAAGGTGTGATCACTGTCACAGCCAATCGGCAGCGGGCCGAGGAGTGTCTGCAGCACGGATCGAGGATCGCCGATCAGCAGATGGCTGTCTTCGAGCTCGACGAGTACAAGAAGACAGCCGACCCCGCTGACTTGATGCGTTCGAAGAAGCCAGATTCAGAGTCCGCATTCCAGTCGGAGGGAGAAACGAAGAAGGTCAGCATCCATCCGACGGACGACACCGCTGCCCCGACGAACATCTCCACCACCCTCGATCCAAAATAGGAAGCCGAGCTCATCCAATTCCTCCGTGAGAACTGGGACATTTTCGCATGGAAGCCCGCTGACATGCCAGGTGTACCCAGGGAGTTGGCTGGGCACCGACTACATGTGGATCCTGCTGCTCGGCCTGTCCGAGAACGCGTGCATCGGTCCGCCGCGCACAAGAGAAAGGCAATTAGAGAAGAAGTGGCTAAAATTTTGGCATCCAACTTCATTCGCGAGGTATACCACTCCGAGTGGCTCGCCAATTTTGTTATGGTGCCCAAGAAGGACAAGTCTCTCCGAATGTGCATCGACTTCAAGCATCTCAATAAGGTCTTCCCGAAAGACCATTTCCCGCTCCCCCGCATTGATCAAATTGTCGATTCGACTGCGGGTTGCGAGCGTTTGTCATTTCTTGATGCCTAATCGGGCTATCATCAGATCCGTCTCTATGGCCCCGATGAATTAAAAACAACCTTCATCACCCGATTCGGGTGCTTCTGCTACATCACTATGCCATTTGGTTTGAAGTATGCAGGAGCAACTTTTATGCGCATGATCCAAAAATGCCTCCTTGACCAGATCGGTCGAAATGTGGAGGCGTATATGGATGATATCATAGTCAAGTCACGCAAAAGTTCCGACCTGCTGACTGACTTGGCAGAAACATTCGTCAACCTTCGTAGGTACGATATCAAGCTCAACCCAGCCGAGTGTTCATTCGGTGTTCCCAACGGAGAGTTACTCGGTTTCTTCGTTTCCAAACGAGGGATCGATGTCAACCCCGAAAAGATCGGGACCAACGTCCGAATGGAGCGGCCGGTCAGAATAAATGATGTTCAAAGACTCACAGGTTGCCTAGCGGCTTTGAGCAGGTTTATCAGTCGACTCGGCGAGAAGGCACTACCTCTGTACCGACTCATGAAGAAATCAGATACTTTCGAGTGGACAGACGAAGCCCAAATCGGATTCGACGACCTCAAAGTCCTACTTTCCACCCAGCCGGTTCTTACTGCTCCGCTCAATAAAGAACCCCTTCTTTTGTACATCGCGGCTACAAATCAAGTCGTCAGCACTGTTCTCATAGTCGAACGCGAAGAAGAAGGCAAAGCATACAAGGTTCACCAGCCAGTGTATTATGTCTCCGAAGTCCTGACTCCTTCCAAGCAGAGGTATCCCCACTATCAAAAACTTATTTACGAGATTTACATGACTGCAAAGAAGGTGGCTCATTATTTCCAAGACCACTCGGTGTGTGTCGTTTCTGATGCTCCGTTGTCGGAAATCCTCCACAATCGCGACGCATCGGGCCGAGTGGCGAAGTGGGCAATGAAAATGTTGTACTGCAACATCAAGTTCGAGGCCAAGAAAGCTATAAAGTCTGAAGCTCTGGCTAACTTCATAGCAGAATGGCTAGAACAACAGCAACCGACTCACATCTACTCGGCTCATTGGACAATGTTCTTCGATGGGTCCAAGATGTTGAATGGCTCCGGCGCTGGCGTTGTGATCGTATCGCCAGAAGGTGAAAAACTCAAGTATGTGTTGCAGATACACTTCGATTCCTCCAACAATGAGGCAGAGTATGAAGCTCTCCTTTATGGATTGCGCGTGGCCATCGCACTCGGTGTCTGTCGCCTGATGGTCTATGGCGATTCAGATTTCGTAGTTAATCAAGTGATGAAGGAGTGGGATGTAAGGAACCACACCATGACCACATACTACAATGCGGTGAGGAAGCTCGAGAAAAAGTTTGAAGGTCTGGAACTCCACCATGTTCCGCGACTGAAAAACCAAGCAGCTGATGAATTGGCGAAACTTGGATCCACTCGGAGACCAGTCCCGAGTGACGTCTGCCTCGAGCACCTTCACCTTCCCTTAGTTAAAGAAGATCCTTTCACAGAGGAACTAGTACAACCAAAGAGCTCGACAGATCCGACTGCAGTCGAAGTCCCTGCTGTGGTTGATTTGATCATGGAGATTCTTTCTATCATCCCCGATTGGACTGTGCCGTTCATTGCATACATCCCGAGGCAAGAATTACCTCAAGACGAAGTTCAAGCCAGATAGATCGTCCGCAGGTCGAAGTCGTTCACCGTCATTCATGGCCAGTTGTACAAAGAAAGCGTTTCAGGCGTCCTTCAACGACGCATCTCCCCTGAGGAGGGACAGTTAATCCTGGAAGAAATTCACTCGGGAACCTGCGGTCATCACGCCTCGTCAAGGGCAATCGTCGCCAAAGCATTCAGAGCTGGCTTCTTCTGGTTGCAGGCGAATGAAATGGCGAAGGATATGGTCGACCAATGCGAAGGCTGTCAGTTCTACTCGAACAAGTCCCACAAGCCAACATCTGCGTTGAAGGCAGTCCCTCTTGTTTGGCCGTTTGCAGTGTGGGGATTAGATACAGTCGGTCCATTCAGGACAGGCCAAGGAGGATTCACTCATCTGTTGGTGGCAGTCGACAAGTTCACCAAGTGGATTGAAGCCAAACCCATCAAGAAGCTCGACGCCCTTACGGCCATCAAGTTTGTCAGGGACATCATCTCCAGATTCGGGGTACCGCACAGCATAATCACTTATAATGGCACAAATTTTGACTCGGACAGATTCAAAGGTTTCTGTACAAGCCAAGCTATCCGAGTGGATTTTGCATCTGTTGCGCATCCCCAAACAAACAGGCAAGCAGAGCGGGCGAATGGTCTTATTCTTCAAGGGTTGAAGCCTCGACTCCTCCGAGAAGTTGGACATGCTGCCAGCGCATGGGTCACCGAGCTGCCTTCGGTGCTGTGGGGCCTCCGCACAACTCCAAATAGATCTACAGGGGATCCCCGTTCATCCTCGTGTACGGAGCAGAGGCAGTCCTTCCGAGTGACTTAATTCAGAACGCTCCACGAGTCGAACTTTTTTTCGAAGCCGAAGCAGAGCAAGCTAGGCAAGACGGAGTGGATCTTCTAGAAGAGGAGCGCGAGATGGCACTAACTCGCTCAACCATTTATCAACAAGATCTACGGTGTTTCCACACGCGACACGTCAGGAGTCGTATATTCCAAGCAGGCAACCTGGTGCTCCGAGTGGATCAGCAGAGACCTCACAAGTTGGCTCCCGCCTAGGAAGGACCCTTCATCATCTTCAAGGTGCTGAACAACGGAGCATATCGACTCTACAACCTCGACAGGGGAACGGACGAGTCGCGAGCATGGAACGGAGATCTCGTGAAGCGCTTCTACACATGAACGTCGACTGAAGCAATGTAAAGAACAAGTATCGTTGAAGTAATACAAAGCAGATTGAGTTTTTGCATATTCAAAATTCTTCCGCGTTCGCAGACTCCGGTCTCAAAAAAAAAACTTTCTTCGAGTGTGCACTAAACGTCGCACTCGGGGACTTAGCTGCGATCCAGAATCGCCTAAGTACAAACTTTCTCCGAGTGTGCACTAAACGTCGCACTCGGGGACTTAGTTGCCATCCAAAATGGCCTAAGTACAAACTTTCTCCGAGTGTGCACTAAACGTCGCACTCAGGGACTTAGCTGCGATCCAGAATTGCCTAAGTACAAACTTTCTCCGAGTGTGCACTAAACGTTGCACTCGGGGACTTAGGTGCGATCCAGAATCGCCTGAGTACTAACTTTCTCCGAGTGTGCACTAAACGTTGCACTCGGGGACTTAGCTGCGATCCAGAATCGCCTAAGTACTAACTTTCTCCAAGTGTGCACTAAACGTCGCACTCGGGGACTTAGCTGCAATCCAGAATCACCTAAGTACAAACTTTCTCCGAGTGTGCACTAAACGTCGCACTCGGGGACTTAGCTGCGACCCAGAATCGCCTAAGTACTAATTTTCTCCGAGTGTGCACTAAACGTCGCACTCGGGGACTTAGCTGCGATCAAGAATCGCCTAAGTACTAATTTTCTCTGACTGTGCACTAAACGTCGCACTCGGGGACTTAGCTGCAATCAAGAATCGCCTAAGTACAAACTTTTTCCGAGTGTGCACTAAACGTCGTGCTCGGGGACTTAGCTGCGATCCAAAATCGCCTAAGCACTAACTTTCTCCAAGTGTGCTCTAAACGTCGCACTCGGGGACTTGGTTGCGATCAAGAATCGCCTAAGTAAAAAGCTTCCTTCGAGTGTATCTTAGAGATCCACTCGGAGGCTTCGCAGACCCTCATTGAGGCTCATGTAGATGTCAAGACAACTGACAATTACATGAGTAGCAAATACCCTCATTGAGGCTCATGTAGATGTCAAGACAACTGACAATTACATGAGTAGCAACTCGCTCTGAGTGCGACCTTACAGTCGCGCTCGAAGACTTAGCTGCGATAACGAATCACCTAAGTAAAGAACTCCCTTCGAGTGTATCCTAGAGATCCACTCGGAGGCTTAGCAAACCCTCATTGAGGTTCATGCAGATGTCAAGACAAGTGACAAATACATGCTCCGCCTGTTTGCCACTGGCTTCACCAAGAAACTCCAAACAGAAACCACGAGCCAAAATCGTGTAAAGATTTTTTTGGCAAAGGAAGAGCAAAATATTCGATTCGAATTCAAAGTTGGTTTAAAGATAGTCGGTTCGGTGTAGATCAAGCTTATCCACACCGAACCACGAATGTGACGGCCAACAGCAGTGGCCAAAGTTTGATACAAGTACCACTTGGCATACCGAGGTAAAGTTTTTCAAGCGTTGTCAGGATTGGCACTGGGACTGGCAGGCTCCACGAAATTGTCGAGGTCGATCCCATCTACGATGCGAGTGGCGCTCTCAAGGAAGGTGTCCATGAAATCTTTGAATCGAAGCTTCTTGGTGTTGGCGACCTGCAGCGCCTTCAGCTTCTCTTCGCGAGCTTCCTTGCAGTGCACTCAGACCAGCGACAGCGCCACGTCCGCACCACAGCGAGTAGCAGACTTCTTCCATGCCTGCACTCGGTTCGGGACGTCCTCCAGCCGAGTCATCAACCCTTCTATCTCCTGCCGGGACTCGTCTTCGGGCCACAGCTCCTTGTCGATTCGGCCGACGACCTCTCTCAGGGGACCGATGAAAGGTCCCACTCTGCCAAGGCGAATGTGCGCTCGGAGCATGTCTCGATTGGCGTCGTCGCCGAGTGGAACATTCGGAATAACCGATCGCTCAATGTCAGCTGCTTCAGCCTCAACGTCCATACAAAAATCTGTAAAGACAAGACGAGCAGAAAGTAAGCGTAGAATGAAATACAAAGTCAAGAAGCACTCGGAATAAACTTACCACCGAGCAACGCAATCATCTTCCTAGCCCAGTCACTGACGTACTTCTCCTGCGATATGCACCGACTGTTCATCAACTTCATCTGACCCATCAACTCAGTTCTTTGTTTCCCCATTTTCTCAATTTCATCCACCAATGCCTTGTTTGCCTCACGGGACTCCTCTAAGGACTTCTCTCATTCCGCAAGAGCACCCTTCACACTAGCCAAGTCATGCACAGCTGCCTCTAGTTCCGCAGCAAGCTGAATCTTTTCAGCCTTCAGAGCATTGTACGCTGATCCCATCTCGCAAGTCTTGTGCAAATCGGCGTGAAGAGAAGGTCAAACAAATTCAACAAGGAAAACAATAAAAGCTCAAAGTTCTTCAGACCCCTGCCGACGCAAGCAGTCGACAACGATCTCGGGGACTACACCCAGTGGGTTCACTAAGAGTGACCCCACTGGCATGAAGCTCAAATAGGTAACCCCTGTTGAGCTACATAACAGAAACAAGCCTATGAGGCTACTACTACCTGACCTGAGTAAAATTACTCTTGGGGACTACTTCCAGTAGGTGCACTCGGAGTGCCCCCACCGGTACCATTCGAACAGATTAATTTTGATCCAATCAAGTTAAAGAAAATGTATATAAAGACAACTGCCGGTGCAAGCACTCGACAGAAGTCTCGGGGACTACACCCACTGGGTTCACTCAGAGTGAACCCACTGCAAAACAATCATACTGTATCCGAGTATATCGCTTAAACACCCACTGGGTTACAAGAGGAAAGCAAATACTTACTAGCGCACTTACTCGGATATCGTCCCGGAGTTCCAAGCTTCGCTTGTACAAAGATCTGATGGAGTCGTACGCACTCTTGGCATCACCCGCCATCAACTCCACCTGCACCATGGCCTCCTTGGCAGCTCCCACCTGATCTTCCGGGAGGCGTTGGGCGTCGTACTGGACGGTCGACGGACCTGGCATGACAAGAGACTCCTTGGGCATCCCAAGTTCTGCTCCAGTCGGTTCAGCCGCGATGAGCACCGTTTCAGTCGACGACATCGTCTCGATTAGCGGCGCGTCCATGGTGCGAGCGGTAGCAGATGGAACAACCTCAAGGACAGGCACCAAAGCTTGCCCGGACCTCTTCTGGTCGTCCTCCTCTAGATGAATCACCTCTGAAGGAAGCCCGACTGAACGACGTGAGATCACAGAAAAAAGGGCAAGATCAAAGACAAAATTCGCGAAACAATAATGTAAGCTCTCGGAGTCGTCATGACGTATCTAGCTGGGATGTGGCAACGTTGTCTGTATCCATGGGATCGTCTTCCAGGCGTGGCGGAGAAGTGGCGGAGGTAGCAGCTCTGTCGAGTAAAATTCACTCGGCCAATAAGCATGAGTTCAATCAAATACTGAAAGAAGATAGGAGAACAAGACACTTACGCTGAGGCAACGGGAACGGCGATCCTCATCCGAGGCAAAGACTTCCGAGACTTGGATCCACTCGGTTTGGCCACCTTGGAAGGTTGGCCCGCAGGCTCAGCAGCAGTGTCCCTGGTCCTCTTTGTGCTCCGAGCACTCGGAGCCACGGGAGTAGCTGGCAAGGCGCTCGGAACCATGGGAGGAGCTGACGGGGCACTCGGGGCCGCTGGAGGAGCCGACGGAGTCAAGGGTTCGTGACGGCGCTTAGTTCGAGGCTCTGGTGGTGGGGGTGGTGAGCTCTGCTCCTCATCCTCCCCCTCCTCGGACTCCTCCTCCGTCTCCCCACTGTCGGAGACGTACTCGACGCTCTCTACGCTACCCTCCTGGCTGCCTACCTCTTCCTCAGCCGGATTCCCGTTCGAGATGGGAGAAAACTAGTTAGTCCACGCCTGCACGAGATACAGTCGACAACATCAGACGTCAGACAGTGATACAAGAAAAAGCGATAAATCTAAGACAATTGTAAGCACTCGACAAGATATACTCGCCTCATTCGGAGGGGTTGTCCGCGCGGAAGGTCTTCACTCGCCGGATTCCTCTGGGGTTGTCGCAGGCGCCCGTGATGCTGCGGACCCACGCCGTCACAACCTCCCCAGTCACGCATTCGGGGTGAGTCCGAGTGGAGTCCTCAGGCCCCGTGTAGTGCCACATGGCGTGGTGTCGAGCTTGCAAAGTCTGGATGCGCCGACCCAGAAAAATCTCCAGCAAATCTATGCTGGTGACTCCCTTGCGGACGACGTCTATCAGCGCGTCGACCTGAGGCTGAATCTGGATCTTTTCCATCTTCGTGAGCGCAAGCTGCCTGGGCGGAGCCGGTCGGTCTAGGATAAAAGGTGGTAGTCCAGTTGCGACATTCGGACAGGCGACGTCCTCGCAGTAGAACCAAGTCGACTACCAGTTCCTAACGGACTCAAACAACTGAAGAGCGGGATAACTACTTTTGTTTTTCTTCTGGAAGCCTAAGCCTCCGTAGAGCTGGAGGATATGAGTTTTGTCGTCCGACTGGCTAAGTCTTTTGATGGTTTGGGATCTAGCGGAGAAGATGTACTTAAAGAGCCCCCAATGGGGAGGACAACCGATAAAACACTCGCAAAGCACGACGAAGGTAGAAAGATGAGCTATTGCGTTGGGAGGAAAATGGTGGAGCTGCACCCCGAAGTGGTTCATGATACCTCTAAAGAAGGGATGAGGAGGCAAAGAGAAGCCTCGGTACACGTCACTGAGCAGCTAGACGCGCTCCCCCTCCTGGGGCGCCGGCTCCGTCTCGCCTTCCGCCGGCAGCCTCCACGACTTGTTCTCGATCATACCTTGCTCCACCAGTTCCAGCATGTCGTCCGCCGTCACCGTGGAGGGGAGGAAATGCCCCTGGATCCAACCGCCGGCAGTGCCCGCTGTCGCCGTTGAGCAGGAGCCGCCTTCTTCTTCTTCTTCCGCGCCTCGAGCTTGCTCGTCTGCCCCTTCGTCATGGTGGAGGCCGCAGATCCGTGGGGAAGGAGAGGAAGGAAGAAGCTTGGGGTGTGCAGGAAGCCACGGGAGAAGCGGGACGAGTGCGAGTTATCAGGCGAGCGCAATGAGAAACCCTCACTTGAGAGGTTTAAATAAGGTTCCGACTGGGTCACTAGCAGGTGACCCCGAAATTTTATCCCCCGACCGGTTGCTACGATAGTAGTGGAGGAGATGAAGGGGCGGTAATCGAGGCGGCAGAAACTACTCGATGACGATGTCGTCATCCCCGCTGAGCGCGCGGTAACCGAAATTTGAGGATCCCAGAAAATCCGCCGCTGTCAGTTGACCGGTCACGTCAAAAGATTCTGCGGAAGCACTCGGTCTCTGACGGTTCATTTCACAGATATATCCACTCGGATCACTGGTCAAGAAGATAAAATGGATCGAGGCAAACAACGCCAAAGTCGCATCCATACCAGTCGGATCCGTACTCCAAGCATCGCTTCGTCGTTCCAACCCCGATCCATTCGGGGACTAATGATGGGGTTATAGTCCCAGGGTAGGGTCATAGGCCTGCCCTATAGGTCCTACCCAAGGACTACCCTTCATAAGGGACAAGGCCCTTAGTCAGTTCCGACTGAATTAAGGACTTCCCATCATCTAGTCGGTGACGATTCCTCCATCATACAGTCGGAGATGAGCATTCGGAGCGTATCAAACTCACCGAATGGATTCCACTCTGTATATTGTAACCCCCTGGAGGGCAACGGTCATACGTTTTCATGTACCATTATTAGCATTTAAGACATACGTTACCTGTAATGTAGGCATTTATTCGCCACTACACCACCCCTGTGCACCGAACCGTTGTGAAGGGCAGCGCACTCTATATATACCGCCCTTTCCCACTGGTGCAGGGGTTAGCATTTTACTGTAATCCATATTCCACTCGACATCAAGCTCCCAAGAGCACTGAGACGTAGGGCTTTTACCTCCACCGTAGAGGTCCCTGAACTCATACAACCTCGCCATAGCTAAGGCTCTGCCCATCCTTTCGTACCCTACACATCTACTATCAGACTTATACCCACGACATGGCCCTCGCGCCCATATCTTAGTGGTTGATTAATTTGCAAAAGAGGGTTTGCATAAAATGTTGCACAAGGGAGTAGAACTCGGGTTCCACCATTGAATATGCATTGGACGGTAACTAGTTTCATGATAAGCTCCCAGACTTATTCAACGAGGTCCTTGACTCTCCTTGTGATACTCATCCATCCATGTGGGTGGCTATATGTGCTCTAGCGTGAACACTATAGAATGTGTGAAACAAACTAGTAATCGAGCATGTGATTCCACAACACATGACTACAAACTGTGTGGCTTCTTGCAGCTATGGCGACCGCTTAGCAAGCAATGGCAAGAGGGATTCATTGACGTCCTTAGCACCGGCCTCCGCTCCCGTGCGACCTCCAACGCTTTGCCCCCTCCTCCACCACCTCCCGAGCCAGATTAGCCATGTAGCTCATTCATAGGGGTTTGTTGTGTTGTGCCTGCAGCCAGATTTATTTTGCTTTTCTTGTCATCTTGACTCTTTCACTCCTCTTTCGACCAAACTTTTTGATTTTATTGGATGTTTTGTGCGGGTGCTTTATAATATAAAGCGAGGGGAATGTCAGGACCCCGATCCTAAGCCACTAGATTCTAGCTTGTAACACATCGCATCACTTTGCGGTCTCACGAGTTATTGGTTTCGTTTGGCCAACTTGATCTCTGATTCTTGCAATGGGAGAAGTGCTTTGTTTTGGGTTCATACCGTGCGGTGACCTCACCCAGTGACATAAGGGGTAGACAGGCACGTATCGAGGTGTTGCGATCAAGGGTAAAAAGATGGGGTTTTCATCATTGGTTTGAGTTTATTCATACGTCTCAAACGTATCTATAATTTTTTATGGTTCCATGCTATTATCTTGTCAAATTTGGATGTTTTATATGCATGAATATGCTATTTTATATCTTTTTGGGACTAACCTATTAACTCAGTGCCAAGTGCCAGTTTCTGTTTTTTCCGTGTTTTTGACCCTTTTTCAGACGGAGCCCAAATGGAATGAAACTTTACGATGATTTTTTTGGCCCAAAACAGACCCCCGAAGCTTTGGAAGAAGGCCAGAAGAGCCATGAGGGAGTCACAAGCCCTGACGCCGCCACCCCCCCTAGGCGGCGCAGGGCAGGCTTGTGACCTCCTCGTGGGCCCAACTGACGTAATTCCACTGCCATAAATTCCTATAAATTCAGAAACCCCCAAAAAGAAACCTAGATCGGGAGTTTCGCCGCCGCAAGCCTCTGTAGCCACCAAAAACCAATCTGGAGCCCATTCCGGCACCCTGCCGGAGGGGGAATCCATCTCCGGTGGCCGTCTTCATCATCCCGGCGATCTCCATGACGAGGAGGGAGTAGTTTTCCCTCGGGGCTGAGGGTATGTACCAGTAGCTATGTGTTTGATCTCTCTCTCTCTCGGGCTCTTGAGATGTCTTGATCTCGATGTACCATGGGCTTTGCTACTATAGTTGGATCTTATGATGTTCTTCCCCCTCTCCTTCTTGTAATGAATTGAGTTTCCACTTTGGAGTTATCTTATCGGATTGAGTCTTTGAGAACACTTGATGTATGTCTTGCACCTATCTATCTCCTATGATCAACTTGCAGGTTTGTGACATTGGGAACCTATGCATATGCGTTGGCACACGTTTGATTCATGTGAGTACTCGATGTATGCTTTGGTGATCAACTTGCTGGTTCGTGACATTGGGAACCTATGCATAGGGGTTCCCACACGTTTTGACTCTCCGGTAGAAACTTTGGGGAACTCTTTGAAGTTCTATGTGTTGGTTGAATAGATGATTCTGAGATTATGTGATGCATATCGTATAATCATGGCCACAGATACTTGAGGTGACAATGGAGTATCTAGGTGACATTAGGGTCTTGGTTGATATGTATCTTAAGGTGTTATTCTAGTACGAACTCTATGATGGATCGAACGGAAAGAATAGCTTCGTGTTATTTTACTACGGACTCTTGAATAGATCGATCAGAAAGAATAACTTTGTGGTGGTTTCGTACCCGACAATAATCTCTTTGTTTGTTCTCCGCTATTAGTGACTTTGGAGTGACTCTTTGTTGCATGTTGAGGGCTAGTTATATGATCCAATTATGTTATCATTGTTGAGAGAACTTCACTAGTGAAAGTATGAACCCTAGGCCTTGTTTCTACGCATTGCAATACCGTACGTGCTCACTTTTACCATTTGTTACCTTGTTGTTTTTGTAATTTCAGATTACAAAAACCTATATCTACCATCCATATTGCACTTGTATCACCATCTCTTTGCCGAACTAGTGCACCTATACAACTTATCATTGTATTAGGTGTGTTGGGGACACAAGAGACTCTTTGTTATTTGGTTGCAGGGTTGCTTGAGAGAGAGCATCTTCATCCTACGCCTCCCGCGGATTGAGAAACCTTAGGTGACCCACTTGAGGGAAAATTGCTACTGTCCTACAACCCTCTACACTTGGAGGCCCAACAACGTCTACAAGGAGAAGGTTGCGTAGTAGACATCATTTATCCCTCTAGATCATGTCATCTTGCTTAATGCTTTACTCTGTTTGTTATGAACTTAATACACTAGATGCATGCTGGATAGCGATCGATGTGTGGAGTACTAAGAAGTAGATGCTGACAGTATCAGTTTACTTGTCATGGACGTGATGCCTATATGCATGATCGTTGCCTTAGATAACTTTATGACTTTGCGCGATTCTATCAATTGCTCAACAGTAATTTGTTCACCCACCGTGATACTTGCTTTTATGAGAGAAGCCTCTATTGAACACTATGGCCCCGGGTCTGTTTTCCATCCATTCTTTTCAGATCTATTTTACTTTCTCTGTCATATCTAACTTTTGCAAACAATCCTGAAGGGATTGACAACCCCTTTCTCGCGTTGGGTGCAAGTTTGTTGTTTCTTGCGCACGTGTCTTGGCACCTCATCTTGATGCTCCTACTGGATTGATACCTTGGTTCTCAAACTGAGGGAAATACTTACTGCTACTGTGCTACATCATCCTTTCCTCTGCAAGGACAAAACCAACGCAATCCCATTTTCCTTTTTCTTTCGCCCTTCTTTTTCGCTTGCTTTCCATTTGCTTGTGCGCTCGTCTGCTTGCTAAGGCATCATGTCTGAATGCTTTAGACATAGAAATGCCCTACCTGGGTTCAATGCCTTGGGAAGCAACTCTGTCCTTTCCAAACTCATAGCTAATGAGTCTATGAGGAGATGTCCTGAGGTGGCCAGAGATACCTTTAGTAATGTTGATGATGGGGATCCTGTGCTTTTCCATTATGTGCTTAATGATTCCTTAAAAGAAGCTTGGGATAGACTGCTAAGAATTCAAGCCAACCATGTCCCTCCTTATCATATCGAGCTATATTTAAAAGATTTTTACGCGGGACTTCCCCCATCTTTTAAACAAGTCTTGGATTCTATATTTGATAAGGGTTTCCTTGCTGGAGATGCCTTCGACACTTATGAAAGGATGAAAGCAATATTTGGACTTTTCAATGGAGGAAATGATTCCACCACCCTCATGTGCTTCTATCAAAATGAATCAATAAAAGAAATGAAAGCTAGTTTAGACATGAACTTTCATCATGTGCTTAACCTTTCCTCCACAATAAATGGTCACGTGCTTTCACAGTGTAGAAAGATAGATGCTATCAATAAAAAGGTCCTCCCTCGGTCCTCGAGGAAAGATGACAACACTTGATTCTTTTTTCCTTCTGCCTAGCTAAGGGCGTTAAACAATAGCGCTTGTTGGGAGGCAACCCAATTTATTTTTGATTTTTTGCTTTCTATTTTGCTTTGTCCACACTTTCATAATTCTGTTATGATTGTGTTTTTTGTGTTTTAATTAGCGTTTGTGCCAAGTGGAACCTTTATGATTAGTCTTGGTGATAGTTGTTTGATCACGCTGAGAAAAGACATAAACTTTTTGCTCACGAAATTAGTTTTAATTTTAATTTTGGAAGAGTTTTTGAGTTGATTCATTTTTTGCTGATTCATATGCAATTTGCCCAGACGTTCGTAATTTTTCAGATTTTTTGAGATAGCAGAAGTATACGGGATATACAGATTGCTACAGACTGTTCTGTTTTTGACAGATTCTGTTTTCATTGTGTTGATTGCTTGTTTTGATGAAACTATGGATAGTACCGGGGGGTACGACACATGGAAAATTTCGAATACAGTAGTATAACACCATTATGAATGGAATTCAAGTTCACTTCAGTACCTTTCAGGTTGGTAGTTTGTTTCCTGTGCTAATGATATCACGAGTTTCTGTGTTGTGAAGTTGTGTTGTGAAGTTTTCAAGTTTTCAAGTTTGTGTTGTGAAGTTTTCAAGTTTTGGGTGATCTTCCTATGGACAATGGAACATGATGACAACACTTGATTCTTTTTTCCTTCTGCCTAACTAAGGGCGTTAAACAATAGCGCTTGTTCAGAGGCAACCCAATTTATTTTTTGATTTTTGCTTTCTGTATTGCTTTGTCCACACTTTCATAATTCTGTTATGATTGTGTTTTTTGTGTTTTAATTAGCGTTTGTGCCAAGTGGAACCTTTATGATTAGTCTTGGTGATAGTTGTTTGATCACGCTGAGAAAAGACAGAAACTTTCTGCTCACCAAATTAATTTTCATTTTAATTCTAGAAGAGATTTTGAGTTGATTCATTTTTCTGCTGATTTATATGCAATTTGCCCAGATGTTCGTAATTTTTCAGATTTTTTGAGATAGCAGAAGTATACGGGATATACAGATTGCTACAGACTATTTTGTTTTTGACAAATTCTGTTTTCATTGTGTTGATTGCTTGTTTTGATGAAACTATCGATAGTACTCAGGGGTACGACCCATGGAAAATTTCGAATACAGTAGTATAACACCATTATGAATGGTATTCAAGTTCACTTCAGTACCTTTCAGGTTGGTAGTTTGTTTCCTTGTGCTAATGATATCACGAGTTTATGTGTTGTGAAGTTTTCAAGTTTTCAAGTTTGTGTTGTGAAGTTTTCAAATTTTGGGTGATCTTCCTATGGACAATGGAACAAGGAGTGGTAAGACCCTAAGGATGCCCAAGGCATCCCAAGCCAAATTCAAGTACACCAAAAAGCTTAAGCTTGGGGATGCCTCGGGAAGGCGTCCCCTCTTTCGTCTTCAATCCATCGGTATGTTACTTGGAGCTATATTTTTATTGACCACATGATATGTGTTTTTCTTGGAGCGTCGTGTATTATAGTAGTCTTTGCTTTTAGTTGTGTCACAATTATCCTTGCCGCACACCTCTTTTTGAGAGAGACATGCACTCATCGTGCATTTTTTTGAATACTCTTTGAGCTTCACTTATATCTTTTTAGCTAGGAAATTTAGCTCCCATGAGCTTCACTTATATCTTTTGAGCTAGATGATTGTTGCTCTAGTGCTTCACTTAAATCTTGTTAGAGCGCGGCGGTGGCATATTTTGTAGAAATAGAAACTCTCGATCTTCACTTATACCTTTTTGAGAGTGCTCTCTTGAAGAAATTTGGTAATTGGCGTGTGCTATGAAATTAGTCCTATATGTGATATGCATCCAAAGAGGATACAATAAAAACTTCCATATTTAAGTGCATTGATTAGTAGGAGCAGTTTAATTCCTCATGATTAGTTTTGGGATGTGTTTATGGTAATATTAGATTTATGTTAGTAGGGTGTTGTGAATCTAGAGATACTTGTGTTGAAGTTAGTGATTCCCGTAGCATGAACGTATGGTGAACCGCTATGTGATGAAGTTTGAGCATGATTGGTTTACTGATTTTCATCCTCTGTGTAGCGGTCGGGATCGCGCGATGGTTTATACCTACGAATCCTTCCCCTAGGAGTATGCGTTGAATACTTTGTTTCGATTACTAATAAAACTTTTGCAACAAGTATATGAGTTCTTCATGACTCATGTGAGTCCATGGTTTAGGTGCACTTTCACCTTTCACCATTACTATCTTCTCTAGTGCCGCGCAACTTTCGCCGGTGCATAAACCCACCATATAGCCTCCCTCAAAACATCCACCATACCTACCTATTATGGCATTTTCATGGCCATTCCAAGGTATATTGCCATGCAACTACCACCGTTCCGTCTCATGACATGTGCCACCACTTCCATATTGCCATTGCATGATCGTAAGATAGCTAGCATGATGTTTCCATGGCTTGTCCATTTTTTATGTCATTGCTATGCTAGATCATTGTCACGGTACACTACCGAAGGAATTTCATATAGAGTCATCATTGCTCTAAGTATTGAGTTGTAAGTGTGATGATCATCATTAATAGAGCATTGTCCCATGTCAGGAAATAAAAGAGGCTAGCGAAGCCCATATACAAAAAGAGGCCAAAGATGTCCACCAAAAAAGAGAGGCCAAAGAGCCCACAAAAAAGAATGAGAGAAAAGAAAGATGGGACAATTGCTACTATCCTTTTTCCACACTTGTGCTTCAAATAGCACTATGATCTTCATGACAGAGTGTCTCCTATGTTGTCACTTCCATATACTAGTGGGAATTTCATTATATAACTTGGCTTGTATATTCCAATGATGGGCTTCCTCAAAATTTCCCTAGGTCTTCGTGATCAAGCAAGTTGGGTGCACACCCACTAGTTTCCTTTGTGAGCTTTCATACACTTATAAGCTCAAGTGCATCCGTTGCATGGCATATCTACTCATTCACATTGATATCTGTTGATGAGCATCTCCACAACTCATTGATATGCCTAGTCAATGTGACCATCTTCTCCTTTTTTGCCTCACAACCTCCACCACACTCCATTCCACCTGTAGTGCCATAACCATGGCTCACGCTCATGTATTGCATGAGAGTTGCAAAAGTTTGAGAAAGTAAAGGTGTGAAAACAATTACTTGGCCAATACCGAGGTTGTGCATGATTTAAATTCGTTGTGCAGGGATGATGGAGCATAGCCAGACTATATGATTTTGTAGGGATAACTTTCTTTTGGCCTTGTTATTTCAAAAGTTCATGATTACTTTGCTAGTATGCTTGAAGTATTATTGTTTTCATGTCAACTTGAATTATTGTTTTGAATCTTATGGATATGAACATTCATGCCACAATGAAGGAGTTACAAAGAACAAATCTGCTAGGTAGCATTCCACATCAAAAATTCGGTCTTTATCACTTCCCTACTCGAGGACGAGTAGGAGTTAAGCTTGGGGATGCTTGATACGTCTCCAACGTATCTAGAATTTTTGAGTGTTCTATGCTATTATAGTATCAACTTTGGATGTCTCATATGCATTTATATGCTGTTTTATATCTTTTTTGGGACTAATCTATTAACTCAGTACCCAGTGCCAGTTCCTGTTTTTTCCGTGTTTTTGACCTTTTGCAGATAGGAATATCAAAGGGAGTCCAAACGGAATAAAACTTTCGCCACAATTTTTTCCAAACACAAGACGCAGAACAAACTTGGGAAGCAAGGCAACAGAGGCCGTAGGGCACCACGAGCCTGTGGGCCGCGGGCCACGCCCAGGCCGCGGCCCACGAGCTCGTGCGTCGCATGAGGCTCCGGTGCCCTACCTCTTCCGCCTATAAATCCTGATAAATCGTGCCCCGACGTAAAATAGAGCCGCATATACTTTTGTGCCGCCACAAGCTTCTGGTTCCGCGAGATCCCATATGGAGGCCGTTTCGGTACTCTGCCGGAGAGGGATCCGGAGACGGAGGGCTTCTTCATCAACACCATTGCCCCTCCGATGATGCGTGAGTAGTTCACCACAGACCTTCGGGTCCATAGCTAGTAGCTAGATGGCTTCTTGTCTCTCTTGGATCTTCAATACAAAGTTCTCCATGATCTTGATGCAGATCTATCCAATGTAACTCTTCTTTTGCGGTTTGTTTGTCGAGACCCAATGAATTGTGGATTCATGATCAGATTATCTAGGATTATTATTTGAGTCTTTGCTGCTTTCTTATATGCATGATTTCATATCCTTGTAATACTCTTCTAGTATTGGTTTCATTTGGCCAACTTGATCTATGATTCTTTCAACGGGAGAAGTGCTTGGTTTTGGGTTCATACCGTGCGGTGACCACACCCAGTGACAGAAGGGGTAGCGAGGCATGTATCGAGTTGTTGCCATCAAGGGTAAAAAGATGGGGTTTTCATCATTGGTTTGAGTTTATCCCTCAACATCATGTCATCTTGCTTAATGCTTTACTCTGTTTGTTATGAACTTAATACACTAAATGCATGCTGGATAGCGGTCGATGTGTGGAGTACTAAGAACTAGATGCTGATAGTATCGGTCTACTTGTGTCGGACTTGATGCCTATATGCATGATCATTGCCTTAGATCACTTTATGACTTTCCACGATTCTATCAATTGCTTGAAAGTAATTTGTTCACCCCCATGATACTTGCTTTTATGAGAGAAGCCTCTAGTGAACACTATGGCCCCCGGGTCTATTTTCCATCCATTGTTTTCAGATCTATTTTACTTTCTCTGTCAGATCTCACTTTTGCAAACAATTGTGAAGGGATTGACAACCCCTTTGTCGCATTGGGTGCAAGTTTGTTATTTCTTGCGCAGGTGTCTTGACGCCTCATCTTGACGCTCCTACTGGATTGATACCTTGGTTCTCAAACTGAGGGAAATACTTACTGCTACTGTGCTGCATCACCCTTTCCTCTTCAAGGGCAAAACCAACGCAATCTCGAGTCAATGTGCCAAGTTTTGGTGACGTTACTGGGAAGTAGCAGACTATTCAAATAGATCATAACCCTGAGGGGTGTACTTCTTCACACACGCTCTCACCACTTATCGCCATGTGCACGTCATGCACCTCGAGGGAGTCGGCCACGACTGTTAACCACACGAACACCTAGTCCAGATTTATTGCCTATTTGAGAGTGAACCCGCATGGAATTCCGGCCGAGGTTTCATCCACGGCCCCAAACGATGTGTGTAGGGTTCCCAAGCCCACCATCCGGGTGCCACTTGGTACATCGTGCCACTACCTACCGCATCATTGCCCACCTCTAAGTTCAGCACTATGCACGACCTCCAGCAAGACTATAAACACCAGAAACTACTTGCAACTCCTGGACCGAGTAATAGTTGATCAATAAGCCGAGAGGGGTCGAGTTACCGGAACCCAATGCGTGGTTGTAGCTAGTCTTGGATCACATACATAGAACTCAGTTCCTAAGAATGGTTCCAATGAAACAACCCACCATGTACTCCTACATAGCCTTTCACCGGTACCTTTACCAAATGAGGTTCAACACGTAACCTTTATTAACAGAAAACATTCTCACGATCTTGTTCATCACCCAGATGATAGACCAAACACAACTCTAAGCATAGCATGCATAGCAGGATAAGACACATCATGTCTCAAGCATCTACCAGGTATGCTGGGTTGCAAGGTTTAGCTATTTACTATGACAAGACAGGTCTTGCAAAGGAAGGGGTTCAGCTATCGCGGTAAAAGCATTTGAAGCATTTTGATCTAATGCAATAAATAAGAGCAGGAGCGAGAACATGGGATTTTATCTGGATGATAAAAATTGTTGCTTGCCTTGTTGCTCAACGGAGGGGTAATATCCTTCAGTCGGATATTCAGACGTATCCGGAGGGGCAAAGCCAACCGAAACAATAATGACAATCAATAACATTCATATGCAACAATATGATGCATGATCATGGCATGAAATGAAATGTGATATGGCTTAATGTGGTTGGCAAAACCTTAGTTTGAATCTGGTTTGAATTCCAAATTCAATTATTATTTGAAATAGATTATTTATCAAATTCCTTTAATGGATTTGACCTGATGCTGATTCAAAACTTTGTTTGTCGTGCATGAAAATAGAAGCATTGTGTTCATTGTATTTTTCTGATAATTTTACATATATAATTTGTCAAATTTGGAGTTATATTCAATTTTCTATGATTTTCCAAAGTTTTGAACTTATTCTGGAATTATTTTAAAACATAAATTGAGTTATTGCATCAACATGACATCAGCAGGTCCAACTGGCCGTGTGAAAGTCAAACCTGAGCAGTGGGACCCACTGGTCATTGACTCTGGCTAGATTTTAGTTAAATTTAAATCTAATTAGGTATTTAAAAGGGCTGGACCACATGTCAGTGACAGTTTAGATTTTTAATTATTATTTTTATTAACCTAAACTTAATTAGCCAGGGGGCTGGCCCCACCTGCCAGTGACTCACGGGAGTCAGATCCACTGGCGGCGAGGTGGATCTCGCCGGCGATAAGCTCCGACGACCACACGGACGGCGGAGAGCATCGGGTTTTTGATTCCGGCGACCAAACACGCTGCAGAGTGCACCAGAGGAACGACCACTCGATCGCGGATCCATTTTTGCGAGTTGCAGGGGGTGAAACGACCGGAGATGACGACGGCGACGAGCTTGGACGCTGTCGGTGATCGGGCTATGTTGAGGTCAGCGATCCAGTGGGCAAAATGGACAGGGCTTGGCTCCTATAGAATCTACACGTCACACTGAAGCTAACAGTGGCCTCAGATCGACCAACCGATCACTGGAGGGTCACCCGTGGCGAGCTCCCATGGCGGATCTCGTCGGGCTCGGGTGGAATCGGGTGCTAGAGAAAGGGATCGAAGGGGAAAATGAGGGGGAAATCATCCTGGGCTCACTAGGATTGCAGAGGCGTCTAAATCAAGCTCGGAGATGGTCTGAGGAGGAAGAACAACGACGGCGAGCTTCGGGGATCCGAGGTGGAAGACGATGGCGTCAGGGTGATGCACGGCTCGGGGGCTCTTCTCCTTTGGCAGGGATGACATACTCGATGAGGCGGAGCGAACGGCGTGCTTGAGGGAGCTTGCGGTGGCTGCAGATGACGGCGAGCTCGAGCTCGAGCTCGCTCCAATGTCGGCCGAGAGGGGAGAGCACATGGGGGCGAATGAGGAGGGGGAGAGAGCTGGAATGGGTGCGAGAGGCTTATCCCCTCCTTGCCAGTGCGACGAGGCAGCCAGGCAGGCACGCAGGTGCGTGGCCGCGTCGGAGGGAGCGGCGGCACCTCCTGATGCCTATTCACGCGAGGTAGACGACAAGGGAGGAGCTGGGCTGGGCCAGGTGAGCGAGTTTTAATATTTTTCTCATTTTCTTTCTTTTCTGTTTCTGTTTTGAACTTTCTGACATTTATTTTTATTTTATTTTGGCTCCAAACTATTTCTAAAATAGTGAAAATATTGTTGGGGTGTTAGTTGTAATATTTCCAACCACATATAATAGATTCAACATTTTTTGAGAATATGAAATATTTGAAATCAAATATATAGTTGACTTCAGTGGCTTTTATGAATAAAATAAAATGCTAAAAGTATTTTGAAAATATATTTCACCCTTGATATTTTTTTTCCAACATTTAACAGAAATTATGAACATTTTTGAAAGCCATTTTGAGTTCATTGATTTGTCACCACTTTGAATTGTTTTGAATATTGAGTTGCTAGGGTTTTTCTCTTGTTTTCCATATTCACTTTTAATGCAAGAATGAAGATATGAGCACAATCTTGCTAATCATCAAAGGGGTAGCTAGGGATGTGACAGGGAAACCCTTTTTTGTCATATGCATCGGACGAACCTTTTGAGCTAGTGTTTGTTGGGATGCATAGTCATCCCCTTTTGACTTGATGAACGTGAAGAACAAGCCCATGATTTAGCGATCCGGGAAATAATGAAGCGTCGAGAGTGTCAAATAAAGAGGCAAAAGCTCATCGGGGGATTGCTCTACATAGTCGTGCGAGTCGACTAGTGTATTGCACAATCTGTACCTACTAATAAAAGAAATAGGTATTCTTAGTCTCTAATTCTATTTTACAGAAATCACCCTCATGTTTTTGACATTAAACCCGTAGTACATATCAAATATTTTTTAAAATATTCATATCTTCTAAGCCATAACTCCGAATTTAACATGTTATATATGGAATTTGATTAGAAAAATATGCAGAATCTAAATATGATATTATTTTACCTATTGACCATTAAAAAATACTATCTAGGGTGCAACCTTAATGAATAATGCATTATCCGACTTTCTTTCATCCCAGTATTGATCCAGATTGGGGATAAATGTTGGAAATATGCCCTAGAGGCAATAATAAATTAGTTATTATTATATTTCTTTATTTATGATAATCGTTTATTATCCATGCTATAATTGTATTGATTGGAAACTCAAGTACATGTGTGGGTACATAGACAAAACACTGTCCCTAGTGAGCCTCTAGTTGACTAGTTCATTGATAAAAGATGGTTAAGGTTTCCTAGCCATGGACAAGTGTTGTCGCTTGATAACAGGATCACATCATTAGGAGAATGATGTGATGGACAAGACGTAAACTACAAACGTAGCATATGGTCGTGTGAGTTTATTGCTACTCCTTTCTGCATGTCAATGTATATGTTCCTATGACCATGAAATCATGCAACTCCCGGACATCGAGGAATACTTTGTGTGTATCAAATGTCACAATGTTACTGGGTGACTATAAAGGTGCTCTACAGGTATCTCCGAAGGTGTCTGTTGGGTTGGCATGGATCAAGATTGGGATTTGTCACTCCGTGTGACGGAGAGGTATCTCGGGGCCCACTCAGTAATACAACATCACAAACAAGACTTGCAAGCAATGTGACTAAAGAGTAAGCCACGGGATCTTGTATTATGGAACGAGTAAAGAGACTTGCCGGTAACGAGTTTGAAATAAGGTATTGGATACCGATGATCGAATCTCGGGCAAGTAACATACCGAAGGACAAAGGGAATGGTATACTTGATTATATGAACCCTTGGCATAGAGGTTCAACCAATAAGATTATCGTAGAATATGTAGGATCTAATAGGGACATCCAGGTCCCCCTATTGGATATTGACCGACAGGTGTCTCGGGTCATGTCTACATAGTTCTCGAACCCGCAAGGTCTGCACACTTAAGGTTCGATGACGTTTCGGTATCGTTGAGTTATAGGTGATGGTAACCGAAGTTTTGTTAGGAGTCTCAGATGAGATCCAGGACGTCATGAGGAGTTCCGGAATGGTCCGGAAACGAAGATTGAAATATAGGAAGTCCTGTTTTGGTCACCGGAAAAGTTTCGGGCTCATCGGTAGTGTACGGGGAGTGCCGGGAGGGGTGCCGAGGACCATCGGGAGGGGTGTCACGCTCCAAGGGGCCTCATGGGCTGTGGGAAGAGATAAACCAGCCCCTAGTGGAATGGAATAAGTTCCCACTAAGGCCCATGAGGTTTGAGAGGCAAAAACCCGAAGGTGAAAAAGGAGGAAAGGGTTTCCAAGTGGAAAGGAGGAATCCTAGTCCTATTAGGATTGGAGTAGGACAGCTCCACGTCCAATTTCGGCCAAACCTTCTGGGTTTAGGCTGCCTCCTCCCCTCCCTCCCTCCTATATATACTAGAGGTATTGAGGGTTTTTAAGACACAATAGTTTCAGCCACATGTTGCCCTCTCCTCTAGATCGTAGTTCTTCCTCTAGATCAGTTTTCTGCGGTGCTTAGGCGAAGCTCTGCAGGAATTGTTCTACCACCACAACCACCACGCTGTCGTGCTGGAGAACTCATCTACCTCTCCACCCCCTCTCGCTGGATCAAGAAGGTGGAGATCATCATCGAGTTGTACGTGTGCTGAAGGCGGAGGTGCCGTCCGTTCGACACTAGATCGGGATGGATCATGATGAGATCGTGGGACGGATCGTGATGAGATCGCAGGACGGATCGTGATGAGATCTCGGGATGGATCATGATGAGATCGCGGGACGGATCGTGATGAGATCTCGGGACGGGCTGCGATTTGGATCGCGAAGATGTTCCACTACATCAATCGGGTTATATATGCTTCCGCTTAGCGATCTACAAGGGTATGTAGATTTACTCTCCCCTCTCGTAGATGATCACCACCATGGATATGTATTGCGTGTGCGTAGGAATTTTTTTGTTTCCCATACTACGTTCCCCAACAGTGGCATCATGAGCTAGGTTCATGCGTAGATGATACCTCGAGTAGATCACAAAAGGGTTTATGAGCGTTGATGTTTAAATTGCTGCCCTCCTTAGTCTTTTCTTGATTCGGCGGTATTTTTGAATCAAAGCGGCCCAGACCGACATTACTCGTAAGCACTAGAGACTGGTTTCATTGTTAACATGCAATGTGATTGCATCAAGATGACTCGCGGGTGACTGTTTCTTCAACTTTAGTTGAATCAGATTTGAACGAGGCGGTCCTTGGAGAAGGTTAAATAGCAACTTGCACATCACCGTTGTGGCTTTTGCATAAGTGAGATGCGATCATACTAGATACCCATAGCAGCCACGTAAAACATGCACCAACAAATTAGAGGACGTCTAACTTGTTTTTGCAGGGTATGCAATGTGATGTGATATGGCCAACAACATGATGTGATATATTGGATGTATGAGATGTGTCATGTTGTAATAGTTAATATCGACTTGCACGTCCATGCTATGGCAACTGGCATGAGCCATAGGATTGTCTTTAAACAAATATTTGTGCTTGCAGATGCGTTTACTATATTGCTTGATTGTAGCTTTAGTAGTAATAACATAGATAGCACGAGAACCACGATGGCGACACAATGATGGATATCATGCCGGTGCTTTGGTGATGGACATCAAGAAGCACGAGTTCATGGCCATATCATGTCACTTATGATTTGCATGTGATGTTAATCGTTTTATGCACCTTATTATGCTTAGAACGACGGTAGCATAATAAGGTGACCCCTCACTAAAATTTCAAGATAAATTGTGTTCTCCTCGACTGTGCACCGTTGCGACAGTTCGTCGTTTCGAGACAGCACGTGATGATTGGGTGTGATAGACTCAACGTTCACATACAACGGGTGCAAAACAGTTGCGCACGCGGAACACCCGGGTTAAACTTGACGAGCCTAGCATGTACAGACATGGCCTCGGAACATAAGAGACCGAAAGGTCGAGCATGAATCATATAGTTGATGTGATCAACATGGAGATGTTCACCACTGAAGCTATACTCAACTCACGTGATGATCGGACTTGAGTTAGTGGATTTGGATCATGCACCACTCGAATGACTAGAGGGATATATATTTTGAGTGGGAGTTTTTAGTAATATGATTAGGTAAACTCAGTTATCATGAACATAGTCAAAAGGTCTTAGCAAATTATGTTATAGCTTGCGTTGTAGCTCTACTTTTTTTGATATGTTCCTAGAGAAAATATAGTTGAAAGATGATAGTAGCAATTATGCGGACTTGGTCCGTGAACTGAGGATTGTCCTCATTGCTGCACAGAAGGCTTATGTCCTTAATGCACAGCTCAGTGTGCTAAACCCCGAGCGTCGTCTGTGGATGTTGCGAACATCTAGCATACACGTTTTGATGACTACATGATAGTTCAGTGCATAATGCTTAAATGGCGTGGAAGTAAGGCACCAAAGACGTTATGAACGTCACGGGACATATGAGATGTTCAAAGAGATGAAATTGAGATTTCAGGCTCATGCCCGTGTTGAAAGGTATGAGACCTTCGACATGATTCTTTGCCTACAAAGTAAGGGAGAAAAGCTCAATCGTTGAGCATGTGCTCTGATTGTCTGGATGCTACAATCGCTTGAATCGAGTGGGAGTTGATCTTCCAGATAAGATAGTGATTCACATAGTTCTCCAAAGTCACTGCCACCAAGCTATAGAGCTTCGTGATGAACTATAACATATGAGGGATCGAGTTGATTATCCTTGAGCTATTTGCGATGTTTGACACCGTGAAGGTAGAAATCAAGAAAGGAGCATCAAGTGTTGATGGTTAGTAGAACCACTAGTTTCGAGAAGGACATGGGTTGGAAGGGATACTTCACGAATAGCAAACTAGTTGTTGCTGTAGTGAAGAAACCAAAGGTTGAACCCAAACCCGAGACTAAGTACTTCTGTCATGAGGGGTACAATCACTGAAGCGGAACTACCCTAGTTACTTGGTAGATGAGAAGGCTTGCAAAGTCGACAAAAGTATATTAGATATACATGATTTTGATGTGTACTTTACTAGTAATCCTAGTAGCACCGGGGTATTAGATACCGGTTTAGGTTGCTAAGTGTTAGTAACTCGAAATAATAGCTATGGATTAACTGGATACTAGCAAGGGTGAGGTGACGATGTGTTGGAAGTGTTTCCAAGAATGATGTGATCAACATCGCACGCTTCCACTACCATCGGGATTAGTATTGAACCTAAATAAGTGTTATTTTGTGTTTGCGTTGAGCATGAACATAATTGGATCATGGTTATTGCAATACGGTTATTCATTTAAGTAAGAGAATAAGAGGTTATTGTGTTCACATGAATAATACCTTCAATGGTCATGCACCGATATGAATGGTTCATTGAATTTCGATCGTAGTAATACACATCTTCATAACATTGATGCCAAAAGATGTAAAGTAGTAATGATAGTACCACTTTAGTGTGGCACTGACACTTGAGTCATATTGGTGTAAAGCGCATGAAGAAGCTCCATACTGATGGATCTTGAGACTCGCTCATTTTTCGTTTGAGACATGCGAACCATGCCTATTGGTGTAAACGCTTGAAGAAACTCCATGCAGATGGATCGTTTGGACTCACTTGATTTTGAATCACGTGAGACATGCAAATCATGCCACATGAGTAAGATGACTGAAGGCCTCGTTTTCATTGAGATGGGAAATGATAGTGACTTATTGGAAGTAATACATTTTGATGTATGCAGTCCAATGAGTGCTTAGGCACGCAGTGGATATCACTATGTTCTTACTTCAAAGATGATTTGAGTAGATACTAGTATATTTACTTGATGAAACACAAGTCTGAATTATTAAAAGGTTCAAGTAATTTCAGAGTGAAATTGAAGATCGTCGTGACAAGAGGATCAAATCTCTACAATATGATCGTAGAGATGATTATCCGAATTGCAAGTTTGGTACACAATTTAAGACAATGTGAACATTGTTTCACAACTAATGCCATCTGGAACACCATAGTGCGATGGTGTGTCCGAACGTCATAGGCGTACACTATTGGATATGGTGCATACTATGATGTCTCTTATCGAATTACCACTGTAAATTTTGGGGTTATGCCTTAGAGACAACCACATTCATTTAAATAGGGCACCACGTATTTCCGTTGAGATGACACCGTATGAACTGTGGTTTGGAGAAACCTAAGGTGTCGTTTCTTAAAAGTTTGGGGCTGTGACGCTTATGTGAAAAAGGTTTCAGTCTGATAAGCTCGAACCCGAAGCGGATATATGCATCTTCATAGAATACCCAAAAGAGTTGGGTGTATCTCCTATCTCAGATGCGGGAGCGAAAGTGTTAGGTTCTAGAAACGGGTCCTTTCTGGACAAAGAGTTTCTCTCGAAAGAATTGAGTGGGAGGATGGTGGAAACTTGATGAGGTTATTGAAGCGTCGCTTCAACTAGTCTGTAGCACGACGCATGAAGTTGTTCCTGTGGCGCCTACACTAACTGAAGTGGAAGCTAATGATAGTGATCATGAAGCTTCAGATCAAGTTACTACAAACCTAGTAGGTAGACAAGGTCACGTAGTGCTCCCGAGTAGTACGGTAACCCTGTCTTAGAGGTCATGTTGTTGAACAACAATGAACCTATGTATGAAAACAAAGTACGGACTTTGGAAGAACTATTTGATAGTCGTGAGACTGTTGAGTACAGATGGATCTTTAAAAGGAAGACAGACGATGATGGTGAAAAGTCACCATTAAGAAAGCTCGACTTGTCGCAAAGAAATTTTCGACAAGTTCGAGGAGTTGACTACGATGAGACTTTCTCACTCGTACCGATGCTAAAGTTCTGTTGGGATTCTGTTAGCAGTTATTGCATCTTGCAGATGGATGTCAAAACATTGTTTCCTCGATCGTTTCCTTGAGGAAAGGTTATATGTGATACAACCAGAAGGTTTTGTCGATCCTAAGGATGCTAACAAGTATGTGAGCTCCAGCAATCCTTCCAAGGAGTGGAGTAAGCATCTCGGAGTTGGAATATGCACTTTGATGAGATGATCAAAGTTTTTGGGTTTATAAAAGTTTATGAGAAACTTGTATTTCCAAGTAAGTGAGTGGGAGCGCTATAGTATTTCTGATTAGTATATGTGGTTGACATATTGTTGATCGGAAATAATGTAGAATTTCTGGAAAGCATATAGGGTTGTTTGAAAGATGTTTTTGAAAGGAAAACCTGGATTAAGCTACTTGAACTTTTAGCATCAAGATCTATAGAGATAGATCAAGAGGCTTGATAAAAACTTTCAATGAAATGCATGCCTTGACAAGTTTTTGAAGGAGTTCAAAATAGATCAACAAAGAAGGAGTTCTTAGTTGTGTTGTAAGGTGTGAATTTGAGTAAGACTGAAAAACCCGACCACGACAGAAGAAAGAGAAAGGACGAAAGTCGTCCCCTATGCTAAAGCGATAGGCTCTATAGTATGCTATGCTGTGTACCGCACCTGATGTCTGCCTTGCCATGAATCTTTCAAGGGGTATGAAAGTGATCCACGAGTGGATTACTGGACAGCGGTCAAAATTTATCCTTAGTAACTAGTGGACTAAGGAATTTTTCTCGATTATGGAGGTGATAAAAGAGTTCGTCGTAAAGGGTTACGTCGATGCAAGCTTTGCACTAATCCGGATGACTTTGCATAGTAAACCGGATTCGTATAGTGGAGTAGTCAGTTGGAATAGTTCCAAATGGCACATAGTAGCAGTGTCTGCAGGATAACATAGAGATTTGTAAAGCACACATGGATCTGAACAGTTTAGACTTGTTGACTAAAACCTCCCTCGCAAGCAAGACGTTATCAAACCCCAGAACTGTATGGGTGTTGGATTTGTTAAAATCACATAGTGATGTGAACTCGATTATTGACTCTAGTGCAAGTGGGAGACTGTTGCAAATATGCCCTAGAGGCAATAATAAATTAGTTGTTATTATATTTCTTTATTCATGATAATAGTTTATTATCCATGCCATAATTGTATAGATTGGAAACTCAAGTACATGTGTGGGTACATAGACAAAACATTGTCCCTAGTGAGCCTCTAGTTGACTAGTTTGTTGATCAAAGATGGTTAAGGTTTCCTAGCCATGGACAAGTGTTGTCGCTTGATAACGGGATCACATCATTAGGAGAATGATGTGATGGACAAGACCTAAACTACAAATGTAGCATATGATCATGTCAGTTTATTGTTACTGTTTACTGCATGTCAATGTATCTGTTCCTATGACCATGAATCATGCAACTCCCGGACATCGGAGGAATACTTTGTGTGTATCAAATGTCACAACGTTACTGGGTGACTATAAAGGTGCTCTATAGATATCTCAGAAGGTGTCTGTTGGGTTGGCATGGATCAAGACTGGGATTTGTCACTCCGTGTGACGGAGAGGTATCTCGGGGCCCCTCGGTAATACAACATCACAAACAAGCCTTGCAAGCAATGTGACTAAAGAGTTAGCCACGAGACCTCTTATTACGGAACGAGTAAAGAGACTTGCCGGTAACGAGATTGAAATAAGGTATTGGATACCGATGATCGAATCTCGGGCAAGTAACATATGGAAGAACAAAGGGAATGGTATACGGGATTATATGAATCCTTAGCATAGAGGTTCAACCAACAATATTATCATAGAATATGTAGGATTCCATATAGACATCCAGGTCCCTCTATTGGATATTGATCGAGAGGTGTCTCGGGTCATGTCTACATAGTTCTCGAACCCGCAAGGTCTGGACACTTAAGGTTCGGTGACGTTTCGGTATAGTTGAGTTATAGGTGATGGTAATCGAAGTTTTGTTTGGAGTCTCGGATGAGATCTAGGACGTCATGAGGGGTCTCGAAATGGTCCGGAAACAAAGATTGATATATACGAAGTCCTGTTTTGGTCACCGGAAAAGTTTCGGGCTCATCGGTAGTGTATCGGGAGTGTCGTGAGGGGTGCCGGGGACTATCGGGAGGCGTGTCACGCCCCAAGGGCCCTCATGGGCTGTGTGAAGATATAAACCAGCCCCTAATGGGCTGGAATAAGTTCCCACTAAGGCCCATGAGGTTTGAGAGGCAAAAACCCAAAGGTGGAAAGGGTATCCAAGTGGAAAGGAGGAATCCTACTCCTAGTAGGATTGGAGTAGGACTCGTCGACCTCCAATTTTGGACAAACCTTGAGGGTTCGAGGCTGCCTCCTCCCCTCCCTCCCTCCTGTATATACTAGAGGTATTGAGGGTTTTTGAGACACAATAATTTCAGCCACGTGCTACCCTCTCCTCTAGATCGTAGTTCTTCCTCCAGGTCAGTTTTCTGCGATGCTTAGGCGAAGCCCTGCAGGAATTGGTCTACCACCACCACCACCACGCCGTCGTGCTGGAGAACTCATCTACCTCTCCACCCCCTCTCTCTCGATCAAGAAGGTGGAGATCGGCATCGAACTATATGTGTGCTGAACGCAGAGGTGCCGTCCATTCGGCACTAGATCGGGATGGATCGTGATGAGTTCGCGGGACGGATCGTGATGAGATCACGAGACGGATCGTGATGAGATCTTGGGATGGATCGTGATGAGATCGCGGGACGGATCGTGATGAGATCATGGGATGTACTACGATTTGGATCGCGAAGATGTTCCACTACATCAACCGCGTTATATACGCTTCCGCTTAGCGATCTACAAGGGTATGTAGATTCACTCTCCACTCTCGTAGATGATCACCAACATGGATAGGTATTGCGTGTCCGTAGGAAATTTTTTGTTTCCCATGCTATGTTCCCCAACAATAAACACCTCAGCAAAATCATGTTTGGAGATGAAAATGAAGATCACTTGCCCGTTTCTTGGTACGTATTAAATCTACATGCAAGTCATCTTGAAATAGAAGACCTGTGGAATATTGAACTGCGCTTTTGTGAGCTAAAGCCATCTTTGTTTGGTCCATAGCTACAAATTCTTAGATTATAGACCATTTTTGGTAAATCAAGAGCGTGTGGTATTCATTTCTCTCGTTCCAGCACACGGGCCATTTTGCTAGTACCACTATAAAGGGTGTTGTATCCGCCTTCTTGGGCTGCACGATGGTGAAACAACCTTCCATCCATTGATTGCGAGATGGGGTGCTGTGGGAGCCTTTTGGGGCCAATCCGAGCCATCCAATCTTACAGGACAACTTGGACAAATGCAACCCGGCTGGACGGTCAACGGATGAACCATCGGGTGCACCCTGGGCCACTGTCATTGGGTGGTGTCAGGCGTTGTAACACCTTTGTGTTTCCATATGATAAGTTAGAGCTAATAGTGTTGTTTGGATCTTTAATTGCATAGTTTGAATTTTTTCCTTCTCATTTTCATAGTTTGAATATCTTTTGTTTGAATTTGAAATGGATCACTACTGCAGATTGGGACAAAGACGATACTTGTATCGCAAACCATTTGATAAAACTATGTGGGATGTAGGTATCGCAAATAGTACAAAAATAAACTTGTGTGCCACAAAAATAGAAGTGTGTGCTGCTCCGTACATCACACACAAAATTGGGCTGAAGACTGTGTGATAGTGGGAACACATCAAACTATAACTCTACAAGTGTGATATGTTGTCATAACATGCATGATTCAGATAGTAGAGACACGTGCATTCATTGGGAAACGGTTTATGTACACGACTTGTTTGTGATGGCTTCTACAATCACACAGAATGCATGATTGGAATACTCATGTGTGATGATTTGATTTTTTTTGGAGAAATGGTTTATAAAGTTAACTTGTGTGTGATAACTTGTGACATTGTATACCATTATTTGGTGTAATTTGTGTGCTCTATCGGGCACATGAGTATATCGCACCCGTGGGTAAGCACTATGTGTGCACGCATCATACTAACTCATGCTTCCTTCTTTGGGGAGGATAGATGTCGTTGTTGATGATGAACTACTTGATCGTGCACTTCAAAAGATAGTCTTCTCAACACTCAATCACTCTCTCACAGATCTGGCATGGTAGTAGGAGAAAGAATTGGGTGGAAATAAATTGGGACGCTAGAAATCAAGGATCAAAGGTTGGTGTGGAATCCCCTTAATTTCAACACAAGTGTACATGGTTCTCTCTCAGAAAACGTATATGGGAAGGGGTAAGTTCTTCCTGGTTGCTCTCTCTGAGACTGTTGATGTGGGTGGGGGTATATATAGGCAACACAAAAAATGTAGCTATTACACAACCTTATGCACTACTCGGTGGGACCGGGTGAAACCACTCAGTGAGACGAACCACAAAATAAGACCTAAACTTTAAACTTTTTGGTGAGACCGGATGAAAAAATTCGGTATTGGGAAACATAGTAGAAAACAAAGAAGTTCGTCCTACAATAATGGTTTCTGATCAGTATGAAGATGCATTAGAGAATTACATCAGATCGTTATAAAATTTGAGTCGCAGTAGAAGAAGAGTTGGTGTAGATCGCTCTTGAAGTCCCTCGAACCGTTCATGCAAGGTCCCTCAAACTTGATGAAGAACATTGATGAAGTCTCTTGAACTGTTCACCAATGATCCTTTGATCTAAAGACCGAAAGCATGACCTCTTTATGGATTGCAAGCGTATGGTCTTCGCGATCGGACAGTGCTTCGCTGTCTAGAACTAATCATCATTGGATAATTAGTGGGACAAGATTAGAACCATAGAGGGATTCTAATTATCAGGACTAGAGAGTATTATCACTAGCTATAATTGGATCAATTGGAGCTAGAAATAAAAAACTAGAGAAGGCTTCAAAACTTGCATCGATCAATGGGCAAAATCCTCTAGTATATATAGGAGTAGGGACGAGGGGAGGGGGTTCCACACAAGGTAGGAGGACTCCCCTCCTTTTTGCGTTGACCTATTGGAGGAGGAGTTCTCCTCCCTCTCAAATTCTCCCCCTTAGCTTGCCATACAAGCTAGGGGACGCCCCAAGTGTTATTGGGCCCTAGGGCCCAATAACTTACCACTTCTCGGCCTTATTTTAATTTTCCTTGGCTCATTGCTATTAAATAAATTATAAAACCCTCCTAATCAGTACTAGAGCCTTTTATTATTAATTCAAAATCTCTGGGAACATTTTCCTACTATATATCTATCACAGACATTACCTGGTAAACCCCGAAACCCTTCTGGTGACATCGAAACACTTTTGGTTCCTCTAGAAACTATTTCAAAAATTAATGGAACTATTTCATAAATATTTTCTCATGATTTTGACTCCACAACTCGTAGGATATCGTGATTACCTTTAGGTTGTGACCCTATAGGTTTGGTAAAACATAGACATGAACAAAACCCCTTTCGGTTAATGATCGATAGCGGAACCGTGGACATCCATATCAATCCCTCTGATTACGATATATCTCCAACGTATCTATAATTTTTGATTTTCCATGCTATTATATTATCAATCTTGGATACTTTATATGCATTTATATGTTGTTTTATATCATTTTTAGGGACTAACCTATTAACCTAGTGCCTAGTGCCAGTTGTTGTTTTTAGCTTGTTTTTAGATTTTCAGAAAATTAGTACTAAACATAGTCCAAATGCAACAAATTTTTTATGATTGTTTGAGGACAAAAATAATACCTATGAGCTTTGGAGGGAGACCGGAGGCCACACAGGGTGGCGCCAAGCCAACATGGCACACCAAGTGGTGGTGGTTGTGCCCTGATGGCTTGGGACAACCTCCCTCAACCTCCTGACCTAACTCCGCCTTTGTGAGTCCTAAAATATTGAGAAAACACTAGATAGCCACCCGAGATACTTTTTCCACTACCGGAAGTTGCTGTTCCACCGTGATCCCATTTGGAACCCAGTTCCGGTGCCTTGCAGGAGGGGGTATCAATCATGGAGGGCCTCTACATGAACCTTGCTATTCCCATGGTGATGTGTGAGTAGTCTACCATAGACCTACAGGTCCATAGCTAGTATCTAGATGGCTATCTCTCTCTCTATGATCTTCAATGCAAAGTTCACCGTGATTCCCATGGTGATCTATTCGATATAATCTTATTTCCAGTGTGTTTGTTTTGATCTGATCAATTTTAGTTTTATGATCAGATTATTCATGAAAATATATTGAGTCTTTGCTGGTTTATTATATGCATGATGATGACAGCTTTGTATTTCTCTATGATCTATCAGTTTGGTTTGGCTAACTATATTTATTTATTTTCGGTGGGAGTGGTTGATACGTCCCTAAAGTATCTATAATTTTTGCTTGTTCCATGATCTTTTGGGTGATAATGTTATATGTTTTGCAACACTTTTACATCATTTTACACATATTTGGACTAACCTACTAACTTAGTGCACCCAGTGCCAGTTTCTGTCTGCTGATGTATTTTTTGCAGGGACTTTTACCCAATTTTCCAGAGTCCCAAAAATCCCAAGAAAAATATATAAAAATCAGCATGACGAAAGCTTCCAGATCACCGAAGAGGGGCCAAAAGGGGGCCACCTCGGCTCCAGGCGGGCTGGTGGCGCGCCAGCCCCCAGGCCGCGCAGTGAGGCCGCTGTCAGGATCCGGAACCTAAGCCACCAGATTCTAGCTTCTAACACAGTGCATCACTTTGCAGTCTCACGCACGGTTATCCCCACGGCTGTCACCTTACCTTGGTCGGTACCGTTTGCGTCTTTCGACTCACGTATGCAATTGTGTTGCCAGCAATCCAATGTCAAAGAACCTGGATCAACATAACTAGGCATAAACCCAAGTGGCAGTACCGTACAGGGACATGCATACATGACCCAGCAAAACATGTGTCTGTCACGAGCGAGTGTAGATGAGTCGTAGCAAGCTACAAGGACTCCATTACACCGCGTGACATTTCCCTGTAGGGACAGACGCAACAGCTAAGAAGGACACATGACGGTCAACCTAAGTGTTCGGAGCAGTAGCAAGCTACCATCGACCAACGAAAGACACAAAGGGGCATTTCCCTCTAAAGAGTGCTACTAAAGGAACATGGCTAGGTGGTCGAACCCCATACATATCAAATACATCACACGTACGCATGACATATCGATATGCATAGATACAACGATGGCATCACAACATAACCATAAACATACATACTTTATTTGAAAGGCTCAGAAGAGCCTTGCATATAATATCATACAGATAGGGGTCTCAAGACCCATAAACACAAGTCATACAAGCATAGTCTTAGAAACAAGCGGAAGCTTAAAGCTGTCTGAGTACACACAGATAGAAAGGTAAAAGGCACATGGCCTGACTATCTACAGACCCAACCTAGGGCCAGATCTTAGCTGGGACGCCAGCCACTCGTCATCGTCAATGTCTAGATAGAACCCTCCGTTAGGGTCATTAACATCCTCTCCAAAAATTTATTAAGAAAACATGAGTACAAAGTACTCTGAAAGACTTTAGAACAATTCTATCTACTCATGCACATGTATCAATAAGGGTTTGTGGGATTTCATGCAGAAAGCCAGCTTTGACTCTTGGCTAGCCTATACTATAACCTTAAATATTTGTAAACAACTTTGATTTCTCGTACACGAGTCCACTAACTCTACAACAATATAGCATCATGGAATCATTCCTGTCTTCCTACGGAAATGCCATCTATGACACTCACCCTTATCTTGACACTTTTATGAGTAGCCATTAAAGTTATCTATGAACAACATATGTTTCCAAGTAGTCCATATCTGCAGACGCATCTATTTGAATAGATCATAACCCTGCAGGGGTGTACTTCTTCACACATGCCCGTGCCACTTATCGCCATGTGCATGTCATGCACCTCGGCAACCTTCAAGCGGAAGCCCAGCGAGGGACTCGACCACGACCATCAACCACATTAATACCTAGTCCAGGTTATCGCCTATTTGAGAGTGAACCCGCACGGAAGTCCGGCAGAAGTTTCCGCTACGGCCACAAATGATGTGCGCAGGGTTCCCAAGCCCACCATCCGGGTGCCACTTGGTACACCGTGCCACTTCCTACTGCATCACAGCCCACCTCTAAGGTCAGCACTATGCACGACCTCTAGCATATGCTATAAACACCAGGAACTACTTGCAACTACTGGACCGAGTAATATTCAATTGATAAGTCAAGAGGGTCCATTGGTTTCGGGCCCAATGTATGGTAGCAACTAGTCTTGGATTACATACACAGAACTCAGTTCCTAAGAACGGTTGCAACGAAACAACCCGCCATCTACTCCTACATAGCCTTTCACCGGTACCTTTACCAATTCAGGTTCAACATGTAACATTTTATTAACAGAACACATTCTCACATTCCTTTTCATCACCGAGATGACAAACCAAACACAACTCTAAGCATAGCAAGCATAGCAGGTTATGGCACATCATGGCTCAAGCAACTACCAGGTATGCTAGGTTGCCAGGTTTAGCTATTTATTGTGACAATGACAGGTCATGCAAGGAATGGGTTCAACTATCAAGGTAAAAGCATTTGAAGCATTTTATCCTAATGTAATAAATAAGAGCAGGAGAGAGAACATGGGATTTTAGCGGGATGATAAAAAATGTTGCTTGCCTTGTTGCTCAGCGAAGGGATAATATCCGTCAGCCGGATATCCGGACGTATGCGGAGGGGTGGAGCCTACCGGAATAATAGCGACAATCAATATCATTCAAACGCAACAACATGATGCATGATCATGACATGAAATGAAATGGGGTATGGTTTAATGTGGCTAACAGGACATTAGTTTGAATCTGATTTGAATTGAAAAATTCAAATATTAATTAAAGTAGAATATTTATCAAATTCCTTTAATTGATTTGACCTGATGATGATTCATAACTTTGTTTGTCATGCATGAAAGTAGCACCATTGTGTTCATTGAATTGTTCTGATAATTCTACATATATAATTTGTCAAATTTGGAGTTATATTTAATTTTCTATGATTTTTCAAAGTTTTCAACATTTCTGGAATTATTTTAAATCAAAGAATTGAATTACTGCGTCAGGCTGATGTCATTGGGTCAACCCGCGCTTGGTCAGGTCAAACCTGACCAGTGGGGTCCACAGGTCAGTGGCATAGGGACTAATCCCACGCTGACCAGCCCCTAAGTGGGGTTTGACCCACCTTGGGACCCACTGTCAGTGAGAGTTGGTGTTGATTAAGACTGGATTAGAGAGGCCATGTCAAACCCCAACGAAGGTGGTCGCCGGCGACCAGACCCGCGGCCCAGAGTTCGCTGGAGATGGCCTAAACTGCGTTGTGCCGCACTGATTCGAGCGCCGAGAGCACTGGGGCATAGCTCAGGCTCGGCCTCATCTAACAAGGGCAAGGGGAGGATCTAGAGGTGGCCAGAGAGCACCGGCGACGAGCCATGGCGGAGGTCGGAGCTAGGGATCATGGAAGTATAGCTAGAGGGCGCGAGGGGTTTGATTTGAAGTGGGGAAATGATGTGCAGCTCACCCTGGAGCTGTTGGAAGCAACGGAGGCGAGGAAGAAGGACAAGAGCGGCTGAATCAACGACGAGCTTTTGATGGCCGGAGATGGGGATGCCGGTGATGTAGCGTTGGAGGGGGTTCGGCTCGATTCCATTGACGTAGATGACAAGCTCGACGAGGCGGAGTGGATGAGAAACTCGGGGAGGCTTGCGGTGACCAGGGACGACGGCGAGCTCGAGCTCGACTCCAATGGCGGCCGAGAGGAGAGAGGGAAGGAGGGAGAATGGAGGGATGAGCTCGATGGGAATGGATCCAGGGGACTTATCTCTACGCGGCCAGCACGACACGGCGACCAGGCAGGCACCCACGTGCGTGCCACGGCGAGGAGAAGCGTCGGCCACCTCCTGCTGCCGACTGGCGAGGAGGAAGAAGACACGCAAGATGGTGGGCTGGGCCAGGTGAGCGACAGGTAAGGTTTTCCTATTTTTTCTGCTTTCTGTTAAACAGTTTTGACATTTATTTGTTTTATTTTTGGCTCCAAACTATTTCTACAAATAGGGAAAATAATTTTGGGGTGTTACTTGGAATATTTCCAAGTCAATAAAAATAGTTCGACATTTTATAATAACGAGAGATATTTAAAACCCCTTATTTGGAAATTATCAGTGGCTTTTGTGAGATAAATAAAATGCCAAAATTGTTTTAAAAATAAAATTCATCCATGATATATTGTTTCCAATATTTAACAGAAACTGTGAACATTTCTAAGGCAATTTTGAGTTCATTGAACTTTTGCTTCATTTGAATTGCATTGAATAATGGGTTGCTAGGGTTTTTTTCTTCATTTCCCTAATTCACTTTTAATGCAAAATAAAATATGAGCACAATCTTGCTAATCACTATTATGGATTCCAGGGATGTGACAGTCGCCTGGGTGGGCCCCACCTCCTCTAACGCACTCCTTTGGCCTATATTTACCCTTCCGAGAGAAAACCCTCATACCGTATCCAGAATCGCAAACTCCTCCACCATTCCGCCGCTGAAACGCTTTCGAGATCGGGAGCGTCAGGAGACCTCTTCCCGGCACCCTATCGAAGGGAGGATTAATATCCGGGAGCTTCTCCACCACCATGGACGCTTCCCAGACGTGCCGTGAGTAGTCCTCCTTGGACCATGAGTCCATGACCAGTAGATATGTGATGTCTTCTCTCTAATCTTGTGCTTCAATGGTTAGTCCTTGTGAGCTGCCCTACATTATCAAGGCATATATGTAATCATCATGCTGTGGCTATGTTGATTTTGCTGGGATCCGATGGATTATGAGATTATGTTCAGATTGTTATGAGTTACATATTTGGTTCCCCTTTATATTATGTTCTTTAGTGATTCATGCATGTTCTCCGTTGCTATTTATTGCTTTGGCCGAGTAGTAGATTTTAACTCCAAGAGGGAGCCGGATGCATGATTGTGGGTTCATGCCCCGTGATGTCAAGCTTGAGTGATAGAAACATGAGACTAGGGGATGTGTTGTTGCCACCAGGGAGAAAACAACGGTGCTTGTGAAAACGGTTGCAAGTATTGTTTACCTTATGCAAAGTTCGTTAATGCAGTTGTCCGTTGCTTTGAGTTTACACTTTGGGTGGGACTCGCAGCTTAATACCTGCGAGATGTTCTGGATAGATATCTCAAGGTGGATGATTAGTAAGTAGATGCTGATGAATAAATAGTCTACTTGTCTTGGCGTACTGCCCCTTTACTTTTGAGCCTCTAACAATCAAGTAGCATGATTAGTATTGCGGTGTGTTTATAATTTTGTCCATTGCCTAGTTGTAGTTTGTTTACCTCGCATAGTTGTTTATCGTCTTTTGGGAGAGAGACATCACTAGTGAACATCATGAGACTCCGGTCCTTATTTCCACCACCGTTTACACCTTCATCATTAATGCTTCATTTTCTTTCCCATTGCAATCACCATTACTATTCCCGCTTGTGTTTTGATCCTTTGCAAACTACAAGGTCGGAGAGATTGACAACCTCTCTGTACTCGTTGGGAGCAAAGTTATTTGATGTGTGTAGGTCCATGTCCTCTTCAAGCGCTACAGAAATGGACACCTCTTGTTGAAGCTCAAAGTCCTCCTGGTTCGATGAACCTTACAGTCTCCGTGTAAGGGAAACTTGCTGCTGACTACATCTCAACCTCGCACTTGGGGTAACCAACAAGGGGGCGAGAAGTATATACATTCTCTTGTCATCAAGCAAAGTTTCTGGCGCCATTGCCGAGGACTCCAATCCTCAAGATAGGGGAGTTGCACACTATCTTTTACCTTTGCTTTTTTAGTCTTGTTAGTTTGCTTTCTAGATAGATGGGCTTATGGAAAACTACGCTCTTTGTTCGCTGCTTGCGGAAGGCTGCTTTACCACACCCATGGTAGAGAAGCCCCTCCACCTACTGAATGCATCCTATTCAAAATACCACTTGGGTTAATTGAAATAATTAGGAATAATTGTTATGCCAAGGATGGAACAGTCAATCCAAGTATTCATTTGTTGAAACTTACAGAACTTTGTGAGTTGCTTAAGATTTCTGGTTTGTCAAGAGATGGAGTCATGAGGAAATTATTTTCCTTGTCACTGAAAGGAAAAGCATTGGAATTCTATAGTCTACTAGATGATTCTCACCTACGAGATTGGGAAGAGATCCAGTCTCTCTTTTGCTCCAAGTTTTATCCTCTTATGAAATCCATGAGAATAGGAATTATGTTCATAATTTCTATCCTCATGACGAAGAGAGCATAGTTCAAGCTTGGGGGAGACTGAAAACTTTGATGCGAAAATGTCCTAACCATGGGCTCACCAAAGATATGCAGGTTGTTTATGATAGTCCTACCCCCACTATTACCAATGGGAAAGATTATGCTTATGTGGAGACTAAGAGTACCTTTTTGCATGTGGATCATGGTAACAATGCTTTATGTGATACTTATATTGTTGAGTTTATTCATGATCCCATTGAAAATAATTATGAGAAGGGAACATATGCTAATAGATATTTCAATAATATCAAGTTCCCTCTCTTTATGTTGAAGGTTTTGAAGTTGCACTTGTTTTGCCATCCTATGCTTATTGCTTTGTGCTTCCATGAATTATTCTGTTGCAATATTCCTATGCATAGGAACCATGTTATACTTAAATGTGTTTGGTATTTTCTTCTTGATGCTCTCTTTTGTTCTCCAACTCTTATTCATACGAGAGCATCATTAAATCTTAAGCCTATCTTTATGGCTATAAAGAAAGAGCTCTAGGGAGACAACCCTTGTTATCTTTACTTCGAGTTTTTACTTTCAGTTTTAGTGGTCTTGATGTTTGTTACTACTGTAGCAACATCATTGTATCTTTATTTTTAAGTTTTGTGCCAAGTTTTAGCTTTCGATTGCAAGAAAATTCAAAAGTTGTGACATGCTGTCGAGAAAAAGATTATGTGTGCTTGATGGAAAAATTCACCAAAAATCACCAGATCATCTTTTTGATCTGAATTGTATTTACATAATGCTCTATATAATTGTCTTTCTGGTGTCAGTTCTGAGTTTTTTGATTTGAGTTTCAGAAGTGCCTCGGAAAAATTATTTACTACCTACTAGTATGTTTTCCCAGATTCTTCCCTGCTTTGCGTTTTCATTGTTTTACAAAGCAGAAGCTTGCCTTTTCTTTGCAAAAACCTTTTGGCAATCTTGAGAAACAGAAGATCTTCCTGAAAATATTTATTTCCAGTAGAGTGAATTATTTTATTAAGGGAACTAACCACTCTAATCAGCTTACGATGAGTTGCGTATGAAGGGAGTTTTCAAGTATGAGATGGAAGATGATGAAAGAAGATATAGGAGTGTCAAACAATCAAGCTTGGGGATGCCCCCATGCTCCCCCAAGAAATATTCAAGGAGACTCAAGCGTTTAAGCTTGGGGATGCCCCTGTGCATCCCCTTCTCCATCAACAATCATCAGTTCGTCCTTCTCCATGCTATATTTTTATCACTTCATATGTTATGTGCTATGCTTGGAGCGTCCAGCTCTTTACTTTTTAGTTTGTTTTAGTTTTGCTTGCTGTTCATAACAAGTTGGACCCTAGCATTCTTTGTTTGGGAGAGAAACATGCTTCACTCCATCGTAGAACACAACATGAGTTTTCATGCTTATCCTTTTTGTGTGTTCTTTATCTATTCATAGTTGCTGACATGCTTAGCTCTTAGTTTTCATGCTTATTCTTTTAAGAGCTTTTATTTAGGTTGATTTTGAAACTCTCTTGAATAATCATGCTTATCTTGTTTAAAGAGTTGGCTTGTTGCACTGAGTTGTGTGTCTTGCATGAGTAGGTAATTAAGGTTGCTATTTAAGTATAGTAGTAACTTGCAATAGTTTTGAGGTATTGATTTGAGTAATGTTTGGACTATTGGTGCCAAGAGCCTGAGCCTATTAATGATAAGTATCGTATTTTTGGAAATCCGTGTGTTTTTCAAAAATTAATAATTAGTTGAGAACTCTATCTTCTAAATGGATCGGTAACCTCTGGAGGGTTTGGAATATATAGAGTACCCTCACGTTACCATCGGTCGATGATGCGCTAGAATAACCAAACGCCCAAACACTCCTCCTCGGGGTACTTGTCTCTTTGTGAATTTCCTGACTAGATAGATAGTTATCGATAATAAGTGCATGAGTTCTTCAGACTAATGTGAGTATTCTATTATTGGCACTTCCGCCATCCATATTTTGCTAGCCTCTTCGAAACCATGCATTGCCCTTTCTCATCTTGAGAGTTGGTGCAAACTCCGCCGGTGCATCCAAACCCTTGGCATGATATGCTCTGTCGTCATAAGCCTAATTATATCTGTCCTAAAAAAAGCCACCATACCTACCTATTAAGGCATTTCCATAGCATTTCCGAGATACATTGCCATGCAACATCCACCATCTCATGACTTGATCTTCATGTCATACATGCTTTTGCTAGGTCGAGGAGCCGCATGTTAGTTGGGATTTGCCCTTATTATTATTGCTACATGACGCGCTTGTATCATTGCATATCCTCCTACACTGGCAGAGGCATACATTTGCATACATCATGATAGTTTTCATTATTCTTTATGTCGAGTACTTCTTATAAAGTGTGAAGATTTTTCTTTCTATTCTTGTAAAAAATAGAGTGTTGCCCTTAAGTGAGGAAAAGATCCCAAGAGGACAAAAATGAAAAGATCCCAAAGAGGACAAATGAGAGATAAATAGAAAGAGCCAAAGAGTCCACAAAAAAGAAAAAAAGAAATAAAAGAAATAAAAGAAATAAAAAGAGAGAAGGGGGCAACACTACATTGTTAAATTTGGGCTCCATAGAGATTATCATTCATGCATAACTATGTGGGGACCTTTACACTATAGAACTTGTCTTGTATATTCCATAGCTCATATGTGCATCTGTTGCATGGCAATCCCTACTCACATCATATCTATCATTTGGTTTTCTCCCACCTATGATTGTCCTCATTCATGTGATCCTTTCACACCCTTTTTTTCTTCCTTACTCATCATTATTATTTTATCCATCCTAAGTGCTAATATATCTTGCTTACGCTCATCCATTGCATGAGTGCTCAAAGTCGAAAGGGAGAGGATCATTTCGACTTGTGTCTGACTAGTGGTCTCGGAATGAGTCAAAATAAGATTCCGAAGGAGACCAAGTGTGAAATTTTAGTAGATTGAGTACTCAATTAAAAAATATTTTTATGCTCTGTACCCATCTCCCACTTGTTGCACGCGAACACCATTCGGAGATATTCAAGTCATAGACAGCGAGAGCTCTTGCACCTTTATGTTCTTACTTTGCTATTTTCAATACTAGATGTAGACTCTTGCTTGTTATTGTCTTGACATGAATTGCATATCTTGCTTGCTTTACTTTGCAGTTCTTATATGTGTGTTAGCATGTCACCATAGAAATTATTTCTGTTATCATTTACCTACTCGAGGACGAGCAGGAATAAAGCTTGGGGATGTTGATACGTCCCTAACATATCTATAATTTCTGCTTGTTCCATGATATTTTGGGTGACATTGTTATATGTTTTGCAACACTTTTATATCATTTTACATATATTTGGACTAACCGACTAAGTCAGAGCACCCAGTGCCAATTTTTGTCTGTTGATGTCTTTTTTGTAGGGACTTTTACCCAATTTTCAGAGTCCCAAAAATCCGAAGAAAAATATATATAAATCAGCATGACGGAAGCTTCCAGATCACCGAAGAGGGGCCACAGGGGGGCCACCTAGGTTCCAGGCGGCCTGGTGCTGTGACCAGCCCCCAAGCCGCGCAGGGAGGTTACCTGGGTGGGCCCCACCTCCTCTGACGCCCTCCTTTGGCCTATATTTACCATTCTAAGAGAAAACCTTGATACCATATCCAGAATCGTGAATTCCTCCACCGCTCTGCCGCCGCAACGCTTTCAGGATTGGGAGCGTCAGGAGACCTCTTCCCGGCACCCTGCCGGATGGAGGATTGATCTCCGGGAGCTTGTCCACCCCCATGGACACTTCCCAGACGTGTCGTGAGTAGTCCTCCTTGGACCATGAGTCCATGACCAGTAGCTATTTGATGTCTTATCTCCAATCTTGTGCTTCAATGGTTATTCCTTTTGAGCTGCCCTACATGATCAAGGCATATATGTAATCATCATGCTGTTGCTATGTTGTGTTTACTAGGATCCGATGGATTATGAGATTATGTTCAGATTGTTTTGAGTTATATATTTGGTTCCCCTTTTATATTATGTTCTTTAGTGATTCATGCATGTTCTCCGTTGCTATTTATTTCTTTGGTCGAGCAGTAGATTGTAACTCCAAGAGGGAGTGTTATGCATGATTGTGGGTTCATGCCCCTGATGTCTAGCTTGAGTGACAGAAATATGAGACAAGGGGATGTGTTGTTGCAATCAGGGAGAAAACAATGGTGCTTGTTACCACGGTTGCAAAGTTCATTAATGCACTTGTCCGTGCCTTTGAGTTTACACTTCGGGTGGAACTCGCAACTTAATACCAGCGAGATGTTCTGGATAGATATCTCAAGGTGGATGATTAGTAAGTAGATGCTGATGAATAAACGGTCTACTTGTCTTGGCGTACTTCCCATTACTTTTGATCCTTTAACAATCAAGGAGCATGATTAGCATTGTGGTGCGTTTATAATTCTGTCAATTGCCTTGATGTGATTTGTTTACCTCACATAGCTGTTTATCGTCTTTTGGGAGAGTGACATCACTAGTGAACATCATGAGACTCCGGTCCATATTTCCACCATTGTTTACACCTCCATCTTTACTGTTTTATTTCCTTTCTTGATGCAATAACCATTACTATTCACTCTTTTGTTTTGATCCTTTGCAAACTACAAGGCCATAGAGATTGACAAGCTCTCTGTACTCGTTGGGAGAAAAGTTATTTGCTGTGTGTGCAGGTCCACGTCCTCTGTAAGCGCCAGAGTAGAAGACACCTACTAGTTGAACCTCGGAGTCCTCCTGGTTCGATAAACCTTACAGTCTTCGTGTCAGGGAAACTTGCTGCTAACTACATCTCAACCTTGCACTTGGGGTAACCCACGAGGGGGCGAGAAGTATATACATTCTCTCGTCATCATTGGTGTGTTGTAATGGGTTCGATCTTGCGGTGCTCAATCCCAGTGGAAGAAGGGGACATGACACATATTTGTATTTCTGACATTAAGGATAACAAGATGGGGTTTCTTCATATTAGTTGAGTTTACTTTTTCTACATAATTTCATCTTGCTCCAAGCATTACTCTGCTTTGACTTAATACTCTAGATGCATGCTGGATAGTGGTCGATAGGTGGAGTAATAATAGTAGACGAATGTAGGAGTCGGTCTACTTGCTTATGGTTCAGATGCCTATATATATGATCATTGCCATGAAAGAATATTTCATAACTATGCGCTTTTCTATGAGTTGCCCAACAGTAATTTGTCTACCCACCTTATGCTTTCTTCGAGTGAGAAGCCTCTAGCGAAAACTATGGCCCCTGTTCTTCACAAATCATATTACAAAATTACTAATATTGTTGCCATTAAATTCTATTATTTTATGTTATATTTATATTATCTATCTATCACTAGTTAAGAGTTGCAAGTAACGAGTTCAAGGGGCTTGACAACATTCTAGCCCGCTTGGCTGCAAGTGTTTGCTCTTTTGTGTGGAAGTACTGAAGACGGGAATTTGTGTGGTCTCATGTTGGTTTGATAACCTTGGTTCTCGCCGTGGGAAATACTTATCTCCAATATGTTGCATCTCCTCTCCTCTTTGGGGAAAATCTCAATGTAGTTTACCACTAGCCGATTACACAAATGATATTCGAGTGAACCTTTGATTATCATTGATATTCTCTTTGCTTTGTAATATTTTCCTAAACAAGAGGTGAGATATATTGGTATCCTCTTGAGTCATTCTCATGCTCAACATACCGGTTTCTTTGTTGCTGGTTTTCTTCTTCTTTACCATTAACATGTTTTGGCATCCTTATGATGACCTAGTCAACTATGTCTGGAGAAACGATGATGGATGCCGTCACATCGAGAGGGAGCTAAGGATATCTCTCCATCATCGGAGGAGCAAATCTCACTCGTGAGCTATCTAGTTCCTTGTCATACTTTTTGATTAACATGTAAGTTATCGTTATGATCGTGTGTTATAGATGACGTTTGAGCAACCCCAAAGTCCATTGTACGGTAAGAAGAAACTATGATACTCTCATAGTTTAAGGAACTAAAGCATACGTTAAGTGTCCATGTTATAACAACTGACTTGATACGATTCTATCTCAAAGTACAAGAAACAACTTTGGGTTGATTTAATATGATCGTTCTTCCAATATAAGATTTTCTAGGTATTTTAGGACCATCATCACATTTAACGGCATCCTAAGATCCAGAAAAATAATCAGTAACAACTCATGAGCTAGTCTTAGGGGTGAAACTAGGAATCTGGTTTATGTTTATCATTGCACACATGCATATGAGTTTGCCACTGAATCGCATATTCCAGGATCATAACAGGTATATATAGCACAGAATATAAATTCTTAACTATAAACATAGAAACATCATAAGTCAATATTTTCCCATCAAGGACATATTTCCAACACACTCCCACTTGCACTAGAGTCAATAATCTAGTTAGCACATTTTAATTTTACACCAATGGCAATTCTGTGTTAGTCATGCTTTGCTTCTAGTATAGCCTTTGTTCTATCATTTCACACAACTTCAGATCCGTGTGTATCATGCATTTCAATGCATCTATCATGCTTTCACGAGAATTTATAATTTGTGTGAAACTGGCTTTGTATATATTTAATCACTAGGAGGACCTTTGATACGTTGGACTGAGCTACAAAACCAAGATTTAAGAAAATTATTCCATTGGCAGAGTCATCTCGAAACCATAACAAGTCCATAAATGAACATTTGATTCATCAACCTCCACTATTCCTTCTAAAGCTACAATATACTCAGCCTTCATTATAGAATTCGCTACAGTAAATTTCTTGAACTAATTCCGACTTACTATACCACCAATTTATACAAATGCTTTAATTTGAAAGCGAAAATCACTTGGAGCACCGATGAATACTTTATCGTTGTAACTACTTACAACGATCATGTATAATATCTTTATATTCTCCATTTGCGAGAAACATGCCATCTTTCTCATATTTGTACTTGATGACATTTTCATTCTTGTCCTATGATAAACAATTTGATCAATCAGGTTATTATACCCAGATTTTACTTGGAGTACTGGACATATATGGTTGTTTACGTACCATGGAAAATTCCATGTGACTTCAACAAGAAACATTTCTTGACGTTTTACCATACTAAAATTCTTTAGTATCTTGATTAGGCACTACTATCTCCATAGATTATTATGCCAATCACCAAGGCTATATTGCCGAGGTTCTTTACTAAAAAATTGATTTCAATAACGTCCTATTTTGTTTCAGGAATTTATATAATTTCCAATCAACGATGTGTCATGCACGCATAGTGTTTAGAAATGTTATCATGCTCCCACGTAATTTCTTTTAAATACAAGCATCTTTGTTTTCCCTGACAAAATCAATTTATTTGACCATTTCATTAAAACAAAGATTACAACTCCACCATGCTTGCTTTACTCTATTACTTGATCTCTAGAATCCTTTGGATTGAAAAAATTACCTTGTATCATGGATACAATCCTAGTTCGATTTCCATGTCATGGGAATCCTTTTGTCATCCATCTATCATATATCATAATTGAAATATATAGTAATTGATAGTTTTAATACAAACTGACTTTAAGCAGTGCTGTGATGAGATAATCTCATCATAATCAATCCCTTGATCTTGTCATAAACGACTTGCAACTAGTCAAGCTTCATAAAACATTTTAAATCTTTGTTAGCATACAAATCCTTTACTATACGTTCGAAGCTAAGTCTACAGGAGGGTTTTATCAAGTTGTAAACTTGAATTATGTATACGGATACTATATCGAATTACTTTGACATGTATTGTAGGTTCATTTTTTTCAACACTATCTTGTGTGCACACCATGAAGGTTTCCACAAGTTTCCCCAACCTACATAGTCCAGCTTTAAGTTTGACCAAACTCTCTATATCTCATGAAGATGCCTATGTATCAATCCTGGTAGGAAACTTTAGAATCACTTACAATATTTCTTTTCTTTGAACTACTAACAAAGATTCTGTAATATCGTCGAGTTGCACTATCCTCCCAATCATTCTTTTGCAGAAACAAATTTCTTCTAAATTTATTGTACTTTGTCACAAAACACTTTGCCTTGTCATACTAAGAGAGGAATACTCAACCACTTGGGATAACCCGCAAGTAGTACCTATCTAACTTGGAACATAAAATCCTAACCACTTTTACTTATCTTTTATTTTTCCAAATTTTAAGAAAAGATGAAATGATATTTGGATACCACTCTATATCTTATATGGTGTCATTTCAACAGATTTGATAGCACTCTTTGAGTGTAAAGCCATAGTCTCTAAAGCATGACAATTTTTTAGCAAATTGATTAATGTACTTTTTGATACCACCATGTCATACATACTTTGATTACATATTCTCTAAAATTCCACTCTTAGTAATATTCTGGGAAGTGGAAGCTATATTTTTTTTATAGCTCATCAGAAATTCGCTAAATTTGTAACTCTAATATTTCTCTCTGCAATCCAATTGTAAGGACATAATTTTCGTGGTACAGTAATTTCTGCGTTCTTCTGAAATCATTTTGAAACATTTAAAAGGTTCTAGATTTTATATGTAGCTAAATACAAATATCTACTTGAGTCATCTTTGAAGATACATAAATCCACTGCTTGCAACAACAGTTGTTAGTCTACACACATCAACATGCATGTTTCTAGTTATTTTTTGGCTCATTCTTTAAGGCATGTGAAAGGTATTTTCGTTTACTTTACTATTTGTACAAAAGTTGTAAGTATCAGATGATTGCAAAATCCATCACTATGGATTTCTCCATGTGGGTCGGTCAAATGTGAATAATTGAAGTGCCACACATATTTGGTACTATTTTAGTCTTGTGACTTTAGCGTTAGCATTATGGACTTTCAATTTTACCTTCAATATTCATAGCACACATCCTATTCAAAATAGGAGTATGGATTTTTTTTCATAACATCGAACAACCGTTGTTTTCAAATGAAGGACCTCCTTGCAACTTTTATGCAATGGGTTTGGGAGTACAAAACTCTAAAATGAATTATGAAAATAAATACAAAAAGTAATATGTTGATGGGTGTTGTCACAATATTTCCCTCCTTGTGCTTTGGAGTTTGTTGACATAAATAATGAGGGACTACTATGTTTGCTAGTGCACATAGAGTAATAGTTTCATGGAGTCTCTCGGAGTTTGGTTCAAACTCCAAAGATAATCTCCTGATTTGCAGCGAGGGTTATCACCGAAGATTATGCACATTGATGACCCACAAGTATAGGGGTCAATCATAGTCCTTTCGATAAGTAAGGGGGTTGAGCCCAACAAGGAGCGGAAGGAAATGACAAGCGGTTTTCAGCAACGTATTCTCTACAAGTGTTGTAAGTAACAATGGTAGATAGTTTTGTAGGAAGATAATTCGTAACAAGTGAGAATTAACAAAAGTATCCAAGGTGCAACAAGGTAGACCAATACTTTTTGCAAGAAATGATAGGCCTGGAATTACTCTTATATTAAGCAAGTGCTCCCGAGGACACATGTGAATTTCTATTAGTCATCTTCATCATGTTGAGTCCATTCACTGTGACGCCCTCAATATGATCGTACGCTAATCATGCATGAAAATGCATATGACCAAGCTCATGGGAAGATATCACAACACAACTCTAAACACAAATAAAAACATACAAGCTTCATATTACAAGCCAGGGCCTCGAGGGCTGGAATATAGAAGCTCTAAACACAAATAAAAACATACAAGCTTCATATTACAAGCCAGGGCCTCGAGGGCTGGAATATAGAAGCTCAGGTACATACAAGTTAAAGGAACTAAAAACATCTAAGTACAAACATAGAAACAAGTAGTGTCTTAGAGAAGGCTAGCACAAAAGATACATCAATCAAAACAGATGAGGCCTCCTGCCTGGGTACCTCTGAAACTACTCCTTGTCATTAGCGGCCTCCACGTAGTAGTAGGCACCGTCGGGGTAGCATTCATCGTCGGCAGGATAAGCCATCTCCTCGGCTCCATCATTTGTTCACGACAATCTTATCAAGGGGAAAAGAGGGAGCAAAGCAATGGTGAGTACTCATCCAAAGTACTCACAAGACTGACATCAGAACTATGCTAAGTATGCACCAGTATCGAAGGAATGGGGTTATATCTGAACTGCAGAAATGTGACAATAGAGATAAGGGACTAGTCCTATCGAAGACTAGCTTGTTTAGAGCCTTACATCATTAGAAGAGTACAGATCAGAAATACATTTATAGTCATAGTGTTGCGTATAGTTAATTAAGGTCACACATGAGAATCTTTCTCGACTACATGGGAGAAAGCAACCTCGGAGCCAAACATTCTAGTTAAGTCATAGTTCTAGTTGTATTAGATCGGGATACAAATTGATACGTCTCCAACGTATCTATATTTTTGAGTGTTCCATGTTGTTTTAGTATCAACTTTGGATGTCTCATATGCATTTATATGCTGCTATATATATTTTTTGGGACTAATCTATTAACTTAGTGCCCAGTGCCAGTTCTTGTTTTTTGCATGCTTTTGACCTCTTGCAGATAGGAATATCAAACGGAGTCCAAACAGAATAAAACTTTCGCCATCATTTTTTTCCGAACAGAAGACGAATACCAGACTTGAGAACCAAGGCAACGGAGCCCGTGGGACTCCATGAGCCGCCATGGTGCGGGCCCCCCTGGCCGTGCCATGAGGGCTCGTGGGCCCCACGAGCCTCCTGTGCCCTACTTCTTCCGCCTATAAATTTCGATAAATCGTGCCATGGAAGAAAAGAGAGATGCAATCACTTTTCCGCTGCCGCAAGCCTCTGCTTCCGCGAGATCCCATCTGGAGGTCGTTCTGGTACTCTGCCAGAGAGGGATCCGGAGTTGGAGGGCTTATTCATCAACACCATTGCCCCTCCAATGATGCGTGATGGCTACTTCTCTCTCTTGGATCTTCAGTACAAAGTTCTCCATGATCTTCATGGAGATCTATCCGATGTAATTCTTCTTTGCGGTGTGTTTGCCGAGATCCGGTGAATTGTGGATTCATGATCAGATTAATTATGATATTTATTTGAGTCTTTGCTGATCTCTTTCATGCATTATTTCATATCCTTGTAATTCTCTTTGAGTTGTCGGTTTTTTTGCCAACTTGATCTATGATTCTTGCAATGGGAGAAGTGCTTGGTTTTGGGTTCATACCGTGCGGTGACCTCACCCAGTGACAGAAGGGGTAGCGAGGCATGTATCGTGTTGTTGCCATCAAGGGTAAAAATATGGAGTTTTCATCATTGGTTTGAGTTTATCCCTCTACATCATGTCATCTTGCTTAAGGATTTACTCTGTTTTCATGAACTTAATACACTATATGCATGATGGATAGCGGTTGATGTGTGGAGTAATAAGATGTAGATGCTGACAGTATCGGTCTACTTGTCTCGGACTTGATGCCTATATGCATGATCATTTCCTTAGATAACTTTATGACTTTGCGCAATTCTATCAATTGCTCGACAGTAATTTTTTTACCCGCCGTGATACTTGCTTTTATGAGAGAAGCCCCTAGTGAACACTATGGCCCCCGGGTCTACTTTCCATCCATTGTTTTTAGATCTATTTTACTTTCTCTGTCAGATCTCACTTTTGCAAACAATCGTGAAGGGATTGACAACCCCTTTGTCGCGTTGGTTGCAAGTTTGTTGTTCTTGCGCAGGTGTCTTGGAGCCTCATCTTGGAGCTCCTACTGGATTGATACCTTGGTTCTCAAACTGAGCGAAATACTTACTGCTACTGTGCTGCATCACCCTTTCATATTCAAGGGCAAAACCAATGCAATCTCGAGTCAACGTGCCAATTTGTGGCGTCGTTGCCGGGGAGTCTTCAAGTGAAGCACATCCACCAAGTAGCTCTCACAAACTCATCTCTTGCATTTACTTTGTTTGCCAGTTGCCTCTCGTTATCCTCTCCCCCACTTCTAAAACAAAAATTACAAAAAATATTTGGCTTTTTTGTTTGCCTTTCCTTTGCCTGTGTTGCCATGTGCCTTCAAAATGCTTGCATTTTTGCTTGCTAAGAATCTAGTGACATGGACCCTCATCCACTTGCTAATATTTTCAAGAGGTCCAACTATGTTGAACCAATTGCTAGTGACACTACTGAAATTCATAAATTTGTCGTCTGCCACGGCGGACGGCAAAGGGGGGAACCACGGACAGCAAAGGCTTTGCCGTCGGTCAGCAGACGACAAACTAGATGGTAAAAAAAATCCGATGAAGAGGTTCTTTGCCGTCTGCTTTTGTAAAGCGGACGGCAAAGAATCTTTGCCATGAGGGGGCAGACGGCAAATTAACTGGGACGGCAGACGGCAAATTAACTGGGACGGCATATACTTTGCCATGAGGAAGAAGGAGGAAGAAGAAGGAGAAGGAGGAGCTCCTTCTCCTTCTTCTCCTCCTTCTTCTCCTTCTTTATCCTCCTCCTTCTCCTTCTTCTTCTTCTCCTCTTCTTCTTCTTCCTTCCTTTCATTTTTCCTCTTTCTTCTCCTCTTCTCCCCTTCTTCGGGCTAAATTGGCTAAGAATGCCTTTTTGGAGATAATTATGTCATTTCGAGGATAATTAGCTAAGTACAGGTCATGTTTTATTAAATAGACCATTTAGGAGCTAAGTAAGCTAATTATGTCATCTAGGTGGAACCCTAGCTAACTATAGGTCGTTTCGGAGCTAACTTGGGTAAAATAGGTCATTCCGGAGCAAACTATGCTTATTAAGCCATTTTGGATCTAGCTAGGCTAATTATAGGCCATTTAATAACTAAGTTAGGGGGAATAGGTTATCTTGCAGCTACGTAAGCCTTATTATGTCATTTAGGAGAGAACTTAGATAACTGTAGGTCATTTTTTTATTAAATAGGTCATTTTGGAGCTAACTAAGCTAATTATGTCATTTCGTAGGATAATTTGCCAATTTAGCCTTTCTTGGATGAGTCTAAGCTATGTAGAAGAAGAGAAATAGAAGAAGAAGTAAAAGAAGGAGGAGGAGGAGGAGGAGGATAAGGAGAAGGACGAGGAGAAGAAGAAGAAAAGAAGAAGGAGGAAGAAGGAGGAAGAAGAAGGAGAAGGAGGAGCTCCTTCTCCTTCTTCTCCTTCTTCTTATCCTCCTCCCTCTCCTTCTTCTTCTTATCCTCTTCTTCTTCTTCTTTCCTTTCATTTTTCCTCTTTCTTCTCCTCTTCTCCCCTTCTTCGGGCTAAATTTCCTTAGAATGCCTTTTTGGAGCTAGTTATGTCATTTCGAGGATAATTAGCTAAGTATAGGTCATGTTTTATTAAATAGACCATTTAGGAGCTAACTAAGCTAATTATGTCATCTAGGTGGAACCCTAGCTAACTATACGTCATTTCAGAGCTAACTTGGGTAAAATAGGTCATTCGGAGCAAACTATGCTTATTAAGCCATTTTGGATCTAGCTAGGCTAATTATAGGCCATTTAATACCTAAGTTACGGGGAATAGGTCATCTTGCAGCTACGTAAGCCTTATTATGTCATTTAGGAGAGAACTTAGCTAACTATAGGTCATTTTTTATTAAATAGGTCATTTTGGAGCTAACTAAGCTAATTATGTCATTTTGTAGGATAATTAGCCGATTTAGCCTTTCTTGGAGCTAACTAAGCTAATTATCTCATTTAGATGGAAGTCTAGCTATTTTTTATTAAAACACTAGAAATAACATAGCATTATCGTCATCACAGCGGTGAAGCAAGGTGGCTGTGGCTTGTTTCACCTGGAGAAGGCTCGACTGTAGAAGGGTCGTGCGATGCGTTTCGGGAGATATTCTGCACCAAACATCGTTTGCAATGTGTAGTTAGCATGAGGACACTCTTAAGATCACTGCACTGAAATGAAACTCACCGTCCCCGCCACGTTAATGACTGGCCGTTCTTCTCGCACATAGACTGTACATTTGGTTTCGACAAGTCAAACTTTTTATTTATTAATGAAACGGACATTCAAATGCAAGATTTGAAATAACATGAAGAAGAAACTTACCACGAAGAGCTCGTATATGGCCCTGTTAGACGCATCATTCCGTGCCCTCTCCACCTCCACCAATCCAGTCGTCCTCTCCTCCAGCTCCCTAATTTCTTTATCCTTCTCTGCCAAAGCCGCCTGCATTGCCTCTCTCTCTTTCTGAATAGCAGCCTGCAACACAACTCATTGTTATCAATGTAATCATATTGGTTCCAATGCACAACATAATGCGGAAAGATAGTTGAGTCCATTAAACTAAACTCGATGGCGAGCTCGACTAGCCGTGGTGGACGTGTTATCTCCGGACAAGAGCTCGTTTGGCGTGCCTTTATCTGCCGGACAGTGCTACGACAACGTATAAGGACGTCTCCAATGGCGATCGAGCCACGGGGCCTCCCATTGCCAGCTATCATCACCAGCTCTGGATCAATAGGCCCCTCGCTTGGGTTAAAGTCCTCCCCTTTCCTCGCCTTCCCGTGATCTCTGTACTTCACGAGCTTGTGGTGGGAGGAGATGTTGGTGAAGTTTTCTGGATGCCCGAGGTCAGACTCAGAGAATACCTTGACCTTCTTGTACGAGGCAGTATGGGCCATCGCATACAGGTTGTACATCTGTGGCGCCTCCGTCTTATTGTGACGCGCCTAAAAGAGAGAGAGAGGAAAATTGTATTAGTAAAGGGCTCAAGATAGCATTAAGAATGAATTGCATGAGGCATGAAGCAAACCACATACCCAGTTCTCGCAAAATTGGATTAAGTTGACGCTCCCTTGATGGTGTGGCACGCCAACCATTTTGCCACGCCTCTCCTTGGCGTTGTTGTGGCTGGCCTCCCACGTTTCGGAGCACCACTGATCCAGCAAGGCCTCCCAACAATCCATCTTATCCACACACCATCTCGAGGGCACCTAAGTTAATAAAGAGAAATTTGAGCGCGTAAGAACCAAATCAAGGAAACTAACTACAAAGCCTTAATAATATGTAATTACCTTCATGTAATGCTCCTTCTCCATCTTAGCATCACGGCACTTCGCCTTGTCAATCCTAATACGCCGCTGGCATAGTTGTCTCGAACAGCCTGCACCCGAGCCTCGTGCCGAAAGTTTTGAAGTAAGCGGTGACATTCGGTTTCGATAACCTTTGCCGCATCCTCCTCGTATCCCTCCTCACACCTGTAGTAGGTCTGCAAACGAGACAACACCGATTAGTACAATAAATAGCTATGGTTGATTTATAATTGTGTGAAGGAGAAATTACCCAAAACTTTCGGATCACCATGTCCGCCCTCGTGTCGCTCAAAACACCGTCGGTCTCCACCTCCGGCGAGGCCAGGGCACCCAGTAGTGCTCCCAGGTCATTCCTACCTCTCGCTCCCGACCGGGCAACGTAACAAACCCTAGGAAGTTTTTTCGACAAAGAACACCAAGGACACTGTTGGGCTTGCGGACACCCTTGGCAACAATCCAACCCCTACAGTATGACAAATTAAAGCCAAAACATTAGATATTTGAGAAAACGCGAAGGCAAAAGGTTAAATAAGAGTAAATTAACTTACTTGTCCCCACTTGGCCTAATCGACCACCTCTGCTCAGGGGTCGCTGGCACGAGCGGCAGCCTCGAACTACCACGCTCGTAGACGGTAGCCCCCTCACCCAGCTCCTCGTCACTACCAGCATCCCACTTGGTCTCTTGGGACGTACCCTCATCCCTGCTTTGCTCCGGAGTCGCCTGGAAGGAAGCCTCTGGGACACTAGTCTCGTGGGTCGAAGGCTCATCGACCTGAGGCTCGTCGACCCAAGGCTCGTGAACCGGAGACCGTGTAGCCTCCACCTCAGACGAATCCACCCTAGAAGTCCTGTGCTCAGGTGAATCAGCTTGGGGTGGTGGCGGAGACCGTGTAGCCGCCACCTCAGAAGGCGTGGCAGCCACTGCCCTACCTCTCCCGCGGCCACATGTACCTTTAGTACAACATAAATACCAACATGAGTAATAAAATGTATATAATACCAATATGCATACAACATGAGTACAACATAAATACCAACATGAATACAACGTGCACGGGGGGCGCTCCTTGCATAGTAGAGAGAAACACTCTCCGAAGAGGCGAGGCAGGAATGGAAGTACCCATGCCATCACCCGGCGACGAAGAAGGAGCCGCGGAGTGCTTTCGACCCTTTCCCACCATCTTTCAACACCTGTGATGACAAAGAGTAAATGAAATTAGTACAACATAAATACCAATAGGAGTAATAAAATGTATATAATTTAAGTGTATCATCGTCATAAATACCAACATGACTAATAAAAATTGAATACCTAACATGAACTCAAAATTTATATATAGTATAATAGTTGAATACCTGACATGAACTAATAACAATCATGCTCGTCTATATATGCTTCGGGGTCAATAAATGCATCATGATCATCACTATCATCAATAAATTCATCATCATCATCACTATCACGAAGAATATGTGGAATCCCACCATTATGTAATCGGTCAAGAATTGACAGGTCATCTCCAGCAGTAACCTCTTCTTCTTCCAGCTCTTCCTGTTCGGGCTCAGGGGTTAAGACGGATTCACTGTCGCTGTCTACTTCAATGTTCTCGGGTGAAGTAGAGCTGTTCTTGAAACGTTTCTTGGACATACGTGTTTCTTGGAAGAATTCTCCTTCATATGTGTGTGGGTTAATGTGAGGTTCGTAATCCTATTCATTGAGGGTAGGTGGTCTAAAATGTGGTGGCACTTCACAAACGACATCCCAACCTTTGAGATTTGGATCAGTTAGGCAGGCCCACGGTAGATAGAAAACTTGTGTCGCCTGTTGAGCCGTAATATAGACATCGGGAACATCTAAGTGGGTGTTTTGGTTGATTTCGACTAGTCCTATATGTTCATGAGTCCTTCTAGTCTCCCTCGGCTCAAACCAATAACATCTGAAGACTACGACGGTCGGTGGGTTTTCACCATAGAATAGAAGTTCATAAATTGCTTCAACTCTTCCATAATACTCGATGTCTCCTTCGCCGATAGCATAGACAGAACAATTTGTAGTCTTTAGGTCGGGCATAGATAGCTCTGTGCCAAAGGTACGAAAGTGATACCCGTTGATGTTGTATTTGTCAAATGAACGGACCTTATAGTCAAAACCATTAGTGACTTGTCTCAACTTGGTGTCCATAGACTCTGCATCAGCCTACAAGTTTAATACGAAAGAATGGATGCATTAGCCGCAAATTAGACCAATAAATCAAATGGGACCTTAATGGTAATAAATTACCCTTTGTTTGAACCAAGAGATGAAACCGGGATAGACACCTCCATGCTTTGCGAGAAGCTCATACTCTTCGACGGAATCCTTTTCGATGACCGCTCCATCCGAGAATTCGGTGACGTATCTGTTGGGGAACGTCGCATGGGAAACAAAAATTTTCCTACGCGCACGAAGACCTATCATGGTGATGTCCATCTACGAGAGGGGATGAGTGATCTACGTACCCTTGTAGATCGTACAGCAGAAGCGTTAGTGAACGCGGTTGATGTAGTGGAACGTCCTCACGTCCCTCGATCCGCCCCACGAACAATCCCGCGATCAGTCCCACGATCTAGTACCGAACGGACGGCACCTCCGCGTTCAGCACACGTACAGCTCGACGATGATCTCGGCCTTCTTGATCCAGCAAGAGAGACGGAGAGGTAGAAGAGTTCTCCGGCAGCGTGATGGTGCTCCGGAGGTTGGTGATGACCTTGTCTCAGCAGGGCTCTGCCCGAGCTCCGTAGAAACGCGATCTAGAGGAAAAACCGTGGAGGTATGTGGTCGGGCTGCTGTGGAAAAGTCGTCTCAAATCAGCCCTAAAACCTCCGTATATATAGGTGGGATGGAGGGGAGGAGGCAGCCTCAAAACCTAAAGGTTTGGCCGAAATTGGAGGTGGAGGAGTCCTACTCCAATCCTACTTGGAGTAGGATTCCACCTTCCCACTTGGAAACTCTTTCCACCTTGCGTTTTTTCCTTCTCAAACCTCATGGGCCTTAGTGGGAACTTATTCCAGCCCACTAGGGGCTGGTTTATCTCTTCCCATAGCTAATGAGACCCCTTGGGGCGTGACACCCCTCCCGATGGTCCCCGGCACCCCTCCCGGCACTCCCGGTACACTACCGATGAGCCCGAAACTTTTCCGGTAATGCACGAAAACCTTCCGGTAACCAAATGAGGTCATCCTATATATCAATCTTCGTTTCCGGACCATTCCGGAAACCCCCTCGTGACGTCCGTGATCTCATCCGGGACTCCGAACAACATTCGGTAACCTACCATATAACTCAAATACGCATAAAACATCGTCGTACCTTAAGTGTGCAGACCCTGCGGGTTCGAGAACTATGTAGACATGACCCGAGTGACTCCTCGGTCAATATCCAATAGCGGGACCTGGATGCCCATATTGGATCCTACATATTCTACGAAGATCTTATCGTTTGAACCTCAGTGCCAAGGATTCGTATAATCCCGTATGTCATTCCCTTTGTCCTTCGGTATATTACTTGCCCGAGATTCGATCGTCAGTATCCGCATACCTATTTCAATCTCGTTTACCGGCAAGTCTCTTTACTCGTTCCGTAATACAAGATCCCGCAACTTACACTAAGTCACATTGCTTGCAAGGCTTGTGTGTGATGTTGTATTACCGAGGGGGCCCTGAGATACCTCTCCGTCACACGGAGTGACAAATCCCAGTCTCGATCCATACTAACTCAACTAACACCTTCGAAGATACCTGTAGAGCATCTTTATAGTCACCCAGTTACGTTGCGACGTTTGATACACACAAAGCATTCCTCCGGTGTTAGTGAGTTATATGATCTCATGGTCATAGGAACAAATACTTGACATGCAGAAAATGAGTAGCAACAAAATGACACGATCAACATGCTACATCTTATTAGTTTGGGTCTAGTCCATCACATGATTCTCCTAATGATGTGATCCCGTTATCAAGTGACAACACTTGCCTATGGCCAGGAAACCTTGACCATCTTTGATCAACGAGCTAGTCAACTAGAGGCTTACTAGGGACAGTGTTTTGTCTATGTATCCACACAAGTATTGTGTTTCCAATCAATACAATTATAGCATGGATAATAAACAATTATCATGAACTAAGAAATATAATAATAACTAATTTATTATTGCCTCTAGGGCATATTTCCAACAGTCTCCCACTTGCACTAGAGTCAATAATCTAGTTCACATCACCATGTGATTCCAATGAATCCAACACCCATATAGTTATGGGGTCTGATCACGTCTTGCTCGTGAGAGAGGTTTTAGTCAACGGTTCTGAAACTTTCAGATCCGTGCGTTCTTTACAAATCTTTATGTCATCTTATAGATGCTGCTACTACGTGCTATTCGGAAATGCTCCAAATATCTACTCTACTATACGAATCCGTTTCACTACTCATAGTTATTCGGATTAGTGTCAAAGCTTGCATCGACATAACCCTTTACGACGAACTCTTCAACCACCTCCATAATCGAGAAAAATTCCTTAGTCCATTAGTTACTAAGGATAAATTTTGACCGCTGCTAGTGATTCAATCATGGATCACTCTCTGTACCTCTCAGCATATTTTGAGTCAAGGCACACATCAGGTGCGGTACACAACATGACATACTTTAGATTCTACAGCTAAGGCATAGAAGACGACCTTCGTCTATTCTCTTTATTCTGCCGGGGTCGGGTTTTGAGTCGTACTCAAATTCACACCTCACAACGCAACCAAGAACTCGTTCTTTGCTGATCTATTTTGAACTCCTTCGAAAACTTGTCAAGGCATGCATCTTGTTGAAACTTCCATTAAGCGCTTTCGATCTATCTCCATAGATCTTTGATGCTCAACGTTCAAGTAGCTCAATCCAGGTATTCCTTTGAAAACTCCTTTCAAACAACCTTGTATGTTTTACAGAAATTCTACATTACTTCTGATCCACAATATGTCAACCACATATACTTATCAGAAATTCTATAGTGCTCCCACTCACTTCTTTGGAAATACAAGTTTCTCATAAACCTTGTACAAACCCAAAATCTTTGATCATCTCATCAAAGTATATATATTCCAACTCCGAGATGCTTGCACCAGTCCATTGAAGGATCGCTGGAGCTTGCATACTTGCTAGTATCTTTAGGATCGACAAAACCTTCTGGTTGTATCACATACAATGTTTGCTCAAGGAAACCGTCGAGAAAACAATGTTTTGACATCCTACGTGCAATATTTCATAAGTAATGCATCAACAACTAACATAATTCTAACAGACCTTTAGCATCGCTACGAGTGAGAAAGTCTCATCATAGTCAACTGTTTGATCTTGTCGAAAACATCTTTGCGACAAGTCGAGCTTTTCTTAATAGTGACTTATCACCATCATCGTCTGTCTTCTTTTAAAGACCCATCTTTACTCAATAGTCTTCTGACCATCAAGTAGTTCTTCCAAAGTCTACACTTTGTTTTCTTACATGGATCTCTCTCGGATTTCATGGCTTCCATCCATTTGTCGGAATCTGGGCCCACCATCGCTTTCTCCATAACTCGTAGGTTCACTGTTGCTCAACAACATGACCTCCAAGACAGGGTTACCGTACCACTCTGTAGTAGTACGCGACCTTGTCAACCTACGAGGCTTGTAGTAACTTGATCTGATGCTCGATGATCACCATCATCAGCTTCCACTTCAATTGGTGTAGGCGCCACAGGAACAACTTCCTGCGCCCTGCTACACACTGGTTGAAGTGATGGTTCAATAACCTCATCAAGTTCTACCACTCTCCCACTCAATTCTTTCAAGAGAAACCTTTCCTCGAGAAAGGATCCGTTTCTAGAAATAAACACTTTGCTTTCGGATCTGAGATAGGAGATGTACCCAACTGTTTTTGGATATCCTATGAAGATGCATTTATCCGCATTGGGTTCGAGCTCATCAGACTAAAACTTTTTCACATAAGTGTCGAAGCCCCAAACTTTCAAGAAATGCCAGTTTATATTTCTCTAAACCTCAGTCTATACTGTGTCATCTCAACGGAAATACGCGGTGCCCTATTTAAAGTGAGTGCGGTTGTCTCTAATGCATAACCCATAAACGATAGTGGTAATTCGATAAGAGACATCATAGTATGCACCATACCAAATAGTGCGTGGCTATGACGTTCGGACACATCATCACACTATGATGTTCCAGGTGGCATGAACCGCGAAACAATTTCCACATTGTCTTAACTGCGTACCAAAACTCGTAACTCAGATATTCATTTCCATGATCATATCGTAGACAGTTTATCCTCTTGTTACGACGAACTTCACTCCGTAACAGAATTGAACTTTTCAATATTTCAGACTTGTGATTCATTAAGTAAATACTCTAGTATCTACTCAAATCGTCAGTGAAGTAAGAACATAATGATATCCACTACGTGCCTCAGCACCCATTGGACTGCATACATCAAAATGTATCACTTCCAACAAGTTACTATCTTATTTCATCTCAATGAAAAGAAGGCCTTGCTCATGTGGTATGATTCACATGTCACTAGTGATTCGAAATCAGGTGAGTATAAAGATCCATCAGCATGGAGCCTCTTCATGCAATTTATACTAACATGACTCAAGCGGCAGTGCCACAAGTAAGTTGTACTATCATCATCAACTCGTATCTTTTGGCACCAATATCATGAACATGTGTAACACTACGATCGAGATTCAATAAACCATTGAAGGTGAATATTCAAGAAAATAGAGTAACCATTATTCTCCTTAAATGAATAATCGTATTGCAATAAACACGATCCAATCATGTTCATGCTTAACGCAAGCACCAAATAACAATTATTTAGGTTTAACACCAATCCCGATGGTAGAGGGAGCGTGCGACGTTTGATCATATCAATCTTGGAAACACTTCCAACACGTATCGTCACCTCGCCTTTAGCTAGTCTCCGTTTATGCCGTAGCTTTCATTTCGCGTCACTAATCACTTAGCAACCGAACCGGTATCCAATACCCTCGTGCTACTAGGAGTACTAGTAAAGTACACATCAACATCATGTACACTTCTTTCGACTTTTGCCAGCCTTCTTATCTACCAAGTATCTTGAGTTGCTCCGCCTCAGTGATTGTTCCCCTCATTACAGAAGCACTTAGTCTCGGGTTTGGGTTTAATCTTGGGTCTCTTCATTAGTGCAGCAACTGTTTTGCCGTTTCACGAAGTATCCCTTCTAGCCCTTCCCTTTCTTGAAACTTAGTGGTTTTACAAACCATCAACTATTGATGCTCCTTCTTGATTTCTACTTTCGCAGTGTCAAACATCGCGAATCGCTCAAGGATCATTGTATGTATCCTTGATATGTTATAGTTCATCACGAAGCTCTCACAGCTTGGTGGCAGTGACTTTGGAGAACTATCACTATCTCATCTGGAAGATTAACTCCCACTTGATTCAAGCGATTGTCGTACTCAGACAATCTGAGCACATGCTCAACGATTGAGCCTTTTCTCCTGTGCTTTGTGGACAAAGAATCTTGTCGGAGGTCTCGTACCTCTTAACAAGGGCACAAGCATGAAATCACAATTTCATCTCTTTAGAACATCACTTATGTTCCATGACGTTTTACAACGTTTTCGGCGCCTTGCTTCTAAGCCATTAAGTATTTTTGTACTGAACTATCGTGTAGTCATCAGAAACGTGTATGTCGGATGTTCACAGCATCCACAGACGACGCTCGAGGTGCAGCACACCGAGTGGTGCATTAAGGACATAAGCCTTCTGTGCAGCAACGAGGACAATCCTCGGTTTTACAGACTCAGTCTGCAAAGTTTGCTACTATCAACTTTCAACTAAATTTTCTCTAGGAACATATAAAATAGTAGAGCTATTGCGCAAGCTACATCGTAATTCGCAAAGACCATTAGACTATGTTCATGACAATTAGTTCAATTAATCATATTACTTAAGAACTCCCACTCAAAAAGTACATCTCTCTAGTCATTTGAGTGGTACATGATCCAAATCCACTATCTCAAGTCCGATCATCACGTGAGTCGAGAATAGTTTCAATGGTAAGCATCTCTATGCTAATCATATCAACTATACGATTCATGCTCGACCTTTCGGTCTCATGTGTTCCGAGGCCATGTCTGCACGTGCTAGGCTCATCAAGCTTAACCCGAGTGTTCCGCGTGCGCAACTGTTTTGCACCCGTTGTATGTGAACGTTGAGTCTATCACACCCGATCATCACGTGGTGTCTCGAAACGACGAACTGTAGCAACGGTGCATAGTCGGGGAGAACACAATTTCGTCTTGAAATTTTAGTGAGAGATCACCTCATAATGCTACCGTCGTTCTAAGCAAAATAAGGTGCATAAAAGGATTAACATCACATGCAATTTATAAGTGACATGATATGGCCATCATCACGTGCTTCTTGATCTCCATCACCAAAGCACCGGCACGATCTTCTTGTCACCGGCGTCACACCATGATCTCCATCATCATGATCTCCATCAACGTGTCGCCATCGGGGTTGTCGTGCTACTCATGCTATTACTACTAAAGCTACGTCCTAGCAAAATAGTAAACGCATCTGCAAGCACAAACGTTAGTTATAAAGACAACCCTATGGCTTCTGCCGGTTGCCGTACCATCGACGTGCAAGTCGATATTATCTATTACAACATGATCATCTCATACATCCAATATATCACATCACATCGTTGGCCATATCACATCACAAGCATACCCTGCAAAAACAAGTTAGACGTCCTCTAATTTTGTTGTTGCATGTTTTACGTGGTGACCATCGGTATCTAGTAGGATCGCATCTTACTTACGCAAACACCACAACGGAGATATATGAGTTGCTATTTAACCTCATCCAAGGACCTCCTCGGTCAAATCCGATTCAACTAAAGTTGGATAAACCGACACTTGCCAGTCATCTTTGAGCAACGGGGTTACTCGTAGCGATGAAACCAGTCTCTCGTAAGCGTACGAGTAATGTCGGTCCAAGCCGCTTCAATCCAACAATACCGCGGAATCAAGAAAAGACTAGGGAGGGCAGCAAAACGCACATCACCGCCCACAAAAACTTTTGTGTTCTACTCGATAAGACATCTACGCATGAACCTAGCTCATGATGCCACTGTTGGGGAACGTCGCATGGGAAACAAAAATTTTCCTACACGCACGAAGACCTATCATGGTGATGTCCATCTATGAGAGGGGATGAGTGATCTACGTACCCTTGTAGATCGTACAGCAGAAGCGTTAGTGAACGCGGTTGATGTAGTGGAACGTCCTCACGTCCCTCGATCCGCCCCACGAACAATCCCGCGATCAGTCCCACGATCTAGTACCGAACGGACGGCACCTCCGCGTTCAGCACACGTACAGCTCGACGATGATCTCGGCCTTCTTGATCCAGCAAGAGAGACGGAGAGGTAGAAGAGTTCTCCGGCAGCGTGACGGTGCTCCGGAGGTTGGTGATGACCTTGTCTCAGCAGGGCTCCGCCCGAGCTCCGCAGAAACGCGATCTAGAGGAAAAACCGTGGAGGTATGTGGTCGGGCTGCTGTGGAAAAGTCGTCTCAAATCAGCCCTAAAACCTCCGTATATATAGGTGGGAGGGAGGGGAGGAGGCAGCCTCAAAACCTAAAGGTTTGGCCGAAATTGGAGGTGGAGGAGTCCTACTCCAATCCTACTTGGAGTAGGATTCCACCTTCCCACTTGGAAACTCTTTCCACCTTGTGTTTTTTCCTTCTCAAACCTTATGGGCCTTAGTGGGAACTTATTCCAGCCCACTAGGGGCTGGTTTATCTCTTCGCATAGCCCATGAGACCCCTTGGGGCGTGACACCCCTCCCGATGGTCCCCGGCACCCCTCCCGGCACTCCCGGTACACTACCGATGAGCCCGAAACTTTTCCGGTAATGCACGAAAACCTTCCGGTAACCAAATGAGGTCATCCTATATATCAATCTTCGTTTCCGGACCATTCCGGAAACCCTCGAGATGTCCGTGATCTCATCCGGGACTCCGAATAACATTCGGTAACCTACCATATAACTCAAATACGCATAAAACATCGTCGAACCTTAAGTGTGCAGACCCTGCGGGTTCGAGAACTACGTAGGCATGACCCGAGTGACTCCTCGGTCAATATCCAATAGCGGGACCTGGATGCCCATATTGGATCCTACATATTCTACGAAGATCTTATCGTTTGAACCTCAGTGCCAAGGATTCATATAATCCCGTATGTCATTCCCTTTGTCCTTCGGTATGTTACTTGCCCGAGATTCGATCGTCAGTATCCGCATACCTATTTCAATCTCGTTTACCGGCAAGTCTCTTTACTCGTTCCGTAATACATGATCCCGCAACTTACACTAAGTCACATTGCTTGCAAGGCTTGTGTGTGATGTTGTATTACCGAGTGGGCCCTGAGATACCTCTCCGTCACACGGAGTGACAAATCCCAGTCTCGATCCATACTAACTCAACTAACACCTTCGGAGATACCTGTAGAGCATCTTTATAGTCACCCAGTTACGTTGCTACGTTTGATACACACAAAGCATTCCTCCGGTGTTAGTGAGTTATATGATCTCATGGTCATAGGAACAAATACTTGACATGCAGAAAACAGTAGCAACAAAATGGCACGATCAACATGCTACGTCTTATTAGTTTGGGTCTAGTCCATCACATGATTCTCCTAATGATGTGATCCCGTTATCAAGTGACAACACTTGCCTATGGCCAGGAAACCTTGACCATCTTTGATCAACGAGCTAGTCAACTAGAGGCTTACTAGGGACAGTGTTTTGTCTATGTATCCACACAAGTATTGTGTTTCCAATCAATACAATTATAGCATGGATAATAAACAATTATCATGAACTAAGAAATATAATAATAACTAATTAATTATTGCCTCTAGGGCATATTTCCAACAGTATCGACTATATCAAATATCCGGGAATAAGAGTAGTTCAAAGCAATTAGAAGTTGCGGAACAATAAATTACCGAGAATTTACTCGATGTACGGCCGCACTTCTGTTATGTTGGTGAAGATATACAATGAAATGGTCCGCCATTCTTCGACATCCAACGATTTCCCTTTCGAAGCACCGGATGGTGCGAGCTTACCTTTTAATAGGCTGAGGTTGGATCAAACTTTTTCTCGAGCGCCATCACTGTACCGAGGCTTCGGGTTACGCAAATGATGATTTTTGGCTTCGTAGTGTGCTGTCACGAAGTTTGCCGCCTCCTCAGTAATGAATGTCTCGGCCATGGATGCTTCAATTCTACGTTTATTTTTACACTCAGCTCGAAGCGTCTTCTGCATCCTCTCAGTTGAGCAGCACCATCGATTTTGAACGGCCCCCCCCATTCTTGCTTCGGTTGGGAGATGCAAAATCAAATGTTGCATTGGATTAAAGAGGCCCGGTGGAAATATCTTCTCTAATTTGCAGATCAACTCCGGCGCCAACTCTTCCATTTCATCTAGCACGTCAGGCGATAGTTCTTTCGCACAAAGAGAACGGAAGAAATAGCTCAGCTCTGCCAGTACTAGCCATTCATCCTCAGGGATAAAGCCACGCAACATCACCGGCATTACCTGCTCAATCCATATGTGCCAATCATGACTCTTGAGCCCAAATATTTTCAATTTCTCAAGACTCGCTCCCCTCTTTAGATTGGCATCATACCCATCGGGGAACATCAACCGCATTTTCACCCACAATAGCATTTCCCTCATAGCTGGCCTTTCAAGATTGAACCATGCCTTTGGCTTCGCTATGCTTTGCTTTCCTGTCTGTTGTCGTAAGTTTTGCAACGGTCTATCACATAGAGCCTCGAGGTCGATTCTAGCCTTAGGATTATCTTTTGACTTCCCCTCTATGCCGAACAATGTACCAAAAATTGCCTCCGCAATATTCCTTTCAGTGTGCATCACGTCAATGTTGTGTGGGAAAAGGAGGTCTTTGAAGTAAGGCAGATCCCATAAGCATGACTTGTGAGTCCAGGCGTGTCCCGTATTATACTCTTTGAAGTATCTTAGACGCAAAGGATCAGGCTCGAGAGCGTTTAACTGATCAAGGGTCTGTTGGCCTGTCAACGCAGCTGGTGCAGTGTTTTTGACAACTCTACCTTTGATGAAATTCTTCTTCTCTTTTGTGAACTTATGGTCAGGATCCAGGAATTGTCTATGCATGTCGAAGCAAGAATACTTGCGACCAGCCTGCAGCTAACGGAACTGAAGAGCTACCTTGCATGTGGTGCACGGGAACCTTCCATGCACACACTAGCCAGCGAATAGCGCAAACGCCGGATAATCATGTGTCGATTACATGTACCACACATGCATTTTGAAATTTGTTTTGGTAACCGCGTCGTAGGTCTTGATCCCATTATCCCAGGCTTCTTGCAACTCATCCTTAAGCGGCTGCATGTACACATTCATATTCTTCCCCGGATAGTTGGGCCCTGGAATTATCAACGTTAAGAAAATGTTCTTTCTTTTTATAATCTCTCCGGGTGGCAAATTTAGTGGAATGACAAATACAGGCCAACAACTGTATTGTGCTGTCGTCATACCATACACATTGAACCCATCCGTGCTAATGGCAACTCTAGGTTGCCTTGGATCTTCCGATTTATCCTTATGTAATGCATCGAAGTGCCTCCACGCAAAACCATCTAAAGTGTTTACCAGCATCTTGTTCCCATCCGCATTTAGTTCGGTTCTTTTGCCCAATTTGTGCCATGTCATCTGTCTGGCCGTCTCTTCGACCATGAAAAGACGTTGAAGTCTTGGTACGATTGGCAGATATCGAAGAACACTAATGGGGATTTTGGTGTGATTCTTCTCACCCATGCCGTTGTCTACCACAATATACCAGGAAGAATTGCAAATGGGGCAATAGTTCAAGGCCGCATACTCAAGCCTAAATAAGGCACATCCATTCTCACAGGCATGTATCTTCTCATAGGGCATCTTAAGTACACGGAGGATTTTCTCTGACTAGTACAGGTTTGCAGGCAGTACATGGCCTTTGGGTAGAAAGCGTCCAAATATCGTCATCATCGCGTCATAGCATTCTCTGCCTAGGTTGAATTGAGCCTTCAGAGCCATTACTTGCGCGATGGCATCCAGCTGACAATGCTCAGTCTGCTCGTGGAGAGGACGTTTTGAAGACTCCAACATTTCATAGAAGGCCTTTGCAGATTCCTCCATCTCATCATCCGAATCCCGAGCTTCATCAAAGTCTTGCACCATGTCTTCAATCCCGGTACCATGCTCGTCGGTGCGACGACGAATCACCTCAGCTCTGGCACGTTAGTCAGACTCACCATGAAAAGTCCACACCGTATAACTAGGCATAAAACCCCACTTCTGCAGGTGTTTACCCATTTCAAACTCTGTCTGCTTTTTCCAGTTGTCGCAGTTGGGACAGGGGCAAAATGTTTTTTGGTGGCCATTTGCAAATGCGGCTCTCACAAACCCCTTGGTTTTTGTTAACCATTCATGGGTCATGTCTTTCTGACTAGGGTGACCAGTGTACATCCAAGCACGATCACTCATGTTGCCTAGCTACCTATGGGGGCACAAGAAATAAATATATAATTCATCATCTATATTCATACGCTAATCAAGTTTGTCAGTTTTATTACGTCCATGCAACCTACACACTAAGATGTAAAGATAGGTCCTAATCCCACCCGAGTATGTGTAGACTGGGTTCGTTTTCCCATGCTCTGCTCCAGATGCGACGCAGAATTTCGGTAGCACCTCCCCGATGTTCTCCTGATACACGTCTCGGCAATAACCAGAGAGGATGTGTACCCGGAGAACAATAGGGGAGGCACTGACGAAATTCCGCATCGGATCCGGAGCACAGCATGCGGGAAAACAAACCTAATCTACACATACTCGGGCTGTCCATGGATAATGTTGGACAATTCGAAAGGATGGCGGTTATAAATATGAAAAGAAATGCATATATATAGATGTCGCCCTTTCGAACGGGAGACGCATACTGGTCACGCATACTCATGATTGAAGAAATCTATAGCTTGCAAGTTTCATTAGCACGAAGACCGGGACAGAGCAAATTAAGGGGGTAGGAGGAGAAGTCATTTGTGCTCACCAACAAACGCAAGGGCGGAACTCGTCCAACGCACGTGGAGGTCGTCGAACAACTGCACATTGAAATTCACACGATCAACACAAATACAATGTTTTTATAATTAACATAATCGAAAAATATGTGACCTAACTCATAATTTACAAAACTATGACCTCGTAGGCCTCTGGAAGGCCGAAAAGCACCTTCTCATTCAAAAGAAGGCAGAAGAGGTGTCGGGGGTCGGGGCTTAGTGGCGTCGGGAGTCAGTGCCGTCGAGGGTCGGTGGTGTCGGGTGACGGTGGCATCGGGGGTCGGGGGTTAGTGGCGTCGGTTGTGGGGTGTCAGTGGCGTCGGGGGTCCACGGTCAGTGTTGTCGGGTGTCAGTGGCGTCGGGGGTCGGGGGTTGGTGGCGTCGAGCGTTGGGGGTCGGGAGTCGTGGGCCGAGGGTCTGGGTCGGGGGTCAGTGGCGTCGGGGGTCGAGGGTTAGTGGCGTCGGGGGTCAGTGGCGTCGGGGGTCGGGGGTCGGGGGTAAGTGGCGTCGGTGGTCGATGGTGGGGGGTCAGTGGCGTCGGGCGTCAGGAGTCGGGGGTCGAGGGTCAGTTTCGGGGTGCCGGGGTTCCCTTTTCCTCTTCTTTCTTCTTCTCATCTCTCCTCTTTTTCTTCTTCTTCTTCTTTTCTTCTTCTTCTTCTTCTTCTTCTTCTTCTTCTTCTTCTTCTTTCTCCTCCTACTCCCCCTCCTCTTTTTCTCCTCCTATTCTTTCTCTTCTTCTTCTTCTTCTTCTTCTTCTTCTTCTTATTCTTCTTTCTCCTCCTCTTCCTCCTCCTCCTCCTCCTCTTCTTCTTCTTCTTCTTCTTCTTCTTCTTTTTCTTTTTTCTCTTCTTCTTCTTCTTCTTCTTCTTCTTCTTCTTCTTCTTCTCCTTCTTCTTTTCGTTCTTCTTCTAATTATTTTCTTCTTTTTCTTTTTTCATTTTCATTTTTTTCCTTCTGCTTTTCCTCTTTTTTTCTTCTAACCTAATTAGCCTAATAATCTAACCAAATAAACTAACTAAATTACCCTATATATAATAAAAAACTAACCTAATAAACTAACTAAAGTAATTAACTTTTTTAAAAAGAAAAACATGAAGAACTCAACTCACCGCGGTGGATGACGGCAGGGGGCGGCGGCGGCGGCGGTGGATGACGGCAGGGGGGCAGGGGGCGCGCGGCAGGGGGGGCACGACAGGGGGCTCGCCGCGGGGGTGGGTCGCCGCGGGGGTGGGTTGCCGCGGGAGGGGCTCTCGCGGGGAGGGGCTCGCCGCGGGGGGGGGGGGGGGCTCACCGCGGGGAGGGGCTCTCGCGGGGAGGGGGTCGTCGTGGAGAGAGACAGTGAGCGAGTGGCCGGGGGAGAGAGAGACAGTGAGGACGAGGGGGTTAACGGCCATTATAGGGTGGCCCCTTTGCCGTCCGCCCCCCGACGGCAAAGGGCCCCACGGCAGACGACAAAGGCCCGCGGACGGCAAAGGACCCCGGATTTTGTACATGGCAGGCATGGGACCCACCCGTCCTCTTTGCCGTCTGCCCTAGGTCTCTTTGCCGTCCGCTCGCAGACGGCGAAGGGCCGACACATGGCAAATAGTATTTTTGCCATGTGTCAGTCCTTTCCCGTCTGCCTTCTGTCAACTGATGGCAAAGAGGTTCATTGCCGTCAGCCAGTAGACGACAAAGAACTGGCTGACGGCAAAGAAGTGGATTCGAGTAGTGTGAGTTTTGCTTACTTGATTATCTTTATGGAGTTTTGCTTGAGATGCGCGAATATGAAAATTGTGAGGAAGAAATTTATGAAGTGATTCACGAGGGCTTCTTGGATGAAAAGCATGATTGCAATGGTTTCACTATAAATTATATTAGTGACAATCATGCCAAAAATATGCAAAACCCTAAGCTTGGGGATGCTAGTTTTGCTGTCTACTACTTGTTGCAATGATCATGATTGGGGTGATGATTTTTCTTATAATCTTGAAAATTTCTTTAAGCCTTATGATGATTGCAATAATAAAGAGTGTCAACTTTGCATGCATTTGGATCATGAATTTGAATATGATCCCACATGTAATTATTATGAGAGAGGAAAATGTTTTGGTAGAAAATTTCATGTTACTAACTTACCCCCCGTCGTCTTGAGATTGACATTGTCTCTTTCTTTTTCCTTGCATATGGCAGCTATTGGTTGTCTTGACAAATTTTTTTCTATAAAATGCCTATGCATAGGAAGTATGTTAGACTTACATGTGAGTTTCACATACTTTATGATGCTCTCATTGTGCTTCAATTCTTGTCTTTTGTGCGAGCATCATTGAATTATCAATGCCTAGCTAAGGGCGTTAAACAATAGCGCTTGTTGGGAGGCAACCCAATTTATTTTTCCTTTTTTCATTCTGTTTTGAGTTTTCCACACTTTCATAATTATGTTATGATTGTGTCTTTTGTGTTTTAATTAGCGTTTGTGCCAAGTGAAACCTTTATGATTAGTCTTGGTGATAGTTGTTTGCTCACGCTGGAAAAGACAGAAACTCTCGGCTCACGAAAATAATTTTGATTTTTATTATGGAAGAGCTTTTGAGTTGATTCTTTTTTATTCTGATTGATATGAAAATTCTCCAGACTGTTCTGTTTTTGACAGATTCTGTTTTCATTGTGTTCATCGCTTGTTTTGATCAAACTATCGATTGTATCGGGGGGTACGATGCATGGAGAAGTTAGAATACATTAGTGTAAGACCAATATGAATGGAATTCAAGTTCACTTCAGTAACTTTCAGGTTAGTAGTTTGTTTCCTTGTGCTAATGATATCACGAGTTTATGTTTAAGTTTTGTGTTGTGAAGTTTTCAAGTTTTGGGTCATCCTCCTATGGACAATGGAACACCGAGTGGTAAGAGCCTAAGCTTGGGGATGCCCAAGGCATCCCAAGCCAAATTCAAGTACACCAAAAAGCCTAAGCTTGGGGATGCCCCGGGAAGGCATCCCCTCTTTCGTCTTCAATCCATCGGTATGTTACTTGGAGCTATATTTTTATTCACCACATGATATGTGTTTTGCTTGGAGCATCGTGTGTTATAGTAGTTTAGCTTTTAGTTGTGCCACAATTATCCTTGTTGCACACATCTTATTGAGAGACACACGCACTCATCATGTATTTGTTAGAATACTCTTTGAGCTTCACCTATATCTTTTGAGCTAGATGATTGTTGCTCTAGTGCTTCACTTAAATCTTGTTAGAGCATGGTGGTGGCATATTTTGTAGAAATAGAAACTCTCCATCTTCACTTATATATTTTTGAGAGTGCTCTCTTAAAGAAACTTGGTAATTGGTGTGTGCTATGAAATTAGTCCTATATGTGATAGGCATCCAAAGAGGATACAATAAAAACCTCCATATTTAAGTGCATTGATTAGTAGGAGAAGTTTGATTCCTCATGATTAGTTTTGAGATGTGTTTATGGTAATATTAGAGTTATGATTAGTAGGGTGTTGTGAATCTAGACATACTTGTGTTGAAATTAGTGATTCCCGTAGCATGCACATATGGTGAACCGCTATGTGATGAAGTTTGAGCATGATTAGTTTATTAATTGTCATCCTTTGTGTAGCGGTCGGGATCGCGCGATGGTTTATACCTACCAACCCTTCCCTAGGAGTATGCCTTGAATGCTTTGTTTCGATTACTAATAAAACTTTTGCAACAAGTATATGAGTTCTTCATGACTAATTTGAGTCCATGGTTTAGATGAAATTTCACCTTCCACCACTACTATCCTCTCTAGTGCCATGCAACTTTTGCCTATGCATAAACCCACCATATAGCCTCCCTCAAAACAGCCACCATACCTACCTATCATGGCATTTTCATAGCCATTCCGAGATATATTGCCATGCAACTACCACTGTTCCGTCTCATGACATGTGCCACCACTTCCATATTGCCATTGCATGATCGTAAGATAGCTAGCATGATGTTTCTATGTTTTTTGATGTCATTGCTATGCTAGATCATTGTCACGGTACTCTAACGAAGGCATTCCATATAGAGTCATCATTGCTCCAAGTTTTGAGTTGTAAGTGTGATGATCATCATTAATAGAGCATTGTCCCATGTGAGCAAATAAAAGAGGCCAGCGAAGCCCATTTACAAAAAAAGAGGCCAAAGATGCCCACCAAAATAAAAAAATAAAAAATAGAGGCCAATGAGCCCACAGAAAAAATTAGAGAAAAGAGAGAAGGGACAATTGCTACTATCCTTTTTCCAAACTTGTGCTTCAAATAATACCATGATCTTCATGATAGAGAGTCTCCTATGTTGTCACTTCCATATGCTAGTGGGAAATTTTCATTATATAACTTGGCCTGTATATTCCAATTATGGGCTTCCTCAATTGCCCTAGGTCTTCGTGAGCAAGCAAGTTGGGTGCACACCCACTAGTTTCCTTTGTGAGCTTTCATACACTTATAAGCTCAAGTGCATCCATTGCATGGCAATCCCTACTCATTCACATTGATATCTATTGATGAACATCTCCATAGCTCATTGATATGCCTAGTCAATTTGACCATCTTCTCCTTTTTTGCCTCACAACCTCCACCATACTCCATTCCACCAACAGTGCTATAACCATGGCTCACGCTCATGTATTGCGTGAGAGTTGAAAAAGTTTGAGAAAGTAAAGGTGTGAAAAAAATTACTTGGCCAATACCGAGGTTGTGCATGATTTAAATTCGTTGTGCAATGATGATAGAGCATAGCCAGACTATATGATTTTGTAGGGATAACTTTCTTTTGGCCTTGTTATTTCAAAAGTTCAAGATTGCTTTGCTAGCATGCTTGAAGTATTATTGTTTTCATGTCAATATTGAACTATTGTTTGGAATCTTACGGATATGAACATTCATGCCACAACGAAGGAGTTACAAAGAACAAAATATGCGAGGTAGCATTCCACCTCAAAAATTCAGTCTTTATCACTTCCCTACTCGAGGACGAGCAGGAGTTAAGCTTGGGGATGCTTGATACATCTCAACCGTATCAATAAATTTTTAGTGTTCCATGATGTTTTAGTATCAACTTTGGATGTCTCATATGCATTTATATGTTGTTTTATATCTTTTTTGGGACTAATCTATTAACTCAGTGCCCAGTGCCAGTTCCTGTTTTTTCCGTGTTTTTGACCTCTTGCATATAGGAATATCAAACGGAGTCCAAACGGAATGAAACTTTCGCCACGATTTTTTTCCGAACAAAAGACGAATACCAGACTTGAGAACGAACGAAATGGAGCGCGTGGGACTCCACGAGCTGCCACCGCGCCGGCCCCCCTGGCCACGCCATGAGGGCTCGTGGGCCCCACGAGCCTCCGGTGCCCTACTTCTTCCGCCTATAAATTCCGATAAATCGTGCCACGAAGAAAAGAGAGCCGCAATCACTTTTCCGCCGCCGCAAGCCTCTGCTTCCGCGAGATCCTGTGTGGAGGCTGTTTCGGTACTCTGCCGGAGAGGGATCCGGAATTGGAGGGCTTATTCATCAACACCATTTCCCCTCCAATGATGCATGAGTAGTTCATCACAGACCTTTGGGTCCATAGCTAGTAGCTATTTGGCTTCTTCTCTCTCTTGGATCTTCAATACAAAGTTCTCCATGATCTTCATGGAGATCTATCCGATGTAATTCTTCTTTGCGGTGTGTTTGTCGAGATCCGGTGAATTGTGGATTCATGATCAGATTATCTATGATATTTATTTGAGTCTTTGCTGATCTCTTTTATGCATGATTTCATATCCTTGTAATTCTCTTTGATTTGTCGGTTTTGTTTGGCCAACTTGATCTATGATTCTTGCAATGGGAGAAGTGCTTGGTTTTGGGTTCAAACCGTGCGGTGACCTCACCCAATGACAGAAGGTGTAGCGAGGCACGCATCATGTTGTTCCCATAAAGGGTAAAAAGATGGGGCTTTCATCATTGGTTTGAGTTTATCCCTCTACATCATGTCATCTTGCTTAAGGCTTTACTCTGTTTTCAGGAACTTAATACACCAAATGCATGCTGGATAGCGGTCGATGTGTGGAGTAATAAGAAGTAGATGCTGAAAGTATCGGTCTACTTGTCTCGAACGTGATGCCTATATGCATGATCATTGCCTTAGATAACTTTATGACTTTGCGTGATTCTATGAATTGCTCGACAGTAATTTGTTTACTCGCCGTGATACTTGCTTTTATGAGGGAAGCCTCTAGTGAACACTATGGCCCCCGGGTCTACTTTCCATCCATTTTTTCAGATCTATTTTACTTTCTCTGTCAGATCTCACTTTTGCAAATAATCGTGAAGGGAATGACAACCCCTTTGTCGCGTTGTGTGGAAGTTTGTCGTTTCTTGCGCAGGTGTCTTGGAGCCTCGTCTTGGAGCTCCTACTGGATTGATACCTTGGTTCTCAAACTGAGGGAAATACTTACTGCTACTGTGCTGCATCACCCTTTCCTCTTCAAGGGCAAAACCAACACAATCTTGAGTCAACGTGCCAATTTCTGGTGACGTTACTTGGAAGTAGCACAATTCCAAGTAGTCTTGTAACCACGGGCACGACTATTCGAATAGTTAATTTTCATCCCTGCAGGGGTGCACTGCAGTACCCAACACGCTCAATCACACTCTGGCTAGACACACTTTCGTGGGTCATGCCCGATCTCGGAAAATCGAGACATCGCAGCCGTACCTAGGCTCAACAAAGAGGCCAGCCTGCCAGTCTAAATTCTAGGCACACAGGGGTCACGGGCTCATCAACCTTTGCACTCCAGCAAGACGCGTGGACGACCGAGGTCAGTCCTGGCATCTCATATACAAGAACAATGCTTATGGGGACCACCCGGCCGCGCGTCGCTCCATTGCTGACGTGTGAATAGCTTCGGTTCATACCACGACATCGAGTACCCATAAATTCTCCCACGTGAAGGTTAGTGTGAAAAGGTCATCAGCCAACTCAGATCAAATACCCAAATTCCATTAGCATTTTAATTAACATTGCGGTGACGATCACCTATCCATAATATGTGGTCCCGTCGCCCCACCCCGAGGATGTGTGGCAAAGGCCAAGAATGCCCGACCATGCCTCATCACATTCATGTGGGAATCAACACGCAACACATGTGTCATCATGTTCCTAGAGGCAAGGTCAAGTAATCATGTGGCTATAACATCAGAGGGATCCAAGTTATTGCTACTTGTAAACTATGTTGGATTTTTATCCCCGAAGAGGAGAGGATGATGCAACACAGTAGAGTAACCATTTATCTCAGTTAAGAAACCAAGGATATCAATCCAGTAGGAGAACCAAGCAACACCGGCACCAGCACACACAACGCAAACCTTCAAACCCAACGCAGACGAGAGGCTGTGAATCTCTCGGCAGTCAAGAAATGAGATTAATTGATACATGATACATTGATAAATAAATAAAAGAGAAAAAAGTGCACCAAGTTCTTTTGGTGTTTTTGTATAAGTAAACGAGATTGGTCCTATAATAAAAGTAGACCCGGGGGCCGTAGGATTCACTAGTGACATCTCTCTTAAGAAAATAGCATACGGTGGGTAAACATATTATTGTTGGGCAATTGTGTCGGCGTTCTGGGAATGGGGGTACCCAGACGTGCCTGTCGGTGGCCCAGGGATGGCCCGCTTCAACAGCCGAACGTCAGTAGGTACGACATCACCCGAAGCAAGACCCTTGTGAGGGGCCAAGCCTCACGAGGAGGATCAGCACCGAGGCCTACGGGGTACCTCACCACGATCCCTCCGAAGCGGAGGACATTCTGAGGCGAGGCCCGGCATCAGGAGTCAAGGGTGTCATCGAGGAATGACATGCGAACAACACACCGCAGAAGGGTGTAGTTTCCCCTTTAGTGCAAAGGGAGCAAGGGCATACGCAGGTTTCCAAGGCATCTTCCAAAGGTTTCGATTCTGGTGCAACCAGGCCTCCAACACCCTCTAGCACGACAGACGTCACCCACGGGCCCGCTCCTGCAGCACCAGCAGCCGCTTTGCAGGCGAAGACCACCTTTGGGCAGAGGGAGCATGTTCCCCTGTCCCCCTTCAACATTTGCCGTTGTGGGATCCCTTCCTGCCGAAACGCTAAGGGAAGAGGACCGGGGCCTTCATTATATATGGAGGATAGGCTGCACCGTAGAGGGGGATCCGACTCTCATCCATTCATTCACACACTTCCACCACGCAAGAGCCACCAAGCCTCCGGAGGCACCCGAACACTATACTAGTTCGTCCGCCATCCTCCACGAGAGGCAATCCACCAAAGAAGGAGTTGGGTATTACGCTTCACAGCGGCCCGAACATGGGTAAACTGTCGTGTCCCTTGTCTACCTCACCATCAAGTGAGTCCTTTGCCGTTACGAGCGAGTAGAGAGCTAGGTGAGGCGAGTTCTCGAGAAACCCTCGTACACGCCCCTGAGTTCAAATCTCTAGGGTTTTGCAGAGCTCAAAATCTGACATTTGGCGCGCCAAGTAGGGGGCGTGTCGAGACAATGAAGGTGTGTTTGTCGAGATCATGGAATGTATTAAACCCACCAACTCTATGATCATGAGACATTTTTTTTTCAACCCATGATTCTTCATTGAGCTATCTTGGTTTGGATTTCACCTAAAGCTTTTCCTATGGATTGTTGCTATCATGGTGCTTGTCATTAATCCTAGTTCTCAAAGCACCCTCTTGGTGTAAGAAGTTTCGATATCTTTGCTTTCAACTATCCTTGTTTCTTTTAGTGGTTGGTTGTCACCTCATAAATGTTGAGATGATTTTCATAAGCCCACTACTATCTTGTTCTTCGTTGTTGGTTTTCCAACTACTACGTCCATTCTCTATCCGGAGGCTCTTCAATTCTATTGTGATGATAGTTGTCATTCTTTTCTTCATTCTCTTCTTTCGCTTGAGCTAGTTCATATTCTCTTGTTCCGGAGGCATCATGGTCTTGCTCTTTTGGGTCTAGCATCTTGTCATGTCAAGATCATGGTGTTCCCTTGTTCTATTTAGTTGTTTTTTATGAATTTTGTCTATTTCTCCCATCTTATCGAATTTTTTGTCCCATTTTCCTACCGAAGTGCTGCCGAAATTTTCCGTGAATTCTTGCTTGTTTCTCTTATCATTCCTCATCTCTTTCCAACTTTCAAGGATTGTTGGTTTCACTCGTTTGTCAAAGAAGCGACTAAGTTTTTACCTGTTGTTCTTTTTCATCCTCTCCCCCTTTCATTCTTGGATCTCGGGGCGAGATCCTCTTATAGTGTAGGAGAGTTGTGACAGCCCGATGCCGATGTTCCAGAAGATTCGCCTTCTATTGCATTTTCGTCGTGTGTCTATTTTCTTTTGGCGCATCATCAGCATTGCATCGACATCCCATTGCCGCCTGTTTTCAAAACTTGCATCCGTTGTTAGTTGCCGGTTCCCGTCGTTGTCCGTTCTGAGCCCGACCTCACACGCATGCACCCGCAGCATCGTCGAAACCTTGTTTTAAAAGTGTGTTTATAACTTTCTCTGATCGGGGTGAAACTTGGCATGCAGTCGTAATTAGTTATAGCTAGGCCGCCTGTCGAATTTCGTCGCGATCGGAGTTTGTTTGATACCCGAACCGTTAAACCTATAGCGGCACTATAGCCGGTCAAACGTGAGGCGTTTCGGTATTTTAAACTCTGTCGCCGGGTTGCCTGTTTTTCCCTCTCATCTCCGCCTAGCCCCTCTACACAGTGCACCAACCTGCGCGCAACCTAGCCCGAAAACCTCCCGGAACCCGAACCCGGTGGTCGTAACCGTTGGGTCCAGATCAACCCCGTTATACCGCAAATCGTCATTGGTTTGTCCATTGGACTCGCTAACCTAGTTATTTTCAACCGTCCGATTCGAATCAAAGGGTCCAAATAACCCCTAATCAAACTAATCCTCTATAATTATAGACCACCCCTACCTAATTAGGAACAAACCCTAACTCCTAGGGGTATTGTCCCGCAACAGCCGCAACCCACCTCGTTTCCTCCGCCAAGCCAAACCGCAACCAAATCCATCCCGCAGCTCCTCTCCCCGTGGATGTGTCCGCCTACCTGTAGCCCCGCAACAAGCAGGAGTAGGAGCTCCCGCCGTGCTGGTCGGAGCCCCAAACTTCACCTCGCCGACCGGCCTTCTCGGAGCTCCACTAGCAGGCGACCAGGATGGTCCCCTCGTGCCACCCTTCCTCCATCTCTCTTCCTACCTTCCTCTCTCTCCCTCACGATCTTTCTCTGCCTCTTCTCTGACCCGCAGGAACAGCCGAGGAGGTCCTGAATAGCCGCCATGGACGTCAAGGCCAAACCTCCCGCAGACGGATCTGGCCGACCCCGTCGCCCTGTGCCCTGGATCCGATGGATTTTGGCGTTCATGTTCCATTCCCAACCCCCACGCCGTGCCATCCCCGTCACCCTATTGCCGTGGCCGTCCCCTGCACCCCTCTCTTCTTCGTCATCCCCTCTATTTTCTCTCACCCCCCTCTTCATTTATCTTTCCAGCAGAAGCAGAAGCCCCCATGGCCGCCGACGCCATGAACCCCCCCCCCCCCCGCCAGGAGCTCCGCCCGCGGCCTCCAGCGCCAGGAACGAGTCCCCCTTGCCCGGATCTGAGGCACCGTTGGAGGAGTTCCAGCCCCTGTCTCGTGGCGTTGCCTCCTGCGCGTGCTGACAGGGTGAGGAGACGAGCTGCTTCAAGCCAATCGTGGCAGGCAGCAGCGAGCGCCTCCACCTCGGCCTCTGGCCTCGTACTCGTGTGGGCACTGAGCCGCGAAGGTGCAGCCGCCTCCAGCTCTGCGTTCCCAAGCCATCCCCGCACGCCACTTCTCTTTTTTTCCCCTGTTGTAAGTCTGATCTGAAACTCTGTTTCATTTTGACCAGATATGGTCTGATGTCGAGGTTATTTTAACTGGATGATGTAGTTTTCCAGGAGAACGTTAGTAGCCAGTTGGCTAGTGCATCAGCTTGGCATAAGGGAGGTCCTGTGTTCAAGTCCCGGTGGCTCTGAATTATCGGTGGTAGTTTCCTTTTGTGTTTTTGTTTTTTTTGCTTAGTCTACACCAAGCGCGTGGGCACAAACTTCCAGTGGCTGCATCCCAGTGCACAGATTCGGTTCATACATTTTTTTAATGTAACCTGCGATTTTATTTAATTTCTAAAAAAATCATTGATTTTCAAAAGAGCGTAGTTTCTAAACCATGCATCGGATCATAGTTATATGAGGTTTTCGACTAGAATTTTGCGTAGAGTAATATTTTCCAACTCTCATGCATAAATAGAGCTGTTTAGTGTGTTGTTTGCATCGGTTTGCGTGCCGACGTGTTGAAAACGGTTTAGGTCGTTACTATTTGTCCGTAGCTCCGTTGGAGATGTGCCATATATGTAAATGGACCAGAAGGACGAGTAGAATCACATGAACCCCTTTGGTTTGCCGTTTAACAAACCTAAAATGCGATTAGGACAAATCTGGACAGAATTAAGATTTAACACGTGGGGTCATTTCGGAGATGCTATATGTCGTTTCCGGTCTCATTTAAAAATGCCTAGCTAGGTAGATTAATTTGTGCTTCACCCTCGTGCCATGTTAACAACCATTTAATTTTGTCGTGATGATAAACGGGAGTGAACTAAATAATTCGTATGTGGAGTTCCGCCAATATGCAACTCGTTGCATATTGAACTTCACTTAATGTGTAGTGTTTGCGTGATGTGAATTGTCATGCCACGCCTTGCATATTTGAAATGGACATGCATCATATTAGGTAGTTCATCATGCCGTGCATTGCCGTGGTGAATACCGTGTGTTGATTCTTGTTTCCTTTTTCTTAGTCACGATAGAGTTCTGCAAGCGTGTAGGAAAGTAAGGACACGTTCGACTACGTCTGTTCGTCTGCTTCACGGAGGCATTCTTCTTCCAAGCGGGACCTCAGGCAAGATGACCATTTCCCTAGATACCATTACTATCATTGCCATGCTAGTTTTATCACTTCTATCGATTATATCTCGTTGCCTACCACTTGTTTAATATCAGCCTCTCAACAATGCCATAGAAACCTTCAACCTATTCAACCTAGCAAACCACTGATTGGCTATGTTACCGCTTGCTTAACCTTGTGTTAGCGTTGCTAGTTGCAGGTGCAGTTGCTTCCATGTGATAACATGGGTTCCTTGTTATATCACCATATTAATGCTATTTAATTTAATGCACCTATATACTTGGTAAAAGGTGGAAGGCTCGGCCTTTCTAGCCTGGTGTTTTGTTCCACCTTTGCCCCCTTAGTTTCGGCTACCGGTGTTATGTTCCATAATTGAGCGCTCCTAACACGATCGGGGTTGTTATGGGGACCCCCTTGATAGTTCGTCTTAGATTAAAGCTGGTCTGGCAAGGCCCAACTTTGGTACTACATTTGCCTAAACACCTAATAAAATTGCATAGGGACTTTCCAGACCCCGAGGATAATTTAATCAACCCCCGGGCCAGTGCTCCTCATGAGTGTTGGTCCCACCTGAGCGATGTCCGGCACCCCTCTGGTCACCCAAAGGTTTAGCGATCCCGACGTCTAGCTCATACACCATGTCCTGAGAACAAGATACACAGATCCTATCGGGATCGTCGACACGTCGGGCGGCCTTGCTGGATTAGTTTTACCTTTGACGAGATATCTTGTGCATCAGGATTCCGGTGATGCTTTGGGTAATCACAGAGTTGAGGTTTTCCATTAAGGAATCCGACGAGATCGTGAGTGTCGTGATCAAGGATTTCTATGCGGCTTGTGGTAATTTGTGATGGACTAGTTGGAGCACCCCTGCAGGGTTAAATCTTCCGGAAAGCCGTGCCCACGGTTATGTGGGAAGGTGGAAACTTTATTTAACACTGGTTCTAGATAACTTGAAGTTAACTTAATTAAAATATGCCAACTGTGTGCTTAACCATGACTGTCTCTTTCGTGAGTTCCTTCTCCGATCAAGGACATGGTGGGGTTATGTCTGACGTAGGTAGGTGTTCAGGATCATTCATTTGATCTGCAGTAGTTCACGTCCGTTATGCGTAGATCATCCCCCTCTTATTTCTTGTACTCGTAAGTTTATCCACCAAATATATGCTTAGCCGCTGCTGCAACCTCACCACTTAACCATGCCTCACCCATTAAGCTTTGCTAGTCTTGATACCTTTCGAAATGAGATTGTTGAGTCCCCTGTGGCTCACAGATTACTACAACACCAGTTGCAGGTACAGGTAAAGATTACTTGACGCGAGCGCGTTGATTGTTCATTTGGAGTTGCTTCTTCTTCTTCTTCTTCTTCTTCGATCTAGAATGGGTTCCAGGCTGGCAACCTGGGATAGCAAGGATGGACGTCGTTCTTCTTTTCTCGTTTCTTTTCATCCATAGTCGGACCCTGCTCTTATTCATGATGTTGATGTATTGTACTGTTGTGACTCTGATGTAGCTTGTGGCGAGTGTAAGCCAATTATATATATATATATCTCTTCTTTTCAGTACATGTACTTGTAACGATATCCAATCTTGTGATACGACAAGATGCGCTTCTATCCCTGACGCGGCCCTCGTGCCAAATTGAGGATAGGGTCGCATCTTGGGCCTGACAGACGGTCGGTTCAATGGCGGTGGAGGTACGTGCGGGGCGGTCCCTGCCGACGCAGAGCATAGTGCGCTTAACAAACCGCTTAAAATCTCTCAGGGAGAACTCTCGAGTCACTCGTACGTCAAGGGGGACTCTTGAGCATCGCGACTCAGGAGCCTTAACTCTGCTCATAGCCCCTTCCCCCTTTGGGTCGTCCTGGTTTCCGGTCGGTCCAATCACGGTAGAGGTACGCGCGAGGCGAGCCCTGCAGATGCAGAGTGCTGAAGGGGTTCTCAAATTGTCAGCTTCTTAGGAGGGACATCAGAGTTTCTCGCACGTTGATAACCCACAAGAATAGGGGATTGCGACAGTTTTCGAGGGCAGAGTATTCAACCCAAATTTGTTAGTTCGCCAAAGGAGAAGTGAAAGAATATTCTCAAGTATTAGCAGTTGAGTTTGTGAGATTCAACCACACCTGAAAGATTAGTGTGTGCAAGCAAAGTATCAGTAGCAAAGTGGTATGATAGCAATGGTGCCAGAAACGATCTGTTGACGACAGACTATTCCTAACTGTTGTATCAATGGCGCTAGTAAGTTGCACGTGGGCGAGTAACTATTCTTCCCCGACAACAGTGTTGGAAAAGATTTTGCAACAAGTAACAGCGAAGTAGCAAGGAACAGCAGTAGCAGCAGCAACAGAGTAACAACAGATTAACAGTAGTAGCAGCAAAGTGGCCCAATCCCTTTTGTAGCAAGGGACAAGCCTAGACAAAGTAACATAGCAAGGACCAGTAGTAAAAGACTCGTAGGCAGTGGATCGGTGATGGATGAGTATGAGGATGTGATTCATCATGTAACAGCTATAAAAACGAAGAGATATGTAACTAGCTCCCGTTCGTCAATCTAATGTAGGCATGTATTCCGTATGTAGTCATACGTGCTTAGGGAAAAGAACTTGCATGACATCTATTGTCCATCCCTCCCGTGGCAGCGAGGTCCTAGTGGAAACTACGGGATATTAAGGTTCTCCTTTTAATAAAGAACCGGACCAACGCATTAACACACGGTGAATACATGAACTCCTCATACTATGGTCATCTCCGGGAGTGGTTCCGGCTATTGTCACTCCGGGGTTGCCGGGTCATAACACATAGTAGGTGGCTACAACTTGCAAGATAGGATCTAAAACACACATATATTGGCGACAACATAATAGGTTCGGATCTGAAATTATGGCACTCAGGCCCTAGTGACAAGCATTAAGCATGGCAAAGTAGTAGCAACATCAGTCTCAGAACATAGTGGATACTAGGGATCAATCCCCGTCAAAACTAACTCGATTACATGATAGATCTCATCCAACTCATCAACGTCCAGCAAGCCTACGATGAGATTACTCACGAACGATGAAGAGCATCATGGGATTGGCGATGGAGGAAGGTTGATGATGACGATCCCGACGATTTCCCCTCTCCAGAGCCCAAAATGGACTCCAGATCTGCCCTCCAGATGAACAATAGGGGGTGGCGGCGCCTCCGTATCATAAAACACAATGAAACCTTCTTTCTGATTTTTTTCCGGGCGAGACGGGAGATACAGAGCTGAGTTTGGGCGCGGTGGAGCCACGTGGGCCCCACAAGCCCTCACGGCGCGACCAGGGGGGGTGGCCGCGTCCTGTGGTCTTGTGGCCCACTGGTCCACCTCCTCCGGTGGATCTTTGTGCAGGTATTTTTCTTTTATTCCAGAAAAAATCTCCGTAAATTTTCAGGACATTCCAAGAACTTTTATTTCTGCACAAAAACAACACCATGGCAATTCTGCTGAAAACAGCGTCAGTCCGGGTTAGTTCCATTCAAATCATGCAAATTAGAGTCCAAAACAAGGGCAAAAGAGTTCCTAAAAGTAGATACGACGAAGACGTATCACACGTCAAGGGGGACCCCTCAACATCGCGATTCAGGGGCATAACTGTGCCCACAGCCCCTTCCCCCTTTGGGTTGTCCTAGTTTCCGGTCGGTCCAATCGAGGCGGAGGTACGCGCGGGGCGGGCCCTACTGGCGCAGAGTGCTGAAAGTGCTCTGAAGTCTCAAAAACCTCGCCGCATTCCCCTCATGAGGGCTGCTCGCACATCAAGGGGGACCCCTGAGCATCGCGACTCAGGGGCCTAACTGTGCTCGTAGCCCCTCCCCCGTTTGGACCGTCCTGGTTTCCGGTCGGTTCACTGGCAGCGGAGGTATGCACGAGGCAGGCCCTGCCGATGTAGAATATCACAACAAACATGAAATAAACGAGGTGAAGAAACCATTCAAGCAGTCGGTCGGTTATTCCTATCCCAGAGACAACAGCGCCAGAAATTGACACGTTGACAGAGGCTCGGCTTGCATTGGTTTTTCCCTTGAAGAGGAAAGGGTGATGCAGCACAGGAGCAGTAAGTATTTCCCTCAGTTTGAGAACCAAGGTATCGATCCAGAAGGAGGGTCAGGTCAAATTCACTAGAGGCTTCTCTCAAAATAGCAAGTGTTACGGTGGGTGAACAAATTACTGTCGAGCAATTGATAGAACCGCGCAAAGTCATGATGATATCTAAGGCAATGATCATACATATATGCATCACGTCCGAGACAAGTAGACCGATACTTTCTGCATCTACTACTATTACTCCACACATCGATCGCTATCGAGCATGCATCTAGTGTATTTGAGTTCATGACGAACAGAGTAACGCTTTAAGCCAGATCACATGATGTAGAGGGATAATCTCAAACCAACGATGAAAACCCCATCTTTTTACCCTTGATGGCAACAACATGATGCGTGCCTCGCTACCCTTTCTGTCAGTGGGTGAGGTCACCGCACGGTATGAACCCAAAACCAAGCACTTCCCACATTGCAAGAATCATAGATCTAGTTGGCCAGTAAAACCCACAACTTGAAGAGAATTACAAGGATATGAAATCATGCATAAGAGAGATCAGAAGAAACTCAAATAAGATTCATAGATAATCTGATCATAAATCCACAATTCATCGGATCTCGACAAACACACCGCAAAAGAATATTACATCGGATAGATCTTGATGAAGATCATGGAGAACTTTGTATTGAAGATCCAAGAGAGAGAAGAAGCCATCTAGTTACTAGCTATGGACCCGTAGGTCTATGGTGAACTACTCACGCATCATCGGAGGGGTCATGGTGTTGATGGAGAAGCCCTTCGTGTCCGAATCCCCCTTCGGCAGGGCACCAGAATGTGCCCTAGATAGGATCTTGTGGACAGAGAAGCTTGCAGCGGCAGAAAAGTACTTTCGATGATCTCCTGATTTTTTTGGAATTTTTTGGGAATATATAGGCGCAACCCCTAGGCAGGGGGCACTCAGGGGGCCCACAAGCTTGGATGGCGCGGCCTCCCCCCTGGCCACGGCGTGGGGGCTTGTGGGGCCCCTGGGGCTCCCCTGCCTTGGCTCCCAAGCTCCCCGATCTTCTTCCGTTCCAGAAAAAATATTTTCGGGGATTTTCTTCCGTTTGGACTCCGTTTCAAAATCTCCACTCAAAGGGGTCAAAAACATGGAAAAAATAGGAACAGGCACTTGGCACTGAGTTAATAAGTTAGTCCCAAAAAATATATAAAAGGCATACACAACATCCAAAGTTTGACAAGATAATAGCATGAAACCATAAAAAATTATAGATACGTTGGAGACGTATCAAGCATCCCCAAGCTTAACTCTTGCTCGTCCTTGAGTAAGGAAGTGATAAAGAATGAATTTTTGATGTGGAATTTTACCTAGCATAGTTGTCCTTTGCAACTAATTTCACGTGGCATGAATGTTCAGATCCGTAATATTCAAAACAATAGTTGCTATTGACATGAACATGGTAATACTTCAAGCAAACAAGCAAAGTAATCATGAACTTTCAAAATAACAAGGCCAAAGAAAGTTATCCCTACAAAATCATATAGTCTGGCTATGCTCCATCATCCTCACACAACTAATGTAAATCATGCACAACCTTGGAATTGGCCAAGTAATTGTTTTCGCACTCTTACTTTCTCAAACTTTTTATAACTACCACACAATACATGAGCGCGAGCCATGGATATAGCACTATAGGTGGAATAGAGTGTGGTGGTGGTTGTGAGACAAAAAGAAGGAGATGGTCACACTGACTAGGCGTATCAATAGGCTATGGAGATTCCCATTAATAGATATCAATGTGAATGAGTAGGGATTGCCATACAAAGGATGCACTAGAGCTATAAGTATGTGAAAGCTCAAAAGGAAAACTAGTGGGTGTGCATCCAACTTGCCTGCTCACGAAGACCTAGGGCAATTTTGAGGAAGCCCGTCATTGGAATATACAAGCCAAGTTATATAATGAAGATTCCCACTAGCATATGGTAGTGACAAAGCAAGAAGCTCTCAATCATGAAGAACATGATGCTAACATGAAGCACAAGTGTGGAAAAAGATAGTAGCATTGTCCCTTCTCTCTTTTTCTCTCTTTTCTTTTTTTCATTTGGGCTCTTAGGCCTCTTTTTTTTCCTTTTCTTTTCTTTTCTCTTTTTTGTTTTTGTATTTGGGCTCTTTGGCCTCTTTTATTTTTTATTACCTCACATGGGACAATGCTCTAATAATGATGATCATCACACTTTTATTTACTCGCAGCTCAAAGATCACAATGATGATGACTCCATAGGAAATGCCTCCGGCAGTGTACCGGGATGTGCAACGATCTAGCATGGCCTATGACGTTGATACATCTCACTAGCTATCTTACTATCATGCAATGGCAATATGAGAGTGACGGAAGAAGTCATGAGATGGAACGGTGGGAGTTGCATGGCAATATATCTCGGAATGGCTATGAAAATGCCATAGTAGGTAGGTATGGTGGCTGTTTTGAGGAAGGAATTTGGTGGGTTTGTGCACCGGCGAGAATTGCGCGGCACTAGGGAGGCTAGCAATGGTGGAAGGTGAAAGTGCATATATACCATGGGCTCACATTAGTCATGAAGAACTCACATACTTATTGCGAAAGCTTTTATTAGTAATTGAAACAAAGTGCTAAATGCATACCCCGAGGGGAAGGGTTGGTAGGTGTAAACCATCGCGCGATCCTGACCTCAACACAAAGGATGACAATCAATAGATCAATTATGCTCCAACTTCGTAACATAGCGGTTCACCATACGTGCATGCTACAGGAATCACTAACTCCAACACAAGTATCTCTAGATTCACAACACCCTACTAGCATAACTCTCAATATTACTGAATCCACGTCTCAGAACTAATTATGAGGAATCGAAACTTCTCTTTCTACCCAATGCACATGATGCTGGACGTTTTTTGCATCCTCTTTGGTTACCTAGCACATTTGGGACTACTTTCATAGCATAATCCAACTACCAAATCACACACCGCCGTGCTCTAAAGATATAAGTGAAGCACAAGAGCAAAAGTATCTAGATCAAAAGATATAAGTGAAGCACTATGAGCATTCTAGCAAAATCATGATGAGTGCTTGTATCTTTCTCTCAAAAAGGTGTGCAGCAAGGATGATTGTGACACAACAAAAAGAAAAGACTCCTAAGATACAAGACGCTCCAAGCAAAACACATATCATGTGGTGAATAAAAATATAGCTCCAAGTAATGTTACCGATGGATTGAAGACGAAAGAGGGGATGCCTTCCCGGGGCATCCCTAAGCTTAGGCTTTTTGGTTTACTTGATTTTAGCTTGGGATGCCTTTTGTATCCCCAAGCTTGAGCTCTTTCCACTTCTTATCTTATCGTCCATGAGAACATCACCCAAAACTTGAAAACTTCACAACACAAAACTTAAAGAGAAACTTGTGATAACATTAGTACAAGAAAACAAACTACCACTTCTTTTGGTACTGCAGGAAACCTGAATTATATCTATATTGATGATGGGCTACTGTATTCTCACTTTTCCATGGCTAGTACCCCCCGATACTAACCATAGTTTCATCAAAACAAGCAACCAACTCAACAAAAACAGAATCTGTCAAAAACAGACCAGTCTGTAGCAATATGTATACTTCGTATACTTCTGCTACCTCACAAAATCTGAAACATTACGACGGCCTGGGAAAAAAGCATATCAATCAGAAGCAAAAAGAATCAACACAAAAGATATTTCCGAATAAAAATGAAAAATCATCTCGTGAGCAAAAAGTTTCTATCTTTTTCTAGCAGGATCAAGCAACCATTACCAAGACTAGTCATAAAGGCTTTGCTTGGCTAAAACAGAAAACAAAAAAAAACAATCAAAACAGAAATATGAAAGTGTGGACCCAACAAAACAGAAAGAAAAATATAAATTCATTGGGTTGCCTCCCAACAAGCGCTATTGTTTAACGCCCTTAGCTAGGCATAGAAGCGATAGAATCACGTATCGTCGTCTTTGGTGCTCAAACCATAAGTGGCGTGATCACTTATCATCTTGAGGTTTTCATCTTTCTTGCTGGATGATTCAACACTACTTTTAGGAACAAAGACATACTTGGTGATTTTATTGTGGAAAAAATTTGGAGTGTTCTGCACAGCTGCAAAAGCGGAACCCAACTTGGTTATAACATCCTCTAGTTTGCCAATCCTAGCGGAATCATGACCTAGCTTTTCGTTAACTGTGGGTTCATTCTCCTTAAAAAAATTTCAAAACCATTCCCACCTTGGATCCATACTGAGTGATTTGGTTGTGGATCTTTTTATCCAAATTCTCAATGAGTTCAATCGTAGCAACTTTATTTTCAATAACGTCGAGCCTACGCATCACATGTTCCAGAGTTAAGGTAGTTCCATTAACCAAGAGTGGGGGTGAGCCTACCAAATTTATCACAGCTCCGTAAGAATCAACGGTATGGCTACCCAAGAAATTTCCACCTCCTATGGTGTCAAGAATATACCTATTCCAAGGAGAAACACCCACATAAAAACTGCGAAGCAAGACGGTAGTGGATTGCTTATGAGTAGATCTACTCTGAGCATTGCAAATTAGATACCAAGCATCCTTTAAGTTTTCTTCCTCAATTTGTTTGTAATTGAGGAATTTGCTCTCGGGAGTATCGTTTGAAGTGGTGGATCTAGCCATCAGGATAGACTATCCCACATAGTCGAGCAGAAAGCAAGCGAGAAAAAAGGGCGAACGTAAAGGCGAACGAAATAGGCAAATTGGTGAAGTGGGGGAGAGGAAAACGAGAGGCAACTGACAAACAAAGTAAATGCAAGAGATGAGTTTGCGACACCTATTTGGATGTGTTCTTGACTTGATATTCCTCCCCGGCAACGGCGCCAGAAATTCTTCTGCTATCCCATAGACAGCAGCGCGAGAAATTGACACGTTGACAGAGGCTGGGCTTGCGTTGGTTTTCCCCTTCACTACAGGAATTAGCTTCTTTGCCGTCTACCATCACAGATGGCGAAGAGTATATCACAGACGGCAAAGAGTAGATCACAGATGGCGAAGAAACCCACTATCGGCAAAATTTCTGCGTCAGCCTACGACGGCATTGTAGCTTCTTTGTCGTCTGCCTGACCGAAGCGGAAGACAAAGAGCTTTGCCGTCAGCTTTCCATAAGAGCATCGGCAAAGAGGTGGAGACGGTAGCAGGCAGGCGTTGCCTCCATTAGGGGCTAATGGAGGCTTTGCCGTCTGCCTGCCCCCTCTTCTTTGCCTTCTCCCTCCGCCTCCTCCCTCACCCCTCTTTCTCGTCGGCCTCCCCCCTCTTTTTTGCCGTCTGCCTCCCCTCTTCTTTGTCGTCTGCCTCCACCTCCTCCCCCCTCCACTCTTTGTCGTTTGCCTACCCCTCCTCCCTCCTTTGTGCCCTCTTCTTTGCCATCTGCCCCCTGGAAGCAGACGACAAAGATGCTACATGGCCAGCTGCTGCTGCCCAGGTTGCATAGCTGGGCGCCACGCGGCACCTTTGCCATCGGTCTGGCGGACGGCAAAGAGACTATATTGTCACATTTTTGTTTATTTTTTCTATTTCACAACACATATATAAATAATTCATAGCACATATATGATAAATAGGTCACAACACATATATGATATACATATAAAGCTCATCAATGCCATTTGTTCATCAACGTACATCCCATATATCAAAAGAACAAACACATACAAAGTTTCATCCATATATACATACATATAGTTCCACATATACTCTTCATCCATATATACATATACTTCCACATTGTTCATCAACTCAAATGAAAACAGGAACTAAAGCACTCCAATGACAGCTTCCATGCACGTAGTACATCCAATCTGCAAAATGGGAATAAGAAAGTCAGAAAAAGAAGAAGAACAACATATATATGACAAATAAGCTAAATTGAAGAAGAAAGAGAAGAAGCAAGAAGAGAACAAGGAGAAGAAAAACAAGAAGGAGGAGGAGGAGGAGGAGGAGGGGAAGGAGAAGGAGAAGGAGCAGGAGAAGAAGAAAAAAGAAGAAGAGAAAAAGAAGGAGAAGAAGGAGGATAAGAAGGAGGAGAGAAAAAGAAGGAGAAGAAGGAGGGATCCTTCTCCTTCTTCTCCTCCTTCTACTTCTTCTTCTCTTCTTCTCCTCCTCCGTCTTCTTCTTCTCCTTCTCCTTCTCCTTCTCTTATTCTTCTCTTCTTCTTCTTCTTCTTCCTTCTTTTCATTTCTCCTCTTCTCCTCTTCTTGGATCTAAATTAGCTAAGTATATAATATTAATGAGCTAACCAAGGTTCTTATGCCATTTTGAGCTTATAATGTGTTTCTGGAGCTAAATTGGCTAATTTTGTCATTGTTGGGGAAATTAAGGAAAGGAGAATATGAAAGAGGACAAGAAAGAGGAGGAGGAGAAGAAGAAGAATAAATAAAGAAGAATGAAGAGAAGGAGGAGGAGGAGAAGGACTAGAAGGTCCTTGGCCTTCTCCTCCTTCTCCTCCTCCTCCTCCTCCTCCTTCTCCTTCTTCTCTTCTTCTTCTTATTTATTTTTATTTTTCCTATTTCTTCTCCTCTTCTCCTCTTCTTGGAGCTAAATTATCTAACTATGTCTTTTTGGAGCTAAATGGGCTAATTATCCCATTTTAGAGGAAAACAAGCTAAGTATATAATATTAATGAGCTAACCAAGGTTCTTATGCCATTTTGAGGTTATTATGGCATTTTGGAGCTCAGTGGGCTAATTATGTCATTGTTGGGGAAATTAAGGCAAGGATAATATGAAAGAGGAGAAGAAAGAGGAGGAGGAGGATAAGAAGAAGAAATAAAGAAGAAGGAGGAGAAGGAGTAGGAGGAGAAGGACTAGAAGGTCCTTGGCCTTCTCCTTCTTCTCCTCCTCCTCCTCCTTCTCCTCCTTCTCCTTCTTCTCTTCTTTTTATTCTTCTTTCTTTTCATTTTTCTTATTTCTTCTCCTCTTCTCCTCTTCTTGGAGCTAAATTAGCTAACTATGTCTTTGTGGAGCTAAATGGGCTAATTATCCCATTTTAGAGGAAAACAAGATAAGTATATCATATTAATGAGCTAACCAAGGTTCTTATTCCATTTTGATGTTATTATGGCATTTTGGAGCTAAATGGGCTAATTATGTCATTGTTGGGGAAATTAAGGCAAGGAGAATACGAAAGAGGATAAAAAAGAGGAGGAGGAGAAGAAGAAATAAAGAAGAAGGAGGAGAAGGAGGAGGAGGAGGAGAAGGACTAGAAGGTCCTTGGCCTTCTCCTCCTCCTCCTCCTCCTCCTTCTCTTCTTCTTCTTCTTCTTTCTTTTCATTTTTCCTATTTCTTCTCCTCTTCACCTCTTCTTGGAGCTAAATTAGCTAACTATGTATTTTTGGAGCTAAATGGGCTAATTATCCCATTTTAGAGGAAAACAAGCTAAGTATATAATATTAATGAGCTAACCAAGGTTCTTATGCCATTTTGAGGTTATTATGGCATTTTGGAGCTAAATGGGCCAATTATGTCATTTTTGGGGAAATTAAGGCAAGGAGAATATGAAAGAGGAGAAGAAAGAGGAGGAGGAGGAGAAGAAGAAGAAATAAAGAAGAAGGAGGAGAAGGAGGCGCAGGAGGAGAAGGACTAGAAGGTCCTTGGCCTTCTCCTCCTCCTCCTCCTCCTCCTTCCCCTTCTTCTCTTCTTCTTCTTCTTCTTTCTTTTCATTTTTCCTATTTCTTCTCCTCTTCTCCTCTTCTTGGAGCTAAATTATCTAAATATGTCTTTTTGGAGCTAAATGGGCTAATTATCCCATTTCAGAGGAAAACAAGCTAAGTATATAATATTAATGAGCTAACCAAGGTTCTTATGCCATTTTGAGGTTATTATGGCATTTTGTAGCTAAATGGGCTAATTATGTCATTGTTGGGGAAATTAAGGCAAGGAGAATATGAAAGAGGAGAAGAAATAGGAGGAGGAGAAGAAGAAGAAATAAAGAAGAAGGAGGAGGAGAAGGACTAGAAGGTCCTTGGCCTTCTCCTCCTTCTCCTCCTCCTCCTTCTACTCTTCTTCTTCTTCTTCTTGTTTCTTTTCATTTTTCCTATTTCTTCTCCTCTTCTCCTCTTCTTGGAGCTAAATTATATAACTATGTCTTTGTGGAGCTAAATGGGCTAATTATGTCATTGTTGGGGAAATTAAGGCAAGGAGAATATGAAAGAGGAGAAGAGAAACTTACCGTAGTGGTCATCAAGGAGGAGAAACACCTGGAGAAGGGTCGTGCGATGCCGCTCGGGAGTTATTCTGCAGAATAGATATTTTGCAATGTATCACTTAGCATGATGACACTCAATTATTAATACTAGTTTATAATGAAACCCACCATGCCAATGAAAGAGAAGACGGGCATCGGCGGAGGGACTTGACCGCTCTTCTCGCACAAACCCTGAAGAGTGGGTCGTATTAGTTTGTAATGAAACAGACATTACACACATGATTTGGCTAATGTGAAAAAAAACTTACCACAAAAAGCTGTACAGGGCCCGTTGACCCGCCTCATTCCGGGACGTCTCCTCCTCAATCAATCGTGTCGTGGTCTGGTCCCTCTCATCAAGAGCAGCCTGGCTTGCCAATCTCACTTTCTCAAGAGCAGCCTGGTTTGCCAATCTCTCTTTCTCAAGAGCAGCCTGGTTTGCCAATCTCTCTTTCTGAAGAGCATCCTGAAACACCATTCCTCGTTACCATAGTAATGATCTATGGTGACACACATAATGAAATGGATGAAAGTGTTCTTAGTCCGTACAACTAACCTCGATGACAAGATCGACTGGCCGTGGACGACGCGTTATCTCAGGACAGCTGCTCGACTGGCGCGCCTTGATCTCCGGGAGAGTGAGTGGACAACGTATTATCCCATCTCCAATGGCTATCGAGCCATGGGGCCTCCCGCCACCAGATATCATCACCAGCTCTGGATCCAAAGGTTCCTGGCTAGGGTTAAAGTCATCCCCTTTCGTAGCCTTCCCCGCGTCCATGTATGCCACGAGCTTGTGGTGGGATGATATGTTGGTGAAGTTATTGGGGTCATCCAGGTCAGACTCGGAGAATTCCTTCGCCTTCTTGTACGAGGCAGTATGGGCCATGCCATAAAGGTCGTACAAGTGTGGCATCTCCGTCTTACTGTGATGCGCCTAAAAGAGAGGAACAAAATATTAGCATGAAAAATGAATTGCATGAATCATGAAGCAAATCACATACCCAGTTTCGTCCAAACTATAGTAAGTTGGCGTTGCCTTGATGGTGTGGCACAAAAACCATTTGGCTACGCCGATCCTTCGCATTCTCGTGGACGGCTCGCGAGCTGCCTGTGCACCACTCATCAAACAACGCCTCCCAACAATCCATCTTATCCGCACACCATCTCGGGGGCACCTGTAAGTTATTAGAAAGAATTTTGAGCGCTATGCCTATGAATGAAATCAGGAAAACTACGTAGAAGGCCTTAAGAATAGGTAAATACCTTCATGGATTGCTCCTTCTTCAGAAACTTTCCGCGGCAATCCTTCTTCTGCTTCTTAATACCACGCGTGGCATAGTAGTCTCGAATAGCCTACGGCTGAGCCTCGTGGCGTAAGTTCTGTAGTAACCGCCTACACTCGGCCTCGAGAACCCTGGCGGCCTCCTCCTCATATCCATCCTCACACCTATAGAAGGTCTGCAATCAAACGTGAAAACACCGATTAGTACAATAATTAACTATATTGTTAATTTTAGATTGTGTAAAAGGATAATTTACCCAAAAGCTCTTGATCACCATCTCGGCCCTCGTGTGGCACAAGACACCATCTATAATCTCCTCCGGCGGGGCCTGTGCAGCCTGGTAGTGCTCCCAGGAAAATCCTAGTGTAGGAACCTGACCCTCACCAGGCAACATGACAAACCCCAGGAAATTTGTCCGGCAAAGCACACCAAGGATGGAGTTTGGCCTGCAGACTCCAAGAGGGTGTACCCATCGCATGTAGTATGATAAGTTCAACGCATTAGATATTTGAACAAACTTGAAGGCAAAAGCTAAAAAAAGAGTAAATGTACTTACCTATCTCCTTCAGGTTTAATCACCGGCCTTTGCTCGTGGGTAGCCGGCACGACCGGGAGACGTGTACAACCACGCTTGTACACGGTTGCCCCGTCCACCTGCACATCGCCCTCACTATCGTAAACTCATCCCCGCCATCCCCGCCCCGTGAGCGACCGGGACCCTCGGACGAATCCGGAAACTCAGTCCGATCCGGCCAGGTCTCCCATCCGGACCTCTCCACGTCGGGTGAAGCCTCCGGAACCGTAGTCTCGTGGGCCGAATGCACCTCGACCCGAGGCTGATCCTGGACCGGAGTCTCATGGGATGAATGCCCGTCAACACTAGGCTCCTGGACCGTAGTCCCCGTAGCCTCCTCCGCAAACGGGTCGACCATAGTAGTCCTATGCTCGGGTGAATGAGCTAGTGGTGGTGGCAAGGACGGCTCAACAGTCCTCCTGGATCTTCCACGGCCACCACCTCTCCCTGTACCCTTCCCCTTCTTCCCTACCCGACCAGCACCTCTCCAAGTGGGAAATGTCACCGACGAAGAAGAACCCACGGGTGGTGTCGACAGACTGTCTGCCAAGGCTCTACAGAGACATAGGGGTGTAAGGGAAGTACTACCCCTTGTGCGGGGAGGCTGGGAAGAACCCGTCGAGCGCTCTAGACCAGCGCCCACCATCTTTCAACACCTGGTGACCTGCCATGATAAAGATTAAAATAAATTAGTACAACTTAAAAAAATTGAATAACTGACATGAATAATAATATGTACATGAATAATAAAGATTAAAATATATATAATTTAAGTTGTGAATCTTACAAACTAATAATCATCATCAATAAATGCATCATCATCATCACTATCACACATGTCTTCATGAATGACGTGCTCGTCGGTTTCAACGGCGTGAAGTTGTGAAAGGCCTTTCTTTAATCGTTGAAGCATTGACAGGTCATCCGCATCAGTAACCTCTACGAGTTCCAGGTCTTCTGGTTCCAGCTCAGGGGTGGAGTCGGATTCATTGTCGCTATCTACTTCCATGTTCTTGGGTGAAGCACGGCGGTTCTTGAAACGTTTCTTGGAAAGACGTGTTTCTTGGAAGAATTCTCCATCATATGTGTCTGGGTAAATGTGAGGTTCATAATCCTGTTCATTTGGGAGAGGTGGTCTCACATGTGGCGGCACTTCGCATAGAACATACCAACCTTCCAGATTCTTATCCGTTTGGCATGCCCACGGTAGATAGAAAACTTGGGTCGCCTGTTGAGCCGTAGTATAGACATCGGGAACATCTAAATGGGTGTTTGGATTGATTTCGACTAGTCCTATATGTTCATGAGTCCTTCTAGTCTCATTCGGCTGGAACCAATAACATTTGAAGACTACGACGTTCGGTGGGTTTTCACCATAGAATTGAAGTTCATAAATTGCTTCAACTCTTCCATAATACTCGATAACACCTTCGCCGATAGCAGAGACACCACAATTTGTAGATTTCCGGTCGGGCATAGATAGCTCTTTGCCAAAGGTACGAAAGAGATACCCGTTGATGTTGTATTTCTCAAATGAACACACCTTATAGTCAAAACCATTAGCGACTTGTCTCAATTCGGCGTCCATAGACTCTGAATTAGCCTACAAGTTTAATACGAAACAATTGTTGCATTAGCCGCAAGTTAGACCAAGAAATGAAATGGTCCATTATTGATAATTACCGTTTGTTTGAACCAAGAGATGAAACCAGGATAGCCGCCTCCCGTCTTTGACAGAAGCTCATACTCTTCGACGGAATCATTTTCGATCACCGCTCCATCCGAGAATTTGGCGACATAACGGCTGTTTAAAATATCTGGGAATAAGAGCAGTTCAGATGAATTAGAAGTTACGAGAAAATGTGCCGAGAACTCACTCGATGTACGGCCACACTTCTGTTAGGTTGTTGAAGATATAGAACGAAATGTTCTGCCATTCTTCGACATCCAACGTTATTGGTTTCCAAGCACCGACTGGTGCAAGCTTCCCTTTGAATAGGCTGAGGTTGGACCCACCTTTTTTAGGGTCTGCATCATTGTGCCGAGGCTTCGGATTATGCAAATGATGAATTTTGGCTTCGTAGTGTGCTGTCATAAAGTTTGCCACCTCCTCAGTAATGAATGCCTCAGCCATCGATGCTTTAATTCTACGCTTATTTTTACAATTAGCTCGAAGGGTCTTCTGCATCCTCTCAGTTGCATAGCACCAACGATCTTGCACAGGCCCACCCAATCTTGCCTCGGTCAGTAGATGTAAAATCAAATGCTGCATTGGATTAAAGAAGCCCGGTGGAAAGATCTTCTCTAACTTGCACAACAACTCCGGTGCAAACTCCTCCATGTCTTCTACCATGCCAGGCGACAATTCTTTCGCACAAAGAACACGGAAGAAATAGCTCAGCTCTGCTAGTACTAGCCATTCATCCTCAGGAATAAAGCCACGTAACATCATCGGCATTACCCGCTCTAGCCATATGTGCCAATCATGACTCTTGAGACCAAAGATTTTTAATTTTTCAAGACTCGCTCCCCTCTTTAAATTCGCTGCATACCCATCGGGGAACATCAAGTGCAATTTGACCCACAAGATAATTTCCCTCATAGCTGGCCTTCCAAGATTGAACCAGGCCTTTGGCTTCGACCACTTCTGCTTTCCTTTTCCTTCTCGCATGTTTTGTAACGGTCTATGACATAGTGTCTCTTGATCGACTCTAACCTTAGTATTATCCTTTGGCTGCCCATCTATGTCGAACAATGTACCAAAAATAGCCTCTCCGATATTCTTTTCAGTGTGCATCATGTCGATATTGTGTGGAAGAAGGAGGTCTTTGAAGTAAGGCAGATCCCAGAAGCATGGCTTGTAAGTCCACGCGTGTTTTCAATTATACCCCTTGAAATACCATGGGCGCTCTGGATCAGGCTCGAGGGCATTTAACTGATCCATGATCTGTTGGCCTGTCAACGCAGGTGGTGCCAAGTTTTTGACAACTTTACCTTTGGTAAAGTTCTTCTTGTCTTTTCTGAACTGATGGTCAGGATCCAGGAACTGTCTATGCAAGTCAAAGAAAGAATACTTCCGACCCTCCTGCAACCAATGAAACTGAAGAGCTGCCTTGCATTGGGGGCACGGGAACCTTCCATGCACACACCATCCAGAGAATAGCGCATACACTTGCAAGTCATGCATAGAGTACCTGTACCACACATGCATTTTGAAGTTTTCTTTTCTAGTGGCATCGTATGTCTTGACCCCATTATCCCAAGATTCTTCCAATTCATCCTTAAGCGGTTGCAGGTACACATTCATATTCTTCCCGGATAATTGGGCCCTGGAATTATCAACCTCAGAAATATGTTCTTTCTTTGCATAATCTGCCCGGGGGGGGGGGGGAGATTGAGTGGAATGACAAATACAGACCTACAACTGTATTGGGTTGCCGTCATGCCGAAGGGATTAAAACCATCCGTGGCGGCGCAGACTCGAGGATTCCTTGGATCTGCCGCTTTATCCTGATGCAATCCATCGAAATGTTTCCACGCTTCCCCATCCGATGTGTGTACCACCATCTTATTCCCATCCACATCTAGTTTGGTTCTTTTGCCCAATATGTGCCATGTCATGTGTCTGGCTGTCTCTTCGACCATGAAAAGACGTTGATGTCTTGGTACGATTGGCATATACCGAAGAACACTAACTGCGATTTTGGTCTGCCTCTTCTCACCCATACCGTTGTCTACCACAAGATACCTGCAAGACTCGCAATTGGGACAATAGTCCAAGTGTGCATACTCCTTCCTAAATAAGACACATCATTTCTCACATGCATCTATCTTCTCATAGGGCATCTTAAGTACACGAAGTATTTTGTCCGACTGGTACAGGTTTGCAGGCATGACATGGCCTTTGGGTAGGAAGCGTCCAAATAGCGTCATCATCGCGTCGCAGCATTCTATTCCCAAGTTGAACTGAGCCTTCAGAGCCATTACTTGTGCAATTGCATCCAGTTGACAGAGCTCAGTGTGCTCATGGAGAGGATGTTTTGAAGACTCCAACATTTCATAAAAGGCCTTTGCAGATTCTTCCATCTCATCTTCTGAATCCTGAGCATCATCAAAGTCTTGCACCATGTCTTCGATCCCGGTACCATGCTCGTCCGTGCGACGACGGACCACCTCAGCTCTTGTGCATTGTATAGACTCACCATGAAATGTCCACACCGTATAATTAGGCTTAAAACCCCTCCTCTGCAGGTGTTTAATCATTACAGCCTTTGTCATCTTTTTATAGTTGTCGCATCCAGGACAGGGGCAATAGTTTCTTTCCTCGCGATTTGCGAATGCGGCTTTCACAAATTCTTTGTTTTTACAAACCATTCTTTCGTGATCTCTTTATGACTAGGGTGACCGGTATACATCCACGCACGATCATTCATCTTGCCTAGCTACTAAAGATAGAAGAAATATATTTATATATAACTTAGCATTTATATTCATTGGTTAATCAGGTTCGCCATTTTTATTACGTCCAGGAAACCTACACACTAATCCCACGCGAGTATGTGCAGATTGGGTTCGTTTTCCCATGCTCTACTCCGGATCCAACGCAAAATTTCGGCATCACCTCCCCATTGTTCTCTTGATACACATCTCCGCAATAAACAGAGAGGATGTGCATCCGGAGAACAACAGGGAGGCACTGACGAAATTCCGCATCGGATCCAGAGCACAACATACGGGAAAACGAACCCAATCTACACATATTCGGGCTGTCCATGGATAATGTTGGACAATTCGAAAGAATGGCGGTTATAAATATGCAAAGACATGCATATTTATAGATGTCGCCCTTTCGAACAGGAGACGCATATTGGTCACGCATACTGGTCACACATACTGATAAATTAATGTAATTACCTAAATCTAGAAAGTTTCATCCAGAAATTTGTACTGACCCGCGAACGCAGGGGCGGAGCTCGTACAACACACGGGGAGGTCTTCGCACAGCAGACCTCACAGCGACGAGACAACTATCACATGTAAATCCACCCGATCAACACAAATATTCTAATTATGTTATTTTAGAGGAAAACAGGTTAAGAATATAATATTCATGAGCTAACCAAGGTTTTTATGCCATTTTGTAGCTAAATAGGCTAATTATCTCATTGTTGGGGAAAATAAGGTAAGTAGAATAAGATAGAGGTGAAGAAAGAGGAGGAGGAGGAGAAGAAGAAGAAATCAAGAAGAAGGAGAAGGAGGAGGAGGAGAAGGAGGAGAAGAAGGAGAAGGAGGAGAAGGTATTCTTCTTCTCTTCTTCTCTTCTTCTTCTCTTCTTCTATTGTTCTTCTTTTCTTCTTCTCCTTCTTATTTTTGTCTTCTCCTCCTCCTCCTCTTCTTCTTATTCTTCTTCTTCTTCTTCTTCTCCTCCTCCTCTTCTCCTCCTCCTCCTCTTCTTCTTCTTCCTATTCTTTCTATTAAGCTAACTAACTAACTAACCTAACTAACCAAGCGAACTAAACCTATCGCTAAACCTATATAGCACTAAACAGCAAAAAAATAACAAAAACAGAATCTACCACAAAGTAACTAAAAAAGAATGTAGCTACCACTAATTAACAAAACAAAATCTACCACTAAACTACCTACTAAATCTACTAATTAACTAACCTACCACTAAAACTACTAACTAACTAAACTACCACTAAAACTACTAATTAACTAACCTACCAACTAAACTATATATGGCATTAAATCTGTTAATTAGCAAAAAAATAAAAAAAAGGACTCACGGGAGGGGGAGGCCGGGGAGGAGGAGGGCGCGGCGGTGGAGGAGAGGGCAGTGGTGGCGGAGGGGTGGTGGTGGAGAAGGGGCGAGTTCCGACGGCGGTGGTGGAGGAGCAGGTCCCGGGGAGGAGGAGGGGGCGTGGAGGAGGAGGGGCGCATGGAGGAGGGGGCGTAGGGAGGCCGGAGGAGGGCGCAGGGAGGCCGGATGAGAAGGGGGGCAGCGCAGGGAGGCCAGAGGCCAGAGGAGGAGGGGGCGCAGAAGGCCGGAGGAGGAGGGGGCCCAGGGAGGCCGGAGGAGGAGGGGGCGGCGGCGCAGGGCGGCCGGAGGAGGGGGTGGCGCAGGGAGGCCGGAGGAGGAGGGGCGACGACACAGGGAGGCCGGAGGAGGGCGCGGCAGCGGTGGTGGTGTCGGGGGGGTGAGAGAGAGGGGTGTGGAGTGGCCGTTAGGGGTGAGAGAGGGGGTGCGTGTGGGTGGGGCTAACGGCCGTTAGGGCGCTCCCTCTTTGTCGTCCGCCTCCCGATGGCACATAGGAGAAAAGCGGACGACAAAGAGAGAGGTCGTTAGGGGGGAGAGAGGGGGTGCGGGGTGGGCCAGCTGAGCTCTTTGCCGTCTGCCTAGGTGATGTTTGACGTGAGCCGAGCTCTTTGCCGTCTGCCTGAGTGGTGTTTGCCGTGAGCCAGCTGACGACAAAGAGCTGGCTGATGGCAAAGAGGGTCTTTGCCATCAGCCTTCTCTTTGCTGTCTGGTTTCTGGTAGCTGATGGCAAAGAGGGTCTTTTCCATCAGCCAGCACACGGCAAAGAAGCAGCAGATGGCAAAATCTCTGATTCCAGTAGTCCTTGAAGAGGAAAGGGTGATGCAGCACAGGAGCAGTAAGTATTTCCCTTAGTTTAAGAACCAAGGTATCGATCCAGAAGGAGGGTCTCGTCAAGTCCAGAGTACCTGCGCAAACACAAACAAGCTGCACCCAACACTTCAAAGGGGTTGTCAATCCCTTCAAGATTGTTTGCAAAGTGAGACCTGAAGGCGGAAAGTGCAATCAAGTAAAAAGTGTAAGGCTGAAAATATGGTGTGGAGTAGACCCTGGGGGCCATAGTGTTCACTAGAGGCTTCTCTCAAAATAGCAAGTGTTACGGTGGGTGAACAAATTACTGTCGAGCAATTGATAGAACCGCGCAAAGTCATGACGATATCTAAGGCAATGATCATACATATAGGCATCACGTCTGAGACAAGTAGATCGATACTTTCTGCATCTACTACTATTACTCCACACATCGACCGCTATCCAGCATACATCTAGTGTATTGAGTTCATGACGAACAGAGTAACACTTTAAGAAAGATGACATGATGTAGAGGGATAATCTGAAACCAATGATGAAAACCCCATCTTTTTACCCTTGATGGCAACAACATGATGCGTGCCTCGCTACTCCTTCTGTCACTGGGTAAGGTCACCGCACAGTATGAACCCAAAACCAAGAACTTCTCCCATTGCAGGAATCATAGATCTAGTTGGCCAGACAAAACCCACAACTCGAAGAGAATTACAAGGATATGAAATCATGCATAAGAGAAATCAGAAGAAACTCAAATAAGATTCATAGATAATCTGATCATAAATCCACAATTCATCGGATATCGACAGACACACCGCAAAAGAAGATTACATCGGATAGATCTCCATCAAGATCATGGAGAACTTTGTATTGAAGGTCCAAGAGAGAGAAGAAGCCATCTAGATACTAGCTATGGACCCGTCGGTCTATGGTGAACTACTCACGCATCATCGAAGAGGTCATGGTGTTGATGGAGAAGCCCTCCGTGTCCGAATCCCCCCTCCTGCAGGGCACCGGAACGTGCCCCAGATGGGATCTTGTGGAGACAGAAGCTTGTGGTGGCGGAAAAGTACTTTCGATGATCTCCTGATTTTTTTGGGATTTTTAGGGAATATATAAGCGCAACCCCTAGGTCAAGGGGCGCTCAGGGGGACCACAAGCCTGGATGGCGCGGCCTCCCCCTTGGCCGCGGGGTGGGGGCTTGTGGGGCCCCTGGGGCTCCCCTGCCTTGGCTCCCAAGCTCCCCGATCTTCTTCCGTTCCAGAAAAAATCTTTTCGGGGATTTTCTTCTGTTTGGACTCCGTTTCAAAATCTCCTCTGAAAGGGGTCAAAAACATGGAAAAAACAGGAACTGGCACTTGGCACTGAGTTAAGAAGTTAGTCCCCAAAAATATTTAAAAGGCATACAAAACATCCAAAGTTTGCCAAGATAATAGCATGAAACCATCAAAAATTATAGATACGTTTGAGACGTATCAGTTATTACAAGCCTTAATAAGTCCTGGAAAATGCAAATAAGTTTGATGCCTCCACGAGGCACAATGTGCATTGCAGAAAAAATAGGGGGGACAACTCAGGAGGACCACCGCCGCGGGTTGCTCCATCTTCAGGGGGCTTGTCGTCGACGTCAAAAGCGTCGTCTTCCTAATCATCGGCTTCAGCGGCATCCGAAGATGAAGGAGATGCGACGTAGGCGAACCGCTTCACCAACGGCTCACGGGGCCCTTCACTGCCTCAGCAGGGCTATGGCGGGCCTCAGTGGGGACCGACAAGGTCACGGAGCCGAAGCCAAAACCCGGATCACGAAGATGAAGGTGATTGAGGACGCGTGTCGCGGCCTCAAAAAAGAGGTCGCGACACTCGCTGTCCAAGATCTTGTCCACCCGGACGATGGCGTACTCCAACGCCACAACGAGCTAAGCCGCGAGCGTGGAAAAGCCGCTCTCTGGGGTGGCTAAAGGCTCGTCGAACCCGTCCCGGCAGAGTGTGCAGAGCGTCGTGCGAAGCCTGAGCTCAACAACAGGGAAGCCGACCAGCTCCGCGGCCTTCTTCCTCTCGGCGACAGCGAGGGCTTCCCCCTTGGCATCGAGAAGGGTCTTCCTCGAGGCGACCTCCTTCTCCTACTCGTCCAAGCGCGCCCGCTTTGGCCTAAGCGATTTGCCTCCTGGGACAACTCTTCTTCCCGGGCGGTGAGCCTGGCCTCACGGGCCGTGAGTTCTTCCTCCCGCACGCGACTTTGCTCGGCTAGCTTGGCCTGTTCTTCTTGAAGGGCCTTGTCACGACCGGTTTCGAAATAAATGATTTAATTGCAAATCATCCATTCACGTCCATAGTGAAGAAAATATTTCCCACTGACGGACTTAACTTGATGCAGAAAACTAGTAGTACTCAATATTATACAAGTAGAGCGAGGGTCGCTCTACAAATTATTACAACATGTCCAAGTCTTAGGATAGATGGAAATGTTAAAGTGGTCTTGGGGTGACTCTACTGCTCGCAAAAATAAAGGGGGCACGTCAAATCAGAGTAATGTGACATGACGAGTACTACTACGCGTTAAGCCTCAAAGTGAAGCTCAACAATTTATTCGAGGTGGCAGAAGCGGTGGAATAAAACAGCGACGGACTCCAAGATCGCAAGACTGACTGGGACTCCTCTAGACATCGGACTCGCTATCGAACTCTTCATCCATGAGGTCTGTGATATGTCTCCAACGTATCTATAATTTTTGATGGTTCCATGCTATTATCATGTCAACTTTGGATCTTTCATATGCATAACTATGCTATTTTATATCTTTTTGGAACTAACCTATTAACTCAGTGCCAAGTGCCAGTTTCTGTTTTTTCCGTGTTTTTGACCTTTTCTAGAGAAGAATATTAAACAGAGTCCAAACGGAATAAAACTTGCGGGATGATTTTTCCATAATAGAAGATACGCAGGGGACTTGAGAACCAAGGCAGGAGACCTCGGGGAGGTCACAAGACCCCTAGCCGTGGCCTGGGGGGGCCATGGCTGGCAGACTTGTGGGACCCACATGGCTCCTTTGCCCTACCTCTGTTGCCTATACATTCTCTAAAATGCCGAAACCAAAGAAGGGAGCCATGAAAATACTTTTGCGACCCCGCAAGCTTCTGTCTCCACAAGATCCCATCTAGGGACCGTTCTGGTGCCCTGCCGGAGGGGCATTCAGACACGGAGGGCTTCTTCATCAACATCATTGCCTCTCCGATGATGCGCGAGTAGTTCACCACAGACCTTCGGGTCCATAGCTAGTAGCTAGATGGCTTCTTCTCTCTCTTGGATCTTCAATACAAAGTTCTCCATGATCTTCATGGAGATCTATCCGATGTAACTTTCTTTTGCGGTGTGTTTGTCGAGATCCGATGAATTGTGGATTTATGATCATATTAGCTATGAATATTATTTGAGTCTCCTCTGATCTCTTATATGCCTAATATCGTATCCTTGCAATTCTCTTCGAGTTGTGGGTTTAGTTTGGCCAACTTGATCTATAATTCTTGCAATGGGAGAAGTGCCTGGTTTTGGGTTCATACCGTGTGGTGTCCTCACCTAGTGATAGAAGGGGTAGCGAGACACGCATCATGTTGTTGCCATCAAGGGTAAAAAGATGGGGTTTATATCATATTGCATGAATTTATCCCTCTACATCATGTCATCTTGCTTAAGGCGTTACTCTGTTTGTTATGAACTCAGTACACTAGATGCATGCTAGATAGCGGCCGATGTGTGGAGTAATAGTAGTAGATGCAGAAACTATCGGTCTACTTGACTCGGACGTGATGCCTATATGTATGATCATTGCCTTAGATATCGTCATGACTTTGCGCGATTCTATAAATTGCTCGACAGTAATTCGTTCACCCACAATAATACTTGCTATCATGAGAGAAGCCTCTAGTGAACACTATAGCCCCCGGGTCTACTTCACATCACATATTCAGATCTACAAAATTACTTTGTTGCACTTTCCACCTTCAGATCTCACCTTGCAAATAACCGTGAAGGGATTGACAACCCCTTTTTAGTGTTGGGTGCAAGTTTGCTTGTTTTTGCTCAGGTACATTGGTGCCTCATCTTGATACTCCTACTGGATTGATACCTTCGTTCTCAAACTGAGGGAAATACTTACCGCTACTCTGCTGCATCACCCTTTCCTCTTCAAGGGAAAAACCAACGCAAGCTCAAGAGGTAGCAAGAAGGATTTCTGGCGCCGTTGTCGGGGAGTATTCAAGTGAAGCATGTGCAAGTAACTATCGCAAACTCATCTCTTGCATTTACATTATTTTCCTCTTGCCTCTCATTTTCCTCTCCCCCACTTCTAAAAAACAAAAATTACAAAAATATTTTCTTTTTTCGTTTGCCTTTCCTTTGCTTGTGTTCTATGTGCCTTCAATATGCTTGCATCTTTTCTTGCTAAGTATCTATTAATATGGATCCTCATCCACTTGCTAATCTTTTTAAAAGAACAAATTATGATGAACAATTTCCTAGTGAGTTGAGTGCACTTGACTATCTTTATGGAGTTGAATCTGAAAATTTTATTGAAGTGTTGAAAGAAGAAAACTATAAAATGGTTCATGATATCTACTTGAATGAAAAACATGATTGCCATGTTGTTAGTATGAATTCTCTCAATATCTATGATGCTAATGATATGCAAAACCACAAGCTTGGGGATGCTATGCTTGATGAAGATGATATTTTTTGTTTCCCAAGTTTTGGTGATGACCCTTATGCTATAATTGATCATGAAAAGAATGCTTTGTGTGATAGTTATATTGTAAGATTCCTTGATGATGTTACTGAAAATTACTATGAGAGAGGAACATATGCTTTTACATATTGCAATAATATCAAGCTTCCTCTCTATGTGTTCAACGTTTTGAAGTTATGCTTGTTTTCCCTTCCTACGCTGGTTAATTCTTGTTCCCATAAATTATTTGCTCACAAAATTCCTATGCATAGGAAGTATGTTAGACTTAGATGTGATTTTCACATGCTTTATGATGCTCTCGTTGTGCTCTAATTCTTGTCTTTTCTGTGAGCATCATTGAATTATCAATGCCTAGCTAAGGGCGTTAAACAATAGCGCTTGTTGGGAGGCAACCCAATGAATTCATTTTTGCTTTTAGCTTTCTGTATTGTTATGTACACACCGTCATAATTCTGTTATGATTGTGTTCTTTATGTTTCTTTTTGTGTTTGTGCCAAGTAGAACCTTTATGATCAGTTTTGGTGATAGTTGTTTAATCATGCTGAAAAAGACAGAAACTTTGAGCTCACGAACTTATTTTGAATTCCTATCCAGAAAGAGCTTTTGAGTTGATTCGTTTTGCTTCTGATTGATATGCAAATTTCCCTAATTGTCATAATATTTCAGAATTTTTGGGATACTAGAGGTATACGAAGTATACAGATTGCTAGAGACTGGTCTGTTTTTGACAGATTCTATTTTTGTTGTGTTGATTACTTATTTTGATGAAACTATGGTTAGTATCGGGGGCACCAGCCATGGAAAAGTGAGAATACAGTAATATAACACCAATCTAAATGGAAATCAAGTTTACTATAGTAACTAAAGAGTGGTGGTTTGTTTTCTTATGCTAATGATATCACGAGTTTCTGTTTAAGTTTTGTGTTGTGAAGTTTTCAAGTTTGGGGTGATGCTCTCATGGACAATGGAATAAAGAGTGGAAAGAGCTTAAGCTTGGGTATGCCCATGTCATCCCAAGACAAATTCAAGGACACCAAAAATCCTAAGCTTGGGGATGCCCCGGGAAGGCATCCCCTCTTTCGTCTTCAATCCATCGGTAACGTTATTCGGAGCTATATTTTTATTCACCACATGATATGTGTTTTGCTTGGAGCGTCGTATATTATAGGAGTCTTTTCTTTTTGTTTTGTCACAATCATCCTTGCTACACACCTTTTTGAGAGGGACATGCACTCATCGTGAAATTGTTAGAATACTCATTGAGCTTCACTTATATCTTTTCGAGAGTGCTCTCTCTAAGTAACTTGGTAATTGGCGTGTGCTATGAAATTAGTCCTAAATATGATAGGCATCCAAAGAGGATATAATAAAAACTTCCATATTCAAGTGCATTTATTAGCAAGAGAAGTTTTATTCCTCACAATTAGTTTTGAGATATGGATATGGTAATATTAGAGTTATGTTAGTAGGGTGTTGTGAATCTAGAAATACTTGTGTTGAAGTTAGTGATTCCCGTAGCATGCACGTATGGTGAACCGCTATGTTAGGAAGTCAGAGCATAATTGATTTATTGATTGTCATCCTTTGTGTGGCAGTCGGGATCGCGCGATGGTTACCACCTACCAACCCTTCCCCTAGGAGTATGCGTTTAGCACTTCGTTTCGATTACTAATAAAAACTTTCACAATAAGTATAGGAGTTCTTCATGACTAATGTGAGTCCATGGTATAGATGCACTTTTAACTTCCACCATTGCTAGCCTCTTTAGTACCGTCCAACTTTCGCCGGTGCATAAACCCACCATATACCTTCCTACCTATTATGGCATTTTCATAGCCACCATACATACCTATTATGGCATTTTCATAGCCATTTCGAGATATATTGCCATGCAACTCCCACCGTTCCGTCTCATGACATGTGCTGTCAGTTTCATATTGCCATTTGCTGCTGGCTACGCCTATAGGGATTTCCTTGGCTAATATGCAAAGGATTCCCCCGCGGCCTAGGAGCCTTGCATTGGTGTTCCCTTGAAGAGGAAAGGGTGATGTAGCACAGCGGCGGTAAGTATTTCCCTCAGTTTGAGAACCAAGGTATCAATCCAGTAGGAGGATCGCTTCAAGTCACAAGTACCTGCACAAACACAAAGATCTTGCACCCAACACTATGAAGGGGTTGTCAATCCCTTATAGATTGTTTGCAAAGTGAGAACTGAAAGCAAAAAGTAAACAAAGCAAAGTAAAAGTAAAAGTGGAGATGATAATTGTGAGTAGACCCGGGGGCCGTAGTGTTCACTAGTGGCTTCTCTCATGAAAGCAAGTAGACGGTGGGTGAACGAATTACTATCGAGCAATTCATATAACCGCGCAAAGTCATGACGTTATCTATGGAAATGATCATACATATAGGCATCACGTCCAAAACAAGTGGACCGATACTTTCTGCATCTACTACTATTACTCCACACGTTGACCGATATCCAGCATGCATCTAGTGTATAGAGTTCATAAGAACAGAGTAACTCCTTAAGCAAGATGACATGATGTAGATGGACAATCTCTAATCTATGATGAAAGACCATCTTGTTACCCTTGATGGAAACAACATGATGCGTGCCTTGCTGCCCCTTCTATCACTGGGAAAGGTCACCGCACGGTATGAACCCAAAACCAAGCACTTCTCCCATTGCAAGTATCATAGATCTAGTTGGCCAAACAAAACCCAAGACTCAGAGAGACTTACAAGGATATCAAATCATGCATATAAGAAATCAACAAAGACTCAAATATAATTCATAGATAATCTGATCACAAATCCAAAATTCATTGGATCTCAACAAACACACCGCCAAAGAGGATAACATCGGATAGAACTCCATGAAGATCATGGAGAACTTTGTATTGAAGATCCAAGAGAGAGAGAAGAAGCCATCTAGCTACTAACTACGGACCCGTAGGTCTGAAGTAGACTACTCATGAGTCATTGGATAGGCAATGATGTTGATGTAGAAGCCCTCTAGCTCCAAAGTCCCCTCCGACAGGGCACCGGGAAAAGTCTCCAGATGAGATCTCACGGAAAAGGAAGCTTGTGGCGGCGGAAAAGTAGTTTCGTGGACGCCCTTATTTTTTCTGGGATTTTAGGGAATATATAGGCGAAAGAGCTAGGGCAGGGGAGCTCTAGGGAGCCCACAGCCTGGTAGCCGCGGGCCCCCCTGGTCGTGGCTACAGGGCTATTGGGCTCCCTGTGGGCCTCCTTCCTTGGTCCTCAAGTCTCCCGATCTTCTTCTGTTCTGGAAAAATTCATTTTGGGGATTTTATTCCGTTTGGACTCTGTTCCAAAATCAGATATGAAAAGAGTCAAAAACACAGAAAAAACAGGAACAGGCACTTGGCACTGAATTAATAAGTTAGTCCCAAAAATATATAAAAGGTATATAAAACATCCAAAGTTGACAAGATAACAGCATGAAACCGTCAAAAATTATAGATACGTTTGAGACGTATCACCATTGCATGATCGTAAGATAGCTAGCGAGATGTTTCAACGTCATACGCTAAGCTAGATCGTTGCACATCCCGGTACATTGCCGAAGGCATTTCATATAGAGTCATGATTGTTCTAAGTATTGAGTTGTAAGTAAATAAAAGTGTGATGAGCATCATTATTAGAGCATTGTCCCATGTGAGGAAATAAAAAAAAGAGGCCAAAGATGCCCACAAAAAAATGAAAAAAGAGAGGCCAAAGAGCCCATACAAAAAAATGAGAGAAAAACAGAGAAGGGACAATGCTACTTTCTTTTTCCACACTTGTGGTTCAAATTAGCACCATGCTCTTGACGATAGAGAGTCTCTTGTTTTGTCACTTCATACACTAGTGGGAATTTTCATTATATAACTTGGCTTGTATATTCCAATAATGTGCTTCCTCAAAATTGCCCTAGGTCTTCGTGAGCAAGAAAGTTCGGTGCACACCCACTAGTTTTCTTTTTGAGCTTTCACACACTTATAACTCTAGCGCATCCGTTGCATGGCAATCCCTACTCATTCACATTGATATCTATTGATGGGCATCTCCATAGCCCATTGATACGCCGCGTCAATGTGACCATCTCCTCATTTTTGCCTGACAACCTCCACCACACTCTATTCCACCTATAGTGCTTTATCCATGGCTCACGCTCATGTATTGCGTGAGAGTTAAAAAAGTTTGAGAAAGTAAGAGTGCGAAAACAATTACTTGGCCAATACCGGGGTTGTGCATGATTTAAACTCGTTTGTGTGGGGATGACGGAGCATAGCCAAACTATATGATTTTGTAGGGATAACTTTCTTTGGCCTTGTTATTTCAAAAGTTCATGATTACTTTGCTAGTATGCTTGAAGTATTATTGTTTTCATGTCAATAGTAAACTATTGTTTTGAATCTTATGGATCTGAACATTCATGCCACAATAGAGAAGTTACAAAGAACAAATATGTTAGGTAGGATTCCACATCAAAAATTCGGTCTTTATCACTTCCCTACTCGAGGACGAGCAGGAGCTAAGCTTGGGGATGCTTGATACGTCTCCAACGTATCTATAATTTTTGATGGTTCCATGCTATTATCATGTCAATTTTGGATGTTTCATATGCATAAATATGCTATTTTATATCTTTTTTGGGACTAACCTATTAACTCAGTGCTAAGTGCCAGTTTTTGTTTTGTCCGTGTTTTTGACCTTTTCCCGAGAAGAATATTAAACGGAGTCTCAAACGGAATAAAACCTGCGGGGTGATTTTTTCCATAACAGAAGATACGCAGGGGACTTGAGAACCAAGGCAGGAGACCTCGGGGGAGGTCACAAGCCCCCTAGCCACGGCCTTGGAGGTAACCTGGCAGGCTTGTGGGCCCCACGTGGCTCCTTTGCCCTACCTCTTTCGCCTAAAAATTCTCTAAAATCCCGAAACCAAAGAAGGGAGCCATGAAAATACTTTTCCGCCGCCGCAAGCTTCTGTCTCCGCAAGATCATATCTGGGGACCGTTCTGGTGCCCTGCCGGAGGGGGATTCGGACACAGAGGTCTTCTTCATCAACACCATTGCCTCTCTGATGCTGCATGAGTAGTTCCCCACAAACCTTTGGGTCCATAGCTAGTAGCTAGATGGCTTCTTCTCTCTCTTGGATCTTCAATACAAAGTTCTCCATGATCTTCATGGAGATCTATCCGATCTAACTTTCTTTTGCGGTGTGTTTGTCGAGATCCGATGAATTGTGGATTTATTATCAGATTATCTATGAATATTATTTTAGTCTCCTCTGATCTCTTATATGCCAGATTGCGTATCCTTGTAATTCTCTTCGAGTTGTGGGTTTAGTTTGGCCAACTTGATCTATAATTCTTGCAATGGGAGAAGTGCTTGGTTTTGGGTTCATACCGTGTGGTGTCCTCACCTAGTGATAGAAGGGGTAGCGAGACACGCATCATGTTGTTGCCATCAAGGGTAAAAAGATGGGGTTTATATCATATTGCATGAATTTATCCCTCTACAACATGTCATCTTGCTTAAGGCGTTACTCTGTTTGTTATGAACTCAATACACTAGATGCATGCTGGATAGCGGTCGATGTGTGGAGTAATAGTAGTAGATGCAGAAAGTATTGGTCTACTTGCCTCGGACGTGATGCCTATATGTATGTTCATTGCCTTAGATATCGTCATGACTTTGCGCGATTCTATCAATTGCTCGACAATATTTCGTTCACCCACCGTAATACTTGCTATCATGAGAGAAGCCTCTAGTGAACACTATGGCCCCCGGGTCTACTTCACATCACATATTCAGATCTACAAAATTACTTTGTTGCACTTTCCACCTTCAAAATCTCAACTTGCAAATAATCGTGAAGGAATTGACAACCCCGTTATAGCGTTGGGTGCAAGTTTGTTTGTTTTTTTGCAGGTACATTGGTGCCTCATCTTGATATCCTAGTGGATTGAGACCTTGGTTCTCAAACTGAGGGAAATACTTATCGCTACTTTGCTGCATCACCCTTTCCTCTTCAAGGTAAAAACCAACGCAAGCTCAAGAGGTAGCAGTCTGCTTCATCCATATCTGGCCACAACAACAAGCCAGTGAGTACTCCGAGAAGTACTCGCAAACAGTTTGCACAAAAGATGAGATGGATGCAGTTCATTTTATTATGCATGGTTATAGTCAAGTTATATCCTCAATATAAGTGTATAAAGTAAATAAGTTATAGGATAAATCAGGCGGTAGTCCTCCCGATATATCCGTAACAAAAAATAAAATGAAAGAAGCCACCGTCGGGCGTCTGAGCGACACCACACACAGGGCATAACTTGAATGAAATAAATAATAAGCCTCGAACGGGCGTCTCTGCGACACCACAGTAAGGGCATGGATAAAAATAAAATAAAGTGCCGCAGTCGGGCATCTCAGCGACACCACATAAAGGGCTTATAAGAATAATAAAAACAATGCCACAGTCGGGCGTCTCAGTGACACCACATAAAGGTCTTATAAGAATAGTAAAAACAATGACACAGTCGGACGTCTCAGCGACATCACATAAAGGGCTTATAAGAATAATAAAACAAAGCCATAGTCGGGCGTCTCAACGACACCACATAAAGGGCTTATAAGAATAATATATTGAATATCCAGGAGGTAGAACTGTCCCAAGGTTATCCAAAAAGGAGATTCATAAGGGTTTGTCCAGAGTAATAATACACAATATGATAATGTTCCGCATCATCATATGGTTGATCACATCCAATATTATTAATATCACTTGTACTCCAAAGACCGACTCTAGGACCGACACTTGACTCGTCAAACAATGTCCTTGACCGGGGACACGACTACTCGAATAGTTTTGACTCTGCAGAGGGTGTACTCTTTACCCATAGCCCATGGTTTTCTATAGTCAATATGAATAATTCGCTTATGGCATTTTAGAAGTGGACACTCAGAATCAGCACACACCCACTTTACCTCGCGGAGCCTGGATTCACCCAGACTACGCTGCCAAGGTAAAACCAGAAGACAGGGAGGATCCGACCTCGACTAGCATGGGATCAACAATATTTATATCGCGTGCTTACGGGGATTTATTCCAGGGCCATGGATACCTTCATACCGCCCCCTCTACTTGGTGTGTGACTGATAATAGGTCTACAACTGACTATACCGAACCCATTATCTAGGGAACTATGCTAGCACGGTAAGAAGTATGACACGGACAAGACTCGATCTAGATCGATACTGGAGTTTACCAAATTTATACCAGCACCATTGTGCTCAAGCCATGACAAGGCCATAACCTATCACGTCCCGCGTCATTAGGTTATTCCACAACCTTTCATAACTATCACTTGCCATCATCATATTTTTATTATGGTTGAATATATAAAGCAGGTATGAAATATGCAAGGAGATGAGTAGTAAATATGAGTCAAGTTAGCAAGCAACACACCAAAAGTAACAAACATGCTGGCGTGGTTCCACATAGTCGGGATCAAGCTCGGTGCAGTTGACGTCTCGTATTTCGGTGTCGGAATCTACGATATATATCAAACAAGGGTATAAGTGGTACTACCTAGCTACTGGTCTTAAAATATTTTTAGAAAAATCTTAAAATAAACTAGGCATTACCAAGAACAATTTGCAACACAAACCACTGAAAAATAAGTTATGTATCAAAAGCTATAGCCAACATATTACCAGGGACTATTCTGCAATTAGTTTTAATAGAACCAGGGGCTAGACTGAGATTCAGTCAAAACGCCCGAAGGGAAAGACGTTTTCCTGAAAGGAAAACGGCTACTAGCTGAATACTTTTCCAACGAAACGCTTCAGAGGGAGAGAGAGACGCTGACAGAGGGGGTCCCCCTGTCAGGTTCGAAACTTCCACCGGCGCCAGAGGCTTCCGACGCTCACCAGCGATGCTAGGAGGGAGGGGAGAGCCAGCTCGTGGTGCGGGTGCACTCACCAATGACTCGCCAGACTGATGGAGAGGGATTGGACAGCGAGGGAGGCCTCACGTCGATGGCAGCAGATCTCCGGCGGCAGCAACTCCGGTGACGCGAGGAGATCGACGACAGAGAGCCTCTGCAATGAAATTGAGCATAGGGTAAGCACGGGAGGAGTTCCTGGATGCAAACGAAGGCCTCACGGGACCTACCTCTACTTACACTACATGGGAGTGGCCGGATCCCGAAGCGGATCGGGGCGGCCGGAGCTGGGGAAGAAGGCCCCTCGAGGACCCCTTCCTGGATCGGCTGGTTCCTAGAGGTGGAGATGGAGAATGAGGGAGAGCTGGGCGAGGCCAGAAGCACTTGAGGGGAGCTCTATTTATAGGCGCCGCGAGATGAGCTACGTCTTTAACTCCCGTGAGCAATTCCGGCGATGCAGGAGTTTGGGTAGGAGGTTAGGTGGCTAGGATCGCACCTAATCACTATTGGGGCTCCATTTTTGACCAGAGGGAGGTTGGTTATTGATACGTCCATTTTGCATCATGCTTTCATGTTGATATTTATTGCTTTATGGGCTGTTATATTACTTTGTGGTACCATATTTATGCCTTTTCTCTCTTATTTTGCAAGGTTTATTTGAAGAGGGAGAAATCAGGTAGCTGGAATTCTGGACCGGAAAAGGAGCAAATCTTAGTCCACTATTCTGCACATCTCCAAATGCCCTGAAAAGTTACATGGAATTTTTTGGGATTATATAAAAAATATTGGGCGAAAGAAGTACCGGAGGGGGGCTACCAGGGCGCCACAAGCCCTGCCACCGCCACCCCCCTGGTGGCGGAGGGCAAGCTTGTGGGCTCCCTGATAGCCCACTAGCTCCCCTCTTTTGCTATATGAAGGGTTTCGTTCCAGAAAAAATGAATCAGGAGCTTTTTCGTGGTTTCGCCGCCGCCATGAGGCGGAACTTGAGCAGATCCAATCAAGAGCTCCGGCAGGACGATCCTGCCAGGGAAACTTCCCTCCCGGAGGGGGAAATCGTCGCCATCATCATCACCAACACTCCTCTCGTCGGAGGGGAGGCATCTTCATCAACATCTTCATCAGCACCATCTCCTCTCCAATCCCTAGTTCATCTCTTTTAACCAATCTTCGTCTCACGACTCCGATTGGTACTTGTAAGGTTGTTATTAGTGTTGATTGCTCTTTGTAGTTGATGCTAGTTGGATTACTTGGTGGAAGAGTTTATGTTCAGATCCTTGATGCTATTCATTACACCTCTGATCATGATTATGATTATTCTTTGTGAGTAGTCACTTTTGTTCCTGAGGACATGGGATAAGTCATGCTGATAATAGTCATGTGAATTTGATATCCGTTCGGTATTTTGATATGTTGTATGTTGTTTTTCCACTAGTTGTGTTATGTGAACGTAGACTACATAACACTTCACCATATTTGGGACTAGAGGAAGGCACTGGGGATTAGTAAGTCGATGATGGGTTGTTGGAGTGACAGAAGCTTAAACCCCATTCTATGCGTTGCTTCATAAGGGGCTGATTTGGATCGACTAGTTTAATGCTATGGCTAGACGTTGTCTTAATTCTTCTTTCGTAGTTGCGGATGCTTGCGAGAGGGTTTAATCATAAGTGGGATGCTTGTCCAAGTAAGGGCAGTACCCAAGCGCCGGTCCACCCACATATCAAACTATCAAAGTAACGAACATGAATCATATGAACATGATGAAACTAGCATGACATAAATTCCCGTGTGTCCTCGGGAGCGTTTTTCCTCCTATAAGACATTGATCAGGCTTGTCCCTTGCTACAAAATGGATTGGGCCACTTGTTGCACCGTTGCTACTATTTGTTACTTGATACTTTTCGCTTTCTACGTTTCAACTGATTACACCATCACTTGTTACCGCTACTTTCAGTGCTTGCAGTTATTACCTTGCTGAAATCCGTTTATCAGAGCCTTCTACTCCTCGTTGGGTTCGACACTCTTACTTATCGAAAGGACTACGATTGATCCCCTATACTTGTGGGTTACCAGTTATCGACCGTGGCAACGCTGCGACGATGCGGCCATTGCTGCACACTGCGGCTACAGAACCCATGCTCTGAGCTGCATTGTGCATGGCGACGGTCTTTGTGGGGCACATGGTTTAGGAGGGGCACGTGGCGGTAGCAGGAGCAATGGGCGGTGCCGTGCGGCGCGGGATTGAAGCACGGAGCTGCTGCGGCAGCTGTAGAGCCCCTGCCAGGGCTTTGGCGGGCTCTGTCGGTGAGCTACGGACGAGAAGAAGAGGCCAAGCCTCCGGCGACACTGAGGGTAGGAACGAGGCACAGGAGCACCGGCTAAATCGCTGCTACTGGCGAGATTGACGAAGGGGAGAAGGTTGCACTTTGTCTGAAGTTTGGTCTGAATTAAATTTAGACAATGTTAGTCAGGTGCAGATGAGGTGCTCGATAGAAAGAAATCCTAGCTAGAAAAAGAATTTGATGCCGAAATTTTGAGGGGAGCACTCTCATTGGAAGAAAATATGCTGCAAAAAATTTCAGAATTTTTGGTGGAGTTTAAGGTAGGTTTGAATCAAAAATGAGTTTCTGGGGTCAAACTTCAGCCAAACCAAATTTGAAAATTTTCAAACTGGAGGACCCAAACTTTTTCCTGGAATAGGATGAGGATACTAAGGAAAACTAACTGACAAGGTTTTGGGTCAATTTTCCAAAGGAAAAAGGAGGTTCCTTTGAAAAAAATTGAAGCTCAAACTGATTAGAGAAATTCCCATTTTAGTCATAAAAGAATAATTGGGGGGATCCATCCCTTCTAAATCTTTGGAAACCTTTCAAAAATAAGCTTAGGGCTTAGGAGAAGGGTTGAAAATATTTAAAAACAGAATGGTGATTAATTCTCTTAGAAGAATGAATAAATAGGCTCTTAGAAAAATTAAAATCAAGAAAAAAACGAATCCAATTTAAGAATAAAAGAACAATTCTTTTAACCATTTCTTTTACGAGAAAGGCCAAGAGGATATTTCTGAATTTGTTTGGTGGAGAAGAAGCTCAAAAGTTTTCTATCATGGAGATTAGCAAGAAAACTTCAAAGTTCTTGTCAAGTCAATTTAAAAATTCCAAGGAAATCAAGAAAATAAAAGTTGGAAAATCTTGGGTGTTACAAGCCTTCAGGCGAGTCTCCGCCTTTTCGCAGCGCTTGGCAGCCGCAACGGCTCCTTCCATCGCCTCTGTGCATGTAGCGAGCGGCCTTGGCCTCCTTGTCGCGGTTCTCCATCACGACCGCGACCTTGCCCACAACATGGAAGTCCCCGTTCAGGACGCCCTGGGTGAATACCGAAGCCTTCAGGATCTCCTCCAGAGGAGCCCCGAGCGCTGTCGCGGGCGGTGCTGTCAGGGAGGCATCGTCATGAAGGACAGGGGGATCTAAAGGTTTCCCGGAGGTTGCGAACATTGGTGCATTGGAGGGTTGAGGGCCCTCAACAGTCTGCCCCTCGAGCAACGGCGTCGCCGCGACCGCCTCAGGACGCTTCGGGGGCTCGGGGGGCGCAACGACCAAAGCATGAGAGGTCGCCCCACGAGCCTCCCCTCTCCATCGGCAGGCGGCGACGCGTTGGGGAGGGTCGGCGATGCGTCAGGAGTTGCCTTCAGCTTGACGCTCGTCTTCTTCCTCTTCGCCCCCGGTGAGACGACGCCCGTGGACATCAAGAAAAAAAGGGAATCAGCCAAGCGCGGACGACGGATGCGCAAGGCGTGCCAAGACAAGTAACTTACTCCTCAAGGTCGATCCATCTCTTCTTCTTCTCCGTCCACGCGATAGCGGGAGCGACAGGCCCCCCCACGGAGGTGGGCGAGCCCGACGCCTCAGGCCTTCCGCCGGCGGAGGCGGGAAGTGGCAAGGATGACCCAGCCTCACACTTCTTGGGGGCGAGAACACACGCGGACCGCGTGGTGCGCGGGTTCGACGTGGATCCCCTGGTGGTCCTGGTCGGGCGCGAGGAGATCACTATGGAGACCTCGCCGGTAGCATCATCATCTTCAAGCTCGCCGCAGAAGGATAGCCTACGACGGGGGAGGCGCGTTCGCGAGGCAGTCTTCGACGGTCTTCTGCGAGGCTTCCCTGCCGGAGGTGTCGTCCCACGATACCTCCACCAGACCAGAGCCCATTGTCGGGAAGAGACCCCACTTATCAAAGACACGCAGCATGGTGATCTGATCAACCCGGTTGTTAAGGTGGTACAACGGATCCAGAGCCTCGGGCAGGTCACCAAGGGCACCGCCCAGCAAGATCGCCACGACCCTGTTTAGCTCCTCAGTGGGAAGGTCCTAGGACCGGAGCCTGAGCTCATCGTCACCATCCCGGTAGTCCCATAGGGGCCTGGAATGGGCCTGAAGGGGCGCCAAGCGCTGTGCCAAGAATGCCTTCACTATCATCCCACCGGCCAGCCTCCTGTTGCTGATGTCGCGGGAGAAGCGCTCGAGGATGGACACGGCCCGAGGGTCGGCGAACTTCGCCGAGCTCCACGCGGAAGTCTTCTCGGGCAGCCCCTTCGACTCCTCCAGCCGAGGGTTGGCGTCCTTGAGGCTCATGAGAACCCAACGATGCGTGAAGTTCTCCACCTTCTTCCCAGCCTTCAGGAGCAAATTGCCGCTCTGGGCCGCTACGAAGGAGACACATGCCGACAAATGGGTACCATCGTGCAGGCGCAGGCTACAGAAATGGCGGAAGAGGGATACTGAAGGCCGCACGCCTACGAAGGACTCGTAGTAGAAAGCGAAGATGGATAGAAGCAAGATGGAGTTGGGTTGGAGATGGAGGGCCTGGATCCCGTAGTGATTCAAGATGGTGGTGAAGAATGAGGAGAAAGGAGACACCAGCCCGGCGAAGACGCTATGGAGGAAGAAGGGGTATACTTCCTTCAACGCGGGTCGCTTCTCTATGGCACCAGGCCAGATCAGGGTCCGCCTGTGCTAGTTGGACTCGGCCGCAATCCATGGAAGCACGGGGACGAAATCCACATCCTTGGAGAGGGCACACTCCAAGAGCGGAGGAGCCGGGGTAGGACCTTGCGCCGCTGGCTTTTGCTTGCCGACGGGCACCATCACTGAACTGGCAAGGGAGCGGCATGATCTGGGAGACACCGGTTGGAGTTGGAGACCGAGGAGGAAGAGCGAGTGTGGGAGAAGGGAAGGCAATAATGGACCAACGCAACAAGTCAGACTCCTGATAACTCGGACGGAGACAAAGGCAAGGGGAACCTAAAATCAGCCGCGTGACGCGCGCCAGACCTGGCCCACACGCGTTAAGGGCCCGTGACGCTTCAAGCCGACCTCAAGGCTTCGCCCAGAAGCCAACCCGAGCGTGTCGTGGGCCCGGGGGCTACTGTCGGTGTTCTGGGAATGGGGGTACCCACACCTGCCTGCCTGTGGCCCAGGGCTGGCCCACTTCCTCAAGCAATCACGATTGGGCGTGATACCACTCAAGGCAAGGCGCTCGTGAGGGGCCAAGTGATGACCCACAAGTATAGGGGATCAATCATAGTCCTTTCGATAAGTAAGAGTGTCGAACCCAACGAGGAGCGAAAGGCTCGGATAAACGGTTTTCAGCAAGGTAATAACTGCAAGCACTGAAAGTAGCGGTAACAAGTGATGATGTAGCGAGGTGAAACGTAGCAAGTGAAAAGTAACAAGTAACAAGTAGTAGAAACGGTGCAGCAAAGTGGCCCAATCCCTTTTGTAGCAAGGGACAAGCGTGAACAAAGTCTTATAAAAGGAAAAACGCTCCCGAGGACACACGGGAATTTCTGTCATGCTAGTTTCATCATGTTCATGTGATTCGCGTTCGTTACTTTGATAGTTTGATATGTGGGTGGACCGGCGCTTGGGTACTGCCCTTACTTGGACAAGCATCCCACTTATGATTAACCCCTCTCGCAAGCATCCGCAACTACAAAAGAAGAATTAAGACAACGTCTAACCATAGCATTAAACTAGTGGATCCAAATCAGCCCCTTACGAAGCAACGCATAGACTGGGGTTTAAGCTTCTGTCACTCCAGCAACCCATCATCTACTTACTACTCCCCAATGCCTTCCTCTAGTCCCAAGTAAGGTGAAGTGTTATGTAGTCGACGTTCACATAACACCACTAGAGGAAAATACAATATACATCATATCAAAATACCGAACGAATACCAAATTCACATGACTATTATTACCATGACTTATCCCATGTCCTCAGGAACAAAAGTAACTACTCACAAAGCATAATCATAATCATGATCAGAGGTGTAATGAATAGCATCAAGGATCTGAACATAAACTCTTCCACCAAGTAATCCAACTAGCATCAACTACAAAGAGTAATCAACACTACTAGCAACCTTACAAGTACCAATCGGAGTCGCGAGACGGAGATTGGTTACAAGAGATGAACTAGGGATTGGAGAGGAGATGGTGCTGACGAAGATGTTGATGAAGATGATTCCCCTCCGATGAGAGGAGTGTTGGTGATGACGATGGCGACGATTTCCCCCTCCGGGAGGGAAGTTTCCCCAGCAGGATCGTCCTGCCGGAGCTCTAGATTGGATCTACTCAAGTTCCGCCTCGTGGCGGCGGCGAAAACACGAAAAAGCTCCCTCCTGATTCTTTCTGGAACAAAACCCTTCATATAGCAAAAGAGGGGGCCAGTGGGCCGTCAGGGAGCCCACAAGCCTTGTAGCCGCCACGAGGGGGTGGCGGCTACCTGGCTTGTGGGGCCCTGGTAGCTCCCCTCTGGTACTTCTTTCGCCCAGTATTTTTTATATATTCCCCAAAAATTCCACGTAAATTTCTAGGCATTTGGAGTTGTGCAAAATAGAGGACTCAGATTTGCTCCTTTTCCAGTCCAGAATTCCAGCTGCCTGAATTCTCCCTCTTCAGATAAACCTTGCAAAATAAGAGAGAAAAGGCATAAATATGGTACCACAAAGTAATATAACAGCCCATAAAGCGATAAATATCAACATGAAAGCATGATGCAAAATGGACGTATCACCACGCCTCGCGAGGAGGAACAACATCAAGACCTGCGGGGGGGGGGGGGGGGCTCGTCAGGACCCCTCCAGAGCGATGAATATTCCGAGGCAAGGCCCAACCTCAGGATTCAAGGATGACGTGTAGGAAGGACAGGCGAGCAGCATACAACAGGGCGGTGGAGTTTCCTCTATAGTGCAAAGGGGGCAAGGACGTACCGGGGTTCCCAAGGAATCTTCCAAAGGTTTCCCTTCTGGTGCAACAAAGCCATCGCCGCCCGCTAGTAGGACAGATGTCACCCTAGACCTGTCCCTGCAGCGCCGACAGCCTCTTTGCAGGCGAAGACCACCTTTGGGCAGGGGAGCATGTTCCCCTATCCCCCTTCGAAATTGTCCATTGTGGGATCCCTTCTCACTGAAACGATAAGGGAAGAGGACCGGGGCCGCCGCTATATATAGAGGATAGGTTACTTCGTAGGGGGGATGCGATCCGATCCAATTCATCCATCTACGCCCGCCGGTATCACACAAGGCCAAACAAGCCTCCGGAGGCCCCCGAACAGTATACTAGTTCATCCACCAACCTCCATGAGAGGCAATCCACCAAAGCAGGGCTAGGGTATTACGCTTCCCAGTGGCCCGAACCTGCGTAAACTCCCGTATGATGTGTCTTCCTCACCATCGAGTGAGTTCTTTGCCATCTCCGACGAGTAGCGAGCTAGGTGAGGTGAGCCCACGAGATATCTTCGTACACGCCCATGAGTTATATTCTTTAGGGTTTTGCAGATCTCGAAATCCGACAAAGTGTGGCATAGAACTGAAGAATGATGTTTGTATTCCAGTCACTGATATACGTGCAGAATGGAAGTAGCCGTGCAATGTGAAGAACACTCAGAACCGGGGTAAAGCAAGGGATTTCCTCCATATCACAATGAGCAATGTGTGTGATGAAATATCTTTCTCTTCTCCACAAGCACGACAGCATAGTAATTGAGTTGTGTTCTGATCCAGAACCTCTTGTGCCTAATACGAAGCTTGTCGTATGGATTTTCTCGAGTGAATAAATGATGTTCATCATACAAATCTTCTTTCATAAACTTTGGCCTCTTTGAGTATGGTTGATAAGGATTTGGTTGAAGATTTTGATGTTGAATTTCATCAGCTTGAGGAATTTTGGCCACCACCATTGTAGTATCAAGGTTTGCAACAAGTGGTTCATCAGTTCAACCTTTATTATGTGTTGAGGCAGTTTCTTCACACGCTTGTTCTTCAGTATGAGGAATTTGTGGTGCCGTAGGTGCATATGCAGTTTCTAGTACACCAGTTTCATTTTCAGTTTCATTTTCATCAGCTCATGCAGCTGATTCTTGGTCTGATGCGGATTTCACACGTGAGCTCCTTTCTACAAAGCTAGTCAGAATTTCTATAGCTCCTGGGGATGCAGTAGTTTGAGGAATTTGAGAAGTCATTGGCGAGTTTGGATGAGCCTTTTCCTAGAAATCATCATGGATTACACGTGTGGTGCACCCAATGTCCACACCAGCCTCCTTTTCTTTAGCAATTGTTTCTAGGTTTTGAGGAGGAGGTGTTGAGACTTCAGGAAATTAATCAGCTTGAATTTCCTCATCTATTGGTGTGGATGCTGCAGAGCGATTTTCACCCATTTCCTCATCCTGTTCTGGAATGATATGCTCTTCACCGAATGGTACAATCATGTATGATGCTGCAATGCTGAGAGGAGTTGCATCAACAGGAGTTGATGATGTAGTAGGCAGAGTCTTCAGGCGTTTTGCCTCTGGAGACTTTGAAGGTGTTCATGCCTTTCTCTTCATGGTTTCCTCCTCACTAGCTTTTGTTTTCTTTACATCTGAGGTAAACGGAAGTGTCACTTTCTTCACTTTTGAAGACACTGGTGAAGGGGCATTTTCTTCAGGCATTGCGTAGGCAGTTTCAGGCCTGGCAGATTCTTTAGCACTTACATTTTGAGCAGATTCATGAGTAGCAGGTTCTTCATCTTCATCAAATTCAGCCAGTTGTACAGTGTAGCTGGCCTGAGGAATTGTTGGTTTCTTTGGAGCTGCAACCCTGTTGTTGTATTCATCAATGGCGTCAGTTGCGGCCTTGACAAACCTCAATTTGACAACCTTTCGGTCTGCATGAAGACTTGTGTATTTGTGAGTGAGGGTTTTCAGCTCACCTTGAGTAGAGACAAGTTTCTCACGCGTCAGGTTAGGGAGGTTTTGTTTCAAGTACTTCCCCTGAAGAGGAAAGGGTGATGATAACCTTGAGATTGTTTGGCTTGCTGATCCTTCCACTTTGCTTCATTTATGACTGAGCTAATGCTACTTCTCAAATAACAGTGCCAGAAGTTGACACGTTGAAGGAGATTGGGCTTGCGTTGGTTTTTCCCTTGAAGAGGACAGGGTGATGCAGCACAGGAGCAGTAAGTATTTCCCTCAGTTTGAGAACCAAGGTATCGATCCAGAAGGAGGGTCTCGTCAAGTCGAGAGTACCTGCGCAAACACAAACAAGCTTGCACCCAATGCTTCAAAGGGGTTGCAATCCCTTCAAGATTGTTTGCAAAGTGAGATCTGAAGGCAGAAAGTGCAACAAAGAAAAAAAGTGTAAGGCTGAAAATATGGTGTGGAGTAGACCCTTGGGGCCATAGTGTTCACTAGAGGCTTCTCTCAAAATAGCAAGTATTACGGTGGGTGAACAAATTCCTGTCAACCAACTGATAGAACCGCGCAAAGTCATTATGATATCTAAGGCAATGATCTAGCATATAGGCATCACGTCCGAGACAAGTAGACCGATACTTTCTGCATCTACTACTATTACTCCACACATCGACCGCTATCCAGCATGCATCTAGTGTATTGAGTTCATGACGAACAGAGTAACGCTTTAAGCAAGATGAAATGATGTAGAGGGATAATCTCAAACCAATGATGAAAACCCCATCTTTTTACCCTTGATGGCAACAACACGATACCTGCCTCGCTACCCCTTCTGTCACTGGGTGAGGTCACCGCACGGTATGAACCCAAAACCAAGCATTTCTCCCATTCCAAGAATCACAGATCTAGTTGGCCAGACAAAACCCACAACTCGAAGAGAATTACAAGGATATGAAATCACACATAAGAGAGATCAGAGAAAACTCAAATAAGACCCATAGATAATCTGATCATAAATCCACAATTCATCGGATCTCGACAAACACACCGCAAAAGAAGATTACATCGGATAGATCTCCATGAAGATCATGGAGAACTTTGTATTGAAGATCCAAGAGAGAGAAGAAGCCATCTAGTTACTAGCTATGGACCCGTAGGTCTATGGTGAACTACTCACGCATCATCGGAGAGGTCAGGGTGTTGATGGAGAAGCCTTTCATGTCCGAATCCCCCCTCCGGCAGGGCACCAGGACGTGCCCTAGATGGGATCTTGCGGAGACAGAAGCTTGCGGCGGCGGAAAAGTGATTACGATGCTCCCCTGATTTTTTTTGGGAATATTTGGGAATATATAGGCGCAAGATCTAGGTAAGGGGACCTCCAGGGGGTCCACAGGCCTGCATGGCGCGGCCCCCCTGGCCGTGGGGTGGGGGCTTGTGGGGCCCCTGGGTCTCTTCTCGCTTCGCTCCCAAGTCCCCCGATCTTCTTCCGTTCCAGAAAAAATCTTTTTGGGGATTTCTTCCGTTTGGACTCCGTTTCAAAATCTCCTCCGAAAGGGGTCAAAAACATGGAAAAAACAGGAACTGGAACTTGGCACTGAATTAATAAGTTAGTCCCAAAAAATAAATAAAAGGAATGCAAAACATCCAAAGTTTGACAAGATAATAGCATGAAACCATCAAAAAATATAGATATGTTGGAGACGTATCACGTAACCATGTGGCTGAGTCTAGTTGGAAGTTTCAAATCATCAATGGGTGTGTTTGGATCTTCATACCAAAGATCGATGAAGTTCAGCACCACTTTTGGATCTTGTGCAACGGGAATGGTGTTGCGAGTAGCTTGTGCAACCCTTTCTTATTTGTTCTTGAAAATAGCTTGAAGAGTTTCATCATCATATTCCTCACTTCCCTGTGATGCAGAAGGAATATTGAGGACAACTTTGCTTGGGCTCGGCCTTGTTCCTCTCCCAGTAGTCATCTTTGTCTTTAATATGCGAGGTGAAAATTTGTGAACTGAGCCAGAGGCAGATGGTAATGAGGAATTTGGATTCCCTGTTTGATGTTGCTTGGGTTGTGGCTGCACAGGGAGTGAAGACAGTGCTGCAGTTGAGGACTTGGCAGTCGTTGTTGTTTCTGTCTAAGTAATTTTCTCTTTGGATAATGTTGTTGAGGGTTTTGACTTGACACCTGATTTCTTCATTAGTGTCTTCTTGGGAGGTTGTTCTGTAGCAGAAGCCTCAGCAGCAGAGGAGGAGGCAGCAGGAACTACAGCAACAGAATCCTCATTGAACTTTGTTATAGCTCCGTTTGACTTTTTCCTCAACTTGGCCAAATACTTGTCTTTTTCTTCAGGATAGTCTTCAACTGTGGCCACGCTTGAGGGATGGGCACTTTGTTGGTCTCCCAGAGGCAATATTTTGCATGGAGGTTTGAGGGCAAACTTCTTGGCATACTTTAGAGTGACATACTTGTATTCTTTCCACTCCTTCGCCCATGCGCGTTAAATCGTTTGAAGCTCGATCTTGCGTTTTGCAGTGGTTTCTTTCCCATGAATTTCTTCATCTCACATGCAGTAATCAGCATATATTTCTTCTGGGATTTCAAAAGCAGTATTTTGTTCTAGCTTCTTCCACCCTTCTGTTTTCTGTCCTCCTCCATTTTCTTGAATCGAGGTTTTTGCTGAGGAATTTGTATTCTTGATAAATGTGATGACACATGTATTGTTTCTTCAAGAAATGTTGCAAATGAGTTAAGTTGATGAGAACCTAGTGATTTATCAGCTAACATTTTGTACCCGTGAACAAACTATAGGTGCGAAGAATTTGGAGAGGTCATATGCATTCTCAGATTTTTAGGAATTTGAAAAATGACTCAAGTTGAGGAATTTGATGAGTGTGTTGAGGAATTTGAGTAAGAATTCTGATCTTGGGTTCCGGAGTTGAGCAGATTCAAAAATTCACACAATTGAGGAATATCGTGAAGAACTTAGTGACTTAGTAAAATTCATCAAGTATTCTAGACATGTGTGTGCACAGCTGAAGGATTTTCTAAGGAATATCTGATTTCACGGATCTAAAGAAAATAAATGGATCAATAGAGGCAGTAAAATAGGATTTTTATTACCCTATATGAAGAACACGATGAAATGGGGAAGTAAAAAATAGAAGCTCTTCGGTTCACATCTTCAGTGCCCTAACTCGGCCACTTAAAAGAGTTATGGCGGCGGCGGAGGGAGATGATCCGCAATCGGCGTGAGTCCGGCGACAGCGAGGTCGAGGCAGTGAAGTTGTTCCTCACTGACGATGAATATTGCTATCGGCGGCGCTAGGTTTTGAGCTCGAGCAGAGAAGACGAGAGTGAGAGAACATTTTTTCACTGTAGGGGGGAAGGGGTTATTTATAGCTCACGTGAAAACGGTCTGAAGCGAATTACTCGGATGAAACTTCCGCTACCCTTTCGTCTCCGCATGACACGTGCTACCCACGTACGAAGAGGTGGAGATAGTGGAGATCGTGGTTATTGTTGGGGAACGTCACATGGGAAACAAAAAATTTCCTACGCACACGCAATACCTATCCATGGTGATGATCATCTATGAGAGGGGAGAGTAAATCTACATACACTTGTAGATTGCTAAGCAGAAGTGTATATAACACGGTTGATGTAGTGGAACATCTTCGCTATCCAAATTGCAGCCCGTCCCGCGATCTCATCACGATCCGTCCCGCGATCCCATCACGATCCATCCTGATCTAGTGCCGAACGCACGACACCTCCACGTTCAGCACACGTACAGCTCGATGACGATCCCCGCCTTCTTGATCCAGCAAGAGGGGCGGAGAGGTAAATGAGTTCTCCAGCACAGAGGCATGGTGGTGGTGGTGGTGGTGGATCTATTCCATCAGGGCTTCGCCTAAGCGCTGCTGAAAAACCTATCTAGAGGAAGAACAGATCTAGAGAGAAGTAAAGGGAGCACGTGGCTGAAATTCTTTGTCTCAAAAACCCTCAATACCTCTAGTATGTATAGGAGGGAGGGAGGGGAGGAGGCAGCCTCAAACCTTCAAGGTTTGGCCGAAATTGGAGGTGGAGGAGTCCTACTCCAATCCTACTAGGAGTAGGATTCCTCCTTTCCACTTGGCAACCCTTTCCACCTTTTCCACCTTTGGGGTTTTGCCTCTCAAACCTCATGGGCCTTAGTGCGAGCTTATGTCAGCCCACTAGTGGCTGGTTTGTATCCTCCCACAGCACATAAGGCCCCTCGAGGCGTTGCACCCCTCTCGAGGTCCCCGGTATCCTCCCGGCACTCCCGGTACACTATTGATGATCCCAGAACTTTTCCGGTGACCAAAACAGGACTTCCTATATATCAATCTTTACCTCCGGACCATTCTAGAGCTCCTCGTGACGTCCGAAATCTCATCCGGGACTCCAAACAACCTTCCGTTACCAACACCTATAACTCAACTATGCCGAAACGTCACCAAACCTTAAGTGTGTGGACCCTGCGGGTTCGAGAACTATGTAGACATGATCTGAGACATTCTCCGGTCAATAACCAATAGCGGGGCATGGATGCCCATATTGGCTCCTACATATTCTACGAAGATCTCTATCGGTTGAACCTCTATGTCAAGGATTCAGTTAATCTCGTATGTTGTTCCCTTTGTCTTTCGGTATGTTATTTGCCCGAGATTCAATCGTTGGTATCTCTATACCTAGTTCAATCTCGTTACCGGCAAGTCTCTTTTCTCGTTCCGTAATACAAGATCCTGTGACTAACTCCTTAGTCACATTTCTTGCAAGGCTTATTGTGATGTTGTATTACCGAGTGGGCCCCGAGATACCTCTTCGTCACACGGAGTGACAAATCCCAGTCTTGATCCATGCCAACCCAACACACACCTTTGGAGATACCTATAGAGCACATTTATAGTCACCCAGTAGCATTGCGACGTTTGATACACACAAGGTATTCCTCCGGTGTCCGGGAGTTGCATGATCTCATGGTCATACACACAAAATATGCCCTAGAGGCAATAATAAATTAGTTATTATTATATTTCTTTGTTCATCATAATCGTTTATTATCCATGCTATAATTGTATTGATTGGAAACACAAATACATGTGTGGATACATAGACAAAACATTGTCCCTAGTACGCCTCTAGTTGACTAGCTCGCTGATCATAGACGGTTAAGGTTTCCTAACCATAAACAAGTGTTGTCACTTGATAATGGGATCACATCATTAGGAGAATGATGTGATGGACAAGACCCAAACTATAGACGTAGCATATGATCGTGTCAGTTTATTGTCATTGTTTTGTGCATGTCAATGTATCTGTTCCTATGACCATGAGATCATGCAACTCCCGGACATCGGAGAAATACCTCGTGTGAATCAAACGTCGCAACGTTACTGGGTATAAAGGTGCTCTACAGGTATCTCCAAAGGTGTCTGCTGGGTTGGCATGGATCAAGACTGGGATTTGTCACTCCGTGTGATGGAGAGGTATCTCGGTGCCCACTCGGTAATACAACATCACAACAAGCCTTGCAAGCAATGTGACTAAGAAGTTGGTTACGGGATCTTGTATTATGGAACGAGTAAAGAGACTTGCCAGGAACGAGATTGCACTAGGTATAGATATACCGACGATCGAATCTAGGGCAAGTAACATACTGAAGGACAAAGGGAATAGTATACGGGATTATATGAATCCTTGACATAGAGGTTCAACCGAAAGAGATCTTCATAGAATATATAGGAACCAATATGGACATCCAGGTCTCGCTATTGGTTATTTACCAGAGAGTGTCTCAGGTCATGTCTGCATAGTTCTCGAACCCGCAGGGTCTGCACACTTAAGGTTCAGTGACGTTTCGGTATAGTTGAGTTATATATGTTGGTGACCGAAGTTTTGTTCGGAGTCCCGGATGAGATCCTGGACGTCACGAGGAGTTCCAGAATGGTCCGGAAACGAAGATTGATATATAGGAAGTTGGTGTTCGGATTTCGGAAGGTTTTCGGGCATTGCCGGCAGTGTACCGGGAGTGACGACTGGGATCTGGGGGGCCATTGGGTGGGCCTACCACGCCCCAAGGGGTCCACATTGGTTAATTGGATGCGCAATAAGGTATAATGGGCTGACAAAGTCATCCAAGGAAAGCCCATGAGGAAAAAGTGGAAAATCCAAAATATGTGGGAAAATAAGGAAGGGGTCCTAATCCAAGTGGGATTGGAGGAGGACTCCTCCCTTCCGCACTTAGGCTGACCCAAGGAGGCCTTCCTTGGCGCGCCAAGGCTGCCTCCCCCTCCTCCTATATATACTAGAGGTTCAGGGCTTTTGAGACACAACTTTTCCATGTGCTGCCCTCTCCTCTAGATCATAGTTCTTCCTCTAGATCGGTTTTCTGCGGAGCTCAGGCGGAGCCTTGCAGGAATAGATCATCACCATCACCGGCACGCCGTCACGCTGCTGGAGAACTCATCTAATTCCCTGCCCCTCTTGCTGGATCAAGAAGGCATAGATCGTCATCGAGCTGTACTCTGCGGGACGCGGAGGTGCCGTCCGTTCGGCACTTGATTGGGACGGATCGTGAAGACGTACCACTACATCAACCGCGTTTATTAACGCTTTCGCTTAGCGATCTACAAGGGTATGTGGATCCGACATCCCTCTCTAAGATGGTCATCACCATGATAGGTATTCGTGTGCGTAGGAAATTTTTTGTTTCCCATACAACGTTCCCCAACACTTCATCCTTTCTCTTTCTTCTACCGTGGTCGGGTTTTGAGTCTTACTCAAATTGACACCTTACAACACAGCCAAGAACTCCTTCTTTGCCGATCTATTTTGAAATCCTTCAAAAACTTGTCAAGGCATGCATTTCATTGGAAGTTCTATTAAGCATTTTGATCTATCTCCATAGATCTTGATGCTCAATGTTCAAGTAGCTCTATCTTGGTTTTCCTTTGAAAAACTCCTTTCAAACAACCTTTTATGCTTTCCAGAAATTCTACATTATTTCCGATCAACAATATGTCAATCACATATTCTAACCATAAATTCTATAGTGCTCCCACTCACTTCTTTGGAAATACAATTTCTCATCAACCTTGTATAAACCCAAAAGCTTTGATCATCTGATCAAAGTATATATTCCACCTCTGAGATGCTTACACCAGTCCATAGAAGGATCACTGGAGCTTGCATACTTGTTAGCATCCTTAGGATCGACAAAACCTTCTGGTTGTTTCACATACAACCTTTCCTCAAGGAAACCATTGGGGAAACAATGTTTTGACATCCTGTGTGCAAGATTTCATAAATAATGCAGCAACAGCTAACATAATTACAACACACTTTTAGCATCGCTACAAGTGAGAAAGTCTCACCTTAGTCAGCTCTTTGAACTTGTCGGAAACATCTTTGCAACAAGTCGAGCTTTTCTTAATGGTGACTTTTCACCATCATCGTATGTATTCCTTTTAAAGATCCATATGTACTTAATAATCTTACGACCATCAAGATGTTATTCCAAAATCTACACTTTGTTTTTACACACAGATCCTCTCCCGGATTTCATGGCCTCCATCCATTTACCGGAATCCGGGCCCACCATCACTTCTCCGTAGCTCGTAGGTTCATTGTTGTTCAAGAACATGACCTCCAAGACAGGGTTACTGTACCACTCTGTAGCAGTACGCGACCTTGTCGACCTACGTAGTTTCTAGTAACTTGATCTGAAGCTTAATGATCACTATCATCAGTTTCCACTTCAATTGGCGTAGGCACCACAGGAACAACTTCTTGCGCCCTGCTACACACTGGTTGAAGTGACGGTTCAATAACCTCATCAAGTTCCACCACGCTCCGACTCGATTCTTTCGAGAGAAACTTTTCCTGGAGAAAGGACCCTTTTCTAGAAACAAACACTTTGCTTCCGGATCTGAGATAGGAGGTATACCCAACTGTTTTGGGTGTCCTATGAAGATGCATTTATCCGCTTTGGGTTCCAGCTTATCATGCTGAAACTTTTCCAATAAGCATCATAGCCCCAAACTTTTAAGAAACGAAAGCTTAGGTTTCTCCAAACCATAGTTCATGCGGGGTCATCTCAATGGAAATACGTGGTGCCCTATTTAAAGTGAATGTGGTTGTCTGTAATGCATAACCCATAAACGATAGTGGTAATTCGATAAGAGACATCATAGTATGCACCATATCAAATAGGGCGCCGCTATGGCGTTCGAACACACAATCACACTATGGTGTTCTAGGTGGCATGAGATGTGAAATAATTTTCACATTTGTCTTAATTGTGTACCAAACTCGCAACTCATATATTCATCTCTATGATCATATCGTAGACATGTTACCCTCTTGTCACAATGATCTTCAACTTCACTCTGAAACTACTTGAACCTTTCAATAATTTAGACGTGTGTTTAATCAAGCCAATACACTAGTATCTACTCAAATCATCCCTAAAGTAAGAACATAACAATATCCACTGCGTTCCTCAGCACTCATTAGACTGCATACTTCCAATAAGTTACTTTCTAGTTCCATCTCACAGGAAAACAAGGCCTTCAGTCATTTTGCCCATGTTGTATGATTTGCATGTCTCAAGTGATCCAAAATCAAGTGAGTCCGAACGATCCATCTGCATGGAGTTTCTTCATGTGTTTATACCGATAGGTATGGTGTGCATGTCTCAAACGTTTCAAAAATGAGTGAGTACAAAGATCTATCAGCATGGAGCTTCTTCATGCATTTTATATCAACATGACTCAAGCGGCACTACCATAAGTAAGTGGTACTATCCTTACTACTTTGTATCTTTTGGCATCAATATTATTGACATGTGTAGCACTATGATCGAGATTCAATAAACCATTGAAGGTATTTATTCAAGCAAATATAATAACCATTATTCTCTTTAAATGAATAATCGTATTGCAATAAACACGATCTAATCATGTTCATGCTCAACGCAAACACCAAATAACAATTATTTAGGTTTAACACTAATCCCGATGGTACAGGGAGCGTGCGATGTTTGATCACATCAACCTTGGAATTACTTCCAACATATATCGTCACCTCACCCTTGCTAGTATCCATTTAATCCATAGCTATAATTTCGAGTTACTAATACTTAGCAACTGAATCGGTATCTAATACCCTCGTGCTACTAGGAGTACTAGTAAGGTACACATCAATATCACGTATATCCAATAGACTTTTGTCGACTTTGCCAGCCTTCTCATCTACCAAGTATCTAGGGTAGTTCCTCTTCAATGACTGTTCCCCTCATTACAGAAGCACTTAGTCTCGGGTTTGGGTTCAACCTTGGGTTTCTTCACTAGAGCAGCAACTGCTTTGTCGTTTTATGAAGTATCCCTTCTTGCCCTTGCCCTTCCTGAAACTAGTGGTTTTACTAACCATCAACAATTGATGCTCCTATTTGATTTCTATTTTCGCGATGTCAAACATCGTGAATAGATTAAGGATCATCTTATCTATCCTTGATATGTTATTGTTTATCATGAAGCTCTAGTTTCTTGGTGGCAGTGACTTTGGATAACCATCACTTTCTCATCTGGAAGATTAACTCCCACTCGATTCAAGTGATTGTAGCACTCAGAGAATCTGAGCACATGCTCAACGATTGAGGTTTTATCCCTTACTTTCTAGACAAAGAATATTGTCGGAGGTGTCATACCTCTCAACAAGGGCATGAGCATGAAATCCCAATTTCATCTCTTGGAACATCTCGCATGTTCCGTGACGTTCAAAACATCTTCGGTGCCTCAATTGTAAGTCGTTTAAGCATTACACACTGAGCTATCATGTAGTCATCAAAAAATGTGTATATCAGGTGTTTGCAACATCCACAGACGATGGTCGAGGTTCAGCACACCGAGCGGTGCATTAAGGACATAAGCCTTCTGCGTAGCAATGAGAACAATCCTCAGTTTACGCACCCAGTCCGCATAATTGCTACTATCATCTTTCAACTAAATTTTCTCTAGGAACATATCAAAAACAGTAGAGCTACAATGCAAGCTATAACATAATTTGCAAAGACCTTTTGACTATGTTCATGATAATTGAGTTTAGCTAATTATATTACTAATAACTCCCACTCAAAATAGACATCCCTCTAGTCATTCGAGTGGCGCATGATCCAAATACACTAACTCAAGTCCGATCATAACTTCAGTTGAGTATAGATTCATGCTCGACCTTTCGGTCTCTTATGTTCCGAGGCCATGTCTGTACATGCTAGGCTCGTCAAGTTCAACCCGAGTGTTCCGCGTGTGCAACTGTTTTGCACCCGTTGTATATGAACGTTGAGTCTATCACACTCGAACATCACGTGGTGTCTCGAAACGACGAACTGTCACAACGGTGCATAGTCGGGGAGAACACAAGTTTATCTTGAAATTTTAGTGAGGGATCACCTTATACTTCTACCGTCGTTCTAAGCAAAATAATTTGCATAACAGGATTAACATCACATGTAAATCATAAGTGACATGATATGGCCATGATCTTGTGCTTCTTGATCTCCATCATCAAAGCACCTGCACGATCTTCATCGTCACCGGCGCCACACCATGATCTCCATCATTGTGCCGCCATTGAGGTTGGCATGCTATCTATGCTATTACTACTAAAGCTACTACGTGGCAATATAGTAAACGCATCTGCAAGCACAAACGTTAGTTTAAAGACAACCCTATGGCTCCTGCCGGTTGCCGTAGCGTCGACGTGTAAGTCGATATTTAACTATTAAAACATGATCATCTCATACATCCAATATATCATATCATGTCTTTGGCCATATCACATCACATGCATACCCTGCAAATCAAGTTAGACGTCCTCTAATTTTTTGTTGCATGTTTTACATGGCTGCTATGGGTATCTAGCATGCTCGCATCTTACTTACGCAAAGCCACAACGGTGATATGAAATTTTCTATTTAACCTTCTCCAAGGACCGCCTCGGTCAAATCCGATTCAACTAAAGTTGAAGAAACAGACAACCGGCTGTCATCTTTATGCAATAAGTTGCATGTTAGTCAATGAAACCGATCTCTCGTAAGCGTACGAGTAAGGTTCGTCCGGGCCGCTTCAATCCAACAATACCGCCGAATCAAGAAAAGACTAAGGAGGGCAGAAAATCAAACATCAACATCCACAAACTCTTTTCTGTTCTACTCGAGATATCATCTACGCATGAACCTAGCTCATGATGCCACTATTGGGGAACGTCACATGGCAAACAAAAAATTTCCTACGCACACGCAATACCTATCCATGGTGATGATCATCTATGAGAGGGGACAGTGAATCTACATATCCTTGTAGATCACTGAGTGGAAGCATATATAACGCGGTTGATGTAGTGGAACATCTTCGCGATCCAAATCGCAGCCCGTCCCGCGATCTCATCACAATCCGTCCTCCGATCCCATCACGATCCATCCCGATCTAGTGCCAAACGGACGACACCTCCGCGTTCAGCACACGTACAACTCGATGACGATCCCCGCCTTTTTGATCCAGCAAGAGGGCGGAGAGGTAGATGAGTTGTCCAACACGGAGGCATGGTGGTGGTGGTGGTGGATCTATTCCAGCAGGGCTTCGCCTAAGCGCTGCTGAAAAAATGATCTAGAGGAAGAACAGATCTAGGAATAAGTAGAGGGAGCACGTGGCTGAAATTGTGTATCTCAAAAACCCGCAATAACTCTAGTATATATAGGAGGGAGGGAGGGGAGGAGGAAGCCTCAAACCCTCAAGGTTTCGCAGAAATTGGAGGTGGAGGAGTCCTACTCCAATCCTACTAGGAGTAGGATTCCTCCTTTCCACTTGGAAACCCTTTCCACCTTTTCCACCTTTGGATATTTACCTCTCAAACCTCGTGGGCCTTAGTGGGAGCTTATGTTAGCCCACTAGGGGCTGGTTTGTATCCTCCCACAGCCCATAAGGCCCCTCTGGGCATGACACCCCTCTCGATGGTCCCCGGTACCCTCCCAGCACTCCGGGTACACTACCGATGAGCCCAGAACTTTTCTAGTGACCAAAATAGGACTTCCTATATATCAATCTTTACCTGCAGACCATTTTGGAGCTCCTTGTGACGTCTGGCATATCATCCGGGACTTCGAACAAATTTTGGTTACCAACACCTATAACTCAACTATACTGAAACATCACCAAACCTTAAGTGTGCAAACCCTGTGGGTTCGAGAACTATGTAGACATGACCTGAGACATTCTCTGCTCAATAACCAATAGCGGGGCCTGGATGCCCATATTGGCTCCTACATATTCTACGAAGACCTCTATCGGTTGAACCTCTATGTTAAGGATTCAGTTAATCCCGTATACTGTTCCCTTTGTCCTTCGGTATGTTATTTTCCCGAGATTCAATCGTCGGAATCTCTATACCTAGTTCAAACTCGTTACCGGCGAGTCTCTTTACTCATTCCGTAATACAAGATCCCATGACTAACTCCTTAGTCACATTGCTTGCAAGGCTTATTGTGATGTTGTGTTACCGAGTGAGCCCCGAGATACCTCTCCGTCACACGGAGTGACAAATCCCAGTCTTGATCCATGCCAACCCAATAGACACCTTTGGATATACCTATAGAGCACATTTATAGTCACCCAGTAACATTGTGACGTTTGATACACACAAGGTATTCCTCCGGTGTCCGGGAGTTGCATGATCTCATGGTCATAGGAACAGATACATTGACATGAAGAAAGCAGTAGGAGTAAACTTACACGATCATATGCTACGTTTATAGTTTGGGTCTTGTCCATCACATCATTCGGCTAATGATGTGATCCCGTTATCAAGTGACAACACTTTGTTAGGGAACGTTGCATGGGAAAGAAAAAAAATCCTACGCGCATGAAGACCTATCATGGTGATGTCCATCTACGAGAGGAGATTTGGATCTATGTACCCTTGTAGATCGCACAACAGAAAGCGTTAAGAGTCGCGGTTGATGTAGTGCAATGTCCTCACGTCCCTCGATCCTCCCCGCGAACCGTCCCACGAACCGTCCAGCGATCCGCTCCGATCTAGTGCCGAACGGACGGCACCTCCGCGTTCAGCACACGTACAGCTTGACGATGATCTCGGCCTTCTTGATCGAGCAAGTAAGACGGAGAAGTAGATGAGTTCTCCGGCAGCATGACGGCACTCCGATGGTGGTGAAGGATCTACTTCTGCAGGGCTCCGCCCGAGCTCCGCAGAAATACGATCTAGAGGTAAAACTATGGGTTCTAGATCTGAGTTGCACGTGGCAAAAGTTGTCTCAAATCAGCCATAAATCACCACTATATATAGGAGGGAGGGGGAGGAGGCTTTCCTTGAGGGCCAAGCCCTCAAGTGTGCGCCGGCTAGGGAGGAGCAGGAGTTCTGCTCCAATCCTAGTCCAACTATGATTGGAAAGTGGAGTCCTTCTCTTCCTTCCCAACTTTCTTTTTTTCTTTGGTTTTTCTTTCTTGGCGCATAGGCCCTCTTGGGCTAGCCCACCATCCCACTAAGGGCTGGTGCGCCAACCCTAGGGCCTTTGAGCTTCCCCCAGGGGGGTTGCCCCCTTCCAGTGAACTTCCAGAACTGATTCATCACTCTCGGTAAAATCCCGGTGATGCCCGAAAACCTTCGGGTAAGCAAATGAAGTCATCCTATAAATCAATCTTCGTTTCCCGACCATTCCGGAAACCCTCGTGACGTCCGTGATGTCATCCGGGACTCCGAACAACATTTGGTAACCACACATATTACTCAACTATACTAAAACATCGCCGAACCTTAAGTGTGCAGACCCTGCGGGTTCGAGAACTATGTAGACATGCCCCGAGGAACTCCTCGGTCAATATCCAATAGCGGGACCTGGATGCCCATATAGGATCCTACATATTCTCCGAAGATCTAATCGGTTGAACCTCAGTGTCAAGGATTCATATAATCCCGTATGTCATTCCCTTTGTCCTTCGGTATGTTACTCGCCCGAGATTAGATCGTCGGTATCCGCATACCTATTTCAATCTCGTTACCGGCAAGTATCTTTACTCGTTCTGTAATACAAGATCCCATGACTTACACTTAGTCACATTGCTTGCAAGGCTTGTTTGTGGTGTTGTATTACCGAGTGGGCCCCGAGATACCTCTCCGTCACACGGAGTGACAAATCCCAGTCTTGATCCATACTAACTCAATGGATACCTTCGGAGATACCTGTAGAGCACCTTTATAGTCACCCAGTTACGTTTTGACGTTTGATGCACACAAGGCATTCTTCCGGTGCCTGTGAGTTATATGATCTCACGGTCATCGGAACAAATACTTGACACACACAAAACTATAACAATAAAACGGCATGATCAATATGCTACGTTCATAGTTTGGTTCTAGTCCATCACATGATTCTTCTAATGATGGGATCCACTTATCAAGCAACAACACTTTGCACATAGTCAGAAAACCATGACTATCCTTGATCAACTGGCTAGCCAACTAGATGCTTGCTAGGGACATTGTTTTGTCTATGTATCCACACATGTATCTATGTTTTCATTCAATACAATTATAGCATGGATAATAAACATTTATCTTTAAATAGGAAATGTAATAATAACTATTTATCATTGCCTCTAGGGCATATTTCCAACAGTCTCCCACTTGCACTAGAGTTAATAATCCAGTCCTCACATCGCCATGCGATTTACATTGTAATAAATCGAACACCCATACAGTTCTGGTGTTGATCATGTTTTGCCTGTGGAAGAGGTTTAGTCAGCGGGTCTGCTACATTTAGATATGTGTGCCCTTTGCAAATACTCACGTTCCTCTCCTTCGACGTAGTCGCGGATGAGGTTGAAGCGTCATTTGATGTGTCTGGTCTTCTTGTGAAACCTTGGTTCCTTTGGTAAGGCAATGGCACCAGTGTTGTCACGTAACAGAGTCAATGGATCTAGTGTGCTTGGCACAACTACAAGATCTGTCATGAACTGCTTCATCCAGACACCCTCCTTTGCTGCCTCTGAGGCAGCCATGTACTCCGCTTCACATGTAGAATCTGCTACGACGCTCTGCTTGGAACTGCACCAGCTTACCGCACCCCCATTTAGAATAAATACGTATCCGGTTTGAGACATAGAGTCATCCGGATCGGTGACAAAACTTGCGTCGGCGTAACCTTTTACAATGAGCTCTTTGTCACCTCCATACATGAGAAACATTTCCTTAGTCCTTTTCATGTACTTCAGAATATTCTTGACCACCGTCCAGTGATCCACTCCTGGATTACTCTGAAACCTACCTCCCATACTTATGGCCAAGCTGATGTCTGGTCTAGTGCACAGCATTGCATACATGATAGAACCTACGGCTGAAGCGTAGGGGACGGAACTCATTTGTTCTCTATCTTCGGCAGTTGCTGGGCACTGAGTCTTACTCAATTTTATACCTTGTAATATTGGCAAGAACCCTTTCTTGGATTGATCCATTTTGAAATTCTTCAAATCTTTATCAAGGTACGTGCTTTGTGAAAGTCCTATCAGGCGTCTCGATTTATCCCAATAGATCTTAATGCCTAGAATGTAAGCAGCTTCTCCTAGGTCCTTCATAGAGAAACTTTTATTCAAGTAATCATTTATGCTCTCCAAAATCTCCACGTTGTTTGAAATCAGCAATATGTCATCCATGTATAATATTAGAAACACCACAGAGCTCCCACTCACTTTCTTGTAAATACAAGATTCTCCAACCACTTGTATAAACCCAAATGCTTTGATCACCTCATCAAAGCGCTTATTCCAACTCCAGATGCTTGCACCAGTCCATAAATGGACCGCTGGAGCTTGCATACTTTGTTAGCATTCTTTGGATCAACAAAACCTTCGGGTTGCATCGTATACAACTCTTCCTTAAGAAAACCGTTAAGAAACGTCGTTTTGACATCCATCTGCCAGATTTCATAATCGTAAAAGGCAACTATTGCTAACATAATTCGGACGGACTTAAGCATCGCTACCGATGAGAAAGTCTCATCGTAGTTAACTCCTTGAACTTGTGAAAAACCCTTTACCACAAGTCGAGCTTTATAAACGGTCGCATTACCGTCTGCGTTCGTCTTCTTCTTATAGAACCATTTGTTCTGAATAGCCTTGCGGCCTTTAGGTAGTACTTGCAAAGTCCACACTTTGTTCTCGTACATGGACCCTATCTCGGACTTCATGGCCTCCAGCCATTTGTTGGAATCCGGGCCCACCGTTGCTTCTTCATAATTCACAGGTTCATTGTTGTCCAACAACATAATCGTTCAGACAGGATTACCGTACCACTCAGGATCAGTACGTGATCTGGTCGACCTGCGAGGTCCGATAGCAACTTGATCCGAAGTTTCATGATCATCGTCATCAACTTGCTCCTGAAACGGCACCGCAGCAACAGGGGTTTCCCATTTCCCTGCGCCACCATCTAGAGGGATTAGAGGTTCAACAACCTCATCAAGTTCTATCTTCCTCCCACTCAATTCTTTCGAGAGAAACTCCTTCTCAAGAAAAGCTCTGTTTTTAGCAACAAACACTTTGTCCTCGGATTTGAGATAGAAGGTATACCCAACTGTCTCTTTTGGGTAACCTATGAAGACACACTTTTCCGCTTTGGGTTCCAGCTTTTCAGGCTGAAGCTTTTTGACATAAGCATCACATCCCCAAACTTTAAGAAACGACAACTTTGGGCTTTTGCCATACCACAGTTTGTATGGTGTCGTCTCAACGGATTTTGATGGTGCCCTATTTAAAGTGAATGCAGCTATCGCTAATGCCTAACCCCAAAACGATAACGGAAAATCGGTAAGAGACATCATAGATCGCACCATCTCTAATAAAGTACGATTACGATGTTCGGACACACCATTATGCTGTGGTGTTCCAGGCGGTGTCAAGTGTGAAAACATTCCACATTGTCTAAAGTGAGCACCAAACTCGAAACTCAGATATTCACCGCCATGATCAGACCGTAGGAACTTGATCTTCTTGTTACGATGATTTTCAACTTCACTCTGAAATTGCTTGAATTTTTCAAACGTTTCAGACTTGTGCTTCATCAAGTACACATAACAATATCTACTCAAATTTTGAGTGAAGGTGAGAAAATAACGATATCCACCAGGCACCTCCACACTCATTGGACCGCACACGTCGGTATCTATGATTTCCAACAAGTCACTTGCACACTCCATTGTTCCGGAGAACGGAGTCTTAGTCATCTTGCCCATGAGGCATTGTTCGCACGTGTCAAGTGACTCCAAAAGTCCATACGTATGGACTTTCTTCATGCGCTTTACACCAATATGACCTAACCGGCAGTGCCACAAAAACATGGCGCTATCATTGTTAACTCTAACTCTTTTGGTCTCAATGTTATGTATATGTGTATTATCGCTATCAAGATTTAATATGAACAATCCTCTCACATTTGGTTCATGACCATAAAAGATATTACTCATAGAAATAGAACAACCATTATTCTCTGACTTCAACGAGTAACCGTCTCGCAATAAACAAGATCCAGATATAATGTTCATGCTTAACGCAGGCACTAAATAACAATTATTTAAGTTCATAACTAATCCTGATGGTAACTGAAGTGAATCTGTGCCGACGGCGATTGCATCAACCTTGGAACCATTTCCCACGCGCATCATCACTTCATCCTTCGCCAGCCTTCGCTTATTCCGCAGTTCCTGTTTCGAGTTGCAAATATGAGCAACAAAACTGGTATCAAATACCCACACACTACTACGAGAGCTGGTTAAGTACACATCAATAACATGTATATCGAATATACCTGATTTTTCCTTGGCCGCCTTGTTATCAGCCAGATACTTGGGGCAGTTGCGCTTCTAGTGACACATACCCTTGCAATAATAACAATCCGTTTCAGGCTTAGGTCCAGCTTTCGGTTTCTTCGTCGGATTGGCAACAGGCTTACCACTCTTCTTTGAATTACCCTTCTTTCCTTTGTCGTTTCTCTTGAAACTAGTGGTCTTATTCACCATCAACACTTGATGCTCTTTACGGAGTTCTAACTCTGCGACTATCAGCATCGCGAATAACTCACCCGGTGACTTCTTCATCCCTTGCATGTTATAGTTCAACACAAAGCTCTTATAGCTTGGTGGCAGTGATTGAAGAATTTTGTCAATGATAGCCTCTTGCGGGAGTTCAATCCCCAGCTCAGCTAGACGGTTTGAGTACCCAGACATTTTGAGCACATGTTCACTGACAGATGAGTTCTCCTCCATCTTGCAAGCATAGGATTTATCGGAGGTCTCATACCTCTCGATCCGGACGTTCTTCTGAAAGATAAACTTCAACTCCTAGAACATCTCAAATGCTCCATAACGATCAAAGCGACGTTGAAGTCCCGGCTCTAAGCCATACAAGACTGCACATTGAACTACTGAGTAGTCCTCCTTGCGTGCTAACCAACCGTTCTTAGCATCTTGGTCAGCCACGGCGGGTGGACATAATCCTTCTTCCCAGCTTGCAGGAGCAAGTTAAGATTACGAGCCCAGTCTACAACGTTGCTTCCATCATCTTTCAACTTAGCTTTCTCTCGGAACGTATTAAAATTCAGGGTGACTTTCACGTGAGCCATTGATCTACAACACAAATATTTCCAAAGTGGACTTAGACTATGTTCAAGATAATTAGAGTTTAACTAATCAAATTACTTGCTAAACTCCCACTCAAAAAGTACATCTGTCTAGTCATTTGAGTGGTACATGATCCAAATTCACTAACTCAAGTCCGATCATCACGTGAGTTGAGGATAGTTTCAGTGGTAAGCATCCCTATGCTAATCATATCAACTATACGATTCATGCTCGACCTTTCGGTCTCATGTGTTCCGAGGCCATGTATGCACATGCTAGGCTCATCAAGCTTAACCCGATTGTTCCGCGTGTGCAACTGTTTTGCACATGTTGTATGTGAACGTTGAGTCTATCACACGCGATCATCACGTGGTGTCTCAAAATGACGAACTATAGCAACGGTGCACAGTCGGGGAGAACATAATTTCGTGTTGAAATTTTAGTGAGAGATCACCTCATAATGCTACCGTCATTCTAAGCAAAATAAGGTGCATAAAAGGATTAACATCACATGCAATTCATAAGTGACATGAAATGGCCATCATCTTGTGCTTCTTGATCTTCATCACCAAAGCACCGACACAATCTTCTTGTCACCGGCGCCACACCATGATCTCCATCATCATGATCTCCATTGTCGCCATCGGGGTTGTCGTGCTACTTATGCTATTACTACTAAAGCTACGTCCTAGCAATATAGTAAACGCATCTATAAATACAAACGTTAGTATAAAGACAACCCTATGGCTCTTGCCGGTTGCCGTACCATCGACGTGCAAGTCGGTATTAACTATTACAACATGATCATCTCATACATCCAATATATCACATCACGTCATTGTCCATATCATATCACAAGCATACCCTGCAAAAACAAGTTAGACATCCTCTAATTGTTGTTGCATGTTTTACGTGTCTGCTATGGGTATCTAGTACATCGCATCTTACTTACGCAAAAACCACAACGGAGATGTGCAAATTGCTATTTAACCTCTCCAAGGACTGCCTCGGTCAAAACCAATTCATCTAAAGTTGAAGAAACGAACACCCGCCAGTCATCTTTATGCAACGAGGTTGCATGTCAAGCGATGAAACCAGTCTTACGTAAGCGTACGAATAATGTCGGTCCGGGCCGCTTCAATCCAACAATACCACCGAATCGAGAAAAGACTAAGGAGGGCAGCAAATCGAATATCATCGTCCACAAAACCCTTTGTGTTCTAGTCAAGATTACATCTACACATGAACCTAGCTCTGATGCCACTGTTAGGGAACGTAGCACGGGAAAAAAATTCCTAAGCGCACGAAGACCTATCATGGTGATGTCCATCTATGAGAGGAGATTTGGATATATGTACCCTTGTAGATCGCACAACAGGAGGCGTTAAGAAACGCGGTTGATGTAGTGGAACGTCCTCACGTCCCTCGATCCGCCCCGCGAACCGTCCCACGAACCGTCCGAGATCCATCCCATGATCCGCTCTGATCTAGTGCCGAACGGACGGCACCTCCGCGTTCACCACACGTATAGCTCGACGATGATCTCGGTCTTCTTGATCCAGAAAGCAAGACAGAGAAGTAGATTTGTTCTCTGGTAGCGTGACGGTGCTCCGGTGGTGGTGAAGGATCTACTCCTGCAGGGCTTTGCGCGAGCTCCGCAGAAATACAATCTAGAGGTAAAACTATGGTGTCTAGATCTGAGTTGCACGTGGAAAAAGTTGTTTCAAATCAGCCCTAAATCACCACTATATATAGGAGGGAGGGGGAGGAGGCTTGCCTTGAGGGCCAAGCCCTCAAGAGTGCGCCTGCTAGGGAGGAGGAGGAGTCCTACTCCAATCCTAGTCTAACTAGGATTGGAAAGTGGAGTCCTTCTCTTCCTTCCCACCTTTCTTTTTTTTCTTTTCTTTGGTTTTTCTTTCTTGGCGCATAGGCCCTCTTGGGCTGTCCCACGAGCCCACTAAGGGCTGGTGCGCCACCCCTAGGGCCTTTGGGCTTACCCCGGGTGGGTTGCCCCCCTCCCGGTGAATTTCCGGAACCCATTCGTCACTCCCCGTACAATCCCGGTAATGCCCGAATACCTTCCGATAACCAAATGAAATCATCCTATATATCAATCTTCGTTCTCCGAACATTCCGGAAACCCTCGTGATGTCCGTGATCTCATCCGGGACTCCGAACAACATTCGGTAACCACACATATAACTCAACTATACTAAAACATCGCCGAACCTTAAGTGTGCAGACCCTGTGGGTTCGAGAACTATGTAGACATGCCCCGAGGCACTCCTCGGTCAATATCCAATAGCGGGACCTGGATGCCCATATTGGATCCTACATATTCTCTGAAGATCTTATCGGTTGAACCTCAGTGTCAAGGATTCATATAATCCCGTATGTCATTCCCTTTGTCCTTCGGTATGTTACTTGCCCGAGATTCGATCATCGGTATCCGCATACCTATTTCAATCTCGTTACCGGCAGGTCTCTTTACTCGTTCCGTAATACAAGATCCTGTGACTTACACTTAGTCACATTGCTTTCAAGGCTTGTGTATGATGTTGTATTACCGAGTGGGCCCCGAGATACCTCTCCGTCACACGGAGTGACAAATCCCAGTCTCGATCCATACTAACTCAACGGACACCTTCGCAGATACCTGTACAGCACCTTTATAGTCACCCAGATACGTTGTGACGTTTGATGCACACAAGGAATTCCTCCGGTGCCAGTGAGTTATATGATCTCATGGTCACAGGAACAAATACTTGACACGCAGAAAACTATAGCAATAAAACGACGCGATCAATATGCCACGTTCATAGTTTGGGTCTAGTCCATCACATGATTCTACTAATGATGTCATCCAGTTATCAAGCAACAACACTTTGCACATAGTCAGAAAACCTTGACTATCCTTGATCAACTGGCTAGCCAACTAGAGGCTTGCTAGGGACATTGTTTTGTCTATGTATCCACACATGTATCTATGTTTTCATTCAATACAATTATAGCATGGATAATAAACGTTTATCTTTATACAGGAAATATAATAATGACTATTTGTCATTGCCTCTAGGGCATATTTCCAACACACTTGTCTTTTGCCAGGAAACCTTGACCATCTTTGATCAACGAGATAGTCAACTAGAGGCTCACTAGGGACAGCGTGTTGTCTATGTATCCACACATGTATTTGAGTTTCCAATCAATAAAATTCTAGCATGGATAATAAATGATTATCATGAACAAGTAACTACATTAAAAACCAATTTATTATTGCCTCTAGGGCATATTTCGAACAGTTATCATATCATGAGTAGTGAGTGCAGTTAGAGTGATAACGGTATTTTTGAAAAAAGTTGAGGATTTTGTTGCAAAGTCATCAGCTGACAGGGACTCATTGAGGACTTTGAACAAGTGTCAAATAAAATGCGTATGGAGAATTTCGAATAGACTCGGTTGAGCTTAGCATAGAGGGGAGACAAGTCCGATCACATTCACTTAGAAGAAATACCAACATGAAGACATAGCAATAAGTGAATGTTGTTGAGTACATTGAAAGCTCATTACTTAATATATAATCAATGAAGATCATCACACACAATTTTAAAGATTTTGAAAAAAATTGAAGACTTTGAAAATTTTGAGGATTTTCTTAAGAGTCTCGTATTTGAAGAATTTCCAACTTGAAGAATTTCAAAGTTTGGTGGTGGCGTGACCCACCGTATAAGAATTATGATTTTAGGTGCCGCGTATAGTTGTCGTAGGGCCCTGAGAATCAAATTCTTCATTAATTTATTCACACTTAGAGTGTTATTCTTCATTGATTGAACAAAAATGTCACCTCGTGTGTTGCGCATCTAAGTCATCAATTTTGCATAAGTGTTAGGATGTGTGCATTTTTACACTACATTCGAAGATTCTAGGATATTTAGCTCACACCGCAACTTGCAAAACCTTCTCTCATCCAAGGGCTTTGTGAAGATATCTCCTAGCTGGCCATCAGTCTTCACATGGTCGATGATGATATTGCCCTTGAGTACATGATCATGAAGAAAATGATGATGAATCTGGATGTGCTTGGTCATCGTGTGTTGTACTGGGTTGTAGATGATATTGATTGGACTCTCATTGTCACAGTAGATGGGCACATTCTTCATGTTGATGATGTAATCTCTAAGGGTTTACTTTATCCATAATAGTTGAGCACAACAAGATCCAGCAGCAATGTATTCAACTTCAGAAGTGGAGAGTGATACATAGTTCTACTTCTTTGAGGACCAACAGACGAAGGATAGTCCAAGGAAATGACATGTGCCTGAAGTTAACTTGCGATCCACACAGTCACCAGCATAATCAGAATCAGACTATCCAACGAGGTGAAGATTTGATCCCATGGGGTACCATAATCCTAGTGTTGATGTGTGAGCTAGATATCAAAGAATATGTTTCACAGCCTTATGGTGTGATTCCTTCATTTTTGTTTGGAAATGTGCACACATGCAAATACTAAGCATAATGTTTGTCCTGGATGCACATAGGTACAATAAGGTGCCAATCATAGAACGATATACCTACTGATCGAAATCTATACCATTTTCGTCAGTGCAGAGGTGGCCGTTAGTAGGCATAGGAATCTTGACGCCTTTGCATTCATGCATGCCAAATTTCTTCAGGACATCCTTGAGGTATTTCTCTTGAGAGATGAAGATGACATTGCGTTGTTGACGAACTTGCAGACCTAAGAAGAGTTTTAGCTCTCCCATCATGGACATTTGATATTCTTCACCCATTATGTACACAAGTACAACCAAAAATAATGTCATCGACATATATTTGGCACGCGAATAGTTCATTGTCATAGTATTTTTCTAAAAAGAGTAGGATCAAGTGAACCGGGTTTGAAGCCTGTCTTCATGAGGAATTCCTTCAATGTGTCATACCACGCCCGAGGGGCTTTCTTGAGGCCATAGAGTGCCTTTTTGAGTCTGGAGACTTTGTGAGGATGCTTCGGGTCTTCAAAAACATATACTTCTTCCTCATGCTAATCTTTGAGGAACGCACTTTTCACATCCATTTGATATAGAGTAATATTGTGATGGTTAGCATAAGCAAGCAATATTCGAATAGCTTCAAGTCTAGCAATATGTGCAATAGTTTCATCAAAGTCAATTCCTTCAACCTGTGTGTAGCCTTGGGCTACAAGCCGTGCCTTGTTTCCCACAACCTGACCATCCTCATCTTGCTTGTTTCGGTAGATCCACTTGGTGTCGATGATATTGTGCTTGCGAGGATCTGGTCATTTTTCCAAACTCACAAGCACCGCATAGATGGTCCTTGAGGAATTTGATAGTTTCGATGCCAATGGCATGCTTCTTCTTTGCTAGTCTGTGCAAATTCCTCATGCCTGCAAGACCAAGTCATCGATGCCTTCTAACATTTTTCTAGTAAACACGTGGCTGGTTGAGGACGTGTAGAAAAATCAACAATATACAAGTCTCCTCTCCTAAGGCCTTCGAAGACTTTGGATTTGTCGAATTCCATGATGACTACACATCTATATTTTCCAAAGATGACAATCATATCAAGATCACAAAGCATTGAGACTAACATAAGGTTAAACCCAAGGGATTCCATAAGCATAACTTTGTCCATGTGTCGATCCTTAGAGATAGCCACTTTACCAAGTCCTAATACCTTGCTTTTACCTTTATCAGTGTAAGTGATTTGCTTCAGTGGTGATGGAGTCGGTGGGATATTCATCAATAAGCATTTATCACCAGTCATGTGATTTGTACATCCACTCTCAAGAACCAAATATGTGTTCTTGGGTTGATCATCCTGCAGATGAATTAGTACAGCTTACCATCTCATATGCTTCAGATTTGAGGAATATGATATCTATTTCATGAGACTTGAATTTCATCACAAACCGTAAATTTGAGGACGAGTGAAATGTTAGATAATTTCATCATGCTTTAGCTTGCGTCCAATCAAGCAATTTCCTCAGGTCTCCAGCAAATTCTTCACATGATGACTTTCATCTGGAGACCTGACCTGCAAAAGTGATTAGTTCGGTTTCTTCACCACCCACATCTGAAGGGGTCGCAAAGAGTTGGTCGTCCTACAAGAACCATATGAGAATGGAGGCATTGAAGCCAATGCACTTCTTTTCATAGTAGAGGGGTTAGAGTACTCAAAATGAATAGGCAGAGAACTTCTTAGAGGACTTATGAACATAATGATTTGAGGAATAGTGCTCATATTCATGTCCATTGTAGTTTCCCTACATATCAGAAGCATTAGTGTGAGTACAAGCATAATTTTAACCATTTGAGGAATTTTATCCTCATGAAGACTTTGGTCCATTGATACGTCTCCAACCTATCTATAATTTTTGATGGTTTCATGCTAATATCTTGTCAAACTTTGGATGTTTTGCATGCCTTTTATTTATTTTCCGGAACTAACATATTAATTCAGTGCCAAGTGCCAGTTCCTATTTTTTCCACGTTTTTTACCCCTTTCAGAGGAGATTTTGAAACGATGTCCAAACGGAAGAAAATCTCCGAAAAGATTTTTCTGGAACGGAAGAAGATCGGGGGACTTGGGAGCCAGGCCTGAAGAGCCCCAGGGGCCCCACAAGCCCCCACCCCGAGGCCACGGGGGCCGCACCATGCAGGCTTGTGGGCCCCCTGGAGGTCCCCTGACCTAGATCTTGCGCCTATAAATTCCCAAATATTCCCAAAAAATCAGGGGAGCATCGTAATCACTTTTCCGCCGCCGCAAGCTTCTGTCTCCGCAAGATCCCATCTGGGCACGTCCTGGTGCCCTGCCAGAGGGGGGATTCAGACATGGAAGGCTTCTCCATCAACACCATGACCTCTCCGATGATGCGTGAGTAGTTCACCATAGACCTACAGGTCCATAGCTAGTAATTAGATGGCTTCTTCTCTCTCTTGGATCTTCAATACAAAGTCATCCATGATCTTCATGGAGATCTATCCGATGTAATCTTATTTTGAGGTGTGTTTGTCGAGATCCGATGAATTGTATATTTATGATCAGATTATCTATGAATCTTATTTGAGTTTCTTCTTATCTCTCTTATGCATGATTTCATATCCTTGTAATTCTCTTCGAGTTGTGGGTTTTGTTTGGCCAACTAGATCTATGATTCTTGCCATGGGAGAAGTGCTTGGTTTTGGGTTCATACCGTGTGGTGACCTCACCCAGTGACAGAAGGGGTAGCGTGGCACGTATCGTGTTGTTGCCATCAAGGGTAGAAAGATGGGGTTTTCATCATTGGTTTGAGATTATCCCTGTACATCATGTCATCTTTCTTAAAGCGTTACTATGTTCTTCATGAACTCCATACACTAGATGCATGCTGGATAGCGGTTGATGTGTGGAGTAATAGTACTAGATGCAGAAAGTATCGGTCTACTTGTCTCGGACGTGATGCCTATATGCTAGATCATTGCCTTAGATATCGTCATGACTTTGCGCGGTTCTATCAATTGCTCGAGAGTAATTTGTTCACCCACCGTAATACTTGCTATTTTGAGAGAAGCCTCTAGTGAACACTATGGCCCTCAGGGTCTACTCCACACCATATTTTAAGCCTTACACTTTTTACTTCGTTGCACTTTCCGGCTTCAGATCTCACTTTGCAAACAATCTTGAAGGGATTGACAACCCCTTTGAAGCGTTGGGTGCAAGCTTGTTTGTGTTTGCGCAGGTACTCTGGACTTGACGAGACCCTCCTTCTGGATCGATACCTTGGTTCTCAAACTGAGGGAAATACTTACTGCTCCTGTGCTGCATCACCCTTTCCTCTTCAAGGGAAAAACCAACGCAAGCCCAATCTCCGTCAACGTGTCAATTTATGGCGCTGTTGTTTGAGATGTAGCAGAAGGATTTCTGGCGCCGTTGCCGGGGAGGAAGATCAAGTCAAGAACTCATCCAAGTAGGTGTCGCAAACTCATCTCTTGCATTTACTTTGTTTGACAGTTGCCTCTCGTTTTCCTCTCCCCCACTTCACCAATTTGCCTTTTTTGTTCGCCCTTTTCGTTCGACCTTTTTCTCTCGCTTGCTTTCTGCTCGTCTGTGTGGGATAGTCTATCCGGATGGCTAGATCCACCACTTCGAATGATACTCCCGAGAGCGAAGTTCTCAATTTTAAACAAATTGAGGGAGAAAACTTAAAGGACGCTTGGTATAGGATTTTCAATGCTCAGAGTAGATCTACTCATAAGCAATCAACTACCGTCTTGCTTCGTAGTTTTTATGTGGGTATTTCTCCTTGGAATAGGTATATTCTTGACACCATCGTAGGTGCAAATTTCTTGGGTAGCCACACCGTTGATTCTTACGGAGTTGTGATAAATTTGGTAGGCTCACCGCCACTCATGGTTAATGCAACTACCTTAACTCTACAACATGTGATGCGTAGGCTGGACGCTATTGAAAATAAAGTTGCTACGATTGAACTCATTGAGAATTTGGATAAAAATATCCACAATCAGATCACTCAGTACGGATCCAAGGTGGGAATGGTTTTGAAAAATTTAAAGGAGAAGGAACCCACAGTTAGCGAAAAGCTAGGTCATGATTCCGCTAGGATTGGCAAACTAGAGGATGTTATAACCAACTTGGGTTCCGCTTTTGCCGCTGTGCAGAATACTCCCAATTTTTCCCACAATAAAATCACCAAGCCTGTCTTTGTTCCTAAAAGTAGTGGTGAATCATCTAGCAAGAAAGATGAAAACCTCAAGATGTTAAGTGATCACGCTACTTATGGGTTGAGCACAAAAGACGACGATACGTGATTCTATCGCTACTATGCCTAGCTAAGGGTGTTAAACAATAGCGCTTGTTGGGAGGCAACCCAATGAATTTATCTTTTTCTTTCTGTTTTGTTGCATCCACACTTTCATAATTCTGTTGTGATTGTGTTTTTTGTGTTTCTTTTTGTGTTTGAGCCAATCAAAACCTTTATGACTAGTCTTGGTAATGGTTGTTTGATCCTGCTGGAAAAAGACAAAAACTTTTCGCTCACGAGATAATTTTTCATTTTTATTCAGAAAGAGCTTTTGAGTGGACACTTTTTTCTTCTGATTTATATTCTTTTTCTCCATACCGTTGTAAATTTTCAGATTTTTTTAGGTACCATAAGTATACGAAGTATACAGATTGCTACATGCTGGTCTGTTTTGACAGATTCTGTTTTTGTTGAGTTGGTTGCTTGTTTTGATGAAACTATGGTTAGTATCGGGGGGTAATAGCCATGATAAAGTGAGAATACAGTATCCCATCATCAATATAGATGGAATTAAAGTTTTCTACAGTACCAAAAGAAGTGGTAGTTTGTTTTCTTGTACTAATGTTATCACAAGTTTCTGTTTAAGTTTTGTGTTGTGAAGTTTTCAAGTTTTGGGTGACGTTCTCATGGACAAAGAGATAAGGAGTAGAAAGAGCTCAAGCTTGGGGATTCCCAAGGCATCCCTAGCCACATTCAAGGACACCAAAAAGCCTAAGCTTGGGCATCCCCCGGGAAGGCATCCCCTCTTTCGTCTTCAATCCATCGGTAACATTACTTGGAGCTATATTTTTATTCACCACATGATATGTGTTTTGCTTGGAGCGTCTTGTATCTTAGGAGTCTTCTCTTTTTGTTGTGTCACAATCGTCCTTGCTGCACACCTTTTTGATAGAGAGATATATGCACTCATCGTGATTTTACTAGAATGCTCATAGTGCTTCACTTATATCTTTTGAGCTATATACTTTTGCTCTAGTGCTTCACTTATATCTTTTGAGCTAGATACTTTTGCTCTAGTGCTTCACTTATATCTTTTAAGCTAGATACGTTTGCTCTTGTGCTTCACTTATATCTCTAGAGCACGGTGGTGCGTGATTTGGTTGTTGGCTTATGCTATGAAAGTAGTCCCAAATGTGCTAGGTACCCAAAGAGGATGCAAAAACTTCCATCTTCATGTGCATTGATTAGAAAGAAAAGTTCCGATTCCTCTCAATTAATTTTGAGACATGGATTCGGTAATATTAAAAGCTATGTTATTAGGGTGTGGTGAATCTAGAAATACTTGTGTTGAAGTTAGTGATTCCCGTAGCATGCACGTATGGTGAACCGCTATGTTAGGAAGTCGGAGCATAATTGATCTATTGATTTTCATCCTTTGTGTTGAGGTCGGGATCGTGCGATGGTTTACACCTACCAACCCTTCCCCTCGGAGTATGCGTTTAGCACTTTGTTTCGATTACTAATAAAAACTTTTGCAACAAGTATGTGAGTTCTTTATGACTAATGTGAGTCCGTGGTATAGATGCACTTTCACCTTCCACCATTGCTAGCCTCTCAAGTGCCGTGCAATTCTCACCGGTGCACAAACCCACCAAATTCCTTCCTCAAAACAGCCACCATACCTACCTACTATGGCATTTTCATAGCCATTCCGAGATATATTGCCATGCAACTCCCACCGTTCCGTCTCATGACTTGTGTCGTCACTCTCATTTGCCATCGCATGATCATACTAGATCGTTGCACATCCCGGTACACTGCCGAAGGCATTTCCTATGGAGTCATCATCATTGTGATCTTTGACCTTTGAGTAACTAAAAAGTGTGATGATCATCATTATTAGAGCATTGTCCCATGTGAGGAAATAAAAAAATAAAAAAGAGAGGCCAAAGAGCCCAAAAACAAAAAAAAAAGAAAAGAAAAAAGAGGCCTAAGAGCCAAAAAATGAGAGAAAAAGAGAGAAGGGACAATGCTACTATCTTTTTCCACACTTGTGTTTCATGTTAGCACCATGTTCTTCATGATTGAGAGCTTCTTACTTTGTCACTACCATATGCTAGTGGGAATCTTTTATATAACTTGGCTTGTATATTCCAATGATGGGTTCCTCAAAATTGCCCTAGGTCTTCATGAGCAAGCAAGTTGGATGCACACCCACTAGTTTTCCTCTTGAGCTTTCACATACTTATAGCTCTAGTGCATCTCTTCTATGGAAATCCCTACTCATTCACATTGATATCTATTAATGGGCATCTTCATAGCCTATTGATACGCCGAGTCGGTGTGACCATCTCCTCCTTTTTTGTCTCACAACCACCACCACACTCTATTCCACCTATAGTGCTATATCCATGGCTCGCGCTCATGTATTACATGATAGTTATAAAAAGTTTGAGAAAGTAAGAGTGCGAAAGCAATTACTTGGCCAATTCTGGGGTTGTGCATGATTTACATTAGTTGTGTGAGGATGATGGAGCATAGCCAGACTATATGATTTTGTAGGAATAACTTTCTTTGGCCTTGTTATTTCGAAAGTTCATGATTACTTTGCTAGTTTGCTTGAAGTATTACTATTTTCATGTCAATAGCACACTATTGTTTCGAATCATACGGATCTGAACATTCATGCCACGTGAAACAAGTTGCAAAGGACAACTATGCTAGGTAGCAGTCCACATCAAAAATTCATTCTTTATCACTTCCCTACTCGAGGACGAGCGGGAGTTAAGCTTGGGGATGCTTGATACGTCTCCAACGTATCTATAACTTTTGATGGTTTCATGCGATTATCTTGTCAAACTTTGGATGTTTTGCATGCCTTTTATTTATTTTCTGGCACTAACTTATTAATTCAGTGCCAAGTGCCAGTTCCTGTTTTTCCATGTTTTTACCCCTTTCAGAGGAGATTTTGAAACGGAGTCCAAACGGAAGAAAATCCCCGAAAAGATTTTTTCTGGAACGGAAGAAGATCGAGGGACTTGGGAGGCAAGCCAGAAGAGCCCCAGAGGCCCCAACAGCCCCCACCCCGCGGCCAGGGGTCCACGCCATGCAGGCTTGTGGGCCCCCTGGAGGTCCCCTGACCTAGATCTTGCGCCTATAAATTCCCAAATATTACCAAAAAAACAAGGGAGCATCGTAATCACTTTTCCGCGTCGCAAGCTTCTGTCTCCGCAAGTTCCCATCTGGGGCACGTCTTGGTGCCCTGCCAGAGGGGGGATTCGGACACGGAAGGCTTCTCCATCAACACCATGACCTCTCCGGTGATGCGTGAGTAGTTTACCATAGACCTACGGGTCCATAGCTAGTAACTAGATGGCTTCTTCTCTCTCTTGGATCTTCAATACAAAGTTATCCATGATCTTCATGAAGATCTATCCGATGTACTCTTCTTTTGCGGTGTGTTTGTCGAGATCCGATGAATTGTGGATTTATGATCAGATTATCTATGAATCTTATTTGAGTTTCTTCTGATCTCTCTTATGCATGATTTCATATCCTTGTAATTCTCTTCGAGTTGTGGGTTTTGTTTGGCCAACTAGATCTATGATTCTTGCCATGGGAGAAGTGCTTGGTTTTTGGTTCATACCGTGCGGTGACCTCACCCAGTTACCGTGCTTGGTTGTTGCCATCAAGGGTAAAAAGATGGGGTTTTCATCATTGGTTTGAGATTATCCCTCTACATCATGTCATCTTCCTTAAAACTTTACTCTGTTCTTCATGAACTCAATACACTAGATGCATGCTGGATACCGGTCGATGTGTGGAGTAATAATAGTAGATGCAGAAATTATCGGTCTACTTGTCTTGGACGTGATGCCTATATGCTAGATCATTGCCTTAGATATCGTCATGACTTTGCACGGTTCTATCAATTGCTCGACAGTAATTTGTTCACCCATCGTAGTACTTGCTATTTTGAGAGAAGCCTCTAGTTAACACCATATTTTCAGCCTTACACTTTTTACTTCGTTGCACTTTCTGCCTTCAGATCTCACTTTGCAAACAATCTTGAAGGGATTGAAAACCCCTTTGAAGCGTTGGGTGCAAGCTTGTTTGTGTTTGCGCAGGTACTCTGGACTTGACGAGACCCTCCTTCTGGATCGATACCTTGGTTCTCAAACTGAGGGAAATACTTACTGCTCCTGTGCTGCATCACCCTTTCGTCTTCAAGGGAAAAACCAACACAATCCCAATCTCCGTCAACGTGTCAATTTCTGGCGCTATTGTTTGAGAAGTAGCATCCACCTGAAGAATTTGATCTGGGGTTCTGGTTCTTGACTGGTGGTGTCATGAGGACATTCACACGAAGAATTTCCAAGCAACTTTTGGGAACCCAAATTTTCCTCAAGGGAGGTCCATTCCTGCAGTTAGTTCCAACATATCGAGCAAATACTTCACCAGATTGATTTTTGAACAGTTTATAGTTGGAGTCAAATGACTCATCATAGGGATAGTACATTTCACATGCAAAGCCTGTTAGAGTGGATGGATCAATGGGAGGTCCTTTAGCAACAATGCATGAGGTTTTGGGGTACTGCTCAGGTTTCCAGTATGATCGATCAACATTCAGTTTCCTCTCGAAGACAATGCCCTCTTCCTCAGGTTCGTGTCTAGAATCTGCCTTTTGAGCACATCGGAAAGGGTTTGATGCCCTTTGAGACTTTTGTATATGTGTGTCACATATAATTCCTTCAATCCTGCATTTCCGTCAGTACCATTTGTGGTTTCCTCAAGTGAATAATTAGATACCACATGAATAGTCGAAGAATTTGTAGCGATATAAGCATTTGAGTTATCAGGTGAAGAATTAGCAATTTCACATTCGATGTATTTTAGTGGTACTGATGTGTTGAGCAAGCAATCAATTATTTTCCATTCGAAGATCATCATGGGAAATTTTCAACTTCTCGAGATCAAGCTACCTTTGAAGAAATTCATTTGAAAGCTTCTCATGATCAGCCAAGAGTGTTCCATAACGATCTTGTAGACTATCAAATCTAGACTGAAGACTTTGAACATCTTAAGTGAGGATTTGAGTATGATTGATTTCATCATTCAACAGATCATCGCTTCTGTCTAACAGTTTCTGAAGCTTTTCAATAGCACTTTGTTGCTTCGTGGCAATGTTGGAAAGTTTATAGTAAGTGGGTTTTGATAATCGCCAGGTTCACAGTCACTAGAATCATAGGAGGATGTGTGGTATGGTACATTTGAACCTTTTGCCATGAAGAAATAGGTTGGGGCAAAGTCATCATCATATTCATCAGTGATATTGATGTTGTCATTTTCTTCAAGGTTGAAGATCGACTTGCTGAAGAATGTGGTAGAAAGTGCCAGACTTGCCACACCAGATTCTAACTCCACTTCAGAACCTTCCTCTTCATCACATTTCTCAGATTCTTCTTCAGAGTCCATTTCCTTTCCAATGAGTGCCCGAGTTTTTCTGAAACTAGTCTTCTTGTGCGATGGGGACTTTGAAGATTTATTCTTTTTATTCGAGTCATCAAAACTTTCATCCTTGTATTTCTTCTTCCTTGATTATTTCACCCAGCGAGGACAGTCAGCAATGTAGTGACCAGATTTCTTGCATTTGTGGCAGGTTCTTTTCTTGTAGTCCTCAGATGAAGATTCTGATTTCCTCATATCTTTTCTTGAAGATTTTACGAACTGGGCACGCTTTGTGAACTTCTGGAATTTCCTCACGAGCATAGCAAGTTCTTGCCCAAGTTCTTCAGGATCACCAAGACTGCAGTCAGATTCTTCTTCAGATAAGGAAACAACCTTTGCCTTGAGTGCACGAGGTCTTGAATAGCTTGCTCCATATAGATCTCTCTTTTCTTCTAGTTGGAACTCATGAGTATTGAGTCTCTCAAGTATGTCAGCAGGATCAAGCATCTTGTAGTCTCTTCGTTCTCTGGTCAGCAGAACTAGTGTGCAAAATGATGGGTCAAGAGATCGTAGCAGTTTCTTCACAACTTCATGGTCAATGATATCTCTGGCTCCCAGAGCTTGCAATTCATTAGAGATGTCAGTGAGGCGATCAAAGGTGTCTTGGCATCTTTTATTATCAAGCCTCTTGAAACGATTGAAGAGATTACGAAGAACATTGACACGAGAGTCACACTATGTTGAGACTCCATCATTGACTTTGGACAGCCTATCCCAGATAAGCTTAGTTATGCCCAAGGCACTGACTCTGTCATACTGACCTTTTCTCAGGTGGCCATAGATGATATTGTTCTCTTGCGTGTCGAATTGCTTGAACTTCTTCACATCAGCAACATAAATAGTAGGAGTTATGGAGGGAACACCATTTTCCACAATGTACCAGAGATCATTGTCAATTGCTTTAAGATGCATTTGCATCTTGCTCTTCCAGTAGGGGAAGCCCTTCGAAGGTAGGACAACCTGCAGTAACCTTGATCATACCTGCGGTCGACATAACTAAAACTCCAGGTGATTAAACCAAAATCCCACATAACAAGAGTACCTTGCTCTGCTACCAATTGAAAGTGCGTTATATAGACTAGAGGTGGGTGAATAGGCGATTTTTACAAATTCATCACGAAGGAAATTTCTAGTGAGGAAAGTCCTCAGTCATGAACTGAGTGCAGCAGAAATAGTACTTAGTCAGAAATGCAAAAATGTCTACAGCAAAGTACTCAACGTGAATGTAGAGAATCGATTTGCACAGGACATGAATATAGGATAAGCAAGTGATGAATAACTCAGGTGAAGAATTTGCGGTGAGGAATTCATAGAAAGTCTTCAGTCAAATTCTTCAAACAGTACAGATGAAAGTCTACAACATGCAATTGAGGAAATGAAAAGAGTTGAGGAAATAGAATCTATAGCTCGATGAAGAAAGTTGTTGATGACCCAGTTCCAACTGATGTGATAGTTCTACGTATGGTTTGGAACGACTTGGTATTGAAACCAAAGGATACACATTCTCGGGATACAGAGTCCCTACCGTATTCTCCTTGAGCTAAGGACACACAGTCCTTGCCCAAGACTCATGGTAAGTCTTCAGGGAATACTTCCAAATGCTCACAAACTCGGTCATCGAGCGATCCACAATTGACTGCTGGATGCTCTAGACCATGACGCCTAACCGTCTAGAGGATGCACCGTCCTCAAAGGTAACGAGCCTCGGTTCCACACATGAATTACTTCTTCAGTGATGCTCAATCACTTGGGTTTTGGTTTGGGTTTGGGTGTTTGGGGTATTTCCTCACTTAATGATTTTCGCTCAAAGGCTTTGAGGAATTTGGGTTGCTCTAAATGACTAGTGTAAGTTTCTCTCGGAGCAGCCAACCAGCTAGTGGTTGTGGGGGCGGATATTTATAGCCTGGGAGCATCCCGACATGATTTGCCATAAATGCCCTTAATGATATGATCGTTGGGTGTGTAAGATTTGGGACAGGTGGCGCATGGCACGGCAACGGTCGGAACTTTCGAATGTTGAAGTCCTCATGCCTCTCATGTTCCTCACTTTGAGGATTTGGTAGGTGTAGGTTTGGGTTGAGCATCATGAGTAAACTCTTTCCATGGTTTTACCTCAACCCCCTTTAACAGTACGATGTTCCTATGACTCGATAATGAAGAAAATGAAACAAAAAGAGTAAATCTTCACGCTTCAAAGTCTGTAGAGTATTTTGTTCGGGACACACCAAATTCCTCATCTTCAATATCTTCAAGACAAATATCAATTTCTTCGCAATTTCTTCGCGATCAAAGTCTTCAAGGAAATACCAAAGTCTTCACCCGAAGACATACATTTTTAGGGGTTGATATTCATCGAATGACTCAAACTCCTCAGCGACTTATAGAGCATGTGTACACTTAGAAACTTATCACTCTCTTAACCTATAAGTCTTCAAACCACCAAAATCACTAAGGGACACTAGATGCACTTACAGGTGGCGATGTAGGCATCTAGAAAAGAATAAAAAGGAGTGCAACATCCCGATCGGTAAGCGTAAATAGTATATGTTGTTGAAGACTTTCTATGAGCTTCCAGAGGTGGGAATAGTGGAGGGATCTGAGAAAAAGATGAGAGCATATCTGGACATGTACAAAACACCTCTTCCATGAAAAGTGATTGCGGTGTTGAGGACTTTGGCGGACATTACTAGGAAGTCAAAGATAGAGCTTACAACATGTTTCCCGTGTGATAATGTTAGCTCATGATGCTCACATGTTGAGGTAGAGGCATCATTCGATATGGATGAGTTCTCTTTGACGAGTGGTGATCAATTTGGTTGCACTTGAGCCTCACCCTATTGCTACGAACCTTGGCGCTCTTGTGTCTGACTCAAATGATGTCTTTTGATATTACATTTGTCTTCATCCCTATCCCCATGCTCTGGTATGCTGTCTTTTCTTCTAGGTAAAGTAAAGATGAAAGGATCGATATGGTTGACTAGATGGGAGGGGTGAATAGTCAACTAACAAGTTTTAAGCTTTTCTTTAAACAAATTAGGTCTAGCAACAAATAGGTTGTCTAGATATGCAACTAGGTGAGCAACCTATATGATGCTAACTACAACAATAAGAAGAAGATAATAAATATAAGTAAAGGTAAGAAATAACCACAAGTGGAATCGATGAAGACGAGGATATGTTCTTGAAGTTACTTCCCTTTGAGGGGAAGTACGTGCTATGGCAACAGACAACAGTGCCAGAAATTGGCACGTTGACGGAGACTTGTCTTCTGCTGGTTTTTCCCTTGAAGAGGTAAGGGTGATGCAGCACAGGAGCAGTAAGTATTTCCCTCAGTTTGAGAACCAAGGTATCAATCCAGTAGGAGAATCTCGTCAAGTCCAGAGTACCTGGACGAACACAAAAGAGCTTGCACCTAGCGCTATAAAGGTGTTGTCAACCCCTTCAAGTTTGATTGCAAAGTGAGATCTGAAGGCGAAAAGTGCAACAAAGTAAAAGTGTAAGGCTGAAAATATGATGTGAAGTAGACCCGGGGGCCATAGTGTTCACTAGAGGCTTCTCTCAAAATAGCAAATACTACGGTGGGTGAACAAATTACTGTCGAGCAATTGATAGAACCGTGCAAAGTCATGACGATATATAAGGCAATGATCATACATATTGGCATCACGTCCGAGACAAGTAGACCGATACTTTCTGCATCTACTACTATTACTCCACAGATCGACCGCTATCCAGCATGCATCTAGTGTATTGAGTTCATGACGAACAGAGTAACGCCTTAAGCAAGATGACATGATGTAGAGGGATAAACTCAAACCAATGATGAAAACCCCATCTTTTTACCCTTGATGGCAACAACACGACGCGTGCCTCGCTACCCCTTCTATCACTGGGTGAGGTCACCGCACGGTATGAACCCAAAACCAAGCACTTCTCCCATTGCAAGTAAAAGTGCGTTATATCGACTAGAGGGGGGTGAATAGGAGATTTTTAGAATTTCATCACTGAGGAAATTCCTTTTGAGGAAATTCATCACTGATGACTAACTTATAGCGGAAACAGTAAAGGATCGGGAGTGCAAAGTTTCACTACTGCAGTTTTTCAGGATGAAGAATATGAAAACAGTTTGCACAGTATGCAGGCTCGCAGAAAACAGATGAGGATTAACTTGCGTGAAGAATTTGGGGTTGAGGAATTTCAGAGAAAGTCTTCAGCAAATTCTTCAAACAGAGACAGTGGAAATCATCAACACATAATCTAAGGAATATAAAGAGTTGAGGAAATAGAACCCGTTCCACAGCACAGATAGTACTTGATGACCTAGTTCCAACTGCGGTGACAGTTGTACATCTCGTTTGGAGCGGTTTGGTATTGAAACCAAAAGACATACAGTCCCGGGACACACAGTCCCTACCGTATTCTCCTTGGTCTAAGAACACACAGTCCTCGCCCAACACTCGTGGTAAGTCTTTAGGGCAGACATCCAAACCCTCACAAACTTGGTCACCCGGCGATCCACAGTTGACTGCTGGATTGCTCTAGACCATGACGCCTAACCGTTTGGAGGATGCACAGTCCTCAAAGGTAAAAGGCTTCAGTCCCACACAGGAACAAATTCTTCAGTGATGCTCAATCACTTGGTTCTCGGTTTGTGGTTTGGTGTTTGGGGTATTTCCTCACTTATGAATTACTCTCGAAGACTGAGCAATTTGGGTTGCTCTTATGACAAGTGTCAGTTTCTAACGGAGCAGCCAGCCAGCTAATGGTTGTGGGGGCGGCTATTTATATCCTGGGAGCATCCCGACATGATTTGACATTAATGCCCTTAAATAATATAACCGTTGGTGTGGATAAGACCAATGATGTGGCGTGGCTATCGAAACGGTCGGGACCCTCAACTGTGAGAGTCCTCATGTCACTCATATTCCTCACTTGAGGCTTTTGGTAGGATTAGGCTTGGGTTCAACATCATGAGGAAACTCATTCCAATGTGTTACCTCGACCCCCTTTAACAGTATGATGTTGCTATTACTCAAGTGTGAAGAAAACAAAATAGAAAGAATAAATCTTCATGCTTCAAAGTCTTCAGAATGATTTTCTTCAGGACACACCGAATTCCTCAATTTCAATATCTTCATGAGGAATATCAATTTCATCGCAAATTCTTCGCGATTCAAATCTTCAGCTTCAGACCAATTTCTTCAACCGAAGATATACATTTTTAGGGGTCGATATTCATCGAATATTTCAAACTCCTAAGCGACTTATAGATCATGTGTACACTCAAGAACACATTAGATACTTAACATATATGTCTTCAAACCACCAAAATCACTAAGGGGCACTAGATGCACTTACAATCTCCCCCTTTTTGTGGTTGATGACAATTAGGTTAAGTCTTCAACAGGGATAAAGTATGAAATGTAAATACTCATTTGAGGAATTTGAAATCAAGATTCACAGAAACTCCCCCTGAAGATGTGCATATCTTGAGGATTTTTCTTTTCACAGCAAATGCACATTGATGATTTATATCATGGAGATCTCCCCCTGAGTCTTGTAAATCATGCATACATACGACATATAGTATGAAGAAATTGAGGATGCATGATGACAAATGGTATCTGACGAATTTCAGCATGCGTGCATTAAAATTTTGAGGAATAAGCATGCGAAGAAAAACGTTCAAAAGCGTCAGAGTACCATCAGGATTAAGTTACAACTCATTACACAAACACTTCAGAAGAGCCAAGAGTTTGTAACTTAAATATAATTCATAAGCCCCAAAATATCCCGCGTGAAGACTAACTCTCAAGTTTCTCCCCCTTTGTCATCAAGTGACAAAAAGGGACAAACTGAGGACTAACGCCCGTGAAGACTTTCACTACTTGGCAGTTGATGAAGACGCGTGAGGATTCTTGGGAGCAGTCTTCTTCCTTGGACCGGTGGCAGTGTCTTGTTGTTCTTCATCAAATTCAAAAGTGCGGAATGAAGAGAAAGAACTGTCCTCAAGGTCTGGAACTGGAATTGGCCTGAATTTCTTCTTTGGTGGCCACGACCAGTCGAAGTCTCGCACAAACTCCAATTCTTCAAGTTCTGCTGGAGTCTTCAAATGAGCAAGTGTAGCACAGGTGCGATCAAAAACCTCATGAAGATAATGATGGTTAAGCTTCACAGCATTCTGCGTTTCATTGAGGGTTTTCACAATGGCGGCGAACTGGCATTTGACCCACTTGTGATTCCGATCCACCTTCTGGTGAAGACTGAGAAGAAGTTCTCTGGTATTCAGCACTCGAGGAGCAACAGGACTTGGAGGATGAGTCTCAGTGTCATCCCATGAAGAATAAGCTTCGGGCTCTCTGAAGTGGCCATCAAGGGGCCTACGGCCTTCATCAATGACAGACTTTCCTTTTCCTTCAACAGGTTCGAAAGTCTTCTTGTTGACCCTTATAGGAGGCATATAACCAACATGGTTGTTGAAATCAGCGTGATAATTGATGCCTGACCTTGTTCTGATGAATCTCATGATCCATGGAGCATATATCTTGTGGTCAAAAGGACACATTGCATTGTTGGCCAAAGTCCTCAAGAAGAAGTCATGGATGTTAATTGTAATACCATGGATGATGTTGAAGAGGATATTCTTCTTGATGCCTACGACATCTTCTTCATCATCATGGCCCTTGATTGGTGCAAGAACGCTGCAGAGGACTCTGTAAACCGTACTGGGTTCATATTTGAGCTCATGGATTGGGAAGGTTGTTCTTGGTGGTTGCCCCTTAGCCAAAGGCTTCATGAGGACTTCCATCATCTTGTTAGGCAGCTCACGTTCATCATAAAGCTTCACGGCCTGCTCTGAGGGAATTGACACTAGTAGTTCACATAGGAGCTTAATGGCAGGAGCCTTGTAGTCTGTTGTTTGCGTCATCCAGTCAAACACCCATGTGTTGATGTATGTGGGATCTCCTAATATGTGAAGACTTACATAAAATTGAAGAATGAGCTCACTGTTCCAATCACAGATATCTGAGCACATTGGGAGGAGTCCAGCTTCATGAAGGACATTGAGGACTGGAGCAAGGCATGGTATTTCTTCAAGCTCAACATCAGGAATATGCCTGTGCTGTAAAATCTTATGTCTTCCACACATCACAGAGGCATAGTAATTGAGTTGTGTCCTCGTCCAAAACTTCAGATGCCTGATGCGAGGCTTGTCATAGGGATTTTCTCCGATGAAGAACATGCGTTCTTCAAAGAAGGACTCCTTTTGAAACTTCGGTCGCTTGGAGAACTGCTGATGCTGCATGGGCTGAAGGTTTTGCTGTTGGACCTGAGGGGAGACAACTATTGTAGACTCTGGGTTGAGAACGACGAAGGCATTGTCTGGGTCTGGTGCATTTTCCTCAGCATGGTCCTCAGGGTGAGGAATTCCATCAGCTTGAGCTTCAGGCTGAGGAACATGCTCTGGTTGCACTTCAGGCTAAGGAATGGGGTCTGGTTGAGCTTCAGGCTGAGGAATGTCGTCAACTGGAGCATCCTGTTGAGGGTTTTGCTCTAGAGGAGGAATAGGTTCATCCTGAGCCTTAGCTTGAGAATCTTTCTCAAGAGGAGGAGGAGTTGGGTCAGTCTGATTCTCAGGTTGAGGATTTTGCTCAGGACTGCGACTTTCATCAGCTTGAGGATTTTCACTTTGTTCTTCCTCAGCTTGCTTGGTGACAGAGCCAGATTCATCAGCTGGTGCAGCTGATCCTTGTGCAGTTTCTTCATGAGGAATGGAAGGCTGAGGATTGTCGTCAATGCGAATTTCCTCATCAGTGTGTTCCTCAGTTTCGGCATTCTTCATTTGCTCATCTGCCCCTTGCTCCTGGTCTTCGCTTGCGAAGGGAATCATCTCATATGATGGAGCGCTATTAAGAGGCACAGGATCCAGTGGAGCATTTTCGTCAAGTTCTTTGAGGCGCTTGGCCTCAGTGTGTTCTTCTGCTGATGAAGCTTTTCTCTTCTTGGCTTCCTTTTCAGCAGCCCTTGTCTTTTTCACGTCTGATGCAGACGGAGTCATTTTCTTCACCTTTGAAGCTTTTGGTGAAGGTGTTTTCTTAGCAGAGACAGTTTTAACAGCTGGCTTTAAGGAACCAGCTGGAGCAGAGTCATCAGCTGGCTTCGAAGCAGCAGCTGGAGCAGAATCATCAGCTGGCTTTGAAGCAGCAGCTGGAGCAGAGTCATCAGTTGGCTTTGAAGCAGCAGCTGGAGCAGGGTCAGTCTCACCAGCTGTAGCAGATTCATCAGCTGGATTTTCCGTGGTGATTTTCTCAATTGCGAGTTCATCCACGCGGCTTCCTTGCGGGTTTCCTCAGCATGAGCAGTTTCATCAGCTGGTTCTTCAATCAGAGGCTGAGGAGTTGGAACTAGAGGGGCATCCTTCTTGTTGTAGTTGTCAACAGCTTCATTGGCAAGTTTGATGAAACTGCTTTTGAGACTTTGATGGTCAGAAAGCTTGGAGTACTTAGCTGTCAAAGTCTTCAACTTAGCTTGTGTTGACACAAGGACATGAGGCATCAGGTTGAGGAGATTCTGCCTGAGGAATTTCTCCTTTTTGAGCTTGGCAACCTTGGCCTGTTTTTGGCTTGCTGCTCCTTCCACTTGGCCTCGTTGATGAATGTGGCCACCATGTGGCTGATGCCTGGGGAAGTTTCAAATCATCAAGTGGAGTGTTGGGGTCCTCATACCAGATGTTGATGTAGTCGAGCAGGACTTTTGGGTCCATGGCCAGAGGAATGGAGCTGCTAGAAGCTTGAGATACCCTCTCTTGCTTGTTTCTGATCATGGCTTGCAGAGTGTCATCATCAAATTCATCACTATCTTCTGATGCAGAAGGGACTTTGATGATTTTGCTTGGGCATGGTCTTGTTCCTCTCCCAGCAGTCACCTTAGTCTTCACAGGAGTTGGTGAAGACTTGGTCTCCAAGCTTGTTGCAGATGGGATTGAGGAGCTGGAGACAGCGAGCAGTGGCTTCACTACCGGCTTCTGTTCAGGCTTTGAAGCCTGTGGTGGTGCTGAAGGTTTTGGTGCTGAGGGTTTTGGTGCTGATGCTGGAGCTGTTTTCTCTTGAGGCTTTGAAGCCTTTGGTTTTGATCGCACAGACTTCAGTTGAGGAATTGTCGTACCAGAAGTCTCAGCAACAGAGGAAGTAGCGGCAGTTGAAGCAGCAACAGATTCTTCATTGAACTTCCTCACAGCAGCCTCTGCCTGCTTCTTGAGCTTTGACAAGTGTTTTGCCTTTTCCTCAGGATAGTCATCAATTGTTTTGAGGCTTGAGGGGTCTGCTGCTTGATAATCCTCAAGTGGAGCCCATTTGACAGGAGGCTTCAGAGCGAATTTCTTTGCATATTTGGGACTGACAAATCTGTACTCCTTCGAGTCCTTAGCCCATCGGCGTTCTATCTTCTGAAGCCTGATTTTTCTCTTGGGCATAGTTTCGTTTTCATCAAGAGTGCAGTAATCCAGGTATATATCCTCAGGGATATTTGCGGCAGTGTTCTGCTCAAGTTTCTTGGCTCCCTTTTGCTTCCAATCATCCTCCATTTTCTTCAGCTGAGGTTTTTTACTGATGAGATTGAACTCTTGAGGATTCTGATGAGACTTGAAGATTTTCTTCAAGAAATGTTGCAAATGAGTTAATTTGATGAGAACCGAGAGATTCATCAGTTGACATGCGTGTACCTGTGAACAAAGTATAGTTGCGAGGAATTTGGAGAGGTCATATGTGTTCTCAGATTTGAAGAAAATGAAAAAATTTGACAGTTGAGGAATTTGACCAGTGGTTGAGGAATTTGCCTAAGCATAATATTCTTGGGTTCCAAAGTTGTACAGATCCAAAAATTCACACAACTGAGGAATCTCGTGAAAATATTAGATGCTTAGTGAAGTTCATCAATAGTTTGGTGATAGGCAGTGTTTGAGGAAAAGTAACGGATGGATTATTGAGGAAAAACAGATTTCACATCTCAGAGGTAAAATAGTAGATCAAACTTGTAGTTAAAATAGGGTTTTTATTTACCCTAGATGGCGCGCACGAAGAACAGAGAAGAGTATCAGTAGAAGCTCTTTCGGTGCGTGTCCAATGCGCCCTAACTCGACAGCAGAGGACGGCTACGGTGGTGGCGAACGATGATGGTCTGACTCCGGCGTGGTTTCGGCGACAGAAAAGTCGAGGTAGTGAAGCTCTTCTTCACCGGCATCGAGACTTCCAGCGGTGGTGCTAGGGTTTGGAGCTTTGCTGTAGCAGGACGGCGATGGAGCGAAGAAGATTTTACCGAGGGAGATGGGGACATATTTATAGCCAGGCGGTAACTGTTGGCGCGAGGAAATCGGACCAAATAGCCCTTGTCTCTACGTCTCTGCATGACACCTGTAGCTCACGAGAGAAGCGGTGGAGATCATGCAGATCGTGGTTATCCGAACGAGGAAAGTGGGGTTCAGTTACTGTGCATAAAAAACATTTTTGAAGATTTGAGGATTTTGTTACAAAATCATCAGCTCACAAGGACGCAATGAGGATTTTGAACAAATTTTCAAGTAGAACGCATATGAAGAGTTGAATAGACTGGGTGAGAGTAGCATAGAGAGAAAGTAGGGTCCGATCACATTCACTTAGATGAAATATCAGATTGAAGAAATGGCTATAAGTGAATGTTGTTGAGGACTTGAAATCACAGTCTATCTAGGTAAACGAAAATCATCAAGTGTTTTTGAAGATTTGAATGACTTTTGGATTTTTTGATAAAGCGTCATGATGATGAATTTCAGTTTTGAAGAAAATCAAATTTTGAAGAAATGAAACTTTTAAGAAATTCAACTTGAGGAATTTCACGTTGGGTGGTGGCGTGACCCACCATATAAGAATGTTGATTACAGACACCGCGTACAATTGTCATAGGGCCCTGAGAATCAATTTCTTCGTTGATTTCCTCACACTTTGAGTGATCTTCTTAATTAGTTGAAGAAAATCGATTCATCATGTGTTGCACACCTAAGTCATCAATTTTGCATAAGTGTTAGGATGTGTGCATGTTTCTACAAAACATTTGAAGATTCTAAGATATTTAGCTCACACCGCAACTTGCAAAACCTTTTCTCATCCAAGGGCTTAGTGAAGATATCTGCCAGCTGATCATCAGTCTTCACATGGTCGATGAGGATATTGCCCTTGAGGACATGGTCCCGAAGAAAATGATGACGAATTTGGATGTGCTTGGTCTTCGAGTGTTGTACTGGGTTGTATGCAATCTTGATTGCACTCTCATTGTCGCAGTAGAGAGGCACATTCTTCATGTTGATGTCGTAGTCCTTGAGGGTTTGCTTCATCCATAGTAATTGAGCACAGCACGAACCAGCAGCAATGTACTCATCTTCGGCAGTTTAGAATGATACGCAGTTCTGCTTCTTTGAGGACCATCAGACTAGTGATCTTCCGAGAAAATGGCATGTGCCAGATGTTGACTTGCGATCCACACGGTCACCAGCATAGTCAAAATCAGAATACCCTACCAGATGAAGATTTGAGATCTTGGGGTACCATAATCCTAGTGTTGGTGTGTGAGCTAAGTATCGAAGAATATGCTTCACAACCTTATGGTGTGATTCCTTCGGTTTTGCTTGAAAACATGCACACATGCAAACACTAAGCATTATATCTGGCCTACATGCACATAAATACAATAAAGAGCCAATCATAGAGCGATATACCTGCTGATCGAATTCTTTACCATTTTCGTCAGTGCAGAGGTGGCTGTTGGTAGGCATTGGAGTCTTGGCACCTTTGCATTCATGCATGTCGAATTTCCTCACAACATCCTGGAGGTATTTCTCCTGTGATATGAAGATTCCATTGCGTTGTTGACGAATTTGAAGACCTAAGAAGAATTTCAGCTCCCCCATCATAGACATTTGATATTCTTCACTCATCATGTAAGCAAATTCATCACTGTATCGTTTGTCAGTACAGCCAAATATAATGTCATCGACATATATCTGGCACCCAAATAGCTCATTATCATAAGATTTAGTGAAAAGAGTGGGATCGAGTGAACCAGGTTTGAAGCCTTTCTTCATGAGGAATTCCTTCAATGTATCATACCATGCCCGAGGGGCTTGCTTGAGACCATAGAGCACCTTTTTGAGTCTGAAGACTTTGTGTGGATTCTTTGGATCCTCAAAAGCTGGGGGCTGAGCAACATATACTTCTTCCTCAAGCATACCATTGAGGAATGCACTTTTCACATTCATTTGATATAAGATGATGTTATGATGATTAGCATAAGCAAGTAGTATTCAAATAGCTTCAAGTCTAGCGACAGGTGCAAAAGTTTCATCGAAATCTATTCCTTCAACCTGTGTGTAGCCTTGGGCTACAAGTCGTGCCTTATTCCTCACCACTTGACCATCCTCATCTTGCTTGTTTCGGAAAAACCACTTGGTTCCGATGATATTTTGCTTGCGAGGATCTGGTCGTTTGACGAGCTCCCATACCTCATTCAGCTTGAATTGAAGGAGTTCGTCTTGCATAGCTTGGATCCACTCCGGTTCCAGGAAATCCTCAGCAACTTTTGAAGGTTCTGTGATAGATACAAAGGAAAAATGCCCACAAAGTTAACTAAGTGTGAAGCTTTTGAGCGAGTGAGAGGACCTGGCGCGTTGATGTCATTGAGGATTTTGTCAAGTTCTACTTCATTTGCAATCCTCGGATGAGCTGGTTGAGGATTTCGTCTGGGCTGAGGAATTGGTTCTGGAGCAATTTCCTCAGGAGCATCTTCTTGATTTTCATCAGTGATGGGAATGGTTTGTTCATCAATTTCCTTAGTGGGAACAATGTCTTCAGTAGCTTTGAGCTTTATTGCTTCCTCAGGAAACAGCTTATCTGGATCAGAAGGCAATTGCTCTCTTTGCGAGCCATTGGTTTCATCGAACCGCACATCTACAGTCTCAACAACTTTGTTGTGATAGTTGTTGAAGACTCTGTAGGTGTGTGAGTCCTTTCCATAACCGAGCATAACACCCTCATGTGCCTTAGGTACGAACTTTGAGCTATGGTGAGGATCTCTAATCCAACATTTTGTACCGAAGACTTTGAAATAATTTACATTGGGTTTCTTTTCAGTGAGGAGTTCATATGAGGTTTTCTTGAGGAATTTGTGAAGATATACCCTGTTGATGATATGGCATGCAGTGTTGATTGCTTCAAGCCAAAAGCGATGAGGAGTCTGATATTCTTCAAGCATGGATCTTGCCATCTCTACCAGAGTCATGTTCTTCCTTTCAATGACACCATTCTATTGAGGAGTATAAGGAGTAGATAATTCGTGAGTAATACCAAGTTCATCAAGATAATTGTCAAGACCAGTGTTTTTGAACTTTGTTCCATTATCACTCCTGATATGTTTGATCTTGATACCGAAGTTCGTCGAGGCCCTTGAAGAAAATCAATTGAAGAATTCCTGCACTTCAGTTTTATATAAGATGATATGCACCCATGTATATCTGGAATAATCATCAACTATGACAAAGCCATATAAAGATGTTGCATTTGTTAGTGTGGCATAATGAGTAGGTCCAAATAGATCCATGTGAAGCAATTCAAATGGACGAGTAGTGGTCATGATAGTCTTTGAGAGATGCTTGGATCTGGTCATTTTCCCAGATTCACATGCACCGCAGAGATGATCCTTGAGGAATTTGACTGATTCGATGCCGATGACATGCTTCTTCATCGCGAGAGTGCAAATTCCTCATGCCTGCATGACCGAGTCTTCAATGCCACAGCCACCCTTCTGAGGTTTTTGCTAGTAAGCAAGTGGCTGGTTGAGGACATGTAGAGAAATCAACAATGTCAAAATCCCCTCTTCTGACACCTTCGAAGACTTTGGATCTGTCAGATTCCATGATGACTACGCATCTATATCTACCAAAGATAACAATCATATCAAGATCACAAAGCATCGAGACTGACATGAGGTTAAATCCAAGGGATTCAACAAGCATCACTTTGTCCATGTGCCTATCCTTGGAAATAGCCACTTTGCCAAGTCCCAATACCTTGCTTTTACCTTTGTGAGCATATGTGATTTGCTTCACACGTGATGAAGTTAGTGGTATATTCATCAGCAAGCTTTTATCACCAGTCATGTGATGTGTGCAGCCACTATCAAGAACCCACTCACTACTCTTGGGTTTGTCATCCTGCAGATGAATTAGTACAGCGTACCATCTCATATGCTTCAGACTTGAAGAATATGATATCAATTTCATCAGATAGGAATTTCATCATAACAGAATTATAAGGATGTGTGAAATATTTCTATTTCATTAATATTAGCTTGCGTCCTATCAAGCATTTCCTCAAGTCTCCAGCAAATTCTTCAGATGATGATTTTCATCTGGAGACCTGACCTGCAGAAGTGATTAGTTCAATTTCTTCACCACCCACATCTGAAGGGGTGGTAAAGCATTCATCATCCTACGAGCACCATATGAGAAAGGGGGCATTGAAGCTAATGCACTTCTCTTAACAGTAGGGGGGTTAAAGTACTTATATGAATATGCAGAGAACTGGTTTGAGGATTTATGAACATAATGATTTGAAGAATAACACTCATATTCATATTCCTTGTAGTTATCCTGCACGTTAGAAACATTAGCACGGGTACGAGCATAGTTTTGACTAGTTGAGGATTTTGATCCTCTTGAAGACTTTGGTCCTCCTGAGGAATTTGATCTGGGGTTCAGATTCTTCATCAGTGGTGTCATGAGGACATTCACCTGAAGATTTTCAAGACAACTTTTGGGAACCCAGATTTTCCTCAGGGGAGGGCAATTCCTGCAGTTAGTTCCAACATATCGAGCAAATACTTCACCAGCTTGATTTTTGAACAATTTATAGTTGGAGTCAAATGACTCATCTGAGGAATAGGATTATTCAAATGAAAATCCAGTTAGATTGGATGGATCAAAAGGAGGCCCAATAGCAGCAACCCATGAGGTTTTGGGATACTGCTCAGGTTTCCAATAAGATCCATCAGCATTCAATTTCCTCTCAAAGGCAATTCCTTCTTTCCTCGGGTTCCTGTTCAAGGTCTGTTTTTTGACCACATCACAAAGGGTTTGATGTCCTTTGAGACTTTTGTATATGCCTGTCACATACAAATCCTTCAGCCCTACATTTTCATCAGTGACATTTGTGTTTTCCTCAAGTGAGGAATTTGACACTACAGGAGCAGTTGAAGAATTTGTAGTAATTGAAGCATTTGATGATTCTGGTGAATAATTAGCAGATTCACGTTCAATGCATTTAAGACAGGGAGGAAAGAATTCAGCTTGAGCAGCGCTGATCTATTGATCTAGTAATGAATCATTTTCCATACAAAGATCATCATGAGAAATCCTCAACTTCTCTAGATCAAGCTTCCTTTGAAGAAATTCATAGGAAAGTTTCTCATGATCAGCGAGGAGTGTATCATGACGATCTTGAAGATTATCAAATCTAGACTGAAGACTTTTCACATCTTAGGTGAGGATTTGGGTAAGATTCATTTCATCATTCAACAGATCATCGGTTCTATCTAGCAGTTTTTGAAGCTTTTCCAGGGCAGTTTGTTGTTTAGTGGCAATGATAGAAAGTTTACTGTAACTGGGTTTTTTATAATCATCAGGTTCAGAGTCACTTGAATCAGAGGAGGAAGCATCATTCGGTACCTTTGAACCTTTTCCCGTGAAGCAATAGGTTGGAGCGAAATCATCAGCATAGTCATCAGTGTGGATGGTGTTATCATTTTCTTCAAGGTTGAAGATTGACTTGCTAACGAATGTGGTTGCAAGTGCAAGACTAGCTTGTCCGGATTCTGAGTCTTCATCAGAACACTCCTCTTCACCACATTCCTCTGATTCTGCCTTGGAATCCATTTCCTTGCCAATAAGTGCCCGAGCCTTTCTGAAACTAGTCTTCTTATGCGATGAGGACTTTGGAGCTGAGGATTTTGAAGATTTCTTCTTTTTCTTTGAGTCATCAGAACTGTCATCCTTGTATTTCTTCTTCTTTGATTCCTTTCCCCAACGAGTTCAATCAGCAATGTAGTGACCTGATTTCTTGCATTTGTGGCAGGTTCTTTTCTTGTAGTCCTCAGATGAAGATTATGATTTCCTCACATCTCTTCTTGAAGATTTACCGAACTGGCCACATCGTGCAAACCTCTGGAATTTCCTCACGAGCATTGCAAGCTCCTGTCCAAATTCTTCAGGATCACCAATGCTATCATCCGAGTCTTCTTCTTCAGATGAGGAAATTTCTCTAGCCTTCAGTGCAAGTGGTCTAGAATTGCTTGGTCCATATAGATCTCTCTTTTCTTCTTGTTAGAATTCATGAGTATTGAGTCTTTCGAGTATATCAGCTGGCTCAAGCATCTTGTAGTCTGGTCTTTCTTGAATAATCAGAACTAAAGTATCAAATGAAGAATCCAAAGATCTTAGCAGTTTCTTCACAACTTCGTGATCAATGATGTCTCGAGCACCCAGTGCTTCCAGTTCATTTGATATATCAGTGAGGCGATCAAAGGTATCTTGGCAGCTTTCATTGTCAAACCTCTTGAAGCGATTGAAGAGATTGCGAAGAACACCAACACGAGAATCACGCTGGGTTGATACTCCTTCATTAACTCTGGACAGTCTTTGCCAGATAAGTTTTGCTGAGCCCAAAGCACTCACTCTGCCATATTGGCCTTTGCTCAGATGGCCACATATTATATTCTTCACTTGAGAATCAAGTTGCTTGAATTTCTTCATATCAGCAGCAGAGATGATGGGGACGCCATGTTCCACAATATACCAAAGATCATTATCAATAGCTTGTAGATGCATCTGCATCTTAGTCTTCCAGAAGGGAAAGTCCTTTCCTTCGAAAGTAGAACATGCTGCAGTAACCGTAATCATGCCTGTAGTTGACATATCTAAAACTCCAGGTGGTTACATCAAAATCACACAGAACAAGGGAGTACCTTGCTCTAATACCAATTGCAAGTGCGTTATATCGACTAGAGGGGGGTGAATAGGAGATTTTTAGAGTTTCATCACTGAGGAAATTCCTTTTGAGGAAATTCCTCACTAATGACTAACTTACAGCGGAAACAGTAAAGGATCAGGAGTGCAAAGTTTCACTACAGCAGTTTTTCAGGATGAAGAATATGAAAACAGTTTGCACAGTATGCAGGCACGCAGAAAACAGATGAGGATTAACTTGCGTGAAGAATTTGGGGTTGAGGAATTTCAGAGAAAGTCTTCAGCAGATTCTTCAAAAAGTGACAGTGGAAATCATCAACACATAATCTGAGGAATATAAAGAGTTGAGGAAATAGAACCCGTTCCATAGCGAAGACAGTAGTTGATGACCCAGTTCCAACTGTTGTGACAGTTGTACATCTGGTTTGGAGCGGCTTGGTATTGAAACCAAAAGACACACAGTCCTGGGACACACAGTCCCTACCGTATTCTCCTTGGGCTAAGAACACACAGTCCTCGCCCAACACTCGTGGTAAGTCTTCAGGGCAGACTTCCAAACCCTCACAAACTTGGTCACCTGGCGATCCACAATTGACTGCTGGATTGCTCTAGACCATGACGCCTAACCGTCTTTGAGGATGCACAGTCCTCAAAGGTAAAAGGCTTCAGTCCCACACAGGAACAACTTGTTCAGTGATGCTCAATCACTTGGTTCTCGGTTTGTGGTTTGGTGTTTGGGTTATTTCCTCACTGATGAATTACTCTCGAATACTCTGAGGAATTTGGGTTGCTCTTCTGACAAGTGTCAATTTCTAACGGAGCAGCCAGCCAGCTAATGGTTGTGGGGGCGGCTATTTATAGCCTGTGAGCATCCCGACATGATTTGACATTAATGCACTTAAATAATATGACTGTTGGTGTGGACAAGACGAATGATGTGGCGTGGCTATCGAAACGGTCGGCACCCTCAACTGTGAGAGTCCTTATGTCACTCATATTCCTCATTTGAGGCTTTTGGTAGGATTAGGCTGGGGTTGAGCATTATGAGGAAATTCATTCCAATGTGTTACCTCGACCCCCTTTAACAGTACGGTGTTCCTATTACTCAAGTGTGAAGAAAATAAAACAGAAAGAATAAATCTTCATGCTTCAAAGTCTTCAGAATGATTTTCTTCAGGACACACCGAATTCCTCAATTTCAATATCTTCATGAGGAATATCAATTTCATCGCAAATTCTTCGCGATTCAAATCTTCAGCTTCAGACCAATTTCTTCAACCGAAGATATACATTTTTAGGGGTCGATATTCATTGAATATTTCAAACTCCTCAGCGACTTATAGATCATGTGTACACTCAAGAACACATTAGATACTTAACCTATAAGTCTTCAAACCACCAAAATCACTAAGGGGCACTAGATGCACTTACAGCAAGAATCATAGATCAAGCTGGCCAAACAAACCCCACAACTCGAAGAGAATTACAAGGATATGAAATCATGCATAAGAGAGATCATAAGAAAGTCAAATAAGATTCATAGATTATCTGATCATAAATCCACAATTCATCGGATCTCGACAAACACACCGCAAAAGAAGATTACATCGTATAGATCTCCATGAAGATCATGGAGAACTTTGTATTGAAGATCCAAGAGAAAGAAGAAGCCATCTTGCTACTAGCTATGGACTCGTAGGTCTTTGGTAAACTACTCACGCATCATCGGAGAGGTCATGGTGTTGATGAAGAAGCCCTCCGTACCCGAATCCCCCCTCTGGTAGGGCACCAGAACGTGCCCCAGATGGGAACTTGCGGAGACAGAAGCTTGCCGCGCGGAAAAGTACTTTCGATGATCTCCTGATTTTTTCTGGGATTTTAGGGAATATATAGGCGAAAGACCTAGGGCAGAGGTGGCTCAGGGAGCCCACAAGCCTGGGAGGCGCGGGCCCCCCTGGCCACGGCTAGGGGGCTTGTGGGGTCCCTGTTGGCCACCTGCCTTGGTTCTCAAGCTTCCCGTTCTTCTTCTATTTTGGAAAAAATCTTTTTGGAGGTTTCGTTCCGTTTGGACTCCGCTTAAAATCCTCCTCTGAAAGGGATCAAAAACAAGGAAAAAACAGGAACTGGCACTTGGCACTGAGTTAATAAGTTAGACCCAAAAAGATATAAAAGGCATACAAAACATCCAAAGTTTGACAGGATAATAGCATGAAACCATAAAAAATTATAGATACGTTGGAGACGTATCAAGCATCCCCAAGCTTAACTCCTGCTCGAACTCGAGTAGGGAAGTGATAAAGACTGAATTTTTGATGTGGAATGCTACCTAGCATAGTTGTCCTTTGCAACTTCTTTCATTTGACATGAATGTTCATATCCGTAAGATTCAAAACAATAGTTTGCTATTGACATCCAAACAATAATACTTCAACCAAACTAGCAAGGTAATCATGAACTTTCGAAATAACAAGGCCAAAGAAAGTTATCCCTACAAAATCATATAGTCTGGCTATGCTCCATCATCCTCACACAACTAGTTTAAATCATGCACAACCCCGATATTGGCCAAGTAGTTGTTTTCGCACTCTTACTTTCTCAAACCTTTTACAACTATCACGCAATACATGAGCGTGAGCCATGGATATAGCACTATAGGTGCGATAGAGTGTGGTGGTGGTTGTGAGACAAAAAAGGAGGAGATGGTCACATTGACTCGGCATATCAAAAGGCTATGGAGATGCCCATTAATAGATATCAATGTGAATGAGTAGGCATTTCCATACAAAGGATGCACTAGAGCTATAAGTATGTGAAAGCTCAAAAGGAGAACTAGTGGGTGTGCATCCAACTTGCTTGCTCACAAAGACCTAGGGCAATTTTGAGGAAGCCCATCATTGGAATATACAAGCCAAGTTATATAATGAAGATTCCCACTAGCATATGGTGTTGACGAAATGAGAGGCTCTCAATCATGAAGAACATGGTGCTATTATGAAGCACACAAGTGTCGAAAAAGATAGTAGCGTTGTCCCTTCTCTCTTTTTCTCTCTTTTTTCATTTATTTTTATTTGGGCTCTTGGGCCTCTTTTTATCCCTTTTTTTATTTGGGCTCTTTGGCCTCTTCTCTTTCTTTTTTCCTCACATGGGACAATGCTCTAATAATGATGATCATCACACTTTTATTTACTCACAGCTCAAAGCTCAGAACGATGATGACTCTATAGGAAATGCCTATGGCAATGTACCGGGATGTGCAACGATCTAGCTTGGGTATGACGTTAAAACATCTCGCTAGCTATCTTACGATCATGCAATGGCAATATGAGAGTGACGGCACAAGTCATGAGACGGAACAGTGGGAGTTGCATGGAAATATATCTTGGAATGGCTATGAAAATGCCATAGTAGGTAGGTATGGTGGCTATTTTGAGGAAGGCATATGGTGGGTTTGTGTACTAGGAAATACCTGAAAGTCTTATTGCACACGATTAGTCCACAAAAGTGTCGTCATAAATCACCAAAATTACAGGGGTAGAAATATGCCCTTACAATCTCCCCCTTTTTGGTGGAATCATGATAACACGGGATTTGCATAGAGGATAGAACTTGAGATAGAGTGCAACCCCACAGTCTACAAAATATAGGCAAGCTCCCCCTAAGTGTGTGCACTATTTAGGTATGCTTTTCGAATGCAAAGGGCACACACTAGGATCAACACTCCCCCTATATTTTATAGACATGCACTACTTGCATATATGAAACAACTGAGATTAATATAGGTGTAAGAATTGAAGTGAGCATGATCATAAGGACACAATTTAAGCATCTCACCAAATTAAAGACATATGATAAAACTAAGGTAGCATATGTCTCACACCATATGACATAGCCTCACACGAGTCTCACACATATTAAAAACACAAACCAACATAAGTTCCACAACACACGACTTAGCCTTCTAAGCAAAGCAAACGATAGACGAGATCACGAGTCAGAAAAAAAATGAGCAATGAAAGAGCAATCGTGATACGCAAATCCCAACACTCTCCCCCTCTGGCAGCAAGACGCCAAACACGGTAGAGAAGATGCATCAGTACTCAGCAGACTTAGAGCTATGTTGAACGGTGCCCGGAGCAGCAGGAGAGCCAGGTAACTCGGCATCAGAATCCCATGGCCAGTGGTGAGCAATCCACGTGTCCTCATCAATGAGCGTATCCTCAGAACCACTCTCAATAGTTATACCAACATGACTCCCAAGGGCCTTGTGACGACTGATAGCCGCCTTGTCGGCTGCGTGAGTCTGGTACACACCCTGAGCCTGCATACTGAAAAGATTTTTCATCTTCTCCTTAAGCTTCTGATCCCAAGAAGGTTCACCAATGGTGGGCGCAGCAGGGGAAGCAGTGTCCGCGTCAGCCATAAAGTCCTCATCAGCCGCATCATCAGCAGAATCTTCATCCATGTCTTCAGGCAAATCTTGTTCAGGTGCACTGTGAGTAGCCCACTTGTGCTTCTGCCTAAGCTGCACAACCTTATGAAAAACCAAGTCCCCAGCTTCAAACAAGTCATCTGGAAAGGTTGCGTCCCAAGTCTTCTCAATTTGATGTACCCGAAAGGGTCCATATATGGGGCACTTACACTCATACACCGCAGAACGGAGCTCGTACCATAGGACATGAGAGATATCCAGAGGTTGTACCTGACTCTTGAACTTGTGCTGCTCACAGAACAAAAGCATGTCGACCAAATAGGAGTGGACCTGATCCAGATTTCCAACACGGGGAATAAGGTGGCGCGAAAGATGCGGTGCACGATATCTAAGAAGGGTTCCAGCATCCAAGTGGACTTGCGTGTAGTAGTGGAGATCTTCTCATGGCAGAACTTGTACATGGCTTGCTTGTGGCTAGTGGTACGTCTCCAACGTATCTATAATTTTTGATGGTTCCATGCTATTATTTTGTCAACTTTGGATGTTTTATATGCATGAATATGCTATTTTATATCTTTTTTGGGACTAACCTATTAACTCAGTGCCAAGTGCCACTTTTCTGTTTTTTCTGTGTTTTTGGCCCATTTTCAGACGGAGTCCAAATGGAATGAAACTCTATGATGATTTTTTTGGACCAAAAGAGACCCCCCCAAGCTTTGGGAGAAGGCCAGATGGGCCACGAGGGAGTCACAAGCCCTCACTCCGTCACCCCCCCCCCCCCGGTGGTGGCGCGCAGGCTTGTGACCTCCTCGTGGGCCCAACTGACGCAATTCCACCGCCATAAATTCCTATAAATTCAGAAACCCCCAGAAAGAAACCTAGATCGGGAGTTCTGCCGCCGCAAGCCTTTGTAGCCACAAAAAACCAATCTGGAGCCCGTTCTGGCACCCTGCCGGAGGGGGGATCCATCTCCGGTGGCCATCTTCATCATCCCGGCGATCTTCATGACAAGGAGGGAGTAGTTCTCCCTCGGGGCTGAGGGTATGTACCAGTAGCTATGTGTTTGATCTCTCTCTCTCTCGTGTTCTTGAGATGTCTTGATCTTGATGTACCGTGGACTTTGCTACTATAGTTGGATCTTATGATGTTCTTCCCCCTCTCCCTTCTTGTAATGAATTGAGTTTCCCCTTTGGAGTTATCTTATCGGACTGAGTCTTTGAGAACACTTGATGTATGTCTTGCACGTGTCTATCTGCTGTGATCAACTTGCGGGTTTGTGAAAATTGGGAACCTATGCATATGGGTTGGCACACGTGGATTCATGTGAGTAATTGATGTATGTTTTGGTGATCAACTTGCGGGTTCGTGACATTGGGAACCTATGCACAGGGGTTGGCACACGTTTTGACTCTCTGGTAGAAACTTTGGGGCACTCTTTGAACTTCTATGTGTTGGTTGAATAGATGATTCTGAGATTGCGTGATGCATATCATATAATCATACCACGGATACTTGAGGTGACAATGGAGTATCTAGGTGACATTAGGGTCTTGGTTGATATGTATCTTAAGGTGTTATTCTAGTACGAACTCTATGATAGATCGATCAGAAAGAATAACTTTGTGGTGGTTTCGTACCCGACAATAATCTATTCGTTTGTTCCCCGCTATTAGTCACTTTGGAGTGACTCTTTGTTGCATGTTGATGGCTAGTTATATGATGCAATTATGTTATCATTGTTGAGAGAACTTCAGTAGTGAAAGTATGAACCCTAGGCCTTGTTTCCACGCATTGCAATACCGTTCGTGCTCGCTTTTACCATTTGTTACCTTTCTGTTTTTGTAATTTCAGATTACAAAAACCTATATCTACCATCCATATTGCACTTTTTCACCTTCTCTTCGCCGAACTAGTGCACCTATACAACTTACCATTGTATTGGATGTGTTAGGGACACAAGAGACTCTTTGTTATTTGGTTGCAGGGTTGATTGAGAGAGACCATCTTCATCCTACGCCTCCCGCGGATTGCTAAACCTTAGGTCACCCACTTGAGAGAAAATTGCTACTGTCCTACAAACCTCTGCGCTTGGAGGCCCAACAACGTCTACAAGGAGAAGGTTGCGTAGTAGACATCAAGCTCTTTTCCGACGCCGTTGCCGGGGAGGCTAGGTAAGCGGCACTAACATCCTGTGAACGAAGCTCTTTTCTGGCGTCGTTGCCGGGGAGGTTAGCGCTTGAAGGTATATCTTTAGATCTTGCAATCGAATCTTTTTGTTTCTTGTTCTTTTGCTGAAAATTACAAAAAAATGGAATTGAGGATGCCTCATATGCTCCATCTTTTCAATGTCTTTCGTGAGCATGATGGGAAGGAAAATTGTGCTCAAGTGCTGAAAGAAAAATTACATAGAATGCTTGGCATAGAATATGTGAATGATGAGCATGATTGCAATGTTCTTAGCATGAATTCTTTGAATACCCATGATGCTAATGATATGCAAATCCACAAGCTTGGGGATGTTATATTTGATGAAGATGATATTTTTAGTTCTTCCACTTTGAATGATAAAATTATTTTGATGAAAGCATGCCCCCTATCTATGATGATTATTGTGAGGATACTTATGCTTTAAAGAAGAGGGATGATAAAACTTGTCATACTCTCGAGAACCCTTTTGCTAGACCTTGATTTTTCATTGTGGACACAATTTGTAGTGCTCAAGTCTTTTACGATACTCCCACTACTATTCTTGAGAATAGATTTCCTTATGTGGAGAGTAGTAAAATTTCTATGCTTGTAGATCATGAAAAGAATGCTTTAGGTGCTGGTTATATTTTTGAATTCATTCATGATGCTACTAAAAATTACTATGAGAGAGGGTCATATGCTTCTACTTATTGCAATAGTATAAAGCTTCCTCTCCATATGTTGAATTTTTTGAAGCTATGCTTGTTTTGCCTTCCTATGCTAGTTGATTATTGCTCCAATAAATTGTTTGATCACAAAATCCCTATGCATAGGAAGTGGGTTAGACTTAAATGTGCTAGACATTTTCTCCATGATGCTCTCGTTGTGTTTAAATCCTTACCTTTTATGTGAGCATCATTGAAATCAATGCCTAGCTAAGGGCGTTAAACGATAGCGCTTGTTGGGAGGCAACCCAATGAATAATTTTTTTTCCTTTTTCTTTCTGTTTTGTGTTTTCCACACTTTCATGATTCTGTTATTATTGTGTTTTTTTGTGTTTCTTTTTGCGTTTGTGCCAAGCAAAACCTTTATGATTAGTCTTGGGGATGATCGTTTGGTCATGCTGGAAAAGACAGAAACTTTCTACTCACGAAAAGAATTTTAGTTTTTCTTTCTATAAGAGCTTTTGAGTTGATTCTTTTTGCTGCTGATTGCTACGAAATTCTTCATACGGTCGTAATGTTTCAGAATTTTTGAAGTGCCAGAGGTATACGAAATATACAGATTGCTACAGACTGGTCTGCTGTTAACAGATTATGTTTTTGTTGTGTTGGTTGCTTATTTTGATGAAACTATGGATAGTATCCGAGGGTATTAGCCATGGAAGATTGAAAATACAGTAACCCAACATCAGCATAATTAGAATTTAAGTTTGCTACAGTACCTAAGGAAGTGGTGGTTTGCTTTCTCATACTAATGTTATCACGAGTTTCTGTTTAAGTTTCGTGTTGTGAAGTTTTCAAGTTTTGGGTGAAGTTCTTATGGACAAAGAGATAAAGAGTGGAAAGAGCTCAAGCTTGGGGATGTCCAAGGCACCCCAAGAGATTCAAGGATGTCATAAAAGCCTAAGCTTGGGGATGCCCCGGGAATGCATCCCCTCTCTCGTGTTCAATCCATCGGTAACGTTACTTGGGGCTATATTTTTATTCACCACATGATATGTGTTTTGCTTGGAGCGTCTTGTATCATAGGAGTATTTTAGTTTTGTTGTGTCACAATCATCCTTGCTGCACACCTAGACAGAGAGACATGCACTCACCATGATTTTGTCGAGCTTCACTTATATCCTTTGGTAGACAATTCAGCTCACATGTGCTTCACTTATATCTTTTGAGCTAGATACTTTTGCTCTATGTGCTTCACTTATATCTTTTAGAGCATAGCGGTGCGTGGCTTGGTAGTTGATCTATGCTTTGAAAGTAGTCTCAAAAGGGGTATTTATGCAAAGGGATACGAAAACTTCCACCTTCATGTGCATTGAATAGTTAGAGAAGTTTGATTCATCTCAATTAGTTTTGAGTTGTGGTTTTGGTAATATTGAAGTCATGCTAGTAAGGTGTTGTGGATCTATAAATACTTGTGTTGAAGTTAGTTATTCCCGTATCATGCACGTATGGTGAACCGCTATGTGATGAAGTCTGAGCATGATTAGTCTTTTGATTGTCATCCTTTGCGTGGCCGTCGGGATCGCGCGATGGTTTATACCTACCAACCCTTCCCCTAGGATTATGCGTTGAATGCTTTGTTTCGATTACTAATAAAACTTTTGCAACAAGTATATGAGTTCTTCATGACTAATGTTGAGTCCATGGATTAGATGCACTTTCACATTCCACCATCACTATCTTCTTTAGTGTCGTGCAACTTTTGCCGGTGGATAAAACCACCATTAGCCTCCCTCAAAACAGCCACCATACCTACCTACTATGGCTTTTTCAAAGCCATTCTGAGATATATTTCCATGCAACTACCACCATGACATGTGCCACAGCTTCTACATTGCCATTGCATGATCGTAAGATAGCTAGCATGATAATGTCTATGCCATGCTAGATCATTGCCACGGTACACTACTGAAGGCATTCCATATAGAGTCATAGTTGCTCTAAGTTTTGAGTTGAAAGTGTGATGATAATCATTAATGGAGCATTGTCCCATGTGAGGAAATAAAAGAGGCCAAAAAAGCCCACCAAAAAAAAGAGGCCAAAGAGCCCACCAAAAAAATAAAAAAAATGAGAGAAAATGAGAGAAGGGACAATGCTACCTATTAACTCAGTGCCAAGTGCCAGTTTCTATTTTTTCCGTGTTTTTGGCCCATTTTCAGATGGAGTCCAAATGGAATGAAACTTTACAATGATTTTTTTGGACCAAAAGAGACCCCCGAAGCTTTGGGAGAAGGCCAAATGGGCCACGAGGGAGTCACAAGCCCTCACTCCGCCACCACCACCCCTCCCCCCCTGGTGGTGGCGCGCAGGCTTGTGACTTCCTCGTGGGCCCAACTGACGCAATTCCACTGCCATAAATTCCTATAAATTCAGAAACCCCCAGAAAGAAACCTAGATCGGGAGTTCCGCCGCCGCAAGCCTCTGTAGCCACCAAAAACCAATCTGGAGCCCATTCTCGCACCCTGCCGGAGGGGGAATCCATCTCCGGTGGCCATCTTCATCATCCTGGCGATCTCCATGACGAGGAGGGAGTAGTTCTCCCTCGGGGCTGAGGGTATGTACGAATAACTATGTATTTGATCTCTCTCTCTCGTGTTCTTGAGATGTCTTGATCTCGATGTACCGTGGACTTTGCTACTATAGTTGGATCTTATGATGTTCTTCCCCCTCTCCCTTCTTGTAATGAATTGAGTTTCCCCTTTGGATTTATCTTATCGGACTGAGTCTTTGAGAACACTTGATGTATGTCTTGCACGTGTCTATTTGTTGTGATCAACTTGCGGGTTTGTGACAATTGGGAAGCTATGCATATGAGTTGGCACGCGTGGATTCATGTGAGTACTTGATGTATGTTTTGGTGATCAACTTGCGGGTTCGTGACATTGGGAACCTATGCACAGGGGTTGGCACACGTTTTGACTCTCTGGTAGAAACTTTGGGGCACTCTTTGAACTTCTATGTGTTGGTTGAATAGATGATTCTGAGATTGCGTGATGCATATCATATAATCATACCACGGATACTTGAGGTGACAATGGAGTATCTAGGTGACATTAGGGTCTTGGTTGATATGTATCTTAAGGTGTTATTCTAGTACGAACTCTATGATAGATCGATCAGAAAGAATAACTTTGTGGTGGTTTCGTACCCGACAATAATCTATTCGTTTGTTCCCCGCTATTAGTCACTTTGGAGTGACTCTTTGTTGCATGTTGATGGCTAGTTATATGATGCAATTATGTTATCATTGTTGAGAGAACTTCAGTAGTGAAAGTATGAACCCTAGGCCTTGTTTCCACGCATTGCAATACCGTTCGTGCTCGCTTTTACCATTTGTTACCTTTCTGTTTTTGTAATTTCAGATTACAAAAACCTATATCTACCATCCATATTGCACTTTTTCACCTTCTCTTCGCCGAACTAGTGCACCTATACAACTTACCATTGTATTGGATGTGTTAGGGACACAAGAGACTCTTTGTTATTTGGTTGCAGGGTTGATTGAGAGAGACCATCTTCATCCTACGCCTCCCGCGGATTGCTAAACCTTAGGTCACCCACTTGAGGGAAAATTGCTACTGTCCTACAAACCTCTGTGCTTGGAGGCCCAACAACGTCTACAAGGAGAAGTTTGTGTGGTAGACATCAGGTAGCAGCATACTTATGTTGAGGACGGAATCCCAGAGGGGTCTCAAGACCCTTGTCCTAAATTTGAAGAAGATCCATAAAGTATTTCCAAGGAGCAAAAAGCAGCCTACCATTGGTCATCCATTGAAGAGTCCAGGCCTCGTCAGCTCCCAGGTGAACCATGGCAAAGAACAACATAATGAGCTCAGCATCAAAGTCTTTCTTGAACTGCATAATACCAAGGATGCCCATCTTCACACAGAAGGAGAGAGTAGTTCTGAAATACCTTTCATTGCAATGCATATGTTCGACATCAATAGAGTTGACATGAGGAACATACATATTCCCCCTTGGCTTGAGAATGTCATTGTGGATGGACAGTTTCTTCCGAGTATAGAAGGGGTGGTTGAGCATTGAAGGCTCCTGAGGATCCACATAGGGATTAAGCTTGCGAGACATCCAGATTTCAGCCTTCATACTAGCCATGGATTGGGACATCAAGGGTCGGACAACACAACGCTTCCTCTTGGGTTTGGAAGAGGACTCGCTGACCTACTCAGCGGGAGCACTCTCCTGTGGTTCGTTGGAACTATCACCCTCAGAAGAATGGTACTGTTTCGTGCTGCCATGCTTGGGATTTGCCCTACGCTCCGGAGTAGCCGAGCTGCCACCTCCTGAGAAAAAACACAACCAGACGAAAGCACGAGAGAAGAATGATGAGAACACGACAGCAAGACATAACTATTGTCGAGAAAGACATGATGAACAAGAAGAAGAAAAATGGGAAAAAGGCCAGCCCAGGGCGGTAGTATCACTCACAGGGGCGGTAGTACCGCTCAGACGAGCGGTAGTACCGCTTAGGGCTGGAACCGTGGGGTGAAAGCCGCCACATGTCAGATCCGGTACTACTAGGGATGCCTTGACCACAAAATTTCTAAAATATCAACATATCTACACTCAAGCTATCATCCACACCCCTCATATGCCGCAAATGGGAACCAAGAAGACCTAGATACATCACATATTGTCCAAGACCTAGATCTGAAAAAGAGACCAAAGTAGAAGAAGAACAGGGACAATATCGGTATCCATGGCAAGAGGAGAGGGTGGAGAACGATTCCATCGGTCAAAATCGCGAATGGGTGGCCGAAAATGGAGATCGGGGATGGCCACCACTGCCCCTGCCCGGCCCCATAACCCCCCATGGGAGACTCGAAGCGGTAGTACCACTTCTATGGGTGGTACTACCTCTTATCATCGGTAGTACCGCTGGGGCAGTGGTAGTACCGCTCCAGAAGCCCCCAAAACGTCCACAAAATCAGGAAAGACCAAACTTAGATGAAGAAAAATAAAGAAGGCCATGCCAATTAGGTGAGTTCACTCCAAAATGGAAAAGAAACACAGAGAGAGGATAACTTGGAGTGAAAGAGACAAACGTGAGAGGTTCTTGTGAGACACGTGCCATAAGGAATGGGGGCAGTGGCCGAAGCCACCTATCTTTGAGTTGGTAGGTATGGCACCGTGAAGATTTTAACCTTTGGCCCAAAACCATAACTCGTCGTTGAAGCACAAGTGTCATCTAAGATGACTAAAGTGAACGATGGGATCGTTTTATGCATAATAGGGGGAGGGAGAGTTCATTGAGAGAACAACACTCCCCCTAAATCCATGCCTACACCTAAACAACATAAAATAATTAGAGTGGTAAGATGTGCCTAGTTTCAATCAACATTGCTCAAATCAGTGATATTTAGCTCAGGCCTTAACTCGTGAAATCTTGCTTCATTCAACGGCTTTGTGAAGATATGTGCAAGCTGTTCATTAGTGTTGAGGTAAATGAGATTAATCTCCCCACACTTGATATGCTCCCGGATGAAGTGGTGAGGAATACTGATGTGCTTCATCTTGCAATGTTGAACCAGGATTTTGGAGATTGAGATGGCACTAATATTATCACAGTAAAGAGGCACTTTCTCACAAGTGACACCATAATCCTTTAAAATTTGCCTCATCCATAGCAATTGAGCACAGAAACTTGCAGCAACTACATATTCAGCCTCGACGGGCGAGAGAGAAAAACAATTTTGTTTCTTGGAAGACAAACTTACCACAGAGCGGGCAAGGAATTGGCAACCTCCAGAAGTTGACTTCCTAAACATACGTTCTCCCGCCCAATCTGAATCTGAATATCCTAAAAGATCAAATGAAGCCCCTTTGGGATACCATAAGCCAAAGTTTGGGGTATGCGACAAATATCAAAAGGTTCACTTGACCGCCACATAGTGACTTTCCTTAGGTGCGGATTGAAATCATGCACAAATTCCCACACTCCACATAATATCTGATCTAGATGCACAAAGGTAAAGCAGAGATCCAATCATAGTGCGATATACCTTTTGATCCACAGCTTTACCATTGGGATCGAGGTCAAGATGGCAGTTGAGAGGAATGGGAGTGTTGGCCTTGGCTAGTTTGAGATCATCCATCTTGAACCTTTTGAGCATGTCTTGAGTATATTTTGCTTGATTGATGGAGGTTCCTTGATTTTGTTGCTTGACTTCCAATCCAAGAAAAAACTTCAACTCTACCATCATAGACATCTCAAACTTTTTAGTCATTAGTGCAACAAATTATTCATTAAAAGCTTTGTTAGGAGAACCAAAGATAATATCATCAACATATAGTTGGCATAGGAACAAGTTCCCCTTAACCTTCTTAGTAAATTGAGTGGGTTAAATTTTCCCAACTTCAGATCCACGGTCATGTCATATCTCGGTAAGGTGCTCATACCACGCATGTGGGGCTTGTTTAAGGACATAGGGTACCTTATCGAGAACATACACATGATTAGGGAACTTGGGATCCCTGAACCCCTACGGTTTTTTGACCTAAACTAACTCCTTAAGGGGGCCATTAACAAATGCACTCTTCACATCCATTTGGTATAATTTGAAGTTATGATGAGAGGCAAATGCAAGCAGCATGCGAATAGATTCAAGGCGAGTGACAGGAGCAAAGGTTTCACCGTAATCAATACCCTCGACTTGGGAGTAGCCTTGTGCTACCAATCTTTCCATGTTCCGAGTGACGACATTGTTCGCATCTTGCTTGTTCTTAAAGATTCACTTTGCCCCAATGACATTGTGGTTCTCCTTTCGTCTTGGCACTAGTCGCCACACTTTGTTGCGCTCGAAGTTATTGAGTTCTTCATGCATGGCTTCAACCCAATCCATGTCTTCGAGAGCCTCTTTTACCTTTAGTGGTTCAATGCAAGAAACAAAAGCATGACGGGCACTAAAGTTTGATAATTGACGACATGTGGTTACCCCTCTTTGTAAGACGCTATAGACATCCTCCAACACATGAGAAATATTTTTGAGTGTTTTAGCATTCTTGGCAGCGCGTCTTTCTTAAATATCCTCAAGGGTGAGATGGGAAGCCTGTTTGAGACTTTTACTACCTTTTTGAGTTTATCCTTGATCTTGAGCTTGATTTTGTTCTTGCTCTTGCTCTTGATCTTGAACTTGGTCTCGATCTTGAGCTTGCTCTTGATCTCGAGCATCCTCAGAGGGGTGAGTAGGATCAAGGACATCATTTGGTGTAGGGCCATATTGAGGTTGATCTTCTCCTTGATCGGGGTCATGGGGATTAGGGACTTTAAAGCGTTCTTTGGAAATGTGTGGGTCTTGCCACGGTGATGGTTCCACATGAGTGGAACATTGTCCTTCTCCTTAAGCCACAAGGGGTTCCTTACTGGGCAGGAAGTATCCCACGCCCATTCTTCTTATGGTTGGGGAGGAATTTCATCACCTACATCACAAAGACCACTTTTCTCCACTTGGGAGCCGTTATTCTCGTCAAACTCCATGTTACACGTCTCCTCAATGAGTCCTGAGGACTTGTTGAGGACACGGTAAGCGCAAGAGCTTGTAGCATAACCAACAAATATGCCCTCTTGAGCTCTAGGTTCAAATTTAGACAATCGAGCACCTTTCTTAAGAATGAAACACTTACAGCCAAACACCCGGAAGTACTTGAGGTTGGGCTTGTTGCCGGTAAGAATTTCATATGGAGTCTTGTTCAAGCCTTTGTGAAGGTAGAGCCGATTGGATGCATGACATGCAATGTTGATGGATTCAGCCCAAAAGTTATACGTAGATTTAATCTCCGCCATCATGGTTCTTGTTGCATCCATCAATGTACGATTCTTACTTTTCGCCACATCATTGTGTTGAGGAGTGTAAGGTGCAGAGTGTTTATGCTATATTCCTTCATCACTCAGAAATTCATTTAGGGTGTAATTCTTGAACTCAGTGCCATTGTCTCTTTTGATCATCAATATCTTTGCATTATGTTAGCGTTGAGCTTCGTTAGCAAAGTCGATGACGGTTTGTTTTGTCTCACTCTTTCTCTTGAAAAAGTATACCGAGGTATATCTTGAGTAATCATCCACTATCACCAAGCAATACTTTCTTCCCCCAAGACTATCATAAGATGGAGGACCAAAGAGATCCATGTGAAGGAGTTCCAAGGTCCTTTTTATGTAGATGATAGTCGTGGGACGGTGAGCTGTCTCATGAATCTTTCCTTCAATACATGCACTTTAAGCACGATCTCTGGTGAAATTCACATTGGTTAGTCCAAGAACATGATCCCCTTTGCGGAGCCTTTGCAAAGATCTCATATTGACAGGGGCTAGCCAGCGATGCCAAAGCCATCCCACATCAGCTTTAGCCATTAGGCAAGTCGCGGCCTTAGTGGGTCACTCTGAAAAGTTAACCACATAGAGACCGTTCTCGACATGCCCAACAAAGGCTACTTTAAGAGTCTTGCTCCACAACAGGGCCATAGAGTCAATGCCAGAGAAAGTACTAAAGCCCATAATTGCAAGTTGATGAACGGAGAGTAAATTTTATGCGAGGGTCTCAACAAGCATAACCTTTTCAATGGTAAATTCCGAAGAAATTACCATGTTGTCAATACTCAATACCTTTGAAATCGCATCATCACCAAAGGAGACTTGAGTGGCAATGGATGGGTCGGGATGAACGTCCACCACCAAGTCCTTGCTTCCGGTCATATGATTTGTTGCTCCACTATCAAGCAACCATGACACCCCACCGGAAGTAAACTCCTGCATACGATCAATGCTTGGATTTATGTAACCATTCTTTAACGGGTCCTCTTATGTTAGTAACAAGGGTCTTAGGAACCCCAATAGACCATGCAATGTACTCATCATAAGAACCAACAAACTTAGCAAAAACATTTCCATCACTGGCACGACACAACACATAGGAGGGATTAAAGTCGCCGACTGTGTTGGGTAGAGGGTATTGCCCTTCACGGCATTACCACCCTTAGCTTGATACTTTTTCTTCCCATGAGTACCCTCCCTTGATTTAACAAAGGTTTCCATAATCTGGGGAGGTTGATCGGTCTTCTTCTTCTTGTTCTTCTTCTTGGACTTGGGTGCGAACCCAACTCCTTCCTTTGCAACCACTTCCTTTTGACTAATCAAAAGGTCATTAAGATTCTTTTCAACTTGGATGCATGTCACAAGGCCTTCTCAAGCCGCTCTTTTAATTTGGAATTCTCCTCCACAAGATGTGCATGCTCACAGCAGGGGTTAGTAGCATGGACATTATCAATTAAAACAAATGGAGAATAAGTGGCTATTTCCTTAGTGATTTTTACTTGGAGTTGAGAATGAGACTCTTTTAAAGAGACATGATGAGCACTCTTCAGGGCCTTGTGAGCCTTTTCAAGTGCTGCGAGATCTTTCTTGAGTCTAACACGATAAAGTCCAAGTGCACTCTTTTCGGATTGAAGCACACTAGTAAGAACAAGAGCATGATCAAGATCTTTCTTTAACTTAGCAAGGTCATCATTAGATGACTCCTCAAGAATCAAACGAAGTCCTTGCTCTTTTCCAAGAGCAATGGAAAGATCCACAATCTCACCGGCATAGTCACGACTGTGACCTTGTAGGGTAGAGATGGTATCTTCATGAGATAAAATAAGGTCATTGGCCTCACTGAGTTGTTCCAATAGAGCAACAACATACTTCTTGGATTTACCCTTGAGACTTCTCATGAATTTACTGATGACCCACAAGTATAGGGGATCAATCGTAGTCCTTTCGATAAGTAAGAGTGTCAAACCCAACGAGGAGCAGAAGGATCTCACAAGTGGTTTTCACCAAGGTAAAATCTGCAGGCACTGAAATTATCGGTAACAAGTGATTGTGTGGTGAGATGATTCGTAGCAAGCAACAAGTAACAAAAGTAGCAACGGTGCAGAAAAGTGGCCCAATCCCTTTTGTAGCAAGGGAAAAGCCTAAGCAAAGTCTTATACGAGGAAAACGCTCCCGAGGACACATGGGAATTTCTGTCATGCTAGTTTCATCATGCTCATATGATTCGCGTTCGTTACTTTGAGAGTTTGATCTGTGGGTGGACCGGCGCTTGGGTATTGCCCTTACTTGGAAAACCATCCCACTTATGATTAACCCCTCTCGCAAGCATCCGCAACTACGAGATAAGAATTAAGACAACGTCTAACCATAGCATTAAACTAGTGGATCCAAATCAGCCCCTTACGAAGCAACGCATAGACTGGGGTTTAAGCTTCTGTCACTCTAGCAACCCATCATCTACTTACTACTCCCCAATGCCTTCCTCTAGGACCAAATATGGTGAAGTGTTATGTAGTCGATGTTCACATAACACCACTAGAGGAAAAGACAACATACAGCATATCAAAATACCGAACGAATACCAAATTCACATGACTATTATCAGCATGACTTATCCCATGTCCTCAGGAACAAAAGTAACTACTCACAAAGCATAATCATAATCATCATCAGAGGTGTAATGAATAGCATCAAGGATCTGAACATAAACTCTTCCACCAAGTAATCGAACTAGCATCAACTACAAAGAGTAATCAACACTACTAACAACCTTACAAGTACCAATCGGAGTCGCGAGACGGTGATTGGTTACAAGAGATGAACTAGGGTTTGGAAAGGAGATGGTGCCGATGAAGATGTTGATGGATATGACTCCCCTCCGATGAGAGGAGTGTTGGTGATGACGATGGCGACGATTTCCCCCTCCGGGAGGGAAGTTTCCCCTGCAGGATCGTCCTGCCGGAGCTCTAGATTGGATCTGCTTAAGTTCCTCCTCGTGGCGGCGGAGAATCCACGAAAAAGCTCCACCCTGATTTTTTCCCAGACGAAACCCTTCATATAGAAAAAGAGGGGGCCTGTGGGCCACCAGGGTGCCCACAAGCCCTGTTGCCGCGACCAGGGGGCAGGCCACGGCAACCAGACTTGTGGGCCCCTGGTTGCTCCCCTCTGACGCTTCTTTCGCCCAGTATTTTTTATATATTCCCAAAAAAATCCATGTTGATTTTCAGGTCATTTGGAGTTGCGCAGAATAGAGGATTCAGACTTGCTCCTTTTCTAGTCCAAAATTCCAGCTGCCGGTATTCTCCCTCTTCAAATAAACCTTGCAAAATAAGATAGAAATGGCATAAGTATGGTTCCACAAAGTATAATAACATTCCATAAATCGATAAATATCAACATGAAAGCATGATGCAAAATGGACGTATCAAGAACCGCGCAAAGTCAAGACGTTATCTATGGCAATGATCATACATATAGGCATCACGTCCAAAACAAGTAGATCGATACTTTATGCATCTACTACTATTACTCCATACGTCGACCGCTATCCAGCATGCATCTAGTGTATTGAGTTCATAAGAACAGAGTAACGCCTTAAGCAAGATGACATGATGTAGATGGACAATCTCAAATCTATGATGAAAGCCCATCTTGTTACCCTTGATGGCAACAACATGATGCGTGCCTTGCTGCCCCTTCTATCACTGGGAAAGGTCACCGCACGGTATGAACCCGAAACCAAGCACTTCTCCCATTGCAAGAATCATAGATCTAGTTGGCCAAAAAAAACCAAGACTCGGAGAGACTTACAAGGATATCAAATCATGCATATAAGAAATCACCAAAGACTCAAATATAATTCATAGATAATTTGATCACAAATACACAATTCATTGGATCTCAACAAACACACCGCCAAAGAGGATTACATCGGATAGATCTCCATGAAGATCATGGAGAACTTTGTATTGAAGATCCAAGAGAGAGAAGAAGCCATCTAGCTACTAACTACGGACCCGTAGGTCTGAAGTAGACTACTCACGAGTCATTGGAGAGGCGATGATGTTGATGTAGAAGCCCTCCAGCTTCAAAGTCCCCTCCGGCAGGGCACCGGGAAGGGTCTCCAGATGAGATCTCGCGGAAACGGAAGCTTGCGGCGGCGAAAAAGTGGTTTCGTGGATGCCCTGATTTTTTCTGGGATTTTAGGGAATATATAGGCCAAAGAGCTAGGGCAGGGGAGCGCCAGGGAGGCCACAAGCCTGGTGTCCCCCCTGGCCGCAGCGTCAAGGCTTGTGGGCTCCCTGTGGGCCTCCTGCCTTGGCCCACAAGTCCCCGGATCTTCTTCTGTTCTGGAAAAATTCATTTTGGGGATTTTATTCCGTTTGGACTCCGTTCCAAAATCAGATCTGAAAAGGGTCAAAAACACAGAAAAAACAGGAACTGGCACTTGGCACTGAATTAATAAGTTATTCCCAAGAAATATATAAAAGGTATATAAAACATCCAAAGTTGACAAGATAACAGCATGAAACCATCAAAAATTACAGATACGTTTGAGACGTATCACACCACTAGAGGAAAGACAACATACAACACATCAAAATATCGAATGAATACCAAATTCACATGACTACTATTAGCATGACTTATCCCATGTCCTCAGGAACAAAAGTAACTACTCACCAACCATAATCATATTCATGACCAGAGAGGTAATGAGTAGCATCAAGGCTCTGAACATAAACTCTTCCACCAAGTAATCCAACTAGCATCAACTACAAAGAGTAATCAACACTACTGGCAACCTTACAAGTACCAATCGGAGTCGCGAGACGGAGATTGGTTACAAGTGATGAACTAGGGTTTGGAGATGAGATGGTGCTGATGACGATGTTGATGGTGATGAGTCCCCTCCAATGAGACGAGTGTTGGTGATGACAATGGCGACGATTTCACCCTCCGGGAGGGAAGTTTCCCCGGCAGGATCGTCCTGCCGGAGCTCTAGATTGGTTCTGCTCAAGTTCCGCTTCGTGGCGGCGGCGAATCCACGAAAAATCTCCTCCTTGATTTATTTTTTCCGGACAAAACCCTTCATATAGCACAAGAGGGGGGGCAGTGGGCCAGCAGGCTGCCCACAAGCCCCCTAGGCGCGGCCAGGGGGTGGCCGCGCCTAGCAGGCTTGTGGCCACCTACTAGCGCTCCTGTGGCGCTTCTTCGGCCCAGTATTTTTTATAAATCCGGAAAAAAATCCTCGTTGATTTTTACAGCGTTTGGAGTTGCACAGAATAGGTATCTCAACTTGCTCCACTTTCAGGACAGAATTCCAGCTACCGGCATTCTCCCTCTTTATGTAAACCTTGCAAAATAAGAGAGAAAAGGCATAAGTATTGTACCGTGAAGTGAAATAACATCCCAAGAAGCGATAAATATCAACATGAAAACATGATGCAAAATGGACATATCAACTCCCCCAAGCTTAGACCTCGCTTGTCCTCAAGCGAAAACCAAGCTCAATAAGTATGTCCACATGTTTAGGGAGAGAGGTGTCGACAAAACAAAATACGAACATGCATGCATCATGATCATGATCAGAACAGCAATACCAACATATAATCTCTTATGCTAAAGTGATAATTCCTTCACAAAGTAAAGCATGAATCACGAACCTTACCAAGAAGTAACAACCGATATCGTGTAGTCATTGAAGCAATTGCAATTTATCACAACATCAGAAAGATTCAAATAAGAGCTTGTAAAGAAAATCCACATGCTCAATCATCTTTTCATTCTCTACAATTGCTACAACTCACGTGGTACTCATGAGATCAAAGTTTCAGCTGGACACAGAGAAAGATAGGGGCTTCTAGTTTTGCCTCCCAACTGCTTACCTCAAGGGTAATGTGAACAATAATAATTCATGAATACTTACTTCCAAGTTGACATATGAATATAGATCTTTCCCAAGCATACGACGTTAGCCAAGATAAAGGCGAGATAAGGAATTGGTGAAGATCACCATGACTCTTTCAGGGACAAAAAATAAAGGTACAAGATAGGCCCTTCGCAGAGGGAAGTAGAGGTTGTCATGTGCTTTTGAGGTTTAGATGTGTGTCCTCTTAGTGCGGAGGAACGTCACTTTATATCGCCTCCTGTGATAAAGAACTTTATTATGCAGTTTGTTGCCTTTATGTCTTCCTCATCACAGGTTCATACAAATCTTATTTTCCACACACTAATAGATCATACATATTAGGTAGCAATTTTTATTGCTTGCACCAATGACAACTTACTTCAGGGATCTTATTCAATCCATAGCTAGGTATGGTGAACTCTCATGGCAAAACTGGGTTGAAGGTTTATGGATGCACAAGTAGTATCTCTACTTGGTGCGGGAGTTTTGGCTAATATGAGGTGGAAGCAATCGTCACATGCTAAGGGATCTCTAATCATATAACATTGTTCGGAACCAAGCAAACACAATCCATTATGTTGTCTTCCTTGTCCAACATCTACTTCTAAGCATGCAATAGTTTAGTGAGTGTTCACAATCATAGATGGTGTCAAAGATGATATATTTATATGTGAAGCTCTCCTTCCTTATCACTTCCTATTAATTGCAACAATGACCAAGGTCTACATTTTTCTACCCTCAACAAGTTTCAATCAACATTCTTTCTACATGTGAAGCCATCACTTCCCATAAGATCATTACATGATCTATCATGCTTTTGTTCTTTTCTCAATCTATTGATCATGGCAAGAGGCAAAGCCCTTCAACTAAGACACTCTTTATTATATGGCTCACGAGCTCGAATACATCGGGGGTGACTCAAAGGAATACTCAAGACTAGACACTAAGACTTTTAATCTACTAGAGAAAAAGAAAACTGAAAAGGAAAACTAAAGCAAAGGTAAAGGCAAAACATGTGATGGTGATACGATACCGGGGCAACTCCCCCAAGCTTGGCAAAAGCCAAGGGGATTGCCCATACCCATGCTCAGTTGTCTTTCTTTGGAGGTGATGGTGGTGGAGTTGTTGTAATCTTTGATTCCAAGAGGGCCATCAATCTTGATTTATACCTTGGAGATCTTTGATATGTTTCTCCAGCAAAACAACTTCACGAGTGAGATAAGTATTGCGAGCACGAGTTGTTTGACAAAACCTCAAGAGTTCAATCAAGGATGGAGACAATAGGTGGAGGTAGGATTGGAGGAAATCCACTTCTTCAACTTCTTCCTCGTTGAACGCAGATTGTGCTTCATCCCACGCCTGATTCTTCTCCTTAGTTTTGCCCTTGGTTTCTTTAGGTGGCCTCTCCATGGCCTCCATTCTTTTCAGATCAGCATTTACTTCTCCATAGGCTCGAGGGAGATTGTTCTCCCCCATAGATTCCTGGGACAACATCCTGCTCTAAATCTGCGGCAGAAAACAGGCTCGAAACGAAAAACAGAGGAAATCTACGTGATACAGGGGTCAGACCTCACGGGAGAATATATAATGATTTTATCCAGACCAGAAGGAGTACTCCGCACGAAAGCAGAGGTCGGGAGGCACATGAGGTGGCCACAAGCCCCCCATGCGTGGCCAGGGGGTGGGCCCGCGCCTGGCAGGCTTGTCGCCTCCTCGCGCACTTTCCGGACTACTTCCAATTTTTTTATTTTTTCAAATATTCCAAAACGGAGAAAATTTCCTACTGGAAAAGTTTTGGGCTCTGTTTTCTTACCGAATCACCTACCTTTTCGTTTTCGGAGTCGGAAACAGGATGATAAATGTCCCTTAGGTATTCTTCGGAGTTATGGTATTGATGATATTGCTTTCAACATTTATGGGAGTACCTGAGATATAGTGCTTGATTCTCTGCCCATTTACAACTCTCGGATAATTACCTTCCGTGTTGTTGATCTTGATAGAACCGGAACGATATACTTCCTTAACAATATAGGGACCTTCCCATTTAGAGAGAAGCTTGCCTGCAAAGAATCTTAAACGAGAGTTATATAGCAAGACATAGTCACCTACATTGAACTCACGCTTTTGTATCCTCTTATCATGCCACCTCTTAACCTTCTCTTTGAACAACTTGGCATTCTCATATGCCTGAGTTCTCCATTCATCAAGCGAGCTAATGTCAAATAACCTCTTCTCACTAGCAAGTTTGAAATCAAAGTTGAGCTCTTTGATTACCCAATAAGCTTTATGCTCTAGCTCAAGAGGTAAATGACATGCTTTACCATACACCATTTTGTACGGAGACATGCCCATGGGATTCTTATAGGCAGTCCTATAAGCCCACAGTGCATCATCGAGCTTCTTAGACCAATTCTTTCTAGACCTGTTGACAGTCTTTTGCAGAATTAGTTTAATCTCTCGATTACTTAGCTCTACTTGACCACTCGACTGAGGGTGATAGGGAGACGCAATTCTATGGTTGACATCGTACTTAGCAAGCGTTTTACGGAAAGCACCATGAATGAAATGTGAACCACCGTCGGTCATTAGATATCTAGGGACTCCAAATCTACGGAAAATAACTTCTTTAAGCATCCTGATAGAAGTGTTGTGATCAGCACTACTAGTGGGGATAACTTCTACCCACTTAGTGACGTAATCAACAGCAATTAAGATGTGAGTATACCCGTTGGATTTTGTAAAAGGTCCCATGTAATCAAAGCCCCAAACATCAAATGGTTCAATGACAAGTGAATAGTTCATAGGCATTTCCTGACGTTTACCGATATTACCTATTCGTTGACATTCGTCACAAGACAAGACAAACTTACGGGCATCCTTGAAGAGAGTGGGCCAATAGAAACCTGATTGCAATACCTTGTGTGCAGTTCTATCTCCCGCATGGTGTCCTCCGTTGGCCTCGGAGTGACACTTTTGTAGGATTTGTCCCTGTTCATGTTCACGTACACAACGTCTAATAACCCCATCTACTCCTTCCTTATAAAGGTGAAGATCATCCCAAAAGTAATGCCTCAAGTCAAAGAAGAACTTCTTCTTTTGCTGGTATGTGAAACTAGGTGGTATATATTTGGCAGCGATATAGTTTGCATAATCAGCATACCACGGTGCACTACGTGAAGTATTGACGACATTCAGTTTCTCATCGGGAAAGCTATCATCAATAGGTTGTGGGTCATCAAGAACGTTCTCCAACCTAGACAAGTTATCTACTACGGGGTTATCAGCACCCTTTTTGTCGACAACGTGCAAATCAAACTCTTGTAGCAAGAGAACCCATCTGATAAGTCTAGGTTTAGCATCCTTCTTCTCCATGAGGTACTTAATAGCAGCGTGATCAGTGTGAATAGTGACTTTGGAATCAACTATGTAAGACCTGAACTTTTCACATGCAAACACGACTGCTAAAAACTCCTTTTCCGTAGTGGCATAGTTTCTTTGGGCACTGTCTAGAGTTTTACTAGCATAGTGAATAACATTCAACTTCTTATCAACTCTTTGCCCTAGGACAGCACCAACAGCATAATCACTAGCATCACACATGATTTCAAAAGGTAAGTTCCAATCATGTGGTTGAACAATAGGTTCAGTTATCAAAGCCCTCTTAAGTATTTCGAAGGCTTCCTCACAATCATTGTCAAAGACAAAAGGAATATCCTTCTGCAAGAGATTGGTAAGAGCCTAGACCTCTTAGAGAAGTCTGTGATTAACCTTCTATAGAAACCAGCATGACCAAGGAAACTTCTTATACCTTTGATATCTGTGGGGTATGGCATTTTCTCGATTGCATCAACCTTAGCCTTATCGACTTCAATACCTATTTCAGAAATTTTATGACCCAAGACGAGGCCTTCATTAACCATAAAGTGGCACTTCTCCCAATTCAAGACAAGATTGGTGTCTTTACATCTCTGCAAGACCCAATCAAGGTTGCTGAGGCAATCATCAAAGGAAGACCTGTAAACAGAGAAGTCATCCATGAAAACCTCAACAATCTTTTCACAAAAGTCAGAGAATATAGCCATCATACATCTTTGAAAGGTGGCAGGTGCATTACATAAGCCAAAAGGCATACGTCTATAAGCAAAGGTACCGAAAGGGCAAGTGAAAGTGGTCTTCTCCTAATCAGATTGTGCAACTGGTATTTGGGAGAAACCAGAATAACGGTCTAGAAAGCAGAAGTGTGTGTATTTAGACAGTCTTTCTAGCATTTGGTCGATAAAAGGCAAAGGGTAATGATCTTTCCTAGTGGCTTTATTCAATTTCCTAAAATCGATCACCATACTATAGCCAGTAATAATCCTCTGTGGGATCAATTCATCCTTATCATTAGGGGCAACGGTAATGCCTCCCTTCTTAGGGACGCAATGCACCAGACTCACCCAATCACTATGAGAAACGGGATAGATGATACCTACTTCCAGGAGCTTTAGTATTTCTTTTCTCACTACTTCTTTCATCTTAGGATTTAATCTCCTTTGATGATCAGCAACTGGTTTGAAATCAGGATCAGTTTTAATCTTGTGCTGGCATAGAGTAGGACTAATGCCCTTAAGATCATCAAGAGTATATCCAATAGCAGCACGGTGCTTCCTTAGAGTTTTTAGTAACTTCTTTTCTTGATGCTCTGAGAGGCTAGCACTAATAATAATAGGATATATCTCTTTCTCATCAAGATAAGCATACTTAATAGTATCAGGCAACTGTTTAAGCTCGAACACAAGATCACCCTTTGGTGGGGGTGGATCCCCAAGCAGTTCAACACACAAGTTATTCTTAAGGATAGGATATTGTTCTAAGACAACTCTATATATCTCATCCCTTTCATCCATATGCATATCATTTTCATGCTCAAGCAAGTATTGCTCTAAGGGATCAGTAGGAGGTACGGAAATAGAAGCTAAGGCAATAGTTTCATCCCTACTAGGCAACTCCTTTTCATGAGGTTGTCTACCAAACTTGGAGAAATTGAACTCATGTGACGCACCTTCAAAGCCAACAGTGACAGTTTGCTTCTCACAGTCAATATGAGCATTGACAGTATTGAGAAAAGGTCTGCCAAATATGATGGGACAAAAGCAATCTTGTGCGGTACCAAGAACAAGGAAATCAGCAGGATACTTTGTTTTACCACATAATACTTCAACATCCCTAACAATTCCCACAGGGCAGATAGCATCTCTATTGGAAAGCTGAATAGTGACATCAATAGGCTCTATCTCAACAGGTGCAATCTCATCTTTGATTTCATCATATAAGGATTGAGGTATTGCACTAACACTAGCACCCACGTCACATAAACCATGATAACAATGATCTCCTATCTTAATAGAAACCACAGGCATGCCAACAACATGCCTATGTTTATCTCTAGCGTGAGATTTAGCAATTCTAGCAGCATCTTCACAGAAGTGAATATTATGTCCCTCAACATCGTCGGACAGAAGATCTTTGATGATAGCAACGCTAGGTTCAACTCTAATTTTCTCAGGGGGTGTAGGTGTTCTAATGTAGCCTCTATGTATCACGGTTGAAGCTTTCGAATGATCCTTTATCCTAACAGGGAAAGGTGGTTTCTCAATGTAAGCACTGGGAACAACAGGATCATTATAGGCAATGACTCTCTCTTCAACTGGATTGGGTTTAACTACATTGACTTCTACAGGAGGATGATATTTAAACCACTTCTCTTTGTAGAGATCAATATGAGCAGCAAATAATTCACACAATGAAGCTACTATCTCAGAGCCAACTCACTACTTAGCGCTAAAGTCACAAAAAAGTATTTGTTTCAACAAAGGATTTAACGCAATCAAACGTGAAATTCATACATGACTCCTTACTTTCTTCAAGCTCCCAATCTTCAGAGTTGCATTTAATTCTCTCCAATAAATTCCATCTGAATTCAATATCTCTCTTCATAAAAGAACCGGTACAAGAAGTGTCAAGCATGGTGCGATCATCATGAGAAAGCCGAGCATAGAAGTTCTGAATGATAATTTCTCTCGAGAGCTCGTGATTGGGGCATGAATATAACATTGATTTAAGCCTCCCCCAAGCTTGAGCGATGCTTTCTCTATCATGAGGCCAAAAATTGTAAATATAATTCCGATCATGATGTACTAAATGCATAGGATAAAACTTTTGATGAAATTCCAATTTCAACCGATTGTAGTCCCATGATCCAGTATCATCACATAGCTTATACCATGTCAACGCCTTATCCTTCAAAGATAAAGGAAAGACCTTCTTATTGACCTCATCCTCGGGCAAACCTGCAAGCTTAAATAAACCACAAACTCCATCTACATAGATTAGATCCAAGTCTGGATGTGATGTTCCATCTCGTGTAAAAGGATTAGCCAGCAGTTTCTCAAGCATACCCGAAGGAAATTCAAAGCAAATATTTTCAGTAGGTGCAGCAGGTTGAGGAGAAACTCTTTGTTCTTACTTTCGAGGTGAAGATACCCCGAACAAGCCCCTCAAAGGATTAGTATCCATAGTGACAAGTGACAATAAGTTTCAGCACACTATATGAATGTTTCCTTACCAAGTTCCACATACCAAAGGCGCTTCACTCCCCGACAACGGTGCCAGAAAAGAGCCTTGATGACCCACAAGTATAGGGGATCAATCATAGTCCTTTATATAAGTAAGAGAGTCGAACCCAACGAGGAGCAGAAGGATCTGACAAGTGGTTTTCACCAAGGTAAAATCTGCAGGCACTGAAATTATCGGCAACAACTGATTGTGTGGTGAGATGATTCGTAGCAAGCAACAAGTAACAAAAGTAGAAACAATGCAGCAAAGTGGCCCAATCCCTTTTGTAGCAAGGGACAAGCCTGGACAAAGTCTTATAGGAGGAAAAACGCTCCCGAGGACACACGGGAATTTCTGTCATGCCAGTTTTCATCATGTTCATATGATTCGCGTTCGTTACTTTGATAGTTTGATATGTGGGTGGACCGGCACTTGGGTACCGCCATTACTTGCACAAGAATCCCTCTTATGATTAACCCCTCTCGCAAACATCCGCAACTACGAAAGAAGAATTAAGACAAAGTCTAACCATAGCATTAAACTAGTGGATCCAAATCAGCCCCTTACGAAGCAACGCATAAACTAGGGTTTAAGCTTCTGTCTCTCTAGCAACCCATCACCCACTTACTACTTCCCAATGCCTTCCTCTAGGCCCAAATAATGGTGAAGTGTTATGTAGTCGATGTTCACATAACACCACTAGAGGAAAGACAACATACAACACATCAAAATATCGAACGAATACCAAATTCACATGACTACTGTTAGCATGACTTATCCCATGTCCTCAGGAAAAAAAGTAACTACTCACAAAGCATAATCATATTCATGACCAGAGAGGTAATGAGTAGCATCAAGGATCTGAACATAAACTCTTCCACCAAGTAATCCAACTAGCGTCAACTACAAAGAGTAATCAACACTACTAGTAAACTTACAAGTACCAATCGGAGTCGCGAGACGGAGATTGGTTACAAGTGATGAACTAGGGTTTGGAGATGAGATGGTGCTCATGAAGATGTTAATGGTGATGAGTCCCCTCCGAGGAGAGGAGTGTTGGTGATGACGATGGCGATAATTTCCCCCTCCGGGAGGGAAGTTTCCCCGACAAGATCGTCCTGCCGGAGCTCTACATTGGTTCTGCTCAAGTTCCGCCTCGTGGCGGCGGCGAATCCACGAAAAAGCTCCTCCTTGATTTTTTTCTGGACAAAACCCTTCATATAGCAGAAGAGGGGGGCAGTGGGCCAGCAGGCTGCCCACAAGCCCCCTAGGCGCGGCCAGGGGGTGGCCACGCCTAGTAGGCTTCTGGCCACCTACTGGCGCCCCTCTGGCGCTTCTTCGGCCTAGTATTTTTTGTAAATCCAGAAAAAAAATCCTCGTTGATTTTTACGGTGTTTGGAGTTGCGCAGAATAGGTATCTCAAACTTGCTCCACTTTCAGGCCAGAATTCCACCTGTCGGCATTCTCCCTATTCATGTAAACCTTGCAAAATAAGAGAGAAAAGGCATAAGTATTGTACCATGAAGTGAAATAACATCCCAAGAAGCGATAAATATCAACATGAAAACATGATGCATTATGGATGTATCATTTACCAAAGGAGTTTTCCTCCTCTGCCTCTTCCTTTTCATCTCCGCTATCCATGGTAGCGGAAGTTGTACCTTTGATGTTGGAAGTTTGAGCGTTAGATGTTACCTTGTCGGATGCCTTGTCCATCAGACACTTGGCATTGCGGTTCTCATTGGGGGCCTTGAAGATAGAAACCTTGCTTGGAGAAGAAGATGCAATGGCCACCATGGCAATTCCCATTGTTTCACCACTTGTCTCATCGTCATCATCCTCATCTAAGAGGTACTATTCTTGAGCCACCAACCCCTTAGGGGCATCTTCTTGGGGAAGTTGTTCTTTTTTGGGAAAGACTTGGTCTTGTCCTGGTGAATGAGCTTGCCACCATTGTCTTCCCTCTGCTCATAGGGACAATCTGCCACAAAGTGACTCACATTGTCACCATTGTAGCAAGTTCTCACGGGTTGCATTCCCTTATATCCTCTTGAGTTATTCTTGGAGAATTTGTGCCTTGAGTTTTTCTTTCCCTAAAACTGCCCTGATGCAAGAGCCATATGCTCATGGTAAGCATAATTGGTGTCTTCAGGACAAGATTCTTCTTCATCTTCCTGGTCTTCCTATAAAGCAGCCTTAGCCTTCAAAGCAAGGCTTGGTGAGTCTTTTCTTGACCGTTGAACTCGGGCTAGAGCATTGTTAGCTGTTTTGTTCAAAATGTTCATGGCAATAAACTCATCCAACACATCACTTGAGGACAAGGAATGAAAGTCTCGCATTTGACGGATGACGGAGGACATGGACTTGTTGAAAGGCATGATGTCCTTGAGAAACTAGTGCTTAATCCATGTGTCATCCACATCTTTTCTTCCATGATCCTGAAGATCCACAACAATAGTTGTAACCCTTCGAGAACCACTTCATAGTTAGACCGCTGAATGTTAGAGCTTCCCTTGTACATGGAGATGATGTGATCCCAACAATCTTTGGCACGAGTGAAGGTGTGCAAGTGAGGAAGGTCTTCAACAGGTACAACTGCTTGAAGAATGAACAAGGTGGAGTGGTTGAGCTAATTGTCAACCTCTTCTCTTGGCGTGAGATTTCTTGGATCATGTGGGTAGTATCCCTATTAAATGATTCTCCAAAGTTGTGTTGAGGTGTGGTTCAAATGAGACTTGATAGGAAAACCCCAGTTAGCAAAATCATTCTTAACAAGCTTTGATGGAGGACCTAGATTAATAATATGCGGTGGGTGAACCGGTCCTCCATAAACCATGGGAGGAGGAACAGAGGTAAAGGCATTAGCCACACTTGTTCCTTGAGGCGTTTTATCCTTTTCACTACTAGCATTTTCCTTTTCGGAATTGCCTCCCGAATCCAAAGATGTGGGATTCGCCACCAACAATGGGTCGGTAGGCGGCTTGTAAATATCAAGGAAATCTTTAAGCATGTTTCTGACTTTGATAACCATAGAGGATTTAAATGTGGACATGACCTCATTCAATTCCTCTCGGGTGAGCGAGTTTGAAGCAGCTCCCTCGGGCACCTCATCAACCTGTTCCTCGTCGTCAACCATACTCTTTGGGTGGTAAAACCTTAATAAAGAGACGAGGCTCTGATACCAATTGAAAGGATCAATATGGTTGACTAGAGGCGAGGTGAATAGGCAACTAAGAAATTTTAAGCTTTTCTTTAAACAAATTAGGTCTAGCAACAAACAGTTTGTCTAGATATGCAACTAGGTGAGCAACCTATATGATGCTAACAACAACAATAAAAAGCAAATAATAAATAAAAGTAAAGGTAAGAAATGACCACACGTGGAACCGATGAAGACGAGGATGTGTTCCCGAAGTTCCTTCCCTTTGAGGGAATGCATGTCTCCGTTAGAGAGGTGTCGAGGCACAATGCTCCCCAAGATGCCACTAAGGCCACCTTATTGTCCTCACGCCCTCACACAATGCGAAGTGTAGTGATTCCACTAAGTGGTGCCCTTGAAGGTGGCAACCGAAACTTTACAAGAAGGTTGGGGCTCTCTCCACAACTTAATTGGAGGCTCCCAACAAGACCACGAAGCTTCACCATAATGGAATATGGCTTTGAGGTGACCTCAACCGTCCAGGGTGCTCAAACACCCAAGAGTAACAAGATCCGCGAGGGATTAGTGGGGGGAATCAAATTTCTCTTGGTGGAAAGGTAGATCAAGGCCCTCTCAACCAATCCCTAGAATATCAACAAGTTTTGTTGGCTAGGGAGAGGAATCGGGCTAAAATGGAGCTTGGAGCAACAATGGAGCTTGGGGGGGTCAAAGGTAGGGTTCTCAGGGAAGAAGAGCCCCATTATATAGTGGGGGAGGGAATCTTCCCGTTACCCACCCCGTGTGCATGAGACAGAGCAGTACTACCGCTCCTGGGAGCGGTACTACCGATGATAAGAGGTAGTACCGCTCATGCAAAAGGAGGCAGGCCAAAAGTGAGGCAGATCCGCTAGTACCGCTTAGGGCGGTACTACCATGCAGTAGTATCGCTCTACGGGAAGTACTACCGCCATGTACTACCGCAAAACATGGCCACAAAAGTGTTTGCAAATTTGAGAGTGGTACACGCCAGCGGCACCAACAAAGAACTACCGCACTGGGCGGTACTACCGCCAGTTGGGCGGTACTACCGCTTGGAAGATGCAAGACAGGTTTAGGCAGGGTAGAAAAAGCTCCATTCAAGCAGAAAAGGGGTGAGGGAGAAGTGTACGTGATGATTCCACCCAGACTTTTCCAAAGCGGATCCACTCTTAATAGTACGACTTTTCCTATGACCCAAGTCCACCGACAACGAAGCGTAAGAGCGAAAACCCTCTTCATACCAAAACACCAAGGGGCACGAATCGTCTTTGTGCAATGCTAGGAAATACCTAAAAGGATTATTGCACACGATTAGTCTGCAAAAGTGTCGTCATCAATCACCAAAATTACAAGGGTAGAAATATGCCCTTACAATAGCGCACCCATGACCAATATCACATCAATTGTAGACATCAAAATAGCCAGAACTTTAGCTTTACTATTGATTTTTTTTGTCGAAATTTAAATATATATATACCATCAAGATGGTATCCTTGTTAGTTATAACATCAATCGGAATCTTGGAATACATATATATGTTGCTTGAAAACTTTGTAGTACGATTTTTCGTAAGAAAATCTTGTGACTTTCATAGCACACAAACTCTTGTTGTGTGATTCTTCATAAGAAAACCTTGTTAGTTATAACATCAAAATCTTGTAGTAAAAAAACCAAAGAGTTTTTTACACCTTTTATTTTTTAGGTTTTTACTCTTTGGTTAACCGAACATGTTAGATTTTTGGGTCTAGTTTTCCTTATAAACTGAATCATCTCTCCTCATCATTATGAAATGCAGGAACTCCTTCCCCCGCGACGAGGTTTATCAGAGAAAAAGAACTACGACCTTTTCCCTTTTTGTTCACGGTGACACTGTAAAGTGATTACGTTCACGTTAATGTTAGCGATCTGGAACCAAACACCTCCTAAATAGAAAGGGCCTCGCGATCGACGGGAAGTGTGGATTTTCCACGCCCGACGCTAACAAACGTAAGGGCTTTGCTAGACCTACGAAAGATTTCCACGTATGTTAACGATAAGACATATTTGAAGGATTACTATCGGACCTAAGGAAAGGACCCCCTCCTCACCCTCGAAATTAAAATGGTGTTGGGCAAGAGACAATGAGCGAGAAGGATTTGCTTAAAACTTTTGTAAGTTCACGTAGGTGAATGTAAGAAGCGATCAAACTCTTGATGCCTGATGGAAAAATGAGTATGATGAGTGAAGTGAGGTCTTGATCGGATGCGATTAGAGAATCTACAACTAGATGTGATTGGAACAACTAAGGGATACAAGATATATAACATGAAACACTATGGCTATCACAAAGTAAAGTCCATAAATAAAGGGCTCGGGTAAGAGATAACCGAGGCACGCATAGATGATGATGTATCCCGAAGTTCACATCCCTCCGGGTGATAATCTCCATTTGGAGAGGTTTGGAGGCACAATGCTCCCCAAGAATCCACTAGGGCCACCGTAATCTCCTCACACCTGCACAATGCAAGATGTCATGATTCCACTAAGGGACCCTTGAGGGCGGTCACCGAAGCCATACAAATGGCAACCCTTGGGGTTGGTCATCGAACCCATACACTTTGTTAACCCTTGGGGCAGTCACTAGAACCAATACAAATTGCTCGGGGCAATCTCCACAACCTAATTGGAGACCCCCCAATGTTTGCCCAGAGCTTTATACCACAAAGATTGAGTTCTGAGGCACCACCAACCGTCTAGGGCACCAAAGCACCCAATAGGCACAAGCTCTAGGGTGCCCAAATACCCAAGAGTAATAAGCTTCTCAAACTTCACTTCCATGTATCATCATGGAGAACTCAAACTGATGCAACAAATGCAATGGCGACAACACAAGAAATGGTCCAAGTCCCTCACTCCCAAATCCCACCACAACAACAAAAGCTACGGAGGAATATGAGAGGAAGAACAAGGATCTCACAAAGAACTCCAAGTTCTAGATCCAAGGGGTTCACCTCACATAGAGAAGAAAGTGATTGGTGGAAATGTGGATCTAGATCTCCTATCTCTTTTCCCTCAAGAAGGAGCAAGACTCATTGGAGGAATTGAGAGTTAGGAAGCTCGAAGAATGTCAACAATGGGGGAAGAACATGATCTCAAAGGATAAGAACCACTGGGGAAGAAGAACCCCTTAAATAGCGCACCCCCAAATCCAACTGTTATGCCCACAAGTTATGCTCAAGCGGTACTACCGCTTAGCACGGTCAAAGCAGCCTAACGAGACAGAATAATACGGATGGTAGTTCAGCCAGAGCAGTACTACCGCTCGGGGGAGCAGTACTACCGCTTAGAGCAGTACTAGTGTACTACTCCTCTATACTACCGTTATACTACTTCTCGAGCAGATTGGGAAACACAAGCATAAAATAAGAGGAAGTGGTTGCGGTACAAGGAAGCGGAAGTACCGCCCAAGCAGTACTACCGCTTAAAGCTGAAAAAATGCTAGGACACTAAAATTGCCATAACTTTTGCGTACGAGCTCTGAATTGAGAAAACTCAAGCTTGATAGATAGAGGACGGCAAGATCTATCCAACAACCATTGGTTATATTAAGAACAAGAAATGGAGAATAAATTCCACTATGATGAGGAAGACGACCTTCACAAATATGATCTGGCAAAATCTCCAACACTAAAAACAAAAAGATGATGCATACAAAATCCGTTTTTGATGAACTTGATCCTATCACGATGAAGACCATAAGCTCCAAAGGTCACATAGTGATAAGCCAAACAAGAACCAAGAAATATTATGATACCAAGAATGCAATAGTTTGAGATCTCAACGAACAATACAATCAAGCTACTCACTCGAGAGCCCGCCCTTGATAGTACAACTCTCGATCTTGTAACCCGGTCTCCCAACTACCACCATGAGATTGGTAAAATAGAAAACCTATCAAGGTCAAGCATTTCCTTGCACATAATCCACTTGAGCTAGATGATGACGATCTTGTCCTCCTCAATATGGACCACCTTTCTTGATTGTGTCGGTTCGATGAAGACTAGTAGATTGCTCTCCATACTCCACAATGGACGATATGATCTCTTCGTCATGCTCAACTTGAACTTGCACACCACAATCTTGATGACGATCACCACTTGATGTCATCCTCCTTGGGTTGTACTCTTGACACAAGCCCATGGAAACATACCTACCCCATATAGAACTCTCATGTAGACCATGTGTACTAATACAAAGCATAATGGGCAATGCTTACCATACCATGGAATCACTTGATCCCCTCGGTACATGTTGTATGCTTTGTGAGTTTATCAACTTGATTCACTCTTTGACTTAGTCTTGTTCAACCTTGTATATTATCTTCTTCTTCAAGATGATGCTTACAATATTTGGATAAATCATCGAATACCACCTTGGTCATCACATAAACTCCTTGAAACCAACAAATGGACTTCAAGAAATGTTGCTTATGGACAAATCCATCAAAAATAACTCAAGGCAACCATCAGTCCATAAAGAATGACATCAATTATCAAAATCACACATGGGGCGCCATGCTCTTTCACGATGTCGGCCCTTCCCACCCTGCAAGCGGATCTGCAAGGCCTGCGTAGTCTGCTCCACCCGCCCGACGGCCTCCTCCACCTCCGGCCGCTGCTCGGTGCAGGCAACGGTGGGTTCTAGTTCCCGCTCCGCCGGCGCCACGAATGCGGACTCCGGAGTCAAAGACATGCGTCGCCTGCCATGAAAGGCACGTGGCAAGGGAGATTGGGGATGGGTCGGACGAGGCTGCCCAGTCAGCTAGAGCCGCCGCGTGATGCCGATGCCCGACAAGAAAAAGCATCTTCAAAAATCACGACGGATACGGACGCCCGACGGCTCCGGAGGATCGACGTCGAACATCTCTGATTCAACATTGAAAGATTCGAGAGGGAGGCGGCGAAGGCAGCGGCGGAGGCGGCAAGGGTGGCCAAGCTCAAGTGCAAGCAAGACCACATCGTCTCGCGTTGCCAAGGCCACATCGTCATCTCCTCCTCCTCCTCCCCCGGGGTTGACTCCGATGACTGGAGGGCAAAGGGCCGACGAGGGAGTGGTGAACCTTGCCCCCTCCTTCATGGCCAGTCCTGAGAATTCAGAGGGCCAGGGAGGAACAAGAACATGGGGCCCTTTAATACAAAATATGAAAATATGATTCAATACATGTCACATTGGAAATATCTGTTATTTTTATGTTATTAAGAGTACCATAATTCATGGTTTGTAAATATCCCTAGTAAAAACAAATATCTCGTCTATACTAGCAAATTGTGTAGCAGATGAATTAAATATAATATCATGGGCACTCACATTGTTATCAACTCTGTTGATGTCAACATTGACTTTTGTAATATGGTCCTCATCTAGAATGATCAGTTTGTTTTTTCATAGAGACCATCACCCACTTATCCTGGATGAAGTGCTTATTCTCATATAGAACTAACCAATGGATCTTTACTTCGATTATATAAACTCATGTGTATGTTTCTTCTTATCATTGTCCACCACATTTTTCTAAATGGCATGATGGTGCTGATATAGAAATAAGTTATTGGAAATTAGCACAAAGATACATGATCGCTTCAATAGAATCTTCATCAATTCCCTAAATAATTATCCATTATCATGGGAAAATGAGTAACTTATCTCATCTCGCTTCTTGACGCTGACGTGTAAGAATTGACGATTCATCATGTCCAGCTCTTCCGCTGGAGTTGAAGGCAACAAGCCGGCAGCCGACGGTGCTGCTCTCCCTGGTCGAACCTACGTGGTGGCGATCAGACACCATTGGAATCGACCAGCAACCTGGGTGACACAGCCATAATAGATCCAATCGTCAAAGGTTGTTCTGTTTCTCATGCCTCTTATACTCCTAGTCAAATTGATATTGTAATGTTCGGCTGCGATGCCTCCATAGAGGTTGATGCCTACGTACGCGAACTCTCCATCATATCCTTAATCAATTGATGCTCCGACTGTTGTTAGATGTCGCTACTCATATGAATCTGAGCGAGGCCTAGTGGGATTTCTTATCGCAACAAGTTGAGAAACTATGCGGTATATACCTGGTGAGGCACCCTGTCGAGCCGGGGCCCCGGGGTGGTCGCCCCCTCTGCACCCCCTCAGGGCCAGCCCTGCCCTCCTTTTAGATAATCTAAGATAATCTAGTATTAGTATGTAGTTAAAATGTATTGAATCGTTGAACTGTACTAATTATGCCCTTTTGGTGATGTTTATATGAATTATGCCCGTTTGATATCGGTTTATATGTCCATTTTTTTTTAATTTTGATCATTTAATGATTTCGGAAATAATTTGCTACCCATGATGGTAGCTACACACGGCCCCAATTTTTATCTCTGATTATTCTGTTAAGTTATTTTGGACTATGAAAAATAACTTTATAATAAAAACATCGTGAATTTGCACAAGTCACGCAAATAAATACGCAATTATGTCAAACAGGCAAGCAAAAAAGACTGAGAGAAGTGAGAAAATGCCATTTCTACACAACGAAAAGACACTTGTAACAAAAAGGTAATAAAAAGGCAGGGAGAGGTGATAAAAAGTCATTTATATCAACAAAAATGCACTTGTGCCAATTTTATTGAAATCCGACACCTCATATATCAATAAAATGCACTTATTCCAAAGGGTGTGTAGCTATCACCATGCATAGGAAATCGCCTCTCTTGATGATTTACGTACTAAGTTGCATGAACTTGTATGGATATAGACAACGGCGAAGCTATATACGATGATGCAGGGGCCATGGCCCCCAGCTTTGATAAAAATTAGGAAGATTTTTTGAAGGACTGCTTAGATTAGAGAAAATATAACCCTTATCCCCCCCCCAAAAAAACATACATATTTTGTGTTTGGCCCCGCCTAAAAGTCTTGCATAGCTTCGCCAGTGGATATAGGGTGTCGGATTTGAGATATACGTGTGTGAAAGTAGGGAGGATCCTATTTACAAGATGTGATTGTAGATGTTCTTAGAGCATCTTCAACGGCCGCGTTATATAAGCTCCGCGCTGCAAAAAACCAATTTATAGCGCGCGCAACCGCTCCAGGCGCTCCAGTCGAGGCACAAAAAACGCGGGCGCTATAAACGGTCCAGCACGCAGAGGCGAAACGGTATCGCGCGCCTTATATTTTGTGCGCCCGCTACCACGCGCCGGACAGCGACGGCTCACGCGACTCGTCCACCCTCCATTGGATCCAGGCGCTCGCGCCGCCGCCCGCGCCACCCCATTTGCTCCGGTGACCCGACGACTCTTCCCCGGCCTATGCTTGCGCCGCCGCCGCTTCCTCCATCTCCCTCTAGTCACTGCTGCCCTTCGCGCGGGCCATTCCTTCGACGAAGAGCGCTCGACCGCCCACTGCCGCTCGGTGCTCACAACGTGTTCGACAAAACGCTTGCAAGGTATGTATTGCTTCAACTTCACATTTTTTAGATGAATTTGGTGCATGTTTTTTTGTGGTTTTTATGGACTAGTTTAAATTTAATATTGTAGATGAGTTCTTCATATGATTCTTATGAAGAAGAATTTGGTATTGAAGAGGAGGACGACCTTGTAATGATCCTAGCTATGCACTTCAATAAAAACCGAAGTACGGTGGTTTGGTTATGGGTCGGCAGAAAATTTGGAGGAATAAGATCGATGCCAACAATAGATTGATGAGGCACCATTTTATGGATAATCTCGTGTACCCCGAGTCGTACTTCCGGCACCGGTTTAGGATGAGCACCGAGTTGTTCACACGCATTGCAGAGAAACTGGCGAGTCATGATCGGAGTTTTCAGCAGCTGAGGGATGCCGCCGGAGTACTCAGGGATAACACCTTTCAAAAGGTGACAACCGCTTTGCGTATGTTGGCATACGGTATTTCGGTTGATCTAGTTGACGACCACTCGGCCATGAGTGAGAGTCAGGCCATCATGTGTGTCAAGCGCTTCGCAGTCGAAATTTGAGATCTCCTAATGTTGCAAATGTCGCAAGGCTATTGAAGATGAACAAAGCTTGTTGGTTCGCAGGTATGCTTGGCTCAATAGATTGCATGCATTGAAACTGGAAGAACTGCCCTAGGCATGACATGGACAATTCCACGGTCAAAAAAAGGGTTCCACTATAATCCTTGAAGCGGTGGCCGATCAAGAGACTTGGATTTGGCATGCTTTTTTTGAAATGCCTGGATCTTTGAATGATATCAATATTGTTAATAGGTCACCACTCATGAATAAGATTGCAAATGGTGAACTACCACCGGTGTAGTTTGTAGCAAATGGGCATACATACAACAACGTCTACTATCTTGCGGATGGCATCTATCCAAAATGGCAAACATTTGTCAAGCCGTTGAAAAAACCAAAAGGTAAGAAAAATTTAGATTTCCACAATGCTCATGCGGCGGCTCCGAAAGATGTGGAGAGAGCTTTTGGTATTTTACAAGTCCAATTTGCTATTGTGAGAGGAACGGCCATCTTTTGGAACCAAAATATGCTTTGGTACATCATGCACGCTTGTGTGATCATGCATAACATGATCACTGAGAATGAGCGTGACCAAGATTTAGACTACTCTCAGTATGAGCTCTTGGGACATCCTCTGCAAGTGCGTCGTCAGGCTGTGAGGATAGTCCGATTTGTTGCCTCCTATCATACCATTCGGCATGCCGAAATGCATGATGATCTTAAGAAGGATATAATTGAGGAGTGGTGGATGTGGAATGGCCAACAAAATGAATGTTGATTTGTATGTTTGATATTGTACGTTTGATGTTGTGGTGTCGAACTATTTGTTTGATCTTAAAACTCGTTGATTTATATGTTTGATGTTGTATGTTTGATGCCATGGAATTAATAAACTATGCTATGGCTTATTTTGATGTTTGAAATAACCATATTGTGGTGATGAAAATGATCAAGATGCGAGCTCCAGGCGCTCCAACGCACTCAGTTGTAGCACGTCCACTGGATTGGCTCACGCGCGCTATACTTTGACGCGGTCGCTGAAGCCGACGCATTCTCACACGCTAAATTATCTTATTTTGACGTTGCATAAAAATTTTAATGCACACGGCGGTTGTACGTTGGAGATGCTCTTAGGTCGCCTGATGCATGATGCAATAGGTCAAGTGAGGCGGCTTGGGCATTTCTTTTCTTTGGCCCTTTTCTGGGACTTTTTCACTGTTTTGATCTTAATCTAAAACTATAGCACAAAATAAACTATGTATGAAATTATTTCACGATCTGACTTTTTAGAAACGCCACAACCCGTGGCGTTGCTGCTACACATAGCAACTCCAGTCTACCGTGACGTTTTTGCTCCACATTCACACGCCTAATTAGCTCGCATTGCAGCTCACATAGAAACGCCAGTGGGTCTAGCGTTGGTACCCAACTGGGTGTGGCGGTTGATGAGGAGGTTGGCGTCCAGGTGGAGCAGCTCGCTGACGACGTCGTAGTGGCTGCTCGCGGCCACCCAGTCGATGGGCATGGCGTACCACCACTGGTCGCCCCGTGCTCTCCCATCGGAGCGAGAAGTGGGATTCCTCCATCTCCATCTTCATCTCCATGGACCACTAATGATTAATCAACCTGCATAGACGAGGAAGCTGAGCAAACTCAGAGGGTCTTGGATCCAAGGGACTAAAACTAGTCTGACTAAAACTAGTCTCTTTAAGAGGTTAAAGTTCCAAGCACCCCTGACTAAAAAGAGGCTAAAACTAGTCTTGAGGCTAAAATCTTTTAGTCAGGGCTACTCCTACTAAAGTATGCATTAGTCCTCTCTCTCCTCATTTAACTCCTCATGCAAGTTCTGAATTAGAGGGTTTGGAGGATAATAAATGCTCATTAACTTGATTTTATTCTTTTTAGTATTTAGATCCAAGCTCGAATAAGGCTAGCAAATTTTAATCTCATTACTTTTAATTATGGGACTAAAACGTATCAAGCATCCTCTCAACCCCGAAACAGAAGCCAAATCGAGAGAAACTACTGCGAAGTTAGGGCGGTAAATGGTTACATCAAAGCAACTGGACAGTTGCCACAACTTCAAAGAATTATTATTCCATGTGCGAGCAATTATGGAAGGGGTTATCAAGAATGAGAACTGCCCATGCTGGACTGCGCGACGCGGGCAGGTTGATTTAACTCAACAGTAAGCAACAGGTGAGGTGAGTACCTCAGAGCAGAGTCAGAGATACGGGCATGGAAACCGTAGGCCATGGCCATAGCCATGGGAGCAGCAGCTGCGAGAGAGAGGCTCCATCTCCACCTGTCGGCTCATTTTGCAGGAGCAAGCGGCAGCGGCGAGGCACCGCCAGCAACGCGAGCTTTGGTGGTGTTTCCGCCTGGGCAGCAACGGCAGCCCGAGTGGAGTTTTGACCTGGCCTCCAACGTAAGTTGGTTAGGCGTGTGAATGTAGAGCAAAAAACGCCGCGTTAGAGTACTGTTGCTATATGCAGCAGCAACGTCATGGATTATGACGTTTCTAAAAAGATTAAATTGTGAAATAATTTCGTACAGAGTTTATTTTGTGTTATAGTTCCAGATTAAGGTCAAAACAGTGAAAATGTCCCCTTTTCTACTCTTGTCCGCGTCAAATGTTGTAGTAGCAGGGTGATGGACAGGTAGCCTGACGGTGATGGGCTTACGAGTGTTAAGATCAACAGAGAAAACTTGAAGAAACGTCAGATAAACTGTATGGCAGTATTAGGATGGTTTGCAATTATTCCATTACAAATTACGAGTAGAAAACTTGAAGAAACGTCAAATAGCTTATCACCATCAGCCGTCAGTAGCATTCAACATATGCTTCGCTCCCGTCAACCCCACGACCCCTAATGATACACTGACCAACGAACCTGAACAACCCCTCGCTTTTTGATTTTGTGTTTTTATTTTTGACGAAGAAAAGGTAATATTACCGAGGCAGTGAGCCTCAAGGCGGAGCCAGAAATTGGACATAGAAGGGACGAGCAGAAAACTAAAAAATTTATACCCCACAACGCGTTGTGAATATACCTCTTTTTTTGCTTTTTTTAATCAATCTTTTTTGTCTTTTAAACCAAGCCCCTTTTTGTACTAACCATCGTAAATAACCTTCCGTAACAATTTTCTATATGTACATAATCTAATACTTAGCATGTAAATATTGCTTGGAAAATATATTGAACATATAACTAAGAAATTTAATTATGAACAATAGGATATCAATTAGTAGCAATATTTTTTAAAATTTTCAAACAAACATCTAATTAGTAGATTCATGCTTGATTAATTAGCATGTTATGTAGTAATCCATAAAAACTACTAGCAGTAAGGAGAGTGTATGTTACCTTTGAAACTAAGCCTTAGACCATTCCCACATGCTCGAGGCTCCATCGTCGAATCAACAGAGCGGCTAACACCACCATCGAAGCATCTACACCCATAGTGATCGGAGTAGTTTGCTAGCTGCCGGCCGTCGGCAAACCGGAGAAGCGCCCTACATTTGGTGAGCGGGGCTACGGGAGCAACAAGCCACGAACGGCGGCACGAACCCTAGATGACAACCGTACTCAAGAAAGAGAAAACGTGAATGTTAGCTTCGTGCCTTTCACAACCTACGATCAATGTGGGTACATCGGCTACGTACCATCTGTGCTTCGATTTGTGGTCTACACGGATTAGTTTTAGTTTTGGGCTGACTTACTACAATTAAGTTGACATTAGCTCCGGACAATTAGCAAATGTATTAGCCTCTAGTAGTACTAGTATGCCCCGTATAACATTGAGGGGGCCGATCGTTGGGGGGGTCTAGCCCCTGCTCGCCCCTATCTCTGCCCCTGACTCGGACTATGCCGATGATAGGATTGATAAAAAAATCACTTAGGGTACATGTTAATTTATTGGGAGATCTCTTGTGTCTTGGTCATCCAGGAAACAAAATTCGGTATCTTTATCTACTGTCGAAGTGGAATACATTATCGTCGGATCATGTTGTGCGCAATTACTATGAGTGACGCAAACTCTTAAGGATTATGCATTCATGTGAAACATGTTCCATTGTTGTGTGACAATGAAAGTGCTATTAAAATTGCCCATAATCCCATGCAACATTCACGAACTAAACATATACAAGTGCGACATCATTCTATTCGTGATCATGTTGGTAAAGTAGATATTAATCTCAAGCATGTCACTACCGACAAACAATTGACTGATATCTTTACGAAACAATTTGATGAGAAAGTTTTTTGTCATTTGAGTAGTGAGTTGAACATCATTGATTCTTCAAACTTGAGCTAGACTCACTCGGATGCATGCAAGAGCATGAGCTTACTTGATTATTCCATGATGCTATTGATATGACACTATCTTATATGTTGAAAAACTATGATCCCTTGTATTTCATCTAACCTTTTGTAGGTACTTGGAATTACTACACTCCACAAGATTGTCATCAACTCACATCAAAAGCAATCTTGTCATGGCCAAGTATCAACAACCCCTTCTTCAAAGATGAAGGAAGAAGATGAAAATATCATATCCTTGACAACTATTTGATGAATAAGTGCATTCTTGTCATTTGGATATATTATGTTCTTCCTTGCATGACTAACCAATGTAGGTAAAAAGTAAACCAAAACGGCAAGGATAGCTCTCAACTCAAGATGATCTTCATCAACATTGAGCATCCACAACAAGTTCACCTACATGCCATGTCATCAATATCATTCGAAGGTATCATATCCTTGATAAAGCTTTACACCAAGTCATGAGGTAAAGAAACTGAAGTGATATGGAGACATTAAAGTGCTTAATTGAAAAATGGCAACCCCATTTTGTGCTTAAAGATGAGTATGACCTATGGTCAAGCATTCTTGCTTGACTCCTCAAGTCAATATACTCTAATATAGGAGACCTAGTCACCGCACAACATCTAGATGAAGATTCTTGTATGCTTCACATTTTTCATTGCATGCTCTCTTGGAACCATTCAATTCTCTTCTATATGTATGTATATATTTTTTTTAAAACTTATCCAACAAACTGTTCTCAAATTTTCTCTTTTTAAAAAAAAAATTGGGAAATATTCTTTCTCAAAGTTTTTGGATATTTTCTCTCTATTTGAGTTGGGAAGTTGATTTTCATTGCAACTCGGTCTCACCGATCTGGAAAACTCGGTCTATCCGATTTCTCCGAGAGGCCTACTATCATTCTCGGTTATACCAAACCATATTGCCTCGGTGGCTCCGAATTTTATCACTGCCTATGATCCTTGTGTATTTCTGGATTTTTTCCATAGAGGGGAGAAAACTTCAGTGGTCCCATAATATAAGAGGGAGAAACGTCTAGGATGTCTAACAAAAAGGGGAGGTATTTCAAGGAACTCTTATCTATACTCAAGGGGGAGAAAAATTCAAGGAACACTTATCAGAGAGAGAGTGAAGAATATAGGAGCCCTTACTCTCAATGAAACCTTACATTCTGACCTTTTTTGAAATTAATGCCAAAGGGGGAGATATATGAAAGCTTCTAAATGCTTATACTGAAAGGGGAGATCTACCAAAGGGAGGATCTGCCATAGGGGAGATATATCAAACCTTATACATTCAGGGGGAGAGATACCATTAAGGGGGGAGATATAGAAAATTGTATTGCCTACTTTGGATTGAACTTGTCTCACCCCACCTACTCCCAATATCTACATGCTATGATTTAGAGGGAGAGGTAATCTTACATATTCATTCCGAGGGGAGAAAGTTCTAAATATCTTTGGAGACATATCTATCATCAAATCCTATTTTCAATATATCTTCAATATCTTGGTACTTTTGAAGCTCTTTGCATCTTTACAATGGTATACTCTTGTGTTATCTAACATTTGTTTTTCCAAGTGTACTCCTACTACTAAGATGCTCAAGAACCTCAAAGTACGTATATGCGTCATATCCTTGTTCAAGATGATCTCTTGTCTCTTGCACACATTGTTTGCAAGAGTGAGTCTTGAACATGGAAATATTTCATTCCCATATGTTTGATGCATATAGACAAGATTCACATGACTTGTCCTATCCCTTCTACTATGTGTGTGCTCTTGCAATCCAAACCAAACATCCTTTAAAAAGTGATTGCACACATTTAGCGGGAGCTTGTATTAGTCATATATCATTCAAAGTTGCCATATTCTACTACTTATCTTCATTTGAAGGTATGTTTTCATCAATTAAAAAAAAAGGGAGACTGAAAGCACATATGCTCCTTTGGTATTTTTGGTAATTAATGACAACATGCATTGTCTCTTGGACTAACACTTTTACCTAGTATATTTCAGGTATAGTCCACAGAGAGCATTGTCTATGGATTGTGAGGAGAAGCCCCAAGGAAAGGAATATGATTGGCCAAGCTTCACGCAAGAGGACACTACATTTTATATTTGTGAGAAATCAATTTGAGTCCATAGAAAAGCCAATACTATTAAAAGGGGTTGAGGTATTTATGATGAATTGGTTGCTCAAGTGCTTAGAGATAGCCACCAAAAATACTCATAATTTCTCTCAAGAAATTCTTTGTCCAAATCCCACACATCAAAATCGGTGCCATTAAGAATTATATTTGGGCCCTACCGAGTTTTGAGAGACACAACCTTTACCAAACCCTAATTTCTCAGTACCACCAACTTTCATATCGGGGCCACCGAAAGTCAGTGACCAACTTTCTGGTATGTTGATTTCAAGAATCGGAATTTCTGAGTTTTGAAATCGGTCTCACAGAGATTTGGAACCCGCCCTAGGTCACCATATCGTTACCAATGAGATTCATATATCGGTCTCACCAAGAATTCAAAAGTTGTCACATTTCATGCAACTCGGTACCACTGAGATTCATGTCGGTGTCACCGAGTTGGGCAATAATGTTGTAATGGTTGGATTTTGGGAGATGCCTATATATACCCCTCCACCACCTCTCATTTGCAGAGGAAGCACTCAGAACACATACACACACACACACACTTGCCAGATTCATTTTTATGAGAGAGAGACACCTACTCATGTGTCGAAATCAAGAGATTCCAATCCATCCATTAGAAACTTGATCTCTAGCCTCCCAAAGTTGCTTTCCACCAAAGCAATCTCTCCTACCCATGCCAAATCAGTGAGAGAGTGATTGGGTGTTGAGGAGACTATCTTTTGAAGCACAAGAGCAGGGAGTTCATCGTTCTACCGCATATATTACCTTTTGGAGGGTGGTGCCTCCTAGATTTGTTAGGCGTCGCTTGGGAGCCTCCTACATCGTGTTGTGGAGTTGAACAAAGAAGTTTGTAAGGGCAAGGAGATCGCCTACTTCGTGAAGATCTACCCGATTAAGGCTAGTCGTGTGTGGATGTAGGCCATGGTGGAATAGACAAGGTTGCTTCTTCGTGGACCCATTATGGATGGATCCCTCCATGGACTCTAGCAGCCGTTAGCCTCCGTGGGTTGAAGTCTCCACTAAAGTGGACGTACGATAGCACCACCTATCGAAACCATGCCAAAAATCACCGTGTCCATCTTTGCGTTTGATCTTCCTAAACTCTACTCCTTACTTACATGTTGAAAATGCATGCTATGCCCCTAATCGACTTTTGGTGTTAATGACAACACAAACATAGGAAACAAATCCTATTTGTTGAGTGTATATTATGATGGCAAGTACTTTAGTAGATTGAGAATTATGTGCCAAAGGTGGTCTGAGAAGATCGGGATTTATATTTCAAGAAGGCTCAGGATTGAGAAAAGATGATGTAGACTATCCTTTTGAGTTTACTATTATTGAGTATAGGGATCCCGCACTATTAAGAGGGGATCACAGGTTTTGCGATGAACTTGCTCATACCACATCTTCACTATCCTCCTCAATACCACATATTCTCTACTATGCTCCTATCTCAAAATAGGTCTATTGCCTCGGACTTCCGGCTCCCTTCGGACGTCCGAGGGTCGGACGACCGACAGGCTTCGGAAATCCGGAGCTCTCCACTAGAAGAATTTGAGTCATATAACTCAGATTTCCGGCTCCCTCCGGACATCCGAGGGCCGGACGACCGACCAGCTTCGGAAATCCGGAGCCCTGCACCAGAAGAACGTGAGCTCTATAACTCGGATTTCCGGCTCCCTCCGGACATCCGAGGGCCGGACGTCTATCCCCTTTCGGAAATCCGGAACCTCCCACCAGAAGAAATTGAGTCGAATAACTCGGATTTCCGGCCTTCTCCGGACGTCAGGTCGTTGTTCAACTCACAGTGTTTCCAGTCATATCTACAGCTCTCGGACGACCGACCCATGTCGGACGTCCGACCCCTTGCGGACGCGCGGACTTCCGTAAACTGCCGGACGTCCGAACCCTGTGTGACTTAAAGTATCCCCAACGGCTGTTTTACACTCCCCACTATATATACCCCTCTCCCACTTCGTGAGAGGGTGTCCAACACATCTAGAACACATCCAAGAACACCTTTCTTCTCACTCACTCTTGTTTACACCAAATCTTAGATCCCAAGAGCATGTGTGAGTCCCTTTGAGTGTTGTTCCAATCAAAAGATAGATCATCTCCCTCTCTTCCTTCCCACCAAAGTGATTTGTGATTTGAGCAATCCCCGTGATCTTGTTACTCTTGGAGGTTGGAGACCCCTAGGCGGTAGGAGTCTTCGGAGAGGAATCAAACCATTGTGATTACCCCCGGAAAGTTTGTGAAGGTTTGGAAGCCACCTCAAGGCTTACCACTAGTGGTTGAGAAACGCCTTCGTGGAGTTATCTCAAAGGGAGAATAGGGTGAGCCTTCATGGTGTTGGTGTGCCTTCGTGGTAACATCCGCCCCTCTAACGGTGACCTAGCTTCCCTCCAAGGAAGTGAACATTGGGATACATCCTTGTCTCTCTTGGAGTTTCGGTTATTCCTAACCCTAACTCTCTACTTGTGTTAATCCTTATTATGTACTTGTATTTGATTATTGTTTACCGCTTGCCTTACCTCACTCTAAATAGCTTACTCCTTGTCGTAGCAATTATTAGGCCTACACTCATATTCCGCACTTTTGCCTAAAATTGCTAAGTAATTATTAAAATTTGGAAGTGTACCTATTCACCCCCCCCCCTCTAGGTCCATCTCGATCCTTTTCAATTGGTATCAGAGCCTCGTGCTCTATTCTTGTGGCTTAATCGCCCTAGAGCGAGATGGACGGGATTCCAACTACGGTAGCTCCAGTGCAGAGGGACGGGACTTCCACGGAAGTCAAGTCTTTCACCTCTGAGGACCTGGAACGGGCCCTTGCCAAGCAAAAAGAGGAGCATGATGCTTCTCTTGAGGCCTTGGTCCAAATAAGACTGGCATCACTAACCACGGGGACAGCCAAGTCCCCGAGGGCCTCAGGGCCACATGTGCACGGTTCTTCATTTGGCCAACAACCTCCGGAAAGGAACCAAACCAGTGTTCCATGGCTTTATGCTAGATCTCAAATTGAGAAACCTAAGTACAATCCTCGATGAAAACCTCCCTTGCTTGATGACAATTCCGATTTTGCTTTGTAGAGAGTTGGTATGCAGGATCATCTTAGGTACGCCAATGATGAGATGTTGGACATCCTCGAGCATGGGTACAATCCTGTAGATCCAAGGTGCCTCACTCCCGGAGAAACTTATGACAAGCATCTCAATGACACTGCGATCATGTGCATAAGAAAAGGAATGAATGACAAGCAACGGAGACCTTACATTCACATCACAAGTGCCAAGGAACTGTGGGATAGCATTATAAGGACCAAGACCGGTACCTCCACTCTTCGGCTTGCTCAATATGAAATTGCCAAGGGGCAATTACAGAATTTCTGTATGGAAAAGGGTGAATCTCCCAAGCAACTGCTAGAATGGCTCATGACTCTCGCCGCAGACATTGAGTCATGTGACTGTGACAAGACGCAAGATGGTTTCAATCTGACCAAGAGATTTCTCGTGGACAAGTTACATCATGCTCTTGCTCCATATCACCATCAAATGGTATGGGACATGATGCAGCACCATGGGTTCAAAGAAATGACTCCAGATGACATCATATCCACTTTCCAGTTATTTGAAGAGTCAAAGGCAAATGCAACAAAGCACCTTGCCATGCATGGCACTTCAACATCAAAGATCAATCTTGCTTTGAAAGCCAAGCATGAATGTGACGAAGAAGAAAGTGAAGAAGAAGAGGGTGATGATGACTGCGAAGATGGTGATGATGTTGACTCTGATGAAAGCCCATCTTATGAGGACATTGCTCTCTTTGTAAAGAAGTTTAGTGCAGGAAAGTTCAAGGGAAGATTCCCAAAGAAGAAGGTAAGGAAATGCTACAACTGTGAGGAAACCAACCACTTCTCCAATGACTGCACTTATGAGAAGAGAGAAGACAAATCAAGGTTTCCAAAGACCTTTGTAAAGAAGAAGTTGCCAAACCCTATGAACTCCAAGCTCAAAAGGACAGATGGAAGAGCAATGGTTGCACAAGAAGAATCAGATCCAGAAGACGTTGGTGGGATTGCCGGAGTAGCTCAGTGTGGGTACCCCAACTGGTAAGTCGAGATCGCCGTGCCCAGTGATCCCAAGGATCAATGCTAACTGAACACAGATACTGAATAATAGAGTCTTACATCCTTACATGCCGTTTGATACAATAAATGACCACTTCGGTCGAGTCTTACATACATAGGGCCTTAAAGGCCAAAGCACCAAACTAGACCAAGAGCAGAATTATTGGTTGAAAGCGTGAACCCATGCCATCAGCCTTAACCTACAGGCATTCTGACTGGGAAGCATCCTAGCTCGCAAGAACGTCACCGAGTTAATGTTCACCACATCCTGCCTTTCACACCTGGTCCATGAAATAACCAGTGGCAAGCCAATGAGTACTTTGAATGTACTCGCAAACAACCCATGATACGAACAATGAAAGTGAAGGATAACCATATCATGCATCTTTAGTGTAACTCCTCTGGGTGGAATGATCATGTATATGCAACAAGTTAAAGAATTACTTTTGAATAACAGGTTACAGATATTGACATATCTGTCAAGGGTTGAACACACCGGTTCATCCTATATACCAAGTCATCAGACTTGTCGTAACCTCAAAGATATTAATGAGGGCTAAACCATCCGGGTTTACCCTATATGTCAAGTCACCGAACTTGATCATATTATTGTGATTATCATGATTATAGCAACACCTTTTTACCACCACGCACACACACTTGGTTTATGTGGAAACTCAGGACGTAGTTTAAGCAGCACCACCCAACTGTCCTTGACCGTGGACACGGCTATTCGAATAGTTTACACTCTGCAGAGGTAGTACGCTGGACCCACGAGAAACGGAATACTTCCGTGTCATCCACGACTCACGGTATATCACATATACCCGAGGTAAGTATCCGATCATCCTCTTTCCCCTGACGATACTAGACAAAGAGATCCACTCGATTGGTACCCAGCCCACATGTTGTACGTCTTACGAGCACCGACTCTGGACTGTATCAACCATGCAGGGACCAACGGTGTGCCTTGAACTCATAATAATGGCATAGTCGTCCTACCTGGCACGACCCCATCACGAGAGTGACACCGATCACTCCCGCCACTAGTAATGTGGCTCTTTGCTAACACCGACCAGAGTAATCAACAAAGCCCCATCCCATAAAGGGGTATCGTGGTCGTACTGGGTAAGGTTGGGATGGTCGACACATCATAAATCTAATCCATTTCCGAAACCATACTCACACCAAAATCACCGGTGCATCACTTCACCAAAAGTGATCACCAACTCATCATCACCCTCGGGCATTAGTGGCACCCGACGGGGTTTTCGTAAACTCTTTAATTAACTCAACATCATGCTCATGATAGAATGCTCTATTATTACTTGTCCACATGATATGCCTTAACATTACTTGTCAACATGATAATATCGTGACCCTCATGGCGTCAAGCTCAATGCAGTGATACTACTCTTCTAGTCAACATGACAGTAGCATGATCCTCGTAGATGGTAGGGTCAGCTCATCATGTTTGTGCTCCGAGGAGCCATGTGAATATCATTATCAACATGCAAGTACTTCGAAGAAGCCTCCGGTACCATCACATCAATGATGAACGGGCATCGTGATTACATGCAACGGAAAATACTTGCTATTCTAGCATGCATCATTTTATTTACTTAAGTCATGGCAAAGGGCATGCTTGCCTTGCTCACGTAAGTCCTCGGGGTCTTCGAGGTCTTCCGCTCCGTCCCCGAGTACTCCGTCTACCGTCAACTACGTCGGAAATAACCATAGTAAGCCATATATCCAGCAGAATAAAAGTGTTCTATAAATAGAAGTTATATTTTTCTTGGACCTCTCTGGTCATAATAAAAATACCTGAATCCTTGCCAAGGGGTTTGAATCATCAGGGGTGTCTAGATGGAAGGAAAGGAGGGATGGGTGACCTTTGAAGAGGTCAACAGAAAAAATTCTGTTAAAAATGAGTGGAGGCACCCATTTAATAGAGGATGATTTTAGAAATATTTGGGAAGTGGTTTCACTGGATTTGGAGTTGAAACGAATTTACTAGGAATTTAACAATGAAGATTAAATAGCAATAGAAGCTATTTATTTATTGCAACAGAAAGAAGTCACACAAAAATGTTGACCATGGTTCTGGAAATGGAGAGTGATTTAATAAGGTTCTGGAAATTTGAATCACTCCATTTGGAGTTGAAATGAACCCTATAGGATTTTTGCAAGGTGGGCTAATAATATCCAGAGGTGGATTTTAATTATCACACCACAGAAAAATGTCATGGAAAAATGTGCAAAGCACATGGGTGGATAGAGCTTGAATTTAGAAACCTGCAGGAATTTGAATCATGCAAATTGGAGTTAGTATGATTTTTGGATGGAATTTATAAGTTGAAACAGATAGAAAAAGGGAAAAGGCTTAGCCTCGGGTTATCTAACGCTCAGGGCGCTGATTAGGCCTTCGGGCCGGCCCAGTGGCTCGGGCCACCAGTGAGGCGCTACGCGGAAGGCGTATCTGCTGGAGTGCGCCTTCGATCAGAGGGAGACGGCTCCAGGGAACCCGCCTCCACTTAAGGCAGCTGGACCAATCCCTCTAGTCGCTGACAGGGGGCCCCGCCTGTCGGGTCTTCTCCTGCTCACATGCAGGGGAGGCAGGGGTAGACCGGCCGCGGGAGGAAGAGGAGGCTACACGGCGCCGCGTCTTCGGAGGTCCATGCCAAAGCCCGGGACTCGCAGGGCGTCCTATATGCCACCACCTCCTCCTGCTCAGCCTGCAGGTGAAGCTCGTCGCATCTCACTTGAACCTCCTGCTACCTTAGGTCGTGAAGTCACGAACTTCAGCACACTTGCCAAGTCTTCATACCTCACTTTCCGCCGCGACATTGATCAATTCTCTGTCGTACGTGACTCTACGGACTCATGTTTCCGCACACACGTCCAGCCGGACATTTTTACTACAGTCATAGTTCCTAAGGGTCTCTATGTTCATCTCTTCATAGATCTTGAGCATATTCGCATGCACCCGGCGAAATACCCGGGTGCCATTGAGCTTATTGAGGCATCGGGGCTTGCTGCACCGTTTGCTTTTCATCATGATTTTAACGCTGCTGCCATTCACCAGTTCTATGCCACATGCTTCTTTGCTCCAAACCACACTGTTAGCTGGATCACCTCTGACGTTCGCTTCACAACTTCTTATGATACATTTGTTTCCACACTTGGTTTCCTCAACTCCGGCTTCAAAATACATAGGAATGATCCTAACCATGCACCTAAGTCCATTGAGGCGTGTGGGTATCTCCTCAAACCACTCAGTGAGCTTGATGCGGATGAACGCATGAAGGATCTTAACCAGGTATCCATCTGGCGTTCACCTTACTTTATCATCTTTCAGTGTCTTATCCGCACCATCTATCCCAAGATGGGTGATAAGGGCTCCTATAGTGGCTACTCCGTTGACATCATGTCACACTTGTACGAGCACCCCAAGAGCAAAATTAATGTGCCTCACTTTCTCTCGCATGAGATTCGGCTTGCTAGTTTTCAATACAAGCGAGCTTTCCCTCATGCCCCCTTCATCCAGGCTCTTATTAATCATGTTGCTGATTTCTCTGTTGCTGTCACTCACACACATCGCAAGTGGGTCATTCCCGCTCACATGGCGGACAACTTTGCTCCCAAGAAAACCCCATCCTCCACATCCACTCGCCGCACTACTGCCCGGTCAGCAACCCCCTCATCTAGCTCCGCTCCTCTCGGTCGCTTTGCCAAATTCATTGGCAAGGCCCATTCTGCTATGATGAAGGTCGTCTCTTTCCAGTGTGGTCAAACCCATGATGTGGTTTCTCGCCTAGTCTCCTCCAAGAATGCCCTCAAGGCTCGTCTGAGAGACTCGGGCGTTCTTGATGTGAGTGATGATGAGGCCCCTCCTGCTGCTCCTCCTTCTGACTTTGGCTTTCCATCTGGTCCTGAGTGGGCTGATTTCCTTGACGAGGATGATGCTGATGAGCTTTGAGCATGGTTGATGATGTTGGTGCCTCCCTTTTTGGTACTTGGTGCCAAAGGGGGAGTAATGTATCGTAGTTTTTTAGTCTTTGGAGATTTAATGTAATGGATAAACTCATGTATGGCTATTTATGAATGTTGTGATTGCTATGGATTGCTATATTATCATCATAGACTATTATGTTTTGCTCCACTACTTCTATGATGATCTATTATCTTTACATGATGATCCATTATATGTTCGATACACACATTAAAAGGGAGCTCCGATATTTTATCATGCACATACTAAGGGGGAGCTCCGTACTAAACCTCTCCAAGGCTACAATGTATGTTAAATCTTTTTGAGACCTATGTATATGTTGTCATCAACTACCAAAAAGGGGGAGATTGAAAGTGCATGCTATGCCCCTAATCGACTTTTGAGTGTTAATGACAACACAAACATAGGAAACTAATCCTATTTGTTGAGTGTATCTCAAGATGGCAAGTACTTTAGTAGATTGAGAATTATGTGCCACAGGTGGTCTGAGAAGATCGGGATTTATATTTCAAGAAGGCTCGGGATTGAGAAAAGATGATGTACACTATCCTTTTGAGTTTACTATTATTGAGTATAGGGATCCCGCACTATTAAGAGGGGATCACAGGATTTGCGATGAACTTGCTCATACCACATCTTCACTATCCTGCTCAATACCACATATTCTCTACTCTGCTCCTATCTCAAAACAGGTCTATTGCCTCGGACTTCCGGCTCCCTCCAGACGTCCGAGGGTCGGACGACTGACACGCTTCGAAAATCCAGAGCTCTCCACCAGAAGAATTTGAGTCATATAACTCGGATTTCCGGCTCCCTCCGGACATCCGAGGGCCGGACGACCGACCAGCTTCGGAAATCCGGATGCCCTGCACCAGAAGGAGGTGAGCTCTATAACTCGGATTTCCGGCTCCCTCCGGATGTCCGAGGGCCAGACGTCCATCCCCTTTTGAAAATCCGGAACCTCCCACCAGAAGAAGTTGAGTCGAATAAGTCGGATTTACGGCCTTCTCCGGATGTCCGGTCGCTGTTCAACTCACAGTGTTTCCAGTCATATCTACAGCTCTCGGACGACCGACCCCTGTCGGACGTCCGACCCCTTGCGGACGCCCGGACTTCCGTAAACTACCGGACGTCTGAACCCTGTGTGACTTAAAGAGTCCCCAACGGTTGTTTTACACTCCCCACTATATATACCCCTCTCCCACTTCGTGAGAGGGTGTCCAACACAGCTAGAACACATCCAAGTACACCTTTCTTCTCACTCACTCTTGTTTACACCAAATCATATATCCCAAGAGCATTTCTGAGTCCCTTTGAGTGTTGTTCCAATCAAAAGATAGATCGTCTCCCTCTCCTCCTTCCCACCAAAGTGATTTGTGATTTCAGCAAGTTTTGAGCAATCCCCGTGATCTTGTTACTCTTGGAGGTTGGAGACTCCTAGGCGGTAGGAGTCTTCAGAGAGGAATCAAACCATTGTGATTACCCCTGGAAAGTCTGTGAATGTTTGGAAGCCACCTCAAGGCTTACCACTAGTAGTTGAGAAACGCCTTCGTGGAGTTATCTCAACGGGAGAATAGGGTGAGCCTTCGTGGCGTTGGTGTGCCTTCGTGGTAACATCTGCCCCTCTAACGGTGACGTAGCTTCCCTCCAAGGAAGTGAACATCGGGATACATCCTTGTCTCTCTTGGAGTTTCGGTTATTCCTAACCCTAACTCTCTACTTGTGTTAATCCTTATTACGTACTTGTATTTGATTATTGTTTACCGCTTGCCTTACCTCACTCTAAATAGCTTACTCCTTGTCGTAGCAATTATTAGGCCTACACTCATATTCCGCACTTTTGCCTAAAATTGCTAAGTAATTATTAAAATTTGGAACTGTACCTATTCACCCCCCTCTAGGTCCATCTCGATCCTTTTCACATGTGCAATGTATTTACTATCCACTGCCATATATGTTGAGTAGCATGTGTAGGGTGCATTAGACTTGTTAGAATTGCTAAAATCTGCCAACCATTAAAATTGGGAAAAGGCTAGAATTTAATTTTGTAAGTTGTCTATTCACCCCCTCTAGACATCCCTTTTAGAGAGATAATACCTTACCGCACTGTGCGCGCATCTGCGAGGCCCGCGAAGTCCGCTGTAACATCCCAAATTTCCTAATTTGGAATGTTTTACATTGTAGCTAAGCATCTATGCATATTGATTGAAAATAAAGTTTGCATTTGAATTCTTTCGATTTTTGCTTTTGCATTTCTATTTTTTTTCTTCACACGAGAAATGCCGGGAAATAATTTCTTGCATGCAAGAAAGAGCGGAGGAAAATGACCCTTCAAAATGTGAGGCATTTCTGAAATATTTTGAGCCAAGAAAACCAAAGTTTTATTATGAAAATAATTGCAAAAAGAAAATATAGCATAAGGGGTTTTTCTAAAAAAACATTTTTTTAAGTTTTTATTTTTGCCTTGGAAAATTGTTAATCGCGTAGAGATTTTTTTCTAAAAATTTCGGTATATAATACCCCTATTTTAGGATTTTATTTACCTGCCTTTTTATTTGTTTTACTTCCTATTTGTAGTTTTTTTTTGAAATCGCATCGGCGGCAGTTAAGGCCATCTCGGCCGAATCCCCTAGCCGGATCTGACCCGATTTCGGCTCGGGTGGCCGATCTCGTGCCGCCCTCGTCTCTCCCTCTGGCCCGTGGCCCCACTGGCCGATTTCCACGTCTCCTCGGCCTTCTTCTTCCTTTCTCTTCCCCGAGCGCTTTCCTTCCCAAGAGCACCACGATCTCCTTCCCACCGCCACCGATCACCCTCCCCTCCTTTCCCTCTACGACCCCTCTCTCCCCCTTATATAATCCTCGCCTCCACTGCCGCCCCGTCCCCCCCTCTCGATCCCTCGCTCCACGCCGCCTCGCCCACCCACTGTCCCTCGCCAGAGCAACACCAGAGAACCGCCCCCCGCCACCCTACCGCGCAACCGCCCGCCTCCCCGCCCCAACCGAGACCACCATCGAGTTCCCCTCGTCCACCGCACTCCATTTTCCCCCTTAGACAGCCCCCTCGCCGCTCCACGCTGCCGCTCCTCACCTCGTCGGAGACCGAGCTCCATAGGAACTTGCCCGACCGCCCCTTCTCTTCCCCGGCCACGAAGCACCCCGCCATCGCCGACATCCGATGGAGGAGACCCGCCGCCGTCCTCCTCACGCCTCGGACACGCCGGAGCCACGCCCCCGACCACCGCCACTTCTCTGCCTCGCCGGAGAAGCCCCTGCAGACCCTCCCCACGGTGAGCCCTTTTGTTTTTCTTTCAACCGTCTGATCTGCTCTAAACGGTATAGATTAGACACTAGGTACCCCTTCGGTTCTTTTAAAAGAACCGGCAGTTCTTTTTATTTAACTAGTGAGCCAACGCGGTTTGTCTAGTTTGCGGCCGTTCGCCAGTTAGCACCGCAGCGCACAACTCCCTGACCAATCAGGAGCTGCCACCTACCCCCCCCCCCCCCCCCCGTGACTAGTTAGTTCTTTGTTTTTTTGTTTAATTCAAAAACAGAGAAAGTTGTAATCTTGTTTCCCCTATAACGTTTGATCTAGAGATCCAATGAGGTTGATTCTTTTTCCAGTAGATCACAAATTTTCTGCAGTTTTTAAAAACATATAATTTGTCTATGTTTGAAATTTTAAAATTTGAATTAGATCAGATTTAGTTTAAACCTTGTTTTGCTTATTCCAGGAGTTTAAAAAATGATTTTTATCTGATTCCTTTTGCTACTGCTTCCTAGTTATTATATCTTACTGTGGTATAAGTTTCAAATTTGTTTAAATATTTTTACTTGGGGTTTTAACAGAACTTTTTTTTTACTTAGAAGCGCTCGATCAAGACAACTATCATCAAGGCAAGTCATTTTGATCATACTATCTCCGATGTTTTTTCTATGCATGGTAGTTTCACCTTTCTTTGCTCAATTGCATGTTGCATAGGTACTTAGAAATTTTAGTGTAGGTTGTAGTATCATGTGGTAGGCACACAACAACCCCGATACTTGGCCCGGGATGACAAACTTCATATTGCTATGCTTGAGTAGACGGGATTTTGGTTGAGTGCATAACACGAGTGATGCGAGGATGATTAAATAACCAAGACCGGTTAAGACAAGATTTTCAAGACCCCATGAAGAAATGCAACTCTGGGTGAAGGACGGTTTGACGGGCTCCCTGGAGAAACCAGTGGACGACCCCGGGATGCTGGAGACGGCCATGACATCTTGCGGAAAGCTTCACCCAGGCTCGAAGAGACGGACGGAGGCTTCAAGACCCAAGGCTTACCTGCACAGCCGCAAGTCATTATGGGCTCTGGCTTGGTTGGACAACGCGACGACTCTAGATAGGTGGTGCTAGCAGATGTAGAAAAACGGTAGGAATGGATGGGCACCGACAGGGATTCAGAGGGACCCGTTGAAAGACCATGTTTTTATCATCCGGTCTTCAAACACCTTGAAGTGCGAGGACATACTCGGAGGCGATCAAATCTTGTGGGGAACGTGTGCAAAACTCTACAGAGTGCCCAAACCTAATCGATTAGCCGTGTCCATGGTCATGGACAACTTGAGCCGAAGGCATTGAAATTTCCGTGAACTCTCGACACAACTTAATAGTGATGTGGGTATTAACAACAACTCAGGTACGAGAATTGGTTGGCGGAACCATCTCATTAACAACAAACCATGTAGTAATATTTTGCTTTCGGCCCCTCTTGTTGTAGGAGAAAATTGGCTTTATGCAAAACCTATAACCCCACGTGCCAAATATGCATGTAGAGGTAGTTGTTTATTATTTTTACCCCTCTCTTTGATGACTTGCCGGCATATTCCATATGCTGACCTACACGGCTGCGATGGATCATGTTGCAGAGTGCTTTTCCGACCAGGAGTGAGGCTACGATCTACGCTCAACGACATGCCCTAGAGTCGGATGGACTCGTCTACCTGATGCTTCCGCTAGTCTTCGTTAGATATCTCATGAGAGGGCCTTCAGCCATTTTATTGTAATTCATTATTGTAATAAAGTACTCGTTTTGAGATTTCGATTAATAAAGCTGTGTGATTGAACTCTTGATATATACATTGATGTACTGAGTGTGTACCAACATGATCCTGGGATGGTACGGAAACACCAGAGGCTTGACTCCTATTGAGTCGGGTCGCTACATCCGCTCTGCCTGCACGACGACCTCCTCGACCTTCGGTCTCTTGTCCACGCGGGCAGCGGTGGGTTCTAGTGTCCGCTCCGCCTGGGCCACGGATGCAGACTACAGAGTTGGAGGCACATGCCGCTTGCCATGAAATGCAGAGGTCAAGGGAGATTGGGGACGGGTCCGGCGAGGCTACGTAGTCTGCCCTCCGCCACCTCGTGATGCCGGTGCCCGACACGGAGGAGCGCCTCCTCCAGTGGGTGTACCGTCGGTCACTAACCATGACAGATACGGACGCCCAGTGGCTTCGGAGGATCAACTTCGAACAACTCTGGCTCGACATTGAGCAATCTGAGAGGGAGGCGGCGGAGGCAACATCGGAGGCGGCAAGGGTGGCCAAGCTCAAGCGCAACCAAGACCGCCTGCCAAGGCTACATCGTCATGTTGTAGAGTGCTTTTCCGACCAGGAGTGAGGCTACGATCTACGCTCAACGACATGCCGTGGAGTCGGATGGACTCGTCTACCTGATGCTTCTGCTAGTCTTCGTTAGATATCTCATGGGAGGGCCTTCAGCCACTTTATTGTAATTCATTATTGTAATGGTATCAGAGCACACGCTGACTGTAGGAGGTAACCTCTAGGAATGGAAAAGACTTAGGAAGAAAACTATTTTCTTATGTCTATAAATCCTCTATTTCCTCTTCTGATCATTTCTGACTTCTCTCCGATTTTCCAATGTTTTAGATGGCCACCTTCATCCCCGTTAAGTTCACGGAGTTTTGCCAGCCCGACGCCACTATGCCTTTCGGAAAGGAGCTGATACAGATCACCAAGGACTTGAGGATTGCTTTGCCGACTATCACAGGGAAGCCTACTTCGTCTTACCCGGAGGATTCACGCTACAGGATTGAGGTGCACGTTCCCGGAAGGACATTCGAGCCGCGCACTAAGCCTGTGGACTTCCAGTTCATCGCACCCAACTGGATTCTCGGAAGGGACATGGCGGTCCATTGTGCACTCAGACGTATCAAGGAAGTGTACAGTGGCTGCCCTATTTCACCGGACCTATTCATGGTATCCCGGAGAGGAGAAGATGGAGAAATCATCTCAAGCAAGACCAAGGACGCTCTCCTGTCCTATGCCCAGACCTTGGAGAAGCACAGCGGGACTCTGGAGCATCGTGTGATCAAGGATGCCAGGAAGATCAAGCAATTGTCGCTCCACGAACTCGAACTCGAAGAAGCAGCCCGGGAAGCCCACTATGAGCACGAATTGGAGGTGAAGGACTTTCCGGAGAGGCTCGAGAAGTTGAAGACTCGAGTTGCATACCTGGAGGAGGAACTAGACATGGGCGAGAACCTTCATCCTGAACGAGACGTAGCCCCCTTGATCAGCAGTGACAAGGACTATGAAGAAAGCTCCACCGAAGGACCACCACCATGCTTTTCTGAGGAGGACACTTAGACTAGACCACCAAATTTATTTTATCGTTAAATGCTTAGGCCGATGTTTAGATTATCGAATTTTGTATCCCCGTGTGTGAACCTTTTGTGATGGTATTGAATAAAATATGTGGTGTGATACTTGTTTGTTGCATTTCATATGGGTAGCGTAATTACTCTTTAGACCATTGTTCTATGCTAATGTCACCCCTCTACAAACATCAGATGCCTCCGAGACGTGCCCCTGCTTCCAACTTTCCGCCGGAACTCACCCAGTTAATTCAGCAACAGAATACCCTGATGCAGCTGATCATCCAGAACCAGAACAATAACAACAACCATCATCCACCCTAGGCCGACAATCTCACCCGTTTCCTGAGGTTGAACCCTCCGACTTTCTACAGCAGCATTGAGCCCATTGTGGCAGATGATTGGCTCCGCAAGATGGAGCGGGAACTTATCACTGCTAGTTGTATTGAAGCTGAGAAGGTGCGCTTTGCCGTGCATCAACTTGAAGGCCCTGCAGCTGCATGGTGGGAGAACTACACCACCACATACCCCATTGCTGGAGTCACTTGGGAGCAGTTCAAGCAAGCCTTCCGTACTGCACATGTCTTAGCTGGTGCAATGAGTCTGAAGAAGCGTGAGTTTCGCAACTTACGCCAGGGAAATCGCTCTGTGGCTCAGTATGTCGATGAATTCAGCATGCTCGCCCGTTATGCACCTGGAGATGTGGCCGATGATGCGGCCAAGTAGGAAAAGTTCTTGGAGGGACTCAATGATGAGCTGAGCATTCAGCTGACTATAGCTAACTTCAACAACTACCAGGAGCTGGTAGATAAGGCCCTCATCTTGGAGGGGAAACACCAGCAGATGGAGAACCGCAAGCAGAAGTATGGCAATGGAAAGTTCAACTCCGGCACTCAGGAGAAGCCTCGCTACACCCCCTATTCAGGGAATACCGGGACTGGATCCGGTAAGTTTGGAGGACACGTCTAGCATAACCACCCAGTGCACAACCATGGAGGCCACAACCATGGAGGAAATGGGAACCACCGCAACAACAACAACTTCAAGAATGGTGGTACTGGCACTCAGCATCATTCAGCTCCAGCTCAGAAGGATCTGAATCACATCACCTGCTTCAAGTGTTAGAAGACGGGACACTATGCCACTGAATGTCCCCAGAACAAGCAGGGAAATGGAAACGACAACTCTGCAACAAAGAAGCCCAATCCTTTTCCTCGAGCTCAGGTGAATCACATTGATGTTGAAGAGGTCTATGATCACCCCGATACTGTGGTTGGTAAGTTTTTGCTAAATTCACGTCCAGTATTGGTACTTTTTGATTCTGGTGCAACGCATTCATTCATATCAAGGGTAGTTGTGGAAAAGTATAGTTTGCCAACTAGAACCCTCAGCCAGCCTATTAAGGTCAGTTCCCCAGGAGGCATGATGACAGCCGGGATAGGATGCCATGCTTTGAGTCTCAACATCGGGAACCATAATTTTCCCACCGACCTCATCGTATTAGAGTCCCAGGGATTGGATGTAATCCTAGGCATGGATTGGTTGGCCAAGTATGAAGGGAATATTGATTGTGCCCTTAAGTCTATTTTGCTCACCACCCTCGAGCAAAAGCGGATTAAGTACATGTCTCAGCGCCTGACACGGAGTAAACGAGTAAACTCTCTCACGGGAGTAGTCCAGGAGGAAGTACCGATTGTACAGGAATACCCAGATGTATTTTCGGAGGAATTGTCGGGCATGCCACCTGATAGAGAGATTGAGTTCCTGATCGAGCTATTACCCGGAACAGCCCCGATATCCAAGAGACCCTATCGGATGCCCGCAAATGACTTGGTAGAAATCAAGAAGCAAATTAAGGAGTTGTTGGACAAAGGGTATATTCGCCCAAGTTCTTCACCTTGGGGAGCCCCAGTGCTCTTGGTTGAAAAGAAGGACAAGTCCTTGAGAATGGTTGTCGATTATCGTGCATTGAATGATGTGACCATCAAGAACAAGTACCCCATGCCGATGATCAATGATCTGTTTGACTAGTTAGTTGGAGCCCGAATATTCTCCAAGATCGATCTTCGATCCGGGTATCATCAGCTGAAGATTCGTGAACAGGATATACCCAAGACAGCCTTCACCACTCGGTACGGCTTGTATGAGTACACGGTCATGTCATTTGGACTGACTAATGCTCCGACATATTTTACGAATCTGATGAACAAGGTATTTATGGAATACTTGGACAAGTTTGTCGTGGTGTTCATCGATGACATACTGATATTCTCCAAGAACGAGGAGGAACACAAGGAACGTCTGCGTCTAGTTCTGGAGAAACTTCGAGAGCATAAGCTGTATGCAAAGTTTAGCAAATGTGAGTTTTGGTTGAAGGAAGTCGGATTCCTCGGACACATCATCTCAGGAGAAGGAATAGCAGTGGACCCTGCCAAGGTTGCAGCAGTCACCGAATGGGTAGCACCCATGTCAGTCAAGGAGATCCGCAGTTTCCTCGGACTTGCCGGATATTACCGGAGGTTCATTGAGAATTTCTCAAAGATCGCCAAGCCCATGACACAGTTGTTGAAGAAGGAGTCCAAGTATGTTTGGACTAAGGAATGTGAAACCAGTTTTCAAGAGTTGAAGAAACGTATGGTTACAGCCCCAGTGCTGATATTGCCAAACATTCGGAAGGATTTCCAGGTTTACTGTGACGCTTCTCGTCAAGGACTCGGAGGAGTGCTCATGCAAGAAGGTAAAGTGGTAGCCTATGCATCCAGACAGCTCAGACCCCATGAGTTGAATTATGCCACGCATGACTTGGAGCTAGCAGCCGTAGTGCACGCTCTCAAGACCTGGAGACATTTCCTGATCGGAAATAGTTGTGATGTTTACATTGATCACAAGAGCCTGAAGTATATCTTCATGCAGAAGGAGTTGAACCTCAGACAGAGGCGATGGCTAGAATTGATCAAGGACTATGACATGAGATTGCATTATTACCCAGGCAAGGCAAATGTTGTAGCCAATGCGTTAAGCCGCAAGAGTTATGTGAACACACTCATAGCAGGAGGGTTACCCCAGGAGTTAGCCGATGACCTCCGAGAGCTAAAATTGGAAATAGTTCCAAGAGGATTTGTTGCCACACTAGAAATTCAGTCCACTTTGACAGAAAAGATCCGCGAGGCACAAAAATCAGACAAGAAGATAGCTGAGATTAAGCAGAAAATGAAAGACGGGAAGGCTAAAGGTTTTCGTGAGGATGAACACGGAACTTTATGGTTTGAGGATCGCATTTATGTGCCCAATGATCCCGAACTCGGGAAGTTGATACTTCAGGAGGCCCATGATTCCCCGTACTCGATACACCCCGGTAACACCAAGATGTATCTGGATCTGAAAGAAAGTTTCTGGTGGACAGGAATGAAGAAAGACATTGCCGAGTTTGTAGCAATATGCGATGTTTGCCCGTGAGTAAAAGCCGAGCATCAGAAGCCAGCAGGTTTGCTTCAACCTTTGTCGATACCCGAGTGGAAATGGGAAAAGCTTGGTATGGATTTCATCACAGGATTACCCAGGACCCGTTCTGGCTATGATTCCATTTGGGTTGTGGTCGATCGTTTGACCAAGGTAGCTCACTTCATTCCTGTGAAGACTACTTACACGAGTGCCAAGCTGGCCAAGATATATATGACCAGGATCGTATGTCTGCATGGAGTACCGAAGAGTATTGTGTCAGATAGAGGGACTCAGTTCACATCAAAATTTTGGCACCAACTGCATGAAACCTTGGGAACGAGATTGGAGTTCAGTACAACTTTTCACCCACAAACAGATGGACAGACCGAGAGAGTCAATCAGATTCTGGAGGACATGTTGAGAGCTTGCGCACTAGACTATGGGTCTAGTTGGGATGACAATTTGCCTTATGCCGAGTTCTCATACAACAACAGCTATCAGACCAGTCTGAAGATGGCCCCTTTCGAAGCTCTATACGGAAGGAGGTGCATAACACCATTGATGTGGGATGGAGTTGGAGACCGACAACTTTTTGGTCCCGACCTTATCCGAGATTCTGAAGAGAAGGTCAAGCTGATTCGTGACCGACTCAAGATAGCTCAGTCCAGGCAGAAAATTTATGCCGACAGCAAACGCAAGGAAGTAACATACGAAGTGGGAGACCGAGCCTATCTTACGGTGTCTCCACTTCGAGGAATCAAGAGATTTGGTGTGAAAGGAAAGTTAGCACCCCGATTCATTGGCCCCTACAAAATTCTTGAACGTAGAGGCGAAGTTGCATATAAACTGGAACTGCCGGAAGGATTGTCCGGAGTTCATGATGTCTTCCATGTTTCCCAGTTGAAGAAATGCCACGCTGAGATGGCTGATGTTCCGTTGAGAGATACAGTGCCCTTAGAGGCCATACAGCTTGACAGTGATCTGACGTATGAGGAGAAACCCGTCAGGATTCTCGAGACTGCCGACAGAGTTACCCGCAGCAAGATCATCAAGTTCTGCAAGGTCTTGTGGAGCCACCACACCGAGGAAGAAGCCACTTGGGAGCGAGAAGAGGATCTTCGTCGAGACCACCCGCACATATTTTCTAGCCAACCCGAATCTAGAGGGCGAGATTCATCTTAAGGTGGGTAGGTTTGTAACATCCCAAATTTCCTAATTTGGAATGTTTTACATTGTAGCTAAGCATATATGCATATTGATTGAAAATAAAGTTTGCATTTGAATTCTTTCGATTTTTGCTTTTGCATTTCTATTTTTTTCTTCACACGAGAAATGCCGTGAAATAATTTCTTGCACGCAAGAAAGAGCGGAGGAAAATGACCCTTCGAAATGTGAGGCATTTCTGAAATATTTTGAGCCAAGAAAACCAAAGTTTTATTGTGAAAATAGTTGCAAAAAGAAAATATAGCATAAGGGGTTTTTCTGAAAAAAACATTGTTTTAAGTTTTTATTTTTGCCTTGGAAAATTGTTAATCGCGTAGAGATTTTTTTCTAAAAATTTCGGTATATAATACCCCTATTTTAGGATTTTATTTACCTGCCTTTTTATTTGTTTTACTTCCTATTTTAGAAAAATAGGAAAGGTAGTTTTGTTTTTTTGAAATCGCATCGGCGGCAGTTAAGGCCATCTGGGCCGAATCCCCTAGCCGGATCTGACCTAATTTCAGATCGGGTGGCCGATCTCCTGCCGCCCTCGTCTCTCCCTCTGGCCTGTGGCCCCACTGGCCGATTTCCACGTCGCCTCGGCCTTCTTCTTCCTTTATCTTCCCCGAGCGCTTTCCTTCCCAGGAGCGCCACGATCCCCTTCCCACCGCCACCGATCCCCCTCCCCTCCTTTCCCCCTACGGCCCCTCTCTCCCCCTATATAAGCCTCGCCTCCACCGCCGCCCCGTCCCCCCCCCCTCGACCCCTCGCTCCATGCCGCCTCGCCCACCCACTGTCCCTCGGCGGAGCAACACCAGAGAACCGCCCCCGCCACCCTACCGCGCCACCGCCCGCCTCCCCGCCCCAACCGAGACCACCATCGAGTTCCCCTCGTCCACCGCGCTCCATTTTCCCCCTTAGACAGCCCCCTCGCCGCTCCACGCTGCCGCTCCTCACCTCGCCGGAGACCGAGCTCCATAGGAACTTCCCCGACCACCCCTGCTCTTCCCCGGCCACGAAGCACCCCGCCATCCGACGGAGGAGACTCGCCGCCATCCTCCTCACGCCTCGGACACGCCGGATCCTCGCCGGAGCCACGCCCCCGACCACCGCCACTTCTCTGCCTCGCCGGAGAAGCCCCTGCAGACCCTCCCCACTGTGAGCCCTTTTGTTTTTCTTTCAACCGTCTGATCTGCTCTAAACGGTATAGATTAGACACTAGGTACCCCTTCGGTTCTTTTAAAAGAACTGGCGGTTCTTTTTATTTAATTAGTGAGCCAACGCGGGTTGTCTAGTTTGCGGCCGTTCGCGAGTTAGCACCGTAGCGCACAACTCCCTGACCAATCAGGAGCTGCCACCTACCCCCCCCCCCCCCCCCCCGTTGACTAGTTAGTTCTTTGTTTTTTTTGTTTAATTCAAAAACAGAGAAAGTTGTAATCTTGTTTCCCCTATAACTTTTGATCTAGAGATCCAATGAGGTTGATTCTTTTTCCAGTAGATCACAAATTGTCTGTAATTTTTAAAAACATATAATTGGTCTATGTTTGAAATTTTAAAATTTGAATTAGATCAGATTTAGTTTAAACCTTGTTTTGCTTATTCCAGGAGTTTAAAAATGATTTTTATTTGATTCCTTTTGCTACTGCTTCCGAGTGATGATATCTTACTGTGGTATAAGTTTCAATTTTTTTAAAATATTTTTACTTGGGGTTTTAACAGAAACAATTTCTGCCTTAGTTATGTGAAGTGAATTCTTTCACTTAGGCCATAGCTATTTTATACTTGTGATGTTATTTTACTTGTTGATTGATTGTAGTGCTTATGGTGTGTATTTGTTTGTATCGGTAGATCACCCAGAGTGCGAAGCTTGTTACTTAGCAGCGCTCGATCAATACAACTATCATCAAGGCAAGTCATTTTGATCATACTATCTCCTATGTTTTTTCTATGCATGGTAGTTTCACCTTTCTTTGCCCAATTGCATGTTGCGTAGGTACTTGGAAATTTTAGTATAGGTTGTAGTATCATGTGGTAGGCACACAACAACCCCGATACTTGGCCCGGGACAACAAATTTCATATTGCTATGCTTGAGTAGACGGGATTTTGGTTGAGTGCATAACACGAGTGATGTGAGGATGATTAAATAACCAAGACCGGTTAAGACAAGATTTTCAAGACCCCGTGAAGAAATGCAACTCTGTGTGAAGGACGGTTTGACGGGCTCCCTGGAGAAACCAGTGGACGACCCCGGGATGCTGGAGACGGCCATGACATCTTGCGGAAAGCTTCACCCAGGCTCGAAGAGACGGACGGAGGCTTCAAGACCCAAGGCTTACCTACACAGCCGCAAGTCATTATGGGCTCTGGCTTGGTTGGACAACGCGGCGACTCTGGACAGGTGGTGCTAGCAGATGTAGAAGAACGGTAGGAATGGATGGGCACCGACAGGGATTCAGAGGGACCCGTTCAAAGACCATGTTTTGATCATCCGGTCTTCAAACACCCTGAAGTGCAAGGACATACTCGGAGGCGATCAAATCTTGTGGGGAACGTGTGCAAAACTCTGCAGACTACCCAAACCTAATCGATTAGCCGTGTCCACGTTCATGGACAACTTGAGCCGAAGGCATTGAAATTTCCCTGAACTCTTGACACAACTTAATAGTGATGTGGGTATTAACAACAACTCGGGTACGAGAATTGGTTGGCGGAACCATCTCGTTAACAACAAACCATGTAGTAATATTTTGCTTTCAGCCCCTCTTGTTGTAGGAGAAAATTGGCTTTATGCAAAACCTATAGCCCCACCTGCCAAATATGCATGTAGAGATAGTTGTTTATTATTTTTACCCCTCTCTTTGATGACTTGCCGGCATATTCCATATGCTAACCTACACGGCTGCAATTGATCATGTTGCAGAGTGCTTTTCCGACCAGGAGTGAGTCTACGATCTACGCTCAACGACATGCCCTAGAGTCGGATGGACTCGTCTACCTGATGCTTCCGCTAGTCTTCGTTAGATATCTCATGAGAGGGCCTTCAGCCATTTTATTGTAATTCATTATTGTAATAAAGTACTCGTTTTGAGATTTCGATTAATAAAGCTGTGTGATTGAACTCTTGATATATACATTGATGTACTGAGTGTGTACCAACATGATCCTGGGATGGTACCGAAACACCAGAGGCTTGACTCCTATTGAGTCGGGTCGCTACATCCGCTCTGCCTGCACGACGACCTCCTCGACCTTCGGTCTCTTGTCCACGCGGGCAGCGGTGGGTTCTAGTGTCCGCTCCGCCTGGGCCACGGATGCAGACTACAGAGTTGGAGGCACATGCCGCTTGCCATGAAATGCAGAGGTCAAGGGAGATTGGGGACGGGTCCGGCGAGGCTACGTAGTCTGCCCTCCGCCACCTCGTGATGCCGGTGCCCGACACGGAGGAGCGTCTCCTCCAGTGGGTGTACCGTCGGTCACTAACCATGACAGATACGGACGCCCAGTGGCTTCAGAGGATCAACTTCGAACAACTCTGGCTCGACATTGAGCAATCTGAGAGGGAGGCGGCGGAGGCAACATCGGAGGCGGCAAGGGTGGCCAAGCTCAAGCGCAACCAAGACCGCCTGCCAAGGCTACATCGTCATCTACTTTCCCCTTCCTCTGACGGGTCTGACTCCGATGGCTCCGACGTCGATGGGTTCGGCGAGGCTACGTAGTCTGCCCGACGCCGCCTCGTGATGCCGGTGCCCGACGAGGAGGTGTGTCTCCTCCAGTGGGTGTACCGTCGGTCACTAACCATGACGGATACGGACGCCCGGTGGCTCCGGAGGATCAACGTCGAACAACTCTAGCTCGACATTGAGCAATCCGAGAGGGAGGCGCCGGAGGCAACGATGGAGGCGGCAAGGATGGCCAAGCTCAAGTGCAAGAAAGATCAGCTGCCAAGGCTACATCACCATCTCCTCCTCCCCCTCCCCCCACGGGGCTGACTCTGATGGCTCTGATGTCGACCCACCTGATATTGCGGACTGCTACAACATCGCCGGCGAACGGAAGGGCAAAGGGCCGACGAGGAAGTCATGAAGCTCTCCTTTCCTTTTAGATAACTAGATGATACCCCGCACGTTGTTGCGGAAATGTTTTGCAATATATTCAGTGAAAATTATTTGTATGGAACATGAAGAGTAATAACATAAAAAAATGATTTCCTATGTTTGGTTACTGTATAATATAAATATCATAATTGTATGTAAATTTACATGCATGTGTTGCATGTTGAGGTGGCTTTTATTATACATGCCATGTTGTGGTGGACCTTTCTCTATGCCTCTTAAAGATGAGGTGGCATACTAGCATGTTGAGAGAAATAGGTTAATGAGGGCTAGCTATTTTGGTATAGAAGATCTAGTATTAATATGTAGTTAGAATGTACCAGGTCGTTGAACTGTATTAATTATGTCTTTTTGGTGAAGTTTATGTGGATTATGCCCGTTTGGTATATATGCCCATTTCTTGTTAATTTTAATCATTTGATGATTTACGTACTACGTTGCATGAATTTGTATGAATATAAGGTGTCGGATTTAAGATACATGGGTGTGAAAGCACGAAGGGTCTTATTTACAAGATGTTGTGAAAAGGCTGGAAGCGTATGCATCTTAGCAGGGACGCGTGCATGTTTATATAGGCACAATGTCGAAGAGATATACATCAGAGAGGTTAGGATCAATCTCCTCTTATCTACAGTTAAAACACAATGAGATAGAGAGAGATCCTAACCAACACAACACGCACGCACGCCCTATAACGTGTTATACATGAGATATATTGTCTACCCCCCCCCCCCTCAATCACAACTGCCTAAGTTGAGATTGTGACGAAAAACTTCCAATTGCCGAGCTGTCAAAGGTTTAGTGAACCCATCTGCCACTTGATCACCTGTAGGGATGAACCTGATATTCAACAATTTGTTGGCTACCCTTTATCGAACAAAGTGATAATCGATCTCAATATGTTTGCTGCGAGCATGAAATATGGGATTGGCAGACAAGTAGGTAGCACCCAGGTTATCACACCAAAGAAAGGCTGCTCTGGGATGATGCACACCCAATTCTGTCAACAGAGTTTGGACCCAAATAACTTCGGCAGTGGCATTGACAAGTGTTTTATATCCAGCCTCAGTACTGGAGCGAGACACAATAGGTTGCTTACGAGCAATCCAAGATACTATATTGCTGCCAAGAAAAACAGCAAAGCTTCATGTGGATCGCCGATCATCTGGACAATCAGCCCAATCTGCGACTGAAAAAGCACTAACCAGCATAGAGTCTGACTTACTGATATGAAGGCCATGATTCAGGGTTCCTTGCAAATAGCGAAGAATGCGCTTGACCAGAGACCAATGGACAGTTGTAGGAGCATGCAAAACTGACAAACTTTGTTGATAGAAAAAGAAAGGGCGAGTTAAGGTCACATATTGCAAGGCACCAACAATGCTTCTGTATTTGGTAGAGTCCTCATCACAAAGGGGCTCACCATCATAAAGAGACAATTTTTCTATTGTTGGCAGAGGAGTTGGTACAGGTTTACAGCCTTTCATGCTCACACGTGTAAGCAAGTCGAGAAAATACTTGCCTTGTGACAAGATAATGCCATCTCGAGTAGGGGTTACCTCAATGCCAAGGAAGTAGTGTAGAACACCAAGATCCTTGAGTGCAACGTCCATGCGAAGGTCCTTTAAGAGAGCATCAACTACTTGAGTTGAAGAACTAGTGACAATTATATCATCAACATAGATAAGCATAAAAATTGTGACCCCATGCCGAGAGTAAAAGAACAACGAGGTATCTGCCTGTGAAGGGTGAAAGCTAAGTGACTGAAGTTTGGAGGATAAACGAGAATACCATGCCCGAGGTGCTTGTTTCAGACCATATAGTGCTTTGTCAAGTTTGCAAACAAAAGTGGGTGACCATGGATCTTTATACCCAGGGGGTTGTCTCATAAAGACATCCTCTTCCAGAACACCATGTAAGAACGCGTTCTTGACATCGAGCTGTCGCATAGACCAATTACGGGACACAACAATAGACAGAATTAAGCGAATGGTTGCAGCCTTGACAACTGGACTAAAGGTATCCTCATAATCAATGCCATAACGTTTTACCTTATATACCCACTTGCACTCAATGGTACCATCAGATTTCCGTTTTACCTTATATACCCACTTGCACTCAATGATATTCTGTCCTCGACTGGGCGGAACCAAATGCCATGTTTTATTTGACAGGAGTGCACCAAATTCTTCATTCATGGCAGCTTTCCACTTAGGATCACCAAGTGCCTCCTTGAGATTTTCTGGTTCACCTGTAGCACACAAAGAGCCCCAGTGAATACAGTCATCAGTATGAACTTTGGGTTTTAAAATACCACCTTGCGACCAAGTGCGAACGCGTGTAGGAGGAGAAGCTGCTAGAGCTGGCTGCATGTGCTGATGAAGGCGTTGCACCAACGGAGAGTCAGACGATTCACCAGTTGACGAAGCAGCAGCCCCTGCATGTAAATCAGAGGCATGCAGCGAACCAGAGGAGACCACGTGGTTGTCCTGGAAATCAGGAGAAGCAGCAGACGGCGCGTCGGGCGCGGAAGAATCCACCTCGTCGTGGGAAGCAGACGCGGGAGGAGACAGGGCGGGCCCCGCAGGAGATTCCACCACATCAACCGAAGAGGGTGTGCCGTGTCCAGGGGACGCACCGGTCCTGAAGCGGGAGACAGGGCAGGCGCGCCGCGTCCAGGGGACCGCACCAGGGCCGAAGCGGGAGATAGGGCACGACCCACCGCTGCAGTGCGTGGGGAGCGCACCGAGGCCGCGTCGTGACGCGAGGACCACACGTGGAGCTGATCGGCAAACGCGCCTAATTGGCGCACGGATCCCGGGACAGAGCAGGCCGACCCGGGTGCTGGATAAGCCGATCCCGAGGCCTCCAGCACAGGATCATATACGACACCGAATCTACTGGAGAATTAGGCTGCACAAAATCATGATTAGCTGTCGCGGATTCTTGCACACTGTTCGCAGAGGTGGGAGCAGAATTATTGGAAATTGCCATGTGATCATTCTGGATTCCTGTAGGGTTAGCGAGATTGGAAGAATTTAGGAGGGTGGGTGGAAGAAGTACGAGCTGTGCACGAAGTTGGGCACCGGCATTAGGATGCAAAGAAGCAAAGGGAAAAATATGCTCATCAAAGATAACATCACGAGAAACATAAACTCGCCTGGTGGAGACATCAAGGCATTTATATCGTTTGTGAAGTGCACTATAGCCAATGAATACACACTGTTTGGAACAGTGCTCAAGTTTATGTTTGTTGAAGGGACGCAAATTAGGCCAAACATCACAGCCAAAAATTCGAAGAAAATTGTAGTTTGGTGTGATGCCAAATAGTCGTTCTAATGGAGTTTGATTGTGAATGACACGACTAGGGACACGATTAATAAGGTAGACGGTCGTAAGAAATGCTTCATCCCAGAACTTGAGAGGCATGGATGCATGAGCTAGGAGGGAAAGGCCAACTTCAACAATGTGGCGATGCTTACGTTTGGCAGAACCATTTTGTTGGTGAGCATGGGGGCATGATACATGGTGAGTGATGCCAAGGCGTGCAAAAAAATGATTCAACTTTTGATATTCGCCAAGTTTGCATAGCAATGATTTTACGACCAAACAAACGTTCAACAAGTTCTTGAAAAAGATGAAATTTCTAGAAGACATCTGATTTATTTTTGATAAGATAAAGCCAACTAAATTTGCTGAAATCATCGACGAAGCTGACATAGTATTTTTGTCTACCAACTGAAAGAGGCTCAGGGCCCGAGACATCAGAAAAAATGAGCTCTAAAGGAGCTTGAGATACACTAGTTAACGAGAATAGGGTAATTGATGGCTTTTAGCCATTTGACATGCATCACACACAAGATGATGATCTACTTTATTTGACATTGGAAGACTATTTTTGCGAAGAATTTCCTGCACCATCGATAAGGAGGGATGGCCTAGACGTCTATGTCACCTAGAGGTAGATGGCTTGGTTACTCCAAGGATGTGCCATCCATGAGCAACCGGTTGGCCAGCAACAGGATACAACCCATCCTTACTTGGTCCGTGAAGAATTGTGCCCCCGTTTCCTGATCGTGAATAGAAAAGAACTCCGGGTAAACAACAAGATATGCATCATTATCTTTAGTGAGTTGATAACCAGAGAGAATATTTTTGGATTGGGGAACATGAAGAATGTTGTTCAACTCTAAGGATTTGTGCGGAGTAGGAAGCAGAGAATGACCAACATGTTTAATTTCCATACCTTGACCACTTGCGGTGTGGATTTGTTCTGGTCCAGTGTACCGGTCATGAACAACGAGTTTCTCCAACTCGCTAGTCACATGATCGGTGGCTCCAGTGTCGAGATACCAGTTGGTATTGACACCATAGGCAGCAGAAACGGTGTTGGCAGATTTCTTGCCACCCCCGCCGCTATTTCCACCGCCACTACCTTGTCGCTTGGGGGGAGGATTGAAGGTCTTGTCATAGCGTTTGAAGCAGCGCCAAGCAGCATGCCCCTCACGTTTGCAGATCTCGCACTTCTCATCCCCCCTTCCTCCTGAAGATGGGGCGCCACCATTGTTGGAGAAGAAGCCACCACTGCCTCCCCCACCATAGGCAGCACCAGGGTTGCTTCCTCCCCCGTAGCCAACAATAGTAGGGCGGCTAGAGTTATTGTTGCGGGAGCCGCCCTTGGAGGCAAGGTTGATGGAGAAGTCGTTGCTGCCGCTGTCGTTCTGCGCGTCGATGCGCGCCTCCGCATTGTTTAGCAGCGAGAAAAGTTTTGTAAGACCGATCTTTTGATCAGCCTCGGGACGAGAGGAGAGGGCTGCGACATACGGATTGTAATCCGAGTCCAATCCTTGCAAGATGTAGGAGACCAGTTCGTCGTCGTCGATGGGCTTCCCTGCCGCCGCCATCTCATCCGCAAAGCCCTTCATCTTGGTGAAGTAGAGGGCAACGAGTGAGTCTCCTTTCTTGGTGTTGCCGAGTTGCCCACGTAGATGGATGTGGCGTGCCCTGGAGTGGGACGCAAACATCTGCTGGATCACAGTCCAGACGCCGGTGGCAGAGACGAGGAGTGCACCTAGAGAAGAACATCGCGGGACAGAGATGCAAGAAGAAAAGTGAGGGCCTGCTGATCCTGCGTATACCAGAGAGCATGGGTAGGTTTGGAGTCGAAGAGATCTCCTTCTTCCCTGAAACCTCTGTCTCGGTGATCAAAACAGCGGGCGGCTCGGCCATGGTGCCATCGAGATAGCCCATGACACCAGCAGCGCACACATGTGGGAGGACTTGGGCCTTCCACACCAAAAAATTGTCCCTAGCTAGCTTTTCGGTAATGGTATGACCTAGCGCAGCAAGGGAGGAAGCCATGATGGAGCTTGAAGAGGAAGATGACATATCGATGTGAAAGAGGTAGGCTCTTATACCATGTGAAAAGGTTGGAAGCGTATGCATCTTAGCAGGGACGCGTGCGTGTTTATATAGGCACAATGACGAAGAGATATACATCAGAGAGGTTAGGATCAATCTCCTCTTATCTACATTTTAAACATAATGAGATAAAGAAATCCTAATCAACACAACACGCACGCACGCTTTATAACGTGTTATACAAATCACGTATTATACATGAGATATATTGTCTAACAGATGTGACTGTAGATGTTTTTAGATTGCGTGACGCATGATGCAATAGGTCAAGTGAGGCGGCTTGGGCATTGTTTTTTTTTCTCTTTGGCCCTTTACTGCTCTTCTCCGCGTCAAATGTGGTAGTAATAGGGTGATGAATAGCTAGCCTGACGGTGATGGGCATACGAGTGTCAAGATCAACAGAGAAAACTTGGAGAAACGTCAAATAAACTGTATGGCAGTATTAGGATGGTTGGCCATTATTGCATTATACAAATTACGAGTAGAAAACTTGAAGAAACGTCAAATAGCTGATCACCATCAGTCAACAAATGCTTTGCTTCAGTCAACCCTCCGACCCCACCTGCTAATGATACACCGAACCGACGGACGGACACCCGAACAACCCCTCTTCTCTTTTTGATTTTGTGTTTTTGTTCTTGACGAAGAAAAAGTACTATCACCGCTGACGGATTGCAATGGCCAAACCCCACCGCCGCTTCTCCCCGTACCTCGCCGGCGTCGCTGCCACCTTCCTCCTCCCCGTCCTCCACGCGCCACTCGCCGCGGCCGATGACGAGCCGCCTCCGTGGCCGACCTGCGGGCCCTATCCCCCCAGCGGCAACTACACGCCCAACAGCACCTACCAGGCCAACATCCATCTTCTCTCCGCCACCCTCCCCAGGAACGCCTCCTTATCCCCCGCCTTCTACGCCACCGGGGACGTCGGCGACGTGCCGGACATCGTCTACGGCCAGGCGCTCTGCCGCGGCGACGTCGCCAACGCCTCCGCCTGCGAGGCCTGCGTCGTGGCCGCCTTCCGCGGCGCGCAGCGGGCGTGCCCGCTCTACAAGGACGTCATGATCTTCTACGACCTCTGCCAGCTCCGCTTCTCCAACCGGAACTTCCTCCTGGACAACGACTACATCGTCACCACATACACGCTCCTGCGCTCCCGGGTCGTGGCCACGCCGGCGTTCGACGCCGCCGTCGGGCTGCTCCTCAACGCCACCGCGGACCACGCGGTGGAGGACTCGTCCAGGCGGTTCGGCACGGGGGAAGAGGGCCTCGGCGACAGGAGAAACCCCAAGATTTACGCGCTGGCGCAGTGCGCGCCCGAAAAGACGGCGGACGTCTGCCGGAGCTGCCTCAGCGGAATAATTGGGCAGCTGCCGAACTTGTTCAGAGGCAGGGCAGGAGGGGGGATGTTCGGCGTGTGGTGCAACTTCCGGTACGAGGTGTACCCTTTCTTCTCCGGGCGGCCGCTGGTGCAGCTTCCGCAGTTCGTAGAGGGGCCTCCTTCGTCGGCGCCACCCGTGACTAAAGGAGGAGGTGAGTTGGCTGTACGAAGGGAAATCATTTACTCCTATTGTTTTCTGCAATTATGCAATCTGAATTTTATTTGTCATTTGATGTGCAATTGCGTGCATACGTAAGAACATGCAACCACATAAGACTTTCTGATTTCTGTGACAAAAACAGGATTTAATCAGTAACAGAATTAGCCTGATATAGCTTCTGAATCAGTTAACAACACCTGCTTGTTCCATTCCTGCTCATCATAAGACATGAATCATGCCTTCGTCAGAGCTCTTGACGTGTCAGTTATAGAATTACTCGACCGAAAAGAACTTATATACATGTGCAAACTGGCTAACTTTTTGTCAGTGTGATGCAAATACAGAAAGAACATGATCCTTGAATACAGACAATCTTGCAAATGGTTTGTGTGCTCTGAAACTCACAAGGTTTTCTTATGAAAAATCCTACTACAAAGTTTTACAGCAACATATATGTACTACACGATTCCGATTGACGTTATAACTAACAAGTATACTGACTTGATGGTATGTATATTTACTTGCAGAGAAAAGGGGAAATAGAACAGGTAAAGTCCTAGCTATTCTGATGCCCACAATTGCTATGATATTGGCCAGCGTTGTGGTATACTTTTTCTGTCGGAGGAAGACAAGACCAGAAGAAGATGCGTATCGACCTTGTAAGGCCTCATCTTAAGCACTTTAAATTATGGAATAAGAGCCAGTCAAGTGATGACTCAATTGATTATCCATCAGATGGTGATTAGATCAGTTCATAGTAGAACCTGTTTAGTCGGTTATCGCTTTCTTAAATCTTAATACCAAAGCTTATCCATACGTTGGACCAGAATCATATACTGTATTTCCTAAAGAGCTTAAAGCCTTGTTTTTCATCATTGTCTACTTATTCTTCAACATATTCAGCTACCTCAGAAGATATTCAACACATCGATTCGCTTCTTCTCGATCTAGCAACACTGAGAATTGCCACCGATGACTTTGAGAACAGCAAAATGCTTGGTAAAGGAGGATTTGGTATGGTTTATAAGGTACATAACTACACCATATGCAGCTTATGTTTCGGAAAGGAAAAACGTAGCATTATCAGTTATGTTTTTTGCTGAGGGCTAAGTATATTTACTTTGACAGGGAGTCCTACCGGACGGTCAAGAAATAGCCGTCAAAAGGCTTTGTCAGACTTCCAGACAAGGAATAGGAGAGCTGAAGAGTGAACTGGTTCTAGTTGCCAAGCTTCACCACAAGAATCTTGTGAGACTTGTTGGTGTTTGCTTGGAAGAACAAGAGAAAATACTTGTTTATGAATATATGCCCAACAGAAGCCTTGATACCATTCTTTTTGGTAAGATTTTCCCATTAATAATTTTTTCCTGCTTTGAAATTTTATTCACTTGATTAAATAGTATTCCCTCCGTTGATAAATATAAGATGTTCTAACTTTTTTTCTGAATCAGATGTATATCGACACGTTTTAGTGTGTTTGTTCACTCATTTCAGTCCGATGTAGTCCATATTGAAATATCTGAAACATCTTATATTTGTGAATGGAGGGAGTAGAATTTATGCTACAATGATATTCTTATTTGAATCACAGATTCTGAAAAAAACAAAGAGCTGGACTGGGGAAAGAGGTTCAAGATAATCAATGGAATCGCTCGAGGCTTACAATACCTCCACGAAGATTCTCAATTGAAGATAGTTCACCGTGACCTTAAAGCGAGCAATATACTTCTAGATGTTGATTACAATCCTAAAATTTCCGACTTCGGCTTAGCGAAGATATTCGGAGGTGATCAATCAGAAGATGTAACTCGTCGTATCGCCGGCACATAGTAAGCATGTCGAGTACATTTGTCTGGCAAAACACCCATTTTTCAGTCGGGTTCTAAAGTTCTGTTTCTGTCACAGCGGATACATGGCGCCGGAGTACGCCATGCGTGGTCAGTATTCCAGCAAGTCGGACGTGTTCAGCTTCGGCGTCTTGATCCTGGAGATCATCACAGGGAGAAGAAACAGTGGCTCATATAACACTGAGCAAGACGTGGATCTCCTGAATCTTGTGAGCACCTGAAGCCTGTCCATAAACTCTGCACGCAGCCAACTTCTGGCAACAATGTCTGAACTGAATGCCCTTGCAAAATGTGCTGCAGGTATGGGAGCACTGGACCCGGGGAAACGTCGTCGAGTTGATGGATCCATCCCTGAGCAACCATCCTCCTGTCGACCAGGTGCTCAAGTGCATCCACGTCGGGCTCCTGTGCGTGCAGAGGAAACCGGCGAGCAGGCCGACGATGTCGTCGGTGAATATCATGTTCAGCAGCCACACTGTCCGTCTCCCTTCCCTGTCCAGGCCCGCATTCTGCATTCAGGAGGTCAGTGTCAGTGAAACCTCGACTGCCTATTCAGAAGCATACCGGCTCACAGAAAATTCAACTGTGATGTCTTCGAACCAAGTGTCCATCACGGAGCTTTGGCCAAGATGAATCCTGAACAGTTTGAAGCAGTTAACTGAACCAGCTGTGTATAGGTTTTCTTACGGTACAGTATCTTAACTCCTGGCAAGAGTGGGCAACAGAAGTCATGGTAAAGCTGATGTATGGCGTGATAGATTATGTAGAATGCCAATTTTCTGTTCAACTAAATAGTTGCTCGTGACTTGCAACGGGATATACCATATTATGTGATTGTGTAAATAAATGTTTATCAAATTCAGCCCATGATTTACGTACATAAATAAATTCTAGGATTTTATTTGGTAAGAATTTGTTAGCTTAAACAACCATAATTTTATTTGGTAAGTCAAAAAAATGTGACAGTTAAAATGTTTTCAAGAAAAACTGGTGAAAAAACATGCAATAGGAATAAAATCAGAAGAGAGAGAAGAAGAGGGAACATATGTAAAGTTGGTCAAGCGTCTTTTTCCCTTCCTTTTCTTTTGCGAAAAGGCCGAAGGCCATGTATTAAGTATTATAGATCGTTGATATAAAACATATGTTGTTTGAATGTACGTCAGCCGTGAAAGTGTGGAAGCTGTGAAAACTAGATGAAGCATACGTTAAACTAGATGAAGCATACGTTTGAATGTACGTCAGCCGTGAAAGTGTGGAAGCTGTGAAAACTAGGTTAACCGTATGCTTCATCTGGGACGGGATTCGTGTTAATATAGGCAGAGTACATACAAGGTTTATATAACACTGTATGATTACAACTTTCAACACTTCCCCTCAATCGAAACTATCCAAGTTAAGATTGTGTCTAAAAGATGCTAGCTGTTGTACTGACAGTGGTTTAGTAAAGCCATCTGCAACTTGATCTCCAGTGGGTATATACCTGATGTTCAACTGTTTGTTGGTTACTCTTTCACGAACAAAATGTAATCAATCTTTATATGCTTATTTCTGGCATGAAAAAAGAGGTTAGCAGACAAGTATGTGGCACCAAGATTATCACATCAAAGAGATGCTGCCCGTGGGTGTGGGACATCCAATTCTGTCAACATATTTTGCACCCATATAATCTCAGCCGTAGCATTTGCTAGTGCTTTATATTCAACTTTTATGCTTGACCTAGACACAGTAGCCTGCTTGCGAGCAGTCTAGGAAACTAGATTGCTATCCAAGAAAATTGCAACTCCCCTGTTGATCTCCTGTCATTAGGACATCCTGGCAATCTGCATCTGAGAAAGCACTTACTTGCATTGAGTCTAACTTACCAAGCTTAAGCCCATAGCCCTTTGTTGCTTGAAGATACCTGAGTATTCTTTTCACAGCTGTAAAGTGTACATTGGTTGGAGCATGCAAAAATTGACAGACTTTATTTACTGAGAATGAGATATCCGGCCGGGTCAAAGTTAAATATTGTAGAGCTCCTACAATGCTTCTATACTTGGTAGAATCTTCTAGCTCAAGTACCTTTCCATCATAAAGGGACAAATTCTCAGAAGTTGACAAGGGTGTGGGTGATTGCTTACAACCCTTCATGCCCGCTCTATAGAGTATGTCTAACACGTATTTGTCTTGTGATAGCACAATACCATTTTGCACATATTTTACCTCAATGCCAAGGAAGTAGTGGAGATCACCTAGATCCTTGTGAGCAAGTCCAAACACAAATCCTTGAGAAGAGCTTCAACTACTTGGGAACATGAGCTTGTGACAATTATATCATCAACATAAATAATCATATAAATAGTGACTCCTCTCTGATGATAAAAGAACAATGAAGTGTCTCCCTTTGAGGGCACAAAACCAAGTGATTGCAATTTGGAATACAACCTATAGTACCAGGTTCATGGTGCTTGTTTTAGACCATACAAGGCCTTGTCAAGTTTGCAAACATGTCGTGGTAAGCGTGGATGCTCATATCCAGGAGGTTGCTGTTGGAAATATGCCCTAGAGGCAATAATAAATTAGTTATTATTATATTTCTTAGTTCATGATAATCGTTTATTATCCATGCTATAATTGTATTGATTGGAAACACAATACTTGTGTGGATACATACACAAAACACTATCCCTAGTAAGCCTCTAGTTGACTAGCTCGTTGATCAAAGATGGTCAAGGTTTCCTGGCCATAGGCAAGTGTTGTCACTTGATAACGGGATCACATCATTAGGAGAATCATGTGATGGACTAGACCCAAACTAATAGACGTAGCATGTTGATCGTGTCATTTTGTTGCTACTGTTTTCTGCGTGTCAAGTATTTGTTCCTATGACCATGAGATCATATAACTCACGGACACCGGAGGAATGCTTTGTGTGTATCAAATGTCGCAACGTAACTGGGTGACTATAAAGATGCTCTACAGGTATCTCCTAAGGTGTTCGTTGAGTTAGTATGGATCGAGACTGGGATTTGTCACTCCGTGTGACGGAGAGGTATCTCGGGGCCCACTCGATAATACAACATCACACACAAGCCTTGCAAGCAATGTGACTTAGTGTAAGTTACGGGATCTTGTATTACGGAACGAGTAAAGAGACTTGCCGGTAAACGAGATTGAAATAGGTATGCGGATACTGACGATCAAATCTCGGGCAAGTAACATATCGAAGGACAAAGGGAATGACATACGGGATTATATGAATCCTTGACAATGAGGTTCAAACGATAAGTTCTTCCTAGAATATGTAGGATCCAATATGGGCATCCAGGTCCCGCTATTGGATATTGACCGAGGAGTCTCTCGGGTCATGTCTACATAGTTCTCGAACCCGCAGGGTCTGCACACTTAAGGTTCGACGTTGTTTTATGCGTATTTGAGTTATATGGTTGGTTACCAAATGTTGTTCGGAGTCCCGGATGAGATCACGGACGTCACGAGGGTTTCCGGAATGGTCCAGAAACGAAGATTGATATATAGGATGACCTCATTTGTTTACCGGAAGGTTTTCGGAGTTACCGGGAATGTATCGGGAATGACAAATGGGTTCCGGGAGTTCACCGGGGGGGGGGGGGGGCAACCCACCCCGGGGAAGCCCATAGGCCTTGAGGGTGGCGCACCAGCCCTTAGTGGGCTGGTGGGACAGCCCAAAAGGGCCCTATGCGCATTGGAAGAAAAATCAAAGAGAAAAGAAAAAAAAAGAGGAGGTGGGAAAGGAAAGAAGGACTCCACCCACCAAACCAAGTAGGACTCGGTTTGGGGGGGAGTCCTTCCCCCCTTTGGCTCGGCCGACCCCCTTGGGGCTCCTTGAGCCCCAAGGCAAGGTCCCCCCCTCTCCCACCTATATATACGGAGGTTTTAGGGCTGATTTGTGACGAATTTTCCACGGCAGCCCGACCACATACCTCCACGGTTTTTCCTCTAGATCGCGTTTCTGCGGAGCTCGGGCGGAGCCCTGCTAAGACGAGATCATCACCAACCTCCGGAGCGCCGTCACGCTGCCGGAGAACTCTTCTACCTCTCCGTCTCTCTTGCTGGATCAAGAAGGCCGAGATCATCGTCGAGCTGTACGTGTGCTGAACGCGGAGGTGCCGTCCGTTCGGTACTAGATCGTGGGACTGATCGCGGGATTGTTCGCGGGGCGGATCGAGGGACGTGAGGACGTTCCACTACATCAACCGCGTTCACTAACGATTCTGTTGTACGGTCTACAAGGGTACGTAGATCACTCATCCCCTCTCGTAGATGGACATCACCATGATAGGTCTTCGTGCGCGTAGGAAATTTTTTGTTTCCCATGCGACGTTCCCCAACAGTGGCATCATGAGCTAGGTTCATGCGTAGATGTCTTCTCGAGTAGAACACAAAAGTTTTTGTGGGCGGTGATGTGTGTTTTGCTGCCCTCCTTCGTCTTTTCTTGATTCCGCGGTATTGTTGGATTGAAGCGGCTTGGACCGACATTACTCGTACGCTTACGAGAGACTGGTTTCATCGCTACGAGTAACCCCGTTGCTCAAAGATGACTGGCAAGTGTCGGTTTCTCCAACTTTACTTGAATCGGATTTGACCGAGGAGGTCCTTGGATGAGGTTAAATAGCAATTCATATATCTCCGTTGTGGTGTTTACGTAAGTAAGATGCGATCCTACTAGATACCCATGGTCACCACGTAAAACATGCAACAACAAAATTAGAGGACGTCTAACTTGTTTTTGCAGGGTATGCTTGTGATGTGATATGGCCAACGATGTGATGTGATATATTGGATGTATGAGATGATCATGTTGTACTAGATAATATCGACTTGCACGTCGATGGTACTGCAACCGACAGGAGCCATATGGTTGTCTTTATAACTAATGTTTGTGCTTGCAGATGCGTTTACTATTTTGCTAGGATGTAGCTTTGGTAGTAATAGCATGAGTAGCACGACAACCCCGATGGCGACACGTTGATGGAGATCATGGTGTGGCGCCGGTGACAAGAAGATCGTGCCGGTGCTTTGGTGATGGAGATCAAGAAGCACGTGATGATGGCCATATCATGTCACTTATGAATTGCATGTGATGTTAATCCTTTTATGCACCTTATTTTGCTTAGAACGACGGTAGCATTATGAGGTGATCTCTCACTAAAATTTCAAGACGAAATTGTGTTCTCCCCGACTGTGCACCGTTGCTACAGTTCGTCGTTTCGAGACACCACGTGATGATCGGGTGTGATAGACTCAACGTTCACATACAACGGGTGCAAAACAGTTGCACACGCGGAACACTCGGGTCAAGCTTGACGAGCCTAGCATGTGCAGACATGGCTTCGGAACACATGAGACCGAAAGGTCGAGCATGAATCATATAGTTGATATGATTAGCATAGAGATGCTTACCACTGAAACTATTCTCGACTCACGTGATGATCGGACTTGAGATAGTGGATTTGGATCATGTACCACTCAAATGACTAGAGAGATGTACTTTTTGAGTGGGAGTTCTTAAGTAATATTATTAATTGAACTAATTGTCATGAACATAGTCTAATGTTCTTTGCGAATTACGATGTAGCTTGCACTATAGCTCTACTGTTTTTATATGTTCCTAGAGAAAATTTAGTTGAAAATTGATAGTAGCAAACTTTGTAGACTGAGTCTGTAAAACCGAGGATTGTCCTCGTTGCTGCGCAGAAGGCTTATGTCCTTAATGCACCACTCGGTGTGCTGCACCTCGAGCGTCGTCTGTGGATGCTGTGAACATCCGACATACACGTTTCTGATGACTACACGATAGTTCAGTGCAAACTTAATGGCTTAGAAGCAAGGTGTCGAAAACGTTTTGAAACGTCACGGAACATAAGTGATGTTCTAAAGAGATGAAATTGTGATTTCATGCTTGTGCCCTTGTTAAGAGGTACGAGACCTCCAACAAAATTCTTTGTCCACAAAGTAAAGGAGAAAAGCTCAATCGTTGAGCGTGTGCTCAGATTGTCTGAGTACGACAATCACTTGAATCAAGTGGGAGTTAATCTTCCAGATGAGATAGTGATGGTTCTCCAAAGTCACTGCCACCAAGCTATGAGAGCTTCGTGATGAACCATAACATATCAAGGATAGATACAATGATCCTTGAGCGATTCGCGATGTTTGACACTGCGAAAGTAGAAATCAAGAAGGAGCATCAATAGTTGATGGTTAGTAAAACCACTAAGTTTCAAGAAAAGGCAAGGGCTAGAAGGGATACTTCATGAAACGGCAAAACCGTTCCTGCACTAATGAAGAGACCCAAGATTAAACCCAAACCCGAGACTAAGTGCTTCTGTAATGAGGGGAACAATCACTAAGGCAGAGCAACTCTAGATACTTGGTAGATAAGAAGGCTGGCAAAAGTCGAAAGAAGTATATTTGATATACATGATGTTGATGTGTACTTTACTAGAACTCCTAGTAGCATGAGGGTATTGGATACCGGTTCGGTTGCTAAGTGATTAGTAACACGAAATGAAAGCTACGGCATAAATGGAGACTAGCTGAAGGCGAGGTGACGATACGTGTTGGAAGTGTTTCCAAGGTTGATATGATCAAACGTCGCACGCTCCCTCTACCATCGGGATTGGTGTTAAACCTAAATAATTGTTATTTGGTGCTTGCGTTAAGCATGAACATGGTTGGATCGTGTTTATTGCAATACGATTATTCATTTAAAGAGAATAATGGTTACTCTATTTTCTTGAATAATCACCTTCAATGGTTTATTGAATCTCGATCGTAGTGTTACACATGTTCATGATATTGGTGCCAAAAGATACGAGGTAATGATGATAGTACCACTTACTTGTGGCACTGCCGCTTGAAGTCATGTTGGTATAAATTGCATGAAGAGGCTCCATGCTGATGGATCTTTATACTCACTTGATTTTGAATCACTAGTGACATGCAAATCATACCACATGAGCAAGGCCTTGTTTTCATTGAGATGAAATAAAATAGTAACTTGTTGGAAGTGATACATTTTGATGTATGCAGTCCAATGGGTGTTGAGGCACGCAGTGGATATCATTATGTTCTTACTTCAATGACGATTTGAGTAGATACTAGAGTATTTACTTAATGAATCACAAGTCTAAAATATTGAAAAGTTCAATTCTGTTTCAGAGTGAAGTTCGTCGTAACAAGAGGATAAACTGTCTACGATATGATCATAGAAATGAATATCTGAGTTACGAGTTTTGGTACGCAGTTAAGACAATGTGGAAATTGTTTCACAGTTCATGCCACCTAGAACATCATAGTGTGATGATGTGTCTGAACGTCATAGCCACACACTATTTCGTATGGTGCATGCTATGATGTCTCTTATCGAATTACCACTATCGTTTATGGGTTATGCATTAGAGACAACCGCATTCACTTTAAATAGGGCACCGCGTATTTCCGTTGAGATGACACAGTATAGACTGAGGTTTAGAGAAATCTAAACTGTCATTTCTTGAAAGTTTGGGGCTTCGACACTTATGTGAAAAAGTTTCAGTCTGATAAGCTCGAACCCAAAACGGATAAATGCATCTTCATAGGATATCCAAAACAGTTGGGTACATCTCCTATCTGAGATCCGAAAGCAAAGTGTTTGTTTCTAGAAACGGATCCTTTCTCGAGGAAAGGTTTCTCTCGAAAGAATTGAGTGGGAGGGTGGTAAAACTTGATGAGGTTATTGAACCATCACTTCGACCAGTGTGTAGTAGGGCGCAGGAAGTTGTTTCTGTGGTGCCTACACCAATTGAAGTGAAAGCTGATGATGGTGATCATCGAGCATCGGATCAAGTTACTACAAGCCTCGTACTACTACAGAGTGGTACGGTAACCCTGTCTTGGAGGTCATGTTGTTGAGCAACAATGAACTTACGAGTTATGAAGAAAGCAATGGTGGGCCCGGATTCCGACAAATGGCTGGAAGCCATGAAATCCGAGAGAGGATCCATGTAAGAAAACAAAGTGTAGACTTTGGAAGAACTACTTGATGGTCATAGGATTATTCAGTAAATATGGATCTTTAAAGGGAAGACAGACGATGATGGTGATAAGTCACTATTAAGAAAAGCTCGACTTGTCGCAAAGATGTTTCCGACAAAATCAAACAGTTGACTATGATGAGACTTTCTCACTCGTAGCGATGCTAAAAGTCTGTTAGAATTATGTTAGTAGTTGGTGCGTTATTTATGAAATATTGCACACATGATGTCAAAACATTGTTTCCTCGACAGTTTCCTCGAGCAAACATTGTATGTGATACAACCAGGAGGTTTTGTCGATCCTAAAGATACTAGCAAGTATGCAAGCTCGAGCGATCCTTGAATGGACTGGTGCAAGCATCTCGGAGTTGGAATATACACTTTGATGAGATGATCAAAGATTTTGGGTTTGTACAAGGTTTATGAGAAACTTGTATTTCCAAAGAAGTGAGTGGGAGCACTATAGAATTTATGATAAGTATATGTGGTTGACATATTGTGGATCAGAAGTAATGTAGAATTTCTGTAAAGCATACAAGGTTGTTTGAAAGGAGTTTTCAAAGGAATACCTGGATTGAGCTACTTGAACGTTGAGCATCAAAGATCTATGGAGATAGATCGAAAGCGCTTAATGGAAGTTTCAACAAGATGCATGCCTTGACAAGTTTTTGAAGGAGTTCAAAATAGATCAGCAAAGAAGGATTTCTTGGTTGCGTCGTAAGGTGTGAATTTGAGTAAGACTCAAAACCCGACCACGACAGAATAAAGAGAATAGACGAAGGTCGTCTTCTATGCCTTAGCCGTAGACTCTAAAGTATGCCATGCTGAGTACCGCACTAGATGTGTGCCTTGCAGCAAGTCCGTACACAGAGTGATCCAGGGTTGAATCACTGATTAGCGGTCAAAGTTATCCTTAGTAACTAAATAGACTAAGGAATTTTTCTCGATTATGGAGGTGGTTAAAGAGTTCGTCGTAAAGGGTTACGTCGATGCAAGCTTTGACACTAATCCGAATAACTATGAGTAGTGAAACGGATTCGTATAGTAGAGTAGATATTTGGAGCATTTTCGAATAGCACGTAGTAGCAGCATCTATAAGATGACATAAAGATTTGTAAAGAACGCACGGATCTGAAAGTTTCAGAACCGTTGACTAAAACCTCTCTCACGAGCAAGACGTGACCAGACCCCAGAACTATATGGGTGTTGGATTCGTTGAAATCACATGGTGATGTGAACTAGATTATTGACTCTAGTGCAAGTGGGAGACTGTTGGAAATATGCCCTAGAGGCAATAATAAATTAGTTATTATTATATTTCTTAGTTCATGATAATCGTTTATTATCCATGATATAATTTTATTGATTGGAAACACAATACTTGTGTGGATACATAGACAAAACACTGTCCCTAGTAAGCCTCTAGTTGACTAGCTCGTTGATCAAAGATGGTCAAGGTTTCCTGGCCATAGGCAAGTGTTGTCACTTGATAACGGGATCACATCATTAGGAGAATCATGTGATGGACTAGACCCAAACTAATAGACGTAGCATGTTGATCATGTCATTTTGTTGCTACTGTTTTCTGCGTGTCAAGTATTTGTTCCTATGACCATGAGATCATATAACTCACGGACACCGGAGGAATGCTTTGTGTGTATCAAACGTCGCAACGTAACTGGGTGACTATAAAGATGCTCTACAGGTATCTCCAAAGGTGTTCATTGAGTTAGTATGGATCGAGACTGGGATTTGTCACTCCGTGTGACGGAGAGGTATCTCGGGGCCCACTCGGTAATACAACATCACACACAAGCCTTGCAAGCAATGTGACTTAGTGTAAGTTACGGGATCTTGTATTACGGAACGAGTAAAGAGACTTGCCGGTAAACGAGATTGAAATAGGTATGCGGATACTGACGATCAAATCTCGGGCAAGTAACATACCGAAGGACAAAGGGAATGACATACGGGATTATATGAATCCTTGACACTGAGGTTCAAACGATAAGTTCTTCGTAGAATATGTAGGATCCAATATGGGCATCCAGGTCCCGCTATTGGATATTGACCGAGGAGTCTCTCGGGTCATGTCTACATAGTTCTCGAACCCGCAGGGTCTGCACACTTAAGGTTCGACGTTGTTTTATGCGTATTTGAGTTAAATGGTTGGTTACCGAATGTTGTTCGGAATCCCAGATGAGATCACAGACTTGACGAGGGTTTCCGGAATGGTCCGGAAACGAAGATTGATATATAGGATGACCTCATTTAATTACCGGAAGGTTTTCGGAGTTACCGGGAATGTACCGGGAATGACGAATGGGTTCCGGGAGTTCACCGGGGGGGGGGGGCAACCCACCCCGGGGAAGCCCATAGGCCTTGAGGGTGGCGCACCAGCCCTTAGTGGGCTGGTGGGACAGCCCAAAAGGGCCCTATGCGCATTGGAAGAAAAATCAAAGAGAAAAAAAAAAGAGGAGGTGGGAAAGGAAAGAAGGACTCCACCCACCAAACCAAGTAGGACTCGGTTTGGGGGGGAGTCCTTCCCCCCTTTGGCTCGGCCGACCCCCTTGGGGATCCTTGAGCCCCAAGGCAAGGTCCCTCCCTCTCCCACCTATATATACGGAGGTTTTAGGGCTGATTTGTGACGACTTTTCCACGGCATCCCGACCACATACCTCCACGGTTTTTCCTCTAGATCACGTTTCTGCGGAGCTCGGGCGGAGCCCTGCTAAGACGAGATCATCACCAACCTCCGGAGCGCCGTCACGCTGCCGGAGAACTCTTCTACCTCTTCGTCTCTCTTGATGGATCAAGAAGGCCGAGATCATCGTCGAGCTGTACGTGTGCTGAACGCGGAGGTGCCGTCCGTTCGGTACTAGATCGTGGGACTGATCGCGGGATTGTTCGCGGGGCGGATCGAGGGACGTGAGGACGTTCCACTACATCAACCACGTTCACTAACACTTCTGCTGTACGGTCTACAAGGGTACGTAGATCACTCATCCCCTCTCGTAGATGGACATCACCATGATAGGTCTTCGTGCGCATAGGAATTTTTGTGTTTCCCATGTGACGTTCCCCAACAGTTGCCTCATAAACACTTCCTCTTCCAGAACACCATGCAAAAACGTGTTCTTCACATCTAGTTGTCGCATGCACCAATTTCTAGATACTGCAACTGAAAGTATTATTCTAATAGTGGCAGCTTTAACTACACAACTGAAAGTGTCCTCATAGTCAATCCCATACCTTTGGTTAAACCCTTTTGCAACCAAACGAGCCTTGTACCTGTCAATGGTGCCGTCAGACTTTCTTTCTACCTTGTAGACCCACTTGCAGTCAATCATATTTCTTCCCTTGGCAGGAGGCACCAGTCACCATGTTTTGTTTTCCATAAGAGCAGAATACTCCTCATCCATAGCAGCTTTCCATCTGGACTCACCAAGAGCCTCATTCAACGTTTGTGGTTCACCTGTAGAACAGAAAGAGCCCCAGCGAACACAGACATCTTTGTAAATTTATGTTTAGTAATACCACTTTGAGACCTGGTATGGAGACGTTCGGGTGGAGGTGGAGGAGGCCGTGAGATTTGCTGTTGTAGACGATTTTTCTGCTCAGGAGAAGCATCGGATCCCCCAGCCACAGAAGATCTGTCATGATCCGCATGCAGCAGATTAGACGGCATCAGCCAAACATCCCCCACAACATCGCCACTTGGCAGTTCCGGAGAGGCTGCATGCGCCCCACCAAAACCACAAGAGCCTCTCGAAGACGTCGTGCATGAAGGGGACCCACCTGTCCCTCCTCGCGTTGGCGCCGATCTCGTAGGGGATGCGCCTGGTGCGGCTGCAGCATGCGATTCCGAGGAGCGTCTGTCGCCAGAATCAGCTTCGGGGTTAGGGTCTGGATCTTATGTGTTGGATTCTGTTTGCTTCATAAAATTAAAAGCGTTGTCGTTGATTTCTTCATCAATTTCCTGCACACTTGCACCAGGGTTATAGGACATAGACATATGATCATAATCTACTCCACCCCAAGGTAGAAAAACCTACATAGGTAGAAGGTGAGATGGAAGGAGGACTAATTCTTTGCGAAGTTGGGCGCCGACGTTTGGATGTAAAGTAACAAGCGAAAAAGTTTGCTCATAAAAAACATCCCGGGAAATATAAACACGGCTAGAGCAGACATCAAGGCACTTATATCCCTTGTGGACAATGTTGTAGACTAAGAAAACCAATTGCTTGGAGCGGAATTCTAGCTTATGCTTGTTGAAGGGATGTAGATTTGGCCACACAATGCAGCCAAAAATGCGAAGGAAGTTGTAGTTTGGTTTAATACCAAAGAGGCGCTCTAGAGGAGTTTTATTGTGTATGACTCGACTAGGGACGCGGTTTATAAGATAGACCGCGGTAAGAAACGCTTCATCCCAAAATTTTAACGGCATGGAGGCGTGAGCTAGGAGGGACAAGCCAACTTTGACAATATGGAGATCTTTTCGTTCAGCAGATCCGTTCTTTTGGTGAGCATGAGGACAGGAGACATGGTGGGAGATACCAATGCGCTCAAAATATGAATTTAGATTTTGGTATTCGCCACCCCAATCAGTTTGCATGGATAAAATTTTCCGATTAAAGAGACGTTCAACATGTTGTTGAAAGTGATGGAATTTCTCAAAAATGTCAGATTTATTTTTGAGCAAATAGATCCAAGAAAATTTACAGAACTCATCAATCAAGCTCACATAATATTTTTGTCTACCAACAGATATTGGGCCAGGACCCCAACATCAGAAAACACAAGTTCTAAAGGAACTTCTGATTCACTAGTTGATCGAGGATAGGAAAGTTGATGGCTTTTAGCCATTTGACAAGCATCACAAACTAAGTGATGATCCCTTTTATTTGACACAGGAAGCTTAAAATCTCGAAGAATTCTTTGAACTACTGGTAGAGACGGATGCCCTAGACGCCTATGCCATCGAGATGTGAATGGTGTTGTAACGCCTAGTGCTTGATGATGCGAAGGAGCATCCTAGAAACTAGAAACAAGGAACAAGCCATCTCTACTCTTGCCTTGGAAGATTGTTCTCCGGTTGGCCCGATCCTTGACAAAGAAAATTTCAGGGTAAATCTCAAGGAAGGCATGATTATCTTTGATAAGTTTATAACCAGAAAGAAGGCTTTGATCAGATTTAGGAGCATGGAGAATATATTTGAGTTCGAGAGATCCACGGGGAGTGTTAAGAGTAGAGTGACCAATATGTGCTATATCCATACCTTGACCACTCGCCATGTGGATTTTTTCCGTGCCGGCGTAGCGATCACGGACAAAAAGTTTTGAAAGCTCGGCTGCCACATGATCTGTTGCTCCCGTGTCCAGGTACCAATTTGTGTCCAACCTATAGGAGTGCACAACATTGGGTGAACGGTTTCCACCTCCACCACTGCCAGCAGGATTGTGAATGTTGTTGTAGCTGCGATCATAGTGCTTTCTGCAGCGCCACGCACCATGCCCCATCTCTTTGCAAATTTGGCACTTCTCCTGCACACGGTCACCGTGATCACCTCCTCCTTGCCGTGGCGCCCCACCTAAGCTGTCGTTGTTTCCTCCAGAGTTCTCGGAGTAGCGTCCCCCGGTGTAGTTGTTGTTGTAGCCCCGGGAGCCGCCACCGCTGCTGTTTGCACCTGGGCGGCTGGAGTTGCCGCGGCCGCCACCACGGGAATCATGGTTGACTGAGTGGTTGGACGAAAAGGAGGCATGTTGAGCTGCTATGCGGGACTCGGCAGCAAGCAACAGCGAAAAAAGCTCACCAAGGCCGATCGGCTGATCGGTGGTAGTGCGGGTGGAGATCGCCGACACGAAACCATTGTAATCGGGTTCATGAAGGAGACCTTGCAGGATGTGGGAGACCACAAAATCCTCGTCCATAGGCTTGCCGGAGGTGGCCACCTCGTCGGCGATGCTCACCATCTTGGTGTAGTACGCTGCCGCTGACATGTCTCCCTTGCACGTATGTTCGATGGCAGAGCGAAGCTGGATCACCCTTGCCTTGACTGCAAGGCGAAACTCTGCAGTAGGGCTTTCCAGATGCCAACGGCTTTGGTGAAGGAACTAACCTGTAGCAACACTTTGCGAGACAGCGATGAGATCAGAAAGCTAAGAACCTGTTGATCCTGCATGACCCATACAACATGTGTCGGTTCAGCATCTCCATGACTTCTTTCTTCCCGGAGACCTCCTTCTCTATGATGATCACGGCCGGCGGTTCCATGACTGAGGCATCCAAGTAGCCCATCATGCCTGTCACTTTCACATGCGCCAGAACTTGTAACCTCCACACCAGGAAATTCTCCCATGTCAACTTTTTAGAGATGGTGTGACCGAGAGAAGCAAGGGAGGGCGCGGGCATGGCGACAGACGAAGAGCTTGACATATCTAGATGCGATAGGAAGAGTTGGCTCTGAATACCATGTGAAAACTAGGTTAACCGTATGCTTCAGCAGGGATGGGATTCGTGTTAATATAGGCAGAGAACATACAAGGTTGTTATGCCATGGATTGATCTCCAAGTCATATCACAACGGCATAACTTGTTTAGATTACAAGGCAACTATCTTATCTCTAGCAACTAACTTATCTCTAATGGTTTATACAACACTGTATGATTATAGCTTTCAACACAAGTTGCTCGGTATCTACGATGTCATTCAAAAAGCAGTTTTGGTTGACAAGGCGGGCAAAGATATTCCAGAATACCTTTTGTGTCTACCTGAGCAAGATTTCTGAGTTCTCGGGCTGCCCAAACTGAAGGAAAAAATGGCAATAGCTGCATGGTATTTATGGTATGAACATCGTAAATTGATGCATGGAGAAGAGACCCAAAGTGCATCCCAAATCAACATGGCAGTGCGGGGTTTAGCGGCAAATTAAGGCTAGTGTCAGGTCGGATACTTGGATGAAACCAAGGTATGGCTATGCCAAGTTGAATGTGGATGCTGGGTTTGATAGAGATACGCTCGAGGGAACTGTTGGAGCAGTCCTACAGGACCATCATGGAAAGTTCATCGCAGTGAAAAATGAGAAAATTGATATATGTTTTGACTCTTTCACAGCTGAAGCCATAGCAGTGAGATTTGGGATGAATCTTGCATGTACGGTTGGGTGCAGTAAGATGGAAATTAACTCGGATAGTGCGGAGGTGATCGCATAACAAATTGATGGATTTTCTTCTTCGGTTGCTTCTGCCGTCTTTGAAGACTATTATTTTATGTCTCTTGATTTCACCCATGTGGTCTATGTACACTGTAATAGAGAGAGAAATATGGTTGCTCATGAACTAGCTAGGATTGCTAGGTTTTCTACTCCGAACTTCTGGTTAGAATCTGCACCTGAGGCGATAATTCCTCTTATTGTAACCGATGCCACTATCGTCATGAATGAATAAAGGAGGAGATGATTGTAAAAAAAGTATGATCGATCATTGCAAACTCACATGTACAAAATAAAAATCACATTACAGTTCTTGGGCGAGCTGAAGTCTTCTTCCTGATTGATTCATCATTGGCTCCTCATGAGCATAGCTCGATGCCGGCCCATGTTCTCCGTCTTGGCGGGGAAAACTTTTTTGAACCTCGGAGCTCCGGGAGCTTGTAGAAGTAGAGGAAGGTAAGTCACCTATGTAGATAGGAGATGATGGCGGCTGCGATATGCGAAGCAAATCATTGCCCTAGAGAAGAAAACGCCGAGAAGGGATTGTAGAAACTCTGAAGACCACGTCGGCCGAATCTAGAGGGATCTATTGAAAAACTAAACCAATCAGATCTCGAAAGACATGTTCAAGACATAGCTCCACACGTCCTTCGTCGATGATAGACACACCGACGGACCGAGGATAGGACCGCAAGAAAATTATTCCTTCAAAGGGTCGCCCCCGTAGCCTTTCCACCCTAACCAAGACCCTCATACAACCTAAAGCCCATTGCCACCCGGAATCCCATCAGGACGCCCGTTCTTCGATGAGCAGGCCAGACCAAGTCACCACTAAAGGGTGCAAACACGTTGAACCTCGAGCCCAACCAGCCCTCGCCATGGCCAATGCACACGTGACAACAAACTGAGTAATCGGCCCTCCCCTCCATACCCCACGCACCACCAGAGCACCACAGCTCATAAGGTCCTCTCTTCCCATGCAACACCGTGGCGGTGGTGAGAGAAGTAGATGCGACATGTCTCCATGGTGGCAATGAGAGGAGAAGACCGCTTCGTGCATATAAAAACCAACATGTCCCGTGAACCAACATGTGATTGGATGGTTAGGAGGACAATGGTATCCCCTACCCATTAGATTTGAAGTCTAAGAATTGACATTGCTGCTCGCATTTTCCTGGATTTATTTCACGCCTTCCAACGATGTGCGATTAGTGCGAGGAGACGTTCGCGTTGACTACGAAGGCGTTTGTGGTGACTTTGTCAATCTCAAGATGATGTGCTGGCTCAATCTGTTGGAGGTGCTCATAGGGGAAAGGTGTGCGTGCGTGCGTTCATAGGGGTGATTGTATGATCGTGTATGTGAGCAACTTCGATTATACTCTGCTCAAGAAAAAAAATCAACATGTCCTAGTTCTGTGTTGCACGTTTATCGATCTCAAACACAGAAGCGTTTAATGCAACTCGGTAGTTCTATATCAATTTCAAGAATCGGAAATTCCGAGTTTTGAAATCGGTCTCACCAAGAATTGGAAACTGCCCTAGGTCATCGAATGAGTACCACCGGGATTTATATATTGGTCTCATCGAGAATTCAAAAGTTGCCACATTTAATGCAACTCGGTACCACCGAGATTCATTTTGGTGTCACCCAGCTGGGCAATAATGTTGTAATGGTTCGATTTTCGGAGATGCCTATATATACCCCCTCGACCACCTCTCATTCATACAGGAAGCACTCAAAACACACACACACACACACTTGCCATATCCATTTTTTTGAGAGAGCCACTTACTCATGTGTTGAGATCAAGAGATTCCAATCCATCCATTTGAAACTAGATCTCTAGCCTCTCCAAGTTGCTTTACACCAAATCAATCTCTCCTACCCATGCCAAATCTGTGAGAGAGTGAATGAGTGTTGAGGAGACTATCTTTTGAAACACAAGAGCAAGGAGTTCATCGTTCTACCGCATCTATTACCTTTTGGAGGGTGGTGCCTCCTAGATTGGTTAGGTGTCGCTTGGGAGCCTCCTACTTCGTGTTGTGGAGTTGAATCAATAAGTTTGTACGGGCAAAGAGATTTCCTACTTCATGGAGATCTACCCTGAGTGAGGCTAGTCCTGTGTGGACGTAAGCCATGGTGGAATAGATAAGGCCGTTTCTTTGTGGACCCCTTGTGGGTGGAGCCCTCCGTGGACTCTCACAGCTGTTATCCTTCGTGGGTTGAAGTCTCCACTAACTTGAACGTACGCTAGCAGCACCTAACGGAACAATGCCAAAAATCATTGTGTCATCTTTGCGTTTGATCTTCATAAAATCTAGTCCTTACTTACATGTTCAATGTCCTTACTTTCTGCTAGCAGATATGTTGACTAGCATCTGTAGGGTGCACTAGACTGATTATAATTGTTAAAATTTGCCAACCATTAAAATTAGGAAAAGGTTAGGATTTTAATTTGTGCAAGTAGTGTATTCACCCCCTCTAGACATCCCTTCTAACGATCTAACAATTGGTATCAGAGCTTTAGTCTCCATAGCCTTGGTTAATCACCATTGAAGGAATATGGATGTGCCTAGTTTGGGGAATCTTAGTTGTAGAGTGCACGTTCTCAATGTGGAGTACTATAGGCAATGGAAAGGTGAAATGCTTGATATATTCAATGGATTCCATTTGCGCAAGTATGTTGAATATCCCCATGTGCCTCCCATTGATCCCTTACATCCTTCTCATGATGATGAAGTTAATATACTTGGAAATGTTAAAACTGTTAATCTCATTATTAGAGGATTGTCAATAAACGTTCTTAATAAAATGAAGAACTTTGAATGTGCTTATACCTTGTGGAAATATTTGGAGAAAATATATCCCGACTACTCATTAAAAAAATGTTGATATAATTTTCCAAAAATCTATTGCCTTTCACAAGATGAAGCCAAATGATCCTAACTTTGATAAATGTATGTTTGAGCTTCATGACCTCATGCGTGCTAAAGGAGATGTCATTACCATTAATAACATCATTGTTGAATCCATTGGCATGCATAAACATGGACATTGTCATAATCGAAATTCTGATGAAATTCTTGATTCCTATGACGAGGATATTATGTACGACGATGACAATGAGGAGTATGGCTACTATGATGAAGAAAAAGAGCTTGACATCGAGTATGTGAAGACCATGAGGAGCCCTAGTTTTATGGCGAACCTTATAGATTACATGGCCGGAGGAAAGGAGTAGATACTTAACAATGGATGCACCAATCACAAGACCAGAGATAAATACATATTTTATGAGATCACACCAAACCATGAACCACAAAGGTATGTGACCTTTGGTTACAACTCCAAGGGTAAGGTACTTGGTCTCGGTAAGGTGACCATATCTCATGATAGTTCCATTCAAAATGTCATGCTTGTTGAATCCTTTGGCTACAATCTTCTTTCCGTATCTAGACTAGCAGACTTTGGTTTCAATGTGCTATTTACAAAAGTTGACTCCCAAGTGTTTCATAGAGACAATCATAACATGGTCTTTACTGGTTTTCGTAAGGGTGATCTATACATTGTCGATTTCACTAACGAATCCAAACCCTGTAATCTTGACATTCTTATCAAAGGTGATCATATTCTCTGTGTTAAAGATGTTATCTTTGACAAAGATAGACTTTGTAGTGCTTGTCAAGTAGGAAAACAAGTCGGAGGAAGTCATCCCGTGAAGAACATCATGACTATAAGAAGGCCACTCGAGCTGCTTCACATGGATCTCTTTGGTCCCAATGCTTACAAGAGCCTCGGTGGAAATTCTTATGGTTTAGTCATTGTTGATGATTTTTCCAGATTTACATGGGTATTCTTTCTTGATTAAGTTGTAGGTACAAATGATCTTCAAGAACTTCGCTCGGAAAGCCCCAAATCAGTTTGAAGTGAAGATCAAGAAAGTTCAGAGCGACAACGTATCGGAGTTCAAGAACAAAAATGTGGAAAATTTCTTGATGAAGAGGGTATCTCACATGAGTTCTCGGCGACGTACACACCTCAAAAAATGGAGTTGTTGAGAGGAAGAACCAAACTCTCATAGAGATGGCCAGAACAATGCTTGATGAATACAAGATGCCAAGACACTTTTGGGTAGAAGTTGAGGAAATAGCTTGTCATGCCACAAACGGACTCTACTTACACAAGCTTCTTGGTAAAATGACATACGAGCTACTCATAGGTAACAAACCCCACGTTGGATACTTTTGAGTATTTGGCTCTAAGTGCTACATTCTTAATAAGCATTGTCATTTTAAATTTGCTCCTAAATCTCATGAAGTTTTCCTACTTGGTTACGGATCAAACTCTCACACTTACCGTGTCTACAACAAATTCACTCAAAAATTTGAAGAGATAGTAGATGTGAAGTTTGATGAATCTAACGGTTCGCAAGTCGAACAATTGCCAAATGATGTAGGAGATAAGGAACCTTAGGAGGCCATCCAAGATCTACCTATCGACAAAATTCGTCCCATGAAGGTGAAGGTAAGTACTTCATGAACACAAGTGGAAGCTCCTACTTCGCATCAAGAATAATCACAAAACGACATGGAGGCAACCACAAGTCGTACACGACATGATGAAGAGGAGGAAGAAGTACATCGTGAAGATCCACCTCAACCTTCCTCACCACCACCTCAAGGAGATGACACCGTCAACGACAGTGAAGACTATGATGATGAGGAATCTCCACCATCCAACAAGAATAAACTATCACGAGTTCGAGCAAGAGCGGACAAGGACCATGCGCTGAATCAAATCTTTGGTGACATACAAACTGGTAGAATCACTCTCTCTAAAATTCGTTTAGCTAACTTTTGTGCGCACTACTCAGTTATCTCCAGCATTGAGCCTATGAAGGTAGAAGAAAACCTTCAAGACCCGGATTGGGTGAATGACATGCATGAAGAGCTACACAACTTCGAGAGGAACGAAGTTTGGACACTCGTGGAAAAGCCCAAGGACGAGCACAACAGCATTGGTACAAAATGGGTGTTTCAGAACAAGCAAGATGAAGATGGACAATTGAAAGGACGTGGATGTCGCCTAGAGGGGGGGGGGTGAATTGGCGCTTTAAAATAATTATAGTTTAGGCTTGAACAAATGCGGAATAAAACTAACGTTTAATTTGTCAAGCACAAAACCTACAACAACTAGGCTCACCTATGTGCACCAACAACTTATGCTAAGCAAGATAAACAACTAAGTGATAGCAAGATATATGACAATAAACAATATGACTATCACAAAGTGATGTCTACTACGCAACCTTCTCCTTGTAGACGTTGTTGGGCCTCCAAGTGCAGAGGTTTGTAGGACAGTAGCAATTTTCCCTCAAGTGGGTGAGCTAAGGTTTATCAATTCGTAGAAGGCGTAGGATGAAGATGGTCTCTCTCAAGCAATCCTGCAACCAAATAACAAAGAGTTTCTTGTGTCCCCAACACACCCAATACAATGGTAAGTTGTATAGGTGCACTAGTTCGGCGAAGAGATGATGATACAAGTGCAGAATGGATGGTAGATATAGGTTTTTGTAATCTGAAATTACAAAAACAGCAAGGTAATTAATAGTAAAAGCGAGCACGAATGGTATTGCAATGCGTGGAAACAAGGCCTAGGGTGCATACTTTCACTACTAGAAGTTCTCTCAACAATGATAACATAATTGGATCATATAACTAGCCCTCAACATGCAACAAAGAGTCACTCCAAAGTCACTAGTAGCGGAGAATAAACAAAGAGATTATTGTCGGGTACGAAACGACCACAAAGTTATTCTTTCTGATTGATCTGTTCAAGAGTCCGTAATAAAATAACATGAATCTATTCTTTCCGTTCGATCCATCATAGAGTTCGTACTAGAATCACACCTTAAGACACATATCAACCAAGACCCTAATGTCACCTAGATACTCCATTGTCACCTCAAGTATCCATGGGCATGATTATACGATATGCATCACACAATCTCAGAATCATCTATTCAACCAACACATAGAACTTCAAAGAGTGCCCAAAGTTTCTACCGCAGAGTCAAAACGTGTGCCAACCCATATGCATAGGTTCCCGATGTCACGAAACCCGCAAGTTGATCACCAAAACATACATCAAGTACTCACATGAATATCCCATTGTCACCATAGATAGACACGTCCAAGACATACATCAAGTGTTCTTAAAGACTCAATCCGATAAGATAACTCCAAAGGGAAAACTCAATTCATTACAAGAAGGGAGAGGGGGAAGAACATCATAAGATCCAACTATAGTAGCAAAGCCCGCGGTACATCGAGATCATGACATCTCAAGAACACGAGAGAGAGAGAGATCAAACACATAGCTACTGGTACATACCCTCAGCCCCGAGGTAGAACTACTCCCTCCTCATCATGGAGATCGCCGGGATGATGAAGAAGGCCACCGGAGATGGATTACCCCTCCGGCAGGGTGCCAGAATGGGCTCCAGATTGGTTTTTGGTGGCTACAGAGGCTTACAGAGCGGAATTCCCGATCTAGGTTTCTTTTGGGGGGGTTTTGAATATAGGAATTTATGATGGTGGAATTACGTCGGTTGGGCCCATGAGGAGGTCACAGGCCTGGTAGGTGCGGCCTAGGGGGGCGCGCCTCCTGGGCTTGTGACTCCCTCATGGCTTTTCTGGCCTTCTTCCAAAGCTTTGGGGGTCTCTTTTGGTCCAAATGAAATCATCGCGAACCTTTTATTCCATTTGGACTCCGTTTGATATTCCTCTTTGAAAAAGGTCAAAAACACAAAAAAAACAGAAACTGGCACTTGGCACTGAGTTAATAGGTTAGTCCCAAAAAAGATATAAAATAGCATATTCATGCATATAAAACATCCAAAGTTGACAAGATAATATCATGGAACCATAAAAAATTATAGATACGTTGGAGACGTATCAAGCATCCCCAAGCTTAACTCCTGCTCGTCCTCGAGTAGGGAAGTGATAAAGACTGAATTTTTGATGTGGAATGCTACCTAACATATTTGTCCTTTGTAACTTCTTTCTTGTGGCATGAATGTTCAGATCCGTAAGATTCAAAACAATAGTTTACTTTTGACATGAAAACAATAATACTTGAAGCATACTAGCAAAGTAATCATGAACTTTTGAAATAACAAGGCCAAAGAAAGTTATCCCTACAAAATCATATAGTCTGGCTATGCTCCATCATCCCCACACAACGAATTTAAATCATGCACAACCCCGGTATTGGCGAAGTAATTGTTTTTGCACTCTTACTTTCTCAAACTTTTTCAACTCTCACGCAATACATGAGCGTGAGCCATGGATATAGCACTATAGGTGGAATAGAGTGTGGTGGAGGTTGTGAGGCAAAAAGGAAGAGATGGTCACATTGACTCGGCGTATCAATAGGCTACGGAGATGCCCATCAATAAATATCAATGTGAATGAGTAGGGATTGCCAAGCAACGGATGCACAAGAGCTATAAGTGTTTGAAAGCTCAAAAGTAAAACTAGTGGGTGTGCACCCAACTTGCTTGCTCACGAAGACCTAGGGCAATTTTTAGGAAGCCCATCATTGGAATATACAAGACAAGTTATATAATGAAAATTCCCACTTGTATATGGAAGTGTCAAAACAAGAGACTCTCTATCATGAAGAAGATGGTTCTATTTTGAAGCACAAGTGTGGAAAAGGATAGTAGCATTTTCCCTTCTCTCTTTTTCTCTCATTTTTTTTGTTTGGGCTCTTTGGCCTCTTTTTTTTATTTTTTTGGTGGGCATCTTTGGCCTCTTTTTTTATTCCTCACATGGGACAATGCTCTAATAATGATGATAATCACACTTTTATTTACTCACAACTCAATACTTAGAACCATGATGACTCTATAGGAAATGCCTCCGGCAGTGTACCGGGATGTGCAACGATCTAGCTTAGCGTATGATGTTGAAACATCTCGCTAGCTATCTTATGATTATGCAATGGCAATATGAAAGTGACGGCACATGTCATGAGACGGAACGGTGGGAGTTACATGGCAATATATCTCGGAATGGCTATGAAAATGCCATAATAGGTAGGTATGGTGGCTGTTTTGAGGAAGGTATATGGTGGGTTTGTGCACCGGCGAAAGTTGCGCGGTACTAGAGAGGCAAGCAATTGTGGAAGGTAAAAGTGCATCTATACCATGGACTCACATTAGTCATGAAGAATTCATATACTTATTGCGATTTTTTTATTAGTAATCGAAACAAAGTGCTAAACGCATACTCCTAGGGGAAGGGTTGGTAGGTGTTAACCATTGCGCGATCCCAACTGCCACACAAAGGATGACAATCAATAAATCAATTATGCTCCGACTTCCTAACATAGTGGTTCACCATACGTGCATGCTACGGGAATCACTAACTTCAACACAAGTATTTCTAGATTCACAACACCCTACTAACATAACTCTAATATCACCATATCCATATCTCAAAACTAATCGTGAGGAATCAAACTTCTCTTACTAATCAATGCACTTGAATATGGAAGTTTTTATTATATCCTCTTTGGATGCCTATCATATTTAGGACTAATTTCATAGCACACGCCAATTGCCAAGTTACTTAGAGAGAGCACTCTCAAAAAGATATAAGTGAAGATCGAGAGTTTTTATTTCTACAAAATATGACACCGCCGTGCTCTAAAAATATCTAAGTGAAGCACTAGAGCAAAGTTATCTAGCTCAAAAGATATAAGTGAAGCTCACTGAGTATTCTAGAAAATTCACGATGAGTGCATGTCCCTCTCAAAAAGGTGTGTAGCAAGGATGACTGCGACAAAAAAAAAAGCAAAGACTCCTATAATACACGACGCTCCAAGCAAAACACATATCATGTGGTGAATAAAAATATAGCTCCAAATAACGTTACCGATGGATTGAAGACGAAAGAGGGGATGCCTTCCCGGGGCATCCCCAAGCTTAGGCTCTTTGGTGTCCTTGAATATTTCTTTGGGGTGCCTTGGGCATCCCCAAGCTTAGGCTCTTTCCACTCCTTGTTCCATAGTCCATCGAAACTCTACCCAAAACTTGAAAACTTCACAACACAAAACATAACGGAACTTCGTGAGATGGGTTAGTATGATAACGAGCAAATCAATCACTTGGGTACTGTCAAAAAAAGACTCATAATTATTTTCACACAATGCCTACTGTATATTACTATTTCCACAACTTATATTACTCAATATAATCTATGGAAACACCAAAACAAGCAAACTATGCATTGAAAACAGAACAGTCAAAAACAGAACAGTTTGTAATGATCTGAATGCTAACCATACTTCTGCACTTCCAAAAATTCTGAAAGTTTTATGAAAATTAGGGCCATTTGTATACCAATAATCAGAAAAAAGAATCAACCTAAAAGCACTCTCTGGATAGAAATGAAAAATAATTTCATGAGCGCAAAGTTTCTGTCTTTTTGAGCATGATCAAACAACTATCACCCAAACTAATCATAAAGGCTTTACTTGGCACTTTATTGAAACTAAGGCAATAAAACATGATTAATACAATAGATTAATCATGTGAACACACAAAAACAGTAAGGATACATATTGGGTTGTCTCCCAACATGCACTTTTCTCTAATGCCTTTCAAGCTAGGCATGATGATTTCAATGATGCTCACATAAAAGATAAGGATTGAAACATAATGGAAGCATCATGGATCATATGACTAGCACATTTAAGTATAACCCACTTACTATGCATAGGGATTTTGTGATCAAACAATTTATTGGATCAAGAACCAACTAGCATAGGAAGATAAAACAAGCATGACTTCAAAAGTTTCAACACATAGAGGAGAAACTTGATATTATTACAATATGTAGAAGCATATGATCCTCTCTCATAATAATTTTCAGTAGCATCATGAATGAATTCAACAATATAACCAGCACCTAAAGCATTCCTTTCATGATCTACAAGCATAGAAATTTTACTACTCTCCGCAATAGCAAGTTTATCCTCATGATTAATAATGGGAGTATTGTAAAAGACTTGAGCACTACAAATTGTTTCCACATTAAAAGAGTGATGTTCAGTGAAAGGATACTCAAGAGTATGACAAGTTTTATCATCCCTCTTCTTTATAGCATAAGTATCATCACAATAATCATCATAGATAGGGGGCATGCTTTCATCATAATAATTTTGATCATTCAAAGTGTGGGAACTAAACAGATCATCTTCATCAAACATCACATCCCCAAGCTTGTGGCTTTGCATATCATTAGCATCATGGGTATTCAAAGAATTCATACTAACAACATTGCAACCATGCTCATCATTCACATATTTTATGCCAAGCATTCTATGTAATTCTTCTTTTAGCACTTGAGCAAAATTTTCATTTCAATCATTTTCACGAAAGACATTGAAAATATGAAGCATATGTGGCCAACTCAATTCCATTTTTTAGTTTTATTTTATAGACTAAACTAGTGATAAAACAAGGAACTAAAAGATTCGATTGCAAGATCTGAAGATATACCTTGAAGCGCTAACCTCCCCGGCAACGACGCTATAAAAGAGCTTGATGTCTACTATGCAACCTTCGCCTTATAGACGTTGTTGGGCCTCCAAGTGCAGAGGTTTGTAGCACAGTAGCAATTTTCCCTCAAGTGGGTGACCTAAGGTTTATCAATCCGCGGGAGGAGTAGGATGAAGATGGTCTCTCTCAAGCAACCCTACAACCAAATAACAAAGAGTCTCTTGTGTCCCCAACACACCCAATACAATGGTAAGTTGTATAGGTGCACTAGTTCGGCGAAGAGATGGTGATACAAGTGCAGAATGGATGGTAGATATAGGTTTTTGTAATCTGAAATTACAAAAACAGCAAGGTAATTAATAGTAAAAGCGAGCACGAACGGTATTGCAATGCGTGGAAACAAGGCCTAGGGTTCATACTTTCACTAGTAGAAGTTCTCTCAACAATGATAACATAATTGGATCATATAACTAGCCCTCAACATGCAACAAAGAGTCACTCCAAAGTCACTAATAGCGGAGAGCAAACAAAGAGATTATTGTCGGGTACGAAACCACCACAAAGTTATTCTTTCTGATCGATCTATTCAAGAGTCCGAAGTAAAATAACACGAAGTTATTCTTTCCGTTCGATCCATCATAGAGTTCGTACTAGAATAGCACCTTAAGACACATACCAACCAAGACCCTAATGTCACCTAGATACTCCATTGTCACCTCAAGTATCCGTGGGCATGATTATACGATATGCATCACACAATCTCAGAATCATCTATTCAACCAACACATAGAACTTCAAAGAGTGCCCCAAAGTTTCTACCGCAGAGTCAAAACGTGTGCCAACCCATATGCATAGGTTCCTGATGTCACGAAACCCGCAAGTTGATCACCAAAACATACATCAAGTACTCACATGAATATCCCATTGTCACCACAGATAGACACATCCAAGACATACATCAAGTGTTCTTAAAGACTCAGTCGATAAGATAACTCCAAAGGGAAAACTCAATTCGTTACAAGAAGGGAGAGGGGGAAGAACATCATAAGATCCAACTATAGTAGCAAAGCCCGCGGTACATCGAGATCATGACATCTCAAGAACACGAGAGAGAGAGATCAAACACATAGGTACTGGTACATACCCTCAGCCCCGAGGGAGAACTACTCCCTCTTCGTCATGGAGATCGTCGGGATGATGAAGAAGGCCACCGGAGATGGATTACCCCTCCGGCAGGGTGCTGGAACAGGCTCCAGATTGGTTACAACAGAGGCTTGCAGCGGCGGAACTCCCGATCTAGGTTTCTTTTGGGGGGTTTCTGAATTTATAGGAATTTATGGCGGTGGAATTACGTCGGTTGGGCCCAGGAGGAGGTCACAAGCTTGGTAGGTGCGGCTTAGGGGGGTCGCGCCTCCTGGGCTTGTGACTCCCTCGTGGCTCTTCTGGCCTTCTTCCAAAGCTTCGGGGGTCTCTTTTGGTCCAAAAAAAATCAACACAAAAGTTTTATTCCATTTGGACTCCATTTGATATTCTTCTCTGAAAAAGGTCAAAAACACGGAAAAAACAGAAACTAGCACTTGGCACTGAGTTAATAGGTTAGTCCCAAAAAAGATATAAAATAGCATAGTCATGCATATTAAATATCCAAAGTTGACAAGATAATAGGATGGAACCATCAAAAATTATAGATACGTTGGAGACGTATCACAAAGTAAAGTGCATAAGTAAAGGGTTCGGGTAAGAGATAACTGAGGCACGCGGAGACGATGATGTATCCCAAAGTTCACACCCTTGTGGATGCTAATCTCCGTTGGAGCGGTGTGGAGGCACAATGCTCCCCAAGATGCCACTAAGTCCACCGTAATCTCCCCACGCCCTCGCACAATGCAAGATGTCGTGATTCCACTAAGGGACCCTTGAGGGCGGTCACCGAACCCGTACAAATGGCAACCCTTGGGGGCGGTTACCGGTACCCGTACAAATTTCTCGGGGCAATCTCCACAACCTAATTGGATACCCCGACGCTCGCCCGGAGCTTTACACCACAATGATTGAGCTCCAAGACACCACCAAGCTTCTAGGACGCCAAAGCATCCATGAAGAACAATCTCTAGGGTACTAAGTACCAAAAGGTAATATGGCTTCTCAAACTTCACTTCCACGTATCACCGTGGAGAACTCAAACCGATGCAACTCATGCAATGGCAAGAACACACAAAGTGGTCAAGTCCCTCACACTCAAATCCCTCCACAACAACAAAAGCTATGGAGAAATATGAGAGGAAGAACAAGGACATCACAAAGAACTCCAAGATCTAGATCCAAGGGGTTCCCCTCACATAGAGGAGAAAGTGATTGGTGGAGATGTGGATCTAGATCTCCTCTCTCTTTTCCCTCAAGAACAAGCAAGAATCATTGGAGGGATTGAGAGTTAGCAAGCTCTAAGAAGGTCAACAATGGGGAAGAACACGAGCTGAACGGATATATTAGACAAAGGGGGAAGAAGACCCCCTTTATATAGTGGGGGAGGGGAGGAATCACACCGTTACCCCCACTAACAACACGAGCCCAACGGTACTACCGCTGGCTGCAGCGGTACTACCGCTGACCCTCCAGCGGTACTACCACTGGCTGCAGCGGTACTACTGCTGAGCCCATGGTAGCGCAAAGATACTACCGGTCCAACCACTGCCAAGAAAGTCTTCTCAAAAAGTACGACGTAGTACACCCGCAAGGATGGCGGTCCTAAAGTCCTGGAGCGGTACTACCGCTGACCAGGGGCGGTACTACCGCTGGGCCAACGGTACTACCGCCAGCCCAGCGGTACTACCGCTTGGTCTAGCGGTACTACCGCCAGGACTGGAACGGTACTACAGGTCGTCACTGAAACAGCCATAACTTTCGCATACGAGCTCCGAATCGAGCAAACCCAAGCTTGTTGGATTCAGGACGACAAGAGCTATCCAAACAGCGACCATGCAGATATGAAAAGGCCAATGATATAGAGATATGAGACCTCTATGAATGAAGAACCGGCAAAAACTCCAGCATCGAAAACATCATAGAAGATGCATATGGACTCCGTTTTCGATGAACTCGAGCTTGTCATGAAGATGACCATAAGTTCTAAAACTCACAAAGAGAAACACCAAACAAGAACCAAGAAGTATGATGCAAGGATGCAAATGGTTTGAGCTCTCAACGAACGATACGATCAAGCTACTCACTTGAGAGCCCCCCTTGACAATACAACAATCTATTCTAAAACAAAAAACCTATCAAGGGCAAACCTATACCATGCACCTCGTCCTCTTGAGCTAGATGATGATGATCTTGGCTTCCTCAAGATGGACCACCTTTCTTGATTCCGTTGGCTTGATGAAGACTAGTTGATTGCTCCCCCATACTCACTATGGGTGAGCCACTCTTCAGCATATCTTCACAAGTCCATTGCCACCACAATGGACGACAAGCTTCAAGCATGATATATTCGTGCTGATCCACTTGAACTTGCACACCGCAATCTTGATGACGATCACCACTTGACGTCATCCTTCATGGGTTGTATGAGATATTCCTTTTGACGCAAGCCCATGGAAACACACCTAACCCCCACATAGAACTCTCACGAAGACCATGGGTTAGTACACAAACACATAATGGACAATGCTTACCATACCATGGGATCACTTGATCCCTCTCGGTACATCTTGTATGCTTTGTGTGTTCATCATCTTGATTTACTCTTTGTCTGACGATCTTGATCAACCTTGTGTCTCTATGACCATTCTTTGGATAATACCTTGAATACCATCTTGGTCATCATATAAACTCCTTGAACCCAACAGATGGACTTCAAGAAGTGCCTATGGAAAAATCCTATAAATATAACTTAAGGCAACCATTAGTCCATAGGAATTGTCATCAATTACCAAAACCACATATGAAGAAATATGCTCTAACAGTCTCCCCCATTTTGGTAATTGATGAAAACCACTTAAAGAGAGTTCATATAAGGAAATAAGCATAACCAAGCACACACATGCAAAGCAATAATGCATGCGTACAAGATGTAAATGCTGATGCAATAAAAGCAAAACCCTCTAAGCATAACCAAACTAAACTCTCTAAACTTCTCCCCCATTGGCATGGATTGCCAAAATGGACAAAAAGTTTAGAAAGCCAATATAGTAGGTGGTCCTCCAAAAAGTGTGTACTGCTCAACAAATGAGTGCATAGAAATACACATATACAATGATAAGAAGTTGGAGGGAAATGAACTATATCGAGGACCCAAAGATTGCAAATAAAAGGATCGTATGCCACAAGGACATACAAAAATAGAGGCAAGCAATCAAAAGATACCAAATGGAACAAACATTCATATGGTCCTTCGAGCCACATGAATAAAAGATATTATGATAAAAGAAACGGAGTGTTTTATCAAAACTAGAGAAGCTCCTCATGATTTGTGCACTAATAAGAGATTTTTGTATTTGATACAAGTGCACAAAGTAGGATCGTTGCTCCCCCAAAATTAATAAAAAACACACAACGAGTGCAAGAAGATAGATGAGACAATAAGCATATCACTTGGACAAAACAAATGGTTGAGCAACATGTAAAAGAAGCAACTTAAGAATAGGCTCAACCAAAAAAATGTGTGTGAGTCATGGAAAAGCACTTGAGAAGACTAAGATAAGGATGAGCATTACTCATCAACATCGTCTTGATGAAATGAGAAACAAAGTGCAAGACATATCATTCACACACACACACACACTAGAAAATGGGTTCACAAGCTTACTAATAAACAAAATAAGAACCAATGCTTGTGACAACCCATGGTGAAGAAAGGAAATAAGAACCTTGTCAAGAGGAGGGATACCAATCGAAATGGCAAAACCCTTATCAATACAAGCATGAGGAAAAATAATCTTCACGGCCAAGGAGTGCATCAAGATGTAGGAATACAAGATACGCACTAAAGACAAATCCTTTCACGAAGCCACCAAAAACTGAAAAAGGAAATGCAACGGTGGACGGGAAAGAAAAGAGGATATCAATTAGAGATGTAACTTCTCTCATGTGTAAAATATTCTTAGTAGAAGACAATCATGATGATATATATTCACAAAGAAGGATGTACACACGAAATGGTTACAAGTAGGAACAAACAAGATATCCAAAAGGAAGTCATAAATATATCAATAAGATCTTTGCTTGTAAGCATAGCACATGGCCTAATATTTTCTTATTGTACAATATGAACTTCCAACATACGAACATCAAAGACATCCCAACTAGCAATAAGACATCATCGTTCGGATGCTTTGAGAAAGGAAACAAGTGCAACAAGAACGAATCAAGAGATTCATGCCATGATGCAACCTGGAAAAGAAAAGACAGGTTTGGGCCTTTGCAAGAAATGAATGCATGAAGTAGATACTTGTTACCGAGACAACATTGGATTGATGTAGTAGATAGTTGTTCGTTGATCATCCTAACTTGGCTCCAATAATCACATGGTCTCAACACGTTCCTTATAGGTGAGCCGAGCATCCAATGCATCTCCAATTGTTCCTGGAACAACAAAACAAACAAAATGGTGCCCAAACTCATTGGGACAAAGAGTTAGAAAATCAACAATACATAGGACAAACTCCACATAAATACGTGCATATAGATATGAAATCAAATTTCATGCACGTTTTAGCCAATTTATGACAAGGTGGAGTTTCCCCTATATATCGGGTCAAGGAAAAAAAGCATGCAAAAGAAGCTATGTATAGTAAATATGCATGCTCAAGGCTATCGAGAATCAACTCAACGCAAAGTTGATAAGTCACCAAAAGACAAGGTATCAAGTGATAATAAGTTCCCAAATGAAAAACTATCACTTGAAGGATATCAATTAAAAGATACCTCAAGGAATGAGATATCCATTGACACATGCCAAATAAAAGGAAACAAGATACCAATTGAAGGAAAACAAACACGAGGTATCTAGTTTCCAAAAGAGAGCTAGGTTCCAAACAAACCAAACCCTCGACAAATTTTCATGATGGCACAAAGCATCATAAAGATCAAGACTTGCCTCCCATCAACACAATTGACGGGGATCAAAAGATTTTATGATGGACGAATAAAGAGAGTGTTCTAAAGAAAATAGGATAGCTCCCCCAAGGGATGTGCATTATATAGAATTTGCATTTAAATACAAAATGCACAAGATGGGATCATAACTTTCTCTATATCTATAGAAACACTAGACATGTTAAATTAGATCCACAAAAGGAAAGGAAGACAAATGAAACACAAAATCCAATGTAAAGGCGATTAGCAATTTCTACCACATGATGGGAATACCGATTGTCAAGGACAAGAAGTATTTTGGAAATAATACTCATTTGTAGATCACAAATATATCCAACATCATCTTTTACCCCTAAAACGCAAGCAAATGACACTTGTAGAGATAACATGCCACCTAGGAACAAGATAATTTACAATATCAACACTAAGTGGCAATACCTCAAATGTACACATTTTCTAGGCTTGTAATATGCACATAGCATATTACTCCCCCATAATGTGATAACCCAACAATATTAGCAAGTGGAAAATCAAAGCCAACAAGAGATAATTAATGGACCATATAGAATTTGAATCACTCATGAGTAAGACATGCCACATAGAAACTAGATAATCTTGAAATATCAATACTAAATGGTATTTCCCATGTATACACATTTATAGGATTGTGAGGTGTGAAAAGCACATCACTCCCCCACAATGGGATAATCCATTAATCTCTCACAAGAGCCAACAAAGATACAAACAAGATGCGAAAAGGATCAATACAAGACTCACATGTACATGATGTGGAAACCAACATACACATACTCGATTACTCAAGATAAGCAAGTTGGAAGCACAACATATACAAACACATGCAAGGTACAAAACCACAACATGCAAAGAGGAAAGTAACTAACAATGTAAACAGTTTAAGTACAAGTTACCATAAGGAGGCACATTGGATATAAGATAGAAACTCAATAATCCAAATGACTTGGCTTGAGATAATATGTATGATGAAGACCCCTTTATTCTTCATTATGTATCAAAGTCTCCAATGTCCTCCACATTCACCTATTGATCAAGTTTGAGCTTGTTGGTCCCCAACCACGTTGGGTCCTAAGAGGTTAGTCACAATAGGCTTGGCAACCCAAATGGTACTTTTCTTGACACCACTTTGAGTACCAACAAACTTGGCAAACACATTGCCAACCTTATCCTTCCCAAAAGAATAGATATCATCAATAATTATTGGGTTGGATAAATTATCTCTCGTGCAAGAAGAAGCGAAGTGACCCTTCTCACGACATAAGTAGCAACATCTACCCTTTAATTTCTTCCCTATTCATTTCTCAACATGAGGAGTGTTGGCTTGGGTCTTCTTGGGAAGACGCCTTTCTTCAACTTGTAGTTGAGTATGTGATTGAACTTGTTGTCGCTTCCCTTGTTGCTTATGACTTTGGGACTTCTTCTTTAGTGGGCAAGATCTAACATGGTGCCCTTTAATTTTGCACTTGAAGCAAATAATCTTGGCCGAATTCTTGACTTGTTCTTGGCCCTTCTTCTTTAAGTTTTTGGACTTCTTCTTCTTGTTGGAGTTGAGTCCAAGTCCATCTTTGTCATTCAGGGATTTTTCCCACACAAGACATTGTTGAGTGTGGACATCCCTTCATGACTCTTTTCCAAGTCTTTCTTCAAATAAGTGACTTGGGCCTTGAGCTCTTAGATTTCCTCTACATGGTTAGTATCAACACAAGTACTAGAGGAAGTATAAGCTTCATTGTTACAGCAACAAGGCAAGGAAAGTAATTCATCACAAGAGGTAGCAACATTATGAGTAGAAGAATTACGAGGACTAGCACATGGCAATATAGCATTTTGACTAGAAGTAGTGCCATCGTCCACATGAGGCTCACTTGATGTTACCTTGGTAGTAATAGCCTCACGAGCTAATTTTAGCGCATTATGGGATGCTAGAAGATCATCATGAGAGCTTGTGAGCATTACATGACTTTCTTCCATTTTCCCATAATTTCTAGATAGCAACTCAAGCTGAGCCATTAGCTCAACATTCTCCTTTAAAATGGATGCTTCACAAGAAGTAGAGTTAGTAGCACAAGCATCATCATTAGCAATAAGAGGAGAAGGCACCTTGGAAAGCTCTTTAGCAAATGAAGCTTCAAGTTGAGCATGAGACTCGGTGAGTTCGATGAGCGAACTCTTAATAGCCCTTGAGCCATTTTCGAGGTGCTCATAGTCCTCAAGGAGTTTAGCATGTGCAACTTCAAGTTTATCATTTGTAGTTCTAAAATCGTTAGCCACCTCGAGAGCTCTATCATGGGATTCCTTTAATCTAGATAATTCTAGAGCAAAGGTTTCCTTAAGAGATTCCTTGGTGGTTTGTTCATTTTCAAGAGCTTGAGATAGCTCTGCGATCTCATTAGCGTAATCACGCTCATGACCTTCCATTGTCTCAATGGTGGCCTCATGCTCCTCCAGATGAGCTTCCAACTCCTCAATGTATTTCTTGCCCTCAGTGGCAATAGACATGATTTCCAAGAAGTTGTAACAAGCAAGTTTATTCTTATAAAGAGATTTAAAAATCATTTCACCCTTAATTTTTAAGGATGCAATAATATCACTCTCTTCATCATTATCCTCATCCCCATTATCATCAACATCATCATCATGGTATATATTGGGATTGAAAGTAGGAGATACGTTTGAAGCCTTAGCCATAAGGCAAAAGTGAGTAACAATAGATGATGATGTAGGATCCCTTGAAGCATCATTCAAGGCCACATCTTGTTCCATGGAGTGATGAATTTCCTCTACATTGTTAGCACAACAACTCGAGGAAATAGATACATTTTATCATGGCAACAAGATATAGGAAGCATATCCTCATGAGATTTAGTCAAGCAGTTTTTACATGATATGCAAGGACTATCAACACAAGCATGTAAAACATTTAGAGTGCTCGAAGTGTTAACACCCAAAGATGAAGCATTGCAATAATATACTCATGAAGTATCATCAACAATAAGCCCACTATCATCATTGCAATGATCTCCACTACTCACCATATCATTACCTTGTGGCAATCCACATGTAGGTGAAGTAGATGAAGTTGAGAAGACCACACGACCGGAGGTGGAGGGAGAACAATCATTCCCACAAATCTTGGACATACCATATTTATCTTGAAGCGTTGTCCACAACTCATGAGCATCCCGGAATGGCATGAGTTGAACTATAACTACATTGCTCAAAGCATCAAAAATCACATTAGAAGCTTGAGAATTGAGAACGCAAACCGATGCAACTCATGAAATGGCAAGAACACACAAAGTGGTCAAGTCCATCACACTCAAATCCCTCCACAACAACAAAAGCTATGGAGAAATATGAGAGGAAGAACAAGGAGATCACAAAGAACTCCAAGATCTCGATCCAAGGGGTTCCCCTCACATAGAGGAGAAAGTGATTGGTGGAGATGTGGATCTAGATCTCCTCTCTCTTTTCCCTCAAGAACAAGCAAGAATCATTGGAGGCATTGAGAGTTAGCAAGCTCTAAGAAGGTCAACAATGGGGGAAGAACACGAGCTCAATGGATATATTAGACCAAGGGGGAAGAAGATCCCCTTTATATAGTGGGGGGGAGTAATCAGACCATTACCCCCACTTACAGCACGAGCCCAGCGGTACTACCGCTGACCCTCCAGCGGTACTACCGCTGGCTGCAGCGGTACTACTGCCGAGCCCATGGTAGCGCAAACATATTACCGGGCCAACCACCACCAAGAAAGTCTTCGCAAAAAGTCCGACGTAGTAAAGCCGCAAGGATGGCGGTACTAAAGTCCTGGAGCGGTACTACCGCTGACGAGGGGCGGTACTACCACTGGGAAAACAATACTACCGCAAGCTCCAGCGGTACTACCGCCAGCCCAACAGTACTACCGCCAGGACTGGAGCGGTACTACCGCTCGCCACTCAAACAACCATAACTTTCGGATACGACCTCCGAATCGAGCAAACCCAAGCTTGTTGGATTTAGGACGACAAGAGCGATCCAAACAGCGACCATGCAGATATGAAAAAGCCAATGGTATAGAGATGTGAGACCTTTATGAATGAAGAACCGGCAAAAACTCCATCATCAAAAACATCATAGAAGATGCATATGGACTCCGTTTTCGATGAACTCGAGCTTGTCATGAAGATGACCATAAGCTCTAAAACTCACAAAGAGAAACACCAAACAAGAACCAAGAAGTATGATGCAAGGATGCAAATGGTTTGATCTCTCAACGAACGATACGATCAAGCTACTCACTTGAGAGCCCCCCTTGACAGTACAACAATCTATCCTAAAACGGAAAACCTGTCAAGGGCAAACCTATACCTTGCACCTCGTCCTCTTGAGCTAGATGATGATGATCTTGGCTTCCTCAAGATGGACCACCTTTCTTGATTGCGTTGGCTTGATGAAGACTAGTTGATTGCTCCCCCATACTCACTATGGGTGAGCCATTCTTCAGCATATCTTCACAAGTCCATTGCCACCACAATGGACGGCAAGCTTCAAGCATGATATATTCATGCTGATCCACTTGAACTTGCACACCGCAATCTTGATGACGATCACCACTTGACGTCATCCTTCATGGGTTGTATGAGATCTTCCTTTTGACGCAAGCCCATGGAAACACACCTAACCCCCACATAGAACTCTCACGAAGACCATGGGTTAGTACACAAACACGTAATGGGCAATGCTTACCATACCATGGGATCACTTGATCCCTCTCGGTACATCTTGTACGCTTTGTGTGTTGATCATCTTGATTTACTCTTTGTCTGACGATCTTGATCAACCTTGTGTCTCTATGACCATTCTTTGGATAATACCTTGAATACCATCTTGGTCATCATATAAACTCCTTGAACCCAACAGATGGACTTCAAGAAGTGCCTATGGACAAATCCTATAAATATAACTTAAGGCAACCATTAGTCTATAGGAATTGTCATCAATTACCAAAACCACATATGGAGAAATGTGCTCTAACAACAAGTTTATGCAATAAGGCGCATCTCGTAGCCTAAGGATACACGCAAGTCGAAGGTATGGACTACGGTGAGACATATGCCCCCATTGCTAGACTTGAAGACATTCGTATTCTTCTCGCTTATGACAATCACCATGATCTTACTCTTTAACAAATGGATATCAAAAGTGCTTTTATAAATGGTGAAATTGAGGAGGAAGTTTATGTGAAACAACCTCCTGATTTTGTGAACCCTAAGAAACGAAATCATGTTTACAAACTTCGTAAGGCTTTATATGGTTTTAAACAAGCCCCTAGAGCTTGGTACAAATTCCTAACAAAGTTTCTCATTGAAAAGGGTTTTTAGATTGGTAAAATTGACACAACCTTATTTACTAAAAGAGTTAATGGTGAACTATTTGTGTGCCAAATATATGTGGATGATATTATCTTCGGATCTACTAACCCATATTTTTTTAGAAGTTCAGAAGGTTGATGTGAGAGAAGTATGAGATTTCTATGATGTGTGAGATGAAATTCTTCCTGGGCTTGCAAATCAAACAATCGAGAGAAGATACGTTTATATCTCAAACCAAGTACACCAATGACTTAATCAAGAAGTTCAACATGCAAGAGTGCAAAGGTATGAGAACTCCCATGACTACTAGTGGACACGTTGACCTCACTAAGGAGGAAAAATCAGTTGATCAAAAGGTTTATCTTGCAATGGTTCATTGCTATATCTATGTGTCTCCCGTCCCAATATCATGTTTAGTGTTTGCATGTGTTCCCGATATCAAGCAGCACCAAAAGAGTGTCATCTAAAGGATGTGAAAAGAATTGTGAGATACTTGATACATACACCAAACTTTGGTATATGGTATCCCAAGGGATATACTTTTTGTCTTGTTGGCTATTTCGATTCGGACTATGCCTGAGACAACGTTGATAGAAAATCCACCTTGGTTACATGTCAATTTCTTGGGAGATCTGTTGTTTCTTGCTCATCCAAGAAACAAAACTCAATCTTTATCCGCTGCTGAAGCTGAATACATTGCCGCCGGATCATGTTGTGCACAATTACCATGGATGGTGCAAACTCTAAAGGATTATGTCATTCATGTGAGACATGTTCCATTGTTGTGTGACAATGAAAGTGCTATCAAAATTGCCTATAATCCCATGCAGCATTCTTGAACTAAACATATTCAAGTGCGACATCATTTCATTCATGATCATGTTGGTAAAGGAGATATTAATATCAAGCATGTTCGTACTGACAAACAATTGCCGATATTTTCAACCAACCACTTGATGAGAAAGTATTTTTTCATTTCAGGAGTGAGTTGAACATCATTGATGCTTCAAACTTGAGCTAGACTCTCTCAGATTCATGCAAGGGCATGAGCTTACTTGATTATTCACTCTCTTATATTTTGGAAAACTAAGCTCCCTTGTATTGCATCAGACCTTTTGTAGGTACTTGGAAGAACTACACTCCACAAGATTGCCATCAACTCATAGCAAAAGCAATCTTGTCATGGTCAAGTATCAACAACCCTTTCTTCGAAAGTGAAGGAAGAAGACAACAAACTCATATCCTTGACAATTTTTTGATGATAAATTAACTCTTGTCATTTGGATATATTATGTTCTTCCATGCAGGACAAACCTGTGTAGGTGAAAAATGAACCAAAACGACAAGGATAGCTCCAAATTCAAGATAATCTTCATCAACATTGACCATCCACGACAAGTCCACCTACATGCCACGTCATCAACATCATTCGAAGGTATGTACCAAGTCATGAGGTAAAGCAACTCAAGTGATATGAAGACATTAAAATGCTTAATCAAAAAATGCTAACCCCATTGTACGCTTAACGATGAGTATGACCTATGATCAAGCATTCTTTCTTGACTCCTCAAGTCAGTATACTCTAATATAGGTGACCTAGTTACCGCCCAACATCTAGATGAAGATTCGTGTATGGTTCATATTCTTATTGCATGATTTCTTGGAACCATTCAATTCTCATGTATATGTATGTATATATTTCAAAAAAGCAAAAAAAATCTTCTCCTGTTATTTTTCAAATCTTTTCGATATTTTTTTTCAAATTTTGTCGATAATTTCTCTATTTGAGTTGAGAAGTTGATTTTCATTGCAACTCGGTCTCACCCATGTGGGAAACAATGACTAACCGATTTCTTCCAGAGGCCTACTATCATTCTCAGTTCTATCGAACCATATTGCCTCGGTGACTCCGAATTTATCACTCCTATGACCTTGGTGCATATCTGGACTTTTGCCGTAGGGGGAGAAACATTTCAATGATCCAAAATTTTATTACCTCCTCAACTTTTATCGATCTTTTCCATTCATGCCAAAAGGGGACATAATCTTGTTTTCCCATAATTCTCAAGGGGGAGAAAACTTCAGTGATCCGACAATATAAGAGGGAGAAATGTCTAGGATCCCTAACAAAAGGGGAGATATATTTCAAGGAACTCTTATCAATACTCAAGGGGGAGAAAAACTCAAGGAACCCTCAACAAAGAGAGAAGAATCCAGAATCCCTTACCCTCTGACCTTTTTGGAAATTAATGCCAAAGAGGGATATATATCAAAGTTTCTAATGCTTATATCAAAAGAGGAGATCTACCAAAGGGGAGATCTGCCATAGGGGAGATATATCAAACCTCATACATTTAGGGGGAGAGTTACAATTAAGGGAGAGGGATATAATCATAGGAAGTTTTATTTGAGCTATTGTGTACTTTGGATTGGACTTGTCTCTCCACCTACACCCTATATCTCCATGCTATGATTCAGGGGGAGAGGTAATCTTACATATTCATTCTTGAGGGAGACAGTTCTAAATTTTCTTGCAAGACATATTGAAGTTCTAAATCCTACATATACGTTGAAGCTTTGTTGAAGCTCTTCCATGTCTTGGTACTTTTGAAGCTCGTTGCATCTTTACAATAGAATACTCTTGTGTTATCTAACATTTGTTTTCTCAAGTGTACTCCTACCACTAAGATGTTCAAGAACCTCAAGGTAAGTATATGCATCATATTCTTGTTCAAGATGATCTCCTGCTTCTTGTACATATTTTTGCAAGAGTGAGTCTTGAACATGGAAAGTTTTCATTCACACATGTTTGATGCATATTGTGAAGATGCACATGACTTGTCATGTCCCTTCTACTATGTGTGTGCTCTTGCAGTCCAAAGCAAACATCCTTTAAAAGGGATTGCACACGTTTAGGGGGAGCTTGTATTAGTCATGTATCTTTCAATGTTGTCATATTCTATTGCTTATCATTATTTTAAGCTTTGATTGTATTTTGTAATCAATTAACAAAAAGGGGGAGACTAGAAGCGTATATGCTCCTGATACATCTCCAACTTATCTATAATTTTTGCTTGTTCCAAGCTGTTATATTATCATTCTTGGATGTTTTACAATCATTTTACTACAACTTTATATTATTTTTTGGGACTAACCTATTAATGGTTGCAAAATTGCACAAGTTCTTGTTTCGCACTTTCATTTGTAGGCATTAATTATAAATTGTCGAAAAAACGCAAAAGGAGCCTTGTTGGAGGAGGACTCTGACTCTCATGAAATCTGTCCACAAACAGTTTTTAGAGATCGTCAGTTTGACCCCCAAAGACGGTGTCAAATGGAAACATCTATAACTAGGAAAGTGTGGGGTATTTATTGCAATCATTCTGGACTACAAATTCGTACAAAACGGAGTTCTTATGTGAAATATCTGATTACGGGATCACGAGAATTGTTGACGTGATTGAGTCCAACTCTTAACATATCTGATACATTCGGACAAGCCATGATTTGGAGACTCATGAGGGTTGTGAGGAGCCCCTAGGAAGGTTCTAGACGTGCCCGAGAGCCACTGAATCAAGGGTCCATCCATCGGAGGGCCATAGAGCACCATAGAGGCACATATAAGGAGAGAAAACCCCTAATTTTGGTAGAGCCACCAAGAGCCACGAATTTGCCTCTCCCTTGGCAGCCGCCAAGAAGGGGAGAGGCTTCTCCATTGCAGCACCAAGACCAAGGAAGAAGGAGGGGCAAGGGGCAGGCGCCTGTCGCCACCGCCGCCGCCCGTTGCCGGTGTCGTGGCCGTCATCGCCTCCATCTCTTCGGGGCTGCACCTCTCCATCAACAAATCTCTCTTTCTCACCATGATAATGTTTGAGTAATCCTCCTCGGGGATGAGGGTATGTACTAGTAGCTATGTGTTCAATCTCTCTCTCTCGTGTTCTTGAGATGGTACGATCTTGATGTATCGTGAGCTTTATTAATATAGATGAATCATATGGAGTTTCCCCCTCTCTATCTTCTTGTGATGAATTGAGTTTTCTTATTGGATATAGTCTTTAAGGATTTGAGAACACTTGATGTATGTCTTGCGATGGGATATCTGTGGTGACAATGGGATGTTCTATTGATCCACTTGATGTATGTTTTGGTGATCAACTTGCGGGTTCCGTGACCTTGGGAATCTATGCATAGGGGTTGGCACATGTTTTCGTCTTGACTTTTCGGTAGAAACTTTGGGTCACTCTTTGAAGTTATTTGTGTTGGATTGAACATGATGAATCTGAAATTATGTGATGCATATCGTATAATCATGCCCATGGGTACTTGTGGTGACATTGGAGTATCTAGGTGACATTAGGGTTTTGGTTGATGTGTATCTTAAGCTGTTATTTTATTACGAACTCTAGGATTGTTCGTGACACTTATAGGGATAGCTCATAAGATTAATCAGAAAATATAACTTTGAGGTGGTTTCGTACCCTACAATAATTTCTTCATTTGTTCTCCACTATTTGTGACTTTGGAGTGAACTCTTTGTCGCACGTGAGGGATTTATATATGATTCAACTATGTTAGTATTGTTGAGAAAACTTGCACTAGTGAAAGTATGGACCCTAGGCCTTGTTTTCAGGCATTTATACAACGTTTTTCTTGTTGTTTACTATTTGTTACCTTGCTGTTTTTATATTTTCAGATTACAAAAATATATATCTACAATCCATATTATATTTGTATCACCATCTCTTCGCCGAACTAGTGCACCTATACAGGTTACCATTGTATTGGGTGTGTTGGGGACACAAGAGACTCTTTGTTATTTGATTGCAGGGTTGCTTGAGATAGACCATCTTCGTCCTACGCCTCCCACAGATTGATAAAACTTAGGTCATCCACTTGAGTGAAACTTGCTATTGTCCTACAAAACTCTATTCTTGGTGGCCCATCACGAGTCTACAAGAAGAAGGTTGTGTAGTAGACATCAAGCTCTTTTCTAGTGCCGTTGCCGGGGAGGTTAGGTAAGCGGTACTCACATCCCGTCAACGAAGCTCTTTTCTGGTGCCGTTGTCGGGGAGGTGAGTGCTTGAAGGTATATCTTTAGATCTTGCAACTAAATCTTTTAGTTTCTTGTTTGTCACTAGTTTGGTTTTATAGAAGAAAACTACAAAAAATGGAATCGAGGTTGCCTCATATGATTCATCTTTTCAATGTCTTTCGTGAAAATGATGGAAAGGAAAACTGTGCTCAAGTGTTAGAAGAAGAAGTTATTAAAATGTTTGGCAATAAATCTTTGTATGATGAGCATGATTGCAATGTTTTTAGTATGAATTCCTTGAATATTCATGATGCTAATTATATGCAAAGCCACAAGCTTGGGGATGCTATGTTTGATGAAGATGATATGTTTAGTCCACCAAGTTTTGATGTGAAAATTTATTATGATGAAAGCATGCCTCCTATTTATGATGATTATTGTGATGACATGTATGCTATAAAGAATAATGATAACCATGAAACTTGTCATCGTGATCTTAATTTTCAATTGGATTATGCTTCACATGATAGTTATTTTGTTGAGTTTGCTCTCACTACTATTGATGTTAATAAATTTGCTTATGTGGTGACTAGTAAAATTTCTATGCTTGTAGATCATGAAAAGAATGCTTTGTGTGCTGGTTATATTGTGGAATTCCTTCATGATGCTACTGAAAATTATTATGAGGGAGGAACATATGCTTGTAGGAATTGCAATAATATCAAGTTTACTCTCTATGTGTTCAAAGTTTTGAAGTTACGCTTGTTTTGCCTTCCTATGCTAGTTGATTCTTTCTCCCATAAATTGTTTGTTCACAAAACCCCTATGCATAGGAAGTGGATTAGACTTAAATGTGTTTGTCATGAAATTCATGATGCTCTTTTGCATGTTATACTTATTATTCATCTGTGAGCATCATTGAAATCATCATGCCTAGCTAAAAGGCTTTAAACAAAAACGCTTGTTGGGAGACAACCCAACACTTAAACTTCCTGTCTTGATGTGTTCACATGATTAAGATACTGTAGTAATCCTGTTTTCTAGCTCTTGTTTCAATAAAGTGCTAAGTAAAGCCTTTGGGATAGTGTGGATAATAGTTGAGTTGATTCTGTGCAAAAAAGAAACTTTTGCTCTCAGTCCAGGAATTTTTTAAATTCACTGGAACATAGTTTTGATATGAATTTTTCACAAATGATTGATATATACAAATTTCCTAGACTGTCCTAATGTTTCAGAATTTTTAGAGACACAGAAGTATGGTTACACTACAGATCTTCACAGACTGTTCTGTTTTTGTCAGATTCTGTTTTGCATGCATAGTTTGCTTGTTTTAGTGTTCCCATAGCTTATATTTAGTGATATAAATTATGGGAATAGTATAATACAGTAGGTATCATGTGGGAACAATTATGAATCTTGTCTTGACAGTACCTAAGTGAATGATCATTATTTATTACACTAACCCATCTCACGAAGTTCCGTTAAGTTTTGTGTGATTGAAGTTTTCAAGTTTTGGGTGAGACACCGATATGAGTATAATAAGGAGTGACAAGAACCTAATCTTGGAGATGACCAAGGCACCCCCACGGTCATATCCAAGGAAGACTCAAGCGCCTAAGCTTGGGGATGCCCCGGAAGGCATCCCCTCTTTCGTCTTCAACATTATCGGTATATCTTACTTGGAGCTATATTTTATTCGTCACATAATATGAGTTTTCTTGGAGCATCACTTTATTTTGTTGTTATATTTTAGGTGTTATTTATAATCTTTTTTGTAAATAAAAAGTTCCAAGAATTGCATTAGGATGCTTGCATTGCATGCCTTGATTGGTGCTGTGTAAAAACAAAAACTGGTGCTGTAGTGTTTGAATTTTCATATTTTACTGGAACGTGGATAGTTTCTGAAATTTTTACACGGGCTTTTCATATAAATTTTATAGAATGTAATAAATTTTCATATTTTTTGAGTTACAAAAGTATACTGGTTTCATAAATTTCTACAGACTGTTCTGTTTGGACAGATTGTTGTCATAGTTTTGTTATCTACTTATCCTATAGTTTTCATAGCCTATATTGATAGATATAAATTGTGGAAATGATAGTAAACAATAGATTATGTTCACAATTATTATGCAACTTGTCTTGGTAGTACATAAAGAGTTGATTTATTATTATGTGCACTAACCTACCTTACGAGTTATTTTCAAGTTTTTTGTGTGGATGAAGTTTTTGAGAATAGGTGAAACCGAGATACGAGAGGATTGATAAAGATACGGAAGCTTAAGATTGGGGATTCCCGGCACCCCAAGTAAATATTTCAAGAACTCTCAAGCATCTAAGCTTGGGGATGTTACGCATCCCACCTCTCTTCGTCAACTATCGGTTAGCCTATGTTGAGCCTAAATTTTTATTCGTTCACACGATGCATCCTATTCTTGGAGTGATATTTTTATTTTGTTTGATGTTTAAATAAAATACTTAAATCTGAAAATATTTTTTTTGAGGGAGAGAGAGTCCTCACATAGTTCCTTAATTGTTTGACTACTCATTGATATTCACTTATATATTTTGTGAGTAGCTTGTCATTTCCTCTAATGCTTCACTTATACCTTTTTGAGGGATGAAATCTTTATGCTGTTGTGCTTACTTTAAATTGGTTTGAGCATGTAGAAAGGGCAATAGTAATATATAAAACTAGTCCCAAAGTAATAGATATCCAAGAGGGATATACTAAAAACTTTCATGAAGATCATGGGACAAATTAAACTTGATTCTTTGTAATAGTTTTGAAACACGATGATAGTAATATGTGAGTCATGTTAGTGAGTAATTATGCTTTAAGTAGGAATATTGGTGTTAAGGTTTGTGATTTCCTATGCATGCACGGAAGTCAATAGTTATGCAATGAAGTTACATCCTACTTTGGTGCATTATCCGGTGTTCGTTATGACTCAATGCTCACTCATGTGAATTTTCGTTTCTTGGTTTGATTGCTTCCCAATCTTTTTGTTAGCCTTCATTTGTACTAATAGAAATACTACTTGTGCATCCAAAATCCTTAAACCAAGTTTTGCCTCATGAGTCCACCATACCTACCTATATGCGGTATTTCCATGTTGTTCCAAGCAAATTTGTATGTGCCATCTCTAAATTTTCAAAATATTTTTTCTCTTTTGTGTGCCCATACCGCTCATGAAACGGTGGGGAGTATCCAATATTTTTCCATGCTACATGGGTTATTCTCACGATATGTGTTGATTCACTATCATTCACAAGAAAGTGGCTGGTATTCAGGATGCCTAGTTCCATGCTCAAAAATCAAATCAAATATAATGAAACAAAACTCCCCAGGAATGTTGTTGGTATGGACGGAACCCGTGGACTCGGCTCGCCGTGGAGTGTGATTGATTGGTGGAGGGGGGGTAAAAACTTTACTATTCTGTTTGGGAACCGCCTATAATGTATCTAGCATGGAAAGTATTTTGAGCTACTTTGTCGTTTTCGTGAAAAACATGCTACTCAAAATATTTTTTCTTTCTCAATTTAAACCTTGAGCCCCGACACCTCTACAAATCCCTACTTCCCTCTGCGAAGGGCCTATCTATTTACTTTATGCAATTTTTATTTTTTCTTTGAGTCTCCATCTTATCTTATAAGCACCAACTAGGGAACACTATGATCGTACTTGAGCATTGGGCATAGCTAATATTTGAGTGTGTTTCATGAATGGATCAATGATTTATCATGATGGGCTAGGGATAACTTTCTCTAGTGTTGATATCTTGAAAGAAGTGGTTGCTTGTTGACATGCTTGAGTATTGAAGTCATTATGTTAAAACTAGACTATTGCTTTGAATCACTTACAAATCCAAATGTTCATGCTATACAAAGAAGAAAAGAATTTGATAAACTTGTTACGCAGCATTCTACATAAAAAATTCTGTTTTTATCATTTACCTACTCGAGGACGAGCAAGAATTAAGCTTGGGGATACTGATATGTCTCCAACGAATCTATAATTTTTGCTTGTTTCATGCTGTTATATTATCATTCTTGGATGTTTTACATTCATTTTGCTACAACATTATATTATTTTTGGGACTAACCTATTAATTGTTGCAAAATTGCAAAAGTTCTTGTTTCACACTTTGATTTGTAAAAATTAATTAGAAATTGTTGAAAAAAAACGCAAAAGGAGCCTTGTTGGAGGACTCCGAGTCCTGAAATCTGCCCACAAACAGTTTTTAGAGATCGTCCGTTTTACCCCCGAATACTGCGTCAAATGGAAAGTCTAAAACAAGTAAAGTGTGTGTAATTTTATTGCAATGATTATGGACTACAAATTTGTCCAAAACGGAGTTCATATGCAATCTGTAGACCCGTTTTACTGAAGGAAAGTATCTGATTACGGAATCACGAGAATTGTTGACGAGATTGAGTCCAACTCTTAACATATATGATATATTCAGCCAAGCCACAACTTTGGAGACTCGGGAGGGCTGTGAGGAGCCTCTAGTAAGGTTCTAGAGGTGCCCGAGAGCCATTGAATCAAGGGTCCATCCACCGAAGGGCCAAAAAGCACCACAGAGGCGCATATAAGGAGAGAAAAACTCTAATTTTGGTAGAGCCACCAAGAGCCACGAATTTGCATCTCCCTTGGCAGCCGCCAAGAAGGGAGAGGCTCCTCCATTGCAGCACCAAGACCAAAGACGAACGAGGGGGCAAGGGGCCGCCGCCCGTCGCTGGTGTTGTGGCCGCCATCCCCTCCATATCTTCGGGGATGCACCTCTCCATCAACAAATCTCTCTTTCTCACCATGATAATGTGTGAGTAATCCTCCTCGGGGATGAGGGTATGTACTAGTAGCTATATGTTCAATCTCTCTCTCTCTCTCGTGTTCTTGAGATGGCACGATCTTGATGTATCACGAGCTTTATTAATATATATGAATCATATGGAGTTTTCCCCTCTCTATCTTCTTGTTATGAATTGAGTTTTCCCTTTAAAGTTTTCTTATCGAATTGAGTCTTTAAGGATTTGAGAACACTTGATGTATGTCTTGCGATAGGATATCTGTTGTGACAATGGGATGTTCTATTGATCCACTTGATATATGTTTTGGTGATCAACTTGCGGATTCCGTGACCTTGGGAATCTATGCATAGGGGTTGGCACATGTTTTCGTCTTGACTTTCCGGAAAAACTTTGGGACACTCTTTAAAGTTCTTTGTGTTGGATTGAACATGATGAATCTGAAATTATGTGATGCATATCGTAAAATCATGCCCATGGGTACTTGTGGTGACATTGGAGTATCTAGGTGACGTTAGGGTTTTGGTTGATGTTTATCTTAAGGTGTTTATTAGTACAAACTCTAGGGTTGTTTGTGACACTTATAGAGATAGCTCATAAGATTGATTAGAAAAGATAACTTTGAGGTGGTTTCGTATCCTACAATATTTTCTTCGTTTGTTCTCTGCTATTTGTGACTTTTGAGTGAACTCTTTGTCGCACGTGAGGGATTTATATATGATTCAACTATGTTAGTATTGTTGAGAACACTTGCACTAGTGAAAGTATGGAACCTAGGCCTTGTTTCCAAGCATTTATACAATGTTTTGCTCGCTGTTTACTATTTGTTACCTTGCAGTTTTTATATTTTCAGATTACAAAAACGTATATCTACCATCCATATTACACTTGTATCACCATCTCTTCGCCAAACTAGTGCACCTATACAATTTACCATTGTATTGGGTGTGTTGGGGACACAAGAGACTCCTTGTTATTTGATTGCAGGGTTGCTTCAGAGAGACCATCTTCATCCTACGCCTCCCATAGATTGATAAACCGTAGGTCATCCAGTTGAGTGAAACTTGCTATTATCCTACAAAACTCTGTGCTTGGAGGCCCAACACGAGTCTACAAGAAGAAGGTTGTGTAGTAGACATCAGCTCCCTTGGTGATTTTGATAATTCATGACAACATACATTGTCTCTTGGACTAACACACAGAGCATTGGCTAAAGGGTTGTGAGGAGAAACCCCTTGATGCACGGAAAGGAATGGGATTGGCCGAGCTTCAAGCAAGAGGACTCTACATTTTATATTTGTGAGAAATCACTTCTAATTCCATAGGAAAGGCAATACTATTAAAAGGGGGTGAGGTATTTATGATGAATTTGTTGCTCAAGTGCTTGGAGATAGCCACCAAAAATACTCAGTACTTCTCACACAAATCTCTGTCCAAAGCCTACACGTAAAAATCGGTGCCACCAAGAATTCCATTTTGGCCTTACCGATTTTTCCATAGACAGAACCTTTGCCAAACCATGATCTCTCGGTACCACCAACTTTCATATCGGTGCCACCCAAAGTCAGTGACCAACTTTCTCGTATGTCGATTTCAAGAATCGGAAATTTTGAGTTTTGAAAGAAACTGTTCCTTATTTCACACTGTCTTAAATTTCGTTTCCTTATTTGAGACTCAAAAACTTTTCTTCCCTGTCTAACAATGAGTCTGAATTTTATGCCATTTGTGACATTTTCGTCCATTTTAAGTCTAAATGGCACTTCAAAAGACTCTTTTACCCATCATGTGATATTTGTGTGTTAGCATTAATCTTGACTTTGGCATGTAAAAATGTGGTCGTAGGAGTGCAAGCTAGTTTTGATAGCTGATCGATTGAGGTCATGTAGTCTGGTTAGGAGTTTGTCAAGTGTCATTAGAAGTACTAGTTTAACTTGAGTTGGATTTGATGGTGTGGGATCTTTGAAAGGAAAGAAATCGTCGCATTTTCTAGCACGTAAACTTGAATGAACTCAAAAGTACCTATAGTAAAGTTTGATTTTCTTATACTAACGGATCTCATGAAATTTTGTTGAGTTTTGTGTGATTGAAGTTTTCAAGTTTTGAGTGAGATCACGATGGATGATGGAATAAGGAGAGATAAAAGCCTAAGCTTGGGGATATCCATGGCATCCCAAGGCAATATCTAAGTAGTACCAAGTAGCTAAGCTTGGGGATGCCCCGGAAGGCATCCCCTCTTTCTTCTGCAAAATCGACAAAATTGACCTCTGGACGAAACAAATTTGCAAACTGGACTACGTTAAAAAAAAATTCACTGAGCTGACCCTTTTGTATGACGCCCGACAACCGGGCGTCACACTACACTATGTAGCGCATAGGAATTACACTTCTAGCCAACATGGCATCCGGGGCCACACTCCGGGTTGTGTGGCGCCTAAGAGAAAGGAGCCACACTACATTGTGTGGTGCCTAACTGAAAGGAGTCACACTACCTTATATTAAAACTGATGTAACTTTTAAACCATACATTCGATGAAAATGTGCCTTATATGAATATTGTGTATTTTTCTATGTTCTACACAATGGTGGCATTTTCAAATATATTAGGATAATTTTTTGATGAAAATTATGTTACAAAAATGAGAAAGAGCATATCAACGTCGACTTTTATGAGAAACGGCGTCTTTCCTGTCTGTAATCATGCTACTAAAACAAGAAATAATTGAACCAATTTTTAAATGATGACATTTATCACACAGGCAGAAGGGTGTACCTCGCAAAGGAAATTTGCATGATATTCAGTTCTAGTGTGTTGTTTCACTAGGCAATTGCAACCTCGTGACATTACATTACAGAGAAGTAAACTTCCAGACCATGACGAGAGTTACAGCCATGTCTGACATATTTATTTGCAGAACTACATACGACGTTAGAAATTATCATGTTTAAGCATTGACGGATGAAACTAAGGCACTGAATTTAGTAGCTATGGTAGTAGTTAAATTGGCTAAAAGTTTTTGGCATGTAGTGTGCAAAGAAATTTGCTGAAGAAGATTCTGAAGATTGCGATGGCACCCTTTATATTCAAGACCGGGACAAACTGCCAACTGGTGATATTATAGTATTGCAGCAAATGTCAGACAACAAAATATACTTAAGAAATTTAACCCATGATGTGTGTGTAAACAAAAGACAAAGGTGGTGATATTTCACATGAGGAAGAATGCTTAGTAAATGCTTAACTTCTTGCGATTAAAATTAGAGCAGTTTCAACAAAGCATTAGTACTTGATCAAGAAAATTGGATTTTATCAGCATATTCTCTGTACTAACAACTTCAGAATCCAGTTGTATTGGTCCACATAGGGCATATGGTGCAACGTCAGAAGTGGAGGTGCTTATTCTCGCAATTAAAACAAGCTAAAAGGAATTACAGAGAAAATTTGCAGCAAAAGTAAGTCATTAACCAAGTTCCTATTTATCTTTGAACAAGTACTACCAACATTTTTTTGTAAGGGCAACTTAGTTTATGACCAAGAACACACTTTACCTCTCTCTAAAACCAATTATATCTCAAATGAGTTCCGATTTGAGTCTGTTCCAGATTTCTCTCATCTTCCGATTCATAGACTCAAGGGGAGATCGTCGGCCCAAGTGACCATTCTCGTAAATTCATGATGCATCTTTTGAAGAATATCTGGGAGTTATAACTTTACACCATTGGAAAGGCACCGTGAGGTGTTGTATTTCTGCAGTGATCTAGCAGGATTCATGTCGAAACAATCAGGTTCTCATTTTGAGGATGACATGTGTGCTCTTCTTATAGTACAACAGATGAGCAGATAGATCCTCATGGTGGCATATCAATAAAGATTTTGAATCAGTTGAAAGCAGTTCTAGACTTGCTACTCTAGAAACTGTCAATGTAAAAAAGAATGTATCCTTGTACAAGAATGACCCATAGTATGTCGAGAGCTAGTCCCATCTGATCTTACAACCATAGCTAGTGCCATGTTCCATTGATTCAAGCAATCTCGAGTGTTACACATTCTGAGAGACTCTAATTTTGCAATCTTAATATTTGAAATTCCTTCTGTCACTAGAATTGGTTTTAGTGCCTTGTTACATCATTTGGTGGTGTGGTCGATGCCAACAAAACGTGCTATCATCATGCATTTTTGTAACAGAATTTTCATCAAAAATAATTATCCTGATATAGTTGAAAACGACACCATTGCATAGAACACAGAAAAATATACAATATTCATATAAGGCACATTTTCATCGGATGTACGGATTAAGAGTTACATCAGTTTTAATATAAGGTAGTGTGGCTCCTTTCAGTTAGGCGCCACACAATGTAGTGTGGCTCCTTTCTCTTAGGCGCCACACAACCAGGAGTGTGGCCCGGATGCCACACTGGCCAGAAGTGTAACACCCATATGCTAGGCGCTACATAGTGTAGTGTGACGCCCGGTTGTCGGGCGCCACACAAAAGGGTGAGCTTAGTGAATTTTTTGAACGCAATTCCGTTTGTGAATTTGTTTCGTCGAGGGGTCAACTTTATCAATTTTGCCTCTTTCTTCTAGAACCCATCGATAATTTTACTTGGAGCTATATTTTTATTTGTCACATATCATGAGTTTTGTTTGGAGCGTCTTGTATCATTTATGTCTTTGCTTTAGTTGCCGGTTAGTTTGTCATAATAAACCTTGCTGGACAAACCCATTTGAGAGAGCTAAATCGTGCTATGATTTGTTAGAATCGCTCTTTATGCTTCACTTAAATTTTTTGAGCCATGGAATTGCTCAAGTACTTCACTTAAATCTTTTTGAGCACGGTGGTGCTGTTATTGTGAATAAATTTGCTATCATGCTTCACTTAGAATATTTTGAGAGCTGCTAAAATTTTAAAGAAATCCTCTCTTTCTTCACTTACATAATTTTGAGAGTTGAAATTTTGAAAGAAACTTCCGCTCTCGTGCTTCACTTATACTTGTTTGAGAGCTTCTTATTTGCATTGGCAATTTGCTTTAAATGATAATTACTCCCAAAGTGATGAATGTCCAGGAAAGATATAATAATAAACTTTCATGAAGATCATTGGATATTAAACTTGATTCTTTGCAAAAGTTTTGCGATATGAAGATAGTAATATGTAAGTTATGTTGATAAGTAATTTTGCTCCAGTAAGAGTATTGGTGTTAAGGCTTGTGATTCCCTATGCATGCACTCCTACTTGTAAATTGCGTTCGATTTTTATCCCCAAAGAGGAGAGGACGATGCAGCATAGTAGAGTAAGTATTTCTCTCGGTTAAGAAACCAAGGTTACCAATCTAGTAGGAGAACTAAGCAACACCCGCACATGCACACACAACGCAAACCTTCGCACCCAACGCGGACGAGAGGTTGTCAATCTCTCGGCAGTCAAGAAACGAGATTAAATGATATATGATAGATTGATAAATAAATAAAAGATTAAAAAAGTGCAGCAATTATTTTTGGTATTTTTGTATAAGTAAACGAGATTGATGTTATAATAAAAGTAGACCCGGCGGCCGTAGGATTCACTAGTTGCATCTCTCTCAAGAAAATAGCATATGGTGGTTAAACAAATTACTTTTGGGAAATTGATAGAAAATCAAATAGTTATGATGCTATCCAAGGCAATGATCATGATATAGGCATCACATACAAATCAAGTAGACCGACTCCTGCGTGCATCTACTACTATTACTTCACACATCGATTGCTATCCAGGGTGCATCTAGTGTATTAGGTTCATAAGAACAAAGTAATGCATTAAGAACGATGACATGGTGTAGTCAAGACAAAATAATATAAGAATTCATCCCAACTTGTTATCCTTAATGGCAATAACACATGTGTATCAACTCCCCTTCTGTCACTAGGACCGAACTCCTCAAGATCGAACCCATTACCGAGCACCTCTTCCCATTGCAAGAAGATCTAATCTAGTTTGCCAAACCAAACCAAAACTTTGGAGAAGAAATACAAGGCTATACTAAATCATGCATAAAATAGATTAGCAAAGAACTCAAATAAAACAAGGATAGATCTTATCATAAACTCAACATTCATCGGATCCCAATAAACACACCGCACAAAGTCATTACATCGAATGGATCTCCATGAAGATCATGGAGACCGTTGTATTGAGATATAAAGAGAGAGAGAGAGAGAGCCATCTAGCTACTACCTACTGACCCGTAGGTCTATGGTGAACTACTCATGTGTCATCGGTGAGGCGGAAAGGTTGATGTAGAGCCCCTCGGTGATGAGTTTCCCCTCCCGGGGAGTACCAGAAAAGGCCTCCAGATGGGATCTGGCGAGAAGAGAGGCTTGCGGCGGCGGAAAAGGCCTCGAGATGGGATCTGGCGAGAATAGAGGCTTGCGGCAGCGGAAAAAGTATTTCGTGGACTCCCTTGAGGGTTTTGGAATATTGCTAAATTTATAGTGGAGGAGGTGGGGCAAATGGAGAGTGGAGGGGCCCACACAACATCACGCCCCTCCCCCTCGGGCGCGCCCTGGTGTTGTGTGGGTCCCTCCGGAAAGATCTTCCTTGGCCTCCAAGTTCCAGGTGATCCTTATCTTCAATAAAAAATCCTCAAAAAGTTTTGGGACGATTTGATCTTATGTGATACTGATTTCCCGCGAAACAAAAATAGGGCAGAAAACAAGAACTTGCACTTGGCACTAAGTTAATAGGTTAGTCCCCAAAAATGATATTAAAAGGTACAGATGATAATAAAATCATCCAATAATAATAATATCATAGCATGGAACAAGAAATAATAATAGATATGTTGGAGACATATCAAGCTTCCCCAAGCTTAACTCTTGCTCGTCCTCGAGTAGGAAAGTGATAAAACATATTTTTGATTGTGGAATGGTACCCAACATACTTCAAGTTATTTTCATAGCATACACATGAGGACTTAGTTGGTTCAAAGCAATAGTTTATAGTTGACATGAAGACATAGATACTCAAGTGATGCTAACTAGAAACCATGCCTTTCAAAATAACAATGCTAAAGTAAATTATCCCTAACCCATTATGCTCAATCATTGATCCATTCGTGATGCACACTCGAATATGAATCATACTCCATGCACACACATGACCAGATGACCCCCTAGTTGGTGCTTCTAAAGAGAAGGATTAGACTCAACATAAAAATTAAATAGAAAGGCCCTTCGCAGAGGGAAGCATTGATTTACAGGGGTGCCAAAGCTCAAGATTTAAAAGAGATGAAATTTTTTATTTTGGGTGGCATGCTTTTCTCGCCAACGAGAACTCCTTAAGGTTCCCAACACTTCTCGCATCGGATACATCATAGGCGGTTCCCAAACAGAAAGTAAATATTTTTTTGTATCTCTATTCCCTCATCATCGTTTCAGTGTCATCAAGACTTTGGTCATTCTACTGTCACATCCCAGATAATAATTTTTTTTGTTTTTGTTTCCACCATTACTTTTTACAATCCATGGATAAGCGAATTCACGGGTGCCTTCCATACCATCACATTCCATTTATTTTTGGGATTGGACATCCTTGTTACTGCCACACTCTCATGCAATCACAAGTGAATAAACACTCATCGTGAGAATGACATATCCAACACAAAAAATATTGGCCACCCCTCACCGCTTCATGAGCTATACGGGCATACAAAAGAGAAAATATTTTTGAGATTTTTTTAGAGATGGCACATGCAAATTTACTTGGAACAGCAATGAAATACCACATATAGGTAGGTATGGTGGACACAAGTGGCAAAACAAGGTTTAAGGATAATGGATGCACACGCAATATTCCCACTTAGTACAAATGAAGGCTAGCAAAAAGATTGAGAAGCACCCAACTAGAAAATCATAATGATGTGCATGCATAAATAAAACATAACCAACATCAAACAATACACCACAAATAGGATATAACTTCATTGCATAACTATTGACTTTTAATGCTTGTATAGGGAATCATAAACCTTAACATCAATATTCATACTAGAGCATAATTGACTCACTAACATAACTAACATATCATCATCTACATGTCTCAAAACTATTACAAAGAATCAAGTTTTCCATGTCCCATAAAAAATTTGTATGCTATTTTTCATTATTCTACTTTAATATACATCACAAAGGGACCAATCATCATATCTTGTACCAATTACTAAGACTATTTTCACACTCTCAAAAATATATAAGTGAAGCAAGAGAGTGGATTTCTTGAAAATTTTCTAACATTCTCAAAAATATATAAGTGAAGCAAGAGAACAAGTTTCTTCAAAACATATAGCATTCTCAAAAAGATATAAGTGAAGCATGAGAACAAGTTTGTTCAAAACATTCGCACCACCATGCTCAAAAAGATATAACTCAAACACTAGAGCAACCGCCTAGCTTAACAAATTTAAGTGAAGCACAAGAAGCAATTCTAACAAATTATGATGACGTGAGACCATCTCAAGCAAATGTTTCAAAGGTGATGATTGTGAAAAACTAATAACCAAAGACTCATATCATACAAGATGCTCCAAGCAAAACACATATCATGTTACGAATACAAATATAGCCTCAAGTGTGTTACCGATAGTCGTTAGAAGAAAGAGGGGATGCCTTCCGGGGCATCCCTAAGCTTAGATGCTTGAGTCTCCTTAGATCTTACCTTGGGGTGACATGGGCATACCAAGATTTGGATTTTGCATCTCTTCATTACTTCATCCATCGACGTCACACCCAAAACATGAAAACTTCAATCACACAAAACTCGACCAAGCCTTCGTGAGATCCGTTAGTATAACGAAGCAAATTACTACTATAAGTACTGTTGCAAACCCATTCAAATTCTATAATTAAATTATAGGTACTGTATTATAACTTTCCCATGGCTTGCATCCCCCGATACAATCCATAGGTTCATCAAAATATGCAAACAATGCAATGAAAACAGAATCTATCAAAAATAGAACATTATTTAGCAATCTGTCGAAAAGCCATACTGCCGAAACTCAAAAAATTCTGAAAAAATAGAAAAACGTTAACAATTTGTATATAAATCACATGTAAAAAATAGACACATTTGACGCTTTCATGAATTTATAAAATTCCTGGACTGGGCGTCAAAGTTTCTCTTTTTCACATAATTGCATTCACAAGCATCCCTATCATCCCAAAGGTCTTACTTGGCACAAACACTAATTAAAATATATAAAACCAAATCAAAACATAAGCAAATAAAGGAAAAATAAAAATAACAGAAACAAAAAGAAAAATATTTTATTCGTTGGGTTGCCTCCCAACAAGCACTACCGTTTTACGCCCTTAGCTAGGCATAAAGCAATACATCAAGTATTGTCGTCGTTAGATTTTACTCCATAGGTAGCCCTCATAGTGGATTCATAGGGTGGTTTAATCTATGTCCTTGGTAACTGTTCCATGCCTTTTTTTAAGGAAACTGAAACTTGATATTTCCCTCTTTCATATCAATCACCGCACCATCGTGGTCTACCAAGAAACAAAGGGCAAGCCGAATTGCATTTGATGTCAAGAACAATAAAGTACACGGGTACATAGTTCCTATTTGTAAAAATAAGAACATCATTGATCCTCCCCCAATGGATTTTTAATAGTGGAATCCGCCAAATGCAAATTGAGAGAACACTCATCCAATTTGGAAGAACCAAGAACATCACAAGAAGACTTCGGAATAGTAGAAACACTTGCACCCAAATCACGCAAAGCATTGCACTCAAATTTTTTAATCTTAAATTTAATATTAGGTTCCCAGTCATCATATAATTTTCTAGGAATAGAAATCTCCAACTCAAGTTTTTCTTCCAAAGTTTTCATTAAGGCATCCATGATATATTTAGTAAAAGCCTTATTTTGTTCATAAGCATTTGGTGAGTTCAACATAGATTGCAACATAGAAATACACTCAACCAAACAGAAACTATTATAATTAAAGTCCTTGTAATCCAAAATAGTGGGTGCATCACTAGCTAAAGTTTTAACCTCTTCAAACCCACTTTTAACAATTTTTGCATCAAGATTTTCCACCCTCCGAATCATGGAGACACCCTCTATCTAAAGTTGACTCTTCTTGAGTCTCCTTTTCAACAAGATTAATATTACTAAACAAACAATCAATAGAGGACACACCAATCATCTTTAGATCCTCGTCCTTACCAATTGGTTCCAATGATTCTGTCTTAGCGGCCATTTGATTTACTAAAGTAGATTTCGCATCCGAATTTTTTTTAGCAAATTCTCAGTAAGAAAAAAATGTGTCTGGAGGTGAAAAACCTCCTCACTAACATCATCAAGTTGTTTAGAAATAGCATCAAGCAAAATTAAATGAGCCTTGAGTTCTTCGGTGAAGAACTTATTATGCTCAAATTGTGCCATCCTGTAATCTTTGGTATTTTTATTAATCTCATTCAAGATCCTATGATAGTAGGTATCTTGAATATTTTCACGAGACATCATGAATGGAGAAGGTGAGCGAATAAGAAAACGACAAAGAAAAAGAGGCAAATAAAAGTGGCAAAAGAAAAGGAAAATATTTTGTAAAAAAATTAGAAGTGGGGGAGAGGCAAATGGCAAATAAAGTGAATGCAAAAATAAGAGTTGATAGTGTAGATACTTGGTAATGGCGTGAGAGATTGGCAAGTTGATGATGTTGGCTTGATCCTCCCCAGCAACGGCGCCAAAAATTCTTCCTTCTACTTGTAAACTACGTTGGATTTTTATCCCCAAAGAGGAGAGGATGATGCAGCATAGTAGAGTAAGTATTTCCTTTATTTAAGAAACCAAGGTTATCAATCTAGTAGAAGAACCAAGCAACACCGCACCTGCACACACAACGCAAACCTTCGCACCCAATGCACACGAGAGGTTGTCAATCTCTCGACGGTTAAGAAATGAGATTCAATGATATATGATAGATTGATAAATAAATAAAAGATAAAAAAGTGCAGCAAGAATTTTTGGTATTTTGTATAAGTAAATGAGATTGATCTTATAATAAAAGTAGAATCCGGGGCCGTAGGATTTATTAGTGGCATCTCTCTCAAGAAAATAGCATATGATGGGTAAACAAATTACTGTTGGGCAATTGATGGAAAAGAAAATAGTTATGATGATATCCATGGCAATGATCATGATATAGGCATCACATCCAAATCAAGTAGACCGACTCCTATGTGCATCTCCTACTATTACTTCATACATCGACCGTTGTACAGCATGCATCGAGTGTATTAAGTTCATAAGAACGAAGTAATGCATTAAGAACGATGACATGATGTAGTCAAGACAAAAGCATGTAAGAATTCATCCCAACTTGTTATCCTTAATGGCAACGACACATACGTATCAACTCCCCTTCTATCACTAGGACTGAACACCGCAAGATTGAATCCATTACCGATCACATCTTCCCATTGCAAAAATATCTAATCTAATTGGACAAACACAACCAAAACTTTGGAGAAGAAATACCAGGCTATACTAAATCATGCATAAAAGATATCAACAAAGAACTCAAATAAAACAAGGATAGATCTGATCATAAACTCATAATTCATCGGATCCCAACAAACACACCGCACAAAGTCATTACATCGAATGGATCTCCATGAAGATCATGGAGATCGTTGTATTGAGATATAAAGGGAAAGAGAGAGCCATCTAGCTACTGCCTACGGACCCGTAGGTCTGTGGTGAACTACTCACGCATCATCGGAGAGGCAGCAAGGTTGATGTAGAGCCCCTCCGTGATGAGTCCCCCCTCCGGCGGAGTATCAGAGAAGGCCTCCATATTGGATCTAGCGAGAACACAGGCTTGCAGCGGCAAAAAAAGTATTTTGTGGACTCCCTTGACGGTTTTGGATTATTTATGAATTTATAGTGGAGGAGTAGGGCAAATGGAGCATGGAGGGGTCCACACAACATCACGCCCCTCCCCCTCGGGTGCGCCCTGGTGTTGTGTGGGGCCCCCGACAATATCTTCCTTGGCCTCCAAGTTCCAGGTGATCCTTATCTTCAATAAAAAGTCCTAAAAAAGTTTTGGGACGATTTGATCTTATCTGATATTGATTTCCTGTGAAACAAAATCAGGGAAGAAAACAGGAACTGGCACTTGGCACTAAGTTAATAGTTTAGTCCCCAAAAATGATATAAAAGGTATAAAATGATAATAAAAACATCCAAGAATAATAATATCATAGCATGGAACAAGAAAAATAATAGATACGTTGGAGACGTATCATGCACATGAAGTCAATAATTTTGCTATGAAATTACATCCTATTTGTGTTGCATTATTCGGTGTTAGTTATATTTAATGTTCACTTATGATGATTTTTGTTCCATGGTTGGACGCTTCTCAATCTATTTTCTAGCCTTCACTTATACTAAGAGGGAATGCTGCTTGTGCATCCAAATCCTAAACCCAAAGTTGTGCCAATGAGTCGATCATACCAACCAATATATGGTATTTCAATGTTGTTTGAAGAAAATTTGCAAGTGCCAACTCTAAAAATTCAAATTCAAATTCTGCTTTGTGTGCCCGTACCGCCCTAAAGCGGCGAGGGTGGCTGGTATCTTCCATGTTAAATAGGCTATTCTCAAGATGAGTGTTTATTCACTTGTCATTGCATGAGAGTATGGCGGTAATAGGGATTCCTAGTCCGAAAAATATATATTTTATGTTGTCAAATAATAAATTCCTTGGAATGTGTTGGTATGGACGGCACCCATGGATACGGCTAACCGTGGAATGTGAAAGACTGGTGGAAAAGGAATAAACTTTATTTCCAGTTTGGGAACCGCCTATAATTTCTTTAGCATATAGGATATTGGAAACTCTTAGCCATTTTCGTTAACAGGAAAAGCATACCACCCTAAAAAAATATCTCTAAGTTTTTCACTTTGAGCTATGGCACCTCTACAAATCCATGCTTCCCTCTGCGAAGGGCCTATCTATTTACCATATGCAATTTTTTTTGAGTCTCCATCTTCTCTTATAAATCCCCAACTAAGGAACACCATTATCACACTTGAGCATTGAATGTAGTTAATATTTGAGTATGTTTCATGAATGGATCAATGACAGAGAATGATGGGCTAGGGATAACGTTCTTTAGCATTGATATTTTGAAAGACTTAGTTGCTTGTTGATATGCTTGAGTATTGAAATCTTCATGTCAAATTATAGACTATTGCTTTGCATAATTTACAAGTCCATATGTCCATGCAGAAGTAAAAATAATATGATGAACATGAGATATAACATTCCACAATCAAAAATTTTGTTTTTATCATTTACCTACTCGACGACGAGCAGGAATAAAGCTTGGGGATGCTGATACGTCGCCAACGTATCTATAATTTTTGATTGTTCTATGTTGTCATGTTATCATTCTTGGATGTTTTATAATCATTTTATAGCAAATTTATATCAATTTTTGGGACTAACCTATTGACATAGTGCCTAGTGCCAGTTGCTGTTTTTTTCCTTTGCACAAAATCCATATGAGATGAGATCCAATTGCCATGAGACTTTACGGAATTATTTTGGACCAGAAGGAAACTTGGGGGCCAAGACTGAGCAGCAGCCAAGGCCGAGGGTGGCCACTAGACACCACGGCGCGCCAGAGGCCCCTCGCGTGGCCTGATGTCTAGTGGGCCCTCCAGAAGCTTCTGCACCACCTGCGAGCTCTATAAATACCCCCAATATTCTAGAAACCCTAGAGGAGTCGATGAAAAATCGTTTCGACCGCTGCAAGTTCTAGAGCCACGAAAACCAATCTAGAGCCTTTTCTAGAGAAGAACACGATCATGGAGGGGTTCACCATCTCCATTGGTGCTCCTCCCATGATGCATGAGTAGTTCATATCAGACCTACGGGCCCATATGCAGTAGCTAGATGGCTTTCTCTCACGTTTTGTTTCTCAGTACAATGGTCTCTTGGAGATCCATATGGTGTAACTCTTTATTTTGCAGTGTGTTTGGTGGGATCCGATGAATTGTGAGTTTATGATCAAATCTATGAAAATATATTCATGCTTGATTATTATAGCCTCGTATTTCTTCTCCGATATTTGGTTTTCATCTGGCCAACTTGATCTTTTATCTTGCAATGGGAAGAGGTGCTTTGTGATGGGTTCGATCTTGCGGTGCTCAATCTCAGTGACAGAAAGAGACATGACACGCATGTATCGTTGCCATTAAGGATAAAAGATGAGGTCTATTCCTACATGAATAGATCTTGTCTACATCATGTCATCGTTCTTAAGGCATTACTCCATTTCTCCATGAACTCAATACACTAGATGCCTGCTGGATAGCGGTCGATGTGTGAAGTCATAAAAGTAGATGCAGGCAGAAGTCGATCTACTTATTTTGGACGTGATGCTTATATACATGATCATTGTCATGAATATCGTCATAGTTATTTGCTTTTCTATCAATTGCCCAACAATAATTCTTCTATCCACCGTTTGCTATTTTCTCGAGAGAAGCCACTAGTGAAACCTATGGCCCCCGGGTCTACTTCACATCATTTATTTGCAACCTCGATTTTGCTATTTGCTTTTCTACTTTATTTTATCCTTTTTCAGATCTATATTACCAAAAAAACAGAAAATACCTTGTTGCATTCTATTTTCTATCACCCTTATTTGCATCTATCAATCTATCCTTACTTTACCCACGAGGGATTGACAACCCCTCTATGCGTTGGGTTGCAAGGATTTGCTATTTGTGTGCAAGTGCTGCTTACATAGTCTTGTGGATTTGTACCTTGGTTTTTAACTGAGGAAAATACCGTTGCTGTGCTACATCACCCTTTAAGCTTGGAGGGAAACCAACGCACTCGCGAGGAGTCACGCACACAACGACAATAGCACACATGTAGTCCCATATACACACGCAACCCCACATACACACGCAACCCCATATACACAAAGTGGCACACATGCAGGGGCACACAACGAGGAACACACATGCACTCTTCACACACACATAGCAGCACACAACAAGGAACACACACGCACACGTCACACACGCAGAAGCACACAACAAGCAACACACGCATCAACACACACACGCAGCAACACACACACGCACAGACAAACACACAGTAGCGCGCACACACAACATCAGTATCACACACATGCGCATGCACACACACATCAACACTCACACATGCATCAACATACACCCACGCACACACAAATACACAGTAGCGCACACACACAACATCAGTACCACACACATGCGCGCTCACACACACACATCAACACACACGCATGCACCAACACACACCCAGCACACACACACACACACAACATCAGTACCACACACATGCGAGCATACACACACATATGCATAAGGTGTTATTGAGGCTTAAAATGGACATAAGTGTTATAAAAGGCATAAAATTTAGACTTGTTGTTAGATAGGGAAGAAATTATTTGTTGATGTTAAATAAGGCATAAAATTAAGCACGGTGTTAAATAAGGAATTCTCTCATTTTAAAATAGGTCTCACCGAGAATTGGAAACTGCTCTAGGTCATCGAATCGGTACCACTAAGATTTATATATCGGTCTCACTTAGAATTCAAAATTTACCACATTTAGTGCAACACAGTACAAATGGAGGGGGCTCTTCTTGAATTCTTATTCCTATTGCCTAGTGAGGATCTAACTACATTGGATCTTTAGAATGTTTGTTATTAGACCGCTATTACTGCTTGCTACTTGTGGGGAAAATGAGGGAGGTGAGTGGGCTCCACAATGATTCTTTCAAGGAGGGAACAAAGTCTTACGATGTTGAAAACGCCAACATCGCATGGGGTCGAATTAGGATTTCACTCGGAACAAAGTCAAACCCACCATCAGCACAACCAACCCCGTCAATCAACACCAGTGGTGTGGTCAAACACGATAGGTAGCTCGCTGCCGCCAACTACCACGTACATGGCCGGCAACACCACCATGACACCTTGCACCGTCGTGGTAGACTGGTAACCCCGCCTAGTGTGGCACCACCATCCTCTAGTCTCACGGTCGCAGGAGACACGTACCAGATCCAGCCAGATCTAGACAACCCTCACAACCACAACCCTCACAACCAATCGCATTGCCCGTTGTGAGCCAACAACAAGCCAAAGTCGCAACCCAAGTCCAAAAACAACCCAAAAAGTTTGATATAGATGGTCCCAATTTAGATGTCAAAACCAAGCCAAAAAGTTCAGTATGGAAGTTCTAATTTGGGATGCCAGCCCAACATCCTTCCATCTTGCATGCCCGATGCCATGTGAGCCCAACATCCTTCCATCTTTCATGTGTGATGCCTCTACATTTGATTCCACTAAAAGCTTTGGAAGGACGACCCAAGAACGGGAACTCCTAATTAGCGCCTTTAGCACTACTTAGCCAACTGGTGCCCATGTTCGTACGATTTGGGCCGGCCAAACAAATGCGAGCACTCACCCGCCCCGTCACCACCGTGGTATGTTCTATCGATTGACCGGGACACTGGCTGGCCTTTGACTATTATAAAAATATCATGAACTTCAAAAAGTTCACGAACTATGGAAACAACTTAATTTGGAAAACAATCACGAATTAGGGAAAATATTAGAAAATTTTGGATTTTCTTTTCATGATTTTGGAAAAAGTTTAAGAATTTGAGAAAAGGTTCAAAATTTTCGAATTAAAGCTCGTGAATTTGAGAAATGTTCACGGATTTGAAAAAAAGTTCACGATTTTTAAAAAAATCATGAATTTGAAACAAAAACTTTAGGAATTCAAGAAAAAGTCACAAATTTAAAGTTTGCAAATTCTAAAACCAAAAAAGGACAAAGAAAAAAAAAGAATAGTTTCACGTCCTGAAAAACCAAGAACAAATAAAAAACAGCCCAGGAAATCTCTAGAAGCTTCCAAAACGATTGAAGATTGTGCGCTAGTTTCGAATCTGAGGTGGGCGTCTCGTTGCATTCTAGGCCTCCACATCTAAAAAAGAAAAGGTGGCTATATCCTATCGAAAAAAAAGACAGGCATTTCAATTAATGCAGTAAAACAAACTTCAAATACAAACTATAAAAAAATACGAAAAAGCTTTCAATCTAGTCATGACAATACAACATGTGGTTGGATGGTTAGAGGGACAGTCCATTAGGGTTCAAATTCTGGTGCTCACATCTATTTTAGAATTTCCAGCGATGCGTATTCAATGGAAGAAGACGTTTCTGTCGACGACGAGGTGCCCCCGGCTCAGTGTCTCGAAGGTGTTTATAGGAATAGAGTATGCATGTGTGCGTTTATAAAGATGAGTGTATGCGTATTTATATGAACGATCATGTCGTGTTAAAGAAATCAAAAAATAGAAATAAAAATATTAATATGGAACAACGCGAATAGAAGACGAGAAAGCAAGATCTGTAAAATGACAACTTGTGCTGAGATCGGCCATATATAATGTATGAAGCCTCGATCGATCATGGGAAGCACGAAGCCACTAATACGCGAGTCATGCCCGGGTAGGGAAGCTGCAAGGGACTTGTGCTCACGTACAAAGAATCACGAATAATTAACTGAGAATCTCGTATGTCAACTCATCTATATTGCGTTGAACTTTAGCCAGCTAAAATCTGTCAAGGAAAACTTAAATTTGTTGATTTTGCTTTCCACAAGATTATGCAACTATATATAAATTTCACCCAATGGCTGTCAATATACATTAGAAATTCTTCGCAAAAAAAAATATATACATTAGAAATATATGGGTGTCGGCCAAGCTAGTTAATAAAGCCTGCAAACATGCATTCTCTGTGCATCTCCGAAGTAATTTTACATCCAAATCTACCGAAGTATATATGTTGAACTTGCGGCGCGGCTCCACCCATTTCGGTTTCCTTTTTAAAATCTCAACTGTTCGTCCTCATATCTTCGTATTATTTGAGTAGTTTCCAATTGGAGTAAATAAAATGCTAGTGCAAGAGAAGCATATTTTTGTGTGGCTAAGGATGTGGAGTCAACTTAGCACGGCTCCAAAATGAACCAGGTGCGGTGTACAATCAATCGTTTTGGATTCCAAATTTGCCAATTAATGGAAGGCAGCTACTCGAATCACCGTGCAATCTCTCCTCTTTTCCGCATGTTTCATGGCAAGCCATAAACACACACATATTTTTTCGGAATTAAAAAACGATAGGAAGAGAAAGTCTTTGCTTGTTCTAGCTCCCCGGTATATATACCCCCACCCTGGTCTGGTTGCAGCAATATCGTTCCGACGATCATAGAACCAAACATTTAGCAACAATCTCCTCCGTAGCCTTCGGATTCACCTCGGCAGACATGAAGGCCAGCTCCGGAGCATTGCTCGCCGTCATGGCAGTGGCGGCTTTGGCCACGACGGCGCTGGCGATCGACTACAGGGTCAACGACTCCCTCGGCTGGGACACGTACGTCGACTACGACAAGTGGATCGACGGCAAGACCTTCATGGTCGGCGACACCATAAGTACGCGTACAGCCTTCCTAGCTCCTATGATCCATAATTCCATATGTTCTTCTTCCTCAACGCCGGGTAGCGGTATAACACCGCGTGCATCAACATGGCAGCGTTCATGTACGAGCCGTACCACAACGTGCTGGAGGTGACGGAGGCGGACTACGGCAGCTGTGCCACGAGCAGCCCCATGTCCACCCACTCCGGCGGCAAGACCACCTTCGAGCTCACCGAGACCGGCACGCGCTACTTCATCTGCGGCATCCCCCGCCACTGCACCAACGGCACAATGCACGTCAAGATCAGCACCGTGCCGTACGACGCCGCCACCGCCGCCAAAATGGAAGAAGCAGCGGCCGCAGCCGCCCCTTCTCCGGCCTCGCTTCCCTCGCCTCCCGCTGACACCTACGCCGACGCCAAGACCGCGCCGGCGGGCGCCCCGGCCACCTCCACGCCCGCGTCTGCTTCCGCGTCCGCGCCGCGGTATCAGCAGCCGGCGGCGGCCTTGGCCGGGCTTGTGATCGCTGCTCTTGTGGCCATTGCCGCGTAAGTTGATGATGAGGCAACAAACGGACGATTTCTACGAACGCTCTAGTTCGAACCACCGTTGTACACAAGGTGGTCTGAGTATTCGTTTCGAGGCGTGGTTAACTATTCTTTTGTACCAAAGGGTTTTTACTTTCTCTCTTGTTTAAACTTTATTTACTGGTGTTAATTCCTTGTATTTTATGTGTGGATACAGCTCCCGACTATGTAACTCCATTTTGAAACAGATCTTCCCATTATGCTACGTACTAAGTACATTTACATTTTTTGCGAGCAATTTGATATTGGTTGCGTCAATTATCCGAAACATCAACTAAAAAAAATATCCAAAATATCTCTCAGATAAATTAGGCACGTTTTGTGTTCCATCTTTTCAACGATGTAAGCTAGGAACAAGTAATGCAAATGATCCAGTTTAGTTTTATAAAAAGTTCACACGCTACATCAGAACGAAATCTCAAAGACGGCGTAACTGGCTGGAAATTACAAAGAGACAAATATGAGCTGTTCAATTCTAAACTACTATTGCAGGAGAAGATGAACAAAATTAGTATAGGATGAGTAGAGGGCACGTCTTGCTGAGAGGTCGTCACGTTGTACCCATTACCCAACACAACATACACACCACAGGTGCATCCATCCTGGTACCACCTGGAATTTGCAATACGTTTCCACATGGAAGAACCGAGAGGCCAACTGGATGCAAGAAGACCAACTAATAGCTAGTATAACCTATTTATGTTAGATATCGGAAAATCACAGGCAACATGTCAAACAAAGTAACAAGGCGATAATGCTATGGCGTCCAATCAGCATTTCCTTCGACAGACGGCATTTATTTACTAACAATATACAGCAGTGCCACAAGATAATCAAATGTCCCCAGGTGATACAACGACGATGCTTCAGTTCGGTTCTTAGTTTAACTACATAGTAACACTGACAACTAAAATATACTTTAACGGAAGGCTGTTTAGCCATCCTTCCCCATGAGATAGATGAGGCAAATGATTTTCGCTGGCTTATGCAACAGGAGGGCATGACTTAGGGTCATCCGAGGTATCAACATCTGAAGGCGGCATGAACTGCCACATGGGAAATCCTGGGTAGCTCATTACAGGCATCATAAGCTTATGCCCTGCCGCTTGGCCTTGGGCGGCAGCGAATGCAGTAGCTGGGATGACAGAAGGGTGTGGTACGAGTCTCTGACGGGCATTCATGAACTTAATCTGCTGCTCCAGGCTCTCTTTTTCCGCCTTCAGCTTTTGCTTCTCATCTCGCAGCTCATTCTTCTCAGCCTGCAAAATTCAAGGATCTAAGAATCAATTTGATTGTTGGACACACAATTTACCACAAATATATATCTTACAAGGATCTTTGATAACAATCAATCAAAAAGTAATGTTTAAGGAGAAATTAATAAAAAGTAAATCAGGGTTAAGAGTTGATGGATTGCATGAGATCTACTCATCTACAAGCCTATGGATTCAATAAACAGTAGCCCTTAGCCCAAAACGAAACAGATTAAGAAAAGCTTGTATGAATATTAGATATATTTCTGTATGAAACAAGAAATATAAGTTCAGAACATAGAGAGAAGTATATGGGCACACATCTGCATACAAATTAGTTAAGTGGAACAATAAAAACCTTCAGCTCTCTAATCTTCTCTTGGAGAGACTCATTTGAATCCTTCAACTTCTCTGCTTCACTACGCAATTCAGTTACCGCACGGATAGCATCATTTAATATAGCACATTTGTCGATTTTAGGTGTTTTCCCCGGGTCCAAGACAGCACCCAATTCCAAGAACCTAACAGACAGAAGGCCATAAGCTCCATTGAACCTAAGAGGACAAAAATGCTGCTACAACAAAAATAACCATAATAGAATAAACAAAATGAAATTGCTGGCAGGGACATACCTCTCATTTAGCTTGTCCCTTCTAACTTTCTCCCTGCATGCTTTGGAGCTAGGTTGAGCACCAGTTTCTGATCTAGGACTGTTGCAATTGCGTGCTAAGTTGGAAACATTCAACAGAAAATACCGAATTGAGGGACTCCAAACAAAGAATAGACATAAACAAACCGTTTATTTTTCGGTTGTCCTTTGGCATGGTCCCAGTCCACCGAAACAGAGCTATTGATTTCAGCACTGGTAAAAAGTAAAATCGCGGATAAGAATGTATTGACAATATAGTGCACAATAATAAGCAGCAGCATTAGCACTTCACAGCCAATATAAGACTCAACACTGGTGAGAAGCAGATTTGCAGTTAAGAATGTCAAAATCATGATATGGTGCACAATCATAATTTTCAAAGACGAGCGTAGCAAGGGCATATAATAAGACTTGGGCAAATTTACCAGAGATAACCTACAATAGGTGAAATACTGGAATGGAAAAAAACATGGTTCTACATTTAAACAACACAGGAGGCCACCTCTGCTAATGCAGCAAATATGACAACTCAGGGCACTATCATTAATCAAAGGGCAGTCATGCCCTAAGGTGTAATCATAAATAATTTCCTAAGATGGAAACATGTATGCCAATAAATCAGCAATACTTGCTCAGCTAAAGCTGGAATTCCAACATATGGATCCTTGATACATCAGTTAATGGGAGAACATGAGATTCCTCAATATCCGAATCAAAGTAACATGTAGCATAATCTATTTTACATAGTCTTGATCTTGAAATTCTGATCACTTATAATACAAACCTCCAGGACGTAAATCTGATAAAATTAGCTTTTATGCCGACATAAAATCATATTAGGAGTACATCCCTAAATTTTGGCAGTGACCATGTCAAACTTTTCCATTTGAACTCTGCCCTTGCCCATTGAGTGATCCAAAATAAGAATGAAGCTGTGTATGCATCCTATGCACTGCATATCTAGTATATGCACCTGAACCAAACGAGCCCTGCACATTCTGAACCATCCGTCCCACCATGCACCTTCCACTAAAGAACCATTTGAAATTCATGTGCAAAACCATCTCCTCTAACCTAACACCAACGAGACAAGCAAAATCACTCCTAATATATACACAAATAAAGATGCTTGCTCATGAAATTAGTTCTATACGTTCTGACATGCAAATTCTAGCCCATGATGCAAAATCCACATCAATCTATAATGAGACGCAGCAATTATGATATCAACCGCAGCAATTTATGCAACACGCGGAGACACCAGCAGCAAATCAGGAGACGGAATGTATAAACCTGGAGAGCAGTCGCGCGTGGGCGCGATCGAGCCTGAGAAGAGGAGCAACCGCAATTACTTACCAGGGATTGGGAGCCGGGGTGGCGGAGACGGCCTGCGCCAGAGTGTGCATCTGCGGCGGCATCGGCGGGTTCCAGTAGAAGCCTCCTGCGGGTACCGCGGCGAAGTCGGCGGCAGCAAGGTCGTCCATGAGGGGGCAGTCGAAGACCCAGTTTGATCCTTCCGGGGATGCCATGGCGCCGGAGCGGCTCCCCGGGTCCAGCGAAGGTTGCCGGGGGACTAGGGTTTCGCGGTCGCGTCGGAGTTGGGGGATATTTCGGGGTTGGGGCGGTGGGGTGGGGAGGAGAGGGTGAAGCGGTCGTGGGCTCCGGCGCCGAGATAAGGAGTAGGAGCACGAGGTTAACGAGTACGGACAATTGAGCCTGGCCCGTATTATTCGGCTCACCCATCACTCCGCTCTGGGCCGGCCCATATACCTTTGTTTTTTCTGCTTACAAAAAACAAAAAAGCTGCGCTCGACTGGGTCGAACTAAGTAAAAGCAAATCCAGCCGACCGACTGAAACAAAGGTATGTTTTGTATATGTCTTTTGTCTATTTAAATTGGTTCGTTCGTCAGGTTTTGTAAATAGGTAAACACTAGCAAAAGGGTTTGTGCGTTGCAACAGGAGAAACAATTATAATCTTCAATGGTGCTGGACATATTATGTCTTTAAATTTTTAGCACATTTCTTGAAATGCATGAACATTTTTTGAATTAGCAAACATCTTTTTCAATTTCACTCAAAAAATTATACCTAACTTTTTTCTTCAAAATCATGGAATTTTATTATTTTTACCAACATTGTTCTCAAAATTATGAATATTTTTCTGAATATGCGAATATTTTTACAAAAATCCCGAGCATTTTTTGAATTCACAAAAATTTTATGTTTTCTTCAAACTTTTATTTCAAAATTCTAAGTTTTATAAATTACATAAATTTTTCAAAGTTCTAAATTATTTAAATTAAAAAATGGAACAGAAAAATGAAAATAAAAAACGAGACTAAAAACAGAGGCACGAACTGTTTTTAAGATTTTTACACGGACTTTTGTTTAAAATCATTGACTTTTTTATTTTATGGACATTTTCTCAAAATTTAAACATTGTTTGCATATGCAAACATTTTTCAAAACTCCTGAGTAGTTTTTGAATTCTCAAAACTATTATTTTTTTTAAATATTTTATTTCGAAATTCTCAGTTTCTTAAAATTGAAAAAAGTTATTTGAAATTTTAAATTATTTAAAGTAGAAAAACGAAATGAAACGGAAAAGAAAAATTAAAAACTAAACTAAAAAAAATAGACGCCCACGCATGGGCCGGCCCAAACAGGTGTGCTGCATTTTTTCCAATGCCCAGAGCGTAATATAGGAGACACCTACATGGGCCGGCCCAGTCCGGTGATTTTTCTGTTTTAAACGTTTTCTGTTACTTATATGTGGCATTGGTGGGTAATTTTAGCCAACTTTAGGGGTAATTTGAATGACGTACGACAAAAGCAATATTTGCTTTATTAGTATTAGTAGGTAAAGATCTCTATTCCTAATCTAATAATAAAGCCAATACCGTCTCTGATCGTACGTCGCTGGCGTTTTTGTAAAAACGACCCGTTTTTACACGTAATTAACCCGCGGTCCTTCCGTAAGTCAGGACGAACCGTGCAAATACTGTTTCTGGCCGTACGTCGCTGTCGTTTTTGCAAAGATGTTCCTGTTTTTTCAAGTAATTGACCCGAGGTCCTTCCGTAAGTCCGGTGAACTGTTGTTTCCTGCATTTTACACAAAACCTCCTGAAGTTTATGCTAAATGAAAAACATTCAGTATTTCTGTGCCCCGTCCTCTCTGCGTCGCCCGTACTCGGCTCGGTGTGCTCATGGGATTTGTCCTTGCCTTCCTAGGATCATGCCAAAAAGTTTATTTATATGATTCAGCTAGATAATAATACCACATCGCTTCTTTATGTCTAATCTCACTGGTTCATATAGGTACACATTAATGATTCAGCAAGCAACCAAAGAAATAAAAAAAAAGACGAGGATAATCACAAGGGGAAGGAAATGGTCGATAAAGAAAGCAGGACGCACACCACGATGCGTCAAATTACACCACGGAGCTGACAAAGGCCGGGAACGGTCGAGGGCAGCCGAATGGATCTGGTCCAAATCCAACGATTGGAGGAGGCCGGGAAGGTCGAGGCAGCCGGATGGATCTGGTCCAAATCTGGCGACGGGAGGAGATCGGGAATGGTCGAGGGCAGCCGGATGGATCTGGTCCAAATCCGTCAACGGGATGAGGAGAAGGTGTCGTGGACGGTCGAGGGCGACCGGATTCGGATGGATCTGGTCTAGTGGAGGCAGATCTGGCGCCCACCACGACACAGGGACTCCGCCCCGACCCTGTGAGAGCCTCTACCGCCACAGCAAACACATCGATGCTGCCAGCTGCCAAAAAGAGGATAGAGGCGCGTGTGTGTTAGGTGGATGGAGAGGGGGGAGGGCGAGCAACGTTGGGTCGGTCTTGGGTAGTGAGGTAGCAGGGGGAGGAAGATGGAGACAGAGCGGCGCCTGGGTCATGGATGAGGAACATGGCGATGTGTGGATAACTAGCACGCAGTGGGCGGTGAGACAACTCTCCTCTCTCGGTGGGGATTCAGTGCATGCTACTTTTTTTATCTTTAAAACTGTACCGAATGGAAGTTGCTCGATCCAACCATGCTCATCCGGGCTAAATCGAATTGTTATTGTATAGAGCTAATCGTGAGTGTATCAAGGTATTTGTGTTGTTCAATTTGATTCTCCTTTATTCCATTGTTGCAAGTTTCAAGAAAAAGTAAAATTTTGTTCATATTTTTCCATTTTTCGTTCAAAAATTCAAATTTTGGATTGTCCTTTTCGTCCAAGATATTCTGAAAACTATCCAAAAATTTTAAGTTCGTCCATTTTGTTGAAGGGCGATAAATTTTTGAAAACAAAACACAAAACCTTGGCTGGATGCTATGCATCTATAACTAATTTTAATTTTTTTACCACATGGGCACCAATTATAATTACTTGCTATTGTTTGTTGTTAGTGCGGAGTTTAATATTCATGCCTACCATATCTTTATAAGATAGACTCACTTTTAAAAGTGAGTGGAATATTGAAAGAAATATTTGTTAATGAAGAAAGATATTTAGGGATCATCGGTACTTGCTGAACATCAATATATTCCTTAACTTTGTGTGTCATCAATGGGATGGAAAGGAGAGAGAGGAAGGATGAAGAGTAAAGAGAGTACAACAACGGTGCATCGTGCTACGTTCTGTTTCGCTCACACGCCAACTAGGTGTAGGGGGACCTCTTGCTTTTAGGACGTGAAAACTGAAAGAAAAGATGAACGCCATCCATATATATACACATAAATTAGGACACACATGACGAACTCCAAAAATATGTTTCACGTCTGACTTAAATTATCCTTTTGATTACACCTTTTTTGGTATATAAAACTGTTGTAACTTCGCTAATTTAATTTATTAGGTTAGAACGTGTAGTATGGTTTTTCTATCTCTATACCTATTAATAAAGTAAGGATAACTTATGCCCGTACGTCATAAACATTGCCCCTAAAGTTCGTAAAAAATACCCATCAATATCATTAATAAGTGGAAAATGATACGGTTTTTTTCTTAAATCGTGGCCACTACCTTACGGTTCATCAAATTTTATGCCATTAGAGTACACAAGGGCACTAGCGAGCCTGTTGGCTACGCCGTATCTCTCCCGGTTGGGTACTCCCCATTTTTCAGCCTTATCTCCGTAAATCTGTGTCGCTTGGCATAGTACAATTTCAAACAAATTATTATTTTAACTTTTTTTACAGATTCAAGTATTTTTTTGAAAAATACTTATATCTTTTAAACCTAAAATTCAAATTTAACATGTTATTTTTTTCATAAAAGTCCATCTCGCAAAGTCGTCGCTTAATTGTCACCTTAACCCGTTGTCAATATCACCTATAAGTGGTAAAAAATGTTCATGAGTTTTAGAAAATGTTATGATTTATAAATTGTTTATGATTTCATAAAATTAAGAATGACAGTGTATCTCACTGATGCAGTAAAATATGGCCATCTCCATTGGATATTATGAAAACAATTCTATCGCAACGCACGGGCCTTTGCTAGTTATGTTTAACGGAGTGATCTATTTTTTGTCCACACACAACACATCTTTATGTAAAAAAAGGTCCACAGTCATAGATCATGTCACTTACCATGCGAGCGTCAAGAGTTTACACCGACGATATGTCATGCTCAAAAGAAGGTACGCAATTCATGCTGGACGCACTTGCCACCGGCCGGCACACATGCCAACACACAAAATGAAATTGCAGTTCGATCACGTCATTTTGGCCGTGGTCATACCCGCACACTTGCGGGCCTGAAAAAAAAATGCGCTCTCGGTCATGGATCACTCGTCATCGAGGTTAAACACGTCGGCCTGAATCTTTTTGAACTAAGACCACTTCCTCGGAGAGACCGTGATCAAATCCACCTTCATGATCTCGACCCCCTTCGTCATGCAAGCGAGTGAGACTTAACTTGCTCCGATGGATGCTTTGGTGGCCTCGATCTTTAGCATCTTCGCTTGCTTCTCCGCCTCCAACGTGAGCTTCTTATTCTGTATGTCCATGAAGGTCCTAATTTTCTCCTCCTTGTTTTGTCGGCACTTCTCTCTTGAATCCTTGTGAAACATCCAGAGACCGACGCTTCAGAAGATTCTCCTTTTATTCCGTTATCGCCGTGTGATTATTTTGTTTGTCGCATCATTCACATCATCTACATTGCATCGGCACTCCGATGTTGTCTATTTTCAAAAATTGCATCCGTTATTAGTTGCTGGTTCTCTCCGTTTTCATCGTTGACCGTTTCGAGACCAACCACACACGCACGCGCGCGGCATCGTTAAAATATTTTTTTAGAAGTGTGTATAAAAATTTCTCGTATTGGGTTGAATCTTGGCGTGAAGTCTTGTTATATTGTAGGTAGGCCGCCTGTAAATTTTTGTCGCATTCGGAGTTTGTTTGATACCCGAGCCGTTAAACTTATAGCAACATTATAGCCGGACAAACGTGAGACGTTTCGGTATTTTAAACTCTATCGCTGGGTTGCCCGTGTTCCCTCTCTTCTATGCCTAGCCCATGTGCACAGTGCATAGACCCTAACAAGCTCATTTCAACAGTACCTGCTAGACCATGAGAATGATATGCACTTGAATGAAAGAAATGAGTTAGATAGGATACTTCTTGATCAACAACCTATCCTTAAGCACAACCTACCATTTGAAATTTTAGGCGGTCCTCCTCCACCCAAAGGAGACCAAGTGTTCGAGCTCAAAGCTTTACCTAATACTCTAAAATTTTAGGTGATCCTCCTCCACCCAAGGGGGATCTCGTATTTGAGCTTAAGGCTTTAGCTGATACTTTGGAACTGTTTATCTCGATGACAAGAAGATACATCCTGTTATTATTGGTGCTAACCTTTTAGAACATGAAGAACGGTGATTACTCAAAACCTTAAAGAAGCATAAGACTGCTATTGGATATACTCTTGATGATCTTCAAGGCATAAGCCCTACCCCCTGTTAGCACAAGATTAATATGAAACCGGTTGCCAAAGAAGTCGTTTGTCGGGACCCTGCTACTTCAACAAAAGACCTTCCAATGGCGCCAGAAACAAGTGTGCTGATGGGAGACTATTCTTGTCTTGATACTCCTCAGCAACGGCACCAAGAATCCTTCTGCTATGGCTACGCCTTAAGGGACTTCCAAGGAAAATATGCAAAGGATTCCCCCGTGGCCTTGGAGCCTTGCGTTGGTGTTTCCCTCGAAGTGGAAAGGGTGATGTAGCACAGCGGCAGTAAGTATTTCCCTCAGTTTTGAGAACCAAGGTATCGATCCAGTGAAAGAATATCACAAGTACCTACACAAACACAAAGAGCTTGCTCCCAACGCTATGAAGGGGTTGTCAATCCCTTATAGATTGTTTACCAAGTGAGAACTGAAAGCAAAAAGAAACAAAGAAAAGTAAAAGCGAAAGTGGAAACGATAGGTGTGAATAGACTCGGGGGCCGTAGTGTTCACTAGTGGCTTCTCTCATGAAAGCAGGTAGACGGTGGGTGAAAGAATTACTGTCGAGCAATTGATAGAACCGCGCAAAGTCGTGACGTTATCTATGGCAATGATTATATCTATAGGCATCACGTCCAAAACAAGTAGACCGATACTTTCTGCATCTACTACTATTACTCCACGCGTCGACCGCTATCCAGCATGCATCTAGTGTATTAAGTTCATGAGAACAGAGTAACGCCTTAAGCAAGATGACATGATGTAGATGGACAATCTCATATCTACGATAAAAGCCCATCTTGTTACCCTTGATGGCAACAACACGATGCGTGCCTTGCTGCCCCTTCTGTCACTGGGAAAGGTCACCACACGGTATGAACCCAAAACCAAGCACTTCTCTCATTGCAAGAATCATAGATCTAGTTGGCCAAACAAAACCCAAGACTTGGAGAGACTTACAAGGATATCAAATCATGCATAAAAGAAATCAGCAAAGACTCAAATATATATCATAGATAATCTGATCACAAATCCACAATTCATCGGATCTCGACAAACACATCGCCAAAGAGGATTACATCGGATAGATCTCCATGAAGATCATGGAGAACTTTGTATTGAAGATCCAAGAGAGAGAAGAAGCCATCTAGCTACTAACTACGGACCCGCAGGTCTGAAATGAACTACTCACGAGTCATTGGAGGGGCGATGATGTTGATGAAGAAGCCCTCCAACTCCAAAGTCCCCTCCGACAGGGCACCGGGAAGGGTCTCTAGATGAGATCTCGCGGAAACGGAAGCTTGCGGCGGCGGAAAAGTGTTTTCTTGGACGCCCTGATTTTTTCTGGATTTTTAGGGCATTTATAGGCCAAAGACCTAGGGCAGGGGAGCGCCAGGGGGGCCACAAGCTTGGTTGTCGCGGCCTCCCCCCTGGCTGCGGCAACGGGGCTTGTGGGCCCCCCGTGGGCCCACTTGCTTGGCCCTCAAGCCTCCCGATCTTCTTCCGTTCTGGAAAAAATCATTTCGGGGATTTTATTCCGTTTGGACTCCGTTCCAAAATCAGATCTGAAAAGAGTCAAAAACATAGAAACAACAAGAACTGGCGCTTGGCACTGAATTATAGTCCCAAAAAAGATATACAAGGTAAACAAAACATCCAAAGTTGACAAGATAACAGCGTGAAACCATCAAAAATTATAGATACGTTTGAGACGTATCAAGCATCCCAAGCTTAACTCCTGCTCGTCCTCGAGTAGGGAAGTGATAAAGAATGATTTTTTGATGCTTTCATGCTACCTAGCGTAGATGTCCTTTGTAACTCCTCTTATGTGACGTGAATGTTCAGATCCATTAGATTCAAAACAATAGTTTGCTTGTAACATCCCAATTTTCCTAATTGGGAATGTTTTACATTTTAGCTAAGCATCTATGCATGTTGCTTGAAATAAATTTAGCACGTGAAATTCTTTCGTCTTTTGGATTTGCATTTTCATTTTTCCCCGCACGAGAAAAGCCCGGAGAAAATACTCTCTTAAACGCAAGAGAGAGAGCGGAGGAAAATGACCCTCCAAAGTGCGGGCAAATTTCTGAAATATTTGAGCCAAGAAAACCCAAAGTTCATTTGCAAAAATAATTGCAAAAATAATAAAGCAAATTAGGGAATTTCTGAAAAAAACATTTTTTTTAAGTTTTTATTTTTGCTTTGGAAAAATGTTATTCGGGTAGAGGATATTTTTCTGAATTTCTTGGTATATAATACCCTATATTAATATTTTGATTTATTACCTTTTTATTCGCTTTTACTTTCTGTTTCAGAAAAAGGTTTAAATTAGGAAACTTTTTTTACTTTACAAACCGCCACCGCCGGGCGCACTATAGCCTGGGCCGAGATCCCCACTGCCCCGGGATCTAAATCCCTAAATCTCGGCCACCGACCCCAACCGCCCCACCCCCCCCCTCTCTGCTCGAAGGGCCCCACCACCCGAGCCTTGCCCCCGTCGGTCATCCCTCTCCTCCCCTTCCAAAAATGCTCCCGAGACCGAGCCCTCCCAGGAAACCTCGGGATTCCTCCCCAATTTCTACCTCTCTCCCTTCCTTTCTACTCCTCTCCCTAGCCTATAAATACCCAGCACCCCCGGCCGACCCCGTTCCCACCTTTTCCTCGCCGAGCCGCCGCCCCTAGCCGCCGCACCACCGCTCGCCGGCAGCCGAGCTACTGCACCACGTCTACCCCGCCCTGGGAGCGCCCCCCGAGCCCCTCTTCGCACCGCCGACGCCTCCCCGAGGAGGAGGAACCCCACCGCCGCCGCACCGACCCCTCCAACGCCCAGGAGCCCCCCTTCCCCCTCGCCGGCGATGCCCCTCGCCGGAGATACTCCTCCCAGCCACGGTACTCCCCCTCCCCTCTCTGTCTTTCTTTTGTTTTCTTCTTAGACGTTGGATCTTAGCCATAGGGTGTAGATTAGATCTAGGGATAACTCTTCGGTTTAGTTTAGAAAACCAACGGTTTTATTTTCACTTATGTTTTAGCCAGTAGCTTTTGTTAGAGCTAGGCCGTTTGCTCAAAACACTGCAACAAACGCCATCCGCAGCCAATAGTAGCCTGCCACGTGTACCCTCTTTTAGTACTAGTTAGTTTTATTTTTCTGTCTATATTACAAAAACAGAAAGTTTCTGTTTTGTTTTAGCCACAACTTTTGATCCCGAAGTCCAACGACATTGATTCTTTTTCCAGTAGCTCACAAATTTCCTGTAGTTTTTAAAAACATATAATTTGTCTATGTTTGAATTTTTCAAATATAAGTTAGATCAGATTTAGTTTAAACCTTGTTTTGCCTATTCCAGGAGTTTAAAAAAATGATTTTGAGTTGATTCTTTTTGCTACTGCTTCCTAGTGATAAAATCTTACTGTGGTAGAAGTTTCAGAATTTTTAAAGTATTTTTACTGGTGTTTTCAACAAAAACAAGTTTCTGCCATACCGGCGCGTGATGAATTCTTTTGCTTAGACTATAGCAAATCCTTACTTGTGATGTTATTTTTACTTGTGGCATGATTGAAGTGCTTATGGTGTGCTTTGTGTTTGTATCGGTAGATCATCCGGAGTGCGAAGCGTGTTACTTAGAAGCGCTCGAGCAAGACAACTATCATCAAGGCAAGTCATTTTGATCATGCTATTTTACCTATGTTTTCGATGCATAGTAGATCACCTTCTTTGCCCAATTGCATGCTGCCTAGGTACTTGGAAACTTTAGTGTAAGTTGTAGCATCAGGTGGTAGGAACACAACAACCCCGATACTTGGCCCCGGGACGACAATTTCTTAATGCTATGCTTGAGTAGACAGGTTATCGGTTGAGTGTATACCACGAGTGATGCGAGGTTGATATAATAATCAAGACCGGACTAAGACAAGATTTTCAAGACCTCGGACGCAATGCAACTCTGGGTGAAGGACGGTTGATCGGCTCCCTGGAGAACCCAGTGGATGCCCGGGATGCTGGAGAGGCCATGTCATCCTGTGGAAAGCTTCACCCAGGCTCGAAGAGACGGACGGAGACTTCAAGACTCAAGGCTTACCTGCACAGCCACAAGTCATTATGGGCTCTGGCTTGGTTGGACAATGCGGCGACTCTGGACAGGCGGTGCTAGCAGATGTAGACGAACGGTAGGAATGGATGGGCACCGATAGGGATTCAGAGGGACCCGTTGAAAGACCATGTTTTGATCATCCGGTCTTCAAACACCCTGAAGTGCGAGGACAAACCCGGAGGCGATCAAATCTTGTGGGGAACGTGTGCAAAACTCTACAGAGTACTCAAACCTAATCGATTAGCCATGTCCACGGTCATGGACAACTTGAGCCGAAGGCATTGAATTTCCCCTGAACTCTCGACACAACTTAATAATGATGTGGGTGTTAACAACTATTCGGGTACGAGAACTGGTTGGCGGAACCATCTGGTTAACAACAAACTATGTAGTAATATTTTGCTTTCAACCCCTCTTGTTGTAGGATAAAACTGGCTTTATGCAAAACTTAACTCCACCAGCCAAATATGCATGTAGAGATAGTTGATTATTATTTTACTCCTCTCTTTGATGACTTGCCGGCATATTCAATATGCTGACCTACACGGCTGCAACGTATCATGTTGCAGAGTACTTTTCCGACCAGGAGTGAGGCTACGATCTACGCTCAGCGACATGCCCTTGGAGTCGGATGGACTCGTCTACCTGATGCTTCCGCTTAGTCTTCGTTAGATATCTCATGAGTTGGCCTTTAGACACTTTATTGTAATCCTTTATTGTAATAAAGTACTCTTTATGAGATTTCGATTAATAAAGTCGTGTGATTGAACTCTTGAATATATACATTATGTACTGTGTGTGTACCAGCATGATCTTGGGATGGTACGGAAACACCAGAGGCTTGACTCGTCTTGAGTCGGGTCGCTACAGAAATGGTATTCAGAGCACACGCTGACCTTAGGACGTAACCTCTAGGAATGGAAAAGCCTTAGGAAGAAAACTATTTTCTCTTATGTCTACAAATCTTCTATTTTCCTCTTCTGATCATTTCTGACTTCTCTCCGATTTTCCAATGTTTAGATGGCCACCTTCATCCCTGTTAAGTTCACGGAGTTTTGCCAGCCCGACACCACTATGCCGTTCGGAAAAGAGCTGGTGCAGATCACCAAGGATTTGAGGATTGCTCTGCCAACTATCACAGGGAAGCCAACTTCATCTTACCCGGAGGATGCACGCTACAGGATCGAGGTGCATATACCCGGAAGGACATTCCAGCCGCGCACTGAGCCGATGGATTTCAAGTTCATCGCACCCAACTGGATTCTCGGAAGGGACATGGCGATCCATTGTGCACTCGGACGTATCAAGGAAGAATACAAAGGCTGCCCTATTTCTCCAGACCTATCCACCGTATCCCGGAGAAACAAAGACGGAGATATCATCTCAAGCAAGACCAAGGACGCTCTCTTGTCTTATGCCCAGACCTTGGAGAAGCACAACGGGACTCTGGAGTATCACGTGATCAAGGACGCCAGGAAGATCAAGCAACTATCACTCCGCGAGCTTGAACTTGAAGATGCAGCCCGGGAAGCCCACTATGAACATGAACTGGAGGTGAAGGACTTTCTGGAGCGGATCGAGAAGCTGAAGACTCGAGTTGCATACCTGGAGGAGGAACTGGACATGGGCGAGAACCTTCATCCCGAAGGAGACGTAGCCCCCTTGATCAGCAACGACGGGGACTATGAAGAAAGCTCCACCGAAGGACCCACTACCATGCTTTCCTGAGGAGGACACTTAGACTAGACCACCAAATTTACTTTATCGTTTTACGTTTTAGGCCGATGTTTAGGATTATCGAATTTTGTATCCTTGTGTGAACCTTTGTGATGATAATGAATGAAATGTGTGGCGTGATACTTGTTTGTTGCATTCATATGGGTAGTGTAATTACTCTTAGACCATTGTTCTATGCTAAACTCACCCCTCTACAAACATCAGATGCCTCCGAGACGTGCCCCTGAGTCCAACTTTCCGCCGGAACTCACCCAGTTGATCCAGCAACAAAACACCCTGATGTAGCTGATCATCCAGAACCAGAACAACAACAACAACCATCACCCACCCCAAGCTGACAATCTCACCCGTTTTCTGAGGTTGAACCCTCCAACTTTCTCCAGCAGCATTGAGCCCATTGTGGCAGATGATTGGCTCCGCAAGATGGAGCGTGAACTTATCACTGCTGGTTGTTCTGAAGCTGAGAAGGTGCGCTTTGCCGCACATCAACTTGAAGGCCCTGCAGCTGCTTGGTGGGAGAACTACACCACCACTTATCCCATTGCTGGAGTCACTTGGGAGCAATTCAAGCAAGCCTTCCGCACTGTGCATGTCTCAGCTGGTGCAATGAGTCTGAAGAAGCGTGAGTTTCGCAACTTACGCCAGGGGAATCGCTCTGTGGCCCAGTACATTGATGAATTCAGCATGCTCGCCCGTTATGCACCTGGAGATGTGGCCGATGATGCGGCCAAGTAGGAAAAGTTCTTGGAAGGACTCAATGATGAGCTGAGCATTCAGTTGACTGTAGCCACTTTCAACAACTACCAGGAGCTGGTTGATAAGGCCCTCATCTTGGAGGGGAAACACCAGCAGATGGAGAACCGCAAGCGGAAGTATGGCAATGGAAAGTTCAACTTCGGCACTCAGGAGAAGCCTCGCTACACCCCCTATTCAGGGAATACCGGGACTGGATCCGGTAAGTTTGGAGGACACGTCCAGCATAACCACCTAGTGCACAACCATGGAGGCCACAACCATGGAGGAAATGGGAACCACCGCAACAACAGCAACTTCAAGAATGGTGGTACTGGCACTCAGCATCATTCAGCTCCAGCTCAGAAGGATCTGAATCACATCACCTGCTTCAAGTGTCAGAAGACGAGACACTATGCCACTGAATGTCCCCAGAACAAGCAGGGAAATGGAAACGGCAACGACAACTCTGCAGCAAAGAAGCCCAATCCTTTTCCTCGAGCTCAGGTGAACCACATTGACGTTGAAGAGGTCTATGATCACCCCGATACTGTGGTTGGTAAGTTTTTGCTAAATTCACGTCCAGTATTGGTACTTTTTGATTCTGGTGCAACACATTCATTCATATCAAGGGTAGTTGTGGAAAAATATAGTTTGCCAACTAGAACCCTCAGCCAGCCTATTAAGGCCAGTTCCCCATGAGGCATGATGACAGCCGGGATAGGATGCCATGCTTTGAGTCTCAACATCGGGAACCATAATTTTCCCACCGACCTCATCGTATTAGAGTCCCAGGGATTGGATGTAATCCTAGGCATGGATTGGTTGGCCAAGTATGAAGGGAATATCGATTGTGCCCTTAAGTCTATTTTGCTCACCACCCCTGAGCAGAAGCGGATTAAGTACGTGTCTCAGCGCCTGACACGGAGTAAGCGAGTAAACTCTCTCACGGGAGTAGTCCAGGAGGAAGTACCGATTGTACAGGAGTACCCACATGTATTTCCGGAGGAATTGCCGGGCATGCCACCCGATAGAGAGATTGAGTTCTTGATTGAGCTATTACCCGGAACAACCCCGATATCCAAGAGACCCTATCGGATGCCCGCAAATGACTTGATAGAAATCAAGAAGCAAATTAAGGAGTTATTGGACAAAGGGTATATTCGCCCAAGTTCTTCACCTTGGGGAGCCCCAGTGCTCTTGGTTGAAAAGAAGGACAAGTCCTTGAGAATGGTTGTCGATTATCGTGCATTGAACGATGTGACCGTGAAGAACAAGTGTCCCTTGCCGATGATCAATGATCTGTTCGATCAGTTAGTTGGAGCTCGCGTATTCTCAAAGATCGATCTTCGATCCGGGTATCATGAGTTGAAGATTCGTGAACAGGATATACCCAAGACAGCCTTCACCACTCGGTACGGCTTGTATGAGTACACAGTCATGTCATTTGGACTGACTAATGCTCCGGCATATTTTATGAATCTGATGAACAAAGTATTTATGGAATACTTGGACAAGTTTGTCGTGGTGTTCATCGATGACATATTGATATTCTCCAAGAACAAAGAGGAACACAAGGAACACATGCGTCTAGTTCTGGAGAAGCTTCGAGAGCATAAGCTATATGCAAAGTTCAGCAAATGTGAGTTTTAGTTGAAGGAAGTCGGATTTCTCGGACATGTCATCTCAGGAGAAGGAATAGCAGTGGACCCTGCCAAAGTCGCAGCAGTCACCGAATGGGTAGCACCCACTTCAGTCAAAGAGATCCGCAGTTTCCTCGGACATGCCGGATATTACCGGAGGTTCATTGAGAATTTCTCAAAGATTGCCAAGCCCATGACAGAGTTGTTGAAGAAGGAATCCAAGTATATTTGGACTGAGGAATGTGAAACCAGTTTTCAAGAGCTGAAGAAACGTCTTGTTACAGCCCCAGTGCTGATATTGCCGAACATTCGGAAGGATTTCCAGGTTTACTGTGACGCTTCTCGTCAAGGACTCGGAGGAGTGCTCATGCAAGAAGGCAAAGTTGTAGCCTATGCATCCAGACAGCTCAGACCTCATGAGTTGAATTATGCCACACATGACTTGGAACTAGCAGCCGTAGTGCACGCTCTCAAGACCTGGAGACATTTCCTTATCGAAAATAGTTGTGATGTTTACATTGATCACAAGAGCCTGAAGTATATCTTCACACAGAAGGAGTTGAACCTCAGACAGAGGCGATGGCTAGAGTTGATCAAGGACTATGACATGAGATTGCATTATCACCCAGGCAAGGCAAATGTTGTAGCCGATGCGTTGAGCCGCAAGAGTTATGTGAACACGCTCACAGCTGGAGGATTACCCCAGGAGTTAGTCGATGACCTCCGAGAGCTCAAATTGGAGATAGTTCCAAGAGGATTTGTTGCCACTCTGGAAATTCAGTCCACTTTGACAGAAAAGATCCGCGAAGCACAGAAATCCGACAAGGAGATAGCTGAGATCAAGCAGAAAATGGAAGACGGAAAGGCTAAAGGTTTTCGTGAGGATGAACACGGAACTTTATGGTTTGAGGATCGCATCTATGTGCCCAATGATCCCGAACTCAGGAAGTTGATACTTCAGGAGGCCCATGATTCCCCGTACTCGATACATCCCGGCAACACCAAGATGTATCTGGATCTGAAAGAAAGTTTCTGGTGGACAGGATTGAAGAAAGACATTGCCGAGTTCGTAGCGATATGCGATGTTTGTCAGCGAGTAAAAGCCGAGCATCAGAAGCCAGCAGGTTTGCTCCAACCTCTGCCGATACCCGAGTGGAAATGGGAAAAGCTTGGTATGGACTTCATCACAGGATTACCTCGGACCCGTTCTGGCTATGATTCTATTTGGGTTGTGGTCGATCGTTTGACCAAGGTAGCTCACTTCATTCCGGTGAAGACTACTTACATGAGTGCCAAGCTGGCCAAGATATATATGACGAGGATCGTATGTCTGCACGGAGTACCGAAGAGCATTGTGTCAGATAGAGGGACTCAGTTCACATCAAAATTCTCGCACCAACTGCATGAAACCTTGGGAACGAGATTGGAGTTCAGCACAACTTTTCACCCGCAGACAGATGGACAGACCGAGAGAGTTAATCAGATTCTGGAGGACATGTTGAGAGCTTGCGCACTAGACTATGGGTCTAGTTGGGATGACAACTTACCGTATGCTGAGTTCTCATACAACAACAGCTACCAGACCAGTCTGAAGATGGCCCCTTTCGAAGCTCTATACGGAAGGAGGTGCAGAACACCGTTGATGTGGGATGGAGTTGGAGACCGACAAATTTTTGGTCCCGACCTTATCCGAGATTCTGAAGAGAAGGTCAAGCTAATTCGTGACCGACTCAAGATAGCTCAGTCCAGGCAGAAGAGTTATGCCGACAGCAAGCGCAAGGAAGTAACTTACGAAGTGGGAGACCGAGCATATCTTCGGGTGTCTCCACTTCGAGGAATCAAGAGATTCGGTATGAAAGGAAAATTAGCACCTCGTTTCATTGGCCCCTACAAAATTCTTGAGCGTAGAGGCGAAGTTGCATACAAACTGGATCTGCCGAAAGGATTGTCCGGAGTTCATGATGTCTTCCATGTTTCCCAGTTGAAGAAATGCCACGCTGAGATGGCCGATGTTCCGTTGAGAGATACAGTGCCCCTAGAGGCCATACAGCTTGACAGTGATCTGCCGTATGAGGAGAAACCCGTCAGGATTCTCGAGACTGCCAACAGAGTCACCCGCAGCAAGATCATCAAGTTCTACAAGGTGTTGTGGAGCCACCACACCGAGGAAGAAGCCACCTGGGAACGAGAAGAGGATCTTCGTCGAGACCACCCGCACCTGTTTTCTAGCCAACCCGAATCTCGAGGGCGAGATTCATCGTAAGGCGGGTAGGTTTGTAACATCCCAGTTTTCCTAATTGGGAATGTTTTACATTTTAGCTAAGCATCTATGCATGTTGCTTGAAATAAATTTAGCACGTGAAATTCTTTCGTCTTTGGATTTGCATTTTCATTTTTCCCCGCACGAGAAAAGCCCGGAGAAAATACTCTCTTGCACGCAAGAGAGAGAGCGGAGGAAAATGACCCTCCAAAGTGCTGGGAAATTTCTGAAATATTTGAGCCAAGAAAACCCAAAGTTCATTTGCAAACATAATTGCAAAAAGAATAAAGCAAATTAGGGAATTTCTGAAAAAACATTTTTTTAAGTTTTTATTGTTGCTTTGGAAAAATGTTATTCGGGTAGAGGATATTTTTCTGAATTTTTTGGTATATAATACCCTATATTAATATTTTGATTTATTACCTTTTTATTCGCTTTTACTTTCTGTTTCGGAAAAAGGTTTAAATTAGGAAACTTCTTTTTCTTTACAAACCGCCGCCGCCGGGCGCACTATAGCCTGGGCCGAGATCCCCACTGCCCCGGGATCTAAATCCCTAAATCTCGGCCACCGACCCCAACCGCCCCGCCCCCCTCTCTCTGCCCGAAGGGCCCCACCACCCGAGCCTTGCCCCCGTCGGTCATCCCTCTCCTCCCCTTCCAAAAATGCTCCCGAGACCGAGCCCTCCCAGGAAACCACGGGATTCCTCCCCAATTTCTACCTCTCCCCCTTCCTTTCTACTCCTCTCCCTAGCCTATAAATACCCAGCACCCCCGGCCGACCCCGTTCCCACCTTTTCCTCGCCGAGCCGCCGCCCCTAGCCGCCGCACCACCGCTCGCCGACAGCCGAGCTACTGCACCACGTCTACCCCGCCCTGGGAGCGCCCCCCCGAGCCCCTCTTCGCACCGCCGACGCCTCCTCGAGGAGGAGGAACCCCACCGCCGCCGCCCCGACCCCTCCAACGCCCAGGAGCTCCCCTTCCCCCTCGCCGGCGATGCCCCTCGCTGGAGATACTCCTCCCAGCCACGGTACCCCCCCCTCCCCTCTCTGTCTTTCTTTCGTTTTCTTCTTAGACGTTGGATCTTAGCCATAGGGTGTAGATTAGATCTAGGGATACCTCTTCGGTTTAGTTTAGAAAACCAACGGTTTTATTTTTACTTATGTTTTAGCCAGTAGCTTTTGTTAGAGCTAGGCCGTTTGCTCAAAACACTGCAACAAACGCCATCCGCAGCCAATAGTAGCCTGCCACGTGTACCCTCTTTTAGTACTAGTTAGTTTTATTTTTCTGTTTATATTACAAAAACAGAAAGTTTCTGTTTTGTTTTAGCCACAACTTTTGATCCCGAAGTCCAACGACATTGATTCTTTTTCCAGTAGCTCACAAATTTCCTGTAGTTTTTAAAAACATATAATTTGTCTATGTTTGAATTTTTCAAATATAAGTTAGATCAGATTTAGTTTAAACCTTGTTTTGCCTATTCCAGGAGTTTAAAAAAATGATTTTGAGTTGATTCTTTTTGCTACTGCTTCCTAGTGATAAAATCTTACTGTGGTAGAAGTTTCAGAATTTTTAAAGTATTTTCACTGGTGTTTTCAACAAAAACAAGTTTCTGCCATACCGGCGCGTGATGAATTCTTTTGCTTAGACTATAGCAAATCCTTACTTGTGATGTTATTTTTACTTGTGGCATGATTGAAGTGCTTATGGTGTGCTTTGTGTTTGTATCGGTAGATCATCCGGAGTGCGAAGCGTGTTACTTAGAAGCGCTCGAGCAAGACAACTATCATCAAGGCAAGTCATTTTGATCATGTTATTTTACCTATGTTTTCGATGCATAGTAGATCACCTTCTTTGCCCAATTGCATGCTGCCTAGGTACTTGGAAACTTTAGTGTAAGTTGTAGCATCAGGTGGTAGGAACACAACAACCCCGATACTTGGCCCCGGGACGACAATTTCTTAATGCTATGCTTGAGTAGACAGGTTATCGGTTGAGTGTATACCACGAGTGATGCGAGGTTGATATAATAATCAAGACCGGACTAAGACAAGATTTTCAAGACCTCGGACGCAATGCAACTCTGGGTGAAGGACGGTTGATCGGCTCCCTGGAGAACCAAGTGGATGCCCGGGATGCTGGAGAGGCCATGTCATCCTGCGGAAAGCCTCACCCAGGTTCGAAGATACGGACGGAGACTTCAAGACTCAAGGCTTACCTGCACAGCCACAAGTCATTATGGGCTCTGGCTTGGTTGGACAACGCGGCGACTCTGGACAGGCGGTGCTAGCAGATGTAGACGAACGGTAGGAATGGATGGGCACCGACAGGGATTCAGAGGGACCCGTTGAAAGACCATGTTTTGATCATCCGGTCTTCAAACACCCTGAAGTGCGAGGACAAACCCGGAGGCGATCAAATCTTGTGGGGAACGTGTGCAAAACTCTGCACACTACTCAAACCTAATCGATTAGCCGTGTCCACGGTCATGGACAACTTGAGCCGAAGGCATTGAATTTCCCCTGAACTCTCGACAAAACTTAATAATGATGTGGGTGTTAACAACTATTTGGGTACGAGAACTGGTTGGCGGAACCATCTCGTTAACAACAAACTATGTAGTAATATTTTGCTTTCAACCCCTCTTGTTGTAGGATAAAACTGGCTTTATGCAAAACTTAACTCCACTAGCCAAATATGCATGTAGAGATAGTTGATTATTATTTTACTCCTCTCTTTGATGACTTGTCGGCATATTCAATATGCTGACCTACACGGCTGCAACGTATCATGTTGCAGAGTACTTTTCCGACCAGGAGTGAGGCTACGATCTACGCTCAGCGACATGCCCTTGGAGTCGGATGTACTCGTCTACCTGATGCTTCCGCTTAGTCTTCGTTAGATATCTCATGAGTTGGCCTTCAACCACTTTATTGTAATCCTTTATTGTAATAAAGTACTCTTTATGAGATTTCGATTAATAAAGTCGTGTGATTGAACTCTTGAATATATACATTATGTACTGTGTGTGTACCAGCATGATCTTGGGATGGTACGAAAACACCAGAGGCTTGACTCGTCTTGAGTCGGGTCGCTACATTGCTATTGACGTGGAAACAATAATAATTCAAGCAAACTAGCAAGGTAATCATGAACTTTCAAAATAACAACGCCAAAAGAATGTTATCCCTACAAAATCATATAGTTTGGATATGCTCTATCATCATTGCACAACGAATTTAAATCATGCACAACCCCGGTATTGGTCAAGTAATTGTTTTCACACCTTTACTTTCTCAAACTTTTTCAACTCTCACGCAATACATGAGCGTGAGCCATGGTTTTAGCACTATAAGTGGTGTGGAGTGTGGTGGTGGTTGCAAGAAAAACAAGGAGAAGATGGTCACATTAACTAGGCATATCAATGAGCTGTGGAGATGCCCATCAATAGATATCAATGTGAATGAGTAGGGATTGCAATACAAATGATGCACTAGAGCTAAGAGTATGTGAAAGCTCTTAAAGAAAACTAGTGGGTGTGCATCCAACTTGCTTGCTCACGAAGACCTAAGGCAAATTTGAGAAAGCCTATCATTGGAATATACAAGCCAAGTTATATAATGAAAATTTCCCACTAGATATATGGTGGTGACAAAACGAGAGACTCTCAATCATGAAGGTCATGGTGCTTAATATGCACAAGTGTGGAAAGGTGGTAGCATTGTCCCTTCTCTCTTTTTCTCTCATTTTTTTGGATGGGCTCTTTGGCCTCTTTTTTTGGTGGGCATCTTTGGCCTCTTTTATTTCCTCACATGGGACAATGCTCCATCAATGATGATCATCACACTTACAACTCAAAACTTAGAGAAATGATGACTCTATATGGAATGCCTTCGGTAGTGTACCGTGACAATGATCTAGCATGGCATGGACATTAATGGAAACATCATGCTAGCTATCTTATGATCATGCAATGGAAATGTAGATGTGGTGGCACATGTCATGGTGGTAGTTGCATGGCAATATATCTCGGAATGACTTTGAAAAAGCCATAGTAGGTAGGTATGGTGGCTGTTTCGAAAGTTGCACGACACTAAAGAAGATAGTGATGGTGGAAGGTGAAAGTGTATCTAAACCATGGACTCAACATTAGTCATGAAGAACTCATATACTTGTTGCAAAAGTTTTATTAGTAATCGAAACAAAGCATTCAATGCATGCTCCTAGGGGAAGGGTTGGTAGGTATAAACCATCGCGCGATCCCGACCAGCACACAAAGGATGACAATCAATAGACTAATCATGCTCAGACTTCATCACATAGCGGTTCACCATACGTGCATGCTACGGGAATCACTAACTTCAACACAAGTATTTCTAGATCCACAACACCTTACTAATATAACTTCAATATTACCATAACCACAACTCAAAACTAGTTGAGATGAATCGAACTTCTCTAACTATTCAATGCACATGAAAGTGGAAGTTTTCGTATCCCTTTGGATAAGTACCCCTTTTGAGACTACTTTCATAGCATAGATCAACTACCAAGACACGCACCGCCATGCTCTAAAATATATAAGTGAAGCACATTGAGGAAAATCAACTAGCTCAAAAGATATAAGTGAAGCACATGTGAGCTGAATTGTCTACCAAAGGATATAAGTCAAGCTCGACAAAATCACGGTGAGTGCATGTCTCTCTCTCTAGGTGTGCAGAAAGGATGATTGTGACACAACAAAAATAAAAGACTCCTACGATACAAGACGCTCCAAGCAAAACACATAACATGTGGTGAATAAAAATATAGCCCCAAGTAACGTTACCGATGGATTGAAGAGGAAAGAGGGGATGCCTTCCTGGGGCATCCCCAAGTTTAGGATTTTACGGCATCCTTGTATCATCTTGCAGTGCCTTGGGCATCCCCAAGCTTGAGCTCTTGCCACTATTTATATTTTTGTTTTGTCCATAAGAACTTCACCCAAAACTTGAAAACTTCACAACACGAAACTTAAACAGAAACTCGTGATAACATTAGTATAAGAAAGCAAACCACCACTTCCTTAGGTACTGTAGCAAACTTAAATTCTACTTATGTTGATGTTGGGTTACTATATTTTCAATCTTCCATGGCTAATACCCCCCGATACTATCCATAGTTTCATCAAAATAAGCAACCAACACAACAAAACAGAATCTGTTAACAGCAGACCAGTCTGTAGAAATCTGTATACTTCGTAGACTTCTGGTACTTCAAAAATTCTGAAACGTTACGACAGTCTGAAGAATTTGCATAGCAATGAGAAGAAAAAATAATGAACTCAAAAGCTCTTACAGAGAAAAAATGAAAATTCTTTTCGTGAGCAGAAAGTTTGTGTCTTTTCCAGCATGACCAAACGATCATCCCCAAGACTAATCATAACGGTTTTGCTTGGCACAAACGCAAAAAGAAACACAAAGAACACAATAATAACAGAATTATGAAAGTGTGAAAAACACAAAACAGAAAGAAAAATGATAGATTCGTTGGGTTGCCTCCCAACAAGCGCTATTGTTTAACGCCCTTAGCTAGGCATAAGGTGATGGAATCACGTATAGTCATCCTTGGTGCTCAAACCATAAGTAGCCCTCATCATAGATTCATAAGGCAATCTTATTTTATTTCTAGGAAAGTGCTCCATGCCCTTATTTAGGGGAAATTGAAATCTAATATTCCCTTCCTTCATATCGATGATAGCACCAATAGTCCTTAGGAAAGGTCTACCAAGAATAATGGGACATGAAGGATTGCAATGTATGTCAAGTACAATGAAATCCACGGGTACATAGTTCTTATTTGCAACAATAAGAACATCATCGATCCTTCCCATGGGTTTCTTGATAGTAGAATCCACAAGATGCAAATTAAGAAAACACTCTTCAATCTCATGAAAACCAAGAATATCACATAAAGACTTTGGAATCGCGGAAACACTAGCACCCAAATCACACAAAGCATTGCACTCATAGTTTTTGATCTTGATTTTGATAGTAGGTTCCCACTCATCATGAAGTTTTCTAGGTATCGAGACTTCTAGTTCGTGCTTCTCTTCAAGAGATTTCATCATAGCATCTACGATATGCGTGGTAAAGGCTTTGCTTTGGCTATAAGCATGTGGAGAGTTTGAAATGGATTGCATCAAGGAAATGCATTCAAACAAGGAGCAACTATCATAATTGAATTCCTTGAAATCCAAAGTGGAAGTTTCATTACTACCCAAAATTTTGATTTCTTCTACTCCACTCTCGACACCTTTATCATCAAGATAGGTGGACTCCAAATCATTGGGGCCTTTTTCAACCAAAGTGGATTCATATCCAGCCCCTTCATCAATAGGTTTGACACGCGAAAACAAAGATTCAAGAGGAGTCACACCAAGCACTTTAAGATCTTCGTGATTTGCATCACTAGAACGCACCCTTTTAAACCATTCATGCCTAGCGCGAATTTGGGAAATTCTTTCTTTGCTCTCATTCATGGGGACACGCATAGCTTTCAAAGTTTCATCGAAGTTGACCTCGGGAGGAGCACATCTAACTTTCAAAGCATCAATATCACAAGACATCCTATCAACGCTCTTAGCCAAATCGTCAATTTTGAGTAGTTTTTCCTCTATGGACGCATTGAAAATCTTTTGAGAGTTGATGAACTCTTTGATATTACTCTCTAAATCAGAGGGTAAATTGTTGTGATTTCCATAAGTGTTGTTGTAGGAATTGCCATAATTGTTAGAGGAGTTACTAGGAAAAAGCCTAGGAACATAGTTTCCTGTAAAAGCATTGTTGTTGCCAAAATTGTTCGTACCAACAAAATTAACGTCCAAACTAGCGTTGCTACTCTCAATCAAGGAAGATAGTGGCATGTCATTAGGATCTAAGGGAGCATTTCTACTAGCAACTAAATTCATCAACTCGTCCATCTTAGCACTAAGCGAGTTAATTTCTTCTATAGCGTGTACCTTTTTGCTAGCAGGTGACCTTTCAGTGTGCCACTGAGAGTAGTTGGTCATGATATTGTCTAGGAGTTTAGTAGCGTCTCCTAACGTGATTTCCATGAACGTCCACCTGAGGCGGAGTCCAAGATATTGCGAGAAGCGAAATTCAAACCAGCGTAAAAGATTTGTATAGTCATCCACAAACTCAAGCCATGAGCGGGACAATTTCTAATCATTAACTTCATCCTCTCCCAAGATTGTGCAACATGTTCATGATCAAGTTGCTTGAAATTCATGTTATCGTTACGTAAGGAGATAATCTTAGCCGGGGGAAAATACTTGGATATGTAAGCATCTTTGCACATATCCCAAGAATCGATACTATTTTTAGGCAAAGAAGAAAACCAAGTTTTTGCGCGATCTCGCAACGAGAAAGGAAAAAACTTCAACTTAATCACGTCATTATCCACATCTCTTTTCTTTTGCATATCGCAAAGCTCAATGAAGGTATTGAGATGGGATGCGACATCTTCACTAGGAAGGCCAGAGAATTTCTCTTTCATAACAAGATTCAGCAAAGCCGCGTTGATTTCATACGATTCCACACTAGTGGCGGGAGCAATCGGAGTACTAATAAAATCATTATTATTGGTACTCGAGAAGTCGCAAAGTTTGGTGTTTTCAGCCATGATGATATCAACAAACAAACAAGCATACACGCAAGCAAGAAAACCGGCAAAGAAAAATGGCAAAAAGGCAAAAGAAAAAGGCAAAGGAGAAAGGCAAATGAAAACGGCGAATGTGAAGTGGAGGAGAGGAAAACGAGAGGAAACTGGCAAAAAAAGTAAATACAAGAGATGAGTTTGTGAGACCTACTTGGATAGATCTCTCCTTCCCCGGCAACGGCGCCAGAAATACTTTTGCTACTGCAACAAAAGGCCTTCCAATGGCGCCAGAAACAAGCGTGCTGACGGGAGACTATTCTTGTCTTGATACTTCTCAGCAACGGCACCAAGAATCCTTCTGCTATGGCTACGCCTTTAGGGACTTCCTAGGCAAATATGAAAAGGATTCCCCCATGGCCATGGAGCCTTGCGTTGGTGTTCCCTCGAAGCGGAAAGGGTGATGTAGCACAACGACATTAAGTATTTCCCTCAGTTTTGAGAACCAAGGTATCGATCCAGTGAAGGAATATCACAAGTACCTGCACAAACACAAAGAGCTTGCTCCCAACACTATGAAGGGGTTGTCAATCCCTTATAGATTGTTTGCCAAGTGAGAACTGAAAGCTAAAAGAAACAAAGCAAAGTAAAAGCAAAAGTGGAAACGATAGGTGTGAATAGACCCGGGAGCCGTAGTGTTCACTAGTGGCTTCTCTCATGAAAGCAAGTAGACGGTGGGTGAATGAATTACTGTCGAGCAATTGATAGAACCGGCCAAAGTCGTGACGTTATGTATGGCAATGACTATATCTATAGGCATCACGTCCAAAACAAGTAGACCGATACTTTCTGCATCTACTACTATTACTCCACACGTCGACCGCTATCCAGCATGCATCTAGTGTATTAAATTCATGAGAACAGAGTATCGCCTTAAGCAAGATGACATGATGTAGATGGACAATCTCATATCTACGATAAAAGCCCATCTTGTTACCCTTGATGGCAACAACACGATGCGTGCCTTGCTGCCCCTTCTGTCACTGGGAAAGGTCACCACACGGTATGAACCCAAAACCAAGCACTTCTCCCATTGCAAGAATCATAGATCTAGTTGGCCAAACAAAACCCAAGACTCGGAGAGACTTACAAGGATATCAAATCATGCATAAAAGAAATCAGCAAAGACTCAAATATATATCATAGATAATCTGATCACAAATCCACAATTCGTCGGATCTCGACAAACACACCGCCAAAGAGGATTACATTGGATAGATCTCCATGAAGATCATGGAGAACTTTGTATTGAAGATCCAAGAGAGAGAAGAAGCCATCTAGTTACTAACTACGGACCCGTAGGTCTGAAGTGAACTACTCACGAGTCATTGGAGGGGCGATGATGTTGATGAAGAAGCCCTCCAACTCCAAAGTCCCCTCCGGAAGGGCACCGAGAAGGGTCTCCAGATGAGATCTCGCGGAAAAGGAAGCTTGCGGCGGCGGAAAAGTGTTTTCGTGGATGCCCTGGATTTTTCTGGATTTTTAGGGAATTTATAGGCCAAAGACCTAGGGCAGGGGAGCGCTAGGGGGGCCACAAGCTTGGTTGTCGCGACCTCCCCCTGGCCGCGGCAACAGGGCTTGTGGGCCCCTGTGGGACCACTTGCTTGGCCCTCAAGCCTCCTGATCTTCTTTCGTTCTGGAAAAATTCATTTCGGGGATTTTATTCCGTTTGGACTCCGTTCCAAAATCAGATCTGAAAAGAGTCAAAAACACAGAAAAAACAGGAACTGGCGCTTGGCACTGAGTTAATAAGTTAGTCCCAAAAAAGATATAAAAGGTAAACAAAACATCCAAAGTTGACAAGATAACAACGTGAAACCATAAAAAATTATAGATACGTTTGAGACGTATCAGACCCCGATCCTAAGTCATAAGAACCCAGCTTGTAACACAACACATCACTTTGCGGCCTCATGCACGATTATCTCCATGGCTGCCACCTTACCTAGGCCGGGACCGTTTGCGTCTTTTGGCTCACGTATGTGTATATGTTGCCAGCATTCAAACGACACAGAACCCGAGTCGACATGACTAGTTATAAACCCAAGTGGCACATCCATACAGGGACATGCATACATAACCAAGCAAAGCAGGTGCCAGTTAATAACATGTGTAGACGAGTCATAGAAAGCTATAGGGACTCCATTACACTGCGTGACATTTCCCCGAGGGGACACACATAACAACAAAGAAGGATACATGCCAATCAATCAATCTGTCGAGAGCAGTAGCAAGCTACCAAGACTTGGTGGAAGCACAAAGAAGCATTTCCCCATAAAGAGTACTACTAAAGGCACACAACTAGGTGTCGAATCCCACACATACAATGCATTTCAAAACATACACACAATATGCAGGATATGTGTAGATAGAACATGGCATTATAACATAACTCTATGACTCAAGCATTTATTAAAGACTCATAAGGGTTAACATAGTAACATATTACAAACAGGGGTCACATGACCCAACACTCGAGTCTTACAAGCATAAAGCGGAAGCATAACATGTCTGGGTACAGACATCTACTAGAAGTGGTTGGAGGAGCCTGAAAATCTACAACGACCCTACCAAAAGGAGTCAGACCTCTGTCTGGGATTCCCAAGCTATTCCAGTCAACATTGTACACATCGCTTAGATCCAATAATGAGACTAATGTCTTCTCTGCAAAAACATAAATTAAGCAAGCGTGAGTACAAAGGTACTCAACAAAACTTACATCAGAACTATCTACATATGCATCAGTGTCAATAAAGGGGTTGTGGAGTTTAGTGCAGCAAGCCAGCTTTGACTCTTGGCTAACCTGTACTACGGGCACGAACACTTTATTTGAGGTGGGGTAGTGCACATGAGTCCACATATTCACCAATCAATACACCACTATGGATCCAGTCTCGTCTCCCTACGAGAAGGCCATCCCTAGCACCCACACTTATCTTGCATGATTTAGAGTATCCATTTCAAGTTGTCTATGGAACACATAATGTTTCCAAGTAGTCAATATCTGAGGACGCGACTATTCGAATAGATTAATTCACCCTGCAGGGGTATACTTCTTCACACACGCTCTCAGCACTTAGCACCATGGGCACGACATGCATCTCAGCAACCTTCTAGCGGAAGCACTGGCGTGGGTGGTGGCCATGACCGTTAACCACACAAGACCCTAGTCCAGGTTTATCACCTATTCGAGAGTGAACCCACAAGGAAGTCCGGCTGAAGTTTCCTCAACGGCCTCAAACGATGTGCGCAGGGTTCCACAAGCCCACCATCCGGGTGCCACTTGGTACACCGTGCCACTGTGTATCTACCGCACTGAAGCCTACCCCATTGGGCAGAGCTAAACACATCCGCCAATGCTTTTCCTACAAACACCAGAAACTAGTTGCAACTCCTGGACAGAGATCTAGGCGATTAATAAGCCGAGAGGGTCAATTAAGTATCCCAATGGGTGGTAGTATCTTGTCTTGGAGAACATACACAAAACTCAAAGGACGGTCCCAATGAGACAACCCACCATGTACTCCTACATGGCCTCTCATTGCTACATTTACCAAATCGGGTTCACACACATAACTCTCACACATTACGACATAAACACAACCATTCCGATTCATTATCCACATGGATCAGACCTGACATGACTGTAAGCATAGCAGGCATAGTAAGTAAGCATGGATGAGTAGGCACATCAAGGCTAAGGAAGTTTCTACTCATACTAAGTGGCTTCGACTATTTACCGTGGCAAAAATAGGTCATGCAGAGGAATGGGTTCAACTACCAAAACATGTAGCTATTGAATCGTTGTTGTCCTAATGCAGTAAAAGAGAGAAGGAGTGAGAGAGTGGGTTTATATCGGTATGCTCAAGGGAGGGGGGGTTGCTTGCCTGATAGTTTTTAAGGTAGCAATGAGTCTTCATTGGTGTCAATGATCACAACATCACAACCATCATCTACCGAGGAGGAACAAAACCGACAAAACAAGAAAAGAACACATTCAATGCAATGCAGCAAACATGTTATATGATATGGCATGTTAAGGTACATAATTCACCTAACTCAATATTTGGTCATATTAATTGATGTGGAATTCAAATATATACTATATTCCAACTCCAAATGTTATTTCATATATTGTCCTAATCACAAAATGTCCTACTTAGTGATTCTAACTTCTTCAAACATGCATTAAAAAGGCATAAATAGATTCCTTGCATTTTTCTAATCATTTTCCGTATATAATTTATTTTCATCTGAGTTATAGATTAATTTCTATGATTTTTAGAAGTTTTAGGCATTTTTTGAAATTCATAAATTAGTTATTGCGTCACGAGGAGGTCACTGTGATGTCAGCGGTCAACTGGACTATCCGGGGTCAAACCTAACACCTGGGTCCCAGACGTTAGTGTCTCACAATTTAAGCAAGATTTAACTAATTTTAACCTACTGTTAATTAGTGAGGTGGGCCCTATGTGAGTATGAGTGGTGTTGATTAGCACGGTAATTAGGCTCTAAATTAATCCCTGGCCGGCCGGGCCCACATGGCGGTGGCTCAGGCCGGCGAGGTCGACACGGACGACCAAACAACATGGCGGGGTCCATCGGTTTTGGCCCATACGCGATCATTAGACGAGCTGGAACTACCAGCGAGTAGCTCGCACTCGCCCGCATCCATAGGAGGTGATAGGAGGTTGGGAGGTGGCTACACACGACGGCCTAGACGACCTTAGCGGTGGTCGGAGCTTGGTCTCGAAGCGTACGACGCTACGGAGCAGGGCATGTCGAGCTTCTAAGGGCGTTCGGCTGCCGGGACCACTAGGAGTCCAACCCCGTGCTCGGACACAAGCTCCTTGGGATCAGGCCATGCCAGCAACATGCCATGATGACCGGAACTCGGCACGACGGGGAAGCTAGCTAGGCTACAAAGAACCAGAGGGGGAGGGGGATACGGGGCAACAACTCATCGAGGACTAGCACATGCAACGACGAGGTCGGGGATGCACTCGCTGACGCGAATCGAGCGTGACTGTCGTTGGAGCCCGAGGTTGAAGGCGACAAAAACGGCGGCGAATCATCCCATCTAGCGTTGTCGGATTTTGGGCTCCATAAAACCCTTAAGATTCGAACTCAGGGGAGTGTACGAAGATCTCTCGCGGCCTTGCCTTCCCTAGCCCTCTACTCGATGGGCATGGCAAAGAGCTCACACGATGGTGAGGAACAAAACGAACACAAGAGTCTACCCAGGTTCGGGCCGCTGCGAAGCATAAAACCCTACTCTTGCTTTGGTGGATTGCCTCTCGTGGAGGTAGGTGGATGAACTAGTACAGTGCTTCGGGAGTCTCCGGAGGCCTTAGGATGTGCCTCCGGCTCCGAGCGGCTTGGTGGTTTATCACAGGTGGAAGTGAGCTAATAAATGGGTCGGGGTCCACCTCTACGAAGTAGCCTGTCCTCTATATAAAGCCGTGGCCCGGGTCCTCATCCCTTATTGGAATGGCAGGAAGGCAACCCACATCGGCCAATTTTGAAGGGGGACAGGGGAACATGCTCCTCCTGCCCAAAGATGGTCTTCGCGTGCAAAGTAACTATCGGCGCCGCAGGGGCGGGCTCAGCGAGGACGTTCGTCCTCTAGGCGGGCGGTGGTGGCCTTGTTGGACTAGAATGGAAACCTTTGGAAGATGCCTTGGGAACCCGCGTACGTCCTTGCCCCCTTTGCACCAAAGGGGAAACTGCATCGCGCTGCTGTCCACTTCGCGCCTGTCTCTCCAGCGTCGTCCTTGACTCCTGAGGCCGGGTCTTGTATCGGAATCTCCGGCGATCCAAAGGGGTCCTAAGGGGGCCCCTGTTGGTCTTGGTGCTACTCCTCCTCGCGAGGCTCGGGCCCTCGCGAGGGCCTTGCCCTGAGTGGCGCCGTGCCCGATTGTGAAGTGGGCCAGCCTTGGGCTGCAGGGAGGCAGGTCCGGGTACCTGCTACTTCTCAAACAACAGCGCCAGAAATTGACACGTTGATGGAGACGTGCTTGCGTTGGTTTTTCCCTTGAAGAGGAAAGGGTGATGCAGCAAAGGAGCAGTAAGTATTTCCCTCAGTTTGAGAACCAAGGTATCGATCCAGTAGGAGAGTCTCGTCAAGTCCAGAGTACATGCGTAAACACAAACGAGCTTGCACCCAATGCTTCAAAGGGGTTGTCAATTCCTTCAAGATTGTTTGCAAAGTGAGATCTGAAGGCACAAAGTGCAACGAAGTAAAAAGTGTAAGGCTGAAAATATGGTGTGGAGTAGACACGAGGGGCCATAGTGTTCACTAGAGGCTTCTCTCAAAATAGCAAATATCACTGTGGGTGGACAAATTACTGTCGAGCAATTGATAGAACCGCGCAAAGTCATGACGATATCTAAGGCAATGATCATACATATAGGCATCACGTCCGAGACAAGTAGACTGATACTTTCTGCATCTACTACTATTACTCCACACATCGACCGCTATCCAGCATGCATCTAGTGTATTGAGTTCATGACGAACAGAGTAATGCTTTAAGCAAGATGACATGATGTAGAGGGATAAACTCAAACCAATGATGAAAACCCCATCTTTTTACCCTTGATGGTAACAACACGATGCGTGCCTCGCTACCCCTTCTGTCACTGGGTGAGGTCACCGCACGGTATGAACCCAAAACCAAGCACTTCTCCCATTGCAAGAATCATAGATCTAGTTGGCCAAACAAAACCCACAACTCGAAGAGAATTACAAGGATATGAAATCATGCATAAGAGAGATCAGAAGAAACTCAAATAAGATTCATAGATAATATGATCATAAATCCACAATTCATCGGATCTCGACAAACACACCGCAAAAGAAGATTACATCGGATAGATATCCATGAAGATCATGGAGAACTTTGTATTGAAGATCCAAGAGAGAGAAGAAGCCATCTAGTTACTAGCTATAGACCCATAGGTCTATGGTGAACTACTCACGCATCATCAGAGAGGTCATGGTGTTGATGAAGAAGCCCACCGTATCTGAATCCCCCTCCGGCAGGGCACCAGAACGTGCCCCAGATGGGATCTTGCAGAGACAGAAGCTTGCGGCGGCGGAAAAGTACTTTCGATGATCTCCTGATTTTGTGAGGAATTTTTGGGGATATATAGGCGCAAAACCTAGGGCAAAGGAGATCCAGGGGGCCCACAAGCCTGTGGGCAGCGGCCTCCCCCCTGGCCGCAGGGTGGGGGCTTGTGGGGCCCGTGGGGACCCCCTGCCTTGGCTCTCAAGTCTCCTGATCTTCTTCTGTTACAAAAAAAATCTTTTCGGGGATTTTATTCCGTTTGGACTCTGTTTCAAATTCTCCTGTGAACGGGGTCAAAAACATGGAAAAAACAGGAACTGGCACCTGGCACTGAGTTAATAAGTTAGTCCCAGAAAATATATAAAAGGCATACAAAACATCCAAAGTTTGACAAGATAATAGCATGAAACCATCAAAAATTATAGATACGTTGGAGACGTATCAGTACCCGTGTTCCCAGAATGCCGACAGTAGTTCCCGGGCCCGAAGCGTGCTCGGGTTGGCTTCTAGGCGAAGCCTTGGGAGCAGCCTGGAGTGCTGCAGGCCCAAAATGCCTGCGGGCCAGGCTGCACACGCGGCGAACAGCCAGACGGCGATGCCCCGTTTCTCGAGGTGGCCGAAATGCTTTGACCCAAGACGGCGCGATGCCCGAGTGCAGCGTCGGCCATCATTACCTTTGATTGAATGGCGCTGATGCCCCCAGCCCACGCCTGACGGCTTCATGGATGTGACCCTTCGGTTGATAGGTGAGGCGACGTGGGCGGCAGCGTGCTGACGGAAGCACCTCGCACGCTTCCCATGATGCTTGATGGCCGCGACCTGCCTATATATCCGCCCTGCCTCGACAGGGGGGAGGCACTACATTCTTGATTCTTCTGTCCCCCATTTGCTTCTCCAAGAGAAAAACCCTCTTTCCCTCTCATATCCTTGTCTTCCATGGCGTCCTCGGGGGGTGATGCCGACAGGGGGAAGCGCGCGGTCCCACCAGCATCTCCGTCCGCCCTTGGGGGCAGCGGCGGGGGGGGGGGGGGGCTCGGAGTCATAGCGGGGTCGTCTTTGTTGGGCCCTCACCAGCGAGTAAGTCCCTTGTCGTCCTTCCTTTCTTTAGTCAACCTGTCAGCTGCCTTGTGCGTGATCCTTCCTTCTTCTCCAAAGCGCCCACAACCAAGAAGCTCTGGCTCGGCGAGCTTCAGGAGGAGGCGGAGGGGCTGCGGGCCCAGCTGGCGAGCACCATGGACGGCCTCCAGGCTGCCCTCTGAGGCTAGGCGGAGGCCAAAGCGGAGCTGGCGTCCCTGCAGACCCAGATCCAGGAGGCGGCCGACGCCGTCCAGGCCACCCGGGACAAGGCGTCGTGCGCCAAGATGATGGAGTCCCAACGCGCCAAGATGTTTTGGGGTATCGCCCGCCGGGAGGCCGATGCAACGCGCCGGTTCATACGAGACGCCCCCGCGTTACCGACAGTGAGTGGTGACGGGGGCTACCTTGACTTCTTCTAGAGGGTGGTGGAGCCGCTGGAGACCGGCGTCGCCCGCGTGGAGGAAGATAGCGCGTCCGACGCGTGCGAGCTCCTGAGGCTCGCTCTGACGTTTGTCTTCTCCAACGTCCGCCACCTCACCCGGGAGCTCGACCTCCAACGCGTCAGCGAGCCGGTGCCTACCGAGCTCCGACGCTCCCTTCGGTACGAGGTGCACCCGCAAGTGGCGGTCTTGGTGGAGCGGTACGTCGAGGTGTCCGTCTCCAGCGAGGAGGAGGATTCTAACGCCGAGCGAGTCGACGCCAAGGGTAGCATCGGCGGTTCCTCCCCTAGTCGTCTTCTAGCTCCGGATTCCCCGTGCGTGTAATATTTTGACAAGAACCTTGCCCTGTGGGGCGTTAAATTTTGTGCGTTACCTGTTTCCTTCCTTTAGTCCTTGGGTCGCTGCTTGTTTATCTTGTCATTGTTGTGGCGCAGTTCCCTCACGCGGGTTTCGGCGCCGAGCCCTCAAGGGCCGGGTAGCCATGGCCGTCAGGGCCCTCAGGAGGCCCCTTCCTCCCGAGGGTCCGCTCGCATCATCGTGTGGCTAGTTAATGGCCCTTTTGCTGGTTGCGGCTTAATCCTCGGGTCTTGCATTGTTTTGTTAGTGCGCATGTCTCTTAAATAGCCCCCGGTTTGTCATGAGGCCAAGTAGCCCGCGCCTGGGTCAGTGATGTACTTAGCTTGTTGGGTAGCGACATCCCCTTCCGTAGTTCCTCCCGAGATGTTCCTTTGGTCATCGCCCCTGGAGGCCCTGTGGCCTCTCGAGACTCCTTGTGGTGATACTGCGCTGCGATCGTAGCCCCCAAGCCGGGGCTGACCGCGGTAAACGTTTGCCCCTGAGGCGGAAAGTCCTCGCCATCCTACTCCTTGGCGCCTAGGGGCGGTGTAGAGCATTAAGCTCCTCAGGAAATATCAACTAGAAAAGAAAGAGTTTAGACCGACAAGGTGACAGAACACAATGAAAAGTTCCCACCCCTTTTGATTTTTAAATAGAAGTTTCGAAATTGTCAAATTTTGGTTCAATAAAAGGCAACTTGAACACCAGGAATAAGCAAGCAAACGCCGCGTCCGGCACTTCGGCTAGTCTCCGCCTTCCCCCAGTGCAGAGCATAGGGCATCCACTAAGTGTGGAAGGGACCCCTCCGTGTCATCGGGGGGGGGGGGGGGCTCAGTCGTGTACAACTTTGGTTTGTTATTCCGTGAGGGTGTCATGGTCTTCCCCCCAGCGCTGAGCGTAGGGTTTCCACTAGGCGTGGGATGGCCCCTTCCACGTCCTCGGGGGGCCCTGGGCTTATACAGCCTCGACTCGTTATTACGTGAGAGTGTCACGGTCTTCCCCCCAACGCTGAGCATAGGGCTTCCACTAGGCATGGGATGGACCCCTTCCGCATCCCCGGGGGCCCTAGGCGTTAGCCTTGACTCGTTATTATCTGAGAGTGTCACAGATTGACGTAGGTTCCGGAAGGATTGAAGGGTGACTGCGAGGGCGCTCCAGCCTCGCGACATTTCTTCCTCGGGGGCGGTTGGTTCCTTCTTCTGAGGCTGGTTGGGGGCTTCCTATCACACCATGTCTGTAGGTCCTGGTCCCACGCATTTCCCGATCGCCGTTGCATGCACAGAATGAGCAGACGCGGCTACATGGTGACGTCTAATACGCAACCTTCTTCTTGTAGATGTTGTTGGGCCTCCAAGTGCAGAGGTTTGTGGGACAGTAGCAATTTTCCCTCAAGTGGGTGACCTAAGGTTTATCAATCCGCGGGAGGCGTAGGATGAAGATGGTCTCTCTCAAGCAACCCTGCAACCAAATAACAAAGAGTCTCTTGTGTCCCCAACACACCCAATACAATGGTAAGTTGTATAGGTGCACTAGTTCGGCGAAGAGATGGTGATACAAGTGCAATAAGGATGGTAGATATAGGTTTTTGTAATCTGAAATTACAAAATCAGCAAGGTAACTAGTAACAAAAGTGAGCACGAACGGTATTGCAATGCGTGGAAACAAGGTCTAGGGTTCATACTTTCACTAGTGAAGTTCTCTCAACAATAATAACATAATTGGATCAGATAACTAGCCCTCGACATGCAACAAAGATTCACTCCAAAGTCACTAATAGCGGAGAACAAACAAAGAGATTATTGTCGGGTATGAAACCACCACAACATTATTCTTTCTGATCGATCTATTCAAGAGTCCGTAGTAAAAAACCACGAAGCTATTCTTTCCGTTCGATCCATCATAGAGTTCGTACTAGAATAACACCTTAAGATACATATCAACGAAGACCCTAATGTCACCTAGATACTCCATTGTCACCTCAAGTATCCGTGTGCATGATTATACGACATGCATCACACAATCTTAGAATCATCTATTCAACCAACACATAGAACTTCAAAGAGTGCCCCAAAGTTTCTATCAGAGAGTCAAAACGTGTGCCAACCCATATGCATAGGTTCCCAATGTCACGAAACCCGCAAGTTGATCACCAAAACATACATCAAGTACTCACATGAATATCCAAACGTGTGCCAACCCATATGCATAGGTTCCCAATGTCACGAACCCACAACAGATAGACACGTGAAAGACATACATCAAGTGTTCTCAAAGATTCAATCCGATAAGATAACTCCAAAGGGGAAACTCAATTCATTACAAGAAGGGAGAGGGGGAAGAACATCATAAGATCCAACTATAGTAGCAAAGCCCGCGGTACATCGAGATCAAGACATCTCAAGAACATGAGAGAGAGATCAAACACATAGCTACTGGTGCATACCCTCAGCCCCAAGGGAGAACTACTCCATCCTTGTCATGGAGATCACCGGGATGATGAAGATGGCCACCGGATATGGATTCCCCCTCCGGTAGGGTGCCGGAACGGGCTCGAGATTGGTTTTTGGTGGCCATAGAGGCTTGCGGCGGCGGAACTCCCGATCTAGGTTTCTTTCTGGAGGTTTCTGGATTTATAGCACCATATGGCGGTGGAGTTGCGTCAAGTGGGCCCCTGAGGAGCCCACAAGCTTGGTAGGTGCCGCCTGGGGGGTGGCCGCGCCTACAGGGCTTGTGGCTTCCTCGGGACCCCTCTCCGGTATCTTTTTCTTTCGGTATTTTTGATATTTTCCATAAAAAATCATCGCGAAAGAATTATTCAGTTTGGACTCCGCCTGAAAAAGGGTCAAAAACACGGAAAGAACAGGAACTGGCACTTCGCACTGAATTTATAGGTTAGTCTCAAAAAAGATATAAAAGGCATATAAAACATCCAAAGTTTGACAAGATAACAACATGAAACCATAAAAAATTATAGATACGTTGGACACGTATCAAGCATCCCCAAGCTTAACTCCTGGTCGTCCTCGAGTAGGGAAGTGATAAAGAATGTCCTTTGTAACTCCCCTTATGTGACATGAATGTTCAGATCCGTTAGATTCAAAACAATAGTTTGCTATTGATGTGGAGAAATTAATACTTCAAGCAAACTAGCAAGGTAATCATGAACTTTAAAAATAACAAGGCCAAAAGAAAGTTATCCCTACAAAATCATATAGTCTGGCTATTCTCTATCATCCTTGCACAAAGAATTTAAATCATGCACAACCTCAGTATTGGCCAAGTAATTGTTTTCACACCTTTACTTTCTCAAACTTTTTCAACTCTCACGCAATACATGAGCGTGAGCCATGGTTATAGCACTATAGGTGAAATGGAGTGGTGGAGGTTGTGAGAAAAAAGGAGAAGATGGTCACATTGACTAGGCATATCAATGAGTTATGGAGATGCTTATCAATAGATATCAATGTGAATGAGTAGGGATTGCCATGCAAGAGATGCTCTAGAGCTATGAGTATGTGAAAGCTCTTAAGAAAAACTAGTGGGTGTGCATCCAACTTGCTTGCTCACGAAGACCTAGGGCAATTTTGAGGAAGCCCATCATAGGAATATACAAGCCAAGTTATATAATGAAAATTTCCCACTAGCTATATGGTGGTGACAAAACGAGAGACTCTCAATCATGAAGATCATGGTGCTTAATATGAAGCACAAGTGTGGAAAGGAGATAGTAGCATTTCCCTTCTCTCTTTTTCTCTCATTTTTTGGTGGGCTCTTTGGCCTCTTTTTATTTATTTATTTATTTATTTTGGTGGGCATCTTTGGCCTCCTTTTTTTTCACATGGGACAATGCTCCATCAGTGATGATCATCACACTGACAACTAAAAACTTAGAGCAATGATGACTCTATATGAAATGCCTTCGGTAGTGTACCGTGACAATGATCTAGCATGGCATAGACATCAATGGAAACATCATGCTAGCTATCTTATGATCATGCAATGGCAATGTAGAAGTGGTGGCACATGTCATGGTGGTAGTTGCATGGAAATATATCTCGCAATGGCTTTGAAAATGCCATAGTAGGTAGGTATGGTGGCTGTTTTGAGGGAGGCTATATGGTAGGTTTATGCACCGGCGAAAGTTGCACGGTACTAAAGAAGATAGTGATGGTTGAAGGTGAAAGTGCATCTAAACCATGGACTCAACATTAGTCAAGAAGAACTCATATACTTGTTGCAAAAGTTTTAGTAGTAATCGAAACAAAGCATTCAATGCATACTCCTAGTGGAAGGGTTGGTAGGTATAAACCATCGCGCGATCCCGACCACTACACAAAGGATGACAATCAATAAACTAATCATGCTCAAACTTCATCACATAGAAGTTCACCAGACATGCATGCTACGGGAATCACTAACTTCAACACAAGTATCTCTAGATTCACAACACCATACTAACATAGCTTAAATATTACCACAACCACATCTCAAAACTAATTGAGAGGAATCGAGCTTCTCTTTCTACTCAATGCACATGAAGATGGAAGTTTTCGTATCCCTTTGGATAACTACCACTTTTGGGACTACTTTCATAGCATAAGCCAACTACCAACCACGCACCGCTGTGCTCTAAAAGATATAAGTGAAGGACATAGAGCAAAATCAACTAGCTCAATAGATATAAGTGAAACATATGTGAGCTGAATTGCCTAACTCAAAGGATATATGTGAAGCTCGACAAAATCACGGTGAGTACATGTCTCTCTCTCTAGGTGTGCAGCAAGGAATATTGTGACACAACAAAAAGAAAATATTCCTACGATACAATACGCTCCAAGCAAAACACATATCATGTGGTGAATAAAAATATAGCTCCAAGTAACATTACCGATGGATTGAAGACGAAAGAGGGGATGCCTTCCCGGGGCATCCCCAAGCTTAGGCTTTTTCGGCATCCTTGAATCAACTTGGGGTGCCTTGGGCATCCCCAAGCTTGAGATCTTGCCACTCTTTATCTCTTTGTCCATAAGAACTTCACCCAGAACTTGAAAACTTCACAACACAAAACTTAAACAGAAACTCGTGATATCATTAGTATAAGAAAGCAAATCACCACTTCCTTAGGTACTGTAGAAAAACTAAATTCTACTTATGTTGGTGTTGGTTTGCTGTATTTTCACTTCTCCATGGCTAGTACCCTCCAAAACTATCCATAGTTTCATCAAAATAAGCAACCAACTCAACAAAAACAGAGTGTGTTAACAGCAGACCAGTCTGTAGCAATCTGTATACTTTGTATACTTATGGTACTTCAAAAAATTTGAAACATTACGAATGTCTGAAGAAATTGCATAGAAATAAGAAGCAAAAAGAATCAACTCAAAAGCTCTTACAGAAAAAAATGAACATTCTTTTCGTGAGCAGAAAGTTTCTGTCTTTTTCGAACATGATCAAACAATCATCACCAAGACTAATGATAACGGTTTTGCTTGGCACAAACACAAAAATAAAAACAAAAGACACAATCATAACATAATTATGATGGTGTGGAGAAAACAAAACAGGAAGAAAAAAGCGAAGACAAATTTATTCATTAGGTTGCCTCCCAAGAAGCGCTATCGTTTAACGCCCTTAGCTAGGCATTAATTTCAATGATGCTCACATAAAAGGTAAGGATTGAAACACAACGAGAGCATCATGGAGCAAATGGCTAGCACATTTAAGTCTAACCCACTTCCTATGCATAGGGATTTTGTGATCAAACAACTTGTTGGAGCAAGAATCAACAAGCATAGGAAGGCCAAACAAGCATATCTTCAAAAATTTCAACACATGAAGAGGAAGCTTGATACTATTGCAATAAGTAGAAGCATATGATCCTCTCTCATAGTAATTTTCAGTAGCATCATGAATGAATTCAAAAATATAACCAGCACCTAAGGCTTTATTTTCATGATCTACAAGCGTAGAAATTTTACTACTCTCCACATAAGGAAATCTATTCTCAAGAATAGTAGTGGGAGTATCGTAAAAGACTTGAGCACTACAAATTATGTCCACAATGAAAAAGCAAGGTTTAGCAAAAGGGTTCTCGAGAGTATGACAAGTTTTATCACCCCTCTTCTTTAAAGCATAAGTATCCTCACAATAATTATCATAGATAGGGGGCACGCTTTCATCAAAATGATTTTGATCATTCAAAGTGGAAGAACTCAAAAGATCATCTTCATCAAATATAGCATCCCCAAGCTTGTGGCTTTGCATATCATTAGCATCATGGGTATTCAAAGAATTCATGCTAAGGACATTGCAATCATGCTCATCGTTCACATATTCTATGCCAAGCATTCTATGTAATTCTTCTTTCAGCACTTGAGCACAATTTTCCTTCCCATCATGCACACGAAAGACATTGAAAAGATGGAGCATATGAGGCATCCTAATTTCCATTTTTTGTACTTTTCTAGTGAAAGAACAAGAAACAAAAAGATTCGAGTGCAAGATCTAAAGATATACCTTCAAGCGCTAACCTCCCCGGCAACGGAGCCAGAAAAGAGCTTGATGTGTACTACGCAACATTCTCCTTGTAGACGTTGTTGGGCCTCCAAGTGCAGAGGTTTGTAGGACAGTAGCAATTTTCCCTCAAGTGGGTGACCTAAGGTTTATCAATCCGTGGGAGGCGTAGGATGAAGATGGTCTCTCTCAATCAACCCTGCAACCAAATAACAAAGAGTCTCTTGTGTCCCCAACACACCCAATACAATGGTAAATTGTATAGGTGCACTAGTTCGGCGAAGAGATGGTGATACAAGTGCAATATGGATGGTAGTTATAGGTTTTTGTAATCTGAAATTACAAAAACAGCAAGGTAACAAATGGTAAAAGTGAGCATGAACGGTATTGCAATGTGTGGAAACAAGGCCTAGGCTTCATACTTTCACTAATGAAGTTCCCTCAACCATGATAACATAATTGGATCATATAAATAGCCCTCAACATGCAACAAAGAGTCACTCCAAAGTCACTAATAGCGGGGAACAAACGAAGAGATTATTGTTGGGTACGAAACCACCACAAAGTTATTCTTTCTGATCGATCTATTCAAGAGTCCGTAGTAAAATAACACGAAGCTATTCTTTCCGTTCGATCCATCATAGAGTTCGTACTAGAATAACACCTTAAAATCCATATCAACCAAGACCCTAATGTCACCTAGATACTCCATTCTCACCTCAACTATCCGTGGGCATGATTATACGATATGCATCACATAATCTCAGAATCATCTATTCAACAACCACATAAAACTTCAGAGAGTTCCCCAAAGTTTCTACCAGAGAGTCAAAACGTGTGCCAACCCCTATGCATAGGTTCCTAATGTCACGAACCCGCAAGTTGATCACCAAAACATACATCGAGTACTCACATGAATTGACGTGTGCCAACCCATATGCATAGGTTCCCAATTGTCACAAAGCCGCAAGTTGATCACAGCAGATAGACACGTGCAAGACATACATCAAGTGTTCTCAAAGACTCAATCCGATAAGATAACTCCAAAGGGGAAACTCAATTCATTACAAGAGGGAGAGGGGGAAGAAAATCATAAGATCCAACTATAGTAGCAAAGCCCATGGTACATCGAGATCAAGACATCTCAAGAACACGAGAGAGAGAGAGAGATCAAACACATAGCTACTGGTACATACCCTCAGTCACGAGGGTGAACTACTCCCTGCTCGTCATGGAGATCGCCGGGATGATGAAGATGGCCACTAGAGATGGATTCCCCCTCCGGCAGGGTGCCGGAACATGCTCCAGATTGGTTTTTGGTGGCTACAGAGGATTGCGGCGGCGGAACTCCCGATCTAGGTTTCTTTTTGGGGGTTTCTGAATTTATAGGAATTTATGGCGGTGGAATTACGTCGGTTGGGCCCACGAGGAGATCACAAGCCTGGTAGGCGATGCCTAGGGGGGTGGTGGCGGCCTCAGGGCTTGTGACTCCCTCGTGGCTCTTCTGGCCTTCTTACAAAGCTTCGGGGGTCTCTTTTGGTCCAAAAAATCATGGTAAAGTTTCATTCCATTTGGACTTCGTCTAAAAAAGGGTAAAAAACACGAAAAAACAGAAACTGGCACTTGGCACTGAGTTAATAGGTTAGTCCCAAAAAAGATATAAAATAGCATATTCATGCATATAAAACATCCAAAGTTGACAAGATAATAGCATGGAACCATAAAAAATTATAGATACGTTGGAGACGTATCAAGCATCCCCAAGCTTAACTCCTGCTCGTCCTCGAGTAGGGAAGTGATAAAGAATGAATTTCTGATGTTGCATGCTACCTAGCATAGTTGTCCTTTGTAACTTCTCTCACGTGACATGAATGTTCAGATCCGTAAGATTCAAAACAATAGTCTGCTATTGATGTGGAGACAATAATACTTCCAGCAAACTAGCAAGGTAATCATGAACTTTCAAAATAACAAGGCCAAAAAGAAAGTTATCCCTACAAAATCATATAGTCTGGCTATGCTCTATCATCCTTGCACAACGAATTTAAATCATGCACAACCTCGGTATTGGCCAAGTAATTGTTTTCACACCTTTACTTTCTCAAAAATTTTCAACTCTCACGCAATACATGAGCGTGAGCCATGGTTTTAGCACTATAAGTGGAATGGAGTGTAGTGGAGGTTGCAAGGCAAACAAGGAGAAGATGGTCACATTGACTAGGCATATCAATGAGCTATGGAGATGCTCATCAATAGATATCAATGTGAATGAGTAGGGATTGTCATACAAATGATGCACTAGAGATAGGAGTATGTGAAAGCTCTGAAAGAAAACTAGTGGGTGTGCATCCAACTTGCTTGCTCACGAAGACCTAAGGCAATTTTGAGGAAGCCCATCATTGGAATATACAAGGCAAGTTATATAATGAAAATTTACCACTAGCTATATGGTGGTGACAAAACGAGAGACTCTCAACCATGAAGATCATGGTGCTTAATATGAAGCACAAGTGTGGAAAGGAGATAGTAGCATTATCCCTTCTCTCTTTTTCTCTCATTTTTTGGTGGGCTCTTTGGCCTCTTTTTATTTATTTATTTTATATTTTGGTGGGCATCTTTGGCCTCTTTTTGTAAATGGGCTTCTCTGGCCTCTTTTATTTCCTCACATGGGACAATGCTCCATCAACGATGATCATCACACTTACAACTCAAAACTTAGAGCAATGATGACTCTATATGAAACAAAAAATCATCACCAAGACTAATCATAACGGTTTTGCTTGGCACAAACACAAAAAGAAACACAAAAGACACAATCATAATAGAATTATGATGGTGTGGAGAAAACAAAACAGGAAGCAAAAAGCAAAGAAAAATTTATTCATTGGGTTGCCACCCAACAAGCGCTAACGTTTAATGCCCTTAGCTAGGCATTAATTCCAATGATGCTCACATAAAAGGTAAGGATTGAAACACAACGAGAGCATCATGGAGCAAATGGCTAGCACATTTAAGTCTAACCCACTTCCTATGCATAGGGATTTTGTGATGAAACAACTTGTTGGAGCAAGAATCAACAAGCATAGGAAGGCAAAACAAGCATAGCTTCAAAAATTTCAACACATGGAGAGGAAGCTTGATACTATTGCAATAAGTAGAAGCATATGATCCTCTCTCATAGTAATTTTCAGTAGCATCACGAATGAATTCAACAATATAACCAGCACATAAGGCTTTCTTTTCATGATCTACAAGCATAGAAATTTTACTACTGTCCACATAAGGAAATCTATTCCCAAGAATAGTAGTGGGAGTATCGTAAAAGACTTCAGCACTACAAATTGTGTCCACAATGAAAAAGCCAGGTTTAGCGAAAGGGTTCTCGAGAGTATGACAAGTTTTATCATCCCTCTTGTTTAAATCATAAGTATCCTCACAATAATCATCATAGATAGGGGTCACGCTTTCATCAAAATGATTTTGATCATTCAAAGTGGAAGAACTAAAAAGATCATCTTCATCAAATATAGCATCCCCAAGCTTGTGGCTTTGCATATCATTAGCATCATGGGTATTCAAATAATTCATGCTAAGGACATTGCAATCATGCTCATCGTTCACATATTCTATGCCAAGCATTCTATGTAATTCTTCTTTCAGCACTTGAGCACAATTTTCCTTCCCATCATGCTCACGAAAGACATTGAAAAGATGGAGCATATGAGGCATCCTCAATTCCATTTTTTGTAGTTTTCTAGCGAAAGAACAAGAAAATATCGAGTACTCACATGAATCCACGTGTGCCAACCCATATGCATAGGTTCCCAATTATCACAAAGCCGCAAGTTGATCACAGCAGATAGACACGTGCAAGACATACATCAAGTGTTCTCAAAGACTCAATCCGATAAGATAACTCCAAAGGGGAAACTCAATTCATTACAAGAGGGAGAGGGGGGAGAACATCATAAGATCCAACTATAGTAGCAAAGCCCATGGTACATCAAGATCAAGACATCTCAAGAACACGAGAGAGAGAGATCAAACACATAGCTACTGGTACATACCCTGAGCCCCGAGGGAGAACTACTCCCTCCTCGTTATGGAGATCGCCGGGATGATGAAGATGGCCACCGGAGATGGATTCCCCCTCCGACAAGGTGCCAGAACGGGCTCCAGATTGGTTTTTGGTGGCTACACAGGCTTGCGGCGGCGGAACTCCGATCTAGGTTTCTTTTTGGGGGTTTCTGAATTTATAGGAATTTCTGGCGGTGGAATTTATGGCTCTTCTAGCCTTCTTCCAAAGCTTCGGGGGTCTCTTTTGGTCCAAAAAAAATCATCGTAAAGTTTCATTCCACTTGGACTCTGTGTGAAAAAGGGTCAAAAACACGGAAAAAACAGAAACTCGCACTTGGCACTGAGTTAATAGGTTAGTCCCAAAAAAGATATAAAATAGCATATTCATGCATATAAAACATCCAAAGTTGACAAGACAATAGCATGGAACCATAAAAAATTATAGATACGTTGGAGACGTATCACGCACCAGCCCACTCTGGGGATGGTTCCCATCCACTTTTGGCCCATATACACCTTCGGTGCTGGTGGCCCTTCCCGATGGACCATCGGAACCCTTTCGCTGGTCCCGATGCATTACCGGCAATCTCCGAAACACTTCCTCGATTAAAACTCCACTTCCTATATATGAATCTTTACCTCCGGACCATTCCGGAACTCCTCGTGACGTCCGAGATCTCATCCGGGACTCCAAACAACCTTCGGTAAACACATATACCATTCCCATAACAAGCCTAGCATCATCGAACCTTAAGTGTGTAGACCCTACGGGTTCGGGAATCATGCAGACATGACCGAGACACCTCTCTGGTCAATAACAAACAACGGGGACTGGATATCCATGTTCTCTCCCACATGTTCCACGGTGATCTCATTGGATGAACCACGATGACAAGGATTCAGTCAATCCTGTATACAATTCCCTTTGTCTACCGGTATATAACTTGCCCGAGATTTGATCGTCGGTATCCCCATACCATGTTCAATCTCGTTACCGACAAGTCTATTTACTCGTTCTGTAACACATGATCCTGTGACTAACTCCTTAGTCAGACTGAGCTCAATAGGATGATGTACTACCGAGTGGGCCCAGAGATACCTCTCTGTCATAGGAGTGACAAATCCGAGTCTCGATTCGTGCCAACCCAACAGACACTTTCAGAGATACCTGTAGTACACCTTTATAGCCACCCTTTTACGTTGTGACGTTTGATGCACCCAAAGCATTCCTACGGTATCCGGGAGTTGCACAATCTCATGATCTAAGGAAATGATACTTGACATTAAAAAAGCTTTAGCAGACGAACTACACGATCTTGTGCTACGCTTAGGATTGGGTCTTGTCCATCACATCATTCTCCTAATGATGTGATCTCGTTATCAATGACATCCAACGTCCATGATCAGGAAACCATGATCATCTATTGATCAACGAGTTAGCCAACTAGAGGCTCACTAGGGACACATTGTGATGTACATATTCACACATGTATTACTGTTTCCGGTTAATACAATTATAGAATGAATAATAGACAATTATCATGAACAAGGAAATATAATAATGACCACTTTATTATTTCCTCTAGGGCATATTTCCAACAGTCTCCCACTTGCACTAGAGTCAATAATCTGGTTACATTGTGATGAAACGAACACCCATAGCATTCTGGTGTTGATCTTGTTCCGCTCGTGGAAGAGATTTAGTCAACGGATCTGGGACATTCAGATTTGTATGTACTTTACAAATATCTATATCTCCTTCCTGAATGTAATCACGAATGGATTTGAAGAGGCGCTTGATGTGCTTGGTCTTCCTGTGAAACCTGGGCTCCTTGGCTATGGCAATAGCACCATTGTTGTCATAGAAGAGTGTCATCGGGCCCGACGCACTGGGAATTAGTCCTAGGTCGGTGATGAAGTCCTTCATACAGATCCTTTCCTGCACTGCTTCCGAAGCAGCTATATACTCCGCTTCACATGTAGATGCCGCCACGGCGCCTTGCTTGGAACTGCACGAGCTGACTGCCCCACCATTCAAAATGTACATGTATCCGGTTTGTGACTTGGAATCATCCGAATCTGTGTCGAAACTAGCATCGGCATAACCCTTTACGACGAGCTCTTCGGCACCTCCATAAACGAGCAACATATCTTTAGTCCTTTTCAGGTACTTAAGGATATTCTTGACCGCTGTCCAGTGTTCCATAACAGATCACTTTGGTACCTCCCTACCAAACTTATGTCAAGGTTCACATCAGGTATGGTACACAGCATGGCATACATAACAGAGCTTACGGCTGAAGCGTACGGGATGGTACTCATCTTCTCTCTATCTTCTGACGTGGTCGGGCATTGAGTCTTACTCAATCTCATATCTTGCAATACAGGAAAGAACCCCTTCTTTGTCTTATCCATATTGAACTTCTTCAATATCTTGTCAAGGTATGTGCTTTGTGAAAGACCTATGAGGCGTCTCGATCTATCTCTATAGATCTTGATGCCTAATATGTAAGCAGCTTCTCCAAGGTCCTTGATTGAAAAACACATGTTCAAGTAGGCCTTCACGCCCTCAAATATTTCTATGTCATTTCCCATCAACAATATGTCATCCACATATAATATGAGAAATGCTACAGAGCTCCCACTCACTTTGTTGTAAATACAGGCTTCTCCATAAGTCTGTATAAACCCAAACGCTTTAATCACCTCATTAAAGCGAATGTTCCAACTCCGAGATGCTTGCACCAGCCCATAGATGGAGCGCTGGAGCTTGCATACCTTGTCAGCACTCTTAGGATCGACAACACCTTCCGGTTGCATCATATACAACTCTTCCTCAAGGAAACCATTAAGAAATATCGTTTTGACGTCCATTTGCCAAATTTCAAAATCATAAAATGCGGCAATTGCTAACATGATTCGGACAGACTTCAACATCGCTACAGGTGAGAAAGTCTCATCGTACTCAATTTCTTGAACTTGTCGAAAGCCCTTAGCGACAAGTCGAGCCTTATAGACGGTCACATTACCGTTAGCGTCAGTCTTCTTCTTAAAGATCCATTTATTTTCTATTGCATGCCAATCACCGGGCAAGTCCACCAAAGTCCATACTTTGTTCCCATACATGGATCCTATCTCAGATTTCATGGCCTCAAGCCATTTGTTGGAATCCGGGCCCGCCATCACTTCTTCATAGTTCGAAGGTTCACCGTTGTCTAACAACATGATTTCCTGGACTGGGTTTCCGTACCACTCTGGTGCGGAACGTACCCTTGTGGACCTTCGAGGTTCAATATACACTTGATCCAAAGTTTCATGATAATAATCATTAACTTCCTCTCCAATCGGTGTAGGCACCACGAGAACATTTTCCGACACTGTGCTACTTTCCGGTTCGAGAGGAGGTACAATTACCACATCAAGTTCTACTTTCGTCCCACTTACTTCTTTCCAGATAAACTCTTTCTCTAGAAAGGATCCGTTCTTGGCAACAAAGATTTTTCCTTCGGATCTAAGATAGAAGGTATACCCAATAGTTTCCTTAGGGTATCCTATGAAGATGCTTTTTTCTGCTTTGGGTTCGAGCTTTTCTGGTTGGAGTTTCTTCACATAAGCATCGCAGCCCCAAACTTTCAGAAACGACAGCTTAGGTTTCTTCCCAAACCATAATTCATACGGTGTCGTCTCAACGGATTTAGATGGTTCCCTATTTAAAGTGAATGTTGCGGTTTCCAATGCATATCCCCAAAATGATAGCGGTAAATCGGTAAGAGACATCATAGATCGCACCATTTCCAATAAAGTGCGATTATGACATTCAGACACACCGTTACACTGCGGTGTGCCAGGCGACATGAGTTGTGGAACTATTCCACATTTCCTTAGGTGTGTGCCAAACTCGTGACTCAAATATTCTCCTCCATGATTAGATCGCAGACAGTTTATTTTCTTGTCACATTGATTCTCAACCTCACTCTGAAATTCTTTGAACCTTTCAAATGTTTCAACCTGTGTTTCATTAAGTAGACATACCCATATCTGCTTAAGTCATCAGTGAGGGTGAGAACATAACGATAGCCACCGCTAGCCTTAACGTTCATTGGACCTCATACATCGGTATGTATTATTTCCAATAAGCTGGTTACTCACTCCATTGTTCCACAGAACGGAGTCTTGGTCATCTTGCCCATGAGGCACGGTTTGCATGTGTCAAATGATTTTAAATCAAGAGACTCCAAAAGTCCATCGGTATGGAGTTTCTTCATGCGCTTGACACATATATGACTAAGGTGGCAGTGCCACAAGTATGCGGGACTATCATTATCAACTTTACATCTTTTAGTACTCACACTATGAATATGTGTAACAAAGCTGGCACTAAATAACAATTATTAAGGTTTAAAACTAATCCCGAAGGTAGACGTATAGGTAGCGTGCCAACGGCGATCACATCGACCTTGGAACCATTCCTGATGCGAATGGTCACCTCGTTCTTAGCCAGCCTCCACTTATTCCGCAGTTCCTGTTTTGAGTTGCAAATGTGAGCAACAACACCGGTATCAAATACCCAAGAGCTACTACGAGCGGTGGTAAGGTACACATCAATAACATGTATATCATATATACCTTTGACCTTGCCAGCCTTCTTGTCCGCTAGGTACTTGGGGAAATTCCGCTTCCGTTGACCAGTTCCCTTGCAATAATAGCACTCAGTCTCAGGCTTGGGTCCATACTTTTTCTTCTTCCTGGCAACTGGTTTACTAGGCACGACAACTGCTTTGCCGTCTTTCTTGAAGTTCTTTTTTCCTTGCCTTTCTTGAAACTAGTGGTCTTATTGACCATCAAATCTTGATGCTCTTTCTTGATTTCTACCTCCGCTGATTTCAGCATTGAGTACAACTCGGGAATGGTCTTCTCCATCCCTTGCATGTTGTAGTTCATCACAAAGCTCTTGTATCTAGGTGGAAGTGGCTGGAGGATTCTGTCAATGAATGCATCACCCGGAAGTTCAACTCCCAGCTGAGTCAGACGGCCGTGCAACCCAGACATTCCGCTCACTGACAAAACTATTCTCGACCCTGGCATGAGCTTGAAAAACTAGTTTCAGCTCCTCGAACATATCATATGCTCCATCTTGCTCAAAATGCCTTTGGAGCCCTGGTTCTACACTATATAACATGCCGCACTGAACCAGAGAGTAGTTATCACTCCGCGGCTGCTAGGCGTTCTAAATGTCCTGGGCTGCCGGGGGAACAGGAGGGTCACCTAGCGGCGCATCAAGGACATATGCCTTTTTGGATGCAAGGAGGATGAGCTTTAAGTTACCGACCCAGTCTGCATAGTAGCTTCCATCATCTTTCAGCTTGGTTTTCTCTAGGAACGCGTTGAAATTGAGGTTGACATTTGCGTTCACCATTGGATCTATAATATTTGTAAAGACAATTTTAGACTAAGTTCATGATAATTAAGTTCATCTAATCAAATGATATAATGAACTCCCACATAGATCGACATCCCTACAGTCGTCCATGTGTAACATGATCCACGTTGACTAGCCTGTGTCCGATCATCATGTGAGACGGACTAGTCATCAATTGTGAGCATCTCCATGCTGATCGTATCATCCATACCACCGATGTTCGACCTTTCGGTCTCCTATATTTCGAGGCCATGTATGTACATGCTAGGTTGATCGAGTCAACCTAACTATTTTGCGTGTGTAAATCTGGCTTACACCCGTTGTATGCGAACGTTAGAATCTATCACACCCGATCATCACGTGGTGCTTCGAGACAACGATCCTTCGCAATGGTGCACACTTAGGGGAATACTTATCTTGAAATTTTATGAGGGATCATCTTATCTTTGCAACCGTCATTCTAAGCAATAAGATGAAAAACATGATAAACATCACATGCAATCATATAGTGACATGATATGGCCATGATCATCTTTGCTCCTTTGATCTCCATCTTCGGGGCATCGCATGATCATCATTGTCACCGGCATGACACCATGATCTCCATCATCGTGTCTCCGTGAAGTCATCTCGCCAACTATTACTTCTACTACTATAGCTAACCGTTTAGCAATAACGTAAAGTAACCACATGGCATTGCATCTCATACAATAAATCAAGACAACTCTATAGCTCCTACCGGTTGTCTTACTCATCGACATGCAAGTCGTGAATCCTATTACAAGAATATGATCAATCTCATACATCACATATGTAACATCACATCCTTTTGGACATATCACATCACATAACATACCCTGCAAAAACAAGTTAGACGTCCCCTAATTGTTGTTGCAAGTTTTACGCGGCTGATTTGGGTTTCTAGCAAGAACACTTCTTACCTACGTGACAGCCACAACGTTGATATGTCAATGCTATTTACCCTTCATAAGGACCCTTTTCATCGAATACAATTTGACTAAAGTGGGAGAGACAAACAACCGCTAGCCACCTTATGCACCAAGTGCATATTAGGCGGTGGAACAAGTCTCACATAAGTGTACGTGTAAAGTCAGTCTGGGCCGCTTCACCCCACAATACTGTCGAAAAAGATAAGACTAGTAACGGCAAGCAATTCACAAAATCATCGCCCAAAACTTTTGTGTTCTACTCGTCCATAGAATCTACGCATAGAACCTGGCTCGGATGACACTGTTGGGTAACGTAGTAATTTCGAAAAGTTTCCTACGTCACACAAGGATCTGTCTAGGAGAAACCAGCAACGAGTAATGGGGTAGAGCAGCTTCGTACCTTTGAAGATCGCTAAGCGGAAGCGTTCCTAGAACGAAGTTGATGGAGTCGTACTCGCAACGATTCAGATCGCGGTTGATTCCGATCTAAGCGCCGAACAATCGCGCCTCCACGTTCAACACACGTGCAGCCCGGTGACATATCCAACGCCTTGATCCAGCAAGGAGGGACGAGAGGTTGAGGGAGAGCTCTGGCATCACGACGGCGTTCTGACGGTGGAGCTGCGTGGTACTCCCGCAGGGCTTCGCTAAGCACTACAGAGGACGAGGAGGAGGAGGGGTAGGTGTCGTGGTTTTGTCACGGCATATGTCCTCGGGAAAGGACTTAGTGTTGGAGCCATCACACGTTGGTGGCGACTCAAAGGGGTTATTCGGGAGCGAGACAGAGATTTACCCAGGTTCGGCTCCTCGTGAGGAGGTAAGGCCTACGTCCTGCTTGGTGTTTGTATTGATGGTGTCTCGATTACAACGGGGCGTAACTCGCCTGACCTAGCACTCGATGATTTCTAACCTCCCCTCTCCTTCCCTAGGACTCGACTTTATATACAGGTCGAGCCCTTAGGATTTACAAGAGTCCTTACCTTTACATAAATCGTGATTCTTGCTATCTCTAAGTCGCCATCTTTCCAAGACTTGGAGATCTTCCAAATGATGGATTCTTCCCAAAGATCCAGTACCGCCATCCGGCTCCCAGCCTCGCTCGGCCAAAGCCGGAACCACTTGAGGATGAGTCGCCAACTTGGTGACCCGGCCCAACTAGGGAGGTTACCCAACAAATAATATCCCCAACATTAGGCCCTAGATTGACTTGAATTTTTTCACGCCAATATCCTCACCCAGTTAGGGGTGACTCATCTCACTCTTTTTATGCACCATGCACTTAAACCGCCATCTGTTGCAGAAATACCCAAGTCGCCGAACCACTTCTTGTTGGCATCTTCTTATCCCTTTAATCTCGGAAGAGATAATGACGTAATCCCCAACAGATCCTTCGACATTGATATCCCGAAAATTTTGGGCGCCATCCTGGCAAATCTTTATCTTCTTTGGCAGTTCCCGCTCGTGGCGCCTCGATCCCAGCACCTGACCTAATAAATAGGCGGGAGGAGGGGACATGGCACATTTCCACCTACCTGTCTTGTCGCCCCTTCTTCCTCGCCACCGCACCGAGAGCTTCCTCGCCGCCCGAGAGCTTCGTCGCCGTCCGAAGACCTTCGTTTCCGACCGCCGCATCCGACGCACTCCGACACCCGCTGAACGCGCGACACTCGTCACGGATATTTCCTCGGTCGCCTCCAGCCGCCATTACAAGGTCAGTCCCCCGCCATTAGAGGCAGATCTTAGTTTCTCGAGGTTCATGTCCGCCATTTCCTTAGAACACCTTGAACGGCTCTGTAATCGCTAGTTAGTTCATGATGACGACAGTGAGCACAACAGCATTCTCCATACATTTAGTTGTCTAGCCTTGGTTTGAAGATCTGGAAAGGGTTTCGCCAGATCAACTGTACTGTTTTCACCCTAGCCATAAGCTGTTTTATCCAGGCTTTTCTCATTCATTTCTGCGTGCTCCGTAGATCCATATATTACTGCCTCTCGTATGAAACCTATTTGTAGATCCATATTTCACCACTTTAGCGAACACCTGTGAAGCTCTGAACCATCTTTATTTAAGTAGTAAGAAATTCATAAGTCGCCCTGATATTCTGACCCCGCCCTTTATCGGCGAGTCAATAAACTCCCTTAGCTATCAGGCAATTTTTTTGGCGATTCAATGGATCTGTTTTACCATTTAGTAAGCGCTTGGCGAGTTAATTCACCCGTAATTTCCCCCTTTGTAGCATGGGTACCGTTTTCAAAGCTGCTTGGCTCCCGACCAAGGTTGATGAAACTCTTCTCAACAACTGTGTGAAAACAGGGAACCTGGACCCCGAAGAAGTTATCGGTTGGCGCTCTGGGTTGGGAGAAGAGATCCCCAACCCGAAGGAAGAGGAAATAGTTGTTTTTGTTGAGCACCTCGAACGGGGTTTTAAACCGCCCGGATCAAAATTCCTCAGAGACGCCATGACCTTCATGAATGTCCGCCTCCAAGACTTAGGGCCCAACTCGATAAGCAATTTATGTCAGTTCCAAGTGTTTTGTGAGGCCTACTTGCGGATGGAACCTTCAGTTCCTTTGTTCTGGCATTTCTTTCATTTGAATCGCCAGACAGAATTTTCCAATGGCCCTAGCTTGGAGCTTTGGAGGTGTCAATGTTCAACGCCGTAGGGATAGTTTATTCCCGTCACTCGCCATGCCAAGCCATCCCAAAGGCTGGGGCAAGTCTTGGTTTTACTGCCAGGAAACTTCTCCTGAGGGTGAGACCAAGCTCCTTGGCTATAGGGAGGAGCGCCTTCCAACAAACTTCAAACTCCCAGACAAGCTTACGAAAGAAGAGGAGTCAAATTTTATCCCAGTGCTGTCCGAGTTAAGATCTTTGACAAAAAACGGCCTTACTGGGGTTGACTTAATCCGCTACTGGGTCGAATGGCGCATCCTCCCCTTAAGTCGCCGGGATGGATTAATGTGTGAGTTTGACGGCATCTTGGATCATCCCCAGTGCTACTTCCATACATCACTGACAGAAAATGACATCATAACCATCATCAAGAAATTGACCGGCAAGCCCTTGGCCAAGTGCGGCCAATTAGGTCTTAAGTCGTTCTGCAAGATCAACCCGACACCAAAGGTAAATAACTTAACCCGCTTTACTTTATTCCTTTCGACATACTTGAGCTATGACTCCGATAATAAAAAATGCCATTTCAAAAAGGCGAAAAATTCTGGTCCAAGAGGCCAAAAAAGTTGGCCCTGAAACAAGCCAAGCCGCCCCCAAAGAAGAAATCCAAGGGCAAGGGCAAAGCCGCCGTCACTGAGCCGTCTGACCCCAACGAATCCCAAGTTGGCGACGTACTTTTAGAGGTAAAAATCCATCTTCTTTAACTCGCCATTCATTGTTATAGTTTTGTGTTTATGCCTCTGTATCTCTTGTGTAGAATGAGGACAATGAAAGCCAGGAAGACTCCATAGAGGTAATTTCTGTTTCCTCCGACTCATCTTCTCCTCCTCCTAAGATGGCCAGGCGGATTTGTGGGAAAGTTCCCTTCTCTCACCCAAATGCTAGTTTGGATCCAAATTTCCTTTTGAAGAAAGGGCAACATGCTTCCAATCGGAAAACTCGGAGTCATTTTGGAGACTTGGTGTCCGGGTTATCAACAAAAACCAAGAAAAGGCTAAATGAGGTATCTTTTAATAACATCTCTTTTAATTTCCTTTTGGATCATATTTATAACTCGCTTACATCTTGAGGTGTTATTTTTGCAGAGTTTTCCTCCTTCATCAGGCGACTCAGTGATGTCAGCACTTCCGCCAATGATCCGCGTTCCAGGGTAAGTCCTTTATAATACTTACATTGTTCTGGTGATGGTAATGTCTGTTTCTTTAAGCGCACCCCCTTTTTCTTTTAGGACACAGGCGAAGAAAAGGAAAATTGGCGGGTCAACTCCGATTACAGCTTCAGAGCCTATTGAAAAATTGGCGCCGATTTAGGATAACCCGGCCAAAGATAAACCTGAAAATCAAGTGGATCTCCCGAGCTTGCCCATGGAAACCATGGAAACGCATAATCCGCCAAGTCCATTGAAAACAACAGAAGATCCACACGCTGTGGTTATCACTGGCACTCGCTTTTCTAAGCCGGCCTCAACAGTTTTGTCGAAGCATGTATCATCATCAGCTCAACCTTCTATTGAGCATGAACTTTCCAAGGCTAAGCTCTCCCAGTATGAAAATCTTGAATTCAGAGAACTTTGCTTGGGCTTTGCAAGTCGCCTGGAGGCGAGTTATGAGATGGGAAAAAGTCTGCTTCTTATGTTGAAGAACAAACATGAGGTACGTCTTATTGCATACTGTATTATCCTTATTAACCCCCAAGGGCCGGGTCATCTGTGAAAAGATGAGTCGGGTCTTGATAGTAGAATGAATCTGTCGACCTATAAACCCCAAGGGCCGGGTCATCTGTAAAAAGATGAGTTGGGTCTAGATAATTTGAAGAATTTTTTTGACCTGTAACCCTCAAGGGCCGGGTCATCTATAAAATGATGAGCCGGGTCTTGATAATTGAAGAAAACTTGCGATCTGTAACCCCCAAGGGCCGGGTCATCTGTAAAAAGATGAGCCGGGTCTTGATAATTAAAGAAAAATTTCGACCTCTAACCCCCAAGGGCCGGGTCATCTGTAAAAAGATGAGCCGGGTCTTGATAATTGAAGAAAACTTTCGACCTGTAACCCCCAAGGGCGAGGTCATCTAAAAACATATGAGCCGGGTCTTGATACTGTATAATTTTTTCTAAAAAATTATACATTAGCCCCCAAGGGCCGGGTCATCTGAAAAAATATGAGCCGGGTCTTGATACTGTATAATTTTGTCTAAAAAATTATACATTAGCCCCCAAGTGTGAGGGATGTTGCTTGCAATAATTCTGAGACTTGCCCCTTGATAATATATTTTGACAGGAATCACTTACCCAAGCAGAATCAACATTTGGCGATTTAAAGAAAAAATTAGCCGATCAGCAAGATGCCCGGGAAAAATCAGAAGAAAAGTGTCAAATGATCTTATCTGAGATGGAAAAACTGAAAGCCGCCTTAAAAAGGCGCAAGCTGATCAAGATGCCCTAGTAAAGCGAGCAGAAAAAGCTGAAGCTAAATTGGATACCGTGCAACAAGAGCTGGCCGGCTTGAAGCAACATATCTCCAACATGGCACAAGCTGTCTTTGGTAAAAAATAAAACCCTTACTTTGCACTTTGTAAATAAATAACTTGGTATGAAGATTTTACTGACCATCATTATTCCTTATATAGGTTCGAGAGTTGCCAATCTTCAGAATGACTGTGTCCTGATGCTGAAGGCGATTTACACATTAACGGAGCAGCTGTATACCGGAAGCGTGCTGACCGTGAAAGTAGTGATGGGTGCCAAGGAACCCATAACATCAATAAAGAAGATGCTTGGCTGCTTATCTAATCTTCCGCCTCAGATCGGCGAGCTAACCCGGTCAGCTGCCCGAAAAGGGGTACTGACTATGCTGAGTCGGTGTCTGGCGTATGCTCCAGAATTAAAGCCCGAAGAAGTAGCAGCAGGCTTTCCCCAGCTCAAGGACGACGGATCAGAATTTTCTAAAGAGGATTACTAGAGCGTTGTCAAAGAATCCCGTTTGGCGGCTACTCAGCTTGCATCAAGCTTGGATTTATCAAAATATCAAGCCGCCTATGACGACAAAAAGAAGAAAGTTAATCCGCCAACCTTTGTGACAACCAGCTTAATTCCGCGTCGACCCAAGAACCCTTTTGACTTGGAGGTGGATCTCTCATCACTGCTGAACGATGAAGATGAATTTGCCGCATTATCCAAGTGTAACTGGGTACTGGGCGACTTGCAAATTGAAGTCGGCCAGAGCTCGAAGCAGGCTGACCCGGGGACATCAGCAGAATAATCCTTCATGGATTTGGCCATTAGAGCCATGTAATAAGTCTTTTATAGAGAAAAAATTGCTTCTGTAATATCTTTAAAACCCTTGTGTCGCCCTTAGGGCGCCTTAAAAATGCTTGACCCGCCCTCAAGGCGTTTTATGATGCTTGACCCGCCGTGGCTATAATGATTTTCATCATCAACCTGTTAGGCTTAAAAAACATACATCAAACCATCTCAGTGACTAATGGATGATAATAAACAATAACCGACTCAAGATGTTAAGGCGAGTCGGAAAAAAATCTGAAAAACCTTGTGGCAGTGCGAGGAAGGTAAGAATTTCGTCGGCTCATAAGGTCGCGACAGGATAGGACGAGTTATATAAACTCAAGTGCTACCCGGGGGAGACTTTTGTATAAAAAGCTCAAATATTTAGACCGGCTGATCAGGCACAAGTCAAGCTTCAGTGAAGCGGGTTCAGTGAACCAATGGTTTCTCTATTTTCCATGTGGGGCTCTAGCCGGTACCAGACATGTTTTAACCAAGGCGAGTTCAGGGTCCATAAAGCGGAGTAACTCGCCAAGAGTTCATGGGTCCATATGGTGATTCAGCCGACACATAGTCCAGTATAACCATTTGTAATGCGGTAATTTTTCACAGGCCAAATGGGCAGTAAGGCTGATCTCGGTGAGAGGAAGCCCCCAAGTGAACTATGATTAAGGGAAAGAGTGGTCATAGGATTGTAGAAGCGTATACGCTATTACCACAAAACGACTTGAGAACGAACTGTCCCCAAGTAAGCCGGCCTAATCCGCAGAATCATATAAGGCGCCCATGTTTGAATCGCGCGCCATGTAGCGACTTCGATCCTCTTTGGCTTATCGATACCCAGTTTTGTAATAAGCGCATCATGGCGACTTAAGCTCTTTGGTATGGATAGCGTCCATGCTTGGGCGACTTGTTGAAGAGAAAAATAATAGATCCATACTTTCAATAAGATGAAAGAGCAGGAAAAGCCCCCGAGTTTGGAGGTATCAATTTTATTGCTTCATAAAAAATGAAAAACTTACAAAAAGCAGAGCTAATAGCTCAAGTGTAATAAGGCCGCAAGTGAGCTATGTTCCAGGGGCGAGTTGACTCAGCCTCCGTGGTTGGCCGATCGGGCCGAAGATCAACCAGATAGTATGACCCGTTGCGTAGGCTTTTGCTGACGACGAACGGTCCTTCCCATGGTGGTGATAACTTATGCATGCCAGTGCGATCTTGAATTAATCGGAGCACTAAGTCGCCCTCTTGGAAGGTTCGGCTCTTGACCCGGCGGCTGTGGTAATGCCACAAGTCCTGCTGATAAATCACTGTTTGTGCGGCAGCCAAATCGCGTGCTTCCTCCAAAGCGTCCAAAGAATCTTGATGCGCCAATTCGTTGTCATGTTCCACATAAGCAGCCACTCTGGGCGAGTCATGCCTAATATCAGTGGGAAGAACAACTTCTGCTGCATACACCAGAAAAAGGGAGTAAAACCTGTAGAACGGTTTGGGGTGGTCCGGATGCTCCATAATACTGAAGGCAACTCCTCAACCCAACACCCTGGGGTGTGTTCCAGGGGAACCATAAGTCAGGGTTTGATTCCTCGCAATACTTCCTGATTCGCCCGTTCGGCCTGCCCATTAGATTGTGGATGAGCCACTGCAGATACATCAAGCCGGATGTGCTCATGTTTGCAAAACTCCTGCATCGCACCTTGTGATAGATTAGTACCATTATCAGTAATAATGCTGTGTGGATATCCGAAATGGAAGACCAACTTTTTCAAGAATTTGACCACCATCTCCGCGTCACAAGCACCAACAGGTTCAGCTTCGACCCACTTGGTAAATTTATCAACCGCCACCAGCAGATGAGTCTTTTTGTTGGATGACATTTTAAAGGTGCCAACCATGTCTAACCCCCAGACCGCAAAAGGCAAAGTAATAGGTATCATCCTCAGTTCTTGAGCCAGCACATGGGCCTGTCGTCGATAACGCTGGCAACCATCACAAAGACGAACTATCTCTTCTGCATGTGCATGATCCGTCAACCAAAAGAAACCATGACGGAACGCCTTTGAAACCAAGGAGCATGACCCGACATGATGCCCACAATCTCCAGCATGGATGTCGTTCAGAATCACGCATCCTTCTTCAGAAGAAATGCATCGTTGGAATACCCCATAAGTGCTTCGCTTATATAATTCACCATTGATGATGACCATGGATTTGCTGCGACGAACGATTTGATGAGCCAATACTTCATCCGAAGGTAACTCGCCTCGGGCGAGATATGCCAGATACGGAAGAACCTAATCTGGCGTAACACGGAGAGCCGCCACGAACTGGGACTCAGGATGCTGTGACCCGAGACGCGAAAGGGCATGAGCTGCTTCGTTAAGACGCCAGTCAATATGATCAACTTGATAGCCATGGAAATGACCCGCCACATCAGACACAATCCTCATGTAAGCCGCCATCAGGGAGTCCCAAGAATCCCAAGTACCCGGAACTTGCTGAGCTACCAGATCAGAATCGCTGAAACATCTGACCCGTGTGAGGTTCATCTCCTTGGCGAGTCGCAAACCATGAAGCAAGGCTTCGTATTCTGCAGAGTTGTTGGTGCATGGAAACATGAGCCAGAGAACATAGCAGAACTTGTCTCCCTGGGGCGAAATCAACACCACGCCAACCCCCGAGCCTTCCAATTGCCTAGACCCGTCAAAATAAATAGTCCACTACGTAAGGTCGGGCCTGTCTTCCGGGATCTGTAACTCGGTCCAATCATTGAAAAAATCAACCAAGGCCTGAGACTTGATAGCCGTGCGAGGGCTGTATCGCACGTGGTGTGGCCCAAGTTCGATAGCCCACTTGGCGATTCGCCCTGTTGCTTCTCAGTTCTGGATGATGTCTCCGAGGGGAGCAGAGCTAACCATCGTGATGGGATGCTCTTGGAAATAGTGTTTGAGCTTTCGACTTGCCATAAAGACTCCATAGACCAACTTCTACCAGTGCAGGTATCGTTGCTTGGAAAGAGTTATAGCACCTCGCTAATCAAGTATTCCGGGCGTTGCAGCGGATATTCCTTCCCTTCTTCCTGTCCCTCAACGACCACTGCCACGCTTACTGCCTTGGAATTTACCGCAATATACAGAAGCATAGGCTCCTTTTCAGTCGGGGCGGCCAAAACCGGCGGGTTAACCAACTGCTGCTTCAAGGCTTCAAAAGCTTCGTTGGCTTCGTCTGTCCAAACAAAATGGTCAAATTTCTTAAGCAATTTATTAAAGGGAATAGCCTTTTCTCCCAGGCGACTTATGAAGCGACTTAAAGCCGCGATACGACCCGCCATCTGTTGAACTTGATTGATATTTGCTGGTTTCCCAAGTGAAGTAACCGCCTCGATTTTGTCCGGGTTAGCTTCAATGCCGCACTCAGATACTAGGAAACCCAACAATTTTCCTGTAGGAACGCCAAAGACATACTTGGTGGGATTAAGCTTCATCTGGTATACCCGCAGATTGTCAAAAGTTTCTTTTAGATCTCCTAAGAGCGTCTCCTTCCTATGAGTTTTGACCACAACGTCGTCGACATAAGCGTGGATGTTGCATCCGATTTGGCCACGAAGACAATTCTGGATGCAGCGCTAGTAAGTCGCCCCCGCGATTTTGAGCCCAAACGGCATGGACACATAGAAAAAGGCCCCAAAGGGGGTTATAAAAGCAGTTTTCTCCTGATCTTCTACAGCCATCTTGATTTGGTGATACCCGGAATAAGCGTCCAGGAAGCACAAATGCTCGCATCCCGCCACTGTATGAATAATTTGATCAATACGGGGAAGGGTGAAAGGATCCTTTGGACAAGCTCTGTTAAGATCTGTGTAATCAATGCACATGCGGAAGGTACCGTTCTTCTTGAGCACCAAGACCGGGTTAGCCAACCATTTGGGGTGGAAAACCTCTACGATGAATCCGGCGGCCAAAAGACGGGCAACTTCTTCCCTGATTGCCTTGCATCGTTCCTCATTGAACCTGCGAAGATATTGCTCAATCGGTTTTGCTTTTGGATCAACATTAAGATGGTGCTCAGCGAATTCTCTCGGCACACGAGGCATGTCAGAAGGTTTCCATGCAAAGATGTCCCGATTCTCACGGATGAATTCGATGAGCGTGCTTTCCTATTTGGGGTCCAGACCCGCCCCGATAGTGAACTGCTTGGTTGAGTCGCCAGGGACGAAATCCACTATCTTAGTGTCGTCTGTTGGTTTGAACTTGAGGGGCGGCTCAACGTCTGTCGTTGGCTTCTTTAAGGGTGACATGTCAGCAGGATCAACATTGGCCTGGTGATATTTGAGCTCTTCCGCAGCGCAGGCGACTTCTGCATAAGCCGCATCTCCTTCTTCACACTCTCTTGCGATCCTTGTGTCACCATCAACTATGATGGGTCCTTTAGGACCAGGCATCTTGAGTTTAAGGTAAACATAGCAAGGGCGAGCCATGAAACGGGCGTAAGTCGGTCGCCCAAACAACGCATGATAGGGACTCTTTATCTTGACCACCTTGAACATAAGCGACTCACTCCTGTAGTTGGATGCTGTTCCAAACGCAACTGTGAGCCTAACTCAGCCTATGGGGTACACCGATTTACCTGGGACTATTCCGTGGAATACCGTGGTTGAAGGCATTAAATCTTTCTCCAGCAGGTTCATCCTTCGAAAAGTGTCGAAGTATAGTATGTTGATGTTGCTACCACCATACATTAATACCTTCGATAAGGTATATCCCCCGACTTGAGGAGCCACGACCAGCGCTAAGTCGCCAGGGTTATCGACTCTCGGCGGGTGATCCTCCCTACTCCATGATATAATCTGCTCGGACCAATGGATATACCTAGGGAGCGCCGACTCAGACACACTATACGCTCGGTGATTCACTTTTTTATCACGCCTGTAGGCATTGGTGGTGAAGACATGGTATTGCCCATTGCTTAATTGTTTGGGATTGTTGCGGAAACGGCCATTATCATCCTGCCCCTACGGAGCCCCCTGTGGGGGCGGCTGTTGAAAAACTCCGGGCGGGTTATACCTCCGTTGGTTATGCACTGGATACTGGCCACTGCTTGGCTGCGAGCCGCCCTGAGCCCCCGGTTCGGGGAAGCCACCGAACGGGTTCTGGCGTTGATTTGGTGCACCGAATGGTTCCTACCGCTGGTCCGGGTCACCGTATTGCCTTTTTTTGATCGCCTCCACCCGAAACTCCCGCATCACGTAGCAGTCCTCCCAAGAATGAGTCGCCGGTCCGTATGCCATGGCGTGGTGCGGGCAGGGACCCTTGAGTATGTCGTTATAATTGCGCGGCTTCTTGCAACTGTAGCCCCTCTTCTTCTGGCGTTGGTTGCCGTTGTTGGCGTTGGTGTTGGCGACTAAGTCCGAAGATTCTTCCTGCTGCCTTCTTTTGGCGTTCCCTCCGTGGTTATTGCGGGTGCGTCCCTGAAACCGGGTATGATTTTTGGATGACTCGCCCTTTCTCGGCGAGTTGGCCTTACCACCATCCTCTTCTGGGTCTTTGGTGTCGTCCGCCTCAGCGTACCTAGTGAGGGTGTCCATTAATTCCCCCATATCTTGGACTTTTCGCTTGAGTCGACCCAACTTCTGCACCAAGGGCTCATAGTGGCAGTTCTGCTCCAGGATGAGCACAGCCTGAGCCGCCGTGATGCCGTCCGACGAGTGAATGATTTCCGCGACCTGCCGCGTCCAGTGGTGGGCCGACTCATCCGGGCGTTGAACGCAGTGCTGTAAATCGACTATTGTCATCGAGCGCTTGCAGGTCCCCCTGAAGTTTTTGACGAAACGCTCTTTCAATTCAGCCCAAGTCTGGATGGAGTTGGGGGGCAAGTTCTTTAACCAAGTACGCGCCGTCCCCTCGAGCATCATTGTGAAGTACCTGGCGCAGACTGCTTCACTCACATCGAGCATGTCCATGGCGATTTCGTAACTCTCAACCCATGACGCCGGCTCAAGGTCCGGGTGTAGTTAGGCACCTTTCTTGGTCCTTTTAAAATCCTTCGGCATTCATTCATTGCGAAGGGCGGGGGCCAAGCATGGCACCCCCACTTGTCTGCCGCCTCCAACAAGAGGTGCTGGACCGGTTTGGATGTCCGGGTGATCCCGACCTGGCGGGTCTCGGTGATCAGGCGAGTTGACCTGGGGAAAGGGTCGCGGTCTGCTGGTTATGGCGGGATGGTCCTCTGGCCAACTCCTGGTGCGGCTTGCCTGGGGAGTGGAGTGCAGCCGATCTAGGCTGTGCGAGAACTGGGCGTTTTGAACCATTGCCGTCTTCAACATCTCAATGGTGTTCCTTGCTTCTATCTCAGCCAGGGTGTTGCCATGAATCGGAAGGGACTCTAAATGGCGAGTTGCGGCGAGGACGTTGTCCACCGGGTTGGAAAAGTAACCTCGAGGTGTCTGGAATCGAGGGACGCGATCAACAGCTGGCTGAAACGGCGGGTTAGGTGGCTGGCCTGGTCCTCCTCCCGGAGCGTCTCCTGCCCCGGGAGTTTGTGGAGTGTCGAATAGGCGGGTCGGGTTGAGATCAGGGGGTAAACAACCCTGGTGCCTCCGCTGATGGACAGCGTCAGATGCGCGCTGATGCCTCTCGAGCCGCCAGTTTTTGGTGTTCAAGCGAGCTGCCTCAGCGGTAATCTGAGCCTGCCAGGTCTCAATCCTGGCGGCTTCCACCTCAGCGTCTCGCTGAGCCTTTGCCACCCCATCTCTTAGTTTTGTTAACTTCGCGTTTATCGCGTCCTGGTTTTCTGACGTTATAGGGGTCGCCATGAGCCTTGTTATCTCCGCCGCCAACTCCACCAAGATTGCATCTGGGCTTCTGGACGTTTCGCCAGTCCCATCGTTGCCTGCCGGGTTTGGTGGGGGCTGAGTCGCCCCTGCCATGTAAACGGCGATCTGACGGCGGGTCCGATCAAGAACCTCGGGGTCCATGGCTAGTGACAAACCTCCGAGGCATCCCCCATGTAAAGACTGAATTGAATCTGAGTCGCCCATGGACGATTCATCATCAGTGTTGACCGGCATGGTCTCCTGGGTCGCCGATTGTTCTGGTTCCTCAGATCCCTCTGTGAAACCAACAACAGACCGGACAGTTTAGGTTCGGTGTTGCAAGAGGGCGGACGTACCTGGCCAGTCGACGATGTCGGAGAAGATGTCCGGCTCAGGCATAGGCGATCCAACCATACCGACGAAGACGTTGATCTTGCCGAAGGGGATTCTGTAGCCGGATTCGATCGAACCGGCCTCGGGCCCCCACAGCAAGTTATTGATGTAGTACTTCCCGCGGCGGCTCCGAGTCATGAGCCCTGCCGCGTAGCTCCCGGACCCTTGTAGGGCTCCCTTTGCGAACTCAACTCCACCGTGCGCAGGCCCCACGGTGGGCGCCAACTGTCGTGGTTTTGTCACGGCAGATGTCCTCGGGAAAGGACTTAGTGTTGGAGCCATCGCACCTTGGTGGCGACTCAAAGGGGTTATTCGGGAGCGAGACAGAGACTTACCCAGGTTCGACCCCTCGTGAGGAGGTAAAGGCCTACGTCCTGCTTGGTGTTTGTATTGATGGTGTCTCGATTACAAGGGGGCGTAACTCACCTGACCTAGCATCGATGATTTCTAACCTCCCCTCTCCTTCCCTCGGAGTCACCTTTATATACAGGTCGAGCCCTTAGGGTTTACAAGAGTCCTTACCTTTACATAAATCGTGATTCTTCCTATCTCTAAGTCGCCATCTTTCCAAGACTTGGAGATCTTCCAAATGATGGATTCTTCCCAAAGATCCTGAACCGCCATCCGGCTCCCGGCCTCGCTGGGCCAAAGCCGGAACCACTTGCGGATGAGTTGCCAACTTGGTGACCCGGCCCAACTTGGGCGGGTTACCCAACAGATAATATCCCCAACTGTAGGGCTGCGCCGAGGGAGGATCAAACTTGTGTTATTGGCAGCCCCAAAACCCCCAATATATATAGGAGGAGAGGGAGGAGGGTGCGCACCCCTAGGGTTCCCACCCAAGGGGGTGCGGCAGCCCTAGATGGGCAAGAGGCGCAGCGGCCAGGGTGGAATGTGTTGCGCCCTAGGGTGGCTTGCCACCCAAGGCAAGCCCCCATGCTTAGGGTTGGCCCCTCTCTTCCCCTCTTGCGCCTTGAGCTAGGAGTGGTGGTGCACCAGCCCACTTTGGGGCTGGTTGCCATCCACTTTTAGCCCATATACCCCTTCGGGGCTGGTGGTCCTTCCCGGTGGACCCCTGAAACCCTTTCGGTGGTCCCGGTACATTACAGGCAATCTCCAGAACACTTCCGGCGATTAAAACTCCACTTCCTATGTATGAATCCTTACCTATGGACAATTCCGAAACTCCTCGTGATGTCCGAGATCTCATCCAGGACACTAAACAACCTTCGGTAACCACGTATACCATTCCCATAACAACCCTGGTGTCATCGAACCTTAAGTGTGTATACCCTACGGGTTCGGGAACCATGCATACATGACCGAGACACGTCTCCGGTCAATAACCAACAGCGGGGTTTGGATATTCATATTCGCTCCCACATGTTCCACGATGATCTCATCGGATGAACAATGATGTCAAGGATTCACTCAATCCCGTATACAATTCCCTTTGTCTACCGGTATATAACTTCCCGAGATTCGATCGTCGGTATCCCCTACCTTGTTCAATATTGTTACCGGCAAGTCTCTTTACTCGTTTTGTAACACATGATCCAGTGACTAACTCCTTAGTCACATTGAGCTCAATAGGATGATGTATTACCGAGTGGGCCCAGAGATTCCTCTCCATCATACGGAGTGACAAATCCGAGTCTCGATTCGTGCCAACCCAACAAACACTTTCGGAGATACCCGTAGTAAACCTTTATAGCCACCCAGTTACGTTGTGACGTTTTATGCACCCAAAGAATTCCTACGGTATCCGGGAGTTGCACAATCTCATGGTCAAGGAAATGATACTTGACAGTAGAAAAGCTTTAGCAGATGAACTACACGATCTTGTGCTATGCTTAGGATTGGGTCTTGTCCATCACATCATTCTCCTAATGATGTGATCCCGTTATCAATGACATCCAATGTCCATGATCAGGAAGCCATGATCATCTATTGATCAATGAGCTAGCCAACTAGAGGCTCACTAGGGACACATTGTGATCTATATATTCACACATGTATTACTGTTTCCGGTTAATACAATTATAGCATGAATAATAGACAATTATCATGAACAAGGAAATATAATAATAACCACTTTATTATTGCCTCTAGGGTATATTTCCAACAGTAGCAAGCTACAAAGACTCCAGTACACCGCGTGACATTTCCCCGAGGGGCAGACACAACAGCAAAGAAGGATACATGACGGTCAATCAATGTGTTCGTAGCAGTACCAAGCTACCAAGACTCTGTGGAAGCACAAAGAGGCATTTCCCCATAAAGAGTACTACTAAAGGCACAGAACTAGGTGTCGAATCCGACACATACAATGGATTTCAAAACATACACACAATATGCACGGTATGTGTAGATACAACATGGCATCACAACATAACTCTAGAACTGAAGAATTTATTATAGACTCATAAGAGTCAACATAGTACGATATTACTTACAAACAGGGGTCACATGACCCAACACTCAAGTCATGCAAGCATCAAGCGGAAGCATAACATGTCTGGGTACAGACATCTACTAAAAGTGGGTGGAGGAGCGTGAAAATCTACAACGACCCTACGAAAAGGAGCCAGATCTCTATCGGATATTCCCAAGCTATCCCGGTCAATATCGTACACATAACATAGATCCAATAATGAGACTAATCTCTCCTATGCAGAAACATAAATTAAGCAACCGTGAGTACAAAGGTACTCAGGAAGACTTACATAAGAATTATGTACATATGCATTAATGTCAATAAAGGGGTTGTGGAGTTTAGTGGAGCAAGCCATCTTTGACTCTTGGCTAACCTGTACTACGACCACGAACACTTTCTTTGAGGTGGGGTGGTTCACATGAGACCATGTATTCACAAATCAATACACCATTATGGATCCACTGTTGTCTCCCTATGAGAAGGCCATCCATATCACTCACAATTATCTTGCATGATTTTAGAGTATCCATTTCAAGTTGTCTATGTACCACATAATGTTTCCAAGTAGTCCATATCCAAGGACGCGGCTATTCGAATAGACTAATTCACCCTGCAGTGGTATACTTCTTCACATACACTCTCACCAGTTATCACCATGTGCATGACATGCATCTCGACAACCTTCTAGCGGAAGCACTGGCATGGGTGTTGGCCACGACCATTAACCACACAAGACCCTAGTCCAGGTTTATTGCCTATTTGAGACTAAACCCGCAAGGAAGTCCGACTGAAATTTCATCAACGGCCTCAAATGATGTGCGCAGGGTTCCACAAGGCCACCATCCGGGTGCTACTTGGTACATCGTGCCACTATGTATCTACCACACTGAAGCCTATCCCATCGAGAAGAGCTAAACACAGCCACCAACACTTTTCCTACAAACACCAAAAACTAGTTGCAACTCCTGGACAGAGATCTAGGCGATTAATAAGCCGTGAGGTTCAATTAAGTATCACAATGCATGGTAGTATCTTGTCTTGGATAACATACACAGAACTCGGTTCTTAAGGATGGTCCCAATGAGACAACCCGCCATGTACTCCTACATGGCCTCTCATTGCTACCTTTACCAAATAGGATTCACACACTTAACTCTCACACAGTAAAAAATGAACACAACCATTCCGATTCATCATCGAGATGGATCTGACCTGACAACGCTCTAAGCATAGGAGGCATAGTAAGTAAGCATGGATGAGTAGGCACATCAAGGCTCAAGCAGTTGCTACTCATGCTAAGTGTTTTAAACTTTTTGTTGTGGAAAAAACAGGTCATGCAGAGGAATGGATTGAACTACCAAAACATGTAGCAATTGAATTATTATTGTCCTAATGCAATAAAAGAGGGCAGGAGCGAGAGAGTGGGTTTATACCAGTATGCTCAAGGGAGGGGTGGTTGCTCGCCTGATAGTTCTGAAGATAGCAATGAGTCTTCATTGGTGTTAAAGATCAGAATGTCACATACATCGTCTACCGAGGAGGAACAAAACCGACAAAACAAGAAAAGAACACATTCAATGCAATGCAGCAAACATGATGTATGATATGGCATGTTAAGGTACTGAATTCACCTAGCTCAATATTTGGTCGTATTAATTGAAGTGGAATTAAAATATATACTAAATTCCGACTCGAAATGTTATTTCATGTATTTTCCTAATAAAAAATGTCTTACTTGGTGATGGTACTTGTTCAAACATGCATGAACAAGGCATAAACAGATTCCTTGTATTTTTCTGATCATTTTTCATATATAATTTATTTTCATCTGGGTTATAGATTAATTTCTATGATTTTTAGAAGTTTTAGGCACTTTCTGAAATTCATAAATTAGTTATTGCGTCACCAGGGGGTCACTGTGACGTACCGGTCAAGTGGACTGTCAGCGACGACGCTTCTGAGCGGGGCACGATGAGCTACTAGGGGCGTTCGGCTCCCGGGACCTGCAGGAGTCCAACCCTGTGCTCGAACACGAGCTCCTTGGATCAGGCCATGACAGCGACATGCCACGATGATCGGAACTCGACCACGATGGGGAAGCTAGCTAGGCCGTGAAGAACCAGAGGGGAAGGGGGAAACGTGCCAACAGCTCACCGCATGATTAGTAGAGGCGATGCCGTGGTCGGGGATGCACTCGCTGACGCGAATCGAGGGTGACTCTCGTTGGAGCCCGAGGTTGAAGACGACGAAATTGGCAGCAAATCATTCCAACTAGCATCGAGCGGCTTGGTGAAGACGAGGGCAAGGTGGCTGTGGATCATCTAGACACGGAGGGGCATCAAGTGGGAAAGACTGAGCTATGGAAAAGAGAGGAGAGGAAGTCGTCCCGATCTTGATGGCTCTAGGGATCTCATCCCCGATGACGTGCTGGGTGGGAGCAAGCAGGAGGTGACCTCACGTCCCATGCGTGTGACAATTTGTCGTCCTCCTCGCAAAGGAAGAAGACGACTGGCACGTGGGCTCTGGTGGACCGGGCCGGTTGACGGTCCAGGTAAGTCAGGTGAGTGTTTCCTGTTTTTTTATTTGTTTAGTTTTCTAATTTCTGTGATATATTTTAAATTCGTTTTTACAAACAAATCATTTTTATAGCTTCTGAAAGTTATCATGTGGCTTGATAATGTAGATTCATAGCCAATCACCAATTTTTAGAATTATTGGAATTGTAAATCTCTTGTGGCAGAATTAAATCCAACTCAAATAATTATTGTTTTAAATCAAACCCCCAAAATAAAAGCTTGTGTGATTCCAAAAATATTGATTTGAATTTTTCCTCATGCCAATTTTTCCTTAGAATACCAGGGACATTTTTTGGACTTCTTTGAAGTAATTTTTATGTAGCTTATTTGATAAAATTATTTCTAAGGCTTGATCACTCCTCAATTAAAATTCAAAATAAAAATAAAAATGCATGCATGAAATGTAATGACAAACATGTCTGAATCTAGGGATGTGACATCGTTGACCATCAACGCCGCCTCAATCCTAAATTGAAGGAGGTGGTAATAATTGAAATGCTAAAACTTCTCGAGGCAGGTATAATTTATCCTATTGATGATAGTAGATGGGTAAGTCCTATTCATTGTGTTCCTAAGAAAGGTAGTATAACTGTTGTTCCCAACAATAGAACTGATCTCATTCCACAAAGGTTGGTAACTGGTTATCGGATGGTGATTGATTTTAGGAAATTGAATAAAGCTACTAGGAAAGATCACTACCCTTTGCCTTTTATTGATCAAATGTTAGAAAGGTTATCTAAGCACACACACTTTTGATTTCTTGATGGTTACTCTCGATTTTCTCAAATACCCGTGTCAAAAGAAGACCAAGAAAAAACTACGTTTACATGCCCTTTTGGAACTTATGCTTATAGCCGTATGCCTTTTGGTCTATTGAATGCACATGCTACCTTCCAAAGATGTATGGGTACTATATTTTGTGACTTTTGTGAAAAATATTGTTGAGGTCTTCATGGATTATTTTTCCGTTTATGGGAATTCCTTTGATGATTGCTTGAACAACCTGGGTCGAGTTTAGAGAGATGTGAAGAAACTAATCTTGTCTTGAATTGGGAGAAGTGCCACTTTATGGTGAATGAAGGTATAGTTCTTGGGCATAAAATCTTCGAATGAGGTATTGAGGTGGATAAATCCAAAGTTGATGCAATCGAGAAAATTCCCTGCTCAAAAGACATCAAAGGTATAAGAAGTTTCCTTGGTCATGTTGGTTTCTATAGGAGTTTCATTAAAGTTTTCTCAAAGATTTCTAGGCCATTAACTAATATTCTACAAAAAGATGTTCCTTTTATTTTTTTTATGATGATTGTGTAGAAGCCTTCGAAATACATAAGAAAGCCTTAATTTCTGCACCTATTGTTGAGCCACCTGATTGGAATCTACCTTTTGAAATTATGTGTGATGCAAGTGATTATGCGGTTGGCGCTGTTCTATGACAAAGAGTAGACAAGAAATTGAATCTTATTCATTATGCTAGTAAGACCCTAGACACCACTCAAAGGAATTATGCTACTACTGAAAATGAATTTTTAGCAGTTGTGTTTGAATATGATAAGTTTAGACCTTACATTGTTGATTATAAAGTAACTATTCATACTAACCATGCTGCTACTAAGTACCTTATGAAAAAGAAATATGCTAAACCTAGACTTATTAGATGGGTGTTACTACTCCAAGAGTTTGACTTGCATATCATTGATAGAAAAGGAGCTGATAACCCTGTAGCAGATAACTTGTCTAGGATGGGAAATGTTCTTGATCACTCACTACCGATTGATGATAATTTCCCTGATGAGCAACTAGATGTTATAAACACTTCACGTAGTACTCCTTGGTATGCGGATTACGCTAATTACATTGCTGCTAAATATATTATGCCTAGTTTCACCTATCAACAAAATAAAAAAATTCTTCTATGATTTACAACACTACTTTTGGGATGGCCCACATCTTTATAAAGGGGTAGATGGTGTTATTAGACGTTGTATACCTGAGCATGAGTGGGAACATATCCTCAGGAAATTCTATTCTGAAGTTTCCTCAACGGCCTGAAACAATGTGCGCTGGGTTCCACAAGCCCACCATCTGGGTGCCACTTGGTACATCGTGCCACTATGTATCTATCGCACTGAAGCCTACCCCGTCGGGAAGAGCTATACACGACCACCAACACTTTTCCTACAAACACCAGAAACTAGTTGCAACTCCTGGACAGAGATCTAGGCGATTAATAAGCCACGAGGTCAATTAAGTATCTCAATGTGTGGCAGTATCTTGTCTTGGATAACATACATAGAACTAAGTTCTTAATGATGGTCCCAATGAGACAACCCGCCATTAAATCCTCCCATGCTTACTGACTATGCCTCCTACATGGCCTCTCATTTCTACCTTTACCAAATCGGATTCACACACTTGACTCTCACACAACAGGACATGAACGCAACAATTCCGATTCGTCATCCAGATGGATCTGACCTGACACCACTCCATGCATAGGAGGCATAGTCAGTAAGCATGGATGAGTAGGCACATCAAGGATCAAGCAGTTGCTACTCATGCTAAGCGGTTTCAACTATTTACTTTGGCAAAAACAAGTCATGCAGAGGAATGGACTGAACTACCAAAACATGTAGCAATTGAATTATTGTTGTCCTAAGGCAGTAAAAGAGGGCATGAGCAAGAGAGTGGGTTTATACCAGTATGCTCAAGGGAGGGGGTTGCTTGCCTGATAGTTCTGAAGATAGCAATGAGTCTTCATTGGTGTTAAATATCACAATGTCACAACCATCATCTACCGAGGAGGAACAAAACCGACAAAACAAGAAAATAACACATTCAATGCAATGCAACAAACATGATGTATGACATGGCATGTTATGGTAGTGTATTCACCTAGCTCAATATTTTGTCATATTAAAGGAAGTGGACACTAGTAGGAGAAAGTCTACCAGTAGCGCTGGTTTTACCCTTACTAGTAGCGTTGGGGCCAGCGCTACTACTAACGAGCTACAACTAACTCTTAGCAGTAGCGTGTTATTGAAAGCGCTACTGCTATCTACGTTAGCAGTAGCGCTGGAATAAATAAAGTGCTACTGCTAAGCCAGCGCTACTATTAATATTCGCTACTGCTAATATTCCAACTTTTAATATTTAATTCACATCGTATTTATGTCCCCCCTACATATTTGTGCATGCTCTATAAAGTGGTTTCATCATATCATAATAAACATGCATAATTTGCATCACATTATACACATAAAGTATCCTGTCATATAACTCATCATCATCTTACGTACTCATCTAACAACTCATCATCATCTTAATCATATACCAAGTTATCATATGATACACATAAAGTAAAACAGAAAAACATCATAATAGTCATCATATGCATGCATCCTAATCGATCATGTCAAGTTAATATAAACCAAAATAACCTATCTCTCATAAGACCTAGTCCTCGCTCCTAGGTATAATGTCATAAAATAGAATAACACCTACATCTCCTTGATCAAGCATAGAGATCCAACGGTCTCCAACTTGTGCCTTGCGAACCTTCTTTATTTCTCTCCATGCTTCAATTTGGAGCGTTTTTTATTTTGATTTGCGGTTACTCGAGTATGGAGCATCGAACTCAGCCCTCAGTGGGCTTTTAATTTTCATATGACCGTCTGGGAGCAGCAACACATGCACTACATCATGTGGCATTTGCTGTTCAAGAACATAATAATAACCTAGTTAGCAATGTAATCAACACCATTTATGCAATAGTAGAGCGTACTTAATTAGGAAACTCTTACCAAGATATTTCGGCGAATGTCATCCAGCCTCAACCTATGCACTAGTGGCATGTAAAATGTATAATTTTGGCCAATTCCCAAATTATACGGGAAGTTATCCCTAGAAACCAGAACATCAACAAGAAAGTAGAGAAGAACATCCTTCTCCTCTCAAGTTAGATGTGATCCACACGTGTAGTGTGTCGTGTCAATTAATTTCCGTAATTCACTCGAAGAAACGAAATAAGCTGTAAATTATAATTTAACAAATTTAGTATATGGATGAACACCAACTATTTCTAAATATAGAATGCAAATTACTTGACAAATATGGTTGAGGAACTCACATGGAGGTAAAACAGGAAGCATATCGACAACCACCCAAATGTCGATGTTGCCTGACATATTATCTTCAAGACGAAGATCGAAGGTTATTTCCATACCCTCCTGAAATCCACATGCCTCACAAAGATCTTCCCAATTTGAGCACCCTATTTCTGTGTGAAAAACTGAATTAAATACTTTCATAACAAATGTGTGACCATGTATAATCCTCAGGTTAGTGCTCCTCGTCTCCATTCTCTCGTGGTCTTCGAAACCGAGCCTCTCCAACACATATCTTCTTGCATGGCAATGGAGGAACATATCTCCATTCTCGTCAAGCTTCATGCTGAAGAACCTATCGTCTCGCATGTGAGGCGTGTTGCACATACCTCAACAGTCGCTGCAATATTCACACTCCCAATATTCATCGTCGGACATTTCCTGTTTTAATGTGGTAATTTAACTTATAATCCATGGAACATGTTTGTAAATGTGTAATCAACAGCCATGACACTATATTTAAAGAATTGAACATCTATATATAAACAGAAGCATGAATTTTAAGAAGGGACCTATATTTGGTCGGAATGTTGATTCATTACCCTTTCCAGCAATTCCCAAGCACTCCATATGTCCTAGTTTCTAGCACTAGTCATGTCAAAATTCACGAAATTTTTTGGCATGACCTTTGCTAAGTAGTGGACTTATTGAGCGCCTGAAATTTGCCGGAACAGAAATGAATCAACATTCCGGCGAAACATAGGCCACTCGGACATTCCGGCAAAACTTAACACAACTTAGCAAGCAAAAGTGAGAAATTCACTACTGTTTTATGCATTATCACCAACAAAAGGATGATATTTGTAGTCTTCATTAATTGATTAATTAACTAATTAGTTAATTAGTTGGTTAGTTAGCTCATTCATCATCTTTGTGTGACTATTTCTATCCCTTGGATGAACAGTGTCCAACATGTCATGGAAGTGTTGTAGGTTGGTGAAATATGTATGTGCCCTTTTTCCTGTCCAAAGTTTAAATAAGTTGTTTGAAACCATTGGTTGTCTAATTCAAACCTAATGTGCCTACTTACATGAAATTGACTAACATGAATTATTTATTTCACATTCTTTACATAATATTCAAGTGTGAACCATAGGATTTTTTTCCTTCTTTCTAGTTAGCGCATCAAAAGATCTTCAACAAACATATCTTGATTTCCTTATTAACATGTATCTCAAGATGACATCTTGAACCGATGGCCCTAAAATCAAAATGGCAGCAGCCTTGGGGTGCCTAAAGCGGGAGGGGAGGGGGCCGGCGGCGCCTGGAGGCGGTGGGGGGCTTACCAGAGCGGGATGGGAGGGGCTTATTAGAGCGGGAGGGGAAGGGGGCTTACCAGAGCGGGAGAGGAGGGGGGCGGTGGTGATGGCGAGGGAGGTAGCAGTGACGACGACGATGACGAGGGAGGCAGCAACGACGACGACAGCGATGGCGGCGGCGAGGGAGGCGGCGGCGACGACGACGATGGCGGTGAGGGAGGTGGTGACGACTTGAGATTGAGGAGAGAGGGGGTGGGGAGTGGGGGAGAGTTAGGAATTTTTTAGCACGGTGTGGGGTGTTAACTCAAGGTTTCGGAGGAGCGCTACTGCTATTGTACTTAGCAGTAGCGCTTTTACCATGCCGGCGCTGCTACAACAGCTACTGATGGTTACCTCGTTGGGCCCCTTTTAGCAGTAGCGCCGGATGCAACACAACGCTACTGCTATGGACCTTGGCAGTAACGCTGGATTAGGAATGGCAGTGCTACTATAGCTACTACGAGTGGCCTTGTTGGTCCCTGTTTATCAGTAACGCCGAATATAAGGCTAGCGCTACTGCTCAGGACATTAGCAATATCACGTTGTATTTCCCGCGCTACTGCTAAGTAGCAGCAATGCTTTCTACTTTCGAGCGCTACTAATAGGCTCCTACCTATAAGGTTTTTCCTAGTAGTGGAATTCAAATACTCCCTCCGTACCTAAATATAAGGTGTATTATTTTTTCAAAAAGTCAAACTTCTCTAATTTTGACCAAATTTGTAGACAAAAATATTAAGGTCTAGAATACCAAATCATTATCACTAGATTCATCATGAAATATATTTTTATGTTTTACATATTTAGTAATGTAAATCATTATAAATTTTTCTGTAAAGTTGGTCAAACATAGACAAGGTTTGACTTTTTTAAAAACTAATACACCTTATTTTTAGGAAAGGAGGGAGTATATACTAAATTCCAACTCCAAATGTTCTTTCATATATTGTGCTAATCTCGAATGTCCTACTTGGTGATGATAACTTGTTCAAACATGCATGAACAAGGCATAAACAAATTCCTTACATTTTTCTGATCATTTTTCATATATAATTTATTTTCATCTGAGTTACAGATTAATTTCTATGATATTTAGAAGTTTTAGGCATTTTATGAAATTCATAAATTAGTTATTGCGTCACCACGGGGTCACTGTGACGTAGCAGTCAACTGGACTGTCCACGGTCAAACTTGACACCTAGGTCCCACACGTTAGTGTCTCAGGGTTTAAGCTTGAGTTAACTAATTTTAACCTACTATTAATTAGTGAGGTGGGGCCCTTTGTCAGTGTGAGTTGTGTTGATTAGCACAATATATATGCTCTAAACTAATCCCTGACCGGCCGGGCCCACATGATGGTGGCTCACGCCGGCGAGGTCGATGCCGGCGAGCACAAACCACGGCGGGGTCCATCAGGTTTCGCCCATATGCGATCATTAGACGAGCTGAAGCTACCAGCGAGTAGCTCGAACTCGCCCGCATCCATAGGAGGCGATGGGAGGTCGCGAGGTGGCCGGAGACGACGACCTCGGTGACCTTGGCGGTGGACGAAGCTCGGTCTGGAGACTAGGGGCATGGTGAGCTACTAGGGGCGTTCCGCTCCCGAGACCTCCATGAGTCCAACCCCGTGCTCGAACACGAGCTCCTTGGATCAGACCATGCCAGCGACATGCCATGACAACCAAAACTCGACCACGGTGGGGAAGCTAGCTAGGTTGTGAAGAACCAGAGGGGGAGGTGATACAGGGCAACAACTCACCCAGGACTAGCAGAGGCGGCGACGAGGTTGGGGATGCACTCCTTGACGCGAATCGAGGGTGACTGTCGTTGGAACACGAGGTTGAAGACGATGAAATTGGCGGCGAATCATCCCATCTAGCATCGAGTGGCTTGGTGAAGAGGAGGGCGAGGTCGCTGCGGATCATCTGGACACGGAGGGGCGTCAAGGGGAGCTCAGTAGCTATAGTGGTGAGGGGCACACGACCATGGTTGCTTCGGCCATGAGAGAGGGGGAAAGACAGAGTGTTGGGGATATTACCCACCGTGTGACCCACCATGTGGGGGCCGAGTCAAGACTGTGGCGGCTCAACAATTCATATTCTAGATGGACCTTACTCCGTGAAGGAGGAGGTGTAAGATAGTTTACCAACAAGAGCCGGTGGCGGTCCAAGACATCGGGATGGCGGTTCATGGAGCCCACACAGGAGAAGAGTCGCCCGGGATGTTCCTTACTTCAAGAACAAGACTATTTAGGACTCATAATAAGTCATGGATCATGATTTATCTGGACTCTTGTAAACCTAGAACCTCGACATGTATATAAAGGCGGGTCTCTAGGACGGATAGGGCAAGTTACAATCCATTGAAAGCTAGATCAGGCGAATACGCCCCCTTGTAATCGATTCCACCATCAATATACACAAAGCATGACGTAGGCTTTAACTCCACCAGAGGGACTGAACCCGAATCTTGTTGGGGAACGTCGCATGGGAAACAAAAAATTCTCCTACGCGCACGAAGACCTATCATGGTGATGTCCATCTACGAGAGGGGATTTCCGATCTACATACCCTTGTAGATTGCACAGCAGAAGCGTTACGAAACGCGGTTGATGTAGTGGAACGTCCTTACGTCCCTCGATCCGCCCCGCGAACCGTCCCACGAACCGTCCCGCGATCCGTCCCACGATCCGCTCCGATATAGTGCCGAACGGACGGCACCTCCGCTTTCAGCACACGTACAGCTCGACGATGATCTCGGCCTTCTTGATCCAGCAAGAGAAACGGAGAGGTAGATGAGTTCTCTGGCAGCGTGACGGCGCTCCGGAGGTTGGTGGTGATCTAATCTCAGCAGGGCTCCGCCCGAGCTCCGTAGAAACGCGATCTAGAGGTAAAACCGTGGAGGTATGTGGTCGGGCTGCCGTGGCAAAAGTTGTCTCAAATCAGACATAAAACCCGACTATATATAGGAGGGAGGAAGGGGAGGAGGCAGCCTCAAAACCTAAAGGTTTGGCCGAAATTGGAGGTGGAGGAGTCCTACTCCAATCCTACTTGGAGTAGGATTCCACCTTCCCACTTGGAAACTCTTTCCACCTTGTGTTTTTTCCTTCTCAAAACTTATGGGCCTTAGTGGGAACTTATTCCAGCCCACTAGGCGCTAGTTTATCTCTTCCCATAGCCCATGAGACCCCTTGGGGCGTGACACCCCTCCTGATGGTCCCCGGCACCCCTCCCGGCACTCCCAGTACACTACCGATGAGCCCGAAACTTTTCCGGTAATGCACGAAAACCTTCCGGTAACCAAATGAGGTCATCCTATATATCAATCTTCGTTTCCGGAACATTCCGGAAACCCTCGTGACGTCCGTGATCTCATCCAGGACTCCGAACAACATTCAGTAGCCCACCATATATCTCAAATACGCATAAAAGAACGTCGAACCTTAAGTGTGCAGACGCTGCGGGTTTGAGAACTATGTAGACATGAACGGATAGACTCCTCGGTCAATATCCAATAGCGGGACCTGGATGCCCATATTGGATCCTACATATTCTACGAAGATCTTATCGTTTGAACCTCAGTGCCAAGGATTCATATAATCCCGTATGTCATTCCCTTTGTCCTTCGGTATGTTACTTGCCCGTGATTCGATCGTCAGTATCCGCATACCTATTTCAATCTCATTTACCGGCAAGTCTCTTTACTCGTTCTGTAATACAAGATCCCGCAACTTACACTAAGTCACATTGCTTGCAAGGCTTGTGTGTGATGTTGTATTACCGAGTGGGCCCCGAGATACCTCTCCGTCATACGGAGTGACAAATCCCAGTCTTGATCCATACTAACTCAACGAACACCTTCGGAGATACCTGTAGAGTATCTTTATAGTCACTGAGTTACGTTGCGACGTTTGATACACACAAAGCATTCCTCCGGTGTCAGTGAGTTATATGATCTCATGGTCATAGGAACAAATATTTGACACGCAGAAAATAGTAGCAACAAAATGACACGATCAACATGCTACGTCTATTAGTTTGGGTCTAGTCCATCACATGATTCTCCTAATGATGTGATCCCGTTATCAAGTAACAACACTTGCCTATGGCCAGGAAACCTTGACCATCTTTGATCAACGAGCTAGTCAACTAGAGGCTTACTAGGGACAGTGTTTTGTCTATGTATCCACACAAGTATTGTGTTTTCAATCAATACAATTATAGCATGGATAATAAACGATTATCATGAACAAAGAAATATAATAATAACTAATTATTATAGCCTCTAGGGCATATTTCCAACAGTCTCCCACTTGCACTAGAGTCAATAATCTAGTTCACATCACCATGTGATTCTAACAAATCCAACACCCATATAGTTCTGGGGTCTGATCGCGTCATGCTCGTGAGAGAGGTTTTAGTCAACGGTTCTGAAACTTTCAGATCCGTGTGTTCTTTACAAATCTTTATGTCATCTTATAGATGGTGCTACTACGTGCTATTCGGAAATACTCCAAATATCTACTCTACTATATGAATCCGTTTCACTACTCATAGTTATTCGGATTAGTGTCAAAGCTTGCATCGACGTAACCCTTTACGATGAACTCTTTAACCACCTCCATAATCGAGAAAATTCCTTAGTCCGTTAGTTACTAAGGATAAATTTTGACCGCTGCTAGTGATTCACTCATGGATCACTCTTTGTACCTCTCAACAGACTTTGAGGCAAGGCACACATCAGGTGTGGTACTCAGCATGACATACTTCAGATTCTACGGCCAAGGCATAGAAGAAGACCTTCGTCTATTCTCTTTACTCTGTCGGGGTCGGGTTTTGAGTCTTACTCAAATTCACACCTTACAACACAACCAAGAACTCCTTCTTTGCTGATCTATTTTGAACTCCTTCAAAAACTTGTCAAGGCATGCATCTTGTTGAAACTTCTATTAAGCGTTTCGATCTATCTCCATAGATCTTGATGCTCAACGTTCAAGTAGCGCAATCCACGTATTCCTTTGAAAAACTCCTTTCAAACAACCTTTTATGCTTTACAGAAATTCTACATTACTTCTAATCCACAATATGTCAACCACATATACTTATCAGAAATTCTGTAGTGCTCCCACTCACTTCTTTGGAAATACAAGTTTCTCATAAACCTTGTACAAACCCAAAATCTTTGATCATCTCATTAAAGTGTATATTCCAACTCCGAGATGCTTGCACCAGTCCATTGAAGGATCGCTGGAGCTTGCATACTTGTTAGTATCCTTAGGATCGACCAAACATTCTCATTGTATCACATACAATCTTTCCTGAAGGAAACCGTCGAGGAAACAACGTTTTGACTTCCTATGTGCAATATTTAACAAATAATGCAGCAACTACTAACAAAATTCTAACAGACTTTTAGCACCGATACGAGTGAGAAAGTCACATCATAGTCAACTGTTTGATCTTGTCGGAAACATCTTTGCGACAAGTCGAGCTTTTCTTAATAGTGACTTATCACCATCATCGTCTGTCTTCCTTTTAAAGATCCATCTTTACTCAATAGTCCTATGATCATCAAGTAGTTCTTCCAAAGTCTACACTTTATTTTCATACATGGATCCTCTCTCGGATTTCATGGCCTCCACCATTTGTCGTAATCCGGGCCCACCATTGCTTTCTCCATAACTCGTAGGTTCACTGTTGCTCAACAACATGACCTCCAAGACAGGGTTACCGTACCACTCTGCAGTAGTACGCGACCTTGTGAACCTACGAGGTTTGTAGTAACTTGATCCGATGCTCGATGATCACCATCATCAGCTTTCACTTCAATTGGTGTAGGCGCCACAGGAACAACTTCCTGCACCCTGCTACACACTGGTTGAAGTGATGGTTCAATAACCTCATCAAGTTCTACCACCCTCCCACTCAATTCTTTCGAGAGAAACCTTTCCTCGAGAAAGGATCCGTTTCTAGAAAAAAACACTTTGCTTTCGGATCTGAGATAGGCGATGTACCCAACTGTTCTGGATATCCTATGAAGATGCATTTATCGCTTTGGGTTCGAGCTTATCAGACTGAAACTTTTTCACATAAGTGTCGAAGCCCCAAACTTTCAAGAAACGACAGTTTAGGTTTCTCTAAACCTCAGTCTATCCCGTGTCATCAAAACGGAAATACGCGGTGCCCTATTTAAAGTGAATGCGGTTGTCTCTAATGCATAACCCATAAATGATAGTGGTAATTCGATAAGAGACATCATAGCATGCACCATACCAAATAGTGCGTGGCTATGACGTTCACACACATCATCACACTATGATGTTCCAGGTGGCATGAACTGCGAAAGAATTTCCACATTGTCTTAACTGCGTACCAAAACTCGTAACTCAGATATTCATTTATGCGATCATATCGTAGACAGTTTATCCTCTTGTTATGACGAACTTCAATCCGAAACAGAATTGAACTTTTCAATATTTCAGACTTGTGATTCATTAAGTAAATACTCTTGTATCTACTCAAATCGTCATTGAAGCAAGAACATAATGATATCCACTACGTGCCTCAGGACCCATTGGACTGCATACATCAAAATGTATCACTTCCAACAAGTTACTGTCTTGTTTCATCTCAATGAAAACAAGGCCTTGCTCATGTGGTATGATTTGCATGTCACTAGTGATTCAAAATCAAGTGAGTATAAAGATCCATCAGCATGGAGCCTCTTCATGCAATTTATACCAACATGACTCAAGCGGCAGTGCCACAAGTAAGTGGTACTATCATCATTACCTCGTATCTTTTGGCACCAATATTATGAACATGTGTAACACTATGATCGAGATTCAATAAACCATTGAAGGTGATTATTCAAGCAACTAGAGTAACCATTATTCTCTTTAAATGAATAATCATATTGCAATAAACACGATCCAATCATGTTCATGCTTAACGCAAGCACCAAATAACAATTATTTAGGTTTAACACCAATCCCGATGGTAGAGGGAGCGTGCGACGTTTGATCATATCAACCCTGGAAACACTTCCAACACATATCGTCACCTCGGCTTTAGCTAGTCTCCGTTTATGCCGTAGCTTTTATTTCGTGTTACTAATCACTTAGCAACCGAACCGGTATCCAATACCCTCATGCTACTAGGAGTACTAGTAAAGTACACATCAACATCATGTATATCAAATATACTTCTTTCGACTTTTGCCAGCCTTTTTATCTACCAAGTATCTAGAGTTGCTCCACCTCAGTGACCGGTCCCCTCATAACAGAAGCACTTAGTCCCGGGCTTGGGTTTAATCTGGGGTCTCTTCATTAGTGCAGCAACTGCTTTGCCGTTTCACGAAGTATCCCTTCTAGCCCTTGCCTTTCTCGAAACTTAGTGGTTTTACTAACCATCAACCATTGATGCTCCTTCTTGATTTCTACTCTCGCAGTGTCAAACATCGTGAATCGCTCAAGGATCATTGTATCTATCCTTGATATGTTATAGTTCATCACGAAGCTCTCACAGCTTGGTGCCAGTGACTTTGGAGAACCATCACTATCTTATCTGGAAGATCAACTCCCACTTGATTCAAGCGATTGTCGTACTCAGATAATCTGAGCACACGCTCAACGATTGAGATTTTCTCCTTTACTTCGTGGACAAAGAATCTTGTTGGAGGTCTCATACCTCTTAACAAGAGCATAAGCATGAAATCACAATTTCATCTTTTTAGAACATCTCTTATGTTCCGTGACGTTTCAAAACGTCTTCGGCGCCTTGCTTCTAAGCCATTAAGTATTTTGCACTGAACTATCGTGTAGTCATCAGAAACGTGTATGTCGGATGTTCACAACATCTACAGACGATGCTCGAGGTGCAGCACACCGAGTGGTGCATTAAGGACATAAGCCTTCTGCGCAACAACGAGGACAATCCTCGGTTTTATAGACTCAGTCTGCAAAGTTTGCTACTATCAACTTTCAAGTAAATTTTCTCTAGGAACATATTAAAAACAGTAGAGCTATAACGCAAGCTACATCGTAATTCGCAAAGACTATTAGACTATGTTCATGACAATTAGTTCAATTAATCATATTACTTAAGAACTCCCACTCAAAAAGTACATCTCTCTAGTCATTTGAGTGGTACATGATCCAAATCCACTATCTCAAGGCCGATCATCACGTGAGTCGAGAATAGTTTCAGTGGTAAGCATCTCTATGCTAATCATATCAACTATACGATTCATGCTCGACCTTTCGGTCTCTTGTGTGCCGAGGCCATGTCTGTACATGTTAGGCTCGTCAAGTTTAACCCGAGTGTTCCGCGTGTGCAACTGTTTTGCACCCGTTGTATGTGAACGTTGAGTCTATCACACCCGATCATCACGTGGTGTCTCGAAACGAAGAACTGTCGCAACGGTGCACAGTCCGGGATAACACAATTTCGTCTTGAAATTTTAGTGAGAGATCACCTCATAATGCTACCGTCGTTCTAAGCAAGATAAGGTGCATAAAGGATTAACATCACATGCAATTCATAAGTGACATGATATGGCCATCATCATGTGCTTCTTGATCTCCATCACCAAAGCACCGGCACGATCTTCTTGTCACCGGAGTCACACCATGATCTCCATCAACGTGTCGCCACCGGGGTTGTCATGCTACTCATGCTATTACTACTAAAGCTACGTCCTAGCAATATAGTAAACGCATATGCAAGCACAAACGTTAGTTTAAAGACAACCTTATGGCTCCTGCCGGTTGCCGTACCATCGACGTGCAAGTCGATATTAACTATTACATCATGATCATCTCATACATCCAATATATCACATCACATCATTGGCCATACCACATCCCAAGCATAACCTGCAAAAACAAGTTAGACGTCCTCTAATTTGTTGTTGCATGTTTTACGTGGTGACCATGGGTATCTCGTAGGATCGCATCTTACTTACGCAAACACCACAACGGAGATATATGAATTGCTATTTAACCTTATCCAAGGAACTCCTCGGTCAAATCCGATTCAACTAAAGTTGGAAAAACCGACACTTGCCAGTCATCTTTGAGCAACCGAGTTACTCGTAGAGATGAAACCAGTCTCTCGTAAGCGTACGAGTAATGTCGGTCCAAGCCGCTTCAATCCAACAATACCGCAGAATCAAGAAAATACTAAGGAGGGCAGCAATACGCACATCACCGCCCACAAAAACTTTTGTGTTCTACTCGAGATTACATCTACGCATGAACCTAGCTCATGATGCCACTGTTGGGGAATGTCGCATGGGAAACAAAAAATTTCCTACGCTCACGAAGACCTATAATGGTGATGTCCATCTACGAGAGGGGATTTCCGATCTACGTACCCTTGTAGATCGCACAGCAGAAGCGTTAAGAAACGTGGTTGATGTAGTGGAACATCCTCACGTCCCTCGATCCGCCCCGCGAACCGTCCCACGAACCGTCCCGCGATCCGTCCCACGATCCGCTCCGATCTAGTGCCGAACGGACGGCACCTCCGCGTTCAGCACACGTACAGCTCGACGATGATCTCGGCCTTCTTGATCCAGCAAGAGAGACGGAGAGGTAGATGAGTTCTCCGGCAGCGTGACGGTGCTCCGGAGGTTGGTGGTGATCTAATCTCAGCAGGGCTCCGCCCGAGCTCCGCAGAAACGCGATCTAGAGGTAAAACCGTGGAGGTATGTGGTCGGGCTGCCGTGGCAAAAGTTGTCTCAAATCAGCCCTAAAACCCCACTATATATAGGAGGGAGGGAGGGGAGGAGGCAGCCTCAAAACCTAAAGGTTTGGCCGAAATTGGAGGTGGAGTCCTACTCCAATCCTACTTGAAGTAGGATTCCACCTTCCCACTTGGAAACTCTTTCCACCTTGTGTTTTTTCCTTCTCAAACCTTATGGGCCTTAGTGGGAACTTATTCCAGCCCACTAGGCACTGGTTTATCTCTTCCCATAGCCCATGAGGCCCCTTGGGGCGTCACACCCCTCCTGATGGTCCCCGGCACCCCCCCGGTACTCCCAGTACACTACCGATGAGCCCGAAACTTTTCCGGTAATGCACGAAAACCTTTCGGTAACCAAATGAGGTCATCCTATATATCAATCTTCGTTTTCGGACCATTCCGGAAACCCTCGTGACGTCTGTGATCTCATCCGGGACTCTGAACAACATTCGGTAGCCAACCATATAACTCAAATACGCATAAAACAACGTCGAACCTTAAGTGTGCACACCCTGCGGGTTCGAGAACTATGTAGACATGACCCGAGAGACTCCTCGGTCAATATCCAATAGCGGGACCTGGATGCCTAAATTGGATCCTACATATTCTACGAAGATCTTATCGTTTGAACCTCAGTGCCAAGGATTCATATAATCCCGTATGTCATCCCTTTGTCCTTCTGTATGTTACTTTCCCGAGATTGGATCGTCAGTATTCGCATACCTATTTCAATCTCGTTTACCGGCAAGTCTCTTTACTCATTCTGTAATACAAGATCCTGCAACTTACACTAAGTCACATTGCTTGCAAGGCTTGTGTGTGATGTTGTATTACCGAGTGGGCCCCGAGATACCTCTCCGTCATACGGAGTGACAAATCCCAGTCTTGATCCATACTAACTCAACGAACACCTTCGGAGATATCTGTAGAGCATATTTATAATCACCCAGTTACGTTGCGACATTTGATACACACAAAGCATTCCTCCGGTGTCAGTGAGTTATATGATCTCATGGTCATAGGAACAATAACTTGACAAGCAGAAAACAGTAGCAACAAAATGACACCATCAACATGCTACATCTATTAGTTTGGGTCCAGTCCATCACATGATTCTCCTAATGATGTGATCCCGTTATCAAGTAACAACACTTGCCTATGGCTAGGAAACCTTGACGATCTTTGATCAACGAGCTAGTCAACTAGAGGCTTACTAGGGACAGTGTTTTGTCTATGTCCCCACACAAGTATTGTGTTTCCAATCAATACAATTATAGCATGGATAATAAATGATTATCATGAACAAATAAATATAATAATAACTAATTATTATAGCCTCTAGGGCATATTTCCAACAAATCTCGCTCCCGTTCAACCCCTTTGAGTCACCACCTAAGTGCGATGGCTCCATCACTAAGTCCTTTCACGAGGACATCTGCCATGACAAAACCACGATAGTTGGAGCCCACCGTGGGGCCTCCACACAGTGGAGTTGAGTTCTCAAAGGGTGCCCTTCCAGGATTTGTCATATACTGTGATGCTTCTCGTCAAGGAATAGGTTGTGTCCTAATGCAGGATCGCAAGGTGATCGCTTATGCTTCACGTCAACTGCGTGCTCATGAAGAGAACTACCCAGTTCATGATCTCGAGCTTGCCGCAGTCATTCATGCATTGAAGGAATGGCGACAATACCTTGTCGGTAATCGCTGTGAAATCTACACCGACCATCAAAGTCTGAAGTACTTGTTCACTCAACCGGAGCTGAACGTGCGTCAACAAAGATGGATGGAGCGTATAGCAGATTTTGACTGTAGTATATCATATACCCGTGGCAAGGCTAACGTAATGGCTGATGCCTTAAGTCGCGAGTCATACTGCAACCACCTCCAGGTTCATCAGGTTCACGATCGCCTGCAAGAGGAATTCCGTAAGCTGAACCTCCACATTGTTCCCGAGGGTTACCTTGCTCCCCCTCCTGAAGAGTATCAAAAGATGAACCTTCGTGTTGTTAATCAGGGTTCCCTCAGTAACCTAGTGGTTGAACCAGATCTTGTGAGCTCCATAAAGAATATACAAAACTTTGACGATGATGTCGACAGGATTAAGAGCTATATTGCAAAGGGAAAACCCTCCTTTTTCACTGTTGATGAAGGTGGCGCCTTGTATTTCAAGGGTCGCCTATTCGTCCCAAATAAGAAGGAAAATCTCAGGATGACTGGGAAGGTGATGGAAGAAGCTCATGACACACAATATTAGATTTCAATTTCCTTTGAAGAAAGGCATGTAACATTTTCCAAGCAAGAAAATAAGATTGCCTTATGAATCCATGATGAGGGCTACTTATGGTTTGAGCACCAAAGACGACGATACGTGATTCTATCACCTTATGCCTAGCTAAGGGCAGTAAACAATGGCGCTTGTTGGGAGGCAACCCAATGAATTTATCTTTGCATTTTGCTTTATGTTTTGTTGCATCCACACCATCATAATTCTGTTATGATTGTGACTTTTGTGTTTCCTCTTGTGTTTGAGCCAACTAAAACCTTTATGACTAGTTTGGTGATGGTTGTTTGATCCTGCTGGAAAAAGACAGAAACTTTTTGCTCATGAAATTATTTTTCATTTTTATCCACAAAGAGTTTTGAGATGATTATTTTTTGCTTCTGGTTGATATGCCAATTGCCCAACCTGTCGTAATTGTTCAGATATTTTGAGATACCAGAAGTATACGAAGTATACAGATTGCTAGAGACTGGTCTATTATTGACAGATTATGTTTTTGTTGGGTTGGTCGCTTATTTTGATGAAACTATGGATAGTATCGGGGGTATTAGCCATGGAAGAGTGAGAATACAGTAATCTAACACCAATATAAATAGAAATAAAGTTTGCTACAGTACCTAAAGAGGTGGTAGTTTGTTTTATTGTGCTAATGATATCACGAGTTTCTTTTTAAGTTTTGTGTTGTGAAGTTTTCAAGTTTTGGGTGATGTTCTCATGGACAAAGGGATAAAGAGTGGAAAGAGCTCAAGCTTGGGTATGCCCAAGGCATCCCAAGCCAAATTCAAGGACACCAAAAATCCTAAGCTTGGGGATGCCCCGGGAAGGCATGCCCTCTTTCGTCTTCAATCCATCGGTAACATTACTTATATTTTTATTCACCACATGATATGTGTTTTGCTTGGAGCGTCTTGTATCGTAGGAGTCTATTCCTTTTTTTGTTGTGTCACAATCATCCTTGCTGCACACCTTTTGAGAGAGACATGCACTCATCGTGAATTTGCTAGAATACTCTTTGAGCTTCGCTTATATCTTTTGAGTTAGGCAATTTAGCTCACATGTGCTTCACTTATATCTTTTGAGCCAGATAAATTTTCACTAAGTGCTTCACTTAGATCTTTTAGAGCACGATGGTGTCATATTTTGGAGAAATAAGAACTCTCGATCTTCACTTATATCTTTTTGAGAGTGATCTCTCTGAGTAACTTGGTAGTTGGCTTGTACTATGAAAGTAGTCCCAAAGGTGATAGGCACCTAAAGAGGATACAATCAAACTTCCATCTTCATGTGGTTTGTTTAGAAAGAGAAGTTTGATTCCTCTAAAATAGTTTTGAGACATGGATTTGGTAATATTAAGAGTTATGTTAGTAGGGTGTTCTGAATCTAGAAATACTTGTGTTGAAGTTAGTGATTCCCGTAACATGCACGTATGGTGAACTGCTATGTTAGGAAGTCGGAGCACAATTGATTTATTGATTGTCATCCTTTGTGTTGTGGTCGGGATCGCGTGATGGTTAACACCTACCAACCCTTCCCCTAGGAGTATGCGTTTAGCACTTTGTTTCGATTACCAATAAAAAGTTTCACAATAAGTATGTGAGTTCTTCATGACTAATGTGAGTCCATGGTATAGATGCACTTTCACCTTTCACCATAGCTAGCCTCTCTAGTGCCGTGTAACTTTCGCCAGTGCACAAACCCACCATATGCCTTCCTCAAAACAGCCACCATACCTACCTACTATGGCATTTTCATAGCCATTCCAAGATATATTGCCATGAACTCCCACCATTCCGTCTCATGACATGCGCCGTCACTTTCATATTGCCATTGCATGATCGTAAGATAGCTAGGGAGTCATACGCTAAGCTAGATCGTTGCACATCCCGGTACACTGCCGGAGGCATTTCCTATAAGAGTCATCATTGCTCTAAGGATTGAGTTGTGAGTAAATTAAAGTGTGATGATCATCATTATTAGAGCATTGTCCCATGTGAGGAAATAAAAAAAAGAGGCCAAAGTTGCCCACAAAAAAAATAGATATGGAAAGAGGCCAAAGGGCCCAAACAACAAAAAGATAGAGAAAAAGAGAGAAGGGACAATGCTACTATCTTTTCCACACTTGTGCTTCATAATAGCACCATGTTCTTCATGATTGAGAGTCTCTTGTTTTGTCACCACCATATGCTAGTGGGAATCCTCGTTATATAACTTGGCTTGTATATTCCAATGATGGGCTTCCTCAAAATTGTCCTAGGTTTTTGTGAGCAAGCAAGTTGGATGCACACCCACTAGTTCTCCTTTTGAGCTTTCACATACTTATAGCTCTAAGTGCATCCATTGCATGGTAATCCCTACTCTTTCACATTGATATCTATTAATGGGCATCTCCATAGCCCTTTGATGCGCCGAGTCAATGTGACCATCTCCTCCTTTTTGTCTCACAACCTCCACCACACTCTATTCCACCTATAGTGCTATATCCATGGCTCACGCTCATGTATTGTGCGAGAGTTTAAAAAGGTTTGAGAAAGTAAGAGTGCAAAAACAATTACTTGGCAAATACCGGGGTTGTGCATGATTTAAATTAGTTGTGTGGGGATGATGGAGCATAGCCAGACTATATGATTTTCTAGAGATAATTTTCTTTGGCCTTGTTATTTCGAATGTTCATGATTACCTTGCTAGTTTGCTTGAAGTACTATTGTTTTCATGTCAATAGCAAACTATTGTTTTGAATCTTACGGATCTGAACATTCATGTCACATGAAAGAAGTTACAAAGGACAAATATTCTAGGAAGCATTCCACGTCAAGAATTCAATCTTTATCACTTCCCTACTTGAGGACGAGCATGAGTTAAGCTTGGGGATGCTTGATACGTCTCGAACGTATCTATAATTTTTGATGGTTCCATGCTATTATCTTGTCAAACTTTGGATGTTTTGTATGCCTTTTATATCTTTATTGGGACTAACTTATTAACTCAGTGCCAAGTGCGAGTTCCTGTTTTTTTCGTGTTTTGACCCTTTTTAGAGGAGAATATTAAACGGAGTCCAAACGGAATAAAACCTCCAAAAAGATGTTTTTCGGAATAGAAGATACGCAGGGAACGTGAGAACCAACGCACAGGCTACCAGGGGAGGCCACAAGCCCCCTAGGCGCGGCTACGGGGGCCCGCGCCTAGGAGGCTTGTGGGCCCCCTGTGGCTCGTCTGCCCTACTTCTTCCGCCTATAAATACCCAAAAACTCCAAAACCATGGAAGAGATCCACGAAAATACTTTTCCGCCGCCGCAAGCTTCTGTCTCCGCAAGATCCCATCTGGGGCATCTTCTGGTGCCCTGCCGGAGGGGGGATTCGGATACGGAGGGCTTCTTCATCAACACCATTGCCTCTCCAATGATGCGTGAGTAGTTCACCATAGACCTTCGGGTCCATAGCTAGTAGCTAGATGGATTCTTCTCTCTCTTGGATCTTCAATACAAAGTTCTCCATGATCTTCATGGAGATCTATCCAATGTAATCTTCTTTTGCGGTGTGTTTGTCGAGATCCGATGAATTGTGGATTTATGATCAGATTATCTATGAATCTTATTTGAGTTTCTTCTGATCTCTTATATGCATGATTTCATATCCTTGTAATTTTCTTCGAGTTGTGGGTTTTGTTTGTCCAACTTGATCTATGATTCTTTCAATGGGAGAAGTGCTTGGTTTTGGGTTCATACCATGCGGTGACCTCACCCAGTGACAGAAGGGGTAGCGAGGCACGCATCGTGTTGTTGCCATCAAGGGTAAAAAGATGGGGTTTATATTTATTATATGAATCTATCCCTCTACATCATGTCATCTTGCTTAAGGCGTTACTCTGTTTGTCATGAACTCAATACACTAGATGTATGCTGGATAGCGGTCGATGTGTGGAGTAATAGTAGTAGATGCAGAAAGTATCGGTCTACTTGTCTCGGACGTGATGCCTATATGTATGATCATTGCCGTAGATATCGTCATGACTTTGCGCGGTTCTATCAATTGCTCGACAGTAATTCATTCACCCACCGTAATATTTTCTATTTTGAGAGAAGCCTCTAGTGAACACTATGGCCCCCAGGTCTACTTCACATCATATTTTCAGCCCTACACTTTTTACTTGCAATCAATCGTGAAGGGATTGACAACCCCTTTGTAGAGTTGGGTGCAAGTTTGCTGTTTTTGCGCAGCTACATCGGTGCTTCACCTTGATACTCCTACTGGATTGATACCATGGTCCTCAAAACTGAGGGAAATACTTATTGCTACTGTGGTGCATCACCCTTTCCTCTTCAAGGGAAAAATCCAACGCAATCTCAAGAGGTAGTACCAGCCGATCTTAACCCCACTCGCTTGTTCGATAGCTCGCATACTCCACGGGTAGGGCATAACCTGCCCAAGCGGGTTAATTAGCTTGTCGAGCTGGGCAGCGGCCACAGAACCTACAACCCCCTCAACCTCCGCCTTTCCAGTCGACGCTGCAACATTTCCATACGCCACAGGGCCACTTTTCCAACCCTGTCAATAATGTGTTAGCCGCAACCCGTCACTTGAAGTCCCTTCCCATCCAAGGAAACACCTTGCATGAAATCGAGGCAAGGAACGCCATTGAGATGTTGAAGACGGCGGTGGTTCAACAGGCGCAGTTCTCCCACAGTCGAGATCATCTACACTCCACTCCTAACGTGAGCAAATCCCAGAGCCACCATGATGACCCTTAGGCGGTTTCCAACAGCGATCACCGAGAGCGGCCGCACGCCAACCCGCCTGTTTTCCAACACCAAATGCTCAGATGCTCGTAGGCGCGGCTTGAGCCGCCCTTCAGGCAGAGGCGGAGGCAGCTGCGGCACTGGCGGGTCAAGGACATCCAGGTCACGTTCAAACTCTGCCAGCGTATGGTGGGTCAGGGGCCGAAATATTGACATCCCTTGCTGATCACTTGCCCTTCGCAACGAGCGCATGCCCAAAGATTTCAAAGGCCCTCGTGAGGTACCCATCTACACGCCCGATCTTGAGCCAGGGGCGTGGGTTGAGAGTTATGAGCTCGCTATGGATATGCTTGAAGTAAACAAGGCAGTGTGCGCCAAGTATTTCACCATGATGCTAGAAGGCACGACGCGCACATGGTTGAAGAATTTACGCCCTAATTCCATCAACACCTTGGCAGAGTTGAAGGAGCGGTTCATTAAAAACTTTTGAGGAACCTGCAAGCGCCCTATGACGATAGTGGATTAGCAACATTGTGTTCAATGCACGGATGAGTCGGCCCATTATTGGACTCGGTTGGTCGCAGAAATCATCCACTCGTCAGACGGCATCACGGCAGCTTAAGCTATGTTGATCTTGGAGAAGAAGTGTCACTTCCAAACCTTGGTGTTGAAACTTGGGCGACTTAGTAGGAAGGTGCAGGACATGGGCGAGTTAATGGAAACTCTTGAGAGGTATGCTAAGTCAGATGGTACGAAAGACCCAGGCTCTGATGATGATAAAACCAGCGATGCCAGGAGGGGTGACACACCGAGGGGTCAATCCCAAAATCAGTGGCATAATAGCAACCCGAGAAATCAGGCGAGTAAAAGGCAACAAGATAACTTGTCCGACTTTGTCCCTAGTGCTAGCGCTGAATCTAGGAATCAGTGGAAAAATGTGAATCGAGGCTTTAGTGGGAAAAAGCCACGCATTTATGAGGAGATGCTCAGGGGGACTTGTCCTCAACACAGCACGCCAGAGGGCCCATCTACCCACTCTTGGGAAAACTGTTATGTGATGCAGGAGTTTCGTGCCGAGGCATCCAGAAATGGCCAGGGAGGCGATAAAGGTGGGCATCCGGGTCATTTTGATCCAGGCGGACCTCGCAGGGGATCGTTTGGCGGCTTTCCTGGTCTTGGCTCCCACGGACACGAGGGCTCAAACAATGGTGAAGGACAATATCCGGGTCAAGGAAATCAACAATCCCATGCTTAGTGCGGCTTATAATAGCAAAACAACCCGGATATTTCTCAACAGCAGAATGCTCAGGGCGGCTTTCAGTGTAACCCCAAGCAACTGAATAGTGGGCAGTACCATGTTTTCACGAGTAATACATGCAGGAAGGATAAGAATGTCAAGCAAAGAGCCATCAATATGACTGAGCTAGTGATCCCCAGGTACCTCAACTCGTGTGAGCAACCTATCATGTGGAGGAGGGAGGATCACCCGCCCCAGGTTGACAATCCGGGTGGCTTAGCTTTTGCAGTAGCGCCACAAGTTGGAGGCTATACCGTGGCGAAGGTCCTTAAGGATGGTGGCAGCAGCATCAACATCCTCTATTATGACACCTTCCGAAGGATGAACTTCTGTGAAGGCAACTTAATACCCTCAACCACAGTCTTTCATAGCATAGTCTCGGGTTAGTCAGCCTATTCTGCTGGACCGATTAAACTAAACATGGCTTTTGGCACTGCGTTTAATTATAGGAGTGAGGCTCTCACTTTTGAGGTGATGAAGATTAAAAGTCGCTACCACGCTCTATTTGGTCGGCCGGCTTATGCTCGCTTCATGGCCGCCCATGTTATGTTTACCTCAAGATGAAGATGCCGGGTCCTAACGGCACTATCAACATCAGCGAGGATTGCAAGATAGCCCAGGAGTGTGAAGATGGGGATGTTGCTTATGTTGAGTCGTCTTGCGCCGCCAAAGAACCAAAGTACCACAAGGCCAATGTTGACCCGGCAGATATGACCCAACTCAATAAGCCTAATGTTGATTGTGAGCTGCCTCTCAAGTTCAAGCCGGAAGATGACACCAAGCAGGTTGACTTCACTCAAGGCGACTCTTCTAAGTAGTTTACTATCGGGACGGGCCTAGATTCCAAATAGGAAAGCGCACTCAACGAATTCATCCGTGAGAATCAGGACATCTTTGCATGGAAGCCTTATGACATGCCAGGAGTATCGAGAGAGTTCGTTGAGCACCACCTTAATGTGGATCCTAAGATGAAACCAGTCCATCAGTACCTCTGGCGGTTTAATGAAGAAAGGCGTAAAGCAACTGGGGAAGAGGTGGCCCGGCTTTTGGCTGCCGGGTTCATCGTCGAAGTCTTTCATCCAGAATGGTTGGCTAACCCGGTCTTGGTTCTCAAGAAGAACGGGACTTTTCGCATGTGCATTGACTATACAGACCTCAACAAGGCTTCTCCAAAGGATCCTTTTGCCCTGCCTCGTATTGATCAAATCATTGACTCTACGGCGGATTGTGACCGTATGTGTATTTTGGACGCATATTCGGGTTATCATCAAATCAAGATGGCCAAGGAAGATCAGAAGAAGACGGCTTTTATAACGCCCTTCGATGCTTTCTCCTATGTCTCCATGCCCTTTGGGCTTAAAAGCACCAGGGCGACTTATCAGCGTTGTATTTAGAACTGTTTACACAGCCATATTGGATGCAACACTCATGCTTACGTCGATGACATTGTGGTAAAGTCATAGAAAAATGAGACACTCCTAGATGAACTTAAGGAGACGTTCAGCAACCTTCGAGTGTACCACATGAAGCTTAACCCGACCATGTGTGTTTTCGGTGTTCGAGCGGGGAACTTATTAGGTTTCTTGGTGTCGGAACATGGTGTTGAAGCTAATCTGGACAAGATCAAGGCGATAAGGTCGCTTGGTAAGCCGACCAATATCAACAAGGTTCAGCGTATGGCGTGTCGTATAGCGGCTTTAAGTCGTTTCATAAGTCACCTTGGGGAAAAGGCTATTCCTCTTTACTAGTTCCTCAAGAAAACATATCAATTTGTCTAGACAGATGCAACCAACAAGGCCTTCGAAGCTCTCAAGAGGCAACTTGTTGAGCCCCCGGTGCTGGCTGCCCCGGCTGATAAAGAGCCTATGCTCCTCTATATAGTGCTAATTCAAAGGCAGTTAGTGTGGCAGTTGTCGTTGAGCACAAAGAAGAAGGCAAGGAATACCCGGTCCAATGGCCGGTGTACTTTATTAGTGAAGTGTTAACCTTGCCTAAACAACGATACCCGCATTGGCAGAAGCTAGTTTTTGGGATCTTCATGGCAAGCCGAAAATTGAAGCATTATTTTCATGGGCATCCCATAACTGTGGTCATTTCAGCGCCAATTGGAGATATCATTTAGAATCGTGAAGCTACAGGGCGGGTCGCCAAGTGGGCAATTGAACTTGGTCTTCACCATGTGAAATATATGCCCTGGACAACTATGAAATCTCAAGCTTTGGTAGATTTCATCAATGATTGGACTGAGTTGCAGATCCGGAAGATCGGCGTGATAACACGTACTAGACTATCCATTTTGATGGGTCTAGACAGCTTGAAGGATCGGGAGCTGGTGTGGTGCTGTCTTCTCCACGGGGAGACAAATTCTGCTATGTATTGAGGCTCATGTTTCCTTGCACCAACAATGCAATAGAGTATGAAGCTTTGCTTCACGAGCTTAGCATTGCTAAGGAGATGAATCTTAGCCGAGTCAGGTGTTTGGGTGACTCAGGCCTAGTGGCTCAACAAGTGTCTGGAACCTGGGTTTCCACGGATCCGTTGATGACGGCTTATAGACGTGCTGTAACAGAGGTGGCGGGTCATTTTCATGGTTATCAGGTTGACCATATTGATGGTTGACACAACGAGGCGGCTGATACTCTATCATGACTCGGCTCACAACGTAAGCCTGTCCCTCCCAATGTGTTCTTGGATGTTTTGCATAACACCTCAGTAAAATTGCCTTCTGAAGAGGACATAGCGGTCCATGACCCGGGGTCTCTGATACCTCTCCAACGTATCTATAATTTTTGATGGTTTCATGCTATTATCTTGTCAAACTTTGGATGTTCTGTATGCCTTTTATATCTTTTTTGGGACTAACTTATTAACTCAGTGCCAAGTGCCAGTTCCTATTTTTTCCGTGTTTTTGACCCTTTTCAGAGGAAGATTTTGAACGGAGTACAAACGGAATAAAACTTCCGAAAAGATTATTTCCGAAATAGAAGACGATCTGGAGACTTGAGAACCAAGGCAGAGGGTCACTAGGCACCCCACAAGCCCTCATGGCATGACGAGGGGGCCCGCACCTCCCAGGATTGTGGGCTCCCTGGGCCTCCTCTGCCCTAGCTCCTTCGCCTATATATTCCCTAAAATCCCTGAAAAAATCAAGAGATCATCGAAAGTACTTTTCCGCCGCCGAAAGCTTTTGTCTCCGCAAGATCCCATCTGGGGCACGTTCTGGTGCCCTGCCGGAGGGGTAATTCAGATATGAGGGCTTGTTCATCAGCACCATGACCTCTCCGATGATGCGTGAGTAGTTCAACATAGACCTACGGGTCCATAGCTAGTAGCTAGATGGCTTCTTATCTCTCTTGGAGCTTCAATACAAAGTTCTCCATGATCTTCATGGAGATCTATCCGATGTAATCTTCTTTTGCGGCGTGTTTGTCGAGATCCGGTGAATTGTTGATTTATGATCAGATTATCTATGAATCTTACTTCAGTTTCTTTTGATCTCTTATATGCATGATTGCATATCCTTGTAATTCTCTTCGAGTTGTCGGTTTTGTTTGGCCAACTTGATCTATGATTCTTGGAATGGGAGAAGTGCTTATTTTTGGGTTCATACCGTGCGGTGACCTCACCCAGTGACAGAAGGGGTAGCGAGGCACGCATCGTGTTGTTGCCATCAACGGTAAAAAGATGGGGTTTTAATCATTGGTTTGAGTTTATCCCTCTACATCATGTCATCTTTCTTAAGGCGTTACTCTGTTCGTCATGAACTCAATACACTAGATGCATGCTGGATAGCGGTCGATGTGTGGAGTAACAGTAGTAGATGCAAAAAGTATCGGTCTACTTGTCTCGGACGTGATGCCTATATGTATGATCATTGCCTTAGATATCGGCATGACTTTGCGCGGTTCTATCAATTGCTCGACAGTAATTTGTTCACCCAGTGTAATATTTGCTATTTTGATAGAAGCCTCTAGTGATCACTATGGCCCCCGGGTCTACTTCACACCATATTTTCAGCCTTACTCTTTTACTTCGTTGCACTTTCCACCTTCATATCTCACTTTGCAATCAATCTTGAAGGGATTGACAACCCCTTTATAGCGTTGGGTCCAAGCTCTTTTGTGTTTGCGCAGGTACTCTGGACTTGACGAGATTCTCCTACTAGATTGATACCTTGGTTCTCAAATTGAGGGAAATACTTACTGCTCCTGTGCTGCATCACCCTTTCCTCTTCAAGGGAAAAACCAATGCAAGCCTGTCTCCGTCAACGTGCCAATCTCTAGCGTTGTTGTCTGTTGCCGTAGCAGAAGAATTTTTGGCGCCGTTGCGGGGGAGGATCAAGTCAAGAACTCATCCAAGTAAGTGTCGCAAACTCATCTCTTGCATTTACTTTTTTTCCTCCCGTTTTCCTCTCCCCCACTTTTGAAAAAAACAAAAATATTTGCCTTTTCTGTTTGCCTTTTTCGTTCGCCCTTTTCTCTCGCTTGCTCTTTGTTCGCTTGTGTGCTTGCTTGCTTGCTGAAGTCACCATGGCTGAAAACACCAAACTTTGTGACTTCTCGAATACTAATAATAATGATTTTATTAGTACTCCGATTGCTCCCGCCACTAGTGCGGAATCATACGAAATCAATGCTGCTTTGCTGAATCTTGTTATGAAAGAGAAATTCTCCGGCCTTCCTAGTGAAGATGTCGCATCCCATCTTAATACCTTCATTGAGCTTTGAGATATGCAAAAGAAGAAAGATGAGGATAATGATGCGATTAAATTGAAGCTTTTTCCTTTCTCGTTGCGAGATCGAGCAAAATCTTGGTTTTCGTCTTTGCCCAAAAATAGTATTGATTCTTGGAACAAGTGCAAAGATGCTTATATATCCAAGTATTTTCCGCCGGCTAAGATTATCTCTCTCCGTAATTATATCATGAATTTTAAGAAACTTGATCATGAACATGTTGCACAATCTTGGGAGAGAATGAAATTGATGATTAGAAATTGTCCCGCTCATGGCTTGAGTCTTTGGATGATTATACAAATCTTCTACGCTGGCTTGAATTTCGCTTCTAGAAATATCTTGGACTCCGCTTCAGGTGGAACGTTCAAGGAAATCATGTTAGCAGAAGCCACAAAAATCCTAGACAATATCATGACGAACTACTCTCAGTGGCACACTGAAAGGTCACCTACTAGTAAGAAGGTACACGCTATAGAAGAAATACACTCGTTGAGTGCTAAGATGGATGAGTTAATGAATTTGTTTGCTTGTATAAGTGCTCCTTTCGATCCTAATGATATGCCCTTGTCTTCCTTGATTGAGAGTAGCAATGCTAGCTTGGACGTTAATTTTGTTGGTATTAATAATTTTGGCAACAACAATGCTTTTAGAGGAAACTATGTTCCTAGCCTTTTCCTAGTAACCCCTCTAATAACTTTGGCAACTCCTACAACAATACTCATGGAAATTACAATAGATTACCCTCTGATCTAGAGAGTAATATCCAAGAGTTTATCAACTCACAAATTTTTTTCAATGCGTCCATAGAGGAAAAACTACTCAAAATTGACGATTTGGCTAGGAGAGTTGATAGAATGTCTATTGATATTGATGCTTTGAAAGTTAGATGTGCTCCTCCCAAGATCAATATGGATGAAACTTTGAAAGCTATGCGTGTTTCCATGAGTGAGAGAAAATAAAGAACCGCCCAAATTCATGCTAGACATGAATGGCTTAAAAAGGTGTGTTCTCGTGATAAGAATCACGAAGATCTTAAAGTTCTAGGTGTGACTCCCATTGAATGTTTGTTTTCTTGTGTCAAACCTAATGATGAGGGGGCTGGATATGAATCCACTTTGGTTGAAAAATGCCCCAATGATTCGGAGTCCATCTATCTTGATGCTAAAAGCATTGAAAGTGGAGTAGAAGATATTAAAACCTTGAGTAGTAATGAAATTACTACTTTGGATTTCAAGGAATTAAATTATGATAGTTGCTCCTTGATTGAATGCATTTCCTTGATGCAATCCATGCTAAACTCTCCACAAGCTTATAGCCAAAACAAGGCCTTTACCAATCATATCATCAAAGCTATGATAAAATCTCTTGAAGAGAAACTTGAATTGGAAGTCTCTATCCCTAGAATCTTCATGATGAGTGGGAACCTACTATCAAAATAAAAACCAAAAACTATGAATGCAATGCTTTGTGTGATTTGGGTGCTAGTGTTTCCGCGATTCCAAAGTCTTTATGTGATGTTGTGCGTTTTAATGAGATTGAGGAGTGTTCTCTTAATTTGCATCTTGCGGATTCTACTGTCAATAAACCCATGGCAAGGATCAATGATGTTCTTATTATTGCAAATAGGAACTATGTACCCATGGAATTTATTGTGCTTGACACTGATTGCAATCCTACATGCCCTATTATTCTTGGTAGACCTTTCCTAAGGACTATCGGTGTTATCATCGATATGAAGGAATGGAATATTAGATTTCAATTTCCTTTAAAGAAGGGCATGGAGCATTTTCCTAGAAAGAAAATAAGATTGCCTTATGAATCCATGATGAGGGCTACTTATGTTTTGAGCACCAAAGACGACGATACGTGATTCTATCGCTTTATGCCTAGCTAAGGGCGTTAAACAGTAGTGCTTGTTGGAAGGCAACCCAATGAATTTGCTTTTTCCTTCTGTTTTGTTGCGTCCACACCATCATAATTTTGTTATGCTTGTGTTTTTTGTGTTTCTTTTTGTGTTTGAGCCAAGCAAAACCTTTATGACTAGTCTTGATGATGGTTGTTTGATCCTGCTGGAAAAAGACAGAAACTTTTCGCTCAAGAGATTATTTTCAATTTTTATTCAGAATTTTTCAGGCACCAGAAGCATAGGAAGTGTACAGATTGCTACAGATTGGTCTGTTTTTGATAGATTCTGTTTTTGTTGAGTTGGTTGCTTGTTTTGATGAAACTATGCATAGTATCGGGGAGGGGGGGGGGGTACTAGCCATGGAAAAGTTAGAATACAGTAATCTAACACCAATATAAATAGAAATCAAGATTTCTAGAGTACCTAAAGAGGTGGTAGTTTGTTTTCTTGTGCTAATGATATCACGAGTTTCTGTTTAAGTTTTGTGTTGTGAAGTTTTGAAGTTTTGGGTGATGTTCTCATGGACAAAGGTATAAATAGTGGAAAGAGCTCAAGCTATGGGATGCCCAAGGCATCCCAATCCAAATTCAAGGACACCAAAAAGCCTAAGCTTGGGGATGCCCCGGGAAGGCATCCCTTCTTTCGTCTTCAATCCATCGGTAACATTACTTGGAGCTATATTTTTATTCACCACATGATATGTGGTTTGCTTGGAGCGTCTTGTATTATAGGAGTATTTTCTTTTTGTTGTGTCACAATCATCCTTGCTGCACACCTTTTGAGAGAGACATGTACTCATCGTGATTTTGCTAGAATGCTCATCGTGCTTCACTTATATCTTTTGAGCTAGATAAATTTGCTCTATGTGCTTCACTTAGATCTTTTAGAGCACGGCGGTGCGTGACTTGGTAGTTGGTTTGTGCTATGAAATTAGTCCCCAAGGTGATAGGTACCCAAAGAGGATACAAAACCTCCATCCTCATGTGCATTGAGTAGAAAGAGAAGTCTGATCCGACTCAATTAGTTTTCAGACATGGATTTGGTAATATTAAGAGTTATGTTAGTAGGTTGTTGTGAATCTAGAAATACTTGTGTTGAGGTTAGTGATTCCCGTAACATGCACGTATGGTGAACTGCTATGTTAGGAAGTCGGAGCATAATTGATCTATTGATTGTCATCCTTTGTGTTGCGGTCGGGATCGCGCGATGGTTAACACCTACCAATCCTTCCCCTAGGAGTATGCGTTTAGCAATTTGTTTCGATTACTAATAAAAACTTTCGCAACAAGTATGTGAGTTCTTCATCACTAATGTGAGTCCATGGTATAGATGCACTTTCACTTTCCACCATTGCTAGTCTCTCTTGTGCCGCGCAATTTGCGCCGGTACACAAACCCACCATATATACTTTCCTCAAAACAGCCACCATACCTACCTACTATGGCATTTTCATAGCCATTCCGAGATATATTGCCATGCAACTCCCGCCGTTCCGTCTCATGACCTGTGCCGTCACTCTAATATTGCCATTGCATGATCATAAGATAGCTAGCGAGATGTTTCAACGTCATACGCTAAGCTAGATCATTGCACATCCCCGTACACTCCCGGAGGCATTTTCTATATATTCATCAACGTTCTGAGCTTTGAGCTGTGAGTAAATAAAAGTTTGATGATCATCATTATTAGAGAATTGTCCCATGTGAGGAAATAAAAAAATATCCCAAAGAGCCTAAATAAAAAAAGAGAGAAGAGAAAAAAAGAGGCCAAAGAGGCCAAATAAAAAAAAGAGAGAAAAAGAGAGAAGGGACAATGCTACTATATTTTTCCACACTTGTGATTCATAATAGCACCATGTTCTTCATGATTGAGAGCCTCTCATTTCGTCACCACCATATGCTAGTGGGAATCCTTATTATATAACTTGGCTTGTATATTCCAATAATGGGCTTCCTCAAATTGCCCTAATAGATATCAATGTGAATGAATAGGGATTGCCATAGAAAGGATGCACCAGAGCTATAAGTATGTGAAAGCTCAAAAGGAGGACTCGTGGGTGTGCATCCAACTTGCTTGCTCACGAAGACCTAGGGTAATTTTGAGGAAGCCCATCATTGGAATATACAAGCCAAGTTATATAATAAAGATTCCCACTAGAATATGGTGGTGATGAAACGAGAGGCTCTCAATCATGAAGAACATGGTGCTATTATGAACCACAAGTGTGGAAAAAGATAGTAGCATTGTCCCTTCTCTCTTTTTCTCACTCTTTTTTCATTAATTTTTTTGTTTGGGCTCTTTGGCCTCTTTCCTTATCTCTTTTTTTTTTGTTGGGCTCTTTGGCCTCTTTTTTTTATTTCCTCACACGGTACAATGCTCTAATAATGATGATCATCATACTTTTATTTACTCACAACTCAAAGCTTAGAACGATGATGACTCTATAGGAAATGCCTCCAGCAGTTTACCGGGATGTGCAATGATCTAGCTTACGATCATGCAATGGCAATATGAGATTGACGGCACAAGTCATGAGACGGAATGGTGGGAGTTGCATGGCAATATATCTTAGAATGGCTATGAAAATGCCATAGTAGGTAGGTATGGTGGCTGTTTTGAGGAAGGCATATTGTGGGTTTGTGCACCGGCGAAAGTTGCGCGGCACTAGAGAGGCTAGCAATGGTGGAAGGTGAAAGTGCATCTATACCATGGACTCACATTAGTCATGAAGAACTCACATACTTCTTGCGAAAGTTTTTATTAGTAATCGAAATAAAGTGATAAACGCATACTCCTAGGGGAAGGGTTGGTAGGTGTTAACCATCGCGCGATCCCGACCTTAGCACAAAGGATGAAAATCAATAGATCAATTATGCTACGAATTCCTAACATAGCGGTTCACCATACGTGCATGCTACGGGAATCACTAACTTCAACACAAGTATTTCTAGATTCACAACACCCTACTAACATAACTCTTAATATTACCAAATCCATGTCTAAAAACTAATTGAGAGGAATCAAGACTTCTCTTTCTACTCAATGCACATGAATATGGAGGTTTTTGTATCCTCTTTGGGTTCCTATCACCTTTGGGACTACTTTCATAGCACAACCCAACTACCAAGTCACACACCGGCGTGCTCTAAAAGATATAGAGCAAAATTATCTAGCTCAAAAGATATAAGTGAAGCACGATGAGCATTCTAGCAAAATCACGACGAGTGCATGTCTCTCTCAAAAGGTGTGCAGCAAGGATGATTGTGACACAACAAAAAGAAAAGACTCCTATGATACAAGACGCTCCAAGCAAAACACATATCATGTGGTGAATAAAAATATAGCTCCAAGTAATGTTAACGATGGATTGCAGACGAAAGAGGGGATGCCTTCCCGGGGCATCCCCAAGCTTAGGCTTTTCGGTGTCCTTGAATTTGGCTTGGGATTCCTTCGGAATCCCCAAGCTTGAGCTCTTTCCACTCTTTATCCCTTTGTCCATGAGAACATCACCCCAAAACTTGAAAACTTCACAACACAAAACTTAAACAGAAACTCGTGATAACATTAGCACAAGGAAACAAATACCACCTCTTTTGGTAGTGTAGCAATCTTGATTTCTAAGTATATTGGTGTTAGATTACTATATTCTCACTTTTTCATGGATAGTACCCCCCGATACTATCCATAGTTTCATCAAAACAAGCAACTAACTCAACAAAAATAGAATCTGTCAAAAACAGACCAGTCTGTTTCAATCTGTATACTTCGTATACTTATGTTACCTCAAAAATTATGAAAAATTACGAATGACTTGGCAAAAGGCATATAAACCATAAGAAAAAATATTTAAATCAATAGCTCTTCCTGAATAAAAATGAAAAATAATCTCGTGAGCGAAAAGTTTCTGTCTTTTTCCAGCAAGATCAAACAACCATCACCAAGACTAGTCATAACGGTTTTGCTTGGCTCAAACACAAAAAGAAACACAAAAAACACAATCCTAACAGAATTATGATGGTGTGGATGCAACAAAACAGAAAGAAAAAGATAAATTCATTAGGTTGCCTCCCAACAAGCGCTATTATTTAACACCCTTAGCTAGGCATTGATAAATCAATGATGCTCACACAAAAGACAAGAATTGAAGCACAATGAGAGCATCATAGAGCATGTGAAAATCACATCTAGGTCTAACATACTTCCTAGGCATATGCATTTTGTAGGAAAACAAATTATCAAGACAAGCAATAACTGCCATATGTAAGGAAGAAGAAAGAGACAAGAGTAATCTCAATATAACGAAAGGTGATTTAGTGATATGAAAGTTTCTACCACCATATTATCCTCTCTCATAATAATTACATGTGGCATCATATTCGAATTCAACAATGTAACTAACACATAGGATATTCTTTTCATGATCCAGATGCATGCAAAGTGGACGCTCTTAAAAAATAGTGGGGTTATCATCAACTAAAGTCATGACTTCTCCAAACCCACTTTCAATCTTATTGCAAACATCATATTCATCATGAGGCTTAAACAAATTTTAAAGACCAAAAGAAAATTCATCACCCCAATCATGATTATTGCAATAAGTAGGGGACATAGCAAAACTAGCATCCCCAAGCTTAGGGTTTTGCATATTTTTAGCATGATTGACACTAATAGGATTTATAGTGAAACCATTGCAATCATGCTTTTCATTCAAGAATCCCTCGTGAATAACTTCATAAATTCCTTCATCACAATTTTCAGATTCATGCATCTCAAGCAAAACTCCATAAAGATAGTCAAGTGCGCTCAACTCACTAGCAATTGGATCAACATAATTGGATCTCTTAAAGATTATAGCAAGTGGATGAGGATCCATATCAATAGATTTTCAGCAAGCGAAGATGCAAGCATATTGAAGGCAGATAACACACAAGCGAATAGGAAGCAAGCGAGAGAAAAGGGCAAACGAAAAAGGCAAATAATTTTGTAATTTTTTGTTTTTCAGAAGTGGGGGAGAGGAAAACGAGAGGCAAAAAAAGTAAATGCAAGAGATGAGTTTGTGACACTAACTTGGATGAGTTCTTGACTTGATCCTCCCCGGCAACGACGCCAGAAATCCTTCTGGTACGTCGACAGAAACCTTCTGTCGTCTCTTGATCTTGTGTTGGTTTTCCCTTGAAGAAGAAAGGGTGATGCAGCACAGGAGAAGTAAGTATTTCCCTCAGTTTGAGAACCAAGGTATCAATCCAGTAGGAGAATCTCCTCAAGTCCAGAGTACCTGCACAAACACAAAGATCTTGCACCCAACGCTATAAAGGGGTTGTCAATCCCTTAAAGATTGATTGCAAAGTGAGATCTGAAGGTGGAAAGTTCAATGAAGTAAAAGAGTAAGGCTGAAAATATGGTGTGAAGTAGACAAGGGGGCCATAGTGTTCACTAGAGTCTTCTCTCAAAATAGCAAATATTACGGTGGGTGAACAAATTACTGTTGATCAATTGATAGAACCGTGCAAAGTCATGACTATATTTAAGGCAATAATCATACATATAGGCATCACGTCCGAGACAACTAGACCGATACTTTCTGCATCTACTACTATTACTCCACACATCGACCACTATCCAGCATGCATCTAGTGTATGGAGTTCATGACGAACAGAGTAACGCCTTAAGCAAGATGACATGATGTAGAGGGATAATCTCAAACCAATGATGAAAACCCCATCTTTTTACCCTTGATGGCAACAACATGATGTGTGCCTCGCTACCCCTTCTATCACTGGTTGAGGTCACCGCACGGTATGAACCCAAAACGAAGCACTTCTCCCATTGCAAGAACTATAGATCAAGCTGGCCAAACAAAACCCACAACTCGAAGAGAATTACAAGGATATGAAATCATGCATATAAGAGATAAGAAGAAACTCAAATAAGATTCATAGATAATCAGATCATAAATCCAGAATTCATTGGATCTCGACATACACACCGCAAAGAAGATTACATCGGATAGATCTCCATGTAGATCATGGAGAACTTTGTATTGAAGATCCAAGAGAGAGAAGAAACCATCTAGCTACTAGCTATGGCCCCGTAGGTCGATGGTGAACTACTCACGCATCATCGGAGAGGTCATGGTGTTGATGAAGAAGCCCTCCGTATCCGAATCCCCCCTCCAGCAGGGCACCAGAACGTGCCCCAGATGGGATCTTGCAGAGACAAAAGCTTGCGACGGCGGAAAAGTACTTTCGATGATCTCCTGATTTTTTCTAGAATTTTTGGGAATATATAGGTGAAAGACCTAGGGCAGAGGTGGCCCAGGGATCCCACAAGCCTGGGAGGCGTGGGCACCCCTGGTCACGGCTAGGGGGCTTGTGGGGTCCCTGGTGACCCCCTGCCTTGGTTTTCAAGTTCCTCAATCTTCTTCTGTTTCGGAAAAAATCTTTTTGGAAGTTTCGTTCCGTTTGGACTCCGTTTAAAATCCTCCTCTGAAAAGGGTCAAAAACACGGAAAAAAACAGGAACTGGCACTTAGCACTGAGTTAATAAGTTAGTCCCAAAAAAGATATAAAAGGCATACAAAACATCCAAAGTTTGACAAGATAATAGCATGAAACCATCAAAAATTATAGATACGTTGGAGACGTATCAACAGTCTTAGCTGCTGGCGGCTCTCTGAGCGATACCTGACTGGAGGTTCCCTTATATGGCTTATCTGGCGCGGGGCGCGTTACCAGAAGGTGATGTGTCACCTCGTCAAATTATTCGAAGGTGCAAGTCTATGGTTATTCATAAAGGCGGGTTGCACAAGCGAAGCACTAGAGATGTCTTTCAGTGGTGTGTTTCCCCTGAGGAAGGGCAACAAATACTCAATGAGATACACGCTCGCGACTGTGGACACCATTCTGGGTCACGATCCCTTGTGTCTAAGGTGTTTCGTCAAGGGTTCTATTGGTTGATGGAGCACGCCGACGTAGAAGACATAGTGCGCAGGTGTGATGGTTGTTAGAAATTTGGACGTCACATGCACGTGTCAGATCAAGAGCTTCGGATGATCCCAACTTGGTCTTTTGCGGTCTGGTGGCTTGATATGGTCGGTCCTTTTAAAATGTCTTCTAATAAGAAGACTCATTTGCTGGTGGTGGTTGACAAGTTCACTAAGTGGGTTGAGGCTGAGCCTGTCAGTAATTGCGAAGCTGAGACAGCGGTTAAATTCCTCAAGAAGTTCATTTTCTATTTTGCATATACACATAGCATCATCACCGATAATGGTACCAACCCATCCAAAGGCGCCATGAAGCAATTTTGTCAGAGGGAGCACATCCGGCTTGATGTATCTATAGTGGCGCATCCACAGTCCAATGGTCAGGCGGAGTGGGCCAACCAAGAAATTTTACGAGGAATCAAGCCCCGTCTCATAGTTCCATTGCACCATACTCCGGGTTGTTGGGTGGAGGAATTACCCACCATGCTGATGTCTACGCACGCTTCTATTCTTGTAGACTATGCTGGGCCTCCAAGCGCACAGGTTTGTAGGACAACAACAATTTACCTCAAGTGGATGACCGAAGGTTTATCGAACTCAGGAAAGTAGATGTTGAAGATGGTCTCTCTCAAGCAACCCTGCAATTAAGATACAAGAAGTCTCTTGTGTCCCCAACACACCTAATACAATTTTCAGTTGTTTAGGTGCACTAGTTCGGCGAAGATATGTTAAAAGGCAAGTGATATGGATGGTAAAACAAGGTATTGTAAATCTAAAATAAAAATGGTAGAAAGAAAACATGAAACAAAACTGAAAGTAAACGGTGTTCAATGGTGGAAAACAAGGCCTAGGCTTCATACTTTCACTAGTGGCAACTCCCAACAACATTAACATAGTCTAATCACATGATATTTCCACTAAAACATGCAATGGAGATGTACTCGGAGGTCATTTCTTTTTGATCAAGAGAGGACGATAATTATGTAGGGCTACAAAAGCACACCTCAGAGTTCGTAGTTCTCTTCCATGGATTTCCCAATGTCACCGCGGCCATCCAAAGGGAGTACCACAATCACCACAACATATCTCAAGGATAGTCGAAGACAAGCACCAAGAGACTCTGAATCTTCAATAAATTCACAAAAGAGGAAATCACTCATGAAAATATTCTTCTAAGCCATGTCCAATAGACCGCTGTCACCATGGTCTCGGGGATTATACTAGATAAGATCAAGTGAGTACATCAATCCAATACACAGAAGAAGGGGAAACATCATGGGATCACCCTAGATTAAGATAGCATATGATCACAATCAAGATCACATCATGGGAGAGAGAATTAACCACATAGCTACTGTAGAAGACCTCAGCCCCGAGGAGGAACTACTCATGCTTCATTGAGGGATGAAGCAACATCGATGGAGATGAATCCGAGGGCACTTCCTCGTCCCGGCAGGGTGCCAGCACAGGAATTCTGGTCCCCCAAAACTTGTTGGTGATGGCGGCGGAGATCGTACTTGCTTCTGGAGAAAAGGGTTTCAGAATCAGGGTTTCCTTGACGGGTGTAAAAATAGGGGCCAAGGTAGGGCACCAGAGGATGTGGGACCCACCCATGCGGCCTCTTGGCGCAGCCTAGGGGTGGGCCGCGCCCATAGGTCGTCTGGCAGCCCCTAGCACCCCTCTGCCCCCCTTCGGTGATCTAGAAGCTTCCGATATGTTGATTTTTATATATTGTTCTCGTGATTTTTTGGGCTTCGGAAAATTGGGTACAAGCCCCTGCAAAAAAGAAACCAGCAGACAGAAACTGGCACTGGTAGCACTAAGTTAGTAGGTTAGTCCAAATATGTGTAAACTGCTATAAAAAGTGTTGCAAAACATATAACAATGTCACCCAAAAGATCATGGAACAAGCAGAAATTATAGATACGTTAGGGCCGTATCAACATCCCCAAGCTTAATTCCTGTCGTCCTCGAGTAGGTAAATGATAGCAAAAATAATTTCTGTGGTGACATGCTATCACACAAATAATAACTACAAAGTAAAGCAAGTAAGATATGCAATTCAAGTCAAGACAATAACAAGCAAGAGTCTATATCTATTACTGAAATTAGCAAGGTAAGAACATAAAGGTGCAAGAGCTCTCGGTGTCTGTGACTCGAATGTCTCCAAATGGTGTTTGCGTTCAAGAAGTGGGAGATGGGTTGAGAGTAAAAATATTTTTAATTGAGAACTCAATCTATTAAAATTTCACACTTGGTCTCCTTTGGAATCTTATTTTGACTCATTCCCAGACCACTAGTCAGGCACAAGTCAAAATGATCCTCTCCCTTTCGACTTTGAGCACTCATGCAATGGATGAGCGTAAGCAAGATATATTGGCACTTAGGATGGCAAATAGAATAATGATGGGGAAGGAAGGCAAAAAAGGCGTGAAATGCTCACATCAATGAGGACAATCATAGGTGAGAGAACACCAAATGATAGATATGATGTGAGGAGTAGGGATTGCCATGCAACAGATGCACATATAGGCTTTGGTAAGCTCTCCAATGGAACTAGTGGGGATGCATCCAACTTGCATGCTCATGAAAACCTAGAGATCATTTGAGGAGGCTCATCATTGGAATATACAAGCCAAGTTATATAGTGTAAAGGTCCCCACATTGCTATGCATGAATGATAAACTCTATGGAGCATAAATATAGCAATGGAGTACGAGTGTGGATCTTTGAAAAAGGAATAGTAGTGTTGCCCCCTTCTCTCTTTGTATTTCTTTTTATTTTTTTCTTTTTTTTCTGGCCTCTTTGGCTCTTTCTATTTATCTGCCATTTGTCCTCTTTGGGATCTTTTCATTTTGTCCTCTTTGGGATCTTTTCCTCACTTAAGGGCAACACTCTTTTTTTTACAAGAATAGCACGAAAAATCTTCACACTTTATAAAAAGTACTCGACATAAAGAACAATGAAAACTATCATGATGTATGCAAATGTATGCCTCTGCCGGTGTAGCACGATATGCAATGGTACTAGCGTGTCATGTAGCAATAATAATAAGGGCAAAGCCCAACTAACCTGCGGGTCCTCGACCAAGCAAAAGCATGTATGACATGAAGATCAAGTCATGAGATGGTGTATATTGCATGGCAATTAATCTCGGAAAGGCTATGGAAATGCCTTAATAGGTAGGTATGGTGGCTGTTTTGAGGAAAGATATAATGAGGCTTATGTTTGACAAACAGTATCATGTCAAGGGTTTGGATGCACCGGCGAAGTTTGCACCAACTCTCAAAATGAGAAAGGGCAATGCACGGTACCGAAGAGGCTAGCAAAATATGGATGGTGGAAGTGCCAATAATCGAATATCCACATTAGTCCGAAGAACTCATGCACTTATTATCGGTAACTCTCTATCTAGTCAGGAAATTCACAAAGATACAAGCACCCCGAGGAGGAGTGTTTGGGGGTTTGGTTATCCTTGCGCATCCTCGACCCATGGTGACATGAGGGTACTCTATATATTCCAACTCCTCCAGAGGTTAGCGATCCATTTAATAGCTAGAGGTCTCAACTATTTTTTTGTTTTTGAAAAACACACGGATTTCCCAAAATACGAGACCTATCACTAATAGGCTCAACCTCTTCGAACCAATAGTCCAAACATTACTCAAATAAATACCTCAAAACTATTGCAAGTTATTACTATACTTAAATAGCAACCTCAGTTACCTACTTATGCAAGACGCACAACTCAATGCAACAAGCCAACTATCTAAACAAGATAGTTCAAGAGAGTTTCAAAATCAACCTAAATAAAGAGCTCTTAAAAGATAAGCATGAAAACTAAGAGATAAGCATGACAACAACTATGGAAAGATAAAGAACACACAAAAAGGATAAGCATGAAAACTCATGTTGTGTTCTATGTTTGAGTGAAGCTTGCTTCTCTCCCGAACAAATAAGGCTAAGTTCCAACTTGTTATGAAAAACAAACAAACTAAAACAAACTAAAAAGTAAAGAGCGGGACGCTCCAAGCATAGCACATAACATATGAAGTGATAAAAATATAGCATGGAGAAGGATGAACTGATGATTGTTGATGGAGAAGGGGATGCACGGGGGCATCCCCAAGCTTAGACGCTTGAGTATCCTTGAATATTTCTTGGGGGTGCATGGGGGCATCCCCAAGCTTGAGCGTTTGACACTCCTGGATCTTCTTTCATCATCTTCCATCGCATACTTGAAAACTCCCTTCATACGCAACTCATCATAAGCTGATTAGAACGGTTAGTTCCCTTAATAAAATAATTCACTCTCTACTGGAAATAAATATTTTTAGGAAGAGCTTCTGTTTCTCAAGATTGCCAAAAGGTTTTTGCAAAGGAAAAGCAAGGTTCAGTTTTGCAAAACAATGAAAACGCAAAACAGGGCAGAATCTGGGAAAAACAGACCAGCACGTAGTAAATAATTTTTTCGGGGCAGTTCTGCAACTCAAATCAAAAAACTCAGAACTGACGCTAGAAATACAAATCTATAGAGCATACTGTCAAAACAATTCAGATCAAAAATATGATCTGGTGATTTTTGGCGAATTCTTCTGTCAAGCAGACATAATCTGTTTGTGGACATGTCACAATTTTTGCACTTTCTTGCAATTGAAGGCTAAAACTTGGCATAAATCTTGAAAATAAAGATACAATGATGTTGCTACAGTATTAACAAACATCAATACCACTAAAACTAAAAGTAAAAACTCAAATTAAAGATAACAAGGGTTGTCTCCCTAGAGCTGTTTCTTTATAGCCATAAAGATAGGCTTAAGAATTTAATGATGCCCTCGTAGGAATAAGAGTTATAGAACAAAAGAGATCATCAAGAAGCAAATACCAAACACATTTAAGTCTAACATGCGTCCTATTCATAGGAATATTGCAATAGAATAATTCACTAAAGCACAAAGCGATAAGCATAGGAAGGCAAAACAAGTGTAACTTCAAAAATTTCAACATAAAGAGAGGGAACTTGATATTATTGAAATATCTATAAGCATATGTTCCCTTCTCATAATAATTTTCAGTGGCATCATTAATAAAGTCGACAATATAAGTATCACATAAGTATTTTTACCATGATCCACATGCAAAAAGGTACTCTTACTCTCCACATAAGCATAATATTTCTCATTGGTAATAGTGGGAGTAGGAATACCATGGTAATCATAATTTTTACGAGGCATATCGTAATCATAATAAACTTTATCCTCTATAGTAGGTGGACTAAAAATCTCACATTCATCATCATCATATATAGGAAGCATAATATCATCAAAGAAAATTTTCTCCTCAAAAGTTGGGGGACTAAAAATATCATGTTCATCAAACCCGTCATCCCCAAGCTTAGAGCTTTCCATGGCATTAGCAATATTGATATTCAAAGGAAGCATACTAATAACATTGCTACCATCATAATTGTTATGCAAATAATAAAGTTCCATAGGTTTTTTAATTTTGTCCTCAAACACTTCATGTCCTAGTTCAAGATAAAGTTTATAAAGCTCTCTGATATTTTTGTTGTTTCCCATTAAGCCTAACAAGTGAAATAAAAACAAGAAAAGAAAATATTTAATTGCAAGATCTGAAGATATACCTTCAAACACTCACCTCCCCGGCAACGGCGCTTGAAATAGCTTGATGTCTACGCACGCTTCTATTCTTCTTGACTATGTTGGGCCTCCAAGCGCAGAGGTTTGTAGGACATCATCAATTTCCCTAAAGTGGACGACCAAAGGTTTATCCAACTCCGGGAAGTGGATCTTGAAGATGGTCTCTCTCAAGCAACCCTGCAATTAAGATACAAGAAGTCTCTTGTCTCCCCAACACACCTAATACAATTGTCAGTTGTATACGTGCACTAGTTCGGCGAAGAGATGTTAAAAGGGAAGTGATATGGATGGTAAAACAAGGTATTGTAAATATGAAATAAAAATGGAAGCAACCAAACATGAAACAAAACTGAAAGTAAACGGTGTTCAATGGCGGAAAACAAGGCCTAGGCTTCATACTTTCACTAGTGGCAACTCCCAACAATATTAACATAGTCTAATCACATGATATTTCTACTAAAACATGCAATGGAGACGTACTCGGAGGTCATTCCTTTGTGATCAAGAGAGGACGATAATTATGTAGGGCAATAAAAGCATACCTCAGAGTTCGTAGTTCTCATCTATGGATTTCCCAATGTCACCGCGGCCATCCAAAGAGAGTACCACAATTACCACAACATATCTCAAGGATAGTCAAAGACAAGCACCAAGAGACACTCAATCTTCAGTCAGTTCATAAAAGAGGAAATCACTCATGAAAATATTCTTCTAACCCATGTCCAATAGACTGATGTCACCATGGTCTCGGGAATTATACTAGACAAGATCAAGTGAGTACATCAATCCAATACATAGAAGAAGGGGAAACATCACGGGATCACCCTAGATTAATATAGCCTATGATCACAATCAAGATCATATCATGGGAGAGAGAATTAACCACATAGCTACTGTATAAGACCTCAGCCCCGAGGAGGAACTACTCCCGCTTCATGGAGGGAAGAAGCAACATCGATGGAGATGAATCCGGGGGCACTTCCCCGTCCCGTCAGGGTGTCGACACAGGAATTTTGGTCCCCCGAAATTTGTTGGCGATGGCGGCGGAGATCGGAATTGCTTCTGGAGAAAAGGGTTTCGGAATCAGGGTTTCGTCGATGGGGGTAAAAATAGGGGCCAAGGTTGGGCACCAGAGGAGGTGGGACCCACCCATCGGGCTTCTTGGCGCGGCCTAGGGGTGGGCCGCGCCCACAGGTCGCCTGGGCGGCCCTTGGCACCCCTTTGGCCCCCTTCGGTGATCTGGAAGCTTCCGTTATGCTTATTTTATATATTTTACTCAGGATTTTTCGGGCTTCGGAAAATTGGGTAAAAGCCCTTGCAAAAAAGACATCAGCAGACAGAAACTGGCAATGGGTGCACTGAGTTAGTAGGTTAGTCCAAATATGTGTAAAATGATATAAAAGTGTTGCAAAACATATAACAATGTCACCAAAAAGATCATGGAACAAGCAGAAATTATAGATACGTTAGGGGCGTATCACGTTCTTTGGAGCATCCGGACCACGCCCAACAGATCTACAAGATACACCCCTTTTTTCCTGGTTTATGGGGCCGAGGCGGTCCTGCCCAGCGATGTAAGGCACGATTCACCAAGAGTCGATGCCTATGTGGAGGAAGACAATGAGCAGGAACATCAGGATTCATTGGACGCTTTGGAAGAAGAGCGTGATCTCGCAGCTGCACGATCGGCAATTTATTAGCAAGACTTACATCACTATCACAATTGTCGTGTCAGAAGTCGGGCATTTCAAGAGGGCGACTTGGTGCTTCGGCTGATTCAAGATCATACTGGTATGCACAAGCTTTCGCCTCCATGGGAACGGCCTTTTGTTATCAGCAAGAGCCTTCACAATGGTTACTATTATTTGATAGACTTACGTCGAGATAAGCCAACGTCTAAAGAAGAGACGACTCGGCCATGGAACATAGCCCACCTTCAGCATTATTACACTTAGATCCAGTGGCTTCTCAGCAATGTACATAGGTTAGTTCTTGTTGTATTTTCTTTACAACAATAAAGCCGGTGCCCACGGAATTCGAGGTCTTTATCGTTTGAGATTATATAGAGCATGAGTCTTTATTGCTTATGGAAGTCTCCAAAGGAGGATGGCGCTACTAGTATCAAAGAGGGTAAGCCTTCACATCGCGCTTGCCCAAACATGGGTGCTGGTAAGCCAAAGAGGACCAAAAAGTTGCCATGATGCACGGTTCAAACATAGGCACCCAGTTATGTTCTTGAGAATTAAGCCGACTTACTTGGGGGCTACTAGCTTCCCAAGTCGTTTTGCGGTAAGAGCATGAGCTCCTGCAATCCTATGCCTGACTTTTCCCTAATCATAGGTCATTTGGGGGCTTCCGACTCACTGAGTTTAGCCTGAATACCCACTTGGCTAGCGAAAAATTACCTCATTACAATGGTTATACTGGACTGTATGTTTGGCGACTCACCCTTCACGCTCCCAGTGCTCTTGGCCAGTCAATACAATCTTGGACCCAGAACTCCCAACGTTAAAACAAGTGGAGCCGGTGAGAGTCACCCTTCACTGAACCTGCTTCACTGAAGCTTGACCTGCGCCTAATCAACAAGTCTAAATTATAACGTTATTGCACAAACCTCCTTGGGGTACCACTAGAGCCTTGAAAGCTCATCTTACCCCCCGTGTCTCATTGAGCCGGATTAACTTTTTGGTTAACACAAGAGCATTACAAGCTCATCTTAACCCGCTGAGACTCATGGAGTTGTCTTAACTTCTTCAGGGTAACACTTGAGCATTACAACCTCGTCTTAACCCGCCGAGACTCATGGAGCCGGCTTAATTTCTTCGAGGTAACACTAGAGCGTTACAAGCTCCTCTTAACCCGCTAAGACTCATGGAGCTGGTTTAATTTCTTTGAAGATTATATGCAAATATGATAGCTATGGAACTTCAAAGGAAAGAAAGAGGAGATATAAGCACAAAGACATCGATATTCAACGAGGCGGCTCTTGTTATCAAGCATCAGTCCAGGGGTTTTAGCAATAATAGCGTTATAAAAGTACAAAGGTTCTGCTATCTCAAAAGGTGTTACATGGCTCAAAGGACTGAGAGTTTTGCTATATTTACCCGGAAGGTGGACCTTTCGGGTTAGCAAGTTGGTTTTCGAGGACATCTTCAATCAAGGCTTGGCCTGCGAAGGTTCTGGGTTATCCTGCGCCATGTCTTGGTCGTCTTGGATCTGTAAGTCTCCCATATGCCAGTTGCAATTGAGTAAAGCATGGAACTCATCTTCCTCAGTCAAGATGGGTGATGGGTCAACATCAAGGGCAAAGAGGTGCTTACGGCGCTGAGGAGTCAAGTCCATCACTTGGAAGGAAGGGGCTGGCACATGTTGATTCTCTTAGTTATAAGCCGCCTGATATTTACTCAAATCGAGATCAGCTGCAAGTTGACTCACCGCGGGACAAGTCACCCTAACACAACAAACATAATCCTCTTGAGTAAATTATGATCCATCATCCTTGTACTGGGGGAAGCCGCCAGCTATCTCCTCCGGTTTAAGTTCCGGGGCATATGGAAAAGACAGGCACAGGCCAGTAAACAGTCCTTGCCGAGCAGCGGATCTCTTCAGCTCTTCTACCTGTTGTGGAAAGGTTGAGAGGTACTTTAGCATGTCTTTGATGAGTTTCACCGGCTCCTTCTTTCACATAACGGATTCGATGGACAGTGAGCCGCCTACATAGAGCTGCTCTTTCAGAGTATACACAGTCTTATGCTTCAGCACACAGTCGCCGTGCAGATTGGTGGCTCGAGGGCCTGTAGTAAATCATATATATATCTATCAGGCGTCGGGAAAGTCTTATTGATAGAATCTTTACATCAATAAAACTCAATACTTACCAAATATCGCAGTGGCCAATTTTGAGATGTGTTGCATAAGGCCGGTCAACTCTGCAGTGACACTCTTCAATTGTTCCTCGGCGGCTTTAGCACGCTTCAGCACAACAGATTTCTTAGCCTTGGCGGCTTCCTCATAAACTGCATGTTCGGCCTTGATCTTTTCTACTTCTGATAGTAAGACCAGGATTTTCTTCTTAGCTTGAGCCCTGGCGTATTTATGTTGAGCTAGACCCTTTTCATACCGGCCATATCTGCACGGCTTTATGCAGGGACTCCTATACAGACAAAGCACGAAGACCATGGTGTTCACAATAAAGCCGCCAACATGGATTGTCTACAATTTCTAACAAGTCTCAAGCAGATTGCAAGCAATAAACTTGACACTTGGGGGCTAATGTCTGATTCGTTAAAACAAGACACGACTCATTTTCAAGAAGACGACCCGGCCCTTGGGGGCTACACGTTGAAGTTTTCCAAGGTAGTTTAAAACAAGACCCGACTCATCTTCAAGAAGATGATCCGGCCCTTGGAGGCTACAAGTTGAAGTTTTCCAAGGTAGTTTAAAACAAGACCCGACTCATCTTCAAGAAGATGACCCTGTAAGTGCATCTAGTGCCCCTTAGTGATTTTGGTGGTTTGAAGACTTACAGGTTAAGTATCTAATGTGTTCTGAGTGTACACAGGATCTATAAGTCATTGAGGAGTTTGAAATATTCGATGAATATCGACCCCTAAAAATGTATATCTTTGGCTGAAGGAATTGGTCTCAAGCTGAATAATTGAATCGCGAAGAAATTGCCATGAAATTGATATTCCTCATGAATATATTGAAGATGAGGAATTCAGTGTGTCCTGAAGAAAATCAATCTGAAGACTTTGAAGCATGAAGATTTATTCTTTCTGTTTTATTTTCTTCACTCTTGAGTCATAGGAACACCGTACTGTTAAAGGTGGGGGTCCAGGTAACAGTTTGGAATAAATTTACTCATGATGCTCAACCCAAGCCTAATCCTACCAAAAGCCTCAAGTGAGGAATATGAGAGACATGAGGACTCTCACAGTTGAGGGTCCCGACCGTTACCTCAATTCACGCCACATCACTGATATTATCCACACCAACGGTCATATTATTTAATGGCATTAATGTCAAATCATGTTGGGATGCTCCCAGGCTATAAATAGCCGCCCCCCATAACCATTAGCTGGTTGGCTGCTCCATTAGAACCTGACACTTGTCATAAGAGCAACCCAAATTCCTTAGAGTCTTCGATAGTGATTCATCAATGAGGAAATACCCCAAACACCAAACCACAAACCAAAACCAAGTGATTGAGCATCACTGAAAAGGTTGTTCCTGTGTGGGACTGAAGCCTTTTTCCTTTAAGGACTGTGCATCCTCCAGACGGTTACGCGTCATGGTCTAGAGAAATCCAGTAGTAAATTGTGGATCGCCAGGTGACCAAGTTTGTGAGGGTTTGGAAGTCTGCCCTGAAGACTTACCACGAGTGTTGGGCAAGGACTGTGTATTCTTATCCCAAGGAGAATACGGTAGGGACTTTGTGTCCCGGGACTGCGTGTCTTTGGTTTCAATACCAAGCCGCTCCAAACCAGATGTACAACTGTAACAAAGGTTGGAACTGGGTCATCAACCACTGTCTTCACTGTGAAACGGGTTCTATTTCTTCAACTCTTTCAATTCCTCATATTGTATGTTGAAGATTTTCATTTTCACTGTTTGATGAATTTGCTGAAGACTTTCTCTCAGATTCCTCAACCCCAAATTCTTCACGCGAGTTATTCTTCACCTATTTTCTCTGTGCGTGCATACCGTGCAAACTGCTTTTCATATTCTTCACCTTGAAAACTGTTGTAGTGATACTTCGCACTCCTGATCCTTTGCTGTTTCCGCTGCTAGTTAGTCATCAGTGAGGAATTTTCTCGAAAAGAATTTCTTCAGTGATGAAATTCTAAAAATCTCCTATTCACCCCCTCTAGTCGATATAACCCACTTTCAATTGGTATTAGAGCAAGGTACTCCCTTGTTCTGTGTGATTTTGGTTTAACCACTTGGAGTTTTAGTTATGTCGACTGCAGGCATGATCAAGGTTACTGCAGGATGTCCTACTTTCGAAGGAAAGGACTTTCCCTTCTGGAAGACCAAGATGCAGATGCATCTACAAGCTATTGACAATGATCTCTGGTATATTGTGGAACATGGTGTCCCTATCGTCACTTCTACTGTCTCTGCCGCTGATGTGAAGAAATTCAAGCAACTTGACTCTCAAGAGAAGAATATCATCTGTGGTCATCTGAGCAAAGGTCAGTACGGTAGAGTCAGTGCTTTGGGCTCATCAAAACTTATCTAGGAAAGGCTGTCGAAAGTTAATGAAGGAGAATCAACCTAGCGTGATTCTCGTGTTGATGTTCTTCGCAATCTCTTCAATCACTTCAAGAGGCTTGACAATGAAAGCTGCCAAGATACCTTTGATCGCCTCACTGATATATCAAATGAACTGCAAGCACTGGGAGCTCAAGACATTACTGATCATGAAGTTGTGAAGAAACTGCTAAGATCTTTGGATTCTTCATTTGATACTTTAGTTCTGATGATTCAAGAAAGACCAGACTACAAGATGTTTGATCCCGCTGATATACTCGAAAGACTCAATACTCATGAATTCCAACAAGAAGAAAAGAGAGATCTATATGGACCAAGCTATTCTAGACCTCGCGCACTGAAGGCCAAATCAATTTCCTCATCTGAAGAAGAAGACTCGGATGGTAGCATTGGTGATCCTGAAGAATTTGGACAGGATCTTACAAAGCTCGTGAGGAAATTCCGGAAGTTTACAAGACATGGCCAGTTTGGTAAATCTTCAAGAAGAGATATGAGAAAATTATAATCTTCCACTACTAGGAAAAGGGCTATAGATGAAATAGATACTAATGGCGCACCACACAAGCCGTGCGCCACTACTATATAGTAATGGCGCACCATGTGAGGTGTGACATTAGTGTGGTGGATACTAATGGCGCACCACAATCACAGTGCGCCACTACTATATTTTTTATTTTTTTATTTTTTTGCAAAACTACTAATGGGGCACCAGCCCCTCGTGCGCCATTAGTAACCTGGTTACAAATGGCGCGTGTGTTAGTAGTGCACCACTACTATAAAAAAATGGTTTTTTTTTTGCAAACTACTAATGGCGCACCAAAGCAAGTGCGCCATTAGTAACCAGTGTTACTAATGGCGCATCTGTTGGTGGTGCGCCACTACTATTTTTTTACAGAACTACTAATGGCGCACCAGAGGAGGTGCGCCATTAGTAACTTGGGTTACTAATGGCGCATATCTAGGTGGTGCGCGATTAGTAACCTGGGACCAGCTAGATATTTTGGACAGCCACCTACCACACTCACTTTCCCCACTTTCATTCTCTCCACCTCCTCCTCCAAGCTTGTCTCGGGTGCCTCCTCCTCCTCACCTCATTTGCATCATAGATTCACCCAAATTAAGTGGTTAAATTACCTTTTTTTGATAATTAAGTAAGGGGAAAGCTTTTATGTTGTAGATCTACCTTTTTCTCCCTCCAACAACGTGCACATGCACTTTTTATGGCCTAGCTAGATCTACGTATGTTTGTTGTGTTGCATATGTTTGTGATGTTGCATATATGTTTGTGTTTGCAGGTACCGGTATTTGAAATGCGATAGTTGCCAATATTTTCCCGGAATGTTGATTCATTTCCGTTTCGGTGAGAATTTGGCACTATGCATTCTTTTTTGTCCTATTTTTAGGCAAAGTCATGCCAATTTTTTTTTTGGTTCTAAAATATCGTTTTGCTCTACCCCGCCGGTGACCATGGTCTGCACGATGACCGAAGGCATCGTGAATAGGTTTTTGAGCTCCGCGAAGGCCGAGATGCTTCAAAAGAACGAGACGGAGATAAGATGTCCGTGTCGAAGATGCAAGCTGAAGAGCCTTATGGACCCGGATTCCGTAAAGGTGCGGGACCACCTGCTCTTGCGTGGTTTCATGGATGGCTATCGGTGGCAAGGTGATGTAGATGATTATGAAGTCGTCCATGGGGGCCGGGAAAGATATGAGGAAGGGCATGAGCAAGACAACCACGGCGAGGGCGGGCGAGAAGACGAAGAATCTCCAGGACACAGTCATCATGTAGAAGATGCCGGACATGATGATGAGGAAGATGCTGGAGCAGACGAAGGGCATGATCATGAAGATGAAGATGCCGGAGCAGACGATGATGGACCATCGATGGCCTGGGTGCAGGACCCTCATATTCAAGAGCTGCTTCTCAAGCAGAGGGATAACGCAAGAGCTGCCGCCCGAGAGAAAGCCAAGCTGGATCAACTAGAGATAGACGCGGTTACTCCATTGTATGAAGGATGCAGGGCCGAGGATACCCCCTGAAAGTAACGCTCATGGCTCTGGAGATGAAGGTAAAACACAATATGACCGACGCATGCTTCGACGAGAACATGTCATTCTGGCACGAACGTCTTCCCAAGGGGAACAAGTGCCCGACCAGTTTCGAGGAGGCGAAGAAAATCGTGTGTCCTCTGGATTTACCGCACGTGAAATACCATGTGTGCATGAACAATTGCATAATTTATCGGGACGAGCACGCGGAGTCTACCGTATGTCCGGTGTGCGGCGTCAGTCGATACAAGAAGAGGAAGAAAGCTCCTCGAAAAGTGGTGTGGTACTTTCCGATCACTCCTCGTCTGCAACGGTATTTCGCGGACCCTAAGGTAGCAAAGCTCGTGCGTTGGCACGCGGATAGGGAGGAGAAAAAGCGAGAAGATGACGGAAATGATCCGAAGATAAATAAAAAAGACAACATGCTGAGTCACCCTAAGGATGTGAGCCAGTGGCAAGCGTTGAACTACGAATACCCAGAATTTGGGGACGATCCAAGGAACATCGTGCTGGGCACGAGCACCGATGGAGTCAATCCCTTTGGCAGCCAGAGAAGCACACATAGCACCTGGCCTGTGTTTGTGTGGATGTACAACCTTCCCCCCTGGTTGTGCATGAAGAGGAAGTACATTCACATGAGTATGCTAATTGAAGGGCCGAAACAACCAAGGAACGACATCAATCTATATCTGGGGCTGCTGAAAGAGGAGCTAGACACGTTGTGGAAAACGCCAGCCAATACGTGGGACGCCGCAGAGAAAGAATATTTCCCTATGAGAGCCGCACTGCTCACGATGGTGCACGACTATCTCGGTTACGGATATGTCGTGGGGCAGGTGGTCCACGGATTTTCTGGATGCGTCAGGTGCATGGATGACACAATGTATCGCCAACTAGATAGAGATCCCGGGTCTTCAAAAAACGTGTTCATGGGACATCGAAGGTGGCTTCGCGACGATGACACATGGAGAAAACGCAAGGATCTGTTCGATGGTGAAACTGAACCCCGAAGACGCCCCCTTATGAGGAGCGGCGAGGAAATATATGAGCTGTTGAAAAATTGGAAAGAGTGCCCACCGCCGGGAAAGGCGCCAGAGCCGGGAAAGAAGCGAAATGCGCTAGAGCCGTTGCTGAAGGTATGGAAAACGAGGTATGTTTTCTGGGACTTGCCGTACTGGAAGATCCTCCGTGTGCCTCACAGCCTTGATGTCATGCATATCATGAAGAACGTGTGCGAGAGTCGGTTTGGTACGCTGGTCAACATGCCAGAGAGGACCAAAGATGGACCGAAAGCAAGGGCAGACTTGAAATCAATGGGCATCAGGGAGGAGCTTCACGCTAATAATGATGATGATGATGATGATGATGAGGCGAAGCAAGACACGGAAAGTCGTCGCAAAGGCAAAAAGTCCAAGAAGACCGGAAATGACTTCCCTCCCGCGTGCGTCACTCTAAGTCAGGAGGAGATCGATCAGTTTTTCACCTGCCTCGTAGGAGTAAAACTTCCTTAGGTTACGCGGGGAAGATAAGCAGATACCTAGACTCAGCGAAGCAGAAGTTTAGCGGGATGAAGTCTCACGACTTTCACGTGCTGATGACGCAGATACTTCCAGTTGCAATCCGTGGGATCATGGACGCGCACGTCCGTGAAACGCTATTTGGCCTATGCAACTTTTTCGACGTCATCTCTCAGAAGTCGGTTGGCGTGAGGCAACTCATAAGGCTACAGGAAGAGATCGTGGTGATACTATGCGAGCTTGAGATGTACTTCCCGCCAGCATTCTTCGACGTTATGGTGCATCTGCTGGTCCATATCGTGGAGGATATCATCCAACTCGGGCCGACGTTCCTGCACAGCACGATGCCGTTCGAAAGGATGAATGGTGTCATCAAAGGATACGTTCGCAACATGTCACGTCCAGAGGGAAGCATAGCAGGGGCTTTCTGACCGAAGAGTGCATCTCCTACTGCACGAATTATCTAGGCATCGAGAACCCCGTTGGTCTGCCCATCAACAGGCACCTCGACAGGCTCGCGGGATGGGGTCACCGTGAGGGTCGCCGCAAAATGCATGTCGACTTCGAGGGTCGACTCGCCGACTTTGAAAGAGCAAACCTAGTCGCGCTACAACATATAGACATGGTCGATCCTTGGGTCGTAGAGCACAAAACCTTTATTGAAAAGACGTACAATGATCGAGGCCAACAGAGGACGGACGGAGATATAATCAAAGAGCACAACTCATGTTTCATGCGTTGGTTCAAGCAGAAGCTTCTGTCGTACCCTTTACATGAGGATTCTTCCGCGGAAGAACAACTCATATTCGCCTTGTCACAGGGCACCGAGCACAACCTGATGACGTATGAGGCGTACGATACCAACGGCTACACATTCTACACCGAGGGAAAGGACACGAAGAGCGATGGTTATCAGAACTCCGGGGTAACGATGGAATCCTACACCGGTAACGACAAGGAGAGATACTACGGAGGGATCGAGGAGATCTGGGAGCTGAGCTACGCTGGAGAGAAGGTCCCGATGTTCCGTGTGAGATGGGCCAAGAGCGTCATAAAAGAAGACCGGTATTTCACCACCATGGTTATACCCGAAGCCAAATCCAAGACCGTGGGCGCAAACGTCACCGTGAAAAATGAGCCATGGGTACTGGCTTCCCAAGTGGACCAAAGCTTCTTCATTACCGACCCGCCAAAGCCCAGTCGTGTTGTCGTGAGGAGAGGCAAAAGGAAGATCATCGGAATGGATGGAGTCGCCAATGAGCAAGACTTCGACAAGTACGGCGACCCGAAGATGGAACATGACGACGATGATGAAGTACCAGCATACACCACAAGAAGAAGCAGGACCACCCTACCTAAAGGACGTCCGTTCAAGAGAAGAACTCCATTTACGAAAAATAAGGGCAAGAAGATTGTGAACAAATAGCTAGCTAAGATCGATTGTATTTAAATTTGATGATATTTTTTCATATTCAATATGAAAAAATATTGAATATTCATGAGGACACTCGATCTCGATCCCCTCCATCTCGATCGCTATCACCCCTCGCAAGATCCCCCTCGCAGCCGAGCACCCCCCGCACCCTCCCCCGCTCCACCGCCATCACCATCGGCATACTTACCACTAGAACACCTATTCACAAGATACTAGGCACTTCTCAAAAAAATACTAGGTACTTCTCAAACCAAGGTGCAACCAGCACAAGAAAACAATGCAAAAAAAAATACTAGGCACAAGATGTTGTTGTGAGGCACTAGATATTCATAGGCATCTAATTGCAAACATGAAAAAATACTAGACATTTACTTGCAAACATAAAAAAAATACTAGCAACTTCTCAAACCAAGGTGCAACCAGCACAAGAAAACAATGCATAGAAAAAAATGGAAAAAAAGAGGGGGGAAGAGGATTCGAACCCGCAACCTCCTGCTAGGAGGCAAAACCCACGGACCAGTGCGCTGCTACTTCAGAGGTTAATAACATAGAGAAAGCGCACCTCATTTACATGCGCCATTACTACAAAAAAAACATTCTAATGGCGCACCGCTCGGGGTGCGCCATTCCTAAGACGGGTCGCGCCCTCCTCTGTTCTCCCGCGGCCTCCCCCCTACCCCTTTCCACCAAACAGCAGCTCCCCCACCTTCGTCCACACAGCCCACGGACCTCTGGCGGCGCTATGGTTTGCTCCGCCTCTGCCTCCGCCGCCGCCACCGCCTCCGCCTCCGGCACGTAGCCGCCTGCCGTCCCTTCACTGCCGGACGCCCATCTTCCCAGATCCTCGGCACCTGCCTCTCCGTCGCGCCCTCGGCCTGCACGGCGCTCGGCGCCAGCTGCTCCACCGCCCCAGGTCGTGACCCCGCTGCCCTGCCCCGCCGCGTGGCGCCCCTACAAGCCGGCGGCAGCCACCGACCGCCCAGTCTGCACCCCGACATCCTCCGCTGCCGGTGAATGAAGGCCGCTGCCGTGGCTCCTCGTCGCCACCTCCCGTCGTCTCTTCCTACGCGTGGTCGGCTGTTGCTCTCCTTCGACCGATGCCTGGGGTGAGCCTCTCTTCCTTACCTCTATGTTCCTGGTTCATCCCTCTGTTCCCTGTTCCTCTCTCGTTCATGCTTCTAGTTACATACATGGATGTTGGTGTATGTTGATGTTAGCCTTGTTAGGTAGTACTATATGATTTGCTTGATGGATGGATGAGTGGTGCTAGCTAGTTGCTTCCTAGATGGATGGATGAATGGTGCGAGTAGGTAGAATTTTCTTGCTAAGTAATTGGGGTGCTTGGCCATAATGTTGTAATATTACTTTCAATTCTGAAATAAATTAGCTAATCTTAGTCTGTTTGATAATAAGGAAGCTCCACCATCCCACTGTGCTATAAAGAAAAGGCAATCCTTTATATAATCAGGCATCGAAGAAATAAACAGAGAAAGGGGGAACAGATGTATCCCCAAAACGTCATGGCGACCAAGCCTAAATCCCTCACCCTCTTACCACCCACAACTATCCCCTCCGTAACCTAGCTCGTGACAGCTTAGTATCAGAGCCAGGTTTTGATCATGGGACCTATGGGTATAGTTTGCATTTAGCTTAATGTCAGGGCCCAACCACTCTGGAGAGCCGTGTTGTTCGCCGCACCTTTTAGATCTTGGGGATATAGATGGCTGGGCCAGTGCAACAAGCCTAGGTTTGATGTCTTGGGATCAAGAACACTCTTGACAATGCTTGTGGTTTTCCTAGTGGCATGATAACTAGCATATGACAGGAAGGTGAGCACCAACACAAGAGCCTGACACGATCTGAAGGAGAGAGGGCCGCCGCGGATACACTCGAAGAGCTGAATCCCCAACGGCTTTATGCTACCCATTCTGCTTCTGCTCTCATTAGAGGAGCCCATGGGTGAGCCTGAATTTGGTTTATCCACTAACTGTTAATGTAGCCGGGAAGAAGGCCGGCCGGTGTTAATTATTGCCTTTATCTGAAAAAAATGTCAAGCATGGCAATCGTCAGAACTATCCAGATAAGATGATATAAAAATGAAAGTGCTGACCGACAGCTTGGCACAAATGTGGAACTTGGAGTTATGAAAATGAAAGTGACAGGTGCAAATGCTTAATTTTGCAACAAGGAGTAATCATCCTATAACAATGTTTGGAAGAATTATTGGGGCAAAGGACTAGATGGTTCCTGAAATGAAATAAAGAGAGCATGCTATATTACTACGAGTTTTGTAGCCTAGGTGGGATGCTGCAAGCACATCATTGTTATATCACTGAATCAGCGGCCCCTGGCATCAGCATACATACGCCTAAAAATGAGCACTTTTCATCAGAATCAACCTCACAGGATAGCCAAGCGCTCAGGCTCAAAATTAAAATCAAGGACCCTTTATGACAAATACACCACCCCGGATTGAGCAGAGAAAACAACCACTATCTTCATACAGTTGACATTAACCTGAAAACAAAACTAATTTACAAACTGTACCAACAAACAACGTGCTCCTTGCAATTCAACTTGATTTTTGAGTTTGGTCATACAATACTCATCTGTAGCACCCATAGAATTATATCAACTATCAACTGTAAATACCTCTGCTCGTTGCAAATAAATTTAATAACTTATGTAGGAGTATGGTTTATACTTGTCACGTGCACATGCCGATGTTTACAGCTTGATGAATAAATTTACTCGCGGAAGAGAAGGCAATATTAACACTGAGCTATGTATGTGTATATGCAGCCAAGACAAGTAGCGATCCACTACGACGACCCCATTCGCTGCAGGTGTTCTTTCTTTCCTTCTACAGTACAACAGTAGTAGTACTATCTTGTTTGTATAGTATGATTTTTTTTGCTGTCTTCATTCACTGCTCTCTCAAACGTTCAGCATATTGATCTTCCCAATGGGGTTGAACCAACAGCCAGTGGGTTTCCATTTTAAGTTTCTACCAGCAACCTCTGTTTCTATCTTGGGATACTTCCATGTTTCATGCTGGACATACGCCTGCCATAGAAGTATCCTAGGAGAACATAATGTTCGTAGTTCATCCATTCCTGCAGTTTCTGTTGAAATGTAGACATTCATAGTTCCATATAAAATTTTGAATGTAGTGCATCCAGATGTTAGCATTGTGGTGCTAGTTTGCTGGGTTTTGTTTACGACCATCGTGTCGTGATGATTTTGCAGGTACCCCGAGAGGCCCTTGAGTTTGCCGGAATGTCGATTAACTTCCGTTCCGGCAAATTCGGGTACTCCATATGTCCTATTTTCAGCAAAGGTCATGATGAAATTTTCCGTGAATTTTAGCATGACTTTGCTAAAAAATAGGACATATGGGGTACTTGCGACTAATGCATGGGCCGGGGTATCTTAGTACTTAATTAAGTAGGATCAACAGCCCCTTTATTCTTGCCGCATTAAACCATAGGTGGCAATAGAGCCAAGTGATTAGGCCCAATTTCCCTTTTCTTGATAGGGTATATTATTAGAAGATACCCATATATATCAATCAACCTAGGGTGCCTCGGCATTGATAAACCCTAAATGATGAAACCCTAGGGTGCCTCGGCATTGATAAACCCTAAACTTTTTTCCTATTTAGAGGGAAACATGGCCCACAACGATGAGGCCGGTGGTTTGGGCAAGCCATTCTGGGAGCTGTCCCAGGAGATGGAGTAAGAACCTCACCGCTATGAGGACGCCGCAGAAGACACCGATCACGAGTACACAACCCCTAGTGGCGTCGGGGATGACACCACTGATGGTGCCGCCGAGGATGCCACCACTGATGATGGCAGCGCACGCACAGATGGCAGCCAATCGAAGAGGCAACGGAAGGACCGGCGCCCGAACATGCTCAGCACCGTAAAGGAGGAATTTACTGAAGTGAACTCCGACGGGTATCCAACGGCGCCCAAAGAAATAGTCAAGGGGTACGCGGTTCAGCTCGGGTGCATTCTCCGGAGCACTGTCTCGATCAACACCGAGAACCTAAGGCATAAGGACCGAGGGAATTTGCGCAACCTCCTCTTCACGAAGCTGCACGATCGATACAAGTTCCCCGGTGACGCTGCAAACACATGCCTCTCAAGGAATAAAGTGAACAGTGCCGCCCTCACGAAGATGAGCAAGGCCCTATCTACTTGGAGAAGCGTGGTGAAGAGAATGATTGACAAAGGTGATAGTTATGAGAAGATCAAGGCGAAAAATCCTTCGATCAGCGAAGATGACTACATGGAGTTCAAGATCAAGTGCAAGTGCAAGGCAACCGCGGAATCAAGTCAATGGGGGAAAGAAATGCGGGAGTTGAACTGAGGGGTCCACCAACTCGGTCCCGGCGGTTACAGAGTGGCGGAACCTATATGGGACAAGGAGGACGCGGAGCGTGCCGAGCAAGGCCTACCACCCCGCTTCGAGAAATACAGTGACAAGCAGACCAGGAACTATGTCAGGGCTCGGTACAAGGTGGACCGAGTAACAAAGGAGCTTACCACGGATGCGAAGACCAGGGCGCTTGAGCGTGTTCTGGTAAGGAATACACCCCACGTAATTAGCTCCATATGGTTGCATTCTAATTAATGAAGCCAAATTTCAAAATGGTTCATTCCTTCAGCAGGACACTGAAAGCAGTAGCGCGGGGTCGTCTCAGAGCTCCCATTGGGACACCAATTTAAATAGGGCGTTTAACATAATGAAAAACAAGGATAAGTCCAGTAAGCCGTCGTCAGCTGGCCGTGTGGCCGGCAAAGGCTTGTCCACGAAATGGTCGTCATACTATAACGCTGGTGGGCGAAAGGAGAGAAATACCAACTTCGAAAGCCAGTCGCGCAAGGTCGAAGAACTCAAGGCAAAAGTGGCGCGGATTCCGAAGATGGTCCAAGAGCTAGTGCAACACCAAGTGGGAGGGGTGATCACCGCCATTGTGCCTACCTTGATTGAGGGGCTGCAGGCGTGGATTGCGGGCGGCCAACAGGGGCCGCCCCCGATTCCCAGCTTCACGGCCAGCAACTCCCACAACACGCAGGCGACGCCATTGGTGTCTCCGGCGCCAGCTGGCACCTCGGCAGCAAGCGGCCCCTCCGTCACTTGCACGTCCGCCGTCACTGGCGGTGCCTCGACATTAGCCGAGCTCGACGCCATCACGGTAACTAAGCCTCTCTCGGCCGATGACTTCATATCCTTGCCTTTGACTGCGCATCCCCTGACGCCCTACATGTTTTCGCAGGGCGCCGGCGCCGATGTTCCATGCACTCTCCTGCACTTCATGGGCGGCGATTTGATCGATGTCGCCAAGGGCAGAATCGTTCAACCGGGCAACCCCATGTTCCAGGGTAAACCAATGCCACCCACCATGTATAGGGTTCAACTGGTTCGGGTGCTGCCAGGCTGCGACGACTTGTTACCTCCGTTCCACCCTACTGGGGCCGGCGAAGATGATGTGATGACCCTCAGCGCCTGCTTAAGCTGGCCCTTGCTTTGGCCGAAGAGCCAGATTCGTTTGGGGGCACGGGACACCACCCCACAGACAACACCGCTAGTCGTGCCGGTTCCAAGCCATGGCAAGACCGCCGCAATGCTACCGGACATGCATATGGCACAGGATCCGGACATGCATATGCCACAGGTTCCGGACGACGACGATGACGACGATGGTACATTTACCAAGGGCGATAAGTACTTTGCCGAACATGGGTACGGTGAGGAATTCTTGGGGCCTCCTTCTCAAGAACCCAACCCTGCAAAAGACGACCGCGATCTAGCTGGTACCGCGGAGAAACCCAATTGCAACAGGCGTTGTCTGGCGTTTAGTTTTGAGGAGATGCGTCCAGCTACTGCCTTCACCGAGCCTCAGATAGCCGAGGTGCGAAATATTATCAGCCCCAACACACTCAAGAAGGTGGTCTCTGAGCAGATGAACTGGATCCCATTACATCAGCAGAAGAAGGAATGGAAAAGAAAGACTAACAAGGGTGCGAGCCAGCCGGCACTGAGTATGATCCGTGCTCTGGACGGGCCACCTTCACCTAAGGATATCCCGAGGAGGGTGCATGTGGCGGGTAAGCCGATGCTACCGACTAATCTGCTCAGTGCTGCAACCGGTGCTATGCGGAGTCTGCATGACAGTATTCTTTGTTTGGAGAAGCGGCGTCTCTCCGAGAATAATGTGGCATACCCGGTTTTCGTGGCCAAGGTGCCAGAGGGCAAGGGCTTTGTCGATAGCGCCATCGGGGGTATGATCGTCCTGTGGTTTGCTGACATCTTCGCTATGTTTAACCTTCATCTGCTGCGCTACACCTTCGTTCAGCTTTTTTCGTTGAGTATGGAGATGCAGATCATTAGAGACAAGACCTCGGACCTAGTGATAGTCGACCCCTTTTATATGCGTGCCAAGATCTTGGGCAGCGCTGGGGACCGGCAAGTCGCGAGTTCATACCTCGAAGGCGTCATTCTGGCAAACTCAGAAAAGGATAACTTCCTCGTGCCTAACTTTCCCTGGTAAGTTATCCCCTCATCGCCACGTAACATGATTTCTTACATTTTGATCGTCCTTTTTTTCTAACATTCCGTGTTTTGTGCAGTGACACACATTGCACACTCATCCTCTTAAGCCTGAAATATTCCACGGCCACGTATTTCGACTCGGACCGTCAGTCAAAAAAAGACTACACAGATATCAAGAAAGTTCTTGATGAAGCTCTTCCCGGCTACGCCATATCTGGAGGAACCTTCAGCAGGACAAGTCTCAGGCACGGCAAGCACGTGTTCACCCACAATACGACGTTCGCCTGCGTCAAGCAGCCGCCTCGCAGTCAGAAGGAAGCCTACTACGCCCTCCATCACATGCGGGCGATCATACGGGATAGTAATCACCTTCGGCTACCAAAAAATCTCAAAGATTGGGCCGCACGCTTGTCGGCAATCCAGGATGCGGACATGAGACAAGAATTCTTTCGCATCCAGTCGGAGTTTGCGGAAATCATCCATCAAGATGTCCTTCGTACCTCGGGGTAGTTCTACCTCAGATCTCCGCTGTCCAATACTGAGATAGATACAATGCTACAAATGCAGACTGACAACGACCGCAATTTCATGACCATCACGAAAGACGGTGGCTTCATCCACGTTCCCGTGAATCGCTACTAATTCATGTTGCAATATTAAACTTTAATGAACTAGTATGTCTCTTTGGTTTGGACAGTCGTTCAACTTATATATAATCGATGCTATTTATTAGTAGGACCATGAATCGTGTTGTTATAGTTGTAATATTAAACTTTAATGAACTTGTTTGTCTCTGTGAATTGCTACTAACGTTTTGTTTGCCTAGTGCATAGAGATGCCGTCGTATGTCGTGTACAAGGGTAAGGTTCCCGGAGTCTACGACGATTGTGAGGAGTGTCGGAGACAGGTTCACCGATTCAGCGGTAATAGTTACAAAGGGTACACCACAAGGGCGGAGGCGGAAGTTAGATACGCGCGATATCTAGCGGGAGAGAGGATGGAGCGTTGGAGGAATCGGATGAAGACCAGTTTCATTGCGATTATGCTCATCGTGATAACTGGAGCTCTCTTCTATATGTGATGGTAGTTTAGATGGTCGATATATCGACTTGTAATGTGAAGACAAACTCGCCACTCGCGGTCTCGAGACTTGTAATGTTCTAACTTTGTTCGGTATTTTAAATTCGGAGACTAATATGATGGATTGTATTCGGAGACTAATCTTCTATTGTATTCGATAAATCTGTTGTTTATATGTTGTGCTATCTATATTCTGTGCAATAATATATTTTGTAATCTGTGCAAATATCAGAAAAAATAAAATAAATACCTAACATTCATACTAGTGGCGCATCACTCAGCACACTAGTGCGCCGTTAGTAAGCCAGAGCATATGGGTAAATATGGCCCTGGGAGGCATACTAATGGCGCACCATAAGCTATACTAATGGCGCACCAAGATATATACTAATGGCGCACCGTGAGCAATACTAATGGCGCACCGTGAGCAATACTAATGGCACACTACCTGGTGCGCCATTAGTATAACAGATACTAATGGTGCACTTGTAGTGCGCCATTAGTAAAAAAATCTAATGGCGTGATGCTAGTGGCGCACCCATAGTGCGCCATTAGTAGCAAAAAATGGTGCGCCATTAGAAGGCCTTTTTCTAGTAGTGTTCATCTGAGGACTACAAGAAAAGAACCTGCCACAAATGCAAGAAATCAGGTCACTACATTGTTGATTGTCCTCATTGGGGAAAGGAATCAAAGAAGAAGAAATACAAGGATGAAAGTTCTGATGACTCGAAGAAAAAGAAGAAATCTTCAAAATCCTCATCCTCAAAGTCCTCATCGCACAAGAAGACTAGTTTCAGAGAGGCTCGGGCACTTATTTGCAAGGAAATGGATTCTAAGGCAGAATCCGAGGAATGTGATGAAGAGGAGGGTTCTGACGAAGACTCGGAATCTGGACAGGCTAGCCTTGCACTGGCAAGCACATTCATCAACAAGTCAATCTTCAACCTTGAAGAAAATGATAACACCATCCACACTAATGACTATGTTGATGACTTCGCTGTAACCTTTTGCTTCATGGCAAAAGGTTCAAAGGTACTGAATGATGCTTCCTCCTCTAATTCAAGTGACTGTGAACCTGATGGTTATAAAAAACCCAGTTACAGTAAACTTGCTATCATTGCTACTAAACAACAAACTGCTCTAGAAAAGCTTCAGAAACTGCTAGACAGAAGTGATGATCTGTTGAATGATGAAATGAAACTTACCCAAATCCTCTTCTTCAAGATCGTCATGTTACACTCCTCGCTGATCATGAGAAACTTTCCTATGAATTTCTTCAAAGGAAACTTGATCTTGAGAAGCTGAGGGTTTCTCATGATGATCTTCATATGGAAAATGATTCATTACTAGCTCAACAGACCAGTGCTGCTCAGGCTGAATTCATTCCTCCATGTCTTAAATGCATCGAACGTGAAACTGCCAATTCTTCACCAGAATCATCAAATGCTTCTATTCCTACAAATTCTTCAACTGCTCCTGTAGTGTCAAATTCCTCACTTGAGGAAACCACAACTGTCACTGATGAAAATGCAGGGCTTAAGGAATTGTATGTGACAGGCATATACAAAAGTCTCAAAGGACACCAAACCCTTTGCGATATGCTCAAAAATCAGATCTTGAACAGGAACCTGAGGAAAGAAAGAATTACCTTTGAGAGGAAATTGAATGCTGATGGATCATACTTGAAACCTGAGCAGTATCCCAAAACCTCATGGGTTGGTGCTAAAAGGCCTCCTTTTGATCCGTCAAATATAACAGGCTTTGCATGTGAATTATCCTATTCCTCACATGAGTCATTTGACTCCAACTATAAACTGTTCAAAAATCAATCTCGTGATGTATTTGCTCGATATGTTGGAACTAACTGCATGAATGGGCCTTCCGTGAGGAAAATCTGGGTTCCCAAAAGTTGCCTTGAAAATCTTCAGGTGAATGTCCTCATGACACCACTGATACATCTCCAACGTATCAATAATTTTTGATGGTTTCATGCTATTATCTTGTCAAACTTTGGATGTTTTGTATGCCTTTTATATATTTTTTGGGACTAACTTATTAACTCAGTAGCAAGTGCCAGTTCCTGTTTTTCCATGTTTTTGACCCCTTTCAGAGGAGGATTTTGAACGCAGTCCAAACGGAATGAAACTGCCGAAAAGATTTTTTCCGAAACAGAAAAAGATCGGGAAGCCGGAGAATCAGGGCAGGGGGCCTACAGGGACCCCACAAGCCCTCATGGCGCGGCCAGGGGGGCGCGCCTCCCTGGCTTGTGGGCTCCCTGGGCCACCTCTGCCCTAGGTTTTGCGCCTATATATTCCCTAAAATCCCAGAAAAAATCACGAGATCATCGAAAGTACTTTTCCGCCGCCGTAAGCTTCTGTCTCCGCAAGATCCCATCTGGGGCACGTTCTGGTGCCCTGCCGGAGAGGGGATTTGGATATGGAGGGCTTCTTCATCAACACCATGACCTCTCCGATGATGCGTGAGTAGTTCACCATAGACCTACGGGAACATAGCTAGTAGCTAGATGGCTTCTTCTCTCTCTTGGATCTTCAATACAAAGTTCTCCATGGTCTTCATGGATATCTATCCGATGTAATCTTCTTTTGTGGTTTGTTTGTCGAGATCCGATGAATTGTGGATTTATGATCAGATTATCTATGAATCTTATTTGAGTTTCTTCTAATCTCTTTTATGCATGATTTCATATCCTTGTAATTCTCTTCGAGTTGTGGTTTTGTTTGGCCAACTTGATCTATGATTCTTGCAATGGGAGAACTGCTTGGTTTTGGGTTCATTCTGTGTAGTGACCTCACCTAGTGACAGAAGGGGTAGCGAGGCACGCATCGTGTTGTTGCCATCAAGGGTAAAAAGATGGGGTTTTCATCATTGGTTTGAGATTATCCCTCTACATCATGTCATCTCTCTTAAGGCGTTACTCTATTCGTCATGAACTCAATACACTAGATGCATGCTGGATAGCGGGCGATGTCTGGAGTAATAGTAGTAGATGTAGAAAGTATCGGTCTACTTGTCTCGGATGTGATGCCTATATGTATGATCATTGCCTTAGATATCGTCATGAATTTGCGCGGTTCTATCAATTGCTCGATAGTAATTTGTTCACCCACCTTGATATTTGCTATTTTGAAAGAAGCGTCTAGTGAACACTATGGCCCCCGGGTCTACTCCACACCATATTTTCAGCCTTACACTTTTACTTCGTTGCACTTTCCGCCTTCAGATCTCACTTTGCAATCAGTCTTGAAGGGATTGACAACCCCTTTAAAGCGTTGGGTGCAAGCTCTTTTGTGTTTGCGCAGGTACTCTCGACTTGAGGATATTCTCCTACTGGATTGATACCTTGGTTCTCAAACTGAGGGAAATACTTACTGCTCCTTGCTACTGCAACAAAAGACCTTCCAATGGCACCAGAAATAGGTGTGTCGACGGCACCAGGAATCCTTCTGCTACGGCTACGCCTTAAGGGACTTCTTAGGCAAATATGCAAAGGATTCCCTCCGTGGCCTTGGAGCCTTGCGTTGGTGTTCCCTCGAAGCAAGAAGCGTGATGTAGCACAACGGTGGTAAGTATTTCCCTCACTTTGAGAACCAAGGTATCGATATAGTGAAGGAGTATCACAAGAGCCTGCACAAACACAAAAAGCTCGCTCCCAACGCTATGAAGGGGTTGTCAATCCCTTATAGATTGTTCGCCAAGTGAGAACTGAATGCAACAAAGTAACAAAACAAAGTAAAAGCGAAGGTGAAACGATAAATTTTAATAGACCCGGGGACCGTAGTGTTTACTAGTGGCTTCTCTCATGAAAGCAAGTAGACTGTGGGTGAACAAATTACTGTCGAGCAATTGATAGAACTGCGCAAAGTCATGATGTCATCTATGGCAATGATTATATCTATAGGCATCACGTCCAAAACAAGTAGACCAATACTTTCTGCATCGACTACTATTACTCCAGACGTCGACCGCTATCTAGCATGCATCTAGTGTATTAAGTCCAAAAGAACAGAGTAACGCCTTAAGCAAGATGACATGATGTAGATGGACAATCTGATATCTACGACAAAGCCCACCTTGTTACCCTTGATGGAAACCACAGGATGTGTGCCTTGCTACCCCTACTGTCACTAGGAAAGGTCACCACACGGTAACAACCCAAAACCAAGCACTTCTCCCATTGCAAGAATCATAGATCTAGTTGGCCAAACAAAACCCAAGACTCGGAGAGACTTACAAGGATATCAAATCATGCATACAAGAAATCAGCAAAGACTCAAATATATATCATAGATAATCTGATCACAAATCCACAATTCATCGGATCTCGACAAACACACTGACAAAGAAGATTACATCGGATAGATCTCCATGAAGATCATGGAGAACTTTGTATTGAAGATCCAAGAGTGAGAAGAAGCCATCTAGCTACTAACTACGGACCCTTAGGTATGAAGTGAAGTACTCACGAGTCATTGGAGGGGCGATGATGATGATGAAGAAGCCCTCCAACTCCAAAGTCCCCTCCGACAGGGCGCCGAGAAGGGTCTCCAGATGAGATCTCGCGGAAACAGAAGCTTGCGGCGGCGGGAAAGTATTTTCGTGGATCCCTTGATTTTTTTTCTGATTTTTAGGGAATATATATAAGCACAAGATCTAGGTCAGGGTGGCGCCAGGGAGGCCACAAGCCTGCCCACCGCCGCCTCACCCTGGTGGCAGAGTGGGGGCTTGTGGGCTCCCTGTAGCCCTCCTGGCTTGGCCCACAGGCCCCGTGATCCTCTTCAGTTCGGGAAAAAATCATTTCGGGGATTTTATTCCGTTTGGACTCCGTTCCAACATCAGATCTGAAAAGAGCCAAAAACACACACAAAACAGGAACTGGCACTTGGCACTGAATTAATAAGTTAGTACCAAAAAAGATATAAAAGGTACATAAAATATCCAAAGATGACAAGATAGCAACATGAAACCATCAAAAATTATAAATACGTTTGAGACGTATCAAGCATCCCCAAGCTTAACTCGTGCTCGTCCTCGAGTAGGGAAGTGATAAAGAATGAATTTTTGATGCTTTCATGCAACCTAGCATAGATGTCCTTTGTAACTCCTCTTATGTGACGTGAATGTTCAGATCCATTAGATTCAAAACAATAGTTTGCTATTGACGTGGAAACAATAATAATTCAAGCAAACTAGCAAGGTAATTATGAACTTTCAAAATAACAAGGCCAACAGAAAGTTATCCCTACAAAAGCATATAGTGTGGCTATGCTCTATCATCATTGCACAACGAATTTAAATCATGCACAACCCCGGTATTGGCCAAGTAATTGTTTCACACCTTTACTTTCTCAAACCTTTTCAACTCTCACGCAATACATGAGAGTGAGCCATGGTTATAGCACTATAGATGGTGTGGAGTGAGGTGGAGCTTGCAAGACAAAAAAGGAGAAGATGGTCACATTAACTAGGCATATCAATGAGTTGTGGAGATGCTCATCAACAGATATCAATGTGAATAAGTAGGGATTGCCATACAAATGATGCACTAGAGCTAAGAGTATGTCAAAGCTCTTAAAGAAAACTAGTGGGTGTGCATCCAACTTGCTTGCTCACGAAGACCTAAGGCAATTTTGAGGAGGCCTATCATTGGAATATACAAACCAAGTTATATAATGGAAATTTCCCACTAGCTATATGGTGGTGACAAAACGAGAGACTCTCAATCATGAAGATCATGGTGCTTAATATGCACAAGTGTGGAAAGGTGGTAGCATTGTCCCTTATCTCTTTTTCTCTCATTTTTTTTATTTTTTTGGTGGGCTCTTTGGCCACTTTTTTTGGCCTCTTTTATTTCCTCACATGGGACAATGCTCCATCAATGATGATCATCACACTTTCAACTCAAAACTTAGAGCAACTATGACTCTATATGGAATGCCTTCGGTAGTGTACCGTGTCAATGATCTAGCATGGCATAGACATTAATGGAAACATCATGCTAGCTATCTTATGATCATGCAATGGCAATGTAGACGTGGTGGCACATGTCATGGTGGTAGTTGCATGGCAATATATGTCGGAATGACTTTGAAAAAGCCATAGTAGGTAGGTATGGTGGCTGTTTTGAGGGAGGCTAATGGTGGGTTTTGTGCACCGGCGAAAGTTGCACGTCACTAAGAAGATAGTGATGGTGGAAGGTGAAAGTGCATCTAAACCATGGACTCAACATTCGTCATGAAGAACTCATATACTTGTTGCAGAAGTTTTATTAGTAATCGAAACAAAGTATTCAACGCATACTCCTAGGGGAAGGGTTGGTAGGTATAAACCATCGCGCGATCCCGACCGCCACGCAAAGGATGACAATCAATAGACTAATCATGCTCAGATTTCATCACATAGCGGTTCACCATACGTGCATGCTACGGGAATCACTAACTTCAACACAAGTATTTATAGATCCACAACACCGTACTAGCATAACTTCAATATTACCACAACCATATCTCAAAACTAATTCAGAGGAATCAAACTTCTCTAACTATTCAATGCACATGAAGGTGGAAGTTTTCATATCCCTTTGGATAACTACCCCTTTTGAGACTACTTTCAAAGCGTAGATCAACTACCAAGCCACGCACCACTGTGCTCTAAAAGATATAAGTGAAGCACATAGAGCAAAAGTATATAGCTCGAAAGATATAAATGAAGCACATGTGAGCTGAATTGTCTACCAAAAGATATAAGTGAAGCTCAACAAAATCACGGTGAGTGCATTTCTCTCTCTCTAGGTGTGCAGAAAGGATGATTGTGCCACAACAAAAATAAAAGACTCCTATGATACAAGACGATCCAAGCAAAAACACATAACATGTGGTGAATAAAAATATAGCCCCATGTAACGTTACCGATGGATTGAAGACGAGAGAGGGGATGCCTTCCCGGGGCATCCCCAAGCTTAGGATTTTATGACATCCTTCAATCTTTTGGGGTGCCTTGGGCATCCCCAAGCTTGAGCTCTTGACACTCTTTATCTCTTTGTCCATCAGAACTTCACCCAAAACTTGAAAAATTCACAACACGAAACTTAAACAGAAAATCGTGATAACATTAGTATGAGAAAGCAAACCACCACTTCCTTAGGTACTATAGCAAACTTAAATTATACTTATGCTGATATTGGGTTACTGTATTTTCAATCTTCTATGGCTAATACCCCCCGATACTATCCATAGTTTCATCAAAATAAGCAACCAACACAACAAAAAACAGATCCTGTTAACAGCAGACCAGTCTGCAGCAATCTGTATATTTTGTATATCTCTGGTACTCCAACAATTCTAAAAAATTACGACAGTCTGAAGAATTTGTGTAGCAATCAGCAGAAAAAATAATCAACTCAAAATATCTTACAGAAAAAAAATACAATTCTTTTCGTGAGCAGAAAGTTTCTGTCTTTTCCAGCATGACCAAACGATCATCCCCAAGACTAATCATAACGGTTTTGCTTGGCACAAACGCAAAAAGAAACACAAAAAACACAATCATAACAGAATTATGAAAGTGTGGAAAACAAAAAACAGAAAGAAAAAGGATAGATTCGTTGGGTTGCCTCCCAACAAGCGCTTTTGTTTAACGCCCTTAGCTAGGCATTCAATGATGCTCTCACAAAAGACAAGAATTCAAACACAACGAGAGCATCCTAAAGCATGTGAAAATCACATTTAAGTCTAACATACTTCCTATGCATAGGCATTTTATAGGAAAACAAATCGTCAAGACAAACAATAGTTGCCATATGCAAGGAATAAGAAAGAGACAATAGCAATCTCCACATAACGAGAGGTGATTTAGTGATATGAAAGTTTCTACCACCATATTTTCCTCTCTCATAATAATTACATGTGGGATCATATTCGAATTCAACAATGTAACTATCACAAAGGATATTCTTTTCATGATCCACATGCATGCAAAGTTGACTCTCTTCAAAAATAGTGGGATTATCATCAAATAAAGTCATGACAGAGCAAATAGAATTTATAGTAGTGGACAAAGCAAAACTAGCATCCCCAAGCTTAGGGTTTTGCATAATTTTAGCATGATTATCACTAATAGAATTTATAGTGAAACCATTGCAATCATGCTTTTCATCCAAGGAGACCTCGTGAATCACTTCATAAATTTCTTCCTTGCAATTTTGAGATTCACGCATCTCAAGAAAAACTCCATACAGATAGTTAAGTGCACTCAACTCATTAGCAATTCGTTCCACGTAAGTGGGGCTCTTAAAGAGATTAGCTAGTGGATGAGGATCCATATCAATATATTTTCAGAAAGCGAAGATGCAAGCATATTGAAGGCAATGGCACACAAGCGAACAGAAAGCAAGCGAGAGAAAAGGGCGAACAAAAAAGGCAAAAGGCAAAAGAAAACGGAAAAGGAGAAAGGCAAATGAAACCGGCAAATGTGAAGTGGGGGAGAGCAAAACGAGAGGCAACTGGCAAAAATGTAAATGCAAGAGATGAGGTTGTGAGACTTACTTGGATAGATCTCACCTCCCCGACAACGGCGCCAGAAATACTTCTGCTACTCCAACAAAAGACCTTCCAATGGCGCCAGAAATAGGTGTGTTAACGGCACCCGGAATCCTTCTGCTACGGCTACGCCTTAAGGGACTTCCTAGGCAAATATGCAAAGGATTTCCCCCGTGGCCTTGGAGCCTTGCGTTGGTGTTCCCTCGAAGCGGAAAGGGTGATGTAGCACAGCGGTGGTAAGTATTTCCCTCAGTTTGAGAACCAAGGTTTTGATCCAGTGAAGGAGTATCACAAGAGCCTGCACAAACACAAAAAGTTTTCTCCCAACGCTATGAAGGGGTTGTCAATCCCTTATAGATTGTTCGCCAAGTGAGAACTGAAAGCAACAAAGTAACAAAGCAAAGTAAAAGCAAAGGTGAAACGATAGATGTGAATAGACCCGGGGGGCGTAGTGTTTACTAGTGGTTTCTCTCATGAAAGGAAGTAGACGGTGGGTGAACAAATTACTGTCAAGCAATTGATAGAACTTCGCAAAGTCATGACGTCATCTATGGCAATGATTATATCTATAGGCATCACGTCCAAAACAAGTAGACCGATACTTTCTGCATTTACTACTATTCCTCCACAGGTCGACCGCTATCGACCATGCATCTAGTGTATTAAGTCCAAAAGAACAGAGTAACGCCTTAAGAAAGATGACATGATGTAGATGGACAATCTCATATCTACGACAGATCCCACCATGTTACCCTTGATGGCAACCACACGATGTGTGCCTTGCTGCCCCTACTGTCACTGGGAAAGGACACCACACGGTAAGAACCCAAAACCAAGCACTTCTCCCATTGCAAGAATCATAGATCTAGTTGGCCAAACAAAACCCAAGACTCGGAGAGACTTACAAGGATATTAAATCATGCATACAAGAAATCAACAAAGACTCAAATATATATCATAGATAATCTGATCAAAAATCCACAATTCATCGGATCTCGACAAACACACCGCCAAAGATGATTACATCGGATAGATCTCCATGAAGATCATGGAGAACTTTGTATTGAAGATCCAAGAGAGAGAAGAAGCCATCTAGCTACTAACTACGGACTCGTAGGTCTGAAGTGAACTACTCACGAGTCATTGGAAGGGCGATGATGATGATGAAGAAGCCCTCCAACTCCAAAGTCCGCTCCGGCAGGGCGCCGGGAAGGGTATCCACATGACATCTCGCGGAAACGGAAGCTTGAAGCGGCGGAAAAGTATTTTCGTGGATCGCTTGATATTTTTTCTGATTTTTAGGGAATATATGGCACAAGATCTAGGTCAGGGGGGCGCCAGGGAGGCCACAAGCCTGCCCACCGCCGCCTCCCCCTGGTGGCGGAGTGTGGGCTTGTGGGCTCCCTGTATCCCTTCTAGCTTGGCCCACAGGCCCCCTGATCTTCTTCCGTTCGGGAAAAAATCATTTCGGGAATTTTATTCCGTTTGGACTCCGTTCCAAAATCAGATATGAAAAGAGCCAAAAACACAGAAAAAACAGGAACTGGGACCTGGCACTGAATCAATAAGTTAGTCCCAAAAAAGATATAAAAGGTACATAAAACAGCCAAACATGGCAAGATAACAGCATGAAACCATCAAAAAATATAGATACGTTTGAGACGTATCACTCCTGTGCTGCATCACCGTTTCCTCTTCAAGGGAAAAACCAACACAAGCCTAGTCTCCGTCAACGTGCCAATTTCTGGCGTTGTTGTCTATTGCCGTAGCAGAAGAATTTCTGGCGCCGTTGCCGGGGACGATCAAGTCAAGAACTCATCCAAGTAAGTGTCACAAACCCATCTCTTGCATTTACTTTGTTTGCGAGTTGCCTCTCGTTTTCCTCTCCCCCACTTCACCAATTTTCCTTTTTCGTTCGCCCTTTTCTCTCGCTTGCTTTCTGTTCGCTTGTGTGACATGTGCCTTCAATATGCTTGCATCTTCGCTTGCTGAAAATCTAGTGATATGGATCCTCATGCACTTGATAATATCTTTAAGAGGTCCAATTATGTTGATCCAATTGCTTGAGATGCGTGAATCTGAAAATTGTGAGGAAGAAATTTATGAAGTGATTTACGAGGGCTCGTTGGATGAAAAGCATGGTTGCAATGGTTTCACTATAAATTCTATTAGTGACAATCATGCTAAAAATATGCAAAACCCTAAGCTTGGGGATGCTAGTTTTGCTATGTCCACTACTTTTTGCAGTGATCATGAGTGGGGCGATGATTTTTCTCATGATCTTGAAAATTTGTTTAAGCCTCATTATGAATATGATATTTGCAATATTATTGAAAGTGGGTTTGGAGAAGTCATGACTTTAGTTGATGATAATCCAACTATTTTTGAAGAGCGTCAACTTTGCATGCATGTCGATCATGAAAAGAATATCCTATGTGATAGTTACATTGTTGAATTCGAATATGATCCCACATGTAATTATTATGAGAGAGGAAAATATGGTGGTAGAAATTTCATATCACTAAATCACCTCGCGTTATGTTGAGATTGCTATTGTCTCTTTCTTCTTCCTTGCATATGGTAACTATTGGTTGTCTTGACAATATGTTTTCCTATAAAATGCCTATGCATAGGAAGTATGTTAAACTTAGATGTGATTTTCACATCCTTTATGATGCTCTCGTTGTGCTTAAATTCTTGTCTTTTGTGTGAGCATCATTGAATTATCAATGCCTAGATAAGGGCGTTAAACAATAGGGCTTGTCGGGAAGCAACCTAATGAATTTATCTTTTTATTTCAGTTTTGCTGCGTCCACACTATCATAGATCTGTTATGATAGTGTCTTTTGTGTTTCTTTTTGTGTTTGAGCCAAGAAAAACCTTTATGACTAGTCTTGGTGATGGTTGTTTGATCCTGCTGGAAAAGACAGAAACTTTTCGCTGATGAGATTATTTTTCATTTTTATTAAGAAAGAGCTTTTGAGATGATTCTTTTTGCTGCTGGTTTACGTGCCTTTTTCCCAGTCAGTCGTAATTTGTCAGAATTTTTGAGGTACGAGAAATATACTAAGTATACAGATTGCTAAAGACTGGTTTGTTTTTGACAGATTCTGTTTTTGTTGAGTTGGTTGCTTGTTTTGACGAAACTATGGATAGTATAGGGGTGTACTAGCCATGGAAAAGTGAGAATACAGTAGCCCAACACCAATAAAAATAGAAATCAAGATTGCCACAGTACCTAAATGGGTGGTAGTTTGTTTTCTTGTGCTAATGATATCATGAGTTCTGTTTAAGTTTTGTGTTGTGAAGTTTTCAAGTTTTGGGTGATGTTCTCATGGACAAAGAGATGAGGAGTGGAAAGAGCTCAAGCTTGGGGATGTACAAGGCATCCCTAGCCAAATTCAAGGACACCAAAAATCCTAAGCTTGGGGATGCCCCGGGAAGGCATCCCCTCTTTCGTCTTCAATCCATCGGTAACATTACTTGGAGCTATATTTTTATTCACCACATGATATGTGTTTTGCTTGGAGCATCTTGTATCGTAGAAGTCTTTTCTTTTTGTTGTGTCACAACCATACTTGCTGCACACCTTTTTGAGAGAGAGAGACATGCACTCATCGTGATTTTGCTAGAATGCTCATAGTGCTTCACTTATATCTTTTCAGCTAGATAATTTTGCTCTATGTGCTTCACTTATATCTTTTAGAGCACGGCGGTGCGTGACTTGGTAGTTGGCTCATGCTATGAAAGTAGTCCCAAAGGTGATAGGTACCCAAAGAGGATACAAAAACCTCCATCTTCATGTGCATTGAGTAGAAAGTGAAGTCCTGATTCATCTCAATTAGTTTTGAGACGTGGATTCGGTGATATTAAGAGTTATGTTAGTAGGGTGTTGTGAATCTAGAAATACATGTGTTGAAGTTAGTGGTTCCCGTAGCATGCACGTATGGTGAATGATACGTCCATTTTGCATCATGTTTTCATGTTGATATTTATCCCTTCTTGGGCTGTTATTTCACTTCACGGTACAATACTTATGCATTTTCTCTCTTATTTTGCAAGGTTTACATGAAGAGGGAGAATGTCGGCAGCTGGAATTCTGGCCTGAAAGTGGAGCAAAGTTGAGATACCTATTCTACGCAACTCCAAATGCCGTAAAAATCAACGAGGATTTTTTTCCGGATTTATAAAAAATACTGGGCCGAAGAAGTGCCAGAGGGCGCCAGCAGGTGGCCACAAGCCTGCTTGGCGCGGCCACCCGCCTGGCCACGCCAAGGGGGCTTGTGGGCATCCTGGTGGCCCACTAGCCCCCTCTTCTGCTATATGAAGGGTTTCGTCCAGAAAAAAATCAGGGTGGAGCTTTTTTGTGGATTCGCCGCCACCACGAGGCGGAACTTGAGCAGAACCAATCTAGAGCTCCGGAAGGACGAACCTGCCAGGGAAACTTCCCTCCCGGAGGGGGAAATCGTCGCCATCGTCATCACCAACACTTCTCTCATCGGAGGGGACTCGTCACCATCAACATCTTCATCAGCACCATCTCATCTCCAAACCCTAGTTCATCAATTGTAACCAATCTCCGTCTCGCGACTCCGATTGGTACTTTTAAGGTTGCTAGTAGTGTTGATTACTCTTTGTAGTTGATGCTAGTTGGATTATTTGGTGGAAGAGTTTATGTTCAGATCCTTGATGCTACTCATTGCCTCTCTGTTCATGAATATGATTATGCTTTGTGAGTAGTTACTTTTGTTCCTGAGGACATGGGATAAGTCATGCTAATAGTAGTCATGTGAATTTGGTATTCGTTCGGTAATTTGATATGTTGTATGTTGTTTTTCCTCTAGTGGTGTTATGTGAACGTCGACTACATAACACTTCACGATTATTTTGGCCTAGAGGAAGGCATTGGGATGTAGTAAGTAGATGATGGGTTGCTAGAGTGACAGAAGCTTAAACCCTAGTTTATGCGTTGCTTCATAAGGGGCTGATTTGGATCCACTAGTTTAATGCTATGGTTAGACTTTGTCTTAATTCTTCTTTCGTAGTTGCGGATGCTTGCGAGAGGGGTTAATCATAATTGGGATGCTTGTCCAAGTAAGGGCAGTACCCAAGCGCTGGTCCACCCACATATCAATCTATTAAAGTAACGAACGCGAATCATATGAACTTGATGAAAACTAGCATGACAGAAATTCCCGTGTGTCATCGGGAGCATTTTTCCTCCTATAAGACTTTGTCCAGGCTTGTCCCTTGCTACAAAAGGGATTGGGCCACTTTGCTGCACCGTTGCTACTTTTGTTACTTGTTGCTTGCTACGAATCATCTCACCACACAATCACTTGTTACCGACAATTTCAGTGCCTGCAGATTTTACCTTGCTGAAAACCACTTGTCAGATCCTTCTGCTCCTCATTGGGTTCGACACTCTTACTTATCAAAAGGACTGATTGATCCCTATACTTGTGGGTCATCAAGACTCTTTTCTGGCGCCATTGCCGGGGAGTGAAGCGCCTTTGGTAAGTGGAACTTGGTAAGGAAACATTCATATATTGTGTTGAAATTTATTGTCAATTGTCACTATGGATACTAATCCTTTGAGGGGCTTGTTCGGGGTATCTTCACCTTGAACGGAAGCACAAAGAGTTTCTCCTAAACCTGCTGCACCTACTGAAAATATTTTCTTTGAATTTCCTTCAGGTATGCTTGAGAAACTGCTGGCAAATCCTTTTATAGGAGATGGAACATCACATCCAGACTTGCATCTAATCAATGTAGATGAAGTTTGTGGTTTATTTAAGCTTGCAGGTTTGCCCGAGGATGAGGTCAATAAGAAGTTCTTTCCTTTATCTTTGAAGGATAAGGCATTGACATGGTATAGGCTATGTGATGATACTGGATCATGGGACTACAATCGGTTGAAATTGGAATTTCATCAAAAGTTTTATCCTGTGCATTTCGTACATCGTGATCGGAATTATATTTATAATTTTTGGCCTCGTTACAGAGAAAGAATCGCTCAAGCTTGGGGGAGGCTTAAATCAATGCTATATTCATGCCCCAATCATGAGCTCTCGAGAGAAATTATCATTCAGAACTTCTATGCTCGGCTTTCTCATGATGAACGCAGCATGCTTGACACTTCTTGTATCGGTTCTTTTATGAAGAGAGATATTGACTTCAAATGAAATTTATTGGAGAGAACTAAACACAACTCTGAAGATTGGGAGCTTGAAGAAGGTAAGGAGTCAGGTATGAGTTTCACGTTTGAATGCGTTAAATACTTTGTTGAGACAAATACTTTTTGTGACTTTAGCGCTAAGTATGGACTTGACTCTGAGATAGTAGCTTCATTGTGTGAATCCTTTGCTACCCTTATTGATCTCCCCAAAGAGAAGTAGTTTAAATATCCTCCTCCTTTAGAAGTCAATGTAGTTAAACCCACTCGAGTTGAAGAGAAAGTCATTGCCTATAATGATCCTGTGGTTCCCAGTGCTTACATTGACAAACCACCTTTCCCTGTTAGGACAAAGGATCATTCTAAAGCTTCAACTGTGATACATAGAGGCTATATTAGAACACCTACACCCCCTGAGCAAATTAGAGTTGAACCTAGCATTGCTATTATCAAAGATCTTCTGTCCGACGATGTTAAGGGACATAATATTCACTTCTGTGAAGATGCTGCTAGAATTGCTAAACCTCACGTTAGAGACAAACATAGGCGTGTTGTTGGCACGCCTGTGGTTTCTGTTAAGATAGGAGATCATTGTTATCATGGTTTACGTGACGTGGGTGCTAGTGTTAGTGCAATACCTCAATCCTTATACGATGAAAGCAAAGATGAGATTGCACCTGTTGAGATAGAGCCTATTGATGTCACTATTTAGCTTGCCAATAGAGATACTATCTGCCCTGTGGGAATTGTTAGGGATGTTGAAGTCTTGTGTGGTAAAACGAAGTACCCTCCTGATTTCCTCGTTCTTGCTACTGCACAAGATAGCTTTTGTCCCATCATATTTGGCAGACCTTTTCTCAATACCGTCAATGCTCATATTGACTGTGAGAAGCAAACTGTCACTGTTGGCTTTGAAGGTGTGTCACATGAGTTGAATTTCTCCAAGTTTGGTAGAAAACCTCATGAAAAAGAGTTGCCTAGTAAGGATGAAACTATTGCCTTAGCCTCTATTTGTAACATCCCAAAATTATAAATTTTGGAATGTTAATATAATTATTAGATTGATTGTTTGTCTGTTTGCTTGAGTGATTGAAACTTGTGTGAAATTTGAAACTTTTCAAAAACTTTTGAATGAGAGGGAATAAAATGACTTTCCCCTTCTCCGGTGAATTCAAACCCAATCTTTTAAAAGCAAAGAGAGAAGATGACATGACTTCTTCAACTATAAAGAATTTGAACGGAGATATTTGCATTGAATTCTTTTGCATTTCTATTTGTTTTCTTCGTGCAAGAAATGTCGGGAAATACATTCTAGAGAGGAGGAACAAGACCCTCAAACCCACGGGCATTTTGAAAGTTATTTGAACCCTAAAACTTAGAGGGTCGTTTGAAAATTATTTGCAAAAGAAAATAAATCTTTTAGGCAAATTTGTGAAAATATTTTTTTTCTGAAGTTTTTATTTTTGCCGTGGAAAAATGCCCATCATTTATATTTTATTTTTCTGATAATTTTAGTATATAGAAACTCTTTATTCCGAACTGATTTGAATTCCCTTTTATCGTTTTAGTTTCCTAGTTTTAAAAATAGGAAAGAAATCACTATTTAATGGAAATAAGAGCTAGCCCATTAAGACACTTTCCAAATTTGGCCCAACAAGATCATCTCCTACCTCTCCTCTCCTTCCTCACGTTACAGAAGTTTCCATCAATGGAGGAAGGAAATTCTCTCCTTCCCGATCTCCCTCTTCTTTCCTTCCGGACGCCATCCGAGACCGCCTATAAATTCCCACCGTCCTACTCTCTGTTTTTCCCTTTCCCAACCCCATCTCCCCTCGCCGGAGCCACTACCCAGGACGAGCCAGAGAACTCTGCACGAGCTCCCCATCGCCCTGCACCTCCTCCACCACTCCACCTCGTCACCCCCTCCTGCCGCACCCCCTGCAGCCTCCCCCCACCTCGCCACGCCCCCCCACTTACCCCGTCACCTGCAGCCCCACCCCGTCGGCCCCCCTGCACCGCCGCTGTTGCTCCAATGCCACGACCAGAACTCCTCCCGTCGCCCCCCCCTGCACCCTCTCCACCTCCACCTCGCCCCCAGGAGCCCCACCCAACCCCTCCTCCGCCAGATTCCCCACCCCTTTGGCCGCCCCTCCTTCGCCACCCCACCTCGCCGGAGAAGGCTCCACCACTGCTGCGTTCAGCCATGGTAAGGCCCCCTCTTTCCTTTCTTTTTTACTTGTTTTTTTACCCTTAGATCTATTTTCAACAGTGTAGATTAGAATAGGATAACCTTTCGGTTTTAAAAAAAAAACCGCCGGTTTTTATTCACTTAACTTTTAGCCAGAGAACTTTTTCTTATACTTCAGCCTTTCGTTGTTTAGCCTATGCCACGCACACCCATCAGCCAATCAGAAACCGCCACATGGATTCCCTCTTTGTTTTAATTTTCAGATTTAGTTCGAAAACATAAAAGTTCCAATCTTGTTTAGCCCATAACTTTTGATCCATAAGTCCAATGATGTTGATTCTTTTTCCAGTAGCTCACAAATTTCCTGTAGTTTTTAAAAACATATAATTTGTCTATGTTGGAACGTTTCAAATTTGAATTAGATCAGATTTAGTTTAAACCTTGTTTTCCTTATTCCAGGAGTTTAAAAATAGCTTGTAATTTGATTTCTTTTGGTACTGATCACTAGTGTTCTTATTTATCAGTGGTAAAAATTTCAGATTTGTTTGAGTATTTTAGCTCACTGTTTCTTGTGAAACAATTTCTGTTTCACCTCTTTTAGGATTGCGGCTAATTCCTTTTCTAGAATTGTTTTTAAAATATTTTCTTTATTATTTCAGAAAGATTATTGTTTTGTTTATGTTAGTTAACAGTAGTTTTGCAACAAGTGTTTATTTTATTTTTATTTGTTATCATGAAATCAATTCTAGTTCTTTAGTAACTTGCAATTGGTTTCCGCACTGTTTCAAATCCCGTTTGGAAATACTTTCAAATAGTTTTGTGAAAAATACTTTATTTTATCTTAGTTAAATTTATATCTTAGTTCCTTGTTTTTATTTTCTGTTAGACAAAAACTATTTAGTGTTTGACATAGTAGAAGACTCCCTAGTCTTATTTGAAGTTTCTTTCGGATTCCTATTCGCTCTCTCTTTTGTTTTGATTGTTAGAATGATTGCTAGTATGAGTGCTTATGTGAATGATATGTTTGTTATATAGATTTCATCGGAGAGTGACGAGTAGTCTATCCAGTTATTTCTCGAGAAATTCTTCTTCGTCAACATCACCAGGCAAGTCACTTTGATCATACTATCACCTATGTTTTATGCATCATAGTTCTACCATCCTATGCCCAATTGCATGCTGCTTAGGTACTTGGAAATTTTAGTATAGATTCTAGTATCATGTGGTAGGCACACAACAACCGCGATACTTGGCCCCGGGACGAAAAATTTCATATTGCTATGCTTGAGTAGACGGGATTTCGGTTGAGTGCATAACACGAGTGATGCGAGGTTGATTAAATAATCAAGACAGGTTAAGACAAGATTTTCAAGACCTCGGACGCAATGCAACTCTGGGTGAAGGACGGTTGATCGGCTCCCTGGAGAACACAGCGGATGACCCGGGATGCTGGGGACGGCCATGAGATCCTGCGGAAAGCTTCACCCAGGCTCAAAGAGACGGACGGATATTTTCAAGACCCAAGGCTTACCTGCACAGCCACAAGTCATTATGGGCTCTGGCTTGGTTGGACAACGCGGCGACTCTGGACAGGCGGTGCTAGCAGATGTAGAAGAACGGTAGGAATGGATGGGCACCGACAGGGATTCAGAGGGACCCGTTGAAAGACCATGTTTTGATCATCCGGTCTTCAAACATCCTGAAGTGCGAGGACATACATGGAGGCGATCAAATCTTGTGGGGAACGTGTTTAAAACTCTGCAGAGTACTCAAACCTAATCGATTAGCCGTGTCCACGGTCATGGACAACTTGAGCCAAAGGAACTGAAGTTATCTGGATTTCTCAACACCATTATAAATATTTGATGAGGGTAATTATTGACAACTCGGGTACGAGAACTGGTTGGCAGAACCATCTCGTTAACAACCAACAATGTAGTAACATTTTGCTTTTAGCCCTCTCTTGATGTAGGAGAAAACTTGCTTTTCGCTAAAAACTTATAGCCCCACCTGCCATATATGCATATAGTATAGATGATTACTTTTCACCCCTCTCTTATGTGACTTACCGGCATATTCAATATGCGGACCTACACGGCTGCAACGTCTTATGTTGCAGATATTTTTCTTCGACGAGTAAGAGTATGATTCAGGGTTACGGTCTACACTGAACTTGCCGTTGGTGTTTATTGGGACCCCACTCCCTTGACTGCTTCCGCTGAAATAATTCAGGTATATATCAGTTTTACGCTATTTACATGTGATTGCACTTTGATATATACATTGATGTACTGTGTGTGCCAGCATACTGATCTAGGGATGGCACAGAAACACAGAGGCTTGACTCGTCTTGAGTCGAGTCGCTACAGAAATGGTATCAGAGCACATGTTGACCGTAGGACATGACCCCTAGAAACTGGAAAATTTCTTAGGATAGGATCTCTCAAAAATCTTATTTTCGAAAACACCTTTCACTTCTCATCTCTTCTGATTTCATCAAATGTTCTCTCTCACCTCAAATAGTTATACAATCCCCTTACCCCTTTGACCTCATAAAGAATCAACGGAGTTCTACTTCAATGTAAAGAGGAGTTCATCATGCAATTCAAGCTACACCAACAGTAGACTCTCAAGACCCGAAGAGCTCGAAGACCCTGAAGTGTCTGAATAATTATATGACCATTAGAAGTACAAACCCCTTTTATGTACCCACGTTAGATACGATGAACTGTGAGCCATCATTGGTGTGTGTTTTCCGACGGCCACAACTAAAATCTATTCCCAAAAATATTGTTTGTATTGTGTGTATGTCCCTCCCTCTCTTACCCGTCTCATCCCCAAAACCTCAACCCTACCAGATGGAGTTTGAAGCTGGACTTGTAGTCTCTGGACCAATGACCCAGCTGGAGGCTGAAATATGGATTCAGAACATGGAGAACCACTTCGGGAGCAACTTGATCTCAAGGAAGTATGAAGTGGAACACGCTCTTCTGTACTTTACACAAAGTGCTGCAATCTGGTGGAAAATGCATCATGCCGTACAAGGATTTAGTGGAGCAGAAACTTGGGACGAATTCAAGAACACTCTGTTAAGATCCCGACTTATTCAGAAGGGCTATGATAATCCGAAGGAGAAGACTTGTGCATGCAAGATCTGTGGAGAAATAGGACACACCCAGGAAGAACACACGGATGGATGCACTAATTGTGAAGAAAATCACACAGCTGAGGAGTGCCCAAGCAGTCAGGTGACTTGTTTCCTTTGTGAAGGAACCACCCACTACCCAGCTCAGTGTCACATTTACCCCAAGGTGCAACAAGTTGTCAAGCAGCAGAAAGATGCAGTGAAGGAAACCCTCAAGAAGAAGATTCTAGAAGAACCGGTGATGAACGAATATATTGAAGACCCTGATGGACAAGGTCTGACCAGATTTTTCTCCAATGCATGCTACTCATGTGGAGAAGAAGGACATTATTCACAGGATTGCACGAAGAGAAGCCAAGAGTATCTGGGGAACTTCCCGACGGAAGAAGTGGAGTTTGATCCACTTGAAATAGAAGAACTGGCCAAAATAAAGGAGTCCGGAAAGAAGAAAAAGTACCCTCGAAAGAGCCAAATCTCTGCAGACATAGACCTGAGTCATGTCAGATGTTACAAGTGTATGAAATTTGGACACCACAAATACATGTGCTTAGGAAGGAAGCCGGGAACCCACGGAGCAAAGGCAAACACTAAGACGCCTCGAGACTTGTCAGAACTCATTTGCTTTTGTTGCAAGGAAGCAGGACATTTTGCCAGCGATTGTCCACAAAGGAAGAAATCTAGAATGGAGTAGTTAAAGTTTTGACGATGGCAATAAGTGTAATCCAAAGCACTCTTGTTTTTCATTGAGATCTTGGAGTGAAATTTTTGTAACAGAAGTCCCTGAGATTGTAATAACATCATGAAATAATGGAAATTTATTGTCTCATGATTGCCTATGTTGAAAATGTATGCGTTGTTTCTCTACGAGCAAAGCTCTCTGAACAATTATGAGGATATGAGAAAATATGGTCTATGCAGGCATGAGTATACTTCATTTTAAGTGTGGTAGTAATCGGTAAACCCACAGGATCCATTGAGTAGGAGTGTACCATGATTACCAAGGAGACATATACATTCCTCTGAGTACCTATTTACTGACACCTGCAGATGACAACTCTCTACGAGTCATTCCTCAAGGGCCCAGAAACGATCATGACCCTGAACAGTGATCATGATTACCCGAAAATCCTGAAGGACATGATGAAGCACATTCACCTTGAAGGAGATGCAGTCTACAAAGGCTACCCATTTGTGGAAAATTGGAGTGGAACTTTGGTACGTGGAAGTACACCTCCACCATGTGAAAGGAGTTCGTCCAAAGACTCTAGGGCAATACTTTTTCATTTCACGCGTACCACGAGCAACCTTCTTTGATGCAGTTCGTGAAGCTGCCATGGAAGCCATACGTCAGATCGGAGAAATACTTGAAGCAAGACTCCGTCATACCCAGGAATACCTAAGTGAAGTACGTGCGGAGATGATGGAGATGAAGCTAATGGCCACCATGATGAAGCAAAAGATGGATGATTTCAAGGATCACCTTAGAAAGTTCGAGTGGAACTAAGTACCTCCAAGAGAGGCAGATGAATAAAGTTGGCAGAAATGCTCGACCATACCGAACAATGTGGATGGCAGCATTTGTAATAGAGTACTTTTGAATTGGAGTTTTTGATAAGAAATTAAGGATGTAATAAAGGATTGATTATGAAATGCATATGATTTATGGAAGAAGCTATGATGGATTAGCAAACGTTTTCTTAGGAGCATACGAAAACCTGAGAGTTGTGAAGATACGATAGATGTTTCGTTCAGCTTGCAGAACCAATGGATTATCCGAACTTCGTTCGTGGACAAGAGAAATTATGCAACGCTTGTGAGGATGACCAAGTGTTAGAATGCGAGATTCGCTAAACTTTATACAGAGAAATGATTTGGGTTCGGAATGGATTGATCACCATGACGACTTACTCTTATCATTTATCTTGCTATTCGGAATGGTAAATCCGAGAGACTTACCCATATAGAGAGACACGTTCTTTGAAGCTTTTGTTTAAGCCATAGAGTGGTATAAGAAAAGCCCATGTACATGGCACTTGTTGTCACACGTAGGAAATTTTACGGTGAGAATGAAACCAAGACCCCTCTCTCTGCAGGATAACCACAAATGGTAGACCACCATGAGAACCATCGATATGTTATTTAGAATTGACCACGAGACTGTCAGTTAAGAAGACCCAGTGACGGAAGAAGCTTATATCAACGGGAGAGCATCACCAAAGGATTTAATATGAACACTGTGCGATGTCAGTTGCCAAAACCCCAGAGGATCGCTAAAGCATTTTGAGGGACCAGTATCTCTCATTTTAAGTGTGGTAGCATCCCACCTTGCCGGAGATTGGGTTTGTTAGAAGACCCCCAAACCCTAACCTTTCTTTCTAGCCTCTTCGAATCTCGAGGACGAGATTCATTTTAAGTGTGGTAGTTTGTAACATCCCAAAATTATAAATTTTCGAATGTTAATATAATTATTAGATTGATTGTTTGTTTGTTTGCTTGAGTGATTGAAACTTGTGTGAAATTTGAAACTTTTCAAAAACTTTTGAATGAGAGGGAATAAAATGACTTTCCCCTTCTCCGGTGAATTCAAACTACAACACAAGTATTGTGCGTGCCAGCATACTGATCCAGGGATGGCACAGAAACACACAGGGTTGACTCGTCTTGAGTTGGGTCGCTACACTATTGTCGTGCCTCCTACCGATCACTTAGAGCAATACTTGCTTGAGCATGAAAATGATATGCATATGGATGAAAGGGATGAGATAGATAGATTTGTCTTAGAACAATATCCTATCCTTAAGAATAATTTGCGTGTTGAACTGCTTGGTGATCCACCCCCACCAAAGGGTGATCCTGTGTTCGAGCTTAAACAGTTGCCTCATACTCTTAAGTATGCTTATCTTGATGAAAAGGAGATATATCATGTCATATTTAGTGCTAGCCTCTCAGAGCATGAAGAAAAGAAGTTACTAAAAACTCTGAGAAAGCACCGTGATGCTATTGGCTATACTCTTGATGATCTTAAGGGCATTAGTCCCACTCTATGCCAGGACAAGATCAAAACTGATCCTGATTTCAAACCAGTTGCTGATCATCAAAGGAGATTGAATCCTAAGATGAAAGAAGTAGGAAGAAAATAAATACTAAAGCTCCTGGAAGCGGGTATTATCTATCATGTTGCTCAAAGCGATTGGGTGAGTCCGGTACATTGCGTTCCTAAGAAGGGAGGCATAACCGTTGTCCCTAATGATAAGGATGAATTGATCCCACATAGGATTATTACTGGCTATAGGATGGTGATCGATTTTAGGAAACTGAATAAAGCCACTAGGAAAGATCATTACCCTTTGCCTTTTATCGACCAAATGCTAGAAAGGTTGTCTAAACACACACACTTCTGCTTTCTAGACGGTTATTCTGGTTTCTCCCAAATACCAGTTGCACAATCTGATCAGGAGAAAACCACTTTCACCTGCCCTTTCGGTACCTTTGCTTGAAGACGTATGCCTTTTGGCTTATGTAATGCACCTGCCACCTTTCAAAGATGTATGATGGCCATATTCTCTGACTTTTGTGAAAAGATTGTCGAGGTTTTCATGGATGACTTTTCCGTTTACGGGTCTTCTTTTGATGATTGCCTCAGCAACCTTGATCGAGTCTGACAGAGATGTAAAGACACCAATCTTGTCTTGAATTGGGAGAAGTGCCACTTTATGGTTAATGAAGGCATTGTCTTAGGACATAAAATTTCTGAAAGAGGTATTGAAGTCGATAAGGCTAAGGTTGGTGCAATCGAGAAAATGCCATACCCCACAGATATCAAAGGTATAAGAAGTTTCCTTGGTCATGTTGGTTTCTATAGAAGGTTCATTAAAGACTTATCTAAGATTTCTAGACCACTTACCAATCTCTTGCAAAAAGGATATTCCTTTTGTCTTTGACGATGATTGTGAGGAAGCCTTCGAAATACTTAAGAGGGCTTTGATAACTGCACCTATTGTTCAACCACCTGATTGGAACTTACCTTTTGAAATCATGTGTGATGCTAGTGATTATGTTGTTGGTGCTATTCTAGGGCAAAGAGTCGATAAGAAGTTGAATGGTATTCACTACGCTAGTAAAACTCTAGACAGCGCCTAGAGAAACTATGCTACTACAGAGAATAAATTTTTAGTTGTCGTGTTTGCATGTGAAAAGTTCAGGTCTTACATAGTTGATTTCAAAGTCACTATTCACACTGATCATGTTGCTATTAAGTACCTCATGGAGAAGAAGGGCGCTAAACCTAGACTTATCAGATGGGTTCTATTTCTACAAGAGTTTGATTTGCACGTTGTCGACAGAAAGGGTGCTGACAATCCCATAGCAGATAACTAGTCTAGGTTGGAGAACGTTCTTGATTACCCACAACCTATTGATGATAGCTTTCCCAATGAGAAATTGAATGTCATCAATGCTTCACGTAGTGCCCCGTGGTAGGCTGATTATGCAAACTATATCGTTGCCAAATATATACCACCTAGTTTCACGTACCAGCAAAAGAAGAAATTCTTCTTTGATTTAAGCCACTACTTTTGGGATGATCCTCACCTTTATAAGGAAGGAGTAGATAGTGTTATTAGACGTTGTGTACCTGAACATGAACAGGGACAGATCCTACAGAAGTGTCACTCTGAGGCCTACGGAGGACACCATGCGGGAGATATAACTGCACACAAGGTATTGCAATCAGGTTTCTATTGGCCCACTCTCTTCAAGGATGCCCATAAGTTTGTCTTGTCTTGTGACGAATGTCAAAGAATAGGTAATATTAGCAAACGTCAGGAAATGCCTATGAACTATTCACTTGTCATTGAACCATTTGATGTCTGGGGCTTTGATTATATGGGACCTTTATCAAAATCCAACGGGTATACTCATATCCTAGTTGTTGTTGATTACGTCACTAAGTGGGTAGATGCTATCCCCACTAGTAGTGCTGATCACAACACTTCTATTAGGATGCTTAAAGAAGTTATTTTCCCTAGATTTGGAGTCCCTAGATATCTAATGACTGACGGTGGTTCACACTTCATTCATGGTGCTTTCCGTAAAACGCTTGCAAAGTATGATGTCAACCATAGAATTGTGTCTTCCTATCACCCTCAGTCCAGTGGTCAAGTAGAGCTAAGCAATAGAGAGATTAAACTAATTCTGCAAAAGACTGTCAACAGGTCTAGAAAGAATTGGTCTAAGAAGCCTGATGATGCACTGTGGGCTTATAGAACTGCCTATCAGAATCCCATGGGCATGTCTCCGTACAAAATGGTGTACGGTAAAGTATGTCATTTACCTCTTGAGATAGAGCATAAAGCTTATTGGCCAATCAAAGAGCTCAACTTTGATTTCAAACTTGCCGGTGAGAAGAGGTTATTTGATATTAGCTCGCTTGATGAATGGAGAACTCAGGCATATGAGAATGCCAAGTTGTTCAAAGAGAAGGTTAAGAGGTGGCATGATAAGAGGATACAAAAGCGTGAGTTCAATGTAGGTGATTATGTCTTGCTATAAAACTCTTGTTTAAGGTTCTTTGCAGGAAAGCTTCTCTCTAAGTGGGAAGGTCCCTATGTTGTTGAGGAAGTATATCGTTCCGGTGCTATCAAGATCAACAACACGGAAGGTAATTGTCTGAGAGTTGTAAATGGGCATAGAATCAAGCATTATATCTCAGGTACTCCCATAAATGTTGAAAGCAATATTATCAATACCATAACTCCGGAAGAATACCTAAGGGATATTGATCAGCCTGTTTCAGACTCCAAAAACAAGGAGGTATGTGATTCGGTAAGAAAACAGAGTCCAAAACTTTTCCAGTAGGAAATTTTCTACGTTTTGGAATATTTGAAAAAATACAAAAATTGGAAGTAGTCCGGAAAGTGTGCGAGGAGGCAACAAGCCTTCCCAGCGCGGGCCCACCCCCTGGCCGCGCCTGGAGGGCTTGTGGCCACCTCGTGCGCCTCCTGGACTCTGTTTTCGTGCGGGGTACTCCTTGTGGTCTGGAAAAAATCATTATATATACTGCCGTTTGGTCTGACCCCAACATCAAGCAGATTTCCTCTGTTTTTCGTTTCGAGCCTGTTTTCTACCGCAAATTTAGAGCAAGATGTCGTCTCAGGAATCTGTGGGGGAGAACAATCTCCCTCAAGTTTATGGAGAAGTAAGTGCTGATCTGAAAAGGATGAAGGTCATGGAGGCTAAGGAAAGGCTACCTAAAGAAACCAAGGGCAAAACCAAGGAGAGGAATCAGGCGTGGGACGAAGTGCAATCTGTGCTCAACAGGGAAGAAGTTGAGGAAGTGGATTTCCTCCAACCCTACATTCACCTACTGTCTCCATCCTTGATTGAACTCTTGAGGTTTTGTGAAACAACTCGTGCTCGCAATACTTGTCTCACTCGTGAAGTTGTTTTGTTGGGAAAACATATCGCAGATCTCCAAGGTATAAATCAAAGATTAATGGCCCTCTTGGAGTCAAAGATTGCAACAACTCCACCACCAAAAGAAGACAACTGAGCATTGGTATGGGCAATCCCCTTGGCTTGTGCCAAGCTTGAGGGAGTTGCCCCGGTATCGTATCACCATCACATCTTTTTCCTTTACCTTTGTTTTAGTTTTCCTTTTTAGTTTTCTCTTTTTCTAGTAGATTAACAGTCTTAGTGTTTTATTCCAGCTCATGAGCCATATAATAAAGAGTGTCTTAGTTGAAGGGCTTTGCCTCTTGCCTTGATCAAAAGAGTGAGAATAGAACAAAAGCATGAAAGATCATGTAATGATTTTATGGGAAGCGATGGCTTCACATATAAAAAGAACGAGGATTGAAAGTTGTTGAGGGTAGACAAACGTAGACCTTGGTCATTGTTGCAATTAATAGGAAGTGATAAAGAAGGAGAGGTTCACATATAAATATATCATCTCTGACACCATCTATGATTGTGAACACTCAATAACAATTGCATGCCTAGAAGTAGATGTTGGACAAGGAAGACAACATAATGAATTGTGTTTGCTTGGCTCCGAACAATGTTATACGATTAGAGATCCCTTAGCATGTGACGATTGCTTCCACCTCACAATTGGCCAAACCTCCCACACTAAGTAGAGATACTACTTGTGCATCCATAAACCATCAACCCAGTTTTGCCATGTGAGTCCACCATACCTACCTATGGATTGAATAAGATCCCTCAAGTAAGTTGTCATAGGTGCAAGCAATAAAAATTTCTCTCTAATATGTATGATCTATTAGTGTGTGGAAAATAAGCTTTGTACGAACCTGTGATGAGGAAGACATAAAAGCGATAGACTGCATAATAAAGTTCTTTATCAGAGGAGGCAATATAAAGTGACGTTCCTCCGCACTAAGAGGACACAGATCCAAACCTCAAAAGCGCATGACAACCTCTACTTCCCGCTGCGAAGGGCCTATCTTGTACCTTTACTTTTTTCCCTTGAAAAAGTCATGGTGATCTTCACCAATTCCCTATTTTGCCTTTATCTTGGCTAACGTCATATGCTTGGGAAAGATCTATACTCATATGTCAATGTGGAAGTAAGTATTCATGAATTATTATTGTTGACATTGCCCTTGAGGTAAGCAGTTGGGAGGCAAAACTATAAGACCCTATCTTTCTCTGTGTCCAGCTGAAACTTTGATCTCATGAGTACCACGTGAGTTGTAGCAATTGTAGAGAACGAAAGAATTATTGAGTATGTGGATTTGCTTTACAAGCTCTTATTTGCCTCTTTCTGATGTTGTGATAAATTGCAATTGCTTCAATGACTAAAGGCTATTGGTTGTTACTTCTCGCTAAGGTTCTTGATCCATGCTTTACTTTGTGAAGGAATTATCACTTTAGCATGGGAGATTATAAGTTGGTATGGCTGTTCTGATCATGATCATGATGCATGCATGTTCGTATCTTGTTTTGTCGACACCTCTCTCACTAAACATGTTGATACGTCTCAAACATATCTATAATTTTTTATGGTTTCATGTTGTTATCTTGTCTTCTTTGGATGTTTTATGTACCTTTTATATCTTTCTTGGGACTAACTTATTAATTCAGTGCCAAGTGCCAGTTCCTGTTTTTTCTGTGTTTTTGACTCTTTTTAGATCTTATTTTGGAACGGAGTCCAAACGGAATAAAAACCCCAAAATGATTTTTTCCCAAATGGAAGAAGATCAGGGGGCCTCTGGGCCAAGCCATGTGGGCTCCAGGGAGCCCACAAGCTCCCACTCCACAACCAGGGGGAGGTGGCGGTGTCAGGGCTTGTGGCGTCCCTAGCCGCCCCCTGACCTAGATCTTTGGCCTTATATTCCCAAATATTCAGCAAAAAATCAGGGGAGCCTCGAAATTACTTTTTCGCCGCCGCAAGCTTCCGTTTCCATCAGATCTCATCTGGAGACCCTTCCCGGCACCATGCCGGAGGGGACTTTGGAGTTGGAGGACTTCTTCATCATCATCATCGCCCCTCCAATGACTCGTGAGTAGTTCACTTCAGACCTACGGTCTGTAGTTAGTAGCTAGATGGCTTCTTCTCTCTCTTGGATATTCAAAACAAAGTTCTCCATGATCTTCATGGAGACCTATCCGATGTAATCTTCTTTGGCGCTGTATTTTTCGAGATCCGATGAATTGTGGACTTGTGATCAGATTATCTATGATATATATTTGAGTCTTTGCTGATTTCTTATATGCATGATTTGATATCCTTGGTTTGGGGTTCTGCCATGTGGTGACCTTTCCCAGTGACAGTAGAGGCAACAAGGCACATATCAAGCAGTTTCCATCAAGGGTAAAAACATGGGGTTTTTATCATTGGTTTGAGATTATCCCTCTACATCATGTCATCTTGCTTAAGGCGTCACTCTGTTCTTATGGACTTAATAAACTAGATGCATGCTGGATAGCGGTCGACGTGTGGAGTAATAATAGTAGATATAGAAAGTATTGGTCTACTTGTTTCGGACGTGATGCCTATAGAAATAATCATTGCATAGATATTGTCACGACTCTGCACAGTTCTATCAATTGCTCGAAAGTAATTTGTTCACCCACCGTCTACTTGCTTTCATGAGAGAAGCCACTAGTAAACACTACAGCCCCCGGGACTATTCACATCCATCGTTTACATCTCCGCTTTTACTTTGCTTTGTTACTTTGTTGCTTTCAGTTCTCACTTGGCAAACAATCTATAAGGGATTGACAACCCCTTCATAGCGTTGGGTGCAAGCTTTTGTGTTTGTGCAGGATCTTGAGATACTCTTCCGCCGGATTGATACCTTGGTTCTAAAACTGAGGGAAATATTACCGTTGCTGTGCTACATCACCCTTTCTGCTTCGAGGGAACACCAATGCAAGGCTCCAAGGCCATGGGGGAAATCCTTTGCATACTTGCCTAGGAAGTCCCTTAAGGCGTAGCCGTAGCTGAAGAATTCCTGGTGCCGTCGACACAACTATTTCTGGCGCCGTTGCAAGGGATACACAACAAACATCAACTTTCACCTTCCACCTCTGCTAGCCTCTCTCGTGTCATGCAACTTTCGCCGGTACACAAACCCACCATATTCCTTCGTTAAAACAGCCACCATACCTACCTACTATCGCATTTTCATAGCCATTCCGAGATATATTGCGATGCAACTCCCACCGTTCCGTCTCATGACTTGTGCCATCACTCTCATATTGCCATTGCATGATCGTAAGATAGCTAGCGAGATGTTTCAACGTCATACGCCAAGCTAGATCGTTGCACATCCCGGTACACTGCCGGAGGCATTTCCTATAGAGTCATCATCGTTATAAGCTTTGAGCTGTGAGTAAATAAAAGTGTGATGATCATCATTAGAGCATTGTCCCATGTGAGGAAATAAAAAAAAAGAGGCCAAAGAGCCCAAATAAAAAAAGAGGCCAAGAGCCCAAACAAAAAAAAGAGAAAAAGAGAGAAGGGACAATGCTACTATCTTTTTCCACACTTGTGCTTCATAATAGAACCATGTTCTTCATGATTGAGAGCTTCTTGCTTTGTCACTACCATATTCTAGTGGGAATCTTCATTACATAACTTGGCTTGTATATTCCAATGATGGGCTTCCTCAAAAATTTCCCTAGGTCTTCGTGAGCAAGCAAGTTGGGTGCACACCCACTAGTTCTCCTTTTGAGCTTTCACATACTTATACCTCTAGTGCATCCCTTGTATGGCAATCCCCGCTCATTCACATTGATATCTATTAGTAGGCATCTCCATAGCCCTTTGATATGCCGAATCAATGTGACCATCTCCTCCTTTTTGTCTCACAACCACCACCACACTCTATTCCACCTATAGTGCTATATCCATGGCTCACGCTCAAGTATTGCGTGATAGTTATAAAAGGTTTGAGAAAGTAAGAGTGCCAAAACAATTACTTGTCCAATACCGGGGTTGTACATGATTTACGTTAGTTGTGTGAGGATGATGGAGCATAGCGAGACTATATGATTTTCTAGGGATAACTTTCCTTGGCCTTGTTATTTTGAAAGTTCATGATTACCTTGCTAGTTTGCTTGAAGTATTATTGTTTTCATGTCAATAGCAAACTATTGTTTTGAATCTTACGGATCTGAACATTCATGTCACAGGAAAGAAGTTGCAAAGGACAACTATGCTAGGTAGCATTCCACATCAAAAATTCAGTCTTTATCACCTCCCTACTCGAGGACGAGCACGAGTTAAGCTTGGGGATGCTTGATACGTCTCCAACGTATCTATAATTTTTTATGGTTTCATGCTACTATCTTGTCAAACTTTGGATGTTTTGTATGCGATTTATATATTTTTTGGGACTAACTTATTAACTCAGTGCCAAGTGCCAGTTCTTGTTTTTTCCATGTTTTTGACCCCTTTCAGAGGAGGATTTTGAACGGAGTCCAAACGGAATGAAACTGCCAAAAATATTTTTTCCGAAACAGAAAAAGATTGGGAAGCCGGAGAATCAGGGCAGGGGGCCTGTAGGGACCCCACAAGCCCTCATCACTCGGCCAGGCGGGGCCCGCGCCGCCCTGGCTTGTGGGCTCCCTGGGCCACCTCTGCCCTAGGTTTTGCGCCTATATATTCCCTAAAATCCCAGAAAAATCAAGAGATCATCGAAAGTACTTTTCCGCCGCCGCAAGCTTCTGTCTCTGCAAGATCCCATCTGGGGCACGTTCTCGTGCCCTGCCAAAGCGGGGATTCGGATACGGAGGGCTTCTTCATCAACACCATGACTTCTCCGATGATGCGTGAGTAGTTCACCATAGACCTACAGGTCCATAGCTAGTAGCTACATGGCTTCTTCTCTCTCTTGGATCTTCAATACAAAGTTCTCCATGATCTTCATGGAGATCTATCCGATGTAATCTTCTTTTGCGGTATGTTTTTCGAGTTCTGATGAATTGTGGATTTATGATCAGATTATCTATGAATCTTATTTGAGTTTCTTCTGATCTCTTTTATGCATGATTTCATATCCTTGTAATTCTCTTCGAGTTGTGGGTTTTGTTTGGCCAACTTGATCTATGATTCTTGCAATGGGAGAAGTGCTTGGTTTTGGGTTCATACCATGCAGTGACCTCACCCAGTGACAGAAGGGGTAGCGAGGCACGCATCGTGTTGTTTCCATCAAGGGTAAAAATATGGGGTTTTCATCATTGGTTTGAGATTATCCCTCTACATCATGTCATCTTGCTTAAGGCGTTACTCTCTTCGTCATGAACTCAATACACTAGATGCATGCTGGATAGCGGTCGATGTGTGGAGTAATAGTAGTACATGCATAAAGTATCAGTCTACTTGTCTCTGACGTGATGCCTATATGTATGATCATTGCCTTAGATATCGTCATGACTTTGAGCGGTTCTATCAATTGCTTGAGAGTAATTTGTTCACCCACCGTGATATTTGCTATTTTGAGAGAAGCCTCTAGTGAACACTATGGCCCCCGGGTCTACTCCACACCATATTTTCAGCCTTGCACTTTTACTTCGTTGCACTTTCCGCCTTCAGATCTCACTTTGCAATCAATCTTGAAGGGATTGACAACCCCTTTAAAGCGTTGGATGCAAGCTCTTTTGTGTTTGCGCAGATACTCTGGAATTGACGAGATTCTCCTACTGGATTGATACCTTGGTTCTCAAACTGAGGGAAATACTTACTGCTCCTGTGTTGCATCACCATTTCCTCTTCAAGGGAAAAACCAACGCAAGCCCGGTCTCCGTGAACGTCCCAATTTCTGGCGTTGTTGTCTGTTGCCATAGCAACCACCTATGCAGAATATGAACCCCAGATCAAATTCCTCATGACGACCAAAGTCTTGAAGAGGATCAAAATCCTCAATTGGTCAATACTATGCTCGTACCCGTGCTAATGCTTCTAACATGCAGGGAAATTACAAGGAATATGAATATGAGCGTTATTCTTCAAATTATTATGTTCATAAATCCTCAAAGAAATTCTATGCATATTCATTTGAGTACTTTAACCCCCCTACTATTAAGAGAAGTGTATTAGCTTCAATGCCCCCTTTCTCATATGGTGCTCGCAAGATGATGAATGCTTTACCACCCCTTCAGATGTGGGTGGTGAAGAAATTGAACTAATGACTTCTACAGGTCAGGTCTCCACATGAAAATCAGCATCTGAAGAATTTGATGGAGACCCGAGGAAAATGCTTGATAGAACGCAAGCTAATATTGATGAAATAAAAATATTTCACACGTCCTCATAATTACTGTTTATGATGAAATTCCTATCTGACGAAATTGATATCATATTCTTCAAGTCTGAAGCATATGAGATGGTAAGCTACACTAATTCATCTGCAGGATGACAAACCCAAGAGTACTGAGTGGGTTCTTGATAGTGGCTGCACACATCACATGAGTGGTGACAAAAGCTTGCTGATGAATATCCCACTAACTCCATCACCCCTGAAGCAAATCACTTATGCTGACAAAGGTAAAAGCAAGGTATTGGGACTTGGCAAAGTGGCTATTTCCAAGGATAGGCACATGGACAAAGTAATGCTTGTTGAATCCCTTGGGTTTAACCTCATGTCAGTCTCAATGCTTTGTGATCTTGATATGGTTGTTAGCTTTGGAAGATATAGATGTGTTGTCATCATGGAATCTGACAGATCTAAAGTCATCGAAGGTGTTAGAAGAGGGGATTTGTACATTGTTGTTTTCTCTACAGGTCCTCAACCAGCCACTTGCTTACTAGCATAAACCTTAGAAGGGTGGTTGTGGCATCGAAGACTTGGTCATGCAGGCATGAGTAATTTGCACACGCTCGCGAAGAAGAAGCATGTCATCGGCATCGAATCAGTCAAATTCCTCAAGGACCACCTCTGCGGCGCTTGTGAGTCTGGGAAAATGACCAGATCCAAGCACCCCTCGAAGACCATCATGACCACTACTCGTCCATTTGAATTTCTTCACATGGATCTATTTGGACCTACTCATTATGCCACTCTAACAAATGCAGCATCTTTATAGGGCTTTGTCATAGTTGATGATTATTCCACATACACTTGGGTGCATATCATTTTGTATTAAACTGAAGTGCAGGAAGTCTTCAAACGATTTTCCTCAAGGGCCTCGACGAACTTCGGCGTCCAGATCAAACACATCAGGAGTGATAATGGAATAGAATTCAAAAACACTAGTCTTGATAATTATCTTGATGAACTTGGTATTACTCACGAATTGTCTGCTCCTTATACTCCTCAATAGAATGGTGTCGTCGAAAGAAAGAACGGGACTCTAGGTGAGATGGCAAGAACCATGCTTGAAGAATATCAGACTCCTCGTCGTTTCTGGCCTACAGCAATCAATACTACACGCCATATCATCAACAGAGTATATCTTCACAAATTCCTCAAGAAAACCTCATATGAACTCCTCTCTGACAAGAAACCCAATGTACGTTATTTCAAAGTTTTCGGTGCAAAATGCTGGATTAGAGATCCTCACCATAGCTCCAAGTTTGCACCTAAGGCACATGAGGGTTTTATGCTTGGTTATGGAAAGGACTCGCACACCTATAGAGTTTTCAACACCTATCACAACAAGGTTGTTGAAACTGTAGATGTGCGGTTCGGTGAAACTAATGGCTCGCAAAGAGAGCAATTGCCTCCTGGTCTAGATAAGTTGTCTCCTGAGGAAGCAATAAAGCTCAAAGCTACAGAAGACATTGTTCCCACTGAGAAAATTGCTGAAGAAATCATTCCCAGCACTTATGAAAATAAAGAAAATGCTCCTGAGGAAATTTCTCCAGAACCAATTCCTCAGCCCAGACAAAATCCTCAACCAGCTCATCCGAGGATTGCAAATGAAGTAGAACTTGACAAAATCGTCGATAACATCAACACGCCAGGTCCTCTCACTCGCTCAAAAGCTTCACACTTAGTTAACTTTTGTGGGCATTTTTCCTTTGTGTATATCACAGAACCTTCAAAAGGTGCTGAGGCTTTCATGGAACCAGAGTGGATCCAAGCCATGCAAGACGAACTTCTTCAATTCAAGTTGAATGACGTATGGGAGTTCGTCAAACGACCAGATCCTCGCAAGCACAATATCATCGGCACCAAGTGGATTTTCCAAAACAAGCAAGATGAGGATGGTCAAGTGGTGAGGAATAAGGCACGACTTGTAGCCCAAGGCTACACATAGGTTGAAGGAATTGATTTCGATGAAACTTTTGCACCTGTTGCTAGACTTGAAGCTATTCGAATACTACTTGCTTACGCTAATCATCATAACATTATCTTATCTCAAATGGATGTGAAAAGTGCATTCCTCATTGGTAAGATTGAGGAAGAAGTATATGTTGCTCAGCCCCTAGGTTTTGAGGATCCAAAGAATCCAGACAAAATCTTCAGACTCAAAAAGGCGCTCTATGGTCTCAAGCAAGCCCCTCGGGCGTGGTACGATACATTGAAGGAATTCCTCATGAAGAAAGGCTTCAAACCTGGTTCACTCGATCCAACTCTTTTCACAAAATCCCATGATAATGAACTATTTGTGTGCCAGATATATGTTGATGACATCATATTTGGTTGTACTCACAAACGTTACAGTGATGAATTTCCTTACATGATGAGTGAAGAATATCATATGTCTATGATGGGGGATCTGAAATTCTTCTTAGGTCTTCAAATTCGTCAACAACGCAATGGGATATTCATATCACAGGAGAAATACCTCAAGGATGTTCTGAGGAAATTCGACATGCATGAATGCAAAGGTACCAAGACTCCCATGCCTACCAACGGCCACCTCTGCACTCACGAAAGTGGTAAAGAATTCGATCAGAAGGTATATCGCTCCATGATTGGTGCTTTACTGTACTTGTGTGCATCTAGGCCAGATACAATGCTTAGTGTTTGCATGTGTGCATGTTTTCAAGCAAAACCGAAGGAATCACACCATAAGGCTGTGAAGCATATTCTTCGATACTTATCTCACACACCAACACTAGGATTATGGTACCCCAAGGGCTGAAATCTTCATCTTGTGGGATATTCTGATTCTGACTATGCTGGTGACCGTGTGGATCGCAAGTCAACCTCTGGCACATGTCATTTCCTCGGAAGATCAATAGTCTGCTGGTCCTCAAAGAAGAAGAACTGCGTTTCACTCTCCACTGCCGAAGCTGAGTACATTGTTGCTGGTTAATGTTGTGCTCAATTGCTATGGATGAAGCAAACCCTCAAGGACTACGGCATCAACATGAAGAATGTGCCTCTCTACTGCGACAATGAGAGTGCAATCAAGATTGCATACAGCCCAATACAACATTCGAAGACTAAGCACATCCAGATTCGTCATCATTTTCTTCTGGACCATATCCTCAAGGGCAATATCCTCATCGACCATGTGAAGACTGACGATCAACTAGCAGATATCTTCACTAAGCCCTTGGATGAGAAAAGGTTTTGCAAGTTGCGGTGTGAGCTAAATATCTTAGAATCTTCAAATGTTTTGTAAAAACATGCACACATCCTAACACTTATGCAAAATCGATGACTTATATGTGCAACACACGAAGAATCGATTTTCTTCAACCAATGAAGAATATCACTCTTAGTGTATGGAATTAACGAAGAAATTGATTCTCAGGACCCTACGACAATTGTACGCACCGTCTGAAATCAACATTCTTATACGGTGGGTCGCGCCACCACCCAACTTGAAATTCCTCAAGTTGAATTTCTTCAAAGATGTTCTTCAAAATTGTTTTTCTTCAAAGCTGAAATTCATCAACATGATGCTTTTTACAAAATCCTCAAGTTTATCAAAATCTTCAAAAACACTTGATGATTTTCATTTGCGTAGATATATATATAGAGAGAGATTGTGATTTCAAAGTGCTCAACAGCATTCACTTATAGCTATTTCTTCAACTTGATATTTCATCTAACTGAATGTGATCGGACCCTACTTCCCCTCTATGCTATACTCACCCAGTCTATTCAATTCTTCATATGTGTTCTACTTGAAACTTTGTACAAAATCCTCACTGCGTCCTTGTGAGATGATTATTTTGTAACAAAATCCTCAAAAATGATTTTTATATTGTTACACAGTAACTGAACCCCACTTCCCACGATCAGATAAGCACGATCTCCACCACTTTAAACGGTTGGTACACGTGTCATGCGGAGATGAAAGGGCAGGGGTAGTTCGGTCCGAAAGAATCGGCCAGACAGTTTTCACCTGAGCTATAAATATGTCCTTACCCACTCCGGTCAAAACTCTTCGTTCTCTCTCGACCTCCTCTCCGCTACAGCAAAGCCCTATCGCGACCGCTAGAAGTTTCACTGCCGGTGAGGAAAATCTTCACTGTCTCGACCTCTCCGTTGCCGAAATCACGCCGGAACCGGAACGTCTTCGTCCGCCACCGCCGTAGCTGTCCTCTGTTGCCAAGTTAGGGCACAGGGGACTCGCACCGAAGAGCACCTACTGCTACTTCTTCCTCTGTTCTTTGTGCGCATTATATAGGGTAAATAAAACCCTATTTTTACAGTCCCTTTCAATCTACTATTTTACCTTAGACTCGTGGAATCTGTTTTCCTCAAGTGTCTATCACTCTCTATTCCTCAAACACTGCTTCTTCCTCAACTGTTGATGAATTTCACTTAGCAAGTAAAAGTCTTCACGAGATTCCTCAATTGTGCAAATTTTCAAATTTGTACAACTCTGGAACCCAAGATCAGAGTGCCTTGACAAATTCCTCAACCCACTGGTCAAATTCCTCAACTTTAAAATTTTCAATTTCTTCAAATCTGAGAACGCATATGACCTCTCCAAATTCCTCGCAACTATACTCTGTTCACAGGTACAAAAATGTCAGCTGATGAATCTCTAGGTTCTCATCAACTTAACTCATTTGTAGCATTTCTTGAAGAAAATCTGCCAGTGTCATCAGAATCCTCAAGAGCTCAATTTCCTCAACAAAAGCCTCAGCTCAAGAAAATGGAAGATGACAAGAAGCAAAAGGGTGGCAAGAAGCTCGAGCAGAACACCGCCATTGATATCCCTGAGGATATTTACATGGAATACTGCACACCAGATGAGCAAGAGACAATGCCCAAGAGGAAAATAAGGCTTCAAAAGATAGAACGCCGGTAGACTAAGGAGTGGAAAGAATACAAATTCGTCACTACAATGTACGCGAAGAAATTCGCTCTTAAGCCACCTGGAAAAAGGGCTCCTCTCAAGGATTATCTAGATGCCCATCCTTCAAGCCTCAAGACGATTGATGACTATCCTGAGGAAAATACAAAACACTTGTCAAAGCTTTAGAAGCAAGCAGAAGCCGCTGTGAGGAAATTTAATGAAGAATCTGATGTTGCTGCTGCTGCCGCAGCCACCTCCTCAGCCGCTAAAACTTCTGGCATGACCATTCCTCAAATGAAGCATGTGCCACATAAATCAAAGTCTTCAAAGCCTCAGGAGAAATTGCTTCAGAAGGCTGCACCTGCATCTGCGCCAAAACCCTCAGCAACACCAAAAGAAGATTGTGAAGCAACTGCCTACTGTCTCCAGCTCCTCTGTTCCTTCTGCAACAAGCTCAGAGACAAAGTCTTCACCAACACCAATGAAGACTAAGTTGACTGCTGGAAGAGGAACCAGACCTAGCCCAGGCGAAGTCATCAAAGTCCCTTCTGCATGAGAAGGCAGTGATGAATATGATGATGAGACTCTGCAGGCAGTCATCAGAAACAAGTAGGAGAGGGTTGCTCAAGCTTCAGGCAGCGCCATTCCTCTGGCCATGGACCCAAAAGTCCTTTTGGAGTACATCAATGTTTGGTATGATGACCCCAACACACCTATTGATGACTTGAAGCTTCCCCCAGGCATCAGCCACATGGTGGCCACTTTCATCAACGAGGCCATGTGGAAGGAGAAGCAAGCCAAACAAGCAAAGGCTACGAAGCTAAAGAACGAGAAATTCCTCAAACAAAACCTGCTCAGCTTGACGCCTGATGCTCTTGTGTCAACCCAGGAAGAATTGAAGACTTGGAACAGACAAGTATACCAAGCTATCTGATCGTCAAAGTCTCAAGAACAATTTCATTAAGTTTGCTACCAGCGTAGTTGATGGTTACAACAAAAAGGTTGCCCCTCCAGCAACACCTCAACAGCCTGAGATTGAGGAAAAACAACCCAGCCCCGCTGAGGAAATGCCTCAAGAAAGCCGCGGAGATGCACCGGCTACTGAGGAAATAGCTAAGGAAGTTCCAGCTAATGCATCTAAGCCAGCTGATGAATCTGCTCCAGCTGAAGAACAACCTTCAGCTGAGGAAAGTGCCAGGACGGATACGACTCCGCCTCCTAAAGAGAAAATGCCTTCACCAAAATCTTCAAAGGTGAAGAAAATGACTCCGTGTGCATCATACGTGAAGAAAACCAAGGCTGCAGAAAAGGAAGCTAAAAAGAGAAAAGCTTCCTCAACACCAGAATCAACCGAGGCCAAGCGCCTGAAATCTCTTGAAGAAAATGCCCCTTTGGATGTCGTGCCTCTCAAGATTGCTCCTTCCTATGAAATGATTCCCTTCGAGAGCGAAGACAAGGAGCATCTGACTGATGAGGAAATGAAAAATGTTGAGTCTGAGGAACACACTGATGAGGAAATTCAAATTGATGATAGTTCTCAGACATTCATTCCTCCTGAAGAACCTGCTCAAGGATCAGCTGCAATAGCTGATGAATTTGGATCCTCCTCCGAGCAAACTCCTATAGCTGAGGAAAACCAAGGAGAAGATCCTCAGCCTGAAGAAAAATCCAAATCTTGAGAAAAATCCTCAACCTGAGGCTCAGCATAAAGAGATTCCTCCTCCTGAGAAAAACCCTCAACCAGAGGCTCAGGCTGAAGAAAATCCTCACCCGGAGCAAAATCCTCAACCTGAGGCACATGCTGATGAAATTCCTTATCCCGAGGAACATGCTGAAGAAAATGCCCCTGCGCCAAATACAGAGACTGCTTTTGTAGTTGTCAATCCGGAGACTGCCATGATTGTCTCTCCTCAAGGGAAGAAGGAAAATCTTCAGCCTATGCAGCATCAGCCCTTCTCCAAGCGGCCAAAGTTTTAGAAGGAAGCATTCTATGAAGAGCGCATGTATTTCATCGAAGAAAATCCCTATGACAAGCCTCGCATTAGGCACATGATGTTTTGGACAAGGACTCAACTCAACTACTATGCATCTGTGCTCTCTGGAAGAAACAAAATATTTTAGCACAGGCATATTCCTCATGTTGAGCATGAAGAAATTCCTTGCTTCACCTAGTCCTCAACATTCTTCATGAAGTAGGACTGCTCCCTCTTTGCTCTGTTATCTGCGATTGGAACAGTGACATCGTTCTTCAATTCTATACCACTCTGTATATCTCAGGAGATCCAACAGATATCAACACTTGGGTGTTGGATTGGATGACGCAGCACACACACTTCAAGGCCCGTGCAAATGAGCTGATGCGAGTACTTCTTGTGTCAATTCCTTCAGAAAATGCTGTGAAGATGTATGATGAACGGGAGCTGCCCAACAAGCTCATGGAAGTCCTCATGAAGCCTTTGGCCTAGGACCAACCACCAAGAACAACTTTCCTGGTCTATGAAGTGAAGTATGAACCCAGGACTGTTTACAGAATCCTCTGCAGTGTTCTTGCGCCAATCAAAGGCCATGATGATGAAGAAGATGTTGTAGGTATCATGAAGAATATCCTCTTCAACATCATCCATGGCATCCCCATAAATCTTCACGATTTCTTCTTGAGGACTCTGGCTGACAATTCTATGTCACCTTTTGACATGAAGATTTATGCTCCATGGATCATGAGATTCATCAGACGCGGGTCATGCATCAACTATCATGCAGATTTCAATAATCACATTGGATATATGCCTCCAATCAGGGTCGACAAGAAGACTTTCGAGCCAGTTGAAGGAAAAGGCAAGTCTATGATTGATGAAGCCAGTCGGCCCCTAGATGGCCAGTTTCGTGAGCCAGATGCATATTCTTCATGGGATGATACTGAAACCCAGCCGCCAAGTCCAGTTGCCCCACGGGTGTTGAATACCAAAGAAGTACTCCTCAGTCTTCACCAAAAGGTCGATCGCAATCACAAGTGGGTCAAACGTCAATTTGGCGCCATTGTGAAAACCCTCAATGAGACTCAGAATGCGGTGAAGCTTAATAATCACTATCTTCATGAGGTTTTTGATCCCATCCGGGCCACACTGGCTCATTTGAAGACTCTAGCGGAACTTGAAGAATTGGAGTTTACACAGGACTTCAACTGGTCATGGCCACCAAAGAAGAAATTCAGGCCAATTCTAGTTCCAGACCTTGAGGACAGTTCTTTTTCTTCATTCCGCACTACAGAATCTGATGAAGACCAACAAGACACTGCCACTGGTCCAAGGAGGAAGCCTGCTCCCAAGAATCCTCACGCGTCTTCCTCAACTGCCAAGACGTGAAAGTCTTCACGAGGCGTTAGTCCTCAATTTTGTCCCTTTTCGTCACTTGATGACAAAGGGGGAGAAATCTGAGAGTGAGTCTTCACGCGAGATATATTTTGGGGCTTATGAACTTTATTTAAGTTACAAAATCTTGGCTCTTCTGAAGTGTTTTATGTAATGAGTTGTAACTTAAGCCCGATGGTACTCTGACGCTTTTGAACATTTTTCTTCGCATGCTTATTCCTCAAAATATTAATGCACGCGTGCTGGAATTCGTCAGATACCATTTCTCATCATGCTTTCTCAATTTATTCATACTATATGTCATATGTATGCATGAGTTACAAGACTCAGGGGGGATCTCCATGATATAAATCATCAATGTGCATTTGCTGTGAAAAGCAAAATCCTCAAGATATGCACATCTTCAGGGGGACTCTCTCTGTATCTTGATTTCAAATTCCTCAAATGAGTATTTACACTTCATATTTTTATCCCCGTTGAAGACTTAACCTAATTGCCATCAACCACCAAAAAGGGGGAGATTGTAAGTGCATCTAGTGCTCCTTAGTGATTTTGGTGGTTTGAAGACTTATAGGTTAAGTATCTAATGTGTTCATGAGTGTACACGGGATCTATAAGTCGCTGAGGAGTTTGAAATATTCGATGAATATCGACCCCTAAAAATTTATATCTTGGGCTGAAGAAATTGGTCTGAAGATGAAGAATTGAATCGCGAAGAAATTGCGATGAAATTGATATTCCTCATGAATATATTGAAGATGAGGAATTCGGTGTGTCCTGAAGAAAATCAATCTGAAGACTTTGAAAAATGATGATTTATTCTTTCTGTTTTATTTTCTTCACTCTTGAGTCATAGGAACACCGTACTGTTAAAGGGGGTCCAGGTAACACTTTGGAATGAATTTACTCATGATGCTCAACCCAAGCCTAATCCTACCAAAAGCCTCAAGTGAGGAATATGAGAGACATGAGGACTCTCACAGTTGAGGGTCCCGACAGTTACCGCAATTCACGCCACATCACTGATATTATCCACATCAACGGTCATATTATTTAAGGGCATTAATGTCAAATCATGTCGGGATGCTCCCAGGCTATAAATAGCCGCCCCCACAACCATTAGCTGGTTGGCTGCTCCGTTAGAAACTGACACTTGTCATAAGAGCAACCCAAATTCCTTAGAGTCTTTGAGAGTAATTCATCAGTGAGGAAATACCCCAAACACGAAACCACAAACCAAAAACCAAGTGATTGAGCATCATTGAAGAAGTTGTTCCTGTGTGGGACTGAAGCCTTTTTCCTTTGAGGACTGTGCATCCTCCAGACGGTTAGGCCTCATGGTCTAGAGCAATCCAGCAGTCAATTGTGAATCGCCAGGTGACCAAGTTTGTGAGGGTTTGGAAGTCTGCCTTGAAGACTTACCACGAGTGTTGGGCGAGGACTGTGTGTTCTTAGCCCAAGGAGAATACGGTAGGGACTATGTGTCCCGGGACTGTGTGTCTTTTGGTTTCAATAACAAGCCGCTTCAAACCAGATGTACAACTGTCACAGCAGTTGGAACTGGGTCATCAACCATTGTCTTCACTTTGAAACGAGATCAATTTCTTCAACTCTTTCAATTCCTCATATTGTATGTTGAAGATTTTCATTGTCACTGTTTGAATAATTTGCTGAAGACTTTCTCTGAAATTCCTCAACCCCAAATTCTTCGCGCGAGTTATTCTTCACATGTTTTCTCCATGCCTGCATACTATGCAAACTGCTTTTCATATTCTTCACCTTGAAAACTGATGTAGTGATACTTTGCACTCCTGATCCTTTGCTTTTTCTACTGCTAGTTAGTCATCAGTGAGGAATTTCCTCAAAAGGAATTTCCTCAATGATGAAATTCTGAAAATCTCCTATTCGCCCCCTCTAGTTGATATAACGCACTTTCAGACCCGACCCTTGGGGGCTAATGTGAGGATACGCAAAGCAAGATAATAAAGAGTGACATACCTCATATCTTCTCTTCATCATATTCACCGGACTAGCCTCCATGTCCTGGCTCAAGGAGAGGCGGCTCAGATAACAAGAATGGAGGTCTTTAAAATTAAGCTTCTCAATGTTGGGAAGCTCAAGTTTAGGTTTCCATTTCTCCAGACTGGTCGATAAGTCTTTGGAGGCTTGCTTGGCTAATACAGTGGAGACAAGTTTGGTATAACCCGTCCGAGTAATGATAACTTGTTCCTCTTTAGGTATGACGTCTTCAGTTACCTTTAAAGGACTAGGCGGGTTAAGGTTCTCCTCTTAGCCATTTCCTTCATTATTTCCATCGCTGGTTTAGTGTGAACTTCAGGAAGATCTTGAGTAGCATCCATTGGAGTATCAGGAACATCACTGTGTTCATCTGCCCACTGAACTTGGGTTTCGGGAATAGTAGACCCGAGAATTTTCCTGTTCTTGGCCTTAGTGTTGGAAATATGCCCTAGAGGCAATAATAAATTAGTTATTATTATATTTCCTTGTTCATGATAATCGTTTATTATCCATGCTATAATTGTATTGGTTGGAAACACAAATACATGTGTGGATACATAGACAAAACACTGTCCCTAGTAAGCCTCTAGTTGACTAGCTCGTTTGATCAAAGATGGTTAAGGTTTCCTAACCATAGACAAGTATTGTCACTTTATAATGGGATCACATCATTAGGAGAATGATGCGATGGACAAGACCCAAACTATAAACATAGCATGTGATTGTGTCAGTTTATTGCTATTGTTTTCTGCATGTCAATGTATGTGTTCCTATGACCATGAGATCATGCAACTCTCCGACACCGAAGGAATACCTTGTGTGTATCAAACGTCACAATGTAACTGGGTGACTATAAAGGTGCTCTATAGGTATCTTCGAAGGTGTCTGTTGGGTTAGCATGGATTAAGACTGGGATTTGTCACTCCATGTGACGGAGATGTATCTTGGGTCCCACTCGGTAATACAATATCATAATAAGCCTTGCAAGCAACGTTATTAGGGAGTTAGCCACGGTATCATGTATTACGGAACAAGGAATGAGACTTGCCGATAATGAGATTGAACTAGGTATGGAGATACCGACGATCAAATCTTGGGCAAGTAACATACCAAAGGACAAAGGGAACAACATACTAGATTAACTAAATCCTTGACATAGAGGTTCAACCGATAAGATTATCGTAGAATATGTAGGATCCAATATGGGCATCCAGGTCCCGCTATTGGATATTGACCAGAGAGTGTCTCGGGTCATGTCTACATAGTTCTCAAACCCGCATGGTGTGCACACTTAAGGTTCGGTGACATTTTCGGTATAGTTGAGTTATAGGTGTTGGTAATCGAAAGTTGTTCGGAGTCCCGGATGAGATCCCGGACGACATGAGGAGCTTCGGAATGGTCCAGAGGTAAAGATTGATATATAGGAAGTCCTGTTTTGGTCATCGGAAAAGTTTCGGGCTCATCGGCAGTGTACCGGGAGTGCCTGGAGGGTGTCATGCCCCAAGGGGCCTTATGGGCTGTGGGAGGCTACAAAACAGCCCCTAGTGGGCTGACATAAGCTCCCACTAACGCCCATGAGGTTTGAGAAGGAACACCACAAGGTGGAAAGAGTTTCCAAGTGGGAAGGAGGAATCCTAATCCTACTAGGATTGGAGGAGGACTCCTCCTCTGCTCCTTGCGCCAACGAAAGGGGCCAGCCATAGAGAGCATCCTCCTCCCTCCCTCCTCCTATATATACTAGAGGTTTTTGAGGGTTTTGAGACACAGAAAAACAGCCATGTGCTGCCCTCTCTCTCTAGATCTGTTTCTCCTCTAGTTTCAGCGGTGCTTAAGAGAAACCCTGCTCGAATAGTTCCACCACCACCACCACCATGCCGTTGTGCTAGAGAACTCATCTACCTCTCCGCCCCTCTTGCTAGATCAAGAAGGATCGTCATCAAGCTATACGTGTGATGAACGCGGAGGTGCCATCCGTTCGTCACTAGATCGAGAAGGATCGTGATGGGATCGCGGGACGGATCGTGATGAGATCGCTGGACGGGCTGCGATTTGGATCACGAAGATGTTCCACTACATCAACCGTGTTATATACGTTTCCGCTTAGAGATCTACAAGGGTATGTAGATTCACTCTCCTCACTCATAGATGATCATCACCATGGATAGGTATTGCGGGTGCATAGGAAATTTTTTGTTTCCCATGCTACGTTCCCCAACAGTGGTATCAGAGCCAGGTTCATGCGTAGATGATATCTCGAGTAGAACACAAAGGAGTTTGTGGGCATTGATGTTCGATTTTCTGCCCTCCTTAGTCTTTTCTTGATTCGGTGGTATTGTTGAATCAAAGCGGCCCGGACCAACATTACTCGTACGCTTACGAGAGACCGGTTTCATCGACTAACATGCAACTAGTTGCATTAAGATGACTGGCGGGTGCCTATTTCTTCAAGTTTAGTTGAATCGGATTCGACCGAGATGGTCCTTGGAGAAGGTTAAATAGCAATATGCATATCACCGTTGTGTCTTTGCGTAAGTAAGATGCGAACATACTAGATACCCATAGTGGCCACGTAAAATTTGCAACAACAAATTAGAGGACATCTAACTTGTTTTTCCAGGGTATGCATGTGATGTGATATGGCCAAAGACATGATATGATATATTGGATGTATGAGATGATCATGTTGTAATAGTTCATATCGACTTGCACGTCGATGCTACGACAACCGGCACGAGCCATAGGGTTGTCTTTAAACTAACGTTTGTGCTTGCAGATGCTTTTACTATATCGCTAGGTTGTAGCTTTATTAGTGATAGCATAGATAGCACGACAAGCATGATGCGGCATGATGATGGAGATCATGATGATGGCGATCATGGTGCAGCGCCGGTGACGATGGAGATCATGTCGGTGCTTTAGTGATGGAGATCAAGAAGCACTAGTTCATGGACATATCATGTCACTTATGATTTGCATGTGATGTTAATCCTTTTATGCACCTTATTTTTCTTAGGATGACGGTAGCATTATAAGGTGATCCCTCACTAAAATTTTAAGATAAATTGTGTTCTCCCCGACTGTGCACCGTTGCGACAGTTCGTCGTTTCGAGACATCACGTGATGATCGGGTGTGATAGACTCAACATTCACATACAACGGGTGCAAAACAGTTGCGCACGCGGAACACTCGGGTTAAACTTGACGAGCCTAGCATGTACAGACATGGCCTCGGAACACAAGAGACCGAAAGGTCGAGCATAAATCATATAGTTGATATGATCAACATGGATATGTTCACCATTGAAACTAATCTCGATTCACGTGATGATCGGACTTGAGTTAGTGGATTTGGATCATGTGCCACTCGAATGACAAAAGGGATGTCTATTTGAGTGGTAGTTCTTAAGTAATATGATTAATTGAACTCATTATCATGAACATAGTCAAAATGTCTTTGCAAATTATGTTGTAGCTCGCGTTGTAGCTCTACTATTTTTATATGTTCCTAGAGAAAGCTTAGTTGAAAGATTATAGTAGCAATTATGCGGACTGGGTCCGTAAACTGAGGATTGTCCTCATTGCTGCACAGAAGGCTTATGTCCTATATGCACCGCTCAGTGTGCTAAACCCCGAGCATCATCTGAAGATGTTGCGAACATCTAACATACATGTATTTGATGACTACATGATAGTTCAGTGCGTAATACTTAAACCGCTTAGAAGTAAGGCGCCGAAGACGTTATGAACGTCACGGGACATATGAGATGTTTCAAAAGATGAAATTGAGATTTCAGGCTCATGCCCATGTTGATAGGTACAAGACCGTCGACATGATTCTTTGCCTACAAAGTAAGGGAGAAAATCTCAATCGTTGAGCATGTGCTCAGATTGCCTGGGTGCTACAATCACTTGAATCGAGTGGGAGTTGATCTTCCAGATAAGATAGTGATTGACATAGTTCTCCAAAGTCACTGCCACCAAGCTACAGAGCTTCGTGATGAACTATAACATATCAGGGATAGAGTTGATGATCCTTGAGTTATTTACGATGTTTGACACCACGAAGGTAGAAATCAAGTAGGAGCATCAAGTGTTGATGGTTAGTAGAACCACTAGTTTCGAGAAGGGTAAGGGTTAAAAGGAATGCTTTGTGAAATGGCAAACCAGTTGCCACTCTAGTAAAGAAACCCAAGGTTAAACCCAAACCCGAGACTATCTGCTTCTATTATGAGGGGAACGGTCACTAAAGCGGAACTACCCTAGTTACATGGTAGATGAGAAGGCTGGCAAAGTCGACAAAAGTATATTGGATATACATGATTTTGATGTGTACTTTACTAGTACTCCTAGTAGCACTGGGGTATTAGATACTGGTTTAGGTTGCTAAGTTTCAGTAACTCGAAATAAAAGTTGCGGAATAAATAGGTACTAGCTAAAAGTGAGGTCACGATGTGTTGGAAGTGTTTCCAAGGTTGACGTGATCAACATCGCACGCTCCCTCTACCATGGGGATTAGTTTTGAACCTAAATAAATGTTATTTGGTGTTTGCGATGAGAATGAACATGATGGGATCATGTTTATTGCAATATGGTTATTCATTTAAGTCAGAGAATAAAAGGTTATTCTATTTACATTAATAATACCTTCAATGGTCATGCACCGATGTGAATGGTTCATTGAATCTCGATCGTAGTAATACACATCTTCATAATATTGATGCCAAAAGATCCAAAGTAGTAATGATAGTCACATTTACATGTGGCACTGACACTTTAGTCATATTGGTCTAAAACGCATGAAGAATCTCCATACTGATGGATCTTTGGACTCACTCGTTTTTCCATTTGAGACATGTGAACCATGCATGTTGGTGTAAACGCATGAAGAAAATCCATGCAGATGGATCATTTGAAATCATTTGATTTTGAATCACTTGAGACATGCAAATCATGCCACATGGGAAAGATGAATGAAGGCCTAGTTTTTCCATTACGATGGAACAAGATAGTGACTTGTTGGAAGTAATACATCGTGATGTATACAGTCTAATAAGTGCTTAGGCACGCACTGGATATTGTTATGTTCTTACTTCACAGATGATTTGAGTAGATACTAGTATATTATTTACTTGATGAAAAACAAATCTGAATTATTGAAAGGTTCAAGTAATTTCAGAGTAAAGTTGAAGATCGTTGTGACAAGAGGATGAAATATCTACGATATGATCGTAGAGATGAATATCTGATTTGCGAGTTTGGTACACAATTTAAGACAATGTAGAAATTGTTTCACAACTAATGCCACCTAGAACACCATAGTGTGATGGTGTGTACGAATATCGTAGCCGCGCCCTATTAGATATAGTGCATACTATGATGTCTCTTGTAGAATTACCACTATAGTTTTGGGGTTATGCATTAGAGACAACCGCATTCACTTTAAATAGGGCACCACGTAATTCCATTGAGATGACACCATATGAACTCTGGTTTGGAGAAACCTAAGCTGTCGTTTCTTAAAACTTTGGGGCTGCGACGCTTATGTGAAAAACTTTTAGTCTAATAAGCACAAACCCAAAGTGGATAAATGCATCTTCATAGGATACCTAAAACAGTTAGGTATATCTCCAATCTCAGATCCGGAAGCAAAGTGTTTGGTTCTAGAAACGGGTCTTTTCTCGAAAAATAGTTTCTTTCGAAAGAATTGAGTGGGATGAAGGTGGAACTTGATGATGTTATTGAACCAAACACTTCAACCAGAGAGTGGAAGGGCGCAGTAAGTTGTTCCTGTGGCGCCTACACCAGTTGAAGTGGAAGCCAATGATGGTGATCATGAAGCTTCATATCAAGTTACTTCCAAACCTCGTAGGTCGACAAGGACACATGCTACTCCAGAGTGGTATAGTGATACCAAGTATCACCTCCTTCATCGGGCGACTCAACAGCTTCAACATTACCACATCTTGTTCGCCTCCAAGTGTAATTTTACTATCAATGCATTTGTAAACTTAGTTCTGACTTTGCATTGATCTCCATTGCTTTCATATTTAGGGCTATGTGTTGGGGAACATACCATGGGAAACAAAAAATTTCCTACGCACACGCAATACCTGTCCATGGTGATTATCATCTACGAGTGGGGAGAGTGAATCTACATACGCTTGTAGATCCCTAAGCGGAAGGGTATATAACACGGTTGATGTAGTGGAACATCTTTGTGATCCAAATTTAAGCCCGTCCCGCGATCTCATCACGATCCGTCCCGCGATCCCATCACAATCCTTCCCGATCTAGTGTCGAACGGACCGCACCTCCGCGTTTAGCACACGTACAGCTCAATGAAGATATCCACCTTCTTGATCTAGCAAGAGGGGCGGAGAGGTAGATGAGTTCTCCAGCATGACGGTATGGTGGTGGTGGTGGTGGAACTATTCCAGCAGGGCTTCGCCTAAGCACCGCTAAAACTAGAGGAGAAACAGATCTAGAGAGAGAGGGCAGCACGTGGCTGTTTTTCTGTGTCTCAAAACCCTCAAAAACCTCTAGTATATATACGAGGATGGAGGGAGGAGGATGCGCCCTAGGGTTGGCCCCTTTCCTTGGCACAAGGAGGAGAGGAGGAGTCCTCCTCCAATCCAAGTAGGATTAGGATTCCTCCTTCCCACGTGGAAACTCTTTCCACCTTGTGTTTTTCCTTCTCAAACCTCATCGGCCTTAGTGGGAGCTTATGTCAGTCCACTAGGGGCTGGTTTTTATCCTCCCATAGCCCATAAGGCCCCTCCCAGCACTCCCCCCGATGGTCCCCGGTACCCTCCTAGCACTCACGGTACACTACCGATGAGCCCGAAACTTTTCCGGTGACCAAAACAGGACTTCCTATATGTCAATATTTACCTCCAGACCATTTCGGAACTCCTCATGCTGTCCGGGATCTCATCCGGGACTCCGAACAACTTTCGGTTACCAACACCTATAACTCAACTATATTGAAAATGTCATCGAACCTTAAGTGTGCAGACCATGCGGGTTCAAGAACTATGTAGACATGAGCTGAGACACTCTCCGGTCAATATCCAATAGCGGGACCTGGATGCCCTGTACGATAATATTATCGGTTGAACCTCTATGTCAAGGATTCAGTTAATCCCGTATGTTGTTCCCTTTGTCCTTCGGTATGTTACTTTCCCGAGATTCGATCGTCGATATCTCCATACCTAGTTCAATCTCTTTACCCGCAAGTTTCTTTACTCGTTCCGTAATACAAGATCCCGTGGCTAACTCCTTAGTCACGTTGCTTGGAAGGCTTATTGTGATGTTGTATTACCGAGTGGGCCCCGAGATACCTCTCCATCGCATGGAGTGACAAATCCTAGTCTTAATCCATGCCAACCCAACAGACACATTCAGAGATACCTGTAGAGCACCTTTATAGTCATCCAGTTATGTTGTGACATTTGATACACACAAGGTATTCCTCCGGTGTTCGGCAATTGCAAGATCTCATGGTCATAAGAACAGATACATTGACATGCAGAAAACAGTAGCAATAAACTAACACAATCACATGCTACGTTTGTAGTTTTGGTCTGGTACATCACATCATTCTCCTAATGATGTGATCCCGTTATCAAGTGAAAACACTTGTCTATGGTTAGGAAGCTAACCATCTTTGATCAACGAGCTAGTCAACTAGAGGCTTACTAGGGACAGTGTTTTGTCTATGTATCCACACATGTATTTGTGTTTCCAACCAATACAATTATAGCATGGATAATAAAAGATTATCATGAACAAGCAAATATAATAATAACTAATTTATTATTACCTCTAGGGCATATTTCCAACAGTCTCCCAATTGCACTAGAGTCAATAATCTAGTTCACATCACTATCTAATTTTAATGAATCTAACACCCACACTGTTTTGGGGTTTGATCATGGTTTTCTTGTGAGAGAGGTTTTAGTCAAGGGGTCTAAACCTTTCAGATCTGAATGTGCTTTACAAATCTCTATGTCATCCTGTAGGTGCTGCTACCAACGTGCCATTTGGAACTATTCCAACTGACTACTCCACTATATGAATCCGGTTCACTATGCAAAGTCATCTGGATTAGTGCAAAGCTTGCACCGGTATAACCTTTTACGACAAACTCTTTTATCACCTCCATAATCGAGAAACAATCCTTAGTCCACTAGTTACTAAGGATACCTTTTGACCGTTGTCCAGTAATCCACTAGTGTATCACTTTCGTACCCCATGACAGATTCATGGTAGGGCACACATCAGGTGTGGTACACGACATAGCATACAATAGAGCCTACGGCTAAAGCATAGGGGACGGCATTCGTCCTTTCTCTTTCTTATGTCATGGTCGGGCTTTGAGTCTCACTCAAATTCACACCTTTCAATACAACTAAGAACTCCTTCTTTGCTAATCTATTTTGAACTCCTTCAAGAACTTGAAAAGGCATGCATTTCATTGAAAGTTTTATCAAGCGTCTTGATCTATCTCTATAGATCTTGATGCTCAATGTTCAAGTAGCTTAATCCAGGTTTTCCTTTGAAAAAAACCTCTCAAACAACCCTATATGCTTTCTAGAAATTCTACATCATTTCCGATCAACAATATGTCAACTACATATACTAATCAGAAATTCTATAGTGCTCCCACTCACTTCCTTGGAAATACAAGTTTTCTCACAAACTTCGTATCAACCCAAAAGCTTTGATCTCATCAAAGATCATATTCCAACTCCGAGATGCTTACTCCAGTCCTTGGAAGGATCGCTGGAGCTCTCATACTTGTTAGCATCCTTAGGATCGACAAAACCTTCTCGTTGTATCACATACAACCTTTCCTCAAGGAAATCGTCGAGGAAACAATGCTCTGACACCATCTACAAGATGCAGCAACTGCAAACATATTTTTAGCATCGCTACGAGTGAGAAATTCTCATCGTAGCCAACTCCTTGAACTTGTTGGCAACTTTCTTTGCAAAAAGTCGAGCTTTCCAAATGGTGACATTCACTATCATCGCCCGATGAAGGAGGTGATACTTGGTAAAATGAAATCAAAGAAATTTGAGTACTTAACAACTATATGCCTATGAAGGAAAAAACATTTAAAACGGAAGGTACCTCGCTTTGCTGTTTTCGGCCAGGTGTTTTCTCGGGCAAACCCATCACAAGATCTCCAGAAGATCTTTGTGTATGGCACTTTGAAGTATAGGCGGCCTTCTTCAAAAGGAAGTTAGGGTCCAGATGAGCATCAGGATGAGATATAGGAACTTTTCTATATACCCGCCTTGGAGGTTTTTGGAAGGAAAGATCAAACTCACAAGAAATTGAAGTTACCTTAGTCTCTTCTTCCTGGCTGTCATCATCATCCTCCTTAAGAGAAATGAAAAGCTTAAATATAGGCGGCATTACCAAGAGTATGCAAGTAAATAACTCTTTACCTCATATCGGTCTTCGGCTGCTGGAGACTCGTCCATAATGGAAGATTCTTCGATAACAGTTTTGGTTTTCTTCTTCTTCTTGGCAGAAGTCTTAATCTTCTTGACAACCTTCTTGGGTTTCCGATTCCACAAGGGGGGGTTCCTCTATGATAACAGTCAGTTCAAATAAATCTAACAGCAATGGAAGGACTAAGGCGAATCGTGATTAAAGAAATATACCTCATGTGCCGGGTTTTGCACACAGAAGGGCTTTAGACCAATTTTGGAAAAAGGTTCCTTTGGGTCGCTAGATAGCTTCTTCACAATGTCCGTAACCTCATCACAGTCAAGGATGATGTTGGAGAAGCATTGGGGGTTGCTTAAATCACCGTCATAGGCACACAACAAGGCATTCTGACGGCTTAAGGGCATAATTTGCCACTCCGCCCAACACCTGATCAAGTCAGTCAGAACCAAACCATTGGCAATTAAGGCTTTGAGCTTATTCCAAACAAAGGAGGGGGCGACTTGTTCTTTGGAATAAAGAGGGCCAGGAAGCTGGAAACCAGTGGGAAGCCGCTCCTCTCTAAATCCAGGAAAGGGTTTCTCATCGACAGGTGCAGTGTTTTTGCAATAAAACCAAGTTTTAGTCCATCCCTTAAGATGACTCGGCAAAGCACCAAAAGGAAAGCCGCACTCTCGTCGTCTCTGGATTGTGGCTCCACCAAGCTCTAAACTGGGCCCATCGGCGATTTATGTCTGGTGGTTTAGGTAGAAGAATTCCCTAAAATGCGAAACGGTAGGCTCTATCCCCAAATATAATTCACAAAATACTTGAAATAGACATACATTGCTGATAGCGTTGGGACCTAAATCTTGAGGGTGAACGTGGTAGAAGTGAAGGGCGTTTCGAAAGAATTCTGATCCAAGTGGAGAAAATCCTCGCTCAAGATGATCAGTGAACACCACAACTTCTCCTTTAGCGGGTCGTGGACGAACCTTAACGACAGCGGCTCGCCATCCAATTTTCCTTTTGGCGCTAAGACGCCCAAGGTGACGCATTGTTGCAAACAAACTTCCGAAATCTCCAATGGCAACCAGTTACACTTTGAAGCCCTTGACATGATGACAGGTTCAAAAAAGGAACTGGAAGAGCATGTTTTGGCGGGTTATCTTAGTGAAAAGACAAACTCTGGAGAGGCGAGTTAAGAATGCATCTAAGGAGTCGCCATAACTCAAGGGCGAGTTACGCTAGAAACAAGGATTTCTGATTTCTGGTAAGTATGGAACAAACACATTTCTACTGCGGTAAATAAAATTACAGATCTACATGTTTCCTAAAGGGGAAAATATATCAAGCCTAGAACATCTAAGTATGGAAATAGATGGACTTATCTACAGATCTCGTAAAATATTCAAGAAACATCATGCGACGGCGACATTAAATCTATTATGATTCATAAGTGGAAGAGGACCATCAGAGATTCGTGCAAGGTAAATCGAAGCAATGGTGTATGTAGAACTCTGATGAACTCCATGAACAGTGATGGACTAGACAAATAGATCTACCGAAGGGAGAAGGGCTTACCTAATTTCCGCAAACGACGATGAAGGGAGGACGCAGTATTGAGGAGGAACTGCGCAACGTTCCGACGCCAGATGCAGCTGACCGGCGGGGAGTAACACGATGGTGACGGCACGGCGACAGGTCAACCTCGAGGAAGAAGAAAGAGAAGAAGATGCACGGAGGCGATGTGACAGGTAGAAGAAGGGCCTCTCTTGAGTATTTAAAGACATGAGGTGGATGTGAAAACGGTAAGTGTGAAAATCCATGAGGCGCAATAAAATTCGGCTAATATGGCACCTAGATTTTTGGGCTGAATGGATGAGTCAAAAGGATCCGTTAGAGTGATGTCATTAAGATCCCTTAAATTGAGGGGAGGGTGATGTCATCGATGAACAGGGTAGGAGCTCGAGCAGCAATTGAAAGAAGTCGACATCTTTTGCCTTGAAGGGGGTTAAGCTAGAGATTATATGTGAGCCACCAAGATTGAAATTTAGGTTTAATTGACGTGAATAAATTCAAGCCAATTTGGGGCCTAATGTTGGGGATATTACCCGCCATGTGACACGCCATGAGGGGCCGGGTCAAGACTGTGGCGGCTCAACAATTCATATTCAAGATGGGCCTGAACCCATGAAGGAGGAGGTGTAAGATAGTTTACCAACAAGAGCCGGTGACGGCCCAAGACATCGGGATGGCGGTTCATGGAGCCCACACAGGAGAAGAGTCACCGGGATGTTCCTTACTTGAAGAACAAGACAGTTTAGGAATCGAAATAAAGCACGGATCATGATTGATCTAGACTCTTGTAAACCTAGAACCTCGACCTGTATATAAAGGCGGGTCTCTAGGACGGATAGGGAAAGTTACAATCCACCGAAAGCTACGCCAAGCGAATACGCACCTTGCAATCGATTCCATCATCAATATACACAAAGCAGGACATAGGCTTTTACCTCCACAAGAGGGGCCGAACCTCGGTAAACCTGACTCTCGCTCCCGTTCAACCCCTTTGAGTTGGCACCTAAGTGCAATCGCTCCATCACAAAGTCCTTCCACGAGGGCATCTGTCGTGACAAAACCATGACACAGAGCAAGGGGAAAGAGATGAGAGGAAGTCATCCCGATCTGGAGGGCTCTAGGGATCTCATTCCCGGCGTCGTGCTGGCGGGGAGCAAGTAGGAGGTGGACGCGCCTCCCGTGTGTGTGACAAACTGTTGTCCTCCTCACAAAGGAGGAAGACGACTGGCACCTTGGCTCTTGTGACATCCCCGGATCATGCTACAGTAATCCTTGTAATCAAGCTATCGTAAGTCGAGGATTAGGCTAATTCATTTTGCTAATCCAATTATGATCACTATTCGTATCGGACTCTAATTCAAAATTCTATGCAATTCAAAATCATTTGAAAAGTGGATTCCTTTGGTATTTCTAAAATTACAAACCACATTTGTTGCAAGTGTTTTGGTACATGTAAAACAATTTAAAATAGGCCAAACCATTTTTTAAATGCACTTTTTATTCCTTGAATTTTCAAGTAAATTCAAAGGGTCCCCAAACTTTTTGTGTGTTCTGCCAAATAATGCATATGAAAGCAGGGGCCAACTTCATAGTTTTATAAAAGTGCATTGGTGTTGTTTTAATTTAAAACACGAGCTTATATATATAAAACACTAGGTTTTACTCCATTTAGAAAAAGAAACGGCCCTCCCCTCCCTTACCTGGGCCTAGCTTGACAAGCCAACCCCTTCACTCCCTTCTTCAACCTCTGTGCACTCGGCCCTCCATGGATAGAGGGCGCACGTCCATGGTGCCGATAGCCACGCGGCAGCCATCCGGCGACTCTCGGCGAGGATAAGGTCGCCCTCAAACCTCCCCGCGAACCCTAGTCCCCGTTTCTTCCTCCCCCCTCGCTCGACCTCCTCTTCCACCTACACGGCCGAAGCTGCAGCCACCATGGCCGTCGTCGTCATGGGCAACCGCCTCCCCGTGCCATGAGACTGTTAGCCATAATCTTTACATGCATAGGTTGTATGCTGCTAGGCTGAGTCTTGTTGCTCGTGGAGAGATACCAGGGAGTTAGTTGGCCAGATCGTGTGGACGAGCAGGTGCGCTAACGCTTAACGGGCAGAGCGAGTCATCGGGTGTGCGTTGTGTGTTGAGGCGCTGCATGTCCTGGGCTACAAAGGCGACTGGATTGGTGAGTCGGTTAGTAGGCAGCCCGAGTAGTGCGTGCATGCATCAGATGTGTACCGGCCAAGTAAGAGGTGCATGCTTGAGCTAGTGGGTGTGTGCGGCCGCTGGCCTGTGTGTGTAGCCGGCTATAAAAGCCCCATGTGTACTGTTTTGTAGAAGGTGCCGGTGTATGTAGCCATGCTCCGGTGTGTTACCCAGCAACGGGGTGTGTCGAGCCAAGTGTGAGGGACCTAGAAGATGTAGTATCCGTCGGGACTCTGGTGTGTGCCCGGTCGACGTGAGAGTTCTTTCGGGTTGTGCCACGTGCGTGCGTGTGTACCTCATGTATGTGTTCGAGTTGTTGTGAGAAATAAAGCCAAGATATAGGCGTTCGTGCGCCGCGGCGTTCGTCGCCGGAAAGATCGTGGTGTCTCCTTCGTCTACCTTCGTCCGGCGTTTAGGTCGCCGATGGGTTTGTCCCAACAGAGACCTCGTCCATCTTCTCTGTCGTCGACCACTTCCTCGACTACGACCACCATCGCGAGTGGACAAGCCCTGCATCGTCGGGATCGTCGTGGTCTTCCTCGCCCATGACCATCGTGATGTCGCCCGATCTACCTCGCAGGAGCTACCTCGCCGGAGCTCCTTCGCCCCGCCGAATGCGTCCTCCGCCGTTACCTGTGAACGTCATCCCCATTCCCCTCATCTCCTCCTGTGTTCATTACTCCATTGTGTCGCTCGATGCCGCGCAAGAATGGACGGTGCCCAAGTCCCACACATCCTACCTTGCCTCTGGTCGCGCTCGCGGTGTGCTTGATGCGCTCCCGGGCATGCACGCCATCGCGTGGCCACGCCCACGAGCACCTGTAGCCGCTGTCGCATGCGCGCCTGCATTTCCCTTGCGCCTCGCCGCGCCCGCCCACATGCACTGCAGCCACTCGTGCGTGCCTGCGCGCACACGCTCTCCTGCGCATTGCCGCGTTGCCCAGCTGCTGCTCTGTGCTTGTGCTGCTGCTTTGCATCCTGCTGCCGCTAGCTGCTGCTGACCCGCTACGACCGACTGCACCGGCAATCGCCTCCGCTCGCGCCTCCCGCGCTTCCCGCCCCGCTACCACTGCCGAGCTGCTGATGCTGTTTTAGCTTGTGACGCTGCTAGCTGCTGCTCCAGCCGTGCCTGCGTGCGCCTCCGGTTCCTCCTCCCGTTCGCAGCCAAATGTTGCTGCTGCCGTTTAGCTAGTCGCTACTGCTACTAGTTGTGCTTGCTGCTACCAATGCCATGGACGAGTGAGCATGGTGTGTGGTGTGTGTGTGGCTGGCCCCAAACTTAGTTTAGGGGGTAATTTTTAGGGAAACGTTTCTGGCCTATGCGTCGGCCGACACGCGACCCGCATGTTGAGCGCTGACTGGGCATGCAACATTTTTCCGTCTAAAGTGTTGCAACCAGCGTCATATTTGCTACAAGCGTTTTTATTTGCTACATTTGTCCAGTAAAAAAGCGGAATATTCGTTTGGTTGCAACTCTAGTTCGTCCGATTTTTCGTTACAATCGATTTTTTTTACTTTAGCTACAACCGTGATAATTTTTGCTACAACCGGCATCACTTTTTGCTGCAACCGTTCACTAAAAAAGTTGCATACATGTTCATTTAGATATTTGTTACAACCGGCGTTTGACTTCTGCTACCACGCACCATCATCTTCGTTTTTTGCTACGATCACGTAGATACTTTCGGCCGGCCGCGCGCGGGTAGCACGATCCACCAACCCCCGCACGTCCGCACCGTTGGATCTCCATGCAACATTTTCTCCCCGATGCAGTAAAATTTCGACACGATGCAACAATTTTGTCAACGGTTGCAACAAAAAATAAAATTTGTAGCAAAAAAATATGTAGGTGATCGTAGCAAAAAAATGAAGTTGATGGTGCGTGGTAGCAAAAGTCAAACGCCTGTTCTGACAAATATCTACGTGACGTGTATGCAACTTGTTTAGTGAACGGTTGCAGCAAAAAATGATGCCGGTTGTAGCAAAAATTAACACGGTTGTAGCAAAACAAGTCTGGCTGTAGCAAAAAATTCGACGATCTGAGGTTGCAACCAAACATGTATGTAACTTTTTAGTGAACGAATGTAGCAAATTTCAGAAAAAAATGTTGCATGACCATAACGCGTGCAACGTGGTTGTCTGAGGAGGGGATAGCGTGTGCGTGTGTGGAGACGACCGGCGCGCCGTTCCCAAGCATTTACCAATTTTTATTAGCTAGATTATGGATCAGTGGTTAATTAGGCTACTCAGTAGTTAAGATAGTTGCTACCCTGTGACGTGTGGTCCCCATCTAATTAGCCTAATTTAAGCAATGTGTTAGACTAGCAGTCAATGACACCTGGGCCCCTTTGAATAGTAACCACTATGGACAAGTCAATTATTGACTGGGTCAACCCAACTAACAAGCCTTTTGATGTGTACATTCCCTACATGCACTTAGCATTCATCCAATTAATTTCAAATTAATAATACTCCTGAATTTCATGAATATTTATAAGACTTTGGAAATTAATAGAAAATAAATCATAACTATGATGAAAATAATTTATATATGAAAGTTGCTTAGAAGAATTCCACAATTCCGATTACGCTATCCGTTCATCTGTCACATGCCTCTAGCATGATGAACATGAAACTTTTCCCCTTTGAATCATTTGTCCGATAAATCCAAAGACCCAGGAAATATCGTCAGATATTCTCCCATTCCGTCTGATACGTGTAATGCTGCATTAGAGCATCTCTAGCAGACCCTATATAATTACGACCTGCAAATGCGCTTTACAGTTCGACAAAGTGGGGTTTTGCGGGACGAAATGTTGCGCTGCACAACATAACCCGTATAATCAAACTGCATAATTTAAAAAAAAACATTCGCAGGCGAAATTGGAACCACAGACACTGAGAGCTTTACATAGAACATGATCATACAAACTACATTCCGACTACATCACTTACTAAAGGGGGCAGAGGTAAAGCAAACCTATTGAAGCTCATCGGAGCTCACCAGAACTACTATCTATCCTACCACACTATGCAAAATTGAGCTCACCGGAGCACTACAAGAAATATGTCAGCTAACGACCTTCAATATTGGTCACTGAATGGTCATTGATTTCCATTTGTGACCCTTTTATGACCAAAAACAGAAGTTCTAAAGTTGAGTGTCTTTAATGAACTATAACGACCTTTTTTCTAGATTGGTCGTAGGATTTTATGACCAAACAGAAGGTCGTAGGTTTAACGACCAAATGATTTGGTCACTAGCAATCTGCCCGCACCACGTCAGAGCCACCGTGGCAGGCTGACGTGGCAGAATTATAACCAAATGAAAAGGTCATAAATAAGATTCAGCCCAGTCCATTCCGGTCGTCTACATGGGCGGGGCCCAATACATGCGTAGGTTTTTTATTAGTCCACTTTTCTTTTGGGCCTTGGCCTACTCTTTTTAGTCCAGTTCTTGTTTGGGCCTTGGCCTACTCTTTTTTTAGGCCCAAGCCTTTTTAGACAAATTCTAATTTGGGCCTTGGCCTACTCTTTTTTTAGGCCCAAGCCTTCTTAGTCTATTTCTTGTTTGGCCCTCAGCCTTTTTGTTGTCCAAACTAACTTTAGTGTCCAAACAAAATGGTCCAAACAAAACTTAAATAATTGACAACTTCACAAAATACTTCATCAGGTTCACAGGTTCAAATAGAGCAAGACATTGTTTCATCACTAGAATGACCAATCACTTAAATAATTGACAATTTCATAGGTGCACAGCTTCACAAAAACTCATCACGCATTTCCACCAAGCTCTCAAAGTCCATGCCCTGCGGACTTTCCTGATGGTCCGTCGCAGCCACCATAGTTGCTTTCTGCCTTGTGACTCTATCAGGTTCATCAGGTTCCAGGATCCTCTTTGTTTGTCCTGGAGGTGGGGCCATCACCCTTCCTGGAGGCATTGTAGTAAATGCTTCTGAGCTCTTCCTCTTCTTGCTGGCTGTCTTCAGTTCCTTGTATAAATAGCACAGAAAAAAATTAGATCACAAGATAAAGATGTGAGAACAAGGAAACAAAGAGCATACAAGGACCCGAACCCTCCAAGCAAGACAGAGTTTGCACCTTAACAATCTTGTGCACTACAACTTCATCCTCCTTAGGATTGTACTGTGGGTCATCACTGATAACTCCGGTACCTTCTTGAACCCCATTAGTTGTACCTTCTTGTACATCATTTCTTTTACTAATCATTGACGCTATTGCATCAATGCCAAGGGACTGGAATATGCGATTGTTCCTCATCATATTTCTAGCCCTAACTTTCTCGTACTCGGTGAGAGGATGATCATCTTTGCAAGGCAAAGTAAACATAATTATTAGGTTAATTGTTGGAATGCATGGACAAACATCCAAACATATCTTATGATATTTTATTATCATTTAATCCTACTTATTCAGCTAAGGAAGAGTAATAGCACACAGGCACAGCTAAGCCAGCTAATTCAGATTACAACAATACATTTGCATAATAAAATCTGATAGTATTTTACATCACCAGCCTCCAAGATATTTTACTTAGGATATTACATTTCACTTAGCATATTAAGACACATTTTATAAATCTGACAGTATAACCACAAGGAGCAACTTGCATACCACTGGTTGGCCTCGGGTTTGACCTTGTCATCCTTGACATGGATGATCTTGAGGTGGTGCTTGCAAAATTGAATAAACAACAATCAGATACAACAGGGATAAAGTAAAATGATGCACTTATATCAATAAAGGAAAGCATTTAGACGAGCATGCACATACATGTAATACATGCGAAGCTAGCAAACTTGTTGGATCAACAATATAGTGATGTAATTAATGAATCAGTACTAATACATGTATAACTCTTGGACCAGCATGCACATACACATGTAGCAATGCACATACAGTTAATGCATCAGTACTAAACTGACAGTTGAAGCAAGCAACTAAATTGAAGCACTTGGACTAGCATGCACATACAAGTGTAGCAATGCATCAGTATTAAAACATGTGAAACAGGAGGTAGTAATGTACTAAACTCATAGTTGAAGAAAACTATATATGTGAAGCAATGCATTAACTATTTACAACAATTACTTTTATGTTTTAACTTGCAATGTTATCCATGTACCTGCAATCATCTATAAGAAAAGTAATTACTCAACTGTATCCCTAATGGAGGCAAACATGTGCATTCATAGCAACTGGTTGCCCAACATTTGGTGAATAAAGAAGCAAGCATTGTGCAAGCAAGCAAGCAAAGTGCATAAGTTCTACTAATACAAGCAAGAAAGCAAGCAAAGTGCATAAGTGCTACTAATACAAGCAAGCAAGCAAAAGAAGTGCTACTGATAGAAACAAGCATAGTGCTACTGATGGAAACAAACAAGCAAGGAAGAAAATTGAAGAGGAGCAAGCAAGTAAGTACTGTTGATACCAACCCTAGTAGCTTCTTCTCCAAGTGATACTGAGACAAGCAAGTATTGTTGATGGAAACTCTAATTAACCATGTATGCTAGCAAGCAAGCAAGCCATAGTAGTCAAGCGTCATGAACATGAACCCTAACCCTATGAACCAGACTACCAGAGGGGGATAGAATGAACCACTAGGAATTAATCCCATGAACATGAACAAGAACCTCCAAGAGCTCCTAGATTGACTGAATCCTAACCCTAGATCGACCAGGTGGGGGAAGTACCCCCATTTGTTACCCATCACAAATGCAGGACCCCATGATCCAGCCCCATTGATCCAGCCCCATGACAACTACAACCCTAACCCCATGAATCTAACCCTAACACCATGAACCCTAACCCTAACCCCATTAATGTACCGAACCATCCCAATTGATCCAGCCCCATGAACGCTAGAAGAAAAAATGAGGGGGATCTATCAAACCCTAGAAGATCTACTAGAAGAACACATGAGGGGATCTATCACCGGGAGATGGGTCGAGCGGAGAGGTACCTATCGTCGTCGACTCTTGATTATGTAGATGTACCCGCTCTCGTCGTTGATGTAGTCGTAGACGTCGACGTTGATGTAGACGTAGCCATCGTCATCGATGTAGATGCAGCCGTCGACGTCGTCGATGTAGATGTAGCCGTCGACGTCGTTGATCTAGTCGTCGTCGGGGAGAGGAGAGAGGGGCGGAGGGACGACGCGGACCACGGGAGGGGCGGTGGGGCGGCGCCGGAGCAGGGGAGGGGCGGCGGAGTGGGGAGTGGAATGGATCCCGCGTGGGTAGTGGGGAGTGGAATGGAGAGGGGAGTGGGAGAGGGAGTGATGGGTCCCGCGTGGTAGAGGGAGAGGGAGTTGAGGGAAATTTTGGTGGGGTGGGAGGGAAATTTTCACTAGTTTTTTGGGGTTTGGAGGCAGACTTTTTCTTTTTCTTTTTTATAAATATTTAGAAATAATGGTCAAAATCATACCGAATAGTTCAAGAAGACATCGGTAGTCAAATTTATATATCTTTTCTAGTTGGCAGGTCACATGTGATGATGCAACATGAAGGTTTCCCATTTTTTTTTGAATTTTTCATGGTCGTTTCAAAATGCGGTCGAAACGGCGGGCATGACCGTTCCTACCTAGTGGTTGAATCTTGGAAACCTTTTGGTGTTTCTATGATTAAATAGATACTTTTGTACCTAGAAATGATTTTTGGAAAAAATAAAGAGCAAACTATAAGGCAGCCGCAGTTCAAATTTGACCCGCTTCCAACTGATTCGACATAGATTTCTCTTTTTCATGAGAGATGGATAAAAGCTTTTGACACCCAACCATTTTGTCAATTGTACATTAAATATGGCCTAGTATGTTAGTAAAATTATTTGGACCAATTTTGAAACAAATATATGGTAGGTCCTTCACAAAAAAACTCATTTCGGGCACTTGAAAAATGAAAAATGAAGTTTTCATACAAGGAAGATGAAAACTTCCTTAATCAACATTGTTTGTCATTCCAACATGCACCATTATGCAAAATATGAGACCATTTCAACAAACTATGCCATGAATATGGCCATGAGATTGATCATGTGGCTTGAAAGCCATGAATGTGTGACACATGATAGCTCATTTGTGTGAACACTTTTTAAAAATAATTGTTGTATTACAAGTTTATTATTTCACATGGTAACTTTATCACATATGATGACATAATGCAAAGGTTTCCCATTTTTTTTATTTTTTTTGAATTTTTCATGGCCGTTTCATAATGCGGTCGAAACTGCGGGCATGACCGTTCCTACCTAGTGGTTGAATATTGGAAAATTATTTTGGTGTTTCTATGATTAAATAGATACTTGTGTACCTAGAAATGATTTTTGGAAAAAATAAAGAGCAAACTATAAGGCAGCCGCAGTTCAAGTTTGACCCGCTTCTAGCTGATTCGACATAGATTTGTGTTTTAAACGAGAGATGGATAAAAGCTTTTGACACCCAACCATTTTGTAAATTGTACATTAAATATGGCCTAGTATGTTAGAAAAATGATTTGGACAATTTTTGAAACAAATATATGGTAGGTCCTTCACAAAAAAACTCATTTCGGGCACTTGAAAAATGAAAAATGAATTTTTCATACAAGGAAGATGAAAACTTCCTTAATCAACATTGTTTGTCTTTACAACATGCACCATTATGAAAAATATGAGACCATTTCAACAAACTATGCCATGAATATGGCCATGAGATTGATCATGTGGCTTGAAAGCCATGAATCTTCACACAAGATAGCTCATTTGTGTGAACACTTTTTAAAAATAATTGTCGTATTACAAGTTTATTATTTTACATGGTAACTTTATCACATATGATGACATAATGCAAAGGTTTCCCATTTTTTTTATTTTTTTTGAATTTTTCATGGTCGTTTCAAAATGCGGTCGAAACGTCGGGCATGACCGTTCCTACCTAGTGGTTGAATCTTGGAAACCTTTTGGTGTTTCTATGATTAAATAGATACTTGTGTACCTAGAAATTATTTTTGGAAAAAATAAAGAGAAAACTATAAGGCAGACGCAGTTCAAATTTGACCCGCTTCCAACTAATTCGACATAGATTTGTCTTTTTCACGAGAGATGGATAAAAGCTTTTGACACCCAACCATTTTGTCAATTGTACATTAAATATGGCCTAGTATGTTAGAAAAATGATTTGGACCAATTTTGAAACAAATATATGGTAGGTCCTTCACAAAAAAACTCATTTCGGGCACTTGAAAAATGAAAAATGAATTTCTCATACAAGGAAGATGAAAACTTCCTTAATCAACATTGTTTGTTATTCCAACATGCACCATTATGCAAAATATGAGACCATTTCAACAAACTATGCCATGAATATAGGTTAGTGGAGTCACTTAATCATACATAATATAGAGATTCTGATCATCTTGCATTACAACATTGATACAAAAGAGCAACACAGCAACACAACAACAAATCAAGAATAGCATAGTGGACTTCATCTTCATCTGATCAGCTCATCCATCCAAAATGTCCGTGATCATATTCAACTTCTCTTGGTTCTTCTCCAATGCCTTCAACTCATCAGCAATCTGGATCTTCAGCTCATCCCTGCGCTTCATCAGATTCTCAATTCCTTTCTTCAGACCATCAATGTGAAGGTTGAGCACAAAATTTCATCATTAAGTTTGTCCTTCTCCTTCAAATGACTTACCTTCTGGGTCCTAATGACCCCGCCTTGAGCTTCTACAAGGTTGAGGAGTTGATTCACATCTTCTACTAGTTTGTCATAGTTTGCATCAAGATTTCTTTTCTCCTCTGTGAGGTGGTGAATTTTTAGTGAATTCTCCAAATTATCATCCCTCCTAGCACTCTTGTTGTCTTCCAACATTTCCCACAGTTTTAACAATGCATTTTGCATTGTGGGAGGCCACTCTTGGTCTACCCAACCAACAAAACCACAGTTTTGAGGTGGCTGCAATACAAAATAACCAGTACTTCAGCAATACAAAATAACCGGAACATAACAAGCCAGAATTCCGTAATAAACATGCAACGACAGTGCTGTAATAAACAAGCAATGACAGTGCTGTAACAAGCCAGAATATTTTAGCTAAACTATAAATGACAGTGATGTAATAAACAATGACATTCTGAATATTTGAGCTAAACAAACAATGATAGTGATGTAGTAAACACTGACAGTCTGAATCTTTTGAGCCAGATAGAAAAAACAGAAGCAAATTCATGCATGTCTAACACTAAAGAAGATAGAACTAACCGACTGAGCACACACTAAAAATCTTCTCCCTGTCTCAAATCATTCGAATGCTACGCGACGCTCAGGCGGCAGCCCATGCTCCAAGCAAACATCCAGGGTAGAATTCTCGATGCCCATTAGTATTCGTCGTCGATGCTAGCAGGGATCTAAAGAAGAACCAAGAAACAGAGATAAATCCCCAATGTAAAGAAACGGAAAACCTGAACCTAACCCTAGCTCTACAAATTACCCGGTACATCATGTCGTCCGAGGAAGAGCTGATGTCCACGCTTGATAGGTCGTTGCTACTCTCATCCTCGTAAACCCTGGCGCGGTGGAGGTCGTGGCGGCCGACGAGGTTCGGCGACGAGGGGGGCAGAGCGCGAGCAGAGTAGACTGGCTCGGTCGACTAGGTTCGAGCGAGACACAAAAACCGACCAAACCGGTTCGTGCCGACCAGGTTCGAGCTGGCCATTTGTTTTATTTTGAAGTTGTCTATGCCATTTGTTTTTTTTTGTAAGATGCCCCGGACGGCACGTGGCGGACGGGACGTTGCAGGAACTTTCACATCGTATAAAGAGGGAACTGCCACTTCGTCTCCCTCGTCTCCCTCGTCGCCTCGTCTCCCTCGTCTCCCACTTCGTCGCCTCGTCTCCCACTTCGTCTCCCTCGTCGCACTGTCTCCCTCGTCGACTCGTCTCCCACACCCAATGGAGGGCGCTTGTCGCGCTGTCGCCGTTGCGGATCTGCTTGATTTGCCAAAGCAGCAGGAGGACACGACCGCAACCGCTGTCGCCGCCGCTGCGGAACTTGAGAAGGAGGTACCTGTGCCAAAGCAGGAGGACACGACCGCAACCGCCGTCGCCGCTGCGGATCTAAAGGAGGTGCCGAAGAAGGAGGACACGACCTCGAGCGGTGCTGGCGACGATGAGGTGGGGTTTTGAGATAAGGTTTTCTGGGTTTTTTATAGTTGATTCGTGCTTGAATGCTACATAGATTTATTGAGACTTGGATTTATTTTATTTCAATATTGATTTGTGCATGTGGATGTGGTAATGCTTCCCGTTCCCCTGCTTTCATAGTTATCGTTGATAAGCAGGAGATTTAGCATATATTCAGAGAGCAGAACACACTCTCTTTTGCATGTGTTGGCGAACTTTTGCATTTTGTTGGCTTGAATCAACGGAATATTATTAGTAAAGATTTCACCTAAGTCATGTGCTTGATATATACAAACACCCATTCCTAAATTTCACCTAGGTCTGTCCCCTCTCTTGCATTTTATTGGGATTATTAGTAAGGATTTAATAAGAGTTAGGTTTTGAATTGGTATCTAGATTGCTCCATGTGCTTAGATTTTATTATGTGTCGGATATGTTGATAGATTTGTTGTGCTTATCCCCTCACCGGGGCACGGCAGGGGCTGAGCAGCCCAATAGTGCAATGTTCTACAATATAAAATGCAGAACAGAGAGAATCGTCTTATGCAAACAGATAAGAAAAGATAATGAAGTGATACTTACAAATTGCTTGCAGACATCACATTTCGGATGAAAGCGCTCCTTGTAACAAGTTTTATGGTATGGATGGTTTCCTGACATCGAGAACTGCATGTTTTTGTTGGTAAAGTCAATCCAATGCAACTGCTTAATTAGTACACAAAACAACAAAGAGCTACCTCATAGTCATATTTTGGATGATTACAAGCATGGCAGCAAAAGCACTGTGGATGCCAAACAGCTCCCATGCAACTAAGAAAACGTCCATGGCCAATTTCATTGTGACATCCAGCACATGTCCTGACAAAAGAAGTGTATACATAACATATAGTTACAGAGTATAGTTTGATTTTTTGAAACAACATTTAAATCTTTGTATGAAGGATCGAAAGATTGTATAAGTGAAATGCACAAATGACATACCCAGTGCAGAGAATAGGGTGGCTGATGCAGCAGCACTATGAATGTAATTACAAGCACATTGTTGAATGCTTGACCTTTTCAATACTGTGTTACATAGTTTGTACTAATCGAATTACTTATATTGTAGGAAAAGGAATCTGCAGGCATGAAGAGGAAGCTCGCCAAGACTGGGTTCAAGAACCCGTATGACTCTGACTACGACGACGACAAACCGTATGAGGTAATCCCAACTATTTTAGTTCAGCGTAAGCACTATATGACTGCATGTTGGTCGGCTTTTTAATGAAATTGATGTAGAGAGTGTTTTAATGTTGTTTGTCTAATTAGATTACTGTACATGACTTTTTTCTTTGTTTGTTCATTAAAATTTGGTAAATGGGAATTATCTGATGTTTGTTCATTGCATAATTCTGAATCAGAAGTGCGTGTTCTGGCTCCATAATGGCTATATGAATGCATAATGTGTGCACAATTAATTTGTGTGTGCAGTATAACTCTGGAGATGAGGTGGAGGATGGAAACAAAGAGTCCTTCATTTAGAAGGAAGCCCAGAAGATCCGGGAGAAGGGGAAGGCGGCATACTTCAGGAGGGGAATGTTCAGATGCCCATACTGCACCACAAAGCCAAAGCCCAGGGATGGGATTTATGAACACCTTATGTCGCATGCACGCGGTTTATCGAGAAGTGCTGAAGACATCAAGACCAAGGCAGAGCATGCAGCCCTCCTGAAGGCTCTAGGTCCCATTTAGTCACCCTCCATGATCCTACGCGGTTTATCGATGTCGTTGTGAACTGTTGTACTTTTGTGCACTGATGTTATCGGAAGGTTGTTGTGAACTGTGTTGGAATGTTATACTTTTGATGTTATGGCAGGATGTTATGTCTGCTTCTATTTTGCTTCACTGATGTTATGGCAGGATGTTATGGTCGACTCGTTAGCAACAGGCAACATCTCAATTCAGCTCTCTGATGTAGATAGCAACAGCAACAACAACAACTGCCGATGGGTGACGTGGCCGTGGCGTCAGCACCACCGCTGGTCACAACCCTAGTGCATTAGAACTATTTAGTAACAACCATTCATATTAGTCATTATCACCTAGAAATAAGGCAGTGCTAGGTGATGTCCGCTTTATGACCTTTTCCAGTAAGCAAGTGATGACCTTTCTGATGAAAATGGTCGTTGGTTTTTGGGGCTAGGACCCCTCCAGACAGCTTACGACCAAATGATGTCAAATGGTCATAGATTTATGACCATTCCTTCCAGCGTCACTGACAAAAGGTCGGTAGTTGACATATTTCTTGTAGTGGAGTCGAGCTCGTCCAGTAGTAGATGTGTAGTGCGCTCAGTCGTCGTCCTCGTCGGAGGAGAGCTCGCCGTAGATGCGCGCCTGCGCAGTTGCTTCACGGCGCCACTCCTCCACCTTGTGGCCGAAGGCGAGGGCCAATGCGACACCCTGCTTGTAGAGCACGGTGTCGATCTCCTCCTCCCTCCGGCGGTGCTGCTGGTCCTCTTTTGCCTCTCGTGCACTCCACGCTAGCAGCATGGGCAAAAGGCTATCCGCCTCCGCCGGAGGGAGGAAATCCTCCGTCCGACGACGGCCCCGGCATATCACTCCGGCACCGCCTCGGCCTCCGGCTCCATCTTCATCGACGGGAGCTCTTCGAGCTCCCTCTTCACCGGGGGGAGGGAGGAGCATGAGCGCGAGCTCGACGCGTCGAAGGAGCTGTCGAAGAAGAGGCGGCTGCGCGCGCGGTCATACTCCTCTGTCTCGCGACGGAGGAGCGTCGGCGGAGGTGTCCGGCCCCACTGCGTGAACCGACGGGCGGCGCGATTACGGGCGGCGTCGGATCTGACGGAACGAGCCCTCTCGGGGTCGTTGTTCCTACGGCTACTAGAGTTGGCCATCAAGGGCGGTGGAATGGAGCGGCTATGCGGCGGAATCGAGGCACGCGACGGCGGATTGGAGGCGCCGGCGGTGAGGTGGGGGGACTTTTCGCGGCGGCTGAGGGAAAGGGTTTCGACCCGCATCCAGCGGTCGAACCCGTAGATATAGCGGTCGAGCGCTCGCGTTTACGGGCCACCGCAATAGTTTTACGGGTCGGGCCGCGTTTATAGTATTTGCTCTGACCGGAAAAACAACCCAAACCCGTATAGTCGCCGGAATTTTACAGTTCCGACGATTATACGAGGTCTGCTAGAGATACTCTTAGACTACCCCTAGCACTGCGTATCGCCATGTCATGCATCGTGTTGCATCTGTTTGATTGTATTTATTGTTTCTTCCCCCTCTTCTCTCCGGTAGCCTCCGAGACCGATGATGCTGCCGAGTACGACTACGCCCCTGACCCTTTGCTGCAGAGCAACAAGGCAAGCAAACCCCCTTGATCATTCCCATATTACCCATTTCTTTCTCCCTCATGCTTGCATTAGAATTTTTCTACTGTTGTAGTTAGTTCCTATATATTATGCATAGCCTAATTTTGATGAACTGCTACTTTTCAGTACAGCACTTTAAACTGCTTAGTATAGGTGAAGTAGTCATCCCCCGTGACGCTTAGTCTAGTTTCCCCGCTTTATCATCAAGTCTCAATCCCTGATCTACAAGCCAAGACCCTACACAGCACTTACACCCCCCTTAGTTGTACGATGCTGCACAACTACTATCGGGTACCGAGGGTGACACCTCGTGAAGTACGCATGATGATATCTCTGTAGTGCAGCTAGTCGATCATGGTTATTGAGGGTGATTCCTCCTTCACCACTCCCGACGATGGCTCTGTCGTGCAACCCCTCAAGTGTGAGACCCTCGAGGGTGATTCCTCTAAGTCCACCTTGACGGTTACATCATTCAGAATCCAATGAGGGTGATACCTCGGATCCCACTGATGTTACAACCACACAGTTACTTGACCATGTTACTTGGGACATTGATGAATAAATGTGAGGCGGGTGGATTCCCGTGTGGATGTGTCGATTCGTTAATTAAAATGTTAATGGATTTGCGTATTTGATCTGGGTTGGTCGGAAGGCGTCATTTCAAAGTAACCGTATACGTGGGAAGAATTATGGGTACTCGACGTCGTGGTATTAGCCGAACCTCTTCACACGTCAGCAATGGAGCGGCGAGCGCCCAAGTGGTCTGGATATCCATCGCGCTTGTAAAAATGGGGGGGGGGCTAGGACTGACCTTGGCCGCCCACGCATCATGCAAGAGTGCAAAGGCTGATGGGCCCATGACCGCTTCGCACTTAGGATTTAGACCGACGGGCTGGCCTGGCTACTGAGTCTAGGTGGGGTTGCGACATGTCGATGTTCCAAGCCCGGGCATGACCCAGAAAAGTGTGTCTGACCACAGTTTATCGATAGTGATGGGGAATATGTTGTGCACCCCTGCATGGAAGAACTTATCTATTCGAATAGCCTGGTCCACAATTACAGGACGACTTGGAGTTGTGCCCCGATCTTATACAACTACAAGTGTTACTGAACTGGAATCCTGCTCTGGGATTGCTTCCTCGCAGGGAGTCGAGGGAGAATCTCTGGGCGTGACCTCATATTAATATTGCTGCAACAATATGTCTATTATTTGTGTTACCTATTCTACTCTCGTCTATTGCTGCAAGACCCCCTGAAGATGCTAGTCTTCGATAGGACTAGGCCATCCCTCTCTTTCCCGCATTGCTGCATTCAGTTCACATATAAATTCATTCATTTGATACTGATGCATACTTAGCATAGTTCTGATGTCAGTCTTGCGAGTACTTTGGATGAGTACTTAGCATAGTTCTTTTCTCCCCCTTTGTCCCCTTGATCCGTTGCTGCGACCAAATGATGGAGCCTAGGAGTTGGAGTATCCCGCCGACGACGACTGCTACCCCGACGGTGCCTACTACTACATGGAGGACGCTGAAGACCAGGAGTAGTTAGGAGGCCTCGCCTCGTTTGATTGTTGTATCTTTTGTGCTAGACTTCTCTAAGGCACCTCATGTTTAACGTTTGATAACTCTAACTCTAGGTTCTCGTAAATACTTCCCCCCGAAGAGCCCCATAATTCCAGACGACGACTTGATTCCTCAAAAGACTCCGAAGATACTCTCTGATGTTCTCTCGGAAGCTCGTGCTCATTACTTCTGTGATTTCCCTTCGTCCATCAACCCCTATGGATGAATACATACAAATGTCGTTCATACTTTATTTTCCATTTGCAATTATTTTATGAGATGCAATGAATTATCTTATTGGGGATTCGTCCGTCTTCAGTTGTCATGGGTTTCGAAAGTTCTTCGAATTGCTATTCGATCTTTCTGAATCACGAGTAGCCTACTGCTCTTGACCTTTCTCACCTGCTTGCATTATGGTTAAATCCATATGTCTAGCCGCATTCTTTAAAATCCTTTGTGATTTTCCTGTCATCTTATTGATTCTAACTTTGTGTGAATGCACACAATCATCTGTTTATACTCATAAATTATCTTTCCGGCTGAGACGTCCTTCCAAACAAAGCTGGTTCTCGGCAAATCAACCTTGGTTGATTGTCCACCTAAATCATTTCAACTTGCTTGTATTTGATCGGAGCATTTGATTCTGATACACAACAGGGAAATGATAAATTACTTTGGTATTTAAGTATCGATATTTTTTAGATGTTCTATAATCTGATGCCTTGCACTTTACCTCCCTTTGATTGAGTACCGACACTCACATGAGGTCCTTTGTGGACCATCAATCCCATTGTTGGGTTATTTTCCGACGACATCCTTTGCTTTCAAAAAAATATTGTGATATGCTTCCCTTGACACATGGTGCCATTGGTAAATTGTGTTTTCTCCCTCTGATAAATTGTATCCTATGCTTTTGTTGGCTATGCTCTATTATCAAGCATGTGTTAATTACTGTTGAAGTTTGTGTTATATGTTCCTAAGATGCCCCTATGGGTTGAACCTATGCCTTCCTAAAACAATATGATTCGACGAGTTTTGATGAGTATTACTCTTCTGGTGTTTTGCTGAATATTCTTTCAAAGCTACAACCTAATCAAAGGCGAGGAGTAAATGGCAGGTGATGCATTGATGAAGTGGTAGTCGACGTTGAACTTTGTGTTCATGCACATGGAAACAACATTGATCATATCATTGAAACTTCTTGTATCAATAATCATTCGTTGTATGATTTGATCTTGTATCTTTGGTTTGGTACTTTGCAACCGTGGTTCCGACCATGATTGTTCTTCTTTAATCCCATACGTAGATAAGTTAAAGTACTTGTCTTCCACAGATCAATACATTAGTCTTACCTCTACTCTAATCTACCTCTGAGTACTGTCCCTGGTATCTTGAAAATATCATGGAGCTATATAACTTCTTATGAGCTCCTCATCAACTATGACATTTCGCTGATTCCAGTTTCCTCGTGTTTTGAGTCATTGGACACACAAGTACATCGATAACTGAATTGAGTATGCATTGCGATTCAACAACTTTTAGAAATCTTCCTTTTTTACGAGTTCATACTTGACGAGGTCATTCCAAGATGTTAAGCTACATCATCATCATCATGCTAAAACTTGACCATGCTCTCTATGTCCTCCATCCCTGGAGCACATTTCCGACTATGCGTTAAACTTACATCGGGCTTTCAATTTCATGTTGGTTGTCTTGAAAGAAAATCTCTATTCGTAGCTAGCGGTCTTATCTATGATTCCAATAATCTTTCGTTGCATCATTCCCTTCTTGATGTCGTAGCTGGACGATTACAACTTCATGAAACTTCTCAACAAATGTTTTGTGATCAATCATCAGCGTTCTGAACTCTTCTAGGGTATCAATCAGATTCTTGATGATAAGAACTACCATCCTTTCCCCTCAATGATTTGTGTTATCATCGACAAACCTTATTGACTTCCCTCCAACACAAACTTCATCATGTTTTGTGTTGTCCCTTAAGTTCCTTGCTATTCAGCTTATGTTATCTTCTACCTTGGAGTATTACTATGTTTTTTGTCAAGAATGTCGTGAGAATTGCACACGTCTTAAGAATTCTTGATATAGTAATACTTCTCGCCATCACCATTCATTTCTTGGTCCCGTGTTGTTTGAAACCGGAATACTAACAAGTGAACTTTGATGTGTGATCCCAAATACTTCTCGCAACCCTATTGCCTTGAGGATAACAACTAATTGTTTCACTCTTGGTGTGTTGGTTGTTGACTCATTAGTTTTAGCATTGGTCGTGCTACTCAATCTGTATTTCCGAGTGCACCCTTCGACCAATGTTTAATTGTTGTTGTTCCCTTGAGCATACGACATTATACCATTTGACTTGACAAATGCGATCTCGTTGATTTTGTAATTTTTGGGAATTCATCCCCAACGAAATCTTCAGGGATTTTTGCTGATCCCATCGACCACACCCTCAACTTCTCCATGGTTTGTAATTAAGCTTTTGAAAGCACTATCTTTGTGCCTAGCTCATGAAGAATAAAATTGATAAGAAGAAGTGTTTTCCCAAGGTTCACGTGCATCCTTGACGCCGTGAATATGTGAAAGTCTTGTTTTGCTTCCTCTAGGATCCCAAGTCATTCACGCATGTGCGAAGTGTTATATGTTTTGAAGATTTGTTATCTTCACTCCACACAATTTCTCTTAGCACCCCAAGTCACTGACGGATTTGATCAAGGAAATTAAGTTCCTTCATAAGTCTAATCCATGCTTTACACAAGGGCCTTGATATCCTCGATGATGGTCCTCAAATTAGAACTCGGTTGCATTGTGTTGTAAGAATTCCACGTGGACACGAATGTCTTGACATTGTGTTCATGTGTCTTACAATCCAACTCCTGATCCAATACTTGCTTCCGTAGTTCATATCCTCAGAGTCTTGCATCATCATCTTTTCTTCTCAGGCATCTTGAGCCCGAGGTACCCTCACACCAATCAGATTTGAATCTCGATCAGATATGATGGTTGGAACTTTTCCCAATAATCAGAACTTTGGTCTTTATGTAAACCGGTAGGATGTTGTCTTTTCCAGCACACCTGGCCGAATTACCTACTATTACAATTTCTTCCATATGAAAGGTTAGCCATTCTACCACGAGGAAATTGTAAGACTTGTATTATAAGTTGTTCCGCATGTATCCTTTGTATACCCAAATTCCGACCTTTATCTCTTGACCATGTCGATGCTACCTCAGAGCACGGATGTGGTACTTCGAATTTCAACAGGAATATTGGAAGCGCAATGGTAAATTGTTCTTGGTCAATCATCCAAACCGTATGGTATGGGTGAACACCATGGTTCTCCTTGCCCTTTTATAAAGGTGGTTAGGTGCTTGATGACCTATCATTTATACCATACTTTATTTTTCCTCGGGAATGGTATACTGTAATACTCGTGTGTGTAAACACATTTTCCTTTTCATTGGTTTGTTTGACCTTTCTTGTTACATAACCTATCTCAGCAATGGTAATCCCCTGCTTAGATGAAAACCTCTTTGTACAACTCTGTCAGTAAGACCATGTTACTATTGTGGATAACATTTCGGTAGCCGTCGGTTGGACGAGAACTTTGCCTATTGGTCCGCCTCGTTTCAACGAGCAGGAAAATGATTCTATTCGTTCCCTGCCCTTGGTATCGACGTTGTTTCCAACATAACTGACAGACTATCCTCTCACATATCTTCCTAGCAATACCGTACAAGATGTCACCACTCTGCCTACTCTTGGCACGCATGGTGGACCCATAACCCAAAGTTCCACAGGATCAAAACCTGACTCTCTTGTACATCTATGACTTCAGGGTACCCTTTACACTTGGCTTCGTGTGAAATCCCTGAGCCACCGTCCAATGGGACGATCTATTCAGTATCAAAAGCAATATTTATATTCGTTGCTCTAAACCTCCTCTCATATCTGTGTAGGCATTAAACGATTGCCTAATCGTTTGAAACCTCTGTACCATCATGTTGTATTTCTAATGAATTATGTGGGTTACAACTTGAGGAATAATTCATGTGCTGTTCTGTGAGTTCACCGTCAAACACCCAACTTTGTGTAGCTACGTTCTTCCAAACTTTGCCATATTATCGCACTTGTAGGGCGATGAAGACCACGAAGGGAGGATGACGACTCCATCAGATTGACATGAATCAAAGTATTGAATACATCAACGAGTAGGACTAACTCTTCAAAGAAAGCAACCAAGACAATAAGACTCGTTAGAATTTCCTAAAACAAACATTCCCCCCTTACCTCTACCACTTAATTCTCGGGACGAGAATTTCTTTTAGTGATGAAGAGTTGTGACATCCCCGGATCATGCTACAGTAATCCTTGTAATCCAGCTATAATAAGTCGAGTATTAGGCTAATCCAGTTTGCTAATCCAATTATGATCACTATTGGTATCAGACTCCAATTCAAAATTCTATGCAATTCAAAATCATTTGAAAAGTGGAATTAAAAGTCTTGCAAACCTATGAATAAAAATCATGACTAGTTTTCAATTATTTCTTTGGTATTTCTAAAATCACAAACCACATTGGTTGCAAGTGTTTTGGTACCTATAAAACAATTTAAAACAGACCAAGCCATTTTTTTTAAATGCACTTTTGATTCCTTGAATTTACAAGTAAATTCAAAGGGTCCCCAAATTTTTTGTGTGTTCTGCCAAATAATGCATATGACGGCAGGGGCCAACTTCATAATTCTATAAAAATGCCTTGGTGTTGTTTTTAATTTAAAACAGAAGATTTTATATATAAAACAGTAGGTTTTACTCCATTTAGAAAAGGAAAAGGCCCTCCCTCCCTTACCTCGGCTTAGCCCGACAAGCCAACCCACCTCCACTCCCTTCTTCAACCTCTGTGCACGGGGGCCTCCACGGACAGAGGGCGCACGTCCATGGTGCCGATGGCCACCCGGCAGCCATCCGGCGACTCCGGCGAGTATAAGGTCGCCCTCCAACACCCCCCCCCCCCCCCCCCCCCCCGCGTGATCCCTAGTCCCAGTTTCTTCCTCCCCCCTCGCTCGACCTCCTCTTCATCCTACACGCCCGAAGCTGCAGTCACCATGGCCGTCGTCGTCCTGGCCAACCGCCTCCCCGTGCCATGAGACCTCGTCCATCTTCTCCGCCATCTAAAACTGCCTCGACTACGACCACCATCGCGAGCGGACGAGCGCTGCATCGCCGGGATCGACGTCGTCTTGCTCGCCCGTGACGTCGTCTTGATCGACGTCGTCTTGCTCGCCCGTGACGGCGACGTCGCCCGATATAACTCACCGGAGCCGTCCCCATTCCCCTCATCTCCTCCTCCGTTCATTACTCCGTTGTGCCGCCCGATGCTGCACAAGAATGGCCGGTGCCCAAGTCCCGCGCGTCCTGCCTTGCCTCTGGCCGCGCTCGTTGTGTGCGTGATGCGCCCCCGGGCACGCATGCCATCGCGTGGCCACGCCCACTCGCACCCGTAGCCGCTGTCGCACGCGCACCTGCATTTCCCCTGTGCTTCGCCGCGCCCGCCCGCATGCACTGCAGCCACACGCTCTCCTGCGCATTGCCGCGTTGCCCAGCTGCTGCTCCGTGCTTGTGCTGCTGCTTTGCATGCTGCGGCCGCTAGCTACTGCTGACCCGCTACGACCCGGCACATGTACCGGCGTTCGCCTCCGCTCGCGCCGCCCGCGCTTCCCGCCCCGCTGCCACTACCGAGCTGCTGATGCTGTTTTAGCTTCTGACACTGCTAGCTGCTGCTCCAGCCGTGCCTGCCTGCGCCTCCGGTTCCTCCTGCCGTTCGCAGCCAAATGTTGTTGCAGCCGCTTAGCTAGTCGCTACTGCTACTGGTTGTGCTTGCTGCTACCGATGACATGGACGAGTGAGCGTGGTGTGTGGTGTGTGGGTGGCCGGCCCAAAACTTAGTTTAGGCCATGTTTGGAACGCCGTTTCCATTAACAATACACTTGTAAATAATACAGATCATCCCCGTCGTTTTGTTTTTATACAAAAATCAATACTAGCTTTGTAAAGTACACCTGTAAATTAAATACAGATGTATTTAGATACATCCAATCCAAACACGTCCTAGGGGTAATTTTTATTAGCTAGATTATGGATCAGTAGTTAATTAGGCTACTTAGTAGTTAGGATAGTTGCTACCCTGTGACGTGTGGCCCCCATCTAATTAGCCTAATTTAAGAAATGTGTTAGACTAACAGTCAATGACATCTGGGCCCATTTGAATAGTAACCATTATGGACAAGTCAATTATTGACTGGGTCAACCCAACTAACAGCCCTTTTGATGTGTACATTCCCTACATGCACTTAGCATTCATCCAATTAATTTCAAATTAATAATACTCCTGAATTTCATGAATATTTATAATGATTTGGAAATTAATAGTTAATAAATGGTAACTACGATGAAAATAGTTTATATATGAAAGTTGCTCAGAAAAATCTCACGAATCCGATTACGCTATTCGTTCATCTGTCACATGCCTTTAGCACGATGAACATGTGACTTTTCCCCTCCGGATCATTTGTCCGATAAATCCAAAGACCCGGGAAATAACGTCAGATATTCTCCCTTCTCGTCTGATACGTGTAATGCTGCGTTAGGCTACCCCTAGCACTGCGTATCGCCATGTCATGCATCGTGTTGCATCTGCTTGATTGTATTTATTGTTTCTTCCCCCTCTTCTCTCCGGTAGCCACCGAGACCGACGCTGCTGCCGAGTATGACTACGCCCCTGATGACCAACCCTTTGCCGCAGAGCAACACGGCAACCAAACCCCCTTGATCATTCCCATATTGCCAATTTCTTTCTCCCTCATGCTTGCATTAGCATTTTGCTACTGTTGTAGTTAGTTCCTATATCTGATGCATAGCCTAATTTTGATGAACTACTACTTTCCAGTACCGCACTTTAAAATTCTTGATATAGGTGGAGCAGTCATCCCCCTGACCCTTAGTCCAGTTGCCCCGCTATCATCAAGTCTCGATCCCTGATCGACGAGCCAAGACCTTACATAAAACTTACACCCCCCTAGTTGTACGATGCTGCAGAGATACTATCGGGTACCTAGGGTGACACGTCGCGAAGTACTCATGATGATATCTCTGTAGTGCAGCTAGTCGGTCGTGGTTATCGAGGGTGATTCCTCCTTCACCACTCTCGAAGATGGCTCTGTCGTCCAACCCCTCAAGTGTGAGACCCTCGAGGGTGATTCCTCTAAGTCCACCTTGACGGTTACATCACTCGGAATCCAACGAGGGTGATACCTCGGATCCCCCTGATATTACAACCCCACAATTACTTGACCATGTTACTGGGTACATTGATGAATAAATGTTAGGCAGGTGGATTCGCGCGTGGATGTGTCGATTAGTTAATTAAAATGTTAACGGATTTGGGTATTTGATCTGGGTTGATCGGAAGGCCTCATTTCGCGGTAACTGTCTACGTGGGAAGAATTATGGGTACTCGACGTCGTGGTATCAGCCGAACCTCTTCAGACGTCACCAATGGAGCGGCGCGCACCCGAGTGGTCCGGATATGCATCGTGCTTGTAATAAGGGGTGTTAGGACTGACCTCGGCTGCCCACGCATCATGCAGGAGTGCAGAGGGTGATGGGCCCATGAGCCCTGCGCGCTTAGGATTTAGACCGGCGGGCTGGCCTCTTTGTTGAGTCTAGGTGGGGCTACGACGTGTCGATTTTCCGAGGCCGGGCATGACCCAGAAAAGTGTGTCCGACCAGAGTTTATCGAGCGTGACAGGGAATATGTTGTGCACCCCTGCAGGGAAGAACTTATCTATTCGAATAGTCGTGTCCATGGTTACAGGACGACTTGGAGTTGTGCCCCGATCTTATACAACTACAACTGTTACTTATCTGGAATGTTGCTCTGGGATTGCTTCCTCGTAGGGAGTCGAGGGAGAATCTCTGGGTGTGACCTCATATTAATATTGCTGCAACAATATGGCTACTATTTGTGTTACCTGTTCTACTCTCGTCTATTGTTGCAAGACCCCCTGAAGATGCTAGTCTTCGATAGGACTAGGCCTTCCCTCTCTTTCTTGCATTGTTGCAGTCAGTCCACATATAAATCCATTCCTTTGATATTGATGCATACTTAGCATAGTTTTGATGTCAGTCTTGCGAGTACCTTGGATGAGTACTCACCATTGCTTTGCTCCCCCTTTGTCCCCTTGATCCTTTGCTGCGACCAGATGATGGAGCCCAGGAGTTGGAGTATCCTGCCGACGACGACTGCTACCCCGACGGTGCCTACTACTACGTGGGGGCAGCTGAAGACTAGGAGTAGTTAGGACGTTCCCAGGTAGAAGGCCTCACCTCGTTCGATTGTTGTATCTTTTGTGCTAGCCTTCTCTAAGGCACCTCAAGTTTAATGTCTATACTCAGATATTTGTTGCTTTCCCTGAGTCGCGTGTTTATTGAGCTTCTGTATTCTAGCCCTCGAGTCTCATGGTTTGTAATATGAAGCTTGTATGTTTTTTGTGTGTCTAGAGTTGTATTGTGATATCTTCCCGTGAGTCATTCAGCTTGGTCGTACGCATTTGCGTATATGATTAGCGTACGATCAAATCGAGGGCGTCACAGCTATGGTGGACCGGACCGATTGATGGGCCACGTAAGTCAGATGAGTGTTTCCTCTTTCTTTATTTGTTTTGTTTTCTATTTTCTATGATATATTTGAAATTTGGTTTTACAATCAAATCATTTTTATAGCTTATGAAAATTATCATGTGGCTTGATAATATATATTCATAGCCACTCACCAATTTTCAGAATTATTGGAGTTATAATTCTGTTGTAGCAGAATTAAATCCAACTCAAATAATTATTGTTTCAAATGAAAGCCCGAAATTAAAAGCTTGTGTGATTCCAAAAATATTGATTTGAATTTTACCTCATGCCAATTTTTCCTTAGAATACGAGGGACATTTTCTTGGACTTCTTTGAAGCAATTTTGATCTAACTTATTTGATAAAATTATTTTTGAGACATGATCACTCCTCAATGCAAATTCAAAATAAAAATAAAAATGCATGCATGAAATGTAATGACAAACAAGTCTAAATCTAGGGTTGTGACATCGTTGACCATCAACGCCGCCTCAATCCTAAATTGAAGGAGGTGGTAATAACTGAAATACTAAAACTTCTTGAGGCAGGTATAATTTATCCTATTGCTAATAGTAGATGGGTAAGTCCTGTTCATTGTGTTCCTAAGAAAGGTGGTTGTCACGCCCAAGATGCGACCGTGTCCTCAATTTGGCACGAGGGCCTCGTCAGGGATAGAAGCGCATCTCGTCGTGTCGCAAGAATGGATATCGTTACAAGTACATGTACTGAAAAGAAGAGATATATAAAGAGTTGGCTTACACTCGCCACAAGCTACATCAGAGTCACAACAGTACATTACATAAACATCAAGAGTGACAGCAGGGTCCGGCTACGGACGAAAAAAAATGAGAAAAGAAAGAACGACGTCCATCCTTGCTATCCCAGGCTGCCGACCTAGAACCCATCCTAGATCGAAGAAGAAGAAGAAGAAGCACCTCCAAGTGAACAATCAACGCGCTCGCGTCAAGTAACCTTTACCTGTACCTGCAACTGGTGTTGTAGTAATCTGTGAGCCACAGGGGACTCAACAATCTCATTTCCAAAGGTATCAAGACTAGCAAAGCTTAATGGGTGAGGCATGGTTAAGTGGTGAGGTTGCAGCAGCGGCTAAGCATATATTTATGGTGGCTAACTTACGAGTAAGAGAAATAAGAGGGGGAAGATCTACGCATAACGGACGTGAACTACTGATGATCAAATGAATGATCCTGAACACCTACCTACGTCAGACGTAACCCCACCGTGTCCTCGATCGGAGAAGGAACTCACGAAAGAGACAATCACGGTTACGCACACAGTTGGCAAGTTTTATTTAAGTTAAATTTAAGTTATCTAGAACCAGTGTTAAACAAAGTTTCCAAGTTGCCACATAACCGCGGGCACGGCTTTCCGAAAAGATTTAACCCTGCAGGGATGCTCCAACTAGTCCATCACAAATTACCATAAGCCGCATAGAAATCCTCAATCACGAAACTCGCGATATCGTCGGATTCCCTAGTGGAAAACCTCAACTCTGAGATTACCCAAAGCATCACCGGAATCCGGATGCACAAGATATCTCGTCAAAGGTAAAACTAATCCAGCAAGGCCGCCCGACGTGTCGACGTACCCGATAAGAGCCGCGTATCTCGTTCTCAGGACACGACGGATGGAACTAGCTACGAGTGCCAAACCTCGAGTTTCCTCGCGGTGGGCCCGCAGGCAGACCGTTTGAGACCAACACCATCAACACTGGCCCCCCCTGTTTATGTAAAATTACTCCTGGGTAGCGCTAACTCCCTATGCATTTCATTTTATCAAAATTATTATGTTGGGAAAATGTAAAACCAATGTTGGGCCTTGCCAGACCAGCTTTAATCTAAAACGAATTATCAAGGGGGTCCCCATAACAACCCCGATCGTGTTAGGAGCGCTCGGTTATGGAACATAACACCGGTATCCGAAACTAAGGGGGCAAAGTTGGACCAAAACACCAGGCTAGAAAGGCCGAGCCTTCCACCCTTTACCAAGTATATAGGTGCATTAAATTAAATAGCATTTAATATGGTGATATAGCAAGGAACCAATGCTTTCACATGGAAGCAACTTCACCTACAACTAGCAACACTAACAACATGGATAAGCAAGCGGTAACATAGCCTATCAGTGGTTTGCTAGGTTGAACAGGTTGAAGGTTTCATGGCATTGTTGAGAGGCTGATATTTAACAGGTGGTAGGCAACGAGACATAAACGATAGAAGCGATAAACTAGCATGGAAATGATAGTAATGGTATCTAGGGAAATGATCATCTTGCCTGAGATCCCGCTTGGAAGAAGAATGCCTCCGTGAAGCAGACGAACCGATGTAGTCGAACGGGTCCTCACAATCCGGCACGTTGCGGAACTCTATCGAGACGAAGCAAACCGGAAACACAAATCAACACACGAAATTCACCACACGATGCACTACACATATGATGCATGAGCTACTGAATACATGCAAGTCACGGCATGACAATTCACACAATCAAACACTACACATTAAGTGAAGTTCAATATGCAAAGAGTTGCATATTGACGAAACTCCACGTTTATTTATTTAGTTCTATCCCGATTAGATACACGGCAATATTAAATGTGGTTAAACATGACAAGATGTGAAGCGCAATTAAACTACCTATCTATGCATTTTAAATGAGGTCGGAAATGTCATATAGCACCTCCGAAACAACCTCACATGTTAATTTACAATTCTGTCCAGATCTGAATTAACACCTTTAATTAGTTGTTAAACAGCATAACAAATAGGTTCACGTTATTATACGCGTCAAGGCAAGCAATCTATACATAAAGAACATCTCCAACGGAGCTACGGATCAAAAGATACGAGCAAATCGAGAAATCACTACAATCTGCCAACAACGGCCACATAGCACTTTCTACGCCCACAACTACGAGCTACACTACTCTGATAAACTCAAGCAAGGCATGGCACGAAATAGGGCAAGAAGCACTACTACAAACAACTAACAACAACTAACATGGCAGCAAGGAACACTAGGGAAAGAAGTCACAAAAAGGCTTCGCACACACTATTTCAGACTTAGTGAAAATAACACCTCATGAAAGTGCAGTTTTTAGTCTGAAGGCATATTGACAGCAGCAAAACCTATAGCTATAGGACTCGCATGAAAATTCATAGCATGCTAGAGAAACACAAGGGCTACAACTAACTCCATTGGACCAACCTCAAAAGAGCTACAGATCACAAGATGCAAGCAAGACAAGACAGCAACAAAATATAACAGATTCCGGACTTAGAAATATTTCAGCTCCTCTAAAACAGCACTCTTTCAGGCAACTTGAGAGCAAGCAAACAACACCTAAACATGCATTTCTATTGCAACCCAAAATACCAAGGGCTAAACAAAACATCCAAGATCAACTCCCTAATTCACAACTAATTCAAACGAGACACGGAATAAATCCTACGAATTAAACAAAAGGGCAACTTAGCAGAATATCTCGTGAACTAACTTGCTCTAATGCTAAAACTAATTGCACAGAAAAATCCATGGGATTTTTCTACCCCGGAAACATATAAAATATGTGGGGTTTGCAACACAAAATAATGCCGCACATAAATGCGAGAAAAATAACCTACATACGGGAAAAAAACTACCGGCAATATCTACACGTAAAAATACCAGTGACCGTTCTAAAATACATGCAAAAATGATTCCTAAAACATGGACATTTAATCTACGGTATACGGGCAGACCGGACTTGCATGGAAATTAAATACCGGGCGAAACAATATAGGACAGCACGTTAAACTAGGCGCTTGGCACGTTAAACTACCTCAAACAATCATGCAAGTTTTGAAATCGTGTTCTACGCGAAAGTCTACACCAAATCCATATACAATATGCCTGGATCCGACTAACGGTTAAAAAGTTACGCAAGTTATAAAATCGGCTATTTTTCTGGAATTTAATAATTCCGAAAATCCCTAAAAAGAAAAAATAACTACCGGGCCTAAGTGTGGGCGTAAAATAACTATCACGTATCTATGCGTAAATAGAGAGGCTCGGGGGACTGATCACCTTGGTGGGCCTAGCCCATGTCGCGGGGGAGGAGGCCGAGGCTTGGAGAGGGGGATGGGCCTTGGGGCAGAGGCGGTTGCTGCTGGGCCAGCATGGCCCACCTAGAGCCAGCCACGGGAGGCCCAGGAGCGGGCAGAGGCACTCTGGCGAGGCCTGGCGGTCAACGCCAACCGGTTCCTCGTCTTCCTTCGATCCGAGATCGAGCCAAGGCGACGCAGGGACTAGGGCCACCGGCGGGAGGCTGCACGGGGTGGTGAATGGCGACGGGACGAGGCGGAGCCGGCCGGATCCGGGCCGGCGCGACTTCCCAAGGCGGAGGAGGCAGGCGGCCGGCGACTCGTGTGGCACTCCGGCAGCGAGCACGGACACCAGCAGGAGGCGGCGCTTCGGGAGGACGGCGGGGGATGCGGGAGACGACGAAAGGCGACGAGGAGCTACGGGCTCAGGTCACCGGAGGCGGTCCCGTCCCCGGGGAGGACCGGATCTGGAGCGGCTCGCACCGGAGACCGGCGGCGGAGGGCGGCGTAGGAGCGACTCGGGACGAGATGGGCTCGCCAGATGGGCTCGACGGGCCAGTCGCGGGCTCGGCGGCGCTGAGGAGGCTGAGGGGAGGAGAGAGAAGAGAGAGGATTAGGGTTAGGGGGAGGCACGCATTTCGAGGGAGAGAGAGAGGGGGCTGTCTTAAAATGCACACGAGGAGTATTTATAGACAAACGCGGGGGGGGGGGGCTCGGTTAACCGGAATCGCGTTCCGGATCCAACCGCGGGGTCGGATTCGGACGATTCCGAATGCGGGTATGGGCATGCGGCCGTGTAGAGGGGATATCCGGAGACGAGAGGGAGAACGGGCGGCGCGACACGAATTTTTAAAACACCGACAGACGTCCGACGGTAGACCGAATACGGTGCCGCTACGGTCGACCGTTTGGGTACCAGACGAACTCCGATCGCGACGAAATTCGACAGGTGGCCTAGCTATAACTAATCACGACCGCGTGCCAAGTTTCACCCCGATGAGAGAAAGTTTTACGCACACTTTTAAAACAGGGTTTCGACGGTGCCGCGGGCGCGTGCGAGTGTGGTCGGGCTCGGAACGAACAACGACGTTAACCGGCAACTAACAACGGATGCAAGTTTTGAAAACTGGCGGCAACGGAGATGCCGATGCAATGCAGATGATGCGAATGATGCGATGCAATAAAATAGTCACACAACGAAAACGGAAAGGAAAGGGGAATCTTCTGGAACGTCGGCATCGGGCTGTCACAACTCTCCTACACTACAAGAGGATCTCGTACCGAGATCCAAGAATGAAAGGGGGAGAGGATGAGAAAGCAAGAGGCAAAACTTAGTCGCTTCTTTGACAAACGAGTGAAAACAACGATCCTTAAAGGTTGCAAAGAGATGAGGAATGATAAGAAAAAGAATCAAGAATTCACGGAAAATTTCGGCAGCACTTCGGTAGGAAAATGGGACAAAAAATTTGACAAGGTGGAAAAATTAGACAATATACATAACAAACAACTAAATAGAGCAAGGGAACACCATGATCTTGGTAGAACAACAAGATTGACCCAAAAGAGCAACATCACAAAGCCTCCGGTACAAGAGAATATGAACTAGCTCATACGAAAGAAGAGAATGAAGAAAAGAATGACAACTATCATCACAAAAGAATTGAAGAGCCTCCGGACAGAGAATTAACTTAGTAGCTGGAAAACCAACAACGAAGAACAAGACAGAAGTGGGCTTACGAGGATCATCTCAACCAATATGAGGTGACAACCAACCACTAAAAGAAACAAGGAATGATTGGGAGAAGCAAGATATGAACAAATCTTACACCAAGAGTACACATTGAGAACTTGGATTAATGACAAGCACCATGATAGCAACAATCCATAGGAAAAGCTTTAGGTGAAATCCAAACCAAGATAGCTCAATGAAGAAATCATGGGTAGAAATATCTCATGATCATATAATTGGTGGGTTTAATTATCTCATTCTTGAAAGGAAAAACTCTTCGAGGCTCCTACACTAACAAGAATGCTATAATACCACCTCAAAGGATAAAGGAAGAACAACTGCACATAGAAATGCAAGAGAAAAGATACTTGAGGTGCTCCAACAATAATCTTGAAGAACACTTGAGAATGGATTGAAACCTTGATGAACCACCATGAAGGACCCCGTATGAATGATGCAACGACATGAAGGTAGAAAAGAATAAGATTATGGCCTTGCCAAGATTTAGATGAAGCCTCACGGAGAGAAACTTGATAGAACTTGGACCTCCGGAAAAGAAAGATAAGAACCTGAGAAAAGAATCAAAATCATGAGCCACTCCGGAAGAAGAATTGAAATCTCTTGGAAGAAGGAAGAACAAGAATCAGAATTATGTTATGCTGATCCTTCATCAAGTTAAACTGATGACAAGCAACGGATTTAGCATATCACTTATTCTACTAGAAATAAATCATGGAGAAACAGAGAGAAAAGCACCACTTGAAGCATAATTGAAGGAAGCACCGGTAAGAAATCACAATTGAATGGGAATACCCAGGAAGCATGGAGAGAAATGAGAATGAAGAGATCATAAGCCACCTGAGAGAGAAATTTAAACAAGACACCAGAATAATTGAGAGACGAACGAAGAGACAACAATTGAGAAGAATTGAGGATGAACGCTGAAAGCTGAGAACGAAGAATCTTCTGAAATGGTGGCCTTCGGAGGAACGAGAAATGAACACAACATTGACATGCACCGGTTCGTGAGAAAGGGATACTCATGATTGACAACAAATGAGAGGATAACACGAAGTTGGGATGACGAATACCAAAGAGAATAGACCAAGATTTGAGAGAACACTCCTTCCAATTTGCAAGCTGAGAATGATGACAAGGAACAACACCAAGAATAGTTGAGACACTCCGGGATAAGAACAAGGAAAAATTTAGCCAATGACGACAAATAAATGAGAAGCAATCTTGAAGAAGGAATATGACTGATGAAATTCATACTTACGTCATAGTTGAAAAGAATTAATGATCTCCGGCAAAGATTAAAAGAGCCAGATAAGATCCTGCGAAAACTTGTGGGTTATGGGCCCACTCAAAGAAATCACTGTTGAAAAGGTTGCTTAGAAGAGAGATATTGCACCGGTATGAATAGAACTAGATGAGGTTGAGCACCTCGAAATAATTAAAAGAATTGAAAACACGAAACTCAGAGATGTCTTCACCACTCCGGACAGAAAAGAGAGAAATGATAACAACATAGGGTGATAACAATGTCCAACATAGGAAAGAATTAACAAAGATGAAAAGGATATGATGAACACGGATAGCTGAATTAAATTCACCGGTAAGGATGACAAGAATGAACAAATATGACACGAATCTCCGCAGAATCTTCACAACGAATCACCGGCTAAAAAAAGGAAGAAGAGATAGCGGAAGCATCACTGAATAAGAAGGCACTTGGATGAAATCCAAACAGTGAAGAAAAGGGCGGGAGGGCGGGGAAAAACAAAGACACTTGGTCTAGATGAGATGAACTCCGTAAAGAATTGAGAGAATGACCTGCAAAAAATTGGAGAGGGTTGAATTCAGTTGCAGAGAGCACACCGGTTGAATGGAATTGATACGATGACTCCGGTTGAAAGGAATTGATAAGACAATTGATAGAGCAAAAGAATTAATACTCTCATAAAAATATGAGAACACCTCTTAGGAAAGATCTGAAATCACCACTTGACATCGAAGCAACTTGAATTACCATATTCAACAAAACAAAGGGTGAGGCTTATGAAACAAGCCAGAACGAACTCATGAGAAATATTTCGTCCGATATTTTCGTGGACAGGATCGCACGGGCTCGATTTACAGTAGCCATCAAGTGCAAGGCAGTGCACCCGACATACGAAGTATCCCCAAGTCGTAGCAAGCTACAAGGACTCTTTAAGACACAACGTGTACCGCTATAAGTCGACCGTGAACAAACGAATCCACTAGATGTCGAACCCCAACCTAACATCATGCATTTGTTGGAAGATTGTCCTATAAGCAACTACTTGAATTCCCACCTATGAATTCCCGAAATATATGGTCATGCAATCTGGTACACGGATACAAGGAGTAATATCACACAACTCCTATACTAACCGTCACTTGTATCACATCCGTCAACACACGACCAGAATCTCGGACCTTCATCTACAACAGACCCTCGTGATCACAACGATACAAAGTATGGCAGTACTCCCGAACAATCTGCACCAGTACTGGGGACATCGGGGTTATCTCGCCACTACTCGTATTGAAGCAATTACGAACATCCTTCGTCCCGAGATACTAAGAAATCTGAATGATAACGATGTGCTCAAGAATCCCTGGAGCTCAACTCCCCGGAAGAAAATCAAGTCAGACAGGAGGCACAAAGACAGAACTCCGTCACATCAGCATCATATAGATTCCAAGAATATCCGCGTGATCCTAAATTTTTTTGAGTGGGAAGAGGAGTAGAATAAATTATTACGTCAAGATTCCTCACCAGAGCATAGAAGAGGAGAAAAAAAATCCTACTCTCCGATATATAACTAAGACTCAAATAGTTTTTTCACTAGACCCGACTCGGCCAAGTTCGATTAATCAAGGGGCTCCTAGGTCGGTCCTTGATCTGATACCAACTTGTCACGCCCAAGATGCGACCCTATCCTCAATTTGGCACTAGGGCCTCGTCAGGGATAGAAGCGCATCTCGTCGTGTCGCAAGAATGGATATCGTTACAAGTACATGTACTGAAAAGAAGAGATATATAAAGAGTTGGCTTACACTCGCCACAAGCTACATCAGAGTCACAACAGTACATTACATAAACATCAAGAGTGAGAGTAGGGTCCGACTACGGACGAAAAAAATGAGAAAAGAAAGAACGACGTCCATCCTTGCTATCCCAGGCTGCCGGCCTGGAACCCATCCTAGATCGATGAAGAAGAAGAAGAAGCAACTCCAAATGAACAATCAACGCGCTCGCGTCAAGTAACCTTTACCTGTACCTGCAACTGGTGTTGTAGTAATCTGTGAGCCACAGGGGACTCAACAATCTCATTTCCAAAGGTATCAAGACTAGCAAAGCTTAATAGGTGAGGCATGGTTAAGTGGTGAGGTTGCAGCAGCGGCTAAGCATATATTTATGGTGGCTAACTTACGAGTACGAGAAATAAGAGGGGGAATATCTACGCATAACGGACCTGAACTACTGATGATCAAATGAATGGTCCTGAACACCTACCTATGTAAGACATAACCCCACCGTGTCCTCGATCGGAGAAGGAACTCACGAAAGAGACAATCACGGTTACGCACACAGTTGGCAAGATTTAATTAAGTTAACTTCAAGTTATCTAGAACCAGTGTTAAACAAAGTTTCCACGTTGCCACTTAACCGCGGGCACGGCTTTTCGAAAAGATCTAACCCTGCAGGGATGCTCCCACTAGTCCATCACAAATTACCACAAGCCGCATAGAAATCCTCAATCACGAAGCTCGCGATCTCGTCGGATTCCCTAGTGGAAAACCTCAACTCTGAGATTACCCAAAGCATCACCGGAATCCCGATGCACAAGATATCTCGTCAAAGGTAAAACTAATCCAGCAAGGCCGCCCGACGTGTCGACGTACCCGATAAGAGCCATGTATCTCGTTCTCAGGACACGACGGATGGAACTAGCTACGAGTGCCAAACCTTGAGTTTCCTCGCGGTGGCCCCGCAGGCAGACCGTTTGGGACCAACACCATCAGCACTGCCCCCCTGTTTATGTAAAATTACTCCCCGGGTAGCGCTAACTCCTTATGCATTTCAATTTATCAAAATTATTATGTTGGGCAAATGTAAAACCAATGTTGGGCCTTGCCAGACCAGCTTTAATCTAAAACGAATTATCAAGGGGGTCCCCATAACAACCCCGATCGTGTTAGGAGCGCTCGATTATGGAACATAACACCGGTAGCCGAAACTAAGGGGGCCAAGGTGGAACAAAACACCAGGCTAGAAAGGCCGAGCCTTCCACCCTTTACCAAGTATATAGGTGCATTAAATTAAATAGCATTTAATATGGTGATATATCAAGGAACCCATGCTTTCACATGGAAGCAACTGCACCTGCAACTAGCAACGCTGACAACATGGATAAGCAAGCGGTAACATAGCCAATCATTGGTTTGCTAGGTTGAACAGGTTGAAGGTTTCATGGCATTGTTGAGAGGGTGATATTTAACAGGTGGTAGGCAACGAGACATAAACGATAGAAGCGATAAACTAGCATGGCAATGATAGTAATGGTATCTAGGGAAATGATCATCTTGCCTGAGATCCCGCTTGGAAGAAGAATGCCTCCGTGAGGCAGACGAACCGACGTAGTCGAACGGGTCCTCACAATCCGGCACGTTGCGGAACTCTATCGAGACGAAGCAAACCGGAAACACAAATCAACACACGAAATTCACCACACGATGCACTACACATATGATGCATGAGCTATTGAATACATGCAAGTCACGGCATGACAATTAACACAATCAAACACTACACATTAAGTGAAGTTCAATATGCAAAGAGTTGCATATTGACGAAACTCCACGTTTATTTATTTAGTTCTATCCCGATTAGATACACGGCAATATTAAATGTGGTTAAACATGACAAGAGGTGAAGCGCAATTAAACTACCTATCTAGGCATTTTAAATGAGGTCGGAAATGTCATATAGCACCTCCGAAACAACCTCACATGTTAATTTACAATTCTGTCCAGATCTGAATTAACACCTTTAATTAGTTGTTAAACAGCAAAACAAATAGGTTCACGTGATTCTACGCGTCAAGGCAATCAATCTACACATAAAGAACATCTCCAACGGATCTACGGATCAAAAGATACGAGCAAATCGAGAATGCACTACAATCTGCCAACAACAGCCACATAGCACTTTCTACGCCACACAACTACGAGCTACACTACTCTGATAAACTCAAGCAAGGCATGGCACGAAAGAGGGCAAGAAGCACTACTACAAACAACTAACAACAACTAGCATGGCAGCAAGGAACACTAGGGAAAGAAGTCACAAAAAGGCTTCGCACACACTATTTCAGACATAGTGAAAATAACATCTCATGAAAGTGCAGTTTTCAGTCTGAAGGCATATTGACAGCAGCAAAACCTATAGCTACAGGACTCCAAATGGCATGTTAATTCATAGCATGCTAGAGAAACACAAGGGCTACAACTAACTCCATTGGACCAACCTCAAAAGAGCTACAGATTACAAGATGCAAGCAAGACAAGACATCAACAAAATATAACAGATTCCAGACTTAGAAATATTTCAGCTCCTCTAAAACAGCACTATTTCTAGCAACTTGAGAGCAAGCAAACAACACCTAAACATGCATTTCTATTGCAACCAAAAATATCAGGGGCTAAACAAAACATCCAAGATCAACTCCCTAGTTGATAACTAATTCAAACGAGACACGGAATAAATTGTACGAATTAAACAAAAGGGCAACTTAGCAAAATATCTCGCGAACTAACTTGTTCTAATGCTAAAAACTAATTGCACAGAAAAATCTATGGGATTTTTCTACCCCGAAAACATATAAAATATGTGGGGTTTGCAACACGAAATAATGCCGCACATAAATGCGAGAAAAATAACCTACATACGGGAAAAAAACTACCGGCAATCTCTACACGTAAAAATACCAGTGACCGGTCTAAAATACATGCAAAAATGATTCCTAAAACATGGACATTTAATCTACGGTATACGGGCAGACCGGACTTGCACGAAAATTAAATACGGGGCGAAACAATATAGGACAGCATGTTAAACTAGGCGTTTGGCATGTTAAACTACCTCAAACAATTATGCAAGTTGTGAAATCGTGTTCTACGCGAAATTCTACAACAAATCCATATACAATTTGCCTCGATCCGACTAACGGTTAAAAAGTTACGCAAGTTATAAAATCGGCTATTTTCTGGAATTTAATAATTCCGAAAATCCCTAAAAAGAAAAAATAACTACCGGGCCTAACTGTGGGCGTAAAATAACTATCACGTATCTATGCGTAAATAGAGAGGCTGGGGGACTGATCACCTTGGTGGGCCTGGACCATGTCGCGGGGGAGGAGGCCGAGGCTTGGAGAGGGGGATGGGCCTCGGGGCAGAGGCGGTTGATGCTGGGCCGGCGTGGCCCACCTAGCGCCAGCCACGGGAGGCCCAGGAGCTGGCGGAGGCACTCTGGCGAGGCCTGGCGGTCAACGCCAACCGGTTCCTCGTCTTCCTTCGATCCGAGATCGAGCCAAGGCGATGCAGGGACTAGGGCCACCGGCGGGAGGCTGCACGGGGTGGTGAATGGCGACGGGAGGAGGCGGAGCCAGCCGGATCCGGGCCGGGGCGACTTCCCAAGGCGGAGGAGGCAGGCGGCCGGCGACTCGTGTGGCACTCCGGCAGCGAGCACGGACACTAGCAGGAGGCGGCGCTTCGGGAGGACGGCGGGGGATGCGGGAGACGACGAACGACGACGAGGAGCTACGGGCTCGGGTCACCGGAGGCGGTCCCGTCCCCGGGGAGGATCGGATCTGGAGCGGGTCGCACCGAAGACCGGCGGCGGAGGGCAGCGCAGGAGCCACTCGGGAGGAGATGGGCTCGACGGGCCGGTCGCGGGCTCGGCGGGCCCGGCGGCGCTGAGGAGGCTGAGGGGAGGAGAGAGAAGAGAGAGAGGATTAGGGTTAGGGGGAGGCACGCATTTCGAGGGAGAGAGAGGGGGCTGTCTTAAAATGCACACGGGGACTATTTATAGACAAACGAGGGGGGGGGGGGGGCTCGTTTAACCGGAATCGCGTTCCGGATCCAACCGCGGGGTCGGATTCGGACGATTCCGAACGCGGGTATGGGCATGCGGCCGTGTAGAGGGGATATCCGGAGACGAGAGGGAGAACGGGCGGCACGGCACGAATTTTTAAAACACCGACAGACGTCCGACTGTAGACCGAATACGGTGCCGCTACGGTCGACCGTTCGGGTACCAGACGAACTCCGATCGCGACGAAATTCGACAGGCGGCCTAGCTATAACTAATCACGACCGCGTGCCAAGTTTCACCTCGATCAGAGAAAGTTTTACGCACACTTTTAAAACAGGGTTTCGACGGTGCCGCAGGCGCGTGCGAGTGCGGTCGGGCTCGGAACTAACAACGACGTTAACCGGCAACTAACAACGGATGCAAGTTTTGAAAACTGGCGGCAACGCATATGCCGATGCAATGCAGATGATGCGAATGATGCGATGAAATAAAATAGTCAGACGACGAAAACGTAAAGGAAAGGGGAATCTTCTGGAACGTCGGCATCGGGCTGTCAGAGTGGTATAACTATTGTTCCCAACAATAAAACTGAACTCATTCCACAAAAGGTGGTAACTGGTTATCTAATGGTGATTGATTTTAGGAAATTGAATAAAGATACTAGGAAAGATCACTACCCTTTGACTTTTATTGATCAAATGTTAGAAAGGTTATCTAAGCACACACACTTTTGCTTTCTTGATGGTTACTCCGGAATTTCTTAAATACCTGTGTCAAAAGAAGACCAAGAGAAAACTGCCTTTACATGCCCTTTTGGAACTTATGCTTATAGGTGTATGCCTTTTGGTCTATGTAATGCACCTACTACCTTCGAAAGATGTATGACTACTATATTTTCTAACTTTTGTGAAAAATATTATTGAGGTCTTCATGGATGTTTTTTCCGTTTATGGGACTTCCTTTGATGATTTCTTGAACAAACTTGATCGAGTTTAGAGAATTGCCACTTTATGGTGAATGAAGGTATAGTGCTTGGGCATAGAATCTCCGAACGAGGTATTGTGGTGGATAAATCCAAAGTTGATGCAATAGAGAAAATGCCTTGCTCAAAAGACATCAAATGTATAAGAAGTTTCCTTGATCATGCTGATTTATGTAGGAGTTTCATTTTCGAAGATTTCTAGGCCATTAACTAATATTCTACAAAAATATGTTCCTTTTATTTTTATGATGGTTGCGTAGAAGCCTTGGAAATACTTAAGAAAGCCTTAATTTCTGCACCTATTGTTGAGCCACCTGATTGAAAGCTATCCTTTGAAACTATGTGTGATGCAAGTGATTATGCGGTTGGAGTTGTTCTAGGGAAAAGAGTATGCACGGAATTGAATCTTATTCATTATGCTAGTAAGACCCTAGACACCACTCAAAGGAATTATGCTACTACTGAAAATGAATTTCTAGCAGTTGTGTTTGCATATGATAAGTTTATACCTTACATTGTTGATTCTAAAGTAACTATTCATACTAACCATGCTGCTATTAAGTACCTTATGAACAAGAAATATGCTAAACCTGTAGAAATTACTCAAGAGTTTGACTTGCATATCATTGATAGAAAAGGAACTAATAACCCTGTAGCAGATAACTTGTCTAGGATGAAAAATGTTCTTGATCACTCACTACCGATTGATGATAATTTCCCTCATGAGCAACTAGATGTTATAAACACTTCATATAGTACTCCTTGGTATGCGGATTATGCTAATTACATTGTTGATAATTATATTCTGCCTAGTTTCACCTATCAACAAAATAAATAAAAAATCTTCTATGATTTACGACACTACTTTTGGGATGACCCACATATTTATAAAGGGGTAGATGGTGTTATTACACGTTGTATACCTGAGCATGAGTAGGAACATATCGTAAGGAAATTCCATTCTGAAGCCTATGGAGGACATCATGCTGGTGACAGAACGGCACACAAGATATTACAATCCAATTTTTATTGGCCTACTGTTTTTAAATATGCCGGTAAGTTTTTCCTTTCTTCTGATGAATGCCAAAGTGTTGGTAACATTGATAAACATCAGGAAATGCCTATAAATTATTCACTAGCTATTGAACCATTTGATGTTTGGTGTTTTGACTTATGGGACCTTTTCCTTCCACGAATGAATATACTCACATTCTAGTTGATGTTGATAATATTACTAAATGGGTAGAAGCTATTCCAACTAGTAATGCTGATTATAACACACTAGTGCCGAAAAGCCTAGCAATGGCGTGGGAAAAACAGCCTTGCTGACATAGACACCCAACACCGGCAATATGACGCCACAGTTTAGAAATAACGATGTCGTGTAGATCACACACCATCAATATTTTATATACTAATGGTATGACACTATTCGCTCACGCCACCACTTTGTAAAATAGCAATAACGTGGCATATTTTATCACGCTACCACTATACCCATACTACTAGTGAGGTGCACACGCACTTACACGCCATAACTAAAAGTTTTAGAAGGCAAAAGAATGGTTTGAAATGATTATAAATTTCACTGTATATACACCACCGAGATCTACTAATCCAAAAACGCTAACTACATATTACATAGTACTCCTTCCGCTTCCTAAATACTTTCTTCGTCCCAAAATTTTGTCTTTAAGTTTGTCTAGAAATGAATGTATCTAAATACTAAAATGTGACTAGATACATTCATATCTATATAAATCTAAGACAAGAATTTTGGGACGGAGGAAGTACAAGTCTTTTTAGATGTTTCACTAAAGGACTATATACAGATGTATATGAACATACTTTACAATATATATTTCCTCATTTTATTTCGTATATAGTCTCTTAGGCTTTGTTTGGGTACTCACTGTCCGAAGGAAATTGGAGGGGATTTGGGGGAATTTAACTTGTATGGGATTCAGTCTCGTCAAACCCTCTCCAAATACATGTCAACCGAACGCAACCTTAATGATTTTTTTTAAAAAAACTTATATTTAGGAACTAGGAGAGTATGACTTAAATGCATCAGCCACACAACTGCTTCTCGATGGCCTGTGGAGCTTCAATGGCATCAATCGATATATGTCAAGGAGCAGCTGCTCCAGCGGATGTAGCCAACAAACAGCTTGTTGACACACTGCACGAACAGTCCTTATACTACGCCACGACTACATGCAGCAAAAACACTCCGCAGCGAGCCGCGGCACGAAGAAGGCATAGCCGCCACTGCAAGCCCTCAGATGCTACCAACCGTGGTGACCGGTCACCTCACTCAACATGATGCCCTACTCCTCCAGCCAGCAGCGAGCCCTCGCCAGCGCTGCGTGTGGTGGTCGTCCGCTGCAGCGAGCCCTTGCCAGCCCCGCGTGTGGTGCTCGACCGCCGCAGAGAGCCTCCGCCGATGCAGACCATGGTAGACGACCGCCGCCCGATCTCATCTAGCTGGATCTTCCTGCTTCTGTTGCCGCTGGTCGAGAGCCGTGACGGGAGGGAAGGGGATGGGGAGAGGTCGAAAGCGGTGCCCGGAGCGAGGAGTAGGTCGATCATACCTGACCAAATCGTGCCACGCACGGCACGGCACGCCTGGGCCTAATCGGGCCTGATTATTAGCCGGGTCGTGCCGTGCCGGCCCGCGTGCCAGCCTCCCAGACCCAAGCATGACACGTGGCCTAATCGGGCCGGCCCGCGACAGGTTTGCTGTTTTTTTCCTCTGACCCTCTCCCGCACAAATCCCGCCTAGATCCCGCTAGCTCGCCGCGTTCCCGCCCTTTCCCCGTTTCCCAATTCCCGCCCGCAGCGGCGCAGGCCCCGCTCCCACCCACGTGCCGTGCCGGCGCCCCTTTCCCGCTCTTTCCCCATTTCCAATTTCCCGATTCCGCAGCCCCGAGCCCCCGCTCCCACCCACGTGCCCTGCCGACGCCTTTTCCCGCCCGACGCTCGCACGGCCGCTCCCCCCGCTCCTTCGCTGCCTAATCGTGCCGGGCCGTGCCGGCACGCGGGCTCGGGGTGGCAGCCCGGGCACGGCCCACGGCGTGCTCGTGCATGGCCCGAGCACGATTAGCCCATGTCGGGCCCGGCCCTTGTCGTGCCTGGCCTGTGGGCAGTCGGGCCGGCCGGCGTGGCACGACCCGTTTGGCCAGGTATGAGGTGGATCGTGGGGCGAGAGATGAGCGACGAGGTCATCGAGATCATGGGGATCATACCTGGCCAAACGGGCCGGCCCGGCACGGCACGGCCTGGCCCGTCAGAATCGTGTGTGGCACGGCACGGCACGCCGGTGCCCGATGAGTAAACAGGTCGTGCCGTGTCGGCCCGCGTGCCCGGGGTCCAAGCCCAAGCACGGCATAGGGGCTATACGGGCCAGCCCGTCGGCACGTCAGGGCCGCTGGCATGCGAGGATTTTAATTTTTTAGGTCGTTATTTGGGCCGATTTCGGACTGTTCGGCTATTATTTGGGCCGGTTTTGACATTTTGGACTGTTTTTTGGGTTAATATTAAGCTATTAGGCTTTATTTTTGTCTCATATATATAAATAAAAACAAAAAATAAAAACGTTAAACAGGCCGTGCTGTGCCGGCCCGCATGCCCAGCCTCCAGGCCCAGGCACGGCCCGAGGCGTGCCGCGTGCCTGGCAAGGCCCGTTAAGTCGTGTCGGGCCCGACCCGTGTCGTGCCTGGCCTGCACGCTGTCGGGCCGGCCCGACTAGCACGACCCGTTTGGCTAGATGTGATGGGGATGAGGATGGACTGTCACACTCGGGATCATGGGTAAACCTGGCCAAACGGGCCGGCCCGGCACGGCGCGGCCCGTCAGAATCGTGCGTGGCACAGCACGGCACGCCGGGGCCCGATTAGTAAATGTGTCGTGCTGTACCGGCCCGCGTGCCCGGGGTCCAAGCCCAAGCACGTCACGGGGGCTATACGGGCCGGCCCGTCGGCACACCAGGCCCGCTGGCCTGCTAAGATTTTAATATTTTAGGCCGTTATTTGGGCCGGTTTTGATATTTTGGGCCTTTTTTGGTTAATATTAACGTGTTGGGCTTTATTTTTATCTCATATATGTATACAAATAAAAACGTTAAACGGGTCGTGCCGTGCCGGCCCGGGTGCCCAACCTCCAGGCCCAGGCACAGCCCGAGGCGTGTGCTACTGCAACAAAAGACCTTCCAATGGCGCCAGAAATAGGTGTGTCGATGGCACCAGGAATCCTTCTGCTACGGCTACGCCTTAAGGGACTTCCTAGGCAAATATGCAAAGGATTTCCGCCGTGGCCTTGGAGCCTTGCGTTGGTGTTCCCTCGAAGCGGAAAGGGTGATCTAGCGGAGCGATGGTAAGTATTTCTCGCAGTTTGAGAACCAAGGTATCGATCCAGTGAAGGAGTATCACAAGAGCCTGCACAAACACAAAGAACCTGCTCCCAACGCTGTGAAGGGGTTGTCAATCCCTTATAGATTGTTTGCCAAGGGAGAACTGAAAGCAACAAAGTAACAAAGCAAAGTAAAAGCGGAGGTGCAAACGATAGATGTGAATAGACCCGGGGGCGGTAGTGTTTACTAGTGGCTTCTCTTATGAAAGCAAGTAGACGGTGGGTGAACAAATTACTGTCGAGCAATTGATAGAACCGCGAAAAGTCGTGACGTCATCTATGGCAATGATTATATCTATAGGCATCACGTCCAAAACAAGTAGACCGATACTTTCTGCATCTACTACTATTACTCCACACGTCGACCGCTATCCATCATGCATCTAGTGTATTATGTCCAAAAGAACAGAGTAACGCCTTAAGCAAGATGACATGATGTAGATGGAGAATCTCATATCAACGATAGAGCCCACCTTATTACCCTTGATGGCAACCACTCAATGTGTGCCTTGCTGCCCCTACTGTCACTGGGAAAGGTCACCCCATGGTAAGAACCCAAAACCAAGCACTTCTCCCATTGCAAGAATCATAGATGTAGTTGGCCAAACAAAATCCAAGATTCGGCGAGACTTACAAGGATATCAAATCATGCATATAAGAAATTAGCAAAGACTCAAATATATATCATAGATAATCTGATCACAAATCCACAATTCATCGGATCTCGACAAACACACCGCCAAAGAAGATTACATCGGATAGATCTCCATGAAGATCATGGAGAACTTTGTATTGAAGATTCAAGAGAGAGAACAAGCCATCTAGCTACTAACTACGGACCCGTAGGTCTGAAGTGAACTACTCATGAGTCATTGGAGAGGCGATGATGATGATGAAGAAGCCCTCCAACTCCAAAGTCCCCTCCGACAGGGCGCCGGGAAGGGTCTCCAGATGAGATCTCACGGAAACGGAATCTTGCGGTGGCGAAAAAGTATTTTTGAGGCTCCCCTGATTTTTTGTTGTATTTTAGGGAATATATAGGCCAAAGATCTAGGTCAGGGGGGCGCCATGGAGGCCACAAGCCCTGCCACCGTCGCCTCCCCTTGGTAGCGGAGTGGGGGCTTGTGGGCTCCCTGCAGCCCCCCATGGCTTGGCCCACAGGCCCCCTTATCTTCTTCCGTTCGGGAAAAATCATTTCGGGGTATTTATTCCGATTGGACTCCGTTCCAAAATCAGATCTGAAAATAGCCAAAAACACAGAAAAATAGGAGCTGGCACTTGGCACTGAATTAATAAATTAGTCCCAAAAAAGATATAAAAGGTACATAAAACATCCAAAGATGACTAGATAACAACATGAAACCATCAAAAATTATAGATACTTTTGAGACGTATCAGCGTGCCGCATGCCTGGCACGACCCGTTTAATTCATGCCGGGCCCGGCCCGTGTCATGCTTGGCGTGCAGGCTGTGCGGCCAGCCCGACCCGTTTGGCCAGATTTGATCATGGGGATTGGGATAAGGACAGAGGAACATGTAGATCAAAATTTACCGTCGGGCAGATTGCTGGATCCCATATAGTAGTGGCATAAGTTTTATTTCCTTTGTAAACTAATATAAGAGGGTTAAGATCATTATTTTAATGATCTAAACGCTCTTATATTAGTTTACGGAGGAAGTAGATTGCACGATAGATATAGTGGTGACGTACGAAAGACGCCAATGCCACCGTTATTTAAAAAAAATAGTGATGGTGTGGGTTAAAAGTGGCACGCCGTCAATTAAAATTGTGGCTAGCCCATTTTCCACTAGTGATAGTTTTATTAAAATGCTTAAAGACATTATCTTTCTGAGGTTTGGTGTCCCTAGATACTTAGTGACTGATGGTGGTTCTCATTTATTCATGATGCTTTTCGTAAAATGCTAGCTAAATATGATGTTAAACATAGGAATGTATCACCCTATCATCCTTAGCATAGTGGACAAGTTGAACTAAGCAATCGTGGAATAAAATTAATCTTGCAAAAGACTGTCAATATGCTAAGAAAGAATTGGCCTAAGAAACTTGATGATGCTTTGTGAGCTTATAGGACTTCTTATAAGAATCCCATGGGGATGTCTCCATATAAAATGGTCTATGAAAAAGCTGGTCATTTACCTCTGGAGCTAGAATATAAAGCATATTGGGCAATTAAAGAACTTAATTATAATTTCAAACTTGGCGGTGAAAAAAGGTTGTTTGATATTAGCTCATTAGATGAATGGAGGACGCAAGCTTACGAAAATGCTAAGTTATTTAAAGAGAAAGTTAAAAGATGGCATGGCAGGAGAATTCAAAAATGAGAATTTAATGTAGGAGAACTAGTACTTTTGTACAATCCTTGTTTTATGTTTTTTGCAAGCAAACTCCCGTGCAAATGGGAAGGACCCTAAGTTGTCGAGGAGGTTTATCGCTCTGGTGCCATAAAAATAAATAACTTGGAAGGTAAAAACCCGTGGGTGGTTAATGGTCAAAGAATCAAACAATACTTCAGGTGCACCCGTTAATGAGGAGACCAATATTATCCAAGTCATTGTTGGGGAACGTTGCATGGGAAACAAAAAAAATTCCTACGCGCACGAAGACCTATCAAGGTGATGTCCATCTACGAGAGGGGATTTCCGATCTACGTACCCTTGTAGATCGCACAGCAGAAGCGTTAGTGAACGCGGTTGATTTAGTGGAACGTCCTCACGTCCCTCGATCCGCCCCGCGAACCGTCCCGCGATCCATCCCACGATCTAGTGCCGAACGGACGGCACCTCCGCGTTCAGCACACGTACAGCTCGACGATGATCTCGGCCTTCTTGATCGAGCAAGAGAGACGGAGAGGTAGATGAGTTCTCCGGCAACGTGACGGTGCTCCGGAGGTTGGTGGTGATCTGATCTCGGCAGGGCTCCGCCCGAGCTCCGCAGAAACGTGGTCTAGAGGAAAAACCGTGGAGGTATGTGGTCGGGCTGCCGTGGCAAAAGTTGTCTGAAATCAGACCTAATACCTCTGTATATATAGGTGGGAGGGGAGGGGCCTTTCCTTGAGGCTCAAGGAGCCCCAAGGGGGTCGGCCGAGCCAAGGGGGGAAGTCCTCCCCTTCCAAACCGAATCCAACTTGGATTGGAAGGTGGAGTCCTTCTCTCCTTTCCCACCTCCCCTTTTTTTTTCTTTCTCTTTGATTTTTATCCTTTGGCGCATAGGGCCTTCTTGGGCTATCCCACCAGACCACCAAGGGCTGGTGCGCCACCCCCAAGGCCTATGGACTTCCCCGGGGTGGGTTTCCCCCCCCCGGTGAACACCCGGAACCCATTCGTCATTCCCGGCACATTCCCAGTAACTCCGAAAACCTTCCGGCAATCAAATGAGGTCATCCTATATATCAATCTTCGTTTCCGGACCATTCCGGAAAACCTCGTGACGTCCGTGATCTCATCCGGGACTCCGAACAACATTCAATAACCAACCATATAACTCAAATACGCATAAAACAACGTCGAACCTTAAGTGTCCAGACCCTGCGGGTTCGAGAACTATGTAGACATGACCCGAGTGACTCCTCGGTCAATATCCAATAGCGGGACCTGGATGCCCATATTGGATCCCACATATTCTACGAAGATCTTATCGTTTGAACCTCAGTGCCAAGGATTCATATAATCCCGTATGTCATTCCCTTTGTCCTTCGGTATGTTACTTGCCCGAGATTTGATCGTCAGTATCCGCATACCTATTTCAATCTCGTTTACCGGCAAGTCTCTATACTCGTTCCGTAATACAAGATCCCGCAACTTACACTAAGTCACATTGCTTGCAAGGTTTGTGTGTGATGTTGTATTACCGAGTGGGCCCCGAGATACCTCTCCGTCACACGGAGTGACAAATCCCAGTCTTGATCCATACTAACTCAACGAACACCTTCGGAGATACCTGTAGAGCATCTTTATAGTCACCCAGTTACGTTGCGACGTTTGATACACACAAAGCACTCCTCCGGTGTCAGTCAGTTATAGGATCTCATGGTCATAGGAACAAATACTTGACATGTAGAAAACAGTAGCAACAAAATGACACGATCAACATGCTACGTCTATTAGTTTGGGTCTAGTCCATCACGTGATTCTCCTAATGACGTGATCTAGTTATCAAACAACAACACCTTGTATATAATCAGAAGACCCTGACTATCTTTGATCAACTGGCTAGCCAACTAGAGGCTTGCTAGGGACATTGTTTTGTCTATGTATCCACACATGTATATAAGTCTTCATTCAATACAATTGTAGCATGGATAATAAACGATTATCTTGATACAGGAATTATAATAATAACTATATTTATTATTGCCTCTAGGGCATAATTCCAACAGTCTCCCACTTGCACTAGAGTCAATAATCTAGCCCTCACATCATCATTCGAATTACATTGTAATAAATCTAACACCCATACAGTTCTGGTGTTGATCATGCTTTGCCCGTGGAAGAGGTTTAGTCAGCGGGTCTGCTACATTCAGATCCGTGTGCACTTTGCATATATTTACGTCCTCCCCTTCGACGTAGTCACGGATGAGGTTGAAGCATCTCTTGATGTGTCTGGACTTCTTGTGAAACCGTGGTTCCTTTGCTAAGGCAATGGCACCCGTGTTGTCACACAACAAGGTTATTGGATTCAGTGCGCTTGGCACCACTCCAAGATCCGTCATGAACTGCTTCATCCAGACACCCTCCTTAGCCGCCTCCGAGGCAGCCATGTACTCCTCTTCACATGTAGAATCTGCTACGGCGCTTTTCTTGGAACTGCACCAGCTTACCGCACCCCCATTAAGAATAAATACGTATCCGGTCTGCGACATAGAGTCGTCCGGATCTGTGTCAAGCTTGCATCGACGTAACCCTTTACGGCGAGCTCTTCGTCACCTCCATACACGAGAAACATCTCCTTAGTCCTTTTCAGGTACTTCAGGATATTCTTGACCGCCGTCCAGTGATCCACTCCTGGATTACTCTAGAACCTGACTGCCATACTTATGGCCAGGCTAACGTCCGGTCTAGTGCACAACATTGCATACATGATAGATCCTATGGCTGAAGCATAGGGGACGGTGCTCATATGCTCTCTATCTTTATCAGTTGCTGGGCACCGAGTCTTACTCAATCTCGTACCTTGTAAACCGGCAAGAACCCTTTCTTGGACTGTTCCATTTTGAACCTCTTCAAAACTTTATCAAGGTATGTACTTTGTGAAAGTCCTATCTCGCGTTTCGATCTATCCCTGTAGATCTTAATGCCTAGAATGTAAGCAGCTTCTCCTAGGTCCTTCATAGAGAAACTTTTATTCAAGTAATCCTTTATGCTCTCCAAAAACTCTACGTTGTTTCCAATCAGCAATATGTCATCCACATATAATATTAGAAACGCCACGGAGCTCCCACTCACTTTCTTGTAAATACAAGATTCTCCAACCACTTGTATAAACGCAAATGCTTTGATCACCTCATCAAAGCGTTTGTTCCAACTCCGAGATGCTTGCACCAGTCCATAAATGGATCGCTGGAGCATGCACACCTTGTTAGCATTCTTAGGATCGACAAAACCTTCGGGTTGCATCATATACAACTCTTCCTTAAGGAAACCGTTCAGGAACGCCGTTTTGACATCCATCTGCCAGATTTCAAAATCGTAAAATGCAGCTATTGCTAACATAATTCTGACGGACTTACGCATCGCTACGGGTGAGAATGTCTCATCGTAGTCAACTCCTTGAACTTGTGAAAAACCCTTTGCCACAAGTCGAGCTTTATAAACGGTCACATTGCCGTCAGCGTTCGTCTTCTTCTTAAAGATCCATTTGTTCTTAATAGCCTTGCGGCCCTCATCTAGTACTTCCAAAGACCACACATTGTTTTCATACATAGATCCTATCTCGGACTTCATGGACTCCAGCCATTTGTTGGAATCTGGGCCCACCATTGCTTCTTCATAATTTGCAGGTTCATTGTTGTCTAGCAACATGATTGACAAAACGGGATTACCGTACCACTCTGGAGCAGCACGTGGTCTCGTCGACCTGCGTGGTTCGACAGGAACTTGAACCGGAGTTTCATGATCATCATCATTAACTTCCTCCTCAACCGGCGTCGCAACGACAGAGGTTTCCCCTTGCCCTGCGCCACCATCTAGAGGGATGAGAGGTTCGACAACCTTATTAAGTTCTATCTTCCTCCCACTCAATTCTCTCGAGAGAAACTCCTTCTCTAGAAAAGCTCCGTTTTTAGCAACAAACACTTTGCCCTCGGATTTGAGATAGAAGGTGTACCCAACTGTCTCTTTTGGGTAACCTATGAAGATGCACTTTTCCGCTTTGGGTTCCAGTTTTTCAAGCTGAAGCTTTTTGACATAAGCATCACATCCCCAAACTTTAAGAAACGACGACTTTGGCCTTTTGCCATACCACAGTTTATATGGTGTCCTCTCAACGGATTTTGATGGTGCCCTATTTTATGTGAATGCAGCCGTGTCTAATGCATAACCCCAAAACGATAACGAAAAATCGGTAAGAGACATCATAGATCGCACCATCTCTAATAAAGTACGATTACGACGTTCGGACACACCATTACGCTGTGGTGTTCCAGGCGGTGTCAACTGCGAAACAATTCCACATTGTCTTAAGTGAGCACCAAACTCGAAACTCAGATATTCACCCCCATGATTAGACTGGAGGAACTTGATCTTCTTGTTACGATGATTTTCAACTTCACTCTGAAATTGCTTGAACTTTTCAAATGTTTCAGACTTGTGCTTCATTAAGTAGACATAACCATATCTACTCAAATCGTCAGTGAAGGTGTGAAAATAACGATATCCCCCGCGTGCCTCTACGCTCATCGGACTGCACACATATTTCCAACAAGTCACTGGCACGCTCCATTGTTCCGGAGAACGGAGTTTTAGTCATCTTACCCATGAGGCATGGTTCGCACGTGTCAACTGAATCAAAGTCAAGTGACTCCAAAAGTCCATCGGCATGGAGTTTCTTCATGCGCTTTACACCAATATGACCTAAGCGGCAGTGCCACAAAAATATGGCGCTATCATTGTTAACTCTAACTCTTTTGGTCTCAGTGTTATGTATATGTGTATCACTATCAAGATTCAATATGAACAATCCTCTCACATTGGGTGCATGACCATAAAAGATGTTACTCATAGAAATAGAACAACCATTATTCCCTGACTTAAAAGAGTAACCGTCTCGCAATAAACAAGATCCAGATATAATGTTCATGCTCAACGCAGGCACTAAATAACAATTATTCAAGTTCATAACTAATCCTGATGGTAACTGAAGTGAAACTGTGCCGACGGCGATTGCATCAACCTTGGAACCATTTCCTACGCGCATCGTCACTTCATCTTTCGCCAGCCTTCGCCTATTCCGGAGTTCCTGTTTCGAGTTGCAAATATGAGCAACAGAACCGGTATCGAATACCCAGGCACTACTACCAGAGCCGGTTAAGTACACATCAATAACATGTATATCAAATATACTTGATTTTTCTTTGGCCGCCTTCTTATCAGCCAGATACTTGGGGAAGTTACGCTTCCAGTGACCCATACCCTTGCAATAGTAGCACTCTGTTTCAGGCTTAGGTCCAGCTTTGGGTTTCTTCGTCGAATTGGCAATAGGCTTGCCGCTCTTCTTTGAATTACCCTTCTTGCCTTTGCCGTTTCTCTTGAAACTAGTGGTCTTATTCACCATTAACACTTGATGCTCTTTACGGAGTTCAGACTCTGTGACTTTCAGCATCGCAAACAACTCGCCGGGTGACTTGTTCATCCCTTGCATGTTGTAGTTCAACACAAAGCCCTTATAGCTTGGCGGCATTGATTGAAGGATTCTGTCAGTGATAGCCTCTTGCGGGAGTTCAATCCCCAGCTCAGCTAGACGGTTTGAGTACCCAGACATTTTGAGCACATGTTCACTGACAGACGAATTCTCCTCCATCTTGCAAGCATAGAATTTATCGGAGGTCTCATACCTCTCGATCCGGGCGTTCTTCTAAAAGATGAACTTCATCTCCTGGAACATCTCATATGCTCCATGACGCTCAAAGCGACGTTGAAGTCCCGGTTCTAAGCCATACAATACTGCACACTGAACTACTGAGTAGTCCTCCTTATGTGTTAACCAAGCGTTCTTAACATCCTGGTCAGTCGTAGCGGGTGCTTCATCTCCTAGCGCAGCATTAAGGACATAATCCTTTTTTCCAGCTTGTAGGATTAACTTAAGATTACGAGCCCAGTCTACAAAGTTGCTTCCATCATCTTTCAACTTAGCTTTCTCTAGGAACGTATTAAAATTCAGGGTGACTGTCGCGTGAGCCATGATCTACAACACAAATATATTCAAAGTGGACTTAGACTATGTTCAAGATAATTAGAGTTTAACTTAATCAAATTACTTGCTAAACACCCACTCAAAAAGTACATCTCTCTAGTCATTTGAGTGGTTCATTTCCCACTTACACTAGCTCAAGTCCGATCATCACCTGAGTTGAGTATAGTTTTAGTGGTAAGCATCCCTATGCTAATCATATCACCTATATGATTCATGATCGACCTTTCGGTCTCATGTGTTCCGAGGCCATGTCTGCACATGCTAGGTTCGTCAAGCTTAACCTGAGTGTTCTGCGTGTGCAACTGTTTTGCACCCATTGTATGTGAACGTTGAGTCTATCACACCCGATCATCACGTGGTGTCTTGAAACGACGAACCGTAGCAACGGTGCACAGTCGGGGAGAACACAATTTCGTCTTGAAATTTTAGTGAGAGATCACCTCATAATGCTACCGTCGTTCTAAGCAAAATAAGGTGCAGAAAAGGATTAACATCACATGCAATTCATAAGTGACATGGTATGGCCATCATCACGTGCTCCTTGATCTCTATCACCAAAGCACCGGCACGATCTTCTTGTCACCGGAGCCACGCCATGATCACCATCAACGTGTCGCCATCGGGGTTGTCGTGCTACTCATGCTATTACTACTAAAGCTACATCCTAGCAAAATAGTAAACGCATCTGCAAGCACAAACATTAGTTTAAAGACAACCCTATGGCTCTTGCCGGTTGCCGTACCATCGACGTGCAAGTTGATATTATCTATGACAACATGATCATCTCATACATCCAATATATCACATCACATCGTTGGCCATATCACATCACAAGCATACCCTGCAAAAACAAGTTAGACGTCCTCCAATTTTGTTGTTGCATGTTTTACGTGGTGACCATGGGTATCTAGTAGGATCGCATCTTACTTACGCAAACACCACAACGAAGATATATGAATTGCTATTTAACCTTATACAAGGACCTCCTCGGTCAAATCCGATTCAACTAAAGTTGGAGAAACCGACACTTGCGAGTCATCATTGAGCAACGGGGTTACTCGTAGCGATGAAACCAGTCTCTCGTAAGCGTACGAGTAATGTCGGTCCAAGCCGCTTCAATCCAACAATACCGCGGAATCAAGAAAAGACTAAGGAGGGCAGCAAAACGCACATCACCGCCCACAAAAACTTTTGTGTTCTACTCGAGAAGACATGTACGCATGAACCTAGCTCATGATGCCACTGTTGGTGAACGTTGCATGGGAAACAAAAACATTTCCTACGCGCACGAAGACCTATCATGGTGATGTCCATCTACGAGAGGGGATTTCCAATGTACGTACCCTTGTAGATCGCACAGCAGAAGCGTTAGTGAACGCGGTTGATGTAGTGGAACGTCCTCACGTCCCTCGATCCGCCCCGCGAACCGTCCCGCGATCCATCCCATGATCTAGTGCCGAACGGACGGCACCTCCGCGTTCAGCACACGTACAGCTCGACGATGATCTCGGCCTTCTTGATCCAGCAAGAGAGACGGAGAGGTAGATGAGTTCTCCGGCAGAGTGACGGCGCTCCGGAGGTTGGTGGTGATCTGATCTCGGCAGGGCTCCGCTCGAGCTCCGCAGAAACGCGATCTAGAGGAAAAACCATGGAGGTATGTGGTCGGGCTGCCGTGGCAAAAGTTGTCTCAAATCAGTCGTAATACCTCCGTATATATAGGTGGGAGGGGAGGGGCCTTGCCTTGAGGCTCAAGGAGCCCCAAGGGGGTCGGCCGAGCCAAGGGGGGAAGTCCTCCCCTTCAAAACCGAATTCAACTTGGATTGGAAGGTGGAGTCCTTCTCTCCTTTCCCACCTCCCTTTTTTTCTTTCTCTTTGATTTTTTATCCTTTGGCGCATAGGGACTTCTTGGGCTGTCCCACCAGCCCACCAAGGGCTGGTGCGCCACCCCCAAGGCCTATGGACTTCCCCAGGGTGGGTTGCCCCCCCGGTGAACACCCGGAACCCATTCGTCATTCCCGGCACATTCCCGGTAACTACAAAAACCTTCCGGCAATCAAATGAGGTCATCCTATATATCAATCTTCGTTTCCGGACCATTCCGGAAACCCTCGTGACGTCCGTGATCTCACCCGGGACTCCGAACAACATTCGGTAACCAACCATATATCTCAAATACGCATAAAACAACGTCGAACCTTAAGTGTGCAGACCCCGCGGGTTCGAGAACTATGCAGACATGACCCGAGTGACTCCTCGGTCAATATCCAATAGCGGGACCTGGATGCCCATATTGGCTCCCACATATTCTACGAAGATCTTATCGTTTGAACCTCAGTGCCAAGGATTCATATAATCCCGTATGTCATTCCCTTTGTCCTTCGGTATGTTACTTGCCTGAGATTTGATCGTCAGTATCCGCATACCTATTTCAATCTCGTTTACCGGCAAGTCTCTTTACTCGTTCCTTAATACAAGATCCCGCAACTTACACTAAGTCACATTGCTTGCAAGGCTTGTGTGTGATGTTGTATTACCGAGTGGCCCCCGAGATACCTCTTCGTGACATGGAGTGACAAATCCCACTCTTGATCCATACTAACTCAACGAACACCTTCGGAGATACCTGTAGAGCATCTTTATAGTCACCCAGTTACGTTGCGACGTTTGATACACACAAAGCACTCCTCCGGTGTCAGTCAGTTATATGATCTCATGGTCATAGGAACAAATACTTGACATGCAGAAAACAGTAGCAACAAAATGACACGATCAACATGCTACGTCTATTAGTTTGGGTCTAGTCCATCACGTGATTCTCCTAATGACGTGATCCAGTTATCAAACAACAACACCTTGTATATAATCAGAAGACCGTGACTATCTTTGATCAACTGGCTTGCAAACTAGAGGCTTGCTAGGGACAATGTTTTGTCTATGTATCCACACATGTATATAAGTCTTCATTCAATACAATTATAGCATGGATAATAAACGATTATATTGATACAGGAATTATAATAATAACTATATTTATTATTGCCTCTAGGGCATAATTCCAACAGTCTCCCACTTGCACTAGAGTCAATACCTAGCCCTCACATCATCATTCGAATTACATTGTAATAAATCTAACACACATACAGTTCTGGTGTTGATCATGCTTTGGCCGTGGAAGAGGTTTAGTCAGCGGGTCTGCTACATTCAGATCCGTGTGCACTTTGCATATATTTACGTCCTCCCCTTCGACGTAGTCGCGGATGAGGTTGAAGCGTCGCTTGATGTGTCTGGACTTCTTGTGAAACCATGGTTCCTTTGGTAAGGCAATGGCACCCGTGTTGTCACAGAACGAGGTTATTGGATTCAGTGCGCTTGGCACCACTCCAAGATCCGTCATGAACTGCTTCATCCAGACACCCTCCTTAGCCGCCTCCGAGGCAACCATGTACTCCGCTTCACATGTAGAATCTGCTACGACGCTTTGCTTGGAACTGCACCAGCTTACCGCACCCCCGTTAAGAATAAATACGTATCCGGTCTGCGACTTAGAGTCGTCCGAATCTGTGTCAAAGCTTGCATCGACGTAACCCATTACGGCGAGCTCTTCGTCACCTCCATACACGAGAAACATCTCCTTAGTCCTTTTCAGGTACTTCAGGATATTCTTGACCGCCGTCCAGTGATCCACTCCTGGATTACTCTAGAACCTGACTGCCATACTTATGGCTAGGCTAACGTCCGGTCTAGTGCACAGCATTGCATACATGATAGATCCTATGGCTGAACCATAGGGTACGGTGCTCATATGCTCTCTATCTTTATCAGTTGCTGGGCATTGAGTCTTACTCAATCTCGTACCTTGTAAAACCGGCAAGAACCCTTTCTTGGACTGTTCCATTTTGAACCTCTTCAAAACTTTATCAAGGTATGTACTTTGTGAAAGTCCTATCTCGCGTTTCGATCTATCCCTGTAGATCTTAATGCCTAGAATGTAAGCAGCTTCTCCTAGGTCCTTCATAGAGAAACTTTTATTCAAGTAATCCTTTATGCTCTCCAAAAACTCTACGTTGTTTCCAATCAGCAATATGTCATCCACATATAATATTAGAAACGCCACGGAGCTCCCACTCACTTTCTTGTAAATACAAGATTCTCCAACCACTTGTATAAACCCAAATGCTTTGATCACCTCATCAAAGTGTTTGTTCCAACTCCGAGATGCTTGCACCAGTCAATAAATGGATCGCTGGAGCTTGTACACCTTGTTAGCATTCTTAGGATCGACAAAACCTTCGGGTTGCATCATATACAACTCTTCCTTAAGGAAACCGTTAGGGAACGCCGTTTTGACATCCATCTGCCAGATTTCAAAATCGTAAAATGCAGCTATTGCTAACATGATTCTGACGGACTTAAGCATCGCTACGGGTGAGAATGTCTCATCGTAGTCAACTCCTTGAACTTGTGAAAAACCCTTTGCCACAAGTCGAGCTTTATAAACGGTCACATTGCCGTCAGCGTCCGTCTTCTTCTTAAAGATCCATTTGTTCTGAATAGCCTTGCGGCCCTCAGGTAGTACTTCCAAAGTCCACACTTTGTTTTCATACATAGATCCTATCTCGGACTTCATTGCCTCCAACCATTTGTTGGAATCTGGGCCCACCATTGCTTCTTCATAATTTGCAGGTTCATTGTTGTCTAACAACATGATTGACAAAACGGGATTACCGTACCACTCTGGAGCAGCACGTGGTCTCGTCGACCTGCGTGGTTCGACAGGAACTTGAACCGGAGTTTCATGATCATCATCATTTACTTCCTCCTCAACCGGCATCGCAACGACAGAGGTTTCCCCTTGCCCTGCGCCACCATCTAGAGGGATGAGAGGTTCGACAACCTCATTAAGTTCTATCTTCCTCCCACTCAATTCTCTCGAGAGAAACTCCTTCTCGAGAAAAGTTCCGTTTTTAGCAACAAACACTTTGCCCTCGGATTTGAGATAGAAGGTGTACTCAACTGTCTCTTTTGGGTAACCTATGAAGATGCACTTTTCCGCTTTGGGTTCCAGTTTTTCATGCTGAAGCTTTTTGACATAAGCATCACATCCCGAAACTTTAAGAAACGACAACTTTGGCCTTTTGCCATACCACAGTTCGTATGGTGTCGTCTCAACGGATTTTGATGGTGCCTTATTTAAAGTGAATGCAGCCGTGTCTAATGCATAACCCCAAAACGATAACGACAAATCGGTAAGAGACATCATAGATCGCACCATCTCTAATAAAGTACGATTACGATGTTCGGACACACCATTACGCTGTGGTGTTCCAGGCGGTGTCAACTGCGAAACAATTCCACATTGTCTTAAGTGAGCACCAAACTCGAAACCGAGATATTCACCCCCATGATTAGACTGGAGGAACTTGATCTTCTTGTTACGATGATTTTCAACTTCACTCTGAAATTGCTTGAACTTTTCAAATGTTTCAGACTTGAGCTTCATTAAGTAGACATAACCATATCTACTCAAATCGTCAGTGAAGGTGAGAAAATAACGATATCCCCCGCGTGCCTCTACGCTCATCGGACCGCACACATATTTCCAACAAGTCACTGGCACGCTCCATTGTTCCGGAGAACGGAGTTTTAGTCATCTTGCCCATGAGGCATGGTTCGCACGTGTCAAGTGAATCAAAGTCAAGTGACTCCAAAAGTCCATCGGCATGGAGTTTCTTCATGCGCTTTACACCAATATGACCTAAGCGGCAGTGCCACAAAAATATGGCGCTATCATTGTTAACTCTAACTCTTTTGGTCTCAGTGTTATGTATATGTGTATCACTATCAAGATTCAATATGAACAATCCTCTCACATTGGGTGCATGACCATAAAAGATGTTACTCATAGAAATAGAACAACATTATTCCCTGACTTAAAAGAGTAACCGTCTCGCAATAAACAAGATCCAGATATAATGTTCATGCTCAATGCAGGCACTAAATAACAATTATTCAAGTTCATAACTAATCCTGATGGTAACTGAAGTGAAACTGTGCCGACGGCGATTGCATCAACCTTGTAACCATTTCCTACGCGCATCGTCACTTCATCTTTCGCCAGCCTTCGCCTATTCCGCAGTTCCTATTTCGAGTTGCAAATATGAGCAACAGAACCGGTATCGCATACCCAGGCACTAGTACGAGAGCCGGTTAAGTCCATATCAATAACATGTATATCAAATATACCTGATTTTTCTTTCGCCGCCTTCTTATCAGCCAGATACTTGGGGCAGTTGCGCTTCCAGTGACCCATACCCTTGCAATAGTAGCACTCTGTTTCAGGCTTAGGTCCAGCTTTGGGTTTCTTCGTCGGATTGGCAATAGGCTTGCCGCTCTTCTTTGAATTACCCTTCTTGCCTTTGTCGTTTCTCTTGAAACTAGTGGTCTTATTCACCATCAACACTTGATGCTCTTTACGGAGTTCAGACTCTGTGACTTTCAGCATCACAAACAACTCGCCGGGTGACTTGTTCATCCCTTGCATGTTGTAGTTCAACACAAAGCCCTTATAGCTTGGCGGCAGTGATTGAAGGATTCTGTCAGTGATAGCCTCTTGCGGGAGTTCAATCCCCAACTCAGCTAAACGGTTTGAGTACCCAGACATTTTGAGCACATGTTCACTGACAGACGAATTCTCCTCCATCTTGCAAGCATAGAATTTATCGGAGGTCTCATACCTCTCGATCCGGGCGTTCTTCTGAAAGATGAACTTCATCTCCTGGAACATCTCATATGCTCCATGACGCTCAAAGCGACGTTGAAGTCCCGGTTCTAAGCCATACAAGACTGCACACTGAACTATTGAGTAGTCCTCCTTAGGTGTTAACCAAGCGTTCTTAACATCCTGGTCAGCCGTAGCGGGTGCTTCATCTCCTAGCGCAACATTAAGGACATAATCCTTTTTCCCAGCTTGTAGGATTAACTTAAGATTACGAGCCCAGTCTACAAAGTTGCTTCCATCATCTTTCAACTTAGCTTTCTCTAGGAACGTATTAAAATTCAGGGTGACTATCGCGTGAGCCATGATCTACAACACAAATATATTCAAAGTGGACTTAGACTATGTTCAAGATAATTAGAGTTTAACTTAATCAAATTACTTGCTAAACTCCCACTCAAAAAGTACATCCCTCTAGTCATTTGAGTGGTTCATGACCCACTTACACTAGCTCAAGTCCGATCATCACCTGAGTTTAGTATAGTTTCAGTGGTAAGCATCCCTATGCTAATCATATCACCTATATGATTCATGATCGACCTTTCGGTCTCATGTGTTCCGAGGCCATATCTGCACATGCTAGGCTCGTCAAGCTTAACCTGAGTGTTCCGCGTGTGCAACTGTTTTGCACCCGTTGTAGGTGAACGTTGAGTCTATCACACCCGATCATCACGTGGTGTCTCGAAACGACGAACTGTAGCAACGGTGCACAGTCGGGGAGAACACAATTTCGTCTTGAAATTTTAGTGAGAGATCACCTCATAATGCTACCGTCGTTCTAAGCAAAATAAGGTGCAGAAAAGGATTAACATCACATGCAATTCATAAGTGACATGATATGGCCATCATCACGTGCTCCTTGATGTCCATCACCAAAGCACCGGCACGATCTTCTTGTCACCGGCACCACACCATGATCTCCATCAACGTGTCGCCATCGGGGTTGTCGTTCTACTCATGCTATTACTACTAAAGCTACATCCTAGCAAAATAGTAAACGCATCTACAAGCACAAATGTTAGTTTAAAGACAACCCTATGGCTCGTGCCGGTTGCCGTACCATCGACGTGCAAGTCGATATTATCTATTACGACATGATCATCTCATACATCCAATATATCACATCACATCGTTGGCCATATCACATCACAAGCATACCCTGCAAAAACAAGTTAGACGTCCTCTAATTTTGTTGTTGCATGTTTTACGTGGTGACCATGGGTATCTAGTAGGATCGCATCTTACTTACGCAAACACCACAACGGAGATATATGAATTGCTATTTAACCTTATACAAGGACCTCCTCGGTCAAATCCGATTCAACTAAAGATGGAGAAACCGACACTTGCGAGTCATCTTTGAGCAACGGGGTTACTCGTAGCGATGAAACCAGTCTCTCGTAAGCGTACGAGTAATGTCGGTCCAAGCCGCTTCAATCCAACAATACCGCGGAATCAAGAAAAGACTAAGGAGGGCAGAAAAACGCACATCACCGCCCACAAAAACTTTTGTGTTCTACTCGAGAAGACATGTACGCATGAACCTAGCTCATGATGCCACTGTTGGTGAACGTTGCATGGGAAACAAAAAAATTTCCTACGCGCACGAAGACCTATCATGGTGATGTCCATCTACGAGAGGGGATTTCCGATCTACGTACCCTTGTAGATCGCACAGCAGAAGCGTTAGTGAACGCGGTTGATGTAGTGGAACGTCCTCACGTCCCTCGATCCGCCCCGCGAACCGTCCCGCGATCCATCCCATGATCTAGTGCCGAACGGACGGCACCTCCGCGTTCAGCACACGTACAGCTCGACGATGATCTCGGCCTTCTTGATCCAGCAAGAGAGACGGAGAGGTAGATGAGTTCTCCGGCAGCGTGACGGCGCTCCAGAGGTTGGTGGTGATCTGATCTCGGCAGGGCTCCGCCCGAGCTCCGCAGAAACGCGATCTAGAGGAAAAACCATGGAGGTATGTGGTCGGGCTGCCGTGGCAAAAGTTGTCTCAAATCAGCCCTAATACCTCTGTATATATAGGTGGGAGGGGAGGATCCTTGCCTTGAGGCTCAAGGAGCCCCAAGGGGGTCGGCCTTACCATGGGGGGAAGTCCTCCCCTTCCAAACCGAATCCAACTTGGATTGGAAGGTGGAGTCCTTCTCTCCTTTCCCACCTCCCTTTTTTTTTATTTCTCTTTGTTTTTTATCCTTTGGCGCATAGGGCCTTCTTGGGCTGTCCCACAAGCCCACCAAGGGCTGGTGCGCCACACCCAAGGCCTATGGACTTCCCCGGGGTGGGTTGCCCCGCCGGTGAATACCCGGAACCCATTCGTCATTCCCGGCACATTCCCGGTAACTCCAAAAACCTTCCGGCAATCAAATGAGGTCATCCTATATATCAATCTTCGTTTCCGGACCATTCCGGAAACCCTCGTGACGTCCGTGATCTCATCCGGGACTCCGAACAACATTCGGTAACCAACCATATATCTCAAATACGCATAAAACAACGTCGAACCTTAAGTGTGCAGACCCTGCGGGTTCGAGAACTATGCAAACATGAGCCGAGTGACTCCTCGGTCAATATCCAACAGCGGGACCTGGATGCCCATATTGGCTCCCACATATTCTACGAAGATCTTATCGTTTGAACCTCAGTGCCAAGGATTCATATAATCCCGTATGTCATTCCCTTTGTCCTTCGGTATGTTACTTGCCCGAGATTTGATCGTCAGTATCCACATACCTATTTCAATCTCGTTTACCGGCAAGTCTCTTTACTCGTTCCGTAATACATGATCCCGCAACTTACACAAAGTCACATTGCTTGCAAGGCTTGTGTGTGATGTTGTATTACCGAGTGGGCCCCGAGATACCTCTCCGTCACACGGAGTGACAAATCCCAGTCTTGATCCATACTAACTCAACGAACACCTTCGGAGATACCTGCAGAGCATCTTTATAGTCACCCAGTTACGTTGCGACGTTTGATACACACAAAGCACTCCTCCGGTGTCAGTCAGTTATATGATCTCATGGTCATAGGAACAAATACTTGACACACAGAAAACAGTAGCAACAAAATGACACGATCAACATGCTACGTCTATTAGTTTGGGTCTAGTCCATCACGTGATTCTCCTAATGACGTGATCCAGTTATCAAACAACAACACCTTGTATATAATCAGAAGACCCTGACTATCTTTGATCAACTGGCTAGCCAACTAGAGGCTTGCTAGGGACAGTGTTTTGTCTATGTATCCACACATGTATATAAGTCTTCATTCAATACAATTATAGCATGGATAATAAACGATTATCTTGATACAGGAATTATAATAATAACTATATTTATTATTGCCTCTAGGGCATAATTCCAACAGTCATAACACCAGAAGAGCACATAAAGGAAGTCTTCCGGAACACCCCAGAAACCTAAAAAAGGGTAGGTACATGGTACAGTAAGTAAGCCAACTCCTAAAATTCCAAAAACAAATTCTGTAAGTTTTGGTATTTTGGAAAAAATATAGAAATAAAAAGATGTCCATGGGACCCACGAGGGAGGCACAAGCCAACAGGCCGCGCCCCTGGCCGCGGCGTGATAGATTGTCGGGCCCTCATGCGCCTCCTAGGCTCTGACTTCTTCCATAACACGTATTCTGGTCCACAAAAAAGCATTATATATACTCCCGATTGTTTCAACTATCGCATCGCGATATTTTCCTCTGTTCTCGTTTTTAGTTGTTTTCTAGTAGGCCTGAGAATATGTCATCTCAAGACTCGGATCGAGAGAGCTACGTCTCCCATTATATTGCAACCATAAAGATCTTTTGGGAAATCTATCCCTATCTTTGGTCCATCGATGAGGAGAGGAACAATGAACTAGAGGAAACAAAGGAAGCCTGCTCAGATGAAGATGAAGTTCTTCTACCTCAACCCAAAGATATGCATGTGGAATTCAAGAAGTCCAGTGTACCAAACAGGGTAAAGAAATCTAAGGATCAACTTATCCCATCACATTTTCTTTAGGAAAGCAAGATGACATTATGCAACAAGATATTAAAGCTCGAGCTAGAGAACAATGACTTGAGGGAAGAGAATTTAATCCTCTGACGTAAGTTGGAAAAGAAGAATGCGACACCACCACCACCATCACCTGAGAAGGATGCTTGAGTACTTGGGTATGAGAACCATCCGTGGCTTGTTCCAAGCTTGGGGGAGGTGCCCCGGTATCATATCACCATCACCCCCACCATCGTTACTAACTATTTTAGTTTGTTCCTTAGTTGTTTTGTGATATAGAGAAATAAATTTCAGGTTTTGTTTGCTTAGTATTTTTTCTTTGAGTCCCATCTACCCTTGTAATCGAGTATGCGAGATATATAATAAATATTAGTTGAGTTTTTATGGTTTACCCACGGGCACCTGTCATCATAGCATGTCCATACAAAGAAAGATATAGATCATATGATAATTCCATGAGAGTAATAACTTCACATAGTAAAGAGTATAAGTGATGAAGATTGTTGAAAATAAACAAACATAGTATTAGTCATGGTTACAATCTAGGCAAGACTATGAAGGAGGAGATGAGATTCCCATATAAATATACTATCATGGACATCTTTTGTGATTGCGATCCCTCATCAAATATTATACAATGATCAAACATTGACGTAGGACATGGAAGACAACATAATGGTGATGATATTTTATAATTATATAGAAGTTATATGATTATGGGTCCTTTAACATGTGATGCATTCCTTATATCTGTTGCTAGCCCAAAGACTTCACACTAAGTAGAGATACTACTTGTACATCCATTACCCTGAAACCCAGTTTCTTGCCATGAGAGTCCACCATATCTACCCATGGATTTAGTAAGATCCTTCAAGTAAGTTGTCATTAGTGAACCAAGCAATACAAGGTTGCTTCTAAATATGTATGATATTCATGACCAAGAAATAAAAGCGACAGACCGCATAATAAAGTTTTCTATCACAAAGGGCAATATAAGGTGGCGTTCCTTTGCATTAAGAGTTTGCACATTCAAAAAAATTAAAAGTGCATGACAACCTCTGCTTCCCTCTGCGAAGGGCCTATCTTTTATCTTTCAAGTTCACTCTTGTGTGTGAGTCACGAAATTCATTTTTTCCTGTACCTATTAATTCTATAGTGGCAAGCATCATGTGTTGAGGAAAGATTTAGATTTGTATATCCAAGTGAATATTATCATGACTCATTATTGTTGACATTATCCTCAAGGTAAAGGAGTTAGGTGGCGAAGCATTTAAGCCCCTATCTTCCTATGTGTCCTATGAAAACATGAGCTCTAAAAATATGACTTCAGTATTAGCAATCATAGAAGAATAAATGATAGTTGAGTATGAAAACTTGCCAATAATTAATATCTTACATAGACTCTCCTCTGTAATATGTTTAAATATGATTGTCCCAATGAATGGGAACATAGTTTGTTGTTTGTCAACAAAAAATTATTTTCATAGTCCAAGATTTGTGAATGGATCGTTACTTGTTCATGAGAAGATATATGATAAAATAGTTGCTGCTATGTGTAAGTGCATCTAGTGCACCTTAGTGATTTTGGTGGATTGAAGACTTATAGGTTAAGCGACTAACATGTTTGTCAGTGTACACAGACTCTATAAGTCGTTGAGGAGTTTCAGTTATTCGATGAATATTGACCTCTAATAATGAATGTCTTCTGGTAAAGACTTTGGCCATTCCTAGAAGACTTAGATCGCAAAGAAATTGCAAAGAAATTGATATTCCTCATGAAGAAATTGAAGATGTGGAATTCAGTGTGCCCCGAAGAAAATGCTCTGAAGACTATGAAGCTTGAATATTTACTCTTTCCGTTTCATTTTCTTCACTCTTGAGTAATACGAACACTTTACTGTTAAAGGGGGTTGAGGTAAAACTATGGAATGAATTTCGTCATGATGCTCAACTCAAACCTACACCTACCAGATCCTCCAGTGAGGAATTTGAGAGACATGAGGACTTTTGTAGTTGAATGTTCCGACCGTTGCCGTGCTGTGCACCACCTGTCCCAAACCTTATCCACCAAAAAATCATATTATTATGGGCATTTATGTCATATCATGTCGGGATGCTCCCAGGCTATAAATAGCCACCCCCTACAACCACTAGCTGGTTGGCTGCACCGTGAGAAACTGACACTTGACATTTAGAGCAACCCAATTCGTTGAGAACTTTGAGTGAAAATCATCAAGTGAGGAAATACCCCAACAAACCCAAACAAAACCCAAAACCCAAGTGATTGAGCATCATTGAAGAGTTTATTCCTGTGTGGAACCAAGTCCTATTACCTATGACGACTGTGCATCCTCAAGACGGTTAGGCGTCATGGTCTAGAGCATCCAGCAGTCAATTGTGGATCACCGGGTGACCAAGTTTGTGATGGTTTGGAATCCTACCCTGAAGACTTACCACAAGTGTTGGGCAAGGACTGTGTGTCCTTAGCTGAAGGAGAATATGGTAGGCACTGTGTTTCCCGGGACTGTGTGCCCTGAGGTTTGAATACCTAGCCGATCCAAAAACCAGACGTACGACTGTCACATCAGTTGGAACTCGGTCATCAACCACTGTCCTCATGGAGCTACTGATTCTATTTCCTCATCCTCTTTCATTTCATCAACTGCTTGTTGAAGACTTTCTCTTGTACTATTTGAAGAAATTCACTCAAGACTTTCACCAATTTCCTCACCTCAAATTCTTCACTCGAGTTATTCATCACCTGCTTATCCTGTACTTGTGTCCTGTGCGAATCGAATTGATTTATTCACGCGAAGTACTTTGCTGTAGCTTGTTTTACATCTCTGTCTTTGTACTATTTACGCTGCTCGTGATTCATGTCTGAGGACTTCCCTCACTAGGAATTTCCTCAGTGATGAATTCATAAAAATCACCTATTCACCCCCTCTAGTCGACTTAACACACTTTCCATTGGTATCAGAGCAAGGTACTCCGTTGTTGTGTGTGATTTTGGTTTAACCACCTAGATTTTTAGTTATGTCGATGCTGCGGGAACAAAAGTCCTTCCCTGGAGCTTTGGAATTCTTCTTGTTACTTCTCTGATTTGTGTTGGTTTTTCCCTTTAAGAGGAAAGGGTGATGCAGCACAGGAGCAGTAAGTATTTCCCTCAGTTTGAGAACCAAGGTATCAATCCAGAAGGAGGGCCTCGTCAAGTCCAAAGTACCTGCGCAAACACAAACAAGCTTGCACCCAACGCTTCAAAGGGGTTGTCAATCCTTTCAAGATTGTTTGCAAAGTGAGATCTGAAAGCGAAAAGAGCAATGAAGTAAAAAGTGTAAGGCTGAAAATATGGTGTGGAGTAGACCCGGGGGGCCATAGTGTTCACTAGAGGCTTCTCTTATAATAGCAAATATGACGGTGGGTGCACAAATTACTGTCGAGCAATTGATAGAACCGCGCAAAGTCATGACGATATCTAAGGCAATGATCTAGCATATAGGCATCACGTCCGAGACAAGTAGACCGATACTTTCTGCATCTACTACTATTACTCCACACATCACCACTATCCAGCATGCATCTAGTGTATTGAGTTCATGACGAACAGAGTAACGCTTTAAGCAAGATGACATGATGTAGAGGGATAATCTCAAGCCAATGATGAAAACCCCACCTTTTTACCCTTGATGGAAACAACACTGGGTGAGGTCACCGCACGGTATGAACCCTAAACCAAGCACTTCTCCCATTGCAAGAATCATAGATCTAGTTGGCCAAACAAAACCCACAACTCGAAAAGAATTACAAGGATATGAAATCATGCATAAGAGAGATCAAAAGAAACTCAAATAAGATTCATAGATAATATGATCATAAATACACAATTCATCGGATCTATACAAGCACACCACAGAAGAAGATTACATCAGATAGATCTCCATGAAGATTATGGAGAACTTTGTATTGAAGACCCAAGAGAGAGAAGAAGCCATCTAGTTACTAGCTATGGACCCGTAGGTCTATGACGAACTACTCACGCATCATCGGAGAGGTCATGGTGTTGATGAAGAAGCCCTCTGTGTCCGAATCCCCCCTCCGGCAGGGCACTAGGACGTGCCCCAGATGGGATCTTGCGGAGACAAAAGCTTATGGCGGCGGAAAAGTAATTGCGATCGTCTCTTGATTTTTTGGGAATATTTGGGAATACATAGGCGCAAGATCTAGGTGAGGGGTCCTCTAGGGGGCCCACAAGCCTGGATGGCGAGGCCCCCCTAGCCGCAGGGTGGGGGCTTGTGGGGCCCCTGGGGCTCTTCTAGCTTGGCTCCCAAGTTCTCCGATCTTCTTTCGTTCCAAAAAAAATATTTTCGGGGATTTTCTTCCGTTTGGACTCCGTTTCAAAATCTCCTATGAAATGGGTCAAAAACCTGCAAAAAACAGGAACTGGCACTTGGCACTGAGTTAATAAGTTAGTCCCAGAAAATAAATAAAAGGCATGCAAAACATCCAAAGTTTGACAAGGTAATAGCATGAAACCATCAAAAGTTATAGATACGTTGGAGACGTATCAGTCGACCGTAGTTATGATCAAGGTTACTGCGGGTTGTCCTACCTTCGAAGGAAAGGACTTTCCCTATTGGAAGACCAAGATGTAAATGCATCTCCAAGCAATTGATAACGACCTTTGGTACATTGTGGAAAATGGTGTTCCCTCTGTTTCCACAACCACCCCTCCTGCTGTTGTGAACAAGTTCAAGAAACTTGACTCGTAAGCGAAGAATGTCATTTGTGGCCATCTAAGGAAAGCTCAGTATGGCAGAGTGTCCAAAGTCAATGACGGAGTCTCAACACAGCTTGACTCCCGAGTTGATGTTCTTCGCAATCTATTCAACCGTTTCAAAAGATTTGACAATGAAAGATGCCAAGATACCTTTGATCGCCTCACTGACATCTCAAATGAACTGCAAGCTCTGGGAGCTAAAGACATCACTGACCACGAAGTGGTGAACAAACTTCTACGATCTCTTGATCCATCATTTGATACACTGGTTATGATGATTCAAGAAAGAAGAGACTACAACATGCTTGATCCTGCTGATATACTTGAGAGACTCAATACTCATAAATTCCAACAAGAATAGAAGAGAGAACTGTATGGACCAAACTACTCAAGACCTCGTCCATTGAAATCAAAAGTTGTTTCCTCATCTGAAGAAGAAGAGCCTGAGTGCAGTCCGGGTGACCCTGAAGAACTTGGTCACGAAATTGCCATGCTCGTAAGGAAATTCCATAAGTTCACCAAGCGTGGCCAATTTGGAAAGTCTTCAAGAAGAGATTTGAGGAAATCAGAATCTTCATCTGAAAATTACAAGAAGAGAATATGTCATAAATGCAAGAAATCGGGTCACTATATTGCTGATTGTCCTTGCTGGGTGAAGGAATCAAAGAAGAAGAAGTACAAGGATGAAAGTTCTGGCGACTTGAAGACAAAGAAGAAATTCTCAAATTCTTCATCTTCAAAGTCCTCATCACACAAGAAGACCAGCTTCAGGAAGGCTCAGACACATATTGGCAAGGAAATGGATTCTAATGAAGAATCTGAGGAATGTGATGAAGAGGAAGGTTTTGAAGTGGAGTCTGAATCTTGTGTGGCAAGTCTTGCACTAGCCACTACATTCGTGAGTAAGTCCATCTTCAACTCTGAAGAAATTGACAACATCAACAACACTAATGACTCTGATGATGACTTTGCTCCCAGCTATTGCTTCAGGGAAAATGGTTCAAAGGTACCAAGCCACTCACCCTCCTTTGATTCTAGTGACTCTGAACCTTATGAAAATCAAAAACCCACTTACTATAAACTTGCCAACATTTTTACTAAACAACAAAGTACCATTGAAAAGCTTTAGAAACTGCTAGACAAAAGTGGTGATGTGTTGAATGATCAAATAAATCAGACTCAAATCCTCATTGAAGATGCTCAAAGTATTCAGTCTAGGTTTGATAGTCTTCAAGATCGTCATAGTACACTCTTGGCTGATCACGAGAAGCTTTCCTATGAATTTCTTCAAAGGAAGCTTGATCTTGAGAAGTTGAGGATGTCCTATGATGATCTTAGAATGGGAAATGATTCATTATTTTCTCAACGGAACAGTTCCGCTCAGGAAGAATTCATTCCACCATGCCTGAAATGCATCGAACATGAAACTGCAAATTCTTCACCTAAATCCTCACATGCTTCTATTGCTACAAATTCTTCAACTGTTCCTGTGGCATCAAATTGTTCACTTAAAGAAACCACAAATGCTACTGACGAAAATGCAGGATTGAAGGAATTGTATGTGACACGCATATATGAAAGTCTCAAATGGCATCAAACCCTTGTGATGTTCTGAAAAAGAAGATTCTGAATAGAAATACGAGGAAAGAGGGCATCACCTTCGAGAGGAAATTGAACTTCGATGTATCATACTGGAAACCTGAGCAGTACCCCAAAACCTCATGGGTTGCTGCGAAAGGACCTCTTGTTGATCCATCCTCTCTAAAAAGCTTTGCTTGTGAAACATCTTATTCCTCAGATGAGTCATTTGACTCTAACTATAAATTGTTCATAAATCAAGCTGGTGAATTATTTGCTCAATATGTTGGAACTAAATGTAGGAATGGACCACCTCGAGTGTCGTGGTTTTTTGACGACAGATGTCCTCATGAAAGGACTTAGTGAAGGAGCCATCGCACCTTGGTGGCGACTCAAAGGGGGTGAGCGGAAGCGAGACTCAGATTTACCCAGGTTCCGCCCCTCGTGTGGAGGTAAAAGCCTACGTCCTCCTTTGTGTATATTGATGGTGGATACGATTACAAGGAGGGCATGACTCACCTGACCTAGCTCTCGATGAATTCTGACCTGATCTATTTGTCCCAGAGACTCGTCTTTATATACAGGTCGAGGCCCCAGGGTTTACAAAGTCCTGACCGCATTACAAATCGTGGCCTTCCTTATCTCTAAGTCGTCATGTACCTCAAGCCAAGGAAAATTCCTTGGTGGCTCGTCTTCTTTGCCATCCTTCAACCGCCATCCGGCTCATGGGCCGTGGCGGCCTTCTTATAAAACATCCCAACACGCCCGAGGCCCAAACCAAGGCTTATGTTGGTCATATATGTATGAGTCACCACTTTCCTGACCCGGCCAATTAGGGCGGGTCATACCGCACGTAATATCCCCAACATTAGGCCCCATATTGACTTGAGTTTATTCATCCCAATAAACTCCCATGCTCATCCTGGGCGACTCGTACTACTCCCATTCTTTTGATAAGTGACAAGCCGCCATCTCTCACAAATTATCTGAGCCACCAAGTTATTTATTGATGACATCACCTTTTCCTCCATTTCCGGGATTCAATGACATTATTCCCAACGGATCCTTTTTCGTCTTCATCCTGTTATCTCGAAAACCTAGGCGCCATCACTGTTGGTTTTCAATCTGTCACCTCTATTCCCGCGCCTGCCGTTTCACCTTCGGCCCTAGGCCTTTAAATAGCTGCGGGGGAAGGCAACGCCACCTACCCCCACTTCCTTCTTCCAGACGCATCTTCTTCTCTAGCCGCCCCTCGATCGCTTCGTCGCCGCTGAAGCTTTGCTGCAGATCGTCGCCGTCGAGTCGCTTCCTGAACCAGTCAAAGGGGCGGCCGTCATCATAGGACTTCGTGAATCCTTGCCTAGCATCTTCCTCCTTCAGGTAAATCTCCCTTTCTTAGTAGAAGCATATCTGAACCTTCGTATTTCTTAGGGCGTCATTAGAACTCCATGAATGCCTCATGTCCTTGCTTTTCGTCTAATCTAGAGGCGGTATCGTAGACCCATGAGATAACAATTGCGGTAGTTCTTGTTAGGTCTCCTATCAATCCGTTGTTCCTCTGTTGCTCATAGATCTACACACCATTTTTCATAGTGTTTTTCCGTGTTCTGTAGTGTTTGATCCTTCAGCCAATGTTATTTTCTTTACTGGAAATGCTCATAGATCCATAAATTATCGTTTGATGTTAGAAACATGTTTGTCTCCAATCAAGAATGTTACTAAGAAAAAACCCTTTTTAGAGCCGCTACCCGTATCCTTTCACCATGGCGAGTTAGAACATTCCCATAGATACACCTATGATCATTTAGCTGGCGAGTCGTAATATCCGTGTAGAGATACCATAGATTATTTAACGGGCGAGTTGCCACTCCGTGGTGTCTAATAATCCGCCCTGTTCCTTCCTTTTGTAGTTATGGGCACTATCTCGAAATGCAATTGGCTGCCAACCAATGTCAATGACGATTATCTTGATAAGTTTGTTAAGGTGGGTTATCTTGACCCCAAAGAAGTTGTTGGCTGGCGAACCGCCTTAGGCGAGGCAACTCCTCAACCCGCCGAGGGGGAAGTAGTCGTTTTTGCCGATCACCTCGAACGAGGCTTCAAGCCTCCTGGCTCAAAATTCTTCAGAGATGGTTTGCATTTTTTCGACCTTCATCCTCAAGACTTGGGGCCAAACTCCATCAATAATCTGTGCCAATTCCAAGTGTTTTGCAAAGCTTACCTTCAGATAGAACCCACAGTGTTACTGTTTAGGAACTTTTTCTATGTGAACCACCAGACCCAGTTTGCTAGCGGGCCCTGCTTGGAACTTGGGGGAGTTAACATTCAACGACGTCGTGAATGTGGGTTCCCATCTGTTGTTCTGCCCAACCATCCCAAAGGTTGGGCAGCGTCTTGGTTCTATTGCCGCGACACATCTCCACCTGACGAGAACCCACTTCCGGGTTTCAGAGAAGAACGTTTGCCCATGGATTTCAAGTTGCTAGAAAAACTAACTGAAGAAGAAGAATCAACATTTATCCCTGCTTTCTCCATGCTAAGGGATTTGACCAACAATGGGCTTACTAGGATTGATCTAATCCGTTGTTGGGTGGAGTGGAGGATTCTGCCTTTGAGTCGCCGAGACAGCCTGATGTGCGAGTATGATGGCAGCTTGAACCACCCCCAGTGCTTCTTCCACACAAGACTTACTGAAGAAGACATTGTTGAAATTATCAAGAAGTTAAGTAGCGAGCCCATAGAGAATTGTCCAAGATTGGGCTCAAGCCTTTTTCTGTCTCCAACTCGGCTCCAGTGGTAACAATCCAAGTCATCTCCTTTTATTCTTTCAACATGTTCACCCATGTTCCTGATCCTAACTGTCATTATATCAATCACAGGGGCTCAGCATTTTGGTCTCAAAGGCCCAAAGTGACTGTCCAGAAAACAACCAAGCCACCTCCTAAGAAGAAGAAGAAGAACAAAGGCAAAGACGCCATCAGGGAGTCATCTGTCGTTGGTGGGGCCACCGAAGAACAATCAGAGGTAAAATTTACCTTTTCCTTATTACTGCATCCTCTCTTATACTTATGCTCCATTACCTTTGTCCGTAGGATGATGACTATGAGAGCCAGGATGACGCTGTCGAGGTAATTTCTATTTCTGCCGACTCAACTTCTTCTCCCCCAAGCCGTCCAGGCGGAACTGTGCAATAGTTCCCATGTCTCACCCCAATGCTCATCTGGACCCCATTTCCTTTTGAACAAGACGAGTTACACCCCTAAACGCCATACCCGAAGCCATTCCAGAGACTTAGTGTCTGGGTTACCCGAAAGAGCAACTGGTCAAAAACGGCAAAGTGAGGTATGTTCCCGCGAGCATCTTTTCCTTCTTGTGTAAAATTTGCTCGCCACTCGTTCAATCCTTGAATTCTTGTTCGTCAGGTTTCACCTCCTTCATCCGGCGACTCAGCAATGTCGACTCTCCCCCCGATGATTCGTGTTCAGGGGCAAGTTCCTTTACTAGATTTTTCCTTCCTAATACTAATGCTTGTCTTAACTTTGGTGCCTTTACATCTCAGAGCACAAGCAAAGAAAAGGAAAACTGGCGACTCATCTTCTGCTCCTAAGGTAGGTGAAGTGTTTGGTATGAGTGCCTCTGTCCCAGAATTTGATGAAGAACCAACGGAAACTCATGATGACCTTTTGGATGATTTTATTGATGTCCGGATTGATCCTTCAAGCCCTCTGAAGGAAGTAATAGAAAATGTAAACCCGCCAAGCTCTTCCAAGGCGCCTGAAGACCCAGATACAGTAGTTGTTACTGGTACTGGTTACTCTAAGCCTGCGCCTACGGTGTTAACCAAGCATAGGCCAAAAGATGCCCCGACATCAGAGAAGGATATCACCAACCTGAAGCTGCCCCATTATGAAAAATTCGAGTTTCAAGAATTATACTCCGGTTTTGTGAGCCGCTTGGAAGCTAGGCGAGAGATGGAGAAAAGCCTGACCAACTTGATGCGAGTCAAACATGAGGTATGCTATTTTTATCTTTGTGAATATATCCTCCCATTAGCCCTCGAAAAGGGCCGGTCATCCATGATGAATCGTACATTTTGCGTCATTCCAGCAATGTGTAGCCCCCAAGGGCTAGGTCATCTTTTGAAAGATGAGCCGGGTCTTTGAATACAAAATTTCTTCAACCTATAACCCCCAAGGGCCGGGTCATCCTTTGAAGGATGAGCCGGGTCTTGAATATAAAATTTCTTCAACCTATAGCCCCCAAGGGCCGGATCATCTTTTGAAAGATGAGTCAGGTCTTTAATATAAAATTTCTTCAACCTGTAGCCCCCAAGGGCCGGAACATATTTTGAAAGATGAGCCGGGTCTTTAATATAAATTTTCTTCAACCTGTAGTCCCAAGGGTCGGGTCATCTTTTGAAGGATGAGCCGGGTCTTGAATATAAAATTTCTTCAACCTATAGCCCCCAAAGGCCGGGTCATCCTTTGAAGGATGAGCCGGGTCTTGAATATAAAATTTCTTGAACCTGTAGCCCCCAAGGGCCGGGTCATCTTTTGAAAGATGAGCCGGGTCTTGAATATAAAATTCCTTCAACCTTCAGTCCCCAAGGGACGGGCCATCTTTTGAAAGATGAGCCGGGTCTGGAATATAAAATTTCTTCAACCTGTAGTCCCCAAGGCCCGGTTCATCTTTTGAAAGATGAGCCGGTTCTTGAATGAAGGTATGACTTGAAAAGAATCATACATTAGCCCCCAAGTGTCAGGGATGTTGCTTGCAATAGTTCTGAAACTTCCTTCCCCCAATTTTGTTTGAAGGAATCCTTGACTCGGGCCGACTCAGCCTTGGCCGGTTTAAAAGAAAACTTAGCCGAACAACAGGATGCCTGAGCTAAGTCTGAAGAGAAATATCGCCTGGCCCTTACTGACATGGAGAAAATGAAAGCTGAACACCAGAATTTCGAAAAGAAAGCCCACGTTGAGCAAGCCACCATCTTGAAGCGGGCGGAACAAGCCGAAGAGAAGCTAGAAGCCTCTCTTCAAGAACTCTCCGTCTTAAAACATCATATCTCCAACATGACCCAAGCTATCTTTGGTAAGGATCAATGCTAATTATCTCATTCCATCCTTCATAGGTCCGCGAGCCGCTACCCTGCAGAATGACTGCATTCTAAAGCTAAAGGCGATTTATAAGTTCACATATCAATTATGCATGGGCGGCATGATGACCAAGAAGGCCGTGATGGGTAACAAAGAGCCCATAAAGTCCATAAAACACATGCTGGGTTGCCTGTCAACATTGCCGCCGCAAGTGGAAGAATTAAAAAGGTCAGCCACCCAAAAAGGAGCACTGACCAGTTTAAGCCGGTGTCTGGCATACACTCCCGAACTTAAGCCGGAGGAGGTACCTGCTAGGTTTCCAGAACTAAAAGATGATGAGTCGGAGTTCACCGAAGAGGACTACCACCATTGTGTGAAAGAGTCTCGCTCCGCGATGACTCAGCTAGCAGCCATCCTCGATTTAGGTAAGTACCATGCGGCTTATGATGAGAGCAACAAAAAGGTGACTCCTCCTTCATATGAAGTCACTAGCCTGACACCACGACGCCGTAAGAATCCCTTTGACTTTGATGTCGATCTGTCTGCCATCTTGAGCGATGAAGACGAGTTCGTCGCCTTGACCAATTGCAATTGGAAACTGGGCAACTTACAGATCGAAGACGGTGAAAACTTGAAGCAGGGTGACCCGGAGGCGTCTTGAACTGACATAGCATGAAGTCGATTCTTCAAGAATACTTTGATCCCTTTCTGACTAGGAGATGATTCCCATGTGGCCTAGTGAGCCAGATAATAGTCTTAGGTGCCAGGAAAACAGTATCACAACCGTACCTTATGTTTTTGGAAGTTTCAACCTTTAGTAATATGAATCGCCTTTTCCAAACCTGTGTCATATTTTGACAAAAAAGGTCTTCAACCTGTTTATCAGGGGAAACATAGTAAGCTGACTCAATGAGTCGCAACAGGTAATAAGCCGGCCCAGTGAGTCGCGGCGAGTTATAAATAAGGAGCCGGCTCAGTGAGTCGCGGCAGGTTATAAACAAGGAGCCGGCTGATTGAGTCGCGACGGGTTATATAACTTTTTATCAAACTTTGTGGGAATGCAAAAAATATAGTCATAAATTTTTTCGGCTCGATGAGTTGCGAAAGGATAGGACAAGTTTGCAAAAACTCTAGTGCTACCCCAAGAAGCCTTTTGCAATAGTCCAAGTTATATAGACCGGCTGATCAGGCGCGAGTCAAGCTTCAGTGAAGCAAGTTCAGTGAACCAATGGTTTGTCTGTTTTCCATGGGTTGGCTCTTGCCGGTACCTTTCATGTTTTAACCAAGGTAAGTTCAGGGTCCAAAAGTGGATTGACTCGCCAAGAGTACATGGGACCATAGGGCGAATTGTCCAACATACAGTCCAGTATAACCATTTGTAATGCGTTAATTTTTCGCTAGGCAAGAGGGTATTCAGGCTGAACTCAGTGAGTGGAAGCCCCCAAGTGACCTATGATTAGGGAAAAACCAGACATAGGATTGCAGAAGTGTATATGCTCATACTACAAAACGACTTGGGAGCTAGTAGCCCCCAAGTAAGCCGGCTTAATTCTCAAAATCATATAAAGCGCCCATGTTTGAACCGTGCAACGTGGAAACTTTGGTCCTCTTTGGCTTACCAGTATCCAGTTTTGAAATAAGTGCAACATGGCGACTTATGCTCTTTGATACTGATAGCGTCCATGGTTGGACGACTTATAGAACAATAAAGACTCATGCTTTCAAGAAGCTGAAACGACAAAGGACCCCGAAGTTCGTGGGCACCGGCTTTATTGCTTTATAAGTAAAAGATTACAAATTTGAAATTGTAAACGTAAATAAGGAGCCAGTGGCTCTAAGTGTAGTATGGCCGCAAGTGGGCGATGTTCCATGGGCGGGTTGATTCGACCTGTGTTGTTGGCCTATCCGGGCAAAGATCCACAAAGTAATATGAACCATTATGGAGATTCTTGCTGATAACAAAAGGTCCTTCCCATGGAGGGGATAACTTATGCATACCAGTATGATCTTGAATTAGTCAGAGCACTAAGTCACCCTCTTGAAAAGCTCGGCTATTGACTCGGCGGCTGTGATAACGTCGCAGGTCTTGCTGATAGATCACCGAGCATGATGCAGCATGATACGTCTCTCTCGTATCTACTTTTCCGAACTCTTTTGCCCTTGTTTTGGACTCTAACTTGCATGATTTGAATGGAACTAACCCGGACTAACGCTGTTTTTAGCAGAATTGCCACGGTGTTGTTTTTGTGCAGAAATAAAAGTTCTCGGAATGTCCTGAAAATTTTCGGTGAATTTTTCTGGAATAAAAGAAAAATACCTGCACAAAGATCCACCTGAGGGGGCGTGTGAGTGGGCCACAAGCCCCTGGGCCGCGGCCACCCCCCCATGCCGTGCCGTGAGGGATTGTGGGGCCCACGTGGTGCCACCGCCTCCAAACTCAGCTCTATATCTTCCGTCTCGCCCAGAAAAAAGCCAGAGAGAAGGTTTCATCGCGTTTTATGATATGGAGGCGCCGCCACCTCCTGTTCTTCATCTGGAGGGCAGATGTGGAGTCTGTTCGGGGCTCCGAAGAGGGGAAATTTTCGCCATCGTCATCATCAACCTTCCTCCATCGACAATTCCATGATGCTCTTCACCGTTCGTGAGTAATCTCATCATAGGCTTGCTGGACGGTGATGAGTTGGATGAGAACTATCTTGTAATCGAGTTAGTTTTGATGGAGATTGATCCCTAGTATCCACTATGTTCTAGATTGATGTTGTTACCACTTGGCTATGCTTAATGCTTGTCACTAGGGCTCGAGTGCCATGATTTCCGATCTGAACCTATTATGTTGTCGCCAATATATGTGTGTTTTAGATCCTACCTTGCAAGTTGTAGTCACCTACTATGTGTTATGACCTGGCAACCCCGGAGTGACAATAGCTGGAACCACTCCCGAGATGACCATAGTATTAGGAGTTCATGTATTCACCATGTGTTAATGCGTTGGTCTGGTTCTTTATTAAAAGGAGAACCTTAATATCATGCAGTTTCCGTTAGGACCCCGCTGCCACGGGAGGGATGGACAATAGATGTCATGCAAGTTCTTTTCCCTAAGCACGTATGACTACATACGGAATACATGCCTACATTAGATTGACGAACGGGAGCTAGTTACATATCTCTCCGTGTTATAGCTGTTACATGATGAATCACATCCGGCATACTGATCCATCACCGATCCACTGCCTACGAGTCTTTTACTACTGTTCCTTGCTACGTTACTTTGTCCAGGCTTGTCCCTTGCTACAAAAGGGATTGGGCCACTTTGCTGCTACTGTTGTCGCTACTGCTGTTACTCTGCTATTACTACTGCTGCTGCTACTGCTGTTACTACTGCTGTTCCTTGCTACTTCGCTGTTACTTGTTGCAAGACTTTTTCGACACCGTTATCGGGAAAGAATAGTTCCGCGCCCATGTGCAACTTACCGGCACCATTGATGCAATAGTTAGGAATAGTCTGCCGTCAACAGTTCTGTTTCTGACACCGTTGCTATCATACTACTTTGCTACTGATACTTTGCTTGCATACACTAATCTTTCAGGTGTGGTTGAATGTGAGAAACTCAGCTTCTAATACTTGAGAATATTCTTTCGTTTCCCCTTGATGCGAATCAACAAATTTGGGTCGAATAGTCTACCCTCGAAAATTGTTGCGATCCCGTACACTTGTGGGTTATCACACCCAAATCACGCTCCTCCTCCAAGGCGTCTAACGAATGTTGACATGCTAACTCGTTGTCTTGTTCCACATAGGCAGCGACCCATGGTAAATCATGTCTGATATCACTTGGTAATACTGCCTCTGCCGTGTAGACTAGAAAAAAGGGAGTAAAACTCGTAGATCGATTTGGGGTGGTTCTGATGCTCCATAAAACTGAAGGCAGTTCTTCAACCCAACATCCCGGGGTACGTTCAAAAGTTACCATAAGCCAAGGCTTGATTCCACATAATATTTCTTGATTCGCCCTTTCAGCCTATCCATTGGACTGGGGGTGTGCAACTGCAGAAACATCAAGCCGGATGTGCTCCTTGGCGCGAAACTCTTGCACCTTTGACAAGTTAGTACCATTATCAGTGATAATACAATGAGGATACCCAAAGCGGAAAATCAACTTCTTGAGGAACTTCACGGCAGTGTATGCATCACAACTACTAACCGGCTCTGCTTCAACCCACTTGGTAAATTTGTCAACCGCCACCAATAGGTGAGTCTTTTTATTGGACAACATCGGGAAAGGACCAACCATGTCCAGCCCCCATACCGCAAGTGGCCATGTAATTGGGATCATCCATAATTCATGAGCCGACACATGCATCTGACGTCCAAATTTTTGAAAAAATTTCAAGATCATAAGGAAGATCATCACCCCAATCATGATTCTTGCAACAAGTAGTGGACAAAGCAAAACTAGCATCCCCAAGCTTAGGGTTTTGCATAATTTTAGCATGATTATCACTAATAGAATTTATAGTGAAACAATTTCAATCATGCTTTTCATCCAAGGAGCCCTCGTGAATCACTTCATGAATTTCTTCCTCACAATTTTCAGATTCACGCATCTTACGCAAAACTCCACAGAAATAGGCAATTTTCCTCAACTCAATAGCAATTTGTTCCACACGAGTGGGTCTATTAAAGAGACTAGCAAGTGGATGAGGATCCATATCACTAGATTTTCAGAAAGCGAAGATGCAAGCATATTGAGGGCACATGGCACACAAGCGAACAGGAAGCAAGCGAGAGAAAAGGGCAAACAAAAAAAGGCAAAGGAGAAAACGGCAAAGGAGAAAGGCGAATGAAAATGGCAAATGTGAAGTGGGGGAGAGGAAAACGAGAGGCAACTGACAACAAAAGTAAATGCAAGAGAAGAGTTTGTGAGACCTACTTGGATAGATCTTGATTTCTCCTCCCCGGCAACGGCGCCAGAAATAGGCGTGTTGTCGGGAGAATATTCTTCACGATCCTCCTCGGCAAGAGATCCTCTTCCCCGGCAACGGCGCCAGAAATACTTCTTGATGTTTGTTGTGTACCCCTGGCAATTGTGCCAGAAATACTCCTACTACGACACGTTGGTATTCCCTCGAAATGGAAAGGTTGATGGAGCACAGCGACGGTAAGTATTTCCCTCAGTTTGAGAACCAAGGTATCAATCCGGCGGAACAGTATCTCACCAACCTGCACAAACACAAAAGTTTGCACCCAATGCTATGAAGGGGTTGCCAATCCCTTATAGATTGTTTCCCAAGTGAGAAATGAAAGTAACAAAGTAACAAAGCAAAGTAAAAGCGGAGTTGTAAACGATGGACGTGAATAGACCCGGGGGCCGTAGTGTTTACTAGTGGCTTCTCTCATGAAAGCATGTAGACGGTGGTGACCAAATTACTGCCGAGCAATTGACAGAACTGTGCAGAGTCGTGACGATATCTATGCAATGATTATTTCTATAAGCATCACGTCCGAAACAAGTAGACCGATACATTCTACATCTACTACTATTACTCCACACATCGACCGCTATCCAGCATGCATCTAGTGTATTAACTCCATAAGAACAAAGTAACGCCTTAAGCAAGATGACATGATGTAGAGGGATAATCTCAAACCAATGATAAATACCCCATCTTTTTGCCCTTGATGGCAACTGCTTGATGTGTGCCTTGCTGCCCCTTCTGTCACTGGGAAAGGTCACCACATGGCAGAACCCAAAGCGAAGCACTTCTCCCATTGCAAGAATCATAGATCTAGTTGGCCAAACAAAACCCAAGACTCGGAGAGACTTACAAGGATATCAAATCATGCATATAAGAAATCAACAAAGACTCAAATATATATCATAGATAATCTGATCACAAGTCCACAAGTCATCGGATCTCGACAAACACACCGCCAAACAAGATTACATCGGATAGAACTTTGTATTGAAGATCCAAGAGAGAGATGAAGCCATCTAGCTACTAACTACGGACCCGTAGGTCTGAAGTGAACTACTCACAAGTCATTGGAGGTGCAATGATGATGATGAAGAAGCCCTCCACCTCCAAAGTCCCCTCCGGCAAGGCACCGGGAAGGGTCTCCAGATGAGATCTCGCGGAAACGGAAGCTTGCGGCGGCGGAAAAGTATTTTCGAGGCTCCTCTGATTTTTTGCGGAATATTTGGGAATATATAGGCGCAAAACCTAGGTTAGGAGGCGGGCAGGGCAGCCACAAGCTTGCCTACCGCCACCTCCCCCGTGGTGGCGGAGTGGGCCCTTGTGGCCTCCCTGCGGCCCACCTGGCCTGGCCCAAAGTCTCCCTGGACTTCTTTCGTTCGGGAAAAAATCATTTCGGGGTTTTTCTTCCGTTTGGACTCCGTTCCAAAATCAGATCTGAAAAGAGTCAAAAACACGGAAAAAGAGGAACTGGCACTTGGCACTGAATCAATAAGTTAGTCCCCAAAAAGATATAAAAAGGTACATAAAACATACAAACATAACAGCGTGAAACCATCAAAAATTATAGATATGTTTGAGACGTATCATGCCCTTTCTCTGGTGTTGGTGAGACGCCCGACTATGCCTTGATATTTATTTTATGCCCTTTCCGTGGTGTCGCTAAGACGCCCGACTTCGACTTGTTATTTTTTTTTCTTTTTGTGGTCGCTAATATGCTTGACTGTGGCTTTTTTATTTATTTCATGCCCTGTATGAGGTGTCGCTTAGATGCCCAACGGTGGTAATTTATTTTAGTGTCAACCTTTTGAGGCGCCGCTTCACACACCCGACCGGTGTTTTTATTTTCTTCTTCGATATTTCGGGAGGATTACCGCCCGACTTATCTACTAACTTAACTATTACTAACATATTTATGATGATATGAATAATACCTGAATCGTGCATATTAATAATTTCTGCATGCATCTCCTCTTTTGTGCAAACTGTTTGCGAGTACTTTTCGAAGTACTCACTGGCTTGTTGATGTGGCCAGATATGGATGAAGGAGACCTCATGAATGAAGAGTTCGATAGCGAGTCCGACGTCTAGAGGAGTCCCAATCAGTCTTGCGATCTTGGAGTCCGCCGTTGTATTATTCCACCAGTTCTGCCACCTCGAATAAATTATCAAGCCTCACTCTGACGCTTGGCACAGAGTAGTACTTGTCATGTCACATTACTCCGATGTGATGTGCCCCTTTTATTACGAGCAGTAGAGTTATCCCATGACCACAACATATCCATCAGTGTTAGACTTTGGATACATTGTAATAAATTGTAGAGCGACCCTCGCTCTACTCTGTTTAATATTAAGTACTACTAGTTTTCTATATCAAGATGAGTCTATAAAGTGGGTAAGATTTTTCTACACTGTTGACATTCACGGCTAAGTTCCAATAAATTGTTTTTGGAACTCGACTGTGACAACCTTGGTACTAGAGCCAGGCCGACTGTACGAAACCACTAGGCTTGATCGCTAACTGGATTAGCTGTTTTTGTTATCCTGCATATAGTAGATATTTTCTATTGGTCAACATATATTTATGTTGTGATTATATGGAAATTTTGTCTACTGTGTAGATGGCTGGCAACGGTTGCCCCTCGCAGGTGTTCGCCAATGAGCCGCCAGGATTTTCACGACTCCTCTCAGTCATTGCCAGGATCGTGATTGGACCAGCGACTCGCACCGAGTAGACGTTCTACCACCACAGGATCAATGACTCCCTAACTATGCATCAGGCATCGGTTCATTTTCTTGGTGGGCGAGCTGATGCGTGCCGTCTTCGCCTTGTCGGGAGAGACATGCCTACGGAGAGGCACTCTATTCAGATGGCAGCTAGGGGGGCAATTGCCCGTCTCTGGGACACCCTCCTAGTGATGAAGACTCGTCCTTATCACTACCTGTCGTGCCATGTTCCGTACACCAGTCACTATGTTTTTTCCTGCCCCATAGGAGAGGAAGACGAGGCTATTGGGATGCTCGTGCAGTACAAATTGCATTGGAGTCAGCCTTCCACATCTTAGTGTATGACTTAGTGGCCACTCGCATTGAGAACCTTACTCGTTCTCACAGTAGGACTGAGCTCCTCCGTCCCGCACCACCTAGGTTATGCCCATCTTCCTCTGCTTCATGCACTCCGCCTGCCCAGCTTCGTCGCCAGCTGCCGACGATTCAGGAGTTCAATAATATCATTGCTCTTGCCCCCATTAGAGCTACTGTGCCTAATAGCCCAGTTCATGCTTCGTCGTCCCGTGCACCCCGCTTAGAGCCCATGCTAGAGGAAGTCGAATCCCCAGCTCCTCATCTCAACTTACCCTTGGCCAGCCGATCCAGGTCCCTTCCGACTCCACCTAAGGATGATGCAGCAAAACATCTATGTGTTTGTATGATATGTATGATATGTATAATTGTGTGCTCTTAGACTAAAGGGAAGTAGTCGTGTTGCGTCATGTAGGACCAGGAAAAGTGCACAAGCATAAATAACAAGTCAGGCATGCTAGAGTATGAACTGAGTGATATGTATAATTATGCGTGATGTAAGATGTACTGCAATCCTTCTCCAAGCACGACGAATGTTTTATGAAAGTTAATTTTCGCTGTGTTCCTTGGCTAAAAAATTTCTACTTGTCTTTATTCGGATTTCTCATTTGGTTTTTGTGACATTAACCCAGCCTTGAGAAATGAGCCATCCCTGGACACGCTCCATGCCAAGGATACAAGGAGAAAATCAATCTGCTGAGACAGGAAATAATTTTACTTAAGGACAGTCAAGCCAACATGAAAGCGACACATCATTTTTAGAAGTCTATCGTCTTTATGAGCAAAGCCACCAACAACACCAAGAAATGATGAATCAGCTTATGAATATGGGAAATCGGCGTGGACCGCACCCACAACACTCAAGACTGACCGAGTTACAGAAGTCCCATCCACCAACTTTCTCGCACACTGATAAGCCTATGGAATCATATGATTGGCTACATGATATTGAGAGGAAGCTTATTATTGCACAATGTTTTGACCATGAGATGGTACTCTATGCACCTCATTATCTAACTGCAGCCGTAGCGTCATGGCGGGAAAATATTCTCCGCATGTGTCGTGGTTTTGTCATGGCAGATGTCCTCGTGAAAGGACTTAGTGATGGAGCCATCGCACCTTGGTGGCGACTCAAAGGGGTTGAGTGGACGCGAGACTCAGGTTTACCCAAGTTCGGCCCCTCCGATGGAGGTAAAATCCTACGTCTTGCTTGGTGTGTATTGATGGTGGATTCGAATATAAGGAGGGCGTAACTCGCGTGACCTAGCTCTCGATGGATTCTTACTTAATCTATTTTCCCTAGAGACTCGCCTTTACATACAGGTTGAGGACCTAGGGTTTACAAAGTCCTGTCCACGTTACAAATCGTGACCTTCCATATCCCTAAGCCGCCGTGTCTACCAAGCTAGGAAACCTCCTCGACGACTTATCTTCTCCGTTAATCTTGAACTGCCATCTGGTTCATGGGCCCTTGCCGGGTCTTCGTTGAAGTTCTCCTGACGCATCCCACACCCTGGGCCAAGGCCTATCTTGATCATGAATGTTGAATCACCATTTACCTGACCTGGCCCAATAGGGCGGGTCATACCGCAGGTAATATCCCCAACATCAGGCCCCAGATTGACTTGAATTTGTTCATGCCAATAAAACTTCCCGCTCGTCTATGGCGATTCACATATGACCTCTGACCTTTCTTCTTCAACGAGTGATGAGCCGCCAATCTTCATGAATCGCACCAGTCACCAGATCTTTATTGATGATGTCATCTTCTCCAATATTCCAGGGATCTTGATGATGTCACTTCCAACGGATCTTTTGTCTTATCCTATCATACCAAAAATCTAGGCGCCATTATTTCTGGTTTTCAATGCGCCTCCTTGACTCCCACGCCCGCCGTTTCGATTTCTGCCCTAGGTCTTTAAATAGCCGCAAGGGAGAGGGGAATTTCCACCTACCTCTATTCTGTCGCCTCCACTGCGTCTTGTTCCTCGAGCCTGCATCACGAACACCGTGCCAACACCGCACCTCTGCTTCGGACCGGCCATTTCTCGAGCTAACCTAGGGCGTGGTCTTCGGTGCAAACCTCTACGGTCTGCTTCCGTCATCGCCTTCCTTCACGAGGTAAGTCCTTCTCCTCCGGTAGATCTAAATCTCGTACCTCGCCAGTCCTTAGGTGTAGCACCGGAACTCCATGAGCATTGACTCATCGCGCCATTGATTCGTATAGGCACGGTCTTTAGATCCTTCTTTTTAGCAATGAACTACGGTAGTCCCGTTAATAATCCTGAGCAAATCTGTTGTTCCCCCTATTGTTCTATAGGACAACCATACTGCTCCACAGTGTCCTTGTGTTCTTAGCACTTTTATTTCGGCAAGTTTATTTTCCACAAACCCACCCTCAATGCTATGGCGAGTCAAAATTCTCCTTTAGACATGCTCTCAGCTGCTGGTCGTCGAGTTACCATTTCGTAGGTCCTGACGAACCGCCAAACCTTCTTATGCAGATCTCCGTCCCCCTTCTTTTAAGCTTGTCATCATGGCTTCCATCTCCAAGTGCAACCGGTTGCCAACAGAAGTTGATGACGCCTATCTTGCGAAATTTGTGGAAGTGGGCAATCTTGCACCTAAAGAAACGATCGGCTCGCGAACCGCCCTAGGAGAGCAACGTCTGCAACCCGCCGAAGGGAAGTAGTTGTTTTTGCTGATCACCTCGAGCGAGGCTTCACACCACCCGACTCAAAGTTTTTTAGGGACGCCTTGCATTCCAAGTGTTAGGGCCAAACTCCATCAGCAACCTTTGCCAGTTCCAAGTGTTCTGCGAGGCTTACCTGCAAATAGAGCCTACGGTACTTTTGTTCAGGAAGTTCTTTTATCTGAACCGCCAAACGGAGTTTGACAACGGGCCTTGCCTAGAGCTTGGGGGAGGCAACGTCCAGCGACGACGAGAATGCGGGTTCCCAGCTGTTACATTGCCCAGTCATCCCAAGGGTTGGGCAAAAACTTGGTTTTATTGCCGCGATACTTCTCCACCCAACAAGAACCCCTTACCACGCTTTAGGGAGGAGCCTGTGCGGATGGAATTCAAGTTTCCTCCAAAGCTAACCGAAGAGGAAGAATCTACATTTATCCCTATCTTTGCAAAGCTCAGGGACCTTACCGTCAATGGTCTTACCGGGATCGATCTGATCCGCTGCTGGGTGGAATGGAGAATCATGCCTTTAAGCCACCGGAACGGCTTAATGTGTGAATTCAATGGAAACTTAAACCACCCTCAATGCTTCTATAATGTGAGGCTTGAGGAAGAATATATTGTTGATATCGGTGAAGAAGCTAAGTGGCGAGCCTGTCGAGAACTGCTCCAAAATGGAGCTACGACCTTTCTGCGTTTCTAACCCAGCTCCAGAGGTAAAACATCCCAACTCGCCCTTCTAGGTTTTTGATATACTCATACTTGTTTATGATCTGGGCTTTAACTATGTCAATCAGAGGGGTTCTCCCTTCTGGAAATGAAGGCCCAAGAGAGTTGTCCAGAAAACGACCAGACCCGCCCCAAAGAAAAATAAAAACAAAGGCAAGGCCACTCCAAAGGAGTCATCCGTTGTGGGCGAGTCTCGGGCCGCTGAAGAACAATTAGAGGTAAATGCTATTTTTCTTTATTACTTTAATTAGACTTGTACTCATGCTTTGCTTCTTATATTTATAGGATTATGACTTTGAAAGCCAAGATGAAAACGTCGAGGTAATTTCCATTTGTTCTGACTCAAACTCTTCTCCTCCCAAGCCGGCAAGGCGAATCTATAGGAAAGTTCCCGTGTCTCACCCGGATGCTTATCTACATCCCAATTTGCTTTTGAAGAAGGCGAGTTTTACGCCCAAGCGTCATACTCGAAGCCACTCTGGGGAACTTTTGTCTGGCTTGCCCGAGAAAACAACTGGTCGCAAATGATAGAACGAGGTACATTTTTATAAAACATCTTTTGTTCCTGTGCAAACTATTCTCGTGATTTACCTAATCTGTCAATCCTTCATCCTACAGGTTTTACCTCCTTCATCTTCAGGGGTAAGTTCCTTCATTAACATGTTCCTTCGGGTGTCAATGTTTCTATTTTAACATTTGTACCATCGTTCCTTAGGGCTCAAGCAAAGAAGTGGAAAACCGGCAAGTCATCTTCTGTTCCCAAGGCGGATGAAATGTTTGGAATGAGTACCTCCATCCCAGAAGCTCAAGACGAGCCAGCTGAGACTCACGCCGATGCCTTTGATGATTTCCTTGACATCCGGGATGAACTTCCAAGTCCTCAAAAGGAGTTAACTCAAGACCTCAACCCGCCCAGTTCTCATAAGACAACTTAAGACGTGATACCTGACCTGGATCCAGTCGTCGTGATTGGTACCAGTTATTCTAAGCCTGCAACCGCGGTTTTAACCAAGTATGCACAAAAAGATGCTCAAGTCTTTGTAGAAAAACACATCACCAAACTGAAGCTTCCCAATTATGAGAAATTAGAGTTTGATGAATTGTACTCTGGTTTTGTGATCCGCCTGGAGACAAGCCATGAAATGGAAAAGAGCTTGGTTAACATGATGCTAAGAAAACATGAGGTATGACACCTATTAAACTTCTTGGCATGTCCTCCCATTAGCCCTCCAAAGGACGAGTCATCCATGACGAATCATGCTTTGTGTAATCCTTCAACTTGTAGCCCCCAAGGACCGGGTCATCTTTTTAAAGATGATCCGGGTCTTTAGTTTGTAGTTGAAGAAAAGCTTCAACCTGTAGCCCCCAAGGGTCGGGTCATCTTTTTAAAGATGAGCCGGGTCTTTAGCTTAAAATTGAAGAAAAGCTTCAACCTGTAGCCCCCAAGGGTCGGGTCATCTTTTTAAAGATGAGCCAGGTCTTTAGTTTAAACTTGAAGAAAAGCTTCAACCTGTAGCCCCCAAGGGTTGGGTCATCTTTTTAAAGATGAGCCAGGTCTTTAGCTTAAACTTGAAGAAAAGCTTCAACCTATAGCCCCCAAGGGCAGGGCCATCTTTTTAAAGATGAGTCGGGTCTTTAGTTTGTATTTGAACAAAAGCTTCGACATGTAGCCCCCAAGGGCTGGATCATCTTTTTAAAGATGAGCCGGGTCTTGCTTGAAGGTATTACCTTAGAAAAAAATGAATCATACATTAGCCCCAAAGTGTCAAGGATGTTGCTTGCAATGGTCCTGAAACTTGCTTTCCCTGATGTTTTTGCGGGAATCATTGACTGTGGCCGACTCAACTGTGGTCGGCTTGAAGAAAAACCTGGCCGAACAGCAGGATGCTCGAGCTAAATTTCAAGAGAGGCTTCGCCTTGCACTAGCTGACATGGAAAAATGAAGGTAGAGCACAAAGAGTTTGAAGACAAGGCCAACACTGAGCAAGTTGCCTTACTGAAAAGGGAGGAACATGCCAAAGAGAAAATGGAGGCCTCCGTGCAAGAGCTGAGCGGATTAAAACATCATATCTCAAAGATGGCCCAAGCTGTGTTCGGTAAGCATAGATTATTCCCTTTTGAAGGCGTATTGTATGAACTTCTGACGACTTATGATCATGCCTCTTTACTGCAGGTCCTCGAGCCGCCACCCTTCAGAATGATTGTATGTTGAAGATGAAGGCAATCTATACTTTGACAGAGCAGCTGTACTCTGGTGGCGTGATGACTATGAAGGCCGTCATGGGTAACAAAGAGCCCATAACATCCATCAAGCATATGCTGGGCTGTTTGTCCATGCTGCCGCCCTAGATAGAGGAGCTGAAGAGGTCAGCCGCCCGCAAAGGAGCACTAACCGCCTTAAGACGGTGTTTGGCCTATGCTCCAGAGCTTAAGCCGGAAGAAATAACTCAGAGATTTTCCAGAGCTGAAAGACAACAGGTCAGAGTTTATCGAAGAGGATTACCATCACTTTGCGGTGACTCAACTGGCAGCCGACCTAGATTTAGGCAAATATCAGGCGGCTTATGATGAGCAGAGAAAACGGGTTACTCCTCCTTCATATGAAATCACCGTCTTGAACCCGCAGCACCGTAAGCATCCTTTTGACTCTGATGCCGATCTGTCCACCATCTTGACTGACGACGACGAGTTCCATGCCTTGAGCAATTGCAATTGGAAATTGGCCGACTTACAGATCCAAGATGGCGAAAGCTCGAGGCAGGACAATCCGGAGGCGGCTTGAGTGAGGAGTGACGTGAAGATCACCCGTGGAACTTAGTTTGATCATCCAAAGGCGGGTTATGTTATATGATATGGCCTTTTGAACCATGTAATAGGCTAGAGATTGAAACGATATTATGATATAAATGTACCTTCTACTGACTTTAAAGTCTCACCCTTTCATTAATATGAATCGCCTTGTGACACGTCTCCAACGTATCTATAATTTTTGATGGTTTCATGCTATTATGTTGTCAAACTTTGGATGTTTTGTATGCCTTTTATATATTTTTTGGGACTAACTTATTAACTCAGTGCCAAGTGCCAGTTCCTATTTTTCCATGTTTTTGACCCCTTTGAGAGGAGGATTTTAAACGGAGTCCAAACGGAACGAAACTGCCAAAAAGATTTTTTCTGAAATAGAAAAAGATCGGGAAGCGTGAGAATCAGGGCAGGGGGCCACCAGGGACCCCACAAGCCCCCTAGCCATGGCCAGGGGGGCCACGCCTCCCAGGCTTGTGGGCTCCCTGGTCCTCCTCTGCCCTAGGTATTTCGCCTACAAATTCCCTAAAATCCCAGAAATAATTAGGAGATCATCGAAAGTACTTTTCCGCTGCCGCAAGCTTCTGTCTCCGCAAGATCCCATCTGGGGCACATTCTGGTGCCCTGCCGGAGGGGGGATTCGGATACGGAGGGCTTCTTCATCAACACTAAGACCTCTCCGATGATGCGTGAGTAGTTCACCGTAGACCCACGGGTCCATAGCTAGTAGCAAGATGGCTTCTTCTCTCTCTTGGATCTTCAATACAATGTTCTCCACGATCTTCATGGAGATCTATCCGAGGTAATCTTATTTTGTGGTGTGTTTGTCGAGATCCGATGAATTGTGGATTTATGATCAGATTATCTATGAATCTTATTTGAGTTTCTTCTGATATCTCTTATGGATGATTTCATATCCTTGTACTTCTCTTCGAGTTGTGGGTTCTGTTTGGCCAACTAGATCTATGATTCTTGCAATGGTAGAAGTGCTTGGTTTTGGGTTCATACCATGCGGTGACCTCACCCAGTGACAGAAGGGGTAGCGAGGCACGCATCATGTTGTTGCCATCAAGGGTAAAAAGATGGGGTTTTCATCATGGGGTTGAGATTATCCCTCTACATCATGTCATCTTGCTTAAGGCGTTAGTTTGTTCGTCATGAGCTCAATACACTAGATGCATGTTGGATAGCGGTCGATGTATGGAGTAATAGTAGTAGATGCAGAAAGTATCGGTCTACTTGTCTTGGACGTGATGCCTATATGTATGATCATTGCCTTAGATATCCTCATGACTTTCCGCGGTTCTATGAATTGCTCGACGGTAATTTGTTCACCCACCGTAACATTTGCTATTTTGATAGAAGCCTCGAGTGAACACTATGGCCCTCGGCTTTACTCCACACCATATTTTCAGCCTTACACTTTTTCTTCATTGCACTTTCCGCCTTCAGATCTGACTTTGCAATCAATCTTGAAGGAATTGACAACCCTTTATAGGGTTGGGTGCAAGCTCTTTTGTGTTTGCGCAGGTACTCTGGACTTGATGAGATTCTCCTACTCGATTGATACCTTGGTTCTCAAACTGAGGGAAATACTTACTACTCCTATGCTGCATCACCCTTTCCTCTTCAAGGGAAAAACCAACGCAAGCAAGTCTCCGTCAACGTGTCAATTTTTGGCGCTGTTGTTTGAGAAGTAGAAGAAGGATTTCTGGCGCCGTTGCCGGAGAGGATCAAGTCAATAACTCATCCAAGTAAGTTTCGCAAACCCATCTCTTGCATTTACTTTGTTTGCCAGTTGCCTCTCGTTTTCCTCTCCCCACTTCACAAATTTGCCTTTTCTGTTTGCCTTTTCGTTCGTCCTTTTCTCTCGCTTCCTTTCTGTTCGTTTGTGTGGGTTAGTCTACCTGTCCTCATGGCTAGATCCACCACTTCGAACGATACTCCCGAGAGCAAAGTACTGAATTTCAAACAAATTGAGGAAGAAAACTTAAAGGACGCTTGGTATAGGATTTGCAATGCTCAGAGTAGATCTACTCATAAGCAATCCACTACCTTCATGCTTCGCAGTTTTTATGTGGGTGTTTCTCCTTGGAATAGGTATATTCTTGACACCATCGTAGGTGGGAATTTCTTGGGTAGCCATATCGTTGATTCTTACAGAGGTTTAATAAATTTGGTAGGCTCAACCCCACTCATGGTTAATGGAACTACCTTAACTCTGAAACATGTGATGCGTAGGCTGGACGTCATTGAAAATAAAGTTGCTACAATCGAACTCATTGAGAATTTGGATAAAAAGATCCACAATCAAATCACTCAGTATGGATCCAAGGTGGGAATGGTTTTCAAATATTTAAAGGAGAAGGAACCCACAATTAACGAAAAACTAGGTCATGATTCCGCTAGGATTGGCAAACTAGAGGACGTTAGAACCAACTTGGGTTCCGCTTTTTCCGCTATGCAGAATACTCCAAACATTGCCCACAATAAGGTCACCAAGTCTGTTTTTGTTCGCAAAAATAGTGATGAATCATATAGCGAGAAAGATGAAAACCTTTAGAAGATAAGTGATCACGCTACTTATGGTTTGAGCACCAAAGACGAAGATACGTGATTCTATAAGTAGTGTGATCATTTATCATCTTAAGATTTTCATCTTATGATGAAAACCTTAAGTGATGGAATCACGTATAGTCATCTTTGGTTCTCAAACCATAAGTAGTGTGATCATTTATCATCTTAAGATTTTCATCTTTATTAGAAGGCTCACCACTAGCTTTAGGAACAAAAACAGGCTTGACGGTGTTTTTGCGAGTACGATTTGGAGTATTTTGCATAGTTGCAAAAGCGGAACCCAAGTTGGTTATGACATCTTCTAATTTGCCAATTCTAGAAGAATCATTAACTATAAGTTCCTTCTCCTCTAAATTTTTCAAAAAGTTTCCTACTTTGGATCTGTACTAAGTAATTTGATTGTGGATCTTTCTATCCAAACCCTCAATAAGTTCAACTCTGGCAGTTTTGTTTTCAATAGCATCAAGCCTTTGCATCACGTGTTCCAAGGTCAAGATAGTTCCATTAACCATGAGCGGGGGTGAGCCTACCAAATTCATGATAGCTCTATAGGAGTCAACAGTATGGCGCCCCAAAAATTTACCGCCTACAATGGTATCAAGGATATACCTATTCCAAGGAGAAATTCCAACATAGAAATTGCGAAGGAGACGGTAGTGGATTGCTTACTAGTAGATCTACTTTGAGCATTCCAAATCCTGTACCAAGCGTCCTTCAAATTTGCTTCCTCATTCTGCCTGAAATTGAGAACTTCATTTTCAGGGGTGTCATTTGGAGTGGTGGGTCTATCCATTGATGGACTATCTCACACAAAAACGAGCGGGACGAGAGAGTGAAACAGGCAAAAGAAAACAACAAAAAGGCAAAAGAAAACGGCGAAGGAGAAAGGCAAATGAAAACGGCAAATGTGAAGTGGGGGAGAGGAAAACGAGAGGCAACTGGCAACAAAAGTAAATGCAGGAGAAGAGTTTGTGAGACCTACATGGATAGATCTTGATTTCTCCTCCCCGGCAAGGGTGCCAGAAATGCTTATGCTACTGCAACAAAAGACCTTCCAATGGCGCCAGAAATAGGCACGTTGACGGGAGAATACTTGGCTTGATCTGTCTGCTGCGGCTACGCCTTAAGGGACCTCCTAGGAAAGTATGCAAAGGATTTCCCCCGTGGCCTTGGAGCCTTGGGTTGGTGTTCCCTCGAAGCGGAAAGGGTGATGTAGCGTAGCGGTGGTAAGTATTTCCCTCAGTTTGAGAACCAAGGTATCAATCCAGTGGAGGAGTATCTCAAGATCCTGCACAAACACAAAAGCTTGCTCCCAACGCTATGAAGGGGTTGTCAATCCCTTATAGATTGTTTGCCAAGTGAGCACTGAAAGCAACAAAGTAACAAAGAAAAGTAAAAGCAGAGGTGTAAACGATGGATGTGAATAGACCCGGGGGCCGTAGTGTTTACTAGTGGCTTATCTCATGAAAGCAAGTAGACGATGGGTGAACAAATTACTATCGAGCAATTGATAGAACCGCGCAAAGTCGGGACGATATCTATGCAATGATTATATCTATAGGCATCACGTCCAAAACAAGTAGACCGATATTTTCTGCATCTACTACTATTACTCCACACGTCGACCGCTATCCAGCATGCGTCTAGTATATTAAGTCCATAAGAACAGAGTAACGCCTTAAGGAAGATGACATGATGGCACCGGGAAGGGTCTCCAGATGAGATCTCGCGGAAACGGAAGCTTGCGGCAGCGGAAAAGTATTTTCGAGGCTCCCCTGATTTTTTGCTGAATATTTGGGAATATATAGCCCAAGGATCTAGGTCAGGGGGCGGCCAGGGAGGCCACAAGCCCTCACACCACCTGGCTTGGCGGAGTGGAAGCTTGTGGGCTCCCTAGAGCCCACCTGGCTTGGCCCAGAGGCCCCCTGATCTTCTTCCGTTCGGAAAAAAATCATTTCGGGGTTTTTATTCCGTTTGGACTCCATTCCAAAATCATATCTGCAAAGAGTCAAAAACACAGAAAAAACAGGAACTGGCACTTGGCACTGAATTAATAAGTTAGTCCCAAAAAAGATATAAAAGGTACATAAAACATCCAAAGAAGACAAGATAACAACATGAAACCATCAAAAATTATAGATACGTTTGAGACGTATCACCTATGCACAAGGTTTGGCACACGTTTTGACTCTCTGGTAGAAACTTTGGGGCACTCTTTGAAGTTCTATGTGTTGGTTGAATAGATGATTCTGAGATTGTGTGATGCATATCATATAATCATACCCACGGATATGTGAGGTGACAATGGAGTATCTAGGTGACATTAGGGTCTTGGTTGATAAGTATCTTAAGGTGTTATTCTATTACGAATTCTATGAAAGATTGAATGGAAAGAATAGCTTCGTGCGATTTTACTACGAATTCTTGAATAGATCGATCAGAAAGAATAACTTTGTGGTGGTTTCGTACCAAACAATAATCTCTTTGTTTGTTCTCTGCTATTAGTGACTTTGGAGTGAATCTTTGTTGCATGTTGAGGGCTAGTTAGATGATCCAATTATGTAATTATTGTTGGGAGAACTTCACTAGTGAAAGTATGAACCCTAGGCCTTGTTTCCACGCATTGCAATACCGTTCGTGCTCACTTTTGTTACTAGTTACCTTGTTGTTTCTGTAATTTAAGATTACAAAAACCTATATCTACCATCCATATTGCACTTGTATCACCATCTCTTCGCTGAACTTGTGCACCTATACAATTTACCATTGTATTGGGTGTGTTGGGGAAACAAAAGACTCTTTGTTATTTGGTTGCAGGGTTGCTTGAGAGAGACCATCTTCATCCTATGCCTCCCACGGATTGATAAACCTTAGGTCACCCACTTGAGGGAAGATTGCTAGTGTCCTACAAACCTCTGCACTTGCAGGCCCAACAACGTCTACAAGGAGAAGGTTGGATAGTATACATCACTACAGTACCTAAAGTGGTGGTACTGTTTCAAGAGTTATCAAGAGTTTCTGTTTAAGTTTTGTGTTGTGAAGTTTTCAAGTTTTGGGTGATGTTCTAATGGACAAAGAGATAAGGAGTGGAAAGATCTCAAACTTGGGGATGCCCAAGGCATCCCAAGACAAATTCAAGGACACCAAAAATCCTAAGTTTGGGGATGCCCCAGGAAGGCATCCCCTCTTTCGTCTTCAGTCCATCGGTAACATTACTTGGAGCTATATTTTTATTCACCACATGATATGTGTTTTTCTTGGAGCGTCTTGTATCTTAGGAGTCTTTTCTTTTTGTTGTGTCACAATCATCCTTGCTGCACACCTTTAGAGAGAGACTTGCACTCATCATGATTTTGCTAGAATGCTCATAGTGCTTCACGTATATCTTTTGAGCTAGATAATTTTGCTCTATGTGCTTCACTTAGATCTTTTAGAGCACGGTGGTGCGTGACTTGGTAGTTGGCTTATGTTATGAAAGTAGTCCCAAAGGTGATAGGTACCCAATGTGGATACAAAAACCTCCATCTTCATGTGCATTGAGTAGAAAGAGAAGTCTTGATTCCTCTCAATTAGTTTTGAGATGTTGATTTGGTAATATTAAGAGCTATGTTAGTAGGGTGTTGTGAATCTGGAAGTACTTGTGTTGAAGTAGTGATTCCCGTAGCATGCACGTATGGTGAACCGCTATGTTAGGAAGTCGGAGCATAATTGATCTATTGATTGTCATCCTTTGTGTTGACGCCGTGGTTAACACCTACCAACCCTTCCCCTAGGAGTATGCGTTTAGCACTTTGTTTCGATTACTAATAAAAACTTTCGCAACAAGTATGTGAGTTCTTCATGACTAATGTGAGTCCATGGTATAGATGCACTTTCACCTTCCACCATTGCAAACCTCTCTAGTGCCGTGCAATTTTCGCCGGTACATAAACCCACCATATGCCTTCCTCAAAACAGCCACCATACCTACCTAGTATGGCATTTTCATAGCCATTCCGAGATATATTGCCATGCAACTCCGACCGTTCCGTCTCATGACTTCTGCCGTCACTCTCATATTGCCATTGCATGATCGTAAGATAGCTAGCGAGATGTTTCAACGTCATACGCCAAGCTAGATCGTTGCACATCGCGGTACACTGCCGGAGGCATTTCCTATAGAATCATCATCGTTCTAAGCTTTGAGCTGTGAGTAAATAAAAGTGTGTTGGTCATCATTATTAGAGCATTGTCCCGTGTGAGGAAATAAAAAAAGAGGCGAAAGAGCCCAAACAAAAAGGGATATGGAAAGAGGCCAAAGAGCCCAAATAAAAAAGATAAAAAAATAAAAAAAAGGAGAGAAAAAAAGAGAAGGGACAATGCTACTAAGTCGCCCTCCTGGAAGACTCGACTTTTTACTTGGCGGCTAGGATAGCGTCACAAGTGTTGTTGGTAAATCGCCGATTGTGATGTTGCTAAGTTGCATTCCTCCTCCAAGGCATCGAACGAATCTTGACGCGCTAGTTCATTGTCTTTCTCTACATAAGCGGCGACTCGTGGCGAGTCGTGCCTGATGTCACTTGGTAACACCGCGTCAGCTCCATAGATCAAGAAAAAGGGCGTGTAACCAGTAGATCGATTAGGGGTGGTCCTGATGTTCCATAAAACCGAAGGCAGCTCTTCAACCCAACATCCCGGAGTACGTTCTAGAGGCACCATAAGTCGGGGCTTGATCCCCCACAAAATTTCATGATTCGCCCTCTCTGCCTGTCCGTTAGGTTGGGGGTGTGCAACTGGAGAGACATCAAGCCGGATGTGCTCTTTCTCGCAAAATTCTTGCATGGCGCCTTTGGATAGATTAGTACCATTATCATTAATAATACTTTGAGGGTACCCGAAGCGAAAAATCAACTTTTTGTGGAACCTGACGGCTGTGTCTGCATCACAACTACTGACCGACTCTGCTTCAACCCACTTGGTAAACTTGTCAACCACCACTAATAGGTGAGTCTTTTTATTAGCTGACATCTTGAAGGGGCCAACCATGTCCAGTCTCCAGACCGCAAAAGGCCATGTAATTGGGATCATCTGCAGTTCCCAAGCCGACACATGCATCTGACGCCCAAATTTTTGGCATCCGTCACATCTGCGTACTATGTCCTCAGCATGTCCATGAGCTGTCAACCAGTAAAATCCATGCCTAAAGGATTTGGATAGCAAAGAGCATGACCCAGCGTGATGACCACAATCACCTGCGTGAATCTCGTTAAGAATCACACACCCTTCTTCGGACAAGACGCACCTTTGAATGATTCCAGAAGTGCTTCGCTTTTGCAACTCACCTTTATGTATAACCATGGATTTGCATCGCCGGATAATTTGGCGGGCCAGCAACTCATCAGCAGGTAACTCGCCTCGCGCCAGATATGCCATGTAAGGGACCGCCCAATCCAGAGTGGCACGGAGAGCCGCCACAAGTTGAGACTCGGGGTCAGGAACCGCTATATCCTCCTCCGAAGGAAATTTCACCGACGAGTTATGCAAAATATCCAAAAAGACGTTAGGGGGAACCGGCTTACGTTGCGACCCGAGTCGTTAAAGAGCATCAGCTGCCTCGTTGAGTCGACGATCAATATGATCAACCTGATAACCATGGAAGTGACCCGCCACGTGTGACATGACACGACTGTAAGCCGCCATCAAAGGGTCTCTGGAAACCCACGTGTCAGAGACTTGCTTCGCCAGTAGACCTGAGTCGCCCAATCATCTGACGCAATTGAGATTCGTTTCTTTGGCGATTCTAAGCCAATGGAGCAAAGCCTCGTATTCCCCCACATTGTTGGTACATGGGAACATGAACCGGAGGACATAGATAACCTTTTCACCCTGAGGTGAGGTTAATACCACGCCAGCCCCCGAGCCTTCCAGCTGTCTAGACCCGTCAAAATGGATAGTCCAATACGTGTGGTCAGGTCTGTCTTCTGGAATTTGCAGCTCGGTCCAATCGTTGATGAAGTCCACTAAGGCCTGAGACTTGATGGCCGTGCGGGGCGTATATTTCACATGATGGGGACCAAGCTCAATGGCCCACTTAGAAATCCGTCCAGTTGCTTCACGATTTTGTATAATGTCGCCGAGCGGCACGGAGCTGACTACCGTGATCGGATGCTCCTGAAAATAGTCCTTTAGTTACTGACTCGCCATGAGGATCCCAAAAACCAAATTCTCATACTGCAGATAACGTTGTTTGGAGAGGGTATAGATTTCGCTGACAAAGTATACCAGCCTTTGGACCGGATATTCCTTTCCTTCTTCCCTGTGCTCGATGACCACTGCTATGCTTACTGACTTAGAGTTGGTAGCAATGTACAGGAGCATAGGCTCTTTGTCAACAGGAGAAGCTAAGACAGGCAGCTCAGCCAGTTGTTTCTTCAAGGCCATGAAAGCTGCATTGGCTTCATCCGTCCAGACAAAATGGTGTGTTTTCTTGAGCAGTTGATAAACAGGAATAGCCTTCTCCCTAAGGCGACTTACAAAACGGCTAAGAGCCGCAATACGATCCGCCATGCGTTGAACTTGGTTGATAGTGGCCGACTTGCCAAGTGAAGTAATCGCCTTTATTTTGTCCGGGTTAGCCTCAATGCCTCGTTCCGACACCAAGAAGCCCAATAACTTCCTTGCAGGAAATCCAAAGACACATTTGGTCGGGTTAAGCCTCACCTGATATACGCGCAGGTTGTCAAAAGTCTCCTTAAGGTCCTCCAAAGTGACTCTTTCTTCTAGGATTTCACCATTATGTCATCAACATAGGCATGAACATTGGGCACAATTTGATTCTGCACGCAATTCTGGATGCAGCATTGATAAGTCGCCCCCGCGCTCTTGAGACCGAATGGCATGGATAGATAGCAAAAGGCTCCCAAGGGAGTTATGAACGACGTCTTCTCCTGATCCTCCAACGCCATTTTGATGTGGTGATACCCCGAGTAAGCATCCAAGAAACGCAGTCGCTCGCAACCCGCCATAGGGTCAATTATTTGATCAATACGCGGGAGGGAAAAAGGACATTTCGGCAAAGCCCTGTTGAGGTCGGTGTAGTCAATGCAAATGTGGAAGGTACCATTCTTTTTGAGTACCAGAACCGGATTGGCTAACCACTCAGGATGAAAAACCTCGACAATGAATCCGGCGGCCAAAAGTCGGGCGACTTCCTCCCCAATCGCTTTACACCTTTCTTTGTTAAACCTACGAAGATACTGCCGAACCGGCTTCATCTTAGGATCAATGTTAAGGTGGTGCTCAGCGAATTCCCTTAGTACACCCGGCATGCCAGAAGGTTTCCATGCGAAGATGTCCCGATTATCACGGATGAATTCGATGAGCGCACTTTCCTATTTGGGATCCAGACCCGTCCCAATGGTGAATTGCTTGGAAGAGTCGCCGGGTCTGAAATGCACCAACTTAGTGTCATCCGTCGGGTTGAACTTGAGGGGCGGCTCTGAATCAATCGTGGGTTTCTTGAGCGGTGTCATATCCTCCAGGTCAAGATTGGCCTGATGAAACTTGAGTTCCTCAGTTGCGCAAGCCGACTCACCATAAGTTGCGTCTCCTTGTTCGCATTCTTGAGCTATCTTCCGGTCTCCACTGATCGTTATAGTTCCTTTGGGCCCCGGAATTTTGAGCTTGAGGTAGACATAGCATGGGCGGGCCATGAAATGGGCGTAAGCCGGCCGACGGAAAAGCATGTGGTAAGGACTCTTGATCTTGACCACCTCAAACATGACGGACTCACTCCTGTAGCTAGACTCTATGCCAAAGGCCACATTAAGCTTGATCCGCCCAACAGGGTATGCCGATTTACCCGGGACAATGTCGTAGAAGACCGTGGCGGACGGCATCAAATCGCCTTCCAATAAATTCATCCGTCGAACAGTATCGTAGTACCGGATGTTGATGCTGCTCCCTCCGTCCATGAGGACCTTGGAGAGCGTATAGCCCCCTACCTATGGCACCATGACCAAAGCAACGTCGCCAGGGTTATCAAACTGTGGCGGGTGATACTCCCTACTCCAAACAATGGGTTGCTCAGACCAGTTGAGGTACCTCGGGAGCACCGGGTCAATAACACTGAAGGTTCTATGCTTGACCTTTTGGTCCCTTTTGCAAGTACTGGTGGTGAACATGTGATACTATCCGTCGTTCAACTGTTTGGGATTGTTTTGAAAACCGCCGCTCTCATTCTGCTGCTGGCGGCCGCCTTGCGGAAGTTGCTGATGAAAAACACCCTCCGTATTATATTGTTGACCATTCTGGACCTGATACTTCCCAGCATTAGCCTACAACCCGCCATGTGGGCCTAGGTTAGGAAAACCACCAAACGGGTTTCTATGTGAGCTGCCTGGACCGAACTGATCCGGTTGTCCACCAGGATTGCCTCCTTGTCTGTTTTTAGTGCTTCGGCACAGAACTACTACATAACATAACAATCTTCCCATGAATGGGTGGATGGACCTTCTGCGGTGGTATGATGTGGGCAGGGGCCCTTGAGCATCTCATGATAGCTGCGCGGCCTTTTCCCGCTGAAGCCCCTTTTCTTTTGACGCTGGTTCCCGTTCCTAACGTTTGTATTGGCAACGAAATTAGTGGAGCCTTCATGCTGCCTTTTCTTCCCCTGTCTCGCGGGGTTGTAGTTGCCTCACCCCTTGAACTAAGGGTGTCCTTTGGATGATTAGCCCCTCATGGATATGCTGATCTTGTCATCATCCTCCCCGGGATCCTTGGTATCGTCTAACTCTGCATACCTAGTCAGAGTGTCCATCAATTCCCCCATGTCCTTGCACCTTGCGCTTGAGTCGCCCAAGTTTCAACACCAGAGGCTCGTAGTGACAGTTTTTCTCCAAGATCAGCATGGCCTGAGCCACCGAAATGCCATCTGATGAGTGGATCACCTCTGCAACCCGCTGCGACTAGTGATGGCCGACTCATCCGGGCGCTGAACACAGTGTTGCAAGTCGACGATAGTCATTGGACGCTTGCAAGTCCCTTAGAGGTTTTTAACGAAATGTTCGTTTAACTCGGCCCGGGTATTGATGGAGTTGGGCGGTAGGTTCTTCAGCCAAGTGCGCGCCATCCCTTCAAGCATCATTGTAAAATACTTGGCACATACTGCCTCATTCACATCAAGAATATCCATTGCAAGCTGGTAGCTTTCAATCCATGCCCCGACTCTTGATCCGGCGTGTAATTGGGAACTTTGCGTGGGCCTTTGAAATCCTTCGGCATACGCTCGTTGTGTAGGGCGGGTGATAGACAAGGTATCCTAGTGTTCTTGCCACCTGACTCGGCCTGCATAGGGGAAGGCAACACGTAGGCCGGATAACCTTGATCCGCCGCAGCCGCCATCTCCATCAGGCGGGCGGCTCGTGCTGCATCCCCGAGGTCTTGAATCCGTGTGTCGGGTATTCCGGGCTGGTTGATCTGCAGAAGACGTCGATGTTCACTACTGGACAACACGGGCGGGTCATCATGACGACTTGCCTGGGATGTGGAGCGTAGTCGCTCGCGGCTATACGAATACTGTGTGTGTTGGACTACTATCGTTTTCATTATCTCAATGGCGTTCCTCACCTCTACCTCAGCCCGAGAGTTTCCGTGGATGGAGAGAGATTCAAGGTTACGGGTTGCTACTAACAAGTTGTCAACGGGGTTTTAGAAGTGACCCTGCGGCATCTGGAAGCGCGATGCTTGAGCTGACGCTGGCTGAGGTGCCTATGGGTTGGGCAGCTGCTGCGCCGGGTCAACATGCTGGGTGACTTGCCATGGCCGGTTAGGCTCGATCCTAGGCGTATGCGGGCTATCGAAGAGTCCAGTTGGGTTCAGATCGGCTGGCAGACAGTTGTGATGCCTCCTCTGGTGAATCGCATCGGAAGCCCGTTGTTGTCGTTCAAGCAGCCATTCCTCAACACTTAGCTACTCTGTCTCCACGGTGATCTGGACATGTTGGGTCGCCATCCTGGCGGCTTCACCTTCAATGTCGCGCTAGATTTTGGCCATCTCCTCCCTTAGTTTTCTTAACTCGGCGTTGACTTCTTCCTGATTCTCCGTCGTTACAGTGATCGTTGTGAGCTTGGCCATCTCTGCTACGAAATCCACCATGGCTTGAGCCGGGGTCTTCCCTGATCCGCTGGCTTCATTGTTACCAGCCGCGTTTGGCTGAGGGGTCGCCGCTCCTACCATGTAAATGGTGACTTGACGATGGGGTCCTTCAACGTCCTCGGAAATTGCGGCCTTGGGAAACCCGCCGAGCTGTCCTTCATGGAGAGGATAGATTGAATCCGTGTCGCCCATGGACGACTCATCGTCTGAGTTGACAGGGGTGTTCTCCTGGATCACTGGCTAGTCCTGCAGGTCGATTCCTTGCGTAAAATCAATGAAAGTGTGGTGTTTCCTGACCTGATGTTTGGCAGGATGGGCGTACCGGGCCGGCTTGACGGTGTTGGTGAAGGTGTCCAGCTCAGGTATAGGGGCCCCAAACTTGCCAATGAAGACGTGGATCTTACCGAAGGGGACCCTGTATCCAGATTCGATTGAATCGGCCTCATGCTCCCGCTGAGAGTTGTTGATGTAGTACTTCCCACGGCGGCTCTTAGTCATGATGCCGACCGGATAGCTTCCAAACCCTTGAAGGGCTCCCTTTGAGAACTCAACTCCATCGTGCGCAAGCCCCACGGCGGGCACCAACTGTCGTGGTTTTGTCACGACAGATGTCCTCGTGAAAGGGCTTAGTGATGGAGCCATCGCACCTTGGTGGCGAATCAAAGGAGTTGAGGGGAAGCAAGACTTAGGTTTACCCTGGTTCGGCCCCTCCGATGGAGGTAAAACCCTACGTCCTGCTTGGTGTGTATTGATGGTGGATTCGATTACCTAGCTCTCGATGGATTCTTACATAATCTATCTGCCATAGAGACTCGCCTTTATACACAGGTCGAGGCCCTAGGGTTTACAAAGTCCTAGACACGTTACAAACCGTGACCTTCCATATCTCTAAGTGTCGTATCTTGCACGCTAGTAAACCTCCTCAGCGACTTATCTTCTCCATTAATCTTGACCCGACATCTGGCTCATGGGCCCTCCCCGGCTCTACGTTGAAGTTCTCCTGACGCATCCCAGACCCTGGGCCAAAATGTTGAATCGCCGTTTACCTGACCCAGCCCAATAGGGCAGGTCAGACCGCAGGTAATATCCCCAACAACGTGCATCCTGACGAGAAAAACATCACGTGGGCTGAATTCAAAGAAAGTTTCCATGGGGCACACATTCCAAACAACATCATGAAAATCAAGAAAAGGGAATATGAAGACCTGGGCCAATACAATCAGTTATCCTGCTATGACAGTGAATACTATAAGACAGAAGAGAAAAGAATGGAGAAATTTTTGATGGACTGGCGCCAGCATTAGTATGCAAGTTGGTCGTTCACACCTTTCCAGATTTCAAAAAACTTGTGCACAAGGCCAACATGCTCGAGGCCGAACGTTGCGACCTTGACGACATTCGCAAGCGCGTCATAGAAACTCGGCACCAACTAGCAACACCAAGCCCAAGACTGAGGACACCAAGCATACGACTTCTTGTAACCCTACCTGAACAAATCGGATCAACCCCCACTTTCATGCCAGAAACAATGATTTTACTCCCCGCCCCGGTACTACATGTTTCGCCTATGGAGAAGCTGAACATTTCGCTCGACAGTGCCCAAAGGCCAGAAGCGATACAACTAAGACAAACCACCACAGCAATTACTCAGCACCCAAGCGCAACAACTTCAATCCCAATAACGATCACCGGAAAGGTCGCGTGATTCTGGTAGCCAAAGAAGATCCTATGAATGCACCGTAGATAGTGCTCGGTAAGTTCCATGTCAACAAAATTCCTGCCACGGTTTTTTTTGATTCTGGAGCTTCCCATTCGTTTATTTCGGAAAAAATTGCCTTGAAACACAACTTTTCAATCCTCCCCTTGGAAAATTCAAAGACTATCAAGTCCCTGGGAGTACAGAAGGTTCCCCAAAATTATTTTAATGTTGTTACGATTGAAATCGAATGTTTGAAATTTTGGGAAATTCTCATCGTGATAAAGAGCAATAATTGGGATGTTATTTTGGGAGTGGATTGGCTAAACACCAACAAGGGATTTATTGATTGCTTCAACCGCATGGTCACACTCACCCATCATCACGGAAAGAAAGTACAGGTTACAGCCTTAGAAAAGAAGAAATCAACTCAAGCGCGACTAAATAAAATGGAGGCCATCGAGCTGAAGGATGTTCCAGTGGTCTGTGAATTTCCGGATGTGTTTCCTGAAGAACTACCAGGTATGCCACCGGATCGAGAAATATAATTTGTTATTGAACTTGCACCTGGTACCACCCCAATATACAAGAAACCATACCGCATGGCAATTACTGAGTTGGTTGAAATAAGAAGCAAATCAAAGAACTATTGGACAAAGGATACATCAGACCTAGCTCTTCGCCGTGGGGATCACCAGTGTTATTTGCCAAAAAGAGAGATGGGACACTCAGACTCTGTGTCGATTATCGAGCCCTCAGCATGGCCACCATCCAGAACAAGTATCCTCTGCCCAGAATAAATGACATGTTTGACCAGTTAGCACAAGCGAAGGTATTTTAAAAAATTTATTTGCGATCGGGATATCATCAGCTTAAGATGCGTTCTAAAGACATCCCCAAGACAACATTTACATCACGATACGGATTGTATGAATTTATTGTGATGCCTTTTGGACTGATAAACGCACCGCTTATTTCATGCATTTAATGAACAAGGTATTCATGAAGTACATGGATAAGTTTGTCATAGTCTTCATTGATGACATATTCGTCTACTCCAAGAACCACTACTGAAATTCAGAAATTTGCCGTCTGCCATGGCAGATGGCAAATGGGGGAACCACGGACAGCAAAGGCTTTGTCGTCGGTCAGCAGACGGCGAAGTAGACGGTAAAAAAAATTCTGGTGAAGAGGTTCTTTGCCGTCTGCTTTTTCAAAACGGACGGCAAAGAATCTTTGCCATGAGGGGCAGATGGCAAGTTAAATGGGACGGCACAGACTGCAACGGCCCCGTTAAGTGTTAATGGCAGACCTCCTCTCTTTGCCATCTGCCATCCCACCTTTTCCATGTGGGGGTTGACGGCAAAGGGGGGAATCAGCCCCCTCTCTCCCCCCTCTTTGTCGTCTGCCATCACCCCTTTGCCATGTGGGGGGCAGACGGCAAAGAGGGGAGAGAGAGGGGGCTGATTCCCCCCCTTTGCCATGTGGTGGCAGACGACAAAGGGGGGAACCAACCCCCTCTCTCTCCCCTCTTTGCCGTCTTCCATCCCCCCTTTGCCATGTGGGGGCAGACGAAAAGGGGGGCATCAACCCCTTTTTAATTTATTTTTTATTATATCCAGCATTTTTAACAATAATCAGGATATATATATATATATTTGACATAAATAAATATCTTTCCGTACTCATAACCATATTAAAATAACTCTCATCCATAGTGCATACATATTATGCAAGTTGCATCCGTACCAAACCATATATTACACCAGTTTAATCCACATGCATACAAAGTTTCATATATATCCATATACTACAAGTTTCAATACAAGCCATGGTACAAGAAATCATCTTCAAGCATTCCATCAATATAATCCAAGTTTCCCGTGAAGTGAATGTAATATGCAAAATGACAAATAAGAAAGTTAGAAGAATAATACTAGATCAAGAAGTGTATATAGGTTATTTCGGAGAGAAATTAGCTAAGTATAGACCATTTAGGAGCTAACTAAGCTAATTAGGTCATTTGGGGGGAACCCTAGCTAACTATAGGTCGTTTCGGAGCTAACTTGGTTAAAATAGGTCATTCCGGAGCAAACTATGCTTATTAAGCCATTTTGGATCTAGCTAGGCTAATTATAGGCCATTTGATACATAAGTTAGGGGGAATAGGTCATCTTGCAGCTACGTAAACTTTATTATGTCATTTAGGAGAGAACTTAGCTAACTATAGGTCATTTCTTGTTCAATAGGTCATTTTGCAGCTAACAAAGCTAATTATGTTATTTCGTAGGATAATTAGCCAATTTAGCCTTTCTTGGATCAGTCTAAGATATGTAGAAGAAGAAGAAGTAAAAGAAGGAGGAGGAGGAGGAGGAGGAGAAGGAGAAGGAAGAGGAGAAGAAGAAGAAAATAAGAAGGAGAAGGAGAAGGAGGAAGAAGGAGGAAGAAGAAGGAGAAGGAGGAGCTCCTTCTCCTTCTTCTCCTTCTTCTTATCCTCCTCCTTCTCTTCTTCTTCTTCTCTTCTTCTTCTTCTTCCTTCCGTTCATTTTTCCTCTTTCTTCTCCTCTTGTCCCCTTCTTCGGGCTAAATTAGCTAAGAATGCCCTTTTGGAGCTAATTATGTCATTTCGAGGATAAATAGCTAAGTATAGGTCATGTTTTATTAAATCGACCATTTAGGAGCTAACTAAGATAATTGTGTCATTTAGGTGGAACCCTAGCTAACTATAGGTCGTTTTGGAGCTAACTTGGGTAAAATAGGTCATTCCGGAGCAAACTATGCTTATTAAGCCATTTTGCATCCAGCTAGGCTAATTATAGGCCATCTTATACCTAAGTTAGGGGGAATAGGTCATCTCGCACCTACGTAAGACTTATTATGTCATTTAGAAGAGAACTTAGCTAACTATAGGTCATTTTTTATTAAATAGGTCATTTTGGAGCTAACTAAGCTAATTACGTCATTTCGTACGATAATTAGCCAATTTAGCCTTTCTTGGATGAGTCTAAGCTACGTAGAAGAAGAGAAAGAGAAGAAGAAGTAAAAGGAGGAGGAGGAGGAGGAGGAGGAGGAGAAGGAGAAGGAAGAGGAGAACAAGAAGGAGGAGGAGAAGGAGGAAGAAGGAGGAAGTTGAAGGAGAAGGAGGAGCTCCTTCTCCTTCTTCTCCTCCTTCTCCTTCTTCTTATCCTCCTCCTTCTCTTCTTCTTCTTCTCTTCTTTTTCTTCTTCCTTCCTTTCGTTTTTCCTCTTTCTTCTCCTATTGTCCCCTTCTTCGGGCTAAATTAGCTCAGAATGCCTTTTGGAGCTAATTATGTCATTTCGAGGATAATTAGCTAAGTATAGGTCATTTTTATTAAATAGACCATTTAGGAGCTAACTAAGCTAGTTACGTCATTTAGGTGGAACCCTAGCTAACTATAGGTCGTTTTTGAGCTAACTTGGGTAAAATAGGTCATTCCGGAGCAAACTATGCTTATTAAGCCATTTTGGATCCAGCTAGGCTAATTATAGGCCATTTAATACCTAGTTAGGGGGAATAGGTCATCTTGCAGCTACGTAAGCCTTATTATGTCATTTAGGAGAGAACTTAGCTAACTATATGTCATTTTTATTAAATAGGTCATTTTGGAGCTAACTAAGCTAATTATGTCATTTCGTAGGATAATTCGCCAATTTAGCCTTTGTTGGATGAGTCTAAGCTACGTAGAATAAGAGAAAGAGAAGAAGAAGTCAAACAAGGAGGAGGAGGAGGAGAAGAAGGAAGAGGAGAAGAATAAGAAAAGAAGAAGGAGAAGGAGAAGGAGGAAGTAGGAGGAAGAAGAAGGAGAAAGAGGAGCTCCTTCTCCTTCTTCTCCTCCTCCTTCTCCTTCTTCTTATCCTCCCCTTCTCTTCCTCTTCTTCTATTTTTCTTCTTCTTCCTTACTTTCATTTTCCCTCTTTCTTCTCCTCTTGTCCCGTTCTTCGTGCTAAATTAGCTAAGAATGCCTTTTTGGAGCTAATTATGTCATTTCGAGGATAATTAGCTAAGTATAGGTCATGTTTTACTAAATAGACCATTTAGGAGCTAACTAAGCTAATTATGTCATTTAGGTGGAACCCTAGCTAACTATAGGTCGTTTCGGAGCTAACTTGGGTAAAATAGGTCATTCCGGAGCAAACTATGCTTACTAAGCCATTTTGGATCAAGCTAGGCTAATTATAGGCCATTTAATACCTAAGTTAGGGGGAATAGGTCATCTTGCAGCTACGTAAGCCTTATTATGTCATTTAGGAGAGAACTTAGCTAACTATAGGTCATTTTTTATTCAATAGGTCATTTTGCAGCTAACAAAGCTAATTATGTCATTTCGTAGGATAATTAGCCAATTTAGCCTTTCTTGGACGAGTCTAAGCTACATAGAAGAAGAGAAAGAGAAGAAGAAGTAAAAGAAGGAGGAGGAGGAGGAGGAGGAGAAGGAAGAGGAGAAGAAGAAGAAAAGAAGAAGGAGAAGGAGAAGGACGAAGAAGGAGGAAGAAGAAGGAGAAGGAGGAGCTCCTTCTCCTTCTTCTTATCTTCCTCCTTCTCTTCTTCTTCTTCTCTTCTTCTTCTTCTTCCTTCCGTTCATTTTTCCTCTTTCTTCTCCTCTTGTCCCCTTCTTCGGGCTAAATTAGCTAAGAATCCTTTTTGGAGCTAATTATGTCATTTCGAGGATAATTAGCTAAGTATAGGTCATGTTTTATTAAATAGACCATTTAGGACCTAACTAAGCTAATTGTGTCATTTAGGTGGAACCCTGGCTAACTATAGGTCATTTCGGAGCTAACTTGGGTAAAATAGGTCATTCAAGACCAAACTATGCTTATTAAGCCATTTTGCATCCGGCTAGGCTAATTGTAGGCCATCTAATACCTATGTTAGGGGGAATAGGTCATCTTGCAGCTACGTAAGCCTTATGATGTCATTTAGGAGAGAATTTAGCTAACTATAGGTCATTTTTTATTAAATAGGTCATTTTGGAGCTAACTAAGCTAATTATGTCATTTCATAGGATAATTAGCCAATTTAGCCTTTCTTGGATGAGTCTAAGCTACATAGAAGAAGAGAAAGAGAAGAAGAAGTAAAATAAGGAGGAGGAGGAGGAGGAGGAGGAGAAGGAGAAGGAAGAGGAGAAGAAGAAGAAAAGAAGACGGAAAAGGAGAAGGAGGAAGTAGGAGGAAGAAGAAGGAGAAGGAGGAGCTCCTTCTCCTTCTTCTCCTCGTCCTTCTCCTTCTTCTTATCCTCCCTTCGCTTCTTCTTCTTCTATTCTTCTTCTTCTTCCTTCCTTTCATTTTTCCTCTTTCTTCTCCTCTTGTCCCGTTCTTCGGTCTAAATTAGCTAAGAATGCCTTTTTGGAGCTAATTATGTCATTTCGAGGATAATTATCTAAGTATAGGTCATGTTTTATTAAATAGACCACTTAGGAGCTAACTAAGCTAATTATGTCATTTAGGTGGAACCCTAGCTAACTATAGGTCGTTTCGGAGCGAACTTGGGGAAAATAGGTCATTCCGGAGCAAACTATGCTTACTAAGCCATTTTGGATCCAGCTAGGCTAATTATAGGCTATTTAATACCTAAGTTAGGGGGAATAGGTCATCTTGCAGCTACGTAAACTTTATTATGTCATTTAGGAGAGAACTTAGCTAACTATAGGTCATTTTTTTGTTCAATAGGTCATTTTGCAGCTAACAAAGCTAATTATGTTATTTCGTAGGATAATTAGCCAATTTAGCCTTTCTTGGATCAGTCTAAGCTATGTAGAAGAAGAGTATGAGAAGAAGAAGTAAAAGAAGGAGGAGGAGGAGGGGGAGGAGAAGGAGAAGGAAGAGGAGAAGAAGAAGAAAAGAAGAAGGAGAAGGAGAAGGAGGAAGAAGGAGGAAGAAGAAGGAGAAGGAGGAGCTCCTTCTCCTTCTTCTCCTTCTTCTCCTTCTTCTTATCCTCCTCCTTCTCTTCTTCTTCTTCTCCTCTTCTTCTTCTTCCTTCCGTTCATTTTTCCTCTTTCTTCTCCTCTTGTCCCCTTCTTCGGGCTAAATTAGCTAAGAATGCCTTTTTGGAGCTAATTATGTCATTTCGAGGATAAATAGCTAAGTATAGGTCATGTTTTATTAAATAGACCATTTAGGAGCTAACTAAGATAATTGTGTCATTTAGGTGGAACCCTAGCTAACTATAGGTCGTTTCGGAGCTAACTTGGGTAAAATAGGTCATTCCGGAGCAAATTATGCTTATTAAGCCATTTTGCATCCAGCTAGGCTAATTATAGGCCATCTTATACGTAAGTTAGGGGGAATAGGTCATCTGGCACCTACGTAAGACTTATTATGTCATTTAGGAGAGAACTTAGCTAACTATAGGTCATTTTTTATTAAATAGGTCATTTTGGAGCTAACTAAGCTAATTATGTCATTTCGTACGATAATTAGCCAATTTAGCCTTTCTTGGATGAGTCTAAGCTACGTAGAAGAAGAGAAAGAGAAGAAGAAGTAAAAGGAGGAGGAGGAGGAGGAGGAGAAGCAGAAGGAAGAGGAGAAGAAGAAGAAGGAGGAGGAGAAGGAGGAAGAAGGAGGAAGACGAAGGAGAAGGAGGAGCTCCTTCTCCTTCTTCTCCTCCTTCTCCTTCTTCTTATCCTCCTCCTTCTCCTTCTTCTTATCCTCCTCCTTCTCTTCTTCTTCTTCTCTTCTTTTTCTTCTACCTTCCTTTCATTTTTCCTCTTTCTTCTTCTCTTGTCCCCTTCTTCGGGCTAAATTAGCTAAGAATGCCTTTTTGGAGCTAATTATGTCATTTCGAGGATAATTAGCTAAGTATAGGTCATTTTCACTAAATAGACCATTTAGGAGCTAACTAAGCTAGTTATGTCATTTATGTGGAACCCTAGCTAACTATAGGTCGTTTCGGAGCTAACTTGGGTAAAATAGGTCATTCCGGAGCAAACTATGCTTATTAAGCCATTTTGGATCCAGCTAGGCTAATTAAAGGCCATTTAATACCTAGTTAGGGGGAATAGGTCATCTTGCAGGTACATAAGCCTTATTATGTCATTTAGGAGAGAACTTAGCTAACTATAGGTCATTTTTATTAAATAGGTCATTTTGGAGCTAACTAAGCTAATTATGTCATTTCGTAGGATACTTAGCCAATTTAGCCTTTCTTGGAGCTTACTAAGCTAATTATGTCATTTAGATGGAAGTCTAGCTATTTTTTATTAAAACACTAGAAATAACATACCATTATCGTCATCACAGCGGTGAAGCACGCTGGCTCTGGCTTGTTTCACCTAGAGAAGGCTTCCCTGGAGAAGGCTCGACTATCGAAGGGTCGTGCGATGTGTTTCGGGAGATATTCTGCACCAAACATCATTTGCAATGTGTAGTTAGCATAAGGACACTCTTAAGATCACTGCACTGAAATGAAACTCACCATCCCCGCCACGTTAATGACTGGCATCGGCGGAGGGACTTGGCCGCTCTTCTCGCACATAGACTGTACATTTGGTTTCGACAAGTCAAACTTTTTATTTATTAATGAAACGTACATTCAAATGCAAGATTTGAAATAACATGAAGAAGAAACTTACCACGAAGAGCTCGTATATGGCCCTGTTAGACACATCATTCCGTGCGCTCTCCGCCTCCACCAATGCAGTCGTCCTCTCCTCCAGCTCCCTAATTTCCTTATCCTTCTCCGCCATAGCCGCCTGCATTGCCTCTCTCTCTTTCTGAATAGCAGCCTGCAACACAACTCATTGTTAGCAATGTAATCATATTGGTTCCAAAGCACAACATAATGCGGAAAGATCGTTGAGTCCATTAAACTAATCTCGATGGTGAGCTCGACTGGCCGTGGACGACGTGTTATCTCCGCACAAGAGCTCGGAGTGCTTTCGACCCTTTCCCACCATCTTTCAACACCTGTCATGACAAAGAGTAAATGAAATTAGTACAACATAAATACCAACATGAGTAATAAAATGTATATAATTTAAGTGTATCATCGTCATAAATACCAACATGACTAATAAAAATTGATTACCTAACATGAACTCAAAATTTATATATAGGATAATAGTTCAATACCTGACATGAACTAATAACAAGTGTGCTCGTCTATATATGCTTCGGGGTCAATAAATGCATCATGATCATCACTATCATCAATAAATGCATCATCATCATCACTATCACGAAGAACATGTGGAAGGCCACCATTATGTAACCGGTCAAGAAGTGACAGGTCATCCGCAGCAGTAACCTCTTCTTCTTCCAGCTCTTCCCGTTCGGGCTCAGGGGTTAAGACGGATTCACTATCGCTGTCTACATCAATGTTCTGGGGTGAAGTAGAGCGGTTCTCGAAACATTTCTTTGACATACTGTTTCTTGGAAGAATTCTCCTTCATATGTGTCTGGGTTAATGTGAGGTTCGTAATCCTCTTCACTGAGGGTAGGTGGTCTAAAATGTGGTGGCACTTCATAAACAACATCCCAACCTTTGAGATTTGGATCAGTTTGGCAGGCCCACGGTAGATAGAAAACTTGTGTCGCCTGTTGAGCCGTAATATAGACATCGGGAACAACTAAGTGGGTGTTTTGGTTGATTTCGACTAGTCCTATATGTTCATGAGTCCTTCTAGTCTCCCTCGGCTCAAACCAATAACATTTGAAGACTACGACGGTCGGTGGGTTTTCACCATAGAATAGAAGTTCATAAATTGCTTCAACTCTTCCATAATACTCGGTGTCTCCTTCGTTGATAGCAGAGACAGAACAATTTGTAGTCTTTAGGTCGGGCATAATAGCTCTTTGCCAAAGGTACGAAAGTGATACCCATTGATGTTGTATTTGTCAAATGAACGGACCTTATAGTCAAAACCTTTAGCGACTTCTCTCAACTCGGCGTCCATAGACTCTGCATCAGCCTACAAGTTTAATACGAAAGAATGGATGCTTTAGCCACAAATTGGACCAAGAAATCAAGTGGGACCTTAATGGTAATTAATTACCCTTTGTTTGAACCAACAGATGAAACTGGGATAGTAGCCTCCATGCTTTGCGAGAAGCTCATACTCTTCGACGAAATCCTTTTCGATGACCCCTTTATCTGAGAATTCGGCGACGTATCGACTATATCAAATATCCGGGAATAAGAGTAGTTCATAGCAATTAGAAGTTGCGGAACAATAAATTACCGAGAACTTACTCGATGTACGGCCGCACTTCTGTTAGGTTGGTGAAGATATACAAAGGAATGGTCCGCCATTCTTCGACATCCAACGATTTCCCTTTCAAAGAACCGGATGGTGCGAGCTTACCTTTGAATAGGCTGAGGTTGGATCAAACTTTTTTTGGATCGCCATCATTGTACTGAGGCTTCGGGTTATGCAAATGATGATTTTTGGCTTCATAGTGTGCTGTCACGAAGTTTGCCGCCTCCTCAGTAATGAATGCCTCGGCCATTGATGCTTCAATTCTACGTTTATTTTTACACTTAGCTCGAAGCGTCTTCTGCATCCTCTCAGTTGAGTAGCACCATCGATTTTGAACGGGCCCCCCCATTCTTGCCTCGGTCGGGAGACGCAAAATCAAATGTTGCATTGTATTGAAGAAGCCCGGTGGAAAGATCTTTTCTAATTTGCAGATCAACTCTGGCACCAACTCTTCCTTTTCATCTAGAACGCCAGGCTATAGTTCTTTCGCACAAAGAGAACGGAAGAAATATCTCAGCTCTGCCAGTACTAGCCATTCATCCTCAGGGATAAAGCCAGGCAACATCACTGGCATTACCCGCTCAATCCATATGTGCCAATCATGACTCTTGAGCCCAAATATTTTCAATTTCTCAAGTCTCGCTCCCCTCTTTAGATTCGCAGCATACCCATCGGGGAACATCAACCGCATTTTCACCCACAATAGCATTTCTGTCATAGTTGGTCTTTCAAGATTGAACCATGCCTTTGGCTTCACTATGCTTTGCTTTCCTTTCCGTTGTCGCAAGTTTTGCAACGATCTATCACATAGAGCCTCCAGGTCGATTCTAGCCTTAGGATTATCTTTTGACTTCTCCTCTATGCCGAACAATGTACCAAAAATGGCCTCCGCAATATTCTTTTCAGTGTGTATCACGTCAATGTTGTGTGGGCAAAGGAGGTCTTTGAAGTAAGGCAGATCCCATAAGCATGACTTGTGAGTCCAGTCGTTCTCCGTATTATACCCTTTGAAGTATCCTGGACGCAAAGGATCAGGCTCGAGAGCGTTTAACTAATCAAGGGTCTGTTCGCCTGTCAACGCAGCTGGTGCAGTGTTTTTGACAACTCTACCTTTGATGAAATTCTTCTTGTCTTTTCTGAACTTATGGCCAGGATCCAGGAATTGTCTATGCATGTCGAAGCAAGAATACTTGCGACCAGCCTACATCCAACGGAACTGAAGAGCTGCCTTGCATGTGGTGCACGGGAACCTTCCATGCACACACCAGCCAGCAAATAGCGCAAACGCCGGATAATCATGCGTCGAGTACATGTACCACACATGCATTTTGAAATTTTTTTTGGTACCCGCATCGTAGGTCTTGATCCCATTATCCCAGGCTTCTTGCAACTCATCGTAGGTCTTGTACACATTCATATTCTTCCCCATATAGTTGGGCCCTGGAATTATCAACGTCAAGAAAATGTTCTTTCTTCTCATAATCTCTCCGGGTGGCAAATTTAGTGGAATGACAAATACAGGCCAACAGCTGTATTGTGCTGCCGTCATACCATACACCTTAAACCCATCCGTGCTGATGGAAACTCTAGGTTGCCTTGGGTCTTCCGATTTATCCTTACATAATGCATCGAAGTGCCTCCACGCAAAACCATCTGAAGTGTGTACCAGCATCTTGTTCCCATCCGCATCTAGTTCAGTTCTTTTGCCCAATTTGTGCCATGTCATCTGTTTGGCCATCTCTTCGACCATGAAAAGACGTTGAAGTCTTGGTACGATTGGCAGATACCGAAGAACACTAATGGGGATTTTGGTCTAATTCTTCTCACCCATGCCATTGTCTACCACAATATACCTGGAAGAATTGCAAATGGGGCAATAGTTCAAGGCTGTATACTCAAGCCTAAATAAGGCACATCGATTCTCACAAGCATGTATCTTCTCATAGGGCATCTTAAGTACACGGAGGATTTTCTCTGACTGGTAGAGCTTTGCAGGCAGTACATGGCCTTTGGGTAGAAAGGGTCCAAATACCGTCATCATCACGTCATAGCATTCTCTGCCTAGGTTGAATTGAGCCTTCAGAGCCATTACTTGCGCGATGGCATCCAGCTGACAAAGCTCAGTCTGCTCGTGGAGAGGATGTTTTGAGGACTCCAACATTTCATAGAAGGCCTTTGCAGATTCCTCCATCTCATCGCCCGAATCCCGAGCATTATCAAAGTCTTGCACCATGTCTTCAATCCCAGTACCATGCTCGTCAATGCGACGACGAATCTCCTCAGCTCGGGCACGTTGGTCAGACTCACCATGAAAAGTCCACACCTTATAATTAGGCGTAAAACCCCACTTCTGCAGGTGTTTACCCATTTCAAACTCTGTCTACTTTTTCTAATTGTCGGAGTTGGGACAGGGGCACCATGTTGTTTGCTGGCCATTTGCAAGTGCAGCTCCCACAACCCCCCTGGTTTTTGTTAACCATTCATGGGTCATGTCTTTCTGAATAGGGTGACCAGTGTACATCCAAGCACGATCACTCATGTTGCCTAGCTACCTATGGGGGCACAGGAAATAAATATATAATTCATCATCTATATTCATACGCTAATCAAGTTTGTCATTTTTATTACGTCCATGCAACCTACACGCTAATAGGTAAAAATAGGTCCTAATCCCACCCGAGTATGTGTAGATTGGGTTCATTTTCCCATGCTCTGCTCTAGATGCGACGCGGAATTTCGGCAGCACCTCCCCGCTATTCTCCTGATACACGTCTCGGCAATAAGAAGAGAGGATGTGTACCCGGAGAACAACAGGGGAGGCACCGACGAAATTCCGCATCGGATCCGGAGCACAGCATACGGGAAAACAAACCCAATCTACACATACTCAGGCTGTCCATGGATAATGTTGGACAATTCGAAAGGATGGCGGTTATAAATATGCAAAGAAATGCATATTTATAGATGTCGCCCTTTCGAACGGGAGACGCATACTGGTCACGCATACTCATGATTGAAGAAACCTATAGCTAGCAAGTTTCATCGACATGAAGACTGGGACAGAGCAAATTAAGGGGGTAGGAGGAGAAGTCATTTGTGCTCACCAACAAACGCAAGGACGGAGCTCGTCCAACGCACGTAGAGGTCATCGAACAACTACACGTTGAAATTCACACGATCAACAAAAATATGATGTTTTTATAATTAACATAATCGAAAAATATGTGACCTAACTCATAATTTACAAAACTATGACCCCGTGGGCCTCTAGAAGGCCGAAAAGCACGTTCTCATTCAACAGAAGGCCGAAGAGGTGTCCGGGGTCGGGGCTTAGTGGCTTCGGGAGTAAGTGCCGTCGAGGGTCGGTGGTGTCGGTGGTCGAGAGTCGGGTTAAATGGATCGATGGTCGGGGGTCAGTGTCGTGGGGGGTCGAGGGTTAGTAGCATCGGGGGTTGGGGTCTTTTCGATCAACAAGAGGCCAAGAGGTGTCGGGGGCCCGGGGTTGGGGGTTAGTGGCATCGGGGGTCGGGGGTAGGGGGTCGGGGGTCGGGGGTCGAGGGTCAGTGGCGTCGGGGGTCGGGGGTCGGGGGTCAGTGGTGTGGACATCGGGGTTCGGGAGTCGAGGGTCGGGGTCGGGGGTCGGGGGTCAGTGGTGTCGGGCCTCGGGAGTTGGGGGTCGGGGGTCAGTGGTGTCGGGCGTCGGGGGTCGGGGGTCGGGAGTCGGGTGTCAGTGGCGTCGGGGGTCGGGGGTCGAGGGTCGGGGGTTGGTTGCGTCGGGCGTCAAGGGTTGGTGGCGTCGGGCGTCGGGGGTTGGGAGTTGGGTGTCGGGGGTCAGTGGTGTCGGGTGTCGGGGGTCGGGAGTCGGGTGTTAGTGGCGTCGGGGGTCGGGGGTCGAGGGTCGGGGGTTGGTGGCGTCGGGACTCGAGGGTTGGTGGCGTCGGGCGTCGGGGGTCGTGGGCGGGGCGTCGGGGGTCGGGGTCCTTTTCTTTATTCTTCTCCTCTCTCCTCTTTTTCTTCTTCTTCTTCTTTCTCCTCCTCCTCCTCTTCTTCTTCTTCTTCTTCTTCTTCTTCTTTTCTCTCCTCTTCTTCTTCTTCTTCTTCTTCTTCTTCTTCTTTTTCTTCTTCTTCTTCTTCTTCTTCTTCTTCTTCTTGTTCTTCTTCTTCTTCTTCTAACAGTAACCTAATTAACACTAAACTAATAGTAACCTAATTAACCTAAACTAACAATAACCTAATTAACATTAAACTAATAGTAACCTAATTAACCTAAAGTAACATTAACCTAATTAACACTTAGAGTAACCTAAACTAACAGATGCACTGAAATGAAAAATAGAAAAAAAATGAACTCACCAGGGAAGTTGCCGCGGGAGGGGTGTGGCCGCGGGGAGGGGGTGTCCGTAGGGAGGGGTGTGGCTGTCGGGAGGGGTGTGGCCGCCGGGAGGGGGTGGCCGCAGGGAGTGGTCGGCGGGATGGGTGTGGCCGCGGGGAGGGGGTGGCCACAGGGAGGGGTCGCCGTGGGGAGGGGTGTGGCCGCAGGGAGGGGGTGGCTGCGGGGAGGGGTCGGGGTGACCGCGGGGAGGGGGTTGCCGCGGGGAGGGGAGCGCCGCGGGGAGGGGTTCGCCGGTGGGAGCGAGGCGGGGCGGCGGCGGGGGCGAGTGATAGTGAGCGTGAGGGGGAGAGAGAGACAGTATTGTGGGGGGGCGGAGACAGTGAGCGCGAGGGGGAGAAGACGGCTGTTACACGGTTGGCCCCTCTGCCGTCTGCCTCCCGACGGTAAAGGGCCCCACGGCAGACGGCAAAGGCCAATACGTGGCAAAGTTAGCCTTGTGTCGGAGACGGCAGGGATGGGACCCACCCGTGCTCTTTGCCGTCTTCCCTTGGTCCCTTTGCCGTCCGCTCGCACACGGCAAAGGACCGACACATGGCAAATAGTATTTTTGCCATCAGTCAGCCCTTTGTCGTCGGCCTTCTGTCAACTGACGGCAAAGAGGTTCTTTGCCATCAGCCAGCAGACGGCAAAGACATGGCTGACGGCAAAGAACTGGATTCCAGTAGTGAACCCTGAAGACTATGCAGAACATCTAAGGATTGTGTTAGGAGAATTGCGCAAACATCAGTTATATGCCAAATTCAGCAAATGTGAGTTTTTGTAAAGCAAGTCGGATTTTTCGGCCACGTAATGACCCAAGAAGGCATAGCCGTGGATCTGTGGGGACCCCGACTAGCAAGTCGAGTTCGCCGTGCCCAGTGACCCCAAGGATCAATGTTCACTGAACACGGATACTGAATAATAGAGTCTGACATCCAAGTACCGAAATTATTACATCAAACAACCAGAAGGTCGGGTTCAAGAGCGAGGCCTAAAGCCAATTAAACAGATACATCGGGTAGCGGAAACTCGTAAGGGCTAAGCGGTGCCCATGACATCAAGCCTACACCGGCAAGCATTCTGACTTGGAAGCGTCCTAGATCGCAGGTTCGTCTCCGAAGGCGTACTCGTCGCCAAACTCCGGTCCTTCCATGTCTGGTCAATAATATAACCGGTGGCAAGCCAATGAGTACTTTGAATGTACTCGCAAACAGCCCATGATATGAACATTGATAGTGAAGAATAACAGTAACATGTATCTTTGGTGGAATGCAATTTGGTGGAATGATCAGGTATATGCAACAAGTTAAAGAACTACTCTTGAAGAACGGGTTACAGATATCGACATATCTGACAAGGGTTGAACACACCGGGTTCACCCTGTATGCCAAGTCATCGAACTTGGTCATATCAATTCCTCAAGTAACTCCGGTTATTAACACCATTCACCGAACTCACACACACACACTTGGTTTATGCGGAAACGCTGGACGTAGTTTAAGCAGCACCACCCAACTGTCTGTCACATCCCTGACCCCTTAAGCAAGTTAGCTTGTGTTCATGTTTTCTTTACATTGCATCTAGGAAATTCTCAACAAGAACAAAGCAAGTGGTGAAGAAAAATTCTAAAACTCTAGCCACTTCTCAAAATAAAGGAAAATTCAAACTAATTAAAATCAATGAACCCAAAATGGCCTCAAGAAAAGTTCAACTTTTCTGGTGATTCTTGGAAACAAATAATCAATAAGGGAAACCATTTATTTTATACTTTAGGCATTTTAAATAAATGCAAAAAGCTATTGGTTTCAAGTTTTAAAATTTGAAATCAGAAACTTTAAACTTTCAAAAATATTGAAAACTTTGGGAATGGTTGGAAATATTCCAACAAATATTCTGGTGTGTTTAAAATAGTTTTTACAAACTATTTGGGAGCTGAAATAAATAGCAAGTTAATGAAATAGCTAAAACAGAAACAAATCAAAAAAAAGGGAAAACCTTACCTGACGCCTACCTGGCCCAGCCCAGCTCCCGTGTGTCTTCCTCCTCGCCAGTAGGAGCAGGAGATGGCCGCCGCGTTGCCGCGCGCCTCCACGCACGTGTGCGCCTGCCTGGCCGCCGCTTCGCGCTGGCAAGCACGGGGATAAGCTCCCCTAGCCCGTCCCTATCCATCCCTGTGCTCATTCTCCCCCTCTGCATCGTTTCATTCTGCCGCCATTGGAGCCGAGCAGAGCTCGAGCTCGTCGTCGTTCTAGCCTCCCCTCCTTCCTTCTGAGCCACGCAATAGCTCTACCGCAACTCCTTGAAGCTCCCTAGCCACGCGCCCGATGCCGAGACGCGGTTGTCTTCCTCCTCGGTTCACCAAAGTTTGTCGCCGGCGTTCTCCCTCTCCAGGCCGTCCCCGACCAAGCTAGCGCTACCACTGCACTCCTCGTGAGCTTGCGCTTCTTTCCCCTAAGATCTCCTCATCGATCCCCTCCTCTAGGCCTAGTTCCATCGGAGCCCGACAAGATCTGCCGCGGGAGCTCGTCGCCGGTAGCCCTCCGGTGATCAGCTCGTCCTTCTTAGGCCACCAGTAGCTTCAGGCTCTCGCGTAGGTACTGTAGGAGCTGAGTCCCGTGCATAGTTCCGTCTGTATCAAAGACCCCGATGACACCCGAACCTTGGCCGCCGCCAAGCTCGTTGCCGGCGTCATCTCCGGCCAGATCAGCCCCAGCCAAGTGCAAAAATGAACCCGCGGGAGGAGTGTCGTTCCTCTGGTGCTCTCCGCGCAGAGTTTGGCCCCCCCTGTGCGCCGTTTCCGAGCCCCTCCGCCGTTCTGATGGTCGCCGGAGGCTCCCCGCCGGCGAGGACGACCTCGCCGCCGGTGGATCTCAGCTGGCCTGAGCCACTTACGTGTGGGGCCAGCCTCTGGATAGTTTAGAAATAATAAAAATAAATCAATTAAATTGATAAGTCACTGACATGTGGGTCCAGTGAGTTTAATTAGCTAAATAAGATTAATCCTATTCTAAAATTGACCAGAAACACTGACCAGTGGGTCCCACTGGTCAGGTTTGACATTCAACGACCAGTTGGACCTGCTGATGTCATGCTGATGCAGTAAAAGGATTTTTCCAGTATAAAAATAATTCCAGAAATGTTTAAAACTTCAAAAATTCATAGAAATTAATCTGTAACTCCAATGAAAATAATTTATATATGAAAAAGTATCAGAAAAATTCAAGAAATCTGAATATGCCATTTTAAAACATGTTTGAAAATGTTACAGAACCCAAATATGTAGATTAGTGCATAAGTCAATTCTTATAAATACTTTTTAAATGGTATATGGAAAGTATTTAAATTTCTTTGTGAATGACATGATCAAACACTGTTCTAATTACAAACCAGCAACTTAACATGTCATCCCATGCATGTTAACCTCAAGTTGATCTGAGCATCAGGTCGAATCAATTAAAACGGTATCCGAGGATACCTCGTTTGAAGTGATATTCGAATGTGATTCAAATCAACTTCAAACCTAATAGATGTTAGTTATAAAAATATATCACCTTGCATTCTCATGCTATGCTCATGCATCATCTTGATTGCAGATGTTTGTTATTGATTGTTGTCATTCCTTTCGGTAGGCTCTGCTCCACCGGATTCCACCGAATGTCCGTCTAACGGATATTGTCACTCCTCTGAGCAACAAGGCAAGCAACCATTTTGATCATTCCGATAAATCCCATGTTCCCGCTCCTGCACTTACTTATTGCATTAGGATCAAATGCTTCAACTCCTTTTGCCACGTTAGTTGAACCCACTCCCTTTGCATGACCTATCCTTGTCACAGTAAATAGCCGAACCTTGCAACCTAGCATACCTGGTAGTTGCTTGAGCCATGATGTGTCTTATCCTGCTATGCATGCTATGCTTAGAGTTGTGTATTGTCTGTCATTTGGGAGATGAACAGAATTGTGAGAATGTGTTCGGTAAGCAAAGGTTGTGTGTTGAACCTGATTTGGTAAAGGTACCGGTGAAAGGCTGTGTAGGAGTACATGGCGGGTTGTTTCATTGGAACCGTCCTTAGGAACTGAGTTCCGTGTATGTAATCCAAGACTAGATACTACCACACGTTGGGATACTTAATTGACCCTCTCGACTTATTAATCGCTTAGTACCCGGTCCAGGAGTTGCAAGTAGTTTCTGGTGTTTATAGTCATGCTGGAGGCCGTGCATAGTGCTGACCTGAGAGGTGGGCTATGATGCGGTAGGCAGTGGCACGGTGCACCAAGTGGCACCCGGATGGTGGGCTTGGGAACCCCGCGCACATCGTTTGAGGCCGTGGCGGAAACCCCGGCTGGACTTCCGTACGGGTTACTCTTAGATAGGCGATAAACCTGGACTAGGTATTAGTGTGGTTAACGGCCGTGGCCGACTACCTCGCTGGGCTTCCGCTTGAAGGTTGCCGAGGTGCATGACGTGCACATGGCGATAAGTGGCGAGAGCGTGTGTGACGAAGTACACCCCTGCAGGGTTATGATCTATTCGAATAGCCGCGTCCGGGGATATGGACTAGTTGGAGACATATATTGTTCATAGATAACTTAAATGGCTACTCATAAAATTGTCAAGATAAGCATGAGTGTCGTGGACGGCATTTCCATATGGAGACTGAATGATTCCACGATGGTGTATTGTTGTGGTGTTAGTGGACTCGTGTGCGAGAAATCAAGTTGTCAAAATTATTTAAAAATGCAAGTTGTCTAGCCACGAGTCAAATGCTGGCTTTCCGCATGAAACTCCACAATACCTTTTTGATACTTTGCATGAGTAGATAGTTATCCTAAAGTCTTGCTGAGTACCTTCGTACTCATGTTTGCTTAATAAATGTTGCAGAGGTTGCTAATGACCCTAATGGAGGGTTCTTCATAGACATCGACGACGACGAGTAGCTGGTGTCCCAGCTACGATCTGGCCCTAGGTTGGGTGTGTAGTATAGTCAGGCCATGTGCCTTCTAGTTTCACTTGTCTGTCATAAGACAGTTTTAAACTCTTCCGCTGGCTTGTAATTGAATGACTGCTATTATGGGTCGTGAGACCCTTAATGTGTAATATTATGTGTGTGGCTCTTCTGAGCCTCTTAAATAAAGCTTGTATGTTTATGGTTATGTTATGATGCCATCGATGTATCTATACGTATCGGTATGCCATGCGTACATGTGTCGTGCTTGATATGTATGGGGTTCGATTACCTAGTCGTGAAGTTTAGTAGCACTGCTGTGTCTATCCCCTTTGGGCAAATGTCACGCGATGTAATGGAGTCCTTGTAGCTTGCTACGACTCGTCTACACTCGCTGGTGACCGACACCTACGTTGTTGGGTCATGTATGCCTGTCCTTGTGCGGTACTGCCACTTTGTTTTGTGACTAGACTTGTCGATCCGGGTTCTTTGACATTGGAATGCTAACGACACTATTGCATACGTGAGTCAAAAGACGCAAACGGTCCCGGCTAAGGTAAGGCTACAGCCGTGGAGTTAAACGTGCGTGAGACCGCAAAGAGATGCGATGTGTTACAGGCTAGATTCCTATGACTTAGGATCGGGGTCCCAACACTGTCCTTGAACGTGGACACGGCTATTCGGATAGTTTGACACTCTATAGAGGTTGCGTGCTATACCCACGAGAAACGGGAAACTTCCGTGTCATCCACGACTCGCGGTATATCACATATACCCGGGGTAAGTACCGGATCATCATCTTTCCCCTAAGGATACTAAACAAAGAGGTCCACTCAATTGGTACCCAGCCCACATGTTGTACGTCTTACGAGCACCGACTCTGGACAGTATCAACCATGCGGGGACCAACGGTGTGCCTGGAACTCATAAAAATGGCATAGTCACCCTTCCTGGCACGACCCCATCACGAGAGTGACACCGATCACTCCCGCCACTAGTAATGTGGCTCTTTGCTAGTACCGACCAGAGTAATCAACAAAGCCCCGTCCCATATAGGGGTAACGTGGTCGCACAGGTAAGGTTGGGACGGTTGACACATCATAAATCTAATCCCATTTCCGAAACCATACTCACACAAAAACACCGGTGCATCACTTCACCAAAAGTGATCACCAACTCATCATCACCCTCGGCCATTAGTGGCACCCGACGGGGTTTTCATAAAATCTTTTATTTAACTCATCATCATGCTCATGATAAAATGCTTTTACTTTACTTGTCAACATGGTATTAACATGACTCTCAAGGGGTAGGGTCAAGCTCAATGCAATGATCTTATAACTTTACTAGTCAACATGACAGTACCATGATCCTCATAGATGGTAGGGTCAAGCTCATCATGTTTGTACTCTGAGGAGCCATATCTATAACATCACTATCATGTAAGTGCTTCGATGAAGCCTTCGGTACCATCACACCAATGATGAACCGGCACTGTGATCACATGCAACGGAAAAGTACTTGCTATTCTAGCATGCGTCAATTCATATGCTCAAGTCATGGTCAAAGGGCTGCTTGCCTTGGTCACCTAGGTATCCGGGGTCTTCGAGGTCTTCTGCTCCGAATCCTCCGTCACTCGGTAACTCTACCGTCGAGAAAGGAATAAATAAATAATAGCTCACACCAAAACAGATCACAAGGTGCTTTTAAAAATGTTGCAAAGCTTGAATAAATTCAGTTTATTATATTGGAAAATGATTCCTATGGTTTTTATTAGCTAAGCATATTTATTTAAAAGCAAACAGGAGCAAACAAATGCTTTTAATATCATTTTATTATACCAAAACAGATTCTGTTTTTGAAAAATGTCAAACTCTAGAGAATCAACTACTACACATTTTTAGAAAATTGTTGGTGGAAGAATCATATTTTTCTACTGGCTAAATATTTTTATAAAAATCATTTAAGTTTGGAGGTTAAAAATAAAAGAAAAGGCTAGGGGGGGCCACCAGGCGCGCACGTGCCAGGTTCAAACCTGACATGCGGGCTCCTGGGGTCAGCGTCAGCGGCTGCGCCCGCTGGCTGCCCCAGGACACCGACAGGTGGGCTCCACCTTTCGGGTCCTTCTCCTACCTCCAGCCAGAGAGGTGGAGACGGACGCTGGCGAGGCTACCGTTGCCCTCGGGCCAATCTAGGAGCGGGAATGGGTCCCTCGTTCCTCTGCCTACCTGCTCGTGGTCGGGACGTCACCGGAGGTGCTCTGGGTCACCGGCGATGAGGTGACCGTGGCGGAAAGGTTTCGGGATGGCGTCGAGCTAGTGGCTAGGGGCAGGATTCGCTCGGGGAAGTTGGGGGAAATGATCCTGGCGTCAAGGGAAGTGCAATGGGAGGTCGGGCGGCGCAGGAGCCGGCGTGTAGCCGGAGATCGACCGGAGCTCCGAGACGGAGGGGCCTCGGTCGATCTCGAGCACCGGGGCTCTGTGAGCTCGATTAGGCGGCTAGGGGGAGTCTAGTGGTTGTGCTTAAGCTGCCTGGGGGGTGCTGGGGCGCCGGGGAGACCTATTTATAGGCCAACGACGGTGAGCCGACCCGGGCGCACCGGTGATTCACCGTGGCGCGCGTGCATGCATAGTGAGGTGCTGGTCGCGAAACCACGGGTTCGGGACGTGGTTTAGGACCTTCTGGTGCATTGGCCGCAGAGGGAGAGCGAGTGGGGTCGAGCCGCAGCGTCCGTGCATGCTCGGCCGCGTCGGGCGTGCGCGGCACGCGTCGCCTGACTTCTTGCGCGAGAAGAGGGGGCCCCTGATGGTAGCTTTGCATAGAGTGGCTGTCGGGGGAGCGTTTGGAAACAACTGGGGAGGTTGGAACTAGCAGGGGGCGACGTCCCCTTGCTGGAGGTTCTCTCTAGCGCGTCCAGAGCACAGTTTTGGCATGCCACGACATGGTGGCGCGCTCTGGGGCACTTTGGACGCGTCCTCCATGTCCTGAGTGTTGCTGGGAGTGTGCCTAGTCGTTGTGTGCTAGTGGGAGCACGAGCTGGTCAAAGGAGGCAAGGAACACCAGTGTTGCCAGCCCTGGCCTGTGGCTCAAATTGAAGATCTTGTCACTTGTGCTTGGAGTTGGGGAGGGGCTGGTTGACTGAGTGCTCAGGGTGTTCTGGAGCTCTAACTCACCAAGTTTGGGGCTTTTCCATTGGGTAAAACAGTGGCTAGGAGGGTTTTTACCTTCCTGTCAGAAGGTGTTCGACAGTGATTTTGGGTGCTTCCACTCCACCACTGGAACTGACACTTAACAGGTTTGGTCTTGGGGTAAAAACATGGGGTTTCGCCAAATTTGAGCTCCATTGAACAAGTTTAGCTTTGTAAACTTGGAAATGCTCCAAAATGACCAGTTCTGTCCTATACAAAGGAAGTGTGGCCAATCAGAGTCTCACAAATCTCATCTTTGGTGTGGAGTTCTCATTTGGGGTGTCAAACACCTGTGCAAAATTTCAGCTCCATTGGAGAAACTTTGCAATGTAGAGTTGTTCCAACTCTTCTCTGGACAGAGAGGGTTTTGGGCTCATTTGATGCACTTCCCCACCTTGGATCAAGGTGAGATTTTATGTGAGGACCTAATATGGCTTGGGAGGGCTCCTGAAGTTTATGGGAATTTATTGAAATTATTTCCTTTGGAAACATCTCAAAAAGCTAAAACAGACATAAATGGTTTTCAGTGTTTTACTCAAATAATATTAATATAAAATAGGGTTGAAAATCTTATATATGGAAAATATATGTCCTTCTAAGCTTCCATGAATTTACTCAGAATTTTCTAAGGCAGGAAAGCAATTTTCCTTGTGGGAATATCATTCCTGGCCTTAGAAACAGACATAAATATAAAATAGGAAAATAATATTTTAAATCACCAATTAATGTTTTTAATGAATGAAAATAATATTTGGATCAGATCACCAACTTTGGTTGGAAGTGCCACTTGGCTTCATGAGCTAGTAGTGTATCCCAACATGATGAAGGTGATCTTGATATAAAGGAAAAAGGGTTTTTGAAGAGAGCAAAATAATAAGTTTTTCATGGGTTTGAGTCATCAAGCAAGCAAGCATTCACTCATACAAGGGCTTACATTGCACTCACGACATTATTTGAAAAAGTTTTAACAAGCTCTGATTTTGCAACATAAAATATTGTGGTGAAAATCAGGGTGTGACAGGATCCTGCAAAGGTCAAAGCCGTAAGTGACTGGCCACAACCGGCTAATGTGACATATATCCGAAGTTTTATCGGAATGGCACGATACTACCGAACGTTCATTGAAAGTTTTTCCACTACTGCCAAGCCCATGACCAAGTTACTCAAAAAGGACAAGAAGTTCGAATGGACCGAAGCCTGTGAAAATAGTTTCCTAGAGATGAACAAGAGACTGAGCACGACAACAATATTAATCTTTCTAGACTTAAATAAAGATTTTGTGGTATTTTGTGATGCCTCAAGGAAAGGCCTCGGATGCGTAATTATGTAGGAAGAGAAAGTCGTGGCTTACGCCTCGAGACAATTACGACGACATGAATAAAATTATCCCACTCATGATTTGGAATTGGCCGCCGTGATACACGCTGTCAAGGAATGCAGACATTTTCTACTTGGAAATCGCTGTGAGATATACACATATCATAAGAGTCTTAAATATATCTTCACGTAGCCAGATCTCAAACTACGAGAGCGACATTGGCTGGAATTAATTAAATATTATGATGTGGGCATTCATTACCATCCTGGTAAGGTTAACGTGGTAGCCGATGCTCTCAGCCGAAACCCCACCTTAGACAAAGACTGTGTACCAAAGTTAAGACCCGAAATTGCCACAGAGTTCGCTCTGCTAAACCCGCTTCTCATTCCAGAAGGCACTGTGGCACATCTAGAAGTACATCACACTCTAGATGAGAAAATCAAGAAGGATCAAAGAGAGCATCCCATTATCGAAGGCATAAATAAAAACGTGAACCTTGGAAAGGCCCCATAATTTATTATTGATGAACAAGGAGTCTTATGGTATGGAGATTGACTATGCATAGGAGACCAAGAGGACCTCAAAGTTCAAATTTTGGGAGAAGCGCACAACGTGCCATATTCAATACATCCTGGAGGTATAAAAATGTTCAAAGCTCTACAAGCAAAATATTGGTGGCATGGGATGAAAAGGGATATTGATTCTTTTATTGCCAGTTGTGACTCATGCCAACGAATCAAGGCAGAACACCAGAAGCTAGCAGGATTGTTGCAATTGATGAGGATACCCGAGTGGAAGTGGGATGAGGTAGGTATGGGATTTGTTGTTGGACTACCCAAACCCCGACACGGACACGATGGTATATGGGTCATCACCGATTGACTCACCAAGGTGCTTCCACTCGACCACTGGAACTGACACTTAACAGGTTTGGTCTTGGGGTAAAAACATGTGGTTTCGCCAAATTTGAGCTCCATTGAACAAGTTTAGCTTTGTAAACTTGGAAATGCTCCAAAATGACCAGTTCTGTCCTTTACAAAGGAAGTGTGGCCAATCAGAGTCTCACAAATCTCATCTTTGGTGTGGAGTTCTCATTTGGGGTGTCAAACACCTGTGCAAAATTTCAGCTCCATTGGAGAAACTTTGCAATGTAGAGTTGTTCCAACTCTTCTCTGGACAGAGAGGGTTTTGGGCTCATTTGATGCACTTCCCCACCTTGGATCAAGGTGAGATTTTATGTGAGGACCTAATATGGCTTGGGAGGGCTCTTGAAGTTTATGGGAATTTATTGAAATTATTTCCTTTGGAAACATCTCAAAAAGCTAAAACAGACATAAATGGTTTTCAGTGTTTTACTCAAATAATATTAATATAAAATAGGGTTGAAAATCTTATATATGGAAAATATATGTCCTTCTAAGCTTCCATGAATTTACTCAGAATTTTCTAAGGCAGGAAAGCAATTTTCCTTGTGGGAATATCATTCCTGGCCTTAGAAACAGACATAAATATAAAATAGGAAAATAATATTTTAAATCACCAATTAATGTTTTTAATGAATGAAAATAATATTTGGATCAGATCACCAACTTTGGTTGGAAGTGCCACTTGGCTTCATGAGCTAGTAGTGTATCCCAACATGATGAAGGTGATCTTGATATAAAGGAAAAAGGGTTTTTGAAGAGAGCAAAATAATAAGTTTTTCATGGGTTTGAGTCATCAAGCAAGCAAGCATTCACTCATACAAGGGCTTACATTGCACTCACGACATTATTTGAAAAAGTTTTAACAAGCTCTGATTTTGCAACATAAAATATTGTGGTGAAAATCAGGGTGTGACAGGATCCTGCAAAGGTCAAAGCCGTAAGTGACTGGCCACAACTGGCTAATGTGACATATATCCGAAGTTTTATCGGAATGGCACGATACTACCGAACGTTCATTGAAAGTTTTTCCACTACTGCCAAGCCCATGACCAAGTTACTCAAAAAGGACAAGAAGTTCGAATGGACCGAAGCCTGTGAAAATAGTTTCCTAGAGATGAACAAGAGACTGAGCACGACAACAATATTAATCTTTCTAGACTTAAATAAAGATTTTGTGGTATTTTGTGATGCCTCAAGGAAAGGCCTCGGATGCGTAATTATGTAGGAAGAGAAAGTCGTGGCTTACGCCTCGAGACAATTACGACGACATGAATAAAATTATCCCACTCATGATTTGGAATTGGCCGCCGTGATACACGCTGTCAAGGAATGCAGACATTTTCTACTTGGAAATCGCTGTGAGATATACACATATCATAAGAGTCTTAAATATATCTTCACGTAGCCAGATCTCAACCTACGAGAGAGACATTGGCTGGAATTAATTAAATATTATGATGTGGGCATTCATTACCATCCTGGTAAGGTTAACATGGTAGCCGATGCTCTCAGCCGAAACCCCACCTTAGACAAAGACTGTGTACCAAAGTTAAGACCCGAAATTGCCACAGAGTTCGCTCTGCTAAACCCGCTTCTCATTCCAGAAGGCACTGTGGCACATCTAGAAGTACATCACACTCTAGATGAGAAAATCAAGAAGGATCAAAGAGAGCATCCCATTATCGAAGGCATAAATAAAAACGTGAACCTTGGAAAGGCCCCATAATTTATTATTGATGAACAAGGAGTCTTATGGTATGGAGATTGACTATGCATAGGAGACCAAGAGGACCTCAAAGTTCAAATTTTGGGAGAAGCGCACAACGTGCCATATTCAATACATCCTGGAGGTATAAAAATGTTCAAAGCTCTACAAGCAAAATATTGGTGGCATGGGATGAAAAGGGATATTGATTCTTTTATTGCCAGTTGTGACTCATGCCAACGAATCAAGGCAGAACACCAGAAGCTAGCAGGATTGTTGCAATCGATGAGGATACCCGAGTGGAAGTGGGATGAGGTAGGTATGGGATTTGTTGTTGGACTACCCAAACCCCGACACGGACACGATGGTATATGGGTCATCACCAATTGACTCACCAAGGTGGCACACTTCATCCCGGTAAAGACAACATACTCCACTAAGAAGCTAGCAAGATTATACCTTGCCCGCATCGTCTGTTTGCATGGGATTCCAAAAACCATTGTATCAAGGTTTAAGGATTATTTACAACAAGCGTTGGGAACACAGTTAGTGTTTAGCACAACTTATCACCCCCAAACTAGAGGACAAACTGAGCATATAAGCCAAATACTTGAAGATATTCGAAGGGCATGTGTTCTCATGTGGGGACCCCGACTGGTAAGTCGAGATCGCCGTGCCCAGTGATCCCAAGGATCATTGCTCACTGAACACAGATACTGAATAATAGAGTCTTACATCCATACATACCATTTGATACAATAAATGACCACTTCGGTCGAGTCTTACATACATAGGGCCTTAAAGGCCAAAGCACCAAACTAGACCAATAGCGGAACTATTGGTTGAAAGCGTGAACCCATGCCATCAGCCTTAACCTACAGGCATTCTGACTCGGAAGCGTCCTAGGTTGCAAGAACGTCACCGAGTTAATCTTCACCATATCCTGCCTTTCACACCTGGTCAATGAAATAACCAGTGGCAAGACAATGAGTACTTTGAATGTACTCGCAAACAGCCCATGATATGAACATTAATAATGATGGACAACATTATCATGCATCTTTAGTATAACTCATCTGGGTGGAATGATCATAGATATGCATAAAATTAATGAATTACTTCTGAAGAACAGGTTACAGATATCAACATATCTGCTAAGGGTTGAACCATCCTGGATCACCCTATATGCCAAGTCATCGGACTTGTCATAACCTCAATGTATTAATGAGGGCTAAACCATCCGGGTTTACCCTATATGCCAAGTCATCGGACTTGTCATAACCTCAATGTATTAATGAGGGCTAAACCATCCGGGTTTACCCTATATGCCAAGTCATCGGACTTGTCATAACCTCAATGTATCAGCTGAGGGTTAAACCATCCGGGTTTACCCTATATGCCAAGTGACCGAATTTCGTCAAACTATTATTATTGTAACAACACCTTTTTAACACCACACACACACACTTGGTTTATGCGGAAACGCTGGACGTAGTTTAAGCAGCACCACCCAGCTGTCCTTGACCTTGGACCCACGAGAAACGGGAAACTTTCGTGTCAGCCACGACTCGCTGTATATCACATATACCCGAGGTAAGTACCCGATCATCATCTTTCCCCTGACGATACTAGACAAAGAGGTCCACTCGATTGGTACCCAGCCCACATGTTGTACGTCTTACGAGCACCGACTCTGGACTGTATCAACCATGCACGGACCAACGGTGTGCCTAGAACTCATAATAATGGCATAGTCGTCCTACCTGGCACGACCCCATCACGAGAGTGACACCGATCACTCCCGCCACTAGTAATGTGGCTATTTGCTAGTACCGACCAGAGTAATCAACAAAGCCCCGTCCCATAAAGGGGTATCGTGGTCGTATTGGTGAGGTTAGGACGGTCGACACATCATAAATCTAATCCCATTTTCGAAACCATACTCACACAAAAACACCGGTGCATCACTTCACCAAAAGTGATCACCAACTCATCATCACCCTTGGGCATTAGTGGCACCCGACGGGGTTTTCATAAACTCTTTATTTAACTCATCATCAGGCTTATGATAATATTCTCTATCTTTACTTGTCAACATGGTATTAGCATGACCCTCAAGGGGTAGGGTCAAGTTCAATGCAATGATCTTATAAATTTACTAGTCAACATGACAGTAGCATGATCCTCATAGATGGTAGGATCAAGCTCATGATGCTCATGCTCCGAGGAGCCATGTGAATAACATCATCAACATGCAAGTGCTTCGATGAAGCCTTCGGTGCCATCACCACAATGATGAACAGGCATCGTGATCACATGCAACGGGAAAATACTTGGTATACTAGCATGCAACAATGTTTATGCTCAAGTCATGGTCAAAGGCTGCTTGCCTTGCTCACATAAGTCCTCGGGGTCTTCAGGTCTTCTGATCCGTCCCCGAATACTCCGTCTACCATCAACTATCGTCGGAAATAACCATAGTAAGCCACAAATCAAGCAGAAATAAAAGTGTTCTATAAATAGAAGTTTTATTTTTCTTGGACATCTCTGGTCATAAGAAAAATACCTGAAGCTTGATATAGGATATTTGGGTCATCAAGGATTTTTGAATGGATGGAAAGAGCAATAGGTTATCATTGAAGAAGCCAACAGAAATCATTCTGTTAAAAATGAGTGGAGGCACCCATTTAACAGAGAATGATTTTAGAAATATTTAGGAAGTGGTTTCACTGGATTTGGAGATGATATGAATATTCTAGAGATTTTACAATGCGGAACAAATAGCAATAGGAGTTATTTATTTATTGCAACAGAAGTAAGTCACACAAAAATGTTGATGAGGGTTCTAAAAATGGAGAACGATTTTAGAAGGCTCTGAGAGTTTGAATCACTCCATTTGGAGTTGAAATGAGGCATATGGGATTTTTGCAAGATGGAGTTTTTAATGTCCAGATTGACATTTGAAAAATAATACAACAGGAAAAGTGCTTGGAAAAAATGTGCAAGGCACATAGGTGGGTAGAGTTGGAATTTAGGAGCCTGTAGAAATTTGAACCAAGTGGTTTGGAGTTAGAATGAATTTTGGATGGAATTTGTAAGTTGAAGCAAATCTGAAAAAGGGAAAAGCTTATCTTTGGGGGGCCTATCCTGCGCACTGGCGTTTGGTAGGCCTCCAGGCCGGCCCAGCTGCGCTAGCTAGCCAACTAAGTGGCCACGCCGATGGCGCAGTAGAGGAAAGCCGTCTTCGGCCTTGAGGAAGCGGAGTCCAGGGGGTGCGCTTCCACTTAATCTGACAGCGGGGTCGCGCGGCTGCCTCGTAGGCCGACAGGTAGGCCCGGGGGAAATGGGGCCCACGTGCATGTGCTTCTTCGTCCTCCCGTCTTAGCACAGAGGAGGGCACGAGAGGCTGGGCTGCGCGGGCGCCGACACCGATGTGGCTGCTCCGGCCACGTCCCGCGATGCTCCGGCCACCAGCGTGCTCGGGGCAACGAGCTGCGCCGACCTGGGGGTCTCGTTTCCATAGGGGAACCGCAGAGAGAGGGGGCCTTGGCCACGGCCGAGGGCAGCGACGGTAGCCTTGGGGAGGGGCTCCTCAAATGGCTCCGGCCACCCTCCGACGGTGCGGTGGCTACCGGCGCGCTCGGGGTGGTTATCCGCATCCGTTCCCCTGCTCAACACCTGCAGGGGAGGGCTGCATGAGCGCTGGCGACGAGGCTACGGGGAGGCCGTCTACCCCCTGGTTTCAGCACCAGCAGCAAAGGAGAAGGGCAGGAGGCGATGGGGAGGAGTTGCGGTGGCCTGAGAACCACCAGCAGGGAGGAGGGAGGCGAAGAGAGGCCCTGCGCATGCCATCCCACAGAGGCCGAAGCTCTACCCCTTCGGCCATGGCTATGGCAGGAGGAGGGGGAGAGGGGTTCCAGGGAGAGAGTAGGAGGGTTTGAGAGGCTCAGGCGCTCGAGGAACGCTCTAAGTGGGGGAAGGGGAGCCGAGAAGGGTCTCGGAGCTATCTGGTGCACCCAGGGCATGGTGGCCATGCGTCTTTGAGCCACCTTGGAGTCCAGCTAATGGATGGAGGTGGTTTGAACGGTCAAGGGGAGCCTCTGAGACACGCTGGGACAACCTGCCTTGCCAAGAGACGGTCGGGAGGGGAGAAACTAGGTGCAGAGCACCCGGTTTGCACGCCAGGGTGGTGGTCACCATGGCCACCGATGCCCAAAGGTTTGCAATGGCCAGCCAAACATGTCTGGAAGGTGGGGCATGCTATCAGGAAGCGAACTCTGGAGTTTGGAGGCTAGTGAAGTTGATTTGAATGGCTCTTCACTGCCACAAAGTTTCTAACAGCAAGCTTGGAGCTAATAAAAGTGGGTCTTAGGTGGGGATCCTTGGAGAGAAATTATGTCTGGCAGTGTTAGGCATGGAAGGACTTTAATACTGCAAAGTATCAGTTCAAACAAATGAGGGTAGATACTACTTGCTGTTCAAAGCCATGATTCAGCCAGAAATGAACTTGAGGAGGTGCTGCTTATTTTCTCCACATGAGCATGCCATGTCTTGGTTCTGAATGAAGCCTTGGCATGTATTAGATGCTCTGGAAAGAGTTGGGGGTGATAGCTTAAGCAGAAGAATGGGAAGAAGGGTAAAACAGTGCTGCCAAGGGTGAAAATGAGAGAAAGTTACAAAGGGACCCTCTCCAATAATTGACCAGTGGCCATGGGAATGTTACTGGAGGTGAAATGTAACTATCTGAGGCTGTGGTAGAAATTTGGAATCAAGGAATAAAGTTCAAGGGGCAAATGAAACGAAATTGGTGAGTGCACACAAGGTGTTTGATCTGTGGTTGGGCTACCAGATGAATTCCAATGGCTATGAAACTTAACAGGATCAAATAATAGATGAAAATAGTCTTGCACACCAAATTTGGGATTTGCTCGAGGAGTTTTCCAATGTAGACTTGAAAAACCATAGAAATGGGAAGAAATGGGTTTGTTCTTAGAACCCTATTCAAATGAATTCCCACAAATCCAATATTTGGTGTAGGGGAATTATTTGAGCATTAAGGCATGCACAAAAAGTTTGAGGATAATTGGAGAAACTTTATAATGTAAAGTTTACCAAAGTTAGAAATCAACAGAGAGGGTTCTGAGGGTCTTAGGACAAGTTTCTCTATTCTCCTTGGTGTACCACTTGGTGTGCATGCCTCATTGCAGAACTGGAACATGTCCACCAATTTTGAGCACAATTGGAGACACTCCACAATCTAGAGTTGCTCAAATTTGATTCTGGACAGATAGTGTTTTAGAGCGATTAGGGGAGACAAATCAACTTGGATTGAAATGAAACTTGGCAAAATCATCAAGAATATTATAGATGACATGCTAGAATTTTACTAGAATTTATTGAGAATATTTCTTATAGAAATATTCCAAAAGCTTGAAATAGGCAGGAATGGTTTTGGAGGGGTTTGCCCAATATTTTGAACATGACCATGTGTTGAAACTCATAAATATGGAATAAATATATCCACTGAGTTTCCCTAAATTTTCTGAAATATTTGAAGGCAATAAAAATAACTTTCCTTCATAGGAGACCATTTCTGGCCTCATAGAAGGGCTTTTAAATAAAATAATAAAATAACTTTTAAAATAATAATATGGTGGTTTTTTGAAAGTCATTTTGATAATGGTTTTAAATAAAACAATTGGTGCAAAAGAAACTCCCTAACTTGAGGAGTTGTAGTACAAACCTCATCTCAGGGTTTGAAAGTTTAATTCAAAAAAAGCTTTTTGGTGAAAATAATATTTGGTAAAAATAGATATTTGTCCTAAACACATGGTACGATCATTAGGCTGGAGATCATGGAGTGAGGAGGTGATTAGGAGGATGGCAAGAATTAATGGGGATCAATCACATGCAATTAAACAAACAGGCAGACAATAGTCACTCCAAGCATCACAAGCATTCACAAAATTTTTAATTGGTCCTAAATTTTGAAATAAGTTAATTAGTCAGGAAAGCCAAAAAACAGGGTGTGACATCTCACATATGGGAATAGTTGGGAGGACAGATTGCCTTACGCCAAATTCTCGTACAACAACAACTATCAGGAAAGTATGCAAATTTCACCTATTGAAGCTCTACATGGGTGAAGGTGCCGTACACCCCTAAATTGCTAAGAGACCGGAGACAGCCGTATCTTCGGCCCGCAATTGCTTCCAGAAGCCGAGGACAAGGTAAATCTCATTAGAGACAGATCCAAGACAGCACAAAGTCATCAGAAAAGCTATTACGATCAAAAGCACCATGACTTCGGATTTGATCCAAATGATTATGTTTACCTCAAAGTATCACCAATGAGAGGATTACAAAGGTTCAAGGTCAAAGGAAAGCTTGCACCACACTTCATCAGACTATTCCGGATAATCTCTCGGAAGGGCCAAGTTCCCTATCAACTCGATCTACCTGCAGAACTATCAGATGTGCATAGCGTATTCCATGTTTCTCAACTAAGGAAGTGTGAAAGCAATCAAGATCAATAGGTACCCCATGAAAGTATAGAAGTGCAACCAAACCTCTCTTACCAGGAACACCCCGCAAAGATACTAGAGGAGTCAGAAAGGAGGACATGACAGAAAGTTACCAAACTATTTAGGGTATAGTGGAGCAACCATTCGGAGGATGAGGCGACTTGGGATAGGGAAGATTTTCTGCAGAAAGAGCAACCACAACCCCTCGAGGACTGGCTAGAATCTCAGGTACGAGATTTTTCTTAAGGGGAAGGTGTTGTAACACCCATAATTTTTTTAATTTGGATTTTCTTGACTGGAGTTTTTCATTCAAAGAGATTTAGAAATTTGGCCTTGATAAAAGGCTCTTGAAGATCTTTTGAAAACCACTTTGACAAAAGTTTGGAACTTTCTTTTCTCAACCTGTTTAGTTAAAAATAATTTTTCCTAGCCTCTTCTCTAAATAATTTGGTTTGCGAGAATATTTCCTTTATTTCTTTTAAACATTGGAATAAAACTCCATAGGTTCACTTGTCACTCTTCTTCAAAGATTTCTTGTTTTCCCCATCCTCTATGATTTCCTACTATGGTACTTTCTAACATCTAGGCTTTCATTTTTAGTGATTCCTCAAAATTTTAGAAGGTTTTAGCCACCTTTCCTATTTTATTTCAAATAAAAGGATTTTCTGTAATCAGTTTTGACCCTAGCAAGTTTTCAAATGAACTCATAGATTTCATTGGAATTTGAGACCCAAACTCCTACCATCTGAAGACCTTAGTACACTCAACCCATTTCACCAAAAAGTCAAATTTGTTGGCTCAAGTTTGTCCAGAATATTCTCTTATTTTTCAAAACCAGATTAAACATTTTCAAACATTCTAAAAATTTGCAGACAGTCTCTAAAATCAATTAGAGGCCATCTCATAAACTTTAAGCTCCAAAAACCTTTTCCACGTGCTAGTTTCATTTGATCAAGCACCAGGTGGGACCTATAGCTATTAGTCTCTGAAACTGATTCAGTCAAGTTTCATACTGAAGTGCTTCGTTGATTCAGATCCTACTGTCGCATCGTCAATCTCTGCAGTGTCAACGAGAATAGCTCGCCCCTGTGCCCGGGCCTATCCACCCGCCGCACGTTCCCTTGGACGTTTGCTGGCGTCGGTGGTGAGCTGGCCTGAGCAGCACCAGCAGCGGTGGCCGCGGCCACCAGAACCACCCCTGCTACACCTCCTCGTCCTTTCGGCACCGCCCAATTCCCCAATGACCTCCGTGTGTCCCTGGCCTCCAGTGCACGCCGTGTTTGCCATCGCGACATCCCGGGCAATGCGGAGCACGACCTTTACTATCACCGTGCATAGGGAAGACCGCACCGTCGAGCCGCGTCTTGCCCTGATGGTTGATCAATCTTTGACCAAAAATGGAATACCTATGTTGACTAGATACTGACCCGACCACATAACCACCCGATTAGGTCCCAAGATCACCATAATTACTCGTCGGAGTTAAGACCACGGCACCCCCTCTCGGGACCCTATTAATAGAGCCCCTTCCTTGCTGCGAACCCCTCATCCACTCCACCTTTTTCTCTCCTCTCTTTGAAGCCTTGCGCAAGCCAGAGAAGGGCCTCAGAGAGGTGTTCTTCTAAGACTACGGCCACTTCAATCCGCCCCTGATCTCAACGGCATTCGAGCAAGGTAAGCAGAGAGGTGAGCCCCAGAGCATTTTAGTAGCTCCCTGGTGAGCTCCTCCTCATAATCCCTTCGTCAATTTGGTCGCAGGTCAGCTCCTCGGTGAGTTCCGGTGTTGCCCGAACCTACCTCTCATCGACGTGCGGATACTCAGTGTGTGCATAGATGCCCTCGACCAGCCCTCTCCCTTCGTCTATCGCCATCGGCAACCACCGCTCGCCTCTTGCGCCGGTGAAGATTCAAACCTGACAGGGTGAACCCCCCTTCAGTGTCGTCTCTCTTTGTGAAACATTTTCGGTGAAAGCCCCTTTGCTAGAAGCCGTCCTCACTTTTGGTTGGTGCATTTATGTTTCGGGCGCTTTGAGTTTCTCACACTAGCCCCTCTCCAAATTTTGTTTTATTATAGAATAGTCCTTGGTTTTATTTCACTTATAACTTTTTATCTACAAAATCTTTTTCACTGATTATGTTTGCAAATTATTCCTACGGATGTATAGTTTATTTACAGATTTATTTAGAAATTATTTGGAGACAATAGCTAGGCCTTAGCTCTTACGATGATACGTCTTGTGTGACGTAGATTCCAACGAGGGAAACGCCGATGTTTACTTCACCGAGCTCGATCCCGACTACGTGGAACAAGGCAAGCATGTTTGGACTTTTGATGTGTTGATTGCTCACTAACAAAAATCAATCTTCATCCATTTACATTACTTAAGCATCATGCATCTTATTCAAACAAAGTTATTATATGGGTTCGGCAAAATTATGGTTATGAGAGGCCGTGGACAACCTAGTCACGCGGAATGTGATAGGTTGTGGCCTGGTCATGACAATATCATAACAGTAGTAATAATATGCATAACTCTAGTATCGGCCTAGATCGAGTCTTATCAATGTGTGATCTTTATTATCGTGCTACCACAGTTTTTTGAAAAGGAACGTATAGTAGGTCGTAGTCCTATTATCAGTAACACACCTAGAAGAGGGCCAGGGGTGAAGGTATCCATGGCCCTGGACTAAATCCAGTCATCCGGTCATGGGGAATATCGTGAGGTCTCGGACTAAGAGGGAGGGCATTCCCTTGTAGCACACGGTATAAATTTGATCCCATGCTAGTCGAGGTCGGAGCCTCCCCGTCTTATGGTTTTTGCCTGGTGGCGTAGTCCGGGTGAAGCCGGTCTTCGCGGGGTAAAAATGGGTATGTGCTCATTCTAAGTATCTGCGTCTAAAATACCGTACGTGGGATTAGCCCTAGTGAATATTGGAACCCGTGGGCTATGGGTAAAGAGTACGCCCTCTACAGAGTCAAAACTATTCGAGTAGTCATGTCCACGGTCAAGGATGGTTGGTTGATAGGTCCGGTGTCGTTCTTAGAGTCGGTCTCTGGAGCACGAGTGTGGTTAATAAATTGGTTATGGATATTTAACGCTAAGGTGGAAAACTACCTATCACTAACCTGATTATAAGATTATCCTGAAGGTTGGTTGTACCACCCGGATAATTTATTTTATACCCTTTCCGTTGTGTCGCTAAGACACCCGACTGTGGCTTGTTATTTATTTTATGCCCTTTCCGGGGTGTCGGTAAGACACCCGACTACGGCTTGTTATTTATTTTGTGCCCTTTCCGTTGTGTCTCTAAGACGCCCGACTGTGGCTTGTTATTTATTTTATATCCTTTCCATGTCGTCGCTAAGACGCCTGACTGCGGCTTGTTATTTATTTTGTGCCCTTTATGTGGTGTCGCTAAGATGCCTAACTATGCCTATTTTATTTATTTAATGCCCTGTATGAGGTGTCGCTTAGACAGCCGATGGTGGTAATTTATTTTACTATCAACCTTTCGAGGCGTCGCTTCAGAGACCCAATCGGTGTTTCTATTTTTTTCTTGAATATTTCGGGAGGATTACTGCCCGACTTATCTACTAACTTAACTGTTACTAACATCTTTATCATGATATGACTAATACCTGAATTGTGCATATTAATAATTCCTGCATGCATCTCATCTTTTGTGCAAACTATTTGCGGGTACTTTTTGAAGTACTCACTGCCTTGTTGATGTGGCCAGATATCGATGAAGGATACCTCATGGATGAAGAGTTCGATAGCGAGTTCGACATCTAGAGGAGTCCCAGTCAGTCTTGCGATCTTGTAATCCGCCATTGTATTATTCCACCCCTTTTTCCACCTCGAATAAATCGTCAAGCCTCACTCTAACGCTTGGCGCGTAGTAGTACTTGTCATGTCACATTACTCTGATGTGATGTGCCCATTTTATTACTATTAGTAGAGTTATCCCATGACCAGTGTAACATATCCATCAGTGTGAGACTTTGGACATGTTGTAATAAATTGTAGAGCGACCCCCGCTCTACTGTGTTTAATATTAAGTACTACTAGTTTTCTGTAACCAGATGAGTCTATCAGTGGGAAAGATTTTCATGCACTGGTGACATTCATCGCTGAGTTGTAATAAATCTTTTTATTGGAACCTGGTCGTGATAGCTTCTTCGTGGACCCCTTGTGGGCGGAGCCCTCTGTGGACTCTCACAGTCGTTACCTTCCGTGGGAATAAGTCTCCCCTAACATGGACGCACGATAGCACCACCTCTCGGAACCATGCCAAAAGTCACCTTGTCAACCTTTGCGTTTGATATTCTTACCTTACCCTGTACATACTTACTTTCCGGTGCTATACTTTTAGATGTGCATGTGTAGGGTGAACTCGACTAGTCATAATTCCTAAAACTAGCCCACAACTAAAATTGGGAAAATGCTAAGTTTTTATCTTGTCAAGTAGTCTAATGACCCTCTTCTAGACATACTTGCTATCATAGAAGTGGTATCAGAGCTTTGGTCTCTATTACATTCGTTTCCAACCTAGGAGAGTATGGCGTATAGAGAGGGAAATTATCACCATAGAGGTCCATATTTCGATGTACAAACTTTGCTAGTTGGAAGTATAAGATGAAAATGCATATTATTGGTCACAATCCTACCGTTTGGGCTATTCTTCATGTCGGTGCGCAAGATTATTTCTTCAGAGAAGGGAGATAACCAGATCGTGATGCCACCGAGGATTAGCTGATTCTGTTGTAGTACGATGCTCACGCCTGTGATATCCTGTTCAACTGCTTGTGTCCCGAAGAGTTCAGCAAAACTGGTCGCCTTGAGAATGCAAAAGAAATTTGGGATACTTTGATCGATATGCACGAAGGTACTAATTCTGCCAGTTCAAGATGAAGGATGGTGAAGGAGTCGCTGAGATGTACTCTAGGCTAGCTCTCATCACAAGGGACATTGCCGGCTTAGGAAGTGAAGAGATGACCGATAAATTCATCATCAAGAAGATACTTAGAGCCTTGGATGGAAGATACGACACTGTGTGCACATTAATCCAAATGATGCAAAACTACAAGGATCTCAAGCCAACTAAAGTCATTGGAACAATTGTTGCTCATGAAATGTCACTCAAGGACAAAGATGAGTTGCACAACAAGTCAATCGGTGCTTACAAAGCTTCAAGTGATACTCATGTTAATTCAAATGATAAATGTCGTGGTTTTTTCACGACAGATGTCCCCGTGAAAGGACTTAGTGATGGAACCATCACACCTAGGTGGCGATTCAAAGGGGTTGAACGGGAGAAAGAGTCGGATTTACCCTAGTTCGGCCTCTCTGACGGAGGTAAAATCCTATGTCCTGCTTTGTGTAAATTGATGGTGGAATTGATTACAAGGGTGCGTATTCGCCTGACCTAGCTCTCGATTGGTTGCAACTGAAGTCTATCAGCCCTAGAGACTCGCCTTTATATACAAGTCGAGGCCCAGGTTTACAAGAGTCCGGGTCACATTATGGTTCGTGACCTGGTATGTTTCTAAACCGCCTTGACCTTCAAGCAAGGAAACTCCTGGTGGCTCTTCTCCTGCATGGGCCATGAGCCGCTATCTTCGTGTCCTAGGACGTAGCCGACTCTCATTGGTAAACGTCTTGTTGCCTCCTCATGGGTAAATGCCCATCTTTTGGGTGTAACGTTTAGGCGCCATTATCCTAACCCGTCCTCTTGGGGCGGGTCAGACGTCGGGTAATATCACCAACATTAGGACTCAAATTGATTTGAATGTATTCATGTCAATAGACCTTACTGTCAGGCTTGGTGGCTCACTAGCAATCCCTGGGTCGTTCATTGATGACGGCATCCACCCTATAATTCCGGGGATCTCATGGACGTTATACCAACAGATCTTTTTGACTTATCCATTCGACACAAATATCCAGGCGCCATCATCTCCTACATTCACTGCGTCTCCTGCATTCTTGCGCTTACCGCGGCGTCTTCGTCGTTTCATCACTGCCGCTCGGCTACATCCAGGACCAGAACGCTACGCGGTTCCTCCTCAGAACTGCATACTCTCTCGCCATCTTATGCAACATTCAGGTAAGTCTCTCTCCTTCTCGTATATCTACCCTGTAAGTTCATCGTAGTTCATGGAGTTCACCTGAACTCTTCATACATCCACCACTTCCGTTTACCTTATACAATCTTATGATGATCCCCTTCCACTGATAAACCACAGTAGATTCGATGCCCTCATCACATAATGCTTCTTGAATACTTTGTGAAATCTGCTGATAGGACCATTTTGTTTCCATATATACTTCAATGTTCTTGGGTTGACACCTTTTCCCCTTTAAAAATTACGTGTAGATTTGTAATTTTAGGTTCCATAGTACAAATGTGTTTGTCCCATACTTAATAAAAATAGGGAAAATCCTCGACCGTCGTGTAACCCGCCTTTAGATTTTGGCGACTCTGACACGTATATATAGTTAGGCTTTTAAATTTAGACCCATTCATCCAGATAACCCGCCAAATATGTTGTTGCAGCTCTTGTCCTTAGCCCGTCATTATGTCAAACCCTTCCAAATGTGACTCGTTACCATTGGAAATTTTTGACGTCTCCCTTCAGCAATGCGTCGCCTTGGGCGTCTTAGCACCTAAAGAGGAAATTGGATGGTGAGCCTCCGCCGGAGAGATTCGTCGAGAAATCGCTAAAGGACAGGTTGTGGTTTTCACCGATCACCTCCAGCGAGTATTTTCACCCCGTGGGTCAAAGTTCTTTTGAGACGCCCTGCACTTCTACAAGCTCCATCCTCAAGATCTGGGCCTTAATTCAATCAGTAATTTATGCCAGTTTCAAGTTTTTTGGGTAGTATACTTGGAGATAGAGCCGACCATTCTCTTGTTTAGGGAATTATTCTACCTAAACTGTTAGACAGAAATCACCGATGGGCCCAGCTTAGAGCTTGACGGAGCCACAATTCAAAGGCGACGACAATGTGGCTTTCCTACTGCTTCCCTACCAAGTCGCCCTAAAGGTTGGGTAAAAACTTAGTTTTACTGCAAAAACACCACACCCGCCAATGAGAATCCCTTACCTAGGTTTAGAGAGGAGGGACTTCCAATCGATTTTGGACTTCCTAGCTCACTTTCTACCAAGGAACCAGCTACCCATGCTTTTGTTTGGCTAAAGATCAAGGCCTTAAGCGCCAATGGTTTGACCGGGATTGATATGATTCGGTGCTGGGTGGAATGGCAGATTATGCCCTTGAGACACAGGAGTGCTTTGATGTGCAAATATGATGGTGATTTGAACAATGCACAATGTTTCTCCAATGTTATGTGATACGTCCATTTTGCATCATGCTTTTATGTTGATGTTTATCACTTTACGGGCTGTTATTACACTTCACGGTACAATACTTATGCCATTTCTCTCTTATTTTATAAGGTTTACATGAAGAGGGAGAATGCCGGCAGCTGGAATTCAGGTCTGAAAAGGGAGCAAGTTTGAGACACCTATTCTGCGCAAGTCCAAAAGCCGTGAAAATCAATGAGGAATTATTTTGGATTTTATGAAAAATACGACGTGGAAGAAGTACCGGAGGGGAACCACCAGGAGGCCACAAGCCTACCAGGCCCGGCCTACCCCCCTGGTCGGGCCTGGGTGGCTTTTGGGCCCCCTGTTGCCCCTCCGGCGCTCATATTTTGCTATATGGAGGGTTTCGTCCCAGAAAAAATCATAAGGAAGCTTTCGGGAGGAGCCGCCGCCGCCACGAGGCGGAACTTGAGCAGAACCAATCTAGAGCTCTGGCAGGGCCGTCCTGCCGGGGAAATTTCTCTCCCGCAGGGGGAAATCGTCGCCATCGTCATCACCAACACTCCTCTCATCGGAGAGGACTCGTCACCATCATCTTCGTCAGCACCATCTCCTTTCCAAACCCTATTTCATCTCTTGTAACCAATCTCCGTATCACGACTCAGATTGGTACTTGTAAGGTTGCTAGTAGTGTTAATTACTCTTTGTAGTTGATGCTAGTTGGATTACTTGGTGGAAGATTATATGTTCAGATCTTTGATGCTATCCAATACTTCTCTGGTCATGAACATAATGATGCTTCGTGAGTAGTCACTTTTGTTCCTGAGGACATGGGATAAGTCTTGCTATAAGTAGTCATGTGAATTTGGTATTTGTTCGATATTTTGATGCGTTGTATGTTGTTTTTCCTCTAGCGGTGTTGCGTGAACGTCGACTACATAACACTTCACCATTATTTGGGCCTACAGGAAGGCATTGGGAATTAGTAAGTAGACGATGGGTGATAACCCACAAGTATATGGGATGAATTGTAGCCTTTCTCGACAAGTAAGAGTGTCGAACCCAACGAGGAGCTAAAGGTAGGACAAATATTCCCTCAAGTTCTATCGACCACCGATACAACTCTACGCACACTTTACGTTCGCTTTACCTAGAACAAGTATGAAACTATAAGTAATTTGAAGGAGTGATAGGATAGGCTTGCAAGTAGGTAATGTGGGAAAGTGGAGAGAAAAAGAAACAAATACGAGTGTCTAACGAGTGTGGAAAAGTGGTGCTAGGAGTTGTGGAATTGTCCCTAAGCAATTGACTATGTTACTAGATCGATACCATGTTTTATGTGGGAGAGGCCTCTGCTAGCATGTCAGCCCTTAGTTTATTAAGGTAAAACCCACAACCATGATTGGAACTATTAGCAAGCATCCACAACTACTAACGTTCGTTAAGGTAAAACCCAACCATAGCAATAAGATATATTGGCCCCCCTTCAATCCCATATGCCTCAATTTCTATGCTAGGTTTGAAGCTTCTGTCACTCTAGCCTGGCAATGCATAGTCCTATCAACATACAACTTACCCTATGGTGTGATCCACGCGCGCTATCATATGATGGGCACCAAAGTACTGCAACATAACCACAAGCAAATTAAACCAATCATAGCAATTCATCAATCACCGATAGGACAACGATAATCTACTCGGACATCATAGGATAGCAACACATCATTGGATAATAATATGTAGCATAAAGCACCATGTTCAAGTCGAGGGTACAGCGGCTTGCGGGAGAGTGAACCGCTGAATATAGATGGGGGAAGATGATGGAGATGTTGGTGAAGATGACGAAGGTGTTGATGTAGATCGGCGTCACACAATGATGTCCCGGGTGGCGTTCCGGCGCCGCCGGGAGAGAGAGGGAGAGAGCCCCCCTCCTTCTTCTTCTTCCTTGACCTCCTCCCTAGATGGGAGAAGGGTTTCCCCTATGGTCCATGGTCTCCATGGCGGCGGAGGGGCGAGAGCCCCTCCGAGATTCGATCTCTCTGTGTGTGTCCTTCTGTTTCTGCGCTCCCAAATTCTGCATTTCACCGTTTCTTAAATTCCCGGAGATCCATAACTCCGATTGGGCTGAAATTTTGACATGATTTTCTACCGGATATTATCTTTCCTGCGGGGAAAGAAGGGCTCCAACCGCCTTAAGGAGTGGCCACAAGCCTGCCAGCCGCCACCGTACCTCCTAGTGGCGGCTAGAGGGCTTGTGCACCCTCCGTGCATTGCCTCGCATTGATTCTTCTTCCCAAAAATCATAAATATTCCAAAACAAATCCCCGTAAGTTTTTATTACGTTCGGACTTTGTTTGGTATGGATATTCTGTGAAACGAAAAACATGCAACAAACAGGAACTGGCACTCGGCACTGGATCAATATGTTAGTCCCAAAAATAGTATAAAAATTGCCAAAAGTATATGAAAGTTGTAGAATATTGGCATGAAAGAATCCAACATTATAGATACGACGGAGACGTATCAGCATCCCCAAGCTTAATTCATGCTCGTCCTCGAGTAGGTAAATGATAAAAAAGTTAATTTTTGATGTGGAATGCTACCTAGCATAATCTTGATCATATAATCTAATCATGGCATGAATACTAAAACACGAGTGATTCGAAGCAATAGTCTATCATTTGACATAAAGACAATAATATTTCAAGCATACTAACAAATCAATCATGTCTTCAAATATCATGGCCAAAGAAAGTTATCCCTACAAAATCATATAGTCTAGCTATGCTCCATCTTCTTTGGGACTAACTTATTGATTCAGTGCCAAGTGCCAGTTCCTGTTTTTTCTGTGTTTTTGACCCTTTTCAGATCTAATTTTGGAACGGAGTCCAAAGGGAAGAAAAACCCCGAAATGATTTTTTCCCGAACGGAAGAAGACCAGGGGACTTTTGGGCCAAGCCAGGTGGGCTCCAGGGAGCCCACAAGCCCCCACTCCGCCACTAGGTGGAGGCGGCGGTGGGCAGGCTTGTGGCCTCCCTGGCCGCCCCCTCACCTAGGTCTTTATCCTATAAATTCCCAAATATTCCACAAAAAATCAGGGGAGCCTCGAAAATACTTTTCCGCCACCGCAATATTAGGTTTCCGCGACATCTCATCTGGAGACCCTTCCCGACACCCAGCCGGAGGGGACTTTAGAGTTGGAGGGCTCCTTCATCATCATCATCGCCCCTCCAATGACTCGTGAGTACTTCACTTGAGATCTACGAGTCTGTAGTTAGTAGCTAGATGGCTTCTTCTCTCTCTTGGATCTTCAATACAAAGTTCTCCATGATCTTCATGGAGATCTGTCCGATGTAATCTTCTTTGGCGGTGTGTTTGTCGAGATCCGATGAATTGTGGATTTGTGATCAGATTATCTATGATTTATATTTGAGTCTTTGCTGATTTCTTATATGCATGATTTGATATCCTTGTAAGTCTCTCCGAGGCTTGGGTTTTGTTTGGCCAACTAGATCTATGATTCTTGCAATGGGAGAAGTGCTTGGTTTTGGGTTCTGCCATGTGGTGACCTTTCCCAGTGACAGTAGGGGCAGCGAGGCACACATCAAGTAGTTTCCATCAAGGGTAAAAAGATGGGGTTTTTATCATTGGTTTGGGATTATCCCTCTACATTATGTCATCTTGCTTAAGGCGTTACTCTGTTCTTATGGACATAATACACTGGATGCATGCTGGATAGAGGTCGACGTGTGGCGTAATAGTAGTAGATGCATAAAGCATCGGTCTACTTGTTTCGGACGTGATGCCTATAGAAACAATCATTGCCATAGATGACGTCACGACTTTGCACAGTTCTATCTATTGCTCGACAGTAATTTGTTCACCCACCGTCTATTTGCTTTCATGAGATAAGCCACTAGTAAACACTACGGCCCCCGGGTCTATTCACATCCATCGTTTACACCTCCGCTTTTACTTTGCTTTGTTACTTTATTGCTTTCAGTTCTCACTTGGCAAACAATCTATAAGGGATTGAAAACCCCTTTATAGCGTTGGGAGCAAGTTTTTGTGTTTGTACAGGATCTTGAGATACTCCTCCACTGGATTGATACCTTGGTTCTCAAACTGAGGGAAGTACTTACCACCGCTACGCTACATCACCCTTTCCGCTTCGAGGGAACACCAATGCAAGGCTCCAAGGCCACGGGGGAAATCCTTTGCATACTTGCCTAGGAATTCCCTTAAGGCGTAGCCGCAGTTGAAGGATTCCTAGTGCCGTTGTTGAGGAGTATCAAGCAACACTCCTATTTCTGGTGCCGTTGGAAGGTCTTTTGTTGGAGTAGCAGAAGTATTTCTGGCGCCGTTGCCGGGGAGGAAAAATCAATATCTATCCAAGTAGGTCTCACAAACTCTTCTCTTGCATTTACTTTTGTTGCCAGTTGCCTCTCGTTTTCCTCTCCCCCACTTCACATTTGCCATTTTCATTTGCCTTTTTCCGTTCGCCCTTCTTTCGCTTGCTTTCTGTTCGCTTATGTGCCATGCGCCTTCAATATGCTTGCATCTTCATTTGTTAATCTCTTTAAGAGACCCACTTATGTGGAACGAATTGCCAGTGAGTTGAGGGCACTTGACTATCTTTATGGAGTTTCGCGTGAGATGCGTGAATCTTAAAATCGTGCGTAAGAAATTTATGAAGTGATTCATGAGGTCTCCTTGGATGAAAAGCATGATTGCAATGTTTTCACTATAAATTCTATTAGTGACAATCATGCTAAAATTATGCAAAACCCTAAGCTTGGGGATGCTAGTTTTGATATGTCCCCTAGTTGTTGCAATAATCATGATTGGGGTGATGATCTTTCTTATGATCTTGAGAATTTGTTCAAACCTGATGATCAATATGATATTTGCAACAATACTGAAAGTGGGATTGGAGAAGTCATGACATTATTTGATGATAATCCCACTATTTTTGAAGAGCGTCAACTTTGCATGAATGTGGATCATGAAAAGAATATCCTATGTGATAGTTACATTGTTGAATTCGAATATGATCCCACATGTAATTGCTATGAGAGAGGAAAATATTTTGGTAGAAACTTTCATGTTACCAAATTACCTCTCGTTATGTTGAAATTGGTATTGTCTCTTTATTCTTCCTTGCATTTGGTAACTATTGGTTGTCTTGACAATCTGTTTTCCTATAAAATGTCTATGCATAGGAAGTATGTTAGACTTAGATGTGATTTTCACATGCTTTATGATGCTCTCGCTGTGCTTCAATTCTTGTCTTTCGTGAGAGCATCATTGAATGCCTAGCTAAGGGCGTTAAACAAAAGCGCTTGTTGGGAGGCAACCCAACGAATCTATCCTTTTTATTTCTGTTTTGTGTTGTCTACACTTTCATAATTCTGTTATGATTGTGTTTTTTGTGTTTCTTTTTGCGTTAGTGCCAAGAAAAACCCTTATGATTAGTCTTGGGGATGATCGTTTGGTCATGCTGGAAAAGACAGAAACTTTCTGCTCACGAAAAGAATTTTCATGTTTTTAATGTCAGAGATTTTGAGTTGATTCTTTTTCCTGCTGATTCCTACACAAATTCTTCAGACTGTAGTATGTTTTTAGAATGTTTCAAGTACCATAGGTATACCAAACATACATATTGCTACAGACTGGTCTTCTGTTAACAAATTCTGTTTTTGTTGTGTTGGTTGCTTATTTTGATGAAACTATGGATAGTATCGGGGGATATTAGCCATGGAAGATTGAAAGTACAGTAACCCAACATCAGCACAAGTATAATTTAAGTTTGCTCCAGTACCTAAAGAAGTCGTGGTTTGCTTTCTTATACTAATGTTCTCACGAGTTTTTGTTTAAGTTTCGTGTTGTGAAGTTTTCAAGTTTTCAGTGAAGTTCTTATGGACAAAGAGGTAAAGAATGGCAAGAGCTCAAGCTTGGGGATGCCCAAGGCACCCCAAGAGATTCAAGGATGTCGTAAAAGCCTAAGCTTGGGGATGCCCCGAGAAGGCATCCCCCCTCTCGTCTTCAATCCATCGATAACATTACTTGGGGCTATATTTTTATTCACCACATGTTATGTGTTTTTGCTTCGAGCGTATTGTATCGTAGGACTCTTTTATTTTTGTTGTGTCACAATCATCCTTGCTGCACACCTAGAGAGATAGACATGCACACACCATGATTTTATCGAGCTTCACTTATATCTTTTGGTAGACAATTCAGCTCACATGTGCTTCACTTATATCTTTTGAGCTAGACACTTTTTCTCTATGAGCTTCACTTATATCTTTTAGAGCGCAGAGGTGCGTGGCTTGTTAGTTGATCTATGCTTTGAAAGTAGTCTCAAAAGGGGTAGTTATCTATAGGGATACGAAAACTTCCACCTTCATGTGCATTGAATAGTTAGAGAAATTTGATTCATCTCAAATTAGTTTTGAGTTGTGGTTATGGTAATATTGAAAGTCATGCTAGTAATGTGTTTTGGATCTAGAAATACTTGTGTTGAAGTTAGTGATTCCCGTAGCATGCACGTATGGTGAACCGCTATGTGATGAAATCTGAGCATGATTAGTATATTGATTGTCTTCCTTTGCGTGCCGGTCGGGATCGCGCGATGGTTTATACCTACCAACCCTTCCCCTAGGAGTATGCGTTGAATGCTTTGTTTCGATTACTAATAAAACTTTTGCAACAAGTATATGAGTTCTTCATGACTAATGTTGAGTCCATGGTTTATATGCACTTTCACCTTCCACCATCACTATCTTCTTAGTGCCGTGCAACTTTCGTCGATGCACAAAACCCACCATTAGCCTCCCTCAAAAGAGCCACCATACCTACCTATTATGGCTTTTGCAAAGCCATTCCGAGATATATTTCCATGCAACTACCACCATGACATGTGCAACCACGTGTACTTTGCCTTTGCATGATCGTAAGATAGCTAGCATGATGTTTCCATTGATGTCTATGCCATGCTAGATCATTGCCACGGTACACTACTGAAGGCATTCCATATAGAGTCATCGTTACTCTAAGTTTTGAGATGAAAGTGTGATGATCATCATTAATGGAGCATTGTCCCATGTGAGGAAATAAAAGAGGCCAAAGAAGCCCACAAGAAAAAGGAGGCCAAAGAGCCCACCAAATAAAAAAAATGAGAGAAGAAGAGAGAAAGGACAATGCTACCACTTTTTCCACACTTGTGCATATTAAGCACCATGATCTTCATGCTTGAGAGTCTCTCATTCTGTCACCACCATATAGCTAGTGGGAAATTTTCATTATATAACTTTACTTGTATATTCCAATGATAGCTTCATCAAAATTGCATTAGGTCTTCGTGAGCAAGCAAGTTGGATGCACACCCACTAGTTTTCTTTAAGAGCTTTCACATACTCGTAGCTCTAGTGCATCATTTGTATGGCAATCCCTACTCATTCACATTGATATCTATTGATGAGAATCTCCACAGCTCATTGATATGCCTAGTTAATGTGACTATATTCTCCTTTTTTTTGTCTTGCAACCTCCACCACATTCCACACCATCTATAGTGCTATAACCATGGCTCACGCTCATGTATTGCGTGAGAGTTGAAAAGGCTTGAGAAAGTAAAGGTGTGAAACAATTACTTGGCCAATACCGGGGTGGTGCATGATTTAAATTCGTTGTGCAATGATGATAGAGCATAGCCAGACTATATGCTTTTGTAGGGATAACTTTCGTTTGGCCTTGTTATTTTGAAAGTTCATGATTACTTTGCTAGTTTACTTGAATTATTATTGTTTCCCCGTCAATAGCAAACTATTGTTTTGAATCTAATGGATCTGAACATTCACGTCACGTAAGAGGAATTACAAAGGACACCTATGCTAGGTAGCATGAAAGCATCAAAAATTCATTCTTATCACTTCCCTACTCGAGGACGAGCAGGAGTTAAGCTTCGGGATGCTTGATACGTCTCAAACGTATCTATAATTTTTTATGGTTTCACGCTGTTATCTTGTCTTCTTTGGTTGTTTTATGTACTTTTATATCTTTTTTGGGACTAACTTATTGATTCAGTGCCAAGTGCCAGTTCCTGTTTTTTCTGTGCTGTTGACCCTTTTCAGATCTGATTTTGGAACGGAGTCCAAACGGAAGAAAAACCCCGAAATGATTCTTTCCCGAACGGAAGAAGACCAGGGGGCTTTTGGGCCAAGCCAGGTGGGCTCCAGGGAGCCCACAAGCCCCCACTCCGCCACCAGGGGGGAGGCGGCGGTGGGCAGGCTTGTGGCCTCCCTGTCCGCCCCCTGACCTAGGTCTTTGGCCTATAACTTCCCAAATATTCCGCAAAAAATCAGGGGAGCCTCGAAAATACTTTTCCGCCACCGCAAGCTTCCGTTTCCGCGAGATCTCATCTAGAGACCCTTCCCGGCACCCTGCCGGAGGGGACTTTGGAGTTGGAGGGCTTCTTCATTATCATCATCACCCCTCCAATGACTCGTGAGTAGTTCACTTCAGACCTACGGGTCCGTAGTTAGTAGCTAGATGGCTTCTTCTCTCTCTTGGATCGTCAATACAAAGTTCTCCATGATCTTCATGGAGATCTATCCGATGTAATCTTCTTTGGCGGTGTGTTTGTCGAGATCCGATGAATTGTGTATTTGTGATCAGATTATCTATGATTTATATTTGAGTCTTTGCTGATTTCTTATATGCATGATTTGATATCCTTGTAAATATCTCGAGTCTTGGGTTTTGTTTGGCCAACCAGATCTATGATTCTTGCAATGGGAGAAGTGCTTGGTTTTGGGTTCTGCCATGTGGTGACCTTTCCCAGTGACAGTAGGGGAAGCAAGGCACACATCAAGTAGTTTCCATCAAGGGTAAAAAGATGGGGTTTTTATCCTTGGTTTGAGATTATCCCTCTACATCATGTCATCTTGCTTAAGGCGTTACTCTGTTCTTATGGACTTAATACACTAGATGCATGCTGGATAGCGGTCGACATGTGGCGTAATAGTAGTAGATGCAGAAAGTATCGGTCTACTTGTTTTGGACGTGATGCCTATAGAAACAATCATTGCCATAGATGACGTCACGACTTTGCAGAGTTCTATCTATTGCTCGACAGTAATTTGTTCACCCACCGTCTATTTCCTTTGATGAGAGAAGCCACTAGTAAACACTACGGCCCCCGGGTCTATTCACATCCATCGTTTACACCTCCGCTTTTACTTTGCTTTGTTACTTTGTTGCTTTCAGTTCTCACTTGGCAAACAATCTATAAGGGATTGAGAACCCCTTCATAGCGTTGGGAGCAAGTTTTTGTGTTTGTGCAGGATCTTGAGATACTCCTCCACTGGATTGATACCTTGGTTCTCAAACTGAGGGAAGTACTTACCACCGCTATGCTACATCACCCTTTCTGCTTCGAGGGAACACCAACGCAAGGCTCCAAGGCCACGGGGGAAATCCTTTGCATACTTGCCTAGGAAGTCCCTTAAGGCGTAGCCGGAGCTGAAGGATTCCTGGTGCCGTTGCTGAGGAGTATCAAGCAACACTCCTATTTCTGGCGCCGTTGGAAGCTCTTTTGTTGCAGTAGCACCCATCAATAGATATCAATGTGAGTGAGTAGGGATTGCCATACAACGGATGCACTAGAGCTTATAAGTGTATGAAAGATCACAAAATAAACTAGTGGGTGTGCACCCAACTTGCTTGCTCACAAAGACCTAGGGGAAAAGCCCATCATTGGAATATACAAGACAAGTTATATAATGAAAATTTCCCACTAGTATATGGAAGTGACAACATAGGAGACTCTTTGTCATGAAGATCATAGTGCTATTTGAAGCACAAGTGTGGAAATAGGATAGTAGCAATTGTCCCTTCTCTCTTTTCTCTCATTTTTTTGTGGGCTCTTTGGCCTCATTTTTTTTATATATTTATTTTATTTATTTTTATTTGGGTGGGCATGTTTGGCCTCTTTTTTTGTAAATGGGCTTCGCTGGCCTGTTTTATTTCCTCACATGGGACAATGGTCTATTAATAGTGATCATCACACTTACAACTCAATACTTAGAGCAATGATGACTCTATATGAAATGCCTTCGGTAGTGTACCGTGACAATGATCTAGCATAGCAATGACATCAAAAAATGGACAAGCCATGGAAACATCATGCTAGCGATCTTACGATCATGCAATGGCAATATGGAAGTGGTGGCACATGTCATGAGACGGAACAGTGGTAGTTCCATGGCAATATATCTCGGAATGACTATGAAAATGCCATAATAGGTAGGTATGGTGGTTGTTTTTAGGGAGGCTATATGGTGGGTGTAATGCACCAGCGAAAGTTGCGCGGTACTAGAGAGGCTAGCAATGGTGGAAGGGTGAGAGTGCGTATAATTCATGGACTCAACATTAGTCATAAAAAACTCACATAATTATTGCAAAAGTCTATTAGTCATTGAAACAAGGTACTACACGCATGCTCCTTGGGGAAAGGTTGGTAGGAGTTAACCATCGCGCGATCCCGACCTCCATACAAAGGATGACAATCAATAAATAATTCATGCTCCGACTTCATCACATAACGGTTCACCATACGTGCATGCTACGGGAATCACAAACCTTAACACAAGTATTTCTAAAAATACAGAATTACTCACTAGCATGACTCTAATATCACATATTCATGTCGCAAAACTGTTGCAAGGAATCAAACATGTCATATTCAGTGATCTACAAGTTTTATGTAGGGTTTTATGACTAACCATGTGAATGACCAACTCCTGTTAACTCTCTAAATAGGTAAAAGTGAAGCATGAGAGTTTAATTCTTTCTACAAAAGATATCCCCCACTTTAACAAATATAAGTGAAGCAAAAGAGCATTCTACAGATGGTGGTTTTCTATGTGTAGGGAAATAGGCAATCCAAACTTCAAAAGATATAAGTGAAGCAGAAGAAGCATTCTATAAATCCAACCAAGGACTATCTCATAACAGCATGGCTCATAAAATAAAAAGGAAAAATAAACACAAAAGACGCTCCAAGCATTTGCACATATATTGTGACGAATTAAAATATAGCTCCGAGTAAAATTACCGATAGATTGTAGACGAAAGAGGGGATGCCTTACGGGGCATCTCCAAGCTTAGACGCTTGAGTCCTCCTTGAGTATTACCTTGGGGTGCCTCGGGCATCCCCAAGGTTAGGATCTTGCCTCTCCTTATTCCTTCATCCATCGTGCTCTCACCCAAAACTTGAAAACTTCAATCACACAAAACTCAACAAAACTTCGTGAGATCTGTTAGTATAATAAAATAAATCACCACTTCAAGTAATGTAATGAAGTTATTCTAAATTCATATTAGCATTATATCTACTGTAATACGACTTCACCATGGTTCATACCCCCCGATACTACCCATAGATTCATCAAAATAGGAGAACAATGCATAGAAAACAGAATCTATCAAAGCAGAACAGTTTGTAGCAATCTGTATATTCCGTATACCTCTGATATCTCAAAAAATCTGAAAAATTACGAACATCTGGAAAATTTGCATATCAATCAGCAGAATAAATAATCAACTCAAAAGCTCTCCCCGAATAAAAATAAAAATTAAATTCGTGAGCAGAAAGTTTCTGTCTTTTCCCAGTGTGATCAAACAACTATCAGCCAAACTAATCGTAAAGGCTTTGCTTGGCACATTATTTTTAAAAACACAAAGGAATTGTACAAGGGGATAATTATTTTTGTGACAAACTTCCATGAAAAATTCTACATCGTTTCCATGAGCATGAACACAAGTGTTCAAGGTCGACCCTCACTTCCACAATGCATCACCTTTCAATCACTTCTCTTTTTGAAAAAGTTTTAAGTTCCCCTCTATATTTTTTTTGTTTTTAAACTAAATAAAAGTACTCAACAGGAATAAATGACTCTCTAAAACTTCCAGTTGTCTCCCAGACAACGCTTTCTTTGAAGCCATTAAGCTAGGCATAAAGTTCTCAAGTAATGGATCCACCGGGATCCCAAGGTATATCAAAGCCAATTTTAATTAGCAATGATTTGAAATTTAGTAGTGAGCACAAGGTAACATATATAAAGCAATGATGAAGTCTAAATCTCTTCCTATGCATCGGCATGTCATAAAAGAACAATTTATGCACATCAAGTGAAGGCCAATACATAGCATACGACTTTTCTTGCATTTTTATCGTATTGGAAACATAGAGAGGTGGAGATGTAGTTACTCTCTCATAATAAATGCAAGTAGAACCAGCAAGCACATGCATATTATATTCATCAAAATCATCATGTGTAACATAAGGAACTCTAGCTAGCTCATCTTCACAAGCATCATTCATATTGGCATCATGGCCACAAGCATAGCAAGCATCAAGTTCATCAAAAAGGGATATTTCAAACGGATCCAAGGGATCATAGAATTCATCCTTCGGTAAGAATGAAGGGAAATTAAATAATGTATGAGTAGAAGAGTTACTCTCATTAGAAGGTGGAAACGGGTAGCTAGTCCGTTCTTCCTCCTTTTGTTCTTCGCTCTCCTCGTCATCTTTTTCATCTAATGAGCTCACAATTTCAGCATTTTCTTCTTCCATAGTTTCCTGCAAAATAATAGTCTCTTATTGGGCAGCATAGGATTTCTCCTTAAATCGTTCAATATGCGCATTATATTCATAATTAGTATAACAATAACGAAGCATAGCCAAATTTTTAGATCGGTAAGGAGCATCATCATTATCATCATACCTTTTAAACAGAGCCTCAATTTCATAAGCACCCATAAAAGCAACAAACTCTTCTATTTGATCCACATCATAGTAATCATATATACCATTAGAATAAGAAGACAAGGTTCTATGATCATTAAATTCACAGGAAAAGGGAAGGTGTGGAGCCTTCATCCTAGAGCAACAAGTAACACCATATCTCTTGCATAGTTCCCAAGCATACCATTTCAACAAATGGATTTGATCCCATAAAAGTTGCCCTTTTTTGAGTCAAGTGATAATCCCTACAGTATTCATGTTGATCCAACGTGTATCCCATTATATAATTGAATGGGGCTTTCTCAGGATTATTAAAGAAGTATATAATATTTTCCATGTAACGAGCATCGAGGGTTTTAGGAGGTTCCCCATCTACATGAGTAGCAACTAGACCTAATTTTTTTGGTATTTTGTGTTCCATATCCATAACTAAAGATAGAGAACAACTTAGAACAGCAAATAAATCCACTTAGTGATAAAGCAAACAAGCACACACGAGGATATTCACCCCACTCTATCTCTCCCCGGCAACGGCGCCAGAAAAAGGTCTTGATAACCCACAAGAATAGGGGATCAATTGTAGCCTTTCTCGATAAGTAAGAGTGTTGAACCCAACGAGGAGCTAAAGGTAGGACAAATATTCCCTCAAGTTCTATCAACCACCGATTCAACTTACGCACACTTTACGGTCGCTTTACCTAGAACAAGTATGAAACTAGAAGTCCTTTGAAGGAGTGATAGGATAGGCTTGCAAGAAAGTAAAGAACACGTAAATAAAACTAGGGGCTGGTTAGAAAAAGAAACAAATACGAGTGTCTAACGAGTGTGGAAAAGTGGTGGTAGGAGTTGCGGAATTGTCCCTAAGCAATTGACTAATTTACTAGATCGATAGCAAGTTTTATGTGGGAGAGGCCTCTGCTAGCATGTCATCCCTTGGAATTCTATGCACTTATGATTGGAACTATTAGCAAGCATACGCAACTACTAACGTTCATTAAGGTAAAACCCAACCATAGCAATAAGATATATTGGTCTCCCTTCAATCCCATATGCCTCAATTTCTATGCTAGGTTTGAAGCTTCTGTCACTCTAGCCTGGCAATACATAGTCCTATCAACATACAACTTACCCTATGGTGTGATCCACGCGCGCTATCATATGATGGGCACCAAAGCACAGCAACATAACCACAAGCAAATTAAACCAATCATAGCAATTCATCAATCACCGATAGGACAACGATAATCTACTCAGACATCATAGGATAGCAACACATCATTGGATAATAATATGTAGCATAAAGCACCATGTTCTAGTAGAGGGTACAGCGGCTTGCGGGAGAGTACACCGATGGGGGAAGATGATGGAGATGTTGGTGAAGATGATAGAGGTGTTGCTGTAGATCACCGTCACACGATGATGTCCCGGGCGGCGTTCCGGCTCCGCCGGGTGAGAGGGGGAGAGAGCCCCCCTCCTTCTTCTTCTTCCTTGACCTCCTCCCTAGATGGGAGAAGGGTTTCCCCTCTGGTCCATGGTCTCCATGGTGGTGGAGGGGCGAGAGCCCCTCCGAGATTGGATCTCTCTCTCTGTCCTTCTGTTTCTATGCTCCCAGATTCTGCGTTTTACCATTTCTTAAATTCCCAGAGATCCGTAACTCCGACTGGGCTGAAATTTTAACACGATTTTCTTCTGGATATTATCTTTCTTGAATTGAAAGAAGGGCTCCAACTGCCTTAAGGACTGGCCACAAGCCGGGCTGCCGCCACCATACCTCCTGGTGGTGGCTACACGGCTTGTGGGCCCTCCATGCATCGCCTCGCGTTGATTCTTCTTCCCAAAAATCCTAAATATTCCAAAAAAATCCCCATAAGTTTTTATTACGTTTGGACTTCGTTTGGTATGGATATTCTGCGAAACAAACAGGAACTGGCAGTGGGCACTCGATCAATATGTTAGTCCCAAAAATAGTATAAAAAGTTTCCAAAAGTATATGAAATTTGTAGAATATTGACATGAAACAATCAAAAATTATAGATACGACGGAGACGTATCAATGGGTTGCTACAGTGCCAGAAGGTTAAACCCTAGTTTATGCGATGCTTCGTAAGGGGTTGATTTGGATCCACTAGTTTAATGCTATGGTTAGACTTTGTCTTAATTCTTATTTCGTAGTTAAGGATGCCTGCGAGAGGGGTTAATCATAAGTGGGATGTTTATCCAAGTAACGGTAGCACCCGAGCACCGGTCCACCCACATATCTAACTATCAAAGTAGCGGACGCGAATCATATGAGCATGATGAAAACTAGCTTGACAAAAATTCTCATGTGTCCTCGGGAGCGCTTTACCCCATATAAGAATTTGCCTATGCTTGTCCCTTTCTACAAAAGGGATTGGGTCGTCTTGCTTCACCTTCGTTACTATTGTTACTTGCTCCTTGCTACGAATCATCTTATCACACTGTTATCTGTTACCGATAATTTCAGTGCTTGCAGAGAATACCTTGCTGAAAACCACTTGTGAGTTCCTTCTGCTCCTTGTTGGGTTCGACACTCTTACTTATCGAAAGGACTACGATAGATCCCCTACACTTGTGGGTCATCAAGCCTCTTTTCTGGCGCCGTTGGCGTGGAGTGAAGCGACTTTGGTAAGTTGAATTTGGTAAGGAAACATCTATATAGTGTGCTGAAATTTATTGTCACTTGTCACTATGGAAACTAATCCTTTGAGGAGCTTGTTCGGGGTATCTTCACCCCGAACAGAAGCACAAGGAGTTGCTCCTCAACCTGCTACACCTACTAAAAATATTTATTATGAAATTCCTTCGGGTATGCTAGAGAAACTGTTGGCTAATCCTTTTACAGGAGATGGAACATCACATCCCGACTTGTATCTAATCTATGTAGATGAAGTTTGTGATTTATTTAAGCTTTCAGGTTTCCCCGAGGATGAGGTCAAGAAGAAGGTCTTTCCCTTATCTTTGGGGGATAAGGCATTGACATGGTATAGGCTATGTGATGATACCGGATCATGGAACTACAATAGGTTGGAATTGGAATTTCATCAAAAGTTTTATCCTACGCATCTAGTACGTCGTGATCGGAATTATATTTATAATGTTTGGCCTCGTGGCAGAGAGAGCATCGCTCAAGCTTGGGGGAGGCTTAAGTCAATGTTATATTCATGCCCCAAGCATGAGCTCTTGAGAGAAATTATTATTCAGAACTTCTATGCTTGGCTTTCTCATGATAATCGCACCATGCTGGACACTTCTTGTACCGGTTCTTTTATGAAGAAAGATATTGTAACGCCCAAGATGCGATCCTATCCTCAATTTGGCACGATGGCCTCGTCAGGGATAGAAGCGCATCTCATCGTTTCGCAAGAATGGATATCGTTACAAGTACATGTACTAAAAAGATGAGATATATAGAATTGGCTTACACTCGCCACAAGCTACATGAGAGTCACATCAGTACAATACATAAACAACATGAAGAAGAGCAGGGTCCGGCTACTGACGAAAACAAAAGAGAAAAGAAAACGAGGTCCATCCTTGCTATCCCATGCTGCCGCCCTGGAACCCATCCTAGATCAATGAAGAAGAAGAAGAAGCAACCCGAAATGAACAATCAACGCGCTCGTGTCAAGTAAACATTACCTATACCTGCAACTGGTGTTGTAGTAATCTGTGAGCCACAGGGGACTCAGCAATCTCATTTCCAAAGGTATCAAGACTAGCAAAGCTTAATGGGTGAGATATGGTTAAGTGGTGAGGTTACAGCAAGCGGCTAATCATATATTTGGTGGCTAACTTACGAGTACAAGAAATAAGAGGAGGAAGATCTACGCATAACGGACGTGAACTACTGATGATCAAATGAATGATCCTGAACACATACTTACGTCAAACATAACCCCACCGTGTCCTCGATCGGAGAAGGAACTCACGAAAGAGACAGTCACGGTTACGCACTCAGTTGGCAAGTTTTAATTAAGTTAACTTCAAGTTGTCTAGAACCAGTGTTAAACAAAGTTTCCACGTTGCCACATAACCGCGGGCACGAGTTTTCGAAAAGATTTAACCCTGCAGGGGTGCTCCAACTAGTCCATCACAAATTACCACAAGCCGCATAGAAATCCTCGATCACGAAGCTCGCGATCTCGTTAGACTCCTTAGTGGAAAACCTCAACTCTGAGATTACCCAAAGGATCACCAGAATCCCGATGCACAAGATATTTCGTGAAAGGTAAAACAAATCCAGCAAGGCCACCCGACATGTCGAGGAACCCGATAGGAGCCACGTATCTCGTTCTCAGGGCACGACGGATGGGTCACACTATGAGAAACCAAACCTCGGGCTGCCCCACGGTGGCCCCGTAGTCTGCCAGTTTGGACCAACACTCATGCGGAGCACTGGCCCGGGGGGTGATTAATTATCCACGGGTGCCGACGGGTCCCTATGCATTTATTAGGTTATTAGGCAAATGTAGTACCAAAGTTGCGCCTTGCCAGAACAGTCTTAATCTAAAACGAATTATCAAGGGGGCCCCATAACAACCCCGATCGTGTTAGGAGCGCTCAATGATGGAACATAACACCGGTAGCCGAAACTAAGGGGGCAAAGGTGGAACAAAACACCAGACTAGAAAGGCCGAGCGTTCCACCTTTTACCAAATATATAGGTGCATTGAATTAAATAGCATTTAATAAGGTGATATAACAAGGAACCCATGTTATCACATGGAAGGAATTGCACCTGCAACTAGCAACGCTAACACAAGGTTAAGCAAGCGATAATATAGCCAATTAGTGGTTTGCTAGGTTCTGAACAGGTTGAAGGGTTCATGGCAATGTTGAGAGGCTGATATTTAAAAGGTGGTAGGCAAGGAGACATAATGACAGAAACGATAATACTAGCATGGCAATGATAGTAATGGTATCTGGGGAAATGGTCATCTTGCCTGAGATCCCGCTTGGAAGAAGAATGACTCCGTGAAGCACACGAACCGATGTAGTCGAGCGGTCCTCACTTTCCGACACGCTTGCGGAACTCTATCGAGACGAATTAAACCAGAAACAAGCATCAACAAAGATATCCACCACAAGATGCACAACACATATGATGCATGAACGGAGAATATATGTAGGACATGGCACGCCAATTCACGACAATCAAACACTACACATTAAGTGAAGTTCAATATGCAACGAGTTGCATATTGACGAAACTCCACAGATAATTATTTATTTCTATCCTGATTAGATAGACGACAATATTAAATGTTATTAAACATGGCAAGAGGTGAATCACAATTAAACTACCTATCTAGGCATTTTAAATGAGGTCGGAAATGACATATAGCACCTCCGAAATGACCTCACATGTTAATTTATAATTTTGTTCAGATCTGAACTAACAGGTTCAAACATTTGTTAGAGAGAAAAACAAATAGGTTCACGTGATTCTACGCGTTTTTACAAGAAATTTACACATAGAGAATATCTCCAACGGAGGTACGGATCAAAAGATACGAACACCGCAAGATATGATGACATGAATGCAAAATGTGTGCAACGTCAGTCACAAGCACTTCAAAACATACAACCAGCAAGATAATAAGAAACTACATGAGATGTTAAGCAAGTTTCATATAGGACACGATCAAATCGGAGCAACGGTTCAACAACTACGAGCTAAACAAGAAATCACTACAATCTGCCAAAATCAGCTACATAGCATTTTCTACTCCCCACAACTACGAGCTACACAAATCCAAAATGCTCAACCAATACATGAGACGATAGAGGGCAAGAAGCACTACAACATGCAACTAAAAACACCTAGCATGGAAGCATGGATCACTAGGAAAAGAAGTCACAAAATGGCTTCTCACACACAGTTTCAGACTTTGTGAAGATAACAGCTTATGAAACTGCAGCTTTCGATCTGAAGGCATATTGACAGCAGCAAAACCATAAGCTACAGGACTCCAAATGGCATGGAAATTGACAGCATGCTAGAGAATCCTAAAGTCTACAACTAACTCCATTGCACCAACCTCAAAAGAGCTACAGATCACCAGATAAACACATGAGAAGACAGCAACAAAACATAACAGATTTCAAACTTAGAAATATTTCAGCATCTACAAATCAGCACTATTTCCTAGCAAGTTGAGAGCAAGCAAACCACACCTAAACATGGATTTCTATTGCAACCAAAATCACCAGAGGCTAGCATACATATCCAAGAGCAAATCTCTATTTGATAACTCCTTCATATCATGTATGGATTAAATCCCACAAAATAAAAAAAGGGTATCACGACAAAATATCACACGAACTAACTTGCTCAAAAGCTAAAACTAAATACACAAGTAAATTCTATGGATTTTTCTACCCCGGAAACATATAAAACATGTGGGGTTGCAACACAAAAATATCGCCACACGTAAATGCGGAAATATGTCCTAAACGCGGAATAATAAACTAGTGACGGAACCCTACATGCAAAAATACTAACGACTACTCCAAAATACATGGCAAAGGGTCCCTAAAAATATGAACATTTATACTATGGAGTTTGAGCAATCCGGACACGCACAAAAAATTAATACGGGACGATCCCCTATTGGGACAACATGCTAAACTAGGCATTCAGCACGTCACACTAATTCAAACATGCATGCAGGTTGTAAATTCAGAATCTACGTGAAAATCTACACAAGAACCATATACAATACATCTCGGGCAGAGCGGGGCGACGTGAACTGGCGGCGGCGGGGAAACTCTGGGGAGCTCCGGCGAGCTGTAGGGGGTGCGGGGTTGCCGGCTCCGGCAGCTGGTGGCGCAAGGCGGCGGCACATGCGAGGAGGCACGGGAGACGAGGCGGCTTGCCACGGGAGCTGGGCGAGCGGCGAAGGTGCTACTTCGGGCCCGGGCGGGCTGGTTGCAGGCTCGCGGGCCCAGCGGCGCGAGGAGCAGGTGGGAGGCAGGCTGCTAGGGTTTGTTGCGCGTGGATCTCGAGGGGAATAGGGTTTTTGTCCAAAATTGGCATGGGAGGCCTATTTATAACAAAGGGGGGGCTAGATTCAACAGAATTTCACCCCGGTTTCAACCGCGCTATCGGAATCGAACAATTCCGAACGCGTGACGGGCTAAGTGGCCGTGTAGAGTAGGTTAGCCGGAGAAGAGAGGGAAACGACACCAGGCAACGTATTTTTGAAACACCGATAAACGTCCGACGATAGACCGAATATGGTACCGCTACGGTCGACCGTTCGGGTACCAGATGGACTCCGATTGCAATGAAATTTGATAGGCGGTCTACCTATATCTAAATAAGACCGCACGTCAAGTTTCAACCCAATCAGAGAAATTTTACACACACTTTTAAAACAAGGATTCGACGATGCCGCGGGCACGTGCGAGTGCGGTCGGGCTCAGAACAAACAACTATGGGAACCGGTTACTAACAACGGATGCAAGTTTGGAACCTGGCGGCAAGGGGATGCCGATGCAATGTCGATGATGCGCATGATGCGATGATGATGCGACAAATAAAATAAGTCACACGACGAAAACGGAATAGCAGGGGCATCTTCTGGAACGTCGGTCTCGGGCTGTCACAGATATTGACTTCAAATGGAATTTATTGGAAATAATTAAATGCAACTCTGAAGATTGGGAGTTTGATGAAGGTAAGGTGTCGGGTATGAATCTCAAGTTTGATTGTGTTAAATCCTTTGTTGAAACAAATACTTTTTGTGATTTTAGCGCCAAATATGGACTTGACTCTGAGATAGTAGCTTCATTGTGTGAATCATTTCCTGCTCATATTGATCTCCCTAAAGATGTGTGGTTTAAATATCATCCTCCCTTAGAAGTCAATGTAGTTAGACCCAATCCAGTTGAAGTGAAAGTCATTGCTTATAATGATCCTATTGTTCCTAGTGCTTACACTGAGAGACCACCTTTCCCTGTTAGAATAAAGGATCATTCTAAAGCTTCAACTGTGATACGTAGGGGCTACATTAGAACACCTCCACCCCCTGAGCAAATTAGAGTTGAACCTAGAATTGCTATTATCAAAGATCTCATGTCCGACAATGTTGATGGGCATGATATGAACTTCTGTGAAGATGCCGCTAGTATTGCTAAACCTCATACTAGAGACAAACATAGGCCTGTTGTTGGCATGCCTGTTATTTCTGCTAAGATTGGAGATCATTGTTATCATGGTTTATGTGAGGTGGGTGCTAGTGTTAGTGTAATACCTCAATCTTTATATGATGAAATTAAAGACGAGATTGCACCTGTCGAGATGGAACCTATTGATGTGACTATTTAGCTGGCTAATCGAGATACTATCTGTCCTGTGGGAATTGTTAGAGACGTTGAAGTCTTGTGTGGTAAAACTAAGTATCCTGCTGATTTCCTCGTCCTTGCTACCACACAAGATAGATTTTGTCCCATCATATTTGGCAGACCTTTCCTCAATACTGTCAATGCTCATATTGACTGTGAAAAGCAAACTGTCACTGTTGGCTTTGAAGATGTGTCACATGAGTTCAACTTCTCCAAGTTTGGTAGACAACCTCATGAAAAGGAATCGTCTAGTAAGGATGAAACTACTGCCCTAGCTTCTATTGCTGTGCCTCCTACTGATCCTTTAGAGCAATACTTGCTTGAGCATGGAAATGATATGCATATGGATGAAAGGAATGAGATAGATAGAGTTATCTTTGAACAACATCATATCCTTAAGAATAATTTGCCTGTTGAACTTCTTGCAGATCCACCCCCACCAAAGGGTGATCCTGCGTTCGAGCTTAAACACTTACCTGATACTCTTAAGTATGCTTATCTTGATGGAAAAGAGATATATCCTGTTATTATTAGTGCTAGCCTTTCAGAGCATGAAGAACAGAAATTATTGAAAACTCTGAGGAAGCACCGTGCAGCTATTGGATATACTCTTTACAATCTTAAGGGCATTAGTCCCACTGTATGCCAGCACAAAATTAAAACCGATCCTGATTCCAAACCAGTTGTTGATCATGAACGGAGATTAAATCCTAAGATGAAAGAGGTAGTAAGAAAAGAAATACTAAAGCTCCTGGAAGCAGGAATTATCTATCAAGTTGCTCATAGTGATTGGGTAAGTCTGGTGCATTGCATCCCTAAGAAGGGAGGTATTACCGTTGTCCCTAATGATAAAGATGAATTGATCCCACAGAGGATTATTACTGGCTATAGGATAGTGATCGATTTTAGGAAATTGAATAAGGCCACTAGGAAAGATCATTACCCTTTGCCTTTTATTGACCAAATTCTAGAAAGATTGTCCAAACACACACACTTTTGCTTTCTAGATGGTTATTCTGGTTTCTCCCAAATACCTGTTGCGCAATCTGATCAGGAGAAAACCACTTTTACCCGCCCTTTCGGTACCTTTGCTTATAGACATATGCCTTTTGGCTTATGTAATGCACCTGCTACCTTTCAAGATGTATGGTGGCTATATTCTCGGACTTTATGAAAAGATTGTTGAGGTTTTCATGGATGACTTTTCCATTTACGGATCTTCTTTTGATGATTGCCTCAGCAACCTTGATCGAGTTTTGCAGAGATGTAAAGATACCAACCTTGTCTTGAATTGGGAGAAGTGCCATTTCATGGTTAATGAAGGCATCGTCTAAGAACATCAAATTTCTCAAAGAGGTATTGAAGTCGACAAGTCTAAGGTTGATGCGATCGAGACAATGCCATGTCCCACACACATTAAAGGTATAAGAAGTTTCCTTGGTCATGCTGGTTTCTATAGAAGGTTCATTATAGACTTCTCTAAGATTTCTAGGCCTCTTACCAATCTCTTGCAAAAGGATATTCCTTTTGTTTTTGACGATGATTGTGAGGAAGCCTTCAAATACTTAAGAAAGCCTTGATAACCGCACCTATCGTTCAACCACCTGAATGGAACTTACCTTTTGAAATTATGTGTGATGCTAGTGATTCTACTGTTGGTGCTGTTCTAGGACAAAGAGTTGATAAAAAGTTGAACGTTATTCACTATGCTAGTTAAACTCTAGACAGTGCCCAAAGAAACTATGCTACTACTGAAAAGGAATTTTTAGCAGTCGTGTTTGCATGTGAAAAGTTCAAGTCTTACATTGTTGATTCCAAGGTGACTATTCACACTAATCATGCTGCTATTAAGTATCTTATGGAAAAGAAAGATGCTCAACCTAGACTTATCAGATGGGTTCTCTTGCTACAAGAATTTGATTTTCATGTTGTTGATAGGAAGGGTGCTGAGAACCCCGTAGCAGATAACTTGTCTAGGTTGGAGAATGTTCTTCATGACCCACAACCTATTGATGATAGCTTTCCTCATGAGCAACTGAATGTCATCAACACTTCACATAGTACACCGTGGTATGCTGATTATGAAAATTATATCGTTGCCAAATATATACCACCCAATTTCACATACCAATAAAAGAAGAAATTCTTCTTTGATTTGAGACATTACTTTTGGGATGATCCTCACCTTTATAAAGAAGGAGTAGATGGTATTATTAGATGTCGTGTACCTGAGCATGAACAGGGACAGATCCTACAGAAGTGTCACTCCGAGGCTTACGGAGGACACCATGCGGGAGATAGAACTGCACACAAGGTGTTGCAATAAGGTTTATATTGTCCCACTCTCTTCAAGGATGCCCATAAGTTTGTCTTGTCTTGTGACGAATGTCAAAGAATAGGTAACATCAGTAAACGTCAGGAAATGCCTATGAATTACTCACTTGTCATTGAACCATTTGATGTTTGGGGTTTTGATTATATGGGACCTTTTCCAAAATCCAACGGGTATACTCATATCCTAATTGTTGTTGATTACGTTGCTAAGTGGGTAGAAGCTATCCCAACTAGTAGTGCTGATCACAACACCTCTAGCAGGATGCCTCAAGAAGTTATTTTCCCTAGATTTAGAGTCCCTAGATATCTAATGACTGATGGTGGTTCACATTTCATTCATGGTGCTTTCCGTAAAATGCTTGCTAAGTATGATGTCAACCATAGAATTGCGTCGCCCTATCATCCTCAGTCCAGTGGTCAAGTAGAGCTAAGCAATAGAGAGATTAAACTAATTCTGCAAAAGACTGTTAATAGGTCTAGAAATAATTGGTCTAAGAAGCTTGATGATGCACTGTGGGCTTATAGAACTGCTTAAAAGAATCCCATGGGCATGTCCCCGTACAAAATGGTTTATGGTAAAGCATGTCATTTACCTTTTGAGCTAGAGCATAAGGCTTATTGGGCAATCAAAGAGCTCAACTTTGATTTCAAACGTGCTGGTGAGAAGAGGTCATTTGATATTAGCTCACTCGATGAATGGAGAACTTAGGCATATGAAAATGCCAACTTGTTCAAAGAAAAAATTAAGAGGTGGCATGATAAAAGGATACAGAAACGTGATTTCAATGTAGGTGATTATGTATTTTTATACAATTCTCGTTTAAGATTTTTTGCAGGTAAGCTTCTCTCTAAATGGGAAGGTGCTTACATTGTTGAGGAAGTATACCGTTCTAGTACCATCAAGAACAACAACACGGAAGGTAATTTTCCAAGCGTTGTAAATGGGCAAAGAATCAAGCATTATATCTTAGGTACTCCCGTAAATGTTGAAAGCAATATATTTAATACCATAATTCCAGAGGAGTACATAAAGGATATTTATCAACCTGATTCAGACTCCGAAAAGAAAGAGGTATGTGATTCGGTAAGTAAACTGCTACTGCGACAATAGACCTTCCCTATTATGGCGCCAGGAATCCTGCTGCTACGGCTACGCCTTTAGGGACTTCCTTGGAAAATATGCAAAGGATTTCCCCGCGGCCTTGGAGCCTTGAGTTGGTGTTCCCTTGAAGAGGAAAGGGTGATGTAGCACAGCGGCGGCAAGTATTTCCCTCAGTTTTGAGAACCAAGGTATCGAACCAATGGAAGATCTCGTCATGTTACAACTACATGCACAAACACAAAGAGCTTGCACCCAACGCTATGAAGGGGTTGTCAATCCCTTATATATTGTTTGCAAAGTTAGAACTGAAAGCTAAGAGTAAACGGAGCAAAGTAAAAGTGAAAGTGGAAACGATAGTTGGGATAGACCCGGGGGCCGTAGTGTTCACTAGTGGCTTCTCTCATGAAAGCAAGTAGACGGTGGGTGAACGAATTACTATCGAGCAATAGATAGAACCTTGCAAAGTCATGACGTTATCTAAGGCAATGATTATATCTATAGGCATCACGTCCATAACAAGTAGACCGATACTTTCTGCATCTACTACTATTACTCCACACGTCGACTGCTATCCAGCATGCATCTAGTGTATTATGTCCAAAAGAACAGAGTAACGCCTTAAGCTGGATGACATGATGTAGATGGACAATCTCATATCCACGATAAAATCCCATCTTGTTACCCTTGATGGCAACAACACGATGCGTGCCTTGCTGCCCCTTCTGTCACTGGGAAAGGTCACCACACGGTATGAACCCAAAACCAATCACTTCACCCATTGCAAGAATCATAGATCTAGTTGGCCAAACAATACCCAAGACTCGGAGAGACTTACAAGGATATCAAATCATGCATATAAGAAATCAGAAAATACTCAAATATAATTCATAGATAATGTGATCACAAATCCACAATTCATCGTATCTCGACAAACAAACCGCCAAAGAGGATTACATCGGATAGATCTCCATGAAGATCACGGAGAACTTTGTATTGAAGATCCAAGAGAGAGGAGAAGCCATCTAGATACTAACTACGGACTCGTAGGTCTGAAAGTAGACTACTCATGAGTCATTGGAGAAGCGATGATGTTGATGTAGAAGCCCTCCAACTCCAAAGTCCCCTCCGGCAGGGCACCGGGAAGGGTCTCCAGATGAGATCTCGCGGAAACGGAAGCTTGCGGCGGCGGAAAAGTGTTTTCGTGGATGCCTTGATTTTTTTCTGGATTTTACGGAATATATAGGTGAAAGAGCTAGAGCAGGGGGGCTCCAGGGAGGCCACAAGCCTGGTAGCCGCCGCCCCCTAGTGGCGGCTACAGGGCTTGTGGGCCCCGTGTGGCTCTCCTGGCTTGGCCCTCAAGTCCCCTGATCTTCTTCCGTTCTGGAAAAATTAATTTCGGGGATTTTATTCTGTTTGGACTCCGTTCCAAAATCAGATCTGAAAAGAGTCAAAAACACAGAAAAAACAGGAACTGACACTTGGCACTGAATTAATAAGTTAGTCCCAAAAAAGATATAAAAGGTACATAAAACATCCAAAGTAGACAAGATAACAACATGAAACCATAAAAAATTATAGATACGTTTGAGACGTATCAAGCATCCCCAAGCTTAACTCCTGCTCGTCCTCGACTAGGGAAGTGATAAAGAATGATTTTTTTATGCTTTCATGCTACCTAGCATAGATGTCCTTCCATTAAATTCAAAACAATAGTTTGCTAATGACGTGGAGACGATAATAATGCAAGCAAACTAGCAAGGTAATCATGAACTTTCAAAATAACAAGGCCAAAAGAAAGTTATCCCTACAAAATCATATAGTCTGGCTATGCTCTATCATCATTGCACAACGAATTTAAATCATGCACAACCCCGGTAGTGGCCAAGTAATTGTTTTCACACCATTACTTTCTCAAACCTTTTCAACTCTCACGCAATACATGAGCGTGAGCCATGGTTTTAGCACTATAAGTGGTGTGGAGTGTGGTGGAGGTTGCAAGACAAACAAGGAGAAGATGGTCACATTAACCTGGCATATCAATGAGCTGTGGAGATGCTCATCAATAGATATCAATGTGAGTGAGTAGGGATTGCCATAGAAATGATGCACTAGAGCTAAGAGTATGTGAAAGCTCTTAAAGAAAACTAGTAGGTGTGCATCCAACTTGCTTGCTCACAAAGACCTCAGGCAAATTTGAGGAAGCCTATCATTGGAATATACAAGCCAAGTTATATAATGAAAATTTCCCACTAGCTATATGGTGGTGACAAAACGAGAGAATCTCAATCATGAAGATCATGGTGCTTAATAAGCACAAGTGTGGAAGGATAGTAGCATTGTCCCTTCTCTCTTTTTCTCTCATTTTTCATTTTTTTTGGTGGGATCTTTGGCCTCTTTTTTTTGGTGGGCATCTTTGGCCTCTTTTTGCATATGGGCTTCGTTGGCCTCTTTTATTTCCTCACATGGGACAATGCTCCATCAATGATGATCATCACACTTACAACTCAAAACTTAGAGCAACGATGACTGTATATGGAATGCCTTCGGTAGTGTACCGTGACAATGATCTACCATGGAATATATAGACATTAATGGAAACATCATGTTAGCGATCTTACGATCATGCAATGGCAATGTGGAAGTGGTGGCACATGTCATGGTGGTAATCGTATGGCAATATATCTCGGAATGACTTTGAAAAAGCCATAGTAGGTAGGTATGGTGGCTGTTTTGAGGGAGGCTAATGGTGGTTTTTGTGCACCGGTGAAAGTTGCATGACACTAAGAAGATAGTGACGGTGGAAGGTGAAAGTGCATCTAAACCATGGACTCAACATTAGTCATGAAGAACTCATATACTTGTTGCAAAAGTTTTAGTAGTAATCGAAACAAAGCATTCAACGCATACTCCTAGGGGAAGAGTTGGTAGGTATAAACCATCGCGCGATCCCGACCGCCAAACAAAGGATGACAATCAATAGACTAATCATGCTCAGACTTCATCACATAGCGGTTCACCATACGTGCATGCTACGAGAATCACTAACTTTAACACAAGTATTTCTAGATCCACAACACCTTACTAATATAACTTCAATATTACCATAACTAAAACTCAAAACTAATTGAGATGAATCAAACATCTCTAACTATTCAATGCACATGAAGGTGGAAGTTTTCATATCCCTTTGGATAACTACCCCTTTTGAGACTACTTTCAAAGCATAGATCAACTACCAAGCCACGCACCTCCATGCTCTAAAAGATATAAGTGAAGCACATAGAGCAAAATCAACTAGCTCAAAAGATATAAGTGAAGCACATATGAGCTGAATTGTCTAACCAAAGGATATAAGTGAAGCTCGACAAAATCACGGTGAGTGCATGTCTCTCTCTCTAGGTGTGCAGCAAGGATGATTGTGACACAACCAAAAGAAAAGACACCTACGATACAAGACACTCCAAGCAAAACACATAACATGTGGTGAATAAAAATATAGCCCCAAGTAACGTTACCGATGGATTGAAGACGAAAGAGGGGATGCCTTCCCGGGGCATCCCCAAGCTTAGGCTTTTACGGAATCCTTGAATCATCTTGGGGTGCCTTGGGCATCCCCAAGCTTGAGCTCTTGCCGCTCTTTATCTTTTTGTCCATAAGAACTTAACCCAAAACTTGCAAACTTCACAATACGAAACTTAAACAGAAACTCGTGATAACATTACTATAAGAAAGCAAACCACCACTTCCTTAGGTACTGTAGCAAACTTAAATTCTACTTATGTTGATGTTGGGTTACTGTATTTTCATTCTTCCATTGCTAATACCCCCCGATACTATCCATCGTTTCATCAAAATAAGCAACCACAAAAACAGAATCTGTTAACAGCAGACCAGTTTGTAGCAATCTGTATACTTCGTATACTTCTGGTACTTCAAAAATTCCGAACAATTACGAAAGTGTGAAGAATTTTCGTAGCAATCAGCAGCAAAAAGAATCAACTCAAAAGCTCTTACAGACAAAACATGAACATTCATTTCGTGAGCAGAAAGTTTCTGTCCTTTCCAGCATGACCAAGCGATCATCGCCAAGACTAATCATAACGGTTTTGCTTGGAACAAACGCAAAAAGAAACACAAAAAACACAATCATAACAGAATTATGAAAGTGTGGAAAACACAAAACAGAAACAAAAAGGACAGGTTCGTTGGGTTGCCTCCCAACAAGCGATATTGCTTAACGCCCTTAGCTAGGCATTGATAATTCAATGATACTCACACAAAAGACAAGAATTGAAGCACAACGAGAGCATCATAAAGCATGTGAAAATCACATCTAAGTCTAACATACTTCCTATGCATAGGCATTTTATAGGAAAGCAGATTGTCATGACAACCAATAGTTACCAAATGCAAGGAAGAAGAAAGAGACAATACCAATCTCAACATAACGAGAGGTAATTTGGTAACATGAAAGTTTCTACCAAAATATTTTCCTCTCTCATAGCAATTACATGTGGGATCATATTCAAATTCAACAATATAGCTATCCCATAAGATATTCTTTTCATGATCCACATGCATGCAAAGTGGACGCTCTTCAAAAATAGTGGGATTATCATCAACTAAAGTCATGACTTCTCCAAACCCACTTTCAATATTATTGCGAATATCTTAATCATCATGAGGCTTAAACAAATCTTCAAGATCGTAAGAAGAATCATCACCCCAATCACGATCATTGCAACAAGTAGTGGACATAGCAAAACTAGCATCCCCAAGTTTAGGGTTTTGCATATTTTTAGCATGATTGTCACTAATAGAATTTATAGTGAAACCATTGCAATCATGCTTTTCATTCAAGGAGCCCTCATGACTCACTTCATGAATTTCTTCATCTCGATTTTTAGATTCACGCATCTCAAGCAAAACTTCAAAGAGAAAGTCATGTGCACTCAACTCACTAGCAATTGGTTCCACATAAGTTGATCTCTTAAAGAGATTAGCAAGTGGATGAGGATCCATATCAATAGATTTTCAGCAAGCGAAGATGCAAGCATATTGAAGGCACATGGCAACACAAGCAAAGGAAAGGAAATGAGAGAAAAGGGTGAACGAAAAGGCGAACGAAAAAGGAAAATTGGTGAAGTGGGGGAGAGGAAAACGAGAGGCAACTGGCAAACAAAGTAAATGCAAGAGATGAGTGTCTGACACTTACTTGGATAGATGACTTGATCTCTCCTCCTTGCGCCAGAAATCAGCACGTTGAAGAGAGACTATTCTTACCTTGATCTTCCCCGGCAACGGAGCCAGAAATCCTTCAGCTACTGTGACAACAGACCTTCCCTGGTACGGCGTCAGGAATCCTGCTGCTACGGCTACGCCTTTAGGGACTTCCTTGGCAAATATGCAGAGGATTTCCCCGCGGCCTTGGAGCCTTGCATTGGTGTTCCCTTGAAGAGGAAAGGGTGATGTAGCACAGCGGCGGTAAGTATTTCCCTCAGTTTTGAGAACCAAGGTATCGAACCAATGGAAGATCTCGTCAAGTCACAAGTACCTGCACAAACACAAAGAGCTTGCACCCAACGCTATGAAGGGGTTGTCAATCCCTTATAGATTGTTTGCAAAGTGAGAACTGAAAGCAAATAGTAAACATACCAAAGTAAAAGTGAAAGTGGAAACGATAGTTGTGAATAGACCCGGGGGCCATAGTGTTCACTAGTGGATTCTCTCATGAAAGCAAGTAGACGGTGGGTGAATGAATTACTGTCGATCAATTGATAGAACCACGCAAAGTCGTGACGTTATCTAAGGCAATGATTATATCTATAGGGATCATGTCCAAAACAAGTAGACCGATACTTTCTACATCTACTACTATTACTCCACACGTCGACCGCTATCCAGCATGCATCTAGTGTATTAAGTCCAAAAGAACAGAGTAACGCCTGAATCAAGATGACATGATGTAGATGGATAATCTCATATCTACGATAAAAGCCCATCTTGTTACCCTTGATGGAAACAACATGATGCGTGCCTTGCTGCCCCTTCTGTCACTGGGAGAGGTCACCACACGGTATGAACCCAAAACCAAGCACTTCTCCCATTGCAAGAATCATAGATCTAGTTGGCCAAACAAAACCCAAGATCGGAGAGACGTACAAGGATATCAAATCATGTATATAAGAAATCAGCAAAGACTCAAATATAATTCATAGATAATCTGATCACAAATCCACAACTCATCGGATCTCGACAAACACACCGCCAAACAGGATTACATTGGATAGATCTCCATGAAGATCATGGAGAACTTTGTATTGAAGATCCAAGAGAGCGAAGAAGCCATCTAGCTACTAACTACGGACTCGTAGGTCTGAAGTAGACTACTCACGAGTCATTGGAGAGGCGATGATGTTGATGTAGAAGCCCTGCAACTCTGAAGTCCCCTCCGACAGGGCACCGGGAAGGGTCTCCAGATGAGATCTCGCGGAAACGGAAGCTTGCGGCGGCGAAAAGTGTTTTCGTGGATGCCCTGATTTTTTTCTGGATTTTAGGGAATATATGGGCGAAAGAGCTAGGGCAGGGGGCTCCAGGGAGGCCACAAGCCTGGTAGCCGCCGCCCCCTGGTGGCGGCTACAGGGCATGTGGGCCCCGTGTGGCTCTCGTGCCTTGGCCCTCAAGTCCCCTGATCTTTTTCTGTTCTGGAAAAATTTATTTCGGGGATTTTATTCCGTTTGGACTCCGTTTCAAAATCAGATCTGAAAAGAGTCAAAAACACAGAAAAAACAGGAATTAGCACTGAATTAATAACTTAGTCCGAAAAAAGGTATAAAAGGTACATAAAACATCCAAAGTTGACAAGATAACAACATGAAACCCTCAAAAGTTATAGATACGTTTGGGACGTACCATAAACCGACTCCAAAGCTTTTCCCGTAGCAGTTTTCCTCCGTTTTGGAACTTTTAGAAAATTAGAAAAATTTAAAGTAGTCCGAAAAGTGCACGAGGAGGCGACAACTTGCCAGGCCCCGCCTACTCCCCTGGCCGGGCTTGGGTGGCTTGTGGGCACCTCGTGTGCCTCTCGGACTCCGTTTTCTTGCGGAGTACTCCTTTTGGTCGGGAAAAATTCATTATATATTCTCCCAAAACGTCTGACCCTCGTATCACGCAATTATCCCCTGTTTTCGTTTCGAGCCTGTTTTTGCCGCAGATTTAGGGCGAGATGTCTTCTCAAGATTCAGAGGGGGAGAGCTATGTGGCCGATTACCTTGCTAACCCCAATGTCTATGGGGACTTGGATCATTATGGTTGGACAACTGATAAGGAAGAAGACTATGATCCCAAGGGGAAGGAAGGAACAAGTTCCGATGAAGAGGAGGCTCCTCTACCCCAACCTGGAGACACACATGTGGAGTTCAAGAAGTCGAGCCTCCCCGACTCAAGGAAGAAACATAAGATTTTTTTTTTCCCTTCTCGTCTTTTGCAGGAGAGTAAGCAAGAATTATGCCAAAGGGTGTTGAGGCTTGAAGAGGAAATTAACAATCTAAAGGAACAAAATTCTGTACTCAAGAACAAATTTTGGAGGAGACCTCTTCAACCACCACCATCAGTTTCGAAGGAAGACAACTGGGCATGGGTCTGGGCAATCCCCTTGGATTGTGCCAAGCTTGGGGGAGTTGCCCCGGTATCGTATCACCTTCACATCTTTTTCTTTTACCTTTTTCTTAGTTCTATCCTTTTTGGTTTTATCTTTTTCTAGTAGAATAAAGCTCTTAGTATGTTCTAGGCTTGTGTTTCGCTTTGTGTCACCCCCGATGTAATCGAGCTCGTGAGTCATATAATAAAGAGTGTTTTAGTTAAGGGCCTTGCCTCATGCCATGATCTAAAGAAAAGAATGATAAAATAACAAAAGCATGAAAGATCATGTATTGATTTTATGGGATGTGATGGCTTCACATATAAAAAGAATGTTGATTGAAACTAGTTGTGGGTGGACAAACATAGACCTTGGTCATTGTTGCAATTAATAGGAAGTAATAAAGAAAGAGAGGTTCACATATAAATATATCATCTTTGACACCGTCTATGATTGTGAACACTCATTAAACTATTACATGCTTAGAAGTAGATGTTGGAAAAGGAAGACAACATAATGAATTATGTTTGCTTGATTCTGAACAATGTTATATGACTAGAGATCCCTTAGCATGTGACGCTTGCTTCCACCCCATATCAGCCAAAACTTCTGCACTAAGTAGAGATACTGCTTGTGCATCCATAAACCTTGAACCCAGTTTTTCCATGAGAGTCCACCATACCTACCTATGGATTGAATAAGATCCTTCGAGTAAGTTGTCATCGGTGAAGCAATAAATATTGCTCCCAAAATATGTATGATCTATTAGTGTGTGGAAAATAAGCTTTGTACGAACCTGTGATGAGGAAGACATAAAAGCGACGGACTGCGTAATAAATTTCTTTATCACAGGAGGCAATATAAAGTGACGTTCCTTCACACTAAGAGGCCACACATCCAAACCTCAAAAGCGCATGACAACCTCTGCTTCCCTCTGCGAAGGGCCTATCTTGTACCTTTACTTTTCGTCCCTAAAAGAGTCATGGTGATCGACACCAATTCCTTATTTCGCCTTTATCTTGGCTAACATCTTGTGCTAGGGAAAGGTCTATATTCATATGTCAACGTGGAAGTAAGTACTCATGGATTATTATTGTTGACATTACCCTTGAGGTAAGTTGTTGGGAGGCGAAACTATTAGCCCCTATATTTCTCTGTGTCCAGCTAAAACTTTGATCTCATGAGTACCACGTGAGTTTAGCTATTGTAGAAGACGAAAGGATGATTGAGTATGTGGATTTTCTTTACAAGCTCTTATTTGACTCTTTTCGATGTTATGATAAATTGCAACTGCTTCAATGATTAAAGGCTATTGGTTGTTAATTCTCAATAAAGTTCTTGATCCATACTTTACTTTGTGAAGGAATTGTCACTTTAGCATGAGAGATTATATGATGATATTGTTGTTCTAATTATGATCATGATGCCTGCATGATCATGATGATGATATTGTTGATCTCGGCTTCCGCTTGAGGACAAGCAAGGTCTATGCTTGGGGGAGTTGATACGTCCATTTTGCATCATGCTTTTATGTTGATATTTCTCGCTTTATGGGTTATTATTACACTTCTCGGTACAATACTTATGCCTTTTCTCTCTTTTTTATAAGGTTTACATGAAGAGGGAGAATGCCGGCAGCTGGAATTCTGGTCTAAAAAGGGAGCAAGTTTGAGACACCTAGCAGCTGGAATTTTGGTCTGAAAAGGGAGCAAGTTTGAGACACCTATTCTGCGCAACTCCAAAAGCCGTGAAAATCAAAGAGGAATTATTTTGGATTTTATGAAAAATACTGGGCGGAAGAAGTACCGGAGAGAACAAGCAGGAGGCCACAAGCCTACGAGGCCCGACCTACCCCCTGGCCGGGCCTGGGTGGCTTGTGGGCCCACTATTGCCCCTCCGGCGCTCATCTTTTGCTATATGGAGGGTTTCGTCCTAGAAAAAATCATAAGGAAGCTTTAGGGAGGAGTCGCCGCCGCCACGAGGCGGAACTTGAGCAGAACCAATCTAGAGCTCCGACACGGCCGTCCTGCCGGGGAAATTTCCCTCCTAGAGGGGGAAATCATCGCTATCATCATCACCAACACACCTCTCATCGGAGAGGACTCGTCACCATCAACATTTTCATCAGCACCATCTCCTCTCCAAACCCAAGTTCATCTCTTATAACCAATCTCCGTCTCAGGACTCTGGTTTTTTACTTGTAAGGTTGCTAGTGTTGTTAATTACTCTTTGTAGTTGATGCTAGTTGGATTACTTGGTGGAAGATTATATGTTCAGATCTTTGATTCTATTCAATACCTCTCTGGTCATGAACATAATTATGCTTTGTGAGTAGTCACTTTTTTTCCTGAGGACATGGGATAAGTCTTGCTATAAGTAGTCATGTGAATTTGGTATTCGTTCGATATTTTGATGCGTTGTATGTTGTTTTTCCTATAGTGGTGTTATGTGAACGTCGACTACATAACACTTCACCATTATTTGGGCCTAGAGGAAGGCATTGGTAAGTAATAAGTAGATGATGGGTTGCTAGAGTGATAGAATCTTAAACCCTAGTTTATGCGTTGCTTCGTAAGGGGTTGATTTGGATCCACTAGTTTAATGCTATGGTTAGACTTTGTCTTAATTCTTCTTTCGTAGTTGTGGATGCTTGCGAGAGGGGTTAATCATAAGTGGGATGCTTGTCCAAGTAAGGGCAGCACCCAAGCACCGGTCCACCCACATATCAAACTATCAAAGTAGCGAACGCAAATCATATGAGCATGATGAAAACTAGCTTGACAGAAATTCCCATTTGTCCTCGAGAGCGCTTTACCCCATATAAGAGTTTGTCCTGGATTGTCCCTTGCTACAAAAGGGATTGGGCCATCTTGTTGCACCTTCGTTACTATTGTTACTTGCTACTTGCTACGAATCATCTTATCACACTACTATCTATTACCGATAATTTCAGTGCTTGCACAGAATACCTTGCTGAAAACCACTTGTCAGTTCCTTCTGCTCCTCGTTGGGTTTGACACTCTTACTTATCGAAAGTACTATGATAGATCCCCTACACTTGTGGGTCATCATTATGCTTGACTCTGATGAAATCACAAACATCGTGAAGAAGCTATCTGGCGAGACAATGGAGACTTGTTCCAAAATTGGACCGAAGCCCTTCTCTCTACAAAACCCAGCTGCTGAGGTATATCTCTTTAGCCATTACTCGCCTTTGCCTATCCGTTGCCTTCAGACTTATCCAAATCAACATTTATCACAGAGAAACTCACCCTTCTGGAAACAAAAACCAAAAGCATCCATCAAGAAGGTCAAAACCGCCGCAAAGAAGAAAAATGCCGCCTGTACTCCAAAACGACATACCCGCAGCTCTTCTGGAGATCTTATGATGGGTTTACCGGAGAAGACAACCGGACGTAAATGCCAAAGTGGGGTGCTTTCCATCTTAAATACCTCTCTTGTATTAGCAGCCCATATTTGTTAAGTACTCAAATTTCTTTGGTTTCATTTTACTACGTATCATCTCCTTCATCGGGCGACTCAAGGACTTCAGCATTGCCACCTCTTGTTCGCCTCCAAGGGTAAATTTGTTGTCAATGCATCTTCAAAACTTAACTCTGACCTTGAACTCATATCCATTGTTTTTGTCTTCAGGGCTCAAGCCAAGAAGAGCAAAACTGTCGGGTCGTCACATAACCCGGAAGCCCCTGAAAGAGGGCGAACAAACATCACTATCCCCGAAGTTCAAGTTGAGCCGGCAGATGGTCACACCGATTTTCCGGACGCCCATATGAATACTGCCAATGATCTTCCTAATGCCTAAACTGAACCATCAATGATTGATTAAGCAGTCAAGGAGGCGGGTCAGAAAAGTAACCTTAACCCGCCAAGTCCTTCGAAGGCGTCTGAAGACGTGGTATTTGATGAAGAACAACTTTTCATTATTGGGACGGGTTATACAAAACCTATTTACACCATATTGGATAAACATACCTCCTAGGATATAACGACCGAATTGGAAAAAGGGAAAGCTAAACTTGATCTTCCCAACATTAAAAAGCTTGAATTTGAAGAGCTGCATTGTGGTTACCTAAGCCGCCTCTCCCTGCGCCGAGACATGGAAGCCAGTTTGGAAAATATGATGAAGAAAAGATATGAGGTATGGCGCTCTTCAATGTCTTGTTTTGCATATCCTCACATAGCCCCCAAGGGCCGGGTCATCTTTGTAAAGGTGGGCTGGGTCTTCTCCAAAAGTTTCATCCTATAGCCCGCAATGTCCGGGTCATCTTCTTGAAGATGAGCCAGGTCTTGTTTAAATACTGTCTTAACAAACTTCAACATGTAGCCCCCAAGGCCTGGGTCATCTTCTTTAAAATGATTCGGGTCTTGTTTCAAATACTGTCTTGAATAACTTCAACCTGTAGCCCCCAAGGGTCGGGTCATCTTCTTGAAGATGAGCCAGATCTTGTTTGAAATATTGTCTTGAAAAACTTCAACCTGTAGCCCCCAAGGGTCAGGTCATGTTCCTGAAGATGATCCGGGTCATGTATTTAATAAGAAAGAATGAATCGTATATTATCCCCCAAGTGTCAAGTATATTGCCTGCAATCTTCTTGAAACTTGACAAGAAGCTCCTTTGCACTTCTAATAATCTTGGATGACCCGTGTTGGTGGCTTAGTTGGAAACACCATTATTTACTTGACTTTATCTGTATAGGAATCGCTAAATCAGGCTGATGCAAATATGGCTAGTCCAAAACGAGGGATAGCAAAGCAACAAGATGCAAGAGCTGAAGCTCAAGAGAAGCTTTTAATCGTGTTGTCGGAGATGGAAAAACTCAAATATGATCATACAGTATATGAAGATGCTGCTGAAGCTGACAAAACTACCCTGTTGAAATGTGTCGAAGTCGCCGAAGAGCAAATGAGACGTGTTACTAAAGAACTGATCGGGCTAAAATAGCACATCTGTAGAATGGCCACTACTATATTTGGTAAGCACCTTATTGTTTGGGAACGTTGCATTGGAAAAAAATCATACACATACGCAATACCTATCCATGGTGATGATCATATACGAGAGGGGAGAGTGAATCTTCATACACTTGTAGATCGCTAAGCCGAAGTGTGTATAACGCAGTTGATGAAGTGGAACATCTTCGCGATCCAAATCGCAGCCCGTCCGACGATCTCATCACGATCCGTCCCGCGATCCCATCATGATCCATCCTGATCTAGTGTCGAACAGACGCACCTCCGCGTTAAGCACACGTACAGCTCGATGAAGATCTCCACCTTCTTGATCCAGCAAGAGGTGCCTAGAGGTAGATGAGTTGTCCAGCACGACAACATGGTGGTGGTGATGGTAGAACAATTCCAGCAGGGCTTTGCCTAAGCACCGTTGAAACTAGACTAGAGGAGAAACAGATCTAGATAGAAGTAGAGGGAGCATGTGGCAATTAGGGTTAGCCCTCACCTCTAAAACATGTCGTATATATAGGAGGAGAGGAGAGGAGGCAGCCTTGGCCCCTACTCCAAGGAGAAGGGGTCGGCCGAGCCAACAAGGGAGGAATCAACCTCCCACAAGGGAGGTGGAATCCTATTAGGACTCCTTCCTAATTTAGAAACCCTTTCCACCTTTTGGGTTTTTGCCTTATTCCTCCACTCCAGCCGCATAGGCCCTTATGGGAGGCTTTCGCCAGCCCACTAGGGCTACACTAGTAGAAAATGGGCCTTAGCCCTCGTTCCAGAGGCCCATTGGCCCCGGTTCTGGAACCGGGACTAAAGGGTCGGGACTAAAGCCCATAACCTTTAGTCCCGGTTCCCTTACTAACCGGGACCGAAGGGTCTCCACGTGGCCGTTGCGGGTAGCCGGGGCAGGAGGTACTTTAGTCTCGGTTGGTTACACCAAGCCAGACAACATGGCATCCACGCGTCAGCATCTGCCCGGAGCTGGGTTTTTTTGAATGGGGGGTTTGGGGGGGGGGGTTGGGGCATTAATTTAGTGGTTTCATATTGTGTTAGCTAGCTAATAGAGAGAAGTGTCCTCTCTTTCTCCATGCTTGGTTGAACAACAAGTTTTCATATATCTATCCGACGCTATTACATATATACAATATAACATCTTTTACGATTAATCCAAAACATCATCTAATTAAGATCCAATGAAAAATCCACATGGTCATTCTCCGTCTTTAGTATGACGTGGTCAAGAAAGAATCCCGCCAATTCCTCTTGAATTGCTCGTATGCGATCATATGGTAGGAGTTCATCCCGCATCTTCGAGATCTAATTTGAAGAAGGGGGTCAATACATGCATATATATGAATAAAACTCAACACAATTGTGAATATTATTTACGTACTTGAAATTGTTTCTTAGAGGAGACCCGTTCAGAGGTCGAGTGGCGAATGAAATCGCATACGTAGTATGCACATAAAACAGTGCCTTCTTTCTGGTACATACACTTTACGAGAATATAGTTCAATCAAAATGATAAGAAAGCATGGTAATGGTATATTGATGAAAATTTGAATCAATTAGAGATGCGCGGAACTACCTAGTACTACTTACTTTGTGGTGCATAAATCGTAACTCTGTGTTTAGACCGGGAACCTTATTGGCGAACTTGGTCCCTACTCTGCCATGCAAAGAAAATGATTACTTGATATCAGGAAATTAACAAAAGTTGCATGCCGATATGGTCTCGGTATATTGACTGAACTTACTTCTTGAGCATTGCAGTAATGTCCTCGTAATACTCTTTGGCTTTATGTCTCGAGTCTAAGACATTTACTAATGCTCTGCCAACGTCAATGGATAGCAGGATAAAGTGGTCTCTGCGCACGCATATATAGCTCATCAATTACATTACTTAATTAACCTCGAGTAAGCAAACCTAAGTTTACAGAGAAGACAACAACACTCACTTGAATTTGTAAGGAAAGATTATTTCCCTTTTTTGATGTATAAGGAACGAGTTTAGCAAGTTCTCCTTGGTCTCTTTGATTGAGTTTCATATCGTCAATTCATTTACGGCATCTAGGCTAATGAACCCAATGTCGACGATTCCAACTTTTTTTAATTCGACGATCTTCAATCTGCATAATATATATAGATAGGATAATTATATATACATGCAATGAATGAGCTGAGCTAGAGACTTAACTATAGAAGTAATACTTACAAGCAGTACGAAGTCATGGGTTGTTTGTCGAGGGCCAGTTGATTGTATAACTGAAATAACTCCTCAAATTGAACAGTAATCATGGGAATTCCAATGAATTCGTGCTCTGGTTTCATTGCCACATTAATAGCGTTTTTTCCAGACTCCCTCCAGGTTTTCATGTACCACTCATGCAATTTGTGCATCATCGATGTTACGGCAGGATGACCAGGTTTGACGAGAGGCTTCCCGTGCACGTATTTATATTTTTCTTTTGTTACATCATTTCCCAAGTAATCATCAAGATTGGTACCAGGCACCATCTCCGAATGATTAGCGACGACGATATCGAGCTTAGGAATTGTTTTCCCACTTCTTCATTCTGCTAACCTTGCATCACTACAAGTAGTTCCCGACCGCATCGCTTGTGCATATGTCTTTTTAAGAATGCGCTCATCGCTGGAATCCGTTGGAGGCACTGGTGGTCTCTGTAGTTGATTGATAGTGCGCTCCACTTTCACCGGATCAAGCTTCTCCTTCGGAGGTGGAGTTTTCGTTGCAAAATGGGCCCTCAATTCAGCACGACATATGTCCTCATTTTCCTCCTTGGTCCTCTCATATGGTAACTTTTCTAGAGGCTTGCGAGATGGATCGTATCTGAATTGCCTCCTGCCTGTGCTTGTACTGCTAGCCGCCAGAGAAAAGGAGGCGTCTCTCTTCCGCTTGAGACAAGGAGGCAGACTATTCTGACGCGCCGGACGAGCCGGAGCGGCGGCGTTTGTCTTCCGACATGGCTGACGAGGTGAAGGAGGAGGCAGACTGCTCTGAGGCGCCGGAGCAGGCAAAGGAGGAGGCGAAGCGCCATCACGCATCGGAGGAGCTGGAGAAGGAGGTGGAGTGCCCTGATCACTCCACGGAGGAGGAGGAGGCGGAGTGCCCTGACTCTTCGTCGTCGGAGGAGGAGGTGGAGGCGTCCAGTTTGCAAGCTTGATGAACTCCTTCTGCCATAGACATGTACTTCCCATAGCACTAACAAGCTGAATCTCCCCGCCACCTGTATGGTGGTCAAGCTCGATCTATTCAAAGTCCTCATTACTTGATCCACCATCACAACAACATAGACATGTGGAATCGGAAGGCAGTGAAAAGTTCCATTCGGTTGAGGAGGTGCAACAAAGCCGACAGCCACCTTGAAAGTGAGGTTCCGACATTTCATCAGAAGCTTGCAATGTTGATCCTCCGTGATAGTATCCACGGGGTAGCTAGGAGCCGTGAAGTCATGCTGAACGAGCTCCGTCGAATCCACGCTGCTTCTCCGCTGAGATGGCGGGGTAGCTTCATGCCGCTGAGATGGTTGGCCGGCAGCTCGCTCGCTCTCAAGTTCCTCTAGCTTTTGTAGTCTTGCCTTGATCTGTTGCATGTCGCTCAGCTCCACTTTCCTCTTTCTCTCCCGGCTTCTCTAACCGCTTGTGTTAGGAAACCCAAACTTCCATGAAACGGGGCCTGGTGTGCCTCGTGTTCGTCCAGGGTGCTCAACATTCCCTAGGGCCTCAGTCACTCGTCCTTCTCTCTGCCTGGAATGAACGTCCCTTCCTGCGCTATGGCGATACACTTCTTAAGCTTGATCATGGGTATTGCAAGTTGCTCGTCCGTCCAACGTAAATTCCCTGTTTCAGGGTCCAAAGTTCCCCCAACCCCGAAGAACCAAGTCCAAGAACGATCTGGCTAGTTTAATGCCTGTGGTTGGAGCCCTTTAGCAATCAGGTCATTCTCAGCTTTGTCCCACAACGGTCGGGCTTTGAGGTAGCCACCTGACCCCGTGTGATCGTGATACTGCTTCTTTGTGGCATTGTTGTTGTTTTTCTCTCACATTTTCTTACACTTGTCCGATAAATTGTAAGCCACAAATGTGGGCCAGTGATCTCTTATCTTGTCTAATCGGCCGGTGAATTCTCGAGTCTTCCCTTTGTCGACAAATATTGATTTCAAATCCTTCTTCCACCTCCTGAATAGATGCGCCATCTTCTTAAGAGCACACGCCATGACCAGTGGCTCTATAACTGGCTTATTCGGATCCTCCTCTGGTAGTAGGGTGAAATTTGCCATCAGCACGGTCCAAAGATCATCTTTCTGCCTATCAGTGACATAATCACCTACAGGGATGTTGTCGCCCTTAGGATTATTCCATTGCTTGATGCTGATTTGGATGTTATCCCTAACAATATCTCTGCACTGACCAAAAAATGCGTCCTTGGCCCGAATGGGTATAATCGGTAGGCCATCATTCGCGAGTGTTGTTATCGTGAAATTTTCATCCATGCGCAACCTTCTCTTTGGGCCTCGTCTCTTTACCAAAGTTTGGCTCAATCCGGAGGGCTATAAAAGAAGCAAGAAGAGTTAATATATGTACATACCTTTAGGCTTAATTAATATATATACCTCGCCGGACTTTGCAACATCTCCCTCCTTCGTTCGGTCACCGGAGCCGTCATCATGGTCTCCTTCTTCCTCCAGCCTTCGGTCACCAGAGCCATCATGCTCATGTCCTTCCTCCTCCATTGTTCGATCATCCGAGCTGTCATTCTATCCTTCCACACCATCAGTGTCATTGAGATACGACAAATAATCACCGAGCATTATCTCCCCAACAACTGTTCTCTTTGATCCATATAGTTTCTGTAAATATTTCAGCTCCTTGTACGAATAACCGAATTACACGAACTTCTATATTTCAAACATGCACACACTTTTTTATATTTCTTTTCAATATGTTCAATAGTTCATAGATGTACGTTATGATATATAATGCAATTGATCTCAAGAGGGCTACGGCGACGATGCCGTGCTCGGGGCGACGGTGACGGTCTTGGGGATAGCGGCGACGATGAGTAGGACTGGATTGGGGGCAGCGACGACGAGGACTAGCTCGGGGGGTGGCGGCGAGCAATGGGAGAGTTTTGCGAGAAATTTCGACAACTCCCGCCTATACGAGAAACCTTTTGTCCCGGTTGGTGGCCCAAACCGGGACCAATTCCACCCTTTCGTCCCGGTTGACTCCGCAAACCGGGATTACAGGTCAATTTTCAGCATCCCAAAGGGCGGGAAGAAGATACCTTTAGTCCTGGTTTTCATAACCAACCGGGACGAGAGGGGGGCATTGGTCTCGGTTTGTGCCACCAACCGACACTAAAGTGGATCATTGGTCCTGGTTTGTACCACAAACCGACACAAAAGGCCTGTGTCTGCCACAGCTGCGGTGCGGTTAGATGTTTAGTCGCACCTCGCTAGCCGAGGGAGCACCGGAGTGGTTTATAAGCGCTAGTGCGCACACAGTCTCGAGCTCCTCTCATATACAGGCTTCCGGGCCTAATTTGTCACTCCCTGTGGTCTATTGGGCCTTCTGCGAGCCTGAATCCTGGCCCGACAATTTGGTTTGGTTTCTAGTCGTATTCACGCCATGGTGGCCCATTAGTTGACATTTTTTTTATAAAGAATATAGTTTTTGTTTCGTTTTTTACTTTATTTTATTTTATTTTGTTCCTAGTTACTGTTATTCAGTGATTCTTTATATTTTTTGTTTCGTTTGTTACTTTATTTATTTTATTTTGTTCCGACTTACTGTTTTTCAGGGATTTTTCATGCATTTATTGTTTTGTTTTAGCTAAATGACCTCGAAATTGAAAAGCACTACAAACGAACTCTGAATAGGTTGAATATTGGCATGGTATCATCATTTCACCCACATAGTATGTGCTAAAAAGTTGAGAGGGTTGCGGCAAAACTGGATGCACTTCGTGTACAAATTGGACAATCTCTTTCGAAGTATCATGGTTTCTTACAAAAACTCATCTATTACACTAGGGATTTCATTTTTTTGAACTTATTTAACTTCACACTACTTGTGTTCAAAAAGAACCATTCCATGCCACATCATCAATTATCATCACTTTCTGACTTCATTTGGTATTTTTCATGCATTTATTGATTTTCTGAGCTGAAAGACCCGGAAATTGAAAAGCACTACAAGTGAACTCTGAATAGGTTGAAAGTTGGCATGGTATCATCATTTCACCCACATAGAATGTGCTATAAAGTTGAGAGGGCTGCGGCAAAAACTGGATGCACTTCGTGTACAAATCGGACAATCTCTTTCGAAGTATCAAGGTTTCACACGAGAACTCATCTGTTACAAAGGGATTTCATTTTTTTGAACTTATTTGAACTCCAGACTTTTTGTATGTTCAAAATGCAGCATTCAAAGCCACATCATCAATTTTCAACTATTTCTGACGTCATTTGGTATTTTTCATGCATTTACTAATTTTGTTTTGAGCTAAATGACCCTTAAATTGAAAAGCACTACAAATGAAGTCCGAAAATGTTGAAAGTTGGCATGGTATCATCATTTCACCCACATAGCATGTGTTATAAAGTGGAGAGGGTTGCGGCAAAAATTGGATGCACTTCGTGTACAAATCGAACAATCTCTTTCGAAGTATCAGGGTTTCATACGAGAACTCATCTGTTACAAAGGGATTTCATTTTTTTGAACTTATTTGAACTCCACACTTTTTTTTGTTCAAAATGCACTATTCAAAGCCACATCATCAATTTTCAACTATTTCTCACTTCAGTTGGTATTTTTCATGCATTTATTGATTTTTTTAGCTAAATGGCCGTTAAATAGAAAAACACTACAAATGAACTATGAAAATGTTGAAAGTTGGCATTGTATCATCATATCACCCACATAGCATGTGCTAAAAAGTTGAGAGGGTTGCAACAAAAACTGGATGCACTTCGTGTACAAAACGAACAATCTCTTTCGAAGTATCAAGGTTTCATACGAGAACTCATCTGTTACAAAGGGATTTCATTTTTTTGAACTTATTTGAACTCCACACTTTTTGTGTGTTCAAAATGCACTATTCAAAGCCACATTACCAATTTTCAACTATTTCTCACTTCATTTGGTATTTTTCATGCATTTATTGATTTTTTTGAGCTAAATGGCCCTTAAATTGAAAAGCACTACAAATGAACTCTGAAAATGTTGAAAGTTGGCATGGTATCATCATTTCACCCATAAAGCATGTGCTAAAAAGTTGAGAGGGTTGCAGCAAAAACTGGATGCATTTCGTGTACAAATAGGACAAACTCTTTCGAAGTATCAGGGTTTCATACGAAAACTCATCTGTTTCAACGGGAGTTCATATTTTTGAACTTAGTTGAACTACGAACTTTTTGTGTGTTTAAAATGCACCATACAAAGCCACATCATCAATTATCAACACTTTCTGTTTCATTCGGTATTTTTCATGCATTTACTGATTTTTTGGAGCTAAATGACCCTGAAATTGAAAAGCACTAAGAATGAACTTTGAAATGTTGAAAGTTGGCATGGTATCATCATTTCACCCACATAGCATGTGCTAAAATGTTGAGAGGGTTGCGGCAAAAAAATGGATGCACTTCGTGTAGAAGTCGGACATTCTCTTTCGAAGTATCACGGTTGCATACGAAAACTCATCTGTTACAAAGGGATTTATTTTTTCTGGAATTATTTGAACTCCACACTTTTTGTGTGCTCAAAATGCACCAGTCAAAGCCACGTCATCAATTTACACTATTTCTGACTTCATTTGGTATTTTTCATGCATTTACAAAATATTTTGAGCTAAATGACCCTTAAAATGAAATGCACTACTAATTAACTCTGAAAATGTTGAAAGTTGGCATGGTATCATCATTTCACCCAAATAGCATGTGCTAAAAAGTTGAGAGGGTTGTGGTAAAAACTGGATGCACTTCGTGTACAAATCGGACAATCTGTTTCAAACTATCAGGATTTCATACAAAAACTCATCTGTTGCAAAGGGGTTTCATTTTTTTCAACTTATTTGAACTCCAAACTTTTTGCGTGTTCAAAATACACCATTCAAAGACACATCATCAATTTCCAACTGTTTCAGACTTCATTTCGTATTTTCATGCATTAACTGATTTTTGGAGCTAAATGACCCTTAAATTGAAAAGAGCTACAAATGAAGTGTGAAAATGTTGAAAGTTGGCATGGTATCATCATTTCACCCACATAGCATGTGCTAAAGGTTGAGAGGGTTGTAGCAAAAACTGGAAGCTCTTCGTGTACAAAACGGACAATCTCTTTCGAAGTATCAAGGTTTCATACGAGAACTCATCTGTTACAAAGGTATTTCATTTTTTTGAACTTGTTTGAACTCCAGACTTTTTGTGTGTTCAAAATGCACCATTCAAAGCCACATCATCAATTTTCAACTATTTCTGACTTCATTTGGTATTTTTCATGCATTTACTGATTTTGTTTTGAGCTAAATGACCCTTAAATTGAAAAGCACTACAAATGAAGTCTGAAAATGTTGAAAGTTGGCATGGTATCATCATTTCACCCACATAGCATGTGCTAAAAAGTTGAGAGGGTTGCGGCAAAAATTGGATGCACTTCGTGTATAAAACGGACAATCTCTTTCGAAGTATCAAGGTTTCATACGAGAACTCATCTGTTACAAAGGGATTTCATTTTTTTGAACTTATTTGAACTCCACACTTTTTGTGTGTTCAAAATGCACTATTCAAAGCCACATCATCAATTTTCAACTATTTCTCACTTCATTTGGTATTTTTCATGCATTTATTGATTTTTTTTGAGCTAAATGGCCCTTAAATTGTAAAGCACTACAAATGAACTCTGAAAATGTTGAAAGTTGGCATGGTATCATCATTTCAACCACAAAGCCTGTGGTAAAAAGTTGAGAGGGTTGCAACAAAAACTGGATACATTTCGTGTACAAATAGGACAAACTCTTTCGAAGTATCGGGGTTACATATGAAAACTCATCTGTTACAAAGGGAGTTCATCTTTTTGAACTTATTTGAACTACGAACTTTTTGTGTGTTCAAAATGCACCATTCAAAGCCACATCATCAATTATCAACACTTTCTGACTTCATTCGGTATTTTTCAGGCATTTACTCATTTTTTGGAGCGAAATGACCCTTAAATTGAAAAGCACTACAAATGAACTTTGAAATGTTGAAAGTTGGCATGGTATCATCATTTCACCCACATAGCATGTGCTAAAATGTTGAGAGGTTGCGGCAAAAACATGGATGCACTTCATGTAGAAGTCGGACATTCTCTTTCGAAGTATCACGGTTTCATACGAAAACTCATCTATTACAAAGGGATTTATTTTTTTTGGAATTATTTGAACTCCAGAGTTTTTGTGTGCTCAAAATGCACCAGTCAAAGCCACGTCATCAATTTACACTATTTCTGACTTCATTTGATATTTTTCATGGATTTATTGATTTTTTAGCTAAATGACCCTTAAATTGAAAAGCACTACATATGAACTCTGAAAATGTTGAAAGTTGGCATGGTTTCATCATTTCACCCACATAGCATGTGCTAAAAAGTTGAGACGGTTGCGGGAAAAACTGGATGCACTTCATGTACAAATCGAACAATCTCTTTCGAAATATCAAGGTTTCATACGAAAACTCATCTGTTACAAAGGTATTTCATTTTTTTAACTTATTTGAACTCCAGAATTTTTGTGTGTTCAAAATGCACCATTCAAAACCACATCATCAATTATCAACACTTCCTGACTTCATTTGGTATTTTTCATGCATTTACTGATTTGTTTGGAGCTAAATGACCCTTAAATTGAAAAGCACTACAAATGAACTCTAAAAATGTTGAAAGTTGGAACGTATCATCATTTCGCCCACATAGCATGTGCTAAAAAGTTTTGAGGGTTGTGGCAAAAACTCGATGCACTTCGTGTACAAATCGGACAATCTCTTCCCAAGTATGTGTTTCATGCGAGATCTCATCTGTTACAAAGGGATTTCATTTTTTAACTTATTTGAACTCCATACTTTTTGTGTGTTCAAAATGCACCATTCAAAGCCACATCATCAATTTTCAACTATTTTTGACTTCATTTGGTATTTTTCATGCAGTTACTGATTTGTTTTGAGCTAAATGACCCTTAAATTGAAAAGCACTACAGATGAACTCTGAATAGGTTGAAAGTTGGTATGGTATCATCATTTCACCCACATACCATGTGCTAAAATGTTGAGAGGGTTGCGGCCAAAACTGGATGCACTTCGTGTACAAATTGAACAATCTCTTTCGAAGTATGAGGGTTTCATACGAAAATTCATCTGTTACAAAGGGATTTCATTTTCTTGTACTTATTTGAACTCCAGACTTTTTGTGTGTTCAAAATGAACCATTCAAAGCCACATCATCAATTTTCAACAAGTTCTGACTTTTTTCATGCTTTTACTGAGTTTTTGGAGCTAAATCACCCAGAAATTGAAAAGCACTACAAATGAACTCTCAATAGGTTGAAAGTTGGCATGGTATCATCATTTCACCCACATAGTTTTTTCTGTTTGCGCCAAGTAGGACCTTTGGGATAGTCAATGGTGTTTGCAATTTAATTTTGTCGAAAAACAAAACTTTCGACCTCAGTCCAGGAATTTTTTAAATTCACTAGAACGTGCTTTTGATCTCAAATTTTTACACAAGATTCATATACAATTTACCCAAATTCTCTTAATTTTCATAATTTTTTGAGTTACATAAGTATTCAAATTATACATATTACTTCCAACTATTCTGTTTTCGACACATTTTGTTTTGTTTGTGTTGCTTGCTTATTTCGATGTATGTATGGGTTGTATCGGGGGGTACGAACCATGGAGAAGTTTGTATACAGTAAATATTACACAAATATGATTAAGAATTAGTTCACAACAATACCTAAAGTGGTGATGAATAAAGAAAGGGTTAAATCATTCAAATTTGGAAACTATAAACAGGAACAAACAGAAACTAGATATATATCAATTGGTCCAAGGGGTACAGAATAATACATGTCCAAGGAGTACATAATAATAGTGTCGGGACCCCGATCCTAAGCCATAGCAATCCAGCCTCTAACACATGGCATCCCTTTGCGGTCTCACGCACGGTTAACCCCACGGCTGCAGCCTTACCTTAGCCGGGACCGTTTGCGCCTTTTGACTCACGTATGCAATTGTGTCGCTAGCATTCCAATGTCAAAGAACCCGGATCGACAAGTCTAGTCATAAATCAAAGTGGCAGTACTGCACAAGGACAAGCATAGATGACCCAACAAAGCAGGTGTCGGTCATTAGCGAATGTAGACGAGTCGTAGCAAGCTACACGGACTCCATTACGTCGCGTGACATTTCCCCAAAGGGGACAAACACAGCAGCTAAGAAGGACACACGCCGGTCAACCTATGTGTCCGGAGCAGTAGCGAGCTACCATGGCTCGTTGGATCACAAAGGGGCATTTCCTTGTAAGGAGTGCTACTAAAGTTTACAGCTAGGTAATCGAACCCCATACATATCAAGTGCGACACATGTACGCATGGCATACCGATATGTATAGATACATCGATGGCATCACAACATAACCATAAACATCCAAGCTTTATTTAAGAGGCTCGGAAGAGCCACACACATAATATTACACAATAAGGGTCTCACGACCCACCATAGCAGTCATTCAGTTACAAGCCAGCGGAAGTGTTTAAAACTGTCTGAGTACAGGCAGGTGAAACTAGAAGGCACATGGCCTGACTATACTACAGACCCAACCTAGGGCCAGATCGAAGCTGGGACACCAGCTACTCGTCGTCGCCGATGTCTATGAAGAACCCTCCATTAGGGTCATTAGCAACCTCTGCAACATTTATTAAGCAAACATGAGTACGGAGGTACTCAGCAAGACTTTAGGATAACTATCTACTCATGCAATGTATCAATAAGGTATTGTGGGGTTTCAAGCGGAAAGCCAGCATTTGACTCGTGGCTAGACCACTTGCATTTTTAAATAATTTTGACAACTTGATTCCTCGCACACGAGTCCACTAACACCACAACAATACTCCATCGTGGAATCATTCCGTATCCATACGGAAATGCCTTCCACGACACTCACGCTTATCTTGACAATTTTATGAGTAGCCATTGAAGTTATCTATGAACAACATATGTCTCCAAGTAGTCCATATCCGCGGACGCGGCTATTCGAATAGGTCATAACCCTGCAGGGGTGTACTTCGTCACACACGCTCTCGCCACTTATCGCCATGTGCACGTCATGCACCTCGGCAACCTTCAACCGGAAGCCCAGCGAGGGAGTCGACCACGACCGTTAACCACATTAGTACCTAGTCCAGGTCTATCGCCTATCTGAGGGTAACCCGCATGGAAGTCCGGCCGAGGTTTCCGATACGACCCCAAACGATGTGCGCAGGGTTCCGAAGCCCACCATCCGGGTGCCACTTGGTACACCGTGCCACTGCCTACCGCATCACAGCCCACCTCTCAGGTCAGCACCATGCACGGCCTCCAGCATGACTATAAACACCAGAAACTACTTGCAACTCCTGGACCGAGTACTAAGTGATTAATAAGTCGAGCTGGGTCATATTTCAGGGCCCAGCATGTGGTAGTATCTTGTCTTGGATTACATACACGGAACTCAGTTCCTAAGGACGATTCCAATGAAACAACCCGCCATGTACTCCTACACGGCCTTTCACCGGTACCTTTACCAAATCAGGTACAACACACAACCTTTGCTTACCGAACACATTCTCACAATTCTGTTCATCTCCCAGATGACAGACCATACACAACTCTAAGCATAGCATGCATAGCAGGATAAGAAAACATCATGGCTCAAGCAACTACCAGGTATGCTAGGTTGCAAGGTTCAGCTATTTACTGTGACAAGGATAGGTCATGCAAAGGAAGTGGGTTCAACTGACGTGGCAAAAGCATTTGAAACATTTGATCCTAATGCAATAAGTAAGTGCAGGAGCGAGAACATGGGATTTATCGGGATGATCAAAATGGTTGCTTGCCTTGTTGCTCAGAGGAGTGACAATATCCGTCAGACGGATATTCAATGGAATCCGGGGGAGCGGAGCCTACCGAAAGGAATGACAACAATCAATAACAAACATATGCAATCAAGATGATGCATGAGCATGGCATGAGGATGCAAGGTGGTATACTATTATAGCTAACATGTATTAGGTTTGAAGTTGATTTGAATCAAATTCAAATATCACTTCAAACGAGGTATTGTCCGATAGCATTTTAATTGATTCGACCTGATGCTCGGATCAACTTGCTTTTATCATGCATGGAATGACATGTTAGGTTGCTGGTTTGTGATTTGGACAGTGTTTGATCATATCATTTGTAGTGAAATTTAATTATTTTCCAAATTCCATCTCCAAAGTATTTATAAGAATTACCTTATTCATTAATCTACATGTTTGGGTTCAGTAACATTTTCAAACATGTTTGAAAATGACATATTCAGATTCCTTGAATTTTTCTCATACTTTTTCATATATAAATTAATTTCATTGGAGTTACAGATTAATTTCTATGAATTTTAGAAGTTTTGGCATGTTTCTGGAATTCTTTTCAATCAGAAATTCAGTTACTACGTCATCACTACATCATCATGGCGTCAGCAGGTTAACTGACCTGATCAGGTCAACCCTGACAGGGGGGACCCACTGGTCAGCGTCTAAGTGGGTTTGACTTGGCCTTGGGCCCACTGTCAGCGAGCAATTAGGGCTAAGCTACTGGGGTTAAGCCGGCCACGTCGTCCCCCGCCGGAGCCTAACCGACGGCGACCAGATCCGCGGCAGAACCTCGCCGGAGACACGCTATATCGTGATGTGGTGCTCGGAGAAGGTTGCCGAGAGCACTGGCATGATCCCCAGGCTCGACCTCATCCAGCACTGGCCTCAGGGAGGGCTATAGGTGGCCGGAGCAAGCAGGCGACGAGCCGAGGCGGCTGTCGGAGTTCGGGCTCGATGGTCCAGTTGGTAGACGGCACAGATCCGAGGGGAAGAAGAGGGGAAATGATCGCAGGCTCACGGTGGAGGTGAAGCTAGTCTCAGACTGCTCGGGGAGGGGCTGTAGCCGGCGTTTCACCGTCGATTTGCCGGCGACCGAAGGTTGAAGACGATGGCGTTGCGGACGTTGCAGGGCTCGGGGAGGCTTCGGCCTTTGCAGAGAGAACCAGCTCGTCGAGTCGGAGCTACTGGACTACTCGGGAGGAAGGTCATGTGGCTAGGGGCTCGGCGGCTCGAGATCTTGGCAATGGCGGCAGAAGGAGGGAGGAGAGATCCCGAGAGGAGGGGGGAACTGAAGCAGGGGAACGGATAGTGACGGGCTCGGGGAGGATATCCCTGATGTCGCGCTGTCCAGGAGAGCACCGGAGCGTGCCACGGTGAAGCAGGAGGTGGAGGAGCCGCCGTGGGCGTTCACTCCTGTGCCACAAGGCAGGAGGAAGAAGACGCCCCTGCCCCTCGTGGGCTGGGCCTCCTCAAGGCGACATTTAAGGTTTTCCTCTTTTCTTTCTATTTTCTTTCTGTTTTGTTTTCCTAATTTGCTAACTATTTTGGTTTGTTTTTTTATTTCAGCTCCAAAATAGTTTATAAAAATATTTTGAACACACCAGAATATTAGTTGGAATATATCCAACCATTCCTGAAGTTTTCAACATTTTTGAAAACTTAAAGTTTTTTAATTCACATTTTAAACTTGAAACCAGTAGCTTTTTGCATTTATTTGAAATGCCAAGAGTGTTATGAAAATGGTTTTCTTCATTGCTTATTTGCTTCCATGATTTATCACAAAAGTTGAACTTTTCTTGAAGCCATTTTGAGTTCATTGATTTGAACAAGTTTATAATTCCTTTGAATTTGAGAAGTGGCTAGGGTTTTTGAGTGTTCCTTCACCACTTGCTTGTTCTTGTTGAAAATTTCCTAGATGCAATGCAAAGAAGATATGAGCACAATGCTAACTTGATTAAGGTGTCAGGGATGTGACAACTCACCCCCACTCAAAAGAATCTCGTCCCGAGATTTAGAAGTCGTCGGGAATAATGCAAGATACTCAAGTCGGAGACGATCCTCTCTTTCCCAAGTTGCCTCTTTTTCAGAATGATTTGACCATTGAACTTTAAGAAACTTGAGGTTTTGACGTCAGTGGTACGCTCAGCTTGATCAAGAATACGCACGGGGTATTCTTGGCATGAAAGGTTATCTTGGAGATCAAGCGTTTCATGGTCCACTTCACGGATAGGATCCAAAAAGCAACGCCTGAGTTGCGAGACGTGAAAGACATCATGAACCTTGGAAAGATGCGGAGGAAGTTCCAACTGGTAGGCAACTTCTCCTTGTTTGGCAAGAATGCGAAAAGGACCAATGTAACGAGGAGCCAACTTGCCCTTGATACCGAATCGATGGGTACCCTTCAAAGGTGTAACCCGAAGGTAAGCCTTCTCCTCAACTTCAAAGGTCACAGCCTTATGATGACGATCATATTGGCTCTTTTGACGATACTGGGCTGTTTTCAACTTTTCACGAATAACGCGAACCTGCTCTTCTGCATCGTGGATCATATCCGGGCCAAAGAGTTGCCTCTCTCCGGTTTCTGACCAATTAAGAGGTGTTCGACATCTTTGTCCATAGAGAACTTCAAAATGAGCTTTGCCCAAGCTTGATTGATAACTATTGTTATAAGAGAATTCGGCGAATGGAAGGCACTTCTCCCAATTCATACCGAACGATATAACACAAGCTCGGAGCATATCTTCTAGGATTTGATTCACTCTTTCTACTTGACCACTTGACTGAGGATGGAAAGCAGTGCTAAAAGATAACTGAGTCCCCATGGCATTCTGAAAACTTTCCCAGAAGCGAGAAGTGGAGATACTCCCACGGTCCGAGTTAATCTTCAGGGGAACACCATGAAGAGACACTATTCGAGAGATATATAACTCCGCTAGCTGGCTAGCTGTTATACTCTCACGAACGGGAAGAAAATGAGCCACTTTGGAGAGTCGGTCAATGACCACAAAGATAGCATTATTTCCTTTCTTGGTCTTGGGAAATCCGGTAATGAAGTCCATACTAACTTTATCCCATTTCCATTCAGGAATAGCTGAAGGTTGAAGGGTGCCAGCAGGCCTTTGATGTTCTGCCTTAAGTCGATGACAAACGTCGCAGTTAGCAACGAACTCAGCAATTTCTCTCTTCATCCTAGTCCACCAGAACCTCTAGCGTAGGTCCTTATACATCTTAGTACTACCGGGATGAATGGTGAGAGGAGAATCATGGGCCTCCTTAAGGATTAACTGCCTTAGATGTAGGTTCTTAGGAACCACTAGACGATTCTCGAAGAACACAACACCTTGATCGTTCATGGAAAATTCTTTAGCGTTTCCGCTAAAAATATTCTCCTTGATCCGTGATATACCCTTGTCACGCTTCTGGCCAGCTTTAATTTGATCCTTAAGGGTAGGCTTCGCCACCAGGGTAGAAAGGAATCCTTTAGGAACAATATGAAGATTCAACTTCCGAAAGTCCTCATAGAGATGTGGTTGACCTTGTTGTACCATCAAATTGTTACAATAAGATTTACGACTCAATGCATCGGCCATAACATTGGCCTTCCCCGGGGTGTAAGTTATCCCCAAGTCATAATCCGAGATCAACTCAACCCACCGTCTTTGCCTGAGATTCAAATCCGGCTGGGTGAAGATATATTTCAGACTTTGGTGATTAGTGAATATTTCGCAACGATTACCCAGAAGGTAATGTCGCCAGGTTTTTAGTGCATCGACCACAGCTGCAAGCTCAAGGTCATGTGTGGGATAATTATCCTCATGTGGACGCAACTGTCGAGATGCGTATGTGATCACATGACGATCTTGCATGAGAATGCAACCTAATACTTGTCGCGAGGCGTCGCAATAGATAACAAATTCCTTAGAAAAATCTGGTGGTAGCAACACAGGTGCGGAAGTCAGGCGTCTTTTCAGTTCCTGAAAACTATGCTCACACTATGGTGTCCACTCGAACTTTTTATCCTTCTTGAGGAGTTCAGTTAGAGGCTTTGCAACCTTGGAGAAATTCTCGACAAAGCGGCGACAATAGCTCACTAGACCAAGAAAACTCCTAACTTGCTTAACCGATTCAGGTTGAGTCCAATCAAGGACAGCTTGAACTCTCTCGAGATTGACAGCAATACCCTTACCAGAGATTACGTGACCTAGATAGGTTACTTATGGTAACCAAAATTCACATTTTGAAAACTTGGCATAAAGGCGATGCTCTTGAAGTTTCATCAATACTAGCCTTAGATGCTCGGCATGTTCTTGTTCGTTCTTCGAGTAGATTAGAATATCATCGAGGTATACCATGACGAATTTATCCAGATACTCCATGAAGATTGAATTCATCAGACAACAGAAGGTGGCTGGGGCATTGGTTAAACCGAAGGACATGACAGTGTACTCGTATTGGCCATAACGAGTAACGAAGGCCGTTTTAGGAATGTCCCCGTTCTTGATCTTGATTTGATGGTATCCCAACCTCAAATCCATTTTGGAGAAGACTGAGGATCCAGCGAGCTAGTCGTACAGATCGTTGATCCTGGGGAGCGGATACTTGTTCTTTATGGTGACCAGATTAACTGGTCGGTAATCTACAACCATCCGATCCGTTCCGTCTTTCTTCTTGACGAAGAGGACGGGGCAAGCCCAAGGGGAAGATCTAGGATGAATGAAACCTTTATTCAAGGCCTCGTCTAGTTGCTTCTTAAGTTCGGCTAACTCCAGGGGTGCCATCTTATATGGTCTTCTGGCTATTGGAACAGTTCCCGGAACAAGATCTATCAGAAACTCTACATCTTTGTCAGGTGGAATTCCTGGCAGTTCCTCTGGAAAAACATCCGGGAAGTCACGGACTACCGGAATGTCTTCAATTTCCTAAAGAGGGTTGGCATTTAGGGAATAGAGTTGGCATTTGGAAACTCGAGTAGGGACATTGACTATCTCACCCGAGGGATGGGTAAGATGAACATTTCTAGAATGAGTATCAATCTTGGCATAGTGAGCTGATATCCAGTCCATACCCAAGATGATATTAATATCCGAAGATTTCAAGGCTATCAATGAGGCTAGAAAAACTAGCCTGTCTACTAGAATTTCATTGTCATAGGTTATCCTAGAGGTTTGCCATTTACTACCAGGAGTTTGGACAACCAATAGAATTGGCATATCACAAAAAGACATGTTATGCAACTGTGCATAACTTTCTGAAATGAAGGAATGAGAAGACCCAGTGTCAAAGAGAACAGACGCTGGGTGATGATTAACAAGAAGCGTACCCAGTATGACGTCGGGATCCTTTGCATCTTCTTCTGCTGAGACATAGTTCACTTGGCCACGTGCAGGAGTTGGCTTCACATAGTAAGCTTTGCCTGACTTGCCTTGCCCAATGGACTTTCCGGTTTGCTTGGCACCCACATTTTGAGGACACTCACGGGAATAGAGCCCTGGTGCTCCACACTTGTAGCATATCACTTGGATGGCACATGGTGCAACATTGCTAGCTGGACCTCCATAAGTTTTTGCTGGGGGGTTGGTCTGATTCGTTTGAGGCGCCACGTAGGATGGCCTCGGAGTGTATCTTGGCGGCAGAGAACTATTCGGAACCCACATCCTGCGTTTTGGAAATGCGGAACCAGATGACGAGCCAAAGTCACGGGAGTGCTTCCTTGTGGCTTCAAAGTCGGTATGACCAGTCTCGACACTGATTGCCTTGTTGACCAGGGCTTGAAATCTTGCGCACTCGTGCAGGCGCAGATCACGACGAAGCTCAGGGCTCAGACCCTTACGGAATCTTGCTTGCTTCTTGCCGTCAGTAGACACCTCCTCCGTTGCATAGCGGGCGAGGTTACCGAACTCGCGGCTATAGGCATCCACGGTTAACTTGCTCAAGGTGAAAGCACATAACTCTTCTCTCTTTCTGTCCATCGGGCCCTCTGGAATATGGTGCAGACGGAAGGCTGCACTGAAGTTTTCCCAAGTGGCTGCTGGTTCACCAGGACGCATAGTTTCAAAGTTCTCCCACCACATATTGACGGGTCCTTCCAGGAAATACGCCGCACAGGTCACCTTGTCGGCCTCAGAAACATTCGCAGAGCGAATCTTGCGTGAGATGCTGCACAACCAGTCATCAGGGTCGAGGGGATCGACGGAGTGATGGAACTTTGGAGGATTCAGCTTCACAAAGTCTTTGAGGGACACTGTAGCATTCCTAGGCTGACGAGCTGTATTCTCCTCAATACGCTCTAACAGTCGGTTGGTCTCCCTTTTGTTTCTCTCTACCTCAAGCATAACTTCCGCCAGAGAGGGCGGGTGAGGCAGGTCTTCCTACGACGCTTCACTACCCTCGCCTTGCTCATGAGCAGGGGCACGGTTCAACATGGTGAACACCATCCTGACAAACAAACTCACAGCTTAGACCAATATCATATCAATACAAGCTATGGATTAAGAATGTACTGAACACACGGAATGCGGAAATGAATATCCGAACAACATGGTAACAAGCAGCTGCTATATATACACCATGGTTCATACACACCCTTACATAGTTCAGTACAACCTTAATCAAAGAGCAAACTACTGAAATTATGAAACTACTCATCAGAGGCTTACAAGCTTCCTATATATTATTTATCTAGGCCTCCGGAATTCATTTCACATCATAGGCATACTTCACAAGTCACGCAGGACTGTGAACGTACGGCTACTATCATACTATCCTTCCGCTCACAGCTCAGGCATCCGCATAGAACATCTCATAGAGATTACCTCCATGGCCTGGAAGCTCAACCTGCGGATCAGCAAACACTCTGGCCTGAGATCCCAGGATCCATAAGGACACGGATGTGGCCTTGGTCCCCTGACTGGTGGTAATAGGGGTCCCCGAAAAGGGGTGACTCCTCCTATAGCTGGCCAGTCAACGTGGGCCGGAAGATGGGTCCTAACAGGGTTCAGCATCTCCATGTCTCCGTACCCTGTCTGGACTACCGGTGCCAGCTGCGTCAAAGCCGTCCACAGACGGGCATGAGTAGCATAAAGCTCCATGCGGAGAGCATGAGCATCCCTGTCTCTGTTCTCTAGCATCTCAACAGTGGACTGCAGTAGTGGATCCTCCATAGAAGAATCAAAATAGACTCCGCTGAGGTATCCCTCTTCGCCAGGCTGAGAGGCCGGAACATAACAGAACTCTGAATTCTGCAGCAGTGCATGTCTCGCCCTCATAATGGTCAACATTGAATTGGCAACATCTTGTAGTGCCATGTCAATAGTGACTCCCAACCCATAGGACCAATGGATTGGCTCCTCAGCTCGAGAGTAGTCTGGAAATACCCTAACAGTGCAGATATACTGGCTCTGGTCAGACGTACCACCTGACGAGAAGGACGGCCAGGAATCTGAAAATAGAGAGTAATGCAAAAGCATTAGAGCTCTAAATGCAAAATTGGGCAGCATAACGGCTGTAAATGCTCAAAAACAATTTGTGAGACAACCCAAAAATGGAATAGCATAACCACTCAACTATCAAGTTAATTCTCTGATCATCAAACTTACTTCCTTTTTTCTAGGGATGAAAGAAACCCAATATAACTCTCGACCCGTAGTCTTATAATCTACCGATCAGAAACACGAGCATAGAAGAAGATGAGTAACCTAGTCCTTAATTCCCGTAGAAAAGACGAGGATGACCAGAATAGAATAACCTGAGCAGAGAACAAGAGTCTTACGTTCCCTTCCACAAACAATTCCCTTATGTATAACTAAAGCAATTCTAGACTCAACTTCGACAAGTTTGGCTTAGTAGTCCTACAGTCAATACAAGCTCTGATACCAACGCTGTCGGGACCCCGATCCTAAGAAATAGGAATCCAGCCTGTAACACATTGCATCCCTTTGCGGTCTCACGCACGATTAACCCCACGGCTGCAACCCTACCTTAGCCGGGACCGTTTGCTCCTTTTGGCTCACGTATGCAATTGTGTCGCTAGCATTCCAATGTCAAAGAACCCGGATCGACAACTCTAGTCATAAACCAAAGTGGCAGTACCGCACAAGGACAGGCATACATGACCCAACAAAGTAGGTGTCGGTCATCAGCGAATGTAGACGAGTTGTAGCAAGCTACAAGGACTCCATTACACCGCGTGACATTTCCCCAAAGGGGACAGACACAGCAGCTAAGAAGGACACACGCCGGTCAACCAATGTGTCCGGAGCAGTAGCGAGCTACCATGGCTCGTTGGATCACAAAGGGGCATTTCCCTGTAAGGAGTGCTACTAAAGTTTACGGCTAGGTAATCGAACCCCATACATATCAAGTACGACACACGTACGCATGGCATACCGATATGTATAGATACATTGATGGCATCACAACATAACCATAAACATACAAGCTTTATTTAAGAGGTTCGGAAGAGCCACACACATAATATTACACAATAAGGGTCTCACGACCCATCATAGCAGTCATTCAGTTACAAGCCAGCGGAAGTGTTTAAAACCTTCTGAGTACAGACAGGTGAAACAATAAGGCACATGGCCTCACTATACTACAGACCCAACCTAGGGCCAGATCGTAGCTGGGACACCAGCTACTCGTCGTCGTCGATGTCTATGAAGAACCCTCCATTAGGTTCATTAGCAACCTCTGCAACATTTATTAAGCAAACATGAGTACGGAGGTACTCAGCAAGACTTTAGGATAAAAATCTACTCATGCAATGTATCAATAAGGTATTGTGGGGTTTCAAGCGGAAAGCCAACATTTGACTCGTGGCTAGATCACATGCATTTTTAAATAATTTTGACAACTTGATTCCTCGCACACGAGTCCACTAACACCACAACAATACTCCATCGTGGAATCATTGCGTCTCCATACGGAAATGCCGTCCACGACACTCACGCTTACCTTGACAATTTTATGAGTAGCCATTGAATTTATCTATGAACAACATATGTCTCCAAGTAGTCCATATCCGCGGACGCGGCTATTCGAATAGTTCATAACCCTGCAGGTGTGTACTTCGTCACACACCTCGACACTTATCACCATGTGCACGTCATGCACCTCGACAACCTTCAAGCGGAAGACCAGCGAGGGAGTCGGCCACGACCGTTAACCACATTAGCACCTAGTCCACCTCTATCGCCTATCTTAGGGTAACCCGCACGGAAGTCCGGTCGAGGTTTCCGATACGGCCCCAAACGATGTGCGCAGGGTTCCCAAGCCCACCATCCGGGTGCCACTTGGTACACCGTGCCACTGCCTACCGCATCACAGCCCACCTCTGAGGTCAGCACCATGCACGTCCTCCAGCATGAGTATAAACACTAAGTGATTAATAAGTCGAGCGGGGTCATATTTCAGGGCCCAGCATGTGGTAGTATCTCGTCTTGGATTACATACATGGAACTCAGTTCCTAAGGATGGTTCCAATGAAACAACCCGCCATGTACTCCTACACAACCTTTCACCGGTACCTTTACCAAATCAGGTTCAACACACAACGTTTGCTTACCGGACACATTCTCACAATTCAGTTCATCTCCTAGATGACAGACCATACACAACTCTAAGCATAGCATGCATAGCAGGATAAGACACATCATGGCTCAAGCAACTACCAGGTATGCTAGGTTGCATGGTTCAGCTATTTACAGTTACAAGGATAGGTCATGCAAAGGAAGTGGGTTCAACTAACGTGGCAAAAGCATTTGAAACATTTGATCCTAATGCAATAAGTAAGTGCAGGAGCGAGAACATGGGATTTATCGGGATGATCAAAATTGTTGCTTGCCTTGTTGCTCAGAGGAGTGACAATATCCGTCACACGGATATTCGGTGGAATCCGGTGGAGCGGAGCCTACCGAAAGGAATGACAACAATCAATAACAAACGTATGCAATCAAGATGATGCATGAGCATGGCATGAGGATGCAAGGTGGTATACTATTATAGCTAACATGTATTAGGTTTGAATTTGATTTGAATCAAATTCAAATATCACTTCAAACGAGGTATTCTCGGATACCATTTTAATTGATTCGACCTGATGCTCGGATCAACTTGCTTTTATCATGCATGGAATGCCATGTTAGGTTGCTGGTTTGTGATTTGGACAGTGTTTGATCATATCATTTGTAGTGAAATTTAATTATTTTCCAAATTCCATCTCCAAAGTATTTATAAGAATTAAGTTATTCATTAATCTACATGTTTGGGTTCAGTACAATTTTCAAACATGTTTGAAAATGACATATTCAGATTCCTTGAATTTTCTGATACTTTTTCATATATAAATTATTTTCATTGGAGTTACAGATTAATTTCTATGGATTTTAGAAGTTTTGGCATTTTTCTGGAATTCTTTTAAATCAGAAATTGACTTACTACGTCATCACTACATCATCATGGCGTGAGCAGGTTAACTGACCTGATCAGGTCAAACCTGACAGGGGGTCCCACTGGTCAGCGTCTCAGGGGCTAATCCCGCGCTGACCAGCCCCTAAGTGGGTTTGACATGGCCCTGGGCCCACTGTCAGCGAGCGATTAGGGCTAAGCTACTGGGGTTAAGCTGGCCACGTCGTCCCCCGCCGGAGCCTGACCGGCGGCGACAAGATCTGCGGCAGAACCTCGCCAGAGACACGCTATATCGTGCTGTGGTGCTCGGAAAAGGTTGCCGAGAGCACTGGGATGATCCCCAGGCTCGACCTCATCCAACACTGGCCTCAGGGAGGGCTATAGGTGGCCGGAGCAAGCCGGCGACGAGCCGAGGCGGCTGCCGGAGTTCGGGCTCGATGGTCCAGTGGGTAGAGGGCACGGATCCGAGGGGAAGAAGAGGGGAAATGATCGCAGGCTCACAGTGGAGGTGAAGCTAGGCTCAGACTGCTCGGGGAGGGGTTGCAGCCGGCGTTTCACCGTCGATTTGCCGGCGACCGAAGGTTGAAGACGATGGCGTTGGGGACGTTGCAGGGCTCGGGGAGGCTTTGGCCTTTGCAGAGAGAACCAGTTCGTCGAGGCGGAGCTACTGGACTAGTCGGGAGGAAGGTCGTGTGGCTAGGGGCTCGGCGGCTCGAGCTCGAGCTCTTTGCAATGGCGGCAGAAGGAGGGAGGAGAGATCCCGAGAGGAGGGGGGAACTGAAGTAGGGGAACGGATAGAGACGGGCTCGGGGAGGATATCCCCGGTGTCGCGCTGTCCTCGAGAGCACCGGAGCGTGCCACGATGAAGCAGGAGGTGGAGGAGCCGCCGTGGGCGTTCACTCCTCTACCAGAAGGCAGGAGGAAGAAGACGCCCCTCCCCCTGGTGGGTTGGGCCTCCTCAGGGCGACAGGTAAGGTTTTCCTCTTTTCTTTCTATTTTCTTTCTGTTTTGTTTTTCTGATTTGCTAACTATTTTGACTTGTTTTTTATTTCAGCTCCAAAATAGTTTATAAAAATATTTTGAACACACCAGAATATTAGTTGGAATATATCCAACCATTCCTGAAGTTTTCAACATTTTTGAAAACTTAAAGTTTTTGAAATCAAATTTTAAACTTGAAACCAGTAGCTTTTTGCATTTATTTGCAATGCCAAGATTGTTATGAAAATGGTTTTCTTCATTGCTTATTTGTTTCCATGATTTATCAGAAAAGTTGAACTTTTCTTGAGGCCATTTTGAGTACATTGATTTGAACAAGTTTATAATTCCTTTGAATTTGAGAAGTGGCTAGGGTTTTTGAGTGTTCCTTCACCACTTGCTTGTTCTTGTTGAAAATTTCCTAGATGCAATGCAAAGAAGATATGAGCACAATGCTAACTTGATTAAGGTTTCAGGGATGTGACAAATAGCTAGCATACATATATATACAAGTGTTCGCCATTGTGAACACTACTCGTTTGACGAAAGGCTTCCCGTGCACGTATTTATATTTTTCTTTTGTTACATCATTTCCCAAGTAATCATCAAGATTAGTACCGGGCACCATCTCCGAATGATTAGCGACGATGATATCGAGCTCAAAAATTGTTTTCCCACGTCTTCACTCTGCTAACCTTGCATCACTACCCAGTAGTTCTCGACCGCATCTCTTGTGCACATCTCTTTTCAAGAATGCGCTCATAGCTGGAATCCGACGGAGGAGCTGGTGGTCTCTATAGTTGATTGATAGTGCGCTCCACTTTCACCGGATCTAGCTTCTCCTTCGGAGGTGGAGTTTTCGTTGCAAAATGGGCCGTCAATTCAGCACGACATATGTCCTCGTTTTCCTCCTTGGTCCTCTCATATGGTAACTTTTCTAGAGGCTTGAGAGATGGACCGTATCTGAATTGCCTCCCGCCTCTGCTTGTACTGCTAGTCGACAGAGAGAAGGAGGCGTCTCTCTTCCGCTTGAGACAAGGAGGCAGACTATTCTGACGCGCCGGACGAGCCGGAGCGGCGGCGTTTGTCTTCCGACATGGCTGACGAGGTGAAGGAGGAGGCAGACTGCTCTGAGGCGCCGGAGCAGGCAAAGGAGGAGGCGAAGCGCCATCACGCATCGGAGGAGCTGGAGAAGGAGGTGGAGTGCCCTGATCACTCCACGGAGGAGGAGGAGGCGGAGTGCCCTGACTCTTCGTCGTCGTCGGAGGAGGTGGAGGCGTCCAGTTTGCAAGCTTGATGAACTCCTTCTGCCATAGACATGTACTTCCCATAGCACTAACAAGCTGAATCTCCCCGCCACCTGTATGGTGGTCAAGCTCGATCTATTCAAAGTCCTCATTACTTGATCCACCATCACAACAACATAGCCATGTGGAATCGAAAGGCAGTGAAAAGTTCCGTTCGGTTGAGGAGGTGCAACAAAGCCGACTGCCACCTTGAAAGTGAGGTTCCGACATTTCATCAGAAGCTTGCAATGTTGATCCTCCGTGATAGTATCCACGGGGTAGCTAGGAGCCGTGAAGTCATGCTGAACGAGCTCCGTGGAAGCCACGCTGCTTCTCCGCTGAGATGGCGGGGTAGTTCATGCCGCGGAGATGGTTGGCCGGCAGCTCGCTCGCTCTCAAGTTCCTCTAGCTTTTGTAGTCTTGCCTTGATCTGCTGCATGTCGCTCAGCTCCACTTTCCTCTTTCTCTCCCGGCTTCTGTAACCGCTTGCGTTAGGAAACCCAAACTTCCACGAAACGGAGCCTGATGTGCCTCGTGTTCGTCCAGGGTGCTCAATATTCCCTAGGGCCTCAGTCACTCGTCCTTCTCTCTGCCTGGAATGAACGTCCCTTCCTGCGCTATGGCGATACACTTCTGATGCTTGATCATGGGTATTGCAAGTTGCTCATCCGTCCAACGTAAATTCCCTGTTTTAGGGTCCAAAGTTCCCCCAACCCCGAAGAACCAAGTCCTTGAGCGATCTGGTCAGTTCAATGCCAGTGGTTCGAGCCATTTAGCAATTAGGTCATTCTCAGCTTTGTCCCACAACGGTGGGGCTTTGAGGTAGCCACCTGCCCCGTGTGATCGTGATACTGCTTGTTTGTGGCATTGTTCTTGTTTTTCTCTGACATTTTCTTACTCTTGTCCGATAAATTGTAAGCCACAAATGCGGGCCAGTGATCTCTTATCTTGTCTAATCGGCCGGTGAATTCTCGAGTCTTCCCTTTGTCGACAAATATTGATTTCAAATCCTTCTTCCACCTCCTGAATAGATGCGCCATCTTCTTAAGATCACACGCCATGACCAGTGGCTCTATAACTGGCTTATTCGGATCCTCCTCTAGTAGTAGGGTGAAATTTGCCTTCAGCACGGTCCAAAGATCATCTTTCTGCCTACGAGTGACATAATCACCTTCAGGGACGTCGTCGCCCTTAGGCGTATTCCATTGCTTGATGCTCATCCGGATGTTATCCCTAACAATAGCTCTGCACTGACCAGAAAATGCGTCCTTGGCCCGAATGGGTATAATCGGTAGGCCATCGTCCGCGAGTGTTGTTATCGTGAAATTTTCATCCATGCGCAACCTTCTCTTTGGGCCTCGTCTCTTTACCAAAGTTTGGCTCAATCCGGAGGGCTAGAAAAGAAGCAAGAAGAGTTAATATATGGACATACCTTCAGTCTGAATTAATATATATACCTCGCCGGACTTTAAAACATCTCCCTCCTCCGTTCGGTCACCGGAGACGTCATCATGGTCTCCTTCTTCCTCCAGCCTTCGGTCACTAGAGCCATCATGCTCATGTCCTTCCTCCTCCATTGTTCGATCATCCGAGCTGTCATTCTATCCTTCCACACCATTGGTGTCATTGAGATACGACAAATAATCACCGAGCATTACCTCCCCCAACAACAATTCTCTTTGATACATATAGTTTCTGTAAATATTTCAGCTCCTTGTATGAATAACCGAATTACACGAACTTCTATATTTTAAACATGCACACACTTTTTTATATTTCTTTTCAATATGTTGAATAGTTCATAGATGTACGTTACGATATATAATGCAATTGATCTCAAGAGTAAAAAATGTTTTCTTTCAGTTAGAACCAATAATCAACTTAATACATCTTGAATTTAATCTCAAATATATCTCTAGCATAAACTCTTCCACTCGTGGTTCATCATCAAACTGATCACCCAAAGAGTTGTCGTTGTACTCACGCACGGGAGGTGGAAACCCAAAGAGAAGGAACCATAACACGATCATACCTCAGGTGAGATCCCTAAAGAACATGCCAGGTATTGGAGAACCTGGCGTCCAACGCAACCAAGTAGCGACAGACGTGCTCGCCCTCCTCCCTCACACGGCGAAGTACCTCCTGCTCGGGGGCCGTTTGCCTCCGCACCGAAAGTGGCCCACGCGACCGCCACCAAAGAAGCTCCGGGTCAATGATGGGAGCCTGATTCCTCGCCAAGATGCGCGCCCGAGAAGGTAGCACCTCCCAGTGCCAGCCCGGCAGAGCTCAGTCCCGCACATGCTCGCGCCTATCAAGCAGGTGGTCGCCACCGCGTCGACGACGAGGATGTGGGATGGGCATCGTCGTTGTCGACAACAATTTCTACAACTATTAAAAGCCCTACTATTTAAAGAATAAATCAGGAATTAATATAAGTCGTTGATGATTTGTTTGCAAATTCCAATTTAATTAGGTAGCAATGGGAAGGAATAGAGAAACAAATATGGCTTCATTTTTCAAAATGGAATTAAAGAGATTCAAAAGCACGATTCATCACATATGAACGACAGTTTTTATACTGCATGCCCTTATCTATCTCACTAATCCACCTTTTATGTACATGACTTTCTTTCTACTTCTAAGGCGTTATATCTACATGTATGTTATATGAACACAAATATCTATGAACCTAATTTGTATGAACAACAATATGCAGGGGCGGCAGCGGCAACAAGTAGAGCGTGTAGAGGAGGAGCTCACCGGGGCCGACGGGCTTAGGGCAGCGACGACAATGGGCTTAGGGCGACGACGACGAGCTCGGGGGCGGCGACAACAACGTGCTCGGAGCTTCAACGACGGCCAGGAGGACTAGATCGGGGGCTACGACAACGACGACGTGCTCGGGGCGACGGTGACGGTCTCGGGGATAGCGGTGACGTGGAGCAGGACTGGATTGGGGGCGGCGACGACGAGGACTAGCTCGTGGGGTGGCGGCGAGCAATGGGATAGTTTTGTGGGAAATTTTGACAACTCCCGCCTATATGCGAAACCTTTTGTCCCGGTTGGTGGCCCAAACCGGGACCAATTCCACCCTTTTGTCCCAGTTCACTCCCCAAACCGGGATTACAGGTCAATTTTCAGCATCCCAAAGGGCGGGAAGAAGATAGCTTTAGTCCCGGTTTTCGTAACCAACCGGGACGAAAGGGGGGCATTGGTCCCGGTTTGTGCCACCAACCGACACTAAAGTGGATCATTGGTCCCGGTTTGTACCACAAACCGACACAAAAGGCCTGTGTCTGCCACAGCCGCGGTGCAGTTAGATGTTTAGTCGCACCTCGCTAGCCGAGGGAGCACCGGAGTGGTTTATAAGCGCTAGTGCGCACACAGTCTCGAGCTCCTCTCTTATGCAGGCTTTCGGGCCTAATTTGTCACTGCATGTGGTCCTATTGGGCCTTCTGCGCGCGTGAATCCTGGCCCGACAATTTGGTTTGGTTTCTAGTCGTATTCACGTCGTGGTGGCCCATTAGTTGACATTTTTGTTATAAAGAATATAGTTTTTATTTCGTTTTTTACTTTATTTTATTTTATTTTGTTCCTACTTACTGTTATTCAGTGATTCTTTATATGTTTTTGTTTCGTTTGTTACTTTATTTATTTTATTTTGTTCCGACTTACTGTTTTTCAGGGATTTTTCATGCATTTATTGATTTGTTTTAGCTAAATGACCCCGAAATTGAAAAGCACTACAAACGAACTCTGTATAGGTTGAAAATTGGCATGGTTTCATCATTTCACCCACATAGTATGTGCTAAAAGTTGAGAGGGTTGCGGCAAAACTGGATGCACTTGGTGTACAAATCGGACAATCTCTTTCGAAGTATCACGGTTTCTTACAAAAACTCATCTGTTACAATAGGGATTTCATTTTTTTTGAACTTATTTAACTCCAGGCTACTTGTGTGTTCAAAAAGCACCATTCCATGCCACATCATCAATTATCAACACTTTCTGACTTCATTTGGTATTTTTCATGCATTTTTTGATTTTTTGAGCTGAAAGACCCGAAAATTGAAAAGCACTACAAGTGAACTCTGAATAGGTTGAAAGTTGGCATGGTATCATCATTTCACCCACATAGAATGTGCTAAAAAGTTGAGAGGGGTGCGGCAAAAACTGGATGCACTTCGTGTACAAATCGGACAATCTCTTTTGAGGTATCGGTGTTTCATACGAAAACTATTCTCTTACAAACGGATTTCATTTTTTTGGAATTATTTGAACTCCAGACTTTTTGTGTGTTCAGATGCACTATTCAAAGCCACATCATCATTTTTCAATTATTTCTGACTTCATTTGGTATTTTTCATGCATTTATTGATCTTTTGAGCTAAATGACACTTAAATTGAAAAGCACTACAAATGAACTCTGAAAATGTTGAAAGTTGGTATGGTATCATCATTTCACCCACGTAGCATGTGCTCAAAATTTGAGAGGGTTGCGGCAAAAACAGGATGCACTTCCTGGACAAATAGGACAATCTCTTTCGAAGTATCAGGGTTTAAAACGAAAACTCATCTGTTACAAAGGGATTTCATTTTTTGAACTTATTTGAACTCTAGACTTTTTGTGTGTTCAAAATTCACCATTGAAAGCCACATCATCAATTATCAACACTTTCTAACTTCATTTGGTATTTTTCATGTATTTACTGATTTTTTTAGCTAAATGACCCTTAAATTGAAAAGTACTACAAATGTATTTTGAAAATGTTGAAAGTTGGCATGGTATCATCATTTCACCCACATAGCATGTGCTAAAATGTTGAGAGGTTGCGGCAAAAACATGGATGCACTTCATGTAGAAGTCGGACATTCTCTTTCGAAAAAACTGGATGCACTTCTTGTACAAGTCACACAATCTTTTTCGAAGTATCACGGTTTCATACGAAAACTCATCTGTTACAAAGGGATTTAAGTTTTTCAGAATTATTTGAACTCCAGACTTTTTGTGTGTTTAAAATGCACCATTCAAAGCCACGTCATCAATTTTCACTATTTCTAACTTCATTTGGTATTTTTCATGCATTTATTGATTTTTTTGAGCTAAATGTCCCTCAAATTGAAAAACACTACAAATGAACTCTGAAATGTTGAAAGTTGGCATGGTATCATCATTTCACCACATAGCATGTGCTAAAAAGATGAGAGGGTTGCGGCAAAAACTGGATGCACTTCGTGTACAAATCGGACAATCTCTTTCGAAATATCAAGGTTTCATACGAAAACTCATCTGTTACAAAGGAATTTCATTTTTTTGAACTTATTTGAACTCCAGAATTTTTGTGTGTTCAAAATGCACCATTTAAAACCACATCATCAATTATCAACACTTCCTTACTTCATTTGGTATTTTTCATGCATTTACTAATTTGTTTGGAGCTAAATGACCCTTAAATTGAAAAGCACTACAAATGAACTCTAAAAATGTTGAAAGTTGGATGGTATCATCATTTCACCCACATAGCATGTGCTAAAAAGTTGCGAGGGTTGTGGCAAAAACTCGATGCACTTCGTGTACCAATCGGACAATCTCTTCCGAAGTATCTAGGTTTCATACGAAAACTCATCTGTTACAAATTGATTTCATTTTTTTAACTTATTTGAACTTTAAACTTTTTGGGTGTTCAAAATGCACCATCCAAAGCCACATCATCAATTTTCAACTATTTCTCACTTCATTTGGTATTTTTCATGCATTTATTGATTTTTTTTGAGCTAAATGGCCCTTAAATAGAAAAGCACTACAAATGAACTCTGAAAATGTTGAAAGTTGGTATTGTATCATCATATCACCCACATAGCATGTGCTAAAAGTTGAGAGGGTTGCAAAAAAAACTGGATGCACTTCGTGTACAAAACGGACAATCTCTTTCGAAGTATCAAGGTTGCATTCGAGAACTCATCTGTTACAAAGGGATTTCATTTTTTTCAACTTATTTGAACTCCACACTTTTTGTATGTTCAAAATGCACTATTCGAAGCCACATCATCAATTTTTTTACTATTTCTCAGTTCATTTGGTATTTTTCATGCATTAATTGATTTTTTTTTGAGCTAAATGGCCCTTAAATTGAAAAGCACTACAAATGAACTCAGAAAATGTTGAAAGTTGGCATGGTATCATCATTTCACCCACAAAGCATGTGCTAAAAAGTTGAGAGGGTTGCAGCAAAAACTGGATGCATTTCGTGTACAAATTGGACAAACTCTTTCGAAGTATCACGGTTTCATACGAAAACTCATCTCTTACAAAGGGAGTTCATCTTTTTCAACTTATTTGAACTAAGAACTTTTTGTGTGTTCAAAATGCACCATTCAAAGCCACATCATCAATGATCAACACTTTCTGAGTTCATTCGGTATTTTTCATGCATTTACTGATTTTTTGGAGCTAAATGACCCTTAAATTGAAAAGCACTACGAATGAACTTTGAAATGTTGAAAGTTGGCATGGTATCATCATTTAACCCAGATAGCATGTGCTAAAATGTTGAGAGGGTTGCAGCAAAAACATGGATGCACTTCGTGTAGAAGTCGGACATTCTCTTTCGAAGTATCACGGTTTCATACGAAAACTCATCTGTTACAAAGGGATTTAAGTTTTTTGGAATTATTTGAACTCCACACTTTTTGTGTGCTCAAAATGCACTAGTCAAAGCCACATCATCAATTTACACTATTTTTGCCTTCATTTGATATTTTGCATGCATTTATTCATTTTTTTAGCTAAATGACCCTTAAATTGGAAAGGACTACATATGAACTCTGAAAATATTGAAAGTTGGCATGGTATCATCATTTCACCCACATATCATGTACTAAAAAGTTGCGAGGGTTGCGGCAAAAACTGGATGCACTTCGTGTACAAATCGGACAATCTCCTTCGAAATATCAAGGTTTCATACGAAAACTCATCTGTTACAAAGGTATTTCATTTTTTTGAACTTATTTGAATTCCAAAAATTTTGTGTGTTCAAAATGCACCATTCAAAACCACATCATCAATTATCAACACTTCCTGACTTCATTTGGTATTTTTCATGCATTTACTGATTTGTTTGGAGCTAAATGACCCTTAAATTGAAAAGCACTACAAATGAACTCTAAAAATGTTGAAAGTTGGATGGTATCATCATTTCACCCACATAGCATGTGCTAAAAAGCTGTGAGGGTTGTGGCAAAAACTCGATGCACTTCGTATACAAATCAGACAATCTCTTCCCAAGTATGTGTTTCATGAGAGATCTCATCTGTTACAAAGGGATTTCATTTTTTTGAACTTATTTGAACTCCAGAATTTTTGTGTGTTCAAAATGCACCATTCAAAGCCACATCCTCAATTTTCAACTATTTTTGACTTCATTTGGTATTTTTCATGCAGTTACTGATTTGTTTTGAGCTAAATGGCCCTTAAATTGAAAAGCACTACAAATGAACTCTGAATAGGTTGAAAGTTGGTATGGTATCATCATTTCACCCACATAGCATGCGCTAAAAAGTTGAGAGGGTTGCGGCCAAAACTGGATGCACTTCGTGTACAAATTGAACAATCTCTTTCGAAGTATGAGGGTTTCATACGAAAACTCATCTGTTACAAAGGGATTTCATTTTCTTGAACTTATTTGAACTCCAGACTTTTTGTGTGTTCAAAATGAACCATTCAAAGCCACATCATCAATTTTCAACAATTTCTGACTTTTTTCATGCTTTTACTGTGTTTTTGGAGCTAAATCACCCAGAAATTGAAAAGCACTACAAATGAACTCTGAATAGGTTGAAAGTTGGCATAGTATCATCATTTCACCCACATAGCTTTTTCTGTTTGCGCCAAGTAGGACATTTGGGATAGTCTACGGTGTTTGCAATTTAATTTTGCCGAAAAACAAAACTTTCAACCTCGGTCCAGGAATTTTCTAAATTCACTAGAACCTGCTTTTGATCTCAACTTTTTACACAAGATTCATATACAATTTACCCCGATTCTCTTACTTTTCATAATTTTGACATATTATACATATTACTTCCGACTATTCTGTTTTTGACACATTTTGTTTTCTTTGTGTTGCTTGCTTATTTCGATGTATGTATGGGTTGTATCGGGGGGTACGAACCATGGAGAAGTTTAAATACAGTAAATATTACACAAATATGATTAAGAATTAGTTCAAAAGAATACCTAAAGTGGTGATGAATCAAGAAATGGCTAAACCATTCAAATTTGGAAACTATAAACAGGAACAAACAGAAATTAGATATATATAAATTGGTCCAAGGGGTACATAATAATAGCTAGCATACATATATATACAAGTGTTCATCGTTGTGAACACTACTCGTCTGAATCTGAATCTGAATCTGAATGTCCCCAAGCTGATGCGAGGTGACGCAGGCCATAGTTCATGATTCTAATCTTGCGGTACAACTTGTATGCAACGTATGCATCTTTTGCTGCATACTTAATGTTGATAGGGTCAAATGGGGTCTTCCCCCACTTTCTGTCCTGATACTTCGGGAATGAAGTCTTCATATCCTGGTACTGCTCGACGATCAAGGTGACTGCCATATCCTCCATCGAAGTCCTCTGATGTTGAAGCTAGAATAGGCCTTGGATATCAATGTGGCACTCAACTGGTATCTCAATACCAAAGTTGCACCTCATCTTCATCTTTTCGTTCATTATGTCAACGCTAGCAAAACATATGCCGCTGTGAAGGAAGTCCATGAGTTGGGGACAATGCTTGCCACTACTACAACATCAACAAATTAAAATGGAACAAATGTTACATACTGCCGCAACAAGGAAAAATGTTTCACTACAACTAAAAACAAATTTATCATAACGATTCAAATGGAACATATTGCTATTCTATGCAATTTTCGTATCCTATGAGTTGATCTTTATAGGATTCCAATATTGTAACATATTGCTATACAATGCAATTTTCATATCCTATGAATTGATCAAGAAACCCTCAATTAACTATCCAATGGAACATATAAAGAAACTTTATATTGCTATCCAATGGAACCTAGAGAGATCAGTATATGCAATTTTCATAACCTTTGTATCAAAGAAAGCCTCAAAACTCACCAATGAAAAATTGTTTCACTACAACTAAAGAGAAATAGATCTTTATAGGATTCCAATACTGTAACATATTGCTATCCTATGCAATTTTCATATCCTATGAATTGATCAAGAAACCCTCAATTAACTATATATCTAATGGAACATATATAGAAACTGCATATTGCTATCCAATGGAACCTAGGGAGATCACTATATGCAATTTTCATAACCTTGGATCAAAGAAAGCCTCAAAACTAATCAATGGAAAAAAATTTCACTACAACTAATTAAGGAGAAATTGATCTTTATAGGATTCCAATGTTGTAACATATTGCTATCCTATGCAAGTTTCATATCCTATGAATTGATCAAGAAACCCTCAATTAACTATCCAATGGAATGTATATAGAAACTCCATATTGCTATCAAATGGAACCTAGAGAAGATCAATACATGCAATTATCATAACGTTGGATCAAAAAAGCCTCAAAACATACCTCGCCCATTGGAAGATCAAGACATGCTGGTTGAAACACAGTTGGATGATGGCAACACCTCGTTGGTCGGCCGTGTACTCTAGATCAAGCCCAAAGAACATCTCACGCTCATCCGCGGTGTCAACCCACGCGTGGAACCGTCCAAATTTTTTTGGCACGGCCATGCTTTCGTTCGTGTACGTGACCACGAGTTGGGTCGTTCTATGTGCGAGCACCTTTCCGGTTGGATATGTCATGGTGGAAGAAGAATAGAAGAAGAGACGGGAAGAAGAGAGGAAGAAGAAGAACATAGGAGAGTGCTAGAGGAGAAGAACAGAGAATGGTGATAGACTCTGCTTCGGTTGCAGTTTTCATCACCGGAAACGACGCGGGAGGCGAACCATTTGGACCTTTAGTCCTGGGTTGGATGACAAACCGACACTAAAGGGGTGATTCGAAGGGCCGCCACCCTGGTTTGATCCACCAACCGGCACTAAAGGAGGATACAATGGTTGTAGGAACGCCCGCCACCACACCTTAGTCCCGGTTTGAGCCACCAACAAGGACTAAAAGAGGATACGAATGGTTGCCGGCCTATTAGTCCCGGTTCTTGTCTGGAACCAAGACAAAAGGGGTGAGATGAACCGGGACCAATGACCCACGATGCCCAGCCGGCGCCCTTGCCTCACGAACCGGTACCCTCCCGGCACTCTCGATACACTATCGATGAACCCAAAACTTTTTCGGTGACCAAAACTAGACTTCCTATATATCAATTTTACCTTCGGACCATTCCGGAGCTCCTCGTGACATTCAATATCTCATCCGGTAGTCCAAACAACCTTCGGTCACCAACACCTATAACCCAACTATACCGAAACATCATCACACCATAAGTGTGCAGACCCCGCAGGTTCGAAAACTATGCATGACCTGGATATCCATATTGGATCCTACATATTCTACGAAGATATTTATCAGTTGAACCTCTATCTCAAGGATTCACTTAATCCCGTATGTTGTTCCCTTTGTCCTTTGGTATGTTACTTGCCCGAGATTCGATCGTCGGTATCTCCAAACCTAGTTCAATCTCGTTATCAGCAAGTCTCTTTACTCATTCCGTAATACAAGATCCCATGGGTAACTCCTTAGTCACATTGTTTGGAAGACTTGTTGTGATGTTGTATTACCGAGTGGGCCCCGATATACCTCTCCGTCACACGGAGTGACAAATCCCAGTCTTGATCCATGCCAACCCAATACACACCTTCGGAGATACCTGTAGAGCACATTTATAGTCACCTAGTTACGTTGCAGCATTTGATACACAAAAGGTATTCCTCCGGTGTTCGGGAGTTGCATGATATCATGGTCATAGGAATATATACATTGACATCCACAAAACAGTAGCAATAAACTGACACGATCACATGTTATGTTTATAAGTTTGGGTCTTGTCCATCACGTCATTCTCCTAATAATGTGATCCCGTTATCAAGTGACAACACTTGTCTATGGCTAGGAAACCTTGACCATCTTTGATTGATGAGCTAGTCAACTAGAGGCTCACTAGGGATAGTGTGTTGTCTATGTATCCACACATGTATTTGAGTTCCAATCAATAGAATTATAGCATGGATAATAAACGATTATCATGAACAATGAAATATAATAATAACAAATTTATTATTGCCTCTAGGGCATATTTCCAATAGTCTCCCACTTACACTAGAGTCAATAATCTAGTTCACATCACCATGTGATTGTAATGAATCTAACACCCATACAGTTTTGGGGTTTGATCATGTTTGCTTGTGCGATAGATTTTTAGTCAACGGCTCTGAACGTTTCAGATATGTGTGTGCTTTACAAATCGGTACGTCATCATGTAGGTGCTGCTACCAACGTGCCATTTGGAACTATTCTAAATGACTCCTCCACTATATGAATCAAGTTTACTACGCAAAGTCATCCGAATTAGTGAAAACCTTGCATCGGTGTAACCCTTTATGATGAACACTTTTATCACCTCCATAATCGAGAAAAAAAATCCTTAGTCCACTAGTTACTAAGGATAACCTTTGGACCGCTGTCCAGTAATCCACTCTCGGAACACTTTCGTACCCCTTGATAGATTCATGGCAAGGCACACAATAAGTGCGGTACCCAACATAGCATACTATAGACCCTATGGTAATGCATAGGGGACGACCTTCGTCCTTTCTCTTTCTTCTCTTGCGGTCGGGCTTTGAGTCTTACTCAAATTCACACCTTACAATACAGCTAAGAACTCCTTCTTTGCTGGTCTACTTTGAACTCCTTCAAAAACTTGTCAAAGCATGCATTTCTTTGAAAGGTATATTAAGTGTTTTGATCTATCTCTATAGATCTTGATGCTCAATGTTCAAGTAGCTCTATCTAGGTTTTCCTTTGAAAGACTCCTTTCAAACAACCTTTTATGCTTTCCAGAAATTCTACATTATTTCCGATCAACAATATCTCAATCACATATTCTAATCAGAAATTCTATAGTGCTCCCACTCAGTTCTTTGGAAATAAAAGTTTCTCATAATCTTTGTATAAAACCAAAAACTTTGATCATCTCATCAAAGCGTATATTCCGACTCCGAGATTCTTGCTCTAGTCCATAGAAGGATCGTTGGAGATTGCATACTTGTTAGCATCCATAGGATCGACAAAACCTTCTAGTTGTATGATATACAACCTTTCCTCAAGGAAACCATCGAGGAAATAATATTTTGATATTCTATTTGCAAGATTTCATAAATAATGCTAGAATTGTTAACATAAATCCAGCAGAGTTTTAGCATCGCTACGAGTGAGAAATTCTCATCGCAGTCAAATCCTTGAACTTGTTGGAAACTTTCTTTGCAACAAGTCGAGCTTTCTAAATGGTGACATTCACCATCATCTTATATCTTCCTTTTAAAGATCCATTTGTACTTAATAGTCTTACGACCATCAAGTAGTTCTTCCAAAGTCCACACTCTATTTTCATACATGGATCCTCTCTCGGATTTTACGGCCTCCATTCATTTGTCAGAATCCGGCCCACCATTGCTTCTCCATAGCTCGTAGGTTAATTGTTGTCCAGCAACATCACCTCCAAGACAGGATTAACGTGCCACTCAGGAGCAGCGCGTATCCTTGTCGACCTACGAGGTTTGGTAGTAACTTGATACGAAGCTTCATGATCACCATCATAGGCTTCCACTTCAACTGGTGTAGGCGCCATAGGAACAACTTCCTGCGCCCTTCCACTCTCTGGTTGAACTGTTGGTTTAATAACCTCATCAAGTTCCACCATCCTCCTACTCAATTCTTTCGAGAGAAATTTTCCTCGAGAAAGGACCCGTTTCAAGAACTAAACACTTTGCTTCCGGATCTAAGATAGGATATATACCGAACTATTTTGGGTATCCTATGAAGATGCATTTATCCACTTTGGGTTTGAGCTTATCAGATTGAAACATTTTCACATAAGCATCGCCGCCCCAAACTTTTAACAAACGACAGCTTAGGTTTCTCCAAACCATAGTTCATACAGTGTCATCTCAGCGGAATTACGTGGTGCCCTATTTAAAGTGAATGCGGTTGTCTCTAATGCATAACCCCAAAACAATAGTGGTAATTCGATAAGAGATATCATATGCACCATATCTAATAGGGCGCGGCTACGATATTCGGACACACCATCACACTATGGTGTTCCACGTGGCATTAGTTGTGAAACAATTTCCACATTGTCTTAAATTCTGTATCCAACTCGCAACTCAGATAAACATCTCTACGATCATATCGTAGACATTTCATCCTGTTGTCACGATGATCATCAACTTCACTCTGAAATTGCTTGAACCTTTTAATAATCCAGACTTGTGTTTCATCAAGTAAATATACTAATATCCCCTTGAATCATTTGTGAAGTAGTAACATAACAATATCCATGTGTGCCTCAACACTCATTGGACTACATACATCAAAATGTATTACTTCGAATAAGTTACTTTGTTGTTCCACCTCATTGGAAAACGAGGCCTTCAGTCATCTTGCCCATGTGGTATGATTTGCATGTTTCAAGTTATTCAAAATCAAGTGAGTCCAAATGATCCATCTACATGGGGTTTCTTCATGCGTTTTACAGCAATAGACAAGGTTCGCATGTCTCAATCAATTCAAAAATGAGTGAGTCCAAATGTCTCAATCAGTATGGAGCTTCTTCATGCATTTTACACCAATATGACTAAAGTGTGAGTGCCACAAGTAAGTGGTGCTATTATAACTACTTTGCATCTTTTGGCATCATTATTATGAACATGTGTATTACTACGATCGAGATCCCATAAACCATTCACATTGGTGCGTCACCATTGAAGGTATTATTCATGTAAACAGGATAATCGTTTATTCTCTTTCTTAAATGAATAACTGTATTGCAATAAACATGATCCAATCATGTTCATGCTCAACGCAAACACCAAATAACATTTATTTAGTTTGAACACTAATCCCGATGGTAGAGGGAGCGTGCGTTGTTTATCACATAATCCTTGGAAACACTTCAAACACATCGTCACCTCGCCTTTAGCTAGTATCTATTTATTCCGTAACTTTTATTTCAACTTACTAACACTTAGCAACCTGAACCGGTATCTAATACTCCGGTGCTACTAGGAGTACTATTAAAGTACACATCGAAATCATGTATATCCAATATACTTTTGACGACTGTGCCAGCCTTCTCATCAACCAAGTAACAAGGGTTGTTCCGCTTCAGTGACTGTTCCCCTCATAATACAAGCACTTAGTCTCGTGTTTGGGTTCAACCTTGGGTTTCTTTACTAGAGTGGCAACTGGTTTGCCATTTAATAAAGCATCCCTTTTAACCCTTGCCCTTCTCGAAACTAGTGGTGCTACTAACCATGGACACTTGATGCTCTTACTTGATTTCTATCTTCGCGGTGTCAAACATCGCAATTAGCTCAAGGATCATCAGCTCTATCCCTGATATGTTATAGTTCATCACGAAGCTCTATAGTTTGGTGGCAGTGACTTTGGAGAACTTTGTCAATCACTATGTTATCTAGAAGATTAACTCCCACTTGATTCAAGCGATTGTAGCACCCAGACAATCTGAGCACATGCTCAATGATTGAGCTTTTCTCCCTTACTTTGTAGGCAAAGAATCATGTCGAAGCTCTCATACCTCACAACACGGGCACGCGCCTGAAATCCCAATTTCATCTCTTGGAACATCTCGTATGTCTCGTGATGTTCATAACGTCTTCGGTGCCTCACTTCTAAGTCGTTTAAGCATTACACACTGAAGTATCATGTTGTCATCAAAGACATGTATGTTAGATGTTCGCAAAATCTACGGAAGACGCTCGGGATTTAGCACACTGAGAGGTGCATTAAGGACATAAGCCTTCTATGCAGCAATGAGACCAGTCCTAAGTTTACGGACCTAGTCCGCATAGTTTCTACTATCATTTTTCAACTATATTTTGTCTAGGATCATATCGAAATAGTAGAGCTACAACGCAAGCTACAACATAATTTGCAAAGACATTTCGAATATGTTCATGATAATGAGTTCAATTAATCATATTAGTTAAGAACTCCCACTCTAATATACATCCCTCTACTCGTCCGAGTGGTGCATGATCCAAATCCACTAACTCAAGTCCGATCATCATGTGAGTCGAGATTAGTTTCAATGGTGAACATCTCCATGTTGATTATATCAACTATATGAGTTATGCTTGAACTTTGGGTCTCTTGTGTTCCGAGGCCATGTCTGCACATGCTAGGCTCGTCAAGTTTAACCCGAGTGATCCGCGAGTGGAATTGTTTTGCACCCATTGTATGTGAACGTTGAGTCTATTACACCCCATCATCACGTGATGTCTCAAAACTAAGAACTGTCGCAATGGTGCACAATCGGGAGAACACAGTTTCATCTTGAAATTTTAGTGAGGGATCACCTTATAATGCTACCGTCGTCGTAAGAAAAATAAGGTTCATAAAAAGATTAATATCACACGCAAAACATAAGTGACATGATATGGTCATGAACTTGTGCTTGTTGATCTCCATCACCAAAGCACCGGCATGATCTCCATCGTCACCGGCGCCGTACCATGATCTCCATCATCATGCTTCTATCGATGTTGTCGCGCTATCTATGATGTTACTACTAAAGTTGCTGCCTAGTAATACATCAAGAGCATCTACAAGCGCAAAATAAATTTAAAGACAACCCTATGTCTCCTGCCGGTTGCCATTGCATCGACGTGCAAGTCGATATTTAACTATTAATACACGATCATCTTATAAATCCAATATATCATATCATGTCTTTGGCCATATCACATCACATGCATACCCTGAAAAAACAAGTTAGACGTCCTCTAATTTGTTGTTGCAAATTTTACGTGACTGCTATAGGTATCAAGTACGATCACATCTTCCTTTGGCAAAGCCACAACGGTTATATGCAAATTGCTATTTAACCTTCTCCAAGGACCGCCTCGGTCAAATCCGATTCAACTAAAGTTGAAGAAAAAAGCACCCGCCAGTCATCTTTATCCAACAAGTTGCATGTTAGTCGATGAAACCAGTGTCTCGTAAGCGTACGAATGTTGGACCGGGCCGCTTCAATTCAACAATATCCCCGAATCAAGAAAATACTAAGGAGGGCAGGAAATTGAACATCAACGCCGAGAAACTCTTTTGTGTTCTACTCGAGATATCATCTACGCATGAACCTAGCTCGTGATGCCACTATTGGGGAACATTGCATGGTAAACAAAAAATTACCTACGCACACGCAATACCTATCCATGGTGATGATCATCTATGAGAGGGGAGAGTGAATCTACATCCCCTTGTAGATCGCTAAGTGGAAGCTATATAACACGGTTTCTGTAGTGGAACATGTCGTCGTTTAGTCAAGACAGTAGCCATGGGTAGGCCAATCAAGAGTGGTTGGAGCCGAAGGACATCGGCGGGCTCCGGGAACGGGATTGGCACAAGAAAGCTAGACGCACAATGTACCCAGGTTCGGGGCTCTCTGTGGGAGATAATACCCCTAGTCTTGCCGGATTGGTTGATGAACCACAGAGTTTATAGTGTACTCCTCGAGCTGTTCGATGGAGGAGGAAGAAGGAGCCGGCTCGAGTTCTACCTCTCCTGTATGTCTGGGTGTGTGTAGGTGCAAAGTTGGCCGACACTCTGCATGGAGGGGGATCGGGGGGGTTTATAGATGAACCCACCAACCTACAAAATGGATAAAAGTACATAAAGGGGACCCGGCTGGCAGCCTCTCTAGCTGGCCAGGTGGCCCGCCATGGTCAAGTATTGTCGTTGGATGGGCCCAACGGCTACGAGGTCCCATCTGGCCATGGGACCCGCCGGCCAGCCAATGGGTCTCATGCATGAGGCCAACGCAGGGTCGTCGGTACGGCCGTCTTCATTGTTGCCACGCAGGGCTCGGTAATGGAGTGGGTGCTGGAGGGCTCGTACTGTGCAGGGTTGACGGATCGGAGCCGGCGTAGGTCAGCAGCATGGCCGCTGACACTATTCCTGGCGTGTGCTTCACCATCATATCCGTGCTGACATGCCCTCTCCTTTAATCATAGGCCTCCATCACAGCCTAGGGTTGGATGCGACAGGGGGCCTCTAGCAGGCTGGCGGCCTCGCCAGCCGGCCACAGAGCTGACATCTCGCCCCTATACGGCATGTGCTTCCTAGCCGGCCAGGGGGAGTTGGAGGTTTGAAGAAGCTGATGCATCCCTTCCGTACCTAAGTACAATGGAGTAGGTTGGATGAGCCGTTCCCGGGGTTATCCCCCCATTAGTAGTCCTCGAAGCAGGGGAGGTCCGCCGCCTAGAGGCGAGAGGCCTCACAGGCTTGAGTTCCTTCCCAACGATCCTTGAGGGTCGTTTGTGTGGGAGACGCCGAGTCGGAAGCCGGCTGGCTTCCAACGGACGCCTCGACTTTGTCACAAGCAGTACTGACGCGCCAGTGCTTGGGGCCGACATCATGATTAATGATACGTCTATTTTGCATCATGCTTTCATGTTCATATTTATTGCTTTATGGGCTGTTATATTACTTTGTGGTACCATATTTATGCCTTTTCTCTCTTAGTTTGCAAGGTTTATTTGAAGAGGGAGAATTCAGGCAGCTGGAATTCTGGACTAGAAAAGGAGCAAATCTTAGTCCACTATTCTGCACATCTCCAAATGCCCTGAAAAGTTACGTGGAATTTTTTGGGATTATATAAAAAATATTGGGCGAAAGAAGTACCAGAGGGGAGCTACCAGGGCGCCACAAGCCTGGTAGCCGACACCCTGGTGGCACCTACATGGCTTGTGGGCTCTCTGAAGGCCCACTGGCCCCCTCTTTTTCTATATGAAGGGTTTCGTTCCAAAAAAATCAATGGGGAGCTTTTTCATGGTTTCGCCGCTGCCACGAGGCGGAACTTGAGCAGATCCAATCTAGAGCTCTCGTAGGACGATCCTGCCGGGGAAACTTCCCTCCCGGAGGGGTAAATCGTCGCCATCGTCATCACCAACACTCCTCTCGTTGGAGGGGAGGCATCTTCATCAACATCTTCATCAGCACCATCTCCTCTCCAATCCCTAGTTCATCTCTTGTAACCAATCTCTGTCTCGCGACTCCGATTGGTACTTGTAAGGTTGCTAGTAGTGTTGATTACTTTTTGTAGTTAATGCTAGTTGGATTACTTGGTGGAAGAGTTTATGTTCAGATCCTTTATGCTATTCATTACACCTCTGATAATGATTATGATTATGCTTTGTGAGTAGTTACTTTTGTTCCTGGGAACATGGGATAAGTCATGCTGATAATAGTCATGTGAATTTGATATTCGTTCAGTATTTTGATATGATGTATGTTGTCTTTTCCTCTAGTGGTGTTATGTAAACGTCGACTACATAACACTTCACCATACTTGGGCCTATAGGGAGGCATTGGGGAGTAGTAAGTAGATGATGGGTTGCTGGAGTGACAGAAGCTTAAACCCCAATCTATGTGTTGCTTCATAAGGGGCTGATTTGGATCCACTAGTTTAATGCTATGGTTAGACGTTTTCTTAATTCTTCTTTCGTAGTTGAGGATGCTTGCGAGAGGGGTTAATCATAAGTGGGATGCTTGTACAAGTAAGGGCAGTACCCAAGCGCTGGTCCACCCACATATCAAACTATCAAAGTAACAAACGCGAATCACATGAACATGATGAAACTAGCATGACAAAAATTCCCGTGTGTCATCGGGAGCGCTTTGCCTCCCATAAGACTTTGTTCAGGCTTGTCCCTTGCTACAAAAGGGATTGGGACACTTGCTGCACCATTTCTACTACTTGTTACTTGTTACTTTTAGCTTGCTACCTGTCACCTCACTACACCATCACTTGTTACCGCTACTTTCAGTGCCTGCAGTTATTACCTTGTTGAAAACCGTTTATCACAGCCTTCTGCTCCTCGTTGGGTTCGACACTATTACTTATCAAAAGGACTATGATTGATCCTATATACTTGTGGGTCATCAAGACTCTTTTCGGGCGCCGTTGTCGGGGAGTGAAGCGCCTTTGGTAAGTGGAAATTGGTAAGGAAACATTTATATACTGTGCTGAAATATATTGTCACTTGTCACTATGGAAACTGTTCCTTCGAGGAGTTTGTCCGGGGTATCTTCACCACGAACGGAAGCATGAGGAGTTGTTCCTCAACCTGAGGTACCTACTGAAAATATCTTTTATGAAATTCCTTCGGGTATGCTTGAGAAACTGCTGGCTAATCCTTTTACAGGAGATGGATCTTCACATCGAGACTTGCATCTGATCTATGTAGATGAAGTTTGTGGTTTATTTAAGCTTGCAGATTTGCCCGAGGGTGAGGTAAAGAAGAAAGTCTTTCCTTTATCTTTGAAGGATAAGGCATTGACATGGTATAGGCTATGTGATGATACTGGATCATGGGACTACATTCGGTTGAATTTGGAATTTCATCAAAAGTTCTATCCTATGCATTTAGTACATCGTGATCGGAATTATACTCAAAACTTTTATGCTCGGATTTCTCATGAAGATCCTACCATGCTTGACACTTCTTGTACCGGTTCTTTTATGAAGAAGGATATTGACCACAAGTGGAATTTATTGGAAAGAATCAAACGTAACTCTGAAGATTGGGAGCTGGAGGAAGGTAAGGAGTCAGGTATGAATTTCTAGTTTGATTGCGTTAAATCTTTTGTTGAGACAAACACTTCTAGAGATTTTTGCGGTAAGTATGGACTTGACTTTGAGATAGTAGCTTCTCTATGTGAATCTTTTGCTGCTCATGTTGATCTTCCCAAAAAGAAGTGGTTTAAGTATCATCCTCCTGTAGAAAGCAACATAGTCAAAACCAATCTAGTTGAGGAGAAAGTCAATGCTTTTAGTGATCCTGTTGTTCCTTGTGCCTACGCTGAGGAACCACCATACCCTGCTAGGATAAAGGATTATTCTAAAGCTCCAACTGTGATACGTATGGGTTACATTAGACCACTTGCACCCCCTGAGGAAATTAGAGTTGAACCTAGTATTGCTATTATCAAAGATTTCTTAGCCAAAGACATAGATGGGCATGTTATCAAATTCTGTGAGGACTTCGCTAGAATTGCTAAACCTCACGCAAAAGACAAATACGGACTTGTAGTTGGCATGCCCGTGGTTTCTGTCAAGATAGAAGATCACTGCTACCATGGTTTATGAGATATGGGTGCTAGTGTTAGTGCAATACCCCGTTCCCTATATGATGAAATCAAAGATGAGATTGCACCTGCTGAGTTAGAACCCATTGATGTCACTATTACACTAGCTAATAGAGACACTATCTGCCCTCTGGTAATTGTGACAGACGTAGAAGTCCTCTATGGTAAGACGAAGTATCCTACTGATTTCCTCGTCCTTGGTACTGCACAAGATTGCTTTTGTGCCATCATATTCGGTAGACCCTTTCTCAACACTGTCAATGCTCACGTTGATTGCATTAAGCAAACTCTCACTGTTATTTTTGAGGGTGTGTCGCACGAATTTAACTTCTCCAAGTTTGGAAGACAACTCCATGAAAAAGAGTCGTCTGGTAGGGATGAAATCGTTGCTCTTGCTTCTATTGTCGTACCTCCTACGGATCCTTTAGAGCAATATCTGCTTGAGCATGAAAACGATATGCATATGGAGGAAAGAAATGAGATAGATTAAATTGTCTTAGAACAATATCCTATTCTCAAGAATAATCTGCCTCTTGAACTTCTTGGGGATCCTCCCCCACCAAAGGGTGATCCTGTGTTCGAGCTTAAACAGTTGCATGATACTCTTAAGTATGCCTATCTTGATGAGAAGGAGATATATCCTGTTATTATTAGTGTTCTACTCTCAGAGCACGAAGAGAAGAAGTTACTAAAAGCTCTGAGGAAGCACTGTGCTGCTATTGGATATACTGTTGATGATCTTAAGGGTATTGGTCCCACTCTATGTCAGCACAAGATTAAAACCGATCCTGATTCTAAACCAGTTGCTGATCATCAAATGATATTAAATCCTAAGATGAAAGAGGTCGTTCGAAAATAAATATTAAAGCTTCTGTAAGCAGGAATCATTTATCCTGTTGCTCATAGTGATTGGGTGAGCCCAGTACATTGCGTACCTAAGAAGGGAGGTATCACCGTCGTTCCTAATGATAAGGATGAAATAATCCCACAAAGGATTATTACTGGCTATAGGATGGTGATAGACTTCCGGAAACTGAACAAGGCAACCAGGAAAGACCATTATCCTTTGCCGTTTATCGACCAAATGCTAGAAAGGCTATCCAAACACACATATTTTTACTTTCTATACGGCTATTCAGGTTTCTCGCAAATACCCGTTGCACAATCTGATCAGGAGAAAACAACTTTCACCTGCCCCTTGGGTACCTTCGCTTATAGACGTATTCCTTTTGGCTTATGCAATGCACCTGCCACCTTTCAAAGATGCGTGATGGCTATATTCTCTGACTTTTGTGAAAAGATTGTCGAGGTTTTCATGGATCACTTCTACGTTTACGGGTCTTCCTTCGATGATTGTCTGAGCAACCTTGATCGAGTCTTACAGAGATGCAAAGATACCAACCTCGTCTTGAATTGGGAGAAGTGCCACTTTATGGTTAATGAAGGCATCGTCTTAGGACACAAAATTTTTGAAAGAGGCATTGAAGTTGATAAGGCTAAGGTTGATGCAATTGAGAAAATGCGTTGCCCCACACATATCAGAGGTATATGAAGTTTCCTCGGTCATGCTGGTTTCTATAGAAGGTTCATTAAAGACTTCTCTAGGATTTCTATGCCTCTTACCAACCTCTTGCAGAAGGATGTTCCTTTTGTTTTTGATGAGGATTGTGAGGAAGCTTTCGAAATACTTAAGAAGGCTTTGATAACCACAGCTATTGTTCATCCACGTGACTGGAACTTGCCCTTTCAAATGATGTGCGACGCTAGTGATTATGCTGTTGGTGTTGTTCTAGGACAAAGAGTTGGCAAGAAGTTGAATGTTATTCACTACGCTAGTAAAACTCTGGACAGTGCCCAAAGAAACTATGCCACTACGGAAAATGAGTTTTTAGGAGTCGTGTTTGCATGTGAAAAGTTCAGATCTTATATAGTTGACTCCAAAGTCACTATTCACTCTGATCATGCTGCTATTAAGTACCTTATGGGGAAGAAGGACGCTAAGCCTAGGCTGATCAGATGGGTTCTCCTGCTACAGGAATTTGATTTGCACATTGTCGACCGAAAGGATGCTGATAACCTTGTAGCAGATAACTTGTCTAGGCTAGAGAATGTCCTTGATGACCCACTACCTGTTGATGACAGCTTTCCTGATGAGAAATTAAATGTCATCCGCACTTCACATAGTGCCCCGTGGTATGCTGATTACGCAAACTATATCGTAGCCAAATACATACCACCCAGTTTCACCTATCAGCAAAAGAAGAAATTCTTGTTTGATTTGAGACACTACTTTTGGGATGATCCTCACCTTTATAAGGAAGGAGTAGATGGTGTTATTAGACGTTGTGTGCCTGAACATGAACAGGGAGAGATCTTGCAGAAGTGTCATTCCGAAGCCTACGGAGGACACCATGCTGGAGATAGAACTGCTCATAAGGTATTGGAATTAGGTTTCTATTGGCCCACTCTCTTCAAGGATGCACGTAAGTTTGTCTTGTCTTGTGACGAATGCCAAAGGATAGGGAACATCAGTAAGCGTCGGGAAATGCCTATGAACTATTCACTTGTCATTGAACCATTTGATGTCTGGGGCTTTGATTATATGGGACCCTTCCCAAGTTCCAATGGCTACACTCACATCTTAGTTGCCGTGGATTACGTCACTAAGTGGGTAGAAGCTATCCCCAATAAAAATGGTGATCACCACACCTCAATTAAGATGCTTAAAGAAGTCATTTTCCCAAGATTTGGAGTCCCTAGATATTTGATGACTGATGGCGGTTCACACTTCATTCATGGTGTTTTCCGCAAGATGCTCACTAAGTATGATGTCAACCATAGAGTTGCATCTCCTTATCATCCTCAGTCTAGTGGTCAAGTCGAGTTGAGTAATAGGGAGATCAAATTGATCTTACAAAAGACCGTCAATAGATCTCGAAAGAATTGGTCTAGCAAACTTGACGATGTACTATGGGCTTATAGTACTGCTTATAAGAATCCCATGGGCATGTCGCCGTATAAAATGGTTTACGGTAAGGCCTGTAATTTACCTCTTGAGCTGGAACACAAAGCTTATTGGGCAATCAAAGAGCTCAACTTCGATTTCAAACTTGCGGTGAGAAGCGGTTGTTTGATATCAGCACATTAGATGAATGGAGGGCCCATGCATATGAGAATGCCAAGTTGTTCAAGGAAAAGGTTAAGAGATGGCACGATAAACGAATATAGAAACGAGAGTTCAATGTAGGAGATTATGTCCTGCTGTACAATTCCCGTTTAAGATTCTTCGCAGGCAAGCTTCTCTCTAAATGGGAAGATCCTTACTTTATCGAGGAAGTATATCGTTCCGGTGCCATCAAAATCAATAACACGGAAGGAAATTTTCCTACAGTGGTGAATGGGCAAAGAATCAAGCATTATATCTCCGGTACTCCCATAAATGTTGAGACCAATATCATCAATATCATAACTCCAAAAGGAGTACATAAGGGATGTTTATCAGCCTGTTTCAGACCCTGAAAACGAAGAGGTATCTGTTTCGGTAAGAAATTGGACTCCGAAGCTTTTCCAATAGGAAATTTCCTCCGTTTTGGAATTTTTGGAAAAGTAGAAAAATAAAAAGCAGTCCGAAGAGCGCACGAGGCGGCCACAAGCTTGGTAGCCGCTACCTACCCCCCAGGTGGCGGCTAGGGGGCTTGTGGGCACCTCGTGTGCCTCTCGGACTCCGTTTTCTTGCGGTGCACTCCTTCTGGTCCAGAAAAAATCATTATATATTCACCCGAAGGTTTTGACCTCCTTATCGCGCAGTTTTCCTCTGTTTTCGTTTCGAGCCTGTTGTCTGCCGCAGATTTAGAGCAAAGATGTCTCAGGAATTTGTTGGGGAGAATGATCTTCCCCAAGTTCATGAAGAAGTAGATGCTGATCTGAAAAGAGTAGAAGTCACGAAAGCCAGGGAAAAAGCTAAGGAGAAAACCCAAGCTAGGGAGGAAATTCAACCTATGTTCAACATTGAAGACGTTGAAGGAGTAGATTTTCTCCAACCCTTCCTCCAGGTGCTGTCTCCATCCTTGATTGAACTCTTGAGGTTTTGCGAAACAACTCGTGCTCGCAATATTTCCCTTTCTCATGAAGTTGTTTTGCTTGAAAACCATGTCGCTGATCTCAAAAGTATAAATCAAAGATTGATAGCTCTCTTGGAATCAAAGGCAACAACTCCACCACCATCATCACCAAAGGAAGACAACTGAGCATTGGTATGGGCAATCCCCTTGGCTTTTTCCAAGCTTGGGGGAGTTGCCCTGGTATCGTATCACCTTTATATCTTTTGCTTTTACCTTTGTTTTAGTTCTTTCCTTTTCAGTTTTTATTTCTTCTCTTAGAGGAATAAGTCTTTAGTGTTTAGTTTGAGTCTTTTGCTTTCGTCTCTCCCCCGATGTATTCGAGCTTGCGAGCTATATAATAAAGAGTATCTTAGTCAAGGGCTTTGCTTTATGTGGTGATCAAAAGTATGAAAAGAAAGATAGCATGAAAGATCAAGAGATGATCTTGTGGAAAGTGATAGCTTCACATATGACACGTATGATGATTTAAACTTGTTGAGAATAAATCAAAATAGACCTCAGTCATTGTTGCAATTAATAAGAAGTAATAAGGAAAGAGAGGTTCACATACAAATATATCATCTTAGACACTGTTTACAATTGTGAGCACTCACCGAACTACTACATGCTTAGAAGTAGATGTTGGACAAGGAAGACAACAGAATGAATTATGTTTGCTTGGTTCCAAATAATGTTATATGATTAGAGATCCCTTAGCATGTGACGATTTCTTCCACCTCATATTAGCCAAAACTCCCACACCAAGTGGAGATACTACTTGTGCATCCATAAACCTTCAACCCAATTTTTCCATGAGAGTCCACCATACCTACCTATGGATTGAATAAGATCCTTCAAGCAAGCTGTCATCGGTGCAAGCAATAAAAATTGCTCTCTAATATGTATGATCTATTAGTGTGTGGAAAATAAGCTTTGTACGAACCTGTGATGAGGAAGACATAAAAGCGACAGACTGCATAATAAAGTTCTTTATCACAGGAGGCAATATAAAGTGGCGTTCCTCCGCACTAAGAGGACACGCATTCAAACCTCAAAAGCGCATGACAACCTCTGCTTCCCTCTGTGAAGGGCCTATCTTGTACCTTTACTTTTTGCCCTTGTAAGAGTCATGGTGATCTTCACCAATTCCCTAATTTTGCCTTTGTCATTGCTACCGTCACATGCTTGGGAAAGATCTATATTCATATATCAACTTGGAGTTGAGTACTTATGCTTTATTATTGTTGACTTTACCCTTGAGGTAAATAGTTGGGAGGCAAAACTATAAGCCCCTATCTTCCACTGTGTCCAGCTGAAACTTTGATACCATGAGTACCATGTGAGTTGTAACAATTGTGGAAACTAAAATACATGATTGAGTATGTGGGTTTGCCTTACAAGCTCTTATTTGACTCTTTCTGATGTTATGATAAATTGCAATTGCTTCAATGACTTTGGACTGTTGTTGGTTACTTCTTCGTAAGGTTTTTGCTTCATGCTTTGCTTTGTTAAGGAATTGTTACTTTCCCATAAGAATCTTTATGATGTATTGCTGATCTATGTGTGATCATGATGCCCTCATGTCCGTATTATGTTTTATCGACACCTTCGTCCCTAAACATGTGGACATGTTTATGGAACTTGGTTTTCGCTTGATGACAAGCAAGGTCTAAGCTTGGGGGAGTTGATACGTCCATTTTGTATCATGCTTTCATGTTGATATTTATCGCTTTATGGGATGTTATATTACTTTGTGGTACCATATTTATGCCTTTCCTCTCTTATTTTGCAAGGTTTATTTGAAGAGGGAGAATTCAGGCAGCTGGAATTCTGGACTGGAAAAGGAGCAAATCTTTGTCCACTATTCTGCACATCTCCAAATTCCCTGAAAAGTTACTTGGAATTTTTTGGGATTATATAAAAAATACTGGGCGAAAGAAGTACCAGAGGGGAGCTACTAGGGCGCCACAAGTCTGGTAGCCGCCACCCCCCTGGTGGCGGCTACAGGGCTTGTGGGCTCCCTGATGGCCCACTGGCCCCCCTCTTTTGCTATATGAAGGGTTTCGTTCCAGAAAAAAATCAATCGGGAGCTTTTTCGTGGTTTCGCCGCCACCAGGAGGCGGAACTTGAGTAGATCCAATCTAGAGCTCCGGTAGGACGATCTTGCCGGGGAAAGTTCCCTCCCGGAGGGGAAAATCATCGCCATTGTCATCACCAACACTCCTATCGTCGGAGGGGAGGCATCTTCATCAACATCTTCATCAGCACCATCTCCTCTCCGATCCCTAGTTCATCTCTTGTAACCAATCTCCGTCTCGCGACTCCGATTGGTACTTGTATGGTTGCTAGTATTGTTGATTACTCTTTGTAGTTGATGCTAGTTGGATTACTTGGTGGAAGAGTTTATGTTCAGATCCTTGATGCTATTCATTACACCTCTGATCGTGATTATGATTATGCTTTGTGAGTAGTTACTTTTGTTCCTGAGGACATGCGATAAGCCATGCTGATAATAGTCATGTGAATTTGATATTCGTTCGGTATTTTGATCTGATGTATGTTGTCTTTTCCTCTAGTGGTGTTATGTGAACGTCGACTACATAACACTTCACCATACTTGGGCCTAGAGGAAGGTATTGGGGAGTAGTAAGTAGATGATGGGTTGCTGGAGTTACAGAAGCTTAAACCCCAGTCTATGCGTTGCTTCATAAGGGCCTGATTTGGATCCACTAGTTTAATGCTATGGTTAAACGTTGTCTTAATTCTTCTTTCGTAGTTGCGGATGCTTGCGAGAGGGTGAAAGGATGTGGATGTTTCCTAGAGGGGGGTGAATAGGCGCTTTAAAATAATTACGGTTTAGGCTTGAACAAATGCGGAATAAAACTAACGTTTAATTTGTCAAGCACAAAACCTACAACAATTAGGCTCACCTATGTGCACCAACAACTTATGCTAAGGAAGATAAACAACTAAGTGATAGAAAGATATATGACAATAAACAATATGGCTATCACAAAGTAAAGTGCATAAGTAAAGGGTTCGGGTAAGAGATAACCGAGGCACGCGAAGACGATGATGTATCCCGAAGTTCACACCCTTGCGGATGCTAATCTTCGTTGGAGCGGTGTGGAGGCACAATGCTCCCCAAGATGCCACTAAGGCCACCGTTATCTCCTCACGCTCTCGCACAATGCAAGATGCCGTGATTCCACTAAGGGACCCTTGAGGGCGGTCACCGAACCCGTACAAATGGCAAACCTTGGGGGCGGTCGCCGATACCCTTACAATTTGCTCGGGGCAATCTCCACAACCTAATTGGAGACCCCGACGCTTGCCCGGAGCTTTGCACCACAATGATTGAGCTCCAAGACACCACCAAGCTTCTAGGACGCCAAAGCATCCACGAACAACAATCTCTAGGGTACTAAGTACCAAAAGGTAATAGGGCTTCTCAAACTTAACTTCCACAAATCACGGTGGAGAACTCAAACCGATGCAACTCATGCAATGGCAAGAACACACAAAGTGGTCAAGTCCCTCACACTCAAATCCCTCCACAACAACAAAATCTATGGAGAGATATGAGAGGAAGAACAAGGAGCTCTCAAAGAACTCCAAGATCTAGATCCAAGGTGTTCCCCTCACATAGTGGAGAAAGTGATTGGTGGAGATGTGGATCTAGATCTCCTCTCTCTTTTCCCTCAAGAACAAGCAAGAATCATTGGAGGGATTGAGAGTAAGCAAGCTCTAAGAAAGTCAACAATGGAGGTAGAACACGAGCTCAATAGCTGGATAAGACCAAGGGGGAAGAAGACCCCCTTTATATAGTGGGGGAAGGAATCAGACCGTTACCCCCACTTACAGCCCGAGTCCAACGGTACTACCGCTGGCTCCAGCGGTACTACCGCTGACCCTCCAGTGGTACTACCACTGACCCTGCAATGGTACTACCGCTGACCCTGCAGCAGTACTACCGCTGAGCCCTTGTTAGTGCAAAGATACTACCGGGCCAACCACCACCAAGAAAGCCTTCACAAAAAGTCCGACGTAGTACAGTCGCAAAGATGACGGTACTAATGTCCCGGAGCGGTACTACCGCTGACCAGGGGCGGTATTACCGCTAGGACAGTGGTACTACCACCATCTCTAGCGGTACTACCGCTAGGGACAGCGGTACTACCGCCAACTATAGCAGTACTACCGCTAGGGCCAGTGGTACTACCGCTAGGTCCATCGGTACTACCGCTCGCCACTAAAACAACCATAACTTTCGCATACGAGCTCCGAATCGAGCAAACCCAAGCTTGTTGGATTTAGGACGACAAGAGCTATCCAAACAGATATATAGATGTGAGTCCTCTACGATAAACAGATATAGAGCTATCCAAACAGATATGGAAATCTTAAGACCATGCAGATATGAAAATGCCAATGATATAGAGATGCGAGTCTTCTATGAATGAAGAACCGGCAAAAACTCCAACATCAAAAACATCATAGTAGATGCATATGGACTCCGTTTTCGATGAACTTGAGCTTGTCATGAAGATGACCATAAGCTCTAAAACTCACAAAGAGATACACCAAACAAGAACCAAGAAGTATGTTGCAAGGATGCAAATGGTTTGAGCTCTCAACGAACGATACGATCAAGCTACTCACTTGAGAGCCCCCCTTGACAGTACAACAATCTATCCTAAATAGAAAACCTATCAAGGGCAGACCTATACCTTGCACCTCGTCTTCTTGAGCTAGATGATGATGATCTTGGCTTCCTCAAGATGGACCGCCTTTCTTGATTGCGTTGGCTTGATGAAGACTAGTTGATTGCTCCCCCATACTCACTATGGGTGAAGCACTCTTCAACATATCTTCACAAGTCCATTGCCACCACAATGGACGGCAAGCTTCAAGCATGATATCTTCGTGCTGATCCACTTGAAATTGCACACCGCAATCTTGATGACGATCACCACTTGATGTCATCCTTCATGGGCTGTATGAGATCTTCCTCTAGACGCAAGCCCATGGAAACACACCTAACCCCCACATAGAACCCTCACAAAGACCATGTTTTAGTACACAAATATGTACTGGACAATGCTTACCATACCATGGGATCACTTGATCCCTCTCGTCATATCTTGTACGCTTTGTGTGTTGATCATCTTGATTTACTCTTTTTATGACCATCTTGATCAACCTTGTGTCTCTATGACCATTCTTTGGATAATACCATGAATACCACCTTGGTCATCATATAAACTCCTTGAAGCCAACAGATGGACTTCAGGAAGTGCCTATGGACAAATCCTATAAATATAACTTAAGGCAACCATTAGTCCATAGGAATTGTCATCAATTACCAAAACTACATATGGAGATATATGCTCTAACAGAGGGGTTAATCATAAGTGGTATGCTTGGCCAAGTAAGGGAAGTACCCAAGCTACTACTTTGTTCAGGCTTGTCCCTTGCTATCAAAGTAACGAACGCAAATCACATGAACATGATGAAACTAGCATGACAGAAATTCTCGCGTGTCCTCGGGAGTGCTTTTCCTCCTATAAGACTTTGTTCAGGCTTGTCCCTTGCTACAAAAGGGATTGGTCCACTTGCTGCACCATTGCTACTACTTGTTACTTGTTACTTTTCGCTTGCTACATTTCACCTCACTACACCATCACTTGTTACCGCTACTTTCAGTGCTTTCAGTTATTACCTTGCTAAGAACCGTTTAGCAGAGCCTTCTGCTGCTCGTTGGTTTCGACACTCTTACTTATTGAAAGGACTACGATTGATCCCTTATACTTGTGGGTCATCAATTAACTACGCATGTGACAGGATGGGGACTACGCCATCGGGGCCACCACGATGCCCCCTCGGCCCGCGCGTGAGGATCCTTTGTGGATTGCGCCACGACGGTTGTGTTTTGGGGGGCGTTAATGCCCTCGCATCAATCGGGGGAGGTGGGAATCATGCGTGCTAGACCCGACCCCCACGATTTCCTTGGTGGTTTGAATGGCAGGTCGGGGGCCTCGAAGAGGGCATTCGCCCTCTTCTTGCCCTGCACCAACGCCCCTTCCCTCCCAGAGCCAGAGAGATAAAGATACGTCGTTCGTGTCGTCGTCGTCGTCCGCCGCCAGCACTCTGTCGACCTTCCTGCCGCCACCCCGCCATGTCTGGCCGTGGTGCCAAGAAAGGAGAGTTCCGAGGCGCATGGGAGGGCAGCAACGTCAGGACCGAGCACATCGAGGAGCTACGACATCGTCATGTGCTACCTCCGACGTAGCTCGTGGCGGTGCGGATTCCCGACGCCGAAGCGGCTCCGGCTCCCGGCGAAGGTGAGGTGGTGGTGTTTGTGGAGCACTTCTACCGCGGGTTCAGGTTCCCTGCGATTGAGTTCTTCTCGCGCTTCTTGACCTTCTTCGGCTTGCAGCCGCACCATCTGGCACCCAACGCCGTTCTTCAACTCGCCGCCTTCGTCGTCCTGTGCGAAGTGTTCATGGGGATCGAACCCCGCCTGGACTTGTGGCGCAAGTTGTTCTTCTTCAGGAAGAAGTCCGCGACGACCGACAAGCCAGGCGTGAAGAAGATGACCCCTTGCGGAGCCTTGTTGGTGCACCATCAGACGACATCCGACTTTTTGATGTTGCCTCTGCAGGAGTCAGTGAAGAAGTGGCAGAGGGGGTTCTTCTATGTGAAGAATGTGAACCCCTCCCGCGACTTCATCAACCTCCCTCCGTTCGACATTCTTCCACCGACCGTGAAGCTGAACTAGAAGGCGACGCTTCCGAAGCCTATTGCCGAGGTGAAGCTGTTATGCGCCCACCTTGACCTTTTGAATGCCAATGGCCCCTTGGCCCATGATTTTCTTGCCACCATAGTGGCTCGCCGGGTCCTGCCTCTGTAGAGCCGGCCACACCTGATCTGCCATACGGGTGGCCGGCACGACATGTGCCGGCTCTCGATGAAGAACTTTTGAGCCGGCACAGTGGCCCGGCATGTGAACTTGATCTCCTCCGCCTCCATGGACGAACGTGGAGATTGGGAGTGGGGCATGACCCCCTAAGATCGAAGCCATCCGGCTCCAATGGTAAGTGCTTTCCCGGAACTTGTGTCTTATCCTTTTTTTCTTCTTTCCGTCGTCCGATGCCGGACGCCGGCTCCACCCCCAGCTATTCTAGCGCCTGCAGGCCCATCCGCAGCTGATTGTCGATGTGGAGGTGTCGGACCCCGTCGATATTGAGGACAAAGGCGAGGTAGATCCTCAAGTCTCCGCCTCTGAAGACGTGGAAGGGGTGGCGGAGTCGGAGGGCAGCGAGCCACCTGGTGAGCTTTTCATGTCCGCTCTGCTTGATTGGACGGATGATGACGAAGCATCGCCTGCCTTGCGTGGTGCAGCCCACGAGGAGGACCTAGAAGACCTGGAGGAGGTCTCCAGCCCTCCACTGGTGCGGCTTCGTCGAGCCGCCAGCTAGTCGGCGGCGCATGGTGAAGGCTCACACGGTAGAAGGGCAAGAAGGTTGCCACCGCCAAGCCAGCTCCCTAGCGAGCCGCAGCAGGTCCCCCGGCGGGAAGCTCAGGTGGCGGCACAAGGAAGCAGCGGCTCACAACCGGTAGGAGGCCGGTTCCCGTCGTTGAGGTGTAAGAGAATGCTTTTCCCCCTTTCTTGATTTTTGGATGAAGGATCACCCCTTACTAGTTTGCGGCTGGCAGAGATGCCTATACGGCGGAGGAGGATACCGCATCCGCCGCAGAGCAGGCCGCCTGGGCTGAAGCTGACGCTGCGAGGAAGGCGATGCACGAGCTGGAGAAGAGCCCGTGGGAGGAAGCGGCTCGGAAGGCGGCAGCGGGCAAGAGCTGACCCAGTCGGGTTGAGAAGCCGGTCCCCAAGGATAAGCGGTCCAAGTCAAAGCATGAACTGGCTCGCGGGCGAGGGCGGAGACTCCACTCAGTGAGACGGCTCAAGACTGCACGGATGCAGCCGAGGCCACCGAGGGTGTCGAGCCGGAGCCCACGTTCACGCACGTGGACCTTGACGTGGCCCCCAACGCCCATGACGATGGAATGGACAGCGCACCAGAGATGGTAATGGAGGCACCGAGAACGGATAACCCACTGCCCGACGTGGAGACATCGCCGACTAATGCATTGAAGGAGCCGGAGATGAGAACCCCGCCAGGAGAAGACACCACGGTCGTGTCCGGCCGATGCTCTGCCGTCTCTAGAACCGACCCCCTTTCCGAGAGCCGACCCATGAAGACCTGGAGCGCGGACAATGCCGAACGTGCGGCCCTGCCTCCTAGCGCCAAGTTGAGTGGTGTCCCAGCATTGGTGGCAGCATTTTCCCGCAGCTGCAATAATGTGGCACAGGCGGCCTTGGTGGCCAAGTGTGACTTGGAGTGCCTCGAGGAGCAAACTGCAGTAAGTCCCCGATTCCCGCACCTTTCGGTTGGTTTGGTTTGAAGCTTTTTCTTCTTCTTTGCCTTAGTGGGGGCGCGCCAACGCACCCACTGGGTGTAGCCCCCGAGAATCGGGTCGATTGAGAGTTAGCCGGGTCGAATTTCATTTTCGCTTTGCTTTGTTGTTTCTCTTTCAGTGGGGGCGTGCTAGGGCACCCATTGTGTGTAGCCCCCGAGAATCGGGCCGGTTGAGAGTTAGCCGAGCCAAATCTCATTTTTTGCTTTGCTTGTGTTGGTCGTAGGAGCTTCACAATGCCCACGCGCAAGCCTACATCGCACTGCTGGCTCAGATCCAAGAGGTCGAGAGCCGAATCGGCGACCTTCAGGGCCGGCTGGATACTGCCGTCTAGGAGCATGATGCCTTGCATCAAGAAGACGGTCTGCTCTTCTGGGAGGTAGAACATCTCCAGTTGGAGAAGAAGGACTCCAAGACGGGCGGAGTTGGAGCAGCTGCGCATCACCCTGTGGGAGAAGGATACTTCCAATGCCGCCGACCTGGAGCGCTTAGACAAGGTGCACCTCGAGGAAGCTACGCAGAAGGACCCTGCCATGAAGGAAAAGGACGTCGCCTTGACCAAGGCGCAGAATCAGATGGCGAAGGAGAACGAGGAAGCCCAAGCTCTCCAAGGCTCAAGAAAACGCGGTTCGAGACCGCGAAGCTCTGGATGAGGCGGGCGAGGCTGACATCCACTTCAACCGTAAGTCTTTTTCGCCATGACTTCATTTTCACACCTATTGGCTTTGCCCCTTTTTTACCACTCACGCTGCGCCCCCGTTCCTGCTCCCCAGAACTCTTTCCAGGGACACGGGAGGCAGTGGAAGTAGCCGTGGAGGCCAGCTGTGACGAGCGTCGTGCTGCTGGTGTGGAGGTGCATGCGAACGCCGGCTCGTCCATGCAGGAGGTAGCCATCGATGCGGGAGCCCGCATGTATAAGCTGGCGCACTCCCTGGAGCGACTCGAGAACGCTAGGCTGGCCATGGTGAATGCCCTTTGGCCTGATGCGGTGGAGCCGGCATCGTTGAGCCGGCTATCGTGCTGACTTGAAGCTGGTAGCTCTCGTCTGGACGCCTGGCGTGCGTCGGCCGCGTGCACTGGAGCGTACATGGCGCTTTAGCTGGCCAAGTCCTGGTACATGAACCTGAACCTGGGAAAGCTCGCGGCGCAACGCGCTGGCTCAGAGGAGGAGCTAGTAGCCGTCGAGGACGACCTGCAGGTACGAGCCAGCGGCATCGCAACCTTCGTCGCCTGGGACGAGTTCATCCTAGAGCGTGATGCAAACAGCAACGTTATCCCTGAGGAGCTGTTCCAACTGCACGCCTACGACGCCGAAGGCAGCTCTGACGAGACGACCTTCGAAGAAAAGGTGCCGCTTATGCGGACTCGTCCGCGAAGGACGGTGTCGGAGGCACTCGAGGAGGCGATGGTGCCTCTACCTCAGGCGCTGCTGGTGATGCTAGAGCCGCGGGTGGAGCTGCCACCAACTAAATATTTTTTCATTCTCTCTGCATTTTGTGTTAGTCCGACAGTTCCACCCATTGGGTTTTTTAATGTAATGAACTCCAGCCGTGGGCCTTTGAATGCATTAAATGTGATGCATTTATATCTATCTGCATTGTATATGTAAGCACTGTGCTTGCAGGCTCGCTTTTTCGTCTTTTGTTTCTCTTGGGCTCCTGTTTATTGAGCCACTTTGCTTTCTCCAGCATCCACCCCGCCAGCTCGACAGCTAGGAGCTGGTCTGTGGCTGGGACGGGGCTTCTTCCTTTGAAAGCATTAGCCCTGGATTTTCTGAATCCATCAAGACACTTGGACTTGAAGCGAGCCAGCAGAGTCCGTCTAGAAAGTAAGATTGGAAGCGATCAAACCAGACCGAGCCGGCAACCTCTTTCGTAGCCAAACCTTTCATGTAGTCGGACTTCCCTCCCATGGCCCCGTTAGCCAGACAGCTGGGAGTCGGTCTGTAGGTTGTCCGGGGTGGTAAGGGTTTCAGCTTGGCATACACTATACATGCGACTACAATTAAGGAAGTGGTTCGGGCCGGCTAGCGAACCCCCGAGCCCATGGAGCCGGACTAGGGATCCCACTCTCGAATGGACAACTCTTTTTATGAATCAGAAAAATGTATGCCTCAAGCACCGGCTTGAAGCACCCATTGCATTCATTGAAATCACGAAAAGGGTAGAGGATACATACATACATGCTTTTCTTTCTTTCTCTTAGCAATAGAACGGGCGAAGCAACGCCGCATTCCATGGACGCTCCATTTCGTCTCTCCTGCGCTTCCTTGGCTTTTGGGCGTCTATCACATAGTATGCATTGTAATGCAAAGCCCTGCTGATGATGAAAGGTCCCTCCCATGGGGAAGAGAGCTTATGCTGGCCGGTTGTTCGCTGGATTCTTCTAAGTACCAAGTCCCCCTCCCGAAAAGAGAGGGGCTTGATCTTCTTGTTGTGGTACTGCCTCAGCTTCTGTTGATAAATTGGTCGTCCGGCTCAAGGCCAGCTCCTGTGCCTCTTCAGTAGATCGACGCCGTCTTCTCTTGCCTCTTTTGCTTCCATGTCCATGTACATGGTGACCCGAGGAGAGTCGAACTCAACATATGTGGGGATGATTGCCTCGGATCCATAGACATGGAAGAACGGTGTAAAGTTGGTTGACCGGTTTTTTGTGGTGTGGAGGCTCCATAGTATAGCCAGCATCTCTTCGATCCAGCAGCCGGCTGACCTAACCACTGGCGCCACCAGTCTTGGCTTGATGCCGGCTAAGATTAAGTCGTTTTCCCTTTCAGCCTAGCCGTTGGACTGCAGGTGCGCCATCGACGCCAAGTCGAGCCGGATGCATTCTTTGGTGCAGAAAAGCGCCAATGCACCTTTGGCAAAATTGGTGCCGTTGTCGGTGATGATGCTATGGGGGATGCCGTAGTACATTGAAATGTCCTTGAAGAACCTAACAGCCATGGGTCCGTCAAGCTTCTTGATGGTCCTGGCCTCAATGCACTTGGTGGTCAACAGCTACCAGAAGATGTGCCATGCCGCCTCGAGTGGTCTTGAATGGTCCCACCATATCCAACCCCCAAACGGTGAAAGGCCATGATAGGGGGGTGGTCTTGAAAGCCGAGCCCAGCAGATGGCTCTGCGTGCTGTAGTGCTGGCAGCCTTCGCACTTGTCGACCAAGTCTGTGGCCTCCTCAAGAGTGGTGGGCCAGTAGAATCCATGGCGGAACACCTTGGCCACCAGGGTTCTAGAGGCGGCATGGTTCCCGCACTCAGCCTAATGTATATCCTTGAGGATTTCTTCCCCTTTTTCTAGCTCGGCGTAGCGTTGAAGCACGCGGTTACGCTGCGTCGCACGAGCTCGCGATTGATGATGGCGTAAGCAGGAGTTCGCCGCTGGATCTGCCTCGCTTCCGCCTCGTCTCAGGGAAGTTCACCATTAAGAAGGAAGCCCAGGATGGGTTGTGCCCATGAGGGAGCCAACATAGGAGCCGGCTTCGGCTCGGCCTGAATGTCAGGGGCTTCTGAAGCCCTCGGGTGTGTCGTTGCGGTTGTGGGCTCGAGACCTTTCGTCTCTGGTGCCGTCGTGGCAACCGGCGTGCCGTCTAACTCCATGACGGCAACCCACTGGGTGTTGAGCCGACATGATTCGAGGTTTGGCGTGGCCGGCGTTGTTGTTGGAGCCGGCAAGGCAGTTGTAGCCGGCGTAAAACTTGTAGTCGGCGAAGCAGTTTTAGCCGGCGCAGTAGTTGTAACCGGAACAGTAGTTGTAGCCGGTGGTTTCTACGAGCCCAACGTCGCTGGGACGGAAGGTTCTGCTGGCACAAAGATTGATGCCGACTCCGGAGACGGCTTGATGGATGGCTTGTACAACTGCTCGAGGGAGACGCTAGCTCGGATTGCATGCCTTGTGGAGCCAATTTTGGCCAATGTATCAGCCGCCTCGTTGTCCGCCCGGGGGACATGATGGAACTTGCAGCCCTCGAAAGGACCACTAAGTTGATGGATGAGAAAGCGGTAGCTCGCCATGTTGGCATCCCTGGCGTCCCATTCGCCAGAGCCTTGTTGCACCACAAGGTCAGAGTCGCCGAAGCAAAGGATCCGCCGGATGCCAATCTATCTGGTGAGCCGGAGGCGGTGAGCGAGCGCTTTGTACTCGGCGACGTTGTTGGAGGCGGCGAAGTGTATGTGGAGAGCATACTTGAGTTGGTCTCGTTTCAGAGACATCAAGAACAGCTCGCATCTTTGAGCCGTCGAAGTGCATCCATCAATGCATGGAGCCGGGAGGCTGCGACAAGAATTGGGTTCCGGCCCAATCGACGAGGAAGTCGGCCACCACCTGATATTTGATGGCAGTGCGCGGATCGTAGCGGATGTCGTGGTCGGCCATGAAGATGGACCACTTGGCGATCGGGCCCGTGGCAACACAGTTACCCATGATTTCTGATCGGGCCCGTGGCAACACAGTTACCCAAGGCGGACAAGACTTCGCTGAGGTAGTAGACAGGGCGCTGTACTAGCAGCACCTTGGCCTCCTCCTTGCACTCCACTACCAAGAGCACACTAACCACACGTGTGGTCGCCGCAATGTAGATGAGGATGGGCTCTCTTTCAGCCGGCGCCGCCAAGATTGGCATGCTTGAGATGACGCGCTTGAGGTCACGGAAGGCTTCGTCCGCTTGGTCATTCCACTCGAACTTTGTTGTCTTCTTCATGAGTTCGTAGAGTGCAAGCGCCTTCTCGCCCAGCTGGCTGATGAACCGGCCGAGGGATGCCAGACAGCCGACAAACATCTGGACGTCGTGGATTCGAGCCAGCTTCACCATGCGCTCGATGGTTCTGATCTTCTCGGGGTTAGCTTCGATGCCGCGAGACGACACGAAGAAACCCAAGAGCTTGTTGCCTGGAACTCCAAAGACGGACTTCTTACGATTGAGACGGATCTTGTATTCGTGCAGATTGGGAAATTTCTCCCGTAGGTATTCAAGGAGACTGAAATGCTGCTTGGTCTTGACGATAATGCCATCCACATAGATGTGGATGTTGATGATGATTTGCGACAGGAGGCATTGTTGCATGCAGCACTAGAAGGTGGCACTAGCGTTCGTCAACCCGAACGTCATTGTGGTGTAGCATTAGGCCCCGAAGGGTGTGATGAAGGAAGTCTTCAGCCGATCGGCTGGATCCCGCTTGATCTAGTGATAGCCAGAATAAGCGTCGAGAAAGGATAGCAATTCGCTGCCGGCTGTGGAGTCGATCACTTGATCTATCCGGGGCAGGGGGAAAGGGTCTTTTGAGCACGCCTTATTCAGGCTTGTGTAGTCAATACACATGCGCCAGGTCTTGTTTTTATTTAGCACAAGGACCGGATTGGCCAGCCGGTCCGGGTGGAAAACTTCCATCATGAAGTCGGCTGCGAGCAGCCGAGCAATTTCCTCTCCTATTGTGTATCGCTTCCCCTCGGTGAAGCGGCGCAGGGGTTGTTTGACCGGCTTGGCATCGGGCCGCACATGAAGCTTGTGCTCGGCGTACTTCCTCGGGACTGTTGGCATGTCCTTCGGAGTCCATGCAATGATATCCTGATTCTCACGGAGGAAGTCGACAAGCTCGCCTTCCTATTTGGGGCTGAGTTTGGCGCCAATGGTGACGCACTTCTTGGGGTTGGCCGGGCCAAGCGGCACTTGCTTGGTCTCTTTGGCCGGCTCGAACGAGCCCTCGCTGGCCGACTGGGATGGTGGAGTAGGGATTGCCGACTACTTGGTAGCCTGAGCCACAAGCCGGTCAATCTGCCTCTTTTCCTCAGCGATCACCAGAGCTTCGGCCAGTCGCCTGCTGTCGCAAGCGCATTCAAGCGACTTCTTGCAGTCGTCGGCGATGGTGTTGATGCCTTTGGGACCCGACATCTTCATCTTGAGGTAGGCATAATGGGGGATCATCATGAATTTGGCCAGAGCCGGCATAACCAGCAATGCGTGGTATGGGCTGTTGAGGTCCACCAACTCGAACTAGATCGGCTCTTGTCGGAAATGCGCCTTGTCGCCAAAGAGGCCATCCACGTGGATTTTGCCGATCGGCGAGTAGGACTGCCCTGTCGCAATGCTGTGGAAGACAGTACTGGTTTGTTGAAGGTCCTTCTCCTTCAAACCTAGCTTGTGCAAGGTGTCGTGGTAGAGGATGTTGACGCTGCTGCCGCCGTCCACTCACACCCGCGAGAACCAGCAGGAGAGTCTCTTGGAGGTGAAGGTGGGGTCGAGGACGAGCGTGTATGTGCCAGGATTTGGCATCACTGCCGGATGGTCAGCCCGACTCCCTGTAATTGGCTCTTCATACCAATGCATGTATTGAGGAATCGAGGGGACCGTGGCATTCACCTCGCGCCGGCGCTGACGCTGGCTGTGCTTGTCGTCACCCTCGCTGGTGAAGATGACGTAGGCCCCGTCCTGTTCGAGGAACTGGTCGTGGAGACGGCCGTCATTGGTAGGAGGCGGTGGTGGAGCCGGAGCTCGACCCTCATGGCGGATTCGGCCGTGGCATACTTGTCCGCCTGGGCCATGATCACCACCAAAGAGGTTGGCTCAGAGAACTTGAGCCTATTCTTAAGAAGGGTGCCATCTCGGCAGCCGTCGATGAAGTACTAAATAGCTTGTACCTCAGGCACTCCTTTGCAGGACTTGCGCAACTCCGTCCAGCGTGTGACGTAGTCACGAAGGGGTTCGTCGGGCCTCTGAACGCCCATGGCCAGCTCACGAGGCTGGACAGGGCGCTTGTAGGTGCCGGTGAAGTTGCGGACGAGCGGACTCCTCGAAGTCAACCAAAGAGTTGACGCTTCCGGCTGGCAGGCTGTTAAGCCAAGTCGTTGCATAGCCAGTCAGCATGAGAGGCACGTAGCGGACGGCTACACGCTTGTTGCCCCGGGCGATGCCGACTGCAATGGTGTAGTCGATCAGCTAGTCTTCCGGCTTGGTAGAGCCGTTGTACTTTGGAGTGTCGCAGGGGAGAGTGAAGCCGGTAGAGAACGGCTCCCCTCGTATCCGGGGGCCGAAGCACGCCGGACCGATGGGACCCTCCTCCTTGAGGAGGGCCTACTGCGACAGAAGGTTGAGGCGCTTACGAGCATCGTGGTCACTGTGAGGGATGCGAGGACCGATCCGAGCCAAGATCCCACGAGCGCCATGGGACGCAGTTGCCTTGTGCTTCTCCCGATGCTTCGGTGGGGGAACCTCATGAACTCAATCATCTTCGTCACCAGCTTCCTTGCGGCGCCGGCTGGAAAAAGGCCCACTCTAGTGCTGGGAGCGCCTGTCTTGGCTTCCCTCGCCCTTTCGGGCAGAAGTGCGAGGACATGAGGAGCTTTGGGAATGATGACGACCACTGGGATCGCGGTGAGCCTCGGGGTGTGTTACCGGAGACATAGACTGCGCCTGGTGCGGGTCCAGACGAATCTGCTGCTCGTTCGTGGCATCAAGGGGATCCTTGCCGCGTTTTTCTTGGAGGGTAAGCTCCTCGCCTGGGCAGCCTGCATGCTGGCTACGGGACTGTCATAGATAGGCAACTTGCCACCAAAGATTTCGGCGACGACCCGGCCATGGCCACGGGCTTCACCAAGCCGGCTGGGGCCATCAGCGGCTGGAGTGATACCGTAAGCGGAGTTGTACTCGTGCTGCACGGCTTCCATCCGACGTCGGGCGGTGGCAAGAGTGTTGGAAATATGCCCTAGAGGCAATGATAAAATAGTTATTATTATATTTCCTGTTTCAAGATAATCGTTTATTAATGGGGGTGCGGTAAGCTTGTGCAGTTCCAAGCAAAGCGTCATACCAGATTCTACATGTGAAGCGGAGTACATGGCTGCCTCAGAGGAAGGTAAGGAGGGTGTCTGGATGAAGTAGTTCATGACGGATCATGGAGTTATGCCGAGCACACTAAATCCAATAACTCTATTCTATGACAACACTCGTGCCATTGATCTAGCAAAGGTACCGAGGTTTCACAAAAATACCAGACACATCAAACGATGCTTCAACTTCATCTGCGACTATGTCAAAGGAGACGACATAAATATTTGCAAACTACACACGGATCTGAATGTTGCAGATCCGGTGACTAAACCTCTTCCACGGGCAAACCATGATCAACACCAGAACTGTATGGTTATTAGATTCATTCTAATGTAAATCGCATAGCGATGTGAGACTAGATTATTGACTCCAGTGCAAGTGGGAGACTGTTGGAAAATTGCCCTAGAGGCAATGATAAAATAGTTATTATTATATTTCCTGTTTCAAGATAATCGTTATTATCCACGCTATAATTCTATTGAATGAAAACAATGTCCCTAGTAAGCCTCTAGTTGACTAGCCAGTTGATCAAGGATGGTTAAGGTTTTCTGACCATATGCAAGTGTTGTCACTTGATGACTGGATCACATCATTAGGAGAATGATGTGATGGACAAGACCCAAAATATAAACGTAGCATGTGATCATGTCATTTTATTGCTATTGTTTTCTGCGTGTGAAGTATTCATTCCTATGACCATGAGATCATGTAACTCATTGACACCGGAGGAATACCTTGTGTGTATCAAATGTCGCAACGTTACTGGGTGACTATAAAGGTGCTCTACAGGTATCTTCGAACGAGTGGGTTGAGTTAGCATGGATCAAGACTGGGATTTGTCACTCCGTGTGACGGAGAGATATCTCGGGGCCCACTCAGTAATACAACATCATATATAAGCCTTGCAAGCAATGTGGCTAATGTCTTAGTCACGGGATCTTGTATTACGAAACGAGTAAAGGGACATGCCGATAATGAGATTGAAATAGGTATAGGGAAACCGACGATCAAATCTCCGCAAGTAACATACGGAAGGACAAAGGGACTAGTATCCGTGATTATATGAATCCTTGGTAGAATATGTCGGATCCAATATGGACATCCAGGTACCGCTGTTGGATATTGACTGGGGAGTGTCTCAGGTCATGTCTGCATAGTTCTCGAACCCGTAGAGTCTGCACACTTAAGGTTCAGTGACATTTTGGTATAGTTGAGTTATAGGTGTTGGTGACCCAAGGTTGTTCGGAGTCCCAGATGAGATCAAGGACGTCACGAGGGTTTCCAAAATGGTCCGGAAACAAAGATTGATATATATGATTGTTTCATTTGGCCTCCGGAAAGATTTCGGGCATTACCGGTAGTGTACCGGGAGTGACGAATGGGTTCCGGGTCACACAATAGCTCTTGGGTGGCGCACCAGCCCTTGGTGGGCTGGTGTGGCCATCCTAATGGGGCTATGTCGGCTAGAAGAAAAATCAAAGGAGAAAAGGAAAAAAAGAGGGAGGTGGGAAGGAAGGAGGGGACTCCTTCCTTCCCCAAACCGAATTGGAGTTGGAGTCCCCTCCTCCTCCAGTCAGCCGACGCCCTAAGGGCTCTCTTGAGCCCCAAGGCTAGCCACCCCCTCCTACTATATATAGTAGAGGTTTTAGGGTTTTTGAGACACAACTTTAGCCACGTGCAACCCTAAACCTCTACTTCATAGTTCGTCCTCTAGATCGGTTTTCTGTGGAGCTCGGGCGGAGCCCTGCAGGAATAGATCATCACCATCACCGGCACGCTGTCACGCTGCCGGAGAACTCATCTGTTTCCCTGTACCTCTTGCTCGATCAAGAACGCGGAGATCGTCATCGAGCTGTACGTGTGCTAAATGCAGAGGTGTCGTCCGTTCGGTGCTAGATCGGTACGGATCGTGGGACGAGGGTGATTTGAATCACGAAGTTGTTCCACTACATCAACCGTGTTTCTTAATGCTTCCCGCTTGGCGATCTACAAGGGTATGTGGATCCGATCTCCCTCTCGTAGATGAACATTACCATGACAGGTCTTAGTGTGCGTAGGAAAAATTTTGTTCCCCATGCAACGTTCCCCAAAAGTGGCATCTTGAGCTAGGTTCATGCGTAGATGTAATCTCGAGTAGAACAAAAAAGTTTTGTGGGTGTTGATGTTCGATTTGCTGCCCTCCTTAGTGTTTTCTCGATTCAGCGGTATTGTTGGATTGAAGCGTCCCAGACCAACATTACTCGTATGCTTACGAGAGACCGGTTTCATTGACTAACATGCAACTTGTTGCATAAAGATGACTGGCGGGTGACTGTTTCTTCAACTTTAGTTGAATTGGATTTGACCGAGGCGGTCCTTGGAGAGAGGTTAAATAGAAATTTGCACATCTTCATTGTGGTTTTGCGTAAGTAAGATGTGATCATACTAGATACCATAGCAGCCACGTAAAACATGCAACAACAAATTAGAGGACGTCTAACTTGTTTTTGCAAGGTATGCGTGTGATGTGATATGGCCAAAGACATGATGTGACATATTGGATGTATGAGATGATCATGTTGTAATAGTTAAATATCGACTTGCAGGTCGATGCTATGCGAACCGGCATGAGCCATAGGGTTGTCATTAAACTAACATTTGTGCTTGCAGATGCGTTTACTATATTCGTAGGTTGTAGATTTAGTAGTAATATCATAGATAGCACGATAACCTCGATGGTGGCATGATGATGGAGATCATGGTGTGGCACCGGTGGCGATGAAGATCATGCCGGTGGTTTGGTGATGGAGATCAAGAAGCACAAGATCATGGCCATATCATGTAACTTATGAATTGCACGTGATGTTAATCCTTTTATGTACCTTATCTTGCTTAGAACGACGGTAGCATTATAAGGTGATGCCTCACTAAATTTCATGATAAAATTGTGTTCTCCCCGACTGTGCACCGTTGCGAAAGTTTGTCGTTTCGAGACACCACGGGGTGATCGGGTGTGATAGACTCAACGTACACATACAACGGGTGCAAAGCAGTTGCAAACGCGGAAGACTCGGGTTAAACTTGACGAGCCTAGCATGTGCAAACATGGCCTCGGAACACAAGAGACCGAAAGGTCGAGCATGAATCGTATAGTTGATATGATTATCATATACATGTTTACCACTGAAGCTACACTCAACTCACGTGATGATCGGACTTGAGTTAGTGAATTTGGATCATGCCACACTCAAGTAACTAGAGGGATGTCTATTTGAGTGGGAGTTTATTATTAATTTGATTAGCTAAACTCTAATTATCTTGAACATAGTCTAAGTCCATTTTGCAATATTTTATGTTGTAGATCAATGGCTCACGCAGTAGAACCACTGAATTTCAATACGTTCCTAAAGAAAGCTAAGCTGAAAGATGATGGTAGAAACTTTGTAGACTGGGCTCGTAATCTAAGGCTCATCCTACAAGATAGGAAAAAGAATTATGTCCTTGATGCAGCGCTAGGAGATGAACCACCCGGTACGTCTGATCAAGATGTTTTGAATGCTTGCCAAGCACGTAAGGAGGACTACTCAGTAGTCCAATGTGCAGTCTTGTATGGCTTAGAACCGAGACTTCAATGATGCTTTGAACGTCATGGAGCATATGAGATGTTGTAACATCCCAAATTTTGGAATGTTAATAATATTATTAGAATGATTGTTTGATTGGGTGATTGAAACTTGAGTGAAATTTGAAACTTTTCAAAAACTTTTGAATGAGAGGGAATAAAATGACTTTCCCCATCTCCGATGAATTCAAATTCAATCTTTTAAAAGCAATCAGAGAAGATGACATGACTTCTTCAACTATAAAGAATTTGAACGGTGATTTGCATTTGAATTCTTTCAAAATTTTCTTTTGCATTTCTATTTGTTTTCTTCGTGCCAGAAATGCCGGGAAATACATTCTGTCAAACAGAAAAGAGAGGAGGAACATGACCCTCAAACACACGGGTATTTTGAGCCAAGGAAACAAAATTTAATTTGAGAAAATAATTGCAAAAAGAAATAATGCTTTTAGGGATTTTTTGGAAAAACATTTTTTTAAGTTTCTATTTTTGTCGTGGAAAAATGCCCATCATTTATATTTTATTTTTCTGATAATTTTAGTATATAGAAACTCTTTATTCCGAATTGATTTGAATTCCCTTTTATCGTTTTAGTTTCCTAGTTTTAAAAATAGGAAAGGAATCACTTTTATTTGGAAACACCTGCTGGCCCATCAAGAGTTTTCCTATTTTGGCCCAACACAGGATCTTCTTCCTCCTCTGTTTCTTCCTCACGTCACAGGAGCTTTCCTTAGCCATGGACAGAGAGATCTTCACCTCCGGGATTCGCGAAGCTCTTTCCTTCCCAGCACCTCCCGTCGCCTCTATAAGAACCCCCATGGCCTCCTAGTTCCATTCCCCTCGAAACCCCACACTATCCTCGCCTCTAGCTCGCGCGCCACCTCGCCGGAGTCGGCCACCACAGAACTCGCTAGACTCCGTGCCTCGCCCCAGCTCCACCCCGTCGCCCCCCTGGCACCACTGCCGCGCCTCCCACCACTTCGGCCTCCCCTCCGCCGCCCCACCCCACCCCACCCCCACGCCCTGCAGCTTCGCCCGGAGCTGCTGCTCCTCCCCATCACCACGACCAGGGAGCCAGAACTCCTCCCGTCGCCCCCCCCTACAGGTTTCCCCCTCCCTGCCGAACCTCCCCTGGAACCTCGCCCCCCCCTCCTCCACCGGCCCCTTCCCCACCCCCGCCGGAGCTCCACCCCGACCCCAGCCACCATCGGCCACCATTGCCAGCACGGGAGCTACTCCCAGCCACGGTAAGACTCCTCTTCCTATTTTTATTTTTTTTCCCTTTTTTTGGTTTACCCTTAGATCTATTTTCAACGGTGTAGATTAGAGTAACTTACCCCTTCGTTGTTAGTTATAAAACCATACCGGTTCCCTTAGTAATTTTAAACCGAAAGGGTTTTTCTTATTTAGCGGCCATCCTCTGTTTAGCCTATGCCACGCACACCCATCAGCCAATCAGAAGCCGCCACATGGATTCCCTGTTTGTTTTATTTTTTCAGATTTAGTTCAAAAACAGAAAAGTTCCAATTTTGTTTTGGCCATAGATTTTGATCCCGAAGTCCAATGATGTTGATTCCTTTTCCAGTAGCTCACAAATTTCCTGTAGTTTTTAAAAACATATAATTTGTCTATGTTTGAAGTTTTCAAATTTCAATTAGATCAGATTTAGTTTAAATCTTGTTTTGCTTATTCCAGGAGTTTAAAAATAGCTTTTAATTTGATTCTTTTTGCTACTGATCACTAGTGATCGTATTTATCAGTGGTAGAAATTTCAGATTTGTTTGAGTACTTTACTTATGGTTTCTTTGTTTGAGTCCTTTTCTATCTTTGTTTTAAAATATTTTCGTTATTATTTCGGAAAGATTATTGTTTTGTTTATGTTGGTTAAACAGTTGTTTTTCAACAAGTTTATATTTTATTTTTATTTGTTTTCATGAAATCAATTCTAGTTCCTTAGTCACTTGCAATTGGTTTCTCCATTGTTTCAAATCCCGTTTGGAAATACTTTCAAATGGTTTTGTGAAAAATACTTTATTTTATCTTAGTTAAATTTATATCTTAGTTCCTTGTTATTATTTTCTGTTAGACAAAAACTATTTAGTGTTTGACGTAGTAGAAGACTCTGACAGCGTGACGGCGTGCCGGTGATGGTGATGATCTCCGCCTTCTTGATCCAGCAAGAGAAACGGGAACTCATCTATCGTTTTGGGGTTATGCATTAAAGACAGCTGCATTCACTTTAAACAGGGCACAATCAAAGTCCTTGAGACGGCACCATATGTGCTATGGCATGTCAAGAGGCCAAAGTTGTCGTTTCTTAAAGTTTGGTTATGCGATGCTTATGTCAAAAAGCTTCAGCCTGAAAAGCTGGAACCCAAAGCGGAAAAGTGTGTCTTCATAGGTTACCCAAAAGAGACAGTTGGGTACACCTTCTATCTCAGATCCGAGGCCAAAGTGTTTGTTGCCAAGAATGGAGCTTTTCTTGAGAAGGAGTTTCTCTCGAAAGAATTCAGTGGGAGGAAGATAGAACTTGATGAGGTTGTGGAACCTCTGCTCCCTCTAGATGGTGGCGCAGGGCAGAGGGAAATCTCTGTCGAGGCAACACCGTTTGAGGGGGAAGCTAATGATGATGATCATGAGGCTTCAGATCACGTTACTATCGGACCTCGCAGGTCGACAAATCACGTACTGCTCCTGAGTGGTACGGGAATCATGTCTTATCTATCATGTTGTTAGACAACAATGAGCCTGTGAATTATAAAAAAGCAATGGTGGGCCCGGATTACAATAGATGGTTAGAAGCCATGAAGTCCGAAATAAGATCTATGTATGAAAAAAAAGTGTGGACTTTGGAAGTATTACCTCATGGTCGCAAGGCTATTCAGAACAAATGGATCTTTAAGAAGAAGACGGACGCGGACGGTAATGTGACCGTTTATAAAGCTCAACTTGTGGCAAAGGGTTTTTCACAAGTTCAAGGAGTTGACTATGATGAGACATTCTCACCGATAGCGATGCTTAAATCCGTTCGAATCATGTTAGCAATAGTTGCATTTTTCGATTATGAAATCTGGCAGATGGATGGCCAAACGGCGTTCCTTAATGGTTTTCTTAAGGAAGAGTTGTATATGATGAAACCCGAAGGTTTTGTCGATCCAAAGAATGCTAACAAAGTATGCAAGCTCCAGCGATCCATTTATGGACTGGTGCAAGCATCTGGGAGTTGGAATAAGCGCTTTGATGAGGTGATCAAGGCATTTGGGTTTATACAAGTTTTCGGAGAATCTTGTATTTACAAGAAAGTGAGTTAGAGCTCTGTAGAATTTCTAATATTATATGTGGATGACATATTGCTGATTGAAAACAATGTGGAGTTTTTAGAGAGTGTACACAATTACTTGAAAAAATGTTTTTCAATGAAAGACCTAGGAGAAGCTGCTTACATATTAGGCATTAAGATCTATAGGGATATATTGAGGCGCCTAATAGGACTTTCACAAAGCACATACCTTGATAAAGTTTTGAAAAAGTTCAAAATGGAGCAGTCCAAGAAGGGGTTCTTGTCAGTGTTACAAGGTTTAAAGTTGAGTAAGACTGAGTGTCTAGTAACCGCGGAAGATAGGGAAAAGATGAGTATCGTCCCCTATGCTTCAGCCATAGGGTCTATCATGTATGCAATGATGTGCAGAAGACCGGACGTCAGCCTGGCCCTATGTATGGTAGGCAGGTTTCAAAGTGATCCTGGAGTGGAACACTAGGCGGCGGTCAAGAATATTCTGAACTACCTGAAAAGGACTAAGGAAATGTTTCTCGTTTATGTAGGTGACGAAGAGCTCGTGGCAATGATCCGGATGACTCTAAGTCTCAAACCGGATACGTATTTATTCTTAATGGGGGTGCGGTAAGATAGTGCAGTTCCAAGAAAAGCGTCATAGCAGATTCTACATGTGAAGCGGAGTACATGGCTGCCTCGGAGGCAGCTAAGGAGGGTGTATGGATGAAGCAGTTCATGACGGATCTTGGAATTGTGCCGAGCGCACTAAATCCAATAACTCTGTTCTGTGACAACACTGATGACATTCCTCTAGCAAAGGAACCGAGGTTTCACAAGAACACCATACACATCAAATGTCGCTTCAACCTCATCTGCGACTATGTCGAAGGAGAGGACGTGAATATTTGCAAAGTGCACACGAATCTGAATGTTGTAGATCCGCTGACGAAACCTCTTCCACGACTGAAGCATGATCAACACCATAACTGTATGGGTGTTAGATTCATTCAAATGTAAATCGCATAGCAATGTGAGACTAGATTATTGACTCTAGTGCAAGTGGGCGACTATTGTAAATATGCCCTAGAGGCAATCATAAAATAGTTATTATTATATTTCCTGTTTCAAGATGATCGTTTATTATCCAATTCTATAATTGTATTGAATGAAAACATAAATGCATGTGTGGATATGTAGACAAAACAATGTCCCTAGTAAGCCTCTAGTTGACTAGCCAGTTGGTCAAGGATGGTTAAGGTTTTCTGAATATATACAAGTGTTGTCATTTCATGATTGGATGACATCATTAGGAGAATGATGTGATGGAGAAGACCCAAATTATAAACGTAGCATGTGATCGTGTCATTTTCTTACAATTTTTTTCTGCGTGTCAAGTATTCATTCCTACGACCATGAGATCATGTAACTCACTGACGCCGGAGGAATACCTTGTGTGTATCAAATGTCACAACGTTACTGGGTGACAATAAAGGTGCTCTACAGGTATCTACGAAGGTGTCCGTTCAGTTAGCATGGATCAATACTGGGATTTGTCACTTCATGCGACGGAGAGGTATCTCGGAGCCCACTCGGTAATACAACATCACATATAAGCTTTGCAAGCAATGTGGCTAATGTGTTAGTCATGGGATCTTGTATTGCGGAACGAGTAAAGAGACTTGCGAGTAACGAGATTGAAATAGGTATAGGGATACCAACGATCAAATTTGGGGCAAGTAACATATCGAAGGACAGAGGGAATGGTATACGGGATTATATGAATCCTTGGCACAGTGGTTCAACCGATAAGATCTTCGTATAATATGTAGGATCCAATATGGACAACCAGGTCCCGCTGTTGAATATTGGCCGTGGAGTGTCTCAGGTCATGTCAGCATAGTTCTCGAACCCGGAGGGTGTCCACACTTAAGGTTCGATGATGTTTCGACATAGTTGAGTTATAGGTGTTGGTGACCGAAGGTTGTTCTGAGTCCCGGATGAGATCACGGACGTCACGAGGGTTTCCGGAATGGTCCGGAAATGAAGATTGATATATAGCATTGTTTCAGTTGGCCTCCAGAAAGATTTCGGGCATTACCGGTAGTGTACCAGGAGTGACGAATGGGTTCCGAGTTTTTATCGGGAGGGGGCCACCCACCCGGGAGAGAACCCAATAGCCCATAGGTGGCGCACCAGCCCTTGGTGGGCTCGTGAGGCAAGCCCAATGGAGCTATGTCGGTAGAAGAAAAATTAAATTAGAAAAAATAGAGGGAGGTGGGAAGGAAGGAGGGGACTCCTTCCCCAAACCGAATTGGAGTTGGAGTCCCCTCCTCCTCCACTCGTCCAAAGCCCTAGGGGCTCTCTTGAGCCCCAAGGCTAGCTCCTCCCGTCCTCCTATATATACTAGAGGTTTTAGGGTTTTTGAGACACAACTTTAGCCACGTGTAACTCTAAACCTGTACTTCATAGTTCTTCCTCTAGATCTGTTTTCAGCGGAGCTCGGGCAGAGCCGTGCAGGAATAGATCATCACCATCACCAGCACGCTGTCACGCTGTCAGAAAACTCATCTACTTTCCCGTTTCTCTTGCTGTACGTGTGCTTTACGCGGAGGTGCCGTCCGTTCGGTGCTAGATCGGGTCGGGTCATGGGAGAATGATGATTTGAATCACGAAGCTGTTCCACTACATGAACCGCGTTTCTTAACGCTTCCCGCTTAGAGATCTACAAGGGCATGTGGATCCGATCTCCCTCTTGTGGATGAACATCACCATGATAGGTCTTCGTGTGCGTAGGAAATTTTTTGTTTCCCATGCAACGTTCCGTAGCAGAGAGTGGTGCCCTCTTCCATGATCTGCTTGCGGGACGTCTCCGGCGTGGCCCTAGCATCTGCCGGGTTTGCTGTCATGGCGATGGGCGTGATCAGCCCAGCAAGGGTGGCATGAAGCGGATCGGCATGACCCGTGGAGGTGTTGGCTGCATCCACTGGAGCCTTGCCGGGAGCCGCACTCATACTAGTGCCAGTAATCATCACTTCCATGATGTCAGAGCTGATGGCAACGTGGTGCGGGATAAGGCACCCTGCAAACAATGGTGGATCATTGTAGACGAGTACAACGCTCGGGTACTCGTCAGGTGCAGGCACATCCTCAAGCGAGAGCCTGCTGAAGCTTGCGCAAAGCGCGTCGATGTTGATGCCCTTGCCGAGGTGGCGAGGCTCCTCGTCGAGTCGCAAGTCGTTGAAGAGGACACAAAGGTTAGCAACGTCGGCGACGATGTCACTAGGCAGCGTCTCGCAGGCGAACTCCTCATCGGAGTCAGTGAGACGGTCTAAACCGTCGGTCAGCATCGCGGAAACCTCTACAAGGGCAGGCTCCATGGGCATGCTGATCGTTCCGGACGCCAGGCATCCGGTGATGTTGGCAAAGGGTCCCGCCCGGAGCATAACTCCGATAGGTGCCGCTCATGGCCCCACGGTAGACGCTATCTGTCGTCCTTTACACATGACAATAGCCATGGGTAGGCTAATCGAGAGAGGTTGGAGCCAAAGGACACCGGCGGGCTCCGAGAACAGGATTGGCACAAGCAAGCTAGAGACAAAATGTACCCAGGTTCAAGGCTCTCCGTGCGAGATAATACCCCTTGTCCTGCCAGATTGGTTGATGAACCAGAGAGTTTACAGTGTGCTCCTTGAGCTGTTCGACAGAGGAGGAAGAAGGAGCAGCCGGCTGGAGTTAAACCTCTCCTGTATGTGTGGGTGTGTGCGGGTGCAATGTTGACCGACCCTATGCATGGAGAGGGATCGGGGGGTTTTATAGATGAACCCACCGACCAAAAAATGGATAAAAGTACATAAGGGGGACCCGACTAGCAGCCTCTCGACCTGGCAAGGGGGGCCGCCATGGTCAAGTCTTGTCATTGGAGGGGCCCACCGGCTGCGAGGTCCCATATGGCCATGGGACCCGCCGGCCAGCCAATGGGGCTCACGCGTGAGGCCCACCAAGGACGCGTGCGGTACGCCCGGCGTATTTTTATGAGATTCGACGTGGGTAGCCGGTATGGCCGTCTCCACTGTTACCACGCCGGGCTCGGTAATGGAGTGGGTGCTAGCGGGCTGGTACTGTGCAGGGTTGACGGATCGAAGCCGGCGTAGGTCAGCGGATGGCCGATGACACTATTCCTGGCGTGCGCTTGACCATCTTACCCTTGCTGACATTCCCTTGCCTTTAATCACAGGCCTCCATCATAGCCTTGGGTTGGATACGACAAGGGGCCTCTAGCTAGCTGGCGGCCTAGCCAGCCTGCCACAGAGCTGTCGTCTTGCTCCTAGCCAGCAGGTGCTTCCTAGATGGCCAGGGGGAGTTGGCGGTTTGAAGAAGCTGATGCTTCCCTTCCGTACCTAAGTACAACGGAGTAGGTTGGATGAGCCTACCCCTGGGTTATCCCCCCATCAGAACATCTTCGCGATACAAATTGCAGCCCGTCCCGCGATCTCATCACGATCCGTCCCGCGATCCCATCATGATCCATCCCGATCTAGTGCCGAATGGACGACACCTCCGCGTTAAGCACACATACAGATCGATGACGATCTCCGCCTTCTTGATCCAGCAAGACGGGCGGAGAGGTAGATGAGTTCTCCAGCATGAAGGCATGGTGGTGGTGGTGGTGGAACTATTCGAGCAGGGCTTTGCCTAAGCACCGCAGAAACTAGACTAGAGGAGAAACAGATCTAGAGAGAAGTAGAGGGATCACATGGCAATTAGGGATAGCCCTCACCTCTAAAAGCTCTAGCATATATAGGAGAAGAGGAGAGGAGGCATCCTTGGCCCCTACTCCAAGGAGATGGGGTGGGCCGAGCCAACAAGGGAGGAATCCACCTCCAACAAGGGAGGTGGAATCCTATTAGGACTCCTTCCTAATTTGGAAACCTTTCCACCTTTTGGCTTTTTTCCTTATTCCTCCACTCCAGACACATGGTCCCATAGGGGAGGCTTTGGACAGCCCACTAGGGGATGGTCTACCTCCTCTCACAACCCATGAAGCCTTTCGGTCGTCACACCCTACCGGTGGTCCCCTGGTACACTCCCGGCACTCCCGGTACACTACCGATGAGCCCGAAACTTTTTTGGTGACCAAAACAAGACTTCCTATACATCAATATTTACCTCTGAACCATTCAAAAGATCCTCACGATGTCCAGGATCTTATTCGGGACTCTGAAAAACCATCGGTCACCAACACCTATAACTCAACTATACCGAAACGACATCAAACCTTAAGTGTGCACACCCTATGTGTTCGAGAACTATGCAGACGTGACCGAGATGCTCTCCGGTCAATATCCCATAGCGGGACCTGGATGTTAATATTGGATGCTACATATTCTTCCAAGATCTTTATCGGTTGAACCTCTATGTCAAGGATTCAGTTAATCCTGTATGATGTTCCCTTTGTCCTTCAGTATGTTACTTACCCGAGATTCGATCGTCAGTATCCCCATACCTAGTTCAATATCGTTAATGGCAAGTCTCTTTACTCGTTCTGTAATACAAGATCCCGTGGCTAACTCCTTAGTAACATTGCTTGCAAGGCCTATTGTGATGTTGTATTATCGAGTGGGCCCCGAGATACCTCTCTGTCACACGGAGTGACAAATCCTAGTCTTGATCCATGCCAACCCAATAGACACCATCATAGATACCTGTAGAGCACCTTTATAGTCACCTAGTTATGTTGCGACATTTGATGCACACGAGGTATTCCTCCGGTGTCCGGGAGTTGCATGATCTCATGGTCATAGGAACATATACATTGTCATGTAGAAGACATTAGCAATAAACTGACATGATCACATGTTACGTTTATAGTTTGGGTCTTGCCCATCACATCATTGTCCTAATGATGTGATCCCGTTATCAAGTGACAACACTTGTCTATGGCTAGGAAATCTTGACCATCTTTGATCAACGAGCTAGTCAACTAGAGGCCCACTAGGGATAGTGTGTTGTCTATGTATGCACACATGTATTTCTTTTTCAATAAATAGAGATTATTGCATGGATAATAAAAGGTTATCATGAACAAGGAAATATAATAATAACCAATTTATTATTGCCTCTAGGGCATAAGTCCAACACTTATATATGATACTGTGTGTTTAACCTCCCAAAACAGGATCCATCGGGCGACTCATAGATGTAAATGTTCACTACAGGCACTCAAGCTGCCAATCTGCAAGATGACTGTGTGCGAAAGCTAAAGGCAGTATACACTCTGACAGAGCAACTCTATGCAGACGGGTTATTAGCAATTAAGGCCATCATGGGTGACAAAGAACCTATGAAGCTCATCAAGTAGATGTTAAGGTGCCTTTCTACCCTGCCAAAACACATAGAAGAGCTGAAAAAACCGCCGCTCGAAAGGGATTAATCACTGCCTTGAGCCGCTTTTTGGTATATGCACCAAAACTGAAGATGGAGAAGATAGCTGGCGGATTCCCAGAGTATAAGGATTATGGATCTAAGTTTACTCAAGAGGACAATGTCCGTTGCGTGAGGGAGTCTCGTCCAGGGTGAGTCAACTTGCAGAAAGTCTTAACTTGAACAAGTATGAGGCGGCTTATAACAAAGACAACAAGCGCGCGCCGCTTCTTGCCTTTGAAGTTATGGACCTGACTCCGCAGTGCCGTAAGCACCTCTTTGGCCCCGATGCTGACCCATCAACCATCTTGGCTGAGGAAGCTGAATTACATGCCTTATTGAATTCCAACTATCGCATGGGCGACTTACAGATCCAAGACGCTGAAGGCTCAGCGCATGATAACCCGGAAGCTTCGTAGTCCAGGTGTTTCCTAAGGATCACCTGAAAATAACATGCTAACCCGGAGGATCTATCCTCCGAGTTAATATAGCAAGAACTTTCGGCCTGTTGGGCCATGTAATAGCTTTGAGATAGAAAATCTCTGATAGTTGCGTAGTACCTTTATTGATGCCGAAGTTTCTGGCATCACTTTCGGTAATAAGATCCACCCTTTTGAAAATTATTGTTTTTGCATTTAGACCTTCTTTATTAATCTAAGAAGAGGAAAAAAGACTCATGGATATCATGCTTCATATGACTTGACAAGAGGATGAAGTGAACACCATATAACATATGAGTCTGTCATAGTTAAGCCGGCTTAGAGAGTCACGACGGGTAGGACGAGCTTACTATGCTCTAGTGGTACCCAAAAAGAGTTAAGCCGGCCGAGTGAGTTTCGGCGGGTAGGACGAGCTTGCAAGGCTCTAGTGGTACCCGAGAGAGGCTTGTGCAATAACCTTTGTAATTTAGACTGGCTGATCAGGCGCAAGTCAAGCTTCAGTGAAGCAGGTTCTATGAACCCATGGTTTGTCTATTTTCCATAAGCTGGCTCTTGCAAGCACCTTCATGTTTTAATGTTGGGGAGTTCAGGGTCCAAGTTCGTATTGACTCTCCAAGAGTACACGGTGCTATAGGGCGAATCGAAATACATACAGTCCAGTATAACCATTGTAATGCGATAATTTTTCACTAGCCAAGAGGGTATTCAGGATGAACTCGGTGAGTTGGAAGCCCCAAGTAACCTATGATCAAGAAAAAGTCGAGCATCAGATTGTAGAAGCTTACGCTCTTACTGCAAAATAACCTAGGGACAAGTAGCCCCCAAGTAAGCCGACGTGATTCTCAAGAACATAAATAGGAGCCTATGTTTGAACCGTGCATCATGGCAACTTTGGTCCTCTTTGGCTTACCAGTATCCACGTTTCAACAAGCGTCTCATCCTATTTGATATTGATAACGCCCATGTTTGAATGAACACCATGGCAATGGTTCATCCTCTTTGGCGGCTTATGAAACAATAAAGATTCATGCTCTGTATAAGATGAATCGGCAAAGATCCTGAATTTCATTGGCACCGACTTTGTTGCTATAATGAAAATAGTACAAGGACTAAATTATGTACGTTGAAAAGGAGCCAATGTCTCTAAGAGTAATAGGGCCAAAGGAGGGCAATGTTCCACGATCGAGTCGTCTCGTCCTCTGATGTCAGCTTATTTGGACGCAGGTCTATCAGATAATAGAAGCCATTGTGAAGGCTCTTGCTAATGAAAAAAGGCCCTTCCCATGGAGGCGACAACTTGTGCATACTAGTATGATCCTGAATCAACCGAAGCACCAAGTCGTCCTCTTGAAAAATCCAGCTTTTGACAGTGTGGCTATGATAGCGACGCAAATCTTGTTGATAAATTGCCCACCGTGCTGCCGCCAGATCAGGCTCCTCCTTTAAAGCATCCAACGAATCCTGACATGCCTGCTCGTTGTCTTCCTCCACATAACCGGGACTCTAGGTCAATCATGCCTTATTTCAATTGGCAAGACGGCCTCAGCCCCATATACCAGAAAAAGGGGGTATAACCAGTGGACCTATTGGGTGTGGTTCGGATACTCCAACATACTGCGGGTAACTCTTCAACCCAAGAACCCTGGGTGGGCTGCAAAGCAACCATCAGTCAGGGCTTGTTCCCATGCAATATCTCTTGGTTAGCCCACTCCTTCTGACCATTGGACTGTGGATGTGCTACTACAAACAAAAATCCGGATGTGCTCCTTCTGGCAGAATTGCTTCATGGTGCCTTTGGATAGGTTGGTGCCATTATCGGTGATGATGCTCTGGGGTAACCAAAACAAAAAATCAGTTTTTTGAGGAACTTGACCGCCGTCTCTGCTTCACAATTACTGACTGGCTCAGCCTCAGTCCACATGGTAAACTTGTCAACCACCACCAATAAATGAGTCTTTTTTATTAGAAGACATTTTTAAAGGTCACACCATATCAAGCCCCCAGACCACAAAAGGCCAAGTAATCGGGATCATCCGCAACTCACGAGCGGGCTTAGTGTTTGTTCCATGATCTTTTGGGTAACATTGTTATATGTTTTGCGACACATCTATCATTTTTCACATATTTGGACTAACCTACTAACTTAGTGCACCCGGTTCCAGTTTTTGTCTGCTGATGTCTTTTTTTTGCAGGGGATTTTACCAAATTTTCCGAAGCCTCGCAAATTCCAGAAAAATATGTAAAAATCAGCATGACGGGGGCTCCAAAATCACCAAAGATGGGCCAGAGGGGGGCTAGGGCCAGCCCAGACGACCTCGTGGCGTGGCCTGCCCCCTGGCCGTGCCACCAGGACGCTTGGGTGGGTCCCTCCTCCTCTGGTGCCCTCCTTTCGCCTATATTTACCTTCCCGAGAAGAAACCCTTCCATCGTATCCAGAATCGCAAATTTCTCCACCGTTTCGCCGCCGTAGAGCTTTCGAGATCGGGAGCGCCAGGAGACCTCTTCCCGGCACCCTGCCGGACGGAGGATTGATTTCCGGGAGCTTCTCCACCACTATGGACGCTTCTCGGACGTGCCGTGAGTAGTCCTCCTTGTACTATGAGTCCATGACCGGTAGCTATGTGACGTCTTCTCTCCAAATCTTGTGCTTCTATGGTTAGTCCTTGTGAGCTCCCTACATGATCAAGGCATATATGTAATCCTCTTGCTATTCGTATGTTGACTTTGATGGGATCCGATGGATTCTGAGATTATGTTCAGATTATTGTGAGTTTGGTAATTCTTTTATATCATGTTCTTAGTGATTCAAGCATGTTCTTCGTTACCTTTTATTACTTTGGCCGAGTAGTAGATTGTAACTCCCAGAGGGAGCGTTATGCATGATTGTGGGTTCCTGCCCCTCGATGTCTAGCTTGAGTGACAGAAATATGAGACTAGCGGATGTGCTGTTTCCACCAAGGAGAAAACAACGGTGCTTGTGACCGCGGTTGCAAGTATTGTTTAACCTACGCATATTTCATTAATGCAATTGTTCGTTTCTTTGAGTTTACACTTTGGGTGGTACTCACAACTTAATACCGGCGAGATGTTCTGGATAGATATCTCTAGGTGGATGATTAGTAAGTAGATGCTAATGAATAAACGGTCTATTTGTTTTGGCGCATTGCCTGTTACTTTGAGCCTCAGAATAATCAATGAGCATGCTTAGCATTGTGGTGCGTTTATAATTCTGTCAATTGCCTATCTATAATTTGTTTACCTCGCATAGCTGTTTACCGTCTTTTGGGAGACATACATCACTAGTGAACATCATGAGACTCCGGTCCATATTTCCACCATTTCTTACACCTCCACAATTTACTGCTTTATTTACTTTCCCGCTGCTATCACCATTACTATTCCTGCTTGTGTTTTGATCCTTTGCAAACTACAAGGCTGGAGAGATTGACAACCTCTCTGTACAAGGCTGGAGAGATGTACAAGGCTGGAGAGATTTACTGCTTTATTTACTTTCCCAATTGTGCCCTTTGCAAAGTTATTTGTTTGTGTGCGCAGGTCCACGTCCTCTGTAAGCACCAGAGCAAAGGGCACCTACATGTTGAACCTCGGAGTCCTCCTAGTTCGATAAACCTTACAGTCCCTGTGTGAGGGAAACTTGCTGCTGACTAAATCCCAGCCTTGCACATGGGGTAACCAATGAGGGGGCGAGAAGTATATACATTCTCTCGTCATCAAGCAAAGTTTCTGGCGCCTTTGTCGGGAACTCCAGTCCTCAAGATAGGGTAGTCGCACACCATCCTTTATCTATGTTTTCAGTCTTGTTAGTTTGCTTGCTAGTTGTTGCTTTAGTGTCCTATACCAAAAAAACCACAAAAAAATTAGTTGCTTAGCCTTGTCAGCATGTCTAAGTCCTTTGCCTTTGGTGTTGCACCTGAAGGAGAGATTCTCACCTTCAAACAAAGGGATGGAGAAAGTTTTAAAGATGCTTGGTATAGAATTAATGATTCTCAAGATAGAGCCACCAAGAAGCAATCCACCACTATTTTGCTTAGAAATTTTATGTTGGTATTACTTCTTGGAACAAGTTTGTACTAGACATGACAATAGGTGGGAATTTATTGGAAGCTCCCATTTGGGAGGCTTTCAACATTATGTAAAATCTTGTCGGGGCATCCCACCTATTATTGATATAAAGGATAATATCACTTTATCTCACATTATGAGTAAACTTGAGAATATAGAGCTAAAGATGACGCGCATGGGTAAAATAAATGAAGTAGATCGTAGGATTCAGGGGAACTTAAATAGACTTGATAACTGCATGCATAAAATTTGCAAAACTTTAGAGATCCTTGAATCCCATGATTTGGATCCTTCTAGGATTGATAAGACAGAGGATATTATTGAAACTTTAGGAACTACTCTATCCTCTATCAAGACTAAAAAGGTAGAAACCCCGCAAGGGAGGGACCTGAGTTCAAGGTTCCTCCAGCCAAAACTAGTATACCTGTTGCTAAGGGTGTTGTAAATGTGAAGACCTTGGAAGAGGTACCTCTCCTAAATAGAATTAGAAATGAAATTCCAATTGGTCTTACTACCTTTACTTTTATTCCTAGAAGTGTTGCCACTAAGCCTCTCTTTGAGAGTCCTCTTAAGACTAGTTGTACTATTTAAGAGCTTTTAGATGATCTTGATGATGGTTCAATTGATATAACTTGATCTTTTGTACTGTGCATAGCTCAAAGGCATAAAAGAAAGTGTTTGTTGGGAGGAAACCGAAGTTCTTTTTACTTTCAGTTTTAGTGGTCTTGATATTTGTCACTACTGTAGCAACATCATTGTCTCTTTATTTTTAAGGTTTGTGCCAAGTTTTAGCATTCGATGGCAAGAAAGTGCAACAAGTGTGACATGCTGACAGATTCTGTGTGCCTGATAGAAAAATTCGCCTAATAACACCAGTTCATATTTTTGATCTGAATTGTTTTGACAACATGCTCTACATAATTGTCTTTCTGGCATCAGTTTTGAGGTTTTTATTTGAGTTTCAGAAGTGCCGTGAAAAAATTATTTACTGCCTGCTGGTTTGTTTTTCCCAGATTTTGCCCTGCTTTGCATTTTCATTGTTTTGCAGAGCTTAAGCTTGCTTTGTCTTTGCAAAAACCTTTTGGAAATCTTGAGAAACAGAGGCTCTTCCTGAATATTTATTTCGAGTAGAGAGTAGTTTATTTTATCAAGGGAACTAACCACACTAATCAGCTTATGATGAGTTGCGTATGAAGAGAGTTTTGGAAGATGATGAAAGAAGATCGAGGAGTGTCAAGAGCTCAAGCTTGGGGATGCCCCCATGCACCACCAAGAAATTTTCAAGGAGACTCAAGCGTCTAAGCTTGGGGGTGCCCTCGTGCATGCCCTTCTCCATCAACAATCATCAGTTCATCCATCTCCATGCTATATTTTTATCACTTCATATGTTATGTGCTATGCTTGGATGTCTTGCTATTTACTTTTTAGTTTGTTTTACTTTTGCTTTCTGTTCATAACATGTTGGATCCTACCCTTCTTTTCTTGGGAGAGAAGCATGCTTCACTCCAACATAGAACACCACATGAGTTTTCATGTTTATCCTTTTCGTGTGTTTTATATCTTTCCATAGCTACTATCATGCTTAGCTCTTAGTTTTCATGCCTATTCTTTTGAGAGCTATTTATTTATTTAGGTTGATTTTGGATCTCTCTTGAACTATCTTGTTTAGAGAGTTGGCTTGTTGCACGGAGTTATGTGTCTTGCATGAGTAGGTAATTAAGGTTGCTATTTAAGTATAGTAGTAACATGCAATAGTTTTCATGTATTGATTTGAGTAATGTTTGGACTATTGGTGCCGAGACCTTGAGCCTATTAGTGATAGGTATCATATTTTGGGAAATCTGTATGTTTTTCAAAAATTTAAAATTAGTTGAGAACTCTATCTATTAAATTGATCGCGAACCTGTGGAGGGGTTGGAATATATAGAGTAACCTCACATTACCACGGGTCGAGGATGCGCAAGGATAACCAAGCCCCCAAACACTCCTCCTCGGGGTGCTTGTCTCTTTGTAAATTTCCTGACTAGACAGAGAGTTACTGATAATAAGTGTATGAGTTCTTCGGCCTAATGTGAGTATTCTATTATTGGCACTTCCACCATCAATATTTTGCTAGCCTCTTCGGTACCGTGCATTGCCCTATCTCATCTTGAGAGTTGGTGCAAACTTCGTCGGTGCATCCAAACCCATGACATGATGCTCTCTGTCATACATAAGCCTCATTATATATTTCCTCAAAACAGCCACCATACCCACCTATTAAGGCACTTACATAGCCTTTCCGAGATACATTGCCAGTCAACATCTATCATCTCATGACATGATCTTCATCTCATACATGCTTTTGCTTGGTCGAGGAGCCGCATGATAGTTGGCTTTCCCCTTATTATTTTGCTACATGCCGCACTAGTATCATTGCATATCCTGCTAAACTGACAGAGGCATACATTTGCATACATCATGATAGTTATCGTTGTTATTTATGTTGAGTACTTCCTATAAAGTGTGAAGATTTTTCTAGCTACTCTTGTAAAAAAATAGAGTATTGCCCTTAAGTGAGGAAAATATCCCAAAGAGGACAAATGAGAGATAACAAGAAATAGCCAAAGAGGCCACAAAAATAAAAAATAAGAGAAAAAGAAAAATAAAAGATATAAAAAGAGAGAAGGGGACAACACTACTACCCCCCTTGAAAGATCCACACTCGTACTCCATTGTTATATTAGTACTACATAGAGATTATTATTCATGCATAACTATGTGGGGACCTTTACACTATAGAACTTGGTTTGCATATTCCAATGATGAGCCTACTCAAATGATCTCTAGATCTTCATGAGAAAACAAGTTATCTGCACCCCCACTAGTTCCATTGGAGAGCTTACCATCCCTCATATGTGCATCCGTTGCATGGCAATCCCTACCCCTCACATCATATCTATCATTTGGTTTTCTCTCACCTAAGATTGTCCTCATTGAAGTGAGCCTTTCAGACCCTTTTTGTCTTCCTTCCCCATCATTATTCTATTTGCCATTCTAAGTGCCAATATATCTTGCTTACGCTCATCCATTGTATGAGTGCTCAAAGTTGAAAGGGAGAGGATCATTTTGACTTGCACCCGACTAGTGGTTTGGGGATGAGTCAAAATAAGATTCCGAAGGAGACCAAGTGTGAAGTTTTAATAGATCGAGTTATCAATTAAAAAAATATTTTTAGTCTCAACCCATCTCCCACTTCTTTCACGCAAACACCATTTGCAGACATTCGAGTCATGGACATCGAGAGATCTTGCACCATTATGTTCTAACTTTGCTAACTTCAATACTAGATATAGACTCTTGCTTGTTATTATCTTGACTTGAGTTGCATATCTTACTTGATTTACTTCGTAGTTCTTATATGTGCGATAGCATGTCACCACATAAATTATTTCTGGAATCATTTACCTACTCGAGGACGAGCAGGAATTAAGCTTGGGCATGTGGATACATCCCTAACGTATCTATAATTTCTGCTTGTTCCATGATCTTTTGGGTGTCATTCTTATATGTTTTGCAACACTTTTATATCATTTTTCACATATTTGGACTAACCTACTAAGTTAGTGCACACAGTGCCTGTTTCTGTCTGCTCATGTCTTTTTTGCACGTGCTTTTACCCAATTTTTCGAAGCCTCAAAAATTCCAGACAAAATATATAAAATCAGCATGATGGGAGCTCCAAAATCATCGAAGATGGGACAGAGGGGGTGTCACAGCCCTAGCTTTCAATTGTTTGCCAAGCATTCATGCATGCATTATAAAAACTTTGATGTTTGAAATAGGAAGTGATCAAAACCCCAATGATTTGAAAAATTGGCAACAAGGCAATAAAAATTAATACCTTAAAAGGGACTAAGAAAATGTTCCAAATACTTGGCAAAATAGTGACATAAAATAAATTTGTCAAACCAAAATTTTAAGTCACAGAAACATTTTGAAAAGGATTTTTGATTTCATCAAATAATTGTTTGGAATGGAGTTATTTTTTTGTTTTAAAATAAAAGATTCAGAAATGTTGAAACTATTATGTGGCATTGATTATCTTTATCTCTGGCACATAACACTAATTTAGGGTTTTATAAAATATTTAAACATTTTGTTTTAAACCGAAATCGAAATGCAAGAAAGAAATAAAACAAAAATAGGAAAATAGAGAGAGAGAGAATTTACCTGACGCTTACCTCGAGGCCCAGCCCACCAGAGGGTTCCCTGTCGTCTCCCTCCTCCTGCCACAAGGCAGGGGAGAAGATGAGCACGGCGGCTCACATTGCCACCTCCTTCTTGTCGTGTCGCCTCCCCCTTGCTCTCTCTCGCCAGCATGACGTCAAGCCCTCCTTATCTCCTCCCCGTTCCATTCCCCTCCTCTCTTCTATGTCTCTTGCTTATCCCGCCGCCATTGCGGATCTGCTCAAGCTCGCCTCTAGCTCGTCTCCAGCCACCCCTCGTCTCCCTGGCCGGCTCATTAGCTCCGCCTCGACAAGAAGATCCTCACCGTCAACCACCCCGAGCACCCGAGCCACCGTAGCGTCGCCATCGCCGTTTTCTTCCTCCTCCGGTCGCAGGAGCTCCCCACCTTGATTCGCCGGCCAACGACTCTCTCCGACCTCCCCGTCGCTGCAAATGGGTTCTCCGTGAGGTCCTGCTCCCTTCCCCATGTTTTCCCCCTCTGTCTCTGCCTCTAGCGCCAACCCCCACCATGGTTGACTCCGTCCAACGCTCGAGGTCGTCGCCGGCTTCATTCCGGCCACCTCCTAGCCCGTGGGTTGGTTGGAACAGATGCGGCGCACTTCCAGCTTTCCGTAGAGCCTCTCTGCGCGCCGTTTGGTCAACGGAAGAAGTTTTCCGGCGAGTTCCGTCGTGCCTGGCAGCGCCGGCGGCTCAACGCCGTTGAGGCCGACCCCCCTCTGACCATGGGTTGACCCCCCTGGGTCACCTACAGGTGGGGCCTAGCCCCTGTTAAGTTTTAGTTAATCACAAAAATAAATAAATAGATTAACTAATCTAATGACTCACTAACAGTGGGCCCAGACCCTAATTAGGAATAAAAGATTAAAATTAAACTCTTCTTAACACTTGTGTCACTGAATAGTGGGCCCTCGCTGTCAGGTTTGGCCTGGCCGGCCAGTTGACCTGCTGACGTGAGTGCTGATGCAATAATAGTATTTTATGATTATCAAATAATTCCAGAAAATGCATAAAACTTCTAAAAATCATAGAAAATAATCTGTAAGTCCAATGAAAATAATTTATATATGAAAAAGGATCAGAAAAATCCAAAGAATCTGATTATGGCATTTTCATGCTAGCTTGAGAAAGTTAACATCACCAAATAGGAAAAATGTTGATTAGGGTAAATTTAATAATTAATTTGGAGTTGGAATTTGATTCCTATTTGAATTCCACTTCAATTTCTATATTCAACATTGAGCTAGCAAAACCAGTACCTCAAATTGCCATCCTCATGCATGTTAAAACAAATTATGCATGAGTATCAGGTCGAATCAATTATAAGGGTATCCGGAAAATACCTTGCTTGAAGTGATATTTGAATCGTGATTCTAATCAACTTCAACTTAAGAGATGATAGACACCTTAGCCCTACCACCTTTAATTTTCGTGTCATGAGCATGCATCATGGTGTTGCATTTCCGTGAAGTGATTGTTATTCCTTTCTTGTTTGCCGGTGTTGTTCCCTCCCGATAGACGATGGTTCCGACGATGTGATCGTTGACATTGATGAAGACTCATTGCTATCTTCAGACGTGTCAGGCAAGCAAACCCCCTTGAGCATATTGATACAAACCCACTCTCTCGCTCCTGCTCTCCTTTTACTGCATTAGGACAAATACGATTCAACTGTACATGTTATCGGTAGTTGAACCCATTCCTCTGCATGACCTAATTTTGTCACAGTAAATAGTTGAGACCACTGAGCATGAGTAGCAACTGGTTGAGCCTTGTTGTGCTTACTCATCCATGTTTGCCTACAATGCCTGCTCTGCTTAGAGTCGTGTCGGGTCTAATCCATCTGGATGATGAATCGAAATGGTCGTGTTCATGTCCTACAGTATGAGAGTAAAATTGTGAATTCGATTTGGTAAAGGTAGCAATAAGAGGCCATGTAGGAGTACATGGTGGGTTGTCTCATTGGACCGTCCTTAAGAACTGAGTTCTATGTATGTTATCCAAGACAAGATACTACCATGCATTGGGCCCTGAAATATGACCCCGCTCGTCTTATTAATTTCCTAGATCTCTGTCCAGGAGTTGCAATTAGTTTCTGGTGTTTGTAGGAAAAGTGTTGGTGGTCGTGTTTAGCTCTGCCCGACGGGGTAGGCTTCTTTGTGGTAGATACAAAGTGGCACGGTGTACCAAGTGGCACCCGAATGGTGCGCTTGGGAACCCTGTGCACATCGTTTGGGGCCGTGGAGGAAACCTCGGCCGGACTTCCTTGCGGGTTCAGTCTCAAATAGGCGATAAACCTGGACTAGGGTCTTGTGTGCTTAAGGGTCGTCGCCAACACCCACGTCAGTGCTTCCGCTTGATGGTTGCCGAGATGCATGATGTGCATATGGTGATAAGTGGTGAGAGCATGTGTGAAGAAGTATACCCCTGCAGGGTTATTCAATCTATTCGAATAGTCGCGTCCTCGGATATGGACTACTTGGAAGCATTACGTGGTAAATAGACAACTTAAATGGATACTCTAAAACATGCAAGATAAGTGTGAGTGCTATGGAAGGCTTTCTCGTAGGGAGATGAGAGTGAATCCATAGTGGTATATTGATTGGTGAATATGTGGACTCGTGTGCGCTATCCCACCTCAAAGAAAGAACTTGTAGTCGTATTACAGGTTAGCCAAGACTCAAAGCTGGCCTGCTGCAATCAAACCCCACAAATCTTTCATTGACACACGATGCATATGTAGATAGTTCTGATGTAAGACTTGCTGAGTACCTTTGTACTCATGGTTGCTTTATTTATGTTTTTGCAGAGAAGACTTAGACTCATTAAGAGGTTCTACGCGATGTGTTCGATGTTGACCGGTTTATAGCTTGGGAATCCCAGACAGAGGTCTGGCTCCTTTGGTAGGGTCGTAGTAGCTTTTCAGGCTCTTCCAGCCACTTTTATTAGATGTCTGTACCCAGACATGATTTGCTTCCGCTTGTTGTTTGTATGACTTGAGTGTCGGGTCACGGGACCCCTGTTTGTAATAACACACTATGTTGATTCTTATGAGTCCTTAATGAAAGATTGTGTCATAGAGTTATGTTGTGATGCCATGTTGTATCTACACGTATCATGCATATTGTGTGTATGTTATGAAATGCATTATATGTGTGGGATTCGACACCTAGTTGTGTGCCTTTAGTAGTATTCTTTACAGGGAAATGCCTCTTTGTGCTTCTATCGAGCCTTGATAGCTTGCTACTGCTCTAGACACATTGATTGACCGATGTGTATCCTTCTTGCTGCTGTGTTTGTCCCTCGGGGAAATGTCACGCGGTGTAATGGAGTCCTTGTAGCTTGCTACGACTCGTCTACACACGCTGTTGATCGACACCTACTTTGCTGGGTTATGTATGCATGTCCCTGTAAGGATGTATCGCTTGGGTTTATAACTAGTCATGTCGACCCGGGTTCTTTGTCGTTTGAATGCTAGCAACATATTCATATACGTGAGCCAAAAGACGCAAACGGTCCCGGCCAAGGTAAGGTGGCAGCCGTGGAGTTTACCGTGCATGAGGCCGCAAAGTGATGTGATGTGTTACAGGCTAGGTTCTTATGACTTAGGATCGGGGTCCCGACAGCTTTGGTATCAGAGCTTGACTGCCTGTAGGATAACCAAGCCAAACTGGTCGATGTTGAGTCTAGCAACTCTTTAGTTATATATGGGAATTGTTTGTGGAAGGGAACGTAAGGCTCTTTTTACTCCTTTCCTTGTGTCATTCTTATTCTGAGTCACCCTCTTCTTTATTCTACGGGATTTCAGAATTAGGCTTTCTCATCTATTCATTAGGATGACGATTTATTATGCTGGAGACTTATAGAAAAGTTATTGTCTTCCTGGATCAGTGTCTCCATAAGAATTCAATTGTTATGTTGTTAGTTTTCTTGCAGGTTGCCTCATATTTCATGCCCGTACAGCCGTAATGCTGTCCGAATTTTCCAAAGTTCCCAAATAGTATGATGCGATTGCAAAATTCCTTCCTCTTTTCCCAATGACTTTTGGCCGGACAAAGCACACTAATAATTGTGTTGAGGTACTCTATTACCTCGACATTTTGTTGAAGTATTAGGAAAACATGTTACTCCGAAAACTACCCAATAGTCTAGATGTGTGCTATGTCTTCCAGTGCGATAATTCTGGCCATCATTTTAGAAAAACATCTCGTGATGTTATTTAGTTTTTAGGTATTCTATTTCTGGGTCTTTGAATCCAAGGATCATTCTACTCATCTCTGTTGATAGTGTTGCTAGTTCCTTTAGAATGATTAGTAACCTTGTTGTAGTTCCCAAGGTTCATGGTATATCATTCTTCCAACACCATGAACCATCATTGGCAGAAGTTCACCATGAATTAAAGATCATAACAAGAGTGATCGTGATGAGTTCTCTACTCCATATTGTGATTCTGCCTACTCCGCCCTTCTGCATGGGTTATCTGGAAGAATTATGTTGAACTCGTTCGACATTCTAATCCATGCATCCATAACTCAAGAAATCATGTGCTCTTGAGTTGGCCCTATCTAGTTGTATTTTGACCTTCATCATTGAAAGGATAGCCAAGAGTAGTTGTGCATTCATGTCATCGATGTCTTCTACTTCGTGGTCGGTCAAGTTGTTCTATTCTCGAATGATTGGGAGAAGCAAACTCCAGTACCACATTCATTCCTTGGATTGGGTCAAAGTAGTTGTATTCCACAGTTCGAAATGCTAACCCGACTTTTGTTCTGTTCTATCTTGGAGTATTACCCTCTTGTTGTCAAGAATGTCGTGAGAATTGTACTATCTCTTAGGAACTCTTGATGTAGTGATACTTCTCACTATCATTGTTCATCCCTCGGTTTTCGTGTTGGTTGTAACCGGAATATTGACAAGTGAACCATGATGTGTGAAATCAACACTTCTAGCAATGCCATTGTCTAGTAGTTAATGGACAACAAATTCACTCTTATGGTGATGATGATTGAATCATCATCCTAAGATTGACCGTGCTACCTAGTCCATGTTTCATGGTGCACTTTTCGATCAATGAGTTAGGATTTTGTCAATGAGTCGTTCTATTGATCACATCATCTTGCCCTAAAAAGCGAGATTGTTCCCAAGCTTAATAATATATCGGTGGTTCTTGATTTTCCGAATATCTTCTCGGAAGTATTACCAGGTTGTTTCCTGACTGTTATGATACAGCTCGTGATCAAGTTGGTTTCTCTATAAGCCATCTTCTCCAAGAATCCGTGTTGGATACCCCGAGCTAGTTGGTTAAGCTAAACAACAACTTGGAGAGTTCGAAGATAAAAGTTTCACCTAAACTTAGCTCATTTAAAAATGATATTTTTCCTGTTTTGTGAGAGTCTTGAAGAAAAATGATAATTTCATTTGTTGATTCATGTGATCAATTGTTGTATATATTATCTTGTTCAATTTTTATTTGAGTATGGGCTATTGTCAAATCAAACTCAGAACCAAATATTTTTGTAATGGTGTCTTACTCAGGGTTTTCCTTGAGCCTACACTAACCAATGCTATTATCTTGCTCACATAGTTGTGGAAATCCATTTATATGAGTATTTTGATGAACTGTTGTTGAGACCATTAACAACACCTTTGTCTTCTCTGTAACTTATGTTGGACATTAAGTTAGTGTTGGAAACTTTTAAGACATTGTCTTCATGTCTATTCATGAGGTATATGTTAGGTGTAAGAACTTACTTCCTCTAATTCATGTGCATCTGATGCAAGTTGGCGCTGTGAATTCGAGAAAAGTTAATTTGTTTCTTCGGAATCATCCCAAGTCAATCTTGCAAGTGTGAACTATTCTATGGTTTGATAGACTGATCATCTTCACTCCATATGTATCTCCTAGCACAGCAAGCCACTGATTGATTTGTTCAAGGAAAATAAGTTAGGTGTCATTCCCGAAGGGCCCAGACGGAGTTGCACATGGCTTCGATATCCGCAATGATGGTTCCCAAATCAGAACTCAGTAGTGTTTTGTTGTAAGATTTATATGTGTTCACAGTTGTCTTGGGCAGTGTGTTCATGTGGTTCTTGCAATCCAGCTCATGTTTTGGAGTTGTCTTCCGTAGTTCATTTCCTGAGAATCTCGCAACGTTATCTCGTCGATTTGTGTTGCAAACCATCTTTTCGGACATGCTGAGTCTGAAGCATTGTGTCACCAACTGGAGCTGAATCTTAGGTAGTTATAATGGTTGGAACTTTCCCAAGAAGTATAATATTGGTTTCTATGTAACCGGTAAAGTGGTGAAATGGCTAACACACCTAGCTGGAAGACTTGATATTATAATATCTTGCATCAGCAATCTTAGTCATCTTCCGTGAGGTTTTTGTATGACTTATTCTGGAAGTTGTTCCTCATGTACTCCCTTTGATGCCCCGAGTTTCGACCTATACCTGATGTGCTAGATATCAAGCATGATCTATAATTAGGTTGTGCTAGTACATCAAGGAGAACATTAGAAGCGGAGTGCTAAATGTCTGTCGGTCGATCAACCAGATTTCGTTCCCTTGGCACAGCCAAGGTGAAATCTGAGGAAGTGTTGTCTTCCTTTGTATTTGCATCCTCCATCACCGTTCATCATAGTCGTAAGATGTGTCACTAAGATCTTGGCACAAATATTGGTAGAACATTGATGAATATGGAAATGCTCAAGTTCTTGAGAGCACGCTCAGACACTAGGTTATATCCTCGGTAGTAACTGGAATGTGCCTTCCGTTTGCCGAGTTGTTCTATAACTCTAGTTTCTTTCCAACTGAGTATGTCATTCTTTCAAACTCCTTCAACAATCATTTGTGAATTGCCATACTCTGGTATGAAGAATTTCAATGATCTTTGGATCAAAAGTAATTGTTTTTGCCACTTAAAGGAATACCTCTATGAGTCATCTTCTAAGGTGCCCCGTTATGGTATGAAGGGCAATCTAATCCTTGGTACTTTGAATCCTCGTCACCATCTGTCTTAAGCGTGGATTTGTTGCCTACCAATTGAACCCCTGTAATATGTCCCATTTCCTCATTAGATGTGTGTACCCAGACATGATTTGCTTCCGCTTGTTGTTTGTATGACTTGAGTGTCGGGTCACGGGACCCCTGTTTGTAATAACACTGTATGTTGATTCTTATGAGTCCTTAATGAAAGATTGTGTCATAGAGTTATGTTGTGATGCCATGTTGTATCTACACATATCGTGCATATTGTGTGTATGTTATGAAATGCATTATATGTGTGGGATTCGACACCTAGTTTTGTGCCTTTAGTAGTACTCTTTACAGGGAAATGCCTATTTGTGCTTCTATCGGGCCTTGGTAGCTTGCTACTGCTCTAGACACATTGATTGGCCGGCGTGTATCCTTTTTGCTGCTGTGTCTGTCCCCTCGGGGAAATGTCACGCGGTGTAATGGAGTCCTTGTAGCTTGCTATGACTCGTCTACACACGTTGTTGATCGACACCTGCTTTGCTGGGTTATGTCCTTGTTCGGATGTACCGCTTGGGTTTGTAACTAGTCATGTCAACCCGGGTTCTTTGTCGTTTGAACGCTAGCAACATATTCATATACGTGAGCCAAAATAGGCAAACGGTCCCGGCCAAGGTAAGGTTGCAGCCGTGGAGTTTACCGTGCGTGAGGCCGCAAAGTGATGTGATGTGTTAATGATGGGTTCTTATGACTTAGGATCGGGGTCCCGACAGGGGGGCCAGGGCCAGCCTAGGCGACCTCCCGGCACGGCCTGGCCCCTGGCCGTGCCACCAGGACGCCTTGGTGGGTCCCATCTCCGCTGGTGCCCTCCTTTTGCCTATATTTACCTTCCGAGAGGAAACCCTTCAATCGTATCCAGAATCGATAATTGCTCAATCGTTCCGCCGCCGCAGAGCTTTCGAGATCGGGAGCGCCAGGAGACCTCTTCCCGTCATAGTGCTGGAGGGAGGATTTCTCTTCGGGAGCTTCTCCACCACCATGGACGCTTCCCGGACGTGCCATGAGTAGTCCTCCTTGGATGATGAGTCCATGACCAATAGCTATGTGATGTCTTCTCTCCAAATCTTGTGCTTCAATGGTTAGTCCTTGTGAGCTGCCCTACGTGATCAAGGCATATATCTAATCCTCTTGCTATTGCAATGTTGAGTTTGATGGGATCCAATGGATTATGAGATTTTGTTCAGATTATTATGAGTTATATATTTGGTTGTTCTTTTATATTATGTTCTTAGTTATTCATGCATGTTCTCTGTTACCTTTTATTAATTTGGCAGAGTAGTAGATTGTAACTCCAAGAGGGAGCATTATGCATCATTGTGGGTTCATGCCCCTCGATGTCTAGCTTCAGTGACAGAAACATGATACTACGGGATGTGCTGTTGCCACCAAGGAGAAAACAACGGTGCTTGTGACCACGGTTGTAAGTATTTTTTACCTTACACATAGATCGTTAATGCAATTGTCACTTGCTTTGATTTTACACTTTGGGTGGGACTCGCAACTTAATACTGGCGAGATGTTCTGCATAGACATCTCTAGGTGGATGATTAGTAAGTAGATGCTGATGACTAAACGGTCTACTTGTCTTGGCGTATTGCCTATTACTTTGAGCCTCAGAATAATTAATGAGCATGATTAGCATTGCGATGCGTTTATAATTCTGTGAATTGCCTATCTGTAATTTGTTTACCTTGCATAACTGTTTACCGTCTTTTGGGAGAGAGAAATCACTAGTGAACATCATGAGACTTCGGTCCATATTTCCACCATTCCTTACACCTCCACTATTTACTGCTTGATTTATTTTCCCGCTGCTATCACCATTACTATTCCCGCTTGTGTTTTGATCCTTTGCAAACTACAAGGCCGGATAGATTGACAACCTCTCTGTACTTGTTGGTAGCAAAGTTATTTGTTTGTGTGTGCAGGTCCACGTCCTCTGTAAGCGCCAGAGCAGAGGGCACTAACTTGTTGAACCTCGGAGTCCTCCTGGTTCGATAAACCTTACAGTCCGTGTGTGAGGGAAACATGCTGCTGACTACATCTTAACCTCGCACTTGGGGTATCCAACAAGGGGGCGAGAAGTATATACATTGTCTCGTCATCACCGGCGCATGTATTTGATGTCCAAACTTCTGTCACCCGTCACACTTGCGAACTATGTCCTCCGTGTCTGCGTGCGCCGTCAACTAGTAGAGTCCATTTCGAAAAGCCTTCGACGCAAGTGATCGTGATCCGGCGTGGTGCCCATAATTGCCAGGATGTATCTCATTGAGTATTGGTCGTCCTTCTTCGGGGGAAACACATCGTTGAAAGACGCCACAAGTGATTCGTTTGTGCAACCCTCCCTTACGAATAACCATAGATTTGCACAACCGAACAATTTGACGAGCGGACACTTCATCAGCCGGTAACTCACCCGGCACCAAATAAGCCATATAAGGGATCATCCAGTCAAGAATCACCCGAAGAGCTGCCACTAATTGGGACTCCGGGTCAGGGACCGCTATGTCTTCTTGAGAAGGAAATTTCACCGAAGGGTTATGCAAAATGTAGAAGAATACGTTGGGAGGAACAGGCTTACGTTCAAAGCCGAGTCGTGCAGAGCATCAACCACCTCGTTGTGTAGATGATCAATATGATCAACTTGGTAGTCATGGAAATGACCCGCCACCTATGTTACAACGTGCTTGTAAGCTGCCATCAACGGATCCCTGGAGTCCCAACTTCCAGAGACTTTTTGACCCATCAAATGTGAGTCGCCCAAGCACCTGACTTGGCTAAGATTCATCTCCTTGGCTATCTTGAGCCCGTGTAGGAAAGCTTTATACGCAGCCGTGTTGTTGGTACAAGGAAACATGAGACGTAGGACATAGCAAAACTCGTCCCCCTAAGGAGAAGATAACACCACGCCAGCTCCCGAGCTTTCTAATTGTCTAGAACCGTCAAAGTGGATAGTCTAATATATGTTATAAGGCCTATATTCTGGATTCTGCAACTCTGTCCAATCATTGATGAAATCCATCAAAGCTTGAGACCGTCACGACATATATTTCACATGGTGGGGACCAAGTTCAATTGCCTACTTGGCAATCCGCCCTGTAGCTTCACGGTTCTGTATGATGTCCCCAATTGACGCTGAACTGACCATGGTGATTGGATGCTCCTGAGAGTAATGCTTCAACTTCCGGATTGCCATGAAGATCCCAAAGACCAACTTCTGCCAATGCGGGTACCATTTCTTAGACAAGGTTATCACCTCACTGAAAAAACACACCGGCCGCTGGAACGGATATTCCATGTGTTCAACAACCACTTCCACGCTCACTACCTTTGAATTAGCAGCTATGTAAAGGAGCATAGGTTCCTTATCCGGCGGGGCAGCTAATACGGGCGGGTCAACAAGTTGCCTTTTGAGGGATTCAAAGGCTTCATTGGCTGCATCCGTCCAAACAAAGTGATCTATTTTCATGAGCAACTGGTAAAGGGGAATGGCCTTCTCGTCAAGGCGAGTTACGAATCGGCTCAATGCCGCGATATGACCTACCATGCACTGGACCTCGTTGATATTGGCCGACTTACCAAGAAACGTTATCGCCTTAATCTTGTCCGTGTTAGCTTCAATGCCCTGTTCCGACACCAAGAAACCCAATAACTTGCCAGCAGGAACACCAAAAACACACTTGGCCGAGTTAAGCTACATCTGATATACGCGGAGGTTGTCAAATTTCTCCTTGAGGTCATTTATGAGTGTCTCCTTCTTCCGTGACTTCACCACAACATCATCAATGTAGGCATGAGCGTTGTGCCCAATCTTCATGTGTAAACAATTCTGAATGCAACGCTGATAAATCGCCCCCGTGCTCTTAAGCCCAAAAGGCATAGATACATAGGATAAAGCACTGAAGGGGGTTATGAAAGCCGTCTTCTCCCGATCTTCCCTTGCCATGTTGATCTGGTGATAACTTGACTATGCATCCAGAAAACACAAACGCTCGTAACCCGTCGTAGAGTCAATGATTTGATCAATATGAGGGAGGGCGAAATGATCCTCTGGACAAGATTTGTTGAGATCTATATAATTAATGCACATATGAAAAGTCTCGTTCTTCCTGAGAACTAAGTCCAGATTAGCCAACCATTCTGGATGGAAGACTTCCACGATGAACCCGACAGCCAAGAGCCAGTCCACCTCTTCCCCAATTGCTTTATGCCTTTCTTTGTTAGAACCACGGAGGTACTGACAAACCGGCTTCATCTTAGGATCCACATTAAGATCGTGCTCAGCAAACTCTCTCGGCACTCCTTGCATGTCACAAGGTTTCCATGCAAAGATGTCCCAATTCTCACAGATGAATTAGATGAGCACGCTTTCCTATTTGGGATCCAGACTCGTTCCAATAGTGAACTGCTTAGAAGAGTCGTCCAGAGTGAGGTCAATCTATTTGGTGTCATCCACCGGCTTGAACTTGAGAGGCGGCTCGGAATCAACATTAGGTTTCTTGAGTGGAGTCATGTCTGCGGGGTCAACATTAGCTTTGTGATACTTCTAGTCTTGAGTGGCACAAGCCGACTCAACATAAGAAGCATCCCCATCTTCACACTCCTGCTCTATCTTTCATTCCCCGCTGATTGTGATGGTAACTTTTGGACCTGGCACCTTGACCTTGAGGTACACATAACACGGTCGTTCCATGAAGCAGGCGTAAGCCTGTCGGCAAAAAGTGCATGGTAAGGACTTTTGATCTCGACCATCTTGAACATTAGAGCCTAGTTCCTATAATTGGACTCGGTGCCAAAAGACACATTAAGCTTGACCCGTCCAACAGGATAAGCCGAGTTACCCATGACAATGCCGTGAAAAATCGGGGTTTAAGGCATCTAGTCATATTCACAGAAATTCATCCTTCGGAAGGTGCATGGTAAAGAATGTTCATGCTGCTACCACCATCCATAAGGACCTTGGAGAGAGTTTGGCATCCAACCTGTGGCGCCACCACCAGGGCTGAGTTGCCAGGATTATCAACCTGGGGCAGGTGGCCTTCCCTGCTCCACATGACATGCTGCTAAGACCAACCGAGGTATCTAGTTATTGCCGGCTCAACCATGTTAATGGCTCTTTGTTTGACCTTATTATCCCTTATACAAGTGTTGGTTGTGAAAACATGATACTACCCATTGTTCAACTTCTTGGGATTACTCTGGAAGCTGCACTGGTTGTTCTGCTGTTGGGAACCACCCGGGTAATTCTCCTCCTAAAAGCCGCCCTTGACGTTGTATTGTTGGTTACCATGGCCTGGATGCCGTCCTTCCCATTACTTGAGCACCCCTTCCCCTGAGGGCCAGGACTGGGGAAGCCTCCGAACGGACCCCTATGAGACCCGCCTGGACCAAATTGACCCTGATGTCCACCTTTATTTCCTCCTTGGCTGTTCCTGGATGCCTCGGTTCGGAACTCCTGCATCACAAAACAGTTTTCCCAATAGTGAATGGCTCGGCCCTCCGGTGTGCTGTGTTGAGGACAGGGCGCTCTGAGCATCTCGTCATAATTACGTGGTTTTATTGCACTAAAGCCTCACTGCCTGATAACCCACAAGTATAGGGATCAATTGTAGCCTTTCTCGATAGGTAAGAGTGTCGAACCCATAACTAAAGATAGAGAATGACTTAGAACAGAAAATAAATCTACTTAGTGATAAAGCAAACAAGCACGAACGAGAATATTCACCCCACGCTATTTCTCCCCGGCAACGGCGCCAGAAAAAGGTCTTGATAACCCACAAGTATAGGGGATCAATTGTAGCCTTTCTCGATAAGTAAGAGTGTCAAACCCAACGAGGAGCTAAAGGTAGTACAAATATTCCCTCAAGTTCTATCGACTACCGATACAACTCTACGCACACTTTACTTTCACTTTACCTAGAACAAGTATGAAACTAGAAGTACTTTGTAGGGGTGAGCAAAGGTTTTCAAGTAAAGAAAGAACACGTAAATAAAAACTAGGGGCTGGTAAGAAACAATTACGTGAGTGTGGAAAAGTGGTGGTAGGAGTTGCGGAATTGTCCCTAAACAATTGACTACATTACTAGACCGATAGCAAGTTTTATGTGGGAGAGGCCAGTGCTAGCATGTCATCCCTTACTTGGAGCTCTATGCACTTATGATTGGAACTATTAGCAAGCATCCGCAACTACTAACGTTCACTAAGGTCAAACCCAACCATAGCAATAAGATATATTGGTACCCCTTCAATCTCGTATGCATCAATTTCTATGCTAGGCTGAAGCTTCTGTCACCCTTGACCTCCAACACATAGTCCTTATCAACATACTACTAACCCTATGGTGTGATCTACGCGCACGCTCATATGATGGCCACCAAAGGACATCAACATAACCACAAGCAAATTAAACCAATCATAGCAATTCATAAATCACCGATAGGACAACGAAAATCTACTTAGACATCATAGGATGGCAACACATCATTGGATAATAATATGAAGCATAATGCACCATATTCAAGTAGAGGGTACAACAGGTTGCGGGAGAGTGGACGGCTGAATATAGATGGGGGAAGGTGATGGAGGTGTTGGTGAAGATGACACAGGTGTTGGTGTAGATCGCCGTCACACGATGATTTCCCGGGCAGCGTTCCGGTGCCGCCGGGACAGAGAGGGAGAGAGCCTCCCTTCTTATTCTTCTTCCTTGACCTCCTCCCTAGATGGCAGAAGGGTTTCCCCTCTGGTCCATGGTCTCCATGGCGGCAGAGGATTGAGATCCCCTCCGAGATTGGATCTCTCTTTGTGTGTCTTTCTCTTTCTGCGCTCCCAGATTTTGCCTTTCACCGTTTCTTAAATTCCCGGAGATCCGTAACTCCGATTGGGTTGAAATTTTAACACTATTTTCTACCGGATATTATCTTTCCTGCGGCAAGAGAAGGGCACCGACCACCATAGGGATTGGTCAAAAACCTTCCATGAGCGGCCCCACCCCCAGGCCGCGGCTAGGGGACTTGTGACCCCTTCGGGCATCGTTTCGCGTTGATTCTTGTTTCCAAAAATCATAAATATTCCAACAAAATCCCATAGGTTTTTTATTGCGTTTGGACTTCGTTTGGTATGGATAATCTGCGAAACAAAAAACATGCAACAAATAGGAACTGGCACTGGGCACTGGATCAATATGTTAGTCCCAAAAATAGTATAAAAAGTTGCCAAAAGTATATGAAAGTTTTAGAATATTGGCATGAAACAATCAAAAATTATTGATACGACGGAGACGTATCAGCATCCCAAGCTTAATTCCTGCTCGTCCTAGAGTAGGTAAATGATAAAAAAGATAATTTTTGATGTGGAATGCTACCTAGCATAATCTTGATCATATAATCTAACCATGGCATGAATACTAAAACACGAGTGATTCAAAGCAATAGTCTATCATTTGACATTAAGACAATAATATTTCAAGCATACTAACAAACAATCATGTCTTCTCAAAATATCATGGCCAAATAAAGTTATCCCTACAAAATCATATAGTCTGGCTATGCTCCATCTTCCCCACACAATGTACTTAAATCATGCACAACCTCGGTTTTAGCCAAGCAATTGTTTCATACTTTAGTGTTCTCAAACTTTTTCAACTTTTCACGCAATACATGAGCGTGAGCCATAGACACAGGACTATAGGTGGAATAGAATATGGTGGTTGTGGAGAAAACAAAAAGGAGGAGATAGTCTCATATCAACTAGGCGTATCAACAGGCTATGGAGATGCCCATCAATAGATATCAATGTGAGTGAGTAGGGATTGCCATGCAACAGATGCACAAGAGCTATAAGTGTATGAAAGCTCAAAAATAAACTAGTGGGTGTGCATCCAACTCGCTTGCTCACGAAGACATGGGGAAATTTGAGGAAGCCCATCATTGGAATATACAAGCCAAGTTCTATAATGAAAATTTCCCACTAGTATGTGAAAGTGACAACATAGGAGACTCTCTATCATGAAGATCATGGTGCTACTTTGAAGCACAAGTGTGGTAAAGGATAGTAGCATTGTCCCTTCTCTACTTTCTCTCTTGTTTTTTAATTATTTTTTCCCTTTTTTGGTGGGCTTCTTCGGCCTCTTTTTATTCTTTTTTATTTGGGCTTCATTGGCCTCTTTTTTTTATTTGGGCTTCATTGGCCTCTTTTATTACTTCCTCACATGGGGAAATGCTCTAACAACGATGATCATCACACTTTTATTTACTTACAACTCAAAATTTAGAACAAAATATGACTCTATATGAATGCCTCCGGCGGTGTACCAGGATGTGCAATGATCTAGCATAGCAATGATATAAAAAACGGACAAGCCATGCAAACATCATACTATCTATCTTACGATCATGCAAAGCAATTTGACAATGATAGTGTGTGTCATAATAAACAGAATGATGGAAGTTTGCATGGAAATATATCTCGGAATGGCTATGGAAATACCAAAATAGGTAGGTATGGTGGCTGTTTTGAGGAAGGGTATATGGTGGGTGTAATGCACCCACGAAAGTTGCACGGTACTAGAGAGGCTAGCAATGGTGGAAGGGTGAGAGTGCGTATAATCCATGGACTCAACATTAGTCATAAAGAACTCACATACTTATTGCAAAAGTCTATTAGTCATCGAAACAAGGTACTACATGCATGCTCCAAGGGGAAGGGTTGGTAGGAGTTAACCATTGCGCGATCCCGACTTCCACACAAAGGATGACAATCAATAAATAAATCATGCTCCAACTTCGTCACATAACGGTTCACCATACGTGCATGCTACGGGGATCACAAACCTTAACAAAACTATTTCTATGAATACAAAATTACTTACTAGCATGACTCTAATGTCACATCTTCATGTCGCAAAACTATTGCAGGGAATCAGACATATCATATTCAGTGATCTACAAGTTTTATGTAGGATTTTATGACTAACCATGTGAATGACCAACTCCTGTTAACTCTCTAAATAGGTATAAGTGAAGCATGAGAGTGTAATTCTTTCTACAAAATATATGCCCCTCTCTAACAAATATAAATGAAGCAAAATATCATTCTACAAATGGCGGTTTTCTATGTGTAGGGAAACAGGCAATCCAAACTCCGAATGATATAAGTGAAGCACATGAGGCATTCTATAAAGCCATACTCAAAAGATATAAGTGAAGTGCAAAGAGAATTCTATAAATCAATCAATTACTATATCATACCAGCATAGTGCATAAAAGAAAAAGGAAAAATAAACACAAAACACGCTCCAAGCATTTGCACATATCATGTGACGAATAAAAATATAGCTCCGAGTAAAATTACCAAAAGATTGTACACGAAAAAGGGGATGCCTTTCGGGGCATCCCCAAGCTTAGACGCTTGAGTCTTTCTTGAATATTACCTTGGGGTGCCTCGGGCATCCCCAACCTTAGGCTCTTGCCTCTCCTTATTCCTTCATCCATCGTGACCTCACCCAAAACTTGAAAACTTGAATCACACAAAACTCAACAAAACCTTCGTAAGATCCGTTAGTATAATAAAGTAAATCACCACTTTAAGTACTGTTGTGAACTCATTCCAAATTCATATTAGCATTATATCTACTGTAATCCAACTTCACCATTGTTCATACCCCCCGATACTACCCATAGATTCATCAAAATAAGAGAACAATGCATAGAAAACAGGATCTGTCAAAAACAGAACAGTCTGTAGTAATCTGAACTTATACCATACTTCTAGTTCTCCAAAAATTCTGAACAATTATGATAATTAAGAAAATTTGTATATCAATGAGCACAAAAAATAATCAACTCAAAATCTATTTCTGGATAGGAATTGAAAATTATTTCGTGAGCACAAAGTTTCTGTCTTTTTCAGCATGATCAAACAACTATCACCCAAACTAATCATAAAGGATTTACTTCGCACATTATTTTTATAATACAATGGAATTGTACAAGGGGATAATTATTTTTTCTAGAAACTTCCATGCAAAATTCTACATTGTTTCCATGAGCATGAACACAAGTGTTCAAGGTCGACCCTCGCTTTCGCAATGCAACACCTTTAAATCGCTTCTCTTTTTGAAAAAGTTTTAAGTTCCCCTCTATATTTTTTTTGTTTTTAAACTAAATAAAAGCACTCAACAGAAATAAATGACTCTCTAAAACTTCCGGGTTGTCTCCAAGGCAGCGCTTTTTTTAAAGTCATTAAGCTAGGCATAAAGTGCTCAAGTAATGGATCCACCCGGATCCCAAGGTATATCAAAGCCAATTTTAATTAACAATGATTTTTAATTTAGTAGTGAGCACAAGGTAACATATATCATGCAATGACGAAGTCTAACTCTCTTCCTATTAATTGGCATGTCATAAAAGAACAATTCATGAACATCAAGTAAAGCCCAATACATAGCATAAGCAGTTTCTTGCAATTTTATCGTATTGAAACATAGAGAGGTGGAGATGTAGTTCCTCTCTCATACTAATTGCAAGTAGGAGCAGCAAGCACATGCATATTATATTCATCAGAATCATCACGTGTAATAGTAGAAGGAAACCCATCTATGTAATCCCTAATAAGAGCAAACTTCTCCGATATGGTGTAGTTGGGAGAGTTCAAAAAGATAATAGGACTATCATAAGTGGGTGTGATAGCAACAATTTCATGTTTAACATAAGGAACTATAGCAAGTTCATCTTCATAAGCATCATTCATATTGGCATCATGGACACAAGCATAGCAAGCATAAAGTTCATCAAAAAGGGATATTTCAAACGAATCCAAGGGATCATAGCAATCAACATAGCATTCGTCCTTCGGTAAGAACGAAGGGGAATTAAACAATGGATGAGTTGAAGAGTTACTCTCATTAGAAGGTGGGCATGGGTAGCTAGTCCGCTCTTCCTCCTTTTGTTCTTTGCTCTCCTTGTCATCTTTTCATCTAATGAGCTCAAAGTTTCAGCATTTTATTCTTCCATAGTTTCCTACAAAATATTAATCTCTTCTTGGGCAGCGTAGAATTTCTACGTAAATCGATAAATATGGGCATTATATTCACAATGAGTATAACAATAACGAAGCATAACCAAATTTTTAGATCGGTAAGTAGCAACATCATTATCATCACACCCTTTAAATAGAGCTTCAATTTCATAAGCACCCATAAAAGCAACAAACTCTTCTATTTGTTCCACATCATAGTAATCATATATACCATTAGCATAAGAAGCCAAGGTTTCATTAGCATTAAATTTACAAGAAAAGGGAACGTGTTTAGCCTTCATCCTAGAGCAACAAGTAATATCATATCTCGAGCATAGCTCCCAAGCATACCATTTCAACATACGAATTTGATCCCATAATAGTATCCATTTTTGAGTAAAGCGATAATCCCTAAAGTATTGACGTTGATCCAACGTGTATCCCATTATATAATTTAATGGGGTTTTCTCAGGATTATTAAAGAAGTGCATAATATTTTCCACATAACAAGCATCGAGGGTTTTAGGAGGTTCCCCATCTCCATGAGTAGCAAGTACACCTATTTGTTTGGTATTTCATGTTCCATATCCATAACTAAAGATAGAGAATGAGTTAGAACAGAAAATAAATCTACTTAGTGATAAAGCAAACAAGCACGAACGAGAATATTCACCCCACGCTATTTCTCCCCGGCAACGGCGCCAGAAAAAGGTCTTGATAACCCACAAGTATAGGGGATCAATTGTAGCCTTTCTCGATAAGTAAGAGTGTCAAACCCAACGAGGAGCTAAAGGTAGTACAAATATTCCCTCAAGTTCTATCGACTACCGATACAACTCTACGCACACTTTACTTTCACTTTACCTAGAACAAGTATGAAACTAGAAGTACTTTGTAGGGGTGAGCAAAGGTTTTCAAGTAAAGAAAGAACACGTAAATAAAAACTAGGGGCTGGTAAGAAACAATTACGTGAGTGTGGAAAAGTGGTGGTAGGAGTTGCGGAATTGTCCCGAAGCAATTGACTATGTTACTAGACCGATAGCATGTTTTATATGGGAGAGGCCACTGCTAGCATGTCTTCCCTTACTTGGAATTCTATGCACTTATGATTGTAACTATTAGGAATCATCTGCAAGTACTAACGTTCGTTAAGGTAAAACCCAACCATAGCAATAAGATATACTGGTCCCCCTTCAATCCCGTATGCATCAATTTCTATGCTAGGTTGAAGCTTCTGTCACCCTTGCCCTCCAATACATAGTCCTTATCAACATACTACTAACCCTATGGTGCGATCCACCTGTGTGCTCATATGATGGGCACCAAAGGACATCAACATAACCACAAGCAAGTTAAACCAATCATAGCAATTCATCAATCACCCCAGTTCTTTGCCGTTAACCACTGCTTTGCCGTCTGCTGGCTGATGGCAAAGAACCTCTTTGCCGTCAGTTGACACCAAGCAGACGGCAAAGGGTGACTGATGGCAAACAGACTATTTGCCATTTGTCGGCCCTTTGCGTCTGCCAACGGACGGCAAAGAGACCTAGGGCAGACGGCACACAGGACGGGTGGGTCCCATGCCTGCCGTGTCCGACAGAAGGGAAACTTGGCCATCCGGGGGCCTTTTCCGTCCGCCATGGGGCCCTTTGCCGTCGGTGGGCGGATGGCAAAGGCGGCGACCCTATAACGGCCGTCAACCCCTCCCCTCGCTCACTGTCTCTCTCTCCCACCCACTATCTCTCTCTCCCCTAACCTCACTCACCCCCGCCGCCGCCCTGCCTCGCTCCGGCACCACCGGCGGATCCCCCTGCCCCCGCCCCCTGCCCCGCCACCTGCGCCGCCCCTGCCCCCTGCCCCCGCCCCCTACGCCTGCCCCCGCCCCCTGCGCCGCCCCCTGCACCGCCCCCGCCCCCTGCGCCGCGGTATGTATATTTTTATTTTTTCTGTTAAGTTATATAGTTAGTTTATTAGGTAGAATAAAGTAGATAGAAAAAAATAGATAGAAAAGAAAAAACTTAGAAGAAAATAATAGAAGAAAGTTAGTTTTTTCTGTTAAATTAGATAGTTAGTTTTTTTTCTTTTTTTCTGTTAAATTAAATAGTTAGTTTATTAGGTAGAATAAAGTAGATAGGAAAAAAATAATAGAAAAAATTAGATAGAAAAGAAAAAACTTAGAAGAAGAAAGAAGAAGAAGAAGAAGAAAGAGGAGAGGAGGAGAAAGAGAAAAGAAAGAAGAAAAAGAAGAAGAGGAGGAGGAGGAGGAGAAAAAAGAATAATAATAATAATAATAATAATAATAATAAGAAGAAGAAGAAGAAGAAAAAAGACGAGAGAGGAGAAGAAGAAAGAAGAGGAAAAAGGAACCCCGACACTAACCCTCGACCCCCGACCCCTGACGCCCGACGCCATTGACCCTCGACCCTCGACCCCCGACGCCACTGACCATCGACCCCCGACCCTCGACTCCCGACGCCACTGACCATCAACCCCCGACCATCGACCCCTGACCCTCAACCCCCGATGCTACTGACCATCGACCCCCGACCCTCGATCCCCGACCATCGACCCCCGTTCCTCGACCCCCGACGCTCGAGGCCACTGACCCTCGACCCCCGACCGCTGACACCTGTTCAGCCTCTTGTTGACCGAAAATACCCCAACCCCCGACGTTAGTGACCCTCGACTCCCGACGACAATGACCCCCGACCACCGACGCAACTAACCCCCGACCCCCGACGCCACCGACACCCGACACCACCGACCCTGTAAATTACGAGTTAGGCCACATATTTTCCTATTATGTGAATTATAAAACATCATATTTGTGTTGATTGTGTGAATTTCAATGTGCAGGTGTTCGAAAACCTCCACGTGCGTTGGACGAGCTACGCCCCTGCATTTTTTGGTGAGCACAAATGACTTCTTCTCCTACCCCCTTAATTTGCTCTGTTCCGGTCTTCGTGCCGATGCAACTTGCTAGATATAGGTTTCTTCAATCATGAGTATGCGTCACCAGTATGCGTCTCCTGTTCGAAAGGGAAACATCTATAAATATGCATGTCTTTGCATATTTATAACCGCCATCCTTTCGAATTGTACAACGTTATCCCTGGACAGCCTGAGTATGTGTAGATGGGTTTCGTTTTCCCGTATGCTGTGCTCCGGATCCGATGCGGAATTTCATTAGTGCCTACCTGTTGTTATCCGGGTACACATCCTCTCTGCTTATTGCCGAGACGTGTATCAGTTGAACAGCGGGGAGGTGCTGCCGAAATTCTGCGTCGCATCTGGAGCAGAGCATGGGAAAACGAACCCAATCTACACATACTCAGGTGGGATTAGGACCTATCTTTACCTATTAGCGTGTAGGTTGCATGGACGTAATAAAACTAAGAAACTTGATCAGCGGATTAATATATATGATGAATTATATATTTATTTCTTGTGCGCCCATAGGTAGCTAGGCGACATGAGTGATCGTGCTTGGATGTACACTGGTCACCCTAGTCAGAAAGACATGACCAATGAATGGTTAACAAAAACCAGGGTGTTTCTGAGAGCCGCATTTGCAAATGGCCAGCAAAAAAACATGGTGCCCCTGTCCCAACTGCGACAACTGGAAAAAGTAGACAAAGTTTGAAATGGTAAAGACCTGCAGAAGTGGGGTTTTACGCCTAATTATACGGTGTGGAATTTTCAGGGTGAGTCTGACCAACGTGCCAGAACTGAGGTGATTCGTCGTCGCACCCAAGAGCATGGTACCAGGATCGAAGACATGGTGCAGACTTTGACGATGCTCGGGATTCGGACGATGAGATCGAGGAATCTGCAAAGGCCTTCTATGAAATGTTGGAGTCTTGAAAACATCCTCTCCACGAGCAGACCGAGCTTTGGCAGCTGGATGCCATCGCGCAAGTAATGGCTCTGAAGGCTCAATTCAACCTAGGCAGAGAATGCTACGACGCGATGATGACGATATTTTGATGCTTTCTACCCAAAGGCCATGTACTGCCTGCAAACATGTTGTAGTCAGAGAAATTCCTCCGTGTACTTAAGATGCCCTATGAGAAGATACATGCCTGTGAGAATGGATGTGCCTTATTTAGGCTTGAGTATGCGGCCTTGAACTATTGCTCCATTTGCAATTCTTCCAGGTATATTGTGGTAGACAACGGTATGGGTGAGAAGAATCAGACCAAAATCCCCATTAGTGTTCTTCGGTATCTGCCAATCGTACCAGAACTTCAACGTCCTTTCATGGTCGAAGAGGCGGCCAGACAGATGACATGGCACAAATTGGGCAAAAGAATCGAACTAGATGCGGATGAGAACAAGATGCTCGTACACACTTCAGATGGTTTTGCGTGGAGGCACTTCGATGCATTACATAAGGATAAATCGGAAGATCCAAGGCATCCTAGAGTTGCCATCAGCACGGATGGGTTCAATGTGTATGGTATGACGGCAACACAATACGTTTGTTGGCCTTTATTTGTCATTCCACACAATTTGCCACCCGGAGAGATATGAAAAGAAAGAACATTTTCCTGACGTTGATAATTCCAGGGCCCAACTATCCGGGGAAGAATATGAATGTGTACATGTAGCCGCTTAAGGATGAGTTGCAAGAAGCCTGGGATAATGAGATCAAGACCTACGATGCGGCTACTAGAACAAATTTCAAAATGCATGTGTGGTACATGTACTCTAAGCATGATTATCCGGCGTTTGCGTTATTCGCTGGCTGGTATGTGCATGGAAGGTTCCCGTGCGCCACATGCAAGGCAGCTCTTCAGTTCCGTTGGCTGCAGGCTGGTCGCAATTTTTCTTGCTTCGACATGCATAGACAATTCCCCGATCCTGACCATAAGTTCAGAAAAAGACAATAAGAATTTCATCAAAGGTAGAGTTGTCAAAAACACTCGACTAGCTGTGTTGACAGGCCAACAGACCCTTGATTAGTTAAACGCTCTCGAGCCTAATCCTTTGCGTCCAGGATACTTCAAATGGTATAATACGGAACACGCCTGGACTCACAAGTCATGCTTATGGGATCTGCCTTACTTCAAAGACCTCCTTTGCCCACACAACATCGACTTGATGCACACTGAAAAGAATATTGCGGAGGCCATTTTTGGTACATTGTTCGGCATAGAGCGAAAGTCAAAAGATAATCCTAAGGCTATAATCGACCTGGAGGCTCTATGTGATAGACCGTTGCAAAACTTGCAACAACGGAAAGGAAAGAAAAGCATAGCGAAGCCAAAGGCATGGTTCAATCTTGAAAGGCCGGCTATGAGGGAAATGCTATTGTGGGTGAAAATGCGGTTGATGTTCCCCGATGGGTATGCTGCGAATGTAAAGAGGGGAGCGAGTCTGAGAAATTGAAAATATTTGGTCCCAAGAGTCATCATTGGCACATATGGATTGAGCGGGCACTCTCCGGTAGATAAAGGCACCCCAAACGAGCTCCTGTCCTGAGATAACACCTCGTCCACGGCGAGTCGAGCTCGCCATCGAGGTTAGTTTAATGGACTCAAACATCTTTCCGCATTATGTTGTGCGTTGGAACCAATATCATTACAATGCTAACAATGAGTTGTGTTGCAGGCTGCTATTGTGAAACAGAGAGAGGCAATGCAGGCGGTTTTGGCGGAGAAGGATAAGGAGATGAGGGAGCTGGAGGAGAGGACGACTGCATTGGTGGAGGCGGAGAGGGCACGGAATGATGCGTCTAACAGGGACATACACGAGCTCTTCGTGGTAAGTTTCTTCTTTATATTATTTCAAATCTTGCATTTTAATGTCTGTTTCATTAATAACTAAAAAGTTTGACTTATCGAAACCAAATGTACAGTCTATGCGCGAGAAGACTAGCCAAGTCCCTCCGATGATGCCAGTCATTAACATGGCGGGGACGGTGAGTTTCATTTCAGTGTAGTGATCTTATGAGTGTCCTCATGCTAACGACACATTGCAAACGATGTTTGGTGCAGAATATCTCCTGGAACGCATCGCACGACCCTTCTAAAGTGGAGCCTTCTCCAGGGCAGCCTTCTCCAGGTGAAACAAGCCAGAGCCACCGTGCTTCACCGCCGTGATGACGATAATGGTATGTTATTTCTAGTGTTTTGCTGAACAACCGCATAATGGTCCAATATGGCTTAATAAGCATAGTTAGCTCCAAAATGACATATTTAACCCAAGTTAGCTCCAAAACGACATATAGTTAGCTTGGCTTCCACCTAAATGACATAATTAGCTTAGTTAGCTCAAAATTGACCTATTTAATAGAAATGACCTATACTTAGCTAAGTTCTGTCCTAAATGACATAATAAGGCTAACATAGCTCCAAGATGACCTATTCCCCCTAACTTAGGTATCAAATAGCCTAAAATTAGCTTAGCTAGATCCAAAATGGCTTAATAAGCATAGTTTGCTCCGGAATGACATATTTTACCCAAGTTAGCTCCAAAAAGGCATAATTAGCTAATTTAGGCCGAGGAAGGGGACAAGAGGAGAAGAAAGAGGAAAAATGGAAAGAAGGAAGAAGAAGAAGAAGAGAAGGAGAAGAGAAGAAGAAGGAGAAGGAGAAGGAGGAAGAACATGGAGAATAAGGAGAACGAGGAGAGAAGCTCATTATCCGTCTTCTCCTCGTTCTTCTCCTTCTTGTTGTCCTTCTTCTTTTCTTCTTCTTCTCTTCTTCCTTCTCCTTCTCCTCCTCCTTCTCCTCCTCCTCCTCCTTCTTTTACTTCTCCTTCTTCTTCTCTTCTTGCTTCTTCTCTTTCTCTTCTTCTACGTAGCTTAGACTCATCCAACAAAGACTAAATTGTCTAATTATCCTACAAAATGACATAATTAGCTTAGTTAGGTGAAAACATCATAAGAACCTTGGTTAGCTCATTAAAATGAGCAATTTAACTCAAAAATGAAATAATAATCTCAAAATGGCATAAGAACCTTGGTTAGCTCATGAATATTATATACTTAGCTTCGCTTCCACCTACATGATATAATTAGCCAATTTAGCTCCAATATGGCTTAATAAGCATAGTTAGCTCCAAAATGACATATTTAACCCAAGTTAGCTCCAAATCAACATATAGTTAGCTTGGCTTCCACCTAAATGACATAATTAGCCTACTTAGCTCCAAAATGACCTATTTAAAAAAAATGACCTATACTTAGCTAACTCTCCTAAATGAGATAATAAGGCTAACTTAGCTCCAAGATGACCTATTCCCCCTAACTTAGGTGTTAAATGGCCTATAATTAGCTTAGCTAGATCCAAAATGGCTTAATAAGCATAGTTTGCTCTGAAATGACATATTTTACCCAAGTTAGCTCCGAAATGACCTATAGTTAGATAGGCTTCGAGCTAAATGACATAATTAGCTTAGTTAGGTCCAAAATGGTCTATTTAATAAAAATGACATACAATTAGCTAATTATCCTCCAAAATGACATAATTAGCTCCAAAAAGGCATAATTAACTAATTTAGCCAGAAGAAGGGGACAAGAGGAGAAGAAAAAGGAATAATGAAAAGAAGGAAGAAGAAGAAGAAGAGAAGGACAAGATAAGAATAAGGAGAAGGAGAAGGAGGAAGAAGAAGGAGAAGAAGGAGAAGGAGGATAGAAGCTCCTTCTCCTTCCACTACTAGAAAAAAGGCTATTAGTGGCGCACCTATTTTGCCTATTAATTGCGCCCTATAGGTGCGCCACTCTTATCACGCCACTACTAATAAATAGTAATGGCGCACCCCTGGTGCGCCACTATTAATATACATAACAGTGACGCACCACCTGGTGCGCCATTAGTAGGCCCAGAAGTGTGCCACTGCTATGGGTTTACTCATGGAGCACTTGTAGATGGTGCGCCACTACTATGAATATTAGGATTTTTGTAGCACATCATCGTCATCATCATCATCATTGTAACCTGTGCACTTTTAGATGGTGCACGGGTTACAAAATACATTATAGAACATCATCATCATCGTCATCAACTCTAACATATTGTAGCACATCATCACATCATCTCGGAAATAGCTAATAATCATCATAGTCATTACCACCAATAATACCTAATACGTTGTAGCACATTATCACAATAACACATTGTAGCACATCATCACATTGTAGCACATCATCACATTGTAGTACATAATAACACATTGAACCTAGGACCTACTCCTCTGCTTAGGTAGAATATCAAAAAACAAGATTGGCACTGACTCTTCATTATGGAGAATGGATATATCTTGTCTCCAATTCTTGGCCTACGCACAATGTTGCTTCCAAGTAGCTCTCTAGGATAGACCATACATTTTTTCCGACCTTTGATTGTCATGACTTCATCGGTTTTAGAAATCCGGTATGGACAGGTCTACATCAGATACCTAGGCTGACCTGGCCGCGCTGGTCGTATCATCATAACATGAACGCCGCCTCTTGGTAACATCAGATGAGGCACACAATCTTCCGGGATTTTCTGTTAAAAACGTAGTATTAGCTTTGTAGCTAGCAATGTAGTTTAGTTTTACAAGAATTCATGCAAAAGATGCATGGATGTTGTAATAGTAGAAAATCTTACCATGCAATCTCCATGCATACCGTAGTTCACCACGTGCACTAGTGGCACATATTCACCATAATGTGGGGATGTTTGCTGATTGGTATTGTACTTCTCAAGATCAATGATAAAATGGACACGATGATGTATCTCCTGACAACTTAATTCGGCTTCATCATTGTAGTAATAGGTTCTGTCTACCATTTTCCATACATTTTTTGAAGAATGAAAATAAGCTGTCAATGGAAATAAGTTGTCAACTATTTTTAAATAAACAATATAAATTACTTAATAAATTTGGTTGAGAAACTCACATAATGGTAGAACTAGAGGTGTCTGCACATCGACCCAGATGTCGATATTACCTTCAATTTCATCTTCCAGACGAATATCAAAGGTGATAAGCATATTAGGCTCAAATGCATAAGCCTTCCACAGTGCTACCCAATTTTGCATTCAAAATAGGAGTAGGTGTCTGCATTGTACAATTTTACGGCAAAAGTATAACCATGCTCGGTCCTCAAGTGAACTATCTTTACCTCCATAGTTTCTTCACTACTGAAACCAATCTTATCCAACACATAATGTCTTGCATGGCAGGGGATACGCTAGTAGAATAATAAAAAATAAAAATTATAAGTTGAAGCAAAAGAATTCATGGTTAATTACGAAAAAAGACTTGTCGTTGTGACTTACTGTATCCACTTCGAAATCCCCATCCAACATGATGCTGAAGCGCCTATCATCAACTAGGAAAGGCGTGTCACAAAGGACACGCTTGTCTTGGCAGTATTCACATATAACGTATTCGTCGTTAGACAACAATTCCTAAAACAGACAAAATTTGGGCATGACATTTACTAAAAATTGGACATATGGAGTGCCTGAAATTTGACGGAACGGAAATGAATCAACATTCCGGCAAAACAAGCAAAGCTACCAAACATGAAGAGCACTCTTTCGGTGCAAGGGAAGTATCAAAAAGGAAAAGCATGAATGAATAAGAATAAAGAACATCAGCATTCTACTTTCATCTTTGTCAGATAATAATTAGTTCGGATAATAATTGGCAAACATAATATCATAGGAGGGGAATGTGAGGATTAAACAACACCATCACAAGTTAACAACAGCAGCTACTTAGTTATCTACATCAACCAGAAAATGCATTAGTTTCATATCATGAAGGATTGGATGAAGTATCAAAAGGTACGTGCAGTTGCGATCGTGCTGCAACCATCCAAACTTGACAACAGGTGAAGTATCAAAAGGCTTCTCTCATCCCTGTAGATATCTCTCAGACCAAGATGAAAGCAGGGCCATGTTAAACTCCCTCAAGTTTATGACCCCCAGGCCCACAAAGTCCTTGTTCTCGAAACTAATCCCCAATTAGCAAGGTGGTACTGGTGAACCTTGCTGCTGCTGGCTACGCCTATAGGGATTTCCTTGGAAAATATGCAAAGGATTCCCCCGCGGCCTTGGAGCCTTGCCTTGGTGTTCCATTGAAGAGGAAAGGGTGATGTAGCACAGCGGCGGTAAGTATTTCCCTCAGTTTGAGAACCAAGGTATCAATCCAGTAGGAGGATCGCGTCAAGTCACAAGTACCTGCACAAACACAAAGAGATTGCACCCAACGCTATGAAGGGGTTGTCAATCCCTTATAGATTGTTTGCAAAGTGAGAATTGAAAGCAAAAAGTAAACAAATTGAAGTAAAAGTAAAAGCGGAGCTGATAATTGTGAATAGACCCGGGGGCCGTAGTATTCACTAGTGGCTTCTCTCATGAAAGCAAGTAGACGTTGGGTGAACGAATTACTGTCGATCAATTGATAGAATCGCGCAAAGTCATGACGTTATCTATGGCAATGATCATACATATAGGCATCACGTCCAAAACAAGTAGACCGATACTTTCTGCATCTACTACTATTACTCCACACGTCGACAGCTATCCAGCATGCATCTAGTGTATTGAGTTCATAAGAACAGAGGAACGCCTTAAGCAAGATGACATGATGTAGATGGACAATCTCAAATCTATGATGAAAGCCCATCTTGTTACCCTTGATGGAAACAACATGATGCGTGCCTAGCTGCCCCTTCTGTCACTGGGAAAGGTCACCGCACGGTATGAACCCAAAACCAAGCACTTCTCCCATTGCAAGAATCATAGATCTAGTTGGCCAAACAAAACCCAAGACTCGGAGAGACTTACAAGGATATCAAATCATGCATATAATTCATAGATAATCTGATCACAAATCCACATTTCATCGGATCTCAACAAACACACCGCCAGACAGGATTACATCGGATAGATCTACATGAAGATCATGGAGAACTTTGTAATGAAGATCCAAGAGAGAGAAGAAGCCATCTAGCTACTAACTACGGACCCGTAGGTCTGAAGTAGACTACTCCCGAGTCATTGGAGAGGCAATGATGTTGATCTAGAAGCCCTCCAGCTCCAAAGTCCCCTCTGGCAGGGCACCGGGAAGGGTCTCCAGATGAGATCTCGCGGAAATGGAAGCTTGCGGCGGCGGAAAAGTGGTTTCGTGGATGCCCTTATTTTTTTTGGGATTTTAGGGAATATATAGGCCAAAGAGCTAGGGCAGGGGAGATCCAGGGGGGGCACAATCTTGGTAGCCGCTGCCCCCCTGGCCGCGGCTACATCGCTTGTGGGCTCCCTATGGGCCTTCTGCCTTGGCTCTCAAGTCCCCCGATCTTCTTCTGTTCTGGAAAAATTCATTCGGGGATTTTATTCCGTTTGGACTCCGTTCTAAAATCAGATGTGAAAAGAGTAAAAAACACAAAAAAAACAGGAACTGGCACTTGGCACTGAATTAATAAGTTAGTCCGAAAAAATATATAAAAGGTATAAAAAACATCCAAAGTTCACAAGATAATAGCATGAAACCATCAAAAATTATAGATACGTTTGAGACGTATCACTCGCCCATGTTACCCCAAAAAAGTGAGACATCTGATATGTAATGGTCTTAATTGAGCATTCTGGAAATTTGATCAGAGACATCAAATACATAGGAATACTAGCAATAGAATCAGCTTAGCTTCATAGCTAAGCAACCTGCCTCTCCAACCATAAATTCTTTTAATGATTTTATCAATAATAGGTTGAATATTTTACCCCCTTCATTTCAGGTAATGAAGCGGTACTCCCAAATATTTCAGGAGGAAGTCCCCAACCTTACAACAAAAAATTTGAGAAAGAGTCTTAATATCATCTTCTCCTAAAGTTGATCACAACAAGTTCACATTTATCATAATTAATTTTCATATGGGAGAGGACGGATCTCTTTGTTTTAAAACTTTTCCACCCAGAATATATGGGCCTAAACTATCATTGATTTTGACAACAAAGGAGCTTTGCTTAAGTAAAGAAAAAAAAATCCAATTAATCCATTTAAGTTGTAGATCCACACTTTGGTTGAATGCAGCAACTTGGGATGATGATGATGATGATGAAAAATTTCTCTTTTGTCTAAATTAATCTATGAGAATCTCATTGGTAGGAAACACATTGGTAGGAGGTTTATAGCATCCGTCGATGCGTCATCATGCTGAACTGCTCTTGATCTGATTCTTCTTTCTAGCTTAGGGTTGACAGATTCTTTGGTGTGCAAGTACATACTACGCCATAACATAGGGTAGTTTAGAAGTTCAGATGGAGGTTGCTGACCATTAGTTTGGATGGAAGTTTGGTGCTCCTAAGTCCTGCAACGGGAAGGATGTGCAAGTACCAACGTGTCATGTATTGGAGTGTTGTATGTTTTGCTCTATCATCACAAGTGAATGAGATCTCACGGAAAAAAAGAGGTTACCCACGACATTTCATTTTATCGACACTTCTAAGCAATATTTCTGCAATGTTGGATTGGTTTACTTAGAAAATTGTCGACATTGTGACATTTGTATCTATGAAGTACTTGCATTCTTGTTTGTTGGAAACTAACCTCATACCTTCAAGTTTAAACGGTTAGTCTCATCCTATGTTCAATTTGTAGTGATACAAAGAAAGTTTAAAGGATTTTCATAATTCCATACCCTCAATTTATGTTCAATCCATCTGAAGCTCAAGTGGGGGAATAAGATAACATGTTATTGGCGTTCTTCTAGTACCTCTTAGTCTTACTAGTACTGCATCATCAGACACCGTGTAGTATTAAATTGTAATTCAATAGAAGACTTACTTTTTTTAATAGAACAAATGTCGGAAGGTGTCGATAAAACTTACTTTTTTTAATTCAATAGAAGACTTACTTTTTTCGATAGCTGAAGTTTGCGATAGAGGAGAAAGACCTTGAGTCAGACAAAACCTTTTGGGCCTTGTATGAGCGCTGGTGTGAGGCTTTCAACCAGAAGCTTGACCATGATGAGAAGGTTCAGTGGTTCAACACATTCAAGAAGACTGTCCTGCACATCCACAAAAAGCCTAACGTGGGCTACAGAAAGGGAATTACTAAATTCGCCGATGGAAAGCTAAGGAAGCCATGTTGCTCTGGTCTGCTTGATCTTATGATTGCAAAGGAGATTGACCATCTAGTTCAAGCTATCGTAGATGATAGTGTAAAACTTCACAAGCGAGTCTTCGCTGATTATAAACTGGTTCAAGACAGATTGTATGTCCATTTACCCAAGGGGGTGATGTGAAAACCATCACCAGCAACCCTTAGTGAGCTCAGCTGGAATCCTTTCACTCCACCAAGCCTGATTACTAGCTGTGCTATGCTGAATTGGTTGGTTGTCCTAGTTCTTTCACCTAATATTTCTCTCGGCAGTGGAGGCTGGAAGTTCTAGATCAGCTAACACATGAACAAGACCACCATCTATGTTCAAAAATGCGGGGGACGGAGGGGGCGAACCTTGGGGTGAACCTCGCAGCCGAAGGAGGGGAGTGCGGCGGAGGCGGAGGGGGAGGCGGCGGTGCCCTTGTCGTCGCCCATCATCGGGGGTTCTTGGCGGTGGTGGGGAGAGGCACGGAGCGGGGAGGGCACGGTGCGAGGCGGACGGTGGCGCAGCGACGAGGGGGAGTAGGGGGTTGAGTCGGCGATGACAGGTGCGGTGGGGGATGCGGCCGGAGGCCAGTCGGCGGTGGCAGGTGCGGTGGGAGCGGCGGCCGGAGGGAGGAGGGCCACGAGAGCGGGAGTTTCTGGATTTGGATCGGGAGGGAGAGCCACGAGGGGAGGGGATCGGGAGTTTTTTTTCACTTCTGGTTATCAATGGCGCACGCACATAAGAATGCGCCATTGGTAGCCAGGGTTACTAATGGCGCACCTGGTAAGAATGAGCCATTAGTAGTTTAAAAAAAACTGAAAAAATTTTAGTAGTGGCACACCGTGGACGTAGTGCGCCATTACTAGTTAAATCTAATAATGGCGCACTTCCCACGGTGCGCCACTAGTAAGTGTAGGAAAGGGTGGGGGGCCAGGTCAAAGATAGTAATGGCGCACCACAGACATGGTGCGCCATTAGTAATATGGACACTAATGGCGCCCTAGTATGTGGTGCGCCACTACTATATAGAAGTGGCGCACCACATGCACGGTGCGCCATTAGTGTCCATATTATCTATAGGCTTTTTTGTAGTAGTGTTCTTCTCCTCCTTCTCCTTCTTCTTGACTTCTCCTTCTCCTCTTCCTTCTCCTCCTCCTCCTCCTTCTCCTCGTCCTCCTCCTTCTTCTTTTACTTCTCCTTCTTCTTCTCTTCTTGCTTCTTCTCTTTCTTTTCTTCTACGTAGCTTAGGCTCATCCAACAAAGAGTAAATTGGCTAATTATCCTACAAAATGACATAATTAGCTTAGGTGAAAACATCATAAGAACCTTGGTTAGCTCATTAAAATGACCAATTTAGCTCAAAAATGAAATAATATGCTCAAAATGGCATAAGAAATTTGGTTAGCTCATGAATATTATATACTTAGCTTGGCTTCCACCTAAATGATATAATTAGCCAATTTAGCTCCAATATGGCTTAATAAGCATAGGTAGCTCCAAAATGACATAGTTAACCTAAGTTAGCTCCAAAACGACATATAGTTAGCTTGGCTTCCACCTAAATGACGTAATTAGCTTAGTTAGCTCCAAAATGACCTATTTAATAAAAAATGGTGTATACTTAGCTAAGTTCTCTCCTAAATGACATAATAAGACTAACTTAGCTCCAAGATGACCTATTCCCCCTAATTTAGGTATTAAATGGCCTATAATTAGCTTAGCTAGATCCAAAATGGCTTAATAAGCATAGTTTGCTCCAAAATGACATATTTTACCCAAGTTAGCTCCGAAATGACCTATAGTTAGCTAGGCTTCCACCTAAATGACATAATTAGCTTAGTTATGTCCAAAATGGTATATTTAATAAAACATGACTTATACTTAGCGAATTATCCTCAAAATGACATAATTAGCTCCAAAAAGGCATAATTAGCTAATTTAGCCCGAAGAAGGGGACAAGAGGAGAAGAAAGAGGAAAATTGAAAAGAGGGAAGAAGAAGAAGAAGAGAAGAAGAAGAGAAGAAGAAGGAGAAGGAGAAGGAGGAGAAGGAGGAGAGAAGCTCCTTCTCCTTCTTCTCCTTCTTATTGTCCTTCTTCTTTTCTTCTTCTTCTCGTCTTCCTTCTCCTTCTCCTCCTCCTCCTCCTCCTTCTTCTTCTTCTTCTTCTTTTTCTTCTCCTTCTTCTTCTCTTCTTTCTTCTTCTCTTTCTTCTTCTACGTAGGTTATTTTCCCAAACAAAGACATACTTAGCTAATTATCTTCCAAAATGACATAATTAGCATATTTAGGTAAAAACTTCATAAGAACCTTGGTTAGATCATTAAAATGACTAATTTAGCACCAAAATGACATAATAAGGTCAAAATGGATTGATAATCATAGTTGGCTACAAAATGACATATTTTATCCAAGTTAGCTCTAGAATGACCTATACTTAGCTAAGTTCTCTCCTAAATGACATAATAAGGCTATGTAGCTCCAAGATGACCTATTCCACCTAACTTAGCTATTAAATGGCCTATACTTAGCTAAATTCTCTCCGAAATAACCTAGACATACTTCTTCATGTAGTATTCTTCTTCTAACTTTCTTATTTGTCATTTTGCAGATTACATTCACTTCACGGGAAGCTTGGATTATATTGATGGAATGCTTGAATATGACTTCTTGTACCATGGCTTCACGGAAGCTTGTATTGAAACTATTGTAGTATATGGTTATATATGAAACTTTGTATGCATGGATGAAACTGGTGTAATATATGATTTGGTACGGATGCAACTTGCACAATATATATGTACTATGGATGAAAGTTATTTTAATATGGTTATGAGTACGGAAACAAATTTATTTTTGTCAAATATATATATATATCCTGATTATTGTGATAATTTCTGGATATAATAGGAAATAAAATAAAAAAGGGATGTTTTCAGCCTTTGCCGTCTACCCCCTCATGGCAAAGGGGTGATGGCTGACGACAAAGAGAGGAGAGAGACGGGTTGGGTCCCCCCTTTGCCCTCAGCCCCCTCATGGCAAAGGGGTGAGGGAAGACGACAAAGAGGGGAGAGAGAGGGGCTGGGTCCCCCCTTTGCCGGCAGTCCCCTCATGGCAAAGGGGTGGGGGCGGACGGCAAAGAGGGGAGAGAGAGAGGGGCTGGATCCCCCCTTTGCTGTCAGCCCCCTCATGGCAAGGGGGGGGGGGGGGGCAGGCGGCAAAGAGGGGAGAGAGAGGGGCCGGGTCCCCCATTTTCCATCAACCCCCTCATGGCAAAGTGAGGTGGGAAGACGACAAAGAGGGCTGTGGTCAACACTTAATGGGACCGTGTGTGGATCTGCCGTCCCATTTAGTTTGCCGTCTTCCCCTTCATGGCAAATATTCTTTGCTGTCCACCTTACAAAATCGGACGGCAAGGAACCTCTTCACCAGATATTTCTTTGCCATCTATTTTGCCATCCGTGGTTCCCCCTTTGCCGTCAGCCATGGCAAACAGCAAATTCTCAAATTCCTGTAGTGATAGGACAACGAAAATCTACTCAGACATCGTAGGATGGCAACACATCATTGGATAATAATATGAAGCATAAAGAACCATGTTAAAGTAGAGGGTACATCGGGTTGCGGGAGAGTGGACCACTGAATATAGATGGGGAAGGTGATGGAGGTGTTGGTGAAGATGACGGAGGTGTTGGTGTAGATCGCCATCACACGATGATGTCCCGGGCGACGTTTCGGCGCCGCCGGGAGAGAGGGTAGAGAGCCCCTCTTCTTATTCTTATTCCTTGACCTCCTCCCTAGATGGGAGAAGGTTTTCCCCTCTGGTCCATGGTCTCCATGGCGGCGGAGGGGCGAGTGCCCCTCCGAGATTGGATCTCTCTCTGTCTGTCTTCCTTTTTCTGCGCTCCCAAATTTTTCCTTTCACCGTTTCTTAAATTTCTGGATTTCTGTAACTCCGATTGGGCTGAAATTTTAACACGATTTTCTTCTGGATATTATATTTCTTGCGGCGAAAGAAGGGCACCAACCACCGTAGGGATTGGTCACAGGCCTAACAGGCACGGCCCCACCCCCTGGCCGTGGCTAGGGGGCTTGTGACCCCCTCGGGCATCGTTTCGCAAAAATCATAAATATTGCAAAAAAATCCCCATGGTTTTTTAATGCGTTTGGACTTCGTTTCGTATGGATAATCTGCGAAACAAAAAACATGTAACAAATAGGAACTAGCACTGGGCACTGGATCAATATTTTAGTCCCAAAAATAGTATAAAAAGTTGCCAAAAGTATATGAAAGTTGTAGAATATTGGCATGAAACAATCAAAAATTATAGATACGACGCAGACGTATCACCGCCCACCTTTCTTTTAACGTTAATTTCTAGGCTCGGCGCTGGCACTGGAGACGAAGTCTAGCGGGCTTTCTTGTTGCCTTTTCCTTCCTTGATTTCCCGGTTTGTCTTTGCACCGCTCAGCCTGAGGCTGACCCCTGGACATGTCTCCCTTCCTGGCGTCACTGACCTTATCATCATTAGAAATCGGGTCTTTCGTGCCATCTGACTCGGCATACCTCGTGAGGGTGTCCATCAACTCGCCAATATCCCACACTTTCCCTTTAAGCCGCCCAGGCTTCAGCACCAAAGTTGGATGTGACAGTTCTTCTCCAAGATTAACAAAACTTGATCCGCCGTGATGTCGTCTGACCAGTGAATAATCTCTGCAACCCGCCGAGTTTAGTGACGGGCCGACGCATCCATGCGTTAAATGCAATGTTGTAAATCCACAATGGCCATAAGGTGCTTGCAAGTTCCTCGAAAGTTTTTAATGCACCGCTCCTTCAGCTCCGCCCAGGTGTTGATAGAATTAGGAGGTAAAATATTCAACCATGTGCGCTCCATGCCTTCTAGCATCATTGTGAAATACTTGGCACACACTGCATCGTTAACTTAAAGCATATCCATAGCAAGCTCATAACTCCCAACTAATGCACCCGGCTCAAGATCGGGCGTGTAATTGGGTAACTTGCGAGGGCCCTAAAAATCTTTAGGCATGCGCCCGTTATGAAGGGCAAGTGAAAAACAGGGGATGCCTATATTCCTTCCTCCTGACCAGCCATAAACGGGTAGGGTTTTGACATAAACTTGATGCCCCTGACCCGCTACCGCGGTCGCTGCCTGTGCCTGTCGGGCGGCTCGGGCCGCATCCGCGAGCGCATTTGCATTCGGCGTTGGTAGTCCGGGTGGGTTGACTTGAGGTTGTTTTCGGTGATCGCTGCTGGAAACCGCTGGAGGATTGTCGTGGCGACTCTGGGTGTAGCTCGCATTAGGCGTGGAGTGCAGCCGATCACGACTATGGGAGAACTGCGCGTGTTGAACCACCACCATGTTCAACATCTCGATGGCATTCCTTGCTTCCACTTCAAGTAGGGTCTTACCATGAATGGGGAGATACTCCAGGTTGCGGGTGGCAGCCAACAAATTATCGACGGGGTTAGAAAAGTGACCCTATGGTGTTTTAAAACTCCGTGGCTTCGACTGAATGGTGCCTGTTGAGTCGGTTGCGGGTTCGGCGACTGCTGGGTCGGCTCGACACGTTGATTAAACCTTCGGGGCAGGTTATGCCCTACCCCAGGAGGGTGCGGGCTGTCGAACAATCTAGTGGGGTTAAGATCGACCAGAATACGACTTTTATGCCTCCTTTTGTGAACCACATTCGAAGCAGCCTGCTGACATTCAAGGAGCCATGCCTCAATATTCAAGCGTTCTGCTTCCTCGTTAATTTGAGCTTGCTGGCTTGCCATCCGGGTGCTTTCAGCTTCAATTTCGTGTTGAATGTTGGCCATCTCTTCCCGTAACTTCGCTATCTCAGCATTGGTATCTTTCTAATTCTTCGTAGTAATGACAATCACCATAAGCATGGACATCGCAACCATCAGATCCTCCATGCCCCGGATTGGCGTCTTGCTCGATCCACTGGCTCCGTTGGTGGCTGTTGATAACCCACAAGTATAGGGGATCTCAACAGTTTTCAAGGGTAGAGTATTCAACGCAAATTTATTGATTCGACTCAAGGGGAAGCCAAAGAATATTCTCAAGTATTAGCAGCTGCGTTGTCAATTCAACCACACCTGAAAGATTTAGTATCTGCAGCAAAGTATCAGTAGCAAGGTAGTATGATAGGACTAGTAGCAACAGTAACCAGTAGCAGCAAAGTAACCAGTAGCAACAGAGTAACAGTAGCAGCAGTGACAGCAGTAGCGGCAAAGTAACGTAGCAAGGACTAGTAGGAAAAACTCGTAGGCATTGGATTGGTGATGGATGATTATGCCGGATGTTATTCATCATGCAACAGTTATAACACGGAGAGATATCTAAGTAGCTCCAGTTCGTCAATGTAATGTAGGCATATATTCCGTATGTAGTCACACGTGCTTTGGGAAAAGAATTTGCATGAGATCTATTGTCCATCCCTCCCATGGCAGCGGGGTCCTAATGGAAACTACGGGATATTGAGGTTCTCCTTTTAACAAAGAACCGGACCAAAGCATTAACACTTGGTGAATACATGAACTCCTCATACTATGGTCATCTCCGGGAGTGGTTCTGACTATTGTCACTCCGGGGTTGCCGGGTCATAACACATAGTAGGTGACTACAACTTGCAAGATAGGATCAAGAACACACATATATTGGCGACAACATAATAGGTTCTGATCTGAAATCATTGCACTCGGGCCCTAGTGACAAGCATTAAGCATGGCAAAGTAGTAGCAACATCAATCTCAGAACATAGTGGATACTAGGGATCAATCCCCGTCAAAACTAACTCGATTACATGATAGATCTCATCCAAGCCATCACCGTCCAGCAAGCCTACAATGAGATTACACACGAACGGTGAAGAGCATCATGGAATTGGTTATGAAGGAAGGTTGGTGATGACGATGGCGACGATCTCCCCTCTCCGTAGCCCATAACGGACTCCAGATCTGTCCTCCAGAGGAAGAACAGGAGGTGGCGGCGCCTCCGTATCATAAAACGCGATGAACTCTTCTCCTTGATTTTTTTCTGGACGAAACAGACTAAATAGAGCTGGATTTGGTGGTGGTGGAGCGTTGTGGGCCCCACAAGCCTGCCAGGCGCGGCCAAGGGGGGGGCGTGCCTGGTGGGCTTGTGGGCTCACAGCTCCACTTCCTCCATTGATTCTTGCGCCGGTATTTTTTATGTATTCCACAAAAATTCTCTGTAAATTTTCAGGTCATTCCGAGAACTTTTATTTCTGCGCAAAAACAACACCATGGCAATTCTGCTAAAAACAGCATTAGTCCGAGTTAGTTCCATTCAAATTAGAGTCCAAAACAAGGGGAAAAGAGTTCGGAAAAGTAGATACGACGGAGACGTATCAACTCCCCCAAGCTTAAAGCCTTGCTTGTCCTCAAGCAATTTAGTTGACAAACTGAAAGAGACAAAAGAAAAACTTTTAAGAACTTTGTTTGATCTTGTTGTTGCAACTATGTCTAACTCATATCCAGAATTTCAGCAAGATCACAAGCTAACCACATAAGAAAATGACATCTAGGTCTCACCGTAAACTCATATCAATGGCGTAATCAACTAGCGAGCAAATAGTAATAAGTCTCAAACGTCAACACTTCAATCAAAACAATCATGAAGGAGTACAAACAGATGGTATCTCACTAGCTCTTTCTGAGACCGCAAAACGTAAATGCAGAGCACCTTCGAAGACCAAGGGCTGACTAAACATTGCAATTCATGGCAAAGAAGATCCAGTCATAGTCATACTCAAGATAGTTAAAAGCAAAGCATAAAAATGATAGAGGTGCTCTCTAATTGGTGCTTTTATAAGAGGAGGATGACTCAACAGGAACATAAATAGATAGGCCCATGGCAGAGGGAAGCATTGATTTGCAGAGGTGCCAGAGCTCAAGCTTTGTAAACATAGATAATAATTTTGGGTGGCATGCTTTCATTGTCAACGCAATGACCAAGAGTTCTCACCATCTTCCCCGCTACACATTTGTTTGCAATTATCTTTCCGATTTGAGCATGGAACTGGGAATTCCAATTACCGGCCCCTTTCTCGTGAATGATAGTGAATAAACACATATCGAGGATAACACGCCTAGCATGGAAGATACCAATAGCCCCCTGTCACCACATGAGCGGTTCGGGCATGCAAAACAGATTATTTCTTGATGGTTTAGAGAGTGGCACATGCAAATTTACTTGGAACGGCAGGTAGATACCGCATATAGGTAGGTATGGTGGACTCATAAGGAACAACTTTGGGTTTATGGTAGTGGATGCACAAGCAGTATTCCCGCTTAGTACAAGTGAAGGCTAGCAAAAGACCGGGAAGCGACCAACTAGAGAGCGACAACAGTCATCAAAATGCATTGAGATTAACCAACGTTTAATGCAAGCATGAGTAGGACATAAATCACCATGAACATGAATATCATAGAGGCTATGTTGATTTTGTTTCAACTACATGCGTTAATATGCGCCAAGTCAAGCCACTTGTATCATTCAAAGGAGGATACCATCCTATCATACTACATCATAGTCATCTCAAAATTCATGTTGGCATCCAAGACAAACCATTATAAGCTCCTAGCTAATTAAGCATGCCATCAGAAACTATGATCTCTAAGTTGTCATTGCAAACATGTTTCTCTCACAACAAAGTTGAATCAGGAGCGATGAGCTAGTCATATTTACCAAAAAAAAATAGATCGAGTTCTTACCAGCTTTTCCAGGCTCAGTCACTCATCATATATCGTCATTATTGACTTTCACTTGCACGACCGAATGATGTGAACAATAATGGGCATGCTCGTGCATTGGACTAAGACAGAATCTGCAAGCAAACACATGGGAGAAGACAAAGTAATATGGCTCTTTAACAGATAAACAAATATGCATGCGAGAGCCACTAAACATTGTAACCATGGTCTGCTACCTTGACCCAAAGAAAAAGAAAACTATTTACACGTAAAAGCTCCCAACAAGCAAAAGAAGAAAAAAAATCTTTTTGGGTTTTTTCAAACTAGACAGACACACAAAAAGAAAACGAGAAAAAGAAAAAGAAATAAACTAGCATGGATGATAAAGTGGCAAAGTGTGAACACCGACTAACAAAGTGAAAGCATAAGCAAGAATATAAAGTCGGTGAGAAACACGTACTTCCCCAAGCTTAGGCTTTTGGCCTAAGTTGGTACACTCCCAAGGAGGGAAATAACCAGCTCCGGGGTACACCGGAGTGGACTGAGGATGCCACTGCTATGTGAGCTCCTCTGGCTCCCACTGATAAACTAGCGTCTGTTACTCGACTGGTGGCTCGGGCACGGGCACCTGTGGTTGGGCTATGCCCCAATATGCGTAGATGTCCGAGGGCATAATAATGTACCTGCCTGCATGAAGGTTGAACAAAGAAGGAGCAGGCAAAGTAATAGTCTCACGAGTACCATGACTAAATACCAGGTTATAAATCATCCTTCTGTTTATATCTCTATCAAGAAAGTCATGGCGAACCATGGTATCATAATCTGGATATCTCTCAGGAAGAAGAATCTCTTCTTCCTCGTCCCGTCTAATAGGTATCTCAAAATGTCTAGCAAGACGAGTAGCATAGATACCTCCATAGACAACGCCTTTAGAATGGTTCGTGTTCAACCGTTGAGCTACTATAGCGCTCAAGCTATAAGTTTTATCATTTTAAAGGGCTTCGCGCAAGACCACAAGATCTTGGTTGCTAAGGGACCCCGCTTTCCCATGGCCAATCAAACATTTTCCCACGAATAATGAGAAGTACCGAAGCACGGGAAAATGTATGCTAGCAGCTCTAGCGCAAGACACTCCTCTCTCCTCTCCTACAGCATTAGTATCGATGAAAGCCTCCAAGCCCCGTGGACGAGGTTCATGAATATCCCCAACGTGAGGTAATTTGCAAACATTGCAAAATCCTGGAGTGACATGCGCTGGGGAATATCATAAAGTTTGAACTCAACCATAGGAGGATTCTTCCTTGGATAGAATTTAAAGCTTTGTACGAAGATATTAGTGAGGAGGAGGTATTGCAGACACTTATCTTCAATGAAGGCGGTAAGGCCTGCGTTCTCCACCAAGTAATAAAAGTCCTCATAAAGTCCGGCGACGCATAAGAACACATCGCTCGGCCACTCACACGCTCGAACTTCTGCAACTCGAGGGACCGAATACTTGGGTTTCTTCTCACTTCCATCATTCTTGGAGTCACGGCTTGAAGAGCCTCTTAAGAACCTTCTCATCTTTCAATTTTCTATCTTTGAAAATTTCGGAAATTTTTAGTGACTCTAAGGAAAATTGAACAAGGCTCAAGTAAACTCGTAGCAACTACTCCAACAAGTGCCTAGAGGCCATATTATGCATCAAAACTACTTGGGACAAGCTAAAATTAGCATGCAAAGCTCAAGAACATGGTCACCAAGGCAGCAAACATACGCGAAGTATAAGGCACTAGAGCAAAAACTAATTGGACCAATGGAGGAGTCACTTACCACGGAGTAATTTCCCCAAAACAGTTCGGTCAATGGTGCTTTGCACAAGGAGATCGAAAATCCGAGCAAGAAGAGCAATAAGACGGGTTTGAGCTACGAAACGGTTTTTTTTGGAGGTAGGAGAACCAGATGGGAGCTAGAATTTGTGGAGGGGGTGCACGTGGGCCCCACAAGCCTGGTAGCCACGGCCAGGGGGGTGCGCGTGCCTCCAGGGCTTGTGGCCCACTAGTGCAGCCCCCTGACTAGCTCTTCGTCTCATTATTTTTTAGAAAATCCAGAAAAAATCATACTTGATTTTCACGACGTTCGGAGAACTTTTATTTTTGGGGTACTTTTCTACGGGACGCTAAAATAGAAAACAGGGAAAACTAAACTAAACATTTCATTTTTCTTCTAAGCAACCGAAGGTGAAAGCTTGGAACAGAGGTTTGTGACTCCTCGATTCATCCATCTCATGGTCATCGAAAGAAATCTGTTAATGAGGTTGATCAAGTCTCCTTGACAAACTTTTTCGAATCGCAAAAGAGAACGAAGAATTTTTGAATAGTCATTAGGTCACCTCAATGGGGATATGTATCTCCCCAACAAGCAAATCATACTTCATCTTAACAGGAGGTATAGGGCATTCAAAGCTCCCAATATGAATTGGTGAAGTTTTTTCGATAGCATTGATGCAATGTACTCGATATTGTTTCTTCGGAAAGTGCACCGTATGCTCATTACCATTTACATGGAAAGTGACATTGCCTTTGTTGCAATCTATAACAGCCCCTGCAGTGTTTAAAAAGGGACTTCCAAGGATGACCACCATGGCATCGTCCTCGGGAATATCCAGGATAACAAAGTCTGTTAAGATAGTGATGTTCGCAACCACAACAGGCACATCCTCACAAATGCCGATAGGGAAAGCAGTTGATTTGTCGGCCATTTGCAGAGAGATTTCAGTGGGTGTCAACTTATCCAGTTCAAGTCTACGATAAAGAGAGAGAGAGGTATGACACTAACACCGGCTCCAAGGTCGCATAAAGCAGTTCTAACGTAGTTGCCTTTAATGGAGCAAGGTATAGTGGGCACTCCGGGATCACCTAGTTTCTTGGGAGTTCCACCCTTGAAGGTGTAATTAACAAGCATGGTGGAAATCTCAACCTCAGGTATCCTCCTCTTATTATTCACAATATCTTTCATGTACTTAGCATACGGTGACATTTTACGCATATCTGTCAAACGCATTTGCAGAAAGTCTAATCATTTCAACAAATCGGTCAAAAATCCTCATCATCCTTTTTCTTAGATGGTTTGGGACGAAAGGGCATGGGTTTCTGAACCCATGGTTCCTTTCTTTACCATGCTTCCTAGCAGTGAAGTTATTCTTATCGTATCTTCTATTCTTAGGTTGTGGGTTATCAAGATCAACAGGTTCAATCTCCACATCCTTATCATTGCTAGGTTGAGCATCTTCATGAACATCACTATTGATATTATCATTAGGCTCATGTTCATCACCAAATTGCGTTTCAGCATCAGAGACAGAGACATCGTTTGGACTTTCAGGTGTAGCAGCAACAGGGTTGCTAGCGTGCAAGTTCCTATCATCTTTATTCTTCTTCCTTGGATGACTAGGTGCTTCAGTGCTAACTCCTTGGGAATCCTGTTCAATTCTCTTAGGATGACCCTCAGGATACAAAGGTTCCTGAGCCATTCTACCGCCTCTAGTGATGACTCTGACAGAATTGTCATTCAAGTCATTGAGCAAGTCATATTGAGCCTTAAGTACTTGTTCTACTTGAGTAGTAACCATAGAGGCATGTTTACTCAAGAGTTTAAGATCATTGACGTTTCTGTCCACACAAGCACTTAAATGACTAAGCATACGAGCATTCCGTTCCAATTGTCTGCTAACATGACCATTGAAACTTTGTTGTTTGGCAACAAAGTTATCAAATTCATCTAGGCATAAGCTAGCAGGTTTATCAAAAGGAATATCACTCTCATCGAATCTACGCACAGAATTTACTTCTACTACCTGTATCAGGTTATCAAGACCATGGATCTCTTTGATAGGTGGTAGATTTTTGACATCTTCAGGTTTAATGCCTTTCTCTTTCATAGATTTCTTAGCTTCTTGCATATCTTCGAGACTGAGGAATAGAATACATCTTTTCTTTGGAGTTGGCTTAGGAGGTGGTTCAGGAATAGTCCAAGCATTCTCATTGCACAAGATGTTATTCAATAGGATCTCAGCTTGTTCTACGGTTCGTTCCCTAAAAACACAGCCAGCACAACTATGTAGGTGGTCTCTAGAAGCACCGGTAAGTCCATTATAAAAGATATCAAGTATTTCATTCTTCTCAAGAGGGTGATCAGGCAAAGCATTCAGCAGCTGGACGAGCCTCCCCCAAGCTTGTGGGAGACTTTCTTCTCCAGCATGAGAAAAGTTGTATATTTCCTGCAAGGCAGCTTGCTTCTTATGGGCAGGGAAATATTTTTAAGAGAAGTAGTAGACCATATCCTGGGGATACGCATACAACCAGGAGCAAGAGAAGTGAACCAAGTCTTAGCATCATCCTTTAGCGAGAAAGGAAACAGCTTGAGGATATAGTAGTGGCGGATCTTTTTCTCACTCGTGAATAGGGTGGCTATATCGTGCAGTTTGCTAAGATGAGCTACAACCGTTTCAGACTCATAACCGTGAAAAGGATCAGATTCGACCAGAGTGATTAACTCAGGGTCAACAAATAATTCATAATCCTAATCGGTCACAAAGATGGGCGAAGTAGGAAACTTCGGGTCGTATTTCATCCTAGCATTTAGAGATTTTTCATTCCACTTGCGTAGTAAGTTCTCAACATCATAGCTATGCTTACAAGCAAGAAAGTCCTCAGCTATCTCTCCCTCCATAACATAACACTCACGCATATCAGGAAATTCATATCCAGGAGAGCTAGTTCTAGCAGGAAAAATAGTAGGTTCTACTTCAATAGTATCAGCAGTTTCAAACGTATCATCACATCTAGCAGCAACTCTAGCAATTTGTGCATCAAGGAATGCACCAAGTGGGAAAGCTGTATCAAGCATAGCATCATCATAAACATCATGGGAAGCAGAAGTAGCATCATGAAGCACATGCGACATATCAAGATTTCTAGCAGGAGGTGGTGTCGCAAACTTACTCATAACTAAAGGTGAATCAAGTGCAGAGCTAGATGGTAGTTCCTTACCTGTCCTCGTAGTTGAGGGCAATACTTTAGTTCTTGGATCTGTCGGATTCCTCATAGTGATCAGGAGACGTAAATCCAAAGTGACTCAGAGAATATAGTTGTACTTCCCCAGCAACGGCGCCAGAAAAAGTTCTTGGTAACCCACAAGTATAGGGGATCGCAACAATTTTCGAGGGTAGAGTATTCAACCCAAATTTATTGATTCGACTCAAGGGGAAGCCAAAGAATATTCTCAAGTATTAGCAGTTGAGTTGTCAATTCAACCACACCTGAACGATTTAGTATCTGCAGCAAAGTATCAGTAGCAAGGTAGTATGATAGCAGCATTAGCAACAGTAACTAGTAGCAGCAAAGTGACAGCACTAGCAGCAAAGTGACAGCAGTAGCAACAGAGTAACTGTAGAAGAAGTGACATCATTAGGGGCAAAGTAGCGTAGCAAGGACCAGTAGGAAAAACTCGTAGGCATTGGATCGGTGATGGATGATTATGCTGGATGTAATTCATCCTGCAACAGTTATAACACGGAGAGACATGTAACTAGCTGCAGTTCGTAAATGTAATGTAGGCATGTATTCCGTATGTAGTCATACGTGCTTAGGGAAAAGAACTTGCATGACATCTATTGTCCATCTCTCCCGTGGCAGCGGGGTCCTAATGGGAACTACCGGATATTAAGGTTCTCCTTTTAATAAAGAACCGGACCAATGCATTAACATTTGGTGAATACATGAACTCCTCATACTATGGTCATCTCCGGGAGTGGTTCCGGCTATTGTCACTCCGGGGTTGCCAGGTCATGACACATAGTAGGTGACTACAACTTGCAAGATAGGATCAAGAACAAACATATATTGGCGACAATATAATAGGTTTAGATCTGAAATCATGGCACTCGGGCCCTAGTGACAAGCATTAAGCATGGCAAAGTAGTAGCAACATTAATCTCAGAACATAGTGGATACTAGGGATCAATCCCCATCAAAAGTAACTCGATTACTTGATAGATCTCATCCAACCCATCACCGTCCAGCAAGCCGACGATGAGATTACTCACGAACGGTGAAGAGCATCATGGAATTGGCGATGAAGGAAGGTTGGTGATGATGATGGCGACGATCTCCCCTCTCCGCAGCCCAGAACAGACTCCAGATCTGCCCTCCAAAGGAAGAACAGGAGGTGTCGGGGCCTCCGTATCATAAAACACGATGAACTCTTCTCCTTGATTTTTTTGTGGACGAACCAGACTGAATAGAGCTGGATTTCGAGGCGGTGGAGCGTTGTGGACCCCACAAGCCTGCCAGGCGCAGCCAGGGGGGGCTCGCTTGGGGGGCTTGTGGGCTCACAGCTCCACTTCCTTCGTTGATTCTTGCTCCGATATTTTTTATGTATACCAAAAAAATTATCCTTCATTTTTCAGGTCATTCCGAGAACTTTTATTTCTGCGCAAAAACAACACCATGGCAATTCTGCTGAAAACAGCGTTAGTCCGGGTTAGTTCCATTCAAATCATGCAAATTAGAGTCCAAAACAAGGGCAAAAGAGTTAGGAAAAGTAGATACGACGGAGACATATCAGCTGCCGCACCAGGTTGGGCCTGAGTCGCCGCTGCACCAGCCATGTAGATGGCGACCTGGCAATGTGGCTCTTGGGGACCCTCTGAAATTACTGGCTCAGGTAAACCCCAAGCCTCCCCTCATAGAGGGGGCAGATCCAATCCTTGTCTCCCATAGAAGACACGTCGTCGGAGTTAACTGACGTGTCTCCTTTAGTGGTCGGCTCATGCGACAGGTGGACCCCCTACATGAACCCAACAAAAGCATGATGTCGTCTGACCTGACGCTTGGCGGGTTGGGTGAACTGAGCCAACTCGACGATTTTGCCGCAAACGTCCGTCTCGGGATGAGGCGCTCCAATCTTGCCGATGAAGCGATGAATCTTAACGAAGGGGACTTGATAACCTTATTCGATTGAACCGGCCTCGGGGCCCCAGCGTGAGTTTTTGGTTTAGCACTTTCTCCAGTGGCTTTTAGTCATGAGGCCAACCGCGTAACTCCCAAACCCTGGAAGGGATCCCTTTGAGAACTCAACTCCATCACGCGCTAGCCCCACGGTGAGCGCCAATTGTCGTGGTTTTGTCACGGCAGATGTCCTCGTGAAAGGACTTAGTGATGGAACCATCACACCTAGGTGGCGACTCAAAGGGGTTGAACGGGAGCGAGAGTCGGGTTTACCCAGGTTCGGCCCCTCCGATGGAGGTAAAAGCCTACGTCCTTCTTTGTGTATATTGATGGTGGAAGCGATTACAAGGGTGCGTATTCTCCTGACCTAGATCTCGATTGATTGTAAATTAAGTCTATCAGCCCTAGAGACTCGCCTTTATATATAGGTCGAGGCCCTAGGTTTACAAGAGTCCGGGTCACATTATGGTTCGTGACCTGGTATGTTTCTAAACCGCCTTGCCCTTCAAGCTAGAAAACTCCTCGCAACTCTTCTCTTGCGTGGGCCATGAGCCGCCATCTTCTTGTCCTCGGCTGTAGCCAGCTTTCGTTGGTAAACGTCGTGTGTCCTCCTCATGGGTCAAGGCCCATCTTTTGGGTGTAACGTTGAGCCGCCATTATCTTGACCCGGCCTCTTGGGGCGGGTCATACGGCGGGTAATATCCCGAACAACAACCTTGGTACCAATGAAGAGATCAACCTCATGGTCAGAAAATTCAACAAGTTCTACAGGAGTAGAGGCAAAGAGTGCTCGGCTCCCCACTAATAAAGAGAAGAGTCACCTAGAAGCCAAAGCTCAAGAGATGAGTCACCTCGCAGAGAGAGAAGGAGTAGAAAAGATCATTATGAACGAAGACACTCCCGGAGAGGAAAGGAATCAGAAAGGAAGGAGAAGTACAGCAAGACCATCTCAAGAAGAAGCCATCAAGCTCACGTTGGTGAATGTGTTTCCAAATCTGTTGGGGATATAACACGCTGTATGACTCGCCCTATTGGGCCGGGTTAGGTCCTTGGCGACTCAACTATTGCGACCAAAGGTGGGCTAATACTCGGAATAGAGAAAACGTTGAATGGTCTCCAAGTGTAGAGCCGGCTAGGCCCAAGAGCCCAGATGGCGATTCAAGGTCCCAGAAGAGGAGGCCTTGCCATGGAGATTCCTTTCTTGGGAGACACGGCGACTTAGAGATCCATCGGGTCATGGCTAGATGATCCGGTTTGGACTCTTGTAAACCTAGGGCCTTGACCTGTATATAAAGGCGAGCCTTTAGGGTTGATAGACTTAAGTTATAATCTATCGAGAGCAAGATCACGTGAGTTCCACACCCTTGTAATCGAGTTCATCATCAATATATAAAAAGCAAGACATAGGCTTTTACCTCCATCGGAGGGGCCGAACCTGGGTAAACCCGAGTTATGCTTCCGCTCAACCCCTTTGAGTCGCCACCAAGGTGCGATGGCTCCATCTCTAAGTCCTTTCACAAGGACATCTACCGTGACAAAACCATGATAGTTGGCGCCCATCATGGAGCCTGCGCACGGTGGAGTTGAGTTCTGAAAGGGAGCCCTTCCAGGCTTTGAAAGCTACGCAGTCGGCCTCATGACTAAGAGTTGTCGTGGGAAGACCTACATCGACAATTCTGGTTGGGGGTTTGACGCGGGTTCAATAGAATCCGGCTACCGGGTCCCCTTCGACAAGGTCCACATCTTCATCGACAATTTAGGGCACCCGTTCCTAAGAAGGACATTTGCACCGACATCGTCGAGCCGACCCGGTTCACCCAACCCGCCACATGCCAGGTCAGGCCGCGCCGTGCTTTTGTTGGCTTTACACAGGGGATTGATCTGCTAGATGAGCCGGTGATTGAGGAAAGCACCCCCGTCAACTCGGACGGTGAGTCATCAACGAGCAATACAGATTCAATTTGTCCCCTCCATGAAGAGGGGCTCGGGGGCTCGCCAAAGGCGGCGGTTTCCGAGGATCTCCATGGACCCCATCGTCAGGTCGCCATCTAAATGGCAGGGGCGGCGGTGGCACAGCCGACCGCGGCAGGCAGCGATGGAGCTAGCGGGTCAGGCAAGACTCCGGCTCAAGCTATGAGGGATCTGATGGTTGAGATTTCTAAACTCACGGCGATCACAGTGACCGCGGAGAATCTAAAAGAGATCAACGCCGAACTTGTAAAGCTGAAAGAGGAGATGACCAAGATCCAGCAAGAAATTGAGGCCGAAGTGACCCGGATGGTGAGTCAGCAAGCCCAGATTGCAGAGGAAGCAGAATGGCTGAAGGTCAACAAATGGTGGCTTCAAAGTCAACTGCACACCTTGGACATGGTTCACCAAAGGAGGCATCGCAATCGTCTGGGAGCAAATCTAAACCCTTCCCGGCTCTTTGACAGCCCGCACACCCCTGAGGGAGAGCATAATCCGCAAGGGCGAGTCATTCAATAGGTTAAGTTACAATCTACAGCCGCCTCAATCGACGTCGGCTCAATCACCACGTTTTCACACACCGCATGGTCACTTTTCTTACCATGTCAAGAACGTACTGGCGGCGACTCGCAACTTGGAGTCTCTCCCATCCATGGGAACTCTATAGCTGAGGTGGAAGCAAGGAATGACATCGAGATGTTGAAGATGGCGGTAGTCCAACAAGCGCAGTACTCTTATAGCCGAGAGCGACTGCACTCTACTCCACATCCAAGTCATACCCGGAGCTGTCATGATGATCCGCGCGTGGTGTCTAGCCGCGAGCAACGTCGATGCCGCATGCCAACCCGCCTGGAGCAATGGAAACCCACACCCAAGACCTGGTGAATGCGGCGCGAGCCGGACGCTTGGCGGAGGCGACCGTTGTGGCGGGTCAAGTTTACCAAGCTTATAAACCACCTTACCCACGCACGGCGAGTTAGGAGATAGGAGCATCGGGATAACCTGCTTGTCACCCGACCTCCACAATGAACACATGCCCAAAGACTTCAGAGGTCCACGCAAGGTCCCCAACTACACGCCGAACCTCGAACCAGGGGCGTGGGTCGAGAGCTACGAACTCGCGATGGACATGCTCGATGTAAGCGATGCAGTATGTGCCAAGTACTTCACAATGATGCTAGAGGGAACGGCGCGCACCTTGTTGAAGAATTTTCCACCCAATTCCATCAATACCTGGACCGAGTTGAAGGAACGCTTTGTCAAAAACTTCGGAGGGACCAGCAAGCGTCCAATGACTATTGTGGATTTGCAACACTACGTCCAACGTGTTGATGAGTCGGCCCATCACTGGACGAGGTGCGTAGCAGAGATAATTCATTTCTCAGATGGTATAACAGCGGCTCAAGTAGTGCTAATCTTAGAGATGAATTGCCACTTCCAGCCTTTGGTGCTAAAGCTTGGGCGACTCAAGAGGAAAGTACAAGACATGGGCTAGTTAATGGAAACCTTAACTACGTATGCCGAGTCAGATGGCACCAAAGATCACGGAGAGGATGACAATAAGGTCAGCGATGCCTGAAAAGTAGAGCCAACCAGGCATTCCCAAGCCCCGGGACGTAACAACAACCATGGAGGTCAAGGGAAGAGAAGGCACCGGGAGGGTGCTATTGACTTTGTCGCTAATACCAATGCAAGGCCAGGGAACCAGCGTCAGAAGAAGAATGGGAATAGAGGTTTCAGCGGAAAAAGACCACAAATCTATGACTAGATGCTAAAGGGGCCCTGCCCGCAACACAGCACAACTGATGGTCTGACCACCCACTCTTGAGAAAATTGTTTTGTGATGCAGGAATTCCACGCTGAAGCACTCAAAAACAAGAAAGGAGGGGGCAGAGGTGGACACCCGGATCAGTTTGGTCCAGGCGGCTCACAAGGCAATCCGTTTGGCGGCTTCCCCAGCTCCGGTACTCAGGGCGGGTTACATGCTAATGCACGGCAATATCCGGTACACGACAACCAGCAATACAATGGCCAGTCAGCCTGGGCATTCGGTTATTTCGGTTTCTTCGGTTCGGGAAATTCGGTTTACGGGTAATTTGGTTAGCTAAAAACAGGAGCCGATATTCCGTGTGCCAGAAAATTAATCGAACCCAAATTACCCACAGTTTTAGTTCGGGTAATTCTGCTAACTAAATAACCGAAATATTCATGACACAGAACACAAATGCTTGCAAATTCAGATAGCACGTACAATGCATATACACAACACCAAGCAGCACCTTTGCAAATTGAATAATGCGTACGCACAGGACAAAGCTCCACGTTTGCAAATTCAGTAGTGCATACAGAGATCAAACAAGTTTTTCAAATCCACATAGTACAACAGTGCATACACGCAAAATACATGGATGCAATCAGTACACTTCAATATCCTTGCCCAGCTATCGGCTCATATCGTCACCTCCGACTCCGGCAACAGGCATCATTGCCAGCAGGCCTCCGGCATCCGGCGTCGTCCTCGGTGGCATCTGGAATTGCGGCCCGCGTGGTCATGTGTCGATAGTGTTGTCTGCTGCCACATCCGGTGTCACAAAGCACGTGCATATGAGAAGATGCAATCATGCAGGTGCTACCGATCGCAGCCGCCGCCGCTTGCTCTAGGGTTAGGGGCAAGAGAATTGGGGAACGGGGCTTGGAGTGCAACTATTTTGTGCAAGGCTACGAGTATTGCATAACTTTTTTGTGTGTCATGTGTGCGATCCGGGCTTGCTTTTTTGTTGGCCCTATTTTATTAGTAAGTATAGCATAGCCATACATTAGAGAGTTCCATAAATATCGGTCAATTTGGTTATTTCGGGTTTTTAGAATGAAAACCGAACCCTAACCCGAAGACCGAACTGAGGGAAACCAAAAACCGCACCCTAACCCGATAATCGAAATAACCGACAATTCGGTTAATACGGTTCGGTTCAGGTTTGGGTAGTTGGTTCGGGTACCCAAACGCCCAGGGTGAATGGCCAGGGCGGTTTCCAATAACAACAAAACCCGGGCGGCTCTCAGCAGTAGAACAACAATGGCGGTTTCCAGAACAACCCAAAACAGCTGAATGATAGGCAGTACCATGTGTTTACCACCAATACCTGCAAGCGGGACAAGAAGGTTAAGTAGAGAGCCATTAACATGGTTGAACCAGCACTTCCCAGGTATCACAATTGGTCTGAACATACTGTCACCTGGAGTAGGGAGGACCTCCCACCCCGGGTTGATAACCCTGGTGTCGGGACCCCGATCCTGAGTCGTAAGAACCTAGCCTGTAACACATCACATCACTTTGCGGCCTCACGCATGGTAAACTCCAAGGCTGCCACCTTACCTTGGCCGGGACCATTTGCGTCTTTTGGCTCACGTATATGAATATGTTGCTAGCGTTCAAACGACAAAGAACCCGGGTCGACATGACTAGTTATAAACCCCAGCGGTACAACGGTACAGGGACAGGCATACATAACCCAGCAAAGCAGGTGTCGGTCATCAGCGTGTGTAGACGAGTCGTAGCAAGCTACAAGGACTCCATTACCCCGCGTGACATTTCCCCGAGGGGACATACACAGCAACAAAGAAGGATACATGCTGGTCAATCAATGTGTTCCGAGCAGTAGCAAAATACCAAGGCTCGATGGAATCACAAAGAGGCATTTCCCTGTAAAGAGTACTACTAAAGGAAAACAACTAGGTGTTGAATCCCACACATATAATGCATTTCAAACATACACACATTATGCACGATATGTGTAGATACAACATGGCATCACAACATAACTCTATGACTCAAGCATTTATTAAAGACTCATAAGAGTCAACATAGTATGATATTACAAGCAGCGGTCTCGTGACCCGGCACTCAAGTCATACAAACAACAAGCGGAAGCAATCATGTTTGGTTACATAAATCTACTAAAAGTGGCTGGAAGAGCCTGAAAAGCTACTATGACCCTACCAAAGGAGCCAGACCTCTGTCTGGGATTCCCAAGCTATTCCGGTCAACATCAAACACATCGCGTAGAACCTTTAATGAGTCTAAGTCTTCTCTGCAAAAACATAAATAAAGCAACCGTGAGTACAAAGGTACTCAGCAAGTCTTACATCAAAACTATCTACATATGCATCATGTTTCAATGAAAGGATTGTGGGGTTTGATTGTAGCAAGCCAGCTTTGACTCTTGGCTAACCTGTACTACGACTACAAGTTCTTTCTTTGAGGTGGGATAGCGCACACGAGTCCACATATTCACCAATTCAATACACCACTATGGATCCACTCTCGACTCCCTACGAGAAGGCCTTCCATAGCACTCACACTTATCTTGCATGTTTTAGAGTGTCCATTCAAATTACCGAACAGATTGAATCACCCTGCAGGGCTATACTTCTTCACACATGCTCTCACCACTTAGCACCATATGCACGTCATGCATCTCGGCAACCTTCAAGTGGAAGAACTGGCGTGGGTGTCGGCCACGACCGTTAACCACACAAGACCCTAGTCCAGGTTTATCGCCTATTTGAGACTGAACCCGCAAGGAAATCCGGCCGAGGTTTCCTCTATGGCCCCAAACGATGCGCGCAGGGTTCCCAAGCCCACCATCCGGGTGCCACTTGGTACATCGTGCCACTGTGTATCTACCGTAGTGAAGCCTACCCCATCGGGAAGAGCTAAACACAGCCGCCAACACTTTTCCTACAAACACCAGAAACTAATTGCAACTCCTGGACAGAGATCTAGGCGATTAATTAGACGAGAGGGTCAATTAAGTATCCCAATGTGTGGTAGTATCTTGTCTTGGATAACACACACAGAACTCAGTTCTTAAGGATGGTCCCAATGAGACAACCCACCATGTACTCCTACATGGCCTCTCATCGCTACCTTTACCAAATCAGATTCACACCTTTACTCTCACACTGGAGGATATGAACACAACAAATCCGATTCATCATCCAGACGGATCAGACCCGACACGACTCTAAGCATAGCAGGCATTGTAAACAATCATGGATGAGTAAGCACAACAAGGCTCAAGCAGTTGCTACTCATGCTAAGTGGTTTCAACTATTTACTGTGACAAAATCAGGTCATGCAAAGGAATGGGTTCAACTACCGATAAAATGTACAGTTGAATCGTGTTTGTCCTAATGTAGTAAAAGAGAGCAGGAGCGAGAGAGTGGGTTTATTTCAATATGCTCAAGGGGGGTTTGCTTGCCTGACACGTCTGAAGATAGCAATGAGTCTTCATCAATGTCAACGATGACATCATTGGAAACATCGTCTACCGGGAGGGAACAAGACCGGCAAACAAGAAAGGAACAACAATCACTTCACGGAAATGCAACACCATGATGCATGCTCATGACATGAAATGAAAGGTGACAGGGCTAATGTGGCTATTATTTCTTAAGTTGAAGTTGGTTTGAATTAGGATCCAAACATCACTTCAAGCCGGGTATCTTTCCAAGTACCCTTATAATTGATTCGACCTGATGCTCATAAAAAATTATCCCAACATGCATGGAGTTAGTATTTTGAGGTACTGATTTGCATTGACCAATGTTTGGTCATAACAATTGATGTGGAATTCAAATAAATATCAAATTCCATCTCCAAACTAATTATGAAATTTATCCTATTCACCATTTTTCCTATTTGGTGATTTTAACTTTCTCAAACATGCATGAAAATGCCATAATCAGATTCCTTGGATTTTTCTGATACTTTTTCATATATAAATTATTTTCATCCGAGTTATATTTTAATTTCTATGATTTTTACAAGTTTTAGCAATTTTCTGGATTTATTTTATAAACAGAAATACTAATATTGCATCAGTACTGACATCAGCAGGTCAACTACGCCTGGGCCAGTTCAAACCTGACCAGTGGGGTCCACTGGTCAGTGACCCAGGTGCTAATCCCGCGCTGACCCGCACTAAGTGGGGTTTGACCCACGCGTGGGGCCCTCTGGCAGCGTCTGTGGGAAGAGTGGTTAGTGGCTAATCACTGGCCACGTCGACCCCCACCGGAGGGTGGTCGCCGGCGACCAAAGCCGCAGCGGAGGGCTCGCCCGAGTTGCACTAAAACGCGCTACAGAGCACAAAATCGAGCGGGGTTTGGTGCTATAGGTTGATGGCGAAGCGCCTGATCGACCAGGGCCATCAGAAGGAGCTAGGGTCGCCGGAGAGAGTGCCGGCGACGAGCGTGCGCGGCGGCCGGAAGTGGAGCTCATCGGGGAGATGCTCTGGAGGGCGATTTCGAGCGGGAGAAAGAGGGGAAAGCATCGGAGGCTCACAGGGGTTCCATTCCTGGCATCGGCGAAGTTGGAGGGGCTCTTTGGCAGCGGATCGACGGCGGCGGATCTCGGTGACCGAAGATGGGGAAGACGGCGGTGGCGACGCTTCAGGAGGTTGCAACTTGATTCCTTCGGTGTGGAGAAGCTACTCGTCGTGGCGGAGAGGATGGACTGCTCGGGGAGGCTTCGCTGCAGCCGGAAATGCGCCGGTGAGCTCAAGCAGAGCTCGGCCATGGCGGGAGGAAGAGGAGAGGGAAGCAGGAGGAGGAAACGGTGCTAGGTGAGGGGGAAAAGATCCAGGGGCTCATCCACATCGTCTGCATACGTGGATAGGGAAGGAGGAGGTGCCTCCAGCGCGAAGCAGGAGGTGGAACCGGCGCACGCGCTGCTGCCACGCAGCTGCTCGGGGAAGACGAAGAGCAGGGGGAGGCCCTGGTGGGTTGGGCCTGCAGGGGCGACAGGTAAGCGTTTCCTTTTTTTTTCTATTCTTTTCTGTTTTGTTATTTCTAACATTTGTTTTATTTGTTTTGGCTCCAACTAGGTCAAAGAAAATAGGTAAACGACTCTGGGGTGTTATTTGGAATATTTCCAACCCCATGTAAAGTTTTCAACATTTTATAAAACTAGGAAGTATTTGAAATCAATTAATTAATTGATTTCAGTGGCTTTTGAATTAAAAATAAAATGCCAAAAGTATTTTGAAAATATATATCACCCCTGATATTTTCTTTCCAACATTTATCAAAAATGATGGTCTTTTATGAAAACCATTTTGGTTCATTGATTTGTCACCACTTTCGAATTGTTTTGCATATAGAGTTGCTAGGGTTTTGTTTTGAATATAGAGTAGCTAGGATTTTTCTCTTGTTGAACCTATTTGGATGTTGTTTGGTGTTAGAGTTTAGTCATCCCCATTTGTAGAACATCCAAATTTCAATTAAATTGATTTGAATGCATTCATGAATGCTTACTGATGCAACTAACTACAATCTATATTCTAGGGCTGTCACAACTCACCCCCACTAAACAAGAATCTCGTCCCGAGATTCAAGCGTAGTCGGGAAGAGGAGGAGGGGCACTAAACTATCACAATCTTCACGATCCATTTGCTCCTCTCGAGGACGTTGATTCATCGAACCTTGTTGATCTTGACATATTTATCCTTGAGGTCTTCATCTAGCTTGACGACAAAAGAACAGGGAGACTACACAAGATTCGATCTCCTCGAAGATCGAGAAACTCAAGATAAACTCATAGAATGAGACGTAGGAACGTCCCTTGAGCTGAGACACAACACTCATGATGGAAACAAGGAAGTGAGGCATAAGACAAAGGTTCAATTGGTAGGCAACAAATCCAGGCTTAAAACAGATGGGGACGAGGTTTCAAAGTAGCGAGGATTAGGTTGCTCTTCATACCAGAACGGGGCACCTTAGGAAGGTGACTCATAGTTATTCCCTTAAGTGGAAAAAAGAATTACTTTTGATCCTAAGATCATTGAAACTCTTCATACCAGAGTAAGGCATTTCACAATTAATTGTTGGAGGAATTTCGAAGAATGGCATACTCAGTTGGAAAGAAACTAGAGTTATAGAACAACTCGGCGAACGGAAGGCACATTCCAAGTATTACCGAGGATATAACCTAGTGTCTGAGCGTGCTCTCAAGAACTTGAGCATTTCCATATTCATCAAGGTTTACCAACATCCGTGCCAAGGATCCTGGTGACACAACATATTGCCATGATGAACAGTGATGGAGGAATGCAGATGCAAAGGAAGACAACACCTCCTCAGATTTCACCTTAGCTGTGCCAAGGGAACGAAATCTGGTTGATCGACCGAGAGACATTTAGTACTCCACTTCTAATGTTCTCCTTGATGTACTAGCACAACCCAATTATAGATCGTTCTTGATATCTAGCGCATCAAGTATAGGTCGTACTTCAGGACTAAAGGGAATCCATGAGGAACAACTTATAAAATAGGTCATACAAAAACCACACGGAAGATGGCTAAGATTGCTGATACAAGATATTATAATATCAAGTCTTCCGGCTAGGTGTGTTAGCCATTACGTCACTTTACCGGGTTACATAGAGACCAATATAATAATTCTTGGGGAAAGTTTCAACCATTATAACTGCGTGAGATTCAGCTCCGTTTGGTGCCACGATGCTTCAGACTCAGCATGTCCAAAAATAAAGTTTGCAACACAAATCGACGAGATAACGCTGCGAGATTCTGAGGAAATGAACTGCGGAAGACAACTCCAAAACATGAGCTGGATCGCAAGACCCACGTGAACACACTGCCCAAGACAATTGTGAACACATGAAAAGTCTTACTACAAAACACTACCAAGTTCTGGATGGGAACCATCATTGCGGATATCGAAGCCATGTGCAAGTCCGTCTGGTACCTTCAGGAATGGCACTTAACTTCTTGTCCTTGAACAAATCAATCAATGGCTTGGTGTGCTAGGAAATACATATGGAGAGAGAGGTTGCAAAGCTATCAAACCATAGCATACTTCGCACGTGCATGACTGATTTGGGATGATTCTGAAGATAACAAAACGACCTTCCCAAATTCCTGGCAGCAACTTGCACCAATGCACATGAATTAGAGGAAGTCACTTCTTACACCTAACATATACTTCATGAATTGACATGAAGACAATGTCTTAAAAGTTTCCAACACTAACTTAATGTCCAACATAGATCATGGAACAAATTAGAATGTTGCCGATGGGCTCAACAAAAATTCATCAAGATACCCATATAAATGGATTCCCATAACTATGTGAGCAAGATAATAGCATTGGTCAGATCAAAGAATATAATGGTGTAAGCTCACAGAAATCCATGAGTAAAACACCGCTATGAAAATCTTTGGTTCTGAGTTTGATTTGACGATAACCCATGCTCAAATCAAAATTGAACAAGATAATATATGCAACAATTGATCACACGAATCAACCGATGAAAATATCATCTTTCTTCAGACTCACACAACAGAAAGATATCCCTTTTAAATGAGCTGAGTTTAGGCGAAGCTTTTATCTTCCATCTCTCCAAGTTGTGGTTTAGCTTAACCAACTAGCTCGGGGTATCCAATAAAGTTTCTTGGAGAAGGGGTTGGTTTATAGAAAAACCAACGTGATCACGAGCTCTATCATAACCGTCAGGAAACAACGTGGTAATACTTCCGAGAAGATATTCGGAAATCACGAACCACCTATATATATTAAGCTCGGGAACAATCTCTCTTTTCAGGGCAAGATGATGTGATCAATAGAGCGAGGGATTGACACAATCCTAACCCATCGATCGAAAAGTGCACCATGAAACATGGACTAGGTAGCAGAGTCAATCTTAGAATGACGATTCAATCACCATCACCATAAGAGTGAAATTATTGTCCATTAGCTACCAAGCAATAACATTGCTAGGAGTATTGATTTCACACATCATGGTTCACTTGTCGATATTCCGGTTACAACCAACACGAAAACCGAGGAATGAACAATGATAGAGAAAAGTATCACTACATCAAGAGCTCATAAGAGATGGTGCAATTCTCATGACATTCGTGACAAAAGAAGATAATACTCCAAGATAGAACAGAACAAAAGCTGGTTTAGCATTTCGATCTGCGGAATACAACTACTTTGACCCAATCCAACAAATGGATAAAGTACTGGAGTTTGCTTCTCCCAGTCATTCGAGAATAGAACAACTTGATAGACTAAAAGAATAATAGGCATCGATGACATGAATGCACAACTACTCTTGACTATCCTATCAATGATGAAGGTTAAAATACAACTAGACAGGGCCAGCTCAAGAGCACATAATTTCTTGAATTACGGATGCATGGATTGGAATGTCGATTTAGTTCAACATAATTCTCCCACATAACCCATGCAAAAGAGCGGAGTAGGCAGAATCACAATATGGAGTAGAGAACTCATCACGAGCACTCTTGTTATGCTCTTTAATTCACGGAGAAATTCTGCCAAAGATGATTCATGGTGTTGGAAGAATGATATACCATGAACCTTGGGAACTACAACAAGGTTACTAATCATTCTAAAGGAACTAGCAACACTATCAACAGAGATGAGTAGAATGATCCTTGGAATCAAAGACCCAGAAATAAAAATACCTAAAAACAAAATAACATCACGAGATGTTTTTTTTTTGAAAATGATGGGCAGAACTATCACACTGGAAGACAAAGCACACGTCTAAACTATTGGGTAGTTATCGGAGTAACATGTTTTCCTAATACCTCAACAAAACATCGAGGTAATAAAGTACCTCAACACAATTATTAGTGTGCTTTGTCCGGCCAAACGACATTAGCTCAGGAGGAGGGAATTTGCAATTGCATCAGACTATTTGGAAACTTTGGAAAACTCGGACAGAATAACAGCTGTACGGGCATGAAATATGAGGCAACCTGCAAGAAAACTAACAACATAACAATTGAATTCTTATGGAGACACTGATCTAGGAAGACAACAACTTCTCTATAAGTCTCCAACATAGTAACTCGTCATCCTAATGAATAGATGAGAAAGCCTAATTCTTAAACCCCGTAGAACAAAGAAGAGGGTGACTCAGAATAAGAATGACACAAGGAAAGGAGTAAAAAGAGCCTTACGTTCTCTTCCACAAACAATTCCCTTATATAACTAAAGAGTTGCTAGACTCAACATCGACCATTTTGGCTTGGTTATCCTACAGGCAGTCAAGCTCTGATACCAAAGCTGTCGGGACCCCGATCCTGAGTCATAAGAACCTAGCCTGTAACACATCACATCACTTTGCGGCCTCATGCACGGTAAACTCCATGGCTGCCACCTTACCTTGGCTGGGACCGTTTGCATATTTTGGCTCACGTATATGAATATGTTGCTAGCGTTCAAACGACAAAGAACCCGGGTCGACATGACTAGTTATAAACCCCAGCGGTACAACCGTACAGGGACAGGCATACATAACCCAGCAAAGCAGGTGTCGGTCATCAGCGTGTGTAGACGAGTCGTAGCAAGCTACAAGGACTCCATTACACCGCGTGACATTTCCCTGAGGGGACAGACACATCAACAAAGAAGGATACATGCCGGTCAATCAATGTGTTCCGAGCAGTAGCAAACTACCAAGGCTCGATGGAATCACAAAGAGGCATTTCCCTGTAAAGAGTACTACTAAAGGCAAACAACTAGGTGTCGAATCCCACACATATAATGCATTTCAAACATACACACATTATGCACGATATGTGTAGATACAACATGGCATCACAACATAACTCTATGACTCAAGCATTTATTAAAGACTCATAAGAGTCAACATAGTATGATATTACAAGCAGGGGTCTCGTGACCCGGCACTCAAGTCATACAAACAACAAGCGGGAGCAATCATGTCTCGTTACATACATCTACTAAAAGTGGCTGGAAGATCCTGAAAAGCTACTACGACCCTACCAAAGGAGCCAGACCTCTGTCTGGGATTCCCAAGCTATTCCGGTCAACATCAAACACATCGCGTAGAACCTTTAATGAGTCTAAGTCTTCTCTGCAAAAACATAAATAAAGCAACCGTGAGTACAAAGGTACTCAGCAAGTCTTACATCAGAACTATCTACATATGCATCATGTTTCAATGAAAGGATTGTGGGGTTTGATTGCAGCAAGCCAGCTTTGACTCTTGGCTAACCTGTACTATGACTACAAGTTCTTTCTTTGAGGTGGGATAGCGCACACGAGTCCACATATTCACCAATTCAATACACCACTATGGATCCACTCTCGACTCCCTACGAGAAGGCCTTCCATAGCACTCACACTTATCTTGCATGTTTTAGAGTATCCATTCAAATTGTCTATGTACCACGTAATGTTTCCAAGTAGTCCATAACCGAGGACGCGGCTATTCGAACAGATTGAATCACCCTGCAGGGGTATACTTCTTCACACATGCTCTCACCACTTAGCACCATATGCACGTCATGCATCTCGGCAACCTTCAAGCGGAAGCACTGGCGTGGGTGTCGGCCACGACCGTTAACAACACAAGACCCTAGTCCAGGTTTATCTCCTATTTGAGACTGAACCCGCAAGGAAGTCCGGCCGAGGTTTCCTCTACGGCCCCAAACGATGCGTGCAGGGTTCCCAAGCCCACCATTCGGGTGCCACTTGGTACACCGTGCCAGTGCGTATCTACCGTAGTGAAGCCTACTCCGTCGGGCAGAGCTAAACTTGGCCGCCAACACTTTTCCTACAAACACCAGAAACTAATTGCATCTCCTGGACAGAGATCTAGGCGATTAATAAGACGAGAGGGTCAATTAAGTATCCCAATGTGTGGTAGTATCTTGTCTTGGATAACACACACAGAACTCAGTTCTCAAGGACGGTCCCAATGAGACAACCCACCATGTACTCCTACATGGCCTCTCATCGCTACCTTTACCAAATCAGATTCACACCTTTACTCTCACACAGTAGGATATGAACACAACCAATCCGATTCATCATCCAGACGGATCAGACCCGACACGACTCTAAGCATAGCAGGCATTGTAAACAATCATGGATGAGTAAGCACAACAAGGCTCAAGCAGTTGCTACTCATGCTAAGTGGTTTCAACTATTTACTGTGACAAAATCAGGTCATGCAAAGTAACGGGTTCAACTACCGGTAACATGTTCAGTTGAATCGTGTTTGTCCTAATGCAGTAAAAGAGAGCAGGATCGAGAGAGTGGGCTTATTTCAATATGCTCAAGGGGGGTTTGCTTGCCTGACACATCTGAAGATAGCAATGATTCTTCATCAATGTCAACGATGACATCGTTGGAAACATCGTCTACCGGGAGGGAACACCACCGGCAAACAAGAAAGGAACAACAATCACTTCACGGAAATGCAACACCATGATGCATGCTCATGACATGAAATGAAAGGTGACAGGGCTAATGTGGCTATTATTTCTTAAGTTGAAGTTGGTTTGAATTAGGATCCAAACATCACTTCAAGCCGGGTATCTTTCCAAGTACCCTTATAATCGATTCGACCTGATGCTCATAACAAATTATTCCAACATGCATGGAGTTAGTATTTTGAGGTACTGATTTGCATTGACCAATGTTTGGTCATAACAATTGAAGTGGAATTCAAATAAATATCAAATTCCATCTCCAAACTAATTATGAAATTTATCCTATTCACCATTTTGCCTATTTGGTGATGTTACCTTTTCAAACATGCATGAAAATAACATAATCAGATTCCTTGGATTTTTCTGATACTTTTTCATATATAAATTATTTTCATCCGAGTTATATTTTAATTTCTATGATTTTTACAAGTTTTAGCAATTTTCTGGATTTATTTTATAAACAGAAATACTAATATTGCATCAGTACTGACGTCAGCAGGTCAGCTACGCCTGGGCCAGGTCAAACCTGATCAGTGGGGTCCAGTGGTGAGTGACCCAGGTGCTAATCCCGCGCTGACCCGCACTAAGTGGGGTTTGACCCACGCGTGGGGCCCTTTGGCAGCGTCTGTGGGAAGAGTGGTTAGTGGCTAATAGCTGGCCACGTCGGCCCCCACCGGAGGGTGGTTGCCGGCGACCAAAGCCGCGGCGGAGGGCTCGCCGGAGTTGCGCTAAAACGGGCTATAGAGCACCAAATCGAGCGGGGTTTGCTGCTATAGGTTGCTGGCGAAGCACCTGATCGACCAGGGCCATCAGAAGGAGCTAGGGTCGCCGGAGAGAGTGCAGGCGATGAGCGTGCGCAGTGGCCGGAAGTGGAGCTCATCGGGGAGATGCTCTGGAGGGCGATTTCGAGCGGGAGAAAGAGGGGAAAGCATCGGAGGCTCACAGGGGTTCCATTCCTGGCATCGGCGAAGTTGGAGGGGCTCTCTGGCAGCGGATCGACGGCGGTGGATCTCGATGACCGGAGATGGGGAAGACGGCGGTGGCGACGCTTCAGGAGGCTGCAACTTGATTCCTTCGGCATGGAGAAGCTACTCGTCGTGGCGGAGAGGATGGACTGCTCGGGAAGGCTTCGCTGCGGCCGGAAATGCGCCGGTGAGCTCAAGCAGAGCTCGACCATGGCGGGAGGAAGAGGTCAGGGAAGCAGGAGGAGGAAACGGTGCTAGGTGAGGGGGAAAAGATCCAGGGGCTCATCCACATCGTCTGCATACGCGGATAGGGACGGAGGAGGTGCCTCCAGCGTGAAGCAGGAGGTGGAGCCGGCGCACGCGCTGCTGCCACGCAGCTGCTCGGGGAAGACGACGAGCAGGGGGAGGCCCTGGTGGGCTGGGCCTGCAGGGGCGACAGGTAAGCGTTTCCTTTATTTTTTCTTCTATTCTTTTCTTTTTTGTTATTTCTAACATTTGTTTTATTTGTTTTGGCTCCAACTAGTTCAAAGAAAATAGGTAAACGACTTTGGGGTGTTATTTGGAATATTTCCAACCCCATGTGAAGTTTTCAACATTTTATAAAACTAGGAAGTATTTGAAATCAATTAATTAACTGATTTCAGTGGCTTTTGAGTTTAAAATAAAATGCCAAAAGTATTTTGAAAATATATATCACCCCTGATATTTTCTTTCCAACATTTATCAAAAATGATGGTCTTTTATGAAAACCATTTTGGTTCATTGATTTGTCACCACTTTTGAATTGTTTTGCATATAGAGTTGCTAGGGTTTTGTTTTGCATATAGAGTAGCTAGGATTTTTCTCTGGTTGAACCTATTTGGATGTTGTTTGGTGTTAGAGTCTAGTCATCCCCGTTTGTAGAACATCCAAATTTCAATTAAATTGATTTGAATGCATTCATGAATGCTTGCTGATGCAACTAACTACAATCTATATTCTAGGGCTGTGACACCTGGTGACTTAGCACTTGTCGTGGCACCAAAGGTTGGGGGCTACACCCTCCCCATAGTCCTTATGGACGGCGGTAGTAGTATCAACATCTTACATTATGATACTTTTCGGAGGATGAATTTCTCCAAGGGCGACTTGATGCCCTCTTCCACGGTCATCCACGGCCTTGTCCCGGGCAAGTTGGCATAACCTGTTGGGTGGATTAAACTCAATGTGGCTTTTGGCACCGAGTCTAATTAGAGGAGCGAGTCTTTGACGTTCGAGGTGGTCAAGATTAAGAGTCCTCATCATGCACTTTTCTAACGGCCGGCTTACGCTCGCTTTATGGATCGCCCGTGTTATCTCTATTTGAAGCTCAAAATGCCAGGCCCGAGGGGAACTATCACAGTTAGCGGGGATCGCGAGATAGCTCAGGAGTGTGAGGAAGGAGATGTTGCTTATGCCGACTCGGCATGTGCTGCTCAGGAATTGAAATTTCATCAGGCAAATGTTGACTCGGCGAACATGTCTCCACTCATGAATCCTACCACTAATTTAGAGCTGCCCCTCAAGTTTAAGCCGGCCGATTACACCCAGCAAGTTGATTTCATACGTGACGACTCTTCCAAGAAGTTCAACATTGGAACCGGCCTGGATCCTAAATAAGAAAGCGCCATCATCGAAGTTCATCTTTGCATGGAAACCTTCTGACATGCCTCGTGTACCGAGGGAATTCACTGAGCACCACCTTAATGTGGATCCCAAGATGAAACCACTTCGTCAATACCTCCGATGTTTCAATGAGGAGAGGCGCAAGGCGATTGGGGAAGAGGTTGCCCGGATCTTGGCCGATGGGTTCATTGTGGAAGTTTTTCATCCTGAGTGGCTGGCCAACCTGGTTTTGGTCCTCAAGAAGAATGGGACTTTCCGCATGTGCATTGACTATACCGATCTTCATAGAGCCTGCCCGAAGGACCCTTTTGCTCTCTCGTGTATCGACCAGATTATTGACTCTACGGCGGGTTGTGAGTGATTGTGATTTCTGGACGCCTATTCAGGATATCACCAGATCAAGATGGCTCGGGAGGATCAAGAAAAGACAGCCTTCATAACTCCTTTTGGTGCTTTCTGCTATGTCTACATGCCGTTTGGACTTAAAAGTGCAGGGGCGACTTACCAGCGTTGCATTCAGAATTGTCTACATAATCAGATCGGGCGCAACGTGCATGCCTATGTTGATGACATAGTGGTGAGATCCCAGAAAAAGGAATCACTTCTAGGTGCTCTCAAGGAGACGTTTGACAATCTGCGCATCTCCCAGATGAAACTTAACCCGAGCAAGTGCGTGTCTGGTGTCCCTGTAGGGAAGTTATTGGATTTCTTGGTGTTAGAGAGAGGCATTGAAGCTAACCCGGACAAAATTAAGGCGCTCACTTCCCTTGGTAAGCCGACCAATATTAATCAGGTCCAGCGTAAGGCGGGTCGTATAGCAGCCTTGAGCCTGTTCGTAAGCCGCCTCGGTGAGAAGGTTATCCCTCTCTACCAGTTTCTCAAGAAGACAGACCATTTTGTGTGGACAAATGCAGCTAACGACGCCTTTGAAGCCCTGAAGAAGCAACTGGCTGAGCCGCTCGTCTTAGCCGCTCCAACAGATAAAGAGCCCATGCTTCTGTACATTGCCGCCAACTCCAAAGCAGTCATTGTGGTGGTGGTCATCGAACGCAAGCAAGAGGGAAAGGCATACCTGGTCTAACGGCAGGTTTACTTTGTAAGTGAGGTCTTGACCCTCTCCGAACAGCGTTACCCTACTGGCACAAGCTGGTTTTTGGGATCTTCATGGCAAGCCGGAAGCTGAAACACTACTTCTAGGAGCACCCAATTACAGTTGTCAGTTCTAATCCTCTTTGTGCTAATAATGCAAAACCGTCAGGCAACTGGGCGAATTACTAAGTGGGTTATCGAGCTTGGTCCGCACAACGTAAAGTATACACCTCGCACAACCATCAAGTCCCAGGCCTTAGTGGATTTCATCAACGACTAGACCGAGTTGCAGATTCCAGAAGACAGGCGTGATAATACATATTGAACTATCCACTTTGACGGGTCAAGATAGTTGGAGGGCTCGGGGGCTGGTGTGGTGCTGACCTCCCCACGAGGAGACAAATTCTGCTATGTTCTGCGGCTCATGTTCCCCTGCACAAAATTTCAATTAAATTGATTTGAATGCATTCATGAATGCTTACTCATGCAACTAACTACAATCTATATTCTAGGGTTGTGACACCTGGTGACTTAGCACTCGTCGTGGCACCAGAGGTTGGGGGGTACACCCTCTCCGTAGTCCTTATGGACGGCGGCAGTAGTATCAAAATCTTATATTATGATACTTTTCGGAGGATGAATTTCTCCGAGGGCGACATGATGCCCTCTTCCACGGTCGTCCACGGCCTTGTCCCGGGCAAGTTGGCATATCCTGTTGGGTGGATTAAACTCAATGTGGCTTTTGGCACCGAGTCTAATTAAGGAGCGAGTCTTTGACGTTCGAGGTGGTCAATATTAAGAGTCCTCATCATGCACTTTTCTAACGGCCGGCTTACGCTCGCTTTATGGATCGCCCGTGTTATCTCTATTTGAAGCTCAAAATGCGAGGCCTGAGGGGAACTATAACAGTTAGCGGGGATCGCGAGATAGCTCAGGAGTGCGAGGAAGGAGATGCTTCTTATGCCGACTCGGCATGTGCTGCTCAGGAACTGAAATTTCATCAGGCAAATGTTGACTCGACGGACATGTCTCCACTCATGAATCCTACCACTGATTTAGAGCCGCCCCTCAAGTTTAAGCCGGCCGATTACACCCAGCAAGTTGATTTCATACCTGGCGACTCTTCCAGGAAGTTCAACATTGGAACCGGCCTGGATCCTAAATAAGAAAGCACGCTCATCGAAGTTCATCTTTGCATGGAAACCTTCTGACATGCCTCGTGTACCGAGGGAATGCACTGAGCACCACCTTAATGTGGATCCCAAGATGAAACCACTTCGTCAATACCTCCGATGTTTCAATGAGGAGAGGCGCAAGGCGATTGGGGAAGAGGTAGCCCGGATCTTGGCCGCTGGGTTCATTGTGGAAGTTTTTCATCCTGAGTGGCTGACCAACCTGGTTTTGATCCTCAAGAAGAATGGGACTTTCCGCATGTGCATTGACTATACCGATCTTCATAGAGCCTCCCCGAAGGACCCTTTTGCTCTCTCGTGTATCGACCAGATTATTGACTCTACGGCGGGTTGTGAGTGATTGTGATTTCTGAACGCCTATTCAGGATATCACCAGATCAAGATGGCTGGGGAGGATCAAGAAAAGACAGCCTTCGTAACTCCTTTTGGTGCTTTCTGCTATGTCTACATGTTGTTTGGACTTAAAAGTGCAACGACGACTTACCAGTGTTGCATTCAGAATTGTCTACATAATCAGATCGGGCGCAACGTGCATGCCTATGTTGATGACATAGTGGTGAGATCCCAGAAAAAGGAATCACTTCTAGGTGCTCTCAAGGAGACGTTTGACAATCTGCGCATCTCCCAACTGAAACTTAACCTGAGCAAGTGCGTGTCTGGTGTCCCTGCAGGGAAGTTATTGGGTTTCTTGGTGTCAGAGAGAGGCATTGAAGCTAACCCGGACAAAATTAAGGCGCTCACTTCCCTTGGTAAGCCGACCAATATTAATCAGGTTCAGCGTAAGGCGGGTCGTATAGCAGCCTTGAGCCTGTTCATAAGCCGCCTCGGTGAGAAGGTTATCCCTCTCTACCAGTTGCTCAAGAAGATATACCATTTTGTGTGGACAGATGCAGCTAACGGCGCCTTTGAAGCCCTGAAGAAGCAACTGGCTGAGCCGCTCGTCTTAGCCGCTCCAACAGATAAAGAGCCCATGCTTCTGTACATTGCCGCCAACTCCAAAGCAGTCAGTGTAGTGGTGGTCATCGAACGCAAGCAAGAGGGAAAGGCATACCTGGTCTAACGGCTGGTTTACTTTGTAAGTGAGGTCTTGACCCTCTTCGAACAGCGTTAGCCCACTGGCACAAGCTGGTTTTTGGGATCTTCATGGCAAGCCGGAAGCTGAAACACTACTTCTAGGAGCACCCAATTACAGTTGTCAGTTCTAAGCCTCTTGGTGATAATAATACAAAACCGTCAGGCAACTGGGGAATTACTAAGTGGGTTATCGAGCTTGGTCCGCACAACGTAAAGTATACATCTCGCACAACCATCAAGTCCCAGGCCTTAGTGGATTTCATCAACGACTAGACCGAGTTGCAGATTCCAGAAGACAGGCGTGATAATGCATATTGAACTATCCACTTTGACGGGTCAAGACAGTTGGAGGGCTCGGGGGCTGGTGTGGTGCTGACCTCCCCACGAGGAGACTAATTATGCTATGTTCTGCGGCTCATGTTCCTCTACACCAGACGTGGGACTCCCAAAATCGATTGATGGCAGCTTACACGCATGCTGTATCAGACGTGGCTGGTCACTTTCATGGTTATCAAGTAGATCACATCAATCGACGGCTCAATGAGGTGGCTGATGCTCTCTCGCCACTCGGCTCTCAGCGCAAGCCAGTTCCTCCCAATGTATTTCTAGATATCTTGCATAACCCGTCGGTGAAGCTACCTTCTGAAGAGGATATAGCAATTCCTGACCCGGAGTCCCAATTGGTGGCGACCCTTCGAGCTACTCTAGACTGGGTAATTCCTTACATGGCTTACTTGGTGCGGGGCGAGTTACCTGCTGATGAATTGCTATCTCGCAAAATTATTCGGCGGTGCAGTCGATGGTCATACATAAGGGCGAGTTACACAACCGAAGCACTTGTGGAATATTCTAGCGATGTGTTTCACCGGAAGAGGGACTTGCAATCCTTAATGAAATACACGCTCGTGATTGTGGGCATCACGTCGGGTCATGATCCTTGGTTTTGAAGTCTTTCAGACATAGATGCACGTGCCGGCTTAGGAGCTGCGGATGATCCCAATTACATGGCCTTTTGCGGTTTGGGGGCTTGACATGGTTGGCCCCTTCAAGATGCCTTCCAAAAAATACTCATCTGTTGGTGGAAGTTGACAAGTTTGCCAAGTGGGTTGAAGCAGAGCCGGTCAGCAATTGTGAGGTAGGGACAGCCGTCAAGTTTCTTAAGAAGTTGACCTTCCGCTTCGGATATCCTCATAGTATCATCACTGATAATGGTACAAACTTATCCAAAGGCACCATGCAGTAGTTTTGTGAAAGGGAGGACATCTGGCTTGATGTTTCTGCGGTTGCACATCCTCAATACAATGGACAGGCTGAGAGGGTGACTCAACAAATTTGGCATGGGATCAAACCTCGCCTCATGGTACCGCTAGATTGCACTCCGGGTTGTTGGGTTGAAGAACTTCCTTCAATATTATGGAGCATAAGGACTACCCCCAATCGGTCCACTGGCTATACACCTTTTTTTCTTGGTCTATGGCGCTGAGGCGGTCATACCAAGCGACATCATGCATGACTCACCACGAGTCGCCGCCTATGTCGAGGAGGATAATGAGTTAGCACAACAAGATTCGCTAGATGCTTTGGAGGAGAAGCGCGACTTGGCCGCAACACGATCAACAATCTACCAGCAAGACCTTCGACGCTATCATAGCCGCAGATTAAAAAGCCGGGTCTTCCAGGAGGGCGACTTAGTGCTTCCAGTAATTCAAGACCATATTGGTATGCACAAGTTATCACCACCATGGGAAGGACCCTTTGTCGTCAGCAAGAGTCTTCATAATGGTTCCGATTACTTGGTGGACCTTCGCCTGAACAGACCAACGACGGAAGAAGAAGTAACTCCGCCGTGGAACATTGCCCACTTGCGACCTTATTATACTTAGAGCCATTGGCTCCTTATCTTGTGTACATAGTTACGTCCCTGTAACCTTATATATATATATATATATATATATATATATATATATATATTTATATTGCAATAAAGCCAGCGCCCATGAACTTTGGGGTCTCTGCCATTTTAGCTTCTTGAACGCATGAGCCTTTATTTGTTCATAAGCCGCCCAATCATGGACGCTACCAGTATCAAAGAGCATAAGTCACCATGTGCGCTTATTTCAAAACTGGGTACTGGTAAGACAAAGAGGACCAAAGTTGCCACGTTGCACGGTTCAAACATAGGCGTAATATGGTTCTGAGAATTAAGTCGGCTTACTTGGGGGCTACTAGCCACCAAGTCGTTTTGCAGTAAGAGCACAAGCTTTTGCAATCGTATGCTCGACTTTTCCTTAATCATAGGTCACTTGGGGTCTTCTACTCACTGAGATTCAACCTAAATACCCTCTTGGCTTGCGAAAAGTTAACACATTACAATGGTTATACTGGACTATGTGTTTGGCGACTCGCTTATGGTCTCATGTACTCTTGGTGAGTCAATCCAGTTTGGACCCTAAACTCGCCTTGGTTAAAACATGAAGGGTGCTTGCGAGAGACGGCATATGGAAAATAGACAAACCATGGGTTCATTGAACCTGCTTCACCGAAGCTTGACTCGCGCCTGATCAGCCGGTCTAAACAACTAAGGTTATTGCAAAAGCCTCATTAGGTAGCACTAGAGCCTTGGAATCTCGTTCTACCTTGTCGTGACTCACTCAGCCTGTAGAAAAATTTATGACTAATGTCTTTGCAGGCAAAGTTAGAAACGTTTAAAGCTCATGATGCTTACCATGACTCAATGAGCCGGTTCAAAATTATTTTCTGACTACATGAAGCATCTTTACTTTAAAGGCATAACAACACGCCTATTTAAGGCGGCTAGTGTTCTCAAAAAGGTAAGACTTCAAAGTCAACAAAGGTATGTTACAATATAGTATTGTTTAAACTTCTAAACCTATTACATGGCTTAGAATGCCACTAAATTCATATGATCCGGAGTCTTGTGTGCCGGATCGACTTCTTGGACAGTCTTCAAAGGATACTTTGTCTAAGATGTCGCTGGGTTATCATGCATCGAGCCTTCACCGTCCTGGATCTGTAAGTCGCCCATACGCTAATTGCAATTGAGAAAAGCATGGAATTCAGCTTCTTTAGTCAAGATGGGCGATGGGTCAACATCGGGAGTGAAGCAATGCTTACGGTGCTGAGGAATCAAGTCCATCACTTGGAAAGAAGGAGCGGGCACGCGTTGATTTTCCAAATCATAAGCCGCCTCGTATTTCTTCAGGTCGATTCCAGCGACAAGTTGACTCGCCGTTGGGGGGACGACGCTGACACAACGGACGTAATCTTCTTGGAAAAATCTGACCGTCGTCGTTGTACCGAGGGAAACCGCCGGCCACCTCTTGTGGCTTAAGTTCTGGATCATATGCTAGAGACTGCCTCAAGCCAGTAATTAGTGCCTTTCGAGCAGCAGATCTCCTCAATTCTTCCACTTGTTAAGGCAGAGTTGAGAGGTATTTTAACATATCTTTGATAAGCCTCACTGGCTCGTTATCAGCAATCACATACTAGATGGCAAGAGAATCTCCAGCATAAAGCTGCTCTGTCAGCGTATATACGACTTTCAACTTCAGTACAAAGTCATCACGAAGATTGGCGGCTAAAGGACCTGCAGGGGGTCATGCAAATGTTCATCAGTCGACAGGAAAGTCCAATGGCAATCAGTTTTAACATCAACTAAATTCTTACCAAATGGCGCAGTGGCAAGTTTTGAAATATGCTGCTTGAGGCCGGCTAGTTCGGCAGTCAAACCCTTCAATTTCTCTTCGATGACTTCCGCACGCTTCAGCAGAGTAGACTTTTCAGCCACGACATTATTCACATATGTCGCATGATCCACTTTGACTTCTTGCAGTTCCGCATGCAAGATCTAGAATTTTTCTTCAGCTTAAGCCCTGGCGTCTTGTTGTTGAGCTAGTCCTTTTCCAAGTCCACCCATTTCCGCATCAGCTTGGTGCATAGATTCCTACAAAAGCACAACAGGAAGATAATGGTTTTATTAGCAAAGCTGCTAGTATGGGTGGTCTACAAATATTAAGAGTTACCATCTATTGACAAGTCTCAAGCTGATTGCAAGCAATAAACTTGACACTTGGGGGCTAATGTTGAAGTTTTCTTCAAAATCTACAGCAAGACCCGACTCATCTTCAAATAGATGAACCGGCCCCTGGGGGCTACAGGTTGAAGTTTTCTTCAAATTTTATAACAAGACCTGCCTTATCTTCAAAAAGATGAGCCGGCCCTTGGGGGTTACAGGTTGATGTTTTATTCAAATTTTATAACAAAACCCGGCTCATCTTCAAAAATATGACCCGGCCCTTGGGGGCTACAGGTTGAAGTTTTCTTCAAATTTTCAAACAAGGCCCGGCTCATCTTCAAAAAGATGACCTGACCCTTGGGGGCTCCAGGTTGAAATTTTCTTGAAATTTTACAACAAGACCCGGCACATGTTCAAAAATATGACCTGGCCCTTGGGGGTTACAGGTTGAAGTTCTCCTCGAAGTTTACACCAAGACCCGGCTCATCTTCAAGAAGATGACCCGGCGCTGGAGGACTACATGTCGTAGTTGCTTACAAAGTTTTTTCACAAGACTTTGACTCATCATGAAAACCAATGATTCACCTCTTGGAGGGCTAATGGGAGTACAAGTAAAGCAAGGGGATGACAGTTATCCTACCTCGTGTTTTTTCTTCATTAGATTTACCAAGGCGGTCTCCATATCACGACTAGCCGTGACACGACTCAGATAGCCACAGTTCAATTCTTTGAAGTCCAACTTCTCAATGTTGGAAAGGTCCATTCGGTTTTTGCCTTTATTCATAAGAACCGGTGTATCCTTGGATGAATGCTTCGTCAACACTAAGGAGACATGATTAGAATAGCTTGTTCGGTAATAATAACCTGGTCTGGGTCAGGTGTAAAGTCTTCAGTCGCCTTGATAGGGCTTGGCGGGTTAAGTTCATCCACAACGTTCTTTTGCGGGCTCGGCGGCTCATCCTGAACATCGGGAATGTCCTCAGGAGCCTCTGTGTGAGTTTCGACCGCCTCGTCATCAGTTTCAGGAATAGAAGCACTTATTTCCTTCTTCCCTGGTGCCTTGGTGTTGGTAGATGACTCATCAGTTTTTCTCTTCTTCGCTTGAGCCCTACTGGGATAATCGTTATGCTAAAAATATAAGAGCATAGCTAAAAGGAACATGAGCACAAAGAGGACTTACCTTGGTAGGCGGATTAAAGGCAACAGAGTCGAGGCAGCGGAGTCGCCATACGAAGGAGCCGAAACGTGTTAAAAAAAGGATTCTCAAAATTAATTAGGCTATAAGAATAAGCCGCATAAGAAAAAGGGATATCTAAGATAAAGGTATACCTCGTTTGGTCGTTTTCGACCTACCATTTTCTCAGTTAAACCTGCCAAGAGATCGCCAGAATGACTTCGAGTGTAACATTTGGGAGTATAACTCGCCTTCTTGAAAAGGAAATTGGGATCTAGAAAAGCATCTGGGTGAGAAATGGGGACTTTCCTACAAACTCGCCTTGCCGGCTTGGGGGAAGAAAAATCTGAGTTTGAAGAAATGGAAATTACCTCGGCGTCTTCATCTGGGCTCTCCAAGTCGTCATCCTACAAATGAAATCAAGACACTTAAGCATGAACTACATTGGAATAGGAAGAAATACAAAGGTGTTACCTCTGAAGGCTGTTCGGCGGCCTGAGACTCGCCCACGGCGGATGAGTCTACTACGGCGGCTTTACCCTTGGCTTTCTTCTTCGTGGGGTCCTTCGCCTTAGTCTTCTTGACGGCTGGTTTTGGCCTTCGTTTCCAGAAAGCCGAGTTTTTATGATTAACATAATTAGAACCCCGGTAAGAACAAGTTCAGAGGTATAAAAGGAAAAGACAAATGAGTTGGTTTATTTTACCTCGGGAGCCGGGTTAGAGAGGCAGAATGGCTTTAAATCAATGTGGGTACAAGCCTCGAATGGATCGCCAGACAGTTTCTTCACAATGTTGTCACTGTCTTCCTTATCATGTGTGAAGTCGCCATTGTAATCACACATTAAGCCGTCTCTAAGGCTCAAGGGCATGATTCGCCAGTCCACCCAGCAGCGGATCAAGTCTACGCCAGTAAGACCATTAGCATTCAAGGCCCTAAGCTTGGCAAAGACAGGGGCCAATGTACCTTCTTCCTCCTCAGACAGCTTCTCACACAACCTGAAGTCCATGGGCAGACGATCTTTCCTATAGCCTGGTAAGGGATTCACGGTGGTTGGAGAAGTATCTCGACAATAAAACCAAGTTTTACCCCAACCTTTGGGGTGATTGGGTAGAGCTATAGCTGGGAACCCGCACTCTCGACGTCTTTGAATAGTGACCCCTGCCAAGTTCTAAGCAGGGACCGTCAGCAAACTCCTTCTGGCGGTTTAAGTAAAAGAACCTCCTGAACATGAGGATGGTAGGTTCCATTTGCAGATAAGCTTCACAAAATACTTGAAACTGACAGAGATTGCTGATGGAGTTTGGGCCTAGGTCTTGAGGGTGGAGGTCAAAAAAGTGTAAGGCGTCCTTGAAGAATTTTGAGTCGGGTGGTGTAAAACCATGCTCAATATGATCAGCAAAAACCACAACTTCCCCACTTGCGGGTTGTGGACTTGGTTCTCCCGAGGGAGGTCGCCAACCGATTACTTCTTGAGGTGCCAGAGTCCCTTCTTCTACAAGTTTCACAAGGGTGGTAGTGGTAACCTTTGATGTCACCCAATCGTTTTTAGAGATGGTGCCCATTGTTGCAAACTTAAAGGAAAGAAGGACATGAAATCTGCATAAGAGTGTTAGGCAGATCGTGAGGCTCTAAAGAACATTAACTCACCAGATCAACGGCTAAAGAGATGTTAAAGCAGGCGATGTGACTAGCTACATATTAAAAGGCGGGTTACGTTTAAAAGATATTCCTTAGAATATATTTTTTGGTATTGAGGACAAACACATTTCCCATATAAAGCCAAGAGTTACGAATCTGTTGGTAGCTCTAAAAAGAAAGATACATTCATGCTAAACAAGGCTGTAGAAGGTGCAAGAGCACTCTGTGATCTGTGGCATGAACTTGTGAAGGAGGGGTGCAACAGGTAACGAATGTTCTACGGATTACCCAACAGCCTATCAAAGCCTACTATTAAAAAACAGGTTCAGGTAAAGTTCATAATGTTAATGGCACTAGGGGCGGATGAACAGAAGAACTCCAGCGCCGCCCTAAGGAGCGAGGGAGGTTTGTAATCCAGATCTACGGAGGAAGTAGATTTACCTGAGAATGCACGGGATTGGCGGAGCCGGTCACCAAGATCCAACTATGGCCGTGCGTGTTCAGTCCATGATGCGGAGAATCCGGAGCAAGAGGCTTGGCGATGGCAGGCGTCTGTGACCTGGGCTCGAGGAATAAGGAGAAGTGGGGCGACGATGTGGATGGAGGTACAACCCCCCTCACGACTATTTAAGGACCGGAGACTCATAACTAAAACGACATGCGCGAGAATCGAGGAGACGCATAAAAAATTGGAAATGATGGCGCCTGGATTTTCGGGATGATAAGATAAGTCAAACAGATCCATTGAAGATAACGTCACCGAGATCCCTAATTGACCCGACGATTTAAGAGGAATGCGAGCCTTGGCAGCTTATTATATTTCAAGAAGAAAGGTCAAAGATTACGTGAGAATCGTCGTGGTTAAGAATTAAGCTTTATTGCCATGAATAAATTCAAGTCAATATGGGGCCTAATGTTGGGTATATAACCCACTATATGACTCGCCCAATTGGGCCGGGTTAGGTCCATGGCAACTCAACTATTGCGACCAAAGATGGGCTAAGTCCCGGAATCGAGAAGACATTGCATGGTCTCCAAGTGAAGAGCCGGCTAGGCCCAAGAGCCAAATGGTGATTCAGTGTCCCAGAAGAGGAGGCCTTGTTGTGGAGATTCCTGACTTGGGAGACACGGCGACATAGAGATACACAGGTGTCGGGACCCCGATCCTAAGCCATAGGAATCCAGTCTGTAACACATTGCATCTCTTTGCGGTCTCACGCACGGTTATCCCCACGGCTGCAGCCTTACCTTAGCCGGGACCATTTGCGCCTTTTGACTCACGTATGCAATTGTGTCGCTAGCAATCCAATGACAAAGAACCCGGATCGACATGTCTATGTCGGGACCCCGATCCTAAGCCATAGGAATCCAGCCTGTAACACATCGCGTCCCTTTGTGGTCTCACGCACGGTTAACTCCACGGCTGCAGCCTTACCTTAGCCGGGACCGTTTGCGTCTTTTGACTCACGTATGCGATAGTGTCGCTAGCATTCCAATGTCAAAGAACCCGGATCCACATGACTAGTCATAAACCAAAGTGGCAGTTCCGCACAAGGACAGGCATACATGACCCAACAAAGCAGGTGTCGGTCATCAACGAACGTAGACGAGTCGTAGCAAGCTACAAGGACTCCATTACGTGCGTGACATTTCCCCAATGGGGACAGACACAGCAGCTAAGAAGGACACATGCCGGTCAACCAATGTGTCCGGAGCAGTAGCAAACTACCAAGGCTCGTTGGATCACAAAGGGGCATTTCCTTGTAAGGAGTGCTACTAAAGTCCACGACTAGGTATTCGAACCCCATACATATCCAGTAAGACACACATACGCATGGCATACCGATATGTATAGATACATCGATGGCATCACAACATAACCATAAACATACAAGCTTTATTTCAGAGGCTCGGAGGAGCCACACACATAATATTACACATTAAGGGTCTCACGACCCATAATAGCAGTCATACAATACAAGCCAGCGGAAGAGTTATAAACTGTCTGGGTACAGACAGTGCAACTAGAAGGCACATGGCCTGACTATACTATAGAGCCGACGTAGGGCCAAATCGTAGCTGGGACACCAGCTACTCGTCGTCGTCGATATCTACGAAGAACCCTCCATTAGGGTCATTAGCAACCTCTGCAACATTTATTAAGCAAACATGAGTACGAAGGTACTCAGCAAGACTTTAGGATGACTAACTACTCATGCAAGGTATCAAGAAGATATCGTGGGGTTTCAAAGGGAAAGCCAGCATTTGACTCGTGGCTACACAACTTGCTTTTGAAATTAGTTTTGACAACTTGATTTCTCGCACACGAGTCCACTAACACCACAACAATACACGATCGTGGAATCATTCCGTCTCCATGCGGAAATGCCGTCCACGACACTCACGCTTATCTTGACAATTTTAGGAGTAGCCATTGAAGTTATCTATGAACAACATATGTCTCCAAGTAGTCCATATCCGCGGACGCGGCTATTCGAATAGATCATAACCCTGCAGGGGTGTACTTCGTCACACACGCTCCCGCCACTTATCGCCATGTGCACGTCATGCACCTCGGCAACCTTCAAGCGGAAGCCCAGCGAGGGAGTCGGCCACGACTGTTAACCACACTAGTACCTAGTCCAGGTTTATCGCCTATCTGAGTGTAACCCGTACGGAAGTCCGGCCGAGGTTTCCGCCACTGCCTCAACCGATGTGCGCAGGGTTCCCAAGCCCACCATCCGGGTGCCACTTGGTACACCGTGCCACTGCCTACCGCATCACGGTCCACCTCTCAGGTCAGCACCATGCACGACCTCCAGCATTACTATAAACACCAGAAACTACTTGCAACTCCTGGACCGAGTACTACACGATTAATAGGCCGAGCGGGGTCATATTTCAGGGCCCAGCATGTGGTAGTATCTAGTCTTGGATTACATACACGGAACTCAGTTCCTAAGGACGGTTCCGATGAAACAACCCGCCATGTACTCCTACATAGCCTTTCACCGGTACCTTTACCAAATCAAGTTCAACACACGACCTTTGCTTACCGAACACATTCCACATTTCTGTTCATCTCCCAGATGACAGACCATACACAACTCTAAGCATAGCATGCATAGCAGGATAAGGCACATCATAGCTCAAGCAACTACCAGGTATGCTAGGTTGCAAGGTTCGGCTATTTACTGTGACAAGGTTAAGTCATGCAAAGGAAGTGGGTCCAACTATCGTGGCAAAAGCAGTTGAAGCATTTGATCCTAATGCATTAAATAGGTGCAGGAGCAAGAACATAGGTGTTATCGGGATGATCAAAAGGGGTGCTTGCCTTGTTACTCAGAGGAGGATCGATATCCGTCGGGCGGATATTCGGTGGAATCCGGGGGTGCGGAGCCTACCGAAATAAACGGCAACATTCAATAACAATCATATGCATTCAAAATGATGCATGAGCATGGCATGAGAATGCAAAGTGATAAGTTATTATAATCAAGATGTTTTAGGTTTAGAGTTGATTTGAATCACATTCGAATAGCAATTCAAACGGGTATTCCCGGATACCGGTTTAATTGATTCGACCTGATGCTCAGATCAACCTAATGTTAACATGCATGAAATTTCATGTTATGGTATTGATTTACATCTAGGACAGTGTGTGATCATTGCATTTATAATGAAATTTGGATATTTTGCAAATTCCATTTATAAAGTGATTAAAAGAATTGAATTAATCCTTATTTCCCAATTTAGGGTTCTGTAACTTTTTCAAACATAGTTGAAAATAGCATAATCAGAATCCTTGAATTTTTCTGATACTTTTTCATATATAAATTATTTTCATTGGAGTTACAGATTAATTTCTATGATTTTTGCAATTATTAGCAATTTCCTGAATTATTTTTATACTGGAAATTCCATTTATTGCATCAGGCTGACGTCAGCAGGTCAGCCGACCTGTGCAGGTCAAACCTGACAGGGGGGCCCCACTCGTCAGCCTCTTTGGGACTAATCCCGCGCTAACCAGCCCCTAATTAGGGTTTGACCAGGCGTGGGGCCCTCTGTCAGCGACTCACAGGAGGGCGATTAGGCCCTAATGGCCGGCCACGTCGACGGCCACCGGAGGGTGGTCGCCGGCGACCAAACCTGCGGCGGAGGGCTCGCCGGAGGCGACCTAGACGGCGCTGCAACGCACGAAAACGCACGCGGTTAGCAGCTAAAGCAAGCTCGCGAAGCGGCCGATCTGGCAGGACCAACTGGGAGGCTAGGGTCGCCGGAAGAGGCGTCGGCGACGAGCCGGAGCGGCGGCCGAAGCTCGGGCGTCGTCGGGGGCTTGAATCAGAGGGATCCACGCTTAGATCTTAGCTGCTACGGCATCTACACGTCGTCCTGGAGCTGCTGGTGCTCTCGGGAGGACGAGCTGGACATCAGAAGGCTACCGGCGACGAGCAGCAGCGGCGGTGCTCGTCGGGCTCCGGTGAAACTAGGGCTAGAGGAGGGGATCGACGGGGAAAGCTTAGGGAAAACCACCGCATGCTCACAGGGAGAGTAGCGCAGGGCTCAGGCGGCTCGGGGGAGGCCTGGGGGCGACGAATCGACGGGAGAGGTCCGGCGGCCGGAGGAGGAAGACGACGGCGTTGCGGGCGTTGCAGGGCTCGAGGGGACTTCGGCTTCTGCAGATACGACCAGGGCGACGAGGCGGAGCTAATGGCGTGCTCGCGGAGGAGATCCTATGGCCAGGGGCACGGCCAGCTCGAGCTCGAGCTCGGCTCTAATAGCGGCAGCAGGGAGAAGGAGAGGATCCGGGCGGAGGAGGAGAACCGAGGCGGGGAATGGATAGGGGAGGCTCTGGGGAGCTTATCCCCGCCGTCGCCAGCGCGAACCGGCGGCCAGGTAGGCACGCAGGTGCGTGGCCGCGCCGGAGGAGGCGGCGGCCACCTCCTTCTGCCTACTGGCGCGGGGAAGGGGACGAGCGGCGAGGTGGGCTGGGCCTGGCGTGGGCGTCAGGTAAGTCTTTTCCTTTTTCTTCTGCTTTTGTTTTTTTTCCTGTTTTGCTATTAATTGCTTTGCTAATTATTTCAGCTCCAAAACAAAAAGTAAAAACTATTTTAAACCTCCTGAAATATTTGTTATAATAACCCCACTCATTTCCAAGACTTTCAACATTTTTGGAAAATTATAGTTTCTGATTTCAAATTTTAAAATTTGAAACCAGTGGCTTTTGCATTTATTTAAAATGCTTAAAGTGTCAAGAAAATAGTTTCTCCAATGCTCAGTTACTTTCATGATTTATCAGAAAGTTTCAACATTTCTTGAGGCCATTTTGGGTTCATTGATTTTGAACTAGTTGAATTTTCCTTTAATTGAAAGGGTGGCTAGGGTTTAGAGTTTTTCCTTTGCCACTTTGTTGTTTTTGTTGAAACTTCTTAGATGCAAATGCAAAGAAGACATGAGCACAATGCTATCTAGCTTAAGGTTTAGGGATGTGACAACTCACCCCCACTCAAAAGAATCTCGTCCCGAGATTTAGAAGTCGTCGGGAATAATGCAGGATATTCGAGTCGGAGACGATCCTCTCTTTCCCAAGTTGCCTCCTTTTCCGAATGATTTGACCATTGAACTTTAAGAAACTTGAGGTTTCGACGTCGAGTGGTACGCTCAGCTTGATCGAGAATACGCATGGGGTATTCTCAGTAAGAAAGGTTATCTTGTAGATCAAGCGTTTCGTGGTCCACTTCACGGATAGGATCCGAAAAGCAACGCCTGAGTTGCGAGACGTGGAAAACATCATGAACTTTGGAAAGATGCGGAGGAAGTTCCAACTAGTAGGCAACTTCTCCTCGTTTGGCAAGAATGCGAAAAGGTCCAATGTAACGAGGAGCCAACTTGCCCTTGATACCGAAACGATGGGTACCCTTCAAAGGTGTAACCCGAAGATAAGCCTTCTCGTCAACTTCAAAGGTCACAGCCTTATGATGACGATCATATTGGCTCTTTTGACGAGACTGGGCTGTTTTCAACTTTTCACGAATAATGCGAACCTGCTCTTCTGCATCCTGGATCATGTCCGGGCCAAAGAGTTGCCTCTCTCCGGTTTCTGACCAATTAAGAGGTTTTCGACATCTTCGTCCATAGAGAACTTCAAAAGGGGCTTTGCCCAAGCTTGATTGATAACTATTGTTATAAGCGAATTCGTCGAATGGAAGGCACTTCTCCCAATTCATACCGAACGAAATAACACAAGCTCGGAGCATATCTTCTAGGATTTGATTCACTCTTTCTACTTGACCACTTGATTGGGGATGGAAAGCAGTGCTAAAAGATAAGTGAGTCCCCATGGCATTCTGAAAACTTTCCCAGAAACGAGAAGTAAAGATACTTCCACGGTCCGAGTTAATTTCCACGGGAACACCATGACGAGACACTATTCGAGAGATATATAACTCTGTTAGCTGGCTAGCTGTTATACTCTCACGAACAGGAAGAAAATGAGCCACTTTGGAAAGACGGTCAATGACCACAAAGATGGCATTATTTCCTTTCTTGGTCTTGGGAAATCCGGTAATGAAATCCATGCTAACTTTATCCCATTTCCATTCAGGAATAGCTAAAGGTTGAAGGGTGCCAGCAGGCCTTTGATGTTCTGCCTTAACATCGACGACAAACATCGCAGTTAGCAACGAACTCAGCAATTTCTCTCTTCATCCTAGTCCACCAGAACCTCTGGCGTAGGTCCTGATACATCTTAGTACTACCGGGATGAATGGTGAGAGGGGAATCATGAGCCTCCTTAAGGATTAACTGCCTTAGATGTGGGTTCTTAGGAACCACTAAACGATTCTGGAAGAATACCACACCTTGATCATTCATGGAAAATTCTGTAGCGTTTCCGCTAAAAATATTCTCCTTGATCCGTGATATACCCTTGTCACGCTTTTGGCCAGCTATAATCTGATCCTTAAGAGTAGGCTTCGCCACGAGGGTAGAAAGGAATCCTTGAGGAACAATATGAAGATTCAACTTCCGAAAGTCCTCATGGAGAAGTGGTTGACCTTGTTGTAGCATCAGATTGTTACAATAAGATTTACGACTTAGTGCATCGGCCATAACATTGGCCTTCCCCGGGGTGTAAGTTATCCCTAAGTCGTAATCCGAGATCAACTCAACCCACCGTCTTTGCCTGAGATTCAAATCCGGCTGGGTGAAGATATATTTCAGACTTTGGTGATCAGTGAATATTTCGCAACGATTACCCAAAAGGTAATGTCGCCAGGTTTTTAGTGCATGGACCACAGCTGCAAGCTCAAGGTCATGTGTGGGATAATTATCCTCATGTGGACGCAACTGTCGAGATGCGTATGCGATCACATGACGATCTTGCATGAGAATGCAACCTAATCCTTGTCGCGAGGCGTCGCAATAGATAACAAAGTCCTTAGAAAAATCTGGTGGTAGCAACACAAGTGCGGAGGTCAGGCGTCTTTTCAGTTCCTGAAAACTATGCTCACACTGTGGTGTCCACTCAAACTTTTTATCCTTCTTGAGGGGTTCAGTCAGAGGCTTTGCAACCTTGGAGAAATTCTCAACGAAGCGGCGACAATAGCTCGCTAGACCAAGAAAGCTCCTAACTTGCTTAACCGATTCAGGTTGAGTCCAATCAAGGACAGCTTGAACTCTCTCGGGATTGACAGCAATACCCTTACCAGAGATTACGTGGCCTAGATAGGTCACTTCTGGTAACCAGAATTCACATTTTGAAAATTTGGCATAAAGGCGATGCTCTCGAAGTTTCATCAATACCAGCCTTAGATTCTCGGCATGCTCTTGCTCATTCTTGGAGTAGATGAGAATATCATCGAGGTATACTACGACGAATTTATCCGAATACTCCATAAAGATTGAATTCATCAGCCGAGAGAAGGTGGCTGGGGCATTGGTTAAACCGAAGGACATAATGGTGTACTCATATTGGCCATAACGAGTAACAAAGGCCGTTTTTGGAATGTCCCCGTTCTTAATCTTGATTTGATGGTATCCCAACCTCAAATCCATTTTGGAGAAGACTGAGGATCCAGCGAGCTGATCGTACAGATCGTTGATCCTGGGGAGCGGATACTTGTTCTTTATGGTGACCAGGTTAACTGGTCGGTAATCTACAACCATCCGATCCGTTCCGTCTTTCTTCTTGACGAAGAGGACGGGACAAGCCCAAGGAGAAGAGCTAGGACGAATGAAACCCTTGTTCAAGGCCTCATCTAATTGCTTTTTAAGTTGGGCTAGCTCCAGGGGTGCCATCTTATAAGGTCTTCTGGCTATTGGGACAGTTCCCGGAACAAGATCTATCACAAACTCTACATCTCTGTCACGTGGAATTCCTGGCAGTTCCTCTGGAAAAACATCCGGGAAGTCACGGACTACCGGAATGTCTTCAAGTTCCGGAGGAGGGTTGGCATTTAGGGAATAGAGCTGGCATTTGGCAACTCGAGTAGAGACATTTACTATCTCACCCGAGGGATGGGTAAGATGGACATTTCTAGAGTGGGTATCAATCTTGGCATAGTGAGCTGACATCCAGTCCATGCCCAAGATGATATTAATATCCGAAGATTTCAATGCTATCAATGAGGCTAGAAAAACTAGCCTGTCTACTAGAATTTCATTGTCATAGGTTATCCTAGAGGTTTGCCATTTGCTACGAGGGGTTTGGACAACCAATGGGATTGGCATATCACAAAATGACATGTTATGCAACTGTGCATAACTTTCTGAAATGAAGGAATGAGAAGACCCAGTGTCAAAGAGAACGGACACTGGGTGATGATTAACAAGAAGCGTACCCAGCATGACGTCGGGATCCTCTGCAGCTTCTTCTGCTGACACATAGTTCACACGGCCACGTGCAGGAGTTGGCTTCACATAAAACGCTTTGCCCGACTTGGCCTGCCCGACGGACTTTCCGGGTTGCTTGGCACCCACATTCTGAGGACACTCACGGGAATAATGCCCTGGTTCTCCACACTTGTAGCATATCACCTGGTTGGCACGTGGTGCAGCATTGCTAGCTGGACCACCATAAGCTTTTGCTGGAGGGTTGGCCTGATTCGTCTGAGGCGCCACGTAGGATGGCCTCGGAGTGTATCTTGGCGGCAGAGAACTGTTTGGAACCCACAGCCTGCGTTTTGGAAACGCGGAACCAGAAGACGAGCCAAAGTCACGGGAGTGCTTCCTTGTGGCTTCGAAGTCAGTATGACCAGTCTCCGCACTGATCGCTTTGTTGACCAGGGCTTGAAAGCTTGCACACTCATGGAGGCGCAGATCTCGACGGAGCTCAGGGCTCAGACCCTTACGGAATCTTGCTTGCTTCTTGGCGTCAGTAGACACCTCCTCTGTTGCATAGCGGGCGAGGTTACCGAACTCGCGGCTATAGGCATCCACAGACAACTTGCCCTGAGTGAAGGCACATAACTCCTCTATCTTTCTGTCCATCAGACCCTCTGGGATGTGGTGCAGACGAAAAGCTGCACTGAAGTTTGCCAATGTGGCCACTGGTTCAGCGGGACGCATAGCTTCAAAATTCTCCCACCACAGATTAGCGGGTCCCTCCAGGAAATACGTAGCAAAGGTCACCTTGTCGGCCTCAAACACATTCGCAGAGCGAATCTTGCGTGAAATGCTGCATAGCCAGTCATCAGTGTCGAGGGGATCGACGGAATGATGAAACTTTGGAGGATTCAGCTTCACAAAGTCATTTAGGGATACTGCAGCATTCCTAGGCTGTCGAGCCGTATTCTGCTCAATACGCTCTAGCAGTCGGTTGGTCTCCCTTTTGTTTCTTTCTGCCTCAAGCATCACTTCTACCAGAGAGGGTGGGTGAGGCAGGTCTTCCTGCGACGCTTGACTACCCTCACCTTGCTCATGAGCTGGGGCACGGTTCAACCTGGTGAACACCATCCTGACAAACAAACTCATAGCTTAGACCAATATCATATCATTACTAGCTATGGATTAAGAATGTACTGAACACACGGAATGCGGAAATGAATATCCGAACAACATGGTAACAAGCAACTGCTATATATACACCATGGTTCATACACACCCTTACATAGTTCAGTACAAACTTACTCGAGGAGCAAACTACTGAAATGGTGGAACTACTCATCAGAGGCTTACAAGCTTCCTATACATTATTTATCAAGGCCTCCGGAATTCGTTTCACATTACTACCATATTCCACAAGTCACACAGGACTGTGAACGTACGGCTACTACCATACTATCCTTCCGCTCACAGCTCAGGCATCCGCATAGAACATCTCATAGAGATTACCTCCATGACCTGGAAGCTCAACCTGCGGATCAGGAAACACTCTAGCCTAAGATCCCTGGGATCCATAAGGACACGGATGTGGCCTTGGTCCCCTGACTGGTGGTAAGAGGGGTCCCCGAAGAGGTGTGACTCCTCCTATAGCTGGCCAGTCAACGTGGGGCGGAAGATGGGTCCTAACAGGGTTCAGCATCTCCATCTCTCCATACCCTGTCTGGACTACCGGTGCCAGCTGCGTCAAAGCTGTCCACAGGCGGGCACGGGTAGCGTAAAGCTCCATGCGGAGAGCACGAGCATCCTTGTCTCTGTTCTCTAGCATCTCAACAGTGGTCTACAGAAGTGGGTCCTCCACAGAAGAATCAAAATAGACTCCACTTAGGTATCCCTCTTCACCAGACTGAGAGGCCGGAACATAGCAGAACTCTGAATTCTGCAACAGTGCATGTCTCGCTCTCATGATAGTCAGCAGTGAATAGGCAGCATCTTGTACTGCCATGTCAACAGTGACTCCCAACCCATAGGACCAATGGATTGGCTTCTCCGCTCCAGGGTAATCTGGAAATACCCTAACGGTGCAGATGTACTGGCTCTTGTTGAAGTCTCGGTACTGTTCCTCCACTGTGTACTCGGGGTACCAGCGGTAACCGCACACCGACATCATCCTGACCAGCATGGCCGTATGACCTGGTACATCAATGCACCTCGTCAGACGTACCACCTGACGAGAAGGACGACCAGGCATCTGTAAATAGAGAGTAATGTAAAAAGCATTAGAGCTCTGAATGCAAAATTGGGCAGCATAACGGCTGTAAATGCTCAAAAACAAATTTTGAGACAACCCAAAATTGAAATAGCGTCACCACTCAACTATCAAGTTCAACTCTCTGATCATCAAACTTACTTCCTGCTTCCTAGGAATAAAAGAAACCCAATATCTCTCGACCCGCAGTCCTATAATCTACCGATCAAAAATCCGAGCCTAGGAGACGATGAGTAACCTAGTCCTTAATTCCCGCAGAAAAGACGAGGATGACCAGAATAGAATACCTTGAGAAGAGAACAAGAGTGTTACGTTCCCTTCCACAAACAATTCCCTTATATATAACTAAAGCAATTCTAGACTCAACTTCGACCAGTTTGGCTTAGTAATCCTACAGTCAGTCAGGCTCTGATACCAACGCTGTCGGGACCCCGATCCTAAGCCATAGGAATCCAGCCTGTAACACATCGCGTCCCTTTGTGGTCTCACGCACGGTTAACTCCACGGCTGCAGCCTTACCTTAGCTGGGACCGTTTGCGTCTTTTGACTCACGTATGCGATAGTGTCGCTAGCATTCCAATGTCAAAGAACCCGGATCGACATGACTAGTCATAAACCAAAGTGGCAGTTCCGCACAAGGACAGGCATACATGACCCAACAAAGCAGGTGTCGGTCATCAACGAATGTAGACGAGTCGTAGCAAGCTACAAGGACTCCATTACGTCGCGTGACATTTCCCCAATGGGGCAGACACAACAGCTAAGAAGGACACATGCCGGTCAACCAATGTGTCCGGAGCAGTAGCGAACTACCAAGGCTCGTTGGATCACAAAGGGGCACTCCCTTGTAAGGAGTGCTACTAAAGTCCACGACTAGGTATTCGAACCCCATACATATCCAGTAAGAAACACATACGCATGGCATACCGATATGTATAGATACATCGATGGCATCACAACATAACCATAAACATACAAGCTTTATTTCAGAGGCTCGGAGGAGCCACACACATAATATTACACATTAAGGGTCTCACGACCCATAATAGCAGTCATACAATACAAGCCAGCGGAAGAGTTATAAACTGTCTGGGTACAGACAGTGCAACTAGAAGGCACATGGCCTGGCTATACTACAGAGCCGACGTAGGGCCAAATCGTAGCTGGGACACCAGCTACTCGTCGTCGTCGATGTCTACGAAGAACCCTCCATTAGGGTCATTAGCAACGTCTGCAACATTTATTAAGCAAACATGAGTACGAAGGTACTCAGCAAGACTTTAGGATGACTAACTACTCATGCAAGGTATCAAGAAGGTATCGTGGGGTTTCAAGCGGAAAGCCAGCATTTGACTCGTGGCTAGACAACTTGCTTTTGAAATTAGTTTTGACAACTTGATTTCTCGCACACGAGTCCACTAACACCACAACAATACACCATCGTGGAATCATTCCGTCTCCATGCGGAAATGCCGTCCATGACACTCACGCTTATCTTGACAATTTTAGGAGTAGCCATTGAAGTTATCTATGAACAACATATGTCTCCAAGTAGTCCATATCCGCGGACGCGGCTATTCGAATAGATCATAACCCTGCAGGGGTGTACTTCGTCACACACGCTCCCGCCACTTATCGCCATGTGCACGTCATGCACCTCGGCAACCTTCAAGCGGAATCCCAGTGAGGGAGTCGGCCACGACCGTTAACCACACTAGTACCTAGTCCAGGTTTATCGCCTATCTGAGAGTAACCCGTACGGAAGTACGGCCGAGGTTTCCGCCACGGCCTCAAACGATGTGCGCAGAGTTCCCAAGCCCACCATCCGGGTGCCACTTGGTACACCGTGCCACTGCCTACCGCATCACGGTCCACCTTTCAGGTCAGCACCATGCACGGCCTCCAGCATTACTATAAACACCAGAAACTACTTGCAACTCCTGGACCGAGTACTATGCGATTAATAGGCCGAGCGGGGTCATATTTCAGGGCCCAGGATGTGGTAGTATCTAGTCTTGGATTACATACATGGAACTCAGTTCCTAAGGACGGTTTCGATGAAACAACCCGCCATGTACTCCTACACAGCCTTTCACCGGTACCTTTACCAAATCAAGTTCAACACACGACCTTTGCTTACCGAACACATTCCACATTTCTGTTCATCTCCCAGATGACAGACCATACACAACTCTAAGCATAGCATGCATAGCAGGATAAGGCACATCATAGCTCAAGCAACTACCAGGTATGCTAGGTTGCAAGGTTCGGCTATTTACTGTGACAAGGTTAAGTCATGCAAAGGAAGTGGGTCCAACTATCGTGGCAAAAGCAGTTGAAGCATTTGATCCTAATGCATTAAATAGGTGCAGGAGCAAGAACATAGGTGTTATCGGGATGATCAAAAGGGGTGCTTGCCTTGTTGCTCAGAGGAGGATCGATATCCGTCGGGCGGATATTCGGTGGAATCCGGGGGTGCGGAGCCTACCGAAATAAACGGCAACATTCAATAACAATCATATGCAATCAAAATGAGGCATGAGCATGGCATGAGAATGCAAAGTGATAAGTTATTATAATCAAGATGTTTTAGGTTTAGAGTTGATTTGAATCACATTCGAATAGCAATTCAAATGGGTATTCCCGGATACCGGTTTAATTGATTCGACCTGATGCTCAGATCAACCTAATGTTAACATGCATGAAATGTCATGTTATGGTATTGATTTACATCTAGGACAGTGTGTGATCATTGCATTTATAATGAAATTTGGATATTTTTGAAATTCCATTTATAAAGTGATTAAAAGAATTGAATTAATCCTTATTTCACAATTTAGGGTTCTGTAACTTTTTCAAACATAGTTGAAAATAGCATAATCAGAATCATTGAATTTTTCTGATACTTTTTCATATATAAATTATTTTCATTGGAGTTACAGATTAATTTCTATGATTTTTGCAATTTTTAGCAATTTCCTGAATTATTTTTATACTGGAAATTCCATTTATTGCATCAGGCTGACGTCAGCAGGTCAGCCGACCTGTGCAGGTCAAACCTGACAGGGGGGCCCCACTGGTCAGCCTCTCTGGGACTAATCCCGCGCTGACCAGCCCCTAATTGGGGTTTGACCAGGCGTGGGGCCCTCTGTCAGCGACTCAGAGGAGGGCAATTAGGCCCTAATGGTCGGCCACATCGACGGCCACCGGAGGGTGGTCGCCGGCGACCAAACCTGCGGCGAAGGGCTCGCCGGAGGCGACCTAGACGGCGCTGCACCGCACGAAAACGCACGCGGTTAGCAGCTAAAGCAAGCTCGCGAAGCGGCCGATCTGGCAGGACCAACTGGGGAGGCTAGGGTTGCCGGAAGAGGCGTCGGCGACGAGCCGGAGCGGCGGCCAAAACTCGGGCGTCGTCGGGGGCTTGAATCAGAGGGATACACGCTTAGATCTTAGCTGCTACGGCATCTACACGTCGTCCTGGAGCTGCTGGTGCTCTCGGGAGGACGAGCTGGACATCGGAAGGCTACCGGCGACGAGCGGCAGCGGCTGTGCTCGTCGGGCTCCGGTGAAACTAGGGCTAGAGGAGGGGATCGACGGGGAAAGCTTAGGGAAAACCACCGCATGCTCACAAGGAGAGTAGCGCAGGGCTCAGGCGGCTCGGGGGAGGCCTGGGGGCGACGAATCGACGGGAGAGGTCCGGCGGCCGGAGGAGGAAGACGACGGCGTTGCGGGCGTTGCAGGGCTCGAGGGGACTTCGGCTTCTGCAGAGACGACCAGGGCGACGAGGCGGAGCTAATGGCGTGCTCGCGGAGGAGATCCTATGGCCAGGGGCATGGCCAGCTCGAGCTCGAGCTCGGCTCTAATGGCGGCAGCAGGGAGAAGGAGAGGATCCGGGCGGAGGAGGAGAACCGAGGCGGGGAATGGATTGGGGAGGCTCTGGGGAGCTTATCCCCGCTGTCGCCAGCGCGAACCGGCGGCCAGGCAGGCACGCAGGTGCGTGGCCGCGCCGGAGGAGGCGGCGGCCACCTCCTGCTGCCTACTGGCGCGGGGAAGGGGACGAGCGGCGAGGTGGGCTGGGCCTGGCGTGGGCGTGAGGTAAGTCTTTTCCTTTTTCTTCTGCTTTTGTTTTTTTTCCTGTTTTGCTATTAATTGCTTTGCTAATTATTTAAGCTCCAAAACAAAAAGTAAAAACTATTTTAAACCTCCTGAAATATTTGTTATAATAACCCCACTCATTTCCAAGACTTTCAACATTTTTGGAAAATTATAGTTTCTGATTTCAAATTCTAAAATTTGAAACCAGTGGCTTTTGCATTTATTTAAAATGCTTAAAGTGTCAAGAAAATAGTTTTCTCCAATGCTCAGTTACTTTCATGATTTATCAGAAAGTTTCAACATTTCTTGAGGCCATTTTGGGTTCATTGATTTTGAACTAGTTGAATTTTCCTTTAATTGAAAGGGTGGCTAGGGTTTAGAGTTTTTCCTTTGCCACTTTGTTGTTTTTGTTGAAACTTCTTAGATGCAAATGCAAAGAAGACATGAGCACAATGCTATCTAGCTTAAGGTTTAGGGATGTGACAGTCTAATCATAAACCAAAGTGGCAGTTCCGCACAGGGACAGGCATACATGACCCTGCAAAGAAGGTGTCGCTCACCAGCGAATGTAGACGAGTCGTAGCAAGCTACAGGGACTCCATTACATCGCGTGACATTTCCCCAAAGAGGACAGACACAACAGCTAAGAAGGACACATGCCGGTCAACCAATGTGTCCAGAGCACTAGCGAACTACCATGGCTCATTGGATCACAAAGGGGCTTTTACCTATAAGGAATGCTGCTAAAGCCTACGACTACGTAATCGAACCCCATACATATCAAGTACAACACACGTACACATGGCATACCGATATGGATAGATACATCGATGGCCTCACAACATAACCATAATCATACAAACTTTATTTAGAAGGCTCAGAAGAGCCTCACACATAATATTACACAGTAGGGGTCTCACGACCCATCATAACAGTCATTCAAGTTACAAGCCAGCGGAAGTAATTAAACTGTCTGAGTACACACAGATGAAACTAGAAGGCACATGGTCTGAATATACTACAGACCCACCCTAGGGCCAGATCGTAGCTGGGATACCAGCTACTCGTCGTCGTTGATGTCTAGGTAGAACCCTCCATTAGGGTCATTAACAACCTCTGCAACAAATTATTAAGCAAAAGTGAGTATAGAGGTACTCAGCATGACTTTAGGATAACTATATACTCATGCAATGTATCAATAAGGAGTTGTGGGGTTTCACGCGGAAATCGAGCATTTGACTCGTGGCTAGACAACTTGCATTTTTAAATAATTTTGACAACTTGATTTCTCGCACACGAGTCCACTAACACCACAACAATACTCCATCGTGGAATCATTCTGTCTCCATACAGAAATGCCGTCCACGACACTCACGCTTATCTTGACAATTTTATAATTAGCCATTAAAGTTATCTATGAACAACATATGTCTCCAAGTAGTCCATATCCGCGGACGCGGCTATTCGAATAGATCATAACCCTGCAGGGGTGTACTTCTTCACACACGCTCTCGCCACTTATCGCCGTGTGCACGTCATGCACCTCGGCAACCTTCAAGCAGAAGCCCAGTGAGGGAGTCGGCCACGATCGTTAACCACGCTAATACTTAGTCCAGGTCTATCGCCTATCTGAGGGTAACCCGCACGGAAGTCTGGCCGAGGTTTCCGCCACGGCCCCAAACGATGTGCGCAGGGTTCCCAAGCCCACCATCTGGGTGCCACTTGGTACACCGTACCACTACCTACCGCATCACAGCCCACCTCTCAGGTTAGCGCTATGCACGGCCTCCAGCATGACTATAAACACCAGAAACTACTTGCAGCTCCTGGACCGAGTACTAAGCGATTAATAAGTCGAGAGGGTCAATTAAGTATCCCAACATGTGGTAGTATCTAGTCTTGGATTACATACACGGAACTCAGTTCCTAAGAATGGTTCCAATGAAACAACCAGCCATGTACTCCTACATAGCCATTCACTGGTACCTTTACTAAATCAGGTTCAACACACAACCTTTACTTACTGAACACATTCTCACAATTCTGTTCATCACCCAGATGACAGGCCATACACAACTCTAAGCGTAGCATGCATAGCAGGATAAGGCACATCATGGCTCAAGCATCTACCAGGTATGCTAGGTTGGAAGGTTCAGCTATATACTGTGACAAGGACATGTCATGCAAAGGAAGTGGGTTCAACTAACGTGGCAAAAGCATTTGAAGCATTTGATCCTAATGCAATAAGTAAGTGCACGAGCGAGAACATGGGATTTATCGGGATGATCAAAATGGTTGCTTGCCTTGTTGCTCAGCAGAGGGACAATATGCGTCAGTCGGATATTTGTTGGAATCCGGAGGAGCGGGGCCTGTCGGTAAGGACAATATCAATCAATAACAATCATATGCAACAAGATGATGCATGAGCATGGCATGAAGATGCAAGGTGGTATGCTAATGTAGCTACCATTATTAGGTTGAAGTGGATTTGAATCAAATTCAAATATCACTTCAAACGAGGTATTCTCGAATACCATTTTAATTGATTCGACCTGATGCTCAAATCATCTTGTTTTAGCATGCATGGAAATGGTATGATGGGTTGCTGGTTGTTGTTGAACATTGTTTGATCATAGCATTTGAAGTGGAATTCAAATGATTTTCAAATTCTAACTCCAAAGCATTTATTAAATTTAACCTATTCATCATTTTACATGTTTGGTCAAGTTAACATTTTCAAACATGTTTGAAAATATCAAAATCAGATTCCTTGGATTTTTCTGATACTTTTTCATATATAAATTATTTCCATTGGACTTACATATTATTTTCTATGATTTTTAGAAGTTTTGGGAATTTTCTGGAATTCTTTTAAATCAGAAAAACTATTTATTACGTCAGGCCCACATCAACATGGCGTCAGCCGTCGGCCGACCTGGTCAGGTTAAACCCGACAGGGGCGGCCCACTTGTGAGCTTCACAGGGTTAATCCCACGCTGACCAGCCCCTGATTGCATTTGACTTGCGTCTGGGGCCCATTGTCAGCGACTGCTTAATGTTAAAATCGTGGATTAGCGAGGCCAGGTCAGATCCCGCCGGAAACTCATCGGCGGAGACCAGATCCGCGGTGGATCTTTGCCGGAGAGTCGCCGGAGAGGGTTGTGGTGCTCGGGAATGAGGGTCAAGAGCACTGGGAGGATCCCCAGGCTCGGCCTCATCCAGAACGGGCCGCGGGGAGGACTGGGGAGGACCGGAGGTCACCGGCGACGAGCTGAGGCGACGGCCGGAGCTCGGGCTTTTCGGTGTAGTGGCTAGGGTGCACGAAACTGAGGGGAAGAAGACGGAAAACGAGCGCAAGCTCACGGTGAAGGCAGTGGAAAGCTCGAATGGCTCGGGGAGGCGCTGTGGGCGACGAATCCAATGAAGCTTGCCGGCGGCCGGAGGTTGAAGACGACGGCAATATGGCGCAGCAGGGCTCGGGGAGGTTGAAAGCTTCGGCGTACACGGCTAGCTCGACAAGGCGGAGAGGAAGGAGCACTTGGAGGGACTATCCTGAGGCGAGAGGCTCGGGCAGCTCGAGCTCGAGCTTCTGTCAATGGCGGCAGGAGGAGAGGAGGGGAGGAATGGATAGCGTGGATGGATAGGGACATGCTCGGGGAGGTTATCCCCGTTGTCGCGCTGTCCTGGGGGGCACCGGAGCGCGTCACGGCGAAGCAGGAGGAGGAGGAGCCTCCGTGGGCGTTCACTCCTCTGCCAGAAGGCAGGACGAAGAAGACGCCCCTGCCCCTGGTGGGCTCGGCCTCCTCACGGCGACAGGTAGTCTTTTCTTTTTTTTTCTATTTTAATTTCTGTTTTGAAACTGAATTGATTTGCCTTTTGTTTTGGCTCCAAAATTAGTTCAAAAAACTATTTTGAAAACACTAAAATATTAGTTGGAATATTTCCAACCACTCCTGAGGTTTGCAACACTTTTGAAACTTGAAAATATTTGAATTCAAATTTAAACTTGAATTCAGTAGCTTTTTTGAATATAAGTAAAATGCCAAATGTGTTTTAAAATAGTTTTCTTCCCTAATTATTTGTTTTCATGAATTATCAGAAAAGTTGAACTTTTCTTGAGGCCATTTTGGGTTCATTAATTTTGACAAGTTTTTGAATTTCCTTTAAATTGAGAAGTGGCTAGGGTTTTTGTGTTTTGCTTCAGCACTTGCTTTGATCTTGTTGCAATTTTCTTGCATGCAATGCAAAGAAGATATGAGCACAATGCTAAACTTTGGATAGGGTTCCAGGGATGTGACAACAGGGCCACGACTGGATGTTTCGGTTTGGACTCTTCCAAACCTAGGGCCTTGACCTGTATATAAAGGCAAGCCTTTAGGGTTGATAGATTTAAGTTACAATCCATTGAGAGCGAGATCATGCGAGTTCCATACCCTTGTAATCGAGTTCCTCATCAATATATACAAACCAGGACGTAGGCTTTTACCTCATCGGAGGGGCCGAACCTAGGTAAACCCGAGTGACGCTTCCGCTCAACCCCTTTGAGTCGCCACCAAGGTGCGATGGCTCCATCTCTATGTCCTTTCACGAGGAAATCTTCCGCGACAAAAACATGACAAGATCCGAGTCTGACAACCAATCTAAGAGAAGCTACCATTCCAACTCCGACTACAGTCAAGATGAAGGTGTTGCCGGTCTTGCACTCATTTCCTCCAACTGCTATGACTTATTTGATCCACCAAATGAAGGGATTGGAAACTACTTCATGGAAAAAGGCCCCAAGGTATCACACCCCGAGTACTTTGACTTTCATAGTGATGAGGATAACTTGTTAGGAGAAGATGACTTTCTCTTTGATAAGACTAGTGATAACATTTAAAATGAACTTGAAAATAATCATCCTAGTCAAAAGAAATCAAATGATGATGATAATAAAGAGAATGAACAACTAAGTAAAGAATTAACCACTCTTAAGTTAGCTCATGAAACTACTCTAGAAGATCATAGAGAGCTTGCAAGAACTCATGAGAAGCTACGCTTAGAGAAGCGAAATTTAGAGCAAGAGCATGAGTTTCTAAAAGCAATCAATAATTATCTTTTAAATAAGAGTTCCACTTATCTAGACAAATCATTACTCTTGTCTACTTTTGTTCCACAATTTAAACCTAAGAACACTAGTAACAAAGGCAAGAAAGTTTCTTCATCTATAAACAATAACGCTAAAGCTTGATCAAATGATGTTGTTGCTAGTAGCTCTCTTGATTCCACTAATGATTCTCTTATCCAAGTTACTCTTGAGCAAGAAAACGATTTATTGAAAGGAATTATAGATCGAGGTGTCTTCAAGAATCTTGCCGGAAGTAAGCAACTCGACGAAATTGTGCGCAAGCAAGGAGCACATCGAAAGAAGCAAGGTGTTGGCTACTTCAATGTCAATAGAGATGTTTGGGAAGAAGGTCCATATCCCATTCCCAAATTCGTTCCTCAAGAGGAGAAGTACAATCCTACTCCTCCCAAGGGAACAAGCTTTCAAGATGACCTTCCACCACAAGACCACAAGGGCAAGGGAAAGCTTCAATAGGAGATTGATTTATTTGAGAAAGAACCCCAAGCCAAGGTCGAGTGGTGTCCCAAGTACATTTCTAGCACTACGACATCTAGTGCTACCACAACTCCAAGGATCCCCACCAAGTTGATGTGGGTCCCCAAGAGGAAGATCTAGAAAGTTGTTGAGGGGTGACTCCGCCAATCAAATTCACTCTTATTCATTTTGGCAAGAACTATATGCAATCAACTCCAACCATATGCATTAGTACAAGGAGTCACACATTCCCTCAAAGGTAAGCAAGGGACAAGGTAATTAATGCATCTTTGAACATCATCTCTCATGTATTTTACTCTATGCCCATAGATATTCTTGCATACATTCCTTTTGCTTTGGGACTAGCCCATGTAGGTGAGAAGAGTAAGAAACAACAAGGATTGCCCCAAACTCAAGATGATCTTCATCTACAATGAGCATTGATATGCCCCCAACGTATCCACTTTTCCAAACTCTTTTTCCCTTGTTTTGGACTCTAATTCGCATGATTTCAATGGAACTAACCCGGACTGACGCTGTTTTCAGCAGAATTGCCTTGGTGTTATTTTTGTGCAGAAATAAAAGTTCTCGGATTGACCTGAAAATTTACAGATATTATTTTTGGAGTTAATAAATAACAATGGCGAAAGAATCTACCAGAGAGGGGCCACCCCCTGGCCACAAGCGTGCAGGGTGCGGCCCTCGAGGCCGCACCCTCTGGCTTGTGGGGCCCCTGAGGCTCAACAGACCTCGTTTCCACTCCTATATATTCCTATTTGTCTCAGAAAAAATCAGGGAGAAGAGTTCATAGCGTTTTACAATACGGAGCCGCCGCCACCTCCTGTTCTTCCTTGAGAGGGCAGATCTGGAGTCTGATTTGGGCTCTGGAGAGGGGAAATCAACGCCATCGTCATCACCAACCATCCTTCATCACCAATTTCACGATTCTCTTCGTCGTTCGTGAGTAATTACATCGTAGGCTTGCTGGACGCTGATGGGTTGGATGATATCTATCTTGTAATCGAGTTAGTTTGGTTAGGGTTTGATCCCTAGTATCCATTATGTCCTGAGGTTGATGTTATTATGACTTTGCTATGCTTAATGCTTGTCACTAGGGCTCGAGTGCCATGATTTCAAATCTGAACCTATTATGTTTTCATGAATATATATGTGTTCTTGATCCTATCTTGCAAGTTGTAGACACCTATTACGAGTTATGATCCGCATCACCCAGGGTGACAATAAATGGGATTCTTTCCGGTGATGACTGTAGTTTGAGGAGTTCATATATTCACTAAGTGCTAATGCTTTGGTCCGGTTCTCTATTAAAAGGAGGCCTAAATATACCTTAGTTTCCATTAGGATCCCGCTACCATGGGATGGTAGGACAAAATATTTGGTGCAAGTTCTTTTCCATAAGCATGTATGACTATATATGGAATACATGCCTATGTTACATGGATGAATCGGAGCTAGTTCTGTATCACCCTATGATATAACTGTTGCATGATGGATGCCATCTGACATAATTATCCATCACTGATCCATTGCCTACAAGATTTCCGCATATTGATCTTTCCTAAGTTACTTTTCCGTTGCTACTGTTACAATCACTAAAAAACTACTATTGTTACTTTTGCCACTGTCACCGTCACTTCCATACTAGTTTGCTACTAATTACTTTGCTGCACATATTAAGTTTCCTGGTGTGGTTGAATTGACAACTCAGCTGCTAATACTAAAGAATATTCTTTGCCTCCCCTTGTGTCGAATCAATAAATTCGGGTTGAATACTATACCCTCGAAAACTATTGTGATCCCCTATACTTGTGGGTTATCAAGACCTTTTTCTGGCGCCGTTGTCGGGGAGCATATCTCTATTCTCTAAGACACTTGGAATTTATATCTGTTCATCACTATGAAGAATCTGAAAGACACTAAAACCAAGATCTACTCCTCAACTATGAGGAGAGGTAAGGAACTGCCATCTACCTCTGCACTTGATTAACCTTCGGTTATGAATAAATTTGCGGCTCAACCACCTTCTACTAAATCTAATATGTCGCAAGTAATTGATGATGCTACTTCTTCTATGCATGATGCTTATAATGATACATTGCGTGATACTATTATGCCACTTGGTGAATTTCTTGATGAACAAATTGCTAGGGTGAATGCTGAAACTGATAATATAGGTGAATCTGATAAAATTATTGAAACTAAACACTATGGTACACCTGTTAGACCTAGATCTCGTAGATATAAATTGCATGATATACCTGAGGGTTATGTTATGGAAGGAGAAGTAGCTAGGGACTTTCTTGCTTGTAACGATAGAGATGATCTTAAGAAATTGCTATGCAAGTGGAAGGAAATATCTTTGAATGCTAGAAAGCAATATGATCCCAAGTTTTCTACTTCACCTATTTGTGTTACTGATAAGGATTATGAATTCTCTATCGATCCTGAGTTGATTACCTTGGTAGAATCTGATCCTTTTCATGGTTATGAATCCGAAACTGTTGTGGCACATCTTACTAATTTGAATGATATAGCCACCCTATTCACTAATGAGGAAAATATTTGTTGTTATTATTATATTCTTAAGTTGTTTCCATTATCATTAAAGGGTGATGCTAAGATATGGTTTAATTCTCTTTCTCCTAGTTATGTGCATAGTCCCCAAGATATGGTTTATTGTTTCTCTAAAAAATATTTTCTTCCCCATAAGAAACAAGTTGCCTTGCAGGAAATATTTAACTTTGTGCAAATTGAAAAAGAGAGTCTCCGAGAAGCTTGGTGGAGGCTTCTCTAGTTACTTAATGCTTTCCCTGATCACCATCTCAAGAAAAATGAAATACTTGATATCTTTTATAATGGACTAACCGATGTTTCTAGGGACAACCTAGCTAGTTGTGCCGGTTGTGTTTTCAGGGAACAAAATATCAAACAGGCTGAACTACTATTGCACAATATATCGAGTAATGATAATGATTGGACAATCCCTGAACCACCTCCAAAACCAACTCCGAAGAAAAGAGGTATTCTATTCCTCAGTCTTGAAGATATGCAAGAGGCAAAGAAATCTATGAAATAAAAAGGTATTGAAGCTGAAGATGTTAAGAATCTACCACCAATTGAAGAAATACATGGTCTTGATAACCCTACATAGGTAGTAGAGGTAAACTCTCTTTGGAGATTCGATGAAGGTGGTATTCCTTATAACAAGTATGCTAGTCAATGCTTGGATGTATTTGAGAATTTATTATTAAACAAGAAAATTTCAATGCTTATGTTAGTAGACAATTAAACCACAATGCTTACACACTTGATCGATTGGGTGAAAATATGAGTAGAACTGTCAATGATCTTAGGCTTATAAGTAAACATGCTTCCAAGGTAACTACGCAAGTAGAACAAGTACTTAAAGCACATAATGATTTTCTCAATGAGATGCTTAGTAAGAACAATGATCATTCCGTTAGAGTTGTGACCAGAGGTGGTAGAATGACTCAGGAACCTCTGTATCCCAAAGGCCATCCTAAGAGAATTGAGCAAGATTCTCAAAGAGGTAATATGGATGCACCTAGTCCTTCTAATAAGAAGAGAAGGAATGATGATAGGACTTTGCTTGCTGCTAGTGAACCTATTGAAGACTAAATGAAAACCAAAATGATATTTCTATTTCTGATGCTGACACACAATCAGGTAATGAACATGAACCTAGTGATAATATTAATGATGATGTTCATGATGATGCCTGATACGTCTCAAACGTATCTATAATTTTTGATGGTTTCACGTTGTTATCTTGTCAACTTTGGATGTTTTGTTTACCTTTTGTATCTTTTTTGGGACTAACTTATTAACTCAGTGCCAAGTGCCAGTTCTTGTTTTTCTGTGTTTTTGAATCTTTTCAGATCTGATTTTGGAACGGAGTCCAAACGGTATAAAATCCCCAAAATGATTTTTTCTAGAACGGAAGAAGATCAAGAGGCTTCAGGGGCAAGAAAGTGGGCCCACAGGGAGCCCACAAGCCCTGTTGTCGCGACTATGGGGGAGGCCGCGACAACCAAGCTTGTGGCCCCCCTGGAGCTCCCCTTCCCTAGGTCTTTGGCCTATAAATTCCCTAAAAATCCAGAAAATATCAGGGCGTCCATGAAAACACTTTTCCGCCGTCGCAAGCTTCCGTTTCCCTGAGATCTCATCTGGAGACCCTTGTCGGTGCCCAGCCGGAGGGGACTTTGGAGATGGAGGGCTTCTTTCATCAACATCATCGCCCCTCCAATGACTCGTGAGTAGTTCACTTCAGACCTACGGGTCCGTAGTTAGTAGCTAGATGGCTTCTTCTCTCTCTTGGATCTTCAATACGAAGTTCTCCATGATCTTCATGGAGATCTATCCGATATAATCCTCTTTGGCAGTGTATTTGTCGAGATCCGATGAATTGTGGATTTGTGATCAGATTATCTATGATATATATTTGAGTCTTTGTTGATTTCTTCTATGCATGATTTGATATCCTTGTAAGTCTCTCCGAGTGTTGGGTTTTGTTTGGCCAACTAGATCTATGATTCTTGCACTGGGAGAAGTGCTTGGTTTTGGGTTTCTTACCGTGTGTTGACCTATCCCAGTGACAGTAGGGGCAGCAAGGCACACATCGTGTAGTTGCCATCAAGGGTAACAAGATGGGATTTGTCATAGATATGAGATTGTCCATCTACATCATGTCATCTTGCTTAACGCGTTACTCTGTTCTCATGAACTTAATACACTAGATGCATGCTGGATAGCGGTCGACGTGTGGAGTAATAGTAGGAGATGCATAAAGTATCGGTCTACTTGTCTTGGACGTGATGCCTATAGATATAATCATTGCCATACATGACGTCACGACTTTGCGCGGTTCTATCAATTGCTCGACAGTCATTTGTTCACCCACCGTCTACTTGCTTTCATGAGATAAGCCACTAGTGAACACTACGGCCCCCGGGTCTATTCACACCTATCGTTTCCACTTTCGCTTTTACTTTGCTTGTTTACTTTGTTGCTTTCAGTTCTCACTTGGCAAACAATCTATAAGGGATTGACAACCCCTTCATAGCGTTGGGTGCAAGCTCTTTGTGTTTGTGCAGGTACTTGTGATATTCCTTCACTGGATCGATACCTTGGTTCTCAAAACTGAGGGAAATACTTACCACCGCTGTGCTACGTCAGCCTTTCCGCTTCGAGGGAACACCAACGCAAGGCTCCAAGGACACGAGGGAATCCTTTGAATATTTGCCTAGGAAGTCCCTAAAGGCGTAGCCTTAGCAGAAGGATTCCTGGTGCCGTTGTTGAGGAGTATCAAGACAAGAATAGTCTCCCGTCAGCATCCTTGTTTCTGGCGTTGTTGGAAGGTCTTTTGTTGCATCAGCAGAAGTATTTCTGGCGTCATTGCCGATAAAGAGAGATCAAGATCTATCCAAGTAGGTCTCACAAACTCATCTCCTGCATTTACTTTTCTGCCAGTTGCCTCTCGTTTTCCTCTCCCCTACTTCACATTTGCCTTTCTCCTTTGCCGTTTTCTTTTGCCTTTTGCTTTTTTTCCCCGTTCTCCTTTTCCCGTTTACTTCCTACTTGTTTGTGTGTGGGATAGTCCATCAATGGCTAGACCCACTAGTCCTAACGATACCCCTGAGAACGAAGTTCCCAATTTCAGGCAGAATGAGGAAGAAAATTTAAAGGACGCTTGGTATAGGATTTGCAATGCCCAAAGTAGATCTACTCGTAAGCAATCCACTACCGTCCTTCTTCGCAGTTTTTATGTTGTAAGCTCTCCTTGGAATAGGTATATTCTTGATACCATCGTAGGCGGGAATTTTTTGGGGAGCCATACTGTTGACTCCTATGGAGCTATCATGAATTTGGTAGGCTCACCCCCGCTCATGGTTAATGGAACTATCTTAACCTTGGAACACGTGATGCAAAGGCTTGACGCTATTGAAAACAAAATTGCCACAGTTGAACTTATTGAGGGTTTGGATAGAAAGATCCACAATCAAATTACTCAGTACGGATCCAAAGTAGGAAATTTTTTGAAAAATTTAAGGGGGAAGGAACTTATAGTTAATGATTCTTCTAGAATTGGCAAACTAGAAGATGTCATAACCAACTTGGGTTCCGCTTTTGCCGCTGTGCAAAATACTCCAAATCTCTCTCTCAAAAAGACCGGCAAGTCTATTTTTTTCCTAAAGCTAGTGGTGAGTCATCCAATAAAGATGAAGATCTTAAGATGATAAATGATCACTCTACTTATGGTTTGAACACCAAAGATGACTATACGTGATTCCATCACCTTATGCCTAGCTAAGGGCGTTAAACAATAGCGCTTGTTGGGAGGCAACCCAACGAATCTATCCTTTTTCTTTCTGTTTTGTGTTTTCCACACTTTCATAATTCTGTTATGATTGTGTTTTTTTTGTTTTTTTTCGGTTTGTGCCAAGCAAAACTGTTATGATTAGTCTTGGGGATGATCGTTTGGTCATGCTGTTAAAGACAGAAACTTTCTGCTCACGAAAAGAATTTTCATTTTTTGTCTGTAAGAGATTTTGAGTTGATTCGTTTTGCTGATTATTTCTACGCAAATTCCTCAGACCGTCGTAATTTTTCAGAATTTTTGAAGTACCATAAGTATACAAAGTATACAGATTGCTACAGACTGGTCTGCTGTTAACAGATTTTGTTTCTGTTGTGTTGGTTGCTTATTTTGATGAAACTATGGATAGTATTGGGGGATATTAGCCATGGAAGATTGAAAATACAGTAACCCAACATCAGAATAAGTAGAATTCAAGTTGCTACAGTACTTAAGGAAGTGGTGGTTTGCTTCCTTATACTAATGTTATCACCAGTTTCTGTTTATGTTTCGTGTTGTAAAGTTTTCAAGTTTTGGGTGAAGTTCTTATGAACAAAAAGATAAAGAGTGGCAAGAGATCAATATTGGGGATGCCCAAGGCACCCCAAGAGATTCAAGGATGCCGTAAAAGCCTAAGATTGGGGATGCCCCAGGAAGGCATCCCCTCTTTCGTCCTCAATCCATCGGTAACGTTACCTGGGGATGTATTTTTATTCACCACATGTTATATGTTTTGCTTGGAGCGTCTTGTATCATAGGAGTCTTTTATTTTTTTTGTGTCGCAATCATACTTACTGCACATCTAGAGAGATAGAGACATGCACTCACCGTGATTTTGTCGAGCTTCACTTATATCCTTTGGTAGACAATTCAACTCACATATGCTTCACTTATATCTTTTGAGGTAGTTGATTTTGCTCTATGTGCTTCACTTATATATTTTAGAGCATGGCGGTGCATGGCTTGGTAGTTGATCTATGCTATGAAAGTAGTCTCAAAAGGGGTAGTTATCCAAAGGGATACGAAAACTTCCATCTTCATGTGCATTGAATAGTTAGAGAAGTTTGATTCATCTCAACTAGTTTTGAGTTGTGGTTATGGTAATATTGAAGTTATATTATTAAGGTGTTGTGGATCTAGAAATACTTGTGTTGAAGTTAGTGATTCCCATAGCATGCACGTATGGTGAACCACTATGTAATGAAGTCTGAGCATGATTAGTATATTGATTATCATCCTTTGTGTGGCGGTCGGGATCGCGCGATGGTTTATACCTACCAACCCTTCCCCTAGGAGTATGCGTTAAATGCTTTGCTTCGATTACTAATAAAACTTTTGCAACAAGTATATGAGTTCTTCATGACTAATGTTGAGTCCATGGTTTAGATGCACTTTCACCTTCCACCATCACTATCTTCTTTAGTGTCGTGCAACTTTCGCCGGTGCACAAAATCCACCGTTAGCCTCCCTCAGAACAGCCACCATACCTACCAACTATGGATTTTTCAAAGTCATTCCGAGATATATTGCCATGCAACTACCACCATGACATGTGCCATCACGTCCACATTGCCATTGCATGATCGTAAGATAGCTAGCATGATGTTTCCATTAATGTCTATGCCATGCTAGATCATTGTCATGGTACACTACCGAAGCCATTCCAGATAGAGTCATCGTTGCTCTAAGTTTTGATTTGTAAGTGTGATGATCATCATTGATGGAGCATTGTCCCATGTGAGGAAATAAAAGAGGCCAAAGATGCCCACCAAAATAAAAAATAATAAAAAAGGCCAAAGAGCCCATCCAAAAAAATGAGAGAAAAAGATAGAAGGGACAATGCTACCACCTTTCCACACTTGTGCATATTAAGCACCATGATCTTCATGATTGAGAGTCTCTCGTTTTGTCACCACCATATAGCTAGTGGGAAATTTTCATTATATAACTTGGCTTGTATATTCCAATGATAGGCTTCCTCAAAATTGCCTTAGGTCTTCGTGAGCAAGCAAGTTGGATGCACACCCACTAGTTTTCTTTAAGAGCTTTCACATACTCTTTGCTCTAGTGCATCATTTGTATGGCAATCCCTACTCATTCACATTGATATCTATTGATGAGCATCTCCACAGCTCATTGATATGCCTAGTTAATGTGACCATCTTCTCCTTGTTTGTCTTGCAACCTCCACCACAGTCCACACCACTTATAGTGCTAAAACCATGGCTCACGCTCATGTATTGCATGAGAGTTGAAAAAGTTTGAGAAAGTAAAGGTGTGAAAACAATTACTTGGACAATACTGGGGTTGTGCAAGATTTAAATTCATTGTGCAATGGTGATAGAGCATAGCCAGACTATATGATTTTGTAGGGATAACTTTATTTTGGCCTTGTTATTTTGAAAGTTCATGATTACCTTGCTAGTTTGCTTGAATTATTATAGTTTCCACGTCAATAACAAACTTTTGTTTTGAATCTAATGGATCTGAACATTCACGTCACATAAGAGGAGTTACAAAGGACATCTATGCTAGGTAGCATGAAAGCATCAAAAATTCATTCTTTATCACTTCCCTACTTGAGGACGAGCAGGAGTTAAGATTGGGGATGCTTGATACGTCTCAAACGTATCTATAATTTTTGATGGTTTCACGCTATTATCTTGTCAACTTTGGATGTTTTGTTTACCTTTCATATCTTTTTTGGGACTAACTTATTAACTCACTGCCAAGTGCCAGTTCCTGTTTTTCTGTGTTTTTGACTCTTTTCAGATCTGATTTTGGAACGGATTCCAAATGGAATAAAATCCCCAAAATGATTTTTTCCAGAATGGAAGAAGATCAGGAGGCTTGATGGCCAAGCAAGTGGGCCCACAGGGAGCCCACAAGCCCTGTTGCCGCAGCCAGGGGGAGGCCGCGACAACCAAGCTTGTGGCACCCATGGTGCTCCTCTGCCCTAGGGCTTTGGCCTATAAATTCCCTAAAAATCTAGAAAAAATCAGGGCGTCCACGAAAACACTTTTCCGCTGCCGCAAGCTTCCGTTTTCGCGAGATCTCATCTAGAGACCCTTCCCGGTGCCCTACCGGAGGGGACTTTGTAGTTGGAGGGTTTCTTAATCAACATCATCGCCCCTCCAATTACTCGTGAGTAGTTCACTTCATACCTACGGGTCCGTAGTTAGTAGCTAGATGGCTTCTTCTCTCTCTTAGATCTTCAATACAAAGTTCTCCATGATCTTCATGGAGATCTATCTGATGTAATCCTCTTTGGCGGTGTGTTTGTCGAGATCCGATGAATTGTGGATTTGTGATCAGATTATCTATGATATATATTTGAGTCTTTGTTGATTTCTTATATGCATGATTTGATATCCTTGTAAGTCTCTCCGAGTCTTGGGTTTTGTTTGGCCAACTAGATCTATGATTCTTGCAATGGGAGAAGTGCTTGGTTTTGGGTTCTTACCGTGTGGTGACCTTTCCTAGTGACTGTAGGGGCAGCAAGGCACACATCATGTAGTTGCCATCAAGGGTAACAAGATGGGCTTTGTTGTAGATATGAGATTGTCCGTCTACATCATGTCATCTTGCTTAAGGCGTTACTCTGTTCTCATGAACTTAATACACTAGATGCATGCTGGATAGCGGTCGACGTGTGGAGTAATAGTAGTATATGTAGAAAGTATCGGTCTACTTATTTTGGACGTGATGCCTATAGATATAATCATTGCCATAGATGACGTCACGACTTTGCGCGGTTCTATCAATTGCTCGACAGTAATTCGTTCACCCACCGTCTACTTGCTTTCATGAGAGAAGCCAGTAGTGAACACTACGGCCCCCGGGTCTATTCACACCTATCGTTTCCACTTTCGCTTTACTTTGCTTGTTTACTTTGATGCTTTCAGTTCTCACTTGGCAAACAATCTATAAGGGATTGGCAACCCCTTCATAGCGTTGGGTGCAAGATCTTTGTGTTTGTGCAGGTACTTGTGATATTCCTTCACTGGATCGATACCTTGGTTCTCAAAACTGAGGGAAATACTTACCACCGCTGTGCTACATCACCCTTTCCGCTTCGAGGGAACACCAACGCAAGGCTCCAAATCCACTTGGGAATCCTTTGCATATTTGCCTAGGAAGTCCGTAAAGGCGTAGCCGTAGTAGAAGGATTCCTGGTGCTGTTGCTGAGGAGTATCAAGACAAGAATAGTCTCCCGTCAGCACGCTTGTTTCTGGCGCCGTTGGAAGGTCTTTTGTTGCATCAGCAATGCCCAACCTAGTGATGATAATGATTGGAGGTTGAACCTGCTATTGATCTTGATAACCCCCAATCTAAGAGCAAAAGATATGATAAAAGAGTCTATGCTGCTAGGAAGCATGGTAGAGAAAGAGAACCGTGGGTTCAGAAATCCATACCCTTTCCTCCTAAATCATCCAAGAAGAAGGATGATGAGGATTTTTAGTGCTTAGCTGAAATAATGAGACCCGTCTTTTTACGCTTGCGCTTAACTGATATTTTAAAAATGTCTCCTTATCCTAAGTATATGAAAAATATTGTTACAAATAAAAGAAAGATACCAGACGCTGAGATTTCCACCATGCTTGCTAATTATACTTTTAATGGTGGAATACCAAAGAAACTTGGAGATCCTGGGGTACCTAGTATACCATGCTCTATTAAAGGAAATTATGTTAAAACTGCTTTATGTGACCTCAGAGCTGGTGTTAGTGTTATACCTTTCTCTTTATATCGTAGACTTGATTTGAATAAGTTGACACCTACTGAAATCTCTCTGCAAATGGCTGATAAATCAACTGCTTTACCTATCGGTATTTGTCAGGATGTGCCTGTTGTGGTTGCAAACATTACTATTCTAAGACACTTTGTTATTCTTGATATTCCTGAGGATGACGGTTTATCGATCATCCTTGGTAGACCCTTTTTGAATACTACATGGGTTGTTATTGACTGTAACAAAGGCAATGCCACTTTTCATGTTGATGGTAATGAACATACGGTTCACTTTCCAAGGAAGCAATCTCACGTTTACAGTATCAACTCCATTGAAAAGGTTTGAACGATTATTATTGGAGACTTTGAAATCCCTCTCCCTACTGTCAAAAATAAATATGATATACTTATTGTGGAGTGCATGAATATCCCCATTGAGGTAACCTAGTGCTATTCGAAAATTCTCTTGTTTCATGTCATTCGGAAAAAGTTTGTCAAAAAGACTTGATCAACCTTATTGATTGATTCTTTTTGACGGGCATGAGATGGATGAATTTAGAAAGCATAACCTTCTGTACCCACCTTTTTTTTTGTTCCTCCACTTTAATTTAGTAAAATTACTATTATTTTTATGTTTTTCCGTTTTATCCGTGCAATAGAAAAATGACCTGAAAATAAAACTTCTCGGAATGCCGTGTAAATTTAGTATGATTTTTTCTGGATTATTTAAGAATTTTTCGCACTGAAAGTACATCAGTGGGTAGCACGAGTGGGCCACAAGCCTGCAGGGCCCAACCACCCCCTGGCCGCGCCCCCTAGCTTGTGGGTCCCATGTAGGCCCTCTTCACTTATTCCAGTACCCATTCACTTCCTCTTCCTCGAGAAAAAATCCCACCATTGCTCAAACCTTTGTTCTAGTTCATCTTGCTGCCATTTTCGATCTCCTTGCTCAAAGATTCATTTGCAAAACTATTTTAGGGGATTGTTCATCGGATATGCCTCCTCCAATGATACAATTAATTTTTTCTCTAGTACTTTATCTGTCTCAAATTTTTGCTGTTTTGGTGACCATGTTCTTGAGCTTGCATGTCAAAATTGTAGGGTCCCAAGTTGTTTTGATGTATGATATAGCCTCTAGGCAATTGTAGGAGTAGTTGCTATAAGTTTTTGCTGAGTTTTTATTAAGCTTTATTTGAGGCCACTAAAAAACTTCAGAGTTACTTTCAGAGAAAGAAAAATGGTAAGGAAAATATATAAGCTGGTTCCTCGAGCAAGAAGACCCTGAGACTCGTGATACACGAGCCTGACTTTGATATACCACGGGAAGCTCAAGTACGACCTTGTGAATGGCCGTCGGATCCATTCATGGTCCATGCTGGATTCAAGGAAGTATTTTACGCGTACGTACGAAATGCTGTCCTTGAGGATTCTATTGCAGACCAATGCAAGCAATATTATCAACTCACTGATTCCTCCGTGTGGAGATTTGAATTTTTATCCAGGCGTAATACGCATTCCGTTCTATTTTATTTTTATGATGAATATTACAGTATGGACCTAGAGGATTTTAACCAAGCATGGAAAATTCCACAATGGGCTAGCTATATTGATCCTTAGAAAACTGAATATAATGATTTTCTTGCTAGCATCACTGTGGAAGAAACTAGAAATATTACACAGGCTACCTTGGGGAGCATTCATTTTCCTGCCATACATTAGTTTTCTCTTTTCATAGGTAGATGTATCAAAGGTAAAATTTAGCATAGCCATAATTGCGTACCTGACCTTAGTATTCTTAAGAGTGCGGTCATGGGTGATAGACGATATACCTTGGGAGCTATTGTTGCTAGAAGACTACATAAAAATGCTAATGATGGAGATTTTTTTGGTACAATTTATGCCATGCGTGTAGCTAATTATCTTGCGATACATGTTAGGGAGACTGATATTGAGTTACCACCTCTTTTTCTTGATTATGAGGCTATGATGTGTTACCAGTTTTTTGAGAGAAATGAACAATCCCTCTTGTACGGACTAATTTTTGACAGACATTGTGCTGTCCATATTACCCTTCCTCCTCCTGCCTTCTTTAACTTTCAGGAAAAACGGAGATACTCTATAACCAGAGAGGAGGCAAACAAGTACAAGCGGGAGGCGAGAGCCACATGCCTCCATGCTGAAGCCGGTCAGGCGGTAGCCGCCACATCCCAGTACAACCCCAACTATGACTTTGGATATTATCCGAGCCAGCCATGGCCCTAGACAAACTTAGGCCAAAAGCCTAAGCTTGGGGGAGTACGTATTTCTCACCAACATTACATTCATGTTCACACAGTCATTCTTGTTGTCGGTGTTCATACTTTTTCATTGTACTATCGATGGTAGTTTATTTCATCTTTTTTCTTTCTTTTTATGTGTTTCATTAATCTTGAGAAAATCCAAAAAAAATTAGTTCTAGCTTTACTTTCTAATTTGTTTAGTTGTAGTGTTAATAGAAAACCCAACAAAATTTCTCGTTCTTCTTTTGCTTGTTGGGATCTTTCCCCTGTAAATAAGTTTTCTTTCTTTTTTGGTTCGTAAGGAGAAGTGCACGATCACACGTTGAGTGGCCCTCGTATACATTATTGTTTATCTATTAGAGAGTTGATATTTCCTTGTCTTCTCCTTTCAATAAATGCTTGCATATTCCAGCTTAGTCCAATGCACGTGCACTCTTATTATTTTCCACACAGTTCGATCGTGCAAGTGAAAGGCAATAATGACGATATATGATGAAGTGACTGAGATGAAGAAAAGCTGGTATGAACTCGACCTATTTTGTTTTTGTAAATATGGTTAGCTCATCATTCTGGATTCAGCTCGTTATGGATTGAATATGTTTGCAATGACAATTAGAGATTATAGTTACTTATGACATGCCTAAATAGCTAGGAGTGAACAACGGTTTGTCTTCAGTGCCAACATGGATATTAAAATGGTTGTGATGTAGTATGATAGAATGCTATCCTCCTCCGAATGATTCGAGTGGCTTGACTTGGCACATGTTCACGCATGAAGTTGAAACGAAACAAACACAGCCTCTATGATGTTTATGTTCAGGGTGAATTATATCCTACTCATGCTTGCATTCAATGTCCGTTAATCTCAAATCATGTTTATGACTGTTGTCGCTCTCTAGTTAGTCGCTTCCGAGTCTTTTGCTAGCCTCCACTTGTACTAAGCGTGAATACTACTTGCGCATCCATTTCTATAAACCCAACGTTGTTCCACATGAGTCCACCATAGCTACCTATATGCATTATTTACCTACCGTCCCAAGTAAATTCGCATGTGCCATACTCTAAACCTTCAAATAAAAATTATGTTTTGTATGCCCGAATCGCTCATGTAGTGACTAGGGGTTGTCGGTATCTTCCAAGCTAGGTGGGTTATTCTAACGATATGTGTTGATTCACTATTATTCATGAGAAAGTGGCTGGTAATCGGAATGCCCAGTTCCGTGCTGAAAAACCAAATCAAATATAATGATACAAAACTCCCCCAGGATTGTTGTTTGTAGGGACGGTACCCGTGGATACGACCTGCCGTGGAGTGTGATTGATTGGTGGAGGGGGAGTAAAAACTTTACTATTCTGTTTGGGAACCGCTTATAATATATCTAGTGTTGGAAATATGCACTAGAGGCAATAATAAATTAGTTATTATTATATTTCCTTGTTCATGATAATCATTTATTATCCATGCTATAATTGTATTGAATGGAAACTCAAATACATGTGTGGATACATAGACAACACACTATCCCTAGTGAGCCTCTAGTTGACTAGCTCGTTGTTCAAAGATGGTCATGATTTCCTGGCCATAGACATGTGTTGTCACTTCATAACGGGATCACGTTATTTGGAGAATGATCTGATGGACAAGACCCAAACTATGAACGTAGCATATGATCGTGTCAGTTTATTGCTACTGTTTTTTGCATGTCAATGTATGTGTTCATATGACCATGAGATCATGCAACTCCCGGACACCGGAGGAATGCCTTGTGTGTATCAAACGTTGCAACGTAACCGGCTGTATAAAGGTGGTCTACAGGTATCTCCGAAGGTGTCTGTTGGGTTGGAGTGAGTCTTGACTTGGATTTGTCACTCCGTATGACGGAGAGGTATCTCGGGTCCCACTGGTAATACAACATCACAATAAGCCTTGAAAGAAATGTGACTAAGTAGTTAGTCACGGGATCTTGTATTATGGAACGAGTAAAGACACTTGCCGATAGTGAGATTGAACTAGGTATTGAGATACCGACGAGTAAAGACACTTAATGTTCGATGAGATTTCGGTATAGTTGAGTTATAGGTGTTCGTAACCGAAGGTTGTTCGGAGTCCTGGATTTATAGGAAGTCTTGTTTTGGTTACCCGAACAGTTTTGGGCTCATCAGTAGTGTACTGTGAGTGTCGGGAGGGTGTCGGGGGACCACCGGGAGGGGTGTCACGACCCAAGAGCCTTACGGGCTGTGAGAGGAGGTGGACCTGCCCCTGGTGGGCTGAACGAAGCCTCTCTCAAAGGCCCATGCGGCTAGGAGTGGAGATAAAAGGCAAAAGTCCTTTAAAAGGAAAGGAAGGAGGAGTCCTCCCAAAGTTATCCGCCTCCCTTGTGGGAAGGTGGACTCTTTCTTCTAGGGTTCGGCCGCCCCCTTCTCCATAGATAGACGCCAAGGCTGCCTCGTCTCCCTCCTCCTATATATACTAGAGGTTTTGAGGGTTTTGATACATAGAAATCATCCACGTGTTGCCCTCTCTCTCTAGATCTGTTTCTCCTCTAGTCTAGTTTCAATGGCGCTTAGGCGAAGCCATGCTGGAATAGTTCCACCACCACCACCACCATACCGCCGTGTTGGAGAACTCATCTACCTCTCCGCCCCTCTTGCTGGATCAAGAAGGTGGAGATCGTGATCGAGCTGTATGTGTGTGGAACGCGGAGGTGCCGCCCATTCAGCACTAGATCGGTATGGATCGTGATGGGATCGCGAGACGGAACGTGATGAGATCGTGGGACGGGCTGCATTTTGGATCACAAAGATGTTCCACAACATCAACCACGTTATATATGCTTCCGCTTAGCGAACTACAAGGGTATGTAGATTCACTCTCCCCTCTCGTAGATGGTCATCACCATGAATAGGTCTTGTGTGTGCGTAGGATTTTTTTGTTTCCCATGCTACGTTCCCCAATAGTGGCATCATGAGCTAGGTTTATGCTTAGATGACATCTCGAGTTGAACAAAAAAGAGTTTGTGGGCTTTGATGTTCAATTTTCTGCCCTCCTTAGTCTTTTCTTGATTCAGCGGTATTGCTGAATTGAAGCGGCCCAGACCAACATTACTCGTACGCTTACGAGAGACCGGTTTCATTGAGTAACAAGCAACTTGTTTCATAAAGATGGCTGGCGGGTGTCTGTTTCTTCAACCTTAGTTGAATCAGATTTGACCGAGGCGGTCCTTGGAGGATGTTCAGTAGAAATTTGCATATCACCGTTGTGGCTTTGCGTAAGAAAAATGTGATCATACTAGATACCCATAGTAGCCACGTAAAATTTGCAACAACAAATTAGAGGACGTCTAACTTGTTTTTGTAGGGTATGCATGTGATGTGATATGGCCAAAGACATGATATGATATATTGGATGTATGAGATGATCATGTTGTAATAGTTAAATATCGACTTGCACGTTGATGCTACGGCAACCGGCAGGAGCCATAGGGTTGCCTTTAAATTTATTTTGCGCTTGTAGATGCTCTTGTTATATCGCTAGGCAATAGCTTTAGTAGTAACAACATAGATAGCGCGAAAACCTCGATGGCAGCATGATGATGGAGATCATGGTGCGGTGCTGGTGATGATGGATTTCATGCCCGTGCTTTGGTGATGGAGATCAAGAATCACAAGTTCATGGCCATATCATGTCACTTATGATTTCATGTGATGGTAATCCTTTTATGCACCTTATTTTTCTTAGGACGACGGTAGCATTATAAGGTGATCCTCGCTAAAATTTCAAGATAAAATTGTGTTCTCCCCGACTGTGCACCGTTGCGATAGTTCGTCGTTTTGAGACACCACGTGATGATTGGGTGTGATAGACTCAACATTCACATACAACGGGTGCAAAACAGTTCCACACGCGGAACACTCGGGTTAAACTTGACGACCCTAGCATGTACATACATGGACTTGGAACACAAGAGACCAAATGGTTGAGCATGAATCATATAGTTGATATGATCAACATGGAGATGTTCACCACTGAAACTAATCTCAACTCATGTGATGATCAGACTTGAGTTAGTGGATTTGGCTCATCCGACAATCGAATGACTAAGGGGATGTCAATTTGAGTTGGAGTTATTAAGTAATATGATTAATTGAACTCATTATCATGAACATAGTCAAAATGTCTTTGCAAATTATGTTGTAGCTTGCGCTGTAGCTCCACTGTTTTTGATATGTTCCGAGAGAAAACCTAGTTGAAAGATGATAGTAGCAATTATGCGGACCGGATCCGTAAACTTAGGATTGTCCTCATTGCTGCACAGAAGGCTTATGTCGTTAATGCACCGATCGGTAGGCTAAACCCCGAGCATCGTTTGTAGATGTTACGAACATCTCACTTACACGGTTTTAATTACTACATCATAGTTAAGTGTGTAATGCTTAAACGGCTTGGAATTGAGGCGCTGAAGACGTTTCGAGCGTCACGGGACATATGAGATGTTCCAAGAGATGAAATTGGGATTTCAGGCTCGTGCCCGTGATGAGAGGTATAAGACCTCCGACAATATTCTTTGTCTACAAAGTAAGGGAGAAAAAATCAACCGTTGAGCATGTGCTTAGATTGTTTGGGTGCTACAATCGCTTGAATCGAGTGGGAGTGGATCTTCCAGATAAGATAGTGGTTGACATAGTTCTCCAAAGTCACTGCCACCAAGCTACACAGCTTCATGATGAACTATAACATAACAGGGATAGAGTTGATGATCCTTGACCTATTTGCGATGTTAGACACCGCGAAGGTAGAAATCAAGTAGGAGCATCAACTGTGGACGGTTAGTGAAACCACTAGTTTCAAGAAGGGCAAGGGCAAGAAGGGATACTTCATGAATAGTAAACTAGTGGATGCTCTAGTAAAGAAACCCAAGGTTGAACCCAAACTCGAGACTAAGTTCTTCTATTATGAGGGGAACGGTCACTGAAGCAGAACTTCCCTAGTTACTTGGTAGATGAGAAGGCTGGCAAAGTCGACAAAAGTATATTGGATATCCATGATATTGATGTGCACTTTACTAGTACTCCTAGTAGCACCGGGGTATTAGATACCATTCGGTTGCTAAGTTTTAGCAACTTGAAATAAAAGCAACGGAATAAATGGAGACTAACTAAAGGCGAGGTGACGATGTGTGTTGGAAGTGTTTCCAAGGTAGATGTGATCACCATCACACACTCCCTCTACTTTCTAGATTAGTTGCGGATACTAGGGACCAATCCCCGTCAAACCTAACTCGATTACATGATATATCTCATCCAACTCATCACCGTCCAGCAATCCTACGATGAGATTACTCACGAACGGTGAAGCGCATCATGGAATTGTCGATGGAGGAAGGTTGATGATGACGATGGCGACAATTTCCCCTCTCCGGAGCCCCGAACGGTCTCCAGATCTGCCCTCCAGATGAAGAACAGGAGGTGGCGGCGCCTCCGTATCGTAAAACGCGATGAAACCTTCTCTCTGATTTTTTACGGGCGAGACGGAAGATATAGAGTTGACTTCGGGGGCGGTGGTGCCACGTGGGCCCCACAAGCCCTCACGGCGTGCCCTAGGGGGGTGGCCACGGCCCAGGGGCTTGTGGCCCACTGGCACGCCCCCTCTGGTGGATCTTTGCGCATGTATTTTTCTTTTATTCCAGAAAAATTCTCCGTAAATTTTCAGGACATTCTGCAAAAAAACAACACCATGGTAATTCTACTGAAAATAGCGTTAGTCCGGGTTAGTTCCATTCAAATCATGCAAGTTAGAGTCCAAAACAAGGGCAAAAGAGTTCGGAAAAGTAGATACGTTGGAGACATATCAACTCCCCCAAGCTTAAAGCCTTGCTTGTCCTCAAGCAATTCAGTTGACAAACTGAAAGAGACAAAAGAAAAACTTTGACGAACTCGGTTTGATCTTGTTGTTGCAACTATGTCTCACTCATAACCAGAATTTCAGCAAAATCACAAGCAAACTACATAAGCTAATGACATCAAGGTCTCACGGTAAACTCATATCAATGGCATAATCAACTAGCGAGCAAATAATAATAAGTCTCAAACGTGAACACTTCAATCAAAACAACATGAAGCAGTACGAACAAATGGTATCTCGCTAGCTCTTTCTAAGACCACAAAACATAAATGCAGAGCACCCTCAAAGACCAAGGGCTGACTAAACATTGTAACTCATGGCAAAGAAGATCCAGTCACAGTCATACTCAACATAGTTAAAAGCAAAGCACAAAAATGACAGAGGTGCTCTCTAGTTGGTGCTTTTGTAAGAGGAGGATGACTCAAGAGGAACATAAATAGACAGGCCCTTCGCAGAGGGAAGCATTGATTTGCAGAGGTGCCAGAGCTCAAGCTTTGAAAACAGAGATAATAATTTTGGGTGGTATGCTTTCATTGTCAACGCAATGACTAAGAGTTCTCAACATCTTCCAGGATAGACATTCTATAGGTGGTTCCCAAACAGAAAAGTAAAGTTTTGACTCCCCCACCACCAATAAATCACACTCCACGGCTAGCCGAATCCTCGGGTACCTTCCATACCAACATCAATCTTGGGGGAGTTTTGTTTCCAATTATCTTTTCGATTTGAGCATGGAACTGGGAATTCCAATTACCGGCCCCTTTCTCGTGAATGATAGTGAATAAACACATATCGAGGATAACACGCCTAGCATGGAAGATACCAATAGCCCCCTGTCACGACATGAGCGGTTCGGGCATGCAAAACAGATTATTTCTTGAAGATTTAGAGAGTGGCACATGCAAATTTACTAGGAACGGCAGCTTGATACCGCACATAGGTAGGTATGGTGGACTCACATGGAACAACTTTGGGTTTATGGAAGTGGATGCACAAGCAGTATTCCGGCTTAGTACAAGTGAAGGCTAGCAAAAGACTGGGATGCGACCAACTAGAGAGCGACAACAGTCATCAAAATGCATTGAGATTAACCAACATTGAGTGCAAGCATGTGTAGGACATAAATCACCATGAACATGAATATCATAGAGGCTATACTGATTTTGTTTCAACTACATGTGTGAACATGCGCCAAGTCAAGCCACTTGAATCATTCAAAGGAGGATACCATCCTATCATACTACATCACAGTCATCTCAACATTCATGTGGGCATCCAAGACAAACCATTATAAGCTCCTAGCTAAGTAAGCATGGCATCAGAAACTATGATCTCTAAGTTCTCATTGCAAACATGTATCTCGCACAACAAAGCTGAATCAGGCATGATGAGCTAGTCATATTTACAAAAACAAAATAGATCGAGTTCATACCAGCTTTTCCAGGCTCAGTCACTTCATCATATATTGTCATTATTGCCTTTCACATGCACGACCAAACAATGTGAACAATAATAAGAGTGCTCGTGCATTGGACTAAAGCTGGAATTTGAAGGCAGACACAAAGGCGAAGACAAAGTAATATCGCTCTTTGACAGCTAAACAGGTATGCATGCGAGAGCCACTAAACATTGTAACCATTATCTTCTACCTTGAGCCAAAGGAAAAGAAAACTAACTACACGGGAAAGCTCCCAACAAGCAAAAGAAGAAAAAGAAAATCTTTTTGGGTTTTCTCAAACTAGACTGACACACGAAAAGAAAACGAGAAAAAGAAAATGAACTAACATGGATGATACAGTTGCAAAGTGTGAACACCGGCTAACAAAGTGAAAGCATAAGCAAGAATGTAAAGTCGGTGAGAACACGTACTCCCCCAAGCTTAGGCTTTTGGCCTAAGTTGGTCTACTCCCATGTATGGTCCTGGCGAAACCCAAAATCATAATGGGGGTTATACTGGAGCGCTGCCGCCATTGCCTGAATAGCTGCCTCACGGAGACGAGCAGCCTTTGCCTCCCTCTCATACTCCTCTGCCTCTCCTCTGGTTATGTAATATCTCCGTTTTACCTGAAAGTCAAAGAAGGCAGGAGCAGGAAGGGTAATATGGAAACACGCTGCCGGTTAAATATCAAACGGTATAGGAGGGATTCATCATCCCTCTCAAGGAACTTGTAGCGTGTCAAAGAAACGCGGTCAAGGAAAGCTGTATGGACTGGGGGATCTCCTTCGCGGATGGATACTGCAAGAAAATTTGCTATGCGAGTGGCATAGATCCCACCAAAGAAATCCCCTTCAATAGCATTCTTATTCAGCCTCCTTGCTATAATAGCCCGATGTTGAAGCTTTCGTCACCCGTCACTGCGCTCTTAAGGATACTAAGGTCGGGTGCGCAGAGGTGACAATGCTCAATCTTGCCATTAATGCATCTGCCTATGAAGAGGGCAAAGTAATGCAAGGCAGGAAAATGAATACTCCCCATGGTAGCTTGCGTAATGTCTCTAGTTTCTCCAACAGTAATACCAGAGCAAAAATCTCTAACCGAAGATTTAGAAGGATCATTCAGGCTACCCCAAATAGGTATTTTGCAAATTATATTCAAATCCTCTAAAGCCATGGTATACGATTTATCATAGAGATCAAACAGTACCAATGTTTCATGGCTAGCTGAAAATTTGAATCTACGAACAAAAAGAGGCAGTGAGAGCAACATACTGTTCACATTTATCGGAGATGAATTCTTCGAGTCCGACGTTGCGAACAAGTGCATCAAACTCATCTTTGAAACCTGCCTCAATCATAAATTCATCACAAGGCCATTCACATGGTTGTACCTGCGCGTCCCTTGGTTGGTAAGGATCAAGCTCCCGAATCGCAAGACGGGGACCACTCTTGCTTGAGCAACCTCCATGAAAGTTTCTCTTGAACATCTTCCTTTTTTGAAATTTTTAGTGATTCTAAAGAAAGGTGAACAAGGCTCAATGAAACTCGTAGCAACTACTCCCACAAGTGCCTAGAGACCATATTACCCATCAAAACTACTTGGGACCAGCTAAAATTTGCATGCCAAGCTCAAGAACATGGTCACCAAGGTAGCAAAAATACGCGGAGTATAAGGCACTAGAGCAAAAACTAATTGGACCAATGGAGGAGTATACGCGGAGTATAAGGAGTAATTTCCCCAAAACAGTACGGAGAACGGTGATTTCAGCAAAGAGATCGAAAATCCCAGCAAGAGGAGCAAGAACACGGGTTTGAGCTACAAAACAATTTTTTCTAGAGGTAGGAGAACCAGATGAGAGCAAGAATGAGTGCAGGGGGTGCCCGTGGGCCCCACAAACCTGGGTGGCACGGCTAGGGGGTGCCCGCGCCCCTAGGGCTTCTGGCCCACTAGTGTGTCCCCCAGACAAGCTCTTTGTCTCAGAACTTTTCAAAAGTTCTAGAAAAAATCATACTTGATTTTCACGACGTTCGGAGAACTTTTATTTTCGGGGTACTTTTCTACCGGACGCTAAAACAGAAAACCGGGAAAACTTAACTAAATCTATCATTTTTATTCTAAGCAACCGAAGGTGAAAGCTTGGAACAGAGGTTCGTGACTCCTCGATTCATCCATCTCATGGTCATCGAAAGAAATCCGTCAGTGAGGTTGATCAAGCCTCTTTGACAAACTTTTTTGAATCGAAAAAGAGAACAGAGAATTCTCGAATAGTCACTAGGTCACCTCAATGGGGATATGTATTTCCCTAACAAGCAAATCATACTTCATCTTGACATGAGGAATAGGGCATTCAAAGCTCCCAATAAGTATCGATGAAGTTTTTTCGAGAGCATTGATGCAATGTACTCGATATTGTTTCTTCGGAAAGTGCACCGTATGCTCATTACCGTTGACATGGAAAGTGACATTGCCTTTGTTGCAATCTATAACAGCCCCTGCGGTGTTTAAAAAGGGTCTTCCGAGGATGACCGCCATGGCATCGTCCTTGGGAATATCCAAGATAAAAAAGTCTATTAAGATGGTGACGTTAGCAACCACAACAGGCACATCCTCGCAAATGCCGATAGGAAGCAATTGATTTGTCGGCCATTTGCAGAGATATTTCAGTGGGTGTCAAATTATCCAATTCAAGTCTACAATAAAGAGAGAGAGGCATAAATAAGTTCTAACGTAGTTACCTTTAATGGAGCAAGGTATAGTGGGCACACCGGGATCACCTAGTTTCTTGGGAGTTCCACCCTTGAATGTATAATTAGCAAGCATGGTGGAAATCTTAACCTCAGGTATCCTCCTCTTATTAGTCACAATATCTTTCATGTACTTAGCATACGGAGACATTTTGAGCATATATGTCAAACGCATTTGCAGAAATACAGGTCTGATCATTTCAACGAATCGCCCAAAATCCTCATCATCCTTTTTCTTGGATGGTTTGGAAGGAAAGGGCATGGGTTTCTGAACCCATGGTTCCCTTTCTTTACCATGCTTCCTATCAGCAAAGTCATTCTTATCGTATCTCTTAGTCTTAGGCTGTGGGTTATCAAGATCAACAGGTTCAATCTCCACATCCTTATCATTGCTAGGTTGAGCATCTTCATGAACATCACTATTGATATTATCATTAGGCTCATGTTCATCACCAGATTGTGTCTCAGCATCAAAGACAGAGGCATCATTTGGACTCTCAGGTGTAGCAGCAACAGGGTTGCTAGCGTGCAGGTTCCTATCATCTTTATTCTTCTTTCTAGGATGACTAGGTGCATAAGTGCTAACTTCTTGAGAATCTTGATCAACTCTCTTCGGATGACCCTCGGGATACAAAGGTTCCTGGGTCATTCTACCACCTCTAGTGACGACTCTGACAGAATTGTCATTCAACTCATTGAGCAAGTCATCTTGAGCTTTAAGTACTTGTTATACTTGAGTACTAACCATAGAGGCATGTTTACTCAGAAGCATAAGATCATTGACATTTCTGTCCACACAAGCACTTAAATGACTAAGCATATGAGCATTCTGTTCCAATTGTCTGCTAACATAATCATTGAAGCTTTGTTGTTTGGCAACAAAGTTATCAAATTCATCCATGCATAAGCTAGCAGGTTTATCAAAAGGAATATCACTCTCATCAAACCTACGCAGACAATTTAGTTCTAGTACCTATGTCGGGTTATTTAGACCATGGATCTCTTCGATAGGTGGTAGATTTTTGACATCTTCAGATTTAAAGCCTTTCTCTCGCATAGATTTCTTAGCTTCTTGCATATCTTCAGGACTGAGGAATAGAATACCTCTTTTCTTCGGAGTTGGCTTAGGAGGTGGTTCGTGAATAGTCCAAGCATTCTCATTGCACAAGATGTTATTCAGTAGAATCTCAGCTTGTTCTACGGTTCGTTCCCTAAAAACACAACCGGCACAACTATCTAGGTGGTCTTTGGAAGCATCAGTAAGTCCATTATAGAAGATATCAGTATTTCATTATTCTCAAGAGGGTGATTAGGCAAAGCATTCAGTAGCTGGATGAGCCTCCCCCAAGCTTGTGGGAGACTCTCTTCTTCAGCTTGAGCAAAGTTGTATATTTCCTGCAAGGCAGCTTGCTTCTTATGGGCAGGGAAATATTTTTGAGAGAAGTAGTAGACCATGTACTGGGGGCTACGCACACAACCAGGAGCAAGAGAAGTGAACCAAGTCTTATTATCATCCTTTAGCAAGAAAGGAAACAGCTTGAGGATATAGTAATGGCAGATCTTTTCCTCACTAGTGAATAGGGTGGCTATATCGTTCAGTTTGGTAAGATGGGCTACAACCGTTTCAGACTCATAACCGTGAAAAGGATCAGATTCGACCAGAGTGATTCACTCAAGGTCGACAGAGAATTCATAATCCTTATCGGTCACAAAGATAGGAGAAGTAGCAAACTTTGGGTCGTATTTCATCCTAGCGTTCACAGATTTTTCTTTCCACTTGAGCAGTAGTTTCTCCAAACCACAGCTATCCTTACACCCAAGAAAGTCCTCAGCTATCTCTCCCTCCATAACATAGAGTTCAGGCATAACAGGCAATTCAGGAATAGTAGCACGTTCTACTTCAATAGTATCAGTAGTTTCAGAAGTATCATCACGTCAAGCATCCACTCTAGCAATTTTTGCATCAAGGGCACCTAGTGGCAAAGCAGTATCAAGCATAGTATCATCAGGCATAGTATCAAGCATAGCATCATCACGCATAGTATCAAGCATAGCATCATCAGGCATAGTATCAGGCATAGCATTATCATAAGCATCATGTGCAACAGAAGTAGCATCATCAAGCACAGGCGACATATCAAGATTTCTAGCAGGAAGCGAAGTCGCAGACTTACTCAAAACTGAAGGTGAACCAAGTGCAGAGCTAGATGGCAGTTCCTTACATGTCCTCGTATTGGAAGGCAAGATTTCAGTTCTTGGATCTTTCGGATTCCTCATAGTGACCAGCATACGTCAATCCCAAGTGACTCAGAGAATATAGTTGTGCTTCCCCGGCAACGGCGCCAGAAAATAGTCTTGATAACCCACAAGTGTAGGTGATCGCAACAGTTTTCGAGGGTAGAGTATTCAACCCAAATTTATAGATTCGCCACAAGGGGAAGCGAAAGAATATTCTCAAGTATTAGCAGATGAGTTAGTCAGGTTCAACCACACCTGAAAGATTAGTGCCTGCAAGCAAAGTAGTATGATAGCAACGGTGTCAGAAACAGATCTGTTGACGGTAGACTATTCCTAACTGTTGTATCAATGGCGCCAGTAAGTTGCAAGTGGACGGGGAACTATTCTTCCCCGGCAACAGTGTCAAAAAAGTCTTGCAACAAGTAACAGCAAAGTAGCAAGGAACAACAGTAGCGGCAGAGTAACAACAGTAGCAACAGTAGTAGAAAAGTGGCCCAATCCATTTTGTAGCAAGGGACAAGCCTGGACAAAGTAACATAGGAAGGACTAGTAGTAAAAGACTCGTAGGCAGTGGATCGGTGATGGATGAGTATGTCGGATGTGATTCATCATGTAACAGCTATAACACGGAGAGATATGTAACTAGCTCTCGTTCGTCAATCTAATGTAGGCATGTATTCCGTATGTAGTCATACGTGCTTAGGGAAAAGAACTTGCATGACATCTATTGTACATCCCTCCCGTGGCAGCAGGGTCCTAATGGAAACTATGGGATATTAAGGTTCTCCTTTTAATAAAGAACCGCACCAACACATTAACACGTGGTGAATACATGAACTCCTCATACTATGGTCATCTCCGGGAGTGGTTCCGGCTATTGTCACTCCGGGGTTGCCGGGTCATAACACATAGTAGGTGACTACAACTTGCAAGATAGGATCTAAAACACACATATATTGGCGACAACATAATAGGTTCAGATCTGAAATCATGGCACTCGGGCCCTAGTGACAAGCATTAAGCATAGCCAAGTAGTAGCAACATCAATCTAGAACATAGTGGATACTAGGGATCAATCCCCGTCAAAACTAACTCGATTACATGATAGATCTCATCCAACTCATCACCGTCTAGCAAGCCTGCAATGAAATTACTCACAAACAGTGAAGAGCATTATGGAATTGTCAATGGAGGAAGGTTGATGATGACGATGGCAATGATTTCCCCTCTCCGGAGCCCCAAACGGACTCCAGATCTGCCCTCCAGATGAAGAACAGGAGGTGGCGGCGCCTCTGTATCGTAAAACGCGATGAAACCTTATCGTTGATTTTTTTTTCAGGCGAGACGGAATATATAGAGCTGAGTTTGGGGGCGGTGGTGCCACATGGGCCCCACAAGCCCTCACGGCGCGCCCTAGGGGGGTAGCCGCGGCCTAGGGGCTTGTGGCCCGCTAGCACGCAGGTATTTTTCTTTTATTCTAGAAAAATTCTTCGTAAATTTTCAAGACATTCCGAGAACTTTTATTTCTGCACAAAAACAACACCATGGCAATTCTGCTGAAAACAGCGTTAGTCCGGGTTAGTTCCATTCAAATCATGCAAGTTAGATTCCAAAACAAGGGCAAAAGTGTTCGGAAAAGTAGATACGTTGGAGACGTATCAACTAGCTCGTTGATCAAAGATGGTTAAGGTTTCCTAGCCATAGAGAAGTGTTGTCACCTGATAACAAGGTCACATCATTAGGTGAATGATGTGATGGACAAGACCCAAACTATACACGTAGAATGTGATCGTGTTATTTTGTTGCTACTGTTTTCTGCATGTCAAGCATACATTCCTATGGCCATGAGATCATTTAACTCACTAATACCGGAGGAATGCCTTGTGTGTATCAAATGTCGCAACATTACTGGATGAATATAAAGGTGCTCTACAGGTATCTCCGAAGGTGTCCATCCAGTTAGCATGGATCAAGACTGGTATTTGTCACTCCTTGTGACGGAGAGGTATCTCGGGGGCCACTCGGTAATACAACATCACAAACAAGCCTTGCAGGCAATGTGACTAAAGAGTTAGCCACGGGATCTTGTATTACGGAACGAGTAAAGAGACTTACCGGTAATGAGATTGAAATAGGTATAGATATACTGACGATCGAATCTTGGGCAACTAACATACCGAAGGACAAACAGAATGACATACGAGACTATATGAATCCTTGACATAGAGGTTCGACTGATAAGATCTTCATAGAACATGTAGGATCAAATATGGGCATCCTGGTCCCGCTATTTGATATGGACCAAAGAATGTCTCGGGCATGTCTACATAGTTCTCGAACCCACAGGGTCTGCACACTTAAGGTTCGGTGATGTTTCGGTGTAGCTGAATTATTAATGTTGGTAACTGAAGGTTGTTCGGAGTCCCGGATAAGATCCCGGTGTTACGAGAGTTTCGAGAATGGTCCGGAGACAAAGGTTGATATATATGAAGTATCCATTTGGCTTCCGGACGGTTCTCGGGCATTACTGGTAAAGTACCGGGTGTGAAGAATGGGTTCTGGAGTTCTACCGGGAGGGCCACTCACCCGGGAGGAGACCAAAAAGGGGCCCAAGGGTGGCGCACCAGCCCCTAGTGGGCTGGTGGCCAGCCCAAGAGGGCCTAGTTTGGCCGAAGTGGAATAACAGGAAAGGAGAGGGGCCAATCCGATTGGGGAAGGAAGACACCGCCTTCCAAGTGGAGTTGGAGGAGGACTCCTCCCTCTCCCTTGCACCAGCCGAAACCCTAGGGGTGTCCCTAGGGCGCCGCCCCCTCCCTCCCACCTATATATAGTGGAGGTGAGATAGGCTTTTGGCACTCAAGCCAAAGTGCAGCCCTCTATCCCTCAACCACTTCGACGCCTCATAGCGAGATTGGTTCGGCGCGGCGAAGCCCTGCCAGAGTAGCTCCACCACCATCGCCGTCACGCCGTCATGCTGTCGGAGAATTCAGCTTCCTCTTCGTCTCTCTTGCTGGATCAAGAAGGCAGGTATCGTAATCGAGTTGTACGTGTGCTGAACGCGGAGGTGCTATCCATTCGGTACTAGATCAGGACGGAGTTCGTGGGACGCTTGCGATTCGGTTCACGAAGATGTTCGACTACATCAACCGCGTTCTGTAATACTTCCCGCTTAGCAATTTACAAGGGTATGTGGATCTGATATGCCCTCTCGTAGATGATCATCACCATGATAGGTATTGCGTGTGCGTAAGAATTTTTTTGTTTCCCATGCTATGTTCCCCAACAGGTATGTCTAGTTAAACGATCGTGCGTTGCTACGAGTGACAAATTAATGTCTACATGACACGAATGAACTTTAAGAGTGGCATTGTTCTCTACCCCAGTATCCTAGTTTTGCTACCATGGCAACATGTCGTGCTAGACCTGATGTCACCCCTATTTCCTAGAACATTGTTTTTCCACTAACTTTGAAATCTTTTAATCTTTGTGGAAACAAGTATCCCAACCACAAATTAATATGGTGGGATAAAACCGGCTCAAAGGATTACAATTTAGAATGTTATTCTATGTTCAGGTCAATTGACACATTAAATTACATGTTCCAAAGCAAGTTTACATGAGCTCAGTCCACACAGATTGGAAAAGATGCACAAATAAGGAAGGGAATTAGAACCACTAACATTTAAATAAATAAAAGATAAATGGTGTTCGCCTTTGCGTGAATACTTAAACGGTAGAGAAAAGATCTTCCATGTCATCTCATACATGGAATACCTTGGAAATATACTTATAATTTTTGGGAACACACGAAAGAACACAAAATGCAAGCATATCATAAGCAAATAAATGGGTTGCAATGAATAAGCAAACAACTACATGAGTAACCTTCATTTTGTAGACAAATATACTTCTAGGTCATTACATAAAAGGAACAAGTTCGACGCATTGTCTATGGCTCGCGCCTGCTAGTAGCGTCTGGACATCTCTGGCGTGATCACCAACATCTAGACATCTCTACAGCAATGTGTTGGAAATGTGCCCTAGAGGCAATAATAAAATTATTATTACCTATCCGTGGTCGGGAAGGCAGGCGAAAAGCGCGCACAAAAGAAATTTCCATGTTCATGATAATCGTCTATTTTCATGCTATAATTGTATTAATACGAAACAGTAATACATGTGTGAATAAATAGATCACGATGTGTCCCTAGCAAGCCTCTAGTTGGCTAGCTCGTTGATCAATAGATGATCATGGTTTCCTGATCATGGGCATTAGATGTCATTGATAACGGGATCACGTCATTGGCAGAATGATGTGATGGACAAGACCCAATCCTAAGCATAGCACTAGATCGTATTGTTCGTATGCTAAAGCTTTTCTAATGTCAAGTGACTTTTCCTTCGACCGTGAGATTGTGCAACTCTCGGAAAGCGTAGGAGTGCTTTGGGTGTATCAAACATCACAACGTAACTAGGTGAATATAAATCTGCACTACGGGTACCTCCGAAAGTGTCTGTTGGGTTGGTACAAATCAACATCGTGATTTGTCACTCCGTGTGACGGAGAGGTATCTCTGGGCCCACTCGGTAGAACATCACAATGAGCTCAGTGTGACTAAGGAGTTAGTCACAGGATGACATGCTACAGAACGAGTAAATAGACTTACCTGTAACGAGATTGAACAAGGTATATGTATACCGACGATGGAATCTCGGGCAAGTTCTATACCGACAGACAAAGGGAATTGTATATGGGATTGATTGAATCCTTGACATCGTGGTTCATCCGATGAGATAATCATGGAACATGTGGGAGCCACCATGGGTATCCAGATCCCGCTGATGGTTATTGGACGGAGAGTGTCTCAGTCATGTCTACATGCCTCCCGAACCCGTAGGGTCTACACACTTAAGGTTCGATGACGCTAGGGTTATAGGGAATTGTTATACGAGGTTACTGAAGGATGTTCGAAGTCCCGGATGAGATCCCGGACGTCACGAGGAGCTCCAGAATGGTCCGGAGGTGAAGATTGATATATAGGATGGATGGGTTTGGACACCAGAAATGTTTCGGTAGCGTACCAAGACCACCGGGACCATCGAAAATGGTTCCGGGGGGCCACCGGGAGGGGCCACCAGCGCCAAGAGGTAGCATGGGCCAAAAGGTGGAGGGCAACCATCCCAAAGTGGGATGGTGCGCCTCTCACATAGAGGCCCAAGGCGCAGGAGGTGGAGAGGGGGGAAACCCTAGGCGCAGGTGGGCCTAAGGCTCACCTAGGGGTGCGCCACCCCCTCCCCCTGCCCTGGCCGCTGCCACACCATCTAGGGTGGGAACCCTAGGGGTGGCACCCCCTCCCCTCCTCCTATATATAGAGAGGGTTTTGGGGCTGTTTTGAACACTGTTTTCCTTCTCCCTCGGTGCAGCCCAGCTGCCCTCCTTCCTCCTCTCCCACGGTGCTTGGCCAAGCCGTGCCGGGAGACCTCGTCTCTCCATCGACACCACGTCGTCGTGTTGTCGGAGATCTTCCCCAACCTCTCCTTCCTCCTTTCTGGTTCAAGGTGCGGGAGACGTCACTTTGCTGCAGGTGTGTTGAAGCGGAGGTGCCGTGGTTCGGCACTCGATCGGAATCACACCGCAATCTGAATCGCCGCGAGTACGACTCCATCCACCCCGTTCTAGCAACACTTCCGCTTAGCAATCTTCATAGGTATGAAGATGCACTCACCCCTCTCTCGTTGCTGGTCTCTCCATAGGAAGATCTGAATATGGCGTAGGAAAAATTTGAATTTATGCTACGTTACCCAACACAACGGTGGCTACAAAGCCTAGCAAATCTGGAGCACAGTTGCAAGGCATGGCATGCAAGGCAAGGAGAATCGCATAAGCAAGGTGCTCATCTGAACAGTAGGGTGTCATTGTAGCCGGTGGCATTTTCCCCCATGTTGTGCGTGACTCCAAGAATACATTGGATCCATCAACGACAGTGGAAAGGATTGCACCCTAGCTGGAAAGTTACATACCCAAAGGCGAGATTGAGCACGGAAGCAAACATTTCCTTGAAGAATGATTCAGTGAGTAAACCTTCAACCAAGAAATTTGTAAATTATCTATTACTCTACCTAAACCGATAGTAAACCAAAAAAGAGTTGATATCACTATAAGTAACTGAACTTGCACAGTGATAACTGATCCATACAAAAACTTGAAAAGGCAAGGAAAATGGTCAATTAAGTCTCGAGGCAATAACAGTTTGATAAAAAACACTGATCAACTACTGCATCGGACGCCATGTCATCAAGAGGCAGGCGTTCGTGCTCGTTCTTTTTTTGAGAAGACCCCCTGATTGCATGACATATATTTCTGAGAAATTGTTAGCGATGATACGAAATGAGAACTTGTAAGAATGACCCTGTTTTACCATGAAACAACACATATGTGAGATAACTCTTCCGAAACCCCTTTGTCTGTTGGACTGTTGGTGTTTGCCTGTTCATCGGCGATCGGCAGCAACGATCGAGTCTGCATGGAGCTGATCGTCGAGGGGTCTCGTGCCTACCCTCTAGAGTATTGTATGCACTCAATCTGGGTGCTTCCCCAAGAGATTGGTGCCTCAATTTTGTTAGTTTTTACCTGCATATGATTAGTTCATGTTCTCCATGATCCTTGTGCTTACATTGGGTTTTGATGATCATTTTGTACCTGAAGTACGTCTCCTTTGCAATGATTTTATCTAGGTCAGCTAGATGTGGTCGTTGGATTTAGGAAAAATTAACTAAGAGAATCTGCTAGCCTCATGCTTATGTATACCTGACCACAATAGTGTAGAGGTCGGAGTCAAATTACAGTTTTGTGTGATCTGTGCTAGTGAATGCATCTAGATGTTGATGTAGGATGTAGCTTTCTTTGAGCGCATAATTACTTTGCATATCTTGCATCTGTAGTCCATTGAAGCATAAAATGCTAAATTGACCAATGAGACAAGTTTTTAACATCGCATAACACTGTGAGGATTGTAGTACAAAATTCCATCATAATTCTCCAGCATATTTCAACAGTACAAGTATTCAACATCACACAACACCGTTAACCACCCACTGCTCGTTGTCATTCCTCTAGCTGCTGCCGCTAGCAATACCGCCTTTACAGCACGCAGACGATGTCCCGCCGCAATTGAGACCACCTCTGCCTCATGTGGAAGATGTCCCAACATCACGATCGCCGCTCATGTCGCCGCCACAAGCAAGACGCACCCTGTCTCGTGCGGCCAATGTCCCACTGCTACGGCCAACCGCTCTCCTTCGCGACGCCAGAGGCATGCGATGCAAAAGTGCGCAACTACCAGGAGCCCTCAACAGTGGGTATTCGGGCACATGCTTGGTGTTTAGTAACCGGACCGGGGATTGTGGAATGGGAAACACAAGACCTCATAATGCATCTATATAATAACACCAGGGCGCTTTGTGGAAAGAAAAAAAAACACATGCTTGTGCCACTTGATGACATGGCATGTGATGTGGTAGCTGATCAGCGTTTTGTATCTAACTGTTACCTCATCAATACTTAAGTGACCATTTTTCATGCCTTTTCAAGTTTTTTTCATGGATCTCTTATCGGCGTGCAATTTTATGTACTTATGGTCATATTAGCTCACCAAAAAATATACACTTCCGTATTTTAAGATGACATTCCATACTGAAATGATAATTTCGGTAATGTACTAACATGAATTTTGATATGGGTTTTCGTGAGTATAGTTACATGCTTTAAAAGTTCTTCGATATATGAAATTAGTTTTTAACAAAAGCACAAAATTATTTTGTTAGGACGCCAATAGTAAGTTTTTACTATACCATAAAGCAATACATTTCATCACGATTCAGACTATTCCTCGGATTTTAGGAATCATCAAGAAAACTACTATCTCGTTAGTATGATTCTCCATGCCCCGCGTCCATCCTCGATGGATCACTCCCTCACATAGGTATTTCTCTTGGAATACCACCTATTATAAATGCATCATTCTATTACCTTCTTACCACCAAGAAAAAACATATCCACGTTAACAAAACCTAAATCATCACCACCATGAAAATGTTGGTCCTTCAAGGGGGATTCCTTTAAAGGGGGGATTCCTTTGTCATCAAATCGACGCTTAATTAATTAGTCCTTGCTGGTGCTGCTCGTCCTATGAACTTCCTTCGCAGCTGCCAAATCCATGCATACATGGACGCATGATACAAAAGAGGGGGCAGATAGCCTATTACGCGGAAGATGATGGTGAGTGGGTGAGGATTGAGATACACGTCTTAGTGACGACGCCGACAAAGCTGCCGTCGGAGACGGTAAGGCCAAGCCGCTCACCCTTACCTCTGTCTGTATCGACGGACAAGGAGGGAAGGAGGGACTGGGGGATTGCGGCGGGTGGTGGTCGAGGTCTCACACGTGAGTGCTTGGAGTTCATAGTGCCAAATGCGACGGTGACCCAGAGGTGGCACTAAAGGACTTGAGTCGATAGTGGAAGCATTCTGGGATCAGTGGAGCATGAGACAGCGGCGGCGGCGTGCGCCATCAAGATTAGGCACACAAAACAGGAGATGTGCAGCACCTAGGGTTTGTGGATGTGGTTATCTTGGTGGTGGTAGGGCAGGGTTTCATTGACCTATTTTTCTCCATCTTTTTTGTCATTGCCGCCTCGGGTACTGATTTGTTGAGAAAATCAGTGGGACCAAAGGAGGGAAGGCGTGGGGTGGGATAGATGGATCAAATCAGCGGGTATGGTCATGCGGGAGCGAATGAACAACCTACAAAAGTTACCAAATACACAGACAATTACTTGAAGATTGATTGTGATTCATTCCTTTCCTTATAAAAGATACCAAAAATTTATTAAGGATTGAATATGAAAGTTAGCATATATATCAAAAATAAACTAAAGATTGATTGCGATTTATCCCTTTCCATAGAAATTTTACCAAATATACACAAAAATGATCTTATTGGCAGATAAAATCGGTTTAAAATGGTCATGGGGTGGGATAGATGGATAAAATCAGCTGGCATGGTCATGTGGGACCAAACGAACAACCTACAACATTTATCAAATATACAGACAACTGATTAAAGATTGATTGCGATTCATTCCTTTTCGTATAAAAGATACCAAATATAACAAAAATTGATTAAATATTGAATATGAAAGTTAGCAAATATATCAAAAATTAATTAAAAGTTGATCTTGATTTATTCCTTTTCATAGAAAAGTTACCAAATATACCCAAAGATGATCTTATTAGCACATAAAAATGATTTAAAAAGGTCGTGGGCTAAAATAAAACCGGCGAAAGAAAACCACACGAAGGTGCAAGTGTAGACCAAAAAAGTACGAAAAGAAGCTACCAACTCCCGTTTAGGTGTAGAGATGGATAAAATCATAGGGCATGGTCATACGGGAGCGAACGAACAACCTACAAAAGTTACCAAATATATCGACAATTCATTAAAGATTGATTGTGATTCATTTCTTTCCACATAAAAGATACCATATATACCAAAAATTGGTTGATGATTTAATTTAAAACTTACCATATATATCAAAAATTACTTAAAGATTGATTGTGATTTATTCATTTACATAAAAAGTTACCAAATACAACCAAAAATGATCTTATTGGCAGAGAAAATCGGTTTAAAAAGATCATGGGGTGGGATAGATGGATAAAATCAGCGGGCATGGTCATGCGGGACCGAACGAACAACCTAGAAAAGTTAACAAATATACGGACAATTGATTAAAGATTGATTGTGATTCATTCCGTTCCATAAAGATACCAAATATAGCCAAAATTGATTAAAGATTGAATATGAAAGTTACCAAATATATCGAAAATTAATTAATGATTGATCCTGATTTATTCTTTTCCGTACAATAGTTACCAAACATACCCAAAAATGAACTTATTGGCAGATAAAATTGATTTATAAAGATTGTGGGCTAAAAGAAAACCGGGTGAAAGAAAACCAGACGAAGGTGAAAGGGGAGACAGAAAATAACCGAGAAAAAGAAGATACCAACTCCTCCTTTAGGCTTTAAACCCAAGCGGCTGAGGCATATACATGCACTGCTAGCGATTAAAAGTCATAACCTAAGATATGAGATCTTTTTTAAGTAGGAGGAAATAGAATAGATAGGTCGCCTTAATAGCAAATATTTCTCTACAATTGGTGAGAAGGTGAAATGACAATCAATGTGGTAATCATTTATGATTGATGGCCATATATATATTTTATTGGGAACCATTACTATCTTGACTATATATACATCTCTCCTGCTATAAGCTTGCGAACATAGTCGCACAAGCAAAGAAAAATATCTACAATTTTTTTCCTATCATACTTAGAAAATTGTGATGAAGAACTCGAATCAAATTCGTGGACTTGTTTTGCTTTTGCTGGTGCTTGGATGCCTTACCGCACATTCAAATTGTAAGTGGTCGTTTATAAGACAGAGTTGTCATTTTGCATTAATTGTGCATGCAAAATACAAATTTATCTTTTGTTATATTGCTTGGCACCTCTCTTGCTAATACAGAAAAAGGCGAGATCCCATGGTACAATATTGTTCTGCACCATCGTTGATGTTTGTGCTGACAAAACAAAGTTTTTTCTTGATTCATAGGCCGATCCATGGACGAGATGGTGGATGAGGAGAAGATTATTGTGCCACCGTGCAGATTCTGCTTAAAGAACAAAGAATTAATACCCCGTAGCCCTCTCCCCTGGTGTTGTATCATTGAGGGCGGTCTTTGCTACAAAACTAAGGTTGAATGCCAGATAAACTGTGGATGCTAGCTCGGGCTGCTGAATGATTATGGACAAGAAATATATATTTTGTCAAAACAAAGGCAACCAGTTTGCCTTATATCATTAATAAGAACATGTTTTCTATTTTCATGCCCATCATTACTTATTTCTGCCTAATTTTGTCTCACACATCTAGCATCCCTCATTTCCCCCCCCCCCCCCCCCACTACTCAGCCAAAACAAAGCCTTGCCGTGACGTCAAAGCAATTAACCGTTACATGCATTGGTTATTGACCTACGAGACACACCCAACCATGCGGCATGTCATACGTGGCCCTGGCGCCCATTTCTTAGTGGTTGACTAATTTGCAAAAGCGAGCTTGCATAAAATGTCGCGCGAGGGAGTAGAACTCGAGTTCCAGCATTGAATATGCATTGGATGGTAACAGGTCTCATGATAACCTCCCGGACTTATTCAGCGAGGTCCCTGACTCTTTTTGTGGGTGGCTATAGGAGCTTTAGCATGGAGCTGTGGAATATACGAAACAAACTAGTAATCGAGCACGTGATTCTGCAACACACAACTCCAAACTGCGTGGCTTCTTGCAGCTATGACGGCCGCTTAGCAAGCGACGACAAGAGGGTTTGGTTGATATTATCAGCACCGGCCTCCGCTCCCGTGCGACCTCCATCTCACCGCCGCCTCCTCCATCACCTCCTAAGCCGGATTAGCCATGTAGCTCATTCATACGGGGTTTGTTGTGTTGTGCCCTAGCCAGACTTATTTTGCTTTTCTTGTCGCGTTGACTCTTTCATTCCTCTTTCAACCAAAACTTTTGATTTTGTTGGATGTTTCATGCGATTGCATTATAGAATAAAGTGGGGCAAACCCTTTTTCGCATATGCATGTGACGAAACTTTTTTGAGCTAGTGTGTGTTGAGAGGCATAGTCATCCCCTTTTGATTCAACGAACTTGAAGAATGAGCCCATGATTTTGTGACTTGGGAAATAATGAAGTGCCGATGGTGTCAAAACAAAGTGGCGAAAGCTCATCGGGGGATTCCTTTACATAGTCGTGCGAGATGACTGGTGTATAGCACAATACCACTATAAAGTGTGCTAATGTATCCGCCTTCCCGGGCTGCTCGACGGAGAAACAACCTCCCAACAATTCGTTGCTAGATGGCGTGGTCTGGGAGCCTTTTGGGACCAATCCGAGCTGTCCAATCTTCCAGGACAACTTGGACATAGGCAACCCGACTGGACGGTCGACGGATGAACCACCGGGTGCGCTCGGGGCCACCGTCATTGGGCGGTGTCGGGCGTTGTAACACCTTTCAGATTCCATATGATAAATTAGAGCTAATACTGTTGTTTGGATCTTTAATTGAATAGTTTGAAATTTTCCTTCTTGTTTGAATAATTTGAATATCTTTTGTTTGAATTTGAAATGGATCACTACTGCAGATTGGTCCAAAGACGGAACTTCTATCGCAAACCATTTTGATAAACTATGTGGGAGGCAGGTATCACAAATAGTTCAGAAATAAACTTGTGTGCCAGAAAAATAGAAGTGTATGGCGCTCTGTACATCAGGCACAAATTTGGGCTGAATACTGTGTGATAACGGGCACCACTGGTAGAAAATGAGGTTTCTGCCCCGGTTCGTTTGGGCCATTAGCCCCAACTCACGAACCGGGACTAAAAAAGGGGGGCTAATGCTAGCTCGGGTTCGGTCCCGAACCGGGGCTAATGGTCCTCCACGTGGCGGGGCTGGGAGCGAGGGTGTGGGGCGGGTATTAGTCCCGTATCTCATTACGAACCAGGGCTATTGCTTTGCTGTATTTTTTTTGAGCACTTTTTATGGTTTAGGATTTTGCACTAAATTGGATGGAGGCTATTTTGCTGCCCCTATTTTCTCATTTATTTGTTTTGTGCAATTTTTAATTCTTGTTTTGCACTAAACTGGATGGTACACACACAACAATAAAGGAATAACTATATTGTACATCATCGTCACGAATATATTACACCATCTCTTCCGTCATGCTTTGTCGAATATATTACAAAATGTAGACACAAGTTACATGCAAATATGCATCTTTTTTACACTTTAACATTTCAGTAAAATTGCACCGACAGGCAATAGTATTCTACCTTGACAACTAGGATCTCTGCATCTAACACTAGTAGAAAATAGGGCTTTGGTTCGGGCCTGGCCAGCCCATTAGTCCCGGTTCTTCACGAACCGGGACCCATGGGGGGCATTAGTCCCGGTTCATGAGCCCAGGGGGTCGGCCGGGGCCTCGTGGGCATTGGTCCCGGTTCAGGTGGACCCATTTGTCCCGGTTCTAGGCACGAACCGGGAACAATGGGCCGCCCTCCTGGCCCACATCCATTGGTACCGGTTCATGCCTTGAACCGGTTTAGAAGGGGGGCTTTAGCCCCGGTTTATGCCACGAACCGGGACAAATAATTTGCCTATATATACTCATCGCCGCGGCAGAGCACTCTGTTTTTTCTGGCCAGCAAGGGGAGGGCATTTGGGTGCTCTAGCTTACCTCCTATGCAGATGAGGTGTTCGATGAAATGCCCGAGCCACAATAGTTAAGCTTTCTCCTCTCGAAGCTCGACCTCGGAGCTCCATTTTTCCCGAGATTTGTCTAGATTTAGCAGTCCGTCATGCCCCGTCCCCGTTTTCACCGCTCGGGCACGTCCATGTGTACGTCCGCAATGTCGTGTGCAAGCTCCTCCGCAGACTGTGAGGTAAGTCAATTTGGATTTTTTGTTGACATTGGATTTGGGGATTTCTCATCTAGGGTTTTGCGGGATGGGCCGTAATATGCGCATTTCTGGCTCGTAGGTGGCTGGCTGCGGGATTGTGCAGTTCCAATCTGAATTTTTCATTCCCAATCCAAGTTTCTATGGCCTTGAGGAGCGCTCGAATCACCATTGCCCGGGGCATGGGCTAATTCCTGCTCGCCGTGTTTCTTGGGGTGGAGCAAGCACGGGAAGAAGGTTTATGGCTTGTCCACTCGATGTAATTCCTCAAAACATCATTTGGTACTCTGTTTTCATCGATTTATTGCAAAGTTATGAATTTCACCTAATTATGTGAACTCTGATTTAATAGCTTCCTGGTAAGTGTGATTGGGTTGTTTGGATTGACCCCCCTCCCACTGAGCTAGTGGGGCAAGCTTTTGAGGAGCTCCATGGTGTCCTTGAACGTAGTTGGATCAAAGCTAGTAGGATGGAGAAGAAGGTTATGGATCTGAACAATGAAAACAAGAAAATGCAATTGAAGTTGCAGAAAAGGAATGAGCTCATGGAAACAATGGGTTTTCTCTTTGTTCTTGGCATCATCATTGTGGCTAGTTTAGTTTCTATTTGATCTAAGCAAACCAATTAAGTGGCAGTGTGTGTGTTATGTTTCTGCTAGTGTGTTGTGCCCTAGATGTAATTCTATCATGTGTGCACTGTTGTGAACTTGAACAAATGTAATGTTGTGCCCTGGCTGTAATGGATATCATGTGTTGTGTTAAAATTATCACCACTGCCAACTTGGAACCTTTTCAGAGTTCATTTCAAATGCTTTTCAATTTTATGGTCTTATAGCTCAAAATAATCAGTAAATGCATGAAAAATAACAAATGATGTCAGAAAGGGTTTTAAATTGTTGATGTGGCTTTGAATGGTGCATTTTGAACACAGAAAAACTATGGAGTTCAAATAAGTTCAAAAAATGAAATCCCTTTGTAACAAACGAGTTTCCGTTTGAAACCCTGATACTTCGAAAGAGATTGTCCGTTTTGTACACGAAGTGCATCCAGTTTTTGCCGTAACCCTCTCAACTTTCTCGCACATGCTATGTGGGTGAAATAATGATACCATGCCAACTTGGAACCTTTTCAGAGTTCCTTTCAAATGCTTTTCAAATTCATGGTCTCATAGCTCAAAATAATCAGTAAATGCATGAAAAATAACAAATGAAGTCACAAAGGGTTGTAAATTGATGATGTGGCTTTGAATGGTGCATTTTGAACATAGAAAAACTATGGAGTTCAAATAAGTTCAAAAAATGAAATCCCTTTGTAACAGACGAGTTTCCGTATGAAACCGTGATACTTCGAAAGAGATTGTCCATTTTGCACACGAAGTGCATCCAGTTTTTGCCGTAACCCTCTCAACTTTCCCGCACATGCGATGTGGGTGAAATGATGATACCATGCCAACTTGGAACCTTTTCGGAGTTCATTTCAAATGCTTTTCAATTTCATGGTCTTATAACTCAAAATAATCAATAAATGCGTGAAAAATAAAAAATGAAGTTAGAAAGGGTTGTAAATTGATGATGTGGCTTTGAATGGTTCATTTTGAACACAGAAAAACTATGGAGTTCAAATAAGTTCAAAAAAATGAAATCCCTTTGTAACAGAGGAGTTTTCATATTAAACCCTAATACTTCGAAAGAGATTGTCCGTTTTGTACACGAAGTGCATCCAGTTTTTTTCATAACCCTCTCAACTTTATCGCACATGCTATGTGGGTGAAATGATGATACCATGCCAACTTGGAACCCTTTTAGAGTTCAGTTCAAATGCTGTTCAATTTCATGGTCTTATAACTAAAATACAGACGACAAAGAACTGACACATGGCAAAAATACTATTTGCCATGTGTGGGTCCTTTGCCGTCTGCCAGCAGACGGCAAAGAGCCCCAGGGCAGACGGCAAAGGGGACGCGTGGGCCCCATGCCTGCCGTGTCCGAAATCCGGGGGCCTTTGCCGTCCGCGTGCCTTTGCAGTCTGCCGTACGGCCCTTTGCCGTCTGCCTTACGTCCCTTTGCCGTCGGGGGGCGGACGGCAAAGGGGCCTCCCTATAACGGCCGTTACCCCCCACCTCGCTCACTCTCTCTCTCTCTCTCTCACCCCGACCACTCTCTCTCTCCACGGCGGCGACGCCCTGCCGACGAGATCCCCTCCCCGCGGCGAGCCTACCCCCCCGACGACCCCCTCCCCGCGGCGACCCACCCCCTGCCCCCTGCCGCCGCCGCCCCCTGCCGCCGCCCCCTGCCGCGCGCCGCCCCCTGCCGCCGCCGCCCCCTGCCGCGCGCCGCCCCCTGCCGCGCGCCTCCCCCTGCCGCCGCCGCCCCCTGCCGCCGCCGCCCCCTGCCGCCGACGCCCCCTGCGACGAGCCCCCAGCCGCGCGCCCCCGTGCCGCCGCCTCCCCCTGCCGCCGCCCCCTGCCGGTGAGTTTTTTTTGTTTTTCTTTTTAAAAAAGTTAATTACTTTAGTTAGTTTATTAGGTTAGTTTTTTTTATTATATATAGGGTAATTTAGTTAGTTTATTTGGTTAGATTATTAGGCCAATTAGGTTAGTTAGTTAGGTTAGAAGAAAAAAAGTAGAAGGAAAAAGCAGGAGAAGAAGAAGAAGAAGAAGAAGAAGAGGAGGAGGAGGAGGAGGAGAAAAAAGAAGAAGAAGAAGAAGAAGAAGAAGATGATGAAGAAGAAGAAGAGGAGAGGAGGAGGAGGAGAAAGAGGAGGAGAAAGAAGAAGAAGAAGAAGAAGAAGAAGAAGAAAAAGAATAGAAGGAGAAAAAGAGGAGGGGGAGTAGGAGGAGAAAAAAGAAGAAGAAGAAGAAGAAGAAGAAGAAGAAGAAGAAGAAGAAGAAGAAGAAGAAGAAGAAGAAAAAGAGGAGAGAGGAGAAGAAGAAAGAAGAGGAAAAGGGAACCCCGGCACCCCGAAACTGACCCTCGACCCCCGACCCCTGACGCCCGACGCCACTGACCCCCGACCATCGACCTCCGACGCCACTGACCCCCGACCCCGGACCCCCGACGCCACTGACCCCCGACGCCACTAACCCTCGACCCCCGACGCCACTGCCCCCGCTCCTTCTCCTTCTTCTTCTCCTTCTTCTTCTCCTTCTTCTCCTTCTTCTCCTTCTCCTCTTCCTTCTCCTTCTCCTCCTCCTCCTCCTCCTCCTTTTTCTTCTTCTTCTCCTCTTCCTCCTCCTCCTCCTTCTTTTACTTCTTCTTCTCTTTCTCTTCTCCAATAGTTAGCTAGGGTTCCACCTAAATGACATAATTAGCTTAGTTAGCTCCAAAATGGCCTATTTAATAAAAAATGACCTATACTTAGCTAATTATCCTCGAAATGACATAATTAGCTCCAAAAAGGCATTCTTAGCCAATTTAGCCCGAAGAAGGGGACAAGAATAGAAAAAGAGGAAAATGAAAGCAAGGAAGAGGAAAAAGGAGAAGAAGAAGGAGGAGAGGAAGGAGGAGAAGAAGAAGGGGACAAAAGGATAAGAAGAAGAAGGAGAAGAAGGAGAAGAAGAAGGAGAAGAAGAAGGAGAAGGAGCTCCCGCTCCTTCTCCTTCTTCTTCTCCTTCTTCTCCTTCTTCTCCTTCTCCTTTTCCTTCTCCTTCTCCTCCTCCTCCTCCTCCTCCTTTTTCCTCTTCTTCTCCTCTTCCTTCTACTCCTCCTTCTTTTACTTCTTCTTCTCTTTCTCTTCTCCTATAGTTAGCTAGGATTCCACCTAAATGACATAATTAGCTTAGTTAGCTCCAAATTGGCCTATTTAATAAAAAATGACCTATACTTAGCTAATTATCCTCGAAATGACATAATTAGCTCCAAAAAGGCATTCTTAGCCAATTTAGCCCGAAGAAGGGGACAAGAATAGAAAAAGAGGAAAATGAAAGCAAGGAAGAGGAAAAAGGAGAAGAAGAAGGAGGAGAGGGAGGAGGAGAAGAAGAAGGGGACAAAAGGATAAGAAGAAGAAGGAGAAGAAGGAGAAGAAGAAGGAGAAGGAGCTCCCGCTCCTTCTCCTTCTTCTTCTCCTTCTTCTCCTTCTTCTCCTTCTCCTCTTCCTTCTCCTTCTCCTCCTCCTCCTCCTCCTCCTTTTTCTTCTTCTTCTCCTCTTCCTCCTCCTCCTCCTTCTTTTACTTCTTCTTCTCTTTCTCTTCTCCTATAGTTAGCTAGGGTTCCACCTAAATGACATAATTAGCTTAGTTAGCTCCAAAATGGCCTATTTAATAAAAAATGACCTATACTTAGCTAATTATCTTCGAAATGACATAATTAGCTCCAAAAAGGCATTCTTAGCCAATTTAGCCCGAAGAAGGGGACACGAATAGAAAAAGAGGAAAACGAAAGCAAGGAAGAGGAAAAAGGAGAAGAAGAAGGAGGAGAGGAAGGAGGAGAAGAAGAAGGGGACAAAAGGATAAGAAGAAGAAGGAGAAGAAGGAGAAGAAGAAGGAGAAGAAGAAGGAGAAGGAGCTCCCGCTCCTTCTCCTTCTTCTACTCCTTCTTCTCCTTCTTCTCCTTCTCCTCTTCCTTCTCCTTCTCCTCCTCCTCCTCCTTTTTCTTCTTCTTCTCCTCTTCCTTCTCCTCCTCCTTCTTTTACTTCTTCTTCTCTTTCTCTTCTCCTATAGTTAGCTAGGGTTCCACCTAAATGACATAATTAGCTTAGTTAGCTCCAAAATGGCCTATTTAATAAAAAATGACCTATACTTAGCTAATTATCCTCGAAATGACATAATTAGCTCCAAAAAGGCATTCTTAGCCAATTTAGCCCGAAGAAGGGGACAAGAATAGAAAAAGAGGAAAATGAAAGCAAGGAAGAGGAAAAAGGAGAAGAAGAAGGAGGAGAGGGAGGAGGAGAAGAAGAAGGGGACAAAAGCATAAGAAGAAGAAGGAGAAGAAGGAGAAGAAGAAGGAGAAGGAGCTCCCGCTCCTTCTCCTTCTTCTTCTCCTTCTTCTTCTCCTTCTTCTCCTTCTTCTCCTTCTCCTCTTCCTTCTCCTTCTCCTCCTCCTCCTCCTCCTCCTTTTTCTTCTTCTTCTCCTCTTCCTTCTCCTTCTCCTCCTCCTCCTCCTTCTTTTACTTCTTCTTCTCTTTCTCTTCTCCTATAGTTAGCTAGGGTTCCACCTAAATGACATAATTAGCTTAGTTAGCTCCAAAATGGCCTATTTAATAAAAAATGACCTATACTTAGCTATTTATCCTCGAAATGACATAATTAGCTCCAAAAAGGCATTCTTAGCCAATTTAGCCCGAAGAAGGGGACAAGAAGAGAAAAAGAGGAAAATGAAACCAAGGAAGAGGAAAAAGGAGAAGAAGGAGGAGAAGAAGGAGGAGAAGAAGAAGGGGACAAAAGGATAAGAAGAAGATGGAGAAGAAGAAGGAGAAGAAGGAGAAGAAGAAGGAGAACCTTCTTCTTCTCCTTCTTCTCCTTCTCCTCTTCCTTCTCCTTCACCTCCTCCTCCTCCTCCTCCTTTTTCTTCTTCTTCTCCTCTTCCTTCTCCTCCTCCTTCTTTTACTTCTTCTTCTCTTTCTCTTCTCCTATAGTTAGCTAGGGTTCCACCTAAATGACATAATTAGCTTAGTTAGCTCCAAAATGGCCTATTTAATAAAAAATGACCTATACTTAGCTAATTATCCTCGAAATGACATAATTAGCTCCAAAAAGGCATTCTTAGCCAATTTAGCCCGAAGAAGGGGACAAGAAGAGAAAAAGAGGAAAATGAAAGCAAGGAAGAGGAAAAAGGAGAAGAAGGAGGAGAGGGAGGAGGAGAAGAAGAAGGGGAGAAAAGGATAAGGAGAAGGAAGAGGAGAAGGAGAAGAAGAAGGAGAAGAAGAAGGAGAAGGAGAGCTCCTTCTCCTTCTTCTTCTCCTTCTTCTTCTCCTTCTTCTCCTTCTCCTCTTCCTTCTCCTTCTCCTTCTTCTCCTTCTCCTCTTCCTTCTCCTTCTCCTCCTCCTCCTCCTCCTTTTTCTTCTTCTTCTCCTCTTCCTTCTCCTTCTCCTCTTCCTTCTCCTTCTCCTCCTTCTCCTCCTCCTCCTCCTTCTTTTACTTCTTCTTCTCTTTCTCTTCTCCTATAGTTAGCTAGGGTTCCACCTAAATGACATATTTAGCTTAGTTAGCTCCTAAATGGTCTATACTTAGCTAATTTCTCTCCGAAATAACCTATATATACACTACTTCATCTAGTATTATTTTTCTAACTTTGTTATTTGTCATTTTGCAGATTACCTTCACTTCACGGGAAGCTTGGTTGATGGAATGCTTGAAGATGATTTCTTGTACCATGTGTTGTATTGAAACTATTGTAGTATATGAATATATGAAACTTTGTATGCACGTGGATGAAACTAGTGTAATATATGGTTTGGCACGGAAGTAACTTCCATAATATGTATGCACTATGGATGAGAGTTATTTTAATATGGTTATGAGTACGGAAAGATATTTATTTATGTCAAATATATATATATATATATCCTGATTATTGTTAAAAATGCTGGATATAACAAAAAAGAAATAAAAAAGGGGCTGGTTCCCCTCTTTGCCGTCTGCCCCCGCATGGCAAAGGGGGGGAGGCAGACGGCAAAGGGGGGAATCTGCCCCCCTCTCCCCCCTCTTTGCCGTCTGCCCCCACATGGCAAAGGGGGGGAGGCAGACGGCAAAGGGGGGAATCTGCCCCCCTCTCTCCCCTCTTTGCCGTCTGCCCCCGCATGGCAAAGGGGGGAGGCAGACGGCAAAGGGGGGAATCTGCCCCCCTCTCTCCCCTCTTTGCCGTCTGCCCCCGCATGGCAAAGGGGGGGAGGCAGACGGCAAAGGGGGGAATCTGCCCCCCCTCTCTCCCCTCTTTGCCGTCTGCCACCACATGGCAAAGGGGGGGAGGCAGACGGCAAAGGGCGGAGGCCTGCCGTTAACACTTAACGGGGACGTTGCAATATATGCCGTCCCACTTATTTTGCCGTCTGCCCCCTCATGGCAAAGATTCTTTGTCGTCCGCTTTGTGAAAGCAGACGGCAAAGAGCCTCTTCACCGGATTTTTTTTTACCGTCTACTTTGCCGTCGGCTGACCGACGGCAAAGCCTTTGCCGTCCGTGGTAGCCCCCTTTGCCGTCCGCCTTGGCAGACGGCAAATTTCTAAATTTCAGTAGTGCTTCATCGTCTCTACACTCAGGGCTTATGAACCGCTGCGAGTGCCTCTCGCTTGGCGAGGTGGGACTAAAAAACAGCTGCAGAAAGAATCAGCTAAAAAACTCTTTTATTGGTTCATGCCATGAACCGGTACTAAAAGGTGCTCGTGGGGCCCCAGCCTTAAAACCTGTACCAAATAAAATGCATTTGTAACAGCCTTAGAACTGGTACTAAAGGAATCAACTAAAAAGCTTTTATAAACCTCCAGTATTATTGAAATAAAATTATATAGAATTTTGTTACAAACTTTAATTGCAAAAATAATTATCATAAAAGTAAATAAATAAGTAATTAGAATTTTGTTCAAAACATTAAAATAAAAAAGAATTATCATAAAAGAAAATAAATAAGTAATTAGAATTTTTTTACAAACTTTAATAGCAAAAAGAATTATCGTAAAAGAAAATAAATAAGTATAGAAACAAAAAAGAAAGCAAAAAAACTGCGGGAAAAATTAATATAAAGGAATCAACTAAAAAGATTTTATAAACCTCTAGTATTATTGAAACTAAAATTATATATAATATTGTTTCAAACTTTAATAGCAAAAAGAATTATCATAAAAGAAAATAAATAAGTAATTAGAATTTTGTTCAAAACATTAAAAGAAAAAAAGAATTATCATAAAAGAAAATAAATAAGTAATTAGAATTTTCTTACAAACTTTAATATCAAAAAGAATTATCGTAAAAGAAAATAAATAAGTAATTAGAAACAAAAAAAAGCAAAAAACAGGAATTTGTTTTAAAAAAAGTGCCACCTACAAGGCCATCACGGCGTGCATACGACTAGAAACCCATTACTAGGGCCAGGATGAAGGCCCGCAGTAGGCCCAATAGGCCTACAAGCACAAAGAGTAATTTTAGGACCGTAAGCCTGTAGTAGAGAGGATCTCGAAGTGGTTGGTTCGGCAGGGCTTATAAACCACTCCGAGCCCCTCTCGGCTAGCGAGGTGGGACTAAACATGGCACCGCACCACGCAAGGCCTTTGGTACCGGTTGGTGGCACCAACCGGGAATAAAGGGAGGCATTGGTACCGGTTGGTGCCACCAACCGTGACCAAAGGCATGTGCTTCCCGCCCTTTGGGCTGCTGAAAAGAGACCTTTGGTCCCTGTTTGTGCCACCAACCGGTACCAATGCCTCTGCTTCCCGCCCGTCGGGCTACTGAAAAGAGACCTTTGGTCCCGGTTGGTGCCACCAACCGGGACTAAAGGTGGGGCTATATAAGCGATAGTTTAGAAATTTTGATCTCTCCCCCTCTCTTCGATCCCGACGCCGCCAGGCTGCCCATCCGTCTCCGCCTCGCCGTCACCGTCGTCGCCCCGCGCCGTCCAGCACCGCCCCGACGCCGTCGCCGCCCCTTGCCCCGCGCCCCGTGCCCCGCGACGCCGCACGCCCCTGCCCGTCGCCGTCCCGCCCCGTCCCGCGCCGCACCTCACCGTGGACCGTCGCCGCGCCGCCCCGCCCCGGGCCGCACCTCGCCGTCGCCGTCGCCGTCCCCGACACCGTCGACATGAGCAAAGATTTTTTTTTCTGTTAAAATATTTTTTTGAGGATATTATTGTTGAATATGCATGTTTGTATGTTCATATATATGCAAAGATCGAATATGTCAAAAGGAAAAAATAAGAAGAGAAAGTGTTTAATATAATTAGTTAGAAAAATAATAGAACTATAGTTAAACTAGTTTATTTTTAGTAAGTACTACTTTATTTTATTTATAGTAAGTGCTTCATATATAGTTGAACTAGCTAGTTGATTTAATAAACTACTTTATTTTACTATATATAGAAGTAGTTTGTTTTTAGTAAGTACTACTTTATATATTTATAGTAAGTGCTTAGTAGTTGAACTAGTTAATTTAATTAATAAAACTACTTTATTTAACTATATATAGAAGTAGTTCCCGCATCGACGTCGACTTGTTGTTATATATAATCGTGACACACTTCATTTAACTATGTATGATGATGATTAATTAGTAGGACTTGTTGTTATATATGATGATGCATGATTCGAGCATGAAGAGTTATTATATATAGATGTTCAATTCTTTCGATATATATAGTGTGTCACGATTATATTGTTGTTTACACACATTTATCACACTAAAACAGGAAATGTCTGACGATGGATATTGCGAGTGTGAATATTGCGACGACTCTCGGGGTATGTGCGATATGCCTCACCTGCGAGACGATAGGTTCTTCAGCATGAGGCTTGACGAGAACGGCGATATGTACCTCCCTTGCCATGCAAGAATATATGTGTTGAAGAGGCTCGGTTTCGAAGACAACGAGAGAATTGAGACGAGGAGCGCTAAGTTGACGACTATACATGGTCACACATTTGTTATCCAAGTATTTAATTCAGTTTTTCAAACAGAATTTGGGTGCCCAAAGTGGGAAGATCTTTGCAAGGCATATGGATTACAGAAGGGAATGGAAATCACCTTCGATCTTCTCCTGAAGATAAAATGCCAGACAACATTGACATTTGGGTGGCTGTCGATGATATGCTTCCTGTTTTACCTCCATGTGAGTTTATCAACCATATTTGTCTAGTAATTTGCATTTATATTTATAAATAGTTGGTGTAGTCAACCTGTTTTCCTCTCGCAATTTACATATCATGTGGTGTTCATCGTCTATTAAAACTTTGGCCACACGTTGCAGGTTCCTAGTTATTGGGCGATAGTTATAATTATACCATGTTACATGCTTTACAAACAACAACAACAACCCAGGTTGTCCTTTGAATGATCGTAGCACATGTGGTCGTTTTTAATGGTTTATATAATGCCCACATCTTGTGGACAATTACAAAATTTCTAAGTATTTTTGGAACATTAAATTATTACAAAGTTTGGGTGGTTGTCGATGATATGCTTCCTGTTTTACCTCCATCTGAAGTAACTTGCATTTATATTTAGAAATAGTTGGTGTTCATCTATATACTAAATTTGTTAAATTATAATTTATAGCTTATTTCGTTGCTTCGACTGAATTACGAAAATCAATTGACACGACACACTACACGTATGGATCACATCTAACTTGGGAGGAGAAGGATGATCTTCTCCACTTTCTTGTTGCTGGTGTTCTGGCTTCTAGGGATACCTTCCCGTATCATTTTGGAGTTGGCCAAAATTATTCATTTTACATGCCACTAGTGTATAGGTTGAGTCCAGATGACATTCGCCGAAATGGCTTGGTGACAGTTTCCTGGTGTTGATTACATTGCTAACTAGGTTATTATTATGTTCTTCAACAGCAACTGCCACATGATGTAGTGCCTCCGTTAATGGACCCAGAAGGTCAAATGAGAATTAGAAGCCCGCTGAGGGCTGAGTTCTATGCTCCATACTTGATTAACTTCAAATCAAGATAAAAAAGACTCCAAATTGAAGCATGGAGAGAAATAAAGGAGGTTCGCAAGCCACAAGATGGAGACCGTTGGATCTCTGTGATTCATCATGGAGCCATAGGTCTTATTCTATTTTATGACATTATATCTAAGAGCGAGGACTAGGTCTTATGAGAGACAAGTTATTCTAGTTTATATTATTACTTGACACGATCGATTAATTAGGATGCATGATGCATATGATGACTATATATATATTATGACGTTTCTCTGTTTTATTTTATGTGTATCATATGATAACTTGGTATATGATTAAGTTGATGATGAGTTCTTAGATGATCGATTAGAATATTGTTGCCATTCGACGAAAATGATATGAAATGATATAGTGTAAAAAAGATGCATATATGTGCATGTAACTCGTGTCTACATTTTGTAAATATGTTCGACAAAGCACGACTGATGACCAAGCACGGAGATATATAAGAGAGGACACTTTTCTCTATTAGCTAGCTAATAACAACCTAAATTAACCCCTAAACCAGCCCCTTTAAAAAACCTCAGCTCCAGCAAGGTGCTGACGCGTGGATGCCTTTTCGTCCCGTTGGTTTCATCAACCGGGACTAAAGGTCCCCCTGCCTGGCTTGGCCGCAGCGGCCACGTGGTGGCCCATCTGTCCCGGTTCGTGTAAGAACCGGGACTAAAGGAAAAGGGCATTAGTAACGACCTTTTTGTCCCGGTTCAGAAACCGGGACAGAAGGTCCTTATGAACCGGGACAAAAGGCCCTTTTTCTACTAGTGTAAGAGTCCGACAATTTCCTCTTGAATTGCTAGTACATGTTTCTGTGGTAGAAGACATCTCACAACCCTTCTATCTAATTTGAACAAAGGTTCAATATATATATCAATGCAATCGAACACAATTGACGATAATAAAATAAAGTTGTGAGTATTGTTTATCATACTTCAACTTTTTTATGTTCCTGTTTTTGCCCGTCTCATGGATCGTCTGGCGAATGAACTCGCAAACATAGTATCCACATAAATTGTTCCCATGTTCTTGCTTCAAGCAGTTTATGAGAACATAGTTCAATCAAAAACTTAATCAAGCATGATAATGGTATTGCAACTAGAATAAAAAGATGTGCGGATCGAGCTAGTAGTACCTACATCCATTTGGCTAAATGTAAGCGCTGGCTTCCGAACACCCAGACACTTGGCGGTGAACCGTATCCAAGCCCTGCCAAGAAAAGGAAATTAATAAAGGAGTTCTATATTAAGTACTTGCTATCAGGAAATAAACAGAAAGTTGCACATATAGTGTCATAATGATTGAAATTACCTTTGGAGGCATTCCTGCATGTTCGCCCAATCAGCGAGGGATCTGACACCTACCCTTCAGAGTATTGTATGCACTCAATCTGGGTGCTTCCCTCAAGAGATTGGTGCCTCAATTTTGTTAGGTTTTTACCTGCATATGATTAGTTCATGGTCTCCATGATCCTTGCGTACATTGGGTTTTGATGATCTTTTTGTACGTGAAGTACGTCTCCTTTGCGATGATTTTATCTAGGTCAGCTAGATGTGGTCATTCGATTTAGGAAAAATTAACTGAGAGAAACTGCTAGCCTCATGCTTATGTATAGCTGACCACAATAGTGTAGAGGCTGGAGTCAAATTACAGTTTTGTGTGATCTGTGCTAGTGAATGCATCTAGATGTTGATGTAGGATGTAGATTTCTTTGAGGGCATAATTACTTTGCATATCTTGCATCCGTAGTCCATTTAAGCACAAAATGCTAAATTGACCAATGAAACAAGTTTTTAACATCACATAACACTGTGAGGATTGCAGTACAAAATTTTATCATAATTCTCCCGCATATTTCAACAGTACAAGTATTCAACATCACACAACACTGTTGACCACCCACTGCTCGTTGTCATTCCTCTAGCCGCCGCCGCTAGCAATATCGTCTTTACAACACGCAGACGATGTCCCGCCGCAACTGAGACCACCTCTGCCTCATGTGGAAGATGTCCCAACGTCAGGATCACCGCTCATGTCGCCGTCGCAAGCAAGACTCACCCTGTCTCGTGCGGCCATTTTCCCACTGCTACGAACAACCGCTCTCCTTCGCGACGCCAGAGGCATGCGATGCAAACGTGTGCAACTACCAGGAGCCCTCAATAGTGGGATTGTGGGCACATGCTTGGTGTTTAGTAACCGGACCAGGGATTGTGGAATGGGAAACACAAGACCTCATAATGCATCTACATAATAACACCAGGGTGCTTTGTGGAAAGAAAAAAATAACACATGCGTGTGTCACTTGATGACATGGCATGTGATGTGGTAGCTAATCAGCGTTTTGTATCTAACTGTTACCTCATCAATACTTAAGTGACCATTTTCATGCCTTTTCAAGTTCTTTTTCATGGATCTCTTATCGTCGTGCAATTTTATGTACTTATGGTCATATTAACTCACCAAAAAATATACACTTCCGTATTTTGAGATGACATTCCATACTGAAATGATAATTTCGGTAATGTACTAACATGAATTTTGATATGGGTTTTGTGAGTATAGTTGGATCCTTGAAAAGTTCTTCGATATCTGAAAGTAGGTTTTACCAAAAGAACAAAATTATTTTGTTAGGAGGCCAATAGTAAGGTTTTCCTATACCATAAAGCACTACATTTCATCAGGATTCAGACTATTTCACGTATTTTAGGAATCATCAAGAAAACTACTATCACATTAGTATGATTCGCCATTCCATGTGTCCATCCTTGATGGACCACTCCCTCACATAGCTGTTTCGCTTGGAATACCACCTATTATAAATGCATCATTCTATTACCTTCTTACCACCAAGAAAAAACATATCCATGTTAACAAAACCTAAATCATCACCACCATGAAAATGTTGGTCCTTGAAGGGGGATTCCTTTAAAGGGGGATTCCTTTGTCATCAAATCATGTCCTAGAGATAGAATATCAAAAATCAAATCAACGCTTAATTAATTAGTCCTTGCTGGTGCTGCTCGTCCTATGAACTTCCTTCACAGCTGCCAAATCCGTGCACACAAGAACACATGATAGAAAAGAGGGGGCGGATAGCCTATTACGTGGAAGATGATGGTGAGTGGGCGAGGATTGAGATACACGTCTTGGTGACGACGCCGACAAAGCTGTCGTCGGAGACGGTAAGGCCAAGCCGCTCACCCGTACCTCCTCTGCATCGACGCCACGGAGGGAAGGAGGGACTGGGGGATTGCGGCAGGTGGTGGTCGAGGTCACACACGTGAGTGCTTGGAGTTCATAGTGGAAAATGCGACGGTGACCCAGAGGTGGCACTAAAGGACTTGAGTCAACAGTGGCAGCGTTCTGGGATCAGTGGAGCATGAGGCAGCAGCGGCGGCGTGCGCCATCAATATTAGGCAGACAAAACAGGAGATGTGCAACAACTAGGGTTTGTGGATGTGGTTATGTGGGTGGTGGTAGGGCAGGGTGTCACTGACCTATTTTTCTCCATCGTTTTCTGTCATTGCCGCCTCGGGTACTGATTTGTTGAGAAAAATCAGTGGGACCAGAGGAGGGATGGCGTGTGACGGGATAGATGGATCAAATCAGCGGGTATGGTCATGCGGGAGCGAACAAACAACCTACAAAAGTTACCAAATACACACACAATTACTTGAAGATTGATTGTGATTCATTCCTTTCCTTATAAAAGATACCAAATATACCAAAAATTTATTAAGGATTGAATATGAAAGTTAGCATATATATCAAAAATAAACTAAAGATTTATTGTGATTTATCCTTTTCCATACAAAAGTTAAAAAATATACCCAAAAATCATCTTCTTGGCAGATAAAATCGGTTTAAAATGGTCATGGGGTGGGATAGATGGATAAAATCAGCGGGCATGGTCATGCGGGACCGAATGAACAACCTACAAATTTTATCAAATATACACACAACTGATTAAAGATTGATTGTGATTAATTCCTTTTCATATAAAAGATACCAAATATAAAAAAATTGATTAAATATTGAATATGAAAGTTAGCAAATATATCAAAAATTAATTAAAAGTTGAGTTTGAATTATTCCTTTTCATACAAAAGTTACCAAATATACCCAAAAATGATCTTATTAGCAGATAAAATCAGTTTAAATAGGTCGTGGCCTAAAAGAAAACAGGGTGAAAGAAAACCACACGAAAGTGGAAGTGTAGACCAAAAAAGTAGGAAAAGAAGCTACCAACTCCCCTTTGGGAGTAGAGATGGATAAAATCAGCGGGCATGGTCATACGGGAGAGAACGAACAACCTACAAAAGTTACCAAATATATCAACTATTCATTAAAGATTGATCGTGATTCATTTCTTTCAACATAAAAGATACCATGTATACCAAAAATTAGTTCATGATTTAATATGAAACGTACCATATATATCAAAAATTACTTAAAGATTGATTGTGATTTATTCATTTACATAAAAAGTTACCAAATATACCAAAAAATGATCTTATTGGCAGATAAAATCGGATTAAAAAGATCATGGGGTGGGATAAATGGATAAAATCAGCGGGCATAGTCATGCGGGACCGAACGAACAACCTAGAAAGGTTAACAAATATACGGACAATTGATTAAAGATTGATTGTGATTCATTATGTTCCATAAAGATACCAAATATACCCAAAATTCATTAAATATTGAATATGAAAGTTACCAAATATATCGAAAAGTAATTAAAGATTGATCCTGATTTATTCTTTTCCGTACAAAAGTTACCAAACATACCCAAAAATGAACTTATTGGCAGATAAAATTGATTTATAAAGATTGTGGGCTAAAAGAAAACCGGGCGAAAGAAAACCAGACGAAGGTGAAAGGGGAGACAGAAAATAACCGAGAAAAAGAAGATACCAACTCCTTCTTTAGGAGTAGAGATGAGGCTTTAAACCCAAGCGGCTGAGGCATATACATGCACTGCTAGCGATTAAAAATCATAACCTAAGATATGAGATCTTTTTTAAGTAAGAGGAAATAGAATAGATAGGTCGCCTTAATAGCAAATATTTCTCTACAATTGGTGAGAAGGTGAAATGACAATCAATGTGGTAATCGTTTATGATTGATTACCATATATATATTTTATTGGTTTCCATTACTATCTTGACTATATATACATCTCCCGTGCTATAAGCTTGCGAACATAGTCGCACAAGCAAAGATAAATATCTACAAATATTTTCCTATCATACTTAGAAAATTGTGATGAAGAACTCGAATCAAACTCGTGGACTTGTTTTGCTTTTGCTGGTGCTTGGATGCCTTACCGCACATTCAAATTGTAAGTGGTCGTTTATAAGACAGAGTTGTCATTTTGCATTAATTGTGCATGCAAAATACAAATTTATCTTCTGTTATATTGCTTGGCAGCTCTCTTGCTAATACAGAAAAAGGCGAGATCCCATGGTACAATATTGTTCTGCACCATCGTTGATGTTTGTGCTGAGAAAACAAAGTTTTTTCTTGATTCATAGGCCGAGCCATGGACGAGATGGTCGATGAGGAGAAGATTATTGTGCCACCGTGCAGATTCTGCTTAAAGAACAAAGAATTAATACCCCGTAGCCGTCTCCCCTGGTGTTGTATCATTGAGGGCGGTCTTTGCTACAAAACTAAGGTTGAATGCCAGATAAACTGTGGATGCTAGCTCGGGCTGCTGAATGATTATGAACAAGAAATATATATTTTGTCAAAACATAGGCAACCAGTTTGCCTTATATCATTAATAAGAACGTGTTTCCTATTTTCATGCCCATCATTACTTATTTCTGCCTAATTTTGTCTCACACATCTAGCATCCCTCATTTCCCCCTCCACTACTCAGCCAAAACAGAGCCTTGCCGTGACGTCAAAGCAATTAACCGTTACATGGATTAGTTATTGACCTACGAGACACACCCAACCATGCGGCATGTCATACGTGGCCCTGACGCCCATCTCTTAGTGGTTGACTAATTTGCAAAAGCGAGTTTGCATAAAATGTCGCGCGAGGGAGTAGAACTCGAGTTCCAGCATTGAATATGCATTGGATGGTAACAGGACTCATGATAACCTCCCGGACTTATTCAGCGAGGTCCCTGACTCTTTTTGTGGGTGGCTATAGGAGATTTAGCATGGAGCTGTGGAATATACGAAACAAACTAGTAATCGAGCACGTGATTCTGCAACACACAACTCCAAACTGCGTGGCTTCTTTCAGCTATGACGGCCGCTTAGCAAGCGACGACAAGAGGGTTTGGTTGATGTTAACAGCACCGGCCTCTGCTCCCGTGCGACCTCCATCTCAGCGCCGCCTCCTCCATCACCCCCTAAGCCGGATTAGCCATGTAGCTCATTCATACCGGGTTTGTTGTGTTGTGCCCCAGCCAGACTTATTTTGCTTTTCTTGTCGCGTTGACTCTTTCATTCCTCTTTCGACCAAAACTTTTGATTTTGTTGGACGTTTCATGCGATTGCATTATAAAATAAAGTGGGGCAAACCCTTTTTCGCATATGCATGTGACGAAACTTTTGAGCTAGTGTGTGTTGAGAGGCATAGTTATCCCCTTTTGATTCAACGAACTTGAAGAATGAGCCCATGATTTAGTGACTTGGGAAATAATGAAGTGTCGATAGTGTCAAAACAAAGTGGTGAAAGCTCGTCGGGGGATTCCTTTACATAGTCGTGCGAGATGACTGGTGTATAGCACAATACCGCTATAAAGTGTGCTAACGTATCCGCCTTCCCGGGCTGCTCGACGGAGAAACAACCTCCCAAAAATTCGTTGCCAGATGGCGTGGTCTGGGAGCCGTTTGGGACCAATCCGAGCCGTCCAATCTTCCAGGACAACTTGGACATAGGCAACCCGACTGGACGGTCGACGGATGAACCACCGGGTGCGCCCGGGGCCACCGTCATTGGTCGGTGTCGGGCGTTGTAACACCTTTTAGATTCCATATGATAAATTAGAGCTAATACTGTTGTTTGGATCTTTAATGGAATAGTTTGAAATTTTCCTTCTTGTTTGAATAATTTGAATATCTTTTGTTTGAATTTGAAATGGATCACAACTGCAGATTAGTCCAAAGACGGAACTTCTATCGCAAACTATGTTGATAAACTATGTGAGAGGTAGGTATCACAAATAGTTCAAAAATAAACTTGTGTGCCAGAAAAATAGAAGTGTATGCCGCTCTGTACATAAGGCACAAATTTGGGCTGAATACTGTGTGATAACGGGCACCACTGGTAGAGAATGAGGTTTCTGCCCCGGTTCGTTTGGGCCATTAGACCCAACTCACGAACCGGGACTAACAAAGCGGGGCTAATGCTAGCTCGGGTTCGGTCACGAACAGGGGCTAATGGTCCTTCACGTGGCGGGGCTGGGAGCGAGGGTGGGGGCGGGTATTAGTCCCGTATCTCATTACGAACCAGGGCTATTGCTTTGCTGTATTTTTTTGAGCACTTTTTAGGGTTTAGGATTTTGCACTAAATTGGATGGGGGCTATTTTGCTGCCCCTATTTTCTCATTTATTTGTTTTGTGCAATTTTTTATTCTTGTGTTGCACTAAATTGGATGGTACACACACAACAATAAAGGAACAACTATATTGTACATCATCGTCACGAATATATTACACCATCTCTTCCGTCATGCTTTGTCGAATATATTACAAAATGTAGACACAAGTTACATGCACATATGCATCTTTTTTACACTTTAACATTTCACTAAAATTGCACCGACAAGCAATAGTATTCTCCCTTGACATCTAGGACCTCTGCATCTAACACTAGTAGAAAATAGGGCTTTGGTTCGGGCCTGGCCAGCCCATTAGTCTCGGTTCTTCACGAACCGGGACCCATGGGGGGCATTAGTCCCGGTTCATGAGCCCAGGGGGGCGGCCGGTGCCTCGTGAGCATTGGTCCCGGTTCGTGTGGACCCATTTGTCCCGGTTCTAGGCACGAACCGGGACCAATGGGCCGCCCTCCTGGCCCACATCCATTGGTACCGGTTCATGCCTTGAACCGGTTTAGAAGGGGGGGCTTTAGCCCCGGTTTATGCCACGAATCGGGACAAATAATTTGCCTATATATACCCATCGCCGCGGCAGAGCACTCTGTTTTTTTTGGCCGGCGAGGGGAGGGCATTTGGGTGCTCTAGCTTACCTCCTATGCACATGAGGTGTTCGATGAAATTCCCGAGCCACACTAGTTAAGCTTTCTCCTCTCGAAGCTTGACCTCGGAGGTCCATTTTTCCCGAGATTTGTCTAGATTTAGCGGTCTGTCACGCCCCGTCCCCGTTTTCACCGCTTGGGAACGTCCGTGTACGTCCGCAATGTCGTGTGCAAGCTCCTCCGCAGACTGTGAGGTAAGTCAATTTGGATTTTCTGTTGACATTGGACTTGGGGATTTCTCATCTAGGGTTTCGCGGGATGGGCCGTAATATGCGCCTTTCTGGCTCGTAGGTGGATGGCTGCGGGACTGTGCAGTTCCAATCTGGATTTTTCATTCCCAATCCAAGTTTCTACGGCCTTGAGGAGCGCTCGAATTACCGTTGCACGGGGCATGGGCTAATTCCTGCTCGCCGTGTTTCTTGGGGTGGAGCAAGAATGGGAAGAAGGTTTTTGGGTTGTCCACTCGATGTAATTCCTCAAAACATCATGTGGTACTCTGTTTTCATCGCTTTATTGCAAAGTTATGAATTTCAGCTAATTATGTGAACTCTGATTTAACAGCTTACTGGTGAGTGTGATTGGGTTGTTTAGATTGACCCCCCTCCCACTGAGCTAGTGGGGCAAGCTTTTGAGGAGCTCCATGGTGTCCTTGAACATAGTTGGATCAAAGCTAGTAGGATGGAGAAGAAGGTTATGGATCTGAACAATTAAAAAAATAAAATGCAATTGAAGTTGCAGAAAAGGAATGAGCTCATGGAAACAATGGGTTTTCTCTTTGTTCTTGGCATCATCATTGTGGCTAGTTTAGTTTCTACTTGATCTAAGCAAACCAATTAAGTGGCAGTGTGTGTGTTATGTTTCTGCTAGTGTGTTGTGCCCTAGATGTAAATCTATCATGTGTGCACTATTGTGCACTTGAACAAATGTAATGTTGTGCCCTGGATGTAATGGATATCATGTGTTATGTTAAAATTGTCACCACTGCCAACTTGGAACCTTTTCAGAGTTCATTTCAAATGCTTTTCAATTTTATGGTCTTATAGCTCAAAATAATCAGTAAATGCATGAAAAATAATAAATGATGTCAGAAAGGGTTTTAAATTGTTGATGTGGCTTTGAATGGTGCATTTTGTACACGGAAAAACTATGGAGTTCAAATAAGTTCAAAAAAAATGAAATCCCTTTGTAATAGACGAGTTTCTGTATGAAACCCTGATACTTCGAAAGAGATTGTCCATTTTGTACACGAAGTGCATCCAGTTTTTGCCGTAACCCTCTCAACTTTCTCGCACATGCTATGTGGGTGAAATGATGATACCATGCCAACTTGGAACCTTTTTCAGAGATCATTTCAAATGCTTTTCAATTTCATGGTCTTATAGCTCAAAATAATCAGTAAATGCATGAAAAATAACAAATGAAGTCAGAAAGGGTTGTAAATTGATGATTTAGCTTTGAATGGTTCATTTTGAACATAGAAAAACTATGGAGTTCAAATAAGTTCAAAAAATGAAATCCCTTTGTAAGAGACGAGTTTTCGTATTAAACCCTGAAACTTCGAAAGAGATTGTCCGTTTTGTACAGGAAGTGCATCCAGTTTTTGCCGTAACCCTCGCACATGCTATGTGGGTGAAATGATGATACCATGCCAACTTGGAACCTTTTCAGAGTTCATTTCAAATGCTTTTCAATTTCATGGTCTTATAGCTGAAAATAATCAGTAAATGCATGAAAAATAACAAATGAAGTTAGAAAGACTTGTAAATTGATGATGTGGCTTTGAATGGTGCATTTTGAACACAAAAAACTATGGTGTTCAAATAAGTTCAAAAAAATGAAATCCCTTTGTAAGAGACGAGTTTCCGTATGAAACTGTGATACTTCCACAGAGATTGTCCGTTTTGTACATGAAGTGCATCCAGTTTTTGTTCTAACCCTCTCAACTTTCTTGCGTATGCTATGTGGATGAAATGATGATGCCATGTCAAAATAAAAGAGAGGCGCAATGCTCACCTACACGTTGCTTATCTTCAGGCAAACATGTAGGTGAGCACTTCATCGCCTCTACACTCAGGGCTTGTAAACCGCTTCGAGTGCCTCTCGCTTGGCGAGGTGGGACTAAAAAACAGCTGCAGAAAGAATCAGCTAAAAAACTCTTTTACCGGTTCATGCCACGAACCGGTACTAAAAGGTGCTCGTGGGGCCCCAACCTTAAAACCTCTACCAAATAAAATGCCTTTGTAACAGCCTTAGAACTCGTACTAAAGGAATCAACTAAAAAGCTTTTATAAACCTCTAGTATTATTGAAATTAAAATTATATAGAATTTTGTTACAAACTTTAATCGCAAAAAGAATTCTCATAAAAGAAAATAAATAAGTAATTAGAATTTTGTTCAAAACATTAAAAGTAAAAACAATTATCATAAAAGAAAATAATAAGTAATTAGAATTTTGTTACAAACTTTAATAGCGAAAAGAATTATCGTAATAGAAAATAAATATGTAATTAGAGAAAAAAGCAAAAAAAATTGGGAAAAAATTAAAATAAAGGAATGAACTAAAAAGCTTTTATAAACCTCTAGTATTATTGAAACTAAAATTATATAGAATTCTGTTTCAAACTTTAATAGCAAAAAGAATTATCATAAAAGAAAATAAATAAGTAATTAGAATTTTGTTCAAAACATTAAAAGAAAAAAGAATTATCATAAAAGAAAATAAATAAGTAATTAGAAATTTGTTACAAACTTTAATAACAAAAAGAATTATCGTAAAAGAAAATAAATAAGTAATTAGAAACAAAAAGGAAAGCAAAAAACATGATTTTTTTTTAAAAGTGCCACCTACAAAGCCATCACGGCCTGCGTACGACTAGAAATCCATTACTAGGGCCAGGATGCAAGCCCGCAATAGGCCCAATAGGCCCACAAGCACAGAGAGTGATTTTAGGACCGTAAGCCTGCAGTAGAGATGATCTGGAAGTGGTTGGTTCGGCAGGGCTTATAAACCACTCCGAGCACCTCTCGGCTAGCGAGGTGGGACTAAACATAACACCGCACCGCGCAAGGCCTTTGGTCCCGGTTGGTGGCGCCAATCGGAACTAAAGGGAGGCATTGGTACCGCTTGGTGCCACCAACCGTGACCAAAGGCCTGTGCTTCCCGCCCTTTGGGCTGCTGAAAAGAGACCTTTGGTCCCGGTTTGTGCAACCAACCGGTACCAATGCCTCTGCTTCCCGGCCCGTCGGGCTGCTGAAAAGAGACGTTTGGTCCCGGTTGGTGCCACCAACCGGGACTAAAGGTGGGGCTATATAAGCGACAGTTTAGAACTTTTGATCTCTCCCCCTCTCTTCATTCGATCCCGACGCCGCCAGGCTGCCCGTCCGTCTCCGCCTCGCCGTCGCCGTTGTCGCCCCACGCCGTCCCGCGCCGCCCCGACGCCGTCGCCGCCCCCCGCCCCGCGCCCCATGCCCCGCGACGCCGCCGGCCCCTGCCCGTCGCCGCCCCGCCCCGGCCCGCGGCGCACCTCACCGTCGACCGTCGCCGCGCCGCCCCGCCCCGCGCCGCACCTCGCCGTCGCCATCGCCGTCGCCGTCCCCGACACCGTCGACGTGAGGAAAGATTTTTTTTCTGTTAAAATATTTTTTTGATGATATTATTGTTGAATATGCATGTTTGTATGTTCATATATATGCTAAGATCGAATATGTCAAAAGGAAAAAAAATAAGAAGAGAAAGTGTTTAATATAGTTAGTTAGAAAAATAATAGAACTATAGTTAAACTAGTTTATTTTTAGTAAAGTAGTACTTTCTTTTATTTATAGTAAGTGCTTCATATATAGTTTAACTAGCTAGTTGATTTAATAAACTACTTTATTTTACTATATATAGAAGTAGTTTGTTTTTAGTAAGTACTACTTTATTTATTTATAGTAAGTGCTTAGTAGTTGAACTAGTTGATTTAATTAATAAAACTACTTTATTTAACTATATATAGAAGTAGTTCCCGCATCGACGTCGACTTGTTGTTATATATAATCCTGACACACTTTATTTAACAATGTATGATGATGATTAATTAGTAGGACTGGTTGTTATATATGATGATGCATGATGCGAGCATGAAGAGTTATTATATATAGATGTTCAATTCTTTCGATATATATATAGTGTGTCACGATTATATTGTTGTTTACACACATTTACCACATTAAAACAGGAAATGTCTGACGATGAATATTGCGAGTGTGAATATTATGGCGACTCTCGGGGTATGTGCGACATGCCTCACCTGCGAGACGATAGGTTCTTCAGCATGAAGGTTGACGAGAACGGCGATATGTACCTCCCTTGCCATGCAAGAAGATATGTGTTGGAGAGGCTCGGTTTCGAAGACCACGAGAGAATTGAGACGAGGAGCGCTAAGTCGAGGACTATACATGTTCACACATTTGTTATCCAAGTATTTAATTCAGTTTTTCAAACAGAATTTGGGTGCCCAAAGTGGAAAGATCTTTGCAAGGCATATGGATTACAGAAGGGAATGGAAATCACCTTCGATCTTCGTCCTGAAGATAATATGCCAGACAACATCAACATTTGGGTGGTTGTCGATGATATGCTTCCTGTTTTACCTTCATGTGAGTTTATCAACCATATTTGTCAAGTAATTTGCATTTATATTTATAAATAGTTGGTGTAGTCAACCTGTTTTCCTCTCGCAATTTACATGTCATGTGGTGTTCATCGTCTATTAAAACTTTGGCCACACGTTGCAGGTTCCTAGTTCTTGGGCCATAGTTATAATTATATCATGTTACATGTTGTACAAACAACAACAACAACAACCCAAATTGTCCTTTGAATGATCGTAGCACCTGTGGTCGTTTTGAATGGTTTATATAATGCCCACATCTTGTGGACAATTACAAAATTTCTAAGTATTTTTGAAACATTAAATTATTACAAAGTTTGAGTGGTTGTCGATGATATGCTTCCTGTTTTACCTCCATGTGAAGTAATTTGCATTTATATTTAGAAATAGTTGGTGTTCATCTATATACTAAATTTGTTAAATTATAATTTACAGCTTATTTGTTGCTTCGACTGAATTACGAAAATTAATTGACACGACACACTACACGTATGGATCACATGTAACTTGGGAGGAGAAGGGTGATCTTCTCCACTTTCTTGCTGCTGGTGTTCTGGCTTCTAGGGATACATTCCCGTATCATTTTGGAATTGGCCAAAATTATTCATTTTACATGCCACTAGTGCATAGGTTGATTCCAGATGACATTCGCCGAAATGTCTTGGTAAGAGTTTCCTGGTGTTGATTACATTGCTAACTAGGTTATTATTATGTTCTTCAACAGCAACTGCCACATGATGTAGTGCCTCCGTTAATGGACTCAGAAGGTCAAATGAGAATTAGAAGCCCGCTGAGGGCTGCGTTCTATGCTCCATACTTGATTAACTTCAAATCAAGATCAAAAAGACTGCAAATTGAAGCATGGAGATAAATAACGGAGGTTCGCAAGCCACAAGATGGAGGCCGTTGGATCTCTGTGATTCATCATGGAGCCATAGGTCTTATTATTTTTTATGACATTATATCTAAGAGCGAGTACTAGGTCTTATGAGAGACAAGTTATTCTAGTTAATATTATTCCTTGACATGATCGATTAATTAGGATGCATGATGCCTATGATGACTATATATATATTATCATGTTTCTTTGTTTTATTTTATGTGTATCATATGATAACTTGGTATATGATTAAGTTGATGATGAGTTGTTAGATGATCGATTAGAATACTATTGCCATTCGACAAAAATGATATGAAATGATATAGTGTAAAAAAGATGCATATATGTGCATGTAACTCGTGTCTTCATTTTGTAAATATGTTCAACAAAGCAGGACTGATGACCAAGCACGGAGATATATAAGAGAGGACACTTTTCTCTATTAGCTAGCTAATAACAACCTAAATTAACCCCTAAACCAGCCCCTTTAAAAAAAACCTTAGCTCCAGCCAGGTGCTGACGCTTGGATGCCTTTTGGTCCCGGTTGGTTTCATCAACCGGGACTAAAGGTCCCCCTGCCTGGCCTGGCCGCAGCGGCCACGTGGAGGCCCATCTGTCCCGGTTCGTGTAAGAACTGGGACTAAAGGCAAAGGGCATTAGTAACGACCTTTTTGTCCCGGTTCAGAAACCGGGACAAAAGGTCCTTATGAACCGGGACAAAATGCCCTTTTTCTACTAGTGTAAGAGTCCGACAATTTCCTCTTGAATTGCTAGTACACGTTTCTGTGGTAGAAGACCATCTCACAACCGTTCTATATAATTTGAAGAAAGGTTCAATATATATATCAATGAAATCGAACACAATGGACGATAATAAAATAAAGTTGTGAGTATTGTTTATCATACTTCAACTTTTTTATGTTCCTGTTTTTGCCCGTCTCATGGATCGTCTGCCGAATGAACTCGCAAACATAGTATCCACATAAATTGTTCCCATGTTCTTGCTTCAAGAAGTTTATGAGAACATAGTTCAATCAAAAACATAATCAAGCATGATAATGGTATTGCAACTAGAATAAAAAGATGTGTGGATCTAGCTAGTAGTACCTACATCCATTTGGCTAAATGTAAGCGCTGGCTTCCGAACACCCAGACACTTGGCGGTGAACTGTATCCTAGCCCTGGCAAGAAAAGGAAATTAATAAAGGAGTTCTATATTAATTACTTGCTATCAGGAAATAAACGGAAAGTTGCACATATTGTGTCATAATGATTGAAATTACCTCTCGAGGCATTCCTGCAGGTTCGCCCAATCAGCGAGGGATCTAACACCTACCTCCAGAGTATTGTATGCACTCAATCTGGGTGCTTCCCTCAAGAGATTGGTGCCTCAATTTTGTTAGGTTTTTACCTGCATATGATTAGTTCGTGGTCTCCATGATCCTTGCATACATTGGGTTTTGATGATCTTTTTGTACGTGAAGTACGTCTCCTTTGCAATGATTTTATCTAGGTCAGCTAGATGTGGTCGTTGGATTTTGGAAAAATTAACTAAGAGAATCCGCTAGCCTCATGCTTATGTATAAGTGACCACAATAGTGTAGAGGCTGGAGTCAAATTACAGTTCTGTGTGATCTGTGCTAGTGAACGCATCTAGATGTTGATGTAGGATGTAGATTTCTTTGAGGGCATAATTACTTTGCATATCTTGCATCTGTAGTCCATTTAAGCACAAAATGCTAAATTGACCAATGAAACAAGTTTTTAACATCACATAACACTGTGAGGATTGCAGTACAAAATTCTATCATAATTCTCCAGCATATTTCAACAGTACAAGTATTCAACATCACACAACACTGTTGACCACCCACTGCTCGTTGTCATTCCTCTAGGCGCCGCCGCTAGCAATACCGCCTTTACAACACGCAGACGATGTCCCGCCACAACTGAGACCACCTCTGCCTCATGTGGAAGATGTCCCAACATCAGGATTGCCGCTCATGTCGCCCTGTCTTGTGCGGCCATTTTCCCACTGCTATGAAGAACCGCTCTCCTTCGCGACGCCACAGGTATCCGATGCAAAAGTGTGCAACTACCAGGAGCCCTCAATAGTGGGATTGTGGGCACATGCTTGGTGTTTAGTAACCGGACCAGGGATTGTGGAATGGGAAACACAAGACCTCATAATGCATCTACATAATAATGTTGGGGAACGTCGCATGGGAAACAAAAAATTTCCTACTCGCACGAAGACCTATCATGGTGATGTCCATCTACGAGAGGGGATTTCCGATCTACGTACCCTTGTAGATCGCATAGCAGAAGCGTTAAGAAACGCAGTTGATGTAGTGGAATGTCCTCATGTCCCTCGATCCGCCCCGCGAACCGTCTCACGAACCGTCCCGCTATCCGTCCCACGATCTAGTGCCGAACGGACGGCACCTCCACGTTCAGCACACGTACAGCTCGATGATGATCTCGGCCTTCTTGATCCAGCAAGAAATACGGAGAGGTAGATGAGTTCTCCGGCAGCGTGACGGTGCTCCAGAGGTTGGTGGTGATCTAATCTCAGTAGGGCTCCGCCCGAGCTCCGCAGAAACGCGATCTAGTGGTAAAACCGTGGAGGTATGTGGTCGGGCTGCCGTGGCAAAAGTTGTCTCAAATCAGCCCTAAAACCCCACTATATATAGGAGGGAGGGAGGGGAGGAGGCAGCCTCAAAACCTAAAGGTTTGGCCGAAATTGGAGGTGGAGGAGTCCTACTCCAATCCTACTTGGAGTAGGATTCCACATTCCCAGTTGGAAACTCTTACCACCTTGTGTTTTTTCCTTCTCAAACCTTATGGGCCTTAGTGGGAACTTATTCCAGCCCACTAGGGGCTGGTTTATATCTTCCCATAGCCCATGAGACCCCTTGGGGCGTGACACCCCTCCTGATGGTCCCCGGCACCCCTCCCGGCACTGCGAGTACACTACCGATGAGCCCGAAACTTTTCTGGTAATGCACGAAAACGTTCCGGTAACCAAATAAGGTCATCCTATATATCAATCTTCGTTTCCGGACCATTTCGGAAACCCTCGTGACGTCCGTGATCTCATCTGGGACTCCAAACAACATTCGGTTACCAACCATATAACTCAAATACGCATAAAACAACGTCGAACCTTAAGTGCGCAGACCGTGCGGGTTCGAGAACTATGTAGACATGACCCGAGAGACTCCTCGGTCAATATCCAATAGCGGGACCTGGATGCCCATATTGGATTTGACATATTCTACGAAGATCTCATCGTTTGAACCTTAGTGCCAAGGATTCATATAATCCCGTATGTCATTCCCTTTGTCCTTCGGTATGTTACTTGCCTGAGATTCGATCGTCGGTATCCGCATACCTATTTCAATCTCGTTTACCGGCAAGTCTCTTTACTCGTTCCGTAATACAAGATCCCGCAACTTACACTAAGTCACATTGCTTGCAAGGCTTGTGTGTGATGTTGTATTACCGAGTGGGCCCCGAGATACCTCTCCGTCACACGGAGTGACAAATCCCCTTCTCGATCCATACTAACTCAACGAACACCTTCGGAGATACCTGTAGAGCATCTTTATAGTCACCCGGTTACGTTGCAACGTTTGATACACACAAAGAATTCCTCCGGTGTCAGTGAGTTATATGATCTCATGGTTATAGGAAGAAATACTTGACACGCATAAAACAGTAGCAACAAAATGACACGATCAACATGCTACGTCTATTAGTTTGGGTCTAGTCCATCAGATGATTCTCCTAATGATGTGATCCCGTTATCAAGTGACAACACTTGTCTATGGTCAGGAAACCTTGACCATCTTTGATCAACGAGCTAGTGAACTAGAGGCTTACTTGGGACAATGTTTTGTCTGTGTATCCACACATGCACCGTGTTTCCAATCAATACAATTATAGCATGGATAACAAACGATTATCATCAACAAAGAAATATAATAATAACTAATTTATTATTTCCTCTAGGGCATATTTCCAACAGTCTCCCACTTGCACTAGAGTCAATAATCTAGTTCACATCACCATGTGATTTCAACGAATCCAACACCCATATAGTTCTGGGGTCTGATCACGTCTTGCTCGTGAGAGAGGTTTTAGTCAACTATTCTGAAACTTTCAGATCCGTGCGTTCTTTACAAATCTTTATGTCATCTTATAGATGCTGCTACTACGTGCTATTCGGAAATGCTCCAAATATCTACTCTACTATACGAATCCGTTTCACTACTCACAGTTATTCGGATTAGTGTCAAAGCTTGCATCGACGTAACCCTCTACGACGAACTCTTTAACCACCTCCATAATCGAGAAAAATTCCTTAGTCTATTTAGTTACTAAGGATAACTTTGGCCGCTGATCAGTGATTCAATCCTGGATCACTCTGTGTACCTCTTAACAGACTTGCTGCAAGAAGACGACCTTCGTCTATTCTTGCTGCAAGAAGACGACCTCCTGGATCACATCAGGCGCGGTAGTCAGCATGGCATACTTTAGAGTCTACGGCTAAGGCATAGAAGACGACCTTCGTCTATTCTCTTTATTCTGCCGGGGTCGGGTTTTGAGTCTTACTCAAATTCACACCTTACAACGCAACCAAGAACTCCTTTTTGCTGATCTATTTTGAACTCCTGCAAAAACTTGACAAGGCATGCATCTTGTTGAAACTTCTATTAAGCGCTTTCGATCTATCTCCATAGATCTTTGATGCTCAACGTTCAAGTAGCGCAATCCACGTATTCCTTTGAAAATTCCTTTCAAACAACCTTGTATGCTTTACAGAAATTCTACATTAGTTCTGATCCACAATATGTCAACTACATATACTTATCAGAAATTCTATAGTGCTCCCACTCACTTCTTTGGAAATACAAGTTTCTCATAAACCTTGTACAAACCCAAAATCTTTGATCATCTCATCAAAGTGTATATTCCAACTCCGAGATGCTTGCACCAGTCCATTGAAGGATCGTTGGAGCTTGCATACTTCCTAGTATATTTAGGATCGAGAAAACCTCCTGGTTGTATCACATACAATGTTTGCTCAAGGAAACCGTCGAGGAAACAATGTTTTGACATCCTACATCCAGCCATTTGTCGGAATCCGGGCCCACCATTGCTTTCTCCATAACTCGTAGGTTCATTGTTGCTCAACAACATGACCTCCAAGATAGGGTTACCGTACCACTCTGCAGTAGTACGCGGCCTTATCAACCTACGAGGCTTGTAGTAACTTGATCTGATGCTCGATGATCACCATCATCAGCTTTCACTTCAATTGGTGTAGGCGCCACAGGAACAGCTTCCTGCGCCCTGCTACACACTGGTTGAAGTGATGGTTCAATAACCTCATCAAGTTCTACCACCCTCCCACTCAATTCTTTCGAGAGAAACCTTTCCTCGAGAAAGGATCCGTTTCTAGAAACAAACACTTTGCTTTCGGATCTGAGATAGGAGATGTACCCAACTGTTTTGGATATCCTATGAAGATGCATTTATCCGCTTTGGATTCGAGCTTATTAGACTGAAACTTTTTCACATAAGTGTCGAAGCCCCAAACTTTCAAGAAACGACAGTTTAGATTTCTCTAAACCTCAGTCTATACTGTGTCATCTCAACGGAAATACGCGGTGCCCTATTTAAAGTGAATGCGGTTGTCTCTAATGCATAACCCATAAATGATAGTGGTAATTTGATAAGAGCCATCATAGCATGCACCATACCGAATAGTGCGTGGCTATAACGTTCAGACACATCATCACACTATGATGTTCCAGGTGGCATGAACTGCGAAACAACTTCCACAATGTCTTAACTTCGTACCAAAACTCGTAACTCAGATATTCATTTCTATGATCATATTGTAGACAGTTTATCCTCTTGTTACGACAAACTTCACTCCGAAACAGAATTGAACTTTTCAATATTTCAGACTTGTGATTCATTAAGTAAATACTCTTGTATCTACTCAAATCGTCATTGAAGTAAGAACATAATGATATCCACTACGTGCCTCAGCAACCATTGGACTGCATAGATCAAAATGTATCACTTCCAAGAAGTTACTTATCTTGTTTTCATCTCAATGAAAACAAGGCCTTGCTCATGTGGTATGATTTGCATGTCACTAGTGATTCAAAATCAAGTGAGTATAAAGATCCATCAGCATGGAGCCTCTTCATGCAATTTATACCAACATGACTCAAGCGGCAGTGCCACAAGTAAGTGGTACTATCATCATTACCTCGAATCTTTTGGCACCAATATCATGAACATGTGTAACACTACGACCGAGATTCAATAAACCATTGAGGGTAATTATTCAAGCAAATAGAATAACTATTATTCTTTTAAATGAATAATCGTATTGTAACAAACACGATCCAATCATGTTCATGCTCAACGCAAACACCAAATAACAATTATTTGGGTTTCACCACCAATCCCGATGATAGAGGGAGCGTGCGACGTTTGATCATATCAACCTTGGAAACACTTCCAACACGTATCGTCACCTCGCCTTTAGCTAGTCTCCGTTTATGCCACAGCTTTCATTTCGTGTTACTAATCACTTAGCAACCAAAACGGTATCCAATACCCTCGTGCTACTAGGAGTACTAGTAAAGTACATATCAACATCATGTATATCAAATATACTTATTTCGACTTTTGCCAGCCTTCTTATCTACCAAGTATCTAGAGTTGCTCCGCCTCAGTGACCATTCCCCTCATAACAGAAGCACTCAGTCCCGGGCTTGGGTTTAATCTGGGGTCTCTTCATTAGTCCAGCAACTGCTTTGCCGTTTCACGAAGTATCCCTTCGAGCCCTTGCCTTTCTCGAAACTTACTGGTTTTTACTAACCATCAACTATTGATGCTCCTTCTTGATTTCTACTTTCGCAGTGTCAAACATCGCAAATCGCTCAAGGATCATTGTATCTATCCTTGATATGTTATAGTTCATCACGAAGCTCTCACAGCTTGGTGGCAGTGACTTTGGAGAACCATCACTATCTTATCTGGAAGATCAACTCCTATTTGATTCAAGCCATTGTTGTACTCAGATAATCTGAGCACATGCTCAACGATTGAGCTTTTCTCCTTTACTTCATGGACAAAGAATCTTGTCGGAGGTCTCATACCTCTTAACAAGGGCACAAGCATGAAATCACAATTTCATCTCTTTAGAACATCCCTTACGTTCCGTGACATTTCAAAACGTCTTCGGTGCCTTGCTTCTAAGCCATTAAGTATTTTGTACTGAACTGTCGTGTAGTCATCAGAAACGTGTATGTCGGATGTTCACAACATCTACAGATGACGCTTGAGGTGCAGCACACCGAGTGGTGCATTAAGGACATAAGCCTTCTGCGCAGCAACGAGGACAATCCTCGGTTTTATAGACTCAGTCTGCAAAGTTTGCTACTATCAACTTTCATATAAATTTTCTCTAGGAACATATAAAATAGTAAAGCTATAGCGCAAGCTACATCGTAATTCCCAAAGACCATTAGACTATGTTCATGACAATTAGTTCAATTAATCATATTACTTAAGAACTCCCACTGAAAAAGTACATCTCTCTAGTCATTTGAGTGGTACATGATCCAAATCCACTATCTCAAGTCCGATCATCATGTGAGTCGATAATAGTTTCAGTGGTAGGCATCTCTATGCTAATCATATAAACTATACGATTCATGCTCGACCTTTCGGTCTCACGTGTTCCGAGGCCATGTCTGCACATGCTAGGCTCGTCAAGCTTAACCCGAGTGTTCCGCGTGTGCAACTGTTTTGCACCCGTTGTATGTGAACGTTGAGTCTATCACACCCGATCATCACGTGGTGTCTCGAAATGAAGAATTGTCGCAACGGTGCACAGTCGGGGAGAACACAATTTCGTCTTGAAATTTTAGTGAGAGATCACCTCATAATGCTACCATCGTTCTAAGCAAGATAAGGTGCATAAAGGATTAACATCACATGCAATTCATAAGTGACATGATATGGCCATCATCATGTGCTTCTTGATCTCCATCACCAAAGCACCGACACGATCTTCTTGTCACCGGCGTCACACCATGATCTCCATCATCATGATCTCCATCAACGTGTCGCCATCGGGGTTGTCGTGCTACTCATGCTATTACTACTAAAGCTACGTCCTAGCAATATAGTAAACGCATCTGCAAGCACAAACGTTAGTTTAAAGACAACCCAATGGCTCCTGCCAGTTGCCGTACCATGGACGTGCAAGTCGATATTAACTATTACAACATGATCATCTCATACATCCAATATATCACATCACATCGTTGGCCATATCACATCACAAGCATACCCTGCAAAAACAAGTTAAACGTCCTCTAATTGTTGTTGCATGTTTTACGTGGTGACCATGGGTATCTAGTAGGATCGCATCTTACTTACGCAAACACCACAACGGAGATATATGAATTGCTAATTAACCTCATCCAAGGAGCTCCTCGGTCAAATCCGATTCAACTAAAGTTGGAGAAACCGACACTCGCCGGTCATCTTTGAGCAACGGAGTTACTCGTAGCGATGAAACCGGTCTCTCGTAAGCGTACGAGTAATGTCGGTCCGAGGCGCTTCGATCCAACAATACCGCGGAATCAAGAAAATACTAAGGAGGTCAGCAAAACGCACATCACCGCCCACAAAAACTTTTGTGTTCTACTCGAGAAGACATCTACGCATGAACCTAGCTCATGATGCCACTGTTAGGGAACGTCGCATGGGAAACAAAAATTTTCCTACACGCACGAAGACCTATCATGGTGATGTCCATCTACGAGAGGGGATTTCCGATCTACGTACCCTTGTAGATCGCACAGCAGAAACGTTAAGAAACGCGGTTGATGTAGTGGAACGTCCTCATGTCCCTCGATCCGCCCCGCGAACCGTCCCGCGAACCGTCCCGCGATCCGTCCCACGATCTAGTGCCGAACGGACGGCACCTCCGCGTTCAGCACACGTACAGCTCGATGATGATCTTGGCCTTCTTGATCCAGCAAGAAATACGGAGAGGTAGATGAGTTCTCAGGCAGCGTGACGGCGCTCCGGAGGTTGGTGGTGATCTAATCTCAGCAGGGCTCCACCCGAGCTGTGCAGAAACGCGATCTAGAGGTAAAACCGTGGAGGTATGTGGTCGGGCTGCCGTGGCAAAAGTTGTCTCAAATCAGCCCTAAAACCCCACTATATATAGGAGGGAGGGAGGGGAGGAGGAAGCCTCAAAACCTAAAGGTTTGGCCGAAATTGGAGGTGGAGGAGTCCTACTCCAATCCTACTTGGAGTAGGATTCCACCTTCCCAGTTGGAAACTCTTTCCACCTTGTGTTTTTTCCTTCTCAAACCTTATGGGCCTTAGTGGGAACTTATTCCAGCCCACTAGGGGCTGGTTTATCTCTTCCCATAGCCCATGAGACCCCTTGGGGCGTGACACCCCTCCTGATGGTCCCCGGCACCCCTCCCGGCACTGCGAGTACACTACCGATGAGCCCGAAACTTTTCCGGTAATGCACGAAAACCTTCCTGTAACCAAATGAGGTCATCCTATATATCAATCTTCGTTTCCGGACCATTTCGGAAACCCTCGTGACGTCTGTGATCTCATCTGGGACTCCAAACAACATTCAGTAACCAACCATATAACTCAAATACGCATAAAACAACGTCGAACCTTAAGTGTGCAGACCCTGCGGGTTCGAGAACTATGTAGACATGACCCGAGAGACTCCTCGGTCAATATCCAATAGCGGGACCTGGATGCCCATATTGGATCCTACATATTCTACGAAGATCTTATCGTTTGAACCTTAGTGCCAAGGATTCATGTAATCCCGTATGTCATTCCCTTTGTCCTTCGGTATGTTACTTGCCTGAGATTCGATCATCAGTATCCGCATACCTATTTCAATCTTGTTTACCGGCAAGTCTCTTTACTCGTTCCGTAATACAAGATCCCGCAACTTACACTAAGTCACATTGCTTGCAAGGCTTGTGTGTGATGTTGTATTACCGAGTGGGCCCCGAGATACCTCTCCGTCACACGGAGTGACAAATCCCAGTCTCGATCCATACTAACTCAACGAACACCTTCGGAGATACCTGTAGAGCATCTTTATAGTCACCCAGTTACGTTGCAACGTTTGATACACACAAAGAATTCCTCCGGTGTCAGTGAGTTATATGATCTCATGGTCATAGGAACAAATACCTGACACGCATAAAACAGTAGCAACAAAATGACACGATCAACATGCTACGTCTATTAGTTTGGGTCTAGTCCGTCACATGATTCTCCTAATGATGTGATCCCATTATCAAGTGACAACACTTGTCTATGGTCAGGAAACCTTGACCATCATTGATCAACCAGCTAGTCAACTAGAGGCTTACTAGGGACAATGTTTTGTCTGTGTATCAACACATGCACTGTGTTTCCAATCAATACAATTATAGCATGGATAACAAACGATTATCATCAACAAAGAAATATAATAATAACTAATTTATTATTGCCTCTAGGGCATATTTCCAACAAATAATACCAGGGTGCTTTGTGGAAATAAAAAAATAACACATGCTTGTGCCACTTGATGACATGGCATGTGATGTGGTAGCTGATCAGCATTTTGTATCTAACTGTTACCTCATCAATACTTAAGTGACCGTTTTCATGCCTTTTCAAGTTCTTTTTCATGGATCTCTTATCGTCATGCTATTTTATGTACTTATGGTCATATTAACTCACCAAAAAATATACACTTCTGTATTTTGAGATGACATTCCATACTGAAATGATAATTTCACTAATGTACTAACATGAATTTTGATATAGGTTTTCGTGAGTATAGTTAGATGCTTTAAAAGTTCTTCGATATCTGAAAGTAGGTTTTACCAAAAGAACAAAATTATTTTGTTAGGAGGCCAATAGTAAGGTTTTCCTATACCATAAAGCACTACATTTCATCAGGATTCAGACTATTCCTCGTATTTTAGGAATCATCAAGAAACTACTATCTCATTAGTATGATTCGCCATTCCCTGCGTCCATCCTTGATGGACCACTCCCTCACATAGCTGTTTCGCTTGGAATACCACCTATTATAAATGCATCATTCTATTACCTTCTTACCACCAAGAAAAAACATATCCATGTTAACAAAACCTAAATCATCACCACCAGGAAAATGTTGGTCCTTGAAGGGGGATTCCTTTAAAGGGGGGATTCCTTTGTCATCAAATCATGTCCTAGAGATAGAATCTCAAAAATCAAATCGACGCTTAATTAATTAGTCCTTGCTGGTGCTGCTCGTCCTATGAACTTCCTTCGCAGCTGCCAAATCCGTGCACACAAGAACACATGATAGAAAAGAGGGGCGGATAGCCTATTACGTGGAAGATGATGGTGAGTGGGCGAGGATTGAGATACACGTCTTGGTGACGACGCCGACAATGCTGCCGTCGGAGACGGTAAGGCCAAGCCGCTCACCCGCACCTCCTCTGCATTGACGGACAAGGAGGGAAGGAGGGACTGGGGGATTGCGGCAGGTGGTGGTCGAGGTCTCACACGTGAATGCTTGGAGTTGAATCGACAGTGCCCCAGAGGTGGCACTAAAGGACTTGAATCGACAGTGGAAGCGTACTGCGATCAGTGGAGCATGAGGCAGCAGCGGCGGCGTGCGCCATCAATATTAGGCAGACAAAATAGGACATGTGCAACAACTAGGTTTGTGGATGTGGTTATGTGGGTGGAGGTAGGGCAGGGTGTCACTGACCTATTTTTCTCCATCAATTTCTGTCATTGCCGCCTCGGGTACTGATTTGTTGAGAAAAATCAGTGGGACCAGAAGAGGGAAGGCGTGGGGCGGGATAGATGGATCAAATCAGCGGGTATGGTCATGCGGGACCAAACGAACAACCTACAAAAGTTACCAAATACACACACAATTACTTGAAGATTGATTGTGATTCATTCCTTTCCTTATAAAAGATACCAAATATACCAAAAATTTATTAAGGATTCAATATAAAAGTTAGCATATATATCAAAAATAAACTAAAGATTTATTGTGATTTATCCTTTTCGATACAAAATTTACCAAATATACCCAAAAATCATCTTATTGGCAGATAAAATCGGTTTAAAATGGTCATGGTGTGGGATAGATCACTAGTAGAAAACGGGCCTTTGGCCTGGACCATTTAGTCCCGGCCTGCCTCTGGGCCGGGACTAAAGGCCCGGCCACGTCGCCCGAGTTCTCAGTGCCTCCCTCGAGGCTTTAGCCCCGGCCCGTAAGGAGCCTTTAGTCCCGGTTCGTGTCCCAAACCGGGACTAAAGGGCTACGCGGCGGGCAGTGGTGGTGGCAACCGTTCGTATCCCTCAACCCGGGACTAAAGGACTAACACGTGGCCGGCCGTAGTGGGGCGACCGTTGGTATACCTCTTTCGTCCCGGTTGGGGGTTGAACCCGGGACTAAAAGCCTAACACGTGGCCTGCCGTAGTGGTGGAAACCGTTTGGTATACCTCTTTAGTCCCGGTTGGTGGCTCAACCCGGGATTAAAGGCCCAAACGGTTTGCATCCCGCATCGTTTCGGGCGATGAAAAGCACGAACCAAAGCGTACAGTCGCCATTTCTCTGTTCTTCTTCTCTCTCGCGTCGCCCTCTCTGTTCTTCTCCTCTCTTCTTCCCTTCTCTTCTTCTACCATGCCAACTAGCTTTCATGAGGTGGTCGCGCATGGCACGACGAAGCTCCGTGTCGTGTACACGAACCTGAGCACGGAGGTGCCGTTTTTCCTTCAACAGTTGAAGGAACGACGGTTTGACCACGCAGAGGATCATGAGAAGTTCTTCGGGCTTGATCTGGAGTACACGGCCGATCAACGCGGTGTTGCCGTCATCCAAATATGCTTCGCAAGCCATGTCTTGATCTTCCAATGGGCGAGGTAAGTTTTGAGGCTTTCTTTGATCCAAGATAATGACATTGTATAAGTTTATTTGTTTGTTTCAATCATAGTTGGTTCCCTTCAAATAGTTATAGTGAAACAATTTTGATTAGTTGAAGGGGAGCACAATCTAATTGGAATAGTGTTCCATAATCTGAAAAATCGTATAAGAATCAACTAGTGTTTAATATGTTCCATTGGAATCATAGTTGGTTCCCTTCAAATAGTTGTAGTGAAACAATTTTGATTACTTGAAGGGGAGCACAATCTAATTGGAATAGTTTTCCATAATCTGAAAAATCGTATTAGAATCAACTAGTGTTTAATATGTTCCATCGGAATCATAGTTGGTTCCCTTCAAATAGTTGTAGTGAAACAATTTTGATTAGTTGAAGGGGAACACAATCTGATTGGAATAGTGTTCCATAATATGAAATATCGTATTAGAATGAACTAGTGTTTAATATGTTCCATTGGAATCATAGTTGGTTCGCTTCAAATAGTTGTAGTGATACAATTTTGATTAGTTGAAGGGGAACACAATCTGATTGGAATAGTGTTCCATAATCTGAAAAATCGTATTAGAATGAACTAGTGTTTAATATGTTCCATTGGAATCATAGTTGGTTCGCTTCAAATAGTTGTAGTGATCTCTCTAGGTTCCATTGCATATGTTCTATTTGAATCCTAAAGATAAGTTTCTCTTTAGTTGTAGTGAAACATGTTTCCTTATTGCAGCAGTATGTAACATTTGTTCAATTTTAATTTGTTTCTGTTGCAGGAGTGACAAGCATTTTCCAGGACTCATGGAGTTCCTTCGCAGCAGCGTCACTTTTGCTTCCGTTGACATAAGGAACGACAAGCTGAAGATGAGGCACAACTTCGGTATTGAGATACCAAATGGTTGCCTCGTTGATCTCCAAACGATATTCAGGCTTCGACATGACAGGACTTCGATGGCTCATATGGCAGTTTCCTTGATCGACGAGTCATATGGTGATATGAAGACCAGTTTCCCAAAGTATCAGCACAAACTTTGGGAGAAGAGCCCACTTGATGATATCAACATTGAGTATGCAGCAAAAGATGCATACGTTTCATACGAGTTGTACCGCAAGATTCGAGTCGTCAACTATGGCCAGCGTCACCTCGAGGAACGTGTACATTCTTATTTAGATGATTCAGACGAGTAGTGTTCTGAACGTCGAACACTTGTATATATATCTATGGTAGCTATTATTATGTACTGTTTGGGCTAGTATCATGTACTTCTTGGACCAATTTATATATGTCTAGTTTCTGTTTGTGCCATTATAGTTTCCAAATTTGAATGGTTTAGCCCTTTCTAACTTCATTTGCTACTTTTGAATGGTTTAGCCCTTTCTAACTTCATGGTATCATCCATTTCGACCACATATATATACAAAAAGTCTTCAGTTCAAAAAATGAAATCCCTTTTGTAACAGATCTGTTTTTGATTAAAACAATCATTTAAAAATGAAAGACCACTAGTCCCACGTGGCATGCAGCGGAACCACGTGGCGTGCAGCGGAACCACGTGGCGTGCCGCGGAACCACTTTTGTTGTGGGGGTCGCTTCTCCTTCTTCTCCGTGTGCTAGATATTGGTTATGCACTAGGGGAAGTAGGAGTAGCGACCATCATCGACGGTTGAAAAATCAGGTGAGCTAGTGTCCACCATATATGAGAGAAGAAGAAATCTCTTTGTGATGTGCCTTTGAATGGTGCATTTTGAACACACAAAAAGTATGGAATTCAAATAAGTTAAAAAAATGAAATCCCTTTGTAAGAGATGAGTTCTCGTTCGAAACCCTGCTACTTCGAGAGAGATTGTCAGTTTTGTACACGAAGTGCATCTAGTTTTTGTCGTAGCCCTCTCAACTTTTTAACACATGCTATGTGGGTGAAATGATGATAGCATGCCAACTTTCAACATTTTCAGAGTTCATTTGTAGTGCTTTTCAATTTCAGGGTCAACTAGCTCAAAAAAAAAGTAAATGCACGAAATATACCAAATGAAGTCAGAAAATGTTGAAATTTTGCGATGTGCCTTTGAATGGTGCATTTTGAACACACAAAAAGTATGGAGTTCAAATAAGTTAAAAAAATGAAATCCCTTTGTAAGAGATGAGTTCTCGTTCGAAACCCCGCTACTTCGAGAGAGATTGTTAGTTTTGTACACGAAGTGCATCCAGTTTTTGTCGTAGCCCTCTCAAATTTTCAACACATGCTATGTGGGTGAAATCATGATAGCATGCCAACTTTCAACATTTTCAGAGTTCATTTGTAGTGCTTTTCAATTTCAGGGTCAACTAGTTCAAAAAAATAAGTAAAGGCACGAAATATATCAAATGAAGTCAGAAATTGTTGAAATTTTGTGATGTGCCTTTGAATGGTGCATTTTGAACACACAAAAAGTATGGAGTTCAAATAAGTTAAAAAAATGAAATCCCTTTGTAAGAGATGAGTTCTCGTTCGAAACCCCGCTCCTTCGAGAGAGATTGTTAGTTTTGTACACGAAGTGCTTCCAGTTTTTGTCGTAGCCCTCTCAAATTTTTAACACATGCTATGTGGGTGAAATGATGATAGCATGCCAACTTTCAACATTTTCAGAGTTCATTTGTAGTGCTTTTCAATTTCAGGGTCAACTAGTTCAAAAAAATAAGTAAAGGCACGAAATATACCAAATGAAGTCAGAAATTGTTGAAATTTTGTGATGTGCCTTTGAATGGTGCATTTTGAACACACAAAAAGTATGGAGTTCAAATAAGTTAAAAAAAATGAAATTCCTTTGTAAGAGATGAGTTCTCGTTCGAAACCGTGCTACTTCGAGAGAGATTGTCAGCTTTGTACACGAAGTGCATCCAGTTTTTGTCGTAGCCCTCTCAACTTTTTAACACATGCTATGTGGGTGAAATGATGATAGCATGCCAACTTTCAACATTTTCAGAGTTCATTTATAGTGCTTTTCAATTTCAGGGTCAACTTGCTCAAAAAAAATAAGTAAATGCACGAAATATAACAAATGAAGTCAAAATAACAAAATAGATAATAGTTTGGATAGTCAAAATTATTAATTATGAAAATAAAAAATAGTTTTGCATTATTTATTCAATTTGAAACACTTTTCATTATCATAGTTTTGTCAAATTCTCAAATATGCAAAAAGAATTTTTAATAAACATAGTTTTTAATTGAAAATAACAAAATAGATAATAGTTTGGATAGTCAAAATTATTAATTATGAAAATAAAAAATAGTTTGCATTATTTATTCAATTTGAAACACTTTTCATTATCATAGTTTTGTCAAATTCTCAAATATGCAAAAAGAATTTTTAATAAACATAGTTTTTAATTGAAAATAACAAAATAGGTAATAGTTTGGATAGTCAAAATTATTAATTATGAAAATAAAAAATAGTTTGCATTATTTATTCAATTTGAAACACTTTTCATTATCATAGTTTTGTCAAATTCTCAAATATGCAAAAAGAATTTTTAATAAACATAGTTTTTAATTGAAAATAACAAAATAGATAATAGTTTCGATAGTCAAAATTATTAATTATGAAAATAAAAAATAGTTTGCCTTATTTATTCAATTTGAAACACTTTTCGTTATCATAGTTTTGTCAAATTCTTAAATATGCAAAAAGAATTTTTAATAAACATAGTTTTTAATTGAAAATAACAAAACAGATAATAGTTTGGATAGTCAAAATTATTAATTATGAAAATAAAAAATAGTTTTGCATTATTTATTCAATTTGAAACACTTTTCATTATCATAATTTTGTCAAATTCTCAAATATGCAAAAAGAATTTTTAATAAACATAGTTTTTAATTGAAAATAACAAAATAAGTTAATAGTTTGGATAGTCAAAATTATTAATTTGGAAAATAGAAAATAGTTTTGAATTATTTATTCAATTTCAAACACTTTTCATTATCATAGTTTTGTCAAATTCTCAAATATGCAAAAAGAATTTTTAATAAACATAGTTTTTAATTGAAAATAACAAAATAAGTTAATAGTTTGGATAGTAAAAATAATTAATTTTGAAAATAGAAAAAAATTGAAACTATATGAGAAATCATGGACAAAATTCGACCTGAATTCACTTTGAATTCAGATTGAATTTCGAATATAGTTTCAATTTTTAGTAAGTTTAGGCCCGTAAGCCTGCTTTAGAGAGGAGCTCGATGGACAAGGTGCGGCGGGGCTTATAAACAAGTGTTAGTCCCCCTCACTGGGCGAGGTGGGACTAAACTTATCGTGCAGCCGAGGAGGGGATTTAGTCCCGGTTGGAGCCACGCCCCGGGACTAAAGACACCCTGCTTCCCGCCTCTTGGTCTGCCCGAAAAGAGGCCTTTAGTCCCGGGTCGTGGCTCCACCCGGGACTAAAGGGGGTCTTTAGTCTCGGCACGAGCCACGCACCGGGACTATAGATCCACCTATATAAGCGGGACTTCGAAAATTTCCAACCCAATTCGTCCATTGCTCTTCTTCTTCCTCTCGTTCTCCTGCCCGGCGCGGCACAACGACGAACTAACCGACGCCGTCAGGCTGCCCGCTGTCCTGCTCGCCGTCGGCCGTCCTCCTCGCTGCCGCGCCGTCCTCCTCGCCGTCGCGCCGTCCTCCTCGCCGCCGCGCCGTCCTCCACGCCGTCCTCCTCGCCAACACTCCGGCCAGTAAGCCCCCCGCCCCCTCCTCCCCAACACTCCGGCGAGTATAGAAGAAAAGAAGAAAAAGGAGAAGAGAAGAAGAAAAAGGAGAAGAAAGGAAGAAAAAGGAGAAGAAAAGAAGAAAAAGGAGAAGAAAAGAAGAAAAAGAAAAGATTTTTTTGTCATTTAATTCCTATTTTTATTAGGTTTGTGCTAGATTATTAGGGTTAGTAATATTTAGAATTAGGTTAGGGTTACAAGAAGAAGAAATATGAGCAAAAATAAGAAAATAAGATTAGGAAAAATGAAAATAAGAAGAGGAGGAGAAGAAAAGAAGAAAAAGTGTATATTGTATAGTGTATATGCTTAAGTGTATAGTGTATATAGTGTATAGTGTATAAGGAGAGGAGGAATTTTGCTATAGTGTATATAGTGTATAGTGTATAAGAAAAGAAGAAAAGAAGAGGAGGAGAAGAGAAGAAAAGAAGAGGAGGAGAAGAGAAGAAAGAAGAGGAGGAGAAGAAAAATGAAAATAAGTGTTAATAGTTTAATTTTGCTATTGTATATGCTTAAGTGTTAATAGTTTATTTTTAGCAAGAAAATTAATAGAACTAGTTTATTTTTTAGTTCATTTTACGATGCCTATCCCGCATCCTCGTCGCCGACTCGGCGGAGGACACCTACTTGATCAGAGGGGCCCTGTCCGGGACTGGGCTCCGCCCGGCTGGTATTGGGAGGTGCTACCTTCCGGGGGCGTAGGTTGGTGAGGAGCCAGCCCGTCGTTGACCCGATCCTTGTTTGGTGGCGGTTGCGTGGGCCAGTGAGGGTGCCGAGGCTTCCGGACACCGCGGAGGTCGTACGTCACCGTGTCAGCGAGGAGGATGAGCACGTCCGTCGCTACATGGTTACGTTGGAGGGCAGGTTCGAGCATACCTGGCAGGTTCTTCGGGGATCTCACTGGAGCTATGATCCTGTGATGGTTCCTTCTCTTTGGGTGTCCACCGCCCGTGCCGTTACCCGTCGGGCGCTACGGTTCTAGATGTATTAGTGATGCTATATGTATGATAGTATTCGAGGAGTATTAATGATAATATTCGACGATGTACGGACAAAAGTGATGATGTATTAGCTTATAATTGAATGCATGCTAATTTGAATACTACTTTATTTTACGATTTGGTTTTGCTTATTGAATGCTCAAATTGGAAAAGTACTCCTACTTTGAATACTATGCAGAAATCTAGGAGTCTCAAATTGGAAAAGTACTCCTACTTTGGTTTTTGTTACAAAGGTTAAGAGAATCCGATTTTTGCAGAACTATGGATCCACATATCAGGAACCTCAAAGAGGAAGAACTTCTGGAAGAAAAAATCAAAGACGGCCCCGACGTTGAACGAACTAAATCTCCGTCGTCATATCTAAACCAGGACGTTGGAATGGAGGTCGAGCGACACGAAGATGAAGCCGATGGGGCAGGAGATAGGTCCAATGACGGAGAAGGTGATAGCTCCACTGATGGAGAAGCCGGTGAAGAGGAGAAGTCCGGCGAGGTATACATATGAAGTTCGACAATCACTTGTAATATGTGAAAAATATTGGAGATAGCTCTATATTGTATACATATACATTCATTTGACGAATGTTTCTCCCTCTTAGGCCTCCACATCGAGCAAAACTACGAAACGAGGCCCGACTAGAAAGTTGGATGCACGGACGCATTACACATTTGAGGTGATATTTCCTACGGGCGAACCCAAGCTTCCTAAGAATGCTGCTGACACACTCAAGAAGCAATGCAGAGTTCTCGTTAGGGATCACGTCCCGATCAGCGTTCGGGAGTGGAACAAGCGCAAAGGGGCAGCCGATAGTGACTATGTCGCCGAAAGGTACAAAGATAATCTTTGGAATGATCTCATGTCACATTTCAACCTGCCAGAATGTGAGAATGAAGACGCCACAGACAAACTGAGGGCCAAAGTCAAGCAGTGGACTCTGAAGAAGATGGCCGAACTGTTCCGTAGCTGGAAGAAGAAGCTATGGAAAAACTATCTGAAGACACAGAAAGTGCCAGTATTCGACGGTTATCTAGCGAAGCAGGCGAATCACTGGAAGGCATTTCAAGAGTACAAGGAGTTAGAAGATGCCCAGGCATTATCAGAAAAGAACAAGATAAATGACGACAAGAAGAAATATCACCACAAGCTGGGGCCAGGGGGCTATGAGACTGCCATCCCAAAGTGGCATAAGAAAGAGCAAGATCTGATAGATAAAGGCGTCGTACCTGAACCAGTCCGTGATGAGTGGGAATTGAGAGCAAGAAATTGGTTCCTTGCGCATGATGGGTCGTACGACGAAACAACAGGGGACCTCATCTGCAATGACAATCTTAGGATACCCAGGGAGAATTGGAAAAGGATAGTGAAAGAAATTAAGGAGGGAAAAATAAAGTTCACTGCAGATAGAGAGAAAGATTTGCTCACACTGGTCCTCGGCAATGACGAACATGGAGGACGAACGCGAGGCTTCGGTCCTTCTTACCCGTGGTGGCTTGGGTTTGGCAGATACCAAGACACTTATAGAAGCCGAGAGAGAGCAAAGAAGCGGCAGCAGGATGAGGAGAATGACAAGTTCAACCAGTTGCTTGCCAGGATTAACGAGCAACAGAAGCAGATTGATGAGCTTAGAGGAGTACCGCGCCAGGAAGATCCTGCAGTTGATATTACCGGCGCCCCATCTAAGCGGAAAAGCAGCGTGGCTGAATCTGAGGCCCCGCCCGATGATGAACGAAGAATGATGGAGGGCCGTCCCGGCTACCCCGTGGATGGAATTAAGGAGTCAACATCATGTGAACTCCATCAGAAATTCAAGAACATATCCATGAAGGTGGCCGTCGGACAAGCTTTACCTTCTGGCCCTGATGCACTCTGGCATGGCCGTGAGATTCCAGGTGGCTTTGCTAAAGTCGGGGTGGATGAAATCATGACGGGGTTTAATGATATGGAGCTCGACATAGCTGGACCCGAAGATGAGAGGACACTCGGAGAAGTACTGGGTGGAGTCATCTTATGGGACAAGAACTACATCAAGCTTCCAGGCTCGGCCCCAAGGACAACACCGCCTTCGAGTCGTCGCAGGTCACCTACACCTCCATTACCTCCAAGCCCTCCACATGACGTCGGCCAGCACAACACGAGTCCATCTCGATCACCGCCGCCGGACTTGGGTCGTCCGCTTCCGCCGCCGCCCGCACATGATACTAAGCGGAAGCGTGCCAGCAAGAACGCTTCGTCGATGATTTCTAAGGGACGGAGCTCCCCAAAGCGCAAACTATCGCCCCTCCCAAAGGTACCTCATGCTAATCTTCCTATCAGACCTTATGATCGTACCCCCGAGGAAAACGCCAGGATAGCAAAGGAACAGCATGATGCGCATATGAAAAGGAAGGAACCCGAGCCCCGCCCGAAATACACCGAGAAGAACATAGCATGGGCAAAAGACTTCATAACCACTCCATCACAGTATGACTTACACTATAAGCCTGATGACTATACACGCACGTTGCAGAAGGAAGTGAAAAAGAGGAGGTCACATGCAAGTGCAAGTGGGAGCAAATCAAGTTCAACTACAAGCAAGAAAAAATCAGACGTTCCTCAGCTTGGACAACAGGCCAAACAGTCGATCCCACCCCTCAAGGTGTTAACCGAGAATGTTCCCCCTTCGGTGCAGGGGCAAGCTTTTGAAAAAGCAAAGGAGTTGGCGGACGAATGTGGTATCTTGGTTGAAAATTTTCTGGCTTCCCAAGACGACAGGATACCCAATGCTGTGGTAGCCCCTAAGCCACAGTTCGTCATGGGAGAGCCTTTGGTCAGCAAAGATGATCTCCCAACAAATATGCGTTACTTGCATAAATGGTACTTAAGTGAATCAAAGAATGGGAGAACGATGATCGTGCTGAGTGTCCCACAGGAGTACTACGGCCGCTCCGAAGAAATCCATGTCAACTTTGATGAACTCTTCCAGATGTACAATGGCGACGCCCTCGACAAATCGCTTATGAGTTGCTATTGTCTGTAAGTTTTTCAATTCGTTGTCTACATATAACTTGTTTAGTTATTTCAATTCATTGTCTATATATAACTTGTACTCTATTATGCAGAATGAAGATTCTAGAGTGTAAAAGTAAGAGCATCCTAAATATTGGGTTTATTAATCCAGATAAAATACATGTAGCGACGCTAACTATTATCCCAAGGAGACGGAGGAAAACCTTCTAAGGTTTCTAAGAGATCAAAATTTCTGTGACCACATACTATTTCCATACAACTTCAGGTGAGGGTCTTTACTCTGTTGTGTCCATTCACTTATAAGTGTAATTGATAAGTTACTCACACACACACACACACACACACACATATATATATACATATGCAGCTTCCATTGGATTCTGTTGGACATTCAAATTGATAAGGGAAGAGTTGATGCCTTCGACCCATTATCGAGACCCTTGGAACAGTTCCAAAGCCTGCAGGACATGCTCCAAGGGTAATGATGGGGTTATAGTCCTAGGGTAGGGTCATAGGCCTGCCCTATAGGTCCTACCCAAGGACTACCCCTCCCAAAGGACAAGGGCCTTAGTCAGTTCCGACTAAATTAAGAAATCCCCCATCATCCAGTCGGTAGCAGATCCTCGATGACGTCCAGTCGGAGAGTAACATTCGGAGCATATCTAGCTGACCGACTAGATAACACTCGGTACGCCGTGACCCCTGTGGGAAGAAACGGCCGTACGTTTCCAGGTGCATTTATTAGCATTTAGGTCCTGCATTACCTGTAACGTACACATTCAATCGCCACTACTCCGCCCCTGAATCAGAACCGTTGTGGAGGGCAGCGCACTCTATATAAGCCACCCTCCCCCACCGGTAAAGGGGTTAGCAAATCATTGTATTCCATATTCCACTCGACAACAAGCTCCGAGGGCACTGAGACGTAGGGCTGTTACCTCCACCGCAGAGGGGCCTGAACTCATACAACCTCGCCGTAGCTAGGACTCTGCCCATCTCATTCGTACCCTACACATCTACTGTCAGGCTTATACCCACAACAGTTGGCGCCCACCGTGGGGCAGGCGTCTAAGCGACTTCCGGCGAGTTTGCGACTACTTCCTTTCGTCATGTCGACCGGTGGAGATTCGAGCATGGGTCACCAGATCTTCTTCGGCGCTCTCTCCTTCACCATCGACGATTCGGCATGGCTTCGGGAGGCGCCTCTCGACGTTGAGGCGCTTCCCCGTCGTGGGGCCACGCACTTCCGTGCCGGCGCCCGCGGCGTTCTTCTTCTCCAGCAATCGGCTCCGTGGTCGACCTGCACCTCCGTCATGCGCCGCAGCAAGCGGTCCTGCTGTCCGCGTCTCCAACGTTGGGTGCAGCATGCCGAGCGCGTCAGATCACGTCTTCTCAAGTGGCAGTTCTGGAGTCTGTTGTGGTTGCCCGGCGTTCCTAGCGCTCGGGCTCAGTCCCGACTGAGTGTCCTTCCGAGTACGCGGGTCGCGGGCCTGCAGCAAAAGTACACATGCCAAACTCCCATGAAGATCCCCGTCAAGCTGGTCGAAGCGAGCGCGAGGTCGGGGAAGCATCCGGTGCGCGCTGTCCACCTCGCCGTTCTGCCAGTCGACACACTCGGCGGAGAAACATGGAGTTGTTTTGCACCCCCCTCCTCAACTTGGCTGCGGCTGCCAAGATAGCCGATTCCCTCCAGCCGACTGATTCGAAGGCAGGAAGGGGGATTGAGCAGATCCGAGCCCTGTTGCACACGGCGCAACAACAGAATTCGGCAGTCTCCCAGTCGCACAACTGGATCTACAATAGTTCCGTCCATGCAAACACGCATCGGTCGGTTCACAGCTGTGGATCCCATCAGCGCCACAGAGGAGGCAGCCGTTCCATGATTCATGAAGATCGTCGCCGCTCACGCACCCCTCCGCGAGGTGGGCCCTATGGGTCCCGACATCATGATGATCGGCGTTCAGTCGGCGACACATACGACCCAAGACCCGATGCAAGAGGACGTATCGCCCAGCGAAGAGTCGACACGGGTCGAGCCCACCGTGATGGTCACGATATGGACCGTCCGAGTGGAAGCAGGGCCATCGTGTCCGATCCTGACTGTTTTAGTCGAGCCATCCGCTCGGCTGACATCCCGCCCAACTTCCGATTGGCAGCGGGAATCAGTAAGTTTACAGGAGAGTCCAAGACGGAAACATGGCTGGATGACTACCGAGTGGCAGTCCAGATCGGAGGAGGGGACGACCATGTCGCTATGAAGCACCTCCCTCTGATGCTCGACGGCTCGGCGCAAGCGTGGCTAAACCAGTTGCCCCCCTCGAGCATTTACAGTTGGGCAGATCTGGCCCGAGTGTTCATCAGGACTTTCGAAGGGACGTGCAAACGCCCTGCAGGCCTTGTGGAGCTCCAGCACTGTGTCCAGAAGCCGAATGAGCCCCTGCGCGACTTCATCCAGCGTTGGACAACTCTCTACCACACGGTGGAGAACGTCACCGAGCATCAAGCAGTCTGCGCCTTCAAGGCAGGCGTGCGGTAAAGAGAGATGTACCTAAAGTTCGGTCGAACAGGCGACATCTCCATGAGCAAGATGATGGAGACAGCGGCTCGCTATGCAAATAGCGAGGAAGAAGACCGCATCCGGAGCGGCAAGCACAAGACAGTCGGCGATGTTGACGGCGGTAACACTCGGAAGTAGAAACAAAAAGTTCCGCCCACACCGCAAGCAGAAGTTGCAGCCGTGACCAGTGCCAAGTTCAAGGGCAAAGGGAAGGCGCAGTTTACCCCTAAGAAGAATCCATTCAACAATCCCATCCTGGACCAGCCTTGTCCGGTTGACACGAAGATGGACGAAGAAGGCAACCCCATATATGCGAAGCATACCACTCGGCAGTGTCGTCTCCTGATCCAAGGGTTCAGCGAGGGACAACCGAGTGAGAAGGATCATGAACAAGATGAGGAAGATAAGGAGGATCCGTTCCCCCAAGTCCATGCAACCCTCATGATTTTTGCTGACATCGAAGGCAAGAGTCGACTGAAACTGGTGAACAGAGAGGTTAACATGGCCACTCCAACCAGTCCCAAGTTCCTGAAATGGTCTCACACTGCGATCACCTTCGACCAATCGGATCATCCCGCACATGTACCCACTCCGGGGAGACATGCTCTGGTCGTCGACCCGATGGTGGAAGGAGTCCGACTGCGCAAAGTCCTCATGGATGGCGGTTGCGGCTTGAACATCATGTACGCTGACACACTCAAGGGAATGGGCATTCCGATGTCCAAACTCAGCGAGAGCAGCATGCAGTTTCACGGAGTCGTCCCTGGACGGAAGGCCAAGTCACTTGGATAGATCGCGTTGGACGTCGTCTTCGGCTCCGACAAGAACTTTCGCAAGGAAAAGCTCACGTTTAAGGTGGTGGATTTCCAGAGCGCTTACCACGCAATTCTGGGCCGCCCAGCGTATGTGAGTTTCATGGCCCGACCATGTTACGTATACTTGAAGCTGAAGATGCCAGGCCCAAAAGGCATGATCACCATCACGGGCAATCGACAGCGAGCCGAAGAGTGCCTGCAGCAGGGATCAAGAATCGCCGATCAGCAGATGGCTGTCCTCGAGCTCGACGAGTACAAGAAAACAGTCGACCCCGCCAACCTGATGCGCTCAAAGAAGCCAGCTTCAGAATCCGCTTTCCAGTCGGCGGGAGAGACGAAGAAGGTCAGCATCCACCCGACGGACGACTCTGCTACCCCGACGGACATCTCCACCACCCTCGATCCTAAATAGGAAGCCGAGCTCAACCAATTCCTCCGTGAGAACTGGGAAATCTTCGCATGGAAACCCTCTGACATGCCAGGTGTACCCAGGGAGTTGGCTGAGCACCAACTGCACGTGGATCACACCGCTCGGCCCGTCCGAGAGCGCCTGCGCCGATCTGCCGCGCACAAGAGGAAGGCAATCGGGGAAGAGGTGGCCAAGCTGTTGGCCGCCAACTTCATTCGCAAGGTTCACCACTCCGAGTGGCTCGCCAATGTTGTCATGGTACCCAAGAAGGACAAGTCACTCCGAATGTGCATCGACTTCAAGCATCTCAATAAGGTCTGCCCGAAAGACCATTTTCCGCTCCCCCGCATAGATCAAATTGTCGATTCGACTGCGGGATGCGAGCGTTTGTCATTTCTTGATGCCTACTCAGGCTATCATCAGATCCGTCTGTATGGTCCCGATGAGTTAAAAACAGCCTACATCACCCCATTCGGTTGCTTCTGCTACATCACTATGCCTTTCGGTCTGAAGAATGCAGGAGCTACCTTTATGCGCATGATCCAAAAATGTCTCCTCGACCAGATCGGTCGCAATGTGGAGGCATATATGGATGATATCGTAGTCAAGTCACGCAAAGGTTCCGACCTACTGACTGACTTGGAAGAAACATTCGCCAACCTTCGTAGGTACGATATCAAGCTCAACCCAGGCAAATGTTCATTAGGTGTTCCCAGCGGAAAGTTACTCGGTTTCTTCGTTTCCGAACGAGGGATCGACGTCAACCCCGAAAAGATCGGGACCATCGTCCGAATGGAGAGGCCGGTCAGAATACACGATGTTCAACGGCTCACAGGTTGCCTAGCGGCTTTGAGCAGGTTCATCAGTCGACTCGGCGAAAAAGCATTTCCTGTGTACCGACTCATGAAGAAATCAGATACCTTCGAGTGGACAGACGATGCCCAAGTCGCATTCGACGACCTCAAAGTCCTACTTTCCACCCAGCCGGTTCTTACTACTCCGCTCAGTAAAGAGCCCCTTCTTCTATATATCGCAGCTACAAATCAAGTCGCCAGTACTGTTCTTACAGTCGAGCGAGAAGAAGAAGGCAAAGCATACAAAGTTCAGCAGCCAGTGTACTACGTCTCTGAAGTCCTGACTCCTTCCAAGCAGAGGTATCCCCATTATCAAAAACTTATTTATGGGATCTATACGACTGCGAAGAAGGTGTCTCATTATTTCCAAGACCACTCGGTATCTGTCGTTTCTGATGCTCCGTTGTCGGAAATTCTCCACAATCGAGATGCATCAGGCCGAGTGGCGAAGTGGGCAATGGAGATGTTGTACTGTGACATCAAGTTCGAGGCCAAGAAAGCTATTAAGTATCAAGCCCTGGCTGACTTTATAGCAGAATGGGTAGAACAACAGCAACCGACCCACATCTACTCGGCTCATTGGACAATGTTCTTCGATGGGTCTAAGATGTTGAATGGCTCCGGCGCTGGTGTTGTGATCATATCACCAAAGGGCGACAAGCTCAAGTACGTGCTGCAGATACACTTTGATTCCTCCAACAACGAGGCAGAGTATGAAGCTCTCCTCTACGGATTGCGCATGGCCATCTCACTCGGCGTCCGTCGCTTGATGGTCTACGGCGATTCGGATTTGGTGGTCAATCAAGTGATGAAAGAGTGGGACGTCAGGAACCCCACCATGACCACATACTGCAATGCAGTGAGGAAGCTGGAGAAGAAGTTTGAAGGTCTAGAGCTCCATCATGTTCCAAGACTGAAGAACCAAGCAGCTGATGAGTTGGCAAAACTCGGTTCACCTCCACCTTCCCTCAGTCAAATAAGATCCCTTCACAGCGGAACCGGTACAACCCAAGAGCACAACAGATCCGACTGAAGTCGATGTACCTGTTGTGGTTGATATGGTCATGGAGATTCTGGCTGTCATTCCCGATTGGACTGTGCCGATCATTGCATATATCCTGAGGCAAGAACTTCGAGAAGACGAAGTCCAAGCCAGGCAAATAGTCCGCAGGTCGAAGGCATTCACTGTCATTGATGGCCAATTGTACAAGGAGAGTGTTTCAGGCGTTCTTCAACGTTGCATTTCCCCAGAGGAAGGGCGGTTGATCCTAGAGGATATTCACTCGGGAACCTGCGGTCATCACGCTTCTTCGAGAGCAATCGTCGCCAAGGCGTTCAGAGCCGGTTTCTTTTGGCTGCAGGCAAACGAGATGGCTAAAGATATGGTCGACCGATGTGAAGGCTGTCAGTTCTACTCCAACAAGTCCCACAAGCCAACATCTGCATTGAAGACAATCCCTCTTGTGTGGCCATTTGTAGTTTGGGGGTTAGATACAGTCGGACCATTCAAGACAGGCCAAGGAGGCTACACACATCTGTTGGTGGTAGTCGACAAGTTTACAAAATGGATAGAAGCCAAGCCCATCAAGAAACTCGACGCCTCAACAGCTGTCAAGTTTGTCAGGGACATCATTTCCAGATTCGGGGTACCTCACAGCATAATCACGGACAACAGGACAAACTTCGACTCGGACAGATTCAAAGGTTTCTGTGCGAGTCAGGGTATCCGAGTGGATTTTTCCTCTGTAGCACATCCTCAATCCAACGGACAAGCTGAGCGGGTGAACGGGCTTATTCTTCAAGGTTTGAAGCCCCGACTCCTGCGAGAGGTGGGACACGCTGCTGGCGCATGGGTCATCGATTTACCTTCAGTGCTTTGGGGCATCCGCACCACTCCGAACAGATCAACGGGGCGATCACCGTTCTTCCTCGTTTATGGAGCAGAAGCGGTCCTTCCGAGTGACCTGCTTCATAATGCCCCACGAGTCGAACTCTTCTCCGAAGCTGAAGCAGAACAAGCAAGGCGAGATGGAGTAGATCTTCTAGAGGAGGAACACGAGATGGCACTAACTCGCTCAACAATTTACCAGCAAGATCTGCGGCGCTTTCATGCACGTCACGTCAGGAGTCGCACATTCCAAGCAGGCGACTTAGTGCTCCGAGTGGATCAGCAAAGACCCCACAAGTTGGCTCCGGCCTGGGAAGGGCCTTTCATCATTTCCAAGGTGCTGAACAACGGAGCATACAGACTCTACAACATTCAGAGGGAGACAGACGAGCCGCGTGCATGGAACGGAGACCTCCTCAAGCGCTTCTATACGTGATCGTCGAATGAAGCAGTGTAACGAACAAGTATTGATGAAATAATATACATCAAATTCAGTTTTTTGCAGATTCAGAGTTTTTCCATGGTCGCACACTCCGGTCACACAAAAAAAACTTAGTTGCGATCTTGAATCGCCTAAGTTCTAACTTCCTCCGAGTGTGCGCTAAACGTCGCACTCGGAGACTTAGCTGAGATCCTGAATCGCCTAAGTAGTACCTTCCTCCGAGTGTGCACTAAACATCGCACTCGAGGACTTAGCTGCGATCCTGAATCGCCTAAGTACTAACTTCCTCCGAGTGTACGCTAAACGTCGCACTCGGGGACTTAGCTATGATCAAGAATCACCTAAGTAATAACTTCCTCCGAGTGTGCACTAAACGTCGCACTCGGGGACTTAGCTGTGATCAAGAATCACCTAAGTACTAACTACCTCCGAGTGTGCACTAAACGTCGCACTCGGGGACTTAGCTGCGATCCTGAATCGCCTAAGTACTAACTTCCTCCGAGTGTACGCTAAACGTTGCACTCGGGGACTTAGCTGCGATACCAAATCGCCTAAGTAATAACTTCCTCTGAGTGTGCACTACACGTCGCACTCGGGGACTTAGCTGTGATCAAGAATCACCTAAGTACTAACTTCCTCCGGGTGTGCTCTAAACGTCGCACTCGGGGACTTAGCTGCGATCCCAAATCGCCTAAGTAATAACTTCCTCTGAGTGTGCACTAGACGTTGCACTCGGGGACTTAGCTGTGATCAAGAATCACCTAAGTACTGACTTCCTCCGAGTGTGCACTAAACGTCGCACTCGGGGACTTAGCTGCGACCCTAAATCGCCTAAGTAATAACTTCCTCCCAGTGTGCACTAACGTCGCACTCGGGGACTTAGCTGTGATTCAGAATCACCTAAGTACTAATCTTCTCTGAGTATGCACTAAACGTCGCACTCGAAACAACATTCAAACACAAGAGTAAACGCTTTCATTCGGATTCCAAAATCCTCGAAACGATAGTTAACTCGGTGCGGATCAAGCTTACCCACACCAATTTAAAAGTGTGACAGCCAACAGAAGTGGCCAAAGTACCTTACAGATAAACAATCGGCATACCGAGGATAAAGTTTTCTTACGCGTCAGCTGGGCCCGCGCCAGGACTGGAGGGCTCCACGAAAGTGTCCAAGTCGATTCCGTCGGCGATGCGGGTAGCACTCTCAAGGAACGTCTCCATGAAGTCTTCGAATCGAAGCTTCTTCGTGTTGGCGACATTCAGTGTCTTCAGTTTTTCCTCACGCACCTCCTTGCAATGGACTCGGACCAAGGACAGAGCAACATCTGCACCGCAACGCGCTGCCGATTTCTTCCACGATTGCACTCGGCTCGGAATCTCCTCATACAAATTTTATCAACTATACACACAACTGATTAAAGATTGATTGTGATTAATTCCTTTTCATATAAAAGATACCAAATATAACAAAAATTGATTAAATATTGAATATGAAAGTTAGCAAATATATCAAAAATTAATTAAAAGTTGATCTTGATTTATTCCTTTTCATACAAAAGTTACCAAATATACCCAAAAATGATCTTATTAGCAGATAAAATCAGTTTAAAAAGGTCATGGCCTAAAAGAAAACCGGGCGAAAGAAAACCACACGAAAGTGGAAGTGTAGACCAAAAAAGTAGGAAAAGAAGCTACCAACTCCCCTTTTGGAGTAGAGATGGATAAAATCAGCGGGAATGGTCATACGGGAGCGAACGAACAACCTACAAAAGTTACCAAATATATCGACTATTCATTAAAGATTGATTGTGATTCATTTCTTTCAACATAAAAGATACCATATATACAAAAAATTGGTTGATGATTTAATATGAAACTTACCATATATATCAAACATTACTTAAAGATTGATTGTGATTTATTCATTTACATAAAAAGTTACCAAATATACCAAAAAATGATCTTATTGGCAGATAAAATCGGTTTAAAAAGATCATGGGGTGTGATAAATGGATAAAATCAGCGGGCATGGTCATGCGGGACCGAACGAACAACCTAGAAAAGTTAACAAATATACGGACAATTGATTAAAGATTGATTGTGATTCATTCCGTTCCATAAAGATACCAAATATTCCCAAAATTGATTAAAGATTGAATATCAAAGTTACCAAATATATCGAAAATTAATTAAAGATTGATCCTGATTTATTCTTTTCCGTACAAAAGTTACCAAACATACCCAAAAATGAACTTATTGGCAGATAAAATAGATTTATAAAGATTGTGGGCCAAAAGAATACCGGGCAAAAGAAAACCAGACGAAGGTGAAAGGGGAGACAGAAAATAACCGAGAAAAAGAAGATACCAACACCTCCTTTAGGAGTAGAGATGAGGCTTTAAATCCAAGCGGCTGAGGCATATACATGCACTGCTAGCGATTAAAAATCATAACCTAAGATGTGAGATCTTTTTTAAGTAGGAGGAAATAGAATAGACAGGTCGCGTTAATAGCAAATATTTCTCTACAATTGGTGAGAAGGTGAAATGACAATCAATGTGGTAATCATTTATGATTGATTACCATATATATATTTTATTGAGACCCATTACTATCTTGACTATATATACATCTCCCGTACTATAAGCTTGCGAACATAGTCGCATAAGCAAAGAAAAATATCTACAAATATTTTCCTATCATACTTAGAAAATTGTGATGAAGAACTCGAATCAAACTCGTGGACTTGTTTTGCTTTTGCTGGTGCTTGGATGCCTTACCGCACATTCAAATTGTAAGTGGTCGTTTATAAGACAGAGTTGTCATTTTGCATTAATTGTGCATGCAAAATACAAATTTATCTTCGGTTATATTGTTTGGCAGCTCTCTTGCTAATACAGAAAAAGGCGAGATCCCATGGTACAGTATTGTTCTGCACCATCGTTGATGTTTGTGCTGACAAAACAAAGTTTTTTCTTGATTCATAGGCCGAGCCATGGACGAGATGGTGGATGAGGAGAAGATTATTGTGCCACCGTGCAGATTCTGCTTAAAGAACAAAGAATTAATACCCCGTAACCCTGGTGTTGTATCATTGAGGGCGGTCTTAGTGGTTGACTAATTTGTAAAAGCGAGTTTGCATAAAATGTCGCGCGAGGGAGTAGAACTCGAGTTCCAGCATTGAATATGCATTGGATGGTAACAGGTCTCATGATAACCTCCCGTACTTATTCAGCGAGGTCCCTGACTCTTTTTGTGGGTGGCTATAGGAGCTTTAGCATGGAGCTGTGGAATATACGAAACAAACTAGTAATCGAGCACGTGATTCTGCAACACACAACTACAAACTGCGTGGCTTCTTGCAGCTATGACGGCCGCTTAACAAGCGACGACAAGAGGGTTTGGTCCCTGTTATCAGCACCGGCCTCCGCTCCCGTGCGACCTCCTTCTCACCGCCACCTCCTCCATCACCTCCTAAGCCGGATTAGCCATGTAGCTCATTCATACGGGGTTTGTTGTGTTGTGCCCCAGCCATACTTATTTTGCTTTTCTTGTCGCGTTGACTCTTTCATTCCCCTTTCGACCAAAACTTTTGATTTTGTTGGATGTTTCATGCGATTGCATTATAAAATAAAGTGGGGGCAAACCCTTTTTCGCATATGCATGTGAGGAAACTTTTGAGCTAGTGTGTGTTGAGAGGCATAGTCATCCCCTTTTGATTCAACGAACTTGAAGAACGAGCCCATGACTTAGTGACTTGGGAAATAATGAAGTGTCGATGGTGTCAAACAAAGTGGCGAAAGCTCATCGGGGGATTCGTCTACATAGTCGTAGGAGATGACTGGTGTATAGCCCAATACCACCATAAAGTGTGCTAACGTATCCGCCTTCCCGGGCTGCTCGACGGATAAACAACCTCCCAACAATTCATTGCCAGATGGCGTGGTATGGGAGCCGTTTGGGACCAATCCGAGCCGTCCAATCTTCCAGGACAACTTGGACATAGGCAACCCGACTGGATGGTCGACGGATGAACTACCGGGTGCGCCCGGGGCCACCGTCATTGGACAGTGTCGGGCGTTGTAACACCTTTCTGATTCCATATGATAAATTAGAGCTAATATTGTTGTTTGGATCTTTAATTGAATAGTTTGAAATTTTCCTTCTTTGAATAATTTGAATATCTTTTGTTTGAATTTGAAATGGATCACTACTGCAGATTGGTCCAAAGACGGAACTTCGATCACAAACCATTTTGATAAACTATGTGAGAGGCAGGTATCACAAATAGTTTAGAAATAAACTTGTGTGCCAGAAAAATAGAAATGAGGCTTCTGTACATCAGACACAAATTTGGGCTGAATACTCTGTGATAACAGGCACCACTAGTAGAAAATGAGGCTTCTGTCTCGGTTCGTTTGGGCCATTAGCCCCAGCTCACGAACCAGGACTAACAAAGCGGGACTAATGCTAGCCCGGGTTCGGCCCCGAACCGGAGCTAATGTTCCTCCACGTAGCGGGGCTGGGAGAGAGGGTGGGGGCGGGTATTAGTCCCGTATCTCATTACGAACCGGGGCTATTGCTTCGCTGCATTATTTGAGCACTTTTTAGGGTTTAGGGTTTTGCACTAAATTGGATGGGGGCTATTTTGCTGCGCCCTATTTTCTCATTTATTTGTTTTGGGAAATTTTTAATTCTTGTTCTGCACTAAATTGGATGGTACATACACAACAATAAAGGAGCAACTATATTGTACATCATGGTCACGAATATATTACACCATCTCTTTCGTCATGCTTTGTCGAATATATTACAAAATGTAGACACGAGTTACATGCACATATGCATATTGTTCGCACTTTAACATTTTAGTAGAATTGCACCCATGGGCAATAGTATTCTCCCTTGACATCTAGGACCTCTGCATCTAAGAATCCGACAATTTCCTCTTGAATTACTCGTACACGTTGCTGTGGTAGAAGACCGTCTCACAGCCGTTCGATCTAATTTAAAGAAAGGTTCAATATATATGTCAATGAAACCGAACACAATTGACGGTAATAAAATAAAGTTGTCAGTATTGTTTATCGTACTTTAATTTTTTTTAGTCCCGTTTTTTGCCCGTCTCATGGGTCGTCTGGCGAATGAACTCGCAAACATAGTATCCACATAAATTGTTCCCATGTTCATGCTTTAAGCACTTTACGAGAACATAGCTCAATAAAAAACATAATCAAGCATGATAATGGTATTGCAACTAGAATAAAAAGATGTGTGGATCTAACTAGTAGTACTTACATCCATTTGGCTAAATGTAAGCGCTGGCTTCCGAACACCCGGACACTTGGCGGTGAACCGTATCCAATCCCTCCCAAGAAAAGGAAATTAATAAAGGAGTTCTATATTAATTACTTGCTATCAGGAAATCAACGAAAATTTGCACATATAGTGTCATAATGATTGAAATTACCTCTGGAGGCATTCCTCCATGTTCGCCCAATCAGCGAGGGATGTGCGTTTCGAGTCCATGACTTTTACTACTCCATCGCCAGGTAAGTGATTAACAGAATAAAGTGGAAGTTGCGCACACATACCGACTCAACTATACACTTAATAACATCAAGTAAGCGAAAATAGAATGTGCGTACAAGACAGTAACACTCACTTAAAGTTGTAAGGAAATAGTTTTTCCCATTTAGTAGCGGAAAACCTTAACCCTTGTACCAAATTAGTCTCTTTCTCGCGGGGATCCAGATCGAGACTTTTCTCATGAAATAAATATGGGTCAATGAACCCAATGTCATAGATTAGTCCTCTTTTGCGTTTGTGAATCTTAATTCTACAAAATTAATATAGTGACGAGTAAGATTATACATGCAATGAACGAGCTGAGTGAGACTTAATGACATAAATTAATTATACTTACAAACAATAGGCACCAATGATAGCTTTGTCAAGGGCATATTGTTTGTATAACTGAAATAATTCGTCGAATTCAATCATTAGCACGCCTTCTCCATGCCTGAAATGCTCGTTTCTATATGAAAGGTAGATCCGGCTTTGTTGTTTAGCAGATGCTCGCATGTACCAGTTATGCAATCTTTGCATTTTTGTTGGTAGCTCGTTGACTAACTCAGGTTTGACGAGAGGAGCCCCATGCCGCTACCGGTATGCTACGTCAGCAAAATCCTGTATATGGTTTAAGTACTGAGCAATAGACATGAGCCTTGGCCACTTCTCCATATAGGGCAACAAACTCCGGATCGATAACAGCTGTTTCATCATTCCTCTGCCCGACCACAGCTCCTCTCGAGCACACCTCTGTATCGGAATACACTATGAGCGGGGGGCACAATTAGTTTTTCCGTTCTCCGAGCTGGGCAACTGATTTCCCGCTGGACCTACTACTCTTCAACCACTGCTTTTTTTCCTCAGCCAACATGAGAATAGAGCGTTCATAGTCTGCTGGCAACGTTGGCGGGGGTTGTGCAATGGTATTCAGCATGGTCATGCATGTGGCGTGATCTTCTAGGGTGACCGGGAGCTCTGGCTCTTTCGGCTTATTCTTGTTAGCCATGTCCGCGACCCACTGTTGATACTGCGCATGTGCACTCTTCTTATTTTCCTCTCCACTATTATCCCAAGGTCTCATCTCCATATCCTTATGAGGTACATTTGGGAGGGGCGACAACTTACGTTTTGGCGATCGAAACCCCTTTCTGCCGCCACAGTTAGCGGTGGTACATTTTCTCTTTTTGCTCTGATCCTCAGTGGCCGGAGACGGCTGATGGGGTGGTGGAGACGGCCGATGCGGCGGTGGAGACGACTACACTGGAGACTGGTGAGGTGCCGAAGATGACGGTTGCGCTGGATACTAGTGAGGCGGCAAAGACGATGGTTGCGCTGGAGACTCATGAGGTGGAAGCGAAGAAGGATTGCTGATTTGAGGAGTCGGCGGCCTTGGCGGCCAATTGGGAAGCAAGATGTGCTCCTTTGGCCATAGATGGTATGTTTCTTGACTTCTCCAAGTTTAGTCAAATCCATATCTTCACTTCCACGGTAGTCCAGCTTTAGCTCCTCATAATCTTTCATCACTTCATCCACCGCGACGACAGCGTACCCTTTTGGAACCGGAGAGCAATGCCAAGTTGGATTATGTCCAATTGGTCCGGCCATGCCGACCGCCACCGTCAACCTTAAGTTAGCAACTTTCACCTTTAGCTCACAAGGTGTGCTCTCTATGATATCATCCACTACATAGCGACGAGGAGGAGCCTTCGTCATTGCATCATCATCACCATCATCCTGGAGCTGCATGGAAGCGACACTGCTTTTCCGATTCAAAGCAGCATCTATCATGAGCTGCTGAGATTGGCCGCTACCTTGCTGTCTGCCGATTTGACCCTGTTGCAGCCGCTTTAATGATTCTTCTACATTATGCAGCCGGTCTACAGCAGCCGCTTTCTCAGCTGCCTCCTTTTCCTTTCTCCTCTCATGGCTTCTATCGGGAAATCTCTTCTTGTCCCCGGAAAATGCAAGCATCCACGGCGGGGAGCCTATTATGCCTCGTGCTTGTCCTTTGTGTCCATCATTCCCAAGGGCGCGTGAGAGCTCGTCGTTCTCTCTATCGGGAACGAACCGTCCCTCTCCGACATCCTTTACTGCATGTCTAATGTTCTCGATGGGTAGTAGTGGATTATCTTTGTGTCTTTGGTTATATATTGGCTTCCCTTCTGTGTCCAACATGCCCCCATGCCTGTAAAACTAGTTTCTTGCCCGTTCGATCCATGTTAAGGGCTCTGGAGTGATATTGTTAGCCACAAATGATGCCTCAAGTGCGTCCCACTTAGCCATGTTAGCGTCATAGCCACCAGGCCCCATAATATGATGGTACTTATTCTTACGTGCATTCCTCTTATTTGTTACAGACTTTTTCAAGGCGTCCTCCGATTTCTTGTATGCCACAAATTCGGTCCAGTAATTTTTTATCTTCTCATAGCCGTTATCGAAATCTGGAGTCTTATCTTGCAAGATAAAATCCTACTGCAATCTTCTCTTCCAGCCCCAGAATAGATCGGCCATCTTCTTAAGAGCCCACTAGACTTTTTTCTCTAGGGCCTCTTTTCTCCTCTTCATTTCCTCCTCATTTGGCTCCTCCTCCTCATCTAGATCCACCTCTGGCACCGGCAGGGTGAAATGAAGCATGAGCTTTCTCCAAAGGTTTTCTTTGGCTACTGTGCCGAAATAGGAGACTCCTTCCTCCCTTGGCTTAATCCATTCTCGAGTGGTGATAGGGATGTGGTCCCTAACAACAACTCTGCTTGCCTTCACAAACTTCTTCTTTACATCTGTAGAAGCAATTTGTTGCCCGACATTTGACACTCTTTCAATCATGTACCTCTCACCGTCATCCATCTTATTGGTTGGGTCTCGTTTCGTCCGAACTGAAGTTTTTCTCGATCCGGAGTGCTAAAAGAAAGAGCGTTGATATATGTATATAGACACGAGAGGATTAATTTATTAATCTATATGCACCTTGCTGGAGCCATTGGCTTCTCCCTCATTGAAGCCGCCGAGTCCTTCCTCGCCCGTCGCGTGGGTGTCTACCTCACCGGAGCTTCTAGCTCGTGTGTTGAGAGACTCATCTCCCTCGCCGGACTCGTTCAGAAACTGATTGGTGAAATCACCAATAGTAAAATGATCCCCACGGATGACACCATGCATCATGTCTTCCTGATATTCGTCTCTGCCGTGTATTGGATCCATAGTATCTGCAAATTAATTAATCATAAAAAAACTAAATTAACTAACAACTAAAACTCCCGCTTATATACATCGAATAATCCACTTAATTAATGCATCATCAAATAATCCACTTAATATTATCGAATATATAATCTGGAATACATCACTAGTACATCTCTCGAATACAGTTGTCGCTGTACTAAGACACGGGCAAAGAGATGTATTACTGTATTCGAGAGATGTATTATTGTATTCGAGAGATGTACTAATGACAAAGAGTTGTCGTTGTACTGAGGCACGGGCGATGGACACCCAAAGAGCAGGGACCATCACCGGATCATAGCTCGGGTGAGATCCCTGAAGAACCTGCGAGGTATTGGAGAACCTGGCATCCAACGCCTCCATGTAGCGACGGACGTGCTCGTCCTCCTCCCTGACACATCCACGTACCTCCTCCTCGGGGCCCGGCACCCTTGGCAGCAAAAGTGGCCCACGCGACCGCCACCAAAGAATCTTCAGGTGGACGACGGGAGTCTAGTTCCACACCAAGTTGCGCGCCCCGGAAGGTAGCTCCTCCCAGTGCCAGCCCGACAGAGCCTAGTCCCGCATATGCTGGCGCCTCTCAAGCAGGTGATCGCAACCGAGTCGACGACGAGGATGCGGGCTGGGCATCTTTGGCGTTGATAACAAATTCTACAACTATTTAAATTCCTACTATTTAATAAGATTTAATAAACTAGCAATAGAACTAATAACATAAATTCACTCAAGCATATACTAGCAATAGAACTAATAAACTAGCAAAAGAACAAAAATAGCAATAGAACTAATAACATTTCTAGTGTAAAATTAGGATTTCTAGTACAAAAATAGCATTTCTTGTACAAAAATAGCACTAGAACTAATCAAACACGCATATGATATTTACATTTCTAATACTATCTAGAACTAGCTAATCAAGTACTAGAACTAGCTAATAAAAATCCCCCAAAATTTTGGATGAATACGGAAAATCACTTCGGAGTGGCCGACGGAGGAGGCGTTAGGAGGCGCCGCCGGATTGGCCGACGATGGAGGCGTGAGGAGGAGGAGGTCGCCAGAGTGGCCGTCCACGGAGGCGTGAGGAGGAGGAGGTCGCCGGAGTAGCTGACGGTGAAGGTCGATGAGGATGGCGTGCGGAGGAGATCGGACAGGGCAATCGGAGATGGGCAGCCTGGTGGCGACGGTGACGAAGACGACGAGCGGTTTGGCATCGAGCAGCGTGGAGGCACCGAGGGCAGGAGGAAGAAGGAACTGGTGATGGATTGGAAAAATTTCAACTCCCGCTTATATACCGAGACCTTTAGTCCCGGCTTGGGGATCCAACCGGGACTAAAGACCCCCCTTAGGTCCCGGTTGGAGCCACCAACCGGGACTAAATCTCCTATTTCGGCAGGCCGAAAGGCGGGAAGCGGAGGCCTTTAGTCCCGGTTGGTGGCTCCAACCGGGACGAAAGGGGGGGCTTTAGGCCCGGTTGGAGCCCCAAACCGGGACTAAAGGGGGTGATGTCGCGGCCAGATGTTTGTCCCACCTCGCTAGTCGAGAGGAGCTGAGACTAGTTTATAAGCGGCTACCCCGACCATCTCGAGCTCTCTCAAACGCAGGCCTATGGGCCTAAACGCACTCTCTCTCCCTATCGCCCTACTCGGCCTTCAGTGGGCCTACATCCTGGCACGTCTAGGGTTTCTAGTCGTATGCACGCCGTGATGGCCTAGTAGGTGGCATATTTTTACTTTAATCATATTTAGTCCCAGTTTATAATTTTATTCTTTGGTATTAAACATTTTTTTCTCTTTTATTTTAGTTTTATATTAATGATTTTCACAAAAAACTTTATGAAAATTCTTTTGAGTTGATATATTTGTTTATTTTCAGTTAATGTTTTACTTGATTCTTTTTAACAAATAAACATTTTGATAATTTTAGTTCATTCTTTTTAGTTAATGTTTTAGTTGATTTTTTTAGTTGACTCTTTTATTATAGTTTTCTATTAAAGATTTTAACAAAAAACACTTTATGAAAATTCTTTTGAGTTGATATTTTTTTTGTTTTTCTTTTTAGTTAATGTTTTACTTAATTCTTTTTGACAAATAAACACTTTGATAATTGTAGTTCATTCTTTTTAGTTAATGTTTTAGTCGATTCTTTTTAGTTGACTGTTTTAGTTTAGTTTTCTATAGAAAAACTTTTTGAAAATTCTTTTGGGCTAAATGACCATGAAATTGAAAAGCACTACAAATGAACTCTCAAAAGGTTCAAAGTTGGCATGGTATCATCAGTTCACCCACATAGCATGTGCTAAAAAGTTAAGAGGGTTACGAAAAAAACTGGATGCACTTCGTGTACAAAACGGACAATCTCTTTTGAAATATGAGGGTTTCGGACAAAAACTCATCTGTTACAAATGGATTTCATCTTTTTGAACTTCTTTGAACTCCAGACTTTTTGTGTGTTCAAAATGCACCGTTCAAAGTCACATCATCATTTTTCAACAATTTATGTCTTCATTTGGTATTTTTCATGCATTTACTTATTTTTTGAGCTAAACGACCATGAAATTGAAAAGCACTACAAATGAACTCTGAAAAGGTTGAAAGTTGGCATGGTATCATCATTTCACCCACATAGCATGTGCTAAAAAGTTGAGAGGGTTACGACAAAAACTAGATGAACTTCTTGTACAAAACGGACAATCTCTTTCGAAGTATCAGGGTTTCGGACGAAGACTCATGTGTTCCAAAGGGATTTCATTTTTTTGAAATTATTTGAACTGCAGACTTTTTGTGTGTTCAAAATGAACCATTCAAAGGCACATCATCGAACTTTCAACAATTTATGACTTCATTTGGTATTTTTCATGCATTTACTTATTTTTTTGAGCTAAATGACCATGAAATTGAAAAGCACTACAAATGAACTCTGAAAAGGTTGAAAGTTGGCAAGGTATCATCATTTGACCCACATAGCATGTGCGAAAAATTTGAGAGGGTTACGACAAAAACTGGATGCAGTTTGTGTACAAAAATGGACAATCTCTTTCGAAGTATGAGGGTTTCGGACGAAAATTCATCTCTTACAAAGAGATTTCATTTTTGAACTTATTTGAACTCCAGACTTTTTGTGTGTTCAAAATGCACCATTCAAAGACACATCATCAATTTTCAACAATTTATGACTTCATTTGGTATGTTTTCATGCATTTCCTTATTTTTATAGGTAAATGACCATGAAATTGAAAAGCACTACAAATGAACTGTGAAAAGGTTCAAAGTTGTCATGGTATCATCATTTCACCCACATAGCATGTGCTAAAAAGTTGAGAGGGTTACGACAAAAACGAGATGCACTTCGTGTACAAAACAAACAATCTCTTTTAAAGTTTAATACATTATTACACATCACATAAAGTTTAATACATTACATAGATTTATATTCGATCCCTTGCCTATGATCGTTGTGGCCGTAACCATGGAGCATCCTCATTATTTAACGAGATGCTTGGGTCAATTCTCACTGTGAAGGGCGGAACTTCATCAAACTTATTATAATCTGCTGACATGTCTCTCTTGTCCTCGATTCCCACGATGTTTGTTTTCCGTGAAAGAACTATGTGACGCTTTGGCTCTTCGTCCGATGTATTCATTTGCTTTTTTTTTCTTTTTTCGGTCTGGAGGACATGTCTTTCACGTAGAAAACCTGAGCGACATCATTGGCTAGGATGAATGGCTCGTCTCTATAACCAAGATTCTTGAGATCAACAGTTGTCATTCCGTACAACAGGTCTAACTTTACCCCTTCTCCATTCATGTTCATTCAACTACACCGAAACAAAGGGACCTTAAAAGTAGGTCCGTAGTCAAGTTCCCATATTTCCTCTATGTAACCATATTATGTGTTCTTTTTCCCATTCTCGTCAGTTGCATCATAGCGGACACCACTATTTTGGTTTGGTGCTTGATACTTCTCCAACGTATCTATAATTTTTGATGGTTTCATGATATTATCTTGTCAAACTTTGGATGTTTTGCATGCCTTTTATATATTTTTTGGGACTAACTTATTAACTCAGTGCCAAGTGCCAGTTCCTGTTTTTTCTATGTTTTTGACCCCTTTCAGAGGACATTTTGAAACGGAGTCCAAACAGAATAATTCCCCGAAAAGAATTTTTCCGGAATGGGAGAAGATCAGGAGACTTGAGAGCCAAGGCAGGGGAGCCCCAGGGGCCCCACAAGCCCCCACCCCGCGGCCAGGGAGGGAGGCCGCAGCCCACAGGCTTGTGGGTCCCCTGTGCTCCCTTTTCCCTAGGTTTTGCGCCTATATATCCCCAAAAATTCCACAAAAAATCAAGAGATCATAGAAAGTACTTTTCCACCGCCGCAAACTTCTGTCTCCGCAAGATCCCATCTGGGCACGTTCTGGTGCCCTGCCGGAGGGGGGATTCGGAAACGGAGGGCTTCTTCATCAACACCATAACCTCTCCGATGATGCGTGAGTAGTTCACCATAGACCTATGGGTCCATAGCTAGTAACTAGATGGCTTCTTCTCTCTCTTGGATCTTCAATACAAAGTTCTCCATGATCTTCATGGAGATCTATCCGATGTAATATTCTTTTCCGGTGTGTTTGTCGAGATCGGATGAATTGTGGATTTATGATCAGATTATCTATGAATCTTATTTGAGTTTCTTCTGATCTCTCTTATGCATGATTTCATATCCTCGTAATTCTCTTCGAGTTGTGGGTTTTGTTTGGCCAACTAGATCTATGATTCTTGCAATGGGAGAAGTGCTTGGTTTTGGTTTCATACTGTGCGGTGACATCACCCAGTGACAGAAGGGGTAGTGAGGCACGCATCGTGTTGTTGCCACCAAGGGTAAAAAGGTGGGGTATTCATCATTGGTTTGAGATTATCAATCTACATCATGTCATCTTGCTTAAGGCGTTACTCTGTTCATCATGAACTCAATACACTAGATGCATGCTGGATAGATGTGTGGAGTAATAGTAGTAGATGCCGAAAGTATCGGTCTACTTGTCTTGGACGTGATGCCTATATATATGATCATTGCCTTAGATATCGTCATGACTTTGCGCAGTTCTATCAATTGCTCGACAGTAAAGTTTTTACCCACCGTGATATTTGCTATTTTGAGAGAAGCCTCTAGTGAACACTATGGCCCCCAGGTCTACTCCACAACATATTTTCAGCCTTACACTTTTTACTTCGTTGCAATTTCCGCCTTCAGATCTCACTTTGCAAACAATCTTGAAGGGATTGACAACCCCTTTGAAGCATTGGGTGCAAGCTCGTTTGTGTTTGAGCAGGTACTCTAGACTTGACGAGACCCTTCTTCTGGATCAATACCTTGGGTCTCAAACTAAGGGAAATACTTACTTCTCCTGTGCTGCATCACCCTTTCCTCTTCAAGGGAAAAACCAACGGAAACAAGAGAAGTAGCAAGAAGAATTCCTGGCGTTGCTTGGGAAGGACTTTTGTTGCCGTACTAGAAGAATTTCTTGCGCCGTTGCGGGGGAGGAAGATCAAGTCAATAACTCATCCAAGTAGGTGTCGAAAACTCATTTCTTGCATTTACTTTGTTTGCTAGTTGCCTCTCGTTTTCCTCTCCCCCACTTCACCAATTTCCCATTTTCGTTTGCCCTTTTCCGTTTGCCTTTTCGTTCGCCTTTTCTCGCTTGCTCTTTATTCACTTGCTTGCTTGCCGAAGTCACCATGAATGAAAACACCAAACTTTGTGACTTCTAGCATACTAATAATAATGTGTCACATCCCTGACACCCTAAGCAAGTTAGTCTTGTGCTCATGTCTTCTTTGCATTTGCATCTAATAATTCTCCAATCAAGAACAAGAAAGTAGCAAAGGAAAAACTCAAAAACCCTAGCCACTACTTTAAATAAAGAAAATCTCAAACTAGTTGAAATCAATGAACCCAAAATGGCCTCAAGAAATGTTCAAACTTTCTGATATATCAAGAAAGTAAATGAGCATTGGAGAAAACTATTTTCTTGACATTTAAGCATTTTAAATTAAAGCAAAAGCCACTGGTTTCAAACTTTAAATTTGAAATCAGAAACTATAAATTTTCAAAAATGTTGAAAACTTTGGAAATGGTTGAGAATATTATAACAAATATTCAGGTGTGTTTAAATTAGTTTTTACAACCTTTTTGGAGCTGAAATAAATAGCAAATCAATGTCATAAATTAAAACAGAAATAAAACAGAAAGAAATGGAAAAAGGGTTACCTATCGCCTAGCCTGGCCCGGCCCATCTCCCCGAGTCGTCCCCTCCCTCGCGCCAGTAGGAGCAGGAGGTGGCCGCCGCCTTCTCCGGCGCGGCCACGCACGTGTGCGCCTGCCTGGCCGGCGCCTCGCGCTGGCAAGGCCGGGGATAAGCTCCCCGAGGCCACCGCTATCCATTCCCAGCGTCGGTTCCTTCCCTTCCTCTCGGATCTCTCCTCCCCCTCCTGCCGCCATTGGAGCCGAGCAAAGCTCGAGCTGCCCGTGCCCCTAGCCTTAGCCTCCTCTTGCTGAGCACGCCGTTAGCTCCGCCTCGTCGAGCCGGTCCTCCCTGCAGAAGCCGAAGTCTCCCCGAGCTCCGCATCGCCCCCAACGCCATCGTCTTCCACCTCCGGCTGCCGGACCTCTCCCGTCGATTCGCTCCCTCCGGCGCACCCCCGATCCCCTCAACAACACCATCGGAACCGCCGTGAGCTCGTCATTGTTTCCCCCCTCGCCCCACGCTCTTCCGTGCATCATGGCCCCGTTCCCCACCAAGGCCAAGAGATCCTCGCCGCCGGTCATGTCGTCGCCGTCGCTGTGGTGTCACGCGCTCGAGCTAGGGATCGAGCTCTTGGAGCCTCCAGGAGTGTGATGAGCCCCTCAGCTGTCCTCCCCGTGCCCTAGAGCCATCAACTGCGGGAGGCCGAGCTTCGGTCGCCACTTCGGCTCGTCGCCGGTGCCTCTCCCGGCGACCCTAGCCTCCCCTGATGCCCCTGCCAGATCGGCTACTTCGCCAGCATCTCGTAGCTGCAAACCGCGTTCGAATTGGTGCTGTGCAGTGCCGCTTAGGTCGTGTCCGGTGAGCCCTCCGCCGCGGGCTTGGTCGCCGGCGACCACCCCCGGTGGGCGTCGACGTGGCCAACCATTAGGGCGTAATTGCCCTCCCCTCAGTCACTGCCAGAGGGCCCCACGCCTGGTCAAACCCCAATTAGGGGCTGGTCAGCGCGGGGTTAGCCCCTGGGTCACTGACCAGTGGGTCCCCCCTGTCAGGTTTACCCTGAACAGGTCGGCTGACCTGCTGACGTCAGTCTGATGCAATAAATAGAATTTCCAGTATAGAAATAATTCCAGGAAATTGCTAAAACTTGTAAAAATCATAGAAATTAATCTGTAACTCCAATGAAAATAATTTATATATGAAAAAGTATCAGAAAAATTCAAGGATTCTGATTATGCTATTTTGAACCATGTTTGAAAAAGTTACAGAACCCTAAAATGTGGAATAAGGAATAATTCAATTCTTATAATTACTTTTTAAATGGAATTTGGAAAATATTCAAATTTCAATATGAATGCCATGATCACACACTGTCCTAAGTACAAATGAGTACCCTAACATGACATCTCATGCATGTGAACATCAAGTTGATCTGAGCATCACGTCGAATCAATTAAATCGGTATTCGAGAATACCCCGTTTGAATTGATATTCGAATGTGATTCAAATCAACCCTAAACCTAATACATATTGATTATAATAACTTATCACCTTGCATTCTCATGCCATGCTCATGCATCATTTTGAGTGCATATGATTGATTGAATGTTGCCATTCATTTCGGTAGGCTCCGCACCCCCGGATCCCACCGAATATCCGTCTGACAGATATCGTTCCTCCTCTGAGCAACAAGGCAAGCAACCCTTTTGATCATCCCGATAATTCCCATGTTCTTGCTCCTGCACTTGTTTATTGCATTAAGATCAAATGCTTCAACTGCTTTTGCCACGATAGTTGAACCCACTTCCTTTGCATGACCTAGCCTTGTCACAGTAAATAGCTGAACCTTGCAACCTAGCATACCTGGTAGTTGTCTGAGCTATTATATGCCTTATCCTGCTATGCATGCTATGCTTAGAGTTGTGTATGGTCTGTCATCTGGGAGATGAGCAGAATGGTGGAATGTGTTCGGTGAGCAAAGGTTGTGTGTTGAACTTGATTTGGTAAAGGTACCAGTGAAAGGCTGTGTAGGAGTACATGGCGGGTTGTTTCATTGGAACCGTCCTTAGGAACTGAGTTCTGTGTATGTAATCCAAGACTAGATACTACCACATGCTGGGCCCTGAAATATGACCCCGCTCGGCCTATTAATCGTGTACTACTCGGTCCAGGAGTTGCAAGTAGTTTCTGGTGTTTATAGTAATGCTGGAGGCCGTGCATGGTGCTGACCTGAGAGGTGGGCCGTGATGCAGTAGGCAGTGGCACGGTGTACCAAGTGGCACCCGGATGGTGGGCTTGGGAACCCTGCGCACATCGTTTGAGGCCGTGGCGGAAACCTCGGCCGGACTTCCGTACGGGTTACTCTCAGATAGGCGATAAACCTGGACTAGGTACTAGTGTGGTGAACGGTCGTGGCCGACTCCCTCGCTGGGCTTCCGCTTGAAGGTTGCCGAGGTGCATGACGTGCACATGGCAATAAGTGGCGAGAGCGTGTGTGACGAAGTACACCCCTGAAGGGTTGTGATCTATTCGAATAGCCGCGTCCGCGGATATGGACTACTTGGAGACATATGTTGTTCATAGATAACTTCAATGGCTACTCATAAAATTGCCAAGATAAGCGTGAGTGTCGTGGACGGCATTTCCGTAGGGAGACGGAATGATTCCACGATAGTGTATTGTTGTGGTGTTAGTGGACTCGTGTGCGAGAAATCAAGTTGTCAAAATTATTTAAAAATGCAAGTGTCTAGCCACGAGTCAAATGCTGGCTTTCCGCATGACACCCCACAATACCCTTTTGATACCTTGCATGAGTAGTTAGTTATCCTAAAGTCTTGCTGAGTACCTTCGTACTCATGTTTGCTTAATAAATGTTGCGGAGGTTGCTAATGACCCTAATGGAGGGTTCTTCGTAGACATCGACGACGACGAGTAGCTGGTGTCCCAGCTACGATCTGGCCCGACGTTGGATCTGTAGTATAGTCAGGCCATGTGCCATTTAGTTGCCATGTCTGTACTCAGACAGTTTAAACTCTTCCGCTGGCTTCTAACTGAATGACTGCTATTATGGGTCGTGAGACCCTTAATGTGTAATAATATGTGTGTGGCTCTTCCGAGCCTCTTAAATAAAGCTTGTATGTTTATGGTTATGTTGTGATGCCATCGATGTATCTATACATATTGGTATGCCATGCGTACGTGTATCATGCTTGATATGTATGGGGTTCCATTACCTAGTTGTGATCTTTAGTAGCACTCCTTACAAGGAAATGCCCCTTTGTGATCCAACGAGCCTTGGTAGTTCGCTACTGCTGCGGACGCATTGGTTGACCGGCATGTGTCCTTCTTAGCTGCTGTGTCTGTCCCCTTTGGGGAAATGTCACGCGATATAATGGAGTCCTTGTAGCATGCTACGACTCGTCTACATTCGCTGATGACCGACACCTGCTTTGTTGGGTCATGTATGCCTGTCCTTGTGCGGTACTGCCACTTTGGTTTATGATTAGACATGTCGATCCGGGTTCTTTGACATTGGATTGCTAGCGACACTATCGCATACGTGAGTCAAAAGACGCAAACGGTCCCGGCTAAGGTAAGGCTGCAGCCGTGGAGTTAACCATGCGTGAGACCACAAAGGGATGCGATGTGTTACAGGCTGGATTCCTATGGCTTAGGATCGGGGTCCCGACAGCGTTGGTATCAGAGCCTGACTGACTGTAGGATTACTAAGCCAAACTGGTCGAAGTTGAGTCTAGAATTGCTTTAGTTATATATAAGGGAATTGTTTCTGGAAGGGAACGTAAGACTCTTGTTCTCTTCTCAAGATATTCCATTCTGGTCATCCTCGTCTTTTCTGCGGGAATTAAGGACTAGGTTACTCATCTTCCCCTAGGCTCGTGTTTCTGATCGGTAGCTTATAGGACTACGGGTCAAGAGACATTGGGTTTCTTCTATTCCTAGGAAAAAGGAAGTAAGTTTGATGATCAGAGAGTTGAACTTGATAGTTGAGTGGCTACGCTATTCCAATTTGGGTTGTCTCAAAATTTGTTTTTGAGCATTTACAGCCGTTATGCTGCCCAATTTTTCATTTAGAGCTCTAATGCTTTTGCATTACTCTCTATTTACAGATGCCTGGCCGTCCTTCTCGTCAGGAGGTACGTCTGACCAGGTGCATTGATGTGCCGGGTCATACGGCCATGCTGGTCAGGGTGATGTCGGTGTGCGGTTACCGCTGGTACCCCGAGTACACAATGGAGGAACAGTACCGAGACTTCAACCAGAGCCAGTACATCTGCACTGTTAGGGTATTTCCAGATTACCCTGGAGCGGAGAAGCCAATCCATTGGTCCTATGGGTTGGGAGTCACTGTTGACATGGCAGTACAAGATGCTGCCTACTCAATGCTGACCATTATGAGAGCGAGACATGCACTGCTGCAGAATTCAGAGTTCTGCTATGTTCCGGCCTCTCAGCCTGGTGAAGAGGGATACCTCAGTGGAGTCTATTTTGATTCTTCTATGGAGGATCCACTACTGCAGTCCACTGTTGAGATGCTAGAGAACAGAGACAGGGATGCTCGTGCTCTCCGTATGGAGCTTTATGCTACCCGTGCCCGTCTGTGGACAGGTTTGACGCAGCTGGCACCGGTAGTCCAGACAGGGTATGGAGAGATGGAGATGCTGAACCCTGTTAGGACCCATCTTCCGGCCCACGTTGACTGGCCAGCTATAGGAGGAGTCACACCTCTTCGGGGACCCCTCTTACCACCAGTCAGGGGACCAAGGCCACATCCGTGTCCTTATGGATCCCATGGATCTCAGGCTAGAGTGTTTCCTGATCCGCAGGTTGAGCTTCCAGGTCATGGAGGCAATCTCTATGAGGTGTTTTATGCGGATGCCTGAGCTGTGAGCGGAAGGATAGTATGGTAGTAGCCGTACGTTCACAGTCCTGCATGACTTGTGAAGTATGCATGTATTGTGAAATGAATTCCGGAGGCCTAGATAAATAATGTATAGGAAGCTTGTAAGCCTCTGATGAGTAGTTTCATAATTTCAGTAGTTTGCTCTTCGGTTAAGGTTGTACTGAACTATGTAAGGGTGTGTATGAACCATGGTGTATATATAGGAGTTGCTTGTTACCATGCTGTTCGGATATTCATTTCCGCATTCCGTGTGTTCAGTACATTCTTAATCCATAGCTAGTATTGATATGATGTTGGTCTAAGCTATGAGTTTGTTTGTCAGGATGGTGTTCACCAGGTTGAACCGTGCCCCTGCTCATGATCAAGGTGAGGGTAGTCAAGCGTCGCAGGAAGACCTGCCTCACCCGCCTTGTCTGGTGGAAGTGATGCTTGAGGCATAAAGAAACAAAAGGGAGACCAACCGACTGCTAGAGCGTATTGAGCAGAATACGGCTCGAGAGACTAGGAATGCTGCAGTGTCCCTCAATGACTTTGTGAAGCTGAATCCTCCAAAGTTTCATCATTCCGTCGATCCCCTCGACGCTGATGACTGGCTGTGCAGCATCTCACGCAAGATTCGCTCTGCAAATGTGTCTGAGGCCGACAAGGTGACCTTTGCGGCGTATTTCCTCGAAGGACCCGCCAATCTGTGGTGGGAGAATTTTGAAGCTATGCGTCCCGCTGAACCAGTCGCCACATGGGCAGACTTCAGTGCAGCTTTTCGTCTGCACCATATCCCAGAGGGCCTGATGGACAGGAAGAGAGAGGAGTTCTGTGCCTTCACTCAGGGCAAGTTGTCTGTGGATGCCTATAGTCGCGAGTTCGGTAATCTCGCCCGCTATGAACAGAGGAGGTGTCTACTGACGCCAAGAAGCAAGCAAGATTCCGTAAGGGTCTGAGCCCTGAGCTCCGTCGTGATCTGCGCCTCCATGAGTGTGCAAGCTTTCAAGCACTAGTCAACAAAGCGATCAGTGCCGAGACTGGTCATACTGACTTCGAAGCCACAAGGAAGCACTCCCGTGACTTTGGCTCGTCTTCTGGTTCCGCGTTTCCAAAACGCAGGCTGTGGGTTCCAAACAGTTCTCTGCCGCCAAGATACACTCCGAGGCCATCCTACGTGGCGCCTCAGACGAATCAGGCCAACCCTCCAGCAAAAGCTAATGGTGGTCCATCTAGCAATGCTGCACCACGTGCCAACCAGGTGATATGCTACAAGTGTGGAGAACCAGGGCATTATTCCCGTGAGTGTCCTCAGAATGTGGGTGCCAAGCAACCCGGAAAGTCCGTCGGGCAGGCCAAGTCGGGCAAAGCGTTTTATGTGAAGCCAACTCCTGCACGTGGCCGTGTGAACTATGTGTCAGCAGAAGAAGCTGCAGAGGATCCCGACGTCATGCTGGGTACGCTTCTTGTTAATCATCACCCAGCGTCCGTTCTCTTTGACACTGAGTCTTCTCATTCCTTCATTTCAGAAAGTTATGCACAGTTGCATAAAATGTCTTTTTGTGATATGCCAATCCCATTGGTTGTCCAAACCCCTGGTAGTAAATGGCAAACCTCTAGGATAACCTATGACAATGAAATTCTAGTAGACAGGCTAGTTTTTCTAGCCTCATTGATAGCATTGAAATCTTCGGATATTAACATCATCTTGGGCATGGACTGGATGTCAGCTCACTATGCCAAGATTGATACTCATTCTTGAAATGTCCAGCTTACCCATCCCTCGGGTGAGATAGTAAATGTCTCTACTCGAGTTGCCAAATGCCAACTCTATTCCCTAAATGCCAACCCTCTTTCGGAACTTGAAGACATTCTGGTAGTCCGTGACTTCCCGGATGTTTTTCCACAGGAACTGCCAGGAATTCCACCTGACAGAGATGTAGAGTTTGTGATAGATCTTGTTCCGGGAACTGTCCCAATAGCCAGAAGACCATATAAGATGGCACCCCTGGAGCTAGCTGAACTTAAGAAGCAATTAGATGAGGCTTTGAACAAAGGTTTCATTCGTCCTAGCTCTTCTCCTTGGGCTTGTCCTGTCCTCTTCGTCAAGAAGAAAGACGGAAAGGATCGGATGGTTGTAGATTATCAACCAGTTAATCTGGTCACCATAAAGAACAAGTATCCGCTCCCCAGGATCAACGATCTGTACGATCAGCTCGCTGGATCCTCAGTCTTCTCCAAAATGGATTTGAGGTTGGGATACCATCAAATCAAGATTAAGAACGGAGACACTCCAAAAACGGCTTATGTTACTCGTTATGGCCAATATGAGTACACCGTTATGTCCTTCGGTTTAACCAATGCCCCAGCCACCTTCTCTTGACTGATGAGTTCAATCTTCATGGAGTATTTGGACAAAATTCATCGTGGTATACCTCGATGATATTCTCATCTACTCGAAGAATGAACAAGAACATGCCGAGCATCTGAGGCTGGTATTGATGAAACTTCGAGAGCATTGCCTTTATGCCAAATTTTCAAAATGTGAAATCTGGTTACCAGAAGTGACCTATCTGGGTCACGTAATCTCTGGTAAGGGTATTGCTGTCAATCTCGAGAGAGTTGAAGCTGTCCTTGATTTTACTCAACCTGAATCGGTTAAGCAAGTTAGGAGTTTGCTTGGTCTAGCAAGCTATTGTCGCCGCTTCGTCGAGAATTTCTCCAAGCTTACAAAGCCTCTAACTGAACTCCTCAAGAAAGATAAAAAGTTCAAGTGGACTCCACAGTGTGAGCATAGTTTTCAGGAACTGAAAAGACGCCTGACTTCCGCACCTGTGTTGCTACCACCAGATTTTTCTAAGGACTTTGTTATCTATTGCGACGCCTCGCGACAAGGATTAGGTTGCATTCTCATGCAAGATCGTCATGTGATCGCATACGCATCTCGACAGTTGCGTCCACATGAGGATAATTATCCCACACATGACCTTGAGCTTGCAGCTGTGGTCCTTGCACTAAAAACCTGGCGACATTACCTTCTGGGTAATCGTTGCGAAATATTCACTGATCACCAAAGTCTGAAATATATTTTCACCCAGCCGGATTTGAATCTCAGGTAAAGACGGTGGGTTGAGTTGATCTCAGATTACGACTTAGGGATAACTTACACCCCGGGGAAGGCCAATGTTATGGCCGATGCGCTAAGTCGTAAATCTTATTGTAACAATTTGATGCTACAACAAGGTCAAGCACATATCCATGAGGACTTTCGGAAGTTGAATCTTCATATTGTTCCTCAAGGATTCCTTTCTACCCTGGTGGCGAGGCCTACTCTTAAGGATCAAATTATAGCTGGCCAAAAGCGTGACAAGGGTATATCCCGGATCAAGGAGAATATTTTTAGCGGCAACGCTAAAGGATTTTCCATGAATGATCAAGGGGTTGTGTTCTTCCAGAATCGTCTAGTGGTTCCCAAGAACCCACATCTAAGGCAGTTAATCCTTAAGGAGGCTCATGATTCTCCTCTCACCATTCATCCCGGTAGTACTAAGATGTATCAGGACCTACGCCAGAGGTTCTGGTGGACTAGGATGAAGAGAGAAATTGCTGAGTTCGTTGCTAACTGCGACGTTTGTCGTCGAGTTAAGGCAGAACATCAAAGGCCTGCTCGCACCCTTCAGCCTCTAGCTATTCCTGAATGGAAATGGGATAAAGTTAGCATGGATTTCATTACCGGATTTCCCAAGACCAAGAAAGGAAATAATGCTATCTTTGTGGTCATTGGCCGTCTTTCCAAAGTGGCTCATTTTCTTCCTGTTCGTGAGAGTATAACAGCTAGCTAGCTAGCAGAGTTATATATCTCTCAAATAGTGTCTCTTCATGGTGTTCCCCTGGAGATTAACGCGGACCGTGGAAGTATCTTTACTTCTCGCTTCTGGGAAAGTTTTCAGAATGCCATGGGGACTCACTTATCTTTTAGCACTGCTTTCCATCCCCAATCAAGTGGTCAAGTAGAAAGAGTGAATCAAATTCTAGAAGATATGCTCCGAGCTTGTGTTATATCGTTCGGGATGAATTGGGAGAAGTGTCTTCCATTCGCCGAATTCGCTTATAACAATAGTTACCAATCAAGCTTGGGCAAAGCCCCTTTTGAAGTTCTCTATGGACGAAGATGTCGAACACCTTTAAATTGGTCAGAAACCGGAGAGAGGCAACTCTTTGGCCCGGATATGATCCAGGATGCAGAAGAGCAGGTTCGCATTATTCGTGAAAAGTTGAAAACAGCCCAGTCTCGTCAAAAGAGCCAATATGATCGTCATCATAAGGATGTGACCTTTGAAGTTGACGAGAAGGCTTACCTTTGGGTTACACCTTTGAAGGGTACCCATCGTTTCGGTATCAAGGGCAAGTTGGCTCCTCGTTACATTGGTCCTTTTCGCATTCTTGCCAAACGAGGAGAAGTTGCCTACCAGTTGGAACTTCCTCCGCATCTTTCCAAGGTTCATGATGTTTTCCACGTCTCGCAACTCAGGCGTTGCTTTTCGGATCCTATCCGTGAAGTGGACCACGAAACGCTTGATCTCCAAGATAACCTTTCATACCGAGAATACCCCGTGCGTATTCTTGATCAAGCTGAGCGTACCACTCGACGTCGAAACCTCAAGTTTCTTAAAGTTCAATGGTCAAATCATTCTGAAAAGGAGGCAACTTGGGAAAGAGAGGATCGTCTCCGACTTGAGTATCCTGCGTTATTCCCGACGACTTCTAAATCTCGGGACGAGATTCTTTTGAGTGGGGGTGAGTTGTCACATCCCTGACACCCTAAGCAAGTTAGTCTTGTGCTCATGTCTTCTTTGCATTTGCATCTAATAATTCTCCAATCAAGAACAAGAAAGTGGCAAAGGAAAAACTCAAAAACCCTAGCCACTACTTTAAATAAAGAAAACCTCAAACTAGTTGAAATCAATGAACCCAAAATGGCCTCAAGAAATGTTCAAACTTTCTGATAAATCATGAAAGTAAATGAGCATTGGAGAAAACTATTTTCTTGACACTTTAAGCATTTTAAATTAAAGCAAAAGCCACTGGTTTCAAACTTTAAATTTGAAATCAGAAACTATAAATTTTCAAAAATGTTGACAATTTTGGAAATGGTTGAGAATATTATAACAAATATTCAGGTGTGTTTAAATTAGTTTTTACAACCTTTTTGGAGCTGAAATAAATAGCAAATCAATGTCAGAAATTAAAACAGAAATAAAACAGAAAGAAATGGAAAAAGGGTTACCTGTCGCCTAGCCTGGCCCGGCCCATCTCCCCGAGTCGTCCCCTCCCTCGCGCCAGTAGGAGCAGGAGGTGGCCGCCGCCTTCTCCGGCGCGGCCATGCACGTGTGCGCCTGCCTGGCCGCCGCCTCGCGCTGGCAAGGCCGGGGATAAGCTCCCCGAGGCCACCGCTATCCATTCCCAGCGTCGGTTCCTTCCCTTCCTCTCGGATCTCTCCTCCCCCTCCTGCCGCCATTGGAGCCGAGCAAAGCTCGAGCTGCCCGTGCCCCTAGCCTTAGCCTCCTCTTGCTGAGCACGCCGTTAGCTCCGCCTCGTCGAGCCGGTCCTCCCTGCAGAAGCCGAAGTCTCCCCGAGCTCCGCATCGCCCCCAACGCCATCGTCTTCCACCTCCGGCCGCCGGACCTCTCCCGTCGATTCGCTCCCTCCGGCGCACCCCCGAGCCCCTCAACAACACCATCGGAACCACCGTGAACTCGTCATCGTTTCCCCTCGCCCCACGCTCTTCTGTGCATCATAGCCCCGTTCCCCACCAAGGCCGAGAGCTCCTCGCCGCCGGTCATGTCGTCGCCGTCGCTGTGGTGTCTGATCCACGCGCTCGAGCTAGGGATCGAGCTCTTGGAGCCTCCAGGAGTGTGATGAGCCCCTCAGTTGTCCTCCCCATGCCCTAGAGCCATCAACTGCATGAGGCCGAGCTTCGGTCGCCGCTTCGGCTCGTCGCCGGCGCCTCTCCCGGCGACCCTAGCCTCCCCTGATGCCCCTGCCAGATCGGCTACTTCGCCAGCGTCCCGTAGCTGCAAACCACGTTCGAATTGGTGCTGTGTAGCGCCGTTTAGGTCGTCTCCGGCGAGCCCTCCGCCGCGGGCTTGGTCGCCGGCAACCACCCTCCGGTGGGCGTCGACGTGGCCGACCATTAGGGCGTAATTGCCCTCCCCTCAATCACTGCCAGAGGGCCCCACGCCTGGTCAAACCCCAATTAGGGGCTGGTCAGCGCGGGGTTAGCCCCTGGGTCACTGACTAGTGGGTCCCCCCTGTCAGGTTTGACCTGAACAGGTCGGCTGACCTGCTGACGTCAGTCTGATGCAATAAATAGAATTTCCAGTATAGAAATAATTCCAGGAAATTGCTAAATTAATCTGTAACTCCAATGAAAATAATTTATATATGAAGAAGTATCAGAAAAATTCAAGGATTCTGATTATGCTATTTTCAACCATGTTTGAAAAAGTTACAGAACCCTAAAATGTGGAATAAGGAATAATTCAATTCTTATAATTACTTTTTAAATGGAATTTGGAAAATATTCAAATTTCAATATGAGTGCCATGATCACACACTGTCCTAAGTACAAATCAGTACCCTAACATGACATCTCATGCATGTTAACATCAAGTTGATCTGAGCATCAGGTCGAATCAATTAAATCGGTAGTCGAATCAATTCAAATCAACCCTAAACCTAATACATATTGATTTAATAACTTATCACGTTGCATTCTCATGCCATGCTCATGCATCATTTTGAGTGCATATGATTGTTATTGAATGTTGCCATTCATTTTGAGTGCATCATTCTGAGCTATGATATGCCTTATCCTGCTATGCATGCTATGTTTAGAGTTGTGTATGGTCTGTCATCTGGGAGATGAACAGAATAGTGGAATGTGTTTGGTGAGCAAAGGTTGTGTAGGAGTACATGGCGGGTTGTTTCATTGGAACCGTCCTTAGGAACTGAGTTCCGTGTATGTAATCCAAGACTAGATACTACCACATGCTGGGCCCTGAAATATGACCCCGCTCGGCCTATTAATCGCGTAGTACTCGGTCCAGGAGTTGCAAGTAGTTTCTGGTGTTTATAGTAATGCTGGAGGCCGTGCATGGTGCTGACCTGAGAGGTGGGCCGTGATGCGGTAGGTAGTGGCACGGTGTACCAAGTGGCACCCGGATGGTGGGCTTGGGAACCCTGCGCACATCGTTTGAGGCCGTGGCGGAAACCTCGGCCGGACTTCCGTACGGGTTACTCTCAGATAGGCGATAAACCTGGACTAGGTACTAGTGTGGTTAACGGTCGTGGCCGACTCCCTCGCTGGGCTTCCGCTTGAAGGTTGCCGAGGTGCATGACGTGCACATGGCGATAAGTGGCGAGAGCGTGTGTGACGAAGTACACACCTGCAGGGTTATGATCTATTCGAATAGTCGCGTCCGCGTATATGGACTACTTGGAGACATATGTTGTTCATAGATAACTTCAATGGCTACTCATAAAATTGCCAAGATAAGCGTGAGTGTCGTGGACGGCATTTCCGTAGGGAGACGGAATGATTCCACGATAGTGTATTGTTGTGGTGTTAGTGGACTCGTGTGCGAGAAATCAAGTTGTCAAAATTATCTAAAAATGCAAGTGTCTAGCCACGAGTCATATGCTGGCTTTCCGCATGAAACCCCACGATACCCTTTTGATACCTTGCATGAGTAGTTAGTTATCCTAAAGTCTTGCTGAGTACCTTCGTACTCATGTTTGCTTAATAAATGTTGCAGAGGTTGCTAATGACCCTAATGGAGGGTTCTTCGTAGACATCGACGACAACGAGTAGCTGGTGTCCCAGCTACGATCTGGCCCTACGTTGGATCTGTAGTATAGTCAGGCCATGTGCCATCTAGTTGCCCTGTCTGTACTCAGACAGTTTAAACTCTTCCGCTGGCTTGTAACTGAATGACTGCTATTATGGGTCGTGAGACCCTTAATGTGTAATAATATGTGTGTGGCTCTTCCGAGCCTCTTAAATAAAGCTTGTATGTTTATGGTTATGTTGTGATGCCATCGATGTATATATGCATATTGGTTTGCCATGCGTACGTGTGTCATGCTTGATATGTATGGGGTTCGATTACCTAGTTGTGATCTTTAGTAGCACTCCTTACAAGGAAATGCCCCTTTGTGATCCAATGAGCCTTGGTAGTTCGCTACTGCTCCGGACGCATTGGTTGACCGGCATGTGTCCTTCTTAGCTGCTGTGTCTGTCCCCTTTGGGGAAATGTCACGCGATGTAATGGAGTCCTTGTAGCATGCTACGACTCGTCTACATTCGCTGATGACCGACACCTGCTTTGTTGGGTCATGTATGCCTATCCTTGTGCGGTACTGCCACTTTGGTTTATGACTAGACATGTCGATCCGGGTTCTTTGACATTGGATTGCTAGCGACACTATCGCATACGTGAGTCAAAAGACGCAAACGGTCCCGGCTAAGGTAAGGCTGCAGCCGTGGAGTTAACCGTGCGTGAGACCACAAAGGGATGCGATGTGTTACAGGCTGGATTCCTATGGCTTAGGATCGAGGTCCCGACATAATGATTTTATTAGAGCTCCAATTGCTCCCGCCACTAGTGCCGAGTCATACAAAATCAATGCCGCTTTGCTGAATCTTGTTATGAAAGAGCAATTCTCCGGCCTTCCTAGTGAAGATGCCACATCCCATCTCAATACCTTCATTGAACTTTGTGACATGCAAAATAAGAAAGATGTGGATAATGACATGATTAAATTGAAGCTTTTTCCTTTCTTGTTGCGAGATCGTGCAAAAAATGGTTTTCTTCTTTGCCCAAAATTGTATCGATTCTTGGGATAAGTGCAAAGATGCTTATATATCCAAGTATTTTCTGCCAGCTAAGATCATCTCTCTCCATAATGATATTATGAATTTCAAGCAACTTGATCATGAACATGTTGCACAATATTGGGAGAGAATGAAATTGATGATTAGAAATTGTCCCGCTCATGGCTTGAGTCTTTGGATGATTATTCAAATCTTTTACGCTGGCTTGAATTTCGCTTCTAGAAATATCTTGGACTCCTCCTCAGGTGGAACGTTCATGGAAATCACGTTAGGGGAAGCCACAAAGCTCTTAGACAACATCATGACAAACTACTCTCAGTGGCACACTGAAAGGTCACCTACTAGTTAGAAGGTACACGCTATAGAAGAAATTAACTCGTTGAGTGCTAAGATGGACGAGTTAATGAATTTGGTTGCTAGTAGAAGTGCTCCTTTGGACCCTAATGATATACCCTTGTGTTGTTTGATTGAGAGTAGCAACGCTAGCTTGGAAGTTAATTTTGTTGGTAGGAATAACTTTGGCAACAACAATGCTTTCAGAGGAAACTATGTTCCTAGGCCTTTTCCTAGTAACTCCTCTAATAACTTTGGCAACAACAATGCTTTCAGAGGAAACAATATATTACCCTCTAATCTAGAGAGTAATATCAAAGAGTTCATCAACTCTCAAAGGATTTTCAATGTGTCCATAGAGGAAAAGCTACTCAAAAATGGCGATTTGGCTAAGAGCGTTGATAGAATGTCTAGTGATGTTGGGGCTTTGAAAGTTAGATGTGCTCCTCCCAAAATCACGTGATGTTGATACTTTAAAACCTAATGATTATGGGGTTGGATCTAGTAGAATAAGAGCATTGATAGAATGTCTAGTGATGTTGATACTTTAAAAGCTATGTGTGTTTCCATGATTGAGAGCCAAGAAAGAACCGCCCAAATTCGTGCTAGACATGAATGGCTTAAAAAGGCGTGTTATCGTGATGAGAATCACGAAGATCTTAAAGTGCTTGGTATGACTCCCGTTGAATCTTTGTTTTCTTGTTTCAAACCTAATGATTATGGGGCTGGATAATAAGCCACTTTCGTTGAAAAGTGCCCCAGTGATTCGGAGTCCATCTATCTGGATGCTAAAAGCATTGAAAGTGGAGTAGAAGATGTTAAAACTTTGAGTAGTAATGAAATTACTACGGTGGATTTCAAGGAATTCAATTATGATAGCTTCTCCTTGATTGAATGCATTTCTTTTATGCAATCCATGTTAAATTCTCCACACGCTTATAGCCAAAACAAGGCCTTTACCGATCATATCGTCGAAGCTATGATAAAATCTCTTGAAGAGAAACTTGAATTGGAAGTCTATATCCCGAGAAAGCTTCATGATGAGTGGGAAACTACCATCAAAATCAAAAACTATGAATGCAATGCTTTGTGTGATTTGGGTGCTAGTGTTTCTGCGATTCCAAAGTCTTTATGTGATGTTCTGGGTTTTAAAGAGATTGAAGAGTGTTCTCTTAATTTGCATCTTGCTGATTCTACTATCAAGAAACTCATGGGAAGGATCAATGATGTTATTATTATTGCAAATAGGAACTATGTACCCATGGATTTCATTGTGCTTGACATTGATTGTAATCCTACATGCCCTATTATTCTTGGTAGACCTTTCCTAAGGACTATCTGTGCTATCATCGATATGAAGGAAGGGAATATTAGATTTCAGTTTACTTTAAGGAATGGCATGGAACACTTTCCTAGAAAGAAAATAAGATTGCCTTATGAATCCGTGATGAGGGCCACTTATTGTTTGAGCACCAAACACGACGATACGTGATTCTATCGCTTTTATGCCTAGCTAAGGGCGTTAAACAATAGCGCTTGTTGGGAGGCAACCCAATGAATTTATCTTTTTCTTTCTGTTTTGTTGCGTCCACACCATCATAATTCTGTTGTGATTGTGTTTTTGTGTTTCTTTTTGTGTTTGAGCCAAGCAAAACCTGTTATGACTAGTCTTGGTGACGGTTGTTTGATCCTGCTGGGAAAAGACAGAAACTTTTCGCTCACGAGATGATTTTTCATTTTTGTTCAGAAAGAGCTTTTGAGTTGATTCATTTTTCTTCTGGTTGATATGCCTTTTGCCAAGGCAGTCGTAATTTTTCAGATTTTTTGACGTACCAGAAGTATACGAAGTATACAAATTGCTACAGACTGGTCTGTTTTTGACAGATTCTGTTTTTGTTGAGTTGGTTGCTTGTTTTGATGAAACAATGGTTAGTATCGGGGGGTACTAGCCATGGAAAAGTGAGAATACAGTAGCCCAACACCAATATAGATGGAATTCCTGTTTTCTACAGTACCAAAAGAAGTGGTAGTTTGTTTTCTTGTGCTAATGTTATCACGAGTTTCTGTTTAAGTTTTGTGTTGTGAAGTTTTCAAGTTTTGGGTGATGTTCTCATGGTCGATGAGATAAGGAGTGGAAAGAGCACAGGCTTGGGGATTCCCAAGGCATCCCAAGCAAAATTCAAGGACACCAAAAAGCCTAAGCTTGGGGATGCCCCGGGAAGGCATCCCCTCTTTCGTCTTCAATCCATCGGTAACATTACTTGGAGCTATATTTTTATTCACCACATGATATGTGTTTTGCTTGGAGCGTCTTGTATCGTAGGAGTGTTTTCTTTTTGTTGTGTCACAATTATCCTTGATGCACACATTTTTGAGAGAGAGATACATGCACTCATCATGATTTTGCTAGAATACTCATAGTGCTTCACTTATATCTTTTGAGCTAGATACTTTTGCTCTGTGTGCTTCACTTATATCTTTTAGAGCACGGCGGTGCGTGACTTGGTAGTTGGCTTATGCTATGAAAGTAGTCCCAATTGTCATAGGTACCCAAAGAGGATGCAAATACCTCCATCTTCATGTGCATTGAGTAGAAAGAGAAGTTTTGATTCCTCTCAATTAGTTTTGAGACGTGGATTCGGTAATATTGAGAGCTATGTTAGTAGGGTGTTGTGAATCTAGAAATACTTGTGTTGAAGTTAGTGATTCCCATAGCATGCACGTATGGTGAACCTCTATGTTAGGAAGTCGGAGCATAATTGATATATTGATTGTCATCCTTTGTGTTGAGGTCGGGATCGCGCGATGGTTAACACCTACCAACCCTTCCCCTAGGAGTATGCATTTAGCACTTTGTTTCGATTACTAATACAAACTTCCGCAACAAGTATGTGAGTTATTCATGACTAATGTGAGTCCATGGTATAGATGCACTTTCACCTTCCACCATTGCTAGCCTCTCTAGTGCCGCGCAACTCTCAACTGTGCACAAACCCACCATATGCCTTCCTCAAAATAGCCACCATACCTACCTACTATGGCAGTTTCATAGCCATTCCGAGATATATTGCCATGGAACTCCCACCGTTCGGTCTCATGACTTGTGCCGTCACTCTCATATAGACATTGCATGATGGTAAGATAGCTAGCGAGATGTTTTCAACGTCATACGCCATGCTAGATCGTTGCACATACCGGTACACTCCCGAAGGCATTTCCTATAGAGTCATCATCATTTTGAGCTTTTAAGCTGTGAGTAAATAAAAGTGTGATGATCATCATTATTAGAGCATTGTCCCATGTGAGGAAATAAAAAAAAGTAGAAGAGGCCAAAGAGCCCAAAAATAAAAGGAGAAAAGAAAAAGAGGCCTAAGAGCCCAAATGAAAAAAAGAAAAGAGAGAAAAAGAGAGAAGGGACAATGCTACTATCTTTTTCCACACTTGTGCTTCATAATAGCACCATGTTCTTCATGATTGAGAGCTTCTTGCTTTGTCACTACCATGTGCTAGTGGGAATCTTCATTATAAAACTTGGCTTGTATATTCCAATGATGGGCTTCCTCAAAATTGTCCTAGGTCTTCGTGAGCAAGCAAGTTGGATGCACACCCACTAGTTTTCCTTTTGAGCTTTCACATTCTTATAGCTCTAGTGCATCTCTTGTATGGCAATCCCTACTCATTCACATTGATATCTATTAATGGCCATCTCCATAGCCCTTTGATATGCCGAGTCAATGTGACCATCTCCTCCTTTTTTGTCTCACAACCACCACCACACTCTATTCCACTTATAGTGCTTTATCCATGGCTCACGCTCATGTATTGGATGATAGTTATAAATTTTTTGAGAAAGTAAGAGTGTGAAAACAATTACTTGGCCAATACCGGGGTTGTGCATGATTTACATTAGTTGTGTGAGGATGATGGAGCATAGCCAGACTATATGATTTTGTAGGGATAACTTTCCTTTGCCTTGTTATTTTGAAAGTTCATGATTACCTTGCTAGTTTTCTTGAAGTATTGTTGTTTTCATGTCAATAGCAAACTATTGCTTTGAATCTTAAGGATCTAAACATTCATGTCACGTGAAAGAAGTTGCAAAGGAGAACTATGCTAGGTAGCATTCCACATCAAAAATTCATTCTTTATCACTTCCCTAGTCGAGGACGAGCAGGAGTTAAGCTTGGGGATGCTTGATACGTCTCCAACGTATCTATAAGTTTTTATGGTTTCATGCTATTATCTTGTCAAACTTTGGATGTTTTGCATGCCTTTTATATACTTTTTGGGACTAACCTATTAACTCAGTGCCAAGTGCCAGTTCCTGTTTTTTCCATGTTTTTGACCCCTTTCAGAGGAGATTTTGAAACGGAGTCCAAACGAAATAAAATCCCCGAAAAGAATTTTTCCTGAACGGGAGAAGATCACGAGACTTGAGAGCTAAGGCAGGGGAGCCCCAGGGGCCCCACAAGCCCCCACCCCACGGCCAGGGGGGAGGCCGCGGCCCACAGGCTTGTGGGCCCCCTGGGCGCCCTTTGCCCTAGGTTTTGCGCCTATATATCCCCAAAAATTGCATAAAAAATGAGGAGATCATCGAAAGTACTTTTCCGCCGCCGCAAGCATCTGTTTCCGCAAGATCCCATCTGGGGCACGTTCTGGTGCCCTGCCGGAGGGGGGATTCGGACACGGAGGGATTCTTCATCAACACCATGACCTCTCCGATGATGCGTGAGTAGTTCACCATAGACCGACGGGTCCATAGCTAGTAACTAGATGGCTTCTTCTCTCTCTTGGATCTTCAATACAAAGTTCTCCATGATCTTCATGGAGATCTATCCGATTTAATCTTCTTTTGCGATGTGTTTGTCGAGATCCGATGAATTGTGGATTTATGATCAGATCATCTATGAATCTTATTTGAGTTTTTCTGATCTCTCTTATGCATGATTTCATATCCTTGTAATTCTCTTTGAGTTGTGGGTTTTGTTTTGCCAACTAGATCTATGATTCTTGCAATGGGAGAAGTGCTTGGTTTTGGGTTCTTACCATGCGGTGACTTCACCTAGTGACAGAAGGGGTAGCGAGGCACACATCATGTTGTTGCCATCAAGGGTAAAACGATGGGGTTTTCATCATTGGTTTGAGATTATCCCTCTACATCATGTCATCTTGCTTAAGGCGTTACTCTGTTCGTCATGACCTCAGTACACGAGATGCATGCTGGATAGCGGTCGATGTGTGGAGTAATAGTAGTTAATGTAGAAAGTATTGGTATACTTGTCTCGGACGTGACGCCTATATGTATGATCATTGCCTTAGATAACATCATGACTTTGCGCGGTTCTGTCAATTGCTCGACAGTAATTTGTTTATCCACCGTGATATTTGCTATTTTGAGAGAAGCCTCTAGTGAACACTATGGCCCCCGGGTCTACTCTACACCATATTTTCAGCCTTACACTTTTTACTTCGTTGCACTTTCCGCCTTCAAATCTCAATTTTCAAACAATCTTGAAGGGATTGACAACCCCTTTGAAGCGTTGGGTGCAAGCTCGTTTGTGTTTGCGCAGGTACTCTAGACTTGACGAGATCCTCCTTCTGGATCGATACCTTGGTTCTCAAACTGAGGGAAATACTTACTGCTCCTCTGCTGCATCACCCTTTCCTCTTCAAGGGAAAAACCGACGCAAACAAGAGAAGTAGCAAGAAGAATTCCTGGCGTTGCTTGGGAGGGACTTTTGTTGCCGTAGCAATGCTCTTTTTATCTTGGTCGGTCATGTAAAATGTCTTCCCGTTTTTCTCGTACCCTTGGAAATGTAATACAGTCGAAGAAGGTGACGGGGCCAACAAGTAGGGTTGATCTCCAACAGTGTTGTCATTCATGAGACGTGCTCGCAACCAACTGCCGAAAGTATCCATGTGTTTTTCTTCTATCCAGGAGTCAGCCTTCCCTGGGAACTCGAAGCGTACAAATTTGTTGTGTTCCTCGATATACGAAGCCACGAAGGTGGAACTTTTTAGAGCTGTGTAGTGTGCTTGAGTGAAAGAATGCTCGTCCCTACATATCACTCTTGCTTTTCTAGTGTGCCTTTTCCAGTCAGTCTCCCCTCATGCCGCGATTCAGGAACACTAATTGTCTTAAGGTCAGGAAGAAAGTCTACACAGAACCCAATGATATCCTCTGTTCCATAGCCCTTGGAGATGCTTCCTTTTATCCTAGCACGGTTATGAACATATTTCTTTAAGACTCCCATGAACCTCTCGAAGGGGAACATATTGTGTAGAAATACAGGACCGAGAATGGAAATCTCGTCGACTAGGTGAACCAGGAGATGCGTCATAATATCGAAGAAGGACGGGGGGAACACCAACTCAAAACGAACAAGACATTGGACCACATCCCCTGTAGACTTTCCAAACGTTCTCCATCGATTACCTTCTGAGATATTGCATTGAGGAACTAATGCACATAGCTTCACAATGGGTAATCGAACATTTTTCGGTAGAAGCCCCCTCAATGCAACCGGAAGCAACTCTGTCATAATCACGTGGCGATCATGAGACTTCAGGTTCTGGAACTTTTTCTCCGCCATATTTAATATTCCCCTTATATTAGACGAGAAACCAGTGGGGACCTTTATACTGCTCAGACATTGAAAAAAGATTTCCTTCTCTGCTTTGGTAAGAGCATAGTTGCTTAAGTATTGACGCCCTTTATTAGTCTTCTTGTCGTATGGGTCTTTCATACATTGCTTCTCCTCCCGTGCTTCTGGTGTATCTTTTGTCTTCCCATACATGCCCATAAAGCCTAGCAGGTTCATGCAAAGATTCTTCGTCATGTGCATCATGTCGATTGAATACCGGACCTCTAGGTGTTCCCAATAGGGTAGCTCCCAAAAGAAAGATTTCTTTTTCCACATGGGCATGTGTCCGGTAACAACGATTTTCGGAACAGATTGACCGCGAGGACCCTTTCCAAAGATTACTATTTGATCCAACTCCTTGACCATAGACAATAACTCATCACCAGTAGGGAGGTTAGGCTTCTTCCGGTGATCTGCCTCACCGTTGAAATGCTTGCCTTTCTTTCTTACGGGATGATTGGTCGGAAGAAATTGACGACACCCCAGGTAGACAACCTTCGTCGATTTTTCCAAATATGTAACTTTAGTCTTATCTAAACAGTGCATGCATGCATTGTATCCCTTGTTTGACTGTCCTCAAATGTTACTAAGAGGAGGCCAATAATTGATGGTTCCGAACAACAATGCTCGTAGGTCGAATCCCGCTGTAGATACATAGAGTCACGGGCCAGGTGTTGTGACTGCAGCTATGCTCCCCAAAAGGATTCATGCCGTCTGTACTTAGACCAAGCCATAAGTTCCTTGGGTCATGTGCAAAGTCCGGCCACTCTCTCTCGATTTTCCTCCACTGTGACCCATCTGTGAGGTGTCTCAACTTCGTGTCTTTCTTACGCTCGTCTTTGTGCCATCGTATCAACTTGGCATCCTCATTGTTTCTGAATAGACGTTTCAACCGTGGTATTATAGGAGCATACCACATAACCTTAGCAGGAACCTTATTCCCGGGGGGCTTGTCATCACCCTCAACATCACCAGGGTCATCTTGTTTGATCTCGTACCGACATGCAGTGCATACCGGACATTTATCCATATTCTCGTACTTCTCACCGCGTGCAGAATGTAGTCATTAATGCATGCATGTATATTCTTGGACAATTCATTATCCTTTGGAGGCTTCGGCTTCAATATTTTCAGTAACTTCTCAAATCCCTTGTCAGGTAAACCAGTTTCTTCCTTCCATTTCAACAGTTCCAGTGTGGTACCGAACTTTGTGCTGCCATCTTTGCAATTTGGGTACAACAACTTTTTATGATCCTTTAGCATGGCCTTTAACTTCAGCTTCTCCTTGTCTATATCGCATTCTCGCTTTGCATCAAAAATTATCTGACCAAGACCATCAGCGGGCTCATCTGATCCCGGTTGTTCTTCACCTCCTTCTTCATTTTGTTCCATTGCAGTATCACCGTATTCTTGTGCAGAAGTAAAAGTTCTCGGATTGAGCTGAAAATTAACAAAGATTATTTTTGGAATTAATAAAAATCACTGGCGAAAGAATCTACCAGAGTGGGGCCATCCCCTCCCCACAAGCCTGCAGGGCGCGGGTTCCCCCAGGCTGTGTCCCCCTACCTTGTGGAACCCCTGAGGCTCTACCGATGTCGTTTCCAGTCCTATATATTCCTATTTGTCCCGGAAAAATCAAGGAGAAGAGTTCATCGCATTTTACAATATAGAGCCACCACCATCTATTGTTCTTCCTCGGGAGGGCATATTTGGAGTCTGATTTGGGCTCTGGAGAGGGGAAATCGACGCCATTGTCATCACCAACCATCCTTCATCACCAATTTCATGATGCTCTTCGTCGTTCGTGAGTAATTCCATCGTAGGCTTGCTATAAGGTGATGGGTTGGATGTGATCTGTCATGTAATCGAGTTAGTTGGGTTAGGGTTTGATCCCGAGTATCCATTATGTTCTGAGATTGATGTTGCTATGACTTTGCTATGCTTAATGCTCGTCACTAGGGCCCGAGTGACATGATTTCAGATCTGAACCTATTATGTTTTCATGATTATATATGTGTTCTTGATCCACTCTTGCAAGTTGTAGACACCTATTACGAGTTATGATCTGGATCCCCCAGGGTGACAATAACTGGGATTCTTTCCGATGATTACCATAGTTTCAGGAGTTAATGTATTCACTAAGTGCTAATGCTTTGGTCCGGTTCTCTATAAAAGGAGGCCTTAATATCCCTTAGTTTCCATTAGGACCCAACTACCACGGGAGGGTTGGACAATAGATGTCATGCAAGTTCTTTTCCATAAGCATGTATGACTATATATGGAATACATGCCTACATTACATTGATGAATTGGAGCTAGTTCTGTATCACCCTATGTTATAACTGTTGCAATGTGAATCCCATCCAACATAATTTCCCATCACTAATCCATTGCCTATAACCTTTCCGCATATTTTTTTTTGCTAAGGTACTTCTCCGTTGCAACTCTTACAATCACTACAAACTTCTCCTGTTACTTTTCCCAATGTCACCGTCAATTCTATACTACTTTGCTGCAGATATAAAGTTTCCTAGTGCGTTGAATTGACTACTCGGCTGGTAATACTCGAGAATATTCTTTGGCTCCCCTTGTGTCGAATAAATTAATTTGGGTTGAATACTCTACCCTTTAAAACTGTTGCGATCCCCTATACGTGTGGGTTATCAAGCATCCACCACTACTACACCTACTTGAAGCCTTCCATGACAAAACCCAATGTTAGTTTATCCCACTTAGGGGGGATGTCACATCTAGGGGGAGCTTTACTCTAATACTTGAGTATAAATGTCTCCTAAATGATGTGAACACATTAATGCTTTATGTAAAAGTGGTAACCCCATTTGTGCTTAATCGATGAGTATGACCTATGATCAAGTATTCTTACTTTACTCCTATGTCAATATACTCATATATAGGTGACTTCGTCATCGCAAAAGTGCTTGATAGATGCTAGAATGATTGTGCATGTTTCACCATGTTTAATTTGACATCTTATTGTGTGAGCATGTTGGTATGCATATTCTTGCTCATTCCAGGATATCCAATTGTTGTTATTTGGATTTCTATTTCTTTTGGCCAATTGGATATACAAGAATGACTAAGTACCTTCCTCTAGCTATCTATGCTTCGTCATCTCAAATTTTATGCACGCTGCATCACAGAATTTGAGAAAGCACTTTACGGACACTCTATGTTAGGAGCACTCAGATATCCATCTTGATAAGGGAAGAATTTAAAAACCTCCAGAAGTGCATCTCGACGTGACCAACCTCAAAATGTCGATCCCACCGAGGCCTAGGGTTGATTACGTTTTCTAATATTGGTACCACCGAGTTGTATTTTTCGGCCTCACCAAGTTACTCTGTCAGCTGACAGTTAAGGAAGTCGGTGGCACCAAAAACTCCATCTCGGTGTCACCGACAACAAGGATATATAAATATCTCACGCAGACCCGACGGTTGAAAAACTCCTCAAACATTGCCTCCCACACCTCCTCGCTATTGTTCCCTAGTCCCCCGCACTTCTGATTGACTCTCCCATGCGCTCTCGCCAACGGAGTGTTTGCCACCGACGGGAATCTTCACCGACGTCGTCATCATAGCGGATTCACCACCAAGTTAGGGTATGAATCTAGTCCCTCTTTGCGCTTCCAATGCCGATTCTTGCACAAATAGGTCATGGATATTTCTGTCCACTTCTGCACTAATTCTATCCAGAAGAAAGTTCTTATAGATTAGAGAACAATTTAAATTTTAGGGTTAGTAGTACGCAAAATTGAATCTCGGTGTCACCGATTCATAAAAGTCAGTCGTACCGATTTAGTTTTTGGGTTAGTAAGAATGTTCTCGATGGAACCGAGTTCTTCTTTTCGGTGAAACTAAAATAGGGTACCAAGTTTCTATTAATGAGAATGTTAGTCTCGGTGGTTCTGAAGTTTGTGACTTGGTGGAACTGAAATCCCTTTTTGATGAATATTATACCTAATTTTCCAGAGTTCAAATTTTCAAAACTTTTGATTATTTGTGATGCTCATCCATTCCAGCTCTTCTATATCTCTTCACACGGTCTGCTTGTATCCTTGTGGCTGTTTGTCAGGATGTCAGGATCAGAGGATAGTGAGAACAACTTCAGTGAGCACAATGCTGAGATGGACTCAGGCTTTAGTCCTGAGAGGACACCATCTGACCCAAGTACTCCTAGCTCATATGGCTTGCCCAAGGCAGCTACCAGGTCCAGGAAGAAGATCAACTCAAATGAAGAAGATGTTCACTTTATCCCAAAGGAATCTGTTCCCCAAAAGGAGAAGCCGACAGTCAGGAAGACTGTAAGGAAGGAATATGCTAGACCTGCTGACATTAAAGCTCTAGAAGCTAGGCTTGCACAGAAGCCAGGTCATAAGAGTGCCAAAAAGAGAATTGTCCATGATGTTGATAGGCAAACCTCTATGTATGAAGATCTAGCAAAAGTTGTTGATGCCGAAGAGGAAGAAAGTACAACTGAGGTTCTTCCTCCTAAGAAGAAGAAGCTGATGGCTCATGCTATGCCTAAGAAGACTGCCCAAGCCTTCAACACCTAAGGGTAAGAAGTGTGTAGCTCCCAAAAGAACTACAAAGGATATTGCTACAACTGAGAAGAACAAAGGCTCTACATCTATACAACTTTTTGCAGAAGAAGATGAGGATGCCCCTGTGCTGATGAAACTGAGAGCTCATATGCCACTTCTGAATGATGCTCACCCAACTACCGAGGACATGAAGAAGAGGAAAGATCAAGGACTGAGGAAGTGGATATCAGTTGAGAACTGCTCTTGATCCCCACTTTCACACAAAGGAGAAACAAGATTTCAATGAGACTGTGTTTCTTGATAAGAGCCAGCAGTCAGCGACATGAGATATGTCAATTGGGAATATATCACGGCCAATGAAAATTATTTCCCCCATGTGAGAGAAAACTTACGGGATGGTTGACATTGAAAATTTTGTTGGCAAAGAGATGACTGCATGGAATGATGATATGATCATGCAATTCTATTCCACCCCTCATAAATATTCGGATGGAAGGATTGTATGGATGACTGAAGGTCACCGTTATGAGTCTACAATTGATGAATGGTCCACTACCATTGGTGCTCCAAAGGCACAAGAAGGAGATTTGGATGTGTACTTAGAATCCAAAATGAATCATGGCTCCACGGACAACATGTAGAAGCCAGTGCCCCACAAGTATGTGGAGACAGACAAGTTTGGCTTGCTCTAATTTTTGCAAGGAGGGATACCTACTACAAGCACCATTTTGAGATACACCCCCATGCCCAAATCAGGATATGATAAGATGATTAGAGATTATTCCATCAATATGCTGGATCATCTAGACACCCACACCTGTTTCAGAGTGATGGATTTGATAGTTGAGACTATCAGGAGGACTACTGCAGATCAAAGGAGATCCTGTGGATATGCTCCATATATTCAGATGTTCATCAATGCCAAGATTCGAAAGCACGCATATCTACTTGATCGTCCCCACCTTACACTTCAGCCAGAGTTTGAAGACAATGAAATTGTGGACTCAAGCCATCCCAGCTCAGCTACTGCTCGAGAGGAAGCAGAGGCAGAGTCTGCTATGAATGCTCCAGCTCCAACCCCATAGCTCAGAACCAGAGATGAGCAGATGTCATTTTTGGTCAGCACCATCCAAGGAATGGAGAAGAAAATTTCCAAGATCTTGCTGAACCAGAAGAGCCTGGAGAGAATCTAGGAGATAAAATTCCATGACCTGGATGTTAAGGTAACGAAGTTGACTACCACTATTGAGTAGCTCCAACATTAAGTTGATTCAGTGCATATATCCCACTCCAGCAGTGATGATGAAGAGTAACCTCTTCCTACTACTACTCAGTTCACGAACCAGAGTAGGTCAGGAGCTATGCCCGTTCTCGAAGCAAGACCATCTTCATCAGCTCAAGATTCAGCTCCTGCTCCTGCAACTCTAGTGTGTAGACCTCCAGCTCCTAGGACATATACGGAAGCCTACGTCGACGCTCTTCTATCCACTACATCATCAGCTACCAGAGGAGATCGAGCCCAGAGAAACGATTAGTTCTAGACCTTTGAACTTTTTGGTAACTTTTTGCCAAAGCGGAAGAAGTGTATAGATCAAATAGGCTTCGATCGAGAGAGAGAGATCTTTGCATTTTATTTTCTCTCATTTGGTTTTTCAAATCTTTTGGTCTTTTGGATGACTTTATCCGTTTAGGAGGAGTGTTTGATCATACACTTTAGTTGTTTGATACTACCACGTTATTACCTTTGAGCTATCTACATGATGATCATTCACTTGCTTGTTTGGTGTTATGTCCATAACTATTCATTCGTATCTAGCATCGACAAATTTAGGGGGAGCTCTTGCTTTTCACATACTTCTCAAAGCGTCGATGCTAATCATTGATTATATCTTTTGTTGAACCTTTGATCTATATGTTATCATCAACTACCAAAAAGGGGGAGATTGAAAGCACAATTGACTCCTAAGGTGGTTTTGGTATTTGATCACAAGAAATGCATCATTGTACTAATGATCTTATTCAAGTATATTTCAGAAAATTTGAAAGGTGCCTTGGCTATTGGATATTGAGGAGAAGCCCCTTGATGCAAGGAAAGGAATAGGACTAGCTCAAGATTCGAGCAAGAAGACTCTACATTTTACTTTTATGAGAAATCACTTTGAGTCCATAGGGAAGCCAATACTACTAAAAGGGGGTGAGGTATTATGATGAATTGGTTGCTCAAGTTCTTAGAGGTAGCCACCAAAAATACCGAGCCATTCTCCCACAAAATATTTGTCTCAAAGCTATACCAGCAAAATTGGTGCCACCAACTATTTTGAATCAGCCCTACCAATTTCCCACTTGACAGATCATATACCAAACCCTACCATCTCGGTACCACTGATATTCAGTGACCAACTTTTTGTTGAGAAGATTTCAAGAATCGGAATTTCCGAGTTTGAAATCAGTCTCATCGAGATGTTGAAACTTGTCTAGGTCATAGTATCAGTACCATCGAGATTCATATATCGGTCTCATCCAGAATTCAGAAGTTGCCACATTTAGTGCAACTCGGTACCTCAGATTCATTTCGGTGTCACCAAGTTGGGCAATAATATTGTAAGAGTTGAATTTTAAGAGATGCCTATATATACCCCAGCCACCTCCTCTCGTTCGGAGACGAAGCACTCATAACACACTTACACTTGCCAAATCCATTTTTTGAGAGAGAGCCACCTACTCATGTGTTGAGATCAAGAGATTCCAATCCAACCATTAGAACCTTGATTTGTAGACTCCCCAAGCTGCTTTCCACAAGATCAATCCCTCCTACTCATGCCAACTCTGTGAGTGAGTGATTGAGTGTTGAGGGGATTATCTTTTGAAGCACAAGAGCAAGGAGTTCATCATTCTACCGTATCTATTACCTTTTGGAGGATGGTGCTTGCTATATTAGTTAGGTGTCACTTGGGAGCCTCTTACTTCGTGTTGTGGAGTTGAACCAAGAAGCTTGTAACGGCAAGGAGGTCGCCTACTTCGTGAAGATCTACCGTGAGTGAGGCTAGTCCTCTGTGGACGGAAGCTGTGGTGGAATAGACAAGGCCGCTTCTTCATTGATCCCTTGTGGGTGGAGCCCTTCGTGGACTCTCACAACCGTTACCCTCCGTGGGTTCAAGTCTCCACTATCATGGACGTACTATAGCACCACCTATCAGAACCATGCCAAAAATCGCCTTGTCAACTTTTGCATTCGATCTTCTTACCTTACCCTCCACATTACATTTGCATGTCTTACTATCCACTTCTATACTCTTATATGTGCCTGTGTAGGGGGGTCTCTTGCTTTTCACATACTTCTCAAAGCATCGATGCTAATCATTGATTATATCTTTTTTCGAAGCTTTGATCTATATATTGTCATCAATTACCAAAAAGGGGGAGATTAAAAGCAAAATTGCTCCCTAGGGTGGTTTTGATAATTGATCACAACATATGCATCATTGGACTAATGTGTTTTCCAAGTATATTTCAGAAAAGTTCAAAAGATGCTATGGCTTAAGGTTTATGTGGAGATACCCCTGGATGCAAGAAAGGAAAAATATTGGCTCAAGCTTCAAGCTAGAAGACTCTTCATTTTTATATTTGTGAGAAATCACTTTTGAGTCCATATGAAAGTCAATATTATTAAAAGGGGGTGAGGTAGTAAAATGAACTGATTGCTCAAATGCTCAAAGTTAGCCACCAAAACACTCATTCATTTTTCCCACATATCAACTCTGTCAAGTTCAAAAATCACAAATTCAGTGTCACCAACATTTCCATATCGGACCCATCGAGTTTGACCTGAGACAGAAACCCTAGCCATACCCACCAAATTGGTGCAACCGATACTGCATTGGTGCTATCGAGTTCAGTGTGACCAACATTCGGTTGCCAAGATACACAAAATAGGAATTTCTGTGTTTGAGTATCAGTGTCACTGATTTTGGTCATGTGACCATTAGTCACATTTTTGGTGCCACACAGTTCTATATATCGGTCTCACCGAGATTGAAAAGTTCACACCTTTAGTGCTAATCGGTACCACCGAGTTGTCCACTTCGGTGTCACCGAGTTTTCTCTTTTGTGTGTAACGGTTGGATTTTGGCTGCTGCCGATATATACCCCTTCGCCCACCTTTCATTAGGGGGAGAAGCACTCAGAACACACACTTCATTTCTAGATCCATTTTCTAAGAAATAACCACCTACTCATGTGTTGAGACCAAGATATTCCAATCCAATCATTTTAAACTTGTTCTCTAGCCTCCCCAAACTGCTTTCCACCAAATCAACCTCTCCTACCCATGCATATTCTATGAGAAAGATTTAGTGTTGAGCAGACTATCTTTAGAAGCACAAGAGCAAGGAGTTCATTGATCTACCCCATCTATTACCTTTTTGAGGGTGGTGCCTCCTAGATTCGTTAGGTGTCGCTTGGGATCCTCCTACTTCGTGTTGGGGAGGTGAACCAAGATGTTTGTAACGGCAAGCAGATCGCCTACTTCATGAAGATCTACCGTGAGTACGGCTAGTACTCCGTGGATGGAAGCCGTTGTAGAATAGACAAGGCCGCTTCTTCGTTGATCCCTTGTGGGTGGAGCCCTTCGTGGACTCTCATAGCCGTTACCCTCTGTGAGTTGAAGTCTCCACTAACATAGACGTACGATAACAACACCTATCAGAACCATGCCAAAAATCACCGTGTCAACTTTTGCGTTTGATCTTATTACCTTACCCTCCACATTATATTTGCATGTCTTACTTTCCGCTGTTATACTCTTAGATGTGCATGCGTAGGGTGAACTTTACTAGTCATAATTGCTAAAAGTGACCCACAAGTAAAATTGGGAAAAGGCTAAGTTTTTATCTTTTCAAGTAGTCTAATCACCCCCCCTCTCGACATACTTTCAATCCTACACCAGCCTTATTTTCCGTCGTGTCAATTTAGATTGAAAAAATAGGAAGGAAACTAAAGGGGGAGAGCGGCGCGGGGAAAGAAAAAAATGCACAAAAGGTGGTTAGCCAAACTACGAACTGACTAGTAGAGTGCCCGTGCGTTGCCAGAGGCTTTTGAAATATTTTGTTGGAGTTAGATAAACATAATGCATATGAAATTTTATATGCAGAGAAAAGATAGCGCATGCATTATTCGGTAATAATTAAATTCCACTTCACTTAAAATGTAAACTAATAAAAAAAGGAAATTTGATGATCTATACATATAGATCAATTATCCAACTGAAAATTCATAAGAAATTAAGGTCTACTCGACGCGCTTAATAAATTCTCGCGCAATATTAGGAATGTTGTTTGTAGATTCATTCGAATGATATTTGAGAAAGTAGAATAGAAATTTCTTCATCAACTCATTGATCCGTCTCCAACGTATCTATAATTTTTGATTGTTCCATGCTATTATATTATTAACTTGGGATGTTTTATATGCATTTATATGCTATTTTATATCATTTTTGGGACTAACCTACTAACTCAGTGCCCAGTGCCAGTTTCAGTTTTTCCGTGTTTTTTACCTTTTTCAGATAAAAATATTAAACGGAGTCCAAACGGAATAAAATGTTCGGGATGATTTTTTCCATAACAGAAGGGATCCAAAAGACATGAGAACCGAGGCAGAGGGCCACGGAGGAGGCCACGAGCCCCCTAGGCGCACCCAGGGGGGGCGCCTAGTAGGCTCGTGGGCCCCCCGTGCCTCCTTTGCCCTATCTCTTTCGCCTATAAATTCCCTAAAATCCCTAAACCAACAGAGAGAGCCACAAAAATACTTTTCCGCCGTCGCAAGCTTCTGTTTCCGCGAGATCCCATCTGGAACCATTCTGGTGCCCTGTCGGAGGGGGATTCGGACACGGAGGGCTTCTTCATCAACACCATTGCCTCTCCGATGATGCATGAGTAGTTCACCACAGACCCGCGGGTACATATCTAGTAGCTAGATCGCTTCTTCTCTCTCTTGGATCTTCAATACAAAGTTCTCCACGATCTTCATGGAGATCTATCCAATGTAACTTTCTTTTGCGGTGTGTTTGTCGAGATCCAATGACTTGTGGATTTATGATCTGATTATCTATGAATATTATTTGAGTCTCCTCTGATTTCTTATATGCATGATTTCGTATCCTTGTAATTCTCTTCGAGTTATGGGTTTTGTTTGGCTAACTTGATCTATAATTCTTGCAATGGGAGAAGTGCTTGGTTTTGGGTTCATACCATGCGGTGTCCTCACCTAGTGACAGAAGGGGTAGCGAGGCACGCATCGTGTTGTTTCCATCAAGGGTAAAAAGATGGGGTTTATATCATATTGCAAGAATTTATCCCTCTACATCATGTCGTCTTGCTGAAGGCGTTACTCTGTTTGTTATGAACTTAATACACTAGATGCATGCTGGATAGCGGCCGATGTGTGGAGTAATAGTAGTAGATGTAGAAAGTATCGGTCTACTTGTCTCGGATGTGATGCCTATATGTACGATCATTGCATTAGATATCATCATGACTTTGCGCGATTCTATCAATTGCTCGATAGTAATTCGTTCACCCACCGTAATACTTGCTATCATGAGAGAAGCCTCTAGTGAACACTATAGCCCCCGGGTCTATTTTACACATTATATATTCAGATCTACATACAAAAATACCAAAAATACCTTGCTGCACTTTTATTTCTTTATAGTTACCTATTATCACTATCATATCTCACCTTGCAAGTAATCGTAAAGGGATTCACAACGCCTTTATCGCGTTGGGTGCAAGTTTGTTTGTTCTTGCGCAGGTGCCTTGGTGCCTCATCTTGATACTCCTACTGGATTGATACCTTGGTTCTCAAATTGAGGGAAAAACCAATGCAAGCTCAAGAAGTAGCAGGAAGAATTTCTAGCGCCGTTGCCGAGGAGTATTCAGGTGAAGCATATCTATGAAGTACCTATCGCAAACTCATCTCTTGCATTTACATTATTTGCCATTTGCCTCTTGTTTTCCTCTCCCGCACTTCTAAAACAAAATTTACAAAAATATTTGCCTTTTTCGTTCGCCCTTTCTTTTTCTTGCTTTCTATTTGCTTGTGTGCTTGTCTGCTTGCTAAGTCACCAGTTCTGAAAACACTAAATTTTGTGACTTCTCTAATACTAATAAAAATGATTTTATTAGTACTCCAATTTCTCCCTCCACTAGTGCGGATTCATATGAAATTAATGGTGCCTTGTTGAATCTTGTTATGAAAGAGCAATTTTCCGGCCTTCCTAGTGAAGATGTCGCATCCCATCTTAATACCTTTATTGAGTTATGCGATATGCAAAAGAAGAAAGATGTGGATAAGGATATGATTAAATTGAAGCTATTTCCGTTCTCATTACGAGATCGAGCAAAAACTTGGTTTTCATCTTTACCCAAAAAAAGTATTGATTCATGGAACAAGTGTAAAGATTCCTTTATTTCCAAGTATTCTCCACCTGCTAAGATTATCTCTCTCCGTAATGATATCATGAATTTTAAGCAACTAGATCATGAACGTGTTGCACAATCTTGGAAGAGAATGAAATTGATGATTAGAAATTGTCCCGCTCATGGACTATGTCTTTGGATGATTATACAAATGTTCTATGCTGGTTTGAATTTTGCTTCTAGAAATATCTTGGATTCCGCCTCTGGTGGAACTTTTATGGAAATCACACTAGGATAAGCTACAAAACTCCTAGATAATATCATGACAAATTATTCTCAATGGCACAGTGAAAGGTCACCTACTAGTAAAAAAGTGCATGCTATAGAAGAAATTAACTCTTTAATTTGAGTGCTAAGATGGATGAGTTAATGAAGTTGTTTGCTAGTAAAAGTGCTCCTTTAGATACAAATTATAGGCCTTTATCTTCCTTGATTGAGAATAGAAATGAAATTTGGATGTTAATTCTATTGGTAGGAATAATTTTGGTAACAACAATGCTTATAGAGGTAACTTTAGTCCTAGGCCTTTTCCTAATAATCCCTCTAATAATTTTGGCAATTCCTACAACAATGCTCATGGAAATTATAATAAAATATCCCCTGATCTTGAGAGTAATATTAAAGAGTTTATTAATTCGCAAAAGATTTTCAATGCTTCCATAGAAGAAAAACTCCTTAAAATTGATGACTTGGCTAGGACTGTTGATAGAATGTCTCTTGATATTGATGCTTTGAAATTTAGATATGTTCCTCCCAAGATTAATATGGATGAAACTTTGAAAGCTATGGGTGTTTCCATGAATAAGAGTAAAGAAAGAACCGCCCAAATTCGTGCTAGACATGAATGGCTTAAAAAGGTGTGTTCTCGTGATGAGAATCACGAAGATCTTAATGTGCTTGGTGTGAATCCTATTGAATCCTTGTTTTCTAATGTTAATCTTAATGATGATGGGGCTGGATGTGCATCCACTTTGGTTAAGAAATGTCCCAATGATTCGAAGTCTATTTATCTTGATGCTAAAAATACTAAAAGTGGAGTAGAGGATATCAAACCTTTGAATAGTGGTGAAATTACTACTTTGGATTTCAAGGAATTTAATTATGATAGTTGCTCTTTGATTGAATGTATTTCCTTGATGCAATCCATGCTAAACTCTCCACGTGCTTATAGCCAAAATAAGGCTTTTACCAAATATATCGTTGATGCTATGATGAAATCTCTTGAAGAGAAACTTGAGTTTGAAATATATATTCCTAGAAAACTTCATGATGAGTGGGAACCTACTATAAAAATTAAGATTAAAAATTATGAATGCCATACTTTGCGTGATTTGGGTGCTAGTGTTTCCACAATTTCAAAATCTTTATGTGATGTTCTAGGTTTCAATGAGATTTATGAGTGCTCTCCTAATTTGCATCTTGCGGATTCTACTATTAAGAAACCTATGGGAAGGATCAATGATGTTCTTATTATTGCAAATAGGAACTATGTGCCTGTAGATTTCAGTGTGCTTGATATTGATTGCAATCCGACATGTCCCAATATTCTTGGTAGACCTTTCTTTTGGACTATTGGTGCTGTTATTGATATGAAGGAAGGGAATATTAAATTTAAATTTCCATTAAAGAAGGGCATGGAACACCCTATAAATAAAATAAAATTTCCTTATGAATCCATTATGAAAGCTACTTATGGTTTGAGCACTAAAGATGACAACACTTGAATCTATTGCCTTACACCTAGCTAAGGGCGTTAAACAATAGCGCTTGTTGTGAGGCAACCCAATGAATAAATTTATTTTTGCTTTTTTACTTTCTGGTTTATTGAGTCCACACCATCATGATTCTGTTATTATTGTGTTTTTATGTTTTAATTATTGTTTGTGCCAAGTAGAACCTTTATGATTAGTTTTGGTGATAGTTGTTTTATCATGCTGAAAAAAGACAGAAACTTTGTGCTGATGAAATTATTTTTAATTCCTATCCAGAAAGCGATTTTGAGTTGATTCTTTTTGCTGCTGATTTATATGCAAATTTAACTAATTTTACAAATTCTTTAAGAATTTGTGGGATAGCAGAGGTATACGAAATATACAGATTTCTACAGACTATTATGTTTTTGACAGATTCTGTTCTTGGTGTGTTGATTGCTTATTTTGATGAAACCGTGGTTAGTATCGGGGGTACGAGACATGGAGAAGTGAGAATACAGTAATATAACATCAATCTAAATGGAAATTAAGTTTACTAAGGTACCTAAAAAGTTGGTGGTTTGTTTTCTTATGCTAATGATATCACGAGTTTTTGTTTAAGTTTTGTGTTGTGAAGTTTTCAAGTTTTGGGTGATGTTCTTATGGACAATGGAATAAACAGTGGAAAGAGCCTAAGCTTGGGGATGACCAATTCATCCCAGGCCAAATTCAAGGACACCGAAATGCCTAAGCTTGGGGATGCCCCGGGAAGGCATCCCCTCTTTCGTATTCAATCCATTGGTAATGTTACTTGGAGCTATATTTTATTTACCACATGATATGTATTTTGCTTGGAGCGTCGTGTATTATAGGAGTCTTTTCTTTTTGTTTTTTCACAATCATCCTTTCTGCACACCTTTTGAGAGGGGCTTGTACTCATTGTGAATTTGTTAGAATACTCAATGAGCTTCACTTATATCTTTTGAGTTAGGAAACTTAGCTCGCATGTGCTTCACTTATATCTTTTGAGCTAGATAATTTTGCTCCCATGTGCTTCACTTATATCTTTTGAGCTAGATAATTTTGCTCCCATGAGCTTCACTTATATCTTTTGAGCTGGATAATTTTGCTCTAGTGGTTCACTTAAATCTTTGTAGAGCACGGGGGTGTCATATTTTGTAGAAATAAAAACTCTCGATCTTCACTTATATCATTTCGAGAGCGCTCTCTCTAAGTAACTTGGTAATTAGCGTGTGTTATGAAATTAGTCCTAAATATGATAGCCATACAAAGAGGATATAGTAAAAACTTTCATATTCAAGAGCATTGATTAGTAAGAGAAGTTTGATTCCTCACAATTAGTTTTGAGATATGGATATGGTAATATTAGAGTTATGATAGTAGGGTGTTGTGATTCTATAAATACTTGTGTTGAGGTTAGTGATTCCCATAGCAGGCACGTATGGTGAACCGCTATGTTAGGAAGTCGGAGCATAATTGATTTATTGATTGTCATCCTTTGTGTGGTGGTCGGGATCGCGTGATGGTTAAACTTCTACGAACCCTTTCCCTAGGAGTATCCGTTTGGCACTTTGTTTCTATTACTAATAAAACTTCCGCAATAAGTATATGAGTTCTTCATGACTAATGTGATTCCATGGTATAGATGCACTCTCACCTTTCCACCATTGCTATCCTCTGTAGTGCCGCACAACTTTCGCCGGTGCACAAAACCACCATATACCTTCCTCAAAACAGCCACCATACCTACCAATTATGGTATTATCATAGCCATTCCGACATATATTGCCATGCAACTTCCACCGTTCCTTCTCATGACATGTGCCATCACTTTCATATTTCCATTGCATGATCGTAAGATAGATAGCGAGATGTTTCAACGTCATACACTAAGCTAGATCGTTGCACATCCTGGTACATTGCCGGAGGCATTTAATATAGAGTCATTATTGTTCTAAGTATCGACTGGTAAGTAAATAAAAGTGTGATGATCATCATTATTAGAGCATTGTCCCATGTGAGGAAATAAAAGAGAGAGGCCAAAGATGAACACCAAAAAAAATAAGGAAAAAATGAAATAAAAAAAAGAGGACAAAGAGCCCAAACAAAAAAAAATGAGAGAAAAACAGAGAAGGGCAATGCTACTATCTTTTTACACACTTGTGCTTCAATATAGCACCATGTTCTTCATGATAGAGAGTCTCTTGTTTTGTCACTTCCATATACTAGTGGGAATTTTCATTATATAACTTGGCTTGTATATTCCAATGATGGACTTCCTTAAAATTTCCCTAGGTCTTAGTGAGCAAGCAAGTTGGGTGCACACCCACTAGTTTTCTTTTTGAGCTTTCATATACTTATAACTCTAGTGCATCTGTTGCATGGCAATCCCTACTCATTCACATTGATATCTATTGATGGGCATCTCCATAGCCCGTTGATACGCTGAGTCGATGTGACCATCTCCTCCTTTTTACCTCACAACCTCCACCAAACTCTATTCCACCTATAGTGATATATCCACGCCTCACGCTCATGTATTGCATGAGAGTTAAAAAAGTTTGAGAAAGTAAGAGTGCAAAAACAATTACTTGGGCAATACAGGGGTTGTGCATGATTTAAATTCGTTGTGTGGGGATGATGGAGCATAGCCACACTATATGATTTTGTAGGGATAACTTTCTTTGGCCTTGTTATTTCAAAATATCATGATTACTTTGCTAGTATGCTTGAAGTATTACTGTTTTCATGTCAATATTAAACTATTGTTTTGAATCTTATGGATCTGAACATTCATGCCATAATAAAGAAGTTACAAAGAACAAATATGTTAGGTAGCATTCCACATCAAAAATTCGGTCTTTATCACTTCCCTACTCGAGGACGAGCAGGAGTTAAGCTTGGGGATGCTTGATACGTCTCGAGCGTATCTATAATTTTTTATTGTTCCATGATATTATATTATTTTTGGAAATGTTTTATATGCATTTATATGCTATTTTACATCATTTTTGGGACTAACCTATTAACTCAGTGCCCAGTCCCAGTTTCTTTTTTTTCCGTGTTTTTGACCTTTTTCAGATAAGAATATTAAACGGAGTCCAAACAGAATAAAACCTTCGGGATGATTTTTTCCATAACAGAAGGGATCCACAAGATTTGAGAACCGAGGCAGAGGGCCATGGAGGAGGCCACGAGCTCCCTAGGTGCTCCCCAGGGGGGCGCCTAGCAGGCTCGTGGGCCCCCCGTGCCTCCTTTGCCCTACCTATTTCGCCTATAAATTCCCTGAAATCCCTAAACCAACAGAGAGAGCCACGAAAATACTTTTCCGCCACCGCAAGCTTCTGTTTCCACGAGATCCCATCTGGGGACCGTTCTGGTGCCCTGCCTGTCACGCCCAAGATGAGACCCTATCCTTAATTTGGCACGAGGGCCTCGTCAGGGATAGAAGCGCATCTCGTCGTTTCGCAAGAATGGATATCGATACAAGTACATGTACTGAAAAGAAGAGATATATATATAGAATTGTCTTACAATCGCCACAAGCTACATCAGAGTCACATCAGTACAATACATAATCATCATGAAGAAGAGCAGGGTCCGACTAAGGACGAAACAAACGAGAAAAGAAGAACGACGTCCATCCTTGCTATCCCAGGCTGCTGACCTGGAACCCATCCTTGATCGATGAAGAAGAAGAAGAAGAAGCAACTCCAAATGAACAATAAACGCGCTCGCGTCAAGTAACCTTTAACTGTACCTGCAATTGGTCTTGTAGTAATCTGTGAGCCACAGGGGACTCAGCAATCTCATTTCCAAAGGTATCAAGACTAGCAAAGCTTAATGGGTGAGGTAAGGTTAAGTGGTGAGGTTGCAGCAGCGGCAAAGCATATATTTGGTGGCTAAACTTACGAGTACAAGAAATAAGAGGGGGAAGATCTACGCATAGCGTACGTGACTACTGCTGATCAAATGAATGATCCTGAACACCTACCTACGTCAGACATAACCCCTGTCGGGACCCCGATCCTAAGCCATAGGAATCCAGCGTGTAACACATCGCATCTCTTTGCGGTCTCACGCACGGTTATCCCCACGGCTACAACCTTACCTTAGTTGGGACCGTTTGCGCCTTTTGACTCACGTATGCAATTGTGTCACTAGCAATCCAATGAGAAAGAACCCGGATCGACATGTCCAGTCAAAAACCAAAGCGATAGTTCCGCACAGGGACAGGCATACATGACCCAGCAAAGTAGGTGTCGGTCATCAACGAATGTAGACGAGTCGTAGCAAGCTACGAGGACTCCATTACATCGCCTAACATTTCCCAAAGGGACAGACACATCAGCTAAGAAGGACACATGTCGGTCAACCAATGTGTCCAGAGCAGTAGCGAACTACCATGGCTCGATGGAATAACAAAGGGGCATTTCCCTGTAAGGAGTGCTACTAAAGCATACGCCTAGGTATTCCCTGTAAGGTGTCAAGTACAACACACGTACGCATGGCGTACCGATATGTATAGATACATCGATGGCATCACAACATAACCATAAACATACAAACTTTATTTAGAAGGCTCGGAAGATCCACACACATAATATTACAAGGTAGGGGTCTCACGACCCATCATCACAAGTCGTACACACAATTCTTACAAGCCAGTGGAAGATTTAAAACCGTCTGAGTACAGACAGAGGGAAATATAAAGGCACATGGCCTGACTATCTACAGACCCATCCTAGGGCCAGACCGTAGCTGGGATACCAGCTACTCGTCGTCGTTGATGTCTAGGTAGAACCCTCCATTAGGGTCATTAACAACCTCTGCAACAATTTATTAAGCAAACGTGAGTACAAAAGTACTCAGAAAGACTTTAGGATAAACTATCTACTCATGCAATGTATCAATAAGGAATTGTGGGGTTTCATGCGGAAAGCCAGCATTTGACTCATGGCTAGACAACTTGCATTTTTAAATAGTTTTGACAACTTTGATTTCTCGCAGACGAGACCACTAACACGACAACAATAGTCCATCGTGGAATCATTCTGTCTACATACGGAAATGCCGTCCACGACACTCACACTTATCTTGACAATTTTATGAGTAGCCATTATAGTTATCTATGAACAACATATGTCTCCAAGTAGTCCATATCCGCGGACGCGGCTATTCTAATAGATCATAAACCTGTAGGGGTGTACTTCTTCACAGACGCTCTTGCCACTTATCGCCATGTGCACATCATGCACCTCGGCAACCTTCTAGCGGAAGCCCAGCGAGGGAGTCGGCCACGACCGTTAACCACGCTAATACTTAGTGCAGGTCTATCGCCTATCTGAGGGTAACCCGCACGGAAGTCCGGCCGAGGTTTCCGCCATGGCCCCAAACAATGTGCGCAGGGTTCCCAAGCCCACCATCCGGGTGCCACTTGGTACACCGTGCCACTGGCTACCGCATCATAGCCCACCTCTAAGGTCAGCGCTATGCACGGCCTCCAGCATGACTGTAAACACCAGAAACTACTTGCAACTCCTGGACCGAGTACTAAGCGATTAATAAGTCGAGAGGGTCAATTAAGTATCCCAACTTGTGGTAGTATCTAGTCTTGGATTACATACACGGAACTCAGTTCCTAAGGACGGTTCCAATGAAACAACCCGCCATGTACTCCTACATAGCCTTTCACCGGTACCTCTACCAAATCAGGTTCAACCACACCACCTTTACTTACTGAACAAATGCTCACAATTCTGTTCATCACCTAGATGACAGACCATACACAACTCTAAGCATAGCATGCATAGTAGGATAAGGCACATCATGGCTCAAGCATCTACCAGGTATGCTAGGTTGCAAGGTTCAGCTATTTACGGTGAAAAGGACAGGTCATGCAAAGGATGTAGGTTTGACTAACGTGGCAAAAGCATTTGAAGCATTTGATCCTAATGCAATAAGTAAGTGCAGGAGCGGGAACATGGGATTTATCGGGATGATCAAAAGGGTTGCTTGCCTTGTTGCTCAGCAGAGGGACAATATCCGTTAGTCGGATATTCGGTGGAATCCGGAGGAGTGGGGCCTATCGGTAAAAACAATATCAATCAATAACAATCATATGCAACAAGATGATGCATGAGCATGGCATGAAAATGAGAGGTGGTAGGCTAATGTAGCTACCATCTCTTAAGTTGAAGTTGATTTGAATCAAGATTTAAATATCACTTCAAACAAGATATTTTCAAATACCCTTTTAATTGATTCCACCTGATGCTCAGGTAATCTTCTTTTAGCATGCATGATGATGGTATTTTGAGGTGCTGATTGTTCTTGATCATTGTTTGGTCATAATAGTTGAAGTGGAATTCAAATGGATTTTAAATTCCAACTCTAAAATATTTAATAAGGTTATCCTATTCATCATTTAATCTGTTTGGTGATGTCAACATTTTCATACAGGTTTGAAAATATCAAAATCAGATTCCTTGGATTTTTCTGATCCTTTTTCATATATAAATTATTTTCATTGGCGTTACACATTATTTTCTATCACTTTTAGAAGTTTTGGGCATTTTCTGGAATTCTTTTAAATCAGAAAATTTCTTTATTGCGCCATAACCACGTCAGCACTGCGTCAGCAGGTCAACCGACTTGGTCAGGTCAAAACTGACAGGTGGTGGCCACTGGTCAGCGACACAGGAGATAATCTCGCGCTGGCCAGCCCCTAAGTGGGTTTGACCTACTTCTAGGGCCCACTGTCAGTGGCTAATTAGCGTTAAACAACCGGGATTAGACCGGCCACGTCGTCCCCTACCGGAGACTGACCGGCGGCGACCAGATCCGCGGCGAATCTTCACCGGAGATGCACCAGATCTGGCTGTGGTGCTCGGAATCGAGTGCCGAGAGCACTGGGAAGATCCCCAGGCTCGGCCTCATCCACTACGGGCAACAGGAGGGGCTGAGGGTGGCTGGAGCATGCCGGCAACGAGCCGAGGCGGCTGCCGGAGCTCGGGCTCGTCGGTCTCGGGGCTAGAGTGCCGGAGAAAGAGGGAAGACAGGAGGGAAATGCTCGCGAGCTCACGGTGGAGACGAAGCTGGGCTCAGACTGCTCGGGGAGGGGCTATAGCCGGCGATCCACCGTCGTTTCGCCGGCGGCCGGAGGTTGAAGACGACGGCAATGGGGCATTGCAGGGCTCGGGGAGGACGATTCCGTTGGCGTGCGCGTCGAGCTCGATGTGGTGGAGAGGATGGAGCACTCGGGGAGGGGGGTTCCCTGTCGCCAGAGAACTTGGGCTCCTCGAGCTCAAGCTTTTGCTAATGGCGGCAGGAGCAGAGGGAAAGAAAACCGAGAGGAGGGGGAAGAATGGAGAGCGGGGAAGGATAGGGACGCGCTCGGGGAGTTCATCCCCGTTGTCGTGCTGTCCATGGGGCACCGGAGAGTGCCACGGCGAAGAAGGAGGTGGAGGAGGCCGCCGTGGTTGATCTCTCCTCTGCCAGAAGGCGCAGGAAGAAGACGACCCTGCCCCTGGTGGGCTGGGCCTTGCAGGTGAGCCTAGTATAGGATTTTTTTTCTTTTTCTTTTTCTTCTATTTTTGTTTTCTGTTTTACTTGCTGACATTGATTGCTATTTATTTTGGCTTCAAAAAGCAATTCAAAAATTAGTTTGAATAGCACTGAGTGTTAGTTGGAATATTCCCAACTACTCCTAAAGTTTGCAACATTTTTGAAAACTTGAATATTTTTGAATTCAAATATAAGGTTGAATTCAGGGCCTTTCTGATTTAAAATAAAATGCCAAGGGTGTTTTGAAAATAGTTTTCTCCCGTGATAATTTGTTTTCAATATTTATCAGAAATATTGAACTTTTAAGAAGGCCATTTTGGGTTCATTGATTTTGGCAAGATTTGAATTTCCTTTGAATAAGAAGTAGCCAGGGTTTTTGGTTATAGTTGCACCACTTCTTTGGAGTTTGTTTCAAATTCTTGAATGCAATGGAAGAAGACATGAGCAAAAATACTAAACCCTAGTTAGGGATCTAGGGATGTGACAACTCACCCCCACTCAAAAGAATCTCGTTCCGAGATTTGGAAGTCGTCGGGAATAGCGCAGGATACTCAAGTCGGAGACGATCCTCTCTTTCCCATGTTGCCTCCTTTTCGGAATGATTTGACCATGGAACTTTAAGAAACTTGAGGTTTCGACGTCGAGTGGTACGCTCAGCTTGATCAAGAATACGCACAGGTTATTCTCGGAATGAAAGGTTATCTTGGAGATCAAGCGTTTCGTGGTCCACTTCACGGATAGGATCCGAAAAGCAATGCCTGATTTGCGAGACGTGGAAAACATCATGAACCTTGGAAAGATGCGGAGGAAGTTCCAACTGGTAGGAAACTTCTCCTCGTTTGGAAAGAATGCGAAAAGGACCAATGTAACGAGGATCCAACTTGCCCTTGATACCGAATCGATGGGTACCCTTCAAAGGTGTAACCCGAAGGTAAGCCTTCTCGTCAACTTCAAAGGTCACAGCCTTATGATGACGATCATATTGGCTCTTTTGACGACACTGGGCTGTTTTCAACTTTTCACGAATAATGCGAACCTGCTCTTCTGCATCCTGGATCATATCTTGGCCAAAGAGTTGCCTCTCTCCGATTTCTGAGCAATTAAGAGGTGTTCGACATCTTCGTCCATAGAGAAGTTCAAAAGGAGCTTTTGCCCAAGCTTGATTGATAACTATTGTTATAAGCAAATTTAGTGAATGGAAGGCACTTCTCCCAATTCATACCGAATGATATAACACAAGCTTGGAGCATATCTTCTAGGACATGATTCACTCTTTCTACTTGACCACTTGATTGAGGATGGAAAGCGGTGATAAAAGATAAGTGAGTCCCCATAGCATTCTGAAAACTCTCCCAGAAGCGAGAAGTAAAGATACTCCCACTGTCTGAGTTAATCTCCAGAGGAACACCATGAAGAGACACTATTTGAGAGATATATAACTCTGCTAGCTGGCTAGCTTTTATACTCTCACGAACTGGAAGAAAATGAGATACTTTGGAAAGACGGTCAATGACCACAAAGATAGCATTATTTCCTTTCTTGGTCTTGGGAAATCCGGTAATGAAATCCATACTGACTTTATCCCATTTCCATTCAGGAATAGATAAGGGTTGAAGGGTGCCAGCAGGCCTTTGATGTTTTGCCTTAACTCGACACAAACATCACAGTTAGAAACGAACTCATCAATTTGTCTCTTCATCCTAGTCCACCAAAACCTCTGGCGTAGGTCCTAATACATTTTAGTACTACCAGGATGAATGGTGAGAGGAGAATCATGAGCCTCCTTAAGGATCAATTTCCGCAGACGTTTGCTCTTAGGAACCACTAAACAGTTCTGAAAGAACACAACACCTTTCTCATTGATGGAGAATTCCCTAGTGTTTCCGCTAGCAACATTCTCCTTGATCCAGGATATACCCTTATCATAAACCTGCACGTCTATGATTTGATCCCTAAGAGTAAGCTTTGCCACCAGGGTAGAAAGGAATCCTTGAGGAACAATATGAAGATTTAACTTCCGAAATTCCTCATAGAGACGGGGTTGACCTCGTTGTAGCATCAAATTGTTACAATAATACTTACGACTTAGTGCATCATCCATAACATTGGCCTTCCCTGGGGTGTAAGTTATCCCTAAGTCGTAATCCGTGATCAACTCAACCCACTATCTTTGCCTGAGATTCAAATTCGGTTGGGTGAAGATATATTTTAACTTTGGTGATGAGTGAAAATTTTGCAACGATTACAAAGAAGGTAATGTCGCCAGGTTTTAAGTGCATGGACTATAGCTGCAAGCTCAAGATTATGTGAGGGATAATTATCCTCATGTGGACGCAACTATCGAGATGCGTATGCAATCACATGATGATCTTGCATGAGAATGCAACCTAATCCTTGTCGCGAGGCGTCGCAGTAGATAACAAAGTCCTTAGAGAAATCTGGTGGTAGCAACACAGGTGCGGAAGTCAGGCGTCTTTTCAATTCCTGAAAACTATGCTCACACTTTGGTGTCCACTCGAACTTTTTATCTTTCTTTAGGAGTTTAGTTAGTGGCTTTGCAACCTTGGAGAAATTCTCGACAAAGCGGTGACAATAGCTCGCTATACCAAGAAAACTCCTAACTTGCTTAACCGATTCAGGTTGAGTCCAATCAAGGACAGCTTGAAATCTCTCGGTATTGACAGCAATACCCTTACCAGAGATTACGTGACCTAGATAGGTCACTTCTGGTAACCAAAATTCACATTTTGAAAACTTGGCATAAAGGCGATGCTCTCAAAGTTTCATCAATACCAGCCTTAGATGCTCGGCATGTTCTTGTTCGTTCTTCGAGTAGATGAGAATATCGTCGAGGTATACTACGACGAATTTATCCAAATACTCCATGAAGATTGAATTCATCAAGCGAGAGAAGGTGGCTGGGGCATTGGTTAAACCGAAGGACATGACAGTGTACTCGTATTGGCCATAACGAGTGACAAAAGCCGTTTTTGGAATGTCCCCATTCTTGATCTTGATTTGATGGTATCCCAACCTCAAATCCATTTTTGAGAAGACTGAGGATCCATCGAGCTGATCATACAGGTCGTTGATCCTGGGGAGCGGATACTTGTTCTATATGGTGACCAGGTTAACTGGTCGGTAATCTACAACCATCCGATCCGTTCCGTCTTTCTTCTTGATGAAGAGGACGGGACAAGCCCAAGGAGAAGAGCTTGGACGAATGAAACCTTTATTCAAGGCCTTATCTAGTTGCTTCTTAAGTTCGGCTAGCTCCAGGGGTGCCATCTTATATGGTCTTCTGGCTATTGGAATGGTTCCCGGAACAAGATCTATCACAAACTCTACATCTCTGTCAGGTGGAATTCCTGGCAGTTCCTCTCGAAAAACATCCGGGAAGTCACAGACTACCGAAATGTCTTCAAGTTCCGGAAGAGGGTTGGCATTGAGGGAAAAGAGTTGGCATTTGGCAACTCGAGTAGAGACATTGACTATCTCACCCGAGGGATGGGTAAGCTGAACATTTCTAGAATGAGTATCAATCTTGGCATAGTGAGCTCACATCCAGTCCATACCCAAGATGATATTGATATCTGAAGATTTCAGGGCTATCAATGATGCTAGAAAAACTAGCCTATCTACTAGAATTTGATTGTCATCGGTATCCTGGAGGTTTGTCACTTACTACCAGGGGTTTGGACAACCAATGGGATTGGCATATCACAGAAAGACATGTTATGCAACTGTGCATAACTTTCTGAAATGAAGGAATGAGAAGACCCAGTGTCAAAAAGAACAGACGCTGGGTGATGATTAACAAGGAGCGTACCCAGTATGACGTCGGGATCCTCTGCACCTTCTTCTGTTGAAACATAGTTCACACGGCCACGTGCAGGAGTTGGCTTCACATAATAAGCTTTGCCCGACTTGCCTTGCCCAACGGACTTTCCGGGTTGCTTGGCACCCACATTCTGAGGACACTCTCAGGAATAGTGCCCTGGTTCTCCACACTTGTAACATATCACCTGACTGGCACGCGGTGCAGCATTGCTAGCTGGACCAGCATAGGTTTTTGCTGGAGGGTTGGTCTGATTCATCCGAGGCGCCACATAGGATGTCCTTAGAGTATATCTTGGTGGCAGAGAACTATTTGGAACCCACAGCGTGCATTTTGGGAACGCGTAACGAGATGACGAGTCAAAATCACACGAGTGCTTCTTTGTGTCTCCATAGTCGGTATGACCTATCTCGGCACTGATCGCCTTGTTGACTAGGGCTTGGAAGCTTGTACATTCATGGAGGCGCAAATCACGACGAAGATCAGGGCTCAGACCCTTATGGAATCTTGCTTGCTTCTTGGCATCAGTAGACACCTCCTCTGTTGCATAGCGGGCGAGGTTACCGAACTCGCGGCTATAGGCATCCACGGTCAACTTTCCCTAGGTGAATGCACATAACTCCTCTCTCTTTCTGTCCATCAGGCCCTCTGGAATATGGAGCAGACGAAAGGCTGCACTAAAGTCTGCCCATGTGGCTGCTGGTTCAGCAGGACGCATAGCTTCAAAGTTCTCCCACCACAGATTGGCGGGTCCTTCAAGAAAGTACGCTACAAAGGTCACCTTGTCTGCCTCAGAAACATTCGCAGAGAGAATCTTGCATGATATACTGCACAACCAATCATCAACGTTGAGGGGATCGACGGAGTGATGGAACTTTGGAGGATTCAGCTTCACAAAGTCATTGAGGGATACTGCAGCATTCCTAGGCTAACGAGCCGTATTTTACTCAATACGCTCTAACAGATGGTTGGTCTCCCTTTTGTATCTCTATGCCTCAAGCACAACTTCCGCCAGAGAGGGCGGTGAGGCAGTTCCTCCTGCGACACTTGACTACCGTCGCCTTGCTCATGAGCAGGGGCACGATTCAACCTGGTGAACACCATCCTGACAAACAAACTCACAGCTTAGACCAATATCAACATCAACACTAGCTATGGATTAATAATGCACTGAACACATGGAATGCGGAAAAGAATATCCGAACAGCATGGTAACAAGCAACTGCTATATATACACCATGGTTCATACACACCATTACATAGTTTAGTACAACCTTAACCGAAGAGCAAACTACTAAAAACATGAAACTACTCATCATAGGCTTCCAAGCTTCCTATACATTATTTATCTATGCCTCCGGAATTCATTTCATGACACAAGCATACTTCACAAGTCACACAGGACTGTGAAAGTACAGTTACTACCATACTATCATTCCTCTCACAGTTCAGGCATCCGCATAGAACATCTCATAAAGATTGCCACCATGGTCTGGAAGCTCATCCCGCGGATCAGGAAATACTCCAGCCTGAGACCCCTGGGATCCGTAAGGACACGGGTGTGGCCTTGGTCCCCTGACTGGTGGTAGTAGAGGTCCCCGAAAAGGGGTGACTCCTCCTATAGCAGGTCAGTCAACATGAGCCGGAAGATGGGTCCTAACAGGGTTCAGCATCTCCATATCACCATACCCTGTCTGGACTACAGGTGCCAGCTGCGTCAAAGCCGTCCAGACACGGGCACGTGTAGCATAGAGCTCCATACGAAGGGCACGAGCATCCCTCTCTCTATTCTCTAGCATCTCAGCAGTGGACTGCAACAGCGGATCTCCATAGAGGAATCAAAGTAGACCCCACTGAGGTATCCTTCTTCACCTGGCTGAGGGGCAGGAACATAGCAGAACTCTGAATTCTGCAGCACTGCATGTCTAGCCCTCATGATGGTCAGCATTGAATAGGCAGCATCTTTTAGTGCCATGTCAACAGTGACCCCCAATCCATAAGACCAATGGATCGGCTCCTCAGCTCCAGGGTAATCTGGTAATACCCTAACAGTGCAGAGGTACTGACTCTGATTAAAATCCCGGTACTGCTCCTCCACTGCGTACTCTGGGTACCAGCGGTAACCGGACACTGACATCATCCTGACTAGCATGGCCGTATGACCCGGCACATCAATGCACCTAGTCAGACAAACCACCTGACGAGAAGGACGGTCAGGCATCTGAAATTAGAGAGTAATGCAAAGGCATTAGAGCTCTGAAGACAAAATTGGGCAGCATAACGGTTGTAAATGCTCAAAAACAATTTTGAGACAACCCATAAAAATAGGATAGCGTAACCACTCAACTATCAAGTTCAATTATCTGATCATCAAAACTTACTTCCTTTTCCTCGGGATAAAATAAACCCAAAGTAACTCTCGACCCGTTGTCCTATAATCTACCGATCAGAAACACGAGCCTAAGAGAAAGATAAGTAACCCAAAGCAAGAGTCTTACGTTCCCTTCGACAAACAATTCCCTTATATATAACTAAAGTAATTCTAGACTCAACTTTGACCAGTTTGGCTTCGTAATCCTACAGTCAGTCAGGCTCTGATACCAACGCTATCGGGACCCCGATCCTAACCATTGGAAAGCAGCATGTAACACATCGCATCTCTTTGCGGTCTCATGCACGGTTATCCCCACGGCTGCAGCCTTACCTTAGCCGGGACCGTTTGCACCTTTTGACTCACGTATGTAATTGTGTCGCTAGCAATCCAATGACAAAGAACCCGGATCAACATGTCTAGTCATAAACCGAAGCGGCAGTTCCACACAGGGACAGGCATACATGACCCAGCAAAGCAGGTGTCGGTCATCAACGAATGTAGACGAGTTGTAGCAAGCTACAAGGACTCCATTACATCGCGTGACATTTCCCAAAGGGACAGACACATTAGCTAAGAAGGACACATGTCGTTCAACCAATGTGTCCGGAGTAGTAGCGAACTCCCATGGCTCGATGGAATCACAAAGGGGCATTTCCCTGTAAGGATCGAGTGGTACTAAAGCCTACGGCTAGGCATTCGAACCCCATACATATCAAGTACAACACACGTAGGCATGGCGTACCGATATGTATAGATACGTTGATGGGATCACAACATAACCATAAACATACAAACTTTATTTAGAAGGCTCGGAAGAGCCACACACATAAAACTACAAGGTAGGGATCTCACGACCCATCATCACAAGTCGTACACACAATTCTTACAAGCCAACGGAAGATTTAAAACTGTCTGAGTACAGACAGAGGGAAAGATAAATGCACATGGCCTGACTATCTACATGCCCATCCTAGGGCCAGACCGTAGCTGGGATACCAGCTACTCGTCGTCATCGATGTCTAGGTAGAACCCTCCAAGAGGGTCATTAACAACCTCTGCAACAATTTATTAAGCAAACGTGACTATGAAAGTACTCAGCAAGACTTTAGGATAAACTATCTACTCATGCAATGTATCAGTAAGTTCTTGTGGGGTTTCATGCGGAAAGCCAGCATTTGACTCATGGCTAGACAACTTGCATTTTTAAATAGTTTTGACTACTTTGATTTCTCGCACACGAGTCCACTAACACCACAACAATACTCCATCGTGGAATCATTCCGTCTCTATACGGAAATGTCGTCCACTACACTCACGCTTATCTTGAAAATTTTATGAGTAGCCATTATAGTATCTATGAACAACATATGTCTCCAAGTAGTCCATATCTGCGGACGCGGCTATTCGAATAGATCATAACCCTGCAGGGGTGTACTTCTTCAAAGACGCTCGCGCCACTTATCGCCATGTGCACGTCATGCACCTCGACAACCTTCAAGCGTAAGACCAGCGAGGGAGTCGGCCAGGACCATTAACCACGCTAATACTTAGTCCAGGTCTATCGCCTATCTGAGGGTAACCCGCACGGAAGTCCGGCCGAGGTTTCCGCCATGGCCCCAAACGATGTGCGCAGGGTTCCCAAGCCCACCATCCGGGTGCCACTTGGTACACCGTGCCACTGGCTACCGCATCATAGCCCACCTCTAAGGTCAGCGCTATGCACGGCCTCCAGCATGACTGTAAACACCAGAAACTACTTGCAACTCCTGGACCGAGTACTAAGCGATTAATAAGTCGAGAGGGTCAATTAAGTATCCCAACTTGTGGTAGTATCTAGTCTTGGATTACATACACGGAACTCAGTTCCTAAGGACGGTTCCAATGAAACAACCCGCCATGTACTCCTACATAGCCTTTCACCGGTACCTCTACCAAATCAGCTTCAACCACACCACCTTTACTTACTGAACAAATGCTCACAATTCTGTTCATCACCCAGATGACAGACCATACACAACTCTAAGCATAGCATGCATAGTAGGATAAGGCACATCATGGCTCAAGCATCTACCAGGTATGCTAGGTTGCAAGGTTCAACTATTTACTATGACAAGGACAGGTCATGCAAAGGAAGTAGGTTTGACTAATGTGGCAAAAGTATTTGAAGCATTTGATCCTAATGCAATAAGTAAGTGCAGGAGCGGGAACATGGGATTTATCGGGATGATCAAAAGGGTTGCTTGCCTTGTTGCTCAACAGAGGGACAATATCCGTCAGTCGGATATTCAGTGGAATCCGGAGGAGCGGGGCCTATCGGTAAAAACAATATCAATCAATAACAATCATATGCAATAAGATGATGCATGAGCATGGCATGAAAATGAGAGGTGGTAGGCTAATGTAGCTACCATCTCTTAAGTTGAAGTTGATTTGAATCAAGATTCCAATATCACTTCAAACAAGGTATTTTCAAATACCCTTTTAATTGATTCGACCTGATCCTGAGGTAATCTTGTTTTAGCATGCATGATGATGATATTTTGAGGTGCTGATTGTTCTTGATCATTGTTTGGTCATAATAGTTGAAGTGGAATTCAAATGGATTTTAAATTCCAACTCTAAAATATTTAATAAGGTTATCCTATTCATCATTTAATCTGTTTGGTGATGATAACATTTTCAAACATGTTTGAAAATATCAAAATCAGATTCCTTGGATTTTTATGATCCTTTTTCATATATAAATTATTTTTATTGGAGTTACTGATTATTTTCTATGATTTCTAGAAGTTTTGGGCATTTTCTCGAATTCTTTTAAATCAGAAAATCACTTTATTGCGTCACAACCACGTCAGCCCCGCGTCAGCAGGTCAACCGACCTGGTCAGGTCAAACCTGACAGGTGGGGGCCACTGGTGAACGACAAAGGAGATAACACCGTGCTGACCAGCCCCTAAGTGGGTTTGACCCACTGCTAGGGCCCACTATCAGTGGCTAATTAGTGTTAAACAACCGGGATTAGGCCGAGCACGTCGTCCCGTGCTGGAGACTGACCGGCGGCGACCAGATCCGTGGCGGATCTTCGCCGGAGACGCACCAGATCTTGCTGTGGTGCTCGGAATCGAGTGCCGAGAGCACTGGGATGATCCCCAGGCTCGGCCTCATCCACTACGGGCAACAGGAGGGGCTGAGGGTGGCCGGAGCATGCCGGGACCGAGCCGTGGCGGCTGCCGGAGCTCGGGCTCATCGGTCTCGGGGCTAGAGTGCCGGAGAAAGAGGGGAGACAGGGGGAAATGCTCGCGAGCTCACGGTGGAGACGAAGCTGGGCTCAGACTGGTCAGGGACGGGGTGTAGCCGGTGATCCACCGTCGATTTGCCGACGACCGGAGGTTGAAGACGACGGCAATGGGGCGTTGCAGGGCTCGGGGAGGACGATTCCGTTAGCGTGCGCGCCGAGCTCGATGTGGCGGAGAGGATGGAGCACTCGGGAGGAGGGGGGTCCCTGTGGCCAGAGAGCTCGGGATCCTTGAGCTCAAGCTTGTGCTAATGGCGGCAGGAGGACAGGGAAAGAATGCCGAGAGGAGGGGGAAGAACGAAGAGAGAGGAAGGATAGGGATGCGCTCGGGGAGGTCATCCCCGTTGTCGTGCTCTCGTGGGGGCACCGGAGAGCGCCACGGCGAAGCAGGAGGTGGAGGAGGCCTCTGTGGTCGATCTCTCCTCTGCCAAAAGGCAGAGGAAGAAGACGACCGTGCCCTTGGTGGGCTGGGCCTTGCAGGTGAGCGTAGTTTAGGGTTCTTTTTCTTTTTCTTCTGTTTTTGTTTTCTGTTTTACTTGCTGACATTGATTGCTATTTATTTTGGCTTCAAAAAGCAATTCAAAAATTAGTTTGAATAGCACTGAGTGTTAGTTGGAATATTCCCAACTACTCCTAAAGTTTGCAACATTTTTGAGAACTTGAATATTTTTGAATTCAAATATAAGGTTGGATTCAAGGCCTTTCTCATTTAAAATAAAATGCCAAGGGTGTTTTGAAAATAGTTTTCTCCCTAATAATTTGTTTTCAATATTTACCATAAATATGGAACTTTTAAGAAGGACATTTTGGGTTCATTGATTTTGGCAAGATTTGAATTTCCTTTGAATAAGAAGTGGCTAGGGTTTTTGGTTTGAGTTGCACCACTTCTGTGGAGTTTTTTTCAAATTCTTGAATGCAATGGAAGAAGACATGCGCACAAATACTAAACCCTAGTTAGGGATCCAGGGATGTGATAACCCCACCGTGTCCTCGATCGGAGAAGCACCTCACGAAAGAGACAGTCACGGTTACGCACTCAGTTGGCTTATTTTAATTAAGTTAACTTTAAGTTATCTAGAACCAGTGTTTAACAAAGTTTCCACGTTGCCACATAACCACGGGCACGACTTTCCAAAAAGATTTAACCCTGCAGGGGTGCTCCAACTAATCCATCACAAATTACCACAAGCCGCATAGAAATCCTCGATCACGAAACTTTTGATCTCGTCAGATTCCTTAGTGGAAAACCTCAACTCTGAGATGACCAAAAGCATCACGGGAATCCCGATGCACAAGATATCTCATCAAAGGTAAAACTAATCCAGCAAGGCCACCCGACGTGTTGACGATCCCCGATAGGAGCCGCGTATCTCGTTCTCAGGACACGACGAATAAGCACAGCGTACGGTGCCTGATAGAAATCTCCCGAGTTGCCCCGGGTTGTCCCCGCAAACGGATCTAGTTTTTGACCGCACCATCAACACTGGCCCCCCTGTATTATGCAAAACTACTCCTCGGGTTCATGACGCCCAATGATTTCAGTATTATCCAAGTTATTATGTGAGGCAAATGTAGTACCAATGTTGGGCCTTGCCAGACCAGCTTTAATCTAAAATGAATTATCAAGGGGGTCCCCATAACAGCCCCTATCGTGATAGGAGCGCTCAATTATGGAACATAACACCGGTAGCCGAAACTAAGGGGGCAAAGGTGGAACAAAACACCAGGCTAGAAAGGCCAAGCCTTCCACCTTTTACCAAGTATATAGGTGCATTAATTTTAATAGCATTTAATACGGTGATATAACAAGGAACCCATTTATCACATGGAAGCATCTGCACCTGCAACTAGCAAGCCTGGTACCTGCAACTAGCAAGCCTAGTTCACCCGATATGCCAAGTCACCAAACTTGGTCCTATCAACACTTTCATATTAACACCATTATAAACACACACAGACACTTGGTTTATGCAGAAACGACTGGACGTAGTTTAAGCAAGATTACCCAACTGTCCTTGACAGTGGACACGGCTATTCGAATAGTTTTATACTCTACAGGGGTAGTACGCTGGACCCACGAGATCCGAGAAACTTCTGTGTCATCCACGACTCGCGATATATAACATACCCGAGGTAAGTACCCAATCAATGCCTTTCCCCTGACGATACTAGACAAAGAGGTCCACTCGATTGGTACCCAGCCCACATGATGTACGCCTTACGAGCACCGACTCTAGACAGAATCATCCATGCGGGGACCAATGGTGTGCCTAGAACACATAAAAATGGCATAGTCGCCCTACCTGACACGACCCCATCACGAGAATTACCACACATCATTCCCGCCACTAGTAATGCGGCTCTTTGCTAGCACCGACCAGAGTAATCAATAAAGCCCCGTCCCATAAAGGGGTAACGTGGTCATACATGTAAGGTTGGGACAGTCGACACATCATAAATCTATTCCCATTTCCGAAACCACTCACACCAAAACACACCTGGTGCACCACTTCACCAATATTGGCCACATAACTCAGCATCACACTCGGGCATTAGTGGCACCCGACGGGATTTTCGTAAACCTTTGATTTATACCATCATCATGCTCATGGTACAATTATGATTAGCTCTACTTGTCAACATGATATTAGTGTGATCCTCATAGGTGGTAGGATCAAGCTCAATGCAAGTGCTCCGGAGGAGCCATCGGTAACATCACTTCAATGATTTACCGATACTTATGATCATATGCAACGAAAATATTTGCTTTACCAGCATGCAATACAACATATGCTCAAACATGGTCAAAGGGTTGCTTGCCTTGCTGACATAAGCTCTCGGGGTCTTCGAGGTCTTCCAATCCAACTCTGAGAACTCCGTCTACTCGTCAACTATTGTCGGAAACAATCACAGTCGTCCATACAGCAAGCAGAACAAAAGAGCAATATAAAATAGAACTCTTATTTTTCTTGGACCTCTCTGGTCATAAGAAAAATACTTGAAGTTTCCTATAGGAGGTTTGGACCAACAGGGATTTTTGAATGGGTGAAAGGAGGAATAGGGGGATCCTTTATGAAGCTCATATAAAATATTATGATAAAAATGAGTGGAGGCACTCATTTAATAGAGAACAATTTTAGAAACATTTAGGAAGTTGTCTCACTAGATTTGGAGTTGAGCTGAATATTCTAGGGATTTTCCAACAATGGATAAATAGCAATAGAAATATATTTATTTAAAGAAACAGTATAATGCCTGATAAAAATGTTGACCAAGGCTCTAAAAATAGGGCATGATATTAGTAGGTTCTGGAAATTGGAACCACTCCAGTTGGAGTTGAGTTGAATGATTTAGGAATTTAGAAAGTGGGGTTTAAAATATTCAAATGGGCATTTAAATATTACTTCCCACAGAAGGTCCTCTGTAAAAATGTGCAATGCACATATATGGATAGGCCTTGATTTTAGGGACCTGTAGAATTTTGAACCATCAATTTTGGAGTTAAGATGATTTGTTTAGGGATTTATGAAGTTTCTGATAAAAATAGAAAGAAAAGCTTACACGAGAGGGCTATAGTCGCCCTGGGCCTTGGATAGGTTTTGGGCCGGCCCTGCTGCTCCACCATGCGGGCAGGCCAGCCACGTCGAAGGCGTACAACCCCTTTTATGGCTCCAGTGCGGAGACCGCAACCTGGCTGGGGCGACTCCACTTACGGGGCGGGCCCGACCCCTTGGGTCGCTGACACGGGGGACCCGACCGTCAGGTCATCCCCTACCTCCCGCCCGAACCAGGGGATTGGCAGGGAGGCCGGCCGAGCATGACCCGACGCTCGTCCCGGCGGCACAAGCCATGTCCGGCGAGGGCACACCCGAGAGCTCGGGCGGCCGCGCCGCGTCCTACCAGGCCCTACGCATTAGCGGGGAGGGGCTGCAGCAGCGCTGGCTGGGGTGACCATGAGGGAGGCAGCCAACCCTCACTGGCCTCGGGCGTGCGGCACCTAGGGAGGAGACGGGGGCGCAGAAGGGGATGCGCGGCGCCCGGGAGGATTCACCGGAGAGCCCAGGGCGAGGGGGAGCCCGGGTTAATCGATCCCGAGCTGCTCCCGATGAGAGCTTTGGCCATAGCCGGCCATGGAGGAGGGGAGAGAGCTCGAGAGGAGGAGAGGGAGCTCAGGAGATTTCTAGGAGGGAGGAGGAGCTGAGTGGGAGTTAGAGGGCTGAGGGAGGAGGAGCTAAGTACGGCAGGTAGGTTCCAGAGTAATCCAGGAGTGGATCACTGGACGGCGGTCAAGAATATCCTGAAGTACCTGAAAAGGACTAAGGAGATGTTTCTCGTGTATGGAGGTGACGAAGAGCTCGCCGTAAAAGGTTACGTCGATACAAGCTTTGACACAGATCCGGACGACTCTAAGTCGCAAACCGGATACGTATTTATTCTTAATGGGGGTGCAGTAAGCTGGTGCAGTTCCAAGCAAAGCGTCGTAGCAGATTCTACATGTGAAGCAGAGTACATGGCTGCCTCGGAGGCGGCTAAGGAGGGTGTCTGGATGAAGCAGTTCATGACGGATCTTGGAGTGGTGCCAAGTGCACTGGATCCAATAACCTTGTTCTGTGACAACACTGGTGCCATTGCCTTAGCAAAGGAACCAAGGTTTCACAAGAAGACCAGACACATCAAACGACGCCTCAACCTCATCCGCGACTACGTCGAGGAGGAGGACGTAAATATATGCAAAGTGCACACGGATCTGAATGTAGCAGACCCGGTGACTAAACCTCTTCCACGGCCAAAACATGATCGACACCAGAACTGTATGGGTGTTAGATTTATTACAATGTAATTCACATGGTGATGTGAGGGCTAGATTATTGACTCTAGTACAAGTGGGAGACTGTTGGAATTATGCCCTAGAGGCAATAATAAATGTATAGTTATTATTATAATTCCTGTATCAAGATAATAGTTTATTATCCATGCTATAATTGTACCGAATGAAGACTCATTTACATGTGTGGATACATAGACAAGACACCGTCCCTAGCATGCCTCTAGTTGGCTAGCCAGTTGATCAATGATAGTCAGTGTCTTCTGATTATGAACAAGGTGTTGTTGCTTGATAACTGGATCACGTCATTGGGAGAATCACGTGATGGACTAGACCCAAACTAATAGAAGTAGCATGTTGATCGTGTCATTTTGTTGCTACTGTTTTCTGCGTGTCAAGTATTTATTCCTATGACCATGAGATCATATAACTCACTGACACCGGAGGAATGCTTTGTGTGTATCAAACGTCGCAACGTAACTGGGTGACTATAAAGATGCTCTACAGGTATCTCCGAAGGTGTTAGTTGAGTTAGTATGGATCAAGACTGGGATTTGTCACTCCGTGTGACGGAGAGGTATCTCGGGGCCCACTCGGTAATACAACATCACACACAAGCCTTGCAAGCAATGTAACTTAGTGTAAGTTGCGGGATCTTGTGTTACAGAACGAGTAAAGAGACTTGCCGGTAAACGAGATTGAAATAGGTATGCGGATACTGACGATCGAATCTCGGGCAAGTAACATACCGAAGGACAAAGGGAATGACATACGGGATTATACGAATCCTTGGCACTGAGGTTCAAACGATAAGATCTTTGTAGAATATGTAGGATCCAATATGGGCATCCAGGTCCCGCTATTGGATATTGACCGAGGAGTCTCTCGGGTCATGTCTACATAGTTCTCGAACCCGCAGGGTCTGCACACTTAAGGTTTGACGTTGTTTTATGCGTATTTGAGTTATATGGTTTGTTACCGAATGTTGTTCGGAGTCCCGGATGAGATCACGGACGTCATGAGGGTTTCCGGAATGGTTCGGAAACGAAGATTGATATATAGGATGACCTCATTTGATTACCGGAAGGTTTTCGGAGTTACCGGGAATGTACTGGGAATGACGAATGGGTTCCGGGAGTTCACCGGGGGGGCAACCCACCCCGGGGAAGCCCATAGGCTTTGGGGAGACACACCAGCCCTTAGTGGGCTGGTGGGACAGCCCCAAGGGGGCCTATGCGCCAAGAGAAAGAAATCAAAGGAAAAGAAAAAAAAAAGCGGGAAGAAGTGGGAAGGGAGGGGGACTCCTCCCACCAAACCAAGTCCAACTCGGTTTGGAGGGGGGGAGTCCTCCCCCCCTTGGCTCGGCCGACCCCTTGGGAGTCCCTTGGACCCCAAGGCAAGGTCCCCCTCCCTCCTCCTATATATATGGGGCTTTTAGGGCAGATTTGAGACGACTTTCTCACGGCTGCCCGACCACATACCTCCATTGTTTTTCCTCTAGATCGCGTTTCTGCGGAGCTCGGGCGGAGCCCTGCTGAGACGAGATCATCACCAACCTCCGGAGCGCCGTCACGCTGCCGGAGAACTCTTCTACCTCTCCGTCTCTCTTGCTGGATCAAGAAGGCCGAGATCATCGTCGAGCTGTACGTGTGCTGAACGCGGAGGTGCCGTCTGTTCGGTACTAGATCGTGGGACTGATCGCGGGATTGTTCGCGGGGCGGATCGAGGGACGTGAGGATGTTCCACTACATCAACCGCGTTCTCTAACGCGTCTGCTGTACGATCTACAAGGGTACGTAGATCACTCATCCCCTCTCGTAGATGGACATCACCTTGATAGGTCTTCGTGCGCGTAGGAAAATTTTTGTTTCCCATGCGACGTTCCCAAACAGTGGCATCATGAGCTAGGTTCATGCGTAGATGTCTTCTCGAGTAGAACACAAAAGGTTTTGTGGGCGGTGATGTGCGTTTTGCTGCCCTCCTTAGTCTTTTCTTGATTCCGCGGTATTGTTGGATTGAAGCGGCTTGGACCGACATTACTCGTACGCTTACGAGAGACTGGTTTCATCGTTACGAGTAACCCCCTTTGCTCAAAGATGACTGGCAAGTGTCGGTTTCTCCAACTTTAGTTGAATCGGATTTGACCGAGGAGGTCCTTGGATGAGGTTAAATAGCAACTCATATATCTCCGTTGTGGTGTTTGCGTAAGTAAGATGCGATCCTACTAGATACCCTTGGTCACCATGTAAAACATGCAACAACAAAATTAGAGGACGTCTAACTTGTTTTTGCAGGGTATGATTGTGATGTGATATGGCCAACGATGTGATGTGATATATTGGATGTATGAGATGATCATGTTGTAATAGAAATATCGACTTGCACGTCGATGGTACGGCAACCGGCAGGAGCCATAGGGTTGTCTTTATACTAACATATGTGCTTGCAGATGCGTTTACTATTTTGCTAGGATGTAACTATAGTAGTAATAGCATAAGTAGCACAACAACCACGATGGCAACACGTTGATGGATGATCATGGTGTGGCGCCGGTGACAAGAAGATCGTGCCGGTGCTTTGGTGATGGAGATCAAGAAGCACGTGATGATGGCCATATCATGTCACTTATGAATTGCATGTGATGTTAATCCTTTTATGCACCTTATTTTGCTTAGAACGACGGTAGCATTATGAGGTGATCTCTCACTAAAATTTCAAGACGAAATTGTGTTCTCCCCGACTGTGCACCGTTGCTACAGTTCGTCGTTTCGAGACATCACGTGATGATCGGGTGTGATAGACTCAACGTTCACATACAACGGGTGCAAAACAGTTGCGCACGCGGAACACTCGGGTTAAGCTTGACGAGCCTAGCATGTGCAGACATGGCCTCGGAACACATGAGACCGAAAGGTCGATCATGAATCATATAGTTGATATGATTAGCATAGGGATGCTTACCACTGAAACTATACTCAACTCACGTGATGATCGGACTTGGGATAGTGTAAGTGGATCATGAACCACTCAAATGACTAGAGAGATGTACTTTTTGAGTGGGAGTTTAGCATATAATTTGATTAAGTTGAACTCTAATTATCTTGAACATAGTCTAAGTCCACTTTGAATATATTTGTGTTGTAGATCATGGCTCACGCAAGTGTCATCCTGAATTTTAATACGTTCCTAGAGAAAGCTAAGTTGAAAGATGATGGAAGCAACTTTGTAGACTGGGTTCGTAATCTTAAGCTAATCTTACAAGCTGGAAAGAAGGATTATGTCCTTAATGCTGCACTAGGAGATGAACCACCCGCTACGGCTGATCAGGATGTTAAGAACGCTTGGTTAGCACGTAAGGAGGACTACTCAATAGTTCAATGTGCAGTCTTGTATGGCTTAGAACCGGGACTTCAACGTCGCTTTGAGCGTCATGGAGCATTTGAGATGTTCCAGGAGTTGAAGTTTATCTTTCAGAAGAACGCCCGAATTGAGAGGTATGAGACCTCCGATAAATTCTATGCTTGCAAGATGGAGGAAAACTCGTCTGTCAGTGAACATGTGCTCAAAATGTCTGGGTACTCAATCCGTCTAGCTGAACTGGGGATTGAACTCCCGCAAGAAGCTATCACTGACATAATCCTTCAATCACTGCCGCCAAGCTATAAAGGCTTTGTGTTGAACTACAACATGCAAGGGATGAACAAGTCTCCCAGCGAGTTGTTTGCGATGCTGAAAGTCGCAGAGTCTGAACTCCGTAAAGAGCATCAAGTGTTGATGGTGAGCAAGACCACTAGTTTCAAGAGAAACGGCAAAGGCAAGAAGGGCAATTCGAAGAAGAGCGGCAAGCCTGTTGCCAATTCGCCGAAGAAACCCAAGGCTGGACCTAAGCCTGAAATAGAGTGCTTCTATTGCAAGGGTATGGGTCACTGGAAGCGCAATTGCCCCAAGTATCTGGCAGATAAGAAGGCGGGCAAAGAAAAATCAGGTATATTTGATATACATGTTATTGATGTGTACTTAACCAGCTCTCGTAGTAGTGCCTGGGTATTCGATACCGGTTCTGTTGCTCACATTTGCAACTCGAAGCAGGAACTGCGGAATAGACGAAGGCTGGCGAAAGACGAAGTGACGATGCGCGTAGGAAACGGTTCCAAGGTTGATGCAATCGCCGTCGGCACAGTGTCACTTCAACTACCATCGGGATTAGTGATGAACTTAAATCATTGTTATTTAGTGCCTGCGTTGAGCATGAACATTATATCTGGATCTTGTTTATTGCGAGACGGTTACTCTTTTAATTCTGAGAATAATGGTTGTTCTATTTCTATGAGTAACATCTTTTATGGTCATGCACCGAATGTGAGAGGATTGTTCATATTGAATCTTGATAGCGATACGCATATACATAACATTGAGACCAAAAGAGTTAGATTAAACAATGATAGCGCCATATTTTTGTGGCACTGCCGCTTGGGTCATATTGGTGTAAAGCGCATGAAGAAACTCCATGCTGATGGACTTTTGGAGTCACTTGACTTTGATTCACTTGACACGTGCGAACCATGCCTCATGGGCAAGACGACTAAGACTCCGTTCTCCGGAACAATGGAGCGTGCAAGTGACTTGTTGGAAATCATACATACCGATGTGTGTGGTCCAATGAGCGTGGAGGCACGCGGCGGATATCGTTATTTTCTCACCTTCACTGACGATTTAAGTAGATATGGTTATGTCTACTTGATGAAACACAAGTCTGAAACATTTGAAAAGTTCAAGAAATTTCAGAGTGAAGTGGAAAATCATCGTAACAAAAAGATCAAGTTCCTACGGTCTGATCGTGGGGGTGAATATCTGAGTTTCGAGTTTGGTACTCACTTCAGACAATGTGGAATTGTTTCGCAGTTAACACCGCCTGGAACACCACAGCGTAATGGTGTGTCCGAACGTCGTAATCGTACTTTGTTAGAGATGGTGCGATCTATGATGTCTCTTACTGATTTGCCGTTATCATTTTGGGGTTATGCATTAGAAACAGCTGCATTCACTTTAAATAGGGCACCATCGAAATCCGTTGAGACGACACCATACGAACTGTCGTATGGCAAAAGGCCAAAGTAGTCGTTTCTTAAAGTTTGGGGATGTGATGCTTATGTCAAAAAGATTCAAACTGAAAAGCTGGAACCCAAAGCGGAAAAGTGCGTCTTCATAGGTTACCCAAAAGAGACAGTTGGGTACACCTTCTATCTCAAATCCGAGGGCAAAGTGTTTGTTGCTAAGAACGGAACTTTTCTCGAGAAGGAGTTTCTCTCGAGAGAATTGAGTGGGAGGAAGATAGAACTTGACGAGGTTGTCGAACCTCTCATCCCTCTGAATGGTGGCGCAGGGCAAGGGGAAACCTCTGTCGTTGCGACGCCGGTTGAGGAGGAAGTTAATGATGATGATCATGAAACTCCAGTTCAAGTTTCTGTTGAACCACGCAGGTCGACGAGATCACGCGCTGCTCCAGAGTGGTACGGTAATCCCGTCTTGTCAATCATGTTGTTAGACAACAATGAACCTGCAAATTATGAAGAAGCAATGGTGGGCCCAGATTCCAACAAATGGCTAGAAGCCATGAAATCCGAGATAGGATCCATGTATGAGAACAAAGTGTGGACTTTGGAGATACTACCTGAGGGCCGCAAGGCTATTCAGAACAAATGGAATTTTAAGAAGAAGACGGACGCTAACGGTAATGTGACCGTTTATAAAGCTCGACTTGTGGCAAAGGGTTTTTCACAAGTTCCAGGAGTTGACTACGATGAGACCTTCTCACCCGTAGCGATGCTTAAGTCCGTCAGAATCATGTTAGCAATAGCTGCATTTTTCGATTATGAAATCTGGCAGATGGATGTCAAAACGGCGTTCCTTAACGGTTTCCTGAAGGAAGAGTTGTATATGATGCAACCCGAAGGTTTTGTTGATCCTAAAAATGTTGACAAGGTGTGCAAGCTCCAGCGATCCATTTATGGACTGGTGCAAGCATCTCGGAGTTGGAACAAACGCTTTGATGAGGTGATCAAAGCATTTGGGTTTATACAAGTGGTTGGAGAATCTTGTATTTACAAGAAAGTGAGTGGGAGCTCTGCGGCGTTTCTAATATTATATGTGGATGACATATTACTGATTGGAAACAACGTAGAGCTTTTGGAGAGCATAAAAGGTTACTTGAATAAAAGTTTCTCTATGAAGGACCTAGGAGAAGCTGCTTACATTCTAGGCATTAAGATCTATACGGATAGATCAAAACGCCTGATAGGACTTTCACAAAGCACATACCTTGATAAAGTTTTGAAGAAGTTCAAAATGGAACAGTCCAAGAAAGGGTTCTTGCCAGTGTTACAAGGTACGAGATTGAGTAAGACTCAGTGCCCAGCAACTGATGAAGATAGAGAGCATATGCGCTCCATCCCCTATGCTTCAGCCATAGGCTCTATCATGTATGCAATGCTGTGCACTAGACCGGATGTTAGCCTGGCCATAAGTATGGCAGGTAGGTTCCAGAGTAATCCAGGAGTGGATCACTGGACGGCGGTCAAGAATATCCTGAAGTACCTGAAAAGGACTAAGGAGATGTTTCTCGTGTATGGAGGTGACGAAGAGCTCGCCGTAAAAGGTTACGTCGATGCAAGCTTTGACACAGATCCGGACGACTCTAAGTCGCAAACCGGATACGTATTTATTCTTAATGGGGGTGCAGTAAGCTCGTGCAGTTCCAAGCAAAGCGTCATAGCAGATTCTACATGCGAAGCGGAGTACATGGCTGCCTCGGAGGCGGCTAAGGAGGGTGTCTGGATGAAGCAGTTCATGACAGATCTTGGAGTGGTGCCAAGTGCACTGGATCCAATAACCTTGTTCTGTGACAACACTGGTGCCATTGCCTTAGCAAAGGAACCAAGGTTTCACAAGAAGACCAGACACATCAAACGACGCCTCAACCTCATCCGCGACTACGTCGAGGAGGAGGACGTAAATATATGCAAAGTGCACACGGATCTGAATGTAGCAGACCCGCTGACTAAACCTCTTCCACGGCCAAAACATGATCGACACCAGAACTGTATGGGTGTTAGATTTATTACAATGTAATTCACATGGTGATGTGAGGGCTAGATTATTGACTCTAGTACAAGTGGGAGACTATTGGAATTATGCCCTAGAGGCAATAATAAATGTATAGTTATTATTATAATTCCTGTATCAAGATAATAGTTTATTATCCATGCTATAATTCTATTGAATGAAGACTCATTTACATGTGTGGATACATAGACAAAACACCGTCCCTAGCATGCCTCTAGTTGGCTAGCCAGTTGATTGATGATAGTCAGTGTCTTCTGATTATGAACAAGGTGTTGTTGCTTGATAACTGGATCACGTCATTGGGAGAATCACGTGATGGACTAGACCCAAACTAATAGACGTAGCATGTTGATCGTGTCATTTTGTTGCTACTGTTTTCTGCGTATCAAGTATTTATTCCTATGACCATGAGATCATATAACTCACTGACACCGGAGGAATGCTTTGTGTGTATCAAACGTCGCAACGTAACTGGGTGACTATAAAGATGCTCTACAGGTATCTCCGAAGGTGTTAGTTGAGTTAGTATGGATCAAGACTGGGATTTGTCACTCCGTGTGACGGAGAGGTATCTCGGGGCCCACTCGGTAATACAACATCACACACAAACCTTGCAAGCAATATAACTTAGTGTAAGTTGCGGGATCTTGTGTTACGGAACGAGTAAAGAGACTTGCCGGTAAACGAGATTGAAATAGGTATGCGGATACTGACGATCGAATCTCTGGCAAGTAACATACCGAAGGACAAAGGGAATGACATACGGGATTATACGAATCCTTGGCACTGAGGTTCAAACAATAAGATCTTCGTAGAATATGTAGGATCCAATATGGGCATCCAGGTCCCGCTATTGGATATTGACCGAGGAGTCTCTCGGGTCATGTCTACATAGTTCTCGAACCCGCAGGGTCTGCACACTTAAGGTTCGACGTTGTTTTATGCGTATTTGAGTTATATGGTTGGTTACCGAATGTTGTTCGGAGTCCCGGATGAGATCACGGACGTCACGAGGGTTTCCGGAATGGTTCGGAAACGAAGATGGATATATAGGATGACCTCATTTGATTACCGGAAGATTTTCGGAGTTACCGGGAATGTACCGGGAATGACGAATGGGTTCCGGGAGTTCACCGGGGGGGGCAACCCACCCCGGGGAAGCCCATAGGCTTTGGGGAGACACACCAGCCCTTAGTGGGCTGGTGGGACAGCCCCAAGGGGGCCTATGCGCCAAGAGAAAGAAATCAAAGGAAAAGAAAAAAAAAGAGGGAAGAAGTGGGAAGGGAGGGGGACTCCTCCCACTAAACCAAGTCCAACTCGGTTTGGGGGGGGGAAGTCCTCCCCCCTTGGCTCGGCCGACCCCTTGGGAGTCCCTTGGACCCCAAGGCAAGGTCCCCCTCCCTCCTCCTATATATATGGGGCTTTTAGGGCAGATTTGAGACGACTTTCTCACGGCTGCCCGACCACATACCTCCATAGTTTTTCCTCTAGATCGCGTTTCTGCGGAGCTCGGGCGGAGCCCTGCTGAGACGAGATCATCACCAAACTCCGGAGCGCCGTCACACTGCCGGAGAACTCTTCTACCTCTTCGTCTCTCTTGCTGGATCAAGAAGGCCGAGATCATCGTCGAGCTGTACGTGTGCTAAACGCGGAGGTGTCGTCTGTTCGGTACTAGATGGTGGGACTGATCGCGGGATTGTTCGCGGGGCGGATCGAGGGACGTGAGGACGTTCCACTACATCAACCGCGTTCTCTAACGCTTCTGCTGTATGATCTACAAGGGTACATAGATCACTCATCCCCTCTCGTAGATGGACATCACCATGATAGGTCTTCGTGCGCGTAGGAAATTTTTTGTTTCCCATCGATGGACCCGAGCTGCAGCGAGAGCTCAAGGTGCAGAGCACCGTTGCTGCATGCCACAAGGGTGGTCACCGCGGCCACTTGAGTCTATAGGGCAACCAAGACCAGCCAAACTTGTCCAACACGTAAGGCACACATGCAAGAAGGAATCTGAGGAGTTTGGAAGCATCTGGAGCTGGCTAGGTGGGGTTTTGACTAGGGTTTAGTTTGCAGAAGCAAACTTTAGGCTAACAGTGAGGGCACTTACTGGAGAGATAATGAAGTTAAACAATCTCTGGCACTCTTAGGTATGGAAGAACTACATCACTACTAATGTTTAGCTCAAGAAAGGTGGGTAGCTAGTACTTGATCTACAAAGCTATATTTCAGCAAAAAATGAACTTGCAGATGTGCTGCTCATTTTCGCCACATGAGCATGCCATAACTTGGTTTGAAATGATGCCTTGGGATGCTAGGGATCCCCTAGAAAGATATGGGGGCTTTGGCTTAAGCAGAAGTGTGACAAGAGAGGTAAAAATGGTGATCCAAGGGTAAAAATGACGAATAGTTACATGGAGTCTCTCTCCAATAATTGTCCAGAGGTCTTAAAAATGTTACTGGAGGTAAAATGTAACTATATGGATCTGTGGTAGAAAGTTGAGCTCTAGGGTAAACGTGGAAGGGGCCAAAGGTGCCAATTTGGTGAGTGCACCCAAAGTGTTTTATGAGTGTCAGAGCTACCATATGGACTTCAATTGCTATGAAACTTAACAGGATGAAATAATATATAAAAATAATCTTAGACTCCAAATTTGGGATTTTGTGGACAAGGTTTCCAATGTAGACTTGGAAAACCCATGAAATAGGTAGAAATTACTTTCTGCTCACAAAACTATTCAAATCTATCCCCACAAATCCAATATTTTGTGCGGGGGAATTATTTGAGCATTAAAGGATGCCCAAAAAGTTTGGGATCAATTGGAGAAACTTTATAATGTATGGTTCTCCAAAGTTAGAAATCAACAAAGAGGGTTTTGAGGGGCTTGGGACAAGTTCTACTATTCTGCTAGATGCACCACTTGGTGTGGATGCATTATTGGAGTATCTCAACATGTATACCAAATTTGAGTACAATTGAAGATACTTGACAATGTAGAGTTGCTCAAATTTCGATCTGGACAGATAGGGTTTAGAATAATTAAGGGAAACAAATCAACTTGGATTGAGATCAAACTTGGCAAGATCATCAAACATACCATATGTGACATGCTAGAATTTTAGTGGAATTTATGGAGAATCTTTCTCATAGAAATATTCCAAAAGCATGAAATAGGCCGAAAGGGTTTTGAAGAGGTTTGCCCAATATTTTGAACATGACCATGTGTTCAAACTCATATATATGGAATATATATGTCCAGTGAGTTTCCCTAAATTTTCTTAAATATTTTGAAAGCAAAAAAATAACTTTCCTTCATAAGAGACCATTTCTGGCCTCATCGGAAGGCATTTAAATAAAATAGTAAAATAACTTTTAAAATAATAATATTGTGGTTCCTAGAAGTCATTTTGATAATGGTTTTAAATAAAATAATTGGTGCAAAATAAATTCCGTAATTTGAGGACTTGTAGTACAAATCCCATCTCACAGGTTTTGAAAGCTTAATTCAAAGAAATGTTTTTTGGTGAAAAATAATATTTGATAAAATAGTTTTTAGTCCTAAACACATGGCATGATGAGTAGGCAGGAGCTTTGGCGTAAGGAGGTGAGTCTGGAGAGTAATAGGAATTTCTGAGAATCAAACACAAGCATACAAGCAAGCAAGCAAACAATAGTCACTTCAAGCATCACAAGCATTCACAAAAAAATTAATTGGTCCTCATTTTTAAAATAAGTTAATTAGTCAGGAAAGCTAAACACAGGGTGGTACAATTTGTCTCCAAGGTATCTATAATTTTGGATTGTTCCATGCTATTATAGTATCAATCTTGGATACTTTATGCATTCATATGTTGTTTTATATATTTTTATGGACTAACCTATTAACAGAGTGCCTAGTGCTAGTTGTTTTTTTGTGTGCTTTTAGCTTTCCAGAAAATTAGTACTCAACGTAGTCCAAATGAAACAAACTTTTTGTGATTTTTTCTACAAAAAAATAGAACATGTAAGCTTTGGAAGGAGACCGAAGGCCACACAGGGTGGCGCCAAGACAACATGGCACAACAAGTGGTGGTGGTCGTGCCCTGATGGCTTGGGACCACCTAAATCAACCTCTTGACCTAACTCCGCCTTTGTAAGTCCTAAAATATTGGGAAAACACTAGAGAGCCACCCGAGACACTTCTTCCACTTTCGGAAGTTTCTATTCCGCCGTGATCCCATTCGGAGCCCGATTCCGATGCCTTGCAGGAGGGGGTATCAATCACGTAGGACCTCTACATGAACCTTGCTTCTCCCATGGTGATGTGTGAGTAGTCTACCATAGACCTACATGTACATAACTAGTATCTAGATGTCTCTCTCTCTCTCTCTCTATATATATATATATAGATATGTTCTTCAATACAAAGTTCACCATGATTCCCATGGTGATCTATTAGATGTAATCTTATTTGCTGTGTGTTTGTTGGGACTGATCAGTTATAGTTTTATGATCAGATTATTCATGAAAATAGATTGAGTCTTCACTGGTTTATTATATGCATGATGATTATAGCTTTGTACTTATCTCCGATCTATCGGTTTGGTTTTGCTAACTAGATTGATTTATCTTCGGTGGGAGTGGTGCACTTTAATGTGTTCAATCTTTCGGTGCTCAATCCAAGTGAAAGAAGGCGACATGACACATATTTGTATTTCTGCCATTAATGATAAAAAGATGGGATTTATTCATAATAGTTGAGTTTACTTTGTCTACATCATGTCATCTTGCTCCAAGCATTACTCTGTTTTTACTTAATACTCTAGATGCATGCTGGATTGCGGTCGATAGGTGGAGTAATAATAGTAGATGCATGTAGAAGTCGGTCAACTCGCTTATGGACATGATGCCTATATATATGATCATGGCCATGAAAAAATATTTCATAAATATGCGCTTTTCTATCAGTTGCCCAACAATAATTTGTCTACCCACCGTATGCTTTCTTCGAGCGAGAAGCCTCTAGCGAAAACTACGACCCCGGGTCTTCACAAATCATATTAAAAAATTACAAAAATATTGCTGCCATTTATATTCTATGCTATTATTTTATATTTATATTATCTATCTTTCACTACTTAATACTTGCAATTAACGAGTTCAAGGGGCTTGACAAACCTCATGCCCGCTTGGCGGCAAGTGTTTGGTCTTTTGTGTGTAAGTGCTAAAGACGGTAATTTGTGCGGTTCTCCTGTTGGTTTGATAACCTTGGTTCTCACTGTGGGAAATACTTATCTCTACTGTGCTCCATCTTCTCTCCTCTTTGGGGAAAATCCCAATGCAGTTTACAACTAGCCGATTACACAAATAATATTCGAGTGAACCTTTGATTATCGTTGATATTCTGTTTTCTTTGTAAAATTTTACTAAACCAGAGGTGATATATATTGTTATCCTCTTGAGTCATTCTCATGCTCAATATACCGGTTTCTTTGTTGCCAGTTTTGTTCTTATTTCCCATTAACATGTTTCAGCATCCTTATAAGCTAGTCAACTATGTCTGGAGAGACGATGATGGATGTCTTCACATCGAGAGGGAGCTAAGGATATCTCTCCATCATCAGAGGAGCAAATCCCACCCTTGACCTATCTATTTCCTTGTCAAACTTCTTTATTAACATGTAAGTTGTCCTTATGATCGTGTGTTATAGATGACGTTTGAGAAACCCCAAAGTCCAGCGTACTGGAAGAATAAACTATGATACTCTCATATTCTAAGGATCAAAAGCATATGTTAAGTCTCTGCGTTATAACGGTTGACTTGAGATGATTATATCTCAAAGTACAACAAATAAGCTTGGGTTGATTCAATATGATTGTTCTTCCAATGTCATATTTTCAAGTTGTGTTAGGATCATCGTCACATGTAATGGCATCCTAAGATCCAGAAAAATGATCACTAATAACTCACGAGCTAGTCTTAGAGGTGAAACTAGGAATCTATCTTATGTTTATCATTCCACACATGCATATGAGTTTGTCACTAAATCGCATATTCCAGGATAATAACAGGTATATCACAAAATATAAATTCTTAATTATAAACATAGAAACATCATAATTCAATATTTTCCTCTCAAGGGCATATTTCCAACACACTTGCACTAGAGTCAATAATCTAGTTAGCACATTTACTTTTACACCAATGGAAATCTTGTGTTAGTCATGCTTTGCTTCTGGTATAGCCTTTGTCCTATCGATTCAGACAACTTCATATCCGTGTGTATCATGCATATCAATGCATCTATCATGCTTTCACGAGAATATATAATTTGTGTGAAACTGGCTTTGTATATATTGAATCACTAGCAGGACCTTTGATTCCTTGGTCTGAGCTAGGAAACCACTGTTTAAGAACATTATTCCATTGGCATAGTCATCTTGAAACCAGAACAACTCCATAAATGAACTTTTGATTCATCAACCTCCACTGTTCCTTCTAAAGCTACAATATACTCAGCCTTCATTATAGAATTCTGTACAGTTACTTTCTAGAACCAATTCGAAGTTACTATACCACCAATTTATACAAATTCTTTAATTTGAAAGCGAGAATCATTTGGAGCATCGATGAAGACTTTATCGTTGTTAGTACTTACAATGATCATGTATTTACATAACTCCTTACACCAGTCTCTTTACATTATCTATTTGCGAGAAACATGCCATATTTCTCATATTTGTACTTGATTACATTTTCATTATTGTCCTATGATGAATAATTTGATCAATCTGGTCACTATACCCATATTTTACTTGGTTTACTGGACATACATGGTTGTTTACATACCATGGAAAATTCCATGTGACTTCAGCAACAAACATTTATTGACGTTTTATCATACTAAACTTCTTTAGTATCTTGTCCATATGTATTTGGCTCACCTTGATTAGGCACTACTATCTCCATAGATTATTATGCCTATCATCAAGGCTACATTACCCAGGTTCTTTACTAAAAAATTGATTTCAATAAATTCATTTTTTTCAATAATTTATAAAATTTCCAATCAATGATGTGTCATGCACATATAGTGTTTATAAATATTATCATGCTCCCACGTAATTTCTTCTAAATACAAGCATCTTTGTTTTCCATGGCGAAATCATATTTGACCAATTCATTAGAACAAACATTACAACTCCACCATGCTTGCTTTAGTCTATTACATGATCTCTAGCATTGTTAGGTTTGAAAAAATTACCTTGTATCATGGATACAATCTTGGTTCCATTTCCATGTCATGGGAATCCTTTTGTCATCCATCTATTATATATCATAATTGAAATATGTAGTAATTGATAGTTTCAATACAAACTGACTTTAAACAGTGTTATGATGAGACAATGTCATCATACTCAATCTGAAAGTGTGTTATATCGACATAACTAAAACTACAGGTGGTTCAACCAAAATCACACAGAACAAGGGAGTACCTTGCTCTGATACCAATTGAAAGTGCGTTATATCGACTAGAGGGGGGTAAATAGGAGATTTTTAGAATTTCACCACTGAGGAAATTCCTTTTGAGGAAATTCCTCACTGATGACTAACTTACAGCGGAAATAGTAAAGGATCAGACATGCAAACGTTCACACCAGTAGTATTTCAGAGTGAAGAATGTGAAAACAGATTGCACAGTAAGCAGGCACTTAGAATACAGATGATGATTAACTATCGTGATGAATTTGGGGTTGAGGAAATTCAGACAAAGTCTTCATCAAATTCTTCAAACGGTCACAGTGATAGTCATCAACACATAATACAGAGAAAGTAAAGAATTGAGGAATTATGACCCGTTTCTCAGTGAAGACAGTCGTTGATGACCCAGTTCCAACTGCTGTGACAGTTGTACATCTGGTTTGGAGCGGCTTGGTATTGAAACCAGAAGACACCCAGTCCCGGGACACACAGTCCCTACCGTATTCTCCTTGAGCTAAGGACACACAGTCCTCGCCCAACACTCGTGGTAAGTCTTCAGGGCAGACTTCCAAACCCTCACAAACTTGGTCACTCGACAATCCACAATTAACTACTGGAAAGTTCTAGACCATGACGCCTAACCATCTGGAGGATGCACAGTCCTCAAAGGTAAAAGGCTTCAGTCCCACATAGGAACAACTTCTTCAGTGATGCTCAATCACTAGGTTTGGTTTGTGGTTTCGGTGGATGGTGTATTTCCTCACTGATGAATTACTCTCGAAGACTCTGAGGAATTTGGGTTGCTCTTATGACAAGTGTCAGTTTCTAACGGAGCAGCCAACCAGCTAGTGGTTGTGGGGGGTGGCTATTTATAGCTTGGGAGCATCCCGACATGATTTGACACTAATGCCCTTAAGTAATATGACCATTGGAGTGGATAAGACCAGTGACTTGGCGTGGTTATCGAAACGGTCGGAACCCTCAAATGTGAGAATCCTCATGTCACTCATATTCCTCACTTGAGGATTTTGGTAGGATTAGGTTTGGGTTGAGCATCGTGAGGAAATCCATTCCATAGTGTAATTTCGACCCTCTTTAACAGTACGGTGTTCCTATTACTCAAATGCGAAGAAAGTAAAACAGAAAGTGTAAATCTTCACGCTTCAAATTCTTCAGAATGAATTTCTTCACGTACCACCGGACTTCTCAATATCAGTATCTTCATGAGGAATATCAATTTCATCGCAGATTCCTCGCGATTTATTTCTTCAGCTTCAGACCAATTTCTTCAACTGAAGACATACATTTTTAGGGGTCGATATTCTTCAAATATCTCAAACTCCTCAATGACTTATAGATCCTGTGTACACTCATAAACACATTAGATACTTAACCTATAAGTCTTCAAACCACCAAAATCACTAAGGGGCACTAGATGCACTTACAATCTCCCCCTTTTTGGTGGTTGATGACAATTAGGTTAAGTCTTCAATAGGGATCAAGAATATGAAGTGTAAATACTCATTTGAGGAATTTGAAAACAAGATTCAGAGAGACTCCCCCTGAAGATGGGCATACCTTGAGGATTTTGCTTTTATAGCAGATGCACATTGATGATTTATATCATGGAGATCTCCCCGTGAGTCTTGTAAATCATGCATACATATAACATATCATATGAAGAAAATGAATATGCATGATGGCAAATGGTATCTGACGAATTCCAGCATGCGTGCATTAAAACTTGAAGAATAAGCATGCGAAGAAATATGTTCAAAAGCGTCAGAGTACCATCGGGCTTAAGTTACAACTCATTACATAAAAACTTCAGAAGAGCCAAGAGTTTGTAACTTAAATATAGTTTATAAGCCCCAAAAATATCCTCCTCGATGACTAACTCTCGAGTTTCTCCCCCTTTGTCATCAAGTGACAAAAAGGGACAAACTAAGGACTAACGCCCGTGAAGACTTCATTTCTTCGCGGTTGAGGAAGAGCCGCGATGCTTCTTGGGAGTAGTCTTCTTCCTTGGGCCGGTGGCTGTGTCGAGTTGTTCCTCATCAGATTCACAAGTGCGGAATGAAGAAAAGGAGCTGTCTTCAAGGTATGGCACTGGAATGGGCCTGAACTTCCTCTTGGGAGGCCACGACCAGTCAAAGTCTCGCTCAAAGTCCATTTCTTCAAGCTCAGTCTGAGTCTTCAAATGTGCAAGTGTAGCCCAGGTGCGGTCGAAAACCTCATGCAGATAGTGATGGTTAATCTTCACGGAGTTCTGTGTTTCAGTGAGGGTTTTCACAATGGCACCAAACTGGCGTTTGACCCATTTGTGGTTGCGATCCACCTTCTGGTGAAGACTGAGGAGGAGCTCTCCGGTGTTCAGCACGCGAGGAGGAACGGGGCTTGCTGGACGAGTCTCAGTATCGTCCCATGAAGAATATGATTCTGGTTCTCTGAACTGGCCATCAAGGGGCTTGTTGCCTTCTTCAATCACAGATTTTCCTTTTCCTTCAATGGGCTCAAAAGTCTTGTTGTTGACCCAGATAGGAGGCATATAACCAACATGGTTTTGACAATCAGCGTGAAAGTTGATGCCTGTCCTTGTCCTGATGAATCTCATGATCCACGGGGCATAAATCTTGTGATCATAGGGGCACATGGCATTGTCGGCCAAATTCCTCAAGAAGAAATCATGGATATTAATAGGAATACCATGAATGATGTTGAAGAGCATATTCTTCATGAGGCCTACAACATCTTCTTCATCGTCATGGCCTTTGATTGGCGCGAGCACACTGCAGAGAATTTTGTAGACAGACCGGGGTGTGTACTTGAGCTCGTGGACGAGGAAGGTTGTTCTTGAGTGTTTGCCAGCAGCCAAAGGCTTCATGAGGACTTCCATCATACCATTTGGCAGCTCACGCTCACCATAAAGCTTCACTGCCCCATCTGAGGGAATTGGTACGGGCAGTTCTCTGAGGAGTTCAGAAGCAGAAGCCTTGTAGTGAGTGTTTTGTGACATCCAGTCAAACACCCAAGTGCTGATGTCGTCAGGGTTGCCCGATATATGAAGAGTGGCATAGAACTGAAGAATAAGCTCGCTGTTCCAGTCTGATATGTCCGAGCACATTGGTAGCAAACCTGCATCGTGGAGTACACTGAGGACTGGCTCCAGGCAAGGTATTGCTTCAAGCTCAACATGAGGAATGTGCCTGTGCTGGAATATCTTGTTGCGTCCACAGAGCACAGAGGAATAGTAGTTCATCTGAGTCCTTGTCCAAAACTTCAGATGCCTCATTTGAGGTTTGTCATAAGGGTTCTCTCCGATGAAGTACATGCGTTCTTCAAAGAAATTTTCTATCTGAAACTTTGGACGCTTGGAGAAGGGCTGACGCTGAACCGGCTGAAGATTTTGCTGAGCAATAGGGAGGAGACAACAATAGCAGTCTCTGGGTTGAGCCCAATGAAGTCATTGTCTTGGGCGGGTACATTTTCTTCAGCATTTTCCTCAAGGTGAGGAATTTCATCAGCTGGTACTTCATGCTGAGGAGATGATGCTTGCTCTGGCTGAGCTTCAGGCTGAGAAATTTCTGCTTCTTTCTCTTTTGTAGGAGTTGGGTCAACCTGTTCCTCATCTTGAGGAGTCTTCTCAGAATGTACAATTTCATCAGCATGAGGATTTTCAGCTTGTTTTTCCTCAGCTGGCTTAGTGGCAGAAGGAGTTTCATCAGCTGGTGCAGCTGATGCTTGAGCAGTCTCTGTCTGAGGAATAAGAGGTTGAGGACTGTCGTCAATCTGAATTTCCTCATCAGTGTGTTCCTCAGAGGCGACATCCTTCATTTCCTCATCTGCCCTTGTAGCTGGGTCATCAATGACGACCATCTCATAGGAAGGGGCGACATTGAGAGGCACCGGGTCCAGAGGAGCAGTTTCTTCAATTTCTTTGAGGCACTTTGCCTTTGTCTCTTCTACTGCTGAGGAGGCTTTTCTCTTCTTGGCTTCCTTTTCAGCAGCCCTTGTTTTCTTCACGTCTCATGCAGACGCAATTGTGTTCTTCACCTTTGAAGCTTTTGGTGAAGGTGTTCTTTCTTCAGATTTTTCAGCTGGTAGTGAGGAACCAGCTGGAATAGAGTCATTAGCCTGCTTTGATGAAACAGCTGGATCAGGAGCAGTCTCATTAGTGGCAGCAATTTCATCAGTTGCAGTTTCCGTGATGATTTCTTCAATGGCCGGTTCATCAACATGGCGCTCTTGGTGTTCTTCCTCAGCTTGAGGAGTTTGCTCCTGATGAGGAGATGCATCTGCTGGCTGCTCAACCAAGGGCTGAGGAGTTGGTATTGGGGGTGCGGTTCTCTTGTTGTAGTCATCAACAACACTAGTGGCTAGCTTGATGAAATTGCTCTTGATGCTTTTGCGATCTGACAGCTTGGTGTACTTGTCAATCAATATTTGCAGCTCTGCCTGGGTTGACACTACTGCATCAGGAGTCAGTTTGAGGAGATTCTGCCTGAGGAATTTCTCCTTTTTGTTCTTTGCAACCTTTGCCTGCCTGGCCTGTTTTTCTTTCCACTTGGCTTCATTTATGAAGGTGGCCACCATGTGGCTGATGCCAGGAGGAAGTTTCAAATCATCAATGGGAGTGTTTTGGTCCTCATACCAGATATTGATGTAGTCAAGGAGGACCTTGGGGTCCATGGCCAGAGGAATAGCACTGCCTGATGCTTGAGCTACCCTTTCTTGCTTGTTTCTGATGATGGCTTGCAGGGTTTCATCATCATATTCATCACTTCCCTCTGATGCAGATGGGACTGCGATGATTTTGCTGGGGCTGGGCAGAGGTGCACGTTCAGCAGTTGCCAAAGTCTTCACAAGAGGTGTTGAAGACTTTGTCTCCGAGCTTGTTGCAGCTGGGAGTGAGGAGCTGGCGCTGGCGGTCGTAGGTTTCACAACATGCTTTTGTACTGGTTTCTCTTGAGGCTTTGGAGGTGGAGCTGAGGATTTTGGTGCTGAGGACATTGGTACTGAGGGTTTTGGCGCTGATGGTTTTGGTGTTGAAGGTTTTGGTAATGAGGGTTTTGGTGCTGAGGGTTTTTGACAGAAGCCTCAGCAGACTTCTCTTGAGGCTTTGGAGCCCTTTGCTTTGATGGCACAGACTGCATGTGAGGAATTTCTGAGCCTGAGGTTTCTGCAGCTGAGGAATTAGCAGCACCGGAGGCAGCAGCTGAGGATTCACTAAGTTTCCTCACTGCAGCTTCTGCTTGCTTCTTGAGCTTGGCCAGATGTTTTTCTTTCTCATCTAGGTAGTCATCAATTGTCATGAGACTTCAGGGATGTGCTACTTGATGATCCTCAAGTGGGGCCCTTCTGCCAAGAGGCTTCAAAGCGAATTTCTTCGCATATTTGGGAGTCACAAACCTGTACTCCTTCCATTCCTTTGCCCATCGGCTTTCAATCTTCTGCAGCCGTATCTTTCTCTTGGCCATTGCCTCATGTTCATCAGGCGTACAATAGTCCAAGTAAATGTCCTCCGGGATATCAGCAGCTGTGTTTTGCTCAAGTTTCTTTCCTTCCTTCTGTTTTCTTTCTTCCTCCATTTTCTTCAGTTGAGGACTTTGCTGATGATTTTGAAATCTTGAGGTTTCTGATGAGCCTTGAAGAGTTTCTTCCAGAAACGCTGCAAATGAGTTAATGTGATGAGAACCGAGAGATTCATCAGCTGACATGTGTGTACCTGTGAACAGAGTATAGTTGCGAGGAATTTGGAGAGGTCATATGCATTCTCAGATTTGAAGAAAATGAAAAAGTTTGACAGTTTGAGGAATATAACCAGTGGTTGAGGAATTTGCCTAAGCATACTGTTCTTGGGTTCCAGAGTTGTACAGATCCGAAAATTCGCACAATTGAGGAATCTCGTGAAAATCTTAGATGCTTAGGATAGTTCATCAATGATTGTGGTGATAGGTAGTGTTTGAGGAATCATGTGTGCATCATATCTTGAGGAAAAACAGATTTCACATAGAAGATGTAAAATTTCAGATCTAATCTGCTGTAAAAATGGGATATATTTACCCTGGAAGGTGCGTACGAAGAACATAGAAAGTAGTGTTGGAGAGGCTCTTCGTTCGAGTGTCCAATGCACCCTAACTCGGCGAAAGAGGACGTCTACGGTGGCGGCGGACGAAGATGGTCCGACTCCGGCGTGGTTCTGGCGACGGAGAAGTCGAGGCAGTGAAGCTCTTCCTCACCGACGACAAGACTACCAGCGGTGGCGCTAGGGTTCGGTGGAGTGTGCTGTGGCAGGAGAGCGATGAGGCGAAGAAGAGGATACCGAGGGGGATAAGGACATATTTATAGCCAAAAGTTATTGTTGGCGCGAAAATGTCGGACCAAATAGCCCGTTCCTCTACGTCTCCGCAGGACACTGTAGCTCCCGTACGATGCGGTGGAGATAGTGGAGATCGTGGTTATCCGATCGTGGGAAGTGGGGTTCAGTTACTGTGTCTTTAAAGAAACAATTTTTGAAGATTTGAGGATTTTCGTTATAGAATCATCAGCTGACAAGGATGCTGTGAGGATTTTGAACAAAGTTTCAATTAGAACACATATGAAGAATTGAATAGACTGGATAAGTATAGCATAGAGGGAAAGTGGGGTCCGATCACATTCACTTAGCAGAAACATCAACTTGAAGAAATAGCAATAAGTGAATGCTGTTGAGGACTAAAATTCACAGTCTATCTAGTCAAATGAAAGTCGTCAAGTGTTTTTGAAGATTTTGTAATAAATCATCACAATGAAGAACAACTGTTTTGAAGAAAAATGCATTGTGAGGAATTTGATCATTTGAAGAAAATCAACTTGAGGAATTTCACATTGGGCGGTGGCGTTACCCACCATATAAGAATGTTGATTACAGACGCCGCGTACAATTGTCATAGGGCCCTGAGAATCAATTTGTTCATTAATTTCTTCACATTCAGAGTGACTTTCTTCATCAGTTGAAGAAAATCGTTTCATCATGTGTTGCACATCTAAGTCATCAACTTTGCATAAGTGTTAGGATGTGTGCATGTTTTTACAAAACATTTGAAGACTGTAAGATATTTAGCTCACACCGCAACTTGCAAAACCTTTTCTCATCCAAGGGCTTAGTGAAGATATCTGCCAGTTGATCATCAGTCTTCACATGATCGCTGAGGATATTGCCCTTGAGGACATGGTCCCGAAGAAAATGATGACGAATCTGGATGTGCTTGGTCTTCGAGTGTTGTACTGGGTTGTATGCAATCTTGATAGCACTCTCATTGTCATAGTAGAGAGGTACATTCATCATGTTGATGCCGTAGTCCTTGAGGGTTTGCTTCATCCATAGCAATTGAGCACACCAAGAACCAGCAACAATGTACTCAGCTTCGGCAGTGGAGAGTGATAGCAGTTCTGCTTCTTTGAGGACCACCAAACTAGTGATCTTCCGAGGAAATGGCATGTGCGAGAAGTTGACTTGCGATCCACACGGTCACCAGCATAGTCTGAATCAAAATATCCTACCAGATGAAGATTGGAGCCCTTGGGATACCATAATCCTAGTGTTGGTGTGTGAGCTAAGTATCGAAGAATATGTTTCACAGCCTTATGGTGTGATTCCTTCGGTTTTGCTTGAAAACGTGCACACATGCAAACACTAAGCATTATATCTGGCCTAGATGCACATAGATACAATAAGGAGCCAATCATAGAACGGTATACCTGCTGATCGAAATCTTTACCATTTTCTTCAGTGCCGAGGTGGCCGTTGGTAGGCGTCGGAGTCTTGGCACCTTTGCTTTCGTGCATGTCGAATTTCCTCAGAACATCCTTGAGGTATTTCTCCTGTGATATGAAGATTCCATTGCTTTGTTGACGAATTTCAAGACCTAAGAAGAATTTGAGCTCCCCCATCATGGACATCTGATATTCTTCACTCATCATGTAGGCAAATTCATCAGTGTATCTTTTGTCAGTACAGCCAAATATGATATCATCAACATATATTTGACATACAAACAACTCATTATCATAGGATTTTGTGAAAAGAGTTGGATCGAGTGAACCAGGTTTGAAGCCTTTCTTCATGAGGAATTCCTTCAATGTATCATACCATGCCCGAGGGGCTTGCTTGAGGCCATACAGAGCCTTTTTGAGTCTGAAAACTTTGTCTGGATTCTTTGGATCCTCAAAACCTGGAGGCTGAGCAACATATACTTCTTCCTCAAGCTTACCATTGAGGAATGCACTTTTCACATCCATTTGATATAAGGTGATGTTATGATGATTAGCATAAGAAAGTAGTATTCGAATAGCTTCAAGTCTAGCAACATGTTCAAAAGTTTCATCGAAATCTATTCCTTCAACCTAGGTGTAGCCTTGGGCTACAAGTCGTGCCTTGTTGTTCACCACTTTACATCCTCATCCTGCTTGTTTCGGAAAATCCACTTGGTGCCGATGATGTTGTGCTTGCGAGGATCTGGTCGTTTGACGAGCTCCCATACGTCATTCAGCTTGAATTGAAGAAGTTCGTCTTGCATAGCTTGGATCCACTCCGGTTCCAGAAAAGCCTCAGCAACTTTTGAGGGTTCTGTGATGGATACAAAGGAAAAGCGCCCACAAAAGTTAACTAAATGTGAAGCTTTTGAGCAAGTGAGAGGACCTGGCGCGTTGATGTCGTTGAGGATTTTGTCAAGTTCTACTTCGTTTGCAATCCTCGGATGAGCTGGTTGAGGATTTTGTCTGGGCTGAGGAAGTGGTGCTGTTGCAATTTCCTCAGAAGCATCTTCTTGGTTTTTATCAGCGATGGGGATCGTTTCTTCACCAATTTCCTCAGTGGGAACAATGTCTTCAGTAGGCTTAAGATTTATTGCTTCCTCGGGAGACAGCTTATCTGGATCAGAAGGCAATTGCTCTCTTTGCGAGCCATTAGTTTCATCGAACCGCACATCTAGAGTCTCAACAACTTTGTTGTGATAGTTGTTGAAGACCCTGTAAGTGTGCGAGTCCTTTCCATAACCGAGCATAAAACCTTCATGTGCCTTAGGTGCAAATTTTGAGCTATGGTGAGGATCTCTAATCCAGCATTTTGCACCGAAGACTTTGAAATAACTTACATTGGGTTTCTTGTCAGTGAGGAGTTCATATGATGTTTTCTTGAGGAATTTGTGAAGATATACCCTGTTGATGATATGACATGCAGTGTTGATTGCTTCAGGCCAAAAGCGACGAGGAGTCTGATATTCTTCAAGCATAGTTCTAGCCATTTCAACCAGAGTCCTGTTCTTCCTTTCGACGACACCATTCTGTTGAGGAGTATAAGGAGCAGACAATTCGTGAGTAATACCAAGTTCATAAAGATAATCATCAAGACCAGTGTTTTTGAACTCGGTTCCATTATCACTCCTGATGTGTTTGATCTTGATGCCAAAGTTCGTTGAGGCCCTTGGAGAAAATCGTTTGAAGATTTCCTGCACTTCTGTTTTATACACTATGATATGCACCCAAGTATATCTGGAATAATCATCAACTATGACGAAGCCATATAAAGATGCTGCATTGGTTAGTGTGGCATAGTGAGTAGGTCCAAATAAATCCATATGAAGCAATTCGAATGGACGTGTAGTGGTCATGATGGTTTTAGAGGGATGCCTGGATCTGGTCATTTCCCAGATTCACAAGCACCGCAGAGATGATCCTTGAGAAATTTGACTAATTCGATGCCGATGACATGCTTCTTCTTTGCAAGCGTGTGCAAATTCCTCATGCCTGCATGACCTAGTCTTCGGTGCCACAGCCATCCTTCTGAGGTTTTTGCTAGTAAGCAAGTGGCTGGTTGAGGACCTGTAGAGAAATCAACAATGTACAAATCCCCTCTTCTTACACCTTCGAAGACTTTGGATCTGTCAGATTCCATGATGACTACACATCTATATCTACCAAAGATAACAATCATATCAAGATCACAAACCATCGAGACTCACATAAGGTTAAAACCAAGGGATTCAACAAGCATCACTTTGTCCATATGCCTATCCTTGGAAATAGCTACTTTGCCAAGTCCCAATACCTTGCTTTTACCTTTGTCAGCATATGTGATTTGCTTCAGAGGTGATGGAGTTAGTGGCATATTCATCAGGAAGCTTTTATCACCAGTCATGTGATGTGTGCAGCCACTATCGAGAACCCACTCAGTATTTTTGGTTTTGTCATCCTGCAGATGAATTAGTACAGCTTACCATCTCATATGCTTCAGTTTTGAAGAATATGATACTAATTTCATCAATTCAGTAATTTCATCATAACAGAAATGTAAGGACGTGTGAAATATTTCTATTTCATCAATCATTAGCTTGCGTCCTATCAAGCATTTCCTCAGGTCTCCAGCAAATTCTTCAGATGATGATTTTCATCTGGAGACCTGACCTGCAGAAGTGATTAGTTCGATTTCTTCACCACCCACATCTGAAGGGGTGGCAAAGCGTTCATCATCCTGCGAGCACCATATGATAAAGGTGGCATTGAAGCTAATGCACTTCTCTTAACAGTAGGGGGATTAAACTACTCATATGAATATGCAGAGAACTGGTTTGAGGATTTATGAACATAATGATTTGAGGAGTAACGCTCATATTCATATTCCTTGTAGTTTCCCTGCATGTTAGACGCATAAGCACGGGTACGAGCATAGTTTTGACCAGTTGAGGATTTTGATCCTCTTGAAGACTTTGGTCCTCCTGAGGAATTTGATCTGGGGTTCAGATTCTTCAGTGGTGGTGTCATGAGGACATTCACCTGAAGATTTTCAAGACAACTTTTGGGAACCCAGATTTTCCTCAGAGGAGGGCCATTCCTGCAGTTAGTTCCAACATATCGAGCAAATACTCCACCAGATTGATTTTTGAACAGTTTATAGTTGGAATCAAATGACTCATTCGAGGAATAGGATAATTCACATGAAAAAACCCATGAGGTTTTGGGATACTGCTCGGGTTTCCAATAAGATCCATCAGCATTTAATTTCCTCTCAAAGGCAATTCCTTCTTTCCTCGGGTTCCTGTTCAAGATCTGCTTTTTGAGCACATCACAAAGGGTTTGATGTCCTTTGAGGCTTTTGTACATGCCTGTCACGTACAATTCCTTCAACCCTGCATTTTCATCAGTAACATTTGTGTTTTCCTCAAGTGAGGAAATAGACACAACAGGTGCAGTTGAAGAATTTGTAGCAATGGTGGCATTTGATGATTCTGGTGAGGAATTAGCAGTTTCGCGTTCAATGCATTTAAGACATGGAGGGATAAATTCAGCTTGACTAGCGCTGATCTGTTGAGCTAGTAATGAATCATTTTCCATACGAAGATCATCATGAGACATCCTCAGCTTCTCAAGATCAAGCTTCCTTTGAAGAAATTCATAGGAAAGCTTCTCATGATCAATGAGGAGTGTATCATAATGATCCTGAAGATTATCAAATCTAGACTGAAGACTTTTCATGTCATCAGTGAGGATTTGGGTAAGGTTCATTTCATCATTCAACAGATCATTACTTTTGTCTAGCAGTTTCTGAAGCTTTTCCAGAGCAATTTGTTGTTTAGTAGCAATGATGGCAAGTTTACTGTAACTGGATTTTTTATAATCATTAGACTAAAAGTCACTTGAAACAAAGGAGGAGGCATTATTTGATACCTTTGAACCTTTTTCCATGAAGCAATAGGTTGGAGCGAAGTCATCAGCATAGTCATCAGTCTGGATGGTGCAATCATTTTCTTCAATATTGAAGATTGACTTGCTGACGGAAGTGGTTGCTAGTGCAAGACTAGCCTGTCTAGATTGTGAGTCTTCTCCAGAACCCTCTTCGTCATCACATTCCTCTGATTCTGCCTCGGAGTCCATTTCCTTGCCAATAAGTGCCTGAGCCTTTCTGAAACTAGTCTTCTTGTGTAATGAGGGCTTTGAAGATGAGGATTTTGAAGAGTTCTTCTTCTTCTTTGAGTCATCAAAACTGTCATCCTTGTATTTATTCTTCTTTGATTCCTTTCCCCAACGGGGACAATTGGCAATGTAATGACCTAATTTCTTGCACTTGTGACAGGTTCGTTTCTTGTAGTCCTCAGATGCAGATTCTGATTTCCTCATGTCTCTTATTCAAGATTTACCGAACTGGCCACGTCGTGTAAATCTCTGGAATTTCCTCACAATCATTGCAAGCTCCTGTCCGAATTCTTCAGGGTCACAAATGCTGTCATCTGTGTCTTCTTCTTCAGATGAGGAAATTGCTCTAGCCTTCAGTGCACGTGGTCTTGAATAGCTTTGTCCATATAGATCTCTCTTTTCTTATAGCTGGAATTCATGAGTATTTAGCCTTTCAAGTATATCAGCTGGATCCAGCATCTTGTAGTCTGGTCTTTCTTGAATCATTAGAACTAAAGTATCAAATGAAGAATCCAAAGATCTCAGCAGTTTCTTCACAACTTCGTGATCAGTGATGTCTTGAGCTCCCAGTGCTTGCAGTTCATTTGATATGTTAGTGAGGCGATCAAAGGTGTCTTAGCAGCTTTCATTGTCATGTCTCTTGAAGCGATTGAAGAGATTGCGAAGAATATCAACACGAGAGTCACGTTGGGTTGATACTCCTTCATTTACCTTGCACAGTCTCTCCCAGATCACTGTTGCAGAGCCCAAAGCACTTACTCTTCCAAACTGGCCAGGGCTCAGATGGCCACAAATGATGTTCTTCGCTTGAGAATCAAGTTGCTTGAATTTCTTCACATCAGCCGTAGTGACACTGGCAGAAATGATGGGGACGCCATTTTCCACAGTATACCAGAGATCATTATCAATAGCTTGTAGATGCATTTGCATTTTGTTCTTCCAGAAGGGAAAGTTCTTCCCTTCATAGGTAGGACATGCTGCAGTCACCTTAAACATGCCTGCAGTCGACATAACTAAAACTCCAGGTGGTTAAACCAAAATCACACAGAACAAGGGAGTACCTTGCTCTGATACCAATTGAAAGTGCGTTATATCGACTAGAGGGGGGTGAATAGGAGATTTTTAGAATTTCATCACTGAGGAAATTCCTTTTGAGGAAATTCCTCACTGATGACTAACTTACAGCGGAAACAGTAAAGGATCAGACATGCAAACGTTCACACCAGTAGTATTTCAGAGTGAAGAATGTGAAAACAGATTGCACAGTAAGCAGGCACGCAGAATACAGATGATGATTAACTATTGGGAAGAATTTGGGGTTGAGAAAATTCAGAGAAAGTCTTCAGCAAATTCTTCAAACGGTCATAGTGAAAGTCATCAACACATAATACAGAGAAAGTAAAGAGTTGAGGAATTAGAACCCGTTTCTCAGTGAAGACAGTCGTTGATGACCCAGTTCCAACTGCTGTGACAGTTGTACATCTGGTTTGGAGCGGCTTGGTATTGAAACCAAAAGACACCCAGTCCCGGGACACACAGTCCCTACCGTATTCTCCTTGAGCTAAGGACACACAGTCCTCGCCCAACACTCGTGGTAAATCTTCAGGGCAGACTTCCAAACCCTCACAAACTTGGTCACTGGACGATCCACAATTAACTGTTGGAACGTTCTAGACCATGACGCCTAACCGTCTGGAGGATGCACAGTCCTCAAAGGTAAAAGGCTTCAGCCCCCCCGGAACAACTTCTTCAGTGATGCTCAATCACTAGGTTTGGTTTGTGGTTTCGGTGGATGGTGTATTTCCTCACTGATGAATTACTCTCGAAGACTAAGGAATTTGGGTTGCTCTTATGACAAGTGTCAGTTTCTAACAGAGCAGCCAACCAGCTAGTGGTTGTGGGGGGTGCCTATTTATAGCCTGGGAGCATCCCGACATGATTTCACACTAATGGCCTTAAATAATATGACCGTTGGAGTGGATAAGACCAGTTACTTGGTGTGGTTATCGAAACGGTCGGAACCCTCAACTGTGAGAGTCCTCATGTCACTCATATTCCTCACTTGAGGCTTTTGGTAGGATTAGGCTTGGGTTGAGCATCATGAGGAAATCCATTCCATAGTGTAACTTCGACCCCCTTTAACAGTACGGTGTTCCTATTACTCAAATGCGAAGAAAGTAAAACAGAAAGTGCAAATCTTCACGGTTCAAATTCTTCAGAATGAATTTCTTCAGGAACCACCGAACTTCTCAATATCAGTATCTTCATGAGGAATATCAATTTCATCGAAGATTCCTCGCGATTTATTTCTTCAGCTTCAGACCAATTTCTTCAACTGAAGACATACATTTTTGGGGGTCGATATTCTTCAAATATCTCAAACTCCTCAATGACTTATAGATCCTGTGTACACTCATAAACACATAAGATACTTAACCTATAAGTCTTCAAACCACCAAAATCACTAAGGGGCACTAGATGCACTTACAATCCCTTCATATTTTCATAAACTACCTCCTACTAGTCACGCTTCATAAAACATTTTAAATATTTGTTAGTTCGACTCTAAGTCTTCTGGAGTGTTTTATCAAGTTCTAAACTTGAATAATGTATACGGATACTATCTCGAATTACTTTGACTTGTATTCAATTTCGGAGTCAGGGCCTATCAATGCTTTTTTGTGTATTGTAGGTTCATTGTTTTTTCAACACTATCTTGTCTACACAATATGAAGGTTACCACGAGTTTCCCCAATCTACATAGTCTAGCTACAAGTTCGACCAAACTCTCCATATCTCATGTAGAGGCTTATGTATCAGTCCTGGAAGGAAATTTTAGAATAACTTCCAGTATTTCCTTTCTTTTAACTATCAATAAAGATTCTGTAATATCATCGAATTACACTATCATCCCAATCCCTCTTTTTTGTAAACAATTTTTTTCTAAATTCTTGTACTTTGTCACAAAACACTTTTCCTTGGCATACTGATAGAGGAATACCCAACCACTTGGGATAACCCACAAGTAGCACATATCTAACTTGAGACATAAAATCCTAAACACTCTTACTTATCTCTTATTTTCCCAAATTTTAAGAACAGACCAGATGATATTTGCATAACACTCCATATCTTATATGGTATCATTTCAACAGATTTGATAGCGCCCTTTGAGTGTAAAGTTGTAGTCTCTAAAGAATCACATTTTTTGGCATATAATGTACTCTTTGATATCACCATGTCATTTTGTAAAGTCGTAGTCATAGTCGTAGTCGTAGTGATTTCAACAAATTTGATAGTGCCCTTGGATTAATGTACTCTTTGATATCACCATGTCATACATAGTTTGATTTCATATTCTCAAAACATTCCACTCTTAGTAATATTCGGGGAAGTCCAAGCTATAAAACTTTTTTCATAGCTCATCAGAAATTAGCTAAATTTGCAACTCTAATATTTCTATGTGCAATCCAATTATAGGAACATACTACGTCCTTCTGAAATCTTTTTGAAACATTTAAAAGGATCTAGATTTTATATATCACTAAATATAAATATGTACTTGAGTAATCTTTGAAGATAGATAAATCCACTGCTCGCAACAACACTTGTTAGTCTACACACATCAACATGCATGTTTCCAGTTACTTTTTGGCTCATTCTTTAAGGCATGTGAAGGGTATTTTAGTTTACTTCACTATTTTACGAAAGTTGTAAGTATAAGATGATTCATAATCAGATGACTTCAAAATCCATCACTATGGAGTTCTGCATGTGGGTCGGTCCAATGTGACTAATTGCAGCGCCACACATATGTGGTACTCTTTAAGTCTTGTGACATTCAGTGTGAGCATGATGGACTTTCAATTTTACCATCAATATTCATAGCACACATCCTATTGAAAACAGGAGTATGGCCTTGTTTCATAACATCGAACAACTATTGTTTTCTCATGAAGAAACTCCTTGCAACTATTATGCAATGGGTTTGGGAGTACAAAACTCTAAAATGATTTAATACAATCAATACAATAAGTAATATGCTGATGGTCGTTGGCAAAATAGTTTGCCTCCATTTATTTTGGAGTTTGTTGACATAAATAGTGAGGGACTACTGTGTTTGCTAGTGCACACAGAGTAATAGGTCCGTGGAGTCTCTCGGAGTTTGGTTCAAACTCCAAAGATAATCTCGTGATTGACAGCGAGGGTTATCACCGAATATTCTACCGATTGATGACCCACAAGTATAGGGGTCAATCGTAGTCCTTTCGATAAGTAAGGGGGTCGAGGCCAACGAGGAGCAAAAGGAAATGATAAGTGGTTTTCAGCAAGGTTTTCTCTGGAAGTGTTGTAAGTAACAGTGGTAGATAGTTTTCTAGCAAGATAATTCATAACAAGTGACAAGTAACATTAGTAGCCAAGGTGCAACAAGGTAGCCCAATCCTTTTTTCAAGAAAGCACATGCCTGAAAGTACTCTTATATTAAGTAAGTCCTCCTCAGGACACAGGTGAATTTCTGTTAGTCATCTTCATCATGTTGAGTCGATTCACTGTGATGCCATCAATTCGATCGTACGCTAATCATGCACGCAAATGCATATGACCAAGCTCAAGGACTCATGGGAAGATATCGGAACACAACTCTAAACACAAATAAAAGTGAAGAAACTTCATATTACAAGCCAAGGGCCTCAAGTGCTCGAATACGAAAGCTCGAGTACAAACGAGTTAGTGAAAGCAACAAAATCTGAGTAGAGACATATAAACAAGTTGTGCCTTAGAGAAGGCTAGCACAAAAGATACATTGATAAAAAGAGGCATCCTCCCTGGGAACCTCCTAAACTACTCCTGGTCGTCAGCGGCGTCCACGTAGTAGTAGGCACTGTCAGGGTAGCAATGGTCATTGGCGGGATACACCATCTCCTGGGCTCCATCTTCTAGTCGCGGCAATCGTATCAAGGGAAAAAGAGGGAGCAAAGCAATGGTGAGTACTTATCCAACGTACTCGCAAGACTAACATCAGAACTATGCTAAGTATGCACCAGTATCAAAGGAATGGGGTTATATCTCGACTAACTACAGCATTAGAAGACTAGCTTATTGAGAGCCTTACAACATTAGAAGAGTACAGATCAGAAATACATTTATAGTCATATTGTTCACCAATTTTCTGGACTCCAAATGACTTGAAACTTCGCATGGATTTTTTTATGAAATATATAAGAATTATTGGAGCAAAGAGATAACAGAGGGGGTCACCTGTTGGTCCCAAGCCAATAGGGCGTGCCCTGTGGCTTATGAGGCCTATAAACATGCTTTGATGCCCCTATTTTTCTATATGAATGTTTTTGAGATAGAAAAATTAGGAGGCTACTTTCAGAACAAAGCACCTCCGTATCGAGGAGGAAACATGGATAATAGTCCTTTTGCTCTCCGTTAGAACGATATTAACGGGAAACTTCCCTCCGGGAGGGGGAAATCGAAGCCATCATGGTCACCAATGCTTCCTCCTTCACGAGAGGGCCAATATTCATGAACATCTTCACCAGAACCATATCATCTCAAAGCCTAGTTCATCCCTCATATGCAATCTTTGTCTCAAAACCTCAGATTGGTACTGAATGTTTGTTATATTGACTACGGAGGTGAATAGACGATTTTCATAAATTCGTCAATGCGGAATTTCTACTTGAGGAATATGCTAAGTGACGAACTACATTCAGCGGAACAAGTACTCATGTGTAAGCATGACATGGTAGGAAGCATTGTAGCCATGACGAAATGAAACATACACAAAGTGCGAGTAGCGTGTAAACAAGATAAGCATATGAAAAACAAGTTGACTGAAGAATTTGAGATTAGGAAGTTGAGGAAGTCTTCAATCAAAGTCTTCAAATAGTAACGATCAATTTCATCAACAAGTATTCGAGGAAATGAAAGAGTTGAGGAAACAGAACGAGGAGTTCGGTGAATACAATGGTTTGATGACCTATTTCCAAATGTTGTGATAGTCGTACGTATGGTCTGGAGCGGCTTGGTTTTAAACCAAAGGGTACATAATCCTTACCGTATTCTCCTTGACCTAAGGTCGTAGAGATCTTGCCCAACACTCGTGACAAGACTTCAAGGAATACTTCCAAACCCTCAGAAACTTGGTCACCTGGCAATCCATAATTTACTCTTCGATGCTCTAGACCATAATGCCTAACCGTCTGGAAGATATATAGTCTTCAAAGGTAACGAGCATAGGTTCCATACTGGAACAATCTCTTCAATGATGCTCAATCACTTTGTCTTTTTAGTTTTGGGTTTGGGTTTTTGGGTTTTTCCTCCTTGACGATTTTCTCTCAAAGTTCTCGGAGGATGGATTGCTCTCAAATAAAAAGTGTCAATTTCTCTCTCGGAGTAGCCAACCAACTAATGGTTATGGGGGATGGCTATTAATAGCGAGGGTGCAACCCGACATGATAAGACATAAATGCCGCCAACGATATTATCGTTATGTGGATAAGATATTTTGGGATAGTTGGCACAAAGCACAACAATAGTCGGAATTTCAAACTACGAAAGTCCTCAGGGCTGTCAGGCTCCTCACTTGTAGGCAATTCACACTCGCGAAATGCTAACTCCTCAGTCATACCAGTTTCCGCAGACTCCAGAAGAACATCGTCTCTCTCACTGACGTATTTGACTTAACTATAGAAGATTTCCAAAGGCCTTGCTCGAAGGATTGGTTATGTGTAGGCTTTGAGATGAGCATAACTTGGAAACTTTTTCTTAGTACTAGTTTCCTCATGATATGTGTTAAATGCATGGATGGATTACAAGATATAGGGGGAGATCTCCATAATTTTTACCTACCATGTACATTTGCAATCCAAAGAAAATTCCTCAAATATACACATCTTAAGGGGGAGTTTCTCTATATCTTTCAATCAAATTTCTCAAACTCGGTACTTACACTTCATATGTTTATCCCCGTTGAAAACTTAACTTATTTATCATCAATCACCAAAAATGGTCCTCGTATCAATATCACCAGGGACACACCAATTTCCTCAGTTTCAAAGTCTTGAGGAAAATATCAAAGTCTTCAGTTGAAGACATTTATTTTTGGGGTCGACATCTTCCAATATATCAAACTCCTCACCGACTTATAGAGCATGTACACTCAAAAACATATTAGTCCTTTAACCTATAAGTCTTCAATACACCAAAACCAATAAGGGGCACTAGATGCACTTACAATCTCACCATTTTTGGTGATTGATGACAAATAAGTTAAGTTTTCAACGGGGATAAACATATGAAGTGTAAGTACCGAGTTTGAGGAATTTGAGTGAAAGATATAGAGAAACTCCCCCTGAAGATGTGCATATTTGAGGAATTTTCTTTGGACTGCAAATGTACATGGTAGGTAAAAATTATGGAGATCTCCCCCTATATCTTGTAATCCATCCATGCATTTAAGACATGTCATGACGAAATTAAAATGCATGATGGAAAAAGGTGTGTGACAAAATTCAACATGCATGTATAAATAAATTTGAGGACTTACGTTTACAACTCATACAAACAAACACCTTTGTAGAACGAGAGTTGTAACTTAACAAAAACATCCCATATATAGACCCTCTTGAAGACTAACTCTAATTTCTCCCCTTTTCTCATCAAGTGACAAAAACGTACGAAATTGAGGTAACACCCGTGAAGAATATCATCTTGAAGGTGGCGGAAGAGCGTCAACGTTGTCGAGATCGTTTGTCGATGCAGGGCCTACAACAGTGTCATCGAGGTCCTCAACTTCATTCGTCGAGCGTGATGAATAAAATGACATTGTAACCAGCCGAGGAACTTCATTCTTCTCGAATTTCCTCTTTGGTGGATATGACCAGTCAAAGTGCTACTAAAATTCTATCGCTGCAATTTCTTTGGGATTCTTTTGATGAGATAGAATGGCCCATATGTGATCTAACATTTCATGCAAATAGTACTGATTATTTCTCACAGACTTATGCGTAATAGTCATATCACGAAGAATTGCACCAAATTGATATTTTACCCACTTGTGATTTTAATCGACCTTCCGATGAAGACTTAGAAGCATCTCGTGATCAGTCATCACTTGTGGGGCAGATTCTCGAGGATTTTGTGTTGAAGCCTTGGCTGTAGAATATTGAGAAGGAGTATCTTCATTTTCGTAATATGAAGAAGTTTGACGAAATTATCCATCCAGAGCGCGAGTTCCTTTATCAATGACAGCTTTTCCTTTCCCATCCACTGAGTAAAATGCCTTCTTGATGACTTCAATTGGGGCGAGAAAGCTGAAGTGATTCTGAAAGTCTGCATGATAAGGAACTGAGGATCTTGCTTTCATGAATTTCATAAATCCAGGGGCATATGGCTTCAATTCAAATTGTGATAAGGCAATGTTGGCTAAACTCCTCATGAAGAAATCGTGAAGGTTTATGGGAATCCCATGAATGATATTGTGCAATAGGTTCTTCATGACGCCAACCACGTTCTCTTCTTCAGACTTGTGACCCTTAATTCGATTGGGGGTTTTGGGAAATACCAGATACATAGTCCTGGGAACATAGAGTAAATCCTTCACTAGGATGGTAGTTCTTGGAGCTTGTACTAGTGCTAAAGCCTTCATTAGCACTTGCATCAGTTGATTTCGAAGCTCAGGTTCTTCATAAATTCATCTTGCACCCTCTAAGGGAATACCGACTCAGACTACATGAAGCAAGTGAGTTGTCGACGCAGTGTAATGTGTGTCTTCAGTCATCTAGTCAAGAATCCATGTGTTAATATCACGTGCTAGACCAGAGTTGTGCAATGTTGCATAGAACTGAAGAATAAGCTCTTCATTCCAATCACAGATGTCAACACAAAATGGTAGGAGTCCAGCTTCATGAAGAACATTGAGGACTAGAGAGAAGCACAGAATGGACTCCATATCCATGTGAGGAATTTGACAGCGTTGGAAGATTTTGTTCTTATCAAAGAGATCTGTACCATAGCGGTTGATCTGGGAGGAAGTCGGGAACCTCTTGCGCCTAATCCTTGTAGAGTCATAGGGATTTTCTCCTATGAAGAAGTGATATTCAGCGAAGAAATTTTCCTTGATGAATTTGGGTCGTTTTGTGCCTTTGTATGGCTGAACATGCTTGGGCTCAAGATTTGGCTTGTATCGCCCCACATTTTCTCTTCGTACAATGGATATTTTAGTAATTTGAGAAATTTGTGCCACATACTCAACAACTGTAGACTGAGGATTTTGTACAACAATTCCTTCAACACCAGTCCGAGTGTTGATTTCACTAGTCACTGGTTTATGATCTGGTGGAAGAGGAACATGAGCAACAGTTTCTTCAACCATAGGCTCTATAGACTAAGGAATTTGAACAATAGGTTCGTCAGCTGCAGTTTGAGTGTGAATTTCTTCAGCTGATGGATTTGGAATTTCTTCTGGAATAGATTTCATTGGAGTAGGACGACCTTCAGACCCTATTAGAATTTCTTCTGTTTGGGCATGTAGCTGAGGAATTTCACTTAGAGGGGTAGTCATTGACGAATATGGGTGAGTAGCTTCCCAATGTTCATCATTGGTCACATGAGTAGTGGTGCGAATGTCCACATCCCCATCAATTTCTTCAACTCCAGCCTCCTCAAAAATGAACAGAGGCTAGCGCGATGATACCCCACGGCATGAAATGATTACATCCACCTCATTTTCTTCATCAATTGGCTCTTTGGAAGGAGCAGATTGATTTTCTTCATTTTCTTCATCTGGGATGACTTAGTCTTCACCAAGCAGAGATAGGAGTTGCATCAATGGGTTCTCTTGAGGAACTTGGCAAAGTCATCAATCTCTTGGCATATGATGATTTTGGAGATGATGCTGCATTTCTATTTCATGCCGCTTCCTTCTCAGCATCCTTTGTTTTCCTTGCTTCTGATGTAGAAGGAACTGTGACTTTCTTTTCCTTTGAAGATTTTGTAGGTGTAGAAAAAGGTGAAGGTGATGCAATTTCATCAGGCACAACTGATGCAGTCGCCCTGTCTGGTTCAATTTCTTCAAACACAACAGATTCTTCAGCTGGTCTAGCTTCTTTTTCACGCGCAATAGTGGAAGTTGCCCTGGCAGTTGCTTCAGGAGCTGGAATTTCTTCTTACCCTTTTGGCCTTTTCATATTCCATTTTCTTCAGCCACAAAGGCAGTCAACACATGACTACGACCAGGTGGCAATTTCAAGTCATCAATTGGGTTATGTGGATCCTTGTACCAGAGATCGAAGAAGTCATGCACTATCCTTGGATCCAGCAAGAGGAATTTGAATGCCCTTCGCTTGAGCCACTCTCTGTTGTTTGCTTTTGATGATTTTAGGAAGTTTTTCATCACCAGCTTCATCATCCACAAATGTTGAGGGAACATGGAAGACCACCTAGTGAGGACTTGGTCTTTTGCCGTGTCTAGCTATCATTTTCGTTTTCATAGTTGTGGCATTGGAAGAAGTGAGAGTTGAACTAGTTGTACATGATCCTAAGGGGATTTTGAATCCAACATTTCGCTGACATGTTGCGAGATGAACTAGGGTTGAGGCTTTTGTGGCAGCACCTGAGGAACTAATAGCCATAGGGAGAGCTGGTTGAGGAATTTGCTATGAGGGATTTGAGCTTCAGGACTTTGACTTCACAACATATTTCTTCAATATAGCTCTTTTTGGAGTAGTCCACTTCAAGATACCTCAGAATAGAAGAGGTAGCAACAAGAGAAACAAAAGTAGTGTCACGATTAAATTTCCTTGCTGCTTCTGCACACAACTTCTTCAGCTTGGCTTGGCACTTGGCATGGTCATGGGATCAGCTACATGACCTTCAACAAGAGCAGGTCTGGGGCATGGAGGAATTATAACGAATTTCTTCATGTATTTTGGAGTAACATATATGTACTCCTTCAACTGCTTAGACAATCTTCTTTCAATTTTTTGAATGCGCGTTTTGTGCTTCTCCTTGGTTTCATTGCCATATATCTCCTCATTAGGAGTGCAGTACTCATCATATATTTCCTTAAGAATCTGGAAGGTAGTATTGGTTTGTGCCTTCTTTCATCCTTTTCTGAGGTCTTTTCCTTTCAGCCATTTCTTCACTTGAGGAATTTGAACTTTTAAGGATTCTGAGGATGTGTGTAAGTTTTCTTCAAGGAATGCTGCAAATAAATTAAATTGATGAGAACCTAGAGATTCATCAGCGGTCATTTTGTACATGTGAAAAGAGCATAGGTGCGAGGATTGAAGAGGTCATATGCGTTCTCAGGAATTTATCAAAAGAATAACAAGTTGAGGAATTTGACCATAGATGTCTTGAAGAATCTCAATAAGTGTTTGATGACCCACAAGTATAGGGGATCAATCGTAGTCCAATCGATAAGTAAGAGTGTCGAACCAACGAGGAGCAGAAGGCTCTGATAAACATATTTCAGCAACGTAATAACTGCAAGCACTGAAAGTAGCAGTAACAAGTGATTGTGTAGCGAGGTGAAACGTAGCGAGCAAAAAGTAACAAGTAACAAGTAGTAGAAATGGTGCAACAAGTGGCCCAATCCCTTTTGTAGCAAGGGACAAGCCTGAACAAAGTCTTATAGGAGGAAAAACGCTCCCGAGGACACACAGGAATTTCTGTCATGCTAGTTTCATCATGTTCATATGATTCGCGTTCGTTACTTTGATAGTTTGATATGTGGGTGGACCGGCGCTTGGGTACTGCCCTTACTTGGACAAGCATCCCACTTATGATTAACCTCTCTCGCAAGCATCCGCAACTACAAAAGAAGAATTAAGACAAAGTCTAACCATAGCATTAAACTAGTGGATCCAAATCAGCCCCTCACGAAGCAACGCATAGACTGGGTTTAAGCTTCTGTCACTTCAGCAACCCATCATCTACTTACTACTTCCCAATGCCTTCCTCTAGTCCCAAGTATGGTGAAGTGTTATATAGTCGACGTTCACATAACACCACTAGAGGAAAATCAACATACAACATATCAAAATACCGAACGAATATCAAATTCACATGACTATTATTAACATGACTTATCCCATGTCCTCAGGAACAAAAGTAACTACTCACAAGACATAATCATAATCATGACCAGAGGTGTAATGAATAGCATCAAGGATCTGAACATAAACTCTTCCACCAAGTAATCCAACAAGCATCAACTACAAAGAGTAATCAACACTACTAGCAACCTTACAAGTACCAATCGGAGTCGCGAGACGAAGATTGGTTACAAGAGATGAACTAGGGATTGCAGAGGAGATGGTGTTGATGAAGATGTTGATGAAGATGCCTCCCCTCCGATGAGAGGAGTGTTGGTGATGACGATGGCGACGATTTCCCCCTCCGGGAGGGAAGTTTCCCCGGCAGGATCGTCCTGCCGGAGCTCTAGATTGGATCTGCTCAAGTTCCGCCTCCTGGCGGCGGCGAAACCACGAAAAAGATCCCTATTGATTTTTTCGAGACCAGGACGCTTCATATAGCAAAAGAGGGGGCTAGTGGGCCTTCAGGCAGCCCACAAGCCTGCCCTGCGCCACCAGGGGAGTGGTGGCGGTGGGCAAGCTTGTGGCGCCCTGGTGGCCCCCCTCCGGTAGTTGTTTCGCCCAGTATTTTTAATATATTCCAGAAAAAACCCACGTAAATTTTCAGGGCATTCGGAGATGTGCAGAATTGTGGACTAGGATTTGCTCCTTTTCCAGTCCAGAATTCCAGCTGCCTGAATTCTCCCTCTTCAAATAAACCTTGCAGAATAAGAGAGAAAAGGCATAAATATAGTACCACAAGTAATATAACAGCCCAAAAAGCAATAAATAACAATATGAAAGCATGATGCAAAATGGACGTATCAACTCCCCCAACCTTAGACCTCGCTTGTCCTCAAGCGAAAACCAAGTTCCATAAACATGTCCATATTTTAAGGGACGAAGGTGTCGTTAAAACATAATACGGACATGAGGGCATCATGATCACACATAGAAGAACAATACATCATAAAGATTCTTATGGGAAAGTAACAATTCCTTCACAAAGCAAAGCATGAAGCAAAATCTTACCGAGAAGTAACCAACAATAGTCCATAGTCATTGAACCAATTGCAATTCATCACAACATCAGAAAGAGTCAAATAAGAGCTTGTAAGGCAAACCCACATACTCAATCATCTCTTTTGTTTTCTGCAATTTTTACAACTCATGTGGTACTCAGGGTGTCAAAGTTTCAGCTGGACACAGAGGAAGATAGGGGCTTACAGTTTGCCTCCCAACCATTTACCTCAAGGGTAAAGTCAACAACAATAAAGCATGAGTACTCAACTCCAAGTTGATATATGAATATAGATCTTTCCCAAGCATGTGACGGTAGAAAGGACAAAGGCAAAAAGGGAATTGGTGATGATCACCATGATTCTTACAAGGCTAAAAAGTAAAGGTACAAGATAGTCCCTTCGCAGGGGGAAGCAGAGGTTGTCATGCGCTTTTGAGGTTTGAATGCGTGTCCTCTTAGTGCGGAGGAATGTCACTTTATATTGCCTCCTGTGAGAAAGAACTTTATTATGCAGTCTGTCGCTTTTATGTCTTCCTCATCACAGGTTCGTACAAAGCTTATTTTCCACACACTAATAGATAAAATATATTAGAGAGAAATTTTTATTGCTTGCACCGATGACAACTTACTTGAAGAATCTTATTCAATCCATAGGTAGGTATGGTGGACTCTCATGGCAAAACTGCTTGGAGGTTTATTGATGCACAAGTAGTATCTCTAGTTGGTGCGGGAGTTTTGGCTAATATGAGGTGGAAGCAATCGTCACATGCTAAGGGATCTCTAATCATATAACATTGTTTGGAACCAAGCAAACACAATTCATTATGTTGTCTTCCTTGTCCAACATCTACTCCTTGGCATGTAATAGTTTGGTGAGTGCTCACAATTGTAAAAAGTGTCTAAGATGATATATTTATATGTGAACCTCTCTTTCCTTATTACTTATTTTTAATTGCAACAATGACTGAGGTCTATGTTGATTTATTCTCAACAAGTTTCAATCATCATACGTGTCATAAGTGAAGTTATCACTTTCGATAAGATCGTCTCATGATCTTTCATGCTATCGTTATTTTCATACTTTTTTATCATGGCACAAAGCAAAGCCCTTGACTAAGATACTCTTTATTATATAGCTCGTAAGCTCGAATACATTTGGGGAGAGACAAAAGCAAAAGACTCAAACTAAAAACTAAAGACTTATTCCTCTAAAAGAAGAAATAAAAACTGAAAAGGAAAGAACTAAAACAAAGGTAAAAGAAAAAGATATAAAGGTGATACGATACCAGGGCAACTACCCCAAGCTTGGCATAAGCCAAGGGATTGCCCATACCAATGCTTAGTTGTCTTCCTTTGGTGGTGATGGTGGTGTTGTTGGAGTAGTCTGGTCCTCCGTCTTTCAAGCATAGGTGCTCCATCATGGCAGGATGAACGAGTCGTCGGAATCCTCAAATCTGCAGCCAACCTTATTGATTTAAATCTGTAATCATACTCACAGTTTTGATTCTACAGGTCATAGATCTGGCCCTGAAGTTGGTCGACCCTATCGTAGAGCCCGGAGAGGTGTTTCCCAATATCAATGGCATCCATCTTGTGATTGCTAGTTAACTCCGTGATCATCGTGTGGTTGGCGTTGAGTCCACGCTCCACCATCCCTTGACACTTGAAGACTTGTTGCTCCATTGCTTCGAGCCTCGTCTCCACGCTTCTAGTCTTATTAGGCCCCTCAACATCACGGATGTGCAACATCCCCTCGCTCATCTTGATAGATTGAGGGTGTTTCAGCACTTCCGGGAGGTAGGGATTGATGACCTTCTAGAAGATCTTGTCCTTAGGTGCGTTTGGGGAAGTCATGATAATCTAGATCTGTCACAGAAACAGCCTCGAAACAAAAAAAAGGAAAATTGCGCGATACGGGGATCAAAACCTTCGGGCGACTATATATTGATTTTTTTCTGGGCCAGAAGGAGTCCTCCGCAAGAAAAAGGAGTCCGAGAGGCACACGAGGTGCCCACAAGCTTGCCCACTGCCACGAGGGGGGTGGTGGCGGAGTGTGCCCTTGTGGCTGCCTCGTTCGCTCTCCGGACTGCTTTTTATTTTTCTAATTTTCCAAAAATTCCAAAATGGAAGAAATTTCCTATTGGAAAAGTATCGGAGTCGAATTTCTTGCCGAAACAGATACATCTTCGTTTTCAAGGTCTGAACAGGCTGATAAACATCCCTTATGTACTCCTCTGGAGTCATGACATTGATGATGTTGGTCTCAACATTTATGGGAGTACCAAAGGTGTAATGCTTGATTCTTTGCCCATTTACCACTCTAGGAAAATTTCCTTCCATGTTATTGATTTTGATGGCACCGGAACGATATACTTCCTTGACAACATAGGGACCTTCCCATTTAGAGAGAAGCTTGCCTGCAAAGCATCTCAAACGAGAATTGTATAGAAAACATAGTCACCTACATTGAACTCTCGTTTCTGTATTCGTTTGTCGTGCCATCTCTTAACCTTTTCCTTGAACAACCTGGCATTCTCATATACCTGGGCTCTCCATTCATCTAACAAGCTGATATCAAACAACCGCTTCTCACCGGCAAGTTTGAAATCAAAGTTGAGCTCTTTGATTGCCCAATAAGCTTTGTGTTCCAGCTCAAGAGGTAAATGATAGGCCTTACCGTAAACCATTTTATACGGTGACATGCCCAGGGGATTCTTATAAGAAGTCCTATAAGCCCATAGTGCATCGTCAAGTTTGCTAGACCAGTTCTTTCGAGATCTATTGACGGTCTTTTGTAGGATCAACTTGATCTCCCTATTACTCAACTCAACTTGACCACTAGACTGAGGATGATAAGGAGATGCAACTCTATGGTTGACATCATACTTAGCTAGCATCTTGCGGAAAACACCATGAATGAAGTGTGAACTGCCATCAGTCATCAAGTATCCAGGGACTCCAAATCTTGGGAATATGACTTCTTTAAGAATCTTAATAGATGTGTGGTGATCAGCATTTTTAGTGGGGATAGCTTCTACCCACTTAGTAACGTAATCCACAGCAACTAAGATGTGAGTGTACCCATTGGAACTCGGGAAGGGTCCCATATAATCAAAGCCCCAGACATCAAATGGTTCAATGACAACTGAATAGTTCATATGCATTTCCTGACGCTTACTGATGTTCCCTATCCTTTGGCATTCGTCACAAGACAAGACAAACTTACGAGCATCCTTGAAGAGAGTGGGCCAATAGAAACCTGATTGCAATACCTTATGGGCAGTTCTATCTCCAGCATGGTGTCCTCCGTAGGCTTCGGAATGACACTTTTGCAGGATCTGTCACTGTTCATGTTCAGGCACACAACGTCTAATAACACCATCTACTCCTTCCTTATAAAGGTGAGGATCGTCCCAAAAGTAGTGTCTCAAATCAAAGAAGAATTTCTTATTTTCCTGATAGGTGAAACTGAGTGGTATCTATTTGGCTACGATATAGTTTGCATAATCGGCATACCACGATGCACTAAGTGAAGTGCAGATGACATTTAATTGCTCATCAGGAAAGCTGTCATCAATAGGTAGTGGGTCATCAAGGACATTCTCTAGCCTAGACAAGTTATCTGCTACAGGGTTATCAGCACCCTTTCGGTCAACGACGTGCAAATCAAATTCCTGTAGCAGGAGAACCCATCTCATCATCCTAGGCTTAGTGTCCTTCTTCTGCATGAGGTACTTAATAGCAGCATGATCAGAGTGAATAGTGACTTTGGAGTCAACTATGTAAGATCTGAACTTTTCACATGCAAACACGACTGCTAGAAATTCCTTCTCCGTAGTGGCATAGTTTCTTTGGGCACTATCTAGAGTTTTACTAGCGTAGTGAATGACATTCAACTTCTTGTCAATTCTTTGTCCTAGAACAGCACCAACAGCATAATCACTAGCGTCACACATGATTTCAAAGGGAAAGTTCTAGTCAGGTGGTTGAACAATAGGTGCGTTTATCAAAGCCTTCTTAAGTATTTCAAAGGCTTCCTCACAATCCTCATCAAAAACAAAAGGAACATCCTTCTGCAAGAGGTTGGCAAGAGGCCTAGAAATCTTAGAGAAGTCTTTAATGAACCTTCTATAGAAACCAGCATGACCTAGGAAACTTCGTATACCTCTGATATCTGTAGGGCAAGGCATTTTCTCAATTGCATCAACATTAGCCTTATCAACTTCAATGCCTCTTTCAGAGATTTTGTGTCCTAAGACGATACCTTCATTAACCATAAAGTGGCACTTCTCCCAATTCAAGACGAGGTTGGTTTCTTCGCATCTCTGTAAGACTCGATCAAGGTTGCTGAGGAAATCATCAAAGGAAGACCCATAAACGGAGAAGTCATCCATGAAAACCTCCACAATCTTTTCACAAAAGTCAGAGAATATAGCCACCGTACATCTTTGAAAGGTGGCATGTGCGTTACATAAGCCAAACGGGATATGTCTATAGGCAAAGGTACAGAAAGGGAAGGTGAAAGTGGTTTGCTCTTGATCAGATTGTGCAACAGGTATTTGCGAGAAACCTGAATAACCGTCTAGCATGCAGAAGTGTGTGTGCTTTGATAGCCTTTCTAGCATTTGGTCGATGAACGACAAAGGATAATGATCTCTCCTGATTGCCTTGTTCAGTTTCCGGAAGTCTATCACCATTCTATAGCCGGTAATAATCCTTTGTGGGGTTAGTTCATCCTTATCATTAGGAACGAGGGTAATACCTCCCTTCTTAGGTACGCAATGTACTAAACTTACCCAATCACTATGAGAAACAGGATAAATGATTCCTGCTTCCACAAGCTTTCTTTTCTAACGACCTCTTTCATCTTAGGATTTAATCTCCTTTGATGATCAGCAACTGGTTTAAAGTCAGGATCGGTTTTAATCTTGTGCTGACATAGAGTAGGACTAATACCCTTAAGATCATCAAGAGTATATCCAATAGCAGCGCGGTGCTTCCTCAGAGGTTTTAGTAAGTTCTTCTCTTCGCGCTCTGAGAGGGGAGCACTAATAATGACAATATATATCTCCTTCTCATCAAGATAGGCATACTTAATAGTATCAGGCAACTGTTTAAGCTCGAACACAGGATCACCCTTTGGTGGGGGAGGATCCCCAAGCAGTTCAACAGGCAGATTATTCTTGAGAATAGGATGTTGTTTTAAGACAAGTCTATCTATCTTATCTCTCTCCTCCATATGCATATCATTTTCATGCTCAAGCACATATTGCTCTAAAAGATCCGTAGGAGGTACGACAATAGAGGCAAGAGCAATAATTTCATCCCTACCAGACGACTCTCTTTCATGGGGTTTTCTTCCAAACTTGGAGAAGTTAAATTCATGAGACACACCCTCGAAACTTACTGTGACAGTCTGCTTAATGCAATCAATGTGAGCATTGACAGTGTTGAGAAAGGGTCTACCAAATATGATGGGACAAAAGCTAACTTGTGCAGTACCAAGGACGAGGAAATCAGTAGGATACTTCGTCTTACCACACAGGACTTCTACGTCTCTCACAATTCCCAGAGGGCAGATAGTGTCTCTATTATCTAGCGTAATAGTGACATCAATGGGTTCTAACTCAGCAGGCGCAATCTCATCTTTGATTTCATCATATAGAGAACGGGGTATTGCACTAACACTAGCTCCCATATCACATAAACCATAGTAACAGTGATCTCCTATCTTCACAGGAACAACGGGCAGACCAACTACAGGTCCGTGTTTGTCTTTCACGTGAGGTTTAGCAATTCTAGCGGAGTCCTCACAAAATTTGATAACATGCCCATCTATGTCTTCGGCTAAGAGATCTTTGATAATAGCAACACTAGGTTCAACTCTAATCTCCTCAGGGGGTGCAAGTGTTCTAATGTAACCCCTACGTCTCATAGTTGGATCTTTAGAATAATCCTTTATCCTAGCAGGGTATGGTGGTTTCTCTGTGTAAGCACAAGGAACAACAGGATCACTAAAAGCTATGATTTTCTACTCAACTAGATTGGTTTTGGCTATGTTGCTTTCTACAGGAGGATGACATTTAAACCACTTCTCTTTGGTAAGATCAACCTGAGCAACAAAAGATTCACATAGAGAAGCTACTATATCAGATTCAAGTCCATACTTAGCGCTAAAATCTCTAGAAGTGTTTATCTCAACAAAAGATTTAACGCAATCAAACTGGAAATTCATACCTGACTCCTTACCTTCCTCCAGCTCCCAATCTTCAGAGTTGCATTTGATTCTCTCCAATAAATTGCACTTGTGATCAATATCCTTCTTCATAAAAGAACCGGCACAAGAAGTGTCAAGCATGGTACGATCTTCATGAGAAAGCCGAGCATAAAAGTTTTGAGTGATGATTTCTCTCGAGAGCTCATGATTGGGCATGAATATAGCATTGATTTAAGCCTCCCCCAAGCTTGAGCTATGCTTTCCCTGTCACGAGGCCAAAAGTTATAAATAAAGTGCCGATCACGATGTACTAAATGCATAGGATAGAACTTTTGATGAAATTCCGATTTCAACCAATTGTAGCCCCATGATCCAGCATCATCACATAGCCTATACCATGTCAACGCCTTATCCTTCAAAGATAAAGGAAAGACTTTCTTCTTTACCTGCAAGCTTAAATAAACCACAAAGTTCATCTACATAGATTAGATGAAAGTCTAGATGTGAAGATCCATCTCCTGTAAAAGGATTAGCCAACAGTTTCTCAAGCATACCCAAAGGAATTTCATAAAAGATATTTTCAGTAGCTACCTCAGGTTGAGGAGCAACTCCTCATGCTTCCATTCGTGGTGAAGATACCCCGAACAAACTCCTCAAAGGAAGAGTTTCCATAGTGACAAGTGACAATAAATTTCAGCACAATATATAAATGTTTCCTTACCAACTTCCACTTACCAAAGGCGCTTCAGTCCCCGGCAACGGCGCCAGAAAACAGTCTTGATGATCCACAAGTATAGGGGATCAATCGTAGTCCTTTCGATAAGTAAGAGTGTCGAATACAACGAGGAGCAGAAGGCTCTGATAAACAGATTTCAGCAAGGTAATAACTGCAAGCACTGAAAGTAGCGGTAACAAGTGATTGTGTAGCGAGGTGAAACATAGCAAGCAAAAAGTAACAAGTAACAAGTAGTAGCAATGGTGCAGCAAGTGGCCCAATCCCTTTTGTAGCAAGGAACAAGCCTAAACAAAGTCTTATAGGAGGAAAAACGCTCCCGAGGACACACGGGAATTTCTGTCATGCTAGTTTCATCATTTTCATATGATTCGCGTTCGTTACTTTGATAGTTTGATATGTGGGTGGACCGGCACTTGGTTACTTCCCTTACTTGGACAAGCATCCCACTTATGATTAACCTCTCTCGCAAGCATACGCAACTACAAAAGAAGAATTAAGACAATGTGTAACCATATCATTAAACTAGTGGATCCAAATCAGCCCCTCATGAAGCAACACATAGACTGGGGTTTAAGCTTTTGTCACTCCAGCAACCCATCATCTACTTACTACTTCCCAATGCATTCCTCTAGGCCCAAGTATGGTGAAGTGTTATGTAGTCGACGTTCACATAACACCACTAGAGGAAAATCAACATACAACATATCAAAATACCGAATGAATATCAAATTCACATGACTATTACTAACATGACTTATCCCATGTCCTCAGGAACAAAAGTAACTACTCACAAGACATAATCATAATCACGACCAGAGGTGTAATGAACAGCATCAAGGATCTGAACATAAACTCTTCCACCAAGTAATCCAACAAGCATCAACTACAAAGATTAATCAACACTACTAGCAACCTTACAAGTACCAATCGGAGTCGCGAGACGAAGATTCGCTACAAGAGATGAACTAGGGATTGGAGAGGAGATGGTGCTGATGAAGATGTTGATGAAGATGCCTCCCCTCCGCCGAGAGCAGTGTTGGTGATGACGATGGCAACGATTTTCCCCTCCGGGAGGGAAGTTTCCCCGGCAGGATCGTTCTGCCGGAGCTCTAGATTGGATCTGCTCAAGTTCCGCCTCGTGGCGGCGGCGAAACCACGAAAAAGCTCCCTGTTGATTTTTTCAAGACCGGGATGCTTCATATAGCAAAAGAGGGGGCTAGTGGGCCTTCAGGCAGCCCACAAGCCTTCCCTGCGCCACTAGGGGGTGGTGGCGGTGGGCAAGCTTGTGGGGCCTTGGTGGCCCCCCTCCGGTAGTTCTTTCGCCCAGTATTTTTAATATATTCTAGAAAAAATCCACGTAAATTTTCAGGGCATTTGGAGATGTGCAGAATAGTGCACTAGGAATTGCTCCTTTTCTAGTCGAGAATTCCAGCTGCCTGAATTCTCCCTCTTCAAATAAACCTTGCAAAATAAGAGAGAAAAGGCATAAATATGGTACCACAAGTAATATAACAACCCAAAAAGCAATAAATAACAACATGACATCATGATGCAAAATGGGCGTATCAGTGTTCTTGACTTAGGTTCTAGAGTTGTGCAGATTCCAAAATTTACACAATTGATGAATCTTTGAAGAAAATCATAGCTTAGCAAAATAAATCAAGGGAAATGAAGCTTTTAAGGTGTTTAATGAAAGAAATGTTGAGGAAAAAACACATTTTGAGGATTTTGTGAATTCATAAAGATCAAATAGGGTAGTAAAATGGATTTTAATTACCCTTTATGAAGAACATGACGTACACGAGAAGAAATGGAGAAGTTCATGAGTTCACATCACATGCGGCGTAAATTGGGCGCAGAACATAACTACGACAGAAGCGGACCGAGGATTTCATCAACATGAGAGAGTGCGGTGACGATTAGGTTGAGTCAGAAATCTCTTCGTCTCCGGCGACGATGAAGTTTAACGGCAGTGCTAAGTCTGAGATCGGGCGGGATGACAGTGAGATCGAGCGAAGTAAATGAAAGTGAAAGGGTGAGGGGTATTTATAGTGTGAGTGAAAATTGTTCGGTCCGAATATTTTGGACTCTTTTACCCCTGACCCTTGCTATCCAAGCAAGATGTGTGAGCCACGTACTAAGAGGTGGTGATAGTGAGGGATCGTGGGTTATCTAGTCGTGGGAAGTGAGATTAGTTTGAGTGGAAACCGCCAAAAATTTGAGAAGTAGTTTTTAAAGTTTCATTTGCAAATTTTGACACTGACAAGGACCTAGTGAAGACTTTGATAGGGTGTAGGGACCCCGATCCTAAGCCATAGGAATCCAGCCTGTAACACATCGCATCCCTTTGTGGTCTCATGCACGGTTAACTCCACGGCTGCAGCCTTACCTTAGCCGGGACCATTTGCGTCTTTTGACTCACGTATGCGATAGTGTCGCTAGCAATCCAATGTCAAAGAACCCGGATCGACATGTCTAGTCATAAACCAAAGTGGCAGTACTGCACAAGGACATGCATACATGACCCAACAAAGCAGGTGTCGGTCATCAGCGAATGTGGACGAGTCATAGCATGCTACAAGGACTCCATTACATCGCGTGACATTTCCCCAAAGGGGACAGACACAGCAGCTAAGAAGGACACATGCCGGTCAACCAATGCGTCCGGAGCAGTAGCGAACTACCAAGGCTCGTTTGATCACAAAGGGGCATTTCCTTGTAAGGAGTGCTACTAAAGATAACAACTAGGTAATCGAACCCCAAACATATCAAGCATGACACATGTACGCATGGCATACCAATATGTATAGATACATCGATGGCGTCACAACATAACCATAAACATACAAGCTTTATTTAAGAGGCTCGGAAGAGCCACACACATATTATTACACATTAAGGGTCTCACGACCCATAATAGCAGTCATTCAGTTACAAGCTAGCGGAAGAGTTTAAACTGTCTGAGTACAGACAGTGCAACTAGTTGGCACATGGCCTGACTATACTATAGATCCAACGTAGGGCCAGATCGTAGCTGGGACACCAGCTACTCCTCGTCGTCGATGTCTACGAAGAACCCTCCATTAGGGTCATTAGCAACCTCTGCAACATTTATTAAGCAAACATGAGTACGAAGGTACTCAGCAAGACTTTAGGATAACTAACTACTCATGCAAGGTATCAAAAGGGTATTGTGGGGTTTCATGCGGAAAGCCAGCATTTGACTCGTGGCTAGACACTTGCATTTTTAAATAATTTTGACAACTTGATTTCTCGCACACCAGTCCACTAACAACACAACAATACACTATCGTGGAATCATTCCGTCTCCCTACGGAAATGCCGTCCACGACACTCACGCTTATCTTGACAATTTTATGAGTAGCCATTGAAGTTATCTATGAACAACATATGTCTCCAAGTAGTCCATATTCGCGGACGCTGCTATTCGAATAGATCATAACCCTGCAGGGGTGTACTTCGTCACACACGCTCTCGCCACTTATCGCCATGTGCACGTCATGCACCTCGGCAACCTTCAAGCGGAAGCCCAGCGAGGGAGTCGGCCACGACCGTTAACCACACTAGTACCTAGTCCAGGTTTATCGCCTATCTGAGAGTAACCCGTACGGAAGTCCGGCCGAGGTTTCCACCACGGCCTCAAACGATGTGCGCAGGGTTCCCAAGCCCACCATCCGGGTGCCACTTGGTACACCGTGCCACTGCCTACCGCATCACGGCCCACCTCTCAGGTCAGCACCATGCACGGCCTCCAGCATTACTATAAACACTAGAAACTACTTGCAACTCCTGGACCGAGTACTACGCGATTAATAGGCCGAGCGGGGTCATATTTCAGGGCCGAGCATGTGGTAGTATCTAGTCTTGGATTACAAACACAGAACTCAGTTTCTAAGGACGGTTCCAATGAAACAACCCGCCATGTACTCCTACACAGCCTTTCACCGGTACCTTTACCAAATCAAGTTCAACACACAACCTTTGCGCACCGAACACATTCCACCATTCTGTTCATCTCCCAGATGACAGACCATACACAACTCTAAGCATAGCATGCACAGCAGGATAAGGCATATCATAGCTCAGAAAACTACCAGGTATGCTAGGTTGCAAGGTTCGGCTATTTACTGTGACAAGGCTAGGTCATGCAAAGGAAGTGGGTTCAACTATCGTGGCAAAAGCAGTTGAAGCATTTGATCTTAATGCAATAAATAAGTGCAGGAGCAAGAACATGGGAATTATCGGGATGATCAAATGGGTTGCTTTCCTTGTTGCTCAGAGGAGGAACGATATCCGTCAGACGTATATTCGGTGGAATCCGGGGGTGCGGAGCCTACCGAAATGAATGGCAACATTCAATAACAATCATATGAACTCAAAATGATGCATGAGCATGGCATGAGAATGCAAGGTGATAAGTTATTATAATCAATATGTATTAGGTTTAGGGTTGATTTGAATCACATTCGAATATCAATTCAAACGGGGTATTCTCGAATACCGATTTAATTGATTCGACGTGATGCTCAGATCAACTTGATGTTAACATGCATGAGATGTCATGTTAGGGTACTGATTTGTACTTAGGACAGTGTGTGATCATGGCATTCATATTGAAATTTGAATATTTTCCAAATTCCATTTAAAAAGTAATTATAAGAATTGAATTATTCCTTATTCCACATTTTAGGGTTCTGTAACTTTTTCAAACATGGTTCAAAATAGCATAATCAGAATCCTTGAATTTTTCTGATACTTTTTCATATATAAATTATTTTCATTGGAGTTACAGATTAATTTCTATGATTTTTACAAGTTTTAGCAATTTCCTGGAATTATTTGTATACTGGGAATTCTATTTATTGCATCAGACTGACGTCAGCAGGTCAGCCGACCTGTTCAGGTCAAACCTGACAGGGGGGACCCACTGGTCAGTGACCCAGGGGCTAACCCCGCGCTGACCAGCCCCTAATTGGGGCTTGACCAGGCGTGGGGCCCTCTGGCAATGACTGAGGGGAGGGCAATTACGCCCTAATTGTCGGCCACGTCAACGCCCACCGGAGGGTGGTCGCCGGCGACCAAGCCCGCGGCGGAGGGCTCGCCGGAGACGACCTAAACGGCGCTGCACAGCACCAATTCGAACGCGGTTTGCAGCTACGGGACGCTGGCGAAGTAGCCGATCTGGCAGGGGCATCAGGGGAGGCTAGGGTCGCCGGGAGAGGCGCCGACGACGAGCCGAAGCGGCGACCGAAGCTCGGCCTCCCGCAGTTGATGGCTCTAGGGCACGGGGAGGACAGCTGAGGGGCTCATCACACTCCTGGAGGCTCCAAGAGCTCGATCCCTAGCTCGAGCGCGTGGATCAGACACCACAGCGACGGCGACGACATGACCGGCGGCGAGGAGCTCTCAGCCTTGGTGGGGAACGGGGCCACGATGCACGGAAGAGCGTGGGGCGAGAGGAGAAATGATGACGAGCTCACGGCGGTTCCGATGGTGTTGTTGAGGGGCTCGGGGGTGCGCCGGAGGGAGCGAATCAACGGGAGAGGTCCGGCGGCCGGACGTGGAAGACGATGGCGTTGGGGGCGATGCGGAGCTCGGGGAGACTTCGGCTTCTGCAGGGAGGACCGGCTCGACGAGGCGGAGCTAACGGCGTGCTCAGCAAGAGGAGGCTAAGGCTAGGGGCACGGGCAGCTCGAGCTTTGCTCGGCTCCAATGGCGGCAGGAGGGGGAGGAGAGATCCGAGAGGAAGGGAAGGAACCGACGCTGGGAATGGATAGCGGTGGCCTCGGGGAGCTTATCCCCGGCCTTGCCAGGGCGAGGCGGCGGCCAGGCAGGCGCACAGGTGCGTGGCCGCACCGCAGAAGGCGGCGGCCACCTCCTGCTCCTACTGGCGCGAGGGAGGGGACGACTCGGGGAGATGGGCCGGGCCACGCTAGGCGACAGGTAACCCTTTTTCCATTTCTTTGTGTTTTATTTCTGTTTTAATTTCTGACATTGATTTGCTATTTATTTCAGCTCCAAAAAGGTTGTAAAAACTAATTTAAACACACTTGAATATTTGTTATAATATTCTCAACCATTTCCAAAGTTTTCAACATTTTTGAAAATTTATAGTTTCTGATTTCAAATTTAAAGTTTGAAACCAGTGGATTTTGCTTTAATTTAAAATGCTTAAAGTGTCAAGAAAATAGTCTTCTCCAATGCTCATTTACTTTCACGATTTAACAGAAAGTTTGAACATTTCTTGAGGCCATTTGGGTTCATTGATTTCAACTAGTTTGAGATTTTCTTTATTTAAAGTAGTGGCTAGGGTTTTTGAGTTTTTCCTTTGCCACTTTCTTGTTCTTGATTGGAGAATTATTAGATGCAAATGCAAAGAATACATGAGCACAAGACTAACTTGCTTAGGGTGTCAGGGATGTGACAACTCACCCCCACTCAAAAGAATCTCGTCCCGAGATTTAGAAGTCGTCGGGAATAACGCAGGATACTCAAGTCGGAGACGATCCTCTCTTTCCCAAGTTGCCTCCTTTTCAGAATGATTTGATCATTGAACTTTAAGAAACTTGAGGTTTCGATGTCGAGTGGTACGCTCAGCTTGATCAAGAATACGCACGGGGTATTCTCGGTATGAAAGGTTATCTTGGAGATCAAGCGTTTCGTGGTCCACTTCACGGATAGGATCCGAAAAGCAATGCATGAGTTGCGAGACGTGGAAAACATCATCAACCTTGGAAAGATGCGGAGGAAGTTCCAACTGGTAGGCAACTTCTCCTCGTTTGGCAAGAATGCGAAAAGGACCAATGTAACGAGGAGCCAACTTGCCCTTGATACCGAAACGATGGGTACCCTTCAAAGGTGTAACCCGAAGGTAAGCCTTCTCGTCAACTTCAAAGGTCACAGCCTTATGATGACGATCATATTGGCTCTTTTGACGAGACTGGGCTGTTTTCAACTTTTCACAAATAATGCGAACCTGCTCTTCTGCATCCTGGATCATATCCGGGCCAAAGAGTTGCCTCTCTCCGGTTTCTGACCAATTTAGAGGTGTTCGACATCTTCGTCCATAGAGAACTTCAAAAGGGGCTTTGCCCAAGCTTGATTGGTAACTATTGTTATAAGCGAATTCGGCGAATGGAAGACACTTCTCCCAATTCATCCCGAACGATATAACACAAGCTCGGAGCATATCTTCTAGAATTTGATTCACTCTTTCTACTTGACCACTTGATTGGGGATGGAAAGCAGTGCTAAAAGATAAGTGAGTCCCCATGGCATTCTGAAAACTTTCCCAGAAGCGAGAAGTAAAGATACTTCCACGGTCCGAGTTAATCTCTAGGGGAACACCATGAAGAGACACTATTCGAGAGATATATAACTCTGCTAGCTCGCTAGCTGTTATACTCTCACGAACAGGAAGAAAACGAGCCACTTTGGAAAGACGGTCAATGACCACAAAGATAACATTATTTCCTTTCTTGGTCTTGGGAAATCCGGTAATGAAATCCATGCTAACTTTATCCCATTTCCATTCAGGAATAGCTAGAGGCTGAAGGGTGCCAGCAGGCCTTTGATGTTCTGCCTTAACTCGACGACAAACGTCGCAGTTAGCAACGAACTCAACAATTTCTCTCTTCATCCTAGTCCACCAGAACCACTGGCGTAGGTCCTGATACATCTTAGTACTACCGGGATGAATGGTGAGAGGAGAATCATGAGCCTCCTTAAGGATTAACTGCCTTAGATGTGTGTTCTTGGGAACCACTAGACGATTCTGGAAGAACACAACACCTTGATCATTCATGGAAAATTCTTTAGCGTTGCCGCTAAAAATATTCTCCTTGATCCGGGATATACCCTTGTCACGCTTTTGGCCAGCTATAATTTGATCCTTAAGAGTAGGCTTCGCCACCAGGGTAGAAAGGAATCCTTGAGGAACAATATGAAGATTCAACTTCCGAAAGTCCTCATGGAGATGTGGTTGACCTTGTTGTAGCATCAAATTGTTACAATAAGATTTACGACTTAGCGCATCGGCCATAACGTTGGCCTTCCCCGGGGTGTAAGTTATCCCTAAGTCGTAATCCGAGATCAACTCAACCCACCGTCTTTGCCTGAGATTCAAATCCGGCTGGGTGAAAATATATTTCAGACTTTGGTGATCAGTGAATATTTCGCAACGATTACTCAGAAGGTAATGTCGCCAGGTTTTTAGTGCATGGACCACAGCTGCAAGCTCAAGGTCATGTGTGGGATAATTATCCTCATGTGGACGCAACTGTCGAGATGCGTATGCGATCACATGACGATCTTGCATGAGAATGCAACTTAATCCTTGTCGCGAGGCGTCGCAATAGATAACAAAGTCCTTAGAAAAATCTGGTGGTATCAACACAAGTGCGGAAGTCAGGCGTCTTTTCAGTTCCTGAAAACTATGCTCACACTGAGGGTGTCCACTCGAACTTTTTATCTTTCTTCAGGAGTTCAGTTAGAGGCTTTGCAACCTTGGAGAAATTCTCGACGAAGCGGCGACAATAGCTCGCTAGACCAAGAAAACTCCTAACTTGCTTAACCGATTCAGGTTGAGTCCAATCAAGGACAGCTTGAACTCTCTCGGGATTGACAGCAATACCCTTACCAGAGATTAAGTGACCCAGATAGGTCACTTCTGGTAACCAGAATTCACATTTTGAAAATTTGGCATAAAGGCGATGCTCTCGAAGTTTCATCAATACCAGCCTCAGATGCTCGGCATGTTCTTGTTCATTCTTCGAGTAGATGAGAATATCATTGAGGTATACCACGACGAATTTGTCCAAATACTCCATGAAGATTGAATTCATCAGTCGAGAGAAGGTGGCTGGGGCATTGGTTAAACCGAAGGACATAACGGTGTACTCATATTGGCCATAACGAGTAACAAAAGCCGTCTTTGGAATGTCTCCATTCTTAATCTTGATTTTATGGTATCCCAACCTCAAATCCATTTTGGAGAAGATTGAGGATCCAGTGAGCTGATCATACAGATCATTGATCCTGGGGAGCGGATACTTGTTCTTTATGGTGACCAGATTAACTGGTCGATAATCTACAACCATCCGATCCGTTCCGTCTTTCTTCTTGACGAAGAGGACGGGACAAGCCCAAGGAGAAGAGCTAGGATGAATGAAACCTTTGTTCAAAGCCTCATCTAATTGCTTCTTAAGTTCAGCTAGCTCCAGGGGTGCCATCTTATATGGTCTTCTGGCTATTGGGACAGTTCCCGGAACAAGATCTATCACAAACTCTATATCTCTGTCAGGTGGAATTCCTGGCAGTTCCTCTCGAAAAATATCCGGGAAGTCACGGACTACCGGAATGTCTTCAAGTTCCGGAAGAGGGTTGGCATTTAGGGAATAGAGTTGGCATTTGGCAACTCGAGTAGAGACATTTACTATCTCACCCGAGGGATGGGTAAGCTGGACATTTCTAGAATGAGTATCAATCTTGGCATAGTGAGCTAACATCCAGTCCATGCCCAAGATGATATTAATATCCGAAGATTTCAATGCTATCAATGAGGCTAGAAAAACTAGCCTGTCTACTAGAATTTCATTGTCATAGGTTATCCTAGAGGTTTGCCATTTACTACCAGGGGTTTGGACAACCAATGGGATTGGCATATCACAAAAAGACCTGTTATGCAACTGTGCATAACTTTCTGAAATGAAGGAATGAGAAGACCCAGTGTCAAAGAGAACGGACGCTGGGTGATGATTAACAAGAAGCATACCCAGCATGACGTCGGGATCCTCTGCAGCTTCTTCTGCTGACACATAGTTCACACGACCACGTGCAGGAGTTGGCTTCACATAAAAAGCTTAGCCCGACTTGGCTTGCCCGACGGACTTTCCGGGTTGCTTGGCACCCACATTCTGAGGACACTCACAGGAATAGTGCCCTGGTTCTCCACACTTGTAGCATATCACCTGGTTGGCACGTGGTGCAGCATTGCTAGCTGGACCACCATAAGCTTTTGCTGGAGGGTTGGCCTGATTCGTCTGAGGCGCCACGTAGGATGGCCTCGGAGTGTATCTTGGCGGCAGAGAACTGTTTGGAACCCAGAGCCTGCGTTTTGGAAACGCGGAACCAGAAGATGAGCCAAAGTCACGGGAATGCTTCCTTGTGGCTTCGAAGTCAGCATGACCAGTCTCGGCACTGATCGCTTTGTTGACTAGTGCTTGAAAGCTTGCACACTCATGGAGGCGCAGATCACTACGGAGCTCAGGGCTCAGACCCTTACGGAATCTTGATTGCTTCTTGGCGTCAGTAGACACCTCCTCTGTTGCATAGCGGGCGAGAGTACCGAACTCGCGGTTATAGGCATCCACAGACAACTTGCCCTGAGTGAAGGCACAGAACTCCTCTCTCTTTCTGTCCATCAAGCCCTCTGCGATATGGTGCAGACGAAAAGCTGCACTGAAGTCTGCCCATGTGGCCACTGGTTCAGCGGGACGCATAGCTTCAAAATTCTCCCACCACAGATTGGCGGGTCCTTCCAGGAAATACGCCGCAAAGGTCACCTTGTCGGCCTCAGACACATTCACAGAGCGAATCTTGCGTGAGATGCTGCACAGCCAGTCATCAGCGTCGAGGGGATCGACGGAATGATGAAACTTTGGAGGATTCAGCTTCACAAAGTCATTGAGGGATACTGCAGCATTCCTAGGCTGTCGAGCCGTATTCTGCTCAATACGCTCTAGCAGTCGGTTGGTCTCCCTTTTGTTTCTTTCTGCCTCAAGCATCACTTCCACCAGAAAAGGCGGGTGAGGCAGGTCTTCCTGCGACGCTTGACTACCCTCACCTTGCTCATGAGCAGGGGCACGGTTCAACCTGGTGAACACCATCCTAACAAACAAACTCATAGCTTAGACCAACATCATATCAATACTAGCTATGGATTAAGAATGTACTGAACACACGGAATGCGGAAATGAATATCCGAACAGCATGGTAACAAGCAACTGCTATATATACACCATGGTTCATACACACCCTTACATAGTTCAGTACAACCTTAACCAAAGAGCAAACTACTGAAATTATGAAACTACTCATCAGAGGCTTACAAGCTTCCTATACATTATTTATCTAGGCCTCCGGAATTCATTTCACAATACATGCATACTTCACAAGTCATGCAGGACTGTGAACGTACGGCTACTACCATACTATCCTTCCGCTCATAGCTCAGGCATCCGCATAAAACACCTCATAGAGATTGCCTCCATGACCTGGAAGCTCAACCTGCGGATCAGGAAACACTCTAGCCTGAGATCCCTGGGATCCATAAGGACACGGATGTGGCCTTGGTCCCCTGACTGGTGGTAAGAGGGGTCCCCGAAGAGGTGTGACTCCTCCTATAGCTGGCCAATCAACGTGGGCCGGAAGATGGGTCCTAACAGGGTTCAGCATCTCCATCTCTCCATACCCTGTCTGGACTACCGGTGCCAGCTGCGTCAAAGCTGTCCACAGACGGGCACGGGTAGCATAAAGCTCCATACGGAGAGCACGAGCATCCCTGTCTCTGTTCTCTAGCATCTCAACAGTGGACTGCAGTAGTGGATCCTCCATAGAAGAATCAAAATAGACTCCACTGAGGTATCCCTCTTCACCAGGCTGAGAGGCCGGAACATAGCAGAACTCTGAATTCTGCAGCAGTGCATGTCTCGCTCTCATAATGGTCAGCATTGAGTAGGCAGCATCTTGTACTGCCATGTCAACAGTGACTCCCAACCCATAGGACCAATGGATTGGCTTCTCCGCTCCAGGGTAATCTGGAAATACCCTAACAGTGCAGATGTACTGGCTCTAGTTGAAGTCTCGGTACTGTTCCTCCACTGTGTACTCGGGGTACCAGCGGTAACCGCACACCGACATCACCCTGACCAGCATGGCCGTATGACCCGGCACATCAATGCACCTGGTCAGACGTACCACCTGACGAGAAGGACGGCCAGGCATCTGTAAATAGAGAGTAATGCAAAAGCATTAGAGCTATGAATGAAAAATTGGGCAGCATAACGGCTGTAAATGCTCAAAGACAAATTTTGAGACAACCCAAATTGGAATAGCGTAGCCACTCAACTATCAAGTTCAACTCTCTGATCATCAAACTTACTTCCTTTTTCTAGGAATAGAAGAAACCCAATGTCTCTTGACCCGTAGTCATATAAGCTACCGATCAGAAACACGAGCCTAGGGGAAGATGAGTAACCTAGTCCTTAATTCCCGCAGAAAAGACGAGGATGACCAGAATAGAATATCTTGAGAAGAGAACAAGAGTCTTACGTTCCCTTCCAGAAACAATTCCCTTATATATAACTAAAGCAATTCTAGACTCAACTTCGACCAGTTTGGCTTAGTAATCCTACAGTCAGTCAGGCTCTGATACCAACGCTGTCGGGACCCCGATCCTAAGCCATAGGAATCCAGCCTGTAACACATCGCATCCCTTTGTGGTCTCACGCACGGTTAACTCCACGGCTGCAGCCTTACCTTAGCCGGGACCGTTTGCGTCTTTTGACTCACGTATGCGATAGTGTCGCTAGCAATCCAATGTCAAAGAATCCGGATCGACATGTCTAGTCATAAACCAAAGTGGCAGTACCGCACAAGGACAGGCATACATGACCCAACAAAGCAGGTGTCGGTCATCAGCGAATGTAGACGAGTCGTAGCATACTACAGGGACTCCATTACATGGCGTGACATTTCCCCAGAGGGGACAGACACAGCAGCTAAGAAGGACACATGCCGGTCAACCAATGCGTCCGGAGCAGTAGCGAACTACCAAGGCTCGTTGGATCACAAAGGGGCATTTCCTTGTAAGGAGTGCTACTAAAGATAACAACTAGGTAATCGAACCCCATACATATCAAGCATGACACACGTACGCATGGCATACCAATATGTATAGATACATCGATGGCATCACAACATAACCATAAACATACAAGCTTTAATTAAGAGGCTCGGAAGAGCCACACACATATTATTACACATTAAGGGTCTCACGACCCATAATAGGAGTCATTCAGTTACAAGCCAGCGGAAGAGTTTAAACTGTCTGAGTACAGACAGGGCAACTAGATGGCACATGGCCTGACTATACTACAGATCCAACGTAGGGCCAGATCGTAGCTGCGACACCAGCTACTCGTCGTCGTCGATGTCTACGAAGAACTCTCCATTAGGGTCATTAGCAACCTCTGCAACATTTATTAAGCAAACATGAGTACGAAGGTACTCAGCAAGACTTTAGGATAACTAACTACTCATGCAAGGTATCAAAAGGGTATTGTGGGGTTTCATGCGGAAAGCCAGCATTTGACTCGTGGCTAGACACTTGCATTTTTAAATAATTTTGACAACTTGATTTCTCGCACACGAGTCCGCTAACACCACAACAATACACTATCGTGGAATCATTCCGTCTCCCTACGGAAATGCTGTCCACGACACTCACGCTTATCTTGGCAATTTTATGAGTAGCCATTGAAGTTATCTATGAACAACATATGTCTCCAAGTAGTCCATATCCGCGGACGCGGCTATTCGAATAGATCATAACCCTGCAGGGGTGTACTTCGTCACACACGCTCTCGCCACTTATCGCCATGTGCACGTCATGCACCTCGGCAACCTTCAAGCGGAAGCCCAGCGAGGGAGTCGGCCACGACCGTTAACCACACTAGTACCTAGTCCAGGTTTATCGCCTATCTGAGAGTAACCCGTACGGAAGTCCGGCCGAGGTTTCCGCCACGGCCTCAAACGATGTTTTCCAAATTCCATTTAAAAAGTAATTATAAGAATTGAATTATTCCTTATTCCACATTTTAGGGTTCTGTAACCTTTTCAAACATGGTTGAAAATAGCATAATCAGAATCCTTGAATTTTTCTGATACTTTTTCATATATAAATTATTTTCATTGGAGTTACAGATTAATTTCTATGATTTTTACAAGTTTTAGCAATTTCCTGGAATTATTTCTATACTGGAAATTCTATTTATTGCAACAGACTGACGTGAGCAGGTCAGCCGACCTGTTCAGGTCAAACCTGACAGGGGGGACCCACTGGTCAGTGACCCAGGGGCTAACCCCGCGCTGACCAGCCCCTAATTGGGGTTTGACCAGGCGTGGGGCCCTCTGGCAGTGACTGAGGGGAGGGCAATTACGCCCTAATGGTCGGCCACGTCGACGCCCATCGGAGGGTGGTCGCCGGCGACCAAACCTGCGGCGGAGGGCTCGCCGGAGACGACCTAAACGGCGCTGCACAGCACCAATTCGAACGCGGTTTGCAGCTACGAGACGCTGGCGAAGTAGCTGATCTGGCAGGGGCATCAGGGGAGGCTAGGGTCGCCGGGAGAGGCGCCGGCGACGAGCTGAAGCGGCGACCGAAGCTCGGCCTCCCGCAGTTGATGGCTCTAGGGCACGGGGAGGACAGCTGAGGGGCTCATCACACTCCTGGAGGCTCCAAGAGCTCGATCCCTAGCTCGAGCGCGTGGATCAGACACCACAGCGACGGCGACGACATGACCGGCGGCGAGGAGCTCTCGGCCTTGGTGGGGAACGGGGCCACGATGCACGGAAGAGCGTGGGGCGAGAGGGGAAACAATGACGAGCTCACGGCGGTTCCGATGGTGTTGTTGAGGGGCTCGGGGATGCGCCGGAGGGAGCGAATCAACGGGAGAGGTCCGGCGGCCGGAGGTGGAAGACGATGGCGTTGGGGGCGATGCGGAGCTCGGGGAGACTTCGGCTTCTGCAGGGAGGACCCGCTCAACGAGGCGGAGCTAACGGCGTGCCTAACAACAGAAAGGCTAAGGCTAGGGGCACGGGCAGCTCGAGCTTTGCTCGGCTCCAATGGCGGCACGAGGGGGAGGAGAGATCCGAGAGGAAGGGAAGGAACCGACGCTAAGAATGGATAGCGGTGGCCTCGGGGAGCTTATCCCCGGCCTTGCCAGCGCGAGGCGGCAGCCAGGCAGGCGCACAGGTGCGTGGCCGCGCCGGAGAAGGCGGCGGCCACCTCCTGCTCCTACTGGCGCGAGAGAGGGGACGACTCGGGGAGATGGGCCGGGCCAGGCTAGGCGACAGGTAACCCTTTTTCCATTTCTTTCTGTTTTATTTCTGTTTTAATTTCTGACATTGATTTGCTATTTATTTCAGCTCCAAAAAGGTTGTGAAAACTAATTTAAACACACCTGAATATTTGTTATAATATTCTAAACCATTTCCAAAGTTTTCAACATTTTGAAAATTTATAGTTTCTAATTTTAAATTTAAAGTTTGAAACCAGTGTCTTTTGCTTTAATTTAAAATGCTTAAAGTCTCAAGAAAATAGTATTCTCCAATGCTCATTTACTTTCATGATTTATCAGAAAGTTTGAACATTTCTTGAGGCCATTTTGGGTTCATTGATTTCAAGTACTTTGAGATTTTCTTTATTTAAAGTAGTGGCTAGGGTTTTTGAGTTTTTCCTTTGCCACTTTCTTGTTCTTGATTGGAGAATTATTAGATGCAAATGCAAAGAAGACATGAGCACAAGACTAACTTGCTTAGGGTGTGAGGGATGTGACATAGGGTTTCAAGTAGAACGCATATGAAGAATTTATGAATAGACTGGGTTGAGCTTACCATAGAGGGGTAACGGGTCCGATCATATTTACTTAGAAGAAAATCAACTTGAAGAATTAGCAATATGTGAATGTCGTAGAGGACATTGAAAGCTCAAATAAGTCTATATCTGTCTATACTTATACTAATTAGGGACTCTCTGAAAAATCCCACGTTAATTACAATTTATGAGCCGCTAATTTGGTGGGACCGAATTATTATGATGCATATCTACTACTATATGAGAAAAAAAAACAATTGAAGCCTAGCGAAAAAATAAAAAAAGGTTGATGTTCCACCGTTGTACCATCACGAGGTTTACATCTAACCTAGGCGCCACCATCTATCCTCTCTAAGTTTTCCATGCTTCCGTTCAACTCTGAGACGCCAGCGATCAAATCGATCTTAAGGTTTACATCTATCCCACCTATTTCTACCTATGCTCTCCTTGATTTGTCCCCCTTCCTTTAACTACGAGGCAGCAGTGACAAAATCGATCTGTGCTACGTGCTTTACTCATATGCTTTTGTGTTTTCCAGTAGAATCCATCAATACGTATTGTACATCTTATTTACCTCGGTCAAGACCACTCACGAGCGAGGAGGTTCCATAGGGCAGTTCGCATACACTTGGGGGGAAAGAACTGCCCAATTCAGCAAACTGCGTCTATGTTAAATTCGGCCGGATGGAGATGTTTGATGCATATCCGGTAAAATTCGTCAATTTGCTAGCTAGCTATTCCACCAAGGTGTCGATCAACAGGGTTACTATCTGTAGGTGCTATTTTCCAGGCTAAAAGCACCTGCGAGCAATGAAACGATATAGTGCAGCTCGCGTAAGGAAGGTTCGGCAGCTTACATCGGTTTTGTGCCAATGTCCAATACCAACTACGACAATCTGTCATCACTATATACCTGGCTACGTATGTCATCCGTGCAAATGACGATGGATCCATTCAGGGGTGCAGTATGAATAGTTAACTGGTGTTAAGGTCCATGCATGACTAGCTGGCTAGCTAGCTATATGCTTAACAAAAGGAAGAAGATTTGGTTCCACCGGCCATCCCACTGGTGGAAAAAAGGCCTTTGGTCGCGGTTCGCAACTGCCATTAGTCGCGGTTGCGCAACCGCGACCAACTAAGCGCGACTAAAGCCCCCCACCTTTAGTCGCGGTTTCTTAAGAACCGCGACTAAAGGCCCGTCCACGTGGGCGCCAAGCGGCCGTCGGGGCGGAGGACCTTTAGTCGCGGTTCTTCTGGCCAACCGCGACTAAAGGCCGCCACAGGTTTAGGGTTTTAGCGCGCGCCCCCCCCCCCCCTAAACCTGTTTTCTGTTTAATTTGTATTGTTTTATTTCTTTTGTGCTTTATTTTAATTTTGAAGGAATTTCATATATTCTACGGTACTACATACATGCATATGAATGTACAATTTCAAACAAATTTGAAATTAGAACCAAAAAGAATTCAAGAGGAATATACAATATATATTCAATATCATCGGATGACCATATACAATTTTGAACAAGTTTCCATACATAATTTAATGCATATAAAGTTCTACGTCCTCGTAATGGTGTTCTCCTTTAGGATGGAGGACTTCCCTGCTGAACCATCCAGCTAGTTCCTCTTGAAGTGGTCGGAAGCGAGCTTCTGGACTAAGCATCATCCGGAGGTTATTCCTCTTAGCATTGGTATCACTCGGAACCCGCTCAGAGGTGTATCTCCGGATCATCTCACAGACATAGTATCCACATAGATTGGTCCCCGCTGGCTGAATATCCCTAGCATTCTTCGGCTTTGACCTTTTGAATTCTAGCTCTTTTTTGAATTCACCGACCTTTGTATCTACGAACCGTCTCCAAACCCTACGAGGCAAAGAAAATTAAATGAACAAGAGAGTTATTAGTTACTTGATATTAGGAAATGAACGAAATAGGCCGATCGATATAGAGCGCAAATGAATGAAAATAATTACTTCTGCAGCATTCTTCTCATGCCGCCCCAAAGCTTTGGATCCATATTCAGAGAGTCGTGGACGAGACATTCTGAGGTGTTAACTTTAATTACTAGCAGAATCCAGTGGAACCTGCGGACACGGTACATGCATAGTACGTCATGCATAACTCATCGATTAGCCGGCCACATACCATGCATGGAGTAAACAAAAGAGAATGTGCTCAAGACAGAAACACTCACCCAAAATGGTAAGGAAATAGAATATCACTTTTGAGTTCCTGCTTTGTGAGAAACTGCCACAGGTCTGCCTCCATGTCGGCGGGGTGATGCTCCAACACATGTCCATTAACGATGTGTGGGTCAATGAACCCAACATCATGGATGTTCCTTACTCTGCATTCCTTAATCTTCATTCTGCATGTATAATAGCGGACACAACAATATAGTTAGGACATATATATAGTGCAGGCAATATGAACGAGATAGGGTAGAAATAAATCACTTACAGAACGTAGCAACTGATGATAGATTTGTCGAGATCGCGCAGATTGAAAAGCTGGAACAATTCACTCAGTTCAATTTGTACATAGTAATGTTTGAAGTGATGCTCATGTCTAACTTCCGCATAAATATAATCTTTGGCGTTTTTATTTTTTATGTAACCCTTGTACCATTTCAGCAGACCTTTCATTTGTGGAGGTAGATCCTTTTCCTGCGCAGGCTCGACGAGAGGCCCATTCTTGACATATGTAATTACTACCTCCTTCACTGGCGCCTCATCAAGGCCTAACAGTTCACGAAGAGTAATACCTAAGTTGGCCGCTTGTTCTCTGGCACTCGTTGCAGTCAATCCCTGTGCTGCCGCAGCTTGTATGATCTCGGGGGCATCCGGACCGGCGGCTTCCACTATAAGCGGGGCAATCGATTGTTTACTTTGTTCCCCGAGCTGGGCAACTTGTTTCCCGCTTTTTTTACTTTCGGCCTTCTCCCGCTCTTTGTTCTCCTTGAACATGAGTGCCTGCCTGCGAAGTTCACGTGCATAGTCGTCAGGCAGATTCTTCGCGGCTTGGGACGGTGTGCTCAAAAATGACTTAGCCCACTTCTTTTGCTCATCAGAAAATACTGGCTTGGGCTCGGGCTCTCTTTTCTTCTTGCAGTCCGCCTTCCATTTCTCCAAATCAGCAGCCGCGGCCGCGTCGACTTCCTCGGCACTACGTTCCCAAGGCCTTGTGGGGAGAGGCTTCAGTGATGGCTCCGGTACCTTTGTGGTCTTAGGTACATAAGGGTCCGGGTTAATAATCCAGGACTGCTTCTGCTTCTGCTTCTTTGCCGGAGGTGGATTGGGGGGCGGCGTCTGATCACCCGCCGGACGAGGACTGGGGGGCGGCGTCTGATCACCCGCCGGACGTTGTGGACTGGGGGGCGTCGGCTGACGTGACGGAGGTGTAGGTGAACCGCCACCACCACCACCACCACCACCACCGCCACCGCCACCACCACCACCGTAGGGGGGTGGACTTGTTGTCCTTGGCGCCTCGCCTGGAAACTTGATAAACTTCTTTTGCCATAGAATGAAATGGCGCTTGACATCTCCAAGTCTTTTCTCCCCTTCAGGTGTAGCAATGTCAATCTCCAGGTCCTCAAACCCTTGGACTATGTCCTCCACCGTGACACGAGCATAGCCATCTTGAATGGGGTTGTTGTGGTGGAGTGCTCCAGGTAAACATGGTAAAGCACTGCCGATGGCTACCTTCATGGACATGTTCCCGATAGGATAATACATATGACATTCTTTCATCTCCTTTATATCGTCCACGGGGTAGCGAGGAGGCTCCGGTGCAGTAATTTCGACCACCAGAGGCTCCGGTGCAGTAATTTCGACCACCAGAGGCTCCGGTGCATTAATTTCGATCGTCGGTGCATCTGCACCAGCCGGTGGGGCCTCCGTGGAAGCCACGCTGCTTCTCCGCTGCTGGCTTCCGAGATCCGCTGGATGATCTTCATGCTGCACCCGAGCTGCATCTCTTCCTGCATCTTCATCCTTCTTCATCAATCGGCGTGAGAGGGCGCTCGCCAGGTATGAGGAGGACGGTCTGCCTCCTGGGAACTTCCACGAGGCCGGCCGTCGGCTATGGTGGTACGGCCGGACTCTGCAGAGCGTCACGGACTACATCACGGCCGGCGATATCCCCCGCCTGCGCTACCCTCAGTTCGAGCCACGAGCGCCGCCCGACGACAGCGACGACAGCAGCGACGACGACGGCGGCAACTTAGAAGGCGTCGACTACCAGTACAACGACGACAGCGGCTATGAAGACTACGAGTATGCATATTATACGCCTAGGCAGGAGTATGACTAAATCACTCCAAATTTCATGTATCATCAGTGGTATCTCGAATCATTCGAAAATGGACACCAAACACATCACGGGTAATATAATTCACATGATCCATTCAACAAAGTTTGGTACAATAAATTATTACACATCATTTCTTCCCTTGTGTCCCTGCTTGCTTACGATTGTGCCGTATCCATGGAGCATCCTCATCATTTAACTTAATGCTTGGGTCGGTGTTCACTTTGAAGGGCGGAATTTCAGCAAACATATTATAATCTTCTGACATGTATGTCTTGTCCTCCACTCCCACGATGTTTCTTTTCCCTGAAAGAACAATGTGGCGCTTTGGATCATCGCATGATGTACTGATCGTTTTCTTATCTTTCCGTTTCCTCGGTTTGCTACTCATGTCCTTCACATAGAAAACCTGAGCGACATCTTTCGCTAGGACGAATGGTTCATCAAGGTAACCAAGATTGTTGAAATCCACCATTGTCATTCCGTATTGCTGGTCCACCTTTACCCCACCTCCTGTTAGCTTGAACCATTTGCACCGGAACAAAGGGACCTTAAAGGAGGGTCCATAGTCAAGTTCCCATATCTCCTCTATGTAACCATAATATGTGACCTCTTGCCCATTCTCGGTTGCTGCATCAAAGCGGACACCACTGTTTTGGTTGGTGCTCTTTTTATCTTGGGCGATCGTGTAAAATGTATTCCCATTTATCTCGTACCCTTGGAAAGTCGTTATAGTCGAAGATGGTGTCTTGGCCAACATGTACAGCTGATCTACAACATCATTGTCATTCATTAAATGTTTTCTCAACCAACTGCCGAAAGTCTCCATGTGGGCCTTCCTAATCCAGGATTCAGGCTTCCCCGGGTTGTCAGAGCGTAAAATATTCTTGTGTTTCTCAAAGTACGGAGCCACCAAGCTGGAATTGGTCAGTACAGTGTGGTGTGCTTCAGTCAGAGAATGGCCGTCCATACATATCGTTGATTTCCTTCCGATCGTGCCTTTTCCACTTAGTCTCCCCTCGTGCCGCGATCGAGGAAGACCAATCGGCTTAAGGTCAGGAACAAAGTCAACACAAAACTCAATTACCTCCTCATTTCCATAGCCCTTGGCGATGCTTCCTTCTGGCCTAGCACGGTTACGAACATATTTCTTTAATACTCCCATGAACCTCTCGAAGGGGAACATATTGTGTAGAAATACAGGACCGAGAACGAAAATCTCTTCGACTAGGTGAACCAGGAGGTGCGTCATAATATTGAAGAAGGATGGCGGGAACACCAACTCGAAACTGACAAGACATTGGATCACATCGTTCTGTAACCGTGGTAGAACTTCTGGATTGATTACCTTCTGAGAGATTGCATTGAGGAATGCACATAGCTTCACAATGGCTACTCGAACATTTTCCGGCAGGAGCCCCCTCAAAGCAATCGGAAGCAATTGCGTCATAATCACGTGGCAGTCGTGAGACTTCAGGTTTTGGAACTTTTTCTCCGCCATGTTTATTATTCCCTTTATATTGGACGAGAATCCAGACGGGACCTTCATACTGCTCAGGCATTCAAAAAAGATGACCTTCTCTTCTTTGGTCAGAGCGTAGCTGGCACGACCTTGAAACCATTCCGGATGCCGGTCATCAGGGTCTTTCAAACGTTGCTGGTCCTGCCGTGCTTCCTTTGTATCATTTGTCTTCCCATACACGCCCAAGAAGCTTAGGAGGTTCACGCAAATATTCTTCATAACGTGCATCACGTCGATTGCAGAGCGGACATCTAGGACTTTCCAATATTCTAGCTCCCAGAATATAGATTTCTTCTTCCACATGGCTGCGTGCCCGTCAGCTCCCTTCGGAACTGATTGTCCGCCAGGACCCTTTCCAAAGATGACTTTCAAATCCTTGACCATATCAAATACCTCAGCACCAGTGCGTTCCGCAGGCTTCGGCCGGTGATCTATCTTGCCGTTGTAATGCTTGCCTTTCTTTCTTACTGGATGAATTTTTGAAAGAAATCGACGATGCCCAAGGTACACGTTCTTCTTACAATTTGGCAAATGTACACTTTCAGTCTCATGTAAGCAGTGCGTGCATGCATTGTATCCCTTATTTGACAGTCCCGAAAGGTTACTAAGAGCAGGCCAATCGTTGATGGTTACGAAAAGCAACGCTCGTAGGTCAAATTCCTCTTGTTTGTGCTCATCCCACACACGGACACCACCCCACAGCTGTAAAAGTTCATCAACTAATGGCCTTAGGTACACATCGATGTCGTTGCCGGGTTGCTTCGGACCTTGGATGAGCACTGGCATCATAATGAACTTCCGCTTCATGCACAACCAAGGAGGAAGGTTGTAGATGCATAGAGTCACGGGCCAGGTGCTATGGCTGGAGCTCTGCTCGCCAAAAGGATTCATGCCATTCGTACTTAGAGCAAATCTTATGTTCCTTGCGTCAGCTGCAAAATCTTTGAACCATCTGTCGATCTTTCTCCATTGCGTTCCATCTGCGGTGTGTCTCAACTCCCCGTCCGACTTACGGTCCTCTTTGTGCCATCGCAACAACTTGGCATGCTCTTTGTTCCTGAACAGACGTTTCAACCGTGGTATTATAGGAGCATACCACATCACCTTGGCGGGAACCCTCTTCCTGGGTTTCTGGCCCTCAACATCGTCACCAGGGTCATCGCCTCTGATCTTATAACGCAATGCAGTGCATACCGGGCATTCATTCAAATTCTCGTATTCACCGCGGTAGAGGATGCAGTCGTTGATGCATGGATGTATCTTCAGAACCTCTAAACCTAGAGGGCAGACAACCTTCTTTGCTTCGTACGTACTGGTGGGCAACTCGTTATCCTTTGGAAACATATTCTTCAACATTTTCAGCAAGTTTTCAAATGCCGAGTCAGCTACACCTGCCTCTGCCTTCCATTTCAGCAAATCCAGTGTGCAGCCCAGCTTTTTCAGACCATCATCGCATCCGGGGTACAGCGCCTTTCTGTGATCCTCTAACATGCGATCCAAATTCTCCCTCTCCTTTTCAGTTTCGCAGCGTCTCCGTGCATCAGCAATGGTCCGACCAAGATCATCAACGGGATCATCACGTGCCTCTTCTTCACCTTCCCCTTCACCTTCAGCATCCTCCATGAAAGTATCACCGAAATGAGCAAGATAGCTTTCATCGATGAAATCATCCCCTTCTTCATCTTCTTCCATTATAACCCCTCTTTCTCCATGCTTGGTCCAACAATTATAGCTTGGCATGAAACCGTGCCGAAGCAGATGCATGTGAACATCTCTTGAGGAAGAGTAACCCTTCTGATTCTTACAGTTAACACATGGACAGATAACAAAACCCCCCCGCTTGTTCGCATTAGCCACTACGAGGAAATCTTTCAAACCCGTAGTGAACTCGCCGGAGAGTCGGTTAACGTACATCCATTGCCGATTCATCTGCATTATTATAATATAAAATATATAATTAACCATCATGCATTTGTTAAACTAACTAGCTACAAACAATATAAATTAAACAATGAACTACACACATGCATATTTTATCAATGACACATCAAAGGTTCATCAAGTTGCTAACCGCGATCGAGGAGTGTGGCTCCGACACTTCATGTCATGTTTGTTTCATGCTCTTGGGGCATTTCATCAAACACCTTATGTGCATAAGAGGAACCAAAAGCAAACCTAAACCCTAAGTGTGAAGAGAATGGCTCTAAATGGCTAAGTGTTGGCTGCTGGATGGGTATATATAGGGGAGGGGCTTTAGTTGCGGTTGGCCTGGCAAACCGTGACTAAAGGTGCCCGAAGGCCTTTAGTCGCGGTTGTCCTGACCAACCGCGACTAAAGCCCCTCACGTGCACCAGCTGGCCACCGAGCGCCCTGGGCCCAGGCCTTTGGTCGCGGTTCACCTCCAGAACCGCGACTAAAGGTCCCATTAGTCGCGGTTCCTACAGCTTCGCGACTTATGGGGCTAGACGGAAGCCTGTTTTTCCACCAGTGTCCACGTGAGGTAAGACTATCCCCAACTCCAAGTAATGTTTTTTGTGCCATACCTATGATATTTTTAAATAAACCGCATTCAAGGTGTCGTATACTTTTCTATACATGAACCTTTCCATTTGGACAGCTTGGTCTGGGCATAAGAATTTTCTACGTTTAATGTTAGTTTCCAAAAATAACCAATGGTTTTACTGATAGGGATGACCCCTTAGGACATACATCTTGAGAGCATTGTTTTAGTATATTCTACCACAGTATGTTTTTTCTTTCAAGGATGACTGATACAAGCTGTAGACATAATCAATGTCAAATATTTGAGACGCACCATTATTAAATATCTTAGTTAGTTGTCGAGAGTATGATTTTGTTGGCAGAAATCAAGATCAAGGTTGGAATATATATTTCTTAACACATGAAGTAATATTTAAGCTATGGTAGTACAAAAGTAAATAATGTCGGCTAATATTAATGGTATATAGAGATGTTTTGTCACACGATTTTCTCTTTTTCTTTTTGTACTAATTTAGCGTGTTGGGGTTGCTCAATACTCGAAATCATGGCGCATATCTATGTGGGATGTGTACGGAGCTACCAAGATTGCTTCTGAAGTGCAGCTACGCTTTGTTTTACATGCAAGTATCATATCAACCTACTTATATGTTTTTTATGCATGATATCAAATGCATATAGAATTAAGTTTTAATCTTAATTAGTCATTATATATAGCACATATTCTACTTTATAATGTTGCTGATGTAAGCTCTTCAAAAAAACCTAAAATGATTTATATTAGTTGTTATACATGTCCTTTCTAGATGATATTTGAACTGTATGCTCTACATGCAAATAATCTCTCTGATTGCTCTATTATTAATTTTTGGAACCAAACAAATATTGTATTCTTTCTCATAACCCTTTAGTCAATTCTTATTTTGTGTATGTATTGAGAAATGGTTTTCTTTTCCTTTTAGTTGTTATTTTTGACAGTGATTTCCACATATTCTCATAGATGGAAATAAACAAAAAAATTGTAATTGATATCTAGATTTATTTTTGCATTCAAAGTTAATTCCTTAAATATTAACATTGTCATGATTATAATTGTGCCCGTGCGAATGCACGGGTCTACGACTAGTATATATAGTCAATGAAGAATACGAGTTTAAATTTTTTGAAGAATTTGAACATTTTTAGGAATTTGCAAATTTGCGGAATTTGAAAATGTGAAGAATTTTCAAAATGAAGAAAAAATAAATTTTGAAGAATTTCAACTATGGTTGGTGGCGTGATCCATCGTATAAGAATGACGATTTCAGAGACTGCGTACAATTATTGTAGGGTTCACAGAATCAAATTCTTCATGAACTTCTTCGCACTTAGAGGCTTAGTCTTCATTGATTGATGAAAAATATTACTTCGTGTGTTCCACTTCTAAGTCATTAATTTTGCAAGTTTTAGGATGTGTCTCCTTTCACAAAACATTCAAAGGTTCTAAGATATTTAGGTCACATTGTAACTTTCATAATCTCTTTTCATCCAAGGGCTTGGTGAAGATATCAACTAGTTGTTCTTCAGTCTTCAAGTGGTCGATGAAGATGTCGCCCTTGAGTACATGACCACGAACAAAATGATGGCGAATCTGAATGTGCTTGGTCTTCAAATGTTGAACTAGGTTGTCAACAATCTTGATGGCATTCTTGTTGTCGCAGTAGAGAGGCACATTCTTCACGTTGATGCCATAGTCCTTGTGGGTTTGCTTCATCCATAGTTGTCGAGCACAGCAGGAACTAACATCAATGTACTCAGCTTCAGCAGTAGATAGTGACATGCATTTTGCTTTTTCGAGGACCAACAAACAAGGGATCGTCCCAGGAAATGGCATGTTCTTGATGTTCACTTGAAACCCACATGATCACCAGCATAGTCAGAGTCACAGTATCCAACGAGATGAAGATTTGAGCCATGGGGTACCATAATCCAAGCGTTTGTGTGTGAGCTAGATATCAAAGAATATGTTTCACAGCCTTATGGTATGATTCGTTCGGTGTTGCTTGGAAACAAGTACACATGCAAACACTAAGCATAATATCTGGCCTAGATGCACATAGATACAATAAAGAGCCAATCATGGAGCGATATACCTTGTGATTGATATCTTTACCATTTTCGTCAATGCAGAGGTCGTCATTTGTAGGCATAGAAATCTTGAGACTTTGCTGCATGCCGAATTTCTTCATGGCATCCTTGAGGTATTTATCGTGAGATATGAAGATGTGATTGTGTTGTTGATGAATTTGAAGATCTAAGAAGAGTTTCAGCTCTCCCATCATGGACATTTGATATTCTTCACTCATCATGTAGACAAATTCCTCACTATAACATTTGTAAATACAACCAAAGAAAATATCATCCACATATATTTGGCACACAAATAATTCATGGTCATAGGATTTTGTGAAAATAATTGGGTCGAGTGAACTAGGTTTGAAGCCTTTCTTCACAAGGAATTCCTACATAGTATCATACAACGTTCGAGGGGCCTGCTTGAGGCTATAGAGGGCCTTGTTGTGTCTGAAGACTTAGTCAGAATGCTTAGGATCTTCACATATACTTCTTCCTCAAGCTTAACATTGAGAAATGCACTTGTAACATCCATTTGATATAAGATGATATTGTGATGGTTAGCATAAGCGAGCAATGGCTAGCATAAGGATCAATATTGGAATTGCTTCAAGTCTAGCTGTAATTGCATCTAGTGCCCCTTAGTGATTTTGGTGTATTGAAGACTTATACATTAAGGGACGAATATGTTTGTGAGTGTACACAGCCTCTATAGGTCACTGAGGAGTTTGATATATTCAAAGAATGTTGACCCCTACAAATGAATGTCTTCAACTGAAGACTTTCATACTTTCGTGAAGACTTTGAAAGTGAGGAAATTGGTGTGTCCTTGAAGATATTGATGGAATGAACCAGGAAGACTTCTTTTTTTGTAGTTTCATTTCCTTATTTTGAGTCATAGGAACACTATACTGCTAAAGGGGGTCGAGGTAATACTAAGAAAAATCTCCAAGTGGTGCTCATCTCAAAGCCTACACATAATCAATCCTTCAAGTGAAGCCATTGGAAATATCTTCCAGTTCAGTCAAATTCTTCAGTGACAGAGACGAAGTTCTTCTGGTCTCTAAGGAAATTGGTCTGACTAAGAAGTTGTGATTTTGGTAGTGCGAATTGCCTACCGTGAGGAACATGATAATCTAAGGACTTTCATAGTTCGAAATTAAGATCGTTGTTGTGCTTCGCGCCAGCTCTTCCCAATGTCTTATTCACACACCGATCATATCATTGGGGGTATTTATGTCTTATCATGTCGGGTTGTACAGTGCTATAAATTGTTGCCCCCATAACCACTAGTTGGTTGGTTGCTCTGAGAGACAAGTTGACACTTTTCATTTGAGATCAACCCATCCTCGAGGACTTTGAGAGCAAATCATCAATGAGGAAAAACCCAAAACCCAAAACCCCAAAGTGATTGAGCATCACTAAAGAGATTGTTCCTGTGTGGAACAGAAGCTTGTTACCTTTGAAGACTGTGTATCTTCCATACGGTTAGGCGTCATGGTCTAGAGCATCCAAGGGGAAATTATGGATTGCTGAGTGACCAAGTTTGTGAGGGCTTGGAAGTATGCCGTGCAGACTTACCACGAGTGTTGGGCGAGGTTTGTGTGACCTTATCTCAATGAGAATATGGTAAGGACTGTTTGTCCTCGGACTGTGTATCCTTTGGTTTAAGTACCAAGACGCTCCAAACCAGACGTACGACTGTCACATCAATTGGAACTAGGTCGTCAAACCATTGTCTTCACCGAGCTCCTGGTTCTATTTCCTCAACTCTTTCATTTCCTTGAATATTTTTTGATCAAATTGATTATTACTGTTGGAAGACTTTGAGCGAAGACTTTCTCAATTTTCTTATCTCAAATTCTTCTATCACCTTATTCTTCACCTGCTTATCCTATTTACACGCTACCCGCACTTTGTGTATGTTTCATTTTGCTATGACAACTATGCTAGTGCCATGTCATGCTTACACTTGAGTACTTATTTCCACTTCAAGTAGTTCGTCACTTAGCATATTCCCCAGTTAGAAATTCCTGGGTGACGAATTTGTAAAAATAGCCTATTCACCCCCCTTTAGTCTATATAATGCATTTTCAATTAGTATTAGAGCAAGGTACTCCCTTGTTGTGTGTGATTTTGGTTTAACAACGTGGAGTTTTAGTCATGTCAACATCAGGTATGATCACTGTGCGGGTTGTCCTACTTTTGAAGGGATGGACTACCCCTACTGGAAGAACAAGAGGCGCATGCATCTCGAAGCAATTCACAACGATCTCTGGTATATTATGGAAAATGGTGCTCCCTCTGTATCTTCATCTATCAACACTTCTAATATGAAGAGATTCAAGAAACTTGACTCCCAAGCAAAGAATATCATGGACATCTGAGAAAAGGTCAGTATGATAGAGTGGGTGCTTTGGGATATGCAAAACTCATCTGGGACATGCTGTCCAAAGTCAATGAAGGAATTGCAACTCGACATGGCTCTCGGGTTGATGTTGTTCACAATCTCTTCAAGCGCTTCAAAATACTCAATAATGAAACATGTTTAGCAAACTTTTGACTGCCTCAGTGATATCTCCAATGAGATCCAGGATCTTGGTGCCACTGACATCACCGACCATGAGGTGGTGAAGAAATTGTTGAGATCTCTTGATTCCTTCTTTGGTACACTAGTTTCAATGATTCAAGAGCACGGAGATAAGTCACTCGATCATGCTGATATTCTTGAGAGGCTCAATACTCAACAATTCCAACAATCTGAGAAAAGATATCTCTATGGGCCAAGCTATGGAAGATCTCGTGCACTAAAGGCAAAGGCAATTTTCTCATCTCAAGAAGAAGAATCTGATTGCAGTCTTGGTGATCCTGAAGAACTTGGTAAGGATCTTGCAATGCTTGTTAGGAAATTCAGAAATTTTCCACAAGAGGTCAGTTTCGAAAAATCTTTAAAAAGACTTAAGAAGAAATCAGAATCTTCATCTCAGGATTAAAATAAAAGAACTTTACAAAAATGCAAGAAGTCTGGCCACTACATTGCTGATTGCCCTTAGTTGGTAAAGGAATCAAAGAATAAGAAATACAAGTATGATAGTTTTGATGACTCGAAGAAAAAGAAGAAATCTTCAAAGTCCTCATCAAACAATAAGAGCAGTTATAGAAAGGCTCGGACACTTATTGGCAAGGAAATGGATTCTACAGAAGAATCTAAGGAATGTGGGGAAGAGGAAGGGTCCGAGGAGGAGACAAACTCTGGTGTGGCAAGCGTAGATCTTGCTACCATACTCATCAGCTAATCCATCTTCAACATTGAATAAAATGACATCATCGATAACACCGATGACTACGACGTTGACTCTGCTCCCACCTATTGCTTCATGGCAAAAGGTGCAAAGGTATCCAAACATGCTTCCTCATCTGACTCAAGTGAGAATGAACCTGATGATTATTAGAAACCTCGCTACTAAAAACTTGCTAATATTTCCACGAAGCAACATAATGATATTGAAAAGCTTTACAATCCGCTAGACAAAAGCGATGACATGTTGAAGAAGGAAATGGATCAGACCGAAACTCTCAATGATGACTTCCAATGTCTTGAATCTATGTTTCATAGCGTTCAGAGTCGTCATGAAACTCTATTTGCTGATCATGAGAAGATTTCTTATGAATTTCTTAAAAGAAAGCAAGATCTTGAGAAACTAAGATTGTGTCATGATGATCTTCCAAGGGAAAATGATTCTTTGCTTGCCAAACAAATCAGTTCCGCTAAGGAGGAATTTATTCCACAATGCTTGAAATGCATCAAACGTGAAACTACTAATTCTTCACCTGAATGTTCAAATGCTTCTGTTGCTGCAAATTCTTCAGCTATATCTATGGTCACAAATTCCTCAACTGAGGAAACCATGAATATCATTGACAAAAATGCAGGGTTTAAAGAATTGTATGTGACAAACATATACAAAAGTCTTAGAGGGCTTCAAACCCTTTACGATGTGCTCAAAAACAATATTATGAATCGGAACCCTATTAAAGAGGGTATTACATTCAAGAGGAAATTGAATGCCGATGGATCCTACTAGAAACCTAAGAAGTATCCCAAAACCTCATGGGTTCCTGCAAAAGGACCTCCTGTAGATCCATCCACACTACGTGGCTTTACTTGCGAATCTTCATATTCCTCTCGTGAGTCATTTGACTCCAAATATAAATTGTTCAACAATAAAAACGGTGAAGTATTTTCTATATATGTTGGGATTAACTTCAGGAATAGATCACCATTGAGGAAAATCTGGGTTCCCAAAAGTTGTCTGGAATATCTTGAGGTGAATGTGGTCATGATACCACCCATGAAGAAGAAGAACCCCGATCAAATTCCTCAAATGGACAAAAGTCTTCACATGGACCAAATTCCTGACATGGTCAAAATTCTACTCATGCTCATGCTCATGCCTCTGTGTTGCATGGAAAATCTAAGGGTCATGAATTTGTGTGTTATTCTTCAAATCAATATGTTCATAAATTGTCGAAGAACTTCTCTACATATGTATTTGAGTGTTCTAACCCCCTACTGTGAAGAGACGTGCTTTACCTTCAATGCCTAAATTATCATACGGTTCTCATAGAATGATGAACTATTTGCCACCCTCCAAATGTGGGTGGTGAATTAAATGAACTAAACACTTATGGAGCTGATGTCTCTAGACAAAATCAAAACTTCTGAAGAATTTAATGGGGACATGAGGAAATGCTTGAAAGCACGCACGCTAATCATGATAAAATGAATTATTCATTTAACACATACTCATGTTACTTTACTACACTATGTGATGAAACTCGGTGTGATAAAATTGATGTCATATTCTTCACTCTAAATTACGTGAGTTCATAAGCCATACTAATTCATCTTCAGGATCAATCTCCCAAAGCCATTGGGTGGGTTCTCGACAGTGTATGCACTAATCACACGACTGGTGACAAGAATCTATTGATGCACATTCTATTAGCTCTTTCTCATCTGAAGGGCATCACCTACGCTGATAAAGGAAGAAGCAAGGTATTCGGTCTAGGTAAGGTTGCAATCTCAAAGGACTGACCCACAAACAAAGTCATGCTTTGTCGAATCCCTCGAATTCAATATCATGTGTGTCTCAATACTTTGTGATCTTGATATGATTGTCATCCATCGAAAATTTCATTGCATTGTGCTGATGCAATTTGACAAATCGAAAGTCTTCGAAGGCTTTAGGAGTGGATACTTGTATATTGTTGACTTCTCTACATGTACCGAGCCTGCCACGTGCCTACTTGCAAAAGCTAAATAAGGTTGGCTATGGCATCGACGACTTGGACATGCTGGCATGAGGAATCTCCACACAGTCGTGAAGATGAAGCACATCATTGGCATTAAGGGTGTCAAATTCCTCAAGGATCATATTTGTGGGGCTTGCGAGTCTAGAAAGATGACCCGATCCAAGCATCCCTAAAATACTATAATGACTACCACTCGTCCCTATGAATTACTTCACATGGACCTCTTTGGCCCCACTCATTATGCCACAATAACCAATGCTGCATCTCTATATGGCTTTGTCATTGTTGATGATTACTCACGTCAGACTTGGGTGCATATTATCTGGTACAAAGCTAAAGTGCAGGAACTCTTCAGATGATTTGCCTCAAGAGCTATGACGAATTTTGGCGTAAAGATCAAGCACATGAGGAGTGATAATGGGACCGAGTTCAAGAACACTGGTCCTGATAATTATCATGATGAACTTGGTATTACACATGAGTTATCTGCCCCATATACTCCTCAGCAGAATGGCATCATGTTGCCCAAGAATAGGACTCTTGTTGAGATGGCTTGCACTATGCTTCAAGAATATCAGACCCGTCGTTGTTTTTGGCCTAAGACAATCAATACTGTCTGTCATATCATCAACAAAGTATATCTTCAAAAATTCCTCAGGAAGACTTCATATGAATTCCTCACTAAAAAGAAACCCAATGTGAGTTATTTCAAAGTGTTCGGTGTCAAATGCTAGATTAGAGATCCTCACCACATTTCAAAGTGTTCACCAAAAACACATGAGGGTTTTATGCTTGGTTAAGGAAAGGACTCACACACCTAGAGAGTCTGGAACACCTACCATAACAAGGTTGTTGAAATTGTAGATGTGCAGTTTGATGAAACTAACGGCCCGCAAAGAGAGCACCTGCCTCCTGTGCTAGATGAAATGCCTAATAAGGAATCCATTAGGTTTAAGGCCACTGAAGATATCGTACCCATTGAAGAGCCTCTACCAGCTGATAATTTAATCCCAAACAATGAAGAAATTCAGGCTGGTGCTCCTGAGGAAAAATGTGGTTATGAAAATCCGCAACCCCAACAAAGTCGTCAATCTGCTCATCCACGTGTGGTGAATGAAGTGCAGATTGAGAAAATCCTCGAGGACATCAATGCACCAGGTCCCCTCACTCACTCAAAATATTCACATTTGTCTAACTTTTGTGGGCGCTTTGCTTTCGTGTGTCGGGAGCCCGATCCTAAGCCATAGGAATCCAGCCTGTAACACAATGCATCCCTTTGTGGTCTCAAGCACGGTTAACCCCACGGCTGCCACCTTACCTTAGCCAGGACCGTTTGCGCCTTTTGACTCACGTATGCATTAGTGTCACTAGCATTCCAATGTCAAAGAACCGGGTCGACATATCTAGTCACAAACTTAAGTGGCTCGATTGTATAAAGATAGGCATACATAACCCAGCAAAGCAGGTATCGGTCATCAGCGGGTGTAGACGAGTCATAGCAAGCTACAAGGACTCCATTACACCACGTGACATTTCCCTATAGGGACGGACTCAACAACTAATAAGGATATATGCCGGTCAACCAATGTGTCCGGAGCGGTAGCGAACTACCAAGGCTCATGGGAAGCACAAAGAGGCATTTCTCTGTATAGAGAGCTACTAAGGGCATACGACTAGGTGTCGAGTCCCATACATATCTTAGTGCATCACACTTACGCATGACATACTAGATATGCGTAGATACAACAATGGCATCACAACATAACCATACAACATCACGACATTTATTTAGAAGACCCGGAAGAGTCTTGCATAATATGTTCATACATGCAGGGGTCACATGACCCGACACTCAAGTCATACAAGTAGAGTTATACAAACCAATGGAAGCATAAAAGCTGTGTGAGTATAGACAGATGAAAGGGAAAAGGCATAAGGCCTGACTATCTACAGATCCCTTCTGAAAGGGGCCAGGTCGTAGCTGGGACACCAGCTACTCGTCATCATCGATGTCTAGAAAGAACCCACCTGTTAGCTCGTGGGTATCCTCTGGAACAATTATTAAGCAAACATGAGTACAAAAGTACTCAACAAGACTTTAGAACAGATCTATCTACTCATGCTCAGGTATCAATAAGGGGGGTTGTGGTGTTTCATGCAGCAAGCCAGCTTTGACTCTTGGCTAGGCTAAACTACAAGTTTAAATAGTTTTAACAACATTGATAAGTAGTACACGAGTCCACTACCACCACAACAATACACTATCATGGACTCCTTTCCGTCTCCCTACGGAAATGCCATACATGATACTCACACTTATCTTGATACTTTTATGAGTAGCCATTAAAGTTGTCTATGAACAACATATGCCTCCAAGTAGTCCATATCCGCGGAGGCGGCTATTCGAATAGATCTTAACCCTGCAGGGGTGTACTTCTTCACACACGCTTTCACCACTTATCGCCATGTTTACGTAATGCACCTCGGCAACCTTCAAGCGGAAGCCCAATGAGGGAGTCGGCCACGACCGTTAACCACACTAATACCTAGTCCAGGTTTATCGCCTATTTGAGAGTAACCCGCACGGAAGTCCGGCCGAGGTTTCCGCCACGGCCCCAAATTATGTGCGCAGGGTTCCCAAGCCCACCATCCGGGTGCCACTTGGTACACCGTGCAACTGCCTACCGCATCATAGCCCACCCCTAAGGTCAGCACTATGCACGACCTCCAGCATGAAACTCCTGGACCGAGTACTAGGCAATTAATAAGTCGAGCGGGGTCATATTTTAGAGCCCAGCATGTGGTAGTAACTCGTCTTCGATTACTTACACGGAACTCAGTTCCTAAGGATGGTTCCAATGAAACAACCCGCCATGTACTCCTACATAGCCTTTCATCGGAGCCTTTACCAAATTAGGTTCCACATTTATTCTTTGTCACTAGAACACATTCATCCATTCCTGTTCATCGCCCAGATGAAACAGGCCTGACACAACTCTAGGCATAGCAAGCATAGCAGGATAAAACACATCACAGCTCAAGCAACTACTAGGTATGCTAGGTTGCAAGGTTTGGCTATTTACTATGACAATGATAGGTTCAGCTACTGAAGCAAATCATTTGAAATATTTTGTTCTAATACAATAAGTGGGAGCATGAGTAAGAACATGGGATTATATTGGGATGATCAAAAGGGTGCTTGCCTTGTTGCTCAATAGAGGGATTAAATCCATCACACGGATATTCGGACGTATCCACAAGGGTAGAGCCTACCGACATAATAATAATAATATGCAACAACATGATGCATGATCATGGCATGAAATGAATTGTAGCATAAGTTAATTTGGCTATCAAACTTTTAGAATGATGCTGATTTGAATTCAAATTCAAATATTAATTTAAGTAATATATTCATCAAATTCATTTAATTGATTTGACCTGATGCTGTTTCATAACTTTGTTTTTCATGCATGAAGGTGGCACCATTGTGTTCATTGATTTTTTCTAATCAATTTGCATATATTATTTGTCAAATTTGGAGTTATAATCAATTTTCTATGAATTTCCAAAGTTTTGCACTTATTCTAGAATTAATATAAATCAAAAATATAGTTACTGCATCAGCATGACATCAGCAGGTCCAACTGGCTGTTGAAAGTCAAACGTGACCAGTGGGACCCACTGGTGAGTAACTCTCGCGAGATTTTAATTAATCTTTAAGTTAATTAGTTAATTAACAGGGGCTGGCCCACATGTCAATGTTTGTTTAGCAATTAAATTAACTAATTATTTTTATTAGCTTAACTTTAAAATAGCCATGGGCTGGTCCCACTTGCTAGTGGCTTTGGGGAGTCAACCCACCGGCGCTGGGGGTCAAACCCACCGGCGATGAGCCGCCAGTGGCTCCACGGACGGCGGAGGGCTTCAGAATTGCTCCTCCGGCGACCAAAAGGACGGCGGAGGGCACCAGGGGAACGACCACTCGACCGCGGTTCCATTTTTGCACGTTACAGGGGGTGAAATGGCTGGAGATGACGCCGGCGACGAGCTCGGCGGCTGCCGGAGCTCGGACATCATCGGGATCATCGATCCAGAGGGCAAAAGGGACGGGGCTTAGCTCTTACGACATCTACACGACGCATCGAAGCTGATGGTGGTCTCAGATGGACCAACCCAACATCGGAGTATCACCGGTGACGAGCTCCCGCAGCGGATCTCGTCGGGCTCCCGTGGAATCGAACGCTAGGGCACGGGATCAAGGGGGAACATGAGGGGGAAAGCACCCTGGGCTCACGAGGAGTGTAGAGGCGTCGAAAGCGTGCTCGGGGACGACCTGAGGAGGGAGAACGACGACGACAATCAACGGCGACCCGAGGATGAAGACGACGGCGATCTGATGTCTTAGGGGCTCTCGACGTTGTACAACTTGCTTGGGAGATTCAGGAGGTCACTGCGGTTCTTCCACGCGGCTCGGAGGAGAGAGAGGGAGGCTGGAGCGGCTTGTCGACTACGAGCTCAGGCCTCGGCCATGGCAGACAGAGAGGGGGAAGCACAGGGGCAAATCGGGACAGGGAGAGAGCTGGGAACGGGTGCAGGAAGGCTTATCCCTCCATGCTAGCGCGACGGGGAGGTCCAGGCAGGCACGCAGGTGCGTGGCCTCGCCGGAACAAGCGGCGGCCAACTCGTGCTGCTCGCTAGCAAGAGGAAGACAACAGCGAGGGGTTGGGCTTGGGCCAGTAAGCGACAGGTAAGTCTTTGTCATTTTCTTTCCTTTCTGTTTTGCTCTTTAATTCTTTCTGACATTTGTTTCATTTTCTTTTAGGCTCCAAACTATTTCTAAAATAGTATAAATAATGCTGGGGTGTTATTTGGAATATTTCCAATGCCATATAAACATTCAACATTTTATGAACTTCTGAAATATTTGAAATCAAATATATAATTGATTTCAGTGGCTTTTGTGTTTAAAATAAAATACCAAAAGTATTTTTAAAAATAAATCCACCCCTGAATTATTTTTTCTAATATTTATAAAAAATGATGGACTTTTATGAAGGCCATTTTGGGTTCATTGATTTGTCATAACTTTGAATTGTTTTGAATGTAGGGTTGGTAGGGTTCTTCTCTTTGATTTCCATTTCCCTTTTAAATGCAAGAATAAAATATGAGCATAATCTTGCTAAGCATCAAAGGGTAGCTAGGGATGTGACATCGTGTCTATCATAGAGCACACCAAGGTTGATGAAGCATTTATGGATTCTGAGTGGATTCAAGCTATGCAAGTGGAATTGCATCAATTCAAGCTCAACAATGTGTGGGAAATTCTCAAGCAGACAGATCCTCGCAACCACAACATCATCGGTACAAAATGGACCTACCACAACAATAATGGACAAATGGTGAGGAATAAGGCTCGTCTTGTAGCACAGGGCTACACACACGTTGAGGGAATTGACTTTGATGGTACTTTTGGACCTGTTCGGTATTGCCTATGAAGATTGTGTACCTTCCATATGGTTAGGCGTCATGGTCTAGAGCATCCAGGAAGAAATTGTGGATTGTCGGTTCACCGAGTTTGAGAGGGTTTGGAAGTCTGTCCTACAGACTTACCACGAGTGTTAGGTGAGGTCTGTGTGACCTTAGCTCAAGGAGAATACGGTAAGGACCGTGTGTCATGGGACTGTGTTTCCTTTTTTTTAAGTACCAAGCCACTCCAAAAAATACGTACAAATTTCACAACTGTTGTAAATGGGTTATCAAACCATTGTCTACACGTTGCTCCCAGTTCTATTTCCTCAACTCTTTTATGTCCTCGAATACTTGTTGATGAAATTGATTATTACTGTTTGAAGACACTGACTGAAGACTTTCTTCATTTCCTCATCTGAAATTCTTCAGTCACCTTGTTCTTCACCTACTTATATTTTCTACACACTACTAGCACTACGCGTACGTTTAATTTCGCTATGACAACTATGCTACTGCCATGTCATTCTTACACCTGAGTACTTATTCTGCTTCATGTAGTTCGTCACTTAGCATATTCCTCAAGTAAAAATTCCTAAGTGAAGAATTTGTAAAAATCGCCTATTCACCCCCTCTACTTGATATAACGCACTTTCACTAGCAACATTTGCAAAAGGTTCATGAAAGTCAATTCCCTCAACATGTGTGTAGCCGTGTGCTACACGGCGAGCCTTATTTCTCATCAGTTGTCAATTTTTGTCTTACTTGTTGCGGCAGATCCACTCGTACCGATGATGTTGTGCTTACAAGGATCAGGACACTTGACAAGTTCCCACATGTTATTGAGATTGAATTGATGCAATTCCTCTTGCATTGCTTGAATCCACTCAGGCTCCATAAATTCTTCATCAACCTTGGTGGGTTGTCAGATAGACACGAACGAAAAGTGCCCAAAAAAATTAGACAAATGTGAAGCTTTTGAGGGAGTGAGGGGACCTGATGCATTGATGTCATCGAGGATTTTGTCAATCTACACTTCATTTTGTACTCTGGTGTTGGGGAACGTTGCATGGGAAACAAAAAATTTCCTACGCACACACAAGACCTATCCATGGTGATGATCATCTACGAGAGTGGAGAGTGAATCTACATACCCTTGTAGATCGCTAAGCGAAAGCGTATATAACCTGCTTGATGTAGTGGAACATCTTCGTGACCCGAATTGCAATCCGTCCCGCGATCTCATCACGATCCGTCCCACGATCCCATCACGATCCATCCCAATCTAGTGAGGAATGGACGACACCTCCGCATTCAGCACACGTACAACTCGATGACGATCCCCGCCTTCTTGATCCAGCAAGAAGGGAGGAGAGGTAGATGAGTTCTCCAGCAGGACGGCGTGGAGGTGGTGGTGGTGGAACTATTCCAGCAGGGCTTTGCCTAAGCACCACGAACTAGACTAGAGGAGAAAACGATCTAGATGAAATAGAGGGACCACCTGGCAATTAGGGTTAGGGCTGCCTCTAATTCCTCTAGGATATATAGGAGGGAGGGAGGGGAGGAGGCAGCTTCAAACCCTCAAGGTTTGGCTGAAATTGGAGGTGGAGTAGTCGTACCCCAATCCTACTAGGAGTAGGATTCATCCTCTCCACTTGGAAACCCTTTCCTCCTCTTCCACCTTTGTTTTTCTCCTTCTCCAACCTCATGGGCCTTAGTGGGGGCTTAGTCTAGCCCACTAGTGGTAGATTTGTCTCCTCCTATAGCCCATGAGTACCCTCGGGTGTGATACCCCTCCCGATGGTCCCCGGTACCCTCCTGGCACTCCCGGTAGACTACCGAAGTACCCAAAACTTTTCCGGTGACCAAAACAAGACTTCCTATATATCATTCTTTACCTCCAAACCATTCAGGAGCTCCTCGTGATGTCCAGGATCTCATTCGGGATTCTGAACAACTTTTGGTTACCAAAAAACATAACTCAATAATAACGAAACGTCACTGAATCTTAAGTGTGCAGACCCTACGGGTTCGAGAACTATGTAGACATGACCTAAGACATTCTCCGATCAATAACCAATAGCAGGACCTGGATGCCCATACTGGATCCTACATATTCTATGAAAATATTTATCGGTTGAACTTGTGTGTCAAGGATTTAGTTAATCCCATATGTTGTTCTCTTTGTCCTTCGGTATGTTGCTTGCCCGAGATTCGATCGTCGATATCTCCATACCTAGTTCAATCTCGTTACCGGCAAGTATCTTTACTTTTTCCTTAATACAAGATCCCGTGAATAACTCCTTAGTCACATTGCTTGCAAGGCTTGGTGTAATGTTGTATTACCGAGTGGGCCCCGAGATACCTCTCCAAAACGCGGAGTGACAAATCCCACTCTTGATCCATGCCAACCGAACAGACACCTTTGGAGATACCTATAGAGCACATTCATAGTCACCCAGTAACGTTGCAACATTTGATACACACAAGGTATTCCTCCGGTGTCTGGGAGTTGCATGATCTCATGGTCATGGAAACAAATACATTGACATGCAGAAAACAGTAGCAATAATCTGACACGGTCATATGCGACGTTCATAGTTTGGGTCTTGTCCATCACATCATTCTCCTAATGATGTGATCGCGTTATCAAGTGACAGGACTTGTCTATGGCCAGGAAACCTTGACCATCTTTGATCAACGAGCTAGTCAACTAGAGGGTCACTAGGGACAGTGTGTTGTCTATGTATCCACACATGTATTTCAGTTTCCAATCAATACAATTTTAGCATGCATAATAAGCGATTATCTTGAGATAGGAAATTTAATAATAATTATTTTATTATTGACTCTAGGGCATATTCCCAACAGTCTCCCACTTGTACTAGAGTCAATAATCGAGTTCACATCACTATGTGATTGTAATGAATCTAACACCCATATAGTTCAGGGGTTCGATCATGTCTTGCTTGTGAGAGGAGTTTTTAGTCAATGGGTCTGAACCTTTATGATACGTGTGTGCTTTACAAATCTCTATGTCATCCTATAGATGCTACTACCACGCACCATTTGGAACTATTCCAAATGACTGCTCCACTATACGAATACGGTTTACTACTTAGAGTTATTCGGATTAGTGTCAATGCTTGCATCGACGTAACTCTTTACGACGAACTCTTTAATCACCTCCATAATCGAGAAAAATTCCTTAGTTTACTAGTTACTAAGGATAACTTTCACCGTTGTTCAGTGATTCAATCTTGGATCACTCTTTGTACCCCTTGATAGACTCTTGGCAAGCCACACATCAGGTGCACTACACAGCATGGCATACTTTAGAGCTTATGGCTAAGGCATAGGGAATGACCTTCCTCCTTTCTATTTCTTCTCAAGTGGTCGGGTCTTGAGTCTTACTCAATACCCACACGTTATAACACAGCCAAGAACTCTTTCTTTGACTGATCTATTTTGAACTCGTTCAAAACCTTGTCACGGTATGCATTCATTTGAAAGTTCTCTTAAGCGTTTTGATCTATCTCTATAGATCTTGATGCTCAATGTTCAAGTAGCTTTATCTAGGTTTTCCTTTCAAAAACTCCTTTCAAACAACCCTTTATGCTTTCCAGAAATTCTACATTATTTCTAATCAACAATATTGCAATCACATATTCTAACCAGAAATTCTATAGTGCTCCCACTCACTTCTTTGGAAATACAAGTTTCTCCTAAACCTTGTATAAACCCAAAAACTTTGATCATATCATCAAAGCGTATATTCCAGCTCCGAGATGCTTGCTCCAGTCCATAGAAGGATTGATAGAGCTTGCATACTTGTTAGCATCCTTAGGATTGACAAAACCTTCTCGTTGTATCACATACAACCTTTCCTCAAGCAAATCGTCGTGCAAACAATGTTTTGACATCTTATCTGTAAGATTTCATAAGTAATGCAACAACTACCAACATGATTCCAACAGACTTTAGCATCGCTACGAGTGAGAAAGTCTCATCATAGTCAACTCTTTGAATTTGTCGGAAACATCTTCGCGACAAGTCGATCTTTCTTAACGGTGACATTCAATATCATTGTTTGTCTTCCTTTTAAAGATCCATCTGTACTTAAAAGTCTTACGACCATCAATTAGTTCTTCCAAAGTCCACACTTTGTTTTCATACATGGGTCCTCTCCCGGATTTCATGGCCTCCAGCCATTTTTCGGAATCCAGGCCCACCATAGCTTCTCCATAGCTCGTAGGTTCATTGTTGTCCAACAACATGACCTCCAAGACAGGGTTACTGTACCACTCTAGAGCAGTACGTGACCTTGTCGACCTACGAGATTTGAAGTAACTTGATCCGAAGCTTCATGATCACTATCATGAGCTTCCACTTCAATTTATGTAGGCGCCACAGGAACAACTTCCTGCGCCCAGCTACACACTGGTTGAAGTGACGGATCAATAACCTCATCAAGTTTCCACCATCCTCCCACTCAATTCTTTCGAGAGAAACTTTTCCTCGAGAAAGGACCCATTTCTAGAAACAAACACTGTGCTTCCGGATCTGAGATAGGAGGTATACCCAACTGTTTTGGGTGTCCTATGAAGATGCATTTATCCGCTTTGGGTTCGAGCTTATCACGCCGAAACTTTTTCACGTAAGTGTCGCAGCCCCAAACTTTTAAGAAATGACAGCTTAGGTTTCTCCAAACCATAGTTCATACGATATCATCTCAACGGAATTACGTGGTGCCCTATTGAAAGTGAATGTGGTAGTCTCTAATGCCTAACAAAAAAACGATAATGGTAATTCGATAAGAGACATCATAGTATGTACCATATCCAATAGGGCACGAATATGATGTTCAGACGACCATCACACCATGGTGTTCCAGGTGGTATTAGTTGTGAAACAATTTCCACATTGTCTTTAATGTGTACCAAACTCGCAACTCAGATATTCATCTTGACGATCATATCCTAGGTATTTTACCCTCTTGTCACGATGATCTTCAACTCCAGTCTGAAATTATTTGAACCTTTCAACAATTCAGACTTCTGTTTCATCAAGTAAATATACCAGTATCTACTCAAATCATCTGTGAAGTAAGAACATAACGATATCCAGTGCGTGCCTAAGCACTCATTGGACTGCATACATCAAAACTTATTACTTTCAATAAGTTACTATCTTGTTCCATCTCACTAAAAATGAGGCCTTCAGTCATCTTGCCCATGTGGCATGATTTGCAGGTCTCAAGTGATTCAAAATTAAGTGAGTCCAAACGGCCCATCTCCATGGAGTTTCTTCATGCATTTACACCAATAGACATGGTTCGCCTGTCTCAAATGTTTCCAAAACGAGTGATCCCAAAGATCCATCCATATGGAGCTTCTTCATGCATTTTATACCAATATGACTCAAGTGGCAGTGCCACAAGTAAGTGGTACAATCATTACTACTTTGTATCTTTTGGCATCAATATTATGAACATGTGTATCACTACGATCGAGATTCAATAAACCATTGAAGGTATTTATTCAAGCAAATAGAATAACCATTATTCTTTTTAAATAAATAATTGTATTGCAATAAACACGATCTAATCATGTTCATGGTCAATGCAAACACCAAATAACACTTATTTAGCTTCAATGCTAATCTCGAAAGTAGAGGGAGCGTGCGATGGTGATCGCATATACCTTGGAAAAACTTCCAACACACATCATCACCTCGCCTTTAGCTAGTCTCCGTTTATTCCATTGCCTTTATTTCGAGTTACTAACACTTAGCAACTGAACCAGTATTTTATACCCTGGTGCTACTAGGAGTACTAGTAAGGTACACATCAATATCATATATATCCAATATACTTTCGGTGACTTTGTCAGCCTTCTCATCTACAAAGTATCTAGGTAGTTCTGCTTCAATGACCGTTCCCCTCATTACAGAAGCACTTAGCCTTGGGTTTGGGTTCAACGTTGGGCTTCTTCACTAGAACAACAACTGGATTGTCGTTTCCTGAGGTATACCTTCTTGCCCTTGCCCTTCGTGAAACTAGTGGTTCTACTAACCATCAACAATTGATGCTCCTACTTGATTTCCACTTTTGTTGCGTCAAACGTCGCGAATAGCTCAAGGATGACCATATCTATCCTTGATATATTATAGTTCATCATGAAGCTCTGTAGCTTGGTGGCAGTGAATTTGGAGAACTATGTCAATCACTATCTTATCAGGAAGATCAACTCCCACTCAATTCGACCGAACATGCTCAACTATTGAGCTTTTCTCCCTTACTTCCCGGGCCAAAAACTTTTTGGAGGTCTTATACCTATTGACATAGGAACAAGCCTGAAATCCCAATTTTAGATCTTGGAACATCTCACATGTTCTGTGACGTTAAAACGTCTTCAGCGCCTCAATTCTAAGCCATTAAGTATTACACACTGAATTATCACATAGTCATCAAAAACGTGTAAGTCATATGTTCGCAACATCCACATACGATGTTCGGGGTTCAGCACACCAAGCGGTGCATTAAGGACACAAGCCTTCTGTGCAACAATGATGTAACGACTAAGATGCGGTCCTTTCCGATTTAGGGAACGAGGCCCCAAAATGGAAAGAAGCGCATCTAAGCATTTCGCAAGCAAGATAACATAGGACATACATAATAAAAGAACGACAAATAGGGAATCGTTTGCCATCTCATAGATAATATCAGAGTTTACATCACACATTTATTCAGACAAGGTAGTTCCGCTACGGACTACGTAACATGAGAAAAGGCTATGCTATCCCGCATGCTTGCCCACGATCACGACCACGCCTCAGTCTTCTGGATAGTTCACGTACAAGCGGTCGTTCTCCTCATCGTACTACCACGCCAGCTGCGTGCCATCGAGATCACCTCTGTCGGGCCTACTTGTACCTGTTGGGGTGTTGAAGTAATCTGTGAGCCACAAGGACTCAGCAATCTATGACCTCGGTACCGAAACTAGTCAAGTTATCTAGATTTAGTTCAAGTAATCTAGAACCGGATGTTAACAAATATTCCAAGTTGCCACATAACCGCGAGCACGGCTTTCCGAAAGATTAAACCCTGCAGGGGTGCTCCAACTAGTCCATCACAAACGGTCACGGGCCGCAAAGTAATGCTCTATCACGAATCTCGTGATCTCGTCGGATTCCTTAGAGGAAAACCTCAACTCCGGGATTCCTATACGCAAGATATATCGCTAAGGTAAGACAACACTAGCAGGACCTCCCTTCGTTTCAACGACCCCGATAAGAGCCGCGTATCTCAGTCTCAGGACACGACGGATGAGTCACACTACAGGTTATACCAAACCTCATGTTGCCCTGTGGTGGCCCCATAGTCTGCTCAATTTGGACCAACACTCATGAGGAGCACTGGCCCGGGTTGTTGATTAATTCCTCGGGGTAGCTATTCCCTATGCAGATTATTATTAAGTGATTAGCAAATTAAAACCAATGTTGGGTCCTGTCGGACAAGTGTTAACACTACACGATCTATCAAGGGGGTCCCCATAACAACCCCGAACGTGTTAGGAGCGATCAGTTATGGAATCAAACACCGGTAGCCGGAAACTATTGCGGCAATAACGGAACAAAACACCCAGCAAAAGGCTAGGCCTCCCGTCGTTACCAAGTATATAGGTGTATTAATTAAAATAACAGATTTAAACATAATGATATCAAAACTCATGTTATTACATGAGACAATTGCACCTGCAACTAGCAACGCTAACATTAGAAGCTGAGCAAGCCTACTTAGCCATTCAATATTAGCTAGGAGGGGAAAAGTGATTGGGTTTTCATGGAAATATCAGGAGACAAATATATCACTGGTAGGCAGCGAGCATATGATGAACGAAACTTGAATATAGGCACAACAAGAGTAGAGATGGTATCTAGCTCACGTCATCTTGCGTGTGATGTCTTCAGCTTGGAACTGCTCTTGTTCGTCGTGCACGTACTCTCCCGAGTCCACGTACTCGCTCTCCGATCCAGGTGCTAACCAACGTAATAATAGCATCCAATGGACAACAACACAACATGATGGAACATACACATGATGCATGAGATCATAATGAACATGCATCTCTATTCTATTCACTTGCATAAGCATGGGAAGATGAGACAAACTTCTGGACAGAACTTCTCTCTAGGCTATCTTGACATGCATGAAGATGATATGAACAGGTGCATCATAGGAAAATGATGCAAAACAAATAAAGAATGTTGGGAACGGAGCTACGGATCAACCGGAAACTACGAAACAAGTTACGGAGTCCTACGGATCAATTCCACCACAATCACACTCCTATGGCATATTTCTGGTATTCCCAGGTTGCCACATCACCAAACAAACATGTATAGATGGGGCTGATTCCCAGGTTGCCACATCACCAAATAAACAAGTATAGATGGGGCTGATTCCCAGGTTGCCAATCTCACCAGCTGTTTATGCTCTGAAGCATTTTGACAGCCCCCAAAACAATATCTACAGGAAATGAAATGGAATGAAAATTGAAAGAGAGCTAGACAAACACAAAAGCTACAACTCTCTAGTTGATTTAAAGGGCTTATTCCCAACACATGAACTTTTTCAAGCACAACTACAAGGGAAGAAAATAACAACAGTTTCTCAGACTTAGTGAAAATCTCAGATTTTCACTAAACTGATAGTTTCAGCCACATGCCTACTTTGACAAAGCACAATTGCACATATAAACTCCTAAGCATAAAAAAAACCACCATGCTGTAGAGGGATTCACCCTCTACTGCCACAACAAGGAATCATCCTCTTGGGCTCATCACATCACATGGAACCAAGCTCTAAACAAAGCATCAAACAGAAAAATGACTTTTCCAGAAAGTGTTCCAAAGTGGAATCTGATTCCACCAATGGATTCCTGGGATGATTCTACCCCAAAAACAAATATAATACCTACGTACTTGCATAGAACAAATGGGCACAAAGTTGAAAGGAAAAATCTACGTGGAAATGACATAGTTGCAAATAGTGCCATATCATATGTGTTGCACACTAGTTCATCACCTACACATGCAATTGCACAGTCTCATCACTCCAATGGTGCACATGAGGGGTAGACCACATTTTCATGTGCCTTAGCACACCACCACACCACCACACACTCACATACATCAAGCATACATAGACTAGCACCTACACATGCTATTTAACACACACACACACACACTTACTTACACTCACATCATGCATAACTACTACTACACATACAAGCTTGCACCAAGTGCTCACTGAGGCAAACCATGTCTTGGCATATGGGTGTCACACACACACATGCACACACACACACACATGCACACCCACATGTAAGTTGCACCACATGATCACCTACACACACACAAGCACATGGGTACTTGCACAAGCACACACACATCACCACATGCACTACACATGCTCTTGGGTGCTTGCACCACACAAGAACATATGCACATAGATGCTTGCACTCACATATATATCCTACACACATACACTAGCACAATCACATTCATAGCATCACTAACAACACAAGCACCCTAACTAAAACATAGATGAAAACCTGCTGGTGTTCATATTTTTGGCAACACAACATTGCTTCAAAAGCATCACCATACAACAAAGCAAAACAGCAAAAGAAAAAAATAACAAGAAAAATAAAAAAAGGATGGCCTGGGAATCAAACCCAAGACCCTCTGGTCTAACACACCACCACACACCACTACACTACACTTCTCTGGCTCGAGAGAACAGAGAGAGTAGACAGGATAAGCTATCTCACCTGCGCTACTATGCCCAAGAAACAAAATAGAAAAAGGGGTGGCGCCACGGGGTTTCAAACCCACGACCATATACTATGCAAAACACCACCTATCACTACGCTGCTGCTATCGATTGTTAACACAAAAGGGGACTTTGCTCTTTTGAGCAACCCCCTCCGGTTCTATCCCAACCCGACGGTGGCCGAAACAGGGGAGGCACACCGCCCGCGAACTACTACAAATCGAGCACCTCGTCGCTGGGAGGAAGAGGGAACACTCACGGTTCCATTCCACTACTTAACTCGTCACGAGAAGGCCTACACCTACTTCTCCACGACCCGCGGCGGCGCCGGCGACAGAGGTGCACGGCGGTGATGCTACGCGCTACGCTCGAACCTACTGATAGGGAAAACGAAGGGGGATCAGATGCTCACTCACTACCCGAAGAGGTGGCGCTCTACGGAGAAGAGGAAGAGGACGTCGAGGAGGAAGATCCTGCAGAAGAGCGTCGGAGCACAGGAGGAAGAAGGGGACGACGTCGACGTCGTGGAAGCAGACTTGATCTGCACCTCCTACCTGCGGGAACAGAACCTCCTGGTACTGCGCACACCTCTGGACCGATCGAAGAGGAAGAAGACGAGCAGCATCGACGACGAGGACCTTCAACAGGGTTCGACAATGGCGGTGGAGGAGCTCGGGCCGCCCCTGGATCGATTGGCGTGGGGGAGGACGATGGGGAAAGAAGTAGCGGCGACTAGGGAGGAACCCTAGAGGCCCGGATGCCGAGGGGGCTTTATAGGAGAAGGAGGAGGCGAGGGACATGCGGCCTCGACGTTTGTGAGCACGACGTCGCTGTCTGATGGGCTGTCTCTGAAGACAACAGAAGGAAAGGCGAGAGGAGGGAGACGACGTCTACAGGTGAGGGAAGGAGGTGGACTGCGGGCGAGGAGGGGGGTAGTTGGGCCAGCCAGGGGGGGAAGCCCACTCTGAGTGCCAGATAAGAAAAAGAAAAACCCACTGGGGTTTTTCTATTTAAAACAAATAGAGACAAAAATAAATACAATGGCAACACTGTTGACCCTAAAAATAAAACAAAAATGCCCTTGGTCATAAGGAATTATGACCTATTTAAATAAAATGAAAAGGGAATTTCTGGAGCAATTAAATATTTACAAAATATAATTTAAATAACTATTTTTTGAATATTTACCCCACTTAAACAAAGTTCAAAAACACAATAACCCTAGCACAACATCCACTACAAAATATTCTAATTGAACTACATTTTTGAATCAAGGATAGAGTAAGTAAAACTAGAGCTTGAGGTAAATAGAGAGGGGGGGAGTTGAGAAACCTATTTGAAAACTTACAAGTTGCACCCCACTTTCAAATGCACCACTTCATCACATCAAATCTCATCATCACATATCACACATGTGGAACCACAACAACAAGAAACAATACAATGAAGGGATGGATGAATGGATGCATGAATGCAAAGGGAAACAAGATATGCACATGAAATACCACATGGAATATAGCTCTCATCTCAATGACATGATGGGCCCACATACAAGAAGGTTCCAAATAAGGCAAGTTACACTCTGGGCCATTACAAATGAGGACAATCCTCAGTTTATGGACCCAGTCCGCATAATTGCTACTATCATCTTTCAACTAAGTTTTCTGTAGGAACATATTAAAAAACAATAGAGCTACAACGCAAGCTACACCATAATTTGCAAAGACCTTTTGACTATGTTCATGATAATGAGTTCAATTAATCATATTACTTAAGAACTCCCACTCAAATTGACATCCCTCTAGTCATTCGAGTGTCTCATGATCCAAATTCACTAACTCAAGTCCGATCATCACGTGAGTTGAGTTTAGCTTCAATGGTGAACATCTCCATGTTGATCATATCAACTATATATTTCAAGCGCGACCTTTCGGTCTCTTGTGTTCCAAGGCCACGTCTGTATATGCTTGGCTCGTCATGTTTAACCCGAGTGTTCTACGTGTGCAACTGTTTTGCACCCATTGTATGTGAACGTTGAGTCTATCATACTCGATCATCACATGGTGTCTCGAAATGACGAATTGTCACATCGGTGCACAGTCAGGGAGAACACAATTTTATCTTGAAATTTCAGTGAGGGATCACCTTATAATTATACTGTCATCCTAAGCCGAACAAGGTGCATAAAAGGATTAACATCACATGCAAATCATAAGTGACATGATATGTTCATGAACTTTTGCTACTTGATCTTCATCACCAAAGCACCGGCATGATCTCCATCGTCACTAGCGCTGCACCATGATCTACATCATCATGATCTCCATCATCGTGCTGCCGAGGTTGTCGCGCTATCTATGATGTTACTACTAAAGCTACTACTAGCGATAAGGCAAAGCATCTCCAGGCGCAAAAATAATTAAAGACAACCCTATGGCTCCTGCCGGTTGCCGTAGCATCGATGTGCAAGTCGATATTTAACTATTACAACATGATCATCTCATACATCCAATATATCATATTATGTCTTTGGCCATATCACATCACATGCATACCCTGCAAAAACACGTTAGACGTCCTATAATTTGTTGTTGCATGTTTTACGTGGCTGCTATGGGTATCTAGTATGATTGCGTCTTACTTACGCAAAACCACAATGGTGATATGCAAGTTGCTATTTAACCTTCTCCAAGTACCGCCTTGGTCAAATCCGATTCAACTAAAGTTGAAGAAACAGGCACCTGCCAGTCATCTTTATGCAACAAGTTGCATGTTAGTCGATGAAACCGGTCTCTCGTAAACGTACGAGTAATGTTGGCCCGGGCCACTTCAATCCAACAATACCGCCGAATTAGGAAAACACTAAGGAGGACAACAAATTGAACATCAACGCCCACAACCTCTTTTGTGTTCTACTCGAGATATCATCTACGCATGAACCTAGCACATGATGCCACTATTGGGGAACATTGCATGGGAAGCAAAAAAAATCATACGCACACGCAAGACCTATCCATGGTGATGACCATCTACGAGAGGGGAGAGTGAATCTACATACCCTTGTAGATCGCTAAGCGAAAGCGTATACAACACGGTTGATGTAGTGGAACATCTTCGCGATCCAAATCGCTGCCCGTCCCGCGATCCCATCCCGATCTAGTGCCGAACAGAAGGCACCTCTGCATTCATCCCACGTATAGCTCGATGACGATCCCCGCCTTCTTGATCCAGCAAGAGCGACGAAGAGGTAGATGAATTCTCTAGCACGACAGCGTGGTGGTGGTGGTGGTGGAACTATTCCGGCAGGGCTTCGCCTAAGCACCGCTAAACTAGACTTGAGGTGAAAACGATCTAGATGAAGTAGAGGGACACGTAGCAATTAAGGTTAGGGCTGCCTCTATTTCCTCTAGTATATATAGGAGGGAGGGAGGGAGGAGGCAGCCTCTAACCCTCAAGGTTTGGCCGAAATTGGAGGTGGAGGAGTCCTCCAATCCTACTAGGTATAGGACTCCTCCTCTCCACTTGGAAACCCTTTCCTCCTCTTCCACCTTTGGGTTTTTTCCATTTCAAACCTCATGGGCCTTAATAGGGGCTTAGGCCAGCCCACTAGGGGCTAGTTTGTCTCCTCCCACAGCCCATGAGGCCCCTCGGGGCGTGACACCCCTCCCGATGGTCCCCGGTTCACTTCCCGCACTCCCGGTACACTACCGAAGTACCCGAATCTTTTTCGGTGACCAAAACACGACTTCTGATGACCCACAAGGATAGGGGATCTATCGTAGTCCTTTCAATAAGTAAGAGTGTCGAACCCAACAAGGAGCACAAGGATCTGAAAAGTGGTTTTCAGCAAGGTATTCTCTGCAAGCACTGAAATTATCGGTAACAAGTAGTTGTGTGGTAAGATGATTCGCAGCAAGTAGCAAGTAACAATAGTAACAATGGTGCAGGAAAGTGGACCAATCCTTTTTGTAGCAAGGGACAAGCCTGGACACATGGGAATTTCTGTCAAGCTAGTTTTCATCATGTTCATATGATTCGCGGTCGCTACTTTGATAGTTTGATATGTGGGTGGACCGGTGCTTGGGTACTGCCCTTACTTGTACAAGCATCCCACTTATGATTAACCCCTCTCGTAAGCATCCGCAACTACGAAAGAAGAATTAAGACAAAGTCTAACCATAGCATTAAACTAGTGGATCCAAATCAGCCCCTTACGAAGCAACACATAAACTAGGGTTTAAGCGTCTGTGTTTTTAGCAACCCATCATCTACTTACTACTTACGAATGCCTTCCTCTAGGCCCAAATAATGGTGAAGTGTTATGTAGTCTACGTTCACATAACACCACTAGAGGAAAAACAACATACAACGCATCAAAATATCGAACGAATACCAAATTCACATGACTACTTATAGCATGACTTATCCCATGTCCTCAGGAACAAAAGTAACTACTCACAAAGCGTAATAATATTCATGACCAGAGAGGTATTGAATAGCATCAAGGATCTGAACATATAATCTTCCACCGAGTAATCCAACTAGCATCAACTACAAAGAGTAATTAACACTACTAGCAACCTTACAAGTACCAATCGGAGTCACGAGACGGAGATTGGTTACAAGAGATGAACTAGGGTTTGGAGATGAGATGGTGCTGATGAAAATGTTGATGGTGATGAATCCCCTCCGATGAGAGGAGTTTTGGTGATGACGGTGGCGACGATTTCCCCCTCCAGGAGGGAAGTTTCCCCGGCAGGACGACCCTGCCGGAGCTCTAGATTGGTTCTGCTCAAGTTCCGCCTCATGGCGGTGGAGATTCCTCCCGAAAGCCTCCCCTTGATTTTTTCTCGAACGAAACCCTTCTTATAGCAAAATAGGGGGGCCAGACGGCCAACACGGAGCCCACAAGCCCCCTAGGCGCGGCCAGGGGGTAGGCCGCGCCTAGCAGGCTTGTGGCCTCCTGCTGGCTCCCCTCTCGTACTTCTTCGGCCTAGTATTTTTTTCAAATTCCAAAAAAATTCCTAGTTGATTTTCACGGCTTTTAGAGTTGCGCAGAATAGGTATCTCAAACTTGCTCCTTTTTCAGGCCAGAATTCCAGCTGCCGGCATTCTCCCTCTTCACGTAAACCTTGCAAAATAAGAGAGAAAATGCATACGTATTGTAACATGAATTGTAATAACAGCCCATAAAGCGATAAATATCAACATGAAAGCATGATGCAAAATGGACGTATCAACTCCCCCAAGCTTAGACCTCGCTCGTCCTCAAGCGAAAGCCGAGATAAATAAATATGCCCACATGTTTAGAGAGAGAGGTGTCGACAAAACAAGATACAGACATACAGACATCATGATCATAGTTAGAACAACAATATCACCATATAATCTCTTATGCTGAAGTCATAATTCCTTCAGAAAGTAAAGTATGGACCAAGAACCTTATCGAGAATTAACAACCGATAGCCTTTAGTCATTGAAGCAATTGCAATTTATCATAACATCGGAAAGAGTCAAGTAACAGCTTGTAAAGCAAATCCACATACTCAATCATCCTTTCGTCTTCTAGAATTGCTACAACTCACGTGGTACTCATGAGATCAAAGTTTCAGTCGGACACAGAGGAAGATAGGGGCATATAGTTTCGCCTCCCAACTATTTACCTCAAGGGTAATGTCAACAATAATAATTCATGAATACTTACTTCCAAGATGACATATGAATATAGATCTTTCCCTAGCATATGACGTTAGCCAAGATAAAGGCGAAATATGGAATTGGTGTCGAACACCATGAATCTTTCAAGGGCAAGGTACAAGATAGGCCATTCGTAGAGGGGAGGAGAGGTTGTCATGCGCTTTTGAGGTTTGGATGTGTGTCCTCTTAGTGTGAAGGAACGTCACTTTATATTGCCTCCTATGATAAAGAACTTTATTATGCAGTTTGTCGCTTTTATGTCTTCCTCATCATAGGTTCCTACAAAGCTTATTTTCCACACACTAATAGATCATACATTTTTAGGGAGCATTTTTTATTGCTTGCACCGATGACAACTTACTTGAGGGATCTTCTTCAATCCATAGGTAGGTATGGTGGACTCTCATGGGAAAACTGGGTTGAAGGTTTATGGATGCACAAGTAGTATCTCTACTTGGTGCGGGAGTTTTGGCTGATATGGGGTTGAAGCAATCGTCACATACTAAGGGATCTCTAGTCATATAATCATTGTTCGGAACCAAGCAAGCATAATTCAGTATGTTTTCTTCCTTGTCCAACATCTGCTTCTAAGCATGTAATAGTTTAATGAGTGTTCACAACCATAGAAGGCGTCAAAGATGATATATTTATATGTGAACCTCTCCTTCTTTATCACTTCCTATTAATTGCAACAATGACCAAGTTCTACGTTTGTCTACCCTTAACAAGTTTCAATCAACATTCTTTTTATATGTGAAGCCATCACTTTCCATAAGATCATTACATGATCTTTCATGCTTTTGTTCTTTTATCATTCTCTTGATCATGGCATGAAGCAAGGCCCTTAACTAAGACACTCTTTATTATATGGCTCACGATCTCGAATACATCGGGGGTGACACAAAGCAAAACTAAAGCCTAAAACACTAAGAACTTTATTCTACTACAGAAAGATAAAACCAAAAAGGATCGAACTAAGAAAAGGTAAAGGCAAAAGATGTCATGGTGATATGATACCGGGGCAACTCCCCCAAGCTTGGCATAAGTCAAGAGGATTTCCCATAACCATGCTTAGTTGTCTTCCTTTGGAGGTGATGATGGTGGAGTTGTTGTAGAGGTCTTGAACTTGTTTAATTTGTTCTTGAGCATAAAATTCTGCTCCTTCAGATCATTAATTTCCTCTTCAATCCTCAACACCCTTTGGCAGAATTCTTTCTTACTCTCCTGCAAAAGACGAGAAGGGATAAACAAAATCTTAGGCTTCTTCGTTGAGTTGGGGAGGCTCGACTTCTTGAACTCCACATGTGTGTCTCCAGGTGGGGATAGAGAAGCTTCCTCTTCATCAGAACGTGTTCCTTCCTTCCCCTTGTGATCATAATCTTCTTCCTCATTAGTGGTCCAACCATAACGATCCAAGTCCCCATAGACCATGTGGTTAGCAAGGTAATCGCCCACATAGCTCTCCCCCTGTGAATCTTGAGAAGACATCTTGCCCTAAAACTGCGGCAGAAAACAGGCTCGAAACGAAAACAGAGGAAAATTGCATGATACGAGGGTCAGAACGAGTACTCCGCAAGAAAACAGTGTCCGGGAGGCACACGAGATGGTCACAAGCCCCCCACGCGCGGCCAGGGGGTGGCCCACACCTAGCAGGCTTGTCGCCTCCTCGTGCGCTTTCCGGACTACTTTAATTTTTTCTATTTTTCTAAAAATTCCAAAATGGAGAAAAATTCCTACTGGAAAAGTTTTGGAGTATCTTTACTTACCAATCACATACCTCTTCATTTTCGGAGTCTGAAATAGGCTGATAAATATCCCTTATGTACTCCTCTGGAGTTATGGTATTGATAATATTGCTTTCAACATTTATGGGAGTACCTGAGATATAATGCTTAATTCTCTGCAAAATGGACGTATCAACTTCCTATATATCAATCTTTACCTCCGGACCATTCGTAGCTCCTCGTGTCGTCCGGGATCTCATCTGGGACTTGATACGTCCCAAACGTATCTATAATTTCTGCTTGTTCCATGATCTTTTGCGTGACATTGTTATATGTTTTGCTACACTTTTATATCATTTTACACATATTTGGACTCACCTACTAAGTCAGTGCACCCAGTGCCAGTTTCTGTTTGCTGATGTCTATTTTGCAGGGGCTTTTACCCAATTTTCCGAAGCCCGATTTTTTTTAGACAAAATATATAAAAAATCAGCGAAACAGAAGCTTCCAGATCACCGAAGGAGGGCCACACGGGGGGCCAAGGGCCTCCCAGGCGGCCTGCTAGCGCGGCCAGGCCCTAGTCCGCGCTAGGAGGTTGCCTGGGTGGGTCCCACCTCCTCCGATGCCCTCCTTTGGCCTATATTTAGAGTCCCGAGAGGAAATCCTCGTAGACCTTGTGGAATCGCGAATTTCTCCATCATTCTGCCGTCGCAGCACTTCCAAGATTGGGAGCGTCATGAGACCTCTTCCCGGCACCCTGCCCGAGGGAGGACTGATCTCCGGGAGCTTCTCCACCACCATGGACGATCCCCGGACGTGCCGTGAGTAGTCCTCCTTGGACCATGAGTCCATGACCAGTATCTATGTGATGTCTTCTCTCCAATCTTGTGCTTCAATAGTTAGTCCTTGTGAGCTTCCCTACATGAACAAGGCATCTATGTAATTCTCTTGCTACTGCTATGCTCAATTTGTTTGGATCCGATGGATTATGAGATTATGTTCAGATTGTTATGAGTTATATATTTGATTATCCTTTTATATTATGTTCCTTAGTGATTCGTGCATGTTCTCCGTTAATTTTTATTGCTTTGGCCAAGTAGTAGATCGTAACTCCAAGAGGGAGCATTATGCATGATTGTGGGTTCAGGCCCCTTGATGTCTAGCTTGAGTGACAGAAACATGAGACTAGGGGATGTGCTTGTTGCCACCAGGGAGAAAACAATGGTGCTTGTGACCACGGTTGCAAGGATTGTTTACCTTCCGCATAGTTTGTGAATGCAGTTGTCCGTTTCTTTGAGTTTACACTACGGGTAGGGCTTTCAACTTAATACCGGAGAGTTGTTCTAGATAGATATCTCAAGGTGTATGATTAGTAAGTAGATGCTGATGAATAAACGGTCTACTTTTCTTGGCGTAATCCCCATTACTATTGAACCTCTAACTATCAAGGAGCATAATTAGCATTACGGTGCGATCATAATTCTGTCAATTTCCCAACTTTGATTTTTTTACCCAAGCATAGTTGTTTATCGTCCTTTGGGAGAGAGACATCACTACTGAACATCATGTGACTCCGGTCCATATCACCATCATTGTTTACACCTCCTTCATTTACCGCTTTCATTTACTTTTCCGTTGTAATAACTATTACCTTCCCACTTGTGTTGTGATCCTTTGCAAACTACAAGGCCGGAGAGATTGACAGCCTCTCTGTACTTGTTGGGAGCAAAGTTATTTGTTGTGTGAGCAGGTTAACGTCTTTTGCAAGCGCCAGGGTGGAAGACACCTACTTGTTGATCCTAGGAGTCCTTCTGGTTCGATAAACCTTACAGTCTCAGTGTACGGGAAATATGCTGCTGACTACATTTCTACCTTCCACTTGGGGTAACCAACGAGGGGCGATAAGTATATCCATCAACTCTTCATCAAACAAATTTCTGGCGCCGTTGCCGAGGACTCCAGTCTTCAAGATAGGGGAGTTGCACACTATCTTTTACCTTTGCTTTTTTGTCCTGTTAGTTTTCTTTTTAGTTTTTGCTTTAGAGTCTTATACCAAAAACAACAAAAATTAGTTACTTTGCTTTTAGTTGTCAAGCATGTTAAGGTTTGATTCTTGGAAGGAATCTGAGGTCCTAGATTTTCATCAAAGGAATGGAGAAAATATGAAGGAAGCATGGGATAGAATTTATGAAGCACACAAAATAATTATGCCTTGGATACCTATCAAAATTGTGCTTGAAATTTTTATCATGGTCTCTTTATATGGTGCAAACACTCTCTTGATATTAGAGCTAAAGGAGATTTCTTAGAGTGTGATAAGGCAAGAGCTCTTGATATTATACATGGTCTATCTAATAATCTTGTTTATAATCATGGTTATGACAATATTATAGATAGGCTTGCTACTATTGAAGGGAAAATAAATGCTCTAGACTTAACAGAAAGAGAGAAACACGTGGTTGATAAGGAGGAGGTCTTGAAAATATATGATGACTAGGAACCTTTTGTTAGAATTGGCATCTGTAATCAAGACTTCCTTGCTTATTGTGATATTGGTTCCACGGTTTCCACAATGCCAAAAGTTGTTTATGATTCCCTCTGGTTAGACATGGATTTTTTTTCATGCAATCATGAACATGCTAATGGTGATATTTCTGAAATCCAGGAAAAGGTAAAAGATGTCCAGGTTACATTCTCTAAAAGGGATGCAATGGTGGATTTCTTCGTCATGGAGCCCAACAAAGGGAATATAGTGCTTGGAAGGGACTTCCTCCGAGCCATGAGAGGATTCATTGATATAGGTAAAGGACACATACGCTTACGTGGGAAAGCGAAAGGTACTCACTTGTTCCCTAGGAAAAATAAGGATGAACTTGTTGAGGATCCGTTTGAAGGTTTTTATAATTCCGATGACTTCGGAGAATCTTGATCCTCCTTCTTGCATTATGCCTAGCTCCAAGGCATAAAAGAAAGCGCTTGTTGGGAGGCAACCCAATTTGTTTTTACTTTCTTTTAAGTGGTCTTGATGTGTGTTACTACTGTAGCAACATCATTGTATATTTATTTTTAAGCTTTGTGCCAAGTTATAGCCTCCGATTGCAAGAAAGTTCAAAAATTGTGACATGTTGTCCAGAAAAAGATTTTGTCTTCTTGACGGCAAAATTCGCCAAAAATCACCAGATCGTTTTTTTGATCTGCTTGTTGACACCATGCTATATATAATTGCCGTTCTGGCACCTTCTCTGAGTTTTTTTATTTGAGTTGCATGAGTTCCCCGAATAAATTATTCACTACCTGTTGTTCTGTTTTTCACAGATTCTGTCATGTTTTGCGTTTTCATTGTTTTGCGAATCCTAAGCTTTCTTTTTATTTGCAAAAACCCTTTGGCATTCATAAGAAGCAGTAACTTTTCCGGAAAATCTTTATTTCCAGCAGGTTATTAATTATTTTATTAAGGTAACTAACCACTCTAATTAGCTTATGAAGAGTTTCATAGGAAGGGAGTTTTCAAGTATGTGATGGGAGAGAAGATGAAAGAAGATATAGGAGAGTCAAGCGCTCATGCTTGGGGATGCCCCCATGCACCCCAAGAAATATTCAAGCATACTCAAGCGTCTAGGCTTGGGGATTCCCCCGTGCATCTCCTTCTCTATCAATAATCATCAGTTCGTGCATCTCCATGCAGTATTTTTATCACTTCGTATGATATGTGTTATGCTTGGAGCGTCCCGCTATTTACTTTTTATTTTGTTTTAGTTTTTCTTCCTGTTCATAACAAGTAGGAACCTAGCCTAGCTTTTTTCGGAGAGAGACACGCTCCATTCCACTCTAGAACACAACATAGGTTTTCATGCTTATCCTTTTTGTGTGTTCTTCATCTTTTCATAGTTACTGTCATGCTTAGCTCTTAGTTTTCATGCTTATATTTTTAAGAGATTTTATTTAGGTTGATTTTGGAACTCTCTTCAGTTATCATGCTTATATTGTTTACAGAGTTGGCTTGTTGCACTGAGTTGTGTGTCTTGCATGAGTAGGTAATTGCGATTGCTATTTAAGTATAGTAATAACCTCCAATAGTTTTGAGGTATTGATTTGAGTAATGTTTGGACTATTGGTGCCAAGATCTTGAGCCTATTAGTAATAGGTGTCGTATTTTGGGAAATCCGTGTGTTTTTCAAAAACTAAAATTAGTTGAGAACTCTAGCTATTAAATTGATCACTAACCTATGGAAGGGTTGGAATATATAGAGTACTCTCATGTTACCATGAGTCGAGGATGCGCAACAATAACCAAACCCCCAAACAGTCCTCCTCGGGGTACTTGTCTCTTTGTGAATTTCCTAATTAGATAGAGAGTTACCGATAATAAGTGTATGAGTTCTTCAGACTAATGTAAGTATTCGATTGTTGGAACTTCCACCATCCATATTTTGCTAGCCCCTTCAGTATCGTGCATTGCCCTTTCTCACATTGAGAGTTGGTGAAACTCCGCAAGTGCATCCAAACCCATGACATGATACGCTCTGTCGTACATAAGCCTCACTATATATTTCCTTCAAACAACCACCATACCTACCTATTAAGGCATTTCCATAGCCTTTCCGAGATACATTTCCATGCAACATCCACAATCTCATGACTTGATCTTCATGTCATACATGCTCTTTCTTGATCGAGGAGCCGTATGCTAGTTGGGCCGTACCCTTATTACTGCTACATGACGTGCTAGTATCATTGCATATCCTGCTACACTGGCAGAGGCATACATTTGCATACATCATGATAATTTTGACTTGTCTTTATGTTGAGTGCTTCTTATAAAGTGTGATGATTTTTCTTTTATTCATGTAAAACATAGAGTGTTGCCCTTAAGTAAGGAAAAGATCCCAAAGTGGACAAAACAAAAGATCCCAAAGAGAACAAATGAGAGATAAAAAGAAAGAGCCAAAGAGGACACAAAAAAATAAAAAGAGAAAAAGAAAAAGAAAAAGAAATAAAAAGAGAGAAGGGGGCAACAGTACTATTCCTTTTGAAAGATCCACACTCGTACCCCATTGCTATATTAGTACTACATAGAGATTATCATTCATGAATAACTATGAGGGGACCTTACATTATAGAACTCGGTTTGCATATTCCAATGATGAGCCTCCTCAAATGATCTCTAGGTCTTCATGAACAAACAAGTTGGATGCACCCCCACTAGTTCCATTGGAGAGCTTACCTTAGCTCATATGTGCATCTGTTACATGGCAATCCCTACTCCTCACATCATATCTATCATTTTGCTTTCTCTCGCCTATGGTTGTCCTCATTGATGTGAGCCTTTCACACCTTTTTGTCTTCCTTCCCCATCATTATTATATTTTCCATCCTAAGTGCCAACATATCTTGCTTATGCTCATCCATTGCATGAGTGCTCAAAATCGAAAGGGAGAGGGTCATTTTGACTTGTGCCTCACTAGTGGTATGGGGATGAGTCAAAATAAGATACCGAAGGAGACTAAGTGTGAGGTTTAGTAGATTGAGTTCTCAATTAGAAAATATATTTTATGATCTCAACCCATCTCCCACTTCTTGCACGCAAACACCATTTGGAGACATTCGAGTCACGGACAACGAGAGCTCTTGCACCTTTACGCTCTTACTTTGCTAAATTCAATACTAGATATAGACTCTTGCTTGTTATTGTCTTTACTTGAATTGGATATCTCACTTGATTTACTTTGAAGCTCTTATATGTGTGTTAGCATGTCACCACAGAAAAATTGTGTTATCATTTATCTACTCAAGGACGAGCAGAAATGAAGCTTCGGGATGTTGATACGTCCCAAACATATCTATAATTTCTGCTTGTTCCATGATCTTTTGGGTGACATTGTTATATGTTTTGCTACACTTTTATATCATTTTAAACATATTTCCACTAACCTACCTACTCAGTGCACCCAGTGCCAGTTTCTGTCTGTCGGTGTCTTTTTGCAGGGGCTTTTACCCAATATTCCGAAGCCTGAAAAATCCATAAAAATATATAAAAAATCAGCAAAACAGAAGCTTCCGGATCACCGAAGGAGGGCCACACGGGGGCAAGGGGCCTCCCAGGAGGTCTGCTGGCGTGGCCAGACCCTAGGACGCACTAGGAGGTTGCCTGGGTGCGTCCCACCTCATCTGGTGCCCTCCTTTGGCCTATATTTAGAGTCCCAAGAGGAAACCCTCACAGACTTTCTGGAATCGCGAATTTCTCCATCATTCCGCCGCTACAATGCTTCCAAGATCGGGAGCATGAGGAGACATCTTCCCGGCACCCTGCTAGAGCAACGATTTACCTCCGGGAGCTTCTCCACCACCATGGACACTTCCCGGATGTGCCGTGAGTGTCCTCCTTGTACCATGAGTCTATGACCAGTAGCTATGTGATGTCTTCTCTCCAATCTTGTGCGTTAATGGTTAGTCCTTGTGAGCTGCCCAACATGATCAAGGTGTTGGGTAACGTAGCATAAATTTAAATTTTCCTACGCCTTATTCAGATCTTCCTATGGAGATACCAGCAACGAGAGAGAGGATAGTGCATCTTCATACCTTTGAAGATCGCTAAGCGGACGCGTTGCTAGAACGCGGTTGATGGAGTCGTACTCGCGGCGCTTCAGATCGCGGTGTGATTCCGATCTTGTGCCAAACCACGACACCTCCGCGTTCAACACACGTGCAGCCCGGTGACGTCTCCCGCACCTTGATCCAACAAGGAGGAGGGAGAGGTTGGGCAAGATCTCCGGCAGCACAACGGCGTGGTGTCGATGGAGAGACGAGGTCTCCCGGCAGGGCTTCGCCAAGCACCGTGGGAGAGGAGAAAGAAGGGGGACAGGGTTGTGGCGAGGGAGAGATCAACTTGTGTCCCCAACAACCCCAAACCCCTCTCTATTTATAGGAGGATAGGGGAGGGATGCGCCACCTCTAGGGTTTCCACCCTAGGGGTGGCGGCAGCCCAGATGGGAGAGGGGGGCGGCGGCCAGGGCAGGAGAGGGGGTGGCACACCCCCTGGTAGGCGTTAGGCCCACCAGCGCCTAGGGTTCCCCCCACCTTTCCTCTCTTATGCGCCATGGGCTGCGTGTGGGGGGCGCACCAGCCCACCCAGGGGCTGGTTCCCTCCCACACTTGGCCCATATAGCATTCCGGGGCTTGTGGCCCCTCCCGGTGGGCCTCCGGAACCCTTCCAGTGGTCCAGACACTTTGTCGGTGGTGCCCGAGACATTTCTGGCATCCAAACCCATCCATCCTATATATCATTCTTTACCTCCAGACCATTCCGAAGCTCCTAGTGACGTCCGGGATCTCATCTGGGACTCCGAACAACCTTCGGTAACCTCGTATAACAATTCCCTATAACCCTAGCGCCATCAAACCTTAAGTGTGTAGACCCTACGAGTTCGGGAGGCATGCAGACATGACCGAGACACTCTCCGGCCAATAACCATCATCGGGATCTGGATACCCATGGTGGCTCCCACATGTTCCGCGATGATCTCATCGGATGAACCACGATGTCAAGGATTCAATCAATCCCGTATAGAATCCCTTTGTCTATCGGTATAGAACTTGCCCCAGATTCGATCGTCGGTATACCCATACCTTGTTCAATCTCGTTACCAGTAAGTCTCTTTACTCGTTCCGTAGCACATCATCCCGTGACTAAATCCTTAGTCACACTGAGCTCATTATGATTATGTTCTACCGAGTGGGCCCAGAGATACCTCTCCGTCACACGGAGTGACAAATCCCGATCTCGATTCGTACCAACCCAACTGACACTTTTGGAGGTACCTGTAGTGCACCTTTATAATCACCCAGTTACATTGTGATGTTTGATACACACAAAGCACTCCTACGGTATCCGGGAGTTGCACAATCTCACGGTCGAAGGAAAAGATACTTGAGATTAGAAAAGCTTTAGCATGCGAACAACACGATCTATTGCTATGCTTAGGAGTGGGTCTTGTCCATCACATCATTCTCCCAATGATGTGATCCCGTTATCAATGACATCTAATGTCCATGATCAGGAAACGATGATCATCTATTGATCAACGAGCTAGCTAAGTAGAGGCTTGCTAGGGACACATTGTGATCTATTTATTCACACATGTATTACTGTTTCCTGTTAATACAATTATAGCATGAACAATAGACGATTACCATGAACAGAGAAATATGATAATAACCATTTTATTATTCTCTCTAGGGCATATTTCCAACAGTCTCCTACTAGCACTCGAGTCAAGAATCTAGTTACATTGTGATGTATCAAACACACATAGCATTGTGGTGTTGATCATGTTTTGCTCGAGGAAGAGGTTTAGTCAATAGGTCTGCAATATTCAGATCCATGTGCAGTTTCCAAATATCTATTACTCCTCTCTGGACCTGGTCCTGGATGGAGATGAAGTGGCGTTGGATGTGCTTGGTCTTCCGGTGAAATCTGGGCTCCTTGGCTATGGCAATGGCTCTAGTGTTATCACAGAACACTGTCATCGGTCCCGACGCGCTTGGAACCACTCCAAGGTCGGTGATGAGCTCCTTCATCCAAATCCCTTCTTGAGCCTCTTCTGAAGCAGCTATGTACTCTGCTTCACATGTAGATGCTGCCACGACGTCTTGCTTGCTGCTGCACCAGCTCACTGCCCTGCCATTCAAAACATACATGTATTTGGTCTGTGACTTAGAGTCATTCGGATGTGTGTCGAAGCTTGCACTGGCGTAACCCTTTACGACAAGCTGTTCGTCACCTCCATAAATGAGAAACATCTCCTTAGTCCTTTACGACGAGCTCTTCGTCACCTCCATAAACTATAAACATCTCCTTAGTCCTTTTCAGGTACTTAAGGATATTATTGACCTCTGTCCAGTGTTCCATACCGGGATCACTTTGGTACCTCCCTACCAAACTTATGGCAAGGTTTATATCAGGTCTGGTACACAGCATGGCATACATTAGAGAGCCTACAGCTGAAGCGTAGGGGACAGTACTCATCTTTTCTCTGTCTGCTGTCGTGGTCGATGACTGAGTCTTACTCAATCTCATACCTTGCAAAACTGGAAAGAACCCCTTCTTTGAGTTTTCCACATTGAACTTCTTCAATATCTTGTCAAGGTATCTAGTTTGCGAAAGACCTATGAGGCCTCTCGATCTATCTCTACAGATCTTGATGCCTAATATGTATGCAGCTTCTCCAAGGTCCTTCATTGAAAAACTCTTGTTCAAGTACGCCTTTATGCTCTCCAATAACTCTATATTATTCCCCGTCAATAATATGTCATCCACATATAGTATGAGGAAAGCTACAGAGCCCCCACTCACTTTCTTGTACAGACAGGCTTCTCCATAAACCTGTATGAACCCAAACGCTTTAATCACCTCATTAAAGCGAATGTTCCAACTCGGAGATGCTTGCACCAGCCCATAGATGGAGCGCTGGAGCTTGCATACCTTGTTAGCACTCTTAGGATCGACAAAACCTTCTGGTTGCATCATGTACAACTCTTCCTTAAGATACCCGTTAAGGAACATTGTTTTGACGTCCATTTGCCAAATTTCATAATCATGAAAAGGGGAAATTGCTAACATGATTCAGACTGACTTCAGCTTCGCTACGGGAGAGAAAGTCTCATCGTAGTCAACTCCTTGAATTTGTCGAAAACCCGTTGCGACAAGTCGAGCTTTCTAAATGGTCACATTACCGTTTTCGTCAGTCTTCCTCTTGAAGATCCATTTATTTTCTATGGCTCGGCGATCATCGGGCAAGTCCACCAAAGCCCATACTTTGTTCTCATACATGGATCCTATCTCGGATTTCATAGCCTCAAGCCATTTGTTGGAATCCGGGCCCGCCATTGCTTCTTCATAGTTTGAAGGTTCACCGTTGTCTAACAACATGATTTCCATCACAGGGTTGCTGTACCACTCTGGTGCGGATCGTACCCTTGTGGACCTTCGTGGTTCAGTAGCAACTTGATCCGAAGCTTCATGATCATCATCCTTAACTTCCTCTCCAGTTGGCATAGGCGCCACAGGAACAATTTCCCGCGCTGTGCTACTCTCCGGTTCAAGTGGGGGTGTAATTACTTCATCAAGTTCTATGTTCCTCCCACTTACTTCTTTCGAGAGAAACTCTTTCTCTAGAAAGGATCCGTTCTTGGCAACAAAGGTTTTACCTTCGGATCTAAGATAGAAGGTATACCCAATAGTTTCCTTAGGGTATCCTATGAATATGCATTTCTTCGCTTTGGGTTCGAGCTTTTCTGGTTGAAGTTTCTTCACATAAGCATCGCAGCCCCAAACTTTAGAAATGACAACTTAGGTTTCTTGCCAAACCATAGTTCATACGGTGTCGTATCAATGGATTTAGATGGTGCCCAATTTAAAGTGAATGCTATAGTTTCCAATGCATATCCCCAAAATGATAGCGGTAAGTCGGTAAGAGATATCATAGATCGTACCATATCCAATAAAGTGCGATTACGACGTTCAGACACTCTGTTACGTTGGGGTGTGCCAGGCGGCGTCAGTTGTGAAATAATTCCACACTTCCTTAGGTGTGTGCCAAACTCGTGACTCAAATATTCTCCTCCACGATCAGATCGTAGACACTTTATTTTCTATCACGTTGATTCTCAACCTCACTCTAAAATTCCTTGAACTTTTCAAACGTCTCAGATTTGTGCTTCATCAAGTACATATACCCATACCTACTTAAATCATCGGTGAGAGTGAGAACATAATGATAGCCACTGCGAGATTCAACGTTCATTGGACCACACACATCAGTATGTATTATTTCCAATAAGTCGGTTTCTCTCTCCATTATTCCTAAGAATGGAGTCTTAGTCATCTTGCCCACGAGGCACGGTTTGCATGTGTCAAATTATTCAAAGTCAAGAGACTCTAATAGTCCATCAGTATGGATCTTGTTCATGCTCTTAACACCGATATGACCAAGGCGGCAGTGCCACAAGTATGTGGGACTATCATTATCAACTTTACATCTTTTGGTACTCACACTATGAATATGTGTAACATCACGATCGAGATTCATCAAGAATAAACCATTCACCAGCGGAGCATGTCCATAAAACATATCACTCATATAAATAGAACAACTGTTATTCTCTGACTTAAATGAGTAGCCGTCTCGCATTAAGGAAGACCCTGATACAATATTCATGCTCAAAGATGGTAATAAATAACAATTATTAAGGTTTAAAACTAATCCCTATGGTAGATGTAGAAGCAGCGTGCCGACGGCGATCATATCGACCTTGGAGCCATTCCCGACGCGCATCGTCACCTCGTCCTTGGCCAGTCTCCGCTTATTCCGGAGTTCCTGCTTTGAGTTGCAAATGTGAGCAATAACACCGCTATTAAATACCCATGAGCTACTACGAGGGCTGGTAAGGTACACATCAATATCATGTATATCATATATACCTTTAACGTTGTCGGCCTTCTTATCCGCTAAGTACTTGGGGCATTTCCGCTTCCAGTGACCTTCTCCCTTGCAGTAGAAGCACTCAGTCTCTGGCTTGGGTCCATTCTTTTTCTTCTTCCCGGTATCTGGCTTACCAGGCGCGGCAACGGCTTTGCCGTCTTTCTTGAAGTTCTTCTTACCCTTGCCCTTCCTGAAACTCGTGATCTTGTTGACCATCAATAGTTAATGCTCTTTCTTGATTTCTACTTCTGCAGATTTCAGCATCGAGTACAACTCGGGAATGGTCTTCTCCATCCCTTGCATGTTGTAGTTCAGCACAAAACCCTTGTATCTTGGTGGGAGAGACTGGAGGATTCTGTCAATTACAGCGTCATCCGGAAGTTCGACTCCAAGCGAAGTCAGACGACCGTGTAACCCAGACATTTTGAGTATATGCTCACTAACAGAACTATTCTCCTCCATCTTACAACTAAAGAACTTGTCGAAGACTTCATATCTCTCGACACGGGCATGATTTTGAAAAACTAGTTTCAGCTCCTGGAACATCTCATATGCTCTGTGTTGCTCAAAACGCCTTTCGAGCCCCGTTTCCAAATTGTATAACATGCCACACCTAACCAGAGAGTAGTCATCACTCCGCGTCTGCCAGACGTTCTGAATGTCCTAGGCCACTGCGGGAGTAGGAGGGTCAGCTAGCGGCGCATTAAGGACATAAGCCTTTTTAGCTGCTTCGAGGATGAGCTTCAAGTTGCGGACCCAGTCCGCATAGTTGCTACCATCATCTTTCAGCTTGTTTTTTCTCTAGGAATGTGTTGAAATTAAGGTTGACAGGTGTGTTTGCCATTGGATCTACAATATTTGTAAAGACAACTTTTAAACTAAGTTCGTGACAATTAAGTTCATTTCATCAAATTAAGTATGAACTCCCACTTAAATTGACATCCGTCTAGTCATCTAAGTGATACATGATCCATGTTGACTAACCCGTGTCCGATCATCACGTGAGACGGACTAGTCGTCATGGTGAGCAACTTTATGCTGATCGTATTCAACCATACTACTCATGTTCGACCTTTCGGTCTCTTGTATTCGAGGTCATGTATGTACATGCGAAGCTTGTCGAGTCAACCTAAGTGTTTTTCGTGTGTAAATCTAGCTTACACCCGTTGTATGCAAACATTAGAATCTATCACACCCGATCATCACGTGGTGCTTCGAGACAACGATCCTTCGCAACGGTGCACACTTAGGGGAATACGTTCTCGAAATTTTTATGAGGGATCATCTTATTATGCTACCGTCGTTCTAAGCAATAAGATGTAAAACATGATAAACATCACATGCAATCATATATTGACATGATATGGCCATTATCATCTTTGCTCTTTCGATCTCCATCTTCGGGCATCGCATGATCATCATTGTCACCGGTGTGACACCATGATCTCCATCATCGTGTCTCAGTGAAGTCGTCACGCCAACTACTACTACTACTACTACTACTACTACTACTACTACTACTACTACTACTACTATAGCTAACCGTTAGCAATGAAGTAAAAGTAGTAAACACATGGCGTTGCATGTCATACAATAAATTAAGACAACTCCTATGGCTCTTGCCAATTGTCATACTCAACGACATGCAAGTCATGAATCCTATTACAATAACTTGCTCATATCATACATCACACATGTCACATCACAACTTTGGCCATATCACATCACATGTCAAAACCCTGCAAAAACAAGTTAGACGTCCTCTAATTGTTGTTGCAAGTTTTACGTGGCTGATTTGGGTTTCTAGCAAGACCGCCTTCTTAACTACGTTATAGGCACAACGATTATATGCCAAAGATATTTACCCTTCATAAGGACCCTTTTCATCAAATCCAATCCGACTAGAGTGGGAGAGACAGACACCCACTAGCCACCTTTATGCACGATGTGCATGTCTGTCGGTGGAACCTGTCTCACGTAATCGTACATGTAAGGTCGGGTCGGGCCGCTTCATCCCACAATACCCTCGGAAACGAATAAGACTAGTAGCAGCAAGCAATTGACAAATCAGCGCCCACAACCTTTTGCGTTCTACTCGTGCATGGAATCTACGCATAGAAAACCTGGCTGGGATGCCACTGTTGGGTAATGTAGCATAAATTCAAAATTTTCCTGCGCCATATTCAGATCTTCCTATGGAGAGACCAGCAACAAGAGAGGGGAGAGTGCATCTTCATACATTTGAAGATTGCTAAGCGGAAGCGTTGCTAGAACACGGTTGATGGAGTCGTACTCGCGGCGATTCAGATCGCGGTGTGATTCCGATCTAGTGCCGAACCACGACACCTCTGCGTTCAACACACGTGCAGCCCAGTGACGTCTCCCGCACCTTGATCCAGCAAGGAGGAGGGACTGTTTGGGGAAGGTCTCTGGCAGCACGACGGTGTGGTGTCGATGGAGAGACGAGGTCTCCCGGCAGGGCTTCACCAAGCACCGTGGGAGAGCAGGAAGAAGAGGGACAGGGCTGCGCGAGGGAGAGATCAACTTGTGTCCCCAACAGCACCAAACCCCTCTCTATTTATAGAAGACAGGGGAGGTGTGCGCCACCTCTAGGCTTTCCACCCTAGTGGTGGCGGCAGCCCAGATGGGAGAGGGGGCGGTGGCCAGGGCACGAGAGGGGGTGGCGCACCCCCTTGTGGGCTTTAGACCCACCAGCGCCTAGGGTTCCCCCCCTTTCCTCTATCATGCACCTTGGGCTAGTTGTGGGGGGCTCACCAGCCCACCCAGGGGCTGGTTCCCTCCCACACTTGGCCCATATAGCCTTCCGGAGCTTGTGGCCCTTCCCGGTGGGCCTCCGGAGCCCTTCCGGTGGTCCCGACACTTTGTCGGCGTTGCCCCAAACATTTCCGGCGTCCAAACCCATCCATCCTATATATCAATCTTGACCTCCGGGCCATTCCGGAGCTCCTCATGACGTCCAAGATATCATCCGGGACTCCGAACAACCTTCGTTAACCTCGTATAACAATTTCCTATAACCCTAGCGTCATCGAACCTTAAGTGTGTAGACCCTATGGGTTCGAGAGGCATGCAGACATGACCGAGGCAGTCTCCAACCAATAACCATCAGCGGGATATAGATACCCATGGTGGCTCCCACATGTTCCACGATGATCTCATCGGGTGAAACACGATGTCAAGGATTCAATCAATCCCGTATACAATTCCCTTTGTCTGTCGGTATAGAACTTAACCGAGATTCGATCGTCGGTAATACCCATACCTTGTTCAATCTCGTTACCGGTAAGTCTCTTTACTCGTTCCGTAGCACATCATCCCATGACTAACTCCTTAGTCACACTGAGCTCATTATGATGATATTTTACCGAGTAGGCCCAGAGATACCTCTCCGCCACACGGAGTCACAAATCAACAGACACTTTCGGAGGTACCCGTACTGCACCTTTATAATCACCCAGCACTCCTACGGTACCAGGGAGTTGCACAATCTCACGGTCGAAGGAAAAGATACTTGACATTAGAAAAGCTTTAGCATGCGAACAACACGATCTATTGCTATGCTTAAGATTGGGTCTTGTCCATCACATCATTCTCCCAATGATGTGATCCCGTTAGTAATGAAATCTAATGTCCATGATTAGGAAACCATGATCATCTATTGATCAACGAGCTAGCTAACTAGAGGCTGGCTAGGGACACATTGTGATCTATTTATTCACACATGTATTATTGTTTCCTGTAAATTTAATTATAGCATGAACAATGGACGATTATCATGAACAAGAAAATATGATAATAACCATTTTATAATTGCCTCTAGGGCATATTTCCAACACAAGGCATCTATGTAATTCTCTTGCTATTGTTGTGCTCGGTTTGTTGGGATCCGATGGATTATGAGTTATATATTTTATTATCCGTTTATATTATGTTCCTTAGTGATTCATGCATGTTCTTTGTTGCTTTTTATTGCTTTGGCCAAGTAGTAGATCGTAACTCCAAGAGGGAGCGTTATGCATGATTGTGGGTTCAGGCCCCTCGATGTCTAGCTTGAGTGACAGAAACATGAGACTAGGGGATGTGCTTGTTGCCACCAGGGAGAAAACAATGGTGCTTGTGACCATGGTTGCAAGGATTGTTTACCTTCCGCACAGTTCGTTAATGCAGTTGTCCGTTGCTTTGAGTTCACACTTTGGTGGGGCTCGCAACTTAATACCGGACAGATGTTATGGATAGATATCTCAAGGTGGATGATTAGTAAGTAGATGCTGATGAATAAATGTTCTATTTTCTTGGAGTACTGCCCATTACTATTGAACCTCTAACTATCAAGGAGCATAATTAGCATTGCGATACGATCATAATTCTGTCCATTGCCCAACTATGATTTGTTTACCCAAGCATAGTTGTTTATCATCTTTTAGGAGAGAGACATCACTAGTGAACATCATGTGACTCCGGTCCATATCACCATCATTGTTTACACCTCCATCATTTAGCGCTTTCATTTACTTCTCCGTTGCAATCACTATTACCTTCCCGCTTGTGTTTTGATCCTTTGCAAACTACAAGGCCGGAGAGATTGACAACTTCTCTGTACTCGTTGGGAGCAAAGTTATTTGTTGTGTGTGCAGGTCCAGGTCTTCTGCTAGCGCCAGGGTGGAATACACCTACTTGTTGATCCTAGGAGTCCTTCTGGTTGCTGCTGACTACATATCCACCTTCCACTTGGGGTAACCAACTAGGGGCGAGAAGCATATCCATCAACTCGTCATTAGGACTCCGAAAAACTTACGGTTACCAACACACATAACTCAATAATATCGAAATGTCACCGAACCTTAAGTTTGTAGACCCTGCGGATTCGAGAACTATGTAGACATGACCTAAGACATTCTCCGGTCAATAACCAATAGTAGGAACTGGATGCCCATATTGTCTCCTACATATGCTAGGAAGATATTTATCGGTTGAACCTCTATGTCAAGGATTCAGTTAATCCCATATGTTGTTTCCTTTGTCCTACGATATGTTACTTGCCCGAGATTCGATCATCTGTATCTCCATACCTAGTTCAATCTCGTCCCCACCAAGTCTCTGTACTCCTTCTGTAATACAAGATCCCGTGACTAACTCCTTAGTCACATTGCTTGCAAGGCTTGTTGTGATGTTGTATTAACGAGTGTGCCCCGAGATACCTCTCCATCACACGGAGTGACAAATCCCAGTTTGATCCATGCCAACCCAACAGACACCTTCAGAGATACGTGTAGAGCACCTTCATAGTCACCCAGTAACGTAGCGACATTTGATACACACAAGGTATTCCTCCGGTGTCCGGGAGTTGCATGATCTCATGGTCATAGGAACAGATACATTGGCATGCAAAAAATAGTAGAAATAAATTGACACGATCATATGCTACGTTTACAGTTTGGGTCTTTTCCATCACATCATTCTCCTAATGACATGATCCCATTATCAAGTGACAAGACTTTTCTATGGCCACGAAACCTTGACCATCTTTGATAAACGAGCTAGTCAACTAGAGGTTCACTAGGGATAGTGTGTTGTCTATGTATGCACACAAGTATTTGAGTTTCGAATCAATAAAATTCTAGCCTGGATAATAAACGATTATCTTGAAACCAGAAATATAATAATAACTATTTTATTATTGCCTCTAGGGCAATTTTTCCAACATCTAGGATGAGCAGGTTGACGACTTTGTTGGGGCTGAGTATTTTCTTCAGCACCATTTTCCTCAGATGCACCGACATGAATTTCTTCGTTGTTCGGGATGACTTCTTCAGTGGGTAGAGGTTCTTTAGTGGGTATGATTTCTTCAGTGACATTGAACCTAATGGATTCCTTAATAGGCACTTCATCTAGCACACGAGGCAGGTGCTCTCTTTGCGAGCCGTTAGTTTCACTGGACCGCACATCTACAGTTTGAACAACCTTGTGGTGGTAGGTGTTGACGACTCTATTGTGTGCAAGTCCTTTCCATAATGAAGCATAAACCCTCACATGCTTTTGGTGCAAATGTAGAACTGTGGTTAGGATCTCTAATCCAGCATTTTGCACCAAAGACTTTGAAATAACTCAAATTTGGTTTCTTGTTAGTGGGGAGTTCATATGAATTCTTCTGGAGCAATTTTAATGATATACACTGTTGATGATGTGGGTTGATTGCCTCAGTAATCAATAAAATTGGCAGGCAATATTGATTGCCTCAGGCCAGAAACGACGAGGGTTATGGTATTATTCAAGCATACTACAAGCTATCTCAACAAGAGTCCTATTCTTGCGCTCCACTACGCCATTATATTGAGAAGTATGTGGGGAAGATAACTCATGAGTAATACCCAGTACATCAGGATGATCATCAAGACCAATGATCTTGAACTAGGTCCCATTATCACTCCTGACGTGCTTGATCTTCACGCAGAAATTCATCGCAGCCCTTGCAGAAAATCGTCTCAAGACTTCCTGCACTTCAATTTTGTACCAGATAATATGCACCCAAGTATAACGTGAGTAACATGAACAATGACAAAGCCATATATCGATGCAACATTGGTTAGGGTGGCATATTTAGTAGGGCCAAAGAGGTCCATGTGAAGCAATTTAAAGGGACGAGTGGTAGTAATGATTGCCTTCGAGGGATTCTTGGATCTGGTCATCTTTCCAGACTCACAAGCCCCATACAAATTATCCTTGAGGAATTTGACACCCGCAATTCCAATGATGTGCTTCTTCTTCACGAGTGTGTGCACATTCCTCATGCAAGCATGCCCAAGTTGTCGATGCCATAGCCAGCCTTCTGAAGCTTTTACAAGTAGACAACCGGATGGTTGAGGACCTGTAGAGAAATTAACAATATACAAGTCTCCTCTCCTAAAGCCTTTGAAGACTTTGGAGTTTTGAGGTTCCATAATCACAATGCAATGATATTTGCCAAATATGACAACCATATCAACATCACAAAGCATTAATACAAACATGAGATTGAATCCGAGGGATTTGACAAGCATGACTTTGTCCATGTGTCGGTCCTTTGAGATTGCAACCTTACCTAGACCCAATACCTTGGTTTTTTATTTTATTAGTGTAGGTGATATACTTCAGATTAGATGGAGCTAATGGAATGTCCATCAATAGCTTCTTGTCACCAGTCATGTGATTAGTGCATCCACTGTCGAGCACCCACTCAGTAGCACTGGGTGATTCATCCTAAAGATGAATTAGTACAACGTACGAATTCATATACGTCGGAGTGAAGAATATGACATCAACTTCATCAGACTGAATTTCATCAAACAGTGTATTAGGTAAAGTAACATGAGGACGTGTGAACTGAATAATTCATTTCATCATGATTAGCTTGCGTCCTTTCAAGCATTTCCTCAGGTATCCAGCAAATTCTTCAAATGTTTTGATTTCGTTTGGAGACCTTACCTGCATAAGTGATTAGTTCATTTTCTTCACCACCCACATCTCGAGGGGTGGCAAAGAGTTCATCATCGTACGAGCATTATATGAAAATTTAGGCATTAAAGCTAAACCATTTAGCTTCACAGTAGGGGGATTAGAGTACTCAAATGCATATGCAAAGTAATTCTTTGAGGATTTATGAACATAATGATTTGAAGGAAGATGCACCTATTCATGATCCTTAGATTTTCCCTGCAACACACGGGCATTAGCAAAAGCATGAGTAGAAGTTTGACCATATGAGAAATTTCGTCCATGTGAATACTTTGATCCATTTGAGGAATTTGATCTATGGTTCCTATTCTTCATTGGCGGTGTCATGAAGACATTCCCCTGAAGATTTTTTATACAACTCTTGGGAACCTAGATTTTCCTCATAGGAGGTCCAGTCCTGCACTTAGTTCCAAAGTATCTAGCAAATACTTCATTATTATGATTCTTGTTCAATTTATTGTTGGATTCAAATGACTCTTCAGAGAAATACTAAGATTCACAAGTAAAGCCAGATAGTGTGGATAGATCTATAGGAGGTCCTTTTGCTGAACTAACGAGGTTTTGGGATACTGCTCAGGTTTCCAGTAGGATCCATCAGCATTCAATTTCCTCTTGAATGTAATATCCTCTTTTCTAGGGTTCCTATTTAGAATCTGCTTTTTGAGCACATCGCAAAGAGTTTGTTGCCATTTGAGACTTTTGTATATGCGTGTCACATATAATTCCTTCAACCCTACATTTTCGTCGGTGACTTCCAAATTGAAAGTGTATTATATCGACTAGAGAGGGGTTGAATAAACTACATAAATCAACTTATTACCGTCTACCATAGAAGACGACAAAGTACTAGGTCACGAACGGCAAAGACCTTTCCTGTTTACTCGCTTACGGCCCCAACTTTCAGCACTGAAAGTCATGGTAATGACATTCTTTGTCGTCTGCAAGGGCACAGCGGACGACAAAGATCTTTGTCATCGGTTCCTAGGCCAGCAGGTGGCAAAGGGGCTAGGTAGCAAAGCGCCGCTGTTAGCCATGTTAGGTGCTAACCGCAGCCTTTGCCGTGAGCTCGCACGTGTCTGCATTTGTCGTTTGTCATCCCTGGCTTTTGCTGTTTGCCATCCTTTGCTTTTTCTATCTACTAGTGGCCCTGCCTCCGTCAGCCCTGCCCTTCGCCGTCTGGCAGTGCTGGCCTTTGTCGTCTGCCAGCTAACTTCATAATGACTAGATGGGTCAGACCTCGTGCTCCCAGGTTGCACAGGTTGCTGCCACGTGTCACCATTGTCATAAGCTGGCTGGCGGCAAAGGGCTTTCCGGTGCGCTGGCAGACAACAAAATGCATGTATTGCCACTTTTTTGTTTTTTTCAGTTATTTCCCTGCATTTTCAGAATACATCTATTTTATATATAATTTCAAACATCATATATACTTTCAAATATCATATAAGAAGCATAGGATATGTATCCAATGTCATCGTGAAATATTGAAAAAGACAACAAATAGGCTAGCTTCACATTGTTCATCCATGTATACACATAGTTTCGAACAACACACTGTTCATCCTTGTATACACATAGTTTCACATTGTTCATCGATAAAAATAAAAAAAAGTAAACACTAGCAGTCCATCAATGTCAGCTCCCATGAAGTGAATCAAATCTACAAAATGAGAATAAGAAAGTTAGAAGAAGAAGAAGAAGAAGAAGAAGAAAACTAGAAGAAGAAGAAGAAGAAGAATACTAGAAGAAGAAGATGATGAAGAAGAAGATGTAGAAGAGTATGGCAAAGAATTAGTGGTAGTAGTACTACTACTACTACTACTACTACTGCTAGTAGTAGTAGTAGTAGTAGTAGTAGTAGAAGAAGAAGAAGAAGAAGAAAAAGAAGACTGGAAGAAGAAGAATAAGAAGAAGAAGACTAAAAGAAGAAGAAGAAGAAGACTAGAAGAAGAAGAAAAAGAAGAAGAAAGAGAAGGAAAATAATAAGAATAAAGAAAGAACAAGCTCATTCTTCTTGTTTTATGATTTCTTTTTCTTCTCTTTCCTCTATATTCTTTCTTTTTATTTTTATGCCATTTTTGAGCTTATTATGTCATTTTGGAGGAAATAAGCTAAGTATATGATATTTATGAGGTAACCAAGGTTATTATGCCATTTTTGACCTAATTAAGCTAATTATTTAATTTTGTAGGAAAACAAGCTAAGTATATGACATTTATGAGCTAACCAAGGTTATTATGCTATTTCTGATCCAACTAACTAATTATGTCATAAATGGACTAAATAAGCTAATTATATCATTTTGGAGCATAATTAGCTAAGTATGTCTTTCTTGGGGGAAATAAGCTAAGTATGTGGAATATTAGGGCTCACTAGGGTGTACGAAGCTAAGTATGCATTTGTTAAGCAGAACACTAGAGAAAACTTGTCATCGTCGTCATCATGATGTGAAGCACCGGCGTTTCTCAGGCCGGTTTCACCTAGAGAAGGGTTGGGCAATGTGGCTTGGGAGTTATTCTGCACCAAATATTATTTGCAATGTATCGTTAGCATGATGACACTAAAATCTTAAGACTAGTAACTAATGACCATTCAGATGAAGCTCACTGTTCCCACCGGAGTAATGACTAGCATCGGCGGAGGGTCTGACTGGTCTTCTCGCACATAGACTGCACATTTTGTTTTTACAATCAGTCATATTAGTTAGTAATGAAACGAACATTACATGCATGGTTTGGCTAATATGAAGAAGAAACTTACCACGAGGAGCTCGTACGTGGCCTGGTGAGCCTCCTCATTCCATGCCCTCTCCTTCTCCAACAACCAAGTCATCTTCTCTTTCGTGGCATGCTCCTTCTTCGCCGCCACCTGGTACCTCTCTTGTAGAAGCGCCTAGATTGTCTCTCTCTCTAAATATAATCCTACAACGCCACTCCCTGCTAGCACTACAATCATTGATGGCCAAACACACAATGTAATGGAGGAAAGTTATATTCCGTATATCTAACCTCCATGGGGAGATCAACTGGGCATGGACAAGTCCTTATCTGAGGACAGAAGCTTGTTTGGCATTCCTTGATCTCCACGAGAGTGAGAGGACAACATATCAGCCCATCACCAATGGCTATTGAGCCATGGGGCCTCCCACCACCAGCTATCATCACCAGTTCTGGATCCAAAGGTTGCTGGCTCAGGTTAAAGTACTCCCCTTTCCTCGCCTTCCCCTTATGGTTGTACCTCACCACCTTGTGGTGGGAGGAGATGTTGGTGAACTTCTTTGGATGATCGATGTCAGACCTAGAGAATGCCTTGGCCTTCTTGTATGAGGCAGTATGGGCCATGGCATAGAGTTCGTACACCTATTACACCTCTGTGTTATTGTGATGAGCCTAAAAGATAAGAAAAAAGTATTAGTAAAGGGCTCAAGCTAGCATGAATCATTAATTGCATGAATCATGAAGCACAACACATAACCAGTTCCGCCCGAACTTAAATAAGTTGGTGCTTCCTTGATACTGTGGCACACCAACCATTTGGGCTCGCCGGTCCTTCTCATTATCCTGGACGGCTCGCCATTGGCATGTGCAACACTCATCCACCAATGCCTCCCAACAATCCATCTTATCCGCACACCATCTCGGGGACACCTAAGTTAGTAAATTGAAATTTGAGCGCTATGCTTATGAATCAAATCAAGGAAACTAAGTACAAGGCCTTAAGAATAGGTAATTACCTTCATGTACTGCTCCTTCTTCAAAAACTTTTCGTGGCACGACGACTTGTCCTTCTTAATACAATGCGGGGCATGCTAGTATCGAACAACCCTTGGACGAGGCTCATGGCGTATGTTCTCTAATAGGAGCTTGCACTCAGTATCGATTACCTTGGCCGCCTCTTCCTCGTATCCCTCCTCACACCTGTAGAAGGTCTGCAATCAAACCAGACAACACTGATTAGTACAATAACTAGCTATTGTTAATTTTAGATTGTGTGAAGGAGAAATTACCGAAAAGTTGTTGATCACCACCTCGGCCCTCGTGTGGCAAAAGAAACCATCGATCATCTCCTTCGGCGGGGCCGAGGCCGCCTTGTAGTGCTTCCAGCTCAACCCCAGCTGAGGAAGCTGAGCCTCACCGGGCAACGTGACAAACCCAAGAGATTTAGCCAGCAAAGCACACCAAGGACGGTGTTCGGCCTACAGACTCCATGGGGGTGATTCCAACCCCTACAGTATGAGAATGCCAACACATTAGATATTTGAATAAACATGAAGGGAAAAGGTACAAAAAGAGTAGATGCACTTACTTCTCCCCATCGGGCCTAATCACCGGCCTCTGCTCGCTGGTCACTGGCATGGGAGGGATCCACGCTGGTACACGGGGACACCCTCAACCACCTCGCCCTTAGTATCAAAAGACCCATCCCCGCCACCATCAGCGTGGATACTCGGCCCCTCAGTCGGATCCAGCCAGGAACCCCATCCGCACGTCTCCTAGGACGTAGCCCTGGATTTGGCGTCTCGTAGGCCGAAGCCTCGCGGACCAAAGTCTCCTGGGACGTAGACCCTGGGACCAGAGTCTCATGGGATGATGCCTCTAGGACCAAAGTCTCGTGGGCCAAAGGCCCGTCAACCCGAGGTTCATGGTTCGGAGGCCCCGTAGCCTCCACCTCAAACTAGTCCACCCAGAAGTCTTGTGCTGACACTACTAGGGAAAAGCCTACTAGTAGCGCTGGGCCGAGCGCTACTGCTAACGCCCTACAACTAATAACTAGTAGTAGCGCTGGTATGGGCAGCGCTACTGGTAAGTATAGTTAGCAGTAGTGCTTCCCCCTCCAACGCTACTGCTAACTATAGTAGGAGCGCGTGCTCACAAAAAGCGCTGCTACTAAGTTGCTCTACTGGTAAGTATTTACCAGCGCTACTGCTAACTTCTACAGTTTTTGCAGATTTGCACCCTCTACATATTTGTGATTTATTTATATAGATTCTATACAATAGTTTCATCACATCATATTAAACATATACCCTTCTCACATATCATAGACATACAATAGTATTGTCATAATACCATGCATCATCATCATCATCATTATCATTCAACAGAAAATATCATCACATAGTCTCGAAAATAGAGATACATAAGTGTGATCATGTCATGTCTCGAGTAAGCACAACTGTATGGTCATGGCACACCCATAAGTTTCATCATCTCTATCTACAACATGATGTAGAACAGAAGAGTGATCAGCATGAAGACGAGCGCGACTATGTAGTACCGACGGTGCCGCCCCTTCTCATGTTGGAGTGTCAACCACCTCAAGCAACTAATGTCTGCTTTGGCTCTGGTGTCGAACCCTCTGTGGCTAGCACCCGGGTACCTGTGCACCTAGGCCTGAGTGGCTGGCCAGTGGTCGTAGGCTCCTGGAACCTCCCAACGTACATGACGTAGTAGCCCTTCGCCATCCGTGATCTACCTAGTACCTGCAACGTGAGTTGTTGATTTGAACGATAATATGCAACGTAATGTACTTAAGAAAACAAAAAGAAACATAAATGACGAAGTTCCTCATACCCAAACTAATTAACTAGAACGATCTACGCTAGTTCATGACCACGTTTAGTTACATCACATAGTTTCACCGTGCATAATTTCAAAGTTTTGCCATAGAAAGACAGTACTGATAAGGCGCGCTAGTTCAGGACCACGGTTTAGTTACAACGCATTGTCATTGACAATCAGTCGTCCAGGTCGGCGTTCAAATCTTTATAGTCAGGGAGGACGCAACCGAGCTTCATGAAAGGCTTCATGTCCAGACGCAGAGCGCTTAGCAGTGCTCGGACATCAACCCGCGTGATTGGCCCATGGTAGAACATCCCCATTGGTTCGAGGACTTGCTTCATTATCACTTGGGTTGGTTCACACTGTACGTTATAAAACTCAGCTCGGGTTCGATGATCCGGTGTCTTTCCAATGCTTGTGGCCCAGCTGACAATCTCGACATCTTCGGCAGTAGCTGACATGCGAAGGCATTGATGATCCCTTCTGTACTCCAGCAGGTAATGCATGAGGTAGAATCCATCAGCCTGACTCTCATTCGATTGCTAGATGCAGCAGATGTCGGTCTTATGGCCGAAAGCCGGTGCTTTATTCCTGAACCTTTTCACCTTGATATATCCAGCAGTCATGCTGAAGGTCCACAGGGCAGAGTCGAGAACATTCTTGACGTGCGTGTAATCCTTTTACTTCAGGTTCTTCGACGAGTCCAAGTACACAGCACGGGAGTATTCAGGGTACAGAATGATGAGGACGGTGCCGTCCCCGCTGCGCAAATTAAGTACACCTCAGTTGTGCCACCATGCTTGCAAAGGAATGATTAACATGTCGAACCGAAATGCGCGGATGACTTACGAGGGATGATAAGGCACGAGAATCGCTTCCTTGTCCTTATTAGCGATCATGAATTCACCGAGGTACTTGCTCGCATAGTCACAGTGCTCTTTGCAAACTTCCAAGAAGCTCTCGTGCATATAGTATGGGTCCGCGACGCAGATATAGTTGATGCTCTCCCTCCTGATGACGCAGTCGAGATACAGTGCATACATGTGGATGAACTGGAAATCCAGTTTGGTCATGTGGAACATGTTGTAGATGTAGTCAAATCGCAGGATGAACGTATTCGCGGGCCAGGTATCGACATACATCTTCCCACCCGGCACATGATCCGCGTAAAGCGAGTATCTTGGATGTTTCACGGCGAGAAGGTTTTTCTCTCTGGGCAGCACATCTTCATGGAGTCTCTTTAGATCATTGTTCAGTATGTGATCTAGCGCTTTGGCAGGTAGGATCGGCTCGCCGGCGATGTGGACACGCGGCTTACCTTCGACAGGTATTCTGTCTACCACCAGGGGTTTCAGAGGCGGTTGGCTGCTTGAACCACCTATGGCACCTTTAGGTCTCTTGGTCGGTATCTTCCTTTGCTTCTTGGGGGGTGGCGGTAGTGAGCCCACCATACCTTCCCTAACCACCACCCCAAGTGTCCTCGGGCTAAACAGTGGACGGGTCTCAGGGTGTTGCTGGGTAGAGGCGGCATGTGGAGGCGTCTCCTACGAGGATGGCTTGAAGAGAGACTTTTTGCATTTCGCCTTAGGACATTCCGGCTCTGGCAAATCTGGCAGCATCAGGTCATCATCTGCACGATCATAGCCTAAGTCTTCGGCATCCTGAACCATCAATCCATCATAGGCGGTATTGAAATACTGGTTCGGGTCATCATCATCCTCCTCCATGTCATCATCAACATTTGCTTCTTCGACAACGGGGGAGACATGATCTGGCACTATTGGACACTCTCCCTCGCGTCGTATGCTACCATCATCCGCCACGACAGGTGCAGGTAATTTGGTAGGTGGGGTGGTGTTCATACCTTCTTGAGAAGTTGGCATTGGAGTGATGATACTGGGCTCCTCGAGACAAATAAGAGACTTCGGCCAAGTCAAGAACCAGTTCTTGCGTGCGCCAATCGTCTTAGGGGTCTCGTCATCATCGACTGGTATCGGAGGAGGCAAATCCTCGTAGCCCGCTAAGACAGTGGCCACGATAACCTTGAAGACGCCATCTGGCATCTGTCGGTTGTGGAACATGCGGTCCTTGGCTTCATGATGGACTCCTTTCCCACAGCCACCTCCTAGCCCTTGATGTCGTAGAGTAGGGTGCAAGGGGTGTCATTGGCCTACGAAGGATACATGTCTCCGATATCAAACATCTGAAAGGAAACTGAAACAGAAGACTATAGACATGCTCGTGAGAAGGCTATGACGCTTAATTACCGTGAGGGCGTCGAGCTCAACCAGTGAGGAAGGCCTACCGAGCATGCCAGAGACTGAGGTCGGGCTGCTGTGAACAGGAATGGGACCTTTTGCGGTTGCTTGGGCAGGTGCTGGTGTTGTGGTGTTCGCCGAGTTGCTCCCGACAATGCTGGGAATTGGAAAGTCCTCCGACTGTGCATTTGGATTGTTCTTCGTGTAATTGAAAATTTCCGGAATCAAGCTGGCCACCACGTTAGGGACCAACCCACTGACTACCCCGACCAACTCTTCTTTGGTCTCAGCTTTGGTCTTGTTGACCGCAATCGCGACCTTCTCATCGATGCTCTCCTGAGTGACGACCAACCGTCTGTTCCTTCTCTCCTCTGGCTCCTCGAGGTAGCACGTCTTCCACGAGGCCCCATCTCTGACAGCGTGCACACGTCCATAGGATGGTGGCTTGTCCACCGGGACCTTTTTCAGTATGTTCACGGCCCGGTTGAATGGGGTGTCCCACTTGGGCCGCACCGACGATTGTGATGACTCATCGCTTTCGGCTGCCTTCTGGTGCTGCCCATTCTACAAAAGGAACGTGGATGGTTTACTAATGTGACAAATTGATTGGAAGCTAATTTATATGATAATGTGGTAATATAACAATTACCAAAAATCTCATGAACTCCCTCGTGTTCGGGTCCGTGTAAAAGATCTTTCTCTCTTTGTCCCACTTGTACCGGGCCCTAATCCAGTCATGCTCCAGCGGGTCGCTGAACTCTACCAAGGGGTTTGGGATCCCGATACTTTCACGTTCAGCGTCCTCCTTGGCCCATATGTGCCTCTTCCCCTCGTAACCACGGCTTCCGAGGTGGTGGGGAGCCGTGTTCTTGGCCTGGAGTGCCTTCATTTTCTCCAACTTTGCCTTGACTTCTTGTTTTTTGCAATTCTCCAGGAATTTTGTAAAGTCCTCTTCCGTTATTGTCGGATTGTCAGCATGAATCTTGGACCACGGTTCATTCTTCCCAACCGCTTTTTTCACCCAAATTTCCAGGAGGAAAAGCATTGGTGAACGTCACCATCGCCTTCTCGTTTATTTTTGTCATGATGGGATCATCCCACGGCTCTTTATATTTCTCTTCATTTCGGCCGGGGAACACGAACCTATTGTGCAACTTCTTTAGGAGCCTGTGCTCCATATGTGGTATCTGCTTCAACCTCTCGTCGTTGATGTTGGCGGTTTCCCTGAGGATGCATCCAAGTTGATTGCACCAGCACTTGCACGCTTCCTCTAGCGCCGTTGGCTCTAACTTCTTGGGGTGAATCTCCGTGACCACAATTTGTCCGATGCCAAGCGCATTTGGTTTTCTTGTCCACTTCTTCTTCTTTGCATTACTGGCTAAGACATCATTGTTGCCGGTCTCGGGGGCAGTGTCGGTGCCGGTGTCGGGGTTGGGACCACTGCCGCCAGCATGCAACCCCAAGGCGTGTTCGTCCAGGTAATCGAAATAGTGATTTGCTGCCTCCATGGGGTCTGCGGAGGGAGCAGAACCACCCACGACTTCGGCGTTGGTAGACATGTTTCCTATGCAACAATTGTAAATAAAAGATATAATGAAGAGAAAAAAGGGGCCTATACTTTGTCGGAATATTGATTCATTCCCCTTCCGGCAAATCCCGGGTACTCCATATATCCTAGTTTCTAGGACAAGTCATGCCAAGAAATTTGTCATGACCTTTGCTAAAAATTCTGGCATGACCTTTGCCGAAAATTTCGGCATATCCTAGTTTCTAGGAGCGCCAGAAATTTGCCACAACGGAAATCAATCAACATTCCGGCAAAACATAGGCCACTCGGACATTCAGAAGGACATATCACTATGTAGGGTAATATTCTATAGACATTCAGAAGGACCAAACAAATTCTTATAAAAGGAATTGGCATATAATAAAATGCTTTACCCCCTGCACCAGATTTACATTACTTCATAATAAAGAGAGGACTTTCTTCTTTCTTTTCCTACTACTAGCTATTATTTCAGCATAATATCATTTACATTTCCCCCTACACCAGATTTACATGCCCCTTGTATCATACCACTACCCTTGAAACATAAGATCATGGTTCTCACCTTTGTTATTCATCAACACATAATAGCAATGATCAACACATAATAGCAAAAGATCATGGTTCTCACCTTTGTTGTTCATCAACACATATAGCAACAATTCATCAACACATAATACCACTACCCTTGATACAATTCATCAACACATAATAGCAATGAAACAAATACATGAAAAAAGAAGGGAAGAATCATACCTTTGTTGTTTGTGGTCGAAGCTTGCAGGGGAGGCGAGCTCACTGAACAGGGGGTGATGGGCGCCGAGCAGGGAGGGTGCGGTCGACGAGCAGGGAGGGTGGCCGATGAGCGCCAAGAAGGGGAGGTGGGAGGGAGGGGCGGTGGGCGTCGAGCAGGGAGGGTGGGCACCAAGCAGGGGAGGCGGTGGTGCCGGGAGAAGGCAGCGGTGGGTGCGGCGTCGCACCGCAAGATGGCTGCGGGAGGGTTTCGTGTGACGGCGCCTGGAGGGGTGCGGCGGTGTTTGGAGAGCGTGATCGATATGGGGGAGTGGAGGGAGAGGTCGGGGGAGTTAGGAAATTTTGAGCCGGTTTAACTATAGTAGTAGCGCTGGCTTCGTACGAGCGCTACCGCTAAGCAATAGTAGGAGCGCTGGCTTTGTAACAGTGCTACCGCTATGTGCCATAGTAGTAGCGCTAGCTTTGTACCAGCGGTACTGCTAAGTGCCATAGTAGTAGCACTAGCTTTGTACCAGCGCTAGTGCTAAGCCATTTACTTTATTTTCTTTATTACTTTCTTTTTGTTATTTTATTTATTATTTTATTTATTATTATTTTTCTTTTATTTTTATTATTTTTCTTTCCTTTTCTGTTTACTTTACTTTTCTTTTTATTATTTGTTTTTCTCCCGACGACGATGGCGTCTCCCTCTCCCCCTATGCGCGAATATCATCGGAACCATGCATGTGGTAACATATAAGTTGACCGATAACGGTTACTTAAGTGCGTACACAATATATATATAAATATATAAATGTAAGTTTCTGATTAGCTGCGTCGACGACGTTTCACATTGAGCTTCTTCTTCCCTTTCTTGTTCGTTTCCGAGTAATTGAGCCCCTCCTTGTGACTTTTCCGGAGCCATGGAGTACGATCTTTCCGCCGCCATGTAGTCTTGAATCTTCTTTTCACGTATGCTACATCGTCATCATCATCTTCCCTCATCGGGTTGCCGTATTGGTCGTAGTCTTCCTCGTTGGCGACTCGATCCATTCCGACGATGCTCCTTTTGGATCTCCTCACAACAACACGGCTGGGATTGGCTGGGTCGGTTATGAGGAAGCATTGTGTCAAGTGCTTAGCGTGTACCCATGGCTCATTTTTGGCGATGATGTTAACGTTCACGGGAGTGCTCTTCGCGTCGGGTATAGACATGGTGGTGAAATACTTGTTTTCTCTTACGACGTCCTCGGCCCATCTGACACGAAACATCGTCGCATCGTGCATTCCAGCATAGTCAAGATCCCACCTCTCTTCGACCCTTCCGTCGAATCTTTCAGTTGTGCCGTTGGCGTCGGTCACGCATTGAATTGTCACCCCCGAGTTCTGGTAATCACTGTCCATGTCTTTGGCCTCTGTCTAGAACGTGTACCCATTGATATCGTAGGACTGATAGGTCATGAGCTTGGGCCCAGGGCCATGTGCTAAGGCGTGTATGAGCAATCCGTATGAACTGCCCTCTTCCGGGGGATTTTCAAGAACTTGCTATTTGAACCAACGAAAGAAAGTAGCGTAGTGTTGTACAGTAATTTTGTTGTCCGTCTTCAGCATCCCCTTATCAGGGTACTTCTTTGCGATGGTTTCTTTGTGTCGTGCCACATAATCATCTACCACATCTAGCTGTTGTAGCACTACTAAGTTAGCCCTGTCAAAGTCGTCCCTTCAATCCGAGTAGTCTATGTGCAATTCCCTCCGGCCGTTGTTGTGACCATCTCCTTCGAGCTTCCCATCGTGCTTCTTGACGGGAAAACCAACAATAGGGTCTCCGACGCTTATATAATTCGCACAAAAGGAGACACACTCATACGTCAGATACCCCTGGACGATGCTCCCTTCGGGACGGGCATTGTTACGAACGAATTCTTTGATGACCCCATTCATCCTCTCGAACGGCATCATGTTGTGAAGGAATGTCGGCCCGAGGTCGATGATGTCATCCACGATGTGGACACACAGATGCACCATGACATCAAAGAACGCGGGCAGGAAGTACATCTCAAGATCACATAGTATGAGAACGATCTCTTCCTGTAGCCTTCAGAGCTACTTCACACTTATGGACTTTCGAGAGATAACCTGTAAGAAGTTCCAGAGACCAGTAAGTGTCTCACGGACGTGCTTTTCCAATATCCCTCTAACGGCAACCGAGAGTATCTGCGTCATCATCATGTGACAGTCATGAGACTTCATCCCGCTGAACCTTTTCTTCTTGGGGTCTAGTAATCTACTTATCTTCCCACAGTAACCGGAACTGACTTTGATTCCCATAAGGAACTTGATGAATTGATCGATCTCCTTCAGACTTAAGGTGAAGCAAGAAGGGGTGCAATAATTCTCCTCCTTCTTGTTGACTTTTTTGCCCCTTTCTCCTCCTCTATCTTTGTCTCCGTCTCCTCCATCAACTTTTTACGATGGAGGTCTTCCCTGATCTTCAAATCTTCCAAGTCTTTCCTTGCCTTCGGCCCATCCTTGGTCTTCCCCGGCATGTTCATCACTGTGCCAAGCAAGCTCTCAAGGACATTCTTCGTAATATGCATTTGATCAAGGCAATGAGGCTTGTTGTGATTGGGCCAGTACTCCAAGTCCCAGAAAACAGACCTCATTTTCCATACCTTCAGCAGTGGCTCTGGCGCCTTTTTTATCTTTCCCGGCTTGGGGCATTGTTCCCAGTTTCTTAACAGCGCGGCGATTTCAGCGCCGCTCCTCTTACGTGGAGGTCCTCGAAGCTCAGCCAACCTATTGAATAGATCTCCATGCTTTCTCCACGGGTCATCCTTCTCAAGCCATCTACGATGCCCCATGTACACGATTTTCCCAGACCCGCCATCTTTCATTGACGTAAGCTGCTGAGATGTTTTATCATCCATGCACCTCATGCATTCGTTGTATCCGTGGCACACCTGGCCTGCGGTATACCCGTAACCGAGATAGTCATGCACCGTCGTCATTAGCACGGCTCTCATATGGAAATACTCTCCTTTGAAGGCGTCCCATGTCCATGCCAGTGATTTCCATAACGTGTATAGCTCCTCTTGCAGAAGCCCCATATACAGGTTAATACTGTTTCCCGGTTGTTTCGGCCCTTGAATTAGCATTTACATGTGTTTGTACTTTGTATTCATGCACTTCCATGGGGGGAGGTTGTACATCCATACAAACACAGGCCATGTGTTGTGGTTGGTGTTCTGGTTTCCAAACGGATTCATGCCATCGGTACTCGCACCAAGCACGATGTTCCTTGGATCTTCTTTAGCAAATCCATATACGGCGTTGAATGCTCTCCACCGGCTACCGTCCATGAGGTGTCTCAGCCTCGGATCATCTCCATCGTCGGGCTTCTTCCTCTCCGTGTGCTAGCGCATGAGCTTTGCTTCCTTAGGATCTACGAAATACCTGTGCAGACGGGGAGTGATCGGAAAGTACCATACCAATTTTTGAGGAGCTTTCTTTCCTTCCTTCTTGTATCAAGAAGCATTGTACACTGGACATTTGGTTTTTTCCGCATGCCCCCCCCCCCGATAAATGATGCAATCGTTGATGCATGCGTGGTACCTAATGTGAGGCAAATAAAAAGGGAAAATGATTTTCTTGGCCTCCTCGATACTACTAGGACATAGGTTCCCCGCTGGAAGAACTTTATTATGTAGATACTTCAAATGCTCATCGAGGCTTTTGTCTCTCCATTTGGTTTTGGCTTTCGTCTTTTGAAATCCGAGCATGAAACTCAAGCGGGTCACCTCGGGATCGCAACCTTCATACAATGGAGTCTTCGAGTCCACTTCAAGTTGAGCCAGCTTGGCCTCCTCTCTAGAAGCAGCTCTCTCGCTAGTTGTACTCTTGCGGAGGAGGTCTTGAACATGAGGGTCTTGCATGACTGCACTTAGTAGCGTCGAAGACTGCGGCATGACCACCGCCTCTTCTCCGCCATGTCCGGACTCTTCTTCTCCGTGTACGGAATATTATCCCCCGTCGTCATTTCCGGACTCTTCCCCGTCGCCATGTCCGGCACCATCGTCTTCGTGTTGATCGGACATCTCTTTGTCTAGCCCCATGTCGTTATTCCCTGCCATTTGGACGTCCTTATAATAATCGTCTTCTTCACTTATCCACCTAGTATAGCCATCCATGAAACCATTCATCAGCAGGTGCGCCTTCAAAGTGCCATGATCAAAAGGGTCCAAAAGGACTCCTTCCTTGCATCTTGCACACGGACATCTAATCCTAGTCCGACTATTTGCATGCATGTCCATCACCGTGTATTGCATGTACCGCACCACCTTCCATTCACTCACCTTTAGGACCGATTGCACGGTATATAACAAGCAAAGGGTTATAAAGTAAATAATGCATGCATGCATGCTTCAAAGTCATATAAAATTTTGGCATGACCTTGCCTAAAAATAGGACATATTGAGTTTGCTCGAAATTCACCGAAACGGAAATAAATCAACATTTCAGTAAAACATAAGCAACTCAAGGGCATGTCACACTCGCACAGATCTCTCTATGTATATATATATATATATATCCCAAACACACATATTCTCATTGACACAAATATTCCCATTCTTCAAATGAACAACATTTTTTACTCACCTATATATCTCCTGGCCCGATAGGGATGATGAGAGAGTGACCGATCGAAAGAGCACGTGTGGATGGATAAATACCTAGCTACATCTAGTTGTTGGGGAATAGAGGTGAATCTAGTTATCTAACTAATGGAGAGGGAGTTATGGTGGAGGGGGCATTAATGGGGAGAGGAAGAGAGGTAGCTAGCTAGGACCAAGAGAGATGTGAGACAAGCCATTTATGAAGAAGAGTTATGGTGGAGGGGGACATTAATGAGGAGAGAATAGAGGTAGGAGAAAGAGAGAAGAAGAGCAACAATGGTGTGGAGAGTGGAGAGTGGAGAGGGGAAAGGAGGGGGAGGTAGGTCAAAGTGGGGGAGAGGAGGGGGGAGGGGTAGAAAGGTCGCACCAGCCGCAACTAGCGGTAGTGCTGCATACCAGAATGCGCTGCTACTATTATTGTAGTAGTAGCGCTTGTTACAGAAGTGCGCTACTACTAATTGGGGCCCACTAGCAGCAGCGGTGGTGCAAAACAAAGCGCTACCGCTAAAATCTTAGCAGTAGCGGTGGCTTATGGACAACGCTGCTACTACAGCTATCATCACTGGCATCGTCTGGTCCCACATAGGAGTAGTGCTTTCCTGACAAGCAGCGCTACTGCCAAGCTCTTAGTAGTAGCGCTCAAATGGATCAGTGCTACTGCTAATTAGCAGTAGCATGTTATTTTTTTCAGCACTACTACTGAGGTCATGTGTATAGGATTTTCCCTAGTAGTGTCAGGTGAATGAGCTCGAGGTGGCGGCAGGGAAGGCATAGCACGCCTCCTACCTCTCCAGAGGCCACGTCGTGTACCTCTATGCTTCTTCCCTCCCTGCTACGGTGACATAAATCCTTCTGTCATCTCTTGAGCTTGCGTTGGTTTTTCCCTTGAAGAGGAAATGGCGATGCAGCACAGGAGCAGTAAGTATTTCCCTCAGTTTGAGAACCAAGGCATCAATCCAGTAGGAGAATCGCGCCAAGTCTAGAGTACCTGCGCAAACACAAAAGAGCTTGCACCCAAGGCTATAAAGGGGATGTCAATCCCTTCAAGTTTGATTGCAAAGTGAGATATGAAGGCGGAAAGTGCAACAAAGTAAAATTGTAAGGCTGAAAATATGGTGTGAAGTAGACCCGGGGGCCATATTGTTCACTAGAGGCTTCTCTCTAAATAGCAAATAATACGATGGGTGAACAAATTACTGTCGAGCAATTGATAGAACCGCGCAAAGTCATGACGATATCTAAGGCAATGATCATACATATAGGCATCACGTCCGAGACAAGTAGACCGATACTTTCTACATCTACTACTATTACTCCACACATCGACCGCTATGCAGCATGCATCTAGTGTATTGAGTTCATGACGAACAGAGTACCGCTTTAAGCAAGCTGACATGATGTAGAGGGATAAACTCAAACCAATGATGAAAACCCCATCTTTTTACCCTTGATGGCAACAACACTATGCGTGCCTCGCTACCCCTTTTGTCACTAGGTGAGGTCACCGCACGGTATGAACCGAAAACCAAGCACTTCTCCCATTGCAAGAATCATAGATCAAGTTGGCCAAACAAAACCCACAACTCGAAGAGAATTACAAGCATATGAAATCATGCATATAAGAGATCAGAAGAAACTCAAATAAGATTCATAGATAATCTGAACATAAATCGACAATTCATCGGATCTCGACAAACACACCGCAGAAGAAGATTACATAGGATAGATCTCCATGAAGATCATGGAGAACTTTGTATTGAAGATCCAAGAGAGAGAAGAAGCCATCTAGCTACTAGCTATGGCCCCGAAGGTCTATGGTGAACTACTCACCCATCATCAGAGAGGTCATGGTGTTGATGAAGTAGCCCTCCGTATCTGAATCCCCCCTCTGGAAGGGCACCGGAACGTACCCTAGATGGGATCTTGCAGAGACAGAAGCTTGCGATGGCGGAAAAGTATATTCGTTGATCTCTCTGGCAGTTTTGGAATTTTTCTGGATCTATAGGCGGAAAAGGTAGGGCATACGTTCCACAGGGGGGCCACAAGCCTGCTAGGCGCGGACCCCCCTGGTCGCGCCTAGGGGGCTTGTGAGGTCCCCTGCTGGCCCCTGCCTTGGTTCTCAAGTCTAACGCGTATCTTCTATTCCTGAAAAATCTTTTCGGAAGTTTTATTCCGTTTGGACACCGTTTAAAATCCTCCTCTGAAAAGGGTCAAAAACACGGAAAAAACAGGAACTGGCACTTGGCACTGAGTTAATAAGTTAGTCCCATAAAAGATAAAAAAAGGCATACAAAACATCCAAAGTTTGACAAGATAATAACATGTAACCATCAAAAATTATAGATACGTTAGAGACGTATCAAGCATCCCCAAGCTTAACTCCTGCTCGTCCTCGAGTAAGGAAGTGATAAAGACCGAATTTTTGATGTGGGATGCTACCTAGCATAGTTGTCATTTGTAACTTCTTTCATGTGACATGAATGTTCAGATCCGTAAGATTCAAAACAATAGTTTGCTATTGACATGAAAAAAATAATACTTCAAGCAAACTAGCAAGGTAATCATGAACTTTTGAAATAACAAGGCCAAAGAAAGTTATCCCTACAAAATAATATAGTCTGGCTATGCTCCATCATCGTCACAACTAATTTAAATCATGTACAACCCCGTTATTGGCCAAGTAATTGTTTTCGCACTCTTACTTTCTCAAACCTTTTACAACTATCACGCAATACATGAGCATGTGCCATGGATATAGCACTATAGGTGGAATAGAGTGTGGTGGTGGTTGTGAGACAAAAAGGAGGAGATGGTCACATTGACTCGGCGTCTTAAAGGGCTATGGAGATGCCCACTAATAGATATCAATGTGAATGAGTAGGGATTTCCATACAAAGGATGCACTAGAGCTATAAGTATGTGAAAGCTCAAAAGGAGAACTAGTGGGTGTGCAACCAACTTGCTTGCTCACGAAGACCTAGGGCAATTTGAGGAGGCCCATCCTTGGAATATACAAGCCAAGTTATATAATAAAGATTCCCACTAGTATATGGTGGTGAAAAAACGAGAGGCTCTCAATCAAGAAGAACATGGTGCTATTATGAAGCACAAATGTGGAAAAAGATAGTAGCATTGTCCCTTCTCTCTTTTTCTCTCTTTTTTTATTTGGGATCTTTGGCCTCTTTTTGTCTCTCTTCTCTTTTTTTATTTGGGCTCTTTGGCCTCTTTTTTTTATTTCCTCACATGGGACAATGCTCTAATAATGATGATCATCAAACTTTTATTTACACACAGCTCAAAGCTTTAGAACGATGATGACTCTATAGGGAATGCCTTTGGCAGTGTACTGGGATGTGCAACGATCTAGCTTGGCGTATGATGTTGAAAAATATCGCTAGCTATATTACGATCATGCAATGGCAGCATGAGAGTGACGGCACAAGTCATGAGACGGAACGGTGGGTGTTACATGGCAATATATCTTGGAATGGCTATGAAAATGCCATATTAGGTAGGTATGGTGGCTGTTTTGAGGAAGGCATATGGTGGGTTTGTGTAGCGGCGAAAATTGCGCGGCACTAGAGAGGCTAGCAATGGTGGAAGGTGAAAGTGCATCTATACCATGAACTCACATTAGTCATGAAGAACTCACAAACTTGTTGCGAAAGTTTTTATTAGTAATCAAAACAAAGTGCTAACCGCATAATCCTAGGGGAAGGGTTGGTAGGTGTTAACCATCGCGCGATCCCGACCGCAATACAAAGGATGACAATCAATAGATGAATTATGATCCGACTTCCTAACATAGTGCTTCACCATACGTGCATGTTACGGGAATCAATAACTTCAACACAAGTATTTCTAGATTCACAACACCGTACTAACATGACTCTTAATATTACCAAATCCACATCTCAAAACTAATTGAGAGGAATCAAACTTTTCTTTCTACTCAATGCACATTAAGATGGAGGTTTTTGTATCCTCTTTGGGTACCTATCACCTTTGGGACTACTTTCATATCACAAACCAACTACCAAGTCACGCACCGCCGTGCTCTAAAAGATCTAAGTACAGCACATAGAGCAAAATTATCTAGCTCAAAAGATATAAGTGAAGCACGATGAGCATTCTAGCAAATCCATGATGAGTGCATGCCTCTCTCAAAAGGTGTGCAGCAAGGATGATTGTGATGCAACAAAAAGAAAAGACTCCTACGATACAAGATGCTCCAAGCAAAACACATATCATGTGGTGAATAAAAATATAGCTCCAAGTAATGTTACCGATGGATCGAAGACGAAAGAGGGGATGCCTTCCCGGGGCATCCCAAAGCTTAGGCTTTTTGGTGTCCTTGAATTTGTGTTGGGATGCCTTGGGCATCTCAAAGCTTTATCTCTTTCCACTCTTTATCCCTTTGTCCATGAGAACATCACCCAAAACTTGAAAACTTCACAACACAAAACTTAAACAGAAACTCGTGATATCATTAGCACAAGAAAACAAACTAGCACCTCCGTAGGTACTGTAGAAAAATTGAACTCTATTCAAATTGGTGTTAGATTACTGTATTCTCGCTTTTCCAAGGCTAGTGCCCCCGATACTATCCATAGTTTCATCAAAACAAGCAACCAACTCAATAAAAACAGAATTTGTCAAAAACAGACCAGTCTCTAGCAATCTGTATACTTCGTATACTTCTGGTACATCAAAAATTCTGAAAAATTACGACTGCCTGGGAAAAGACATATAAAACAGCATCCAAAATAATAAACTCAAAATCTCTTTCTGAATAACAATTAAAAATAATCTCGTGAGCGAAAAGTTTCTGTCTTTTTCCAGCAGGATCAAACAACCATCACCAAGACTCGTCATAAAGGTTTTGCTTGGCTCAAACACAAAAAGACACAAAAGACATAATCATAACAGAATTATGATGGTGTTGACGCAAAAAAACAGAAAGAAAAAGATAAATTCATTGGGTTGCCTCCCAATAAGCGCTATTGTTTAACGCCCTTAGCTAGGCATAAGGCGATAGAATCACGTATCATCGTCTTTGGTGCTCAAACCGTAAGTAGCATGATCACTCATCATCTTAAGGTCTTCATCTTTGTTAATAGATGATTCACCACTATTTTCGGGAAAAACAGACTTGGTGGCCTTATTGTGGGCAAAATTTCGAGTATTCTGCACAGCGGCAAAAGCGGAACCCAAGTTGGTTATAACATCCTCTAGTTTGCCAATCCTAGCGGAATCATGACCTAGTTTTTCGTTAACTGTGGGTTCCTTCTCCTTTAAATTTTTCAAAACCATTCCCACCTTGGATCCGTACTGAGTGATTTTATTGCGGATCTTTTTATCCACATTCTGAATGAGTTCAATCGTAGCAACTTTATTTTCAATGACGTCCAGCCTACGCATCACATGTTCTAGAGTTAAGGTAGTTCCATTAACCATGAGTGGGGGTGAGCCTACCAAATTTATTACAGCCCTGTAAGAATCAACGGTGTGGCTACCCAATAAACTTCCGCCTACGATGGTGTCAAGAATATACCTATTCCAAGGGGAAATACCCACATAAAAACTGTGTAGCAGGACGGTATTAGATTGCTTACGAGTAGATCTACTCTGAGCATTGCAAATCTTATACCAAGCGTCCTTCAAGTTTTCTTCCTCATTTTTCTTAAAATTGAGAACTTCGTTCTCGGGAGTATCGTTCTAAGCAGTGGGTCTAGCCATGAGGACAGGTAGACTATCCCACACAAACGAACAGAAAGCAAGAGAGAGAAAAGGGCAAACGAAAAAGGCAAACGAATAAAAGGGCAAATATTTTTGTAAATTTTTGTTTTTCAGAAATGGGGGAGAGGAAAACAAGAGACAAAAAAGTAAATGCAAGAGATGAGTTTGTGACACTTACTTGGATGAGTTCTTGACTTGATCCTCCCCGGCAACGGCGCCAGAAATTCTTCTGCTACGGCGACAGAAATCCTTCTATCGTCTCTTGAGCTTGCGTTGGTTTTTAACTTGAAGAGGAAAGGGCAATGCGGCAGAGGAGCAGTAAGTATTTCCCTTAGTTTGAGAACCAAAGTATCAATCCAGTAGGAGAATCGCGCCAAGTCCAGAGTTACTGCGCAAACACAAAAGAGCTTGCACCCAACGCTATAAAGGGGTTGTCAATCCCTTGAAGTTTAATTGCAAAGTGAGATATGAAGGCGGAAAGTGCAACAAAGTAAAATTGTAAGGCTGAAAATATGGTGTGAAGTTGACTCGGGGTCCATAGTGTTCACTAGAGGCTTATCTCTAAATAGCAAATAATATGATGGGTGAACAAATTACTGTCGAGGAATTGATAGAACTGCGCAAAGTCATGACGATATCTAAGGCAATGATCGTACATATAGGCATCACATCCGAGACAAGTAGATCAATACTTTCTGCATCTACTACTATTACTCCACACATCAACCTCTATCTACCATGCATCTAGTGTATTGAGTTCATGATGAATAGAGTAACGCTTTAAGCAAGATGGCATGATGGCAACAACACGATGCGTGCCTCTCTACCCCTTTTGTCACTGCGTGGGGTCACCGCACGGTATGAACCCAAAACGAAGCACTTCTCCCATTGCAAGAATCATAGATCAAGTTGGCCAAACAAAACCCACAACTCGAAGAGAATTACAATGATATGAAATCATGCATATAAGAGATCAGAAGAAACTCAAATAAGATTCATAGATAATCTGATCATAAATTCACAATTCATCGGATCTCGACAACAGACCGCAAAAGAAGATTACATTAGATAGATCTCCATGAAGATCGTGTAGAACTTTGTATTGAAGATCCAAGAGAGAGAAGAAGCCATCTTGCTACTAGCTATGGACCCGAAGGTCTATGGTGAACTACTCACGCATCATCGGAGAGGTCATGGTGTTGATGAAGAAGCCCTCCATATCTGAATCCCCTCTCCGGCAGGGCACCAGAACGTGCCCCAGATGGGATCTTGCGGAGGCAGAAGCTTGTGTCGGCGGAAAAGTATTTTCGTTGATCTCTCTAGCAGTTTTGGAATTTTTCTGTATTTATAGGCGGAAGAGGTAGGGAAGACGTGCCACAGGGGGCCCACAAGCCTGCTAGGTGCGGGCCCCCTCTTGGCCGCGCTTAGGGGGCTTGTGGGGTCCCCTGCTGGCCCCTGCCTTGGTTCTCAAGTCTGACGTGCATCTTCTGTTCCGGAAAAAATCTTTTCGGAAGTTTTATTCCGTTTGTACACCGTTTAAAATCCTCCTCTGAAAAGGGTCAAAAACACGGAAAAAATAGGAACTGGCACTAGGCACTGAGTTAATAAGTTAGTCCCAAAAAAGATAAAAAAGGCATACAAACAACCAAAGTTTGACAAGATAATAGCATGGAACCATAAAAAATTATAGATACGTTGGATACGTATCACTCCCCGACCTCCTTTACTGGTGGGCAACGACGCAGACGAAGAAGTGCCCACGAGTGTCCTAATATTTTCTATCAACGCTCTCGGGAGAGATAGGGGTGGAATGGAAGTAGCACTCCCATGGGCCATCGACAAAGAAGTACCCACGGAGCACTCTGGACCTACGCCCACGCTCTTTCAAAACATGCCACGAGAAAGAGTAAAAGAAATTAGTACAACTTAAAAAATTGAATTATTACATGAATAATAATATGTACATAATTAAAGTTGGGATGCATACAAACTAATAATAGTCTTGATCGTCTATATATGCTCTGAGATCAATAAATGCATCATCATCGTCGTTGTCATGTGTGTTGTCATGAATGATGTGCTCATAGGGTTTGGCAGCATCAATATGTGGGAGGCCTTTCTTTAATCGGTTAAGAATTGATAGGTCATCCACACGAGTAACCTCTTCTAGTTCTGGCTCACGGGAGAAGTCAGATTCATTATCGCTGTCTACTTCCATTTTTTTGGGTGAACTAGAGTGGTTCTTGAAACGTTTCTTGGAAAGACGTGTTTCTTGGAAGAATTCTCCTTCATATGTGTCTGGGTTAATGTGAGGTTCATAATCCTCTTCATTGGGAGAGGTGGTCTAGGATGTGGCGGCACTTCATAAACAACATCCCAACCATTCAGATTCTTATCAGTTTGGTAGACCCACGGTAGATAGAAAATTTGGGTCACCTGTTGAGTCGTAACATAGACATCGGGAACATCTAAATCGGTGCTTTGTTTGATTTCAGATATCCCTATATGTTCATGAGTCCTTCTATTCTCCTTCATGTGGAACCAATAACATTTGAAGACTACGACGTTCGGTGGGTTTTCACCATAGAATTGGAGTTCATAAATTTCTTCAACTCTTCCATAATACTCGGTACCTCGTTCGCCAATAGCAGAGACACCACAATTTGTAGATTTTTAGTCGGCCACAGATAGCTCTTTGCCAAAGGTACAAAAGTGATACCTGTTGACGTTGTATTTCTCAAATGAACGGACCTTATAGTCAAAACCATTAGCGGTTGGTCTCAATTCGGGAATATGGCGACGTATTGACTGTATACGACAGAATCCTTATGGATAACCGCCCCATCCGAGAATATGGCGACGTATTGACTGTATCAAATATACGGGAATAAGAGCAGTTAAAAAGAATTAGAAGTTGCGGAAAAAATGTACCGAGAACTTACTCTATGTACGGTCGCACTTATGTTAGGTTGTTGAATATATAAAACGAAATGGTCCTCCATGCTTCGACATCCAATGCTATTGGTTTCAAAGCACTGGCTGGTGCAAGCTACCCTTTGAATAGGCTGACGTTGGATCAACCTTTTTTAGGGTCGCCAGCATTGCATCGAGGCTTTGGATTATGCAAATGATGATTTCTGTCTTCGTAGTGTGTTCTCACGAAGTTTGCCACCTCCTTAGAAAGGAATGCCTCGGCCATCAATGCTTCAATTCTATGTTTATTTTTAATTTTACTCCAAGCATCTTCTGCATCTTCTTAGTTGAAAAGCACCAAGGTTTTTGCATGCCCCCCTCAATCTTACCTCGTTCAGGGGATGTAAAATAAAAGGCTGCATTGGATTAAAATCCGACGCCAACTCCTCCATGTCACCTACCACGCAAGGAGATAGTTCTTTTGCACAAAGTACACAAAAGAAATAGCCCAAGTCTGCCAGTACTAGCATTCATCCTCAGGAATAAAGCCACGCAACATCACCAGCATTACCCACCCAAGCCATACGTTCCAATCATGACCCTTGAGACCAAAAAATTACAATTTTTCAAGACTCGCTCCCCTCTTTATATTCGCTGCATACCCATCAGGGAACATCATCTGCATTTTGACCCACAAGATAATTTCCCTCATAGCTCCCCTTTTATATTGAACCAGACCTTTGGCGTCGACCAGTTCTACTTTCCTTTTGATTGTCGCATGTTTTGTAACGGTCTATCACATATAGTCTACTGATCGACTATAGCCTTAGGATTATCCTTTGACTTCCCCTCTATGCCGAACAATGTACCAAAAACGACCTCTTCAATATTCTTTTCATTGTGCATCATGTCGATGTTTTGTGGAAGAAGGGAGTCTTAGAAGTAAGGCAGATCCCACAAGCATGTGTTGTGAGTCCAAGCGTGTTAAAATACCCTCGACGCTATAGATCAGGCTCAAGAGTGTTTAACTTATTCGTGATCTGTTGGCCTATCAACGTAGGTGGTGCCGAGTTTTTGACAACTATACCTTTGATAAAGTTCTTATTGTCTTTTTTGAACTCGTGGTGAGGATCCAGGAACTGTCTATGCAAATCGAAGCAAGAATACTTCTGACCCGCATGCATCCAATGAAACTGAAGAGCTTCCTTGCATGTGGGGCCCTGGAACCTTCCATGCACACAGCAGCCAACGAATAGCGCATACGCCAGCAAGTCATGCATCGAGTACATGTACCATACATGCATTTTGAAGTTTTCTTTTCTAGCGGCGTTGTGCGTCTTGAACGCATTATCCCAAGCTTCTAGCAATTCATCCTTAAGTGGCTGCATGTACACATTCATATTCTTCCCCGGATAGTTGAGCCCTGGAATTATCAACGTCACAAATATATTGTTCCTTTGCATAATCTGTCTCGGGGAGATTGAGTGGAATGAAAAATACAGGCCGACTACTGTATTAACTTGCCATCATACCAAAGGGATTGAACCCATCTATGGCGACACAGACTCAAGGATGCCTTGGATCTGCTGCTTCATCTAGTTGTAATGCGTCAAAGTGCTTCCATGCAAAAGTATCCGATGTGTGTACCAACATCTTATTCCCATCTGCATCTAGTTCGGTTCTTTTGCCCAATTTGTGCCATGTCATCTTTTTGGCCATCTCCTCGACCGAAGTCTTGGTATGATTGGCATATACCGAACAACATTAACGGGGATTTTGGTCTGCCTCTTCTCACCCATACTCTTGTCCACCATAACATACTTGGAAGACTTGTAAATGGGTCAATCGTTTAACCCAACGCACTCAAGCCTAAATAAGGCACATCCTTTCTCATATGCATCTCTCTTCTGATATGGCATCTTAAGTATGCGGATTATTTTTTTCGAATCGTATAGGTTTGCAGGCACGACATGGCCTTTGGGTAGAAAGCGTCCAAATAGTGTCACCACCGTGTCATAGCAATCTCTACCCAAGTTGAATTGAACCTTCAGAGCCATTACTTGTGCGATGGCATCCAACTAACAAAGCTTAGTGTGCTCGTGGAGAGGACATTTTAGAGACTCCAACACTTTATAGAAGGTCTTTGCAGATTCCTCCATCTCATCTTTTGAATCCCGAGCATCATCAAAGTCTTGCACCATGTCTTTGATATCGGTACCATGCTCGTCGGTCCAACGATGAACCACCTCAACTCTGGTACGTTGGGCAGACTCACCATGAAATGCCCACATTGTATAATCAGACGTAAAACCCCTCTTCTGCAGGTGTTTACCCAGTTCACCCTCTGTCATCTGTTTAAAGTTGTCACACCCACGATAGGGGCACCATGTTTTTATGGGGCCATTTGCAAATGTGGCTTTCAAAACCCCCTTGGTTTTTGTTAACCATTCATTGGTCATCTCTTTCTGACTAGTGTGACCGGTGTACATCCACGCACGATCACTCATCTTTCCTAGCTACTAAACACAAAAGAAATATATATATATAATTCAGCATATGTATTCATTAGTTAATCAAGTTTGCCAATTTTATTATGTCCATACAACCTACACGCTAATATGTAAAGATAGGTCCTAATCCCACCCGAGTATGTGTAGATTGGGTTCGTTTTCCCATGCTCTGCTCCAGATCTGACACCGAATTTTGGCAACACCTCCCGCTGTTCTTCTCATACACGTCTTGTCATTAGACATAGAGGATGTGTACCTAGAGAACAACAGGGAGGCAATGACGAAATTCTGCATCGGATCTGCAACAGAACATGGGAAAATGAACCCCATCTACACATACTCACGGTGTCCATGGATAACATGGACAATTCGAATGGACGGCGGATATAAATATGCAAAGACATGGGTATTTATAGATGTCGCCCTTTCGAACAAGAGGCGCATACTGGTCACGCATACTGATGATTGAATATACCTATATCTAGCAAGTATCGTCGGCACGTAGACCAGAATAGAGGAAACGAAAGGGGGAGGAGGAGATTTCATTTGTGCTCATCCACTAACACAGGGAGCTCGTCAAACGCACGGGGAGGTCATCGAACGCCAGACTCTCACAACAACGATACAACTGCACATTTAAATTCACACGATCAACACGAATATTCAATCCTGATAGAAAAATCTCTCAATATGTAACTACTTTTCCACTTCTTTTTTTATTATTCTTACAAGATACAATCATGTATTGAGTGCGGGCACTTCAAGCGCGACTGCACAAGGCCTCGACAAGCGTCGGTAGAGAGTGAGAGCACGCCCTCATAGTGGCGGTCGAAGAAGATGTCGGGACGGAACTCCTCTAAGACATGGCTTAGGGGGTTATTCTTGGGGTAAGAAGTCACGATGGAGCTCGATCGCATGTGCGTGTGCATGAGCTGGTGCGTTGGGTCCGACCCGTAGTGAGTTTGGGCACGTCCGTGCATGCCCGGGGGTATGTGTGCATGAGTTTAGGCGTGCGTGCGTGTGTTGGGTTGGTACGATGTGAGGGGGTGCGATCGCCTCGGGAACTAGACATGGTCTCGGGCGGCCTCGTGCGCACGCAAGTGTCGTAGTGGCGAAAAGTAGGAGGATTTCCATCGATGGATGGTCACGTCATACCCAAGGCCTGACCAAGAATCTTCGAAGCTTCTCCATTTTTCTTCGACCTCGACCATCGACCTCTTGCGGTCTGTACGACCCAATACCAACCGTACTCCATCAGGTTAGGTTTTTCAGGAGGTCTTGGTTGAGTTAACATGTGGGAATCAAGGAGAAAGTTGGTGGTTGCCACTTGCCAGATTCTCCAGCCTTTGGGCCATATGTTTGTTTATGGCTGTACTCAGAGTGACCTCAGACTAAATCCTCCATAATGTTGTTTGATGAATGAAGAAATAATGTAGGTCGGCCGGAACCGTGGCTGGATTCAGCCGGCCGGTGTGCACATCCAAGAAGTTAGCAGGATATTTCAGCACCTATACAAACATAAACATAAACATACATAGAGGAATTGAGGAGTGGTGACGCACATGAGGTGTGTCTTATCGAGCCGCCCTACGTAGGCCCTCTCACCCCAAAATCATGGAAGTCACTTTCTAGTGAAAATGACCACAACCTCCATGTTGACATTTCTAGAGATGTTCGATCGTGGCACCGACAACGTCCAAGGTATCCTATTTGTGAAACCCAACAATTTCTTTCCTCTCTATTAACCCATCGACTAGGAGCACACTACAATACCTCATAACGACCGGCTGGGCCAACACACATGGACATGGACCAGCACGGTGACGGAGAGATGTACTACTACACCGTCGGTTGCATGGGCGCTGCCACTGATCCCTCCTACAACTCCTCTTCCTCCTCCTCTAGGACTCGTTTCTCTCCGACATGAGCAGCGCCGAGACGATTGAGATGGAGATGAGGGAACGGAAGAAGCCAGCAGCCTCGGTGTTCATTGGTGTGTGTGCAAACCATGGGGATGGTTTGCGACGGAGATCTAGGACTCCATGCGGGGAGGCGCGCGGGTGTGGCTGGGCACCTTTGGCACCGTGGAGGCTGCCGCCATGGCCTACGACTAGGCGGTGCTCTCCTCACGGGGCGCTACCATGATGTTGAACTTCCCCCTAGAGCGACTCCAGGAGTCGCTCTAGGCACTCAGCGCGAAGACGATGGAGACACTTGTGAGGCCATCAAGGAGGGGCGACCCGGAGGAGGGCGAGGCTGTCGAGGAGGGTGCTACCGGGAGGACGGCGGTGCCATTGAGGAGGGGGTCTAGACCATCGAGAAGGGGGCGACCAGGAGGAGGGCGGGGCTATCTAGGAAGGGGTCTAGGACGTCGAGGAGGGGGCGACCGGGAGGAGAGTGGGTCCATCGAGGAGGGGGCGACACCACCCATCAGACGGAGCGGGTCGCCGATGACAGGGGTGGCGATGCCCATGGCAGCGACGGGGAGGCCCTTGGGATCCCTCAACTGAAGCCGCGTGGTGGAGGGTCAGAATGGGAGAGGGGGACGTACTGGCGGCAACATGAGCAGGAGGCGACGAACAGCGATGCGAGTAGGAGGTGGTAGGCAGCAACACGAGGAGGAGGTGGCCTCGCGAGGGGGAGGAGGCGAGCGTGCGGCAGTCGGGGGAAGGAGCATGGGCCGTCACCAAAGGTGGGTGGGGTGGGTGCGGTGCTGGCCGGAGGTGGATGGGGAAGGGGTGTGGAAAGGTGGGGGAGGGGACAGAGAGGGGGTGGGGTGAACGGCCGTTAGATAGGCGTCCTCTTTGCCGTCTGCGAGCAGACGAGAAAGAGAGTAAAGGTAGACAGACGACATCCGCACCGTCCATTTGACCTAGCCACCTCCACAGTCCAGTGGGGCCCAGCTGGGCTCTTTGTCATTTTCCTTTTGGAACTTTGTCATCTCTTGGCACACGACAAAGAATGTACTGATGGCAAATAGTTGTTTGCCATTAGTCCATTCTTTTTTTCTGTTTTTTGGAAGCTGGCGGCAAAGAACTTCATTGTCGTCAGCTAACACACGACAAAGAATGGACTGATGGCAAATTCTTTGATTGCTATAGTGATAGGCGATTTTTATAAATTCGTCACTCAGGAATCTCTACTTGATGAATATGCTAAGTAACAAACTACTTGCAGCAGAATAAGTACTCGGGTGTAAGCATGACATGGGAGTAGCATAGTCATCATGATGATATGAAAGAGACACAAAGTGCGAGTAGCATGTAAACATGATAAGCAGGTGAAAACAAGGTGACTTAAGAATTTGAGATGAGGAAATTGAGAAAGTCTTCGGCCAAAATATTCAAACAGTAACAATCAATTTCATCGACAAGTATTCTAGGAAATGAAATCAGGGGGTTGGGGAATACAATGGTTTGATGACCCAGTTCCAACTGTTTTGCCAGCCGTACGTCTATTTGGAGAGTCTTGCTATTTAAACCAAAGGACTCACAGTCACATGACACACAATCATTACAGTATTATCCTTGAGCTAAGTTCACACAGACCTCGCCCGCTCATGGATAATCTTCAAGACAGACTTCCAAACCCTCACAAACCTGGTAACCCGGCAATTGAGAATTTCCTCTTGAATTCTCTAGACCATGGCACCTAACCGTGTGGAAGATACACTGTCTTCCACTGTAACAAGCGTACGTTCCACACAGGAAGAATATTCTCAGTGATGCTCAATCACTTTGGTTTTTTGGTTTTAGTTTTCGGTTTTGGGTTTTTCCTTGCACATGATTTGTTCTAAAAGATATCCGGGGATGAGTTGCTTTCAAATGACTAGCATCAAGTTCTCTATCATAGCACCCAACAAAGTAGTGGCTATGGCTGGCGGCTATTTATAGCCACGATGCAACCTAACATGATAAGACATAAATGCCCCCAATGATATGACTATTATGTGGATAAGATATTTTCGGACTACTGCACTAATCACAACAACGGTCGGAATTTTGAACTATGAAAGTCCTCAGGGCTATCATGTTCCTCACTTGTAGGCAATTCACACTGGCGAAATCCTAACTCCTGAGTCAGACCAATTTCCTCAGAGACCAAAAGAACATCGTCTCTGTCACAAGATTTCTAAAGACCTCACTCAAAGGATTGGTTATGTGTAGGCTTTGAGATGAGCATCACATGGAAACTTTTCCTTAGTATTACCTCGACCCCCTTTAATAGTACATTGTTCCTATGACTCAAAAGAAAGGAAATGAAACTACCAAAACAAAAGTCTTCACGCATCATAGTCTCCGTATCAATATATTTAAGGACACACCAATTACCTCACTTTCAAAGTCTTCAAGAAATATCAAAGTCATTAGTTGCAGACATTCATTTTTGGGTGTCGACATTCTTCAAGTATGTATCAAACTCCTCAGTGAGTTATTTATCTTGTGTAAACTCACAAACATATTACTCCCTTATATTATAAGTCTTCAATACACCAAAATCACTAAGGGTCACTACAAGCACTTACAGGTATGTGCGGGTTGCTAGTAGTGTTGATTACATCTTGTAGTTGATGCTTGTTGGTTTACTTGGTGGAAGATGATATGTTCAGATCCTTTATCATATTCATCATACCTATGATCTTGAATGTGGTGATGATTTGTGAGAAGTTACATTTGCTTTGGAGGACAAGGGAGAAGTCTTGTTATAAGTAATCATGTGAAGTTGGTATTCATTCAATATTTTGATGATATGTATGTTGTTGCTTCCTCATACGTCCATTTTTTATCATGATTTCCTTTTGACATTTATCTTATTCTTGGTCATTATTCCACTTTATGATACAATTAGAATTCCTTTTCTCTCTTAATGTGCAAGATGTACCAAAATATGGAAATTGCGTGAAACTGGAAATCTTGACCTCGAAGCCATGGAAGAACCTGCAAATTTTCTGGACTCGAAATGACCTGAAACTTCATGGAAATCTTGACCTCGAAGCCATGGAAGAAGTAACAGAGGGGGCCACCTATTGGTGCTAAGACAATGGGGTACACACACCCCCCCGGGGCGCACCCTGATGGCTTGGGAGACTCACAGGCCGACTTCGCCCCGCTATTCTGCTATATGATGGGTTTTGACCTAGAAAAATCAAGAGGATACTTTCGGGAGAGAGCACCGCAGTCTCGAGGCAGAAACTTGGGCAGAGGCCCTTTTCCTCTCCAAGAGAGTGATTGTGCTCGGAAAAGTTTCTTCGGGAGGGGGAAATCAAAGCCATGATCATCACCAGTGCTTCCTCCTTTGTGTGAAGGCCAATCTTCATCAACATCCTCACCAACACCATCTCATTTCAAACCCTAGTTCATATCTAGTATGCAATCTTTGTCTCAAAACCTCATATTGGTACCTGGGGGCTACTAGTAGTGTTGATTACCTCTTGTAGTTGATGATTGTAGGTTTACTTGGTGGAAGATATATGTTCACATCCTTTATCATATTCATTATACCTCTAATCTTGAACATGGTGATAATTTGTGAGTAGTTTCTTTTGTTATCAAGGACATGGGAGAAGTCTTGTTATAAGTAATCATGTGAAATTGGTATGAGTTCGATATTTTGATGATATGTATGTTGTTGCTTCCTTTAGTGATGTCATGTGAACATCGACTACATGTCACTTCACCATACTTGGGACTAAAGGAAGGCATTTTGGAGTACTAAGTAGATGATGGATAGCTAGAGTGACAAAAGCTTAAACCCTAGTTTATGAGATATTATGTAAGCAGTTGTTTTGGATCCATATATTTCAAGCTATGGTTAGATTTATCTTCATTGTTCTTTCATATTTTCGGATGCTTGTGAGAGGGGGTAATAATAAGTAGAATTCTTCTTCAAGTAAGAACAACACCTCAGCACTAGTCCACTCACATATCAAATTATCTAAGTAATGAACGTGAATCAACTCAACATGATAAACATGACTAGACGACAATTCCCACGTGCCCTCGAGAGCGCTTTACTTTATATAAGAGAACTTTCAAGCTTGTCCTTTTCGGAAAAGGATTGGGCCACCTTGCTGCACACTTTCTACTTTTGTTACTTGTTACTAGCAAACATGTTCGTGTGTTGCAATGAGAGATACACAATTTAATGTGCTTCCCTGCTAAACAAACATCAATTGTCTTGAATTAGATTGGCCAGTTGGAGGATAAGTTCAACGATGACAAAAATGATGCATATAAATTTTTGGGCCCCTAGTCCGAAACATGTGACATCAATTGTAGTCATCTAATCAGGTGAAAACCTTTCTTTACATTATTATACTGATAACAAAAATAGCATACAAGCAGTCCTCATTTTGATTTAGTGACATCACATTGTGGTATCTTAAAGGTAATTCTATCGTCTCCTCCAAAAAGATACGATCTTATATAGAATCATTGATGTCTTAAATCATTGTGGTGACATATACCAATTTCATTATTATCTTTGTTTAATAAAGTAAGCTAGTTCATTAAAGTAGGTTATTTTTTGTTTACTATATATATGGCATCCCTAAACATAGATTGAAATAAGGTTCCATCCCTCCTCTTTTTCTTGACCGTTTGGTTAGCCCGCCTTTCACATCTCTCCTGCCCCACATTTAGATGTCTATCATCGAGCCGCCATGCAACATTGACGACATTGCATGAGATCCGCACGGCCCGGTCCTTGTTCTAGCTACATGCGGCGTCGCGCACTACCTCTTCGTCGACACTTTCAATGTCAGGGAGTGTTGGATCTGTCCTAGCCATGTGAGTCATGTTTCCAAAACAAACGCCTTGTTGCAATAGTGAATTTAGTTTCTAAAACATAGCTCTTGTTGCACAAAGGATGATGCGCACAGATACTTTATATAGTATTTAACGTATCTCAAACAAAACTCTTGTTACTATAATCATCGATGTGTTTTCAAGATAAAGCTATTGTTGTAATAGTCGTCGTAGCACGTCCTAAAAACTATCATACACACTGTGTTTCTCCTAAGTTACCGACATCACACAATAAAAGTTTGGCAAATTCCACAGCGTCAATGCGAACCAACCTATGGTTGGATGGTTAGAGGGACTGTGGTATCCTCAGCCCATTAGGGTTGTAATCCTAATGCTCGGATTTATTCCTAGATTTATTTCAGGATTTCCGGCAATGCACATTTAGTGGGAGAAGATGTTCCCATCAATGACACGAGGTGCCTATGGTGACTTCGTAAATTTCAAGATGATATTTTGGCTCAGTCTCTCGAGATGCTCATAGGGGTAGGGTGTGTGTGTGTGTCCGTTCATAGGGGTGAGTGTATGCGTGTGCATTTGACCACTTGCACTTGTACCATGTTAAAAAAAACGTTCGACAACGTCAATTTTACTGGTCCAAGGAACTGCACCTTTACTTTATTTGCTTTATTAATTATAAAAATAGGAAAACAATTATGTGTCAACACGGGTGCACGCTAGCTAGAAAATAGGTGTTCTCTGTGGAAGTTCACTCATCGGTGACGCCATTCAATTCCCCATCTCGATACTATACCACAGAACTTCCCCCTGAATGTGATGTCGCTGTCGCTTGCGCCCACCGCGATCACCCCGCTCCCCTGTGCAGCGACACCACTTAGATACGCCACCACCGCCAGGACTCCCTGCTCCCCAAGATCGACCACCACCCGTGTCCTCCCCGCTTGAAGCAGGCCAGCAAGTTCCGCCCCTCTTCCTCCTGTGACTCGGCTTTTCCCTCACCTTGTTTTACCTATGTTTTCACCATGGACAACCCCAGAACACCCTGATATCTACTGTTTGGGATATTACCCCGCCGTATAACCCGCCTTATGGAGATGGGTCATGATTATGGTGCCTTAAGATTGCACTCAAGATGGGCCTGAGCGTACAAGACCAAAGGTGCAAGACGGCCTATTCGAGTAAGCCGCCTGGTGGCTCTCTATTGCAAGGATGGTGGAACAAGGTCGATGAGGTAGAAGGTTGGCTGAAGATGTCCTTGCTTGAAAGGCAAAGCGAGTTAGAGATATTCCGGGTTACGAATCATAGCACGACCCAGTCTCTTGTAAAACCCCGGGTCTTGACTTGTATCTAAAGGCAAGCCTGTGAGGTCGACATGGTTAAGTTACAATCTATCGAGAGCTAGGTCACGCGAATCCGCACCCTTGTAATCGATTTCATAATCAGTACACACAAAGCAGGACGTAGGCTTTTACCTCCATCGGAGGGGCTGAACCTGGGTAAAGTCGTCTCTCGTTGCCGATCAACCCCTTTGAGCAGCCACGTACTTGCGATGGCCTCATCACTAAGTCCTTTCACAAGGACATGTGCCGTCACAAAACCACGACAGTTGGTGCCCATCGTGGGGCCTGCGCACGGTGGAGTTCAGTTCTCAAAGGGATTCCTTCCAGGGTTCGGGAGCTATGCGGTTGGTTTGATGACCAAAAGTCGTTGTGGAAAGCGCTACATCGACAATTCGAGCTGGCGTCCCGAGGCCGATTCAATCAAGTCTGGTTAATGGGTCCCTTTGGCGAGATTCACATATTCATCGACAAAATCGATGTGTCTGTCCCCAAGCCAAACATCTGCATCGACATCGTCGAGACGGCTCGGCTCACTCAACTCGCCCAACATCGAATCGGGTGGCGTCGCGTTTTCTTCGGCTTCAAGCAGGGGATCAGCCTCATGGATGAGCCAGCGGCTGGTGTTGATACCCTTGTTAATTCTGATGGCAAGTCGTCCATGGGAGATACAGAGTGGATCTGAGCTCTATATGACAGAAGGCTTGGGGGCTTCCCTAAGGTGGAAATCTCCAAAGGACCGCAAGAGCCGCCTCGCCAGGTCACCATCTACATGGAAGGGGCCGCACTGTCTTAGGATATGCCAGGAGAGGCCTCCATCAATGGAACCAGTGGGTTTGGCAAGATGCCGGCTCAAGCCAAGATGGATTTGGTGGGAGAGATGAAAAAAGTTGTGACAACCCTAGTTACAACAGAAAATCAGGTGGAGATCAATGTAGAGTTAACAAAGCTTCGTGAGGAGATGGCTAAGGTGCAACGGGAGATTGACATCGAAAACACCCGGATGGCAGAACTATAGGCTCGAATCAATGATGAGTTAGAGCACTTGAAGGCTGAGGCTTGGCCGCTGGAATGTCGTCCCAACGCCTTTGACGCGGTACACCAGAGGAGACATCAGATTCGTATTCCAACCAATCTTCACCCGGCTCGCTTGTTTGACAGCCCACGCATGCCAGGAGTGGAGCGGGACCCCCCGGCAAACAGACCAACAGGCAGAGCCGGCTCAGCCTCCACCTACCCAGCCACCGACTCAGCGGTTCCAGACGCCGCAGGGCTAGTTCTCCAACCATGTTGATAATATGCTAGCTGCCACATGTAACCTGGAGTCGCTCCCCATCCATGTAAACACCCCGGTCGAGGTGGAGGCCAGGAATGCCATTGAGATGCTAAAGACTAATGTGGTTCAATAGGTGCAATTCTCTTACAGTCATGATTGGTTGCACTCCATGCCGCATGCCAGCCGCACCAAGAGTCACCATGAGGATTCTCCGGCAGTTTCCAGCAGCGGTCGCTGACAACAGCCTCAACCTAACTTGCCCGGACACCCGATGTTGAATGCCCAGGCGCTTCTGAACGCGGCCTGTGCCGCTCGTCGGGCAGAAGAAGATGCGGCGGTGCTGGCGGCTCAGGTGGTTCTGACTTACACTTAGGCAATGCCCGCGCATGGCGAGTCAAGTGGTAGGACAGTAGGGGTCCCCTGTTTGTCTTTTGCTCTTCGCAATGAGCGTATGCCTAATGATTTCAAAGGCCCTTGCAAGGTGCCTAGCTACATGGTGGATCATGGCCGACCGCATGGAATAAGTGTTACGAGTTTTCTATGGACATGCTCGATGCCAGTGATGTGGTGTGTCACAAGTACCTTACGGTGATGGTGGAGGGGCCGGCTTGAACATGGTTGAAACACTTACCACCCAATTCCAACAACACTTGGGCAGAGTTGAAGGAGCGGTTCATTAAAAAATTCTGAGGAACCTGCAAATGCCCAATGATGATTTTGGATCTGCACCACTGCATTCGACGCAGTGACGAATCGACTCACCACTGGTCACGCCGGGTTACAGAAATCATTCACTCATCAGATGGTATTACGGTCGCCCAGGCCGTCCTCATCTTAGATAAGAATTGCCATTCCAGCCGTTGGTATAGAAGCTTGGTCGATTGAAGCGAAAGGTATATGACATCGGCGAGTTAATGGATACTCTCACCAGATATGTCGAGTCAGATGGCACGAAGGACGCTGGTTCAGATGATGACAATAAGGGTAAGAAAAGTCATAGCACGAAGGGTCAAACTCAGAATCCTAGGCGCAATGGCAACCCGAGGGGACAGGAAAGCCGAGACACCCGGACGGTGGGTATGACCTAGTAGCTAACACCAACACCAGGTTTGGGAACCAGCGTCAGGGTGCTCGACCTTATAATGGGAGGAAGCCATGCAATTATGAGGAGATGCTTAAAGCACCTTGTCCCCAGCATAGTACCCCTGATCTTTCGGCCACTCACTCGTGGGAAGATTGCTTAGTTATGCAAGAATTTCGTGTTCAAGCTTCGAGGGGTAATCAAGGAGGCAATGCTGGCGCTCGACCGGGTCAGCATGGTCTCGGCGGGTCACATGGGGGCTCGTCCAGTGGTTTCCCTAGATCCGGCTTTCAAAGTCAGGGCAGCTCAAGCAAAGGATGTGGACAACAGCCTGGCCAGAACAACCAGCATCATAATGACCAGGGGGATTCTAGAGAAACCCCAAGAAGTTAAACAGCAGCCAGTACCATGTCTTCACCAACAGCACTAGCGTGCGGGATAAAAAACTCAAGCAAAGAGCCGCTAATATGGGTGAGCCGGCGGTTCCCAGATATCTCAATTGGTCTGGACAACAAGTCACTTGGAGCAGAGACGATCACCTGCCCCGGGTTGATAACCCTGGTGACTTAGCTCTGGTCTTGGTGCCTCAGGTTGGAGGATACACCCTCACGAAGGTTCTCATGGATGGGGGAGCAACATTAATATCTTATATTATCCCACCTTCCGGTGAATGAAATTTTTCGAGGATGACCTGATGTCATCGATGATTGTCTTTCATGGCATAGTACCAGGCAAGTCGGCATACCCAGTCGGGCAGATCAAATTAAATGTCTCCCTTGGTTATTAGTCCCATTATAGAATTGAGGCTCTGATGTTTGTGGTGGTCAAAATCAAGAGTCCCTACCATGCCTTGTTCGGGCGGCCGACTTATGCTTGCTTCATTGCCCGACCTTGCTATTTATATCTCAAGCTCAAAATCCCGGGTCTCATGGGTACCATTACAGTCAATGAGAATTGGAAAATAGCTCAGTAGTGCCAGGAATAAGATGCGGCATATGTTGAGTCGGCTTGTGTGGCTGGAGAGTTGAAATTCCAAAGGGCCAATGTTGACCTGGCTAACCTGAGTCCTCTCAAGAAACGTACGGTTAATGCTGAGATGCCCCTCAAGTTCAAACCAATGGATGATACCAAGCAATTTGAATTAACCCCTGGCAACTCTTCTGAGCAATTCACTATTGGGACTAGCTTGGATCCCAAATAGGAAAGTGCTCTCATTGAATTCATTCGTGAGAATCGGGACATCTTCTCATGGAAACTTTCTGACATGCTTGGAGTGCCGAGAGAATTTATTGAGAACCACCTTAATGTGAATCCGAAAACCAAACCCATGCGACAATACCTTTGTCGTTTTAACAAGGAAAGACGCAAGGGCGTCGGGGAAGAAGTCGCCTAGGTCCTAGCTGCTGGGTTCATCATCGAAGTTTTTCATCCTCAGTGGCTGACCAACCCGGTACTGGTTCTGAAGAAGAACGACACCTTCCGCTTGTGTATCAGTTACACCGATGTCAACAAAGCTTGTCCAAAGGATCCTTTTGCTATCCCCCGTATCGATCACATCATTGACTCTACGGCGGGTTGTGAGCGCCTATGTTTCCTGGATGCATACTCGGATTACCACCAGATCAAGATGGCCAAGGAGGATCAGGAAAATACGACTTTCATAACCCCTTTTGGCACTTTCTGACATGTACCTATGCCCTTTGGACTTAAGAGCACATGGGTGACTTATCAACGCTGCATCTAGAACTGTTTGCATAGTCAGATGGGCGCAATGTTCACGCCTATGTTGATGATATTGTAGTGAAGTCTCAAAAGAGGGAAACACTCTTGGAGGATTTCAAGGAGACGTTTGATAATCTTCGAGTGTACCAAATGAAGCTTAACGCGAGCAAGTGTGTGTTTGGTGTTCCTGCAGGCAAGCTACTAGGTATTCTGGTGTCTGAGCGAGGCATTGAAGCTAACCTAGATAAAATCAAGGCAATCACTTCTCTTTGTAAGCCAATCAATTTAAATCAGGTCCAGCGCTTGATAGGTCGCATCGCATCATTGAGCCGGTTAGTAAGCCACCTTGGTGAGAAGGCAATCCCTCTTTATCAACTGCTCAAGAAGATGAATAATTTCGTTTGGACGGCTGCAACTAATGAAGCTTTCGAAGCCCTCAACAAGCAGTTGGCTGAGCCGCCCATTTTAGCTGGCCCGACCGACAAATAGCCCATGCTCCTCTACAGCGCTGCTAATTCCAAGGCAGTAAGTGTTGCAGTTGTTGTTGCACGCAAGGAAGAAGGTAAAGAATATCTGATTCAACGGCCAGTATATTTTGTTAGTGAAGTGCTGACCTTATCCAAGCAGCAGTACCCACATTGGCAAAAGTTGTCCTTTGGAAGTTTTATGGCAAGCCGGAAGCTGAAGCACTACTTCGAGGAGCATCCGGTCAGGGTGGTTAGTTCAGCCCCAATTTGGGACATCATACAAAACCGAGAGGCTAGAGGTCGTATTCCTAAGTGGTCAATTGAACTTGGTTCCCATGATGCAAAGTACATGCCTCGTACAGCCATCAAGTTCCAAGCACTAGTGGATTTCATCAATGATTGGACTGAGCTTCAGCTCCCAGAGGATAGGCCAGACGACACGTACTGGACTATATATTTTGATGGCTCTAGATAATTGGAAGGATCAGGGGCTGGCATTGTGTTATCCTCTCCAAAGGGTGACAAGTTCTATTATTTCTCCAGCTCATGTTCCCTTGTACCAATAATATAACTGAGTATGAGGTCGTCTTACATGGGCTCGGGATAGCTAAGGACATGAACCTTCGCCGGGTCAGGTGCTTGGGCTACTCAGATTTGGTGGCTCAGCAGGTGTCTCGACCCTGGGATTCGAAGGACCCTATAATGGCGCAATACAGACGGGCAATACCCGATGTGGCGGGTCACTTTCATGGCTATCAGTTTGACCACATTGATCGACGGCACAATGAGGCGGCAGATGTGTTGTCACGGTTTGGGTCTCAGCGTAAGCTGGTTCCCCCTAATGTGTTCATGGATGTTCTTCACAACCCCTCTATGAAGTTACCGACTCAGGAAGATATAATCATGTCTGAGCCGGAATCACAGATGGTGGCGGCTCTCCGGGAGACTCCTGACTGGATGGTGCCATGTTTTTCTTATCTTGCTCGAGGAGAGCTCCTAACTGAGGAACTTGTCGCTCGCTAGATAATACGACGATGCAAGCCCATGGTAATTCATGAGTGGGAGTTGCACACGAGAAGTGCTAGCGGAGTTTTTCAACACTATGTTCCCCTCAGGAAGGATGAGATATCCTTAGTGATGTTCATGCTAGCGATTGTGGACACCATACCGGCTCACGATGTTTGGTATCAAATGCTTTTTGTCATGGGTTTTATTGGTTAACGGCACATGTAGACGCGGAAGATATAGTGCGCAAGTGTGGTGGATGTCAATAATTCTCCCGTCAGGCTCATGTGCCCGCTCAGGAATTACGTATGATCCCAATCACTTGGCCTTTTGCGGTCTGGGGGCTTGATATGGTTGGCCCGTTCAAGATGTCTTCTCCCAAAAAGACTCATCTACTGGTGGCAGTTGCCAAATTTTCCAAGTGGGTTGAGGGGGAGCCTGTCAGCAATTGTGAAGAGGAAACAACAGTCTAGTTTCTAAAGAAGCTGATTTTTCAATTTGCCTATCCTCACAGTATTATCCCTAATAATGGCACCAATTTATCATAAGGCTCCATGAAGGAGTTCCACCAGCAGGAGCATATCCGGCTTGATGTGTTAGCAGTAGCACATCCATAGTCCAACGGATAGGCCAAGCGAGCTAATAAGGAGATTTTTCGAGGCATCAAGCCCCGAATTATGGTTCCCCAACAACGTGCTCCGGGTTGTTGGGTTTAGGAGCTCACCGTAGTGCTTTGGAGAATCAGGACTATGCCAAATAGATCGACTAGTTACATGCCCCTTTTTCTCATTTATGCGTCGAGGCAGTTTTACCAAGTGATACACATCATGATTCTCCCCGAGTCGACTCTTATGTTGAGGCAGACAACGAGCAGGCACGTCAGGATTCCTTGGACGCCTTGGAGGAAGAGTGCGGTTTTGCAGCAACAGGATCAGCTATATATCAACAAGACCTACGTTTCTATCATAACCATAGAGTTAAGAGCCGGATCTTTCAGGAGGACGACTTAGTTCTTAGATTGATTCAATATCATATGGGCATTCTCAAGCTTTCAAAACCATGGGAATTTCCTTTCGGTGTCAGCAAAAGTTTTCATAATTGCTCATACTATCTGATACACCTTCGTTTAGAGAAGCCAACTTCAGAGGAGGAGACAACCCGGCCGTGGAACATTGCTCACCTTCGGCCTTACTATCCTTATAGCCATTGGATGCTTATTCATGTACATACCTCAAGTTTTTGTACTATCTTATCAACACAATAAAGCCAGCACCCTCAAAATTCGGTATCTCTGTCATTTTAGCTTATATCATGAGCATGACTCTTTATTATTTCCAGTAAGTCGCCCAAGAGAATGAGCTGCCATGATGTGGTCATTCGAACATGGACGTTAATGATACAAAATAGGATGAGTCACCATGAAGCATCATCCAAACATAGGTGTTATAGGCCAAAGAGGACCAATTGCCATGCTGCACGGTTCAAACAGAGGCGCCAATTGTGGTGAGTGGATAAAGCCGACTTATCTGGGAGCCACTTGCTCTCAGATTGTTTCACAGTAATAGCATTGTCTTCTGCAATCCTATGCCAGGTTTTTCCCTGATCATGGGTCACTTGGGGGCTTCCAACTCACTAATTTTAGCTTTATCACCCTCTTGGCTTGCGAAAAATTAACGTTATATGATGGTTAGACCTGACTATATGTTTGTGCTTATCCCCCCAAGACCCCGTGTACTCTTGGCAAATCAATCCATTGTGGACCCTGAACTTGTCAAGGTTAAAACATTGAGTGTGTCATGTGAAAGTCGGCATATGGAAAAAGGAGAAACCATGGGTTAACATACCCACTTAACTGAAGCTTGACTTGAGCCTGATCATCCAGTCTAAATTATAAATGGTTATTGCAAAAAACCCATCTTAGGGCATGACTAGAGCCTTGCAAGCTCGTCTCCCTGTCGAGTCTCACGGAGCCAGCTTATTCAAAATAACCTGATGCCATTATATGGTGTTAGCTTTCCCAGGGAAGGATTCGATGTTTTATACCGGCTCATTAAGGGTATCCGGGTTATGGAGCCATTACTTTATGGTGGGAAGATAAATTACAAGAGGAAAATTTTAGAAAGGCGGCTTATAATGACCCGCCCATGTTAGCTTCAAGAAAAGCATCGACGCAAAAAGACATCCGTGAGCTGTTTCAGCAGCATATGTTTAATTTAGATGCGATACAAAAATCTCCAACATGCACGAAGCATGACACAAGCCCAGAGTCTTTATACCTACAGTTCATCCGGGTTAGATGCACCCAGGTCAGTCTTGGACATATTCCTTGTTCAAGACTCCTTCGGGTCATCCTCCGCCGAGCCTTCTGGGTCCTGGATCTGGAGGTTGCCCATAACCCAGTTGCAATGGATTAAAGCGTGGAATTCAGCTTCTTCATTCAAGATGTAAGACGGGTCAAAATGTGGGGCTAAAAGATGCTTACGATGCCAAGGAGTCAGATCCACCCGTTCAAATGTGGGTGGCAGCACACCGGTGTTGTTCTCATCATAAGCCGCCTAATATGTCTTCAGATCAACGCCTTCACCCAGTGGACTAGCCGGTATGTGAGCCGCCTTCATGCAATGGGCGTAATATTCTTGGGTAAAAGCTGACCCGTCATCTTTATATTGAGGAAACCCGCCAGCTATCTCCTCCGGTTTAAGTTCTCGCGCATATGCTAGAGCCCGGCTAAGAGCTCTGATTGCCCCTTTACGTACGGCTCATTTGTTCAATTCTTCAATTTGTTTGGGCATATTTGAAAGGCGCCTCAGCATGTCACTGATAAACTTCATGGGGTTCTTGTCTCCAATAACAGCTTTTATGGTGAACAAACCCCCTAGCATATAGTTGCTCAGTTAAAGTATACAAAGCTTTAAGCTTCCGTACACTGTTGTCTTGAAGATTGAGTTCGAAGGCCTGCAAATAATTCAAGCATATAAGTCGCCTAGTGGGTCATTTTTCTACAAAGGTTTGCTCATGAAGAATTGTTGCAAGATCATCAAGCAATTCTTACCAAAAATAGCCATGGTCATCTTTGGCGTCTTCATCACGTCTAACCAAGGCGGATATGTTAGTTTTGGAAGATTCTTTATAAGTTGTGAAATCAGCCTTGATTTTTTCCATTTCTTCAAAGGAGATCCGAAGTTTCTCCTCGGCTTGATCTCGGGCGTCTTGTTGATGTGCGAGGTTCTTCCTCATGCCGCCTAAGTCTGCGGCGGCCTGTTTTAAAGTTTCCTACATAATAAATTGACGAGGTGGATATTTATCAAAATCAGAGCCGCCAACATGGTGCATACAGGATTTTTGAAGCTGCAAAATAAGACTGTTATCATGTCTCAAGCAAATTGCAAGAACTCTACTTGACACTTGGGGGCTAATGCATGTCAGTTTTTTATATCATATATACTACGTGACATATCCAACTCATCTTCAAGCAGATGACCCGACCCTTGGGGATACACGCTGAACTCTTACAATACATGATGACAAGACCCGGCTCCTTATTTTGATAATGACCCGGCCCTTGTGGGCTAGAGGTCGAAATTTCACAACTAAGTATGATAATGGCCTTACTCATCTTTAAAAACATGACTCGTCCCTTGGGGGCTACAGGTCGCTTCTTCAAAGTTTTATTTCATCAAGGCTCGAATCATCTTTAAAAATATGACTTGACCCTTGGGGGCTACAGGTCGCTTCTTCAAAGTTTTATTTCATCAAGACCCGACTCATCTTTAAAAAGATGACTCGGCCCTTGGGGCTACAGGTCGCTTCTTCGAAGTTTTATTTCATCAAGACCCGACTCATCTTTAAAAAGATGACATGACCCTTAAGGGCTACAGGTCGCTTCTTCAAATTTTTATTTCATCAATACCCGACTCATCCTTAAAAAGATGACTCAGCCCTTCGGGGCTACACATTGCTTCTTCAAAGTTTTATTTCATCAAGACACGACTCGTCTTTAAAAAGATGACTCGGTCCTTGGGGGCTACAGGTTGCTTCTTCAAAGTTTTATTTCATCAAGACCCAACTCATCTTCAAGAAGATGTCCCGGCCCTTAAGGGCTACGCAAGGGTATATGGAATACAAGATTGAGTTCAGCATACCTCATATCTTCTCTTCATCATACAAACTAGGCTGGCCTCCATATCCCGGCTGGTGGAGAGGCGGCTTAGATATCAAGAGTGCAGTTCTTCGAAACTAAGTTTTTCAATATTTGGAAGCTCAAGCTTAGCTTTCCCTTTCTCCAGTTCAGGTGTTGCACCTTTGGCGGTGCATTCGGCAACACAGTAAAGACAGGTGATGTATAACCCATCCAAGTGATGAAAACCCTCTCCTTGTCAGATGTGGCGTCTTTGGTTGTTTTTGGAGGACTAGGCGGGTTAGAATTGGCCTTCGGACTTGTTTCCGTGGCTGTGTCATCAGCACTTAATGGCTCAACAGGAGTATCAGCAGGATCATCAACGGCAACTTGATGAGTTTCGAGAAGCTCAACATGCGTGTCAACCGGTTCAACATGAGTCTCAGGAATAACAAATTCCTGTTCCTCCTCTCCCGTGCACCATGGTTAGTTGACGACCTGCCATCTTTCCTCTTCTTGCCATTAGCCCTGAAAAATAAAAGTTAAGACGTATAAAGGATTGAAAGTACTAAAGCAAATATTAGACGCAAAAGAAAAGGTTCCCTGGAAGGAAAACAAGAGGTGGTAGCTCCGACACATATGAGCTGCCTAATGAAGGTGGTGATTTATGGTAAATTGAATCAAATCGTTAAAGAGGTCGTTGGATAAGACTAGCTTCAAAAAGGAAAGGACTGGACTACCACGTACCTTTTTCTGTCGTTTACGAGTAGAGGATTTTTCAGGGAAAACTATCGCAAGACCACCCGAGGAACTTCGGGTCTAGCGCCTTGGTGGAAACAAAGTCTTATTCAAAAGGAAATCTGCCGCCAAATAGGCTTTCGGGTGATACAAAGGAATTTTCCTAACAACTCACCTTGGTGGCCTTGGAAACAAGAGATCTGAGTCGAAAGAGATGGAAATTACCTCAGCATCTTCGTCCTGGCTATCAGCTTCATCATCCTGATTCTGAAGAGGTGATTAGCAAGCGTAAGTCAGAAACATGGTGAGGATAAAGGTTTACCTAAGATTGATCGTCAAGAGCTTCTGTCTCGCCCATGAATAATGACTCTTCAACACCCGCCTTGTTTTTCTTCTTCTTCGGGGCGGATTTGGTTTTCTTGGCAGCAACTTTTTGTTGTCTTCATTTCAAAAATGGGTGAGTTCTTGTGCAAAAGTATTGACAAGGAAAAGCAGGCCTTAAAGCAGCAAAGAAACTAATAAACAAGGCAGGAGATGTCAAATATTATTACCTCACGAGCCGGGTTCACAGTATAAAACGGCTTTAGTCCAATTTTATAGCAATCTTCTTTTGTTTCACCCAATAGTCTCTTTACAGCTTTGTTGACTTCATCTGAGTCGAGCATGATGTTGTTGAAGCGTTGTGCATTGTTTAAGTTGTTGTCATACTCGCACATTAAAGCGCTACGTGACTCAGGGGCATGATCCGCCAATCTACCAAACACTGAGTAAGATCAACCCCGGTGAAACCATTTTCCATCAAAGCTCTTAGTTTTGACCATGCAAATGCGAGAGTGGCACACTCTTCTGGAGCTAGTGAGTCGGGTAGTTCAAAATCCATTGGAAGGCCATCTTCTCTAAAACCCGGCAGTGGTTTCTCATTAGAGGGTGTAGTGTTCTTGCAGTAGAACCAAGTTTTTCCCCAACCTTTAGGGTGACTAGGAAAGGTGGCAGTAGGAAAACCACGGTCTGTTCGCCTCTGGATTGTCACCCCGCTAAGCTCCAAATAGGGTCCGTCAGCAAATTTTGTTTGGCCGTGGAGATAAAAGAACTCCCTCATAAAAGGACAGTGGGTTCCATTCACTACTAGAAATCAGTTTTTTGCCGTCTGCCAAATCTTTGCTGTCTGCTAGCTGATGGCAAAGAGTGTCTTTGCCGTCACCTGCCACAAAGGAGACGTCAAAGAACTGGCTGATGGCATAGAATGTCTTTGCCATCAGTCACATCTTTGCCATCAGCCGCAGACGGCAAAGAGTCGCACAACATACGGCAAATATATAGGTGGGGCCCACCTGACCGCGGGTACGTTAGGTCAAACTAGAGTCCCTTCTTTGTCGTCTGCTAGCAAACGACAAAGAGTCCGGAGGCAGAAGGCAAAGAGTCAAGACTCTTTGCCATCCGCCGGCAGACGGCAAAGAGCTAACACCGTGTGTAATGGCTCCACCCCGCCCCTCTCTCTCTCTCTCACCCACTGTGTAACGCTCCACACCCCGCCCCTCTCTCTCTCTCCCACTCCTCTCCCTGACACCCACCGCCGCCACCACCGTCGCGCCGCCGCCCCTGTCGCCCCCGGCGCTGCCCTGGTGCCTCATAGCCCCGTCGCGGCTGCCCCACCGCCCTCGTCGCCACCCCGGTGCCCCACATCCCCTGGCGCTGCTGCCCCACCTCTCCCCAACGCACACCGCCGCCACCACCGTCGCGCCGCCGCCCCTGGCACCCCCGGCGCCGCCCTGGTGCCTCACAGCACCACCGCCGCCGCCCCACCGCCCTCGTCGCCGCCCCGGTGCCCCACAGCCCCTGGCGCCACTGCCCCACCGCCCCCGGCACTGCCCCGCCACCCCCAACACCCCCGACCCAGCCACCCACGACGCCACAGCCGCCCCTCCCGGTGAGCCCCCACACCCCCACCCCCCACCCCCCCCCCCCCCCCCCGCACGGGAAAGTTGATTTTTTATTGTTTGGTATTTAGTACTTTGGAATTAGATTATACCTACAAAGTTGATTTTTTATTGTTGTTGTAGTAGTTGTTCTTGTTATTGTAGTTGTTGTAGTTGTTGTTGTTATTGTAGTTGTTGTAGTAGTTGTTGTTGTTATTGTAGTTGTTGTAGTAGTCGGTGTACCGGTTGATGAGCCCTATATTCTTAACTTTTCATATAAAGACCATCTTCCACTAGTTAGTTAGCTTAATAGAAAGAAGAGGAAGAAGAATGGAAGAAGATAAGAAGAGAAGAGGAAAAAAATAAGAAGGAGAAGAAGAGAAAAAAAAGAATAAGTAGAAGAAGACGATAAAGAAAAATAGAAATAGAAATAAGAGGAAGAAGAAGAAGAAGAAGAAGAAGAGGAGAAGAGGAGAAGAAAGAGGAAAAATAAAAACAAGAAGAAGAGAAGAAGGAGAAGGAGGAGGAGGAGAAGGAGCCTCCTTCTTCTCCTTCTTCTCTCCTTCTTCTTATTTTTTAGCTTGTTTAGCTAATTATCCTCCAAAATGACATCATAAGCTAAAAACCTTGGTTAGCTCATGAATATTATATTCTTAGCTTGTTTTCCTAAAAAATGACATAATTATACATAATTAGAATATTTGTGTTGATCGGGTGGATTTACATGTGATAGTTGTCTCGTCTCTGTGAGGTCTGTTCTGCGAAGACCTCCGTGTGCGTTGTACGAGCTCCGCCCCTGCATTCGTGGGTCAGTACAAATTTCATCTCCTCCTCGCCCCTTCATTTACTGTGGCTCAGTTTCTGGATGAAACTTTCTAGATTTAGGTAATTAAATTAATTTATCAATATGCGTGACCAGTATGCGTCTCCCGTTCGAAAGGGCGACATCTATAAATATGCATGTGTTCGCATATTTATAACGGCCATCCTTTCGAATTGTCCAACATTATCCATGGACAGCCCGAGTATGTGTAGATTGGGTTCGTTTTCCCGTATGCTGTGCTCTGGATCCGATGCGGAATTTCGTCAGTGCCCCCCTGTTGTTCTCCGGATGCACATCCTGTCTGTTTATTGCGGAGACGTGTATCAGGAGAACAGCGGAGAGGTGCTGCCGAAATTTTGCATTGGATCCAGAGCAGAGCATGGGAAAACGAACCAAATCTACACATACTCGGGTGGGATTAGGACCTATCTTTACCTATTAGCGTGTAGGTTGCCTGGACGTAATAAAAATGGCGAACCTGATTAACCGATGCATATAAATGCTAAATTATATATAAATATATTTCTTCTGTCTTTAGTAGCTAGGCAAGATGAGTGATCGTCCGTGGATGTATACCGGTGCTACTGCAACAAACGACCTTCCAACGGTGCCAGAGACAAGCGTGCTGACGGGAGACTATTCTTGTCTTGATTCTCCTCAGCAACGGCACCAGGAATCCTTCTGCTACGGATACGCCTTTAGGGACTTCCTAGGAAAATATACAAAGGTTCCCCCCGTGGCCTTGGAGCCTTGCGTTGGTGTTCCCTCGAAGCTGAAAGGTTGATGTAGCACAGCGGTGGTAAGTATTTCCATCAGTTTTGAGAACCATGGTATCGATCCAGTGAAGGAGTATCACAACTACCTGCACAAACACAAAGATCTTGCTCCCAACGCTATGAAGGGGTTGTCAATCCCTTACAGATTGTTTGCCAAGTGAGAACTGAAAGCAACAAAGTAACAAAGCAAAGTAAAAGCGAAAGTGGAAACGATAGGTGTGAATAGACCCGGGGGCCGTAGTGTTCACTAGTGGCTCCTCTCACGAAAGCAAGTAGACGGTGGGTGAACGAATTACTGTCGAGCAATTGATAGAACCGCGCAAAGTCGTGACCTTATCTATGACAATGATTATATCTATAGGCATCACGTCCAAAACAAGTAGACCGGTACTTTCTGCATCTACTACTATTACTCCACACGTCGACCGCTATCCAGCATGCATCTAGTGTATTAAGCTCATGAGAACAGAGTAACGCCTTAAGCAAGATGACATGATGTAGATGGACAATCTCATATCTACGACAAAGCCCATCTTGTTACCCTTGACGGCAACAACATGATGGGTGCCTTGCTGCCCCTACTGTCACTAGGAAAGGTGTTGGAAATATGCCCTAGAGGCAATAATAATTAGTTATTATTATATTTCTTTGTTCATGATAATCGTTTATTATCCATGCTATAATTGTATTGATTGGAAACACAATACTTGTGTGGATACATAGACAAAACACTGTCCCTAGTAAGCCTCTAGTTGACTAGCTCGTTGATCAAAGATGGTCAAGGTTTCCTGGCCATAGGCAAGTGTTGTCACTTGATAACGGGATCACATCATTAGGACAATCATGTGATGGACTAGACCCAAACTAATAGACGTAGCATGTTGATCGTGTCATTTTGTTGCTACTGTTTTCTGCGTGTCAAGTATTTGTTCCTATGACCATGAGATCATATAACTCACTCACACCGGAGGAATGCTTTGTGTGTATCAAACATCGCAACGTAACTGGGTGACTATGAAGATTCTCTACAGGTATCTCCGAAGGTGTTGTTGAGTTAGTATGGATCAAGACTAGGATTTGTCACTCCGTGTGACGGAGAGGTATCTCGGGGCCCACTCGGTAATACAACATCACACACAAGCCTTGCAAGCAATGTGAGTTAGTGTAAGTTGCGGGATCTTGTATTACGGAACGAGTAAAGAGACTTGCCGGTAAAGGAGATTTAAATAGGTATGCGGATACTGACGATCGAATCTCGGGCAAGTAACATACCGAAGGACAAAAGGAATGACATACGGGATTATATGAATCCTTGGCACTGAGGTTCAAACGATAAGATCTTCGTAGAATAAGTAGGATCCAATATGGGCATCCAGGTCCCTCTATTGGATATTGACCGAGGAGTCTCTCGGGTCATGTCTACATAGTTCTCGAACCCGCAGGGTCTGCACACTTAAGGTTCGACGTTGTTTTATGTGTATTTGAGTTATATGGTTGGTTACCGAATGTTGTTCGGAGTCCGGATGAGATCACGGACGTAATGAGGGTTTCCGGAATGGTCCGGAAATGAAGATTGATATATAGGATGACCTCATTTGATTACCGGAAGGTTTTCGGAGTTACCGGGAATGTACTGGGAATGACGAATGGGTTCCGGGTGTTCACCGGGGGGGCAACCCACCCCGGGGAAGCCCATAGGCCTTGGGGGTGGCGCACCAGCCCTTAGTGGGCTGGTGGGACAGCCCAAGAAGGCCCTATGTGCCATAGGAATAAAATCAAAGAGAAAAGGAAAAAAAAGAGGAGGTGGGAAAAAGGGGAAGGACTCCTCCTTCCAAACCTAGTTGGATTCGGTTTGGAAGGGGGGGACTCTCCCCCTTGGCTCGGCCGACCCCCTTGGGGCCCCTTGAGCCCCAAGGCAAGGCTTCCCCTCTTCCCCCTAAATATACGGAGGTTTTAGGGCTGATTTGAGACAACTTTGCCATGGCAGCCCGACCACATATCTCCACGGTTTTACCTCTAGATCGCGTTTCTGCGGAGCTCGCGCGGAGCCCTGCTGAGATTAGATCACCACCAACCTCCGGAGCGCCGTCACGCTGCCGGAGAACTCATCTACCTCTCTGTCTCTCTTGCTGGATCAAGAAGGCCGAGATCATCGTCGAGTTGTATGTGTGCTGAACGCGGAGGTGCCGTCCGTTCGGCACTAGATCGTGGGACTGATCGCGGGACGGTTCGCGGGGCGGATCGAGGGACGTGAGGACGTTCCACTACATCAACCGCGTTCACTAACGCTTCTGCTGTACGATCTACAAGGGTACGTAGATCGAATATCCCCTCTCGTAGATGGACATCACCATGATAGGTCTTCGCGCGCGTAGGAAAATTTTTGTTTCCCATGTGACGTTACCCAACAGTGGCATCATGAGCTAGGTTCATGCGTAGATGTCTTCTCGAGTAGAACACAAAAATTTTTGTGGGCGGTGATGTGCGTTTTGCTGCCCTCCTTAGTCTTTTCTTGATTCCGTGGTATTGTTGGTTCGAAGCGGCTCGGACCGACATTACTCGTACGCTTACGAGAGACTGGTTTCATCGCTATGAGTAACTCCGTTGCTCAAGGATGACTGGCGGGTGTGAGTTTCTCCAACTTTACTTGAATCGGATTTGACCAAGGAGGTCCTTGGATGAGGTTAAATAGCAACTCATATATCTCCGTTGTGGTGTTTGCGTAAGTAAGATGCGATCCTACTAGATACCCATGTTCACCACGTAAAACATGCAACAACAAAATTAGAGGACGTCTAACTTGTTTTTGCAGGGTATGCTTGTGATGTGATATGGCCAACGATGTGATGTGGTATATTGGATGTATGAGATGATCATGTTGTAATAGATAATAACGACTTGCACATCGATGGTACGGCAACTGGCAGGAGCCATGGGGTTGTCTTTATACTAACGTTTGTGCTTGCAGATGCGTTTACTATTTTTCTAGGATGTAGCTTTAGTAGTAATAGCATGAGTAGCACGACAACCCCGATGCCGACACGTTGATGGAGATCATGGTGTGGCGCCGGTGACAAGAAGATCGTGCCCGTGCTTTGGTGATGGAGATCAAGGAGCGCGTGATGACGGCCATATCATGTCACTTATGAATTGCATGTGATGTTAATCCTTTTATGCACCTTATTTTGCTTTGAACGACGGTAGCATTATGAGGTGATCTCTCACTAAAATTTCAAGACGAAATTGTGTTCTCCCCGACTGTGCACCGTTGCTACAGTTCTTCGTTTCGAGACACCACGTGATGATCGGGTGTGATAGACTCAACGTTCACATACAACGGGTGCAAAACAGTTGCACACGCGGAACACTCGGGTTAAGCTTGACGAGCCTAGCATGTGCAGACATGTCCTCGGAACACATGAGACCGAAAGGTCGAGCATGAATCGTATAGTTGATATGATTAGCATAGAGATGCTTACCACTGAAACTATTCTCGACTCACGTGATGATCGGACTTGAGATAGTGGATTTGGATCATGTACCACTCAAATGACTAGAGAGATGTACTTTTTGAGTGGGAGTTCTTAAGTAATATGATTAATTGAACTAATTGTCATGAACATAGTCTAATGGTCTTTGCGAATTACGATGTAGCTTGCGCTATAGCTCTACTGTTTTTTATATGTTCCTAGAGAAAATTTAGTTGAAAGTTGATAGTAGCAAACTTTGCAGACTAAGTCTGTAAAACCGAGGATCGTCCTCGTTGTTGCGCAGAAGGCTTATGTCCTTAATGCACCACTCGGTGTGCTGCACCTCGAGCGTCGTCTGTGGATGCTGTGAACATCCGACATACACGTTTCTGATGACTACACGATAGTTCAGTGCAAAGTACTTAATGGCTTAGAAGCAAGGCGCCGAAAACGTTTTAAAACGTCACGGAACATAAGTGATGTTCTAAAGAGATGAAATTTTGATTTCATGTTTGTGCCCTTGTTAAGAGGTACGAGACCTCCAACAAGATTCTTTGTCCACAAAGTAAAGGAGAAAAGCTCAATCGTTGAGCGTGTGGTCAGATTGTCTGAGTACGACAATCACTTGAATCAAGTGGGAGTTAATCTTCCAGATGAGATAGTGATGGTTCTCCAAAGTCACTGCCACCAAGCTGTGAGAGCTTCGTGATGAACTATAACATATCAAGGATAGATACAATGATCCTTGAGAGATTCGCGATGTTTGACACTGCGAAAGTAGAAATCAAGAAGGAGCATCAATAGTTGATGGTTCGTAAAACCACTAAGTTTCAAGAAATGCAAGGGCTAGAAGGGATACTTCGTGAAACGGCAAAACAGTTGCTACACTAATGAAGAGACCCAAGATTAAACCCAAACCTGAGACTAAGTGCTTCTGTAATGAGGGGAACAGTCACTGAGGCGGAGCAACTCTAGATACTTGGTAGATAAGAAGGCTGGCAAAAGTCGAAAGAAGTGTATTTGATATACATGATGTTGATGTGTACTTTACTAGTACTCCTAGTAGCATGAGGGTATTGGATACCGGTTCGGTTGCTAAGTGATTACTAACACGAAATGAAAGCTACGGCATAAACGGAGACTAGCTAAAGGCGAGGTGACGATACGTGTTGGAAGTGTTTCCAAGGTTGATATGATCAAACGTCGCACGCTCCCTCTACCATCGGGATTGGTGTTAAACCTAAATAATTGTTATTTGGTGCTTGCGTTAAGCATGAACATGATTGGATCGTGTTTATTGCAATGCGATTATTCATTTAAAGAGAATAATGGTTACTCTATTTTCTTGAATAATCACCTTCAATGGTTTGTTGAATCTCGATCGTAGTGTTACACATGTTCATGATATTGGTGCCAAAAGATACGAGGTAATGATGATAGTACCACTTACTTGTGGCACTGCCGCTTGAGTCATGTTGGTATAAATTGCATGAAGAGGCTCCATGCTGATGGATCTTTATACTCACTGTATTTTGAATCACTAATGACATGCAAATCATACCACATGAGCAAGGCCTTGTTTTCATTGAGATGAAATAAGATAGTAACTTGTTGGAAGTGATACATTTTGATGTATGCAGTCCAATGGGTGCTGAGGCATGCAGTGGATATCATTATGTTCTTACTTCAATGACGATTTGAGTAGATGCTAGAGTATTTACTTAATGAATCACAAGTCTGAAATATTGAAAAGTTCAATTCTGTTTCGGAGTGAAGTTCGTCGTAACAAGAGGATAAACTGTCTACGATATGATCATAGAAATGAATATCTGAGTTACGAGTTTTGGTACGTAGTTAAGACAATGTGGAAATTGTTTCGCAGTTCATGCCACCTAGAACATCATAGTGTGATGATGTGTCTGAACGTCATAGCCACACACTATTTGGTATGGTGCATGCTATGATGTCTCTTATCGAATTACCACTATCGTTTATGGGTTAAGCATTAGAGACAACCGCATTCACTTTAAATAGGGCACCACGTATTTCCGTTGAGATGACACGGTATAGACTGAGGTTTAGAGAAATCTAAACTGTCGTTTCTTGAAAGTTTGGGTCTTCGACACTTATGTGAAAAAGTTTCGGTCTGATAAGCTCGAACCCAAAGCGGATAAATGCATCTTCATAGGATATCCAAAACAGTTGGGTACATCTCCTATCTCAGATCCGAAAGCAAAGTGTTTGTTTCTAGAAACGGATCCTTTCTCGAGGAAAGGTTTCTCTCGAAAGAATTGAGTGGGAGGGTGGTAGAACTTGATGAGGTTATTGAACCATCACTTCGACCAGTGTGTAGCAGGGCGCAGGAAGTTGTTCCTGTGGCGCCCACACCAATTGAAGTGAAAGCTGATGATGGTGATCATCGAGCATCGGATCAAGTTACTACAAGCCTCGTAGGTTGACAAGGTCACGTACTACTACAGAGTGGTACGGTAACCGTGTCTTGGAGGTCATGTTGTTGAGCAACAGTGAACCTACGAGTTATGGAGAAAGCAATGGTGGGCCCAGATTCCGACAAATGGCTGGAAGCCATGAAATCCGAGAGAGGATCCATGTATGAAAACAAAGTGTAGACTTTGGAAGAACTACTTGATGGTCATAGGACTATTGAGTAAAGATGGATCTTTAAAAGGAAGACAGACGATGATGGTGATAACTCACTATTAAGAAAAGCTCAACTTGTCGCAAAGATGTTTCCGACAAGATCAAACAGTTGACTATGATGAGACTTTCTCACTCGTAGCGATGCTAAAAGTCTGTTAGAATTATGTTATTAGTTGCTGCAGTATTTATGAAATATTGCACATAGGATGTCAAAACATTGTTTCCTCGATGGTTTCCTTCAGCAAACATTGTACGTGATACAACCAGGAGGTTTTGTCGATCCTAAAGATACTAACAAGTATGCAAGCTCCAGCGATCCTTCAATAGACTGGTGCAAGCATCTCAGAGTTGGAATATACACTTTGATGAGATGATCAAAGATTTTGGGTTTGTACAAGGTTTATGAGAAACTTGTATTTCCAAAGAAGTGAGTGGGAGCACTATAGAATTTCTGATAAGTATATGTGGTTGACATATTGTGGATTAGAAGTAATGTAGAATTTCTGTAAAGCATACAAGGTTGTTTGAAAGGAGTTTTCAAAGGAATACCTGGATTGCGCTACTTGAACGTTGAGCATCAAAGATCTATGGAGATAGATCAAAAGCGCTTAATGGAAGTTTCAACAAGATGCATGCCTTGACAAGTTTTTGAAGGAGTTCAAAATAGATCAGCAAAGAAGGAGTTCTTGGTTGCGTTGTAAGGTGTGAATTTGAGTAAGACTCAAAACCCAACCACGGCAGAATAAAGAGAATAGACGAAGGTCGTCTTCTATGCCTTAGCCGTAGAATCTGAAGTATGCCATGCTGTGTACCGCACCTGATGTGTGCCTTGACTCAAAGTCTGTTGAGAGGTACACAGAGTGATCCATGATTGAATCACTAGCAGCGGTCAAAATTTATCCTTAGTAACTAATGGACTAAGGAATTTTTCTCGATTATGGAGGTGGTTAAAGAGTTCGTCGTAAAGGGTTACGTCGATGCAAGCTTTGACACTAATCCGAATAACTATGAGTAGTGAAACGGATTCGTATAGTAGAGTAGATATTTGGAGCATTTCCGAATAGCACGTAGTAGCAGCATCTATAAGATGACATCAAGATTTGTAAAGAACGCACGGATCTGAAAGTTTCAGAACCGTTGACTAAAACCTCTCTCACGAGCAAGACGTGATCAGACCCCAGAACTCTATCGGTGTTGGATTCGTTGAAATCACATGGTGATGTGAACTAGATTATTGACTCTAGTGCAAGTGGGAGACTGTTGGAAATATGCCCTAGAGGCAATAATAATTAGTTATTATTATATTTCTTTGTTCATGATAATCGTTTATTATCCATGCTATAATTGTATTGATTGGAAACACAATACTTGTGTGGATACATAGACAAAACACTGTCCCTAGAAAGCCTCTAGTTGACTAGCTCGTTGATCAAAGATGGTCAAGGTTTCCTGGCCATAGGCAAGTGTTGTCACTTGATAACGGGATCACATCATTAGGAGAATCATGTGATGGACTAGACCCAAACTAATAGATGTAGCATGTTGATCATGTCATTTTGTTGCTACTGTTTTCTGCGTGTCAAGTATTTGTTCCTATGACCATGAGATCATATAACTCACTGACACCAGAGGAATGCTTTGTGTGTATCAAACGTCGCAACGTAACTGGGTGACTATAAAGATGCTCTACAGGTATCTCCGAAGGTGTTCGTTGAGTTAGTACGGATCGAGACTGGGATTTGTCACTCCGTGTGACGGAGAGGTATCTCGGGGCCCACTCGGTAATACAACATCACACACAAGACTTGCAAGCAATGTGACTTAGTGTAAGTTGCGGGATCTTGTATTACGGAACGAGTAAAGAGACTTGTCGGTAAACGAGATTGAAATAGGTATGCGGATACTGACGATCGAATCTCGGGCAAGTAACATACCGAAGGACAAAGGGAATGACATACGGGATTATATGAATCCTTGGCACTGAGGTTCAAACGATAAGATCTTCGTAGAATATGTAGGATCCAATATGGGCATCCAGGTCCCGCTATTGGATATTGACCGAGGAGTTTCTCGGGTCATGTCTACATAGTTCTCGAACCCGCAGGGTCTGCACACTTAAGGTTCGACGTTGTTTTATGCGTATTTGAGTTATATGGTTGGTTACCGAATGTTGTTCGGAGTCCCGGATGAGATCAAGGACGTCACAAGGGTTTCCAGAATGGTCCGGAAACGAAGATTGATATATAGGATGACCTCATTTGATTACCGGAAGGTTTTCGGAGTTACCGGGAATGTACCGGGAATGACGAATGGGTTCCGGGTGTTCATCGGGGGGGCAACCCACCCCGGGGAAGCCCATAGGCCTTGGGGGTGGCGCACCAGCCCTTAGTGGGCTGGTGGGACAGCCCAAGAAGGCCCTATGCGCCATAGGAAGAAAATCAAAGAGAAAAGGAAAAAAAAAGAGGATGTGGGAAAAAGGGGAAGGACTCCTCCTTCCAAACCTAGTTGGATTCGGTTTGGAAGGGGGGGACTCTCCCCCTTGGCTTGGCCGACCCCCTTGGGGCCCCTTGAGCCCCAAGGCAAGGCTTCCCCTCTTCGCCCTATATATACGGAGGTTTTAGGGCTGATTTGAGACAAGTTTGCCACGGCAGCCCGACCACATATCTCCACGGTTTTACCTCTAGATCGCGTTTCTGCGGAGCTCGGGCAGAGCCCTGCTGAGATTAGATCACCTCCAACCTCCGGAGCGCCGTCACGCTGCCGGAGAACTCATCTACCTCTCCATCTCTCTTGCTGGATCAAGAAGGCCGAGATCATCGTCAAGCTGTATGTGTGCTGAACGCGGAGGTGCCGTCCGTTCGGCACTAGATCGTGGGACTGATCGCGGGACGGTTCGCGGGGCAGATCGAGGGACGTGAGGACGTTCCACTACATCAACCACGTTCACTAACGCTTCTGCTATACGGTCTACAAGGGTACGTAGATCGAATATCCCCTCTCGTAGATGGACATCACCATGATAGGTCTTCGTGCGCGTAGGAAAATTTTTGTTTCCCATGCGACGTTCCCCAACAAAAGGTCACCACACGGTATGAACCCGAAACCAAGCACTTCTCAAATTGCAAGAATCATAGGTCTAGTTGGCCAAACAAAACCCAAGACTCGAAGAGACTTACAAGGATATCAAATCATGCATATAAGAAATCAGCAAAGACTCAAATATATATCATATATAATCTGATCACAAATCCACAATTCATCAGATCTCGACAAACACACCGCCAAAGAAGATTACATCGGATAGATATCCATGAAGATCATGGAGAACTTTGTATTGAAGATCCAAGAGAGAGAAGAAGCCATCTAGCTACTAACTACGGACCCGTAGCTCTGAAGTGAACTACTCACGAGTCATTGGAGGGGCGATGATGTTGATGAAGAAGCCCTCCAACTCCAAAGTCCCCTCCGGCAGGGCACCGGGAAGGGTCTCCAGATGAGATCTCGCAGAAACGGAAGCTTGCGGCGGCGGAAAAGTGTTTTCGTGGTCGCCCTGATTTTTTCTGGATTCTTAGGGAATTTATAGGCCAAAGACCTAGGGTAGGGGAGCGCCAGGGAGGCCACAAGCTTGGTTGCCGCCGCCTCCCCCCTGGTCGCGGCAAAAAGGCTTGTGGGCTCACTGTGGGCCCACTTGCTTGGCCCTCAAGCCTCCCGATCTTCCTCCGTTCTACAAAAAATCATTTTGGGGATTTTATTCCATTTGGACTCCGTTCCAAAATCAGATCTCAAAAGAGTCAAAACACAGAAAATACAGGAACTGGCACTTGGCACTGAGTTAATAAGTTAGTCCAAAAAAAGTATATAAAAGGTAAACAAAATATCCAAAGTTGACAAGATAACAACGTGAAACTATCAAAAATTATAGATATGTTTGAGACGTATCAACCGATCACCCTAGTCAGAAAGAGATGACGATAGAATGGTTTGTAAAAACAAAGGAATTTGTGAAACCCGCATTCGCAAATGGCTAGGAAAGAAACTATTGCCCCTGTCCTGGATGCGACAACTATAAAAAGACGACAGAGGCTGTAATGATTAAACACCTGCAGAGGAGGGGTTTTAATCCTAATTATACGATGTGGACATTTCATGGTGACTCTATACAACGCACAAGAGCTAAGGTGGTCCATCGTCGCACCGACGAGCATGGTACCGGGATCGAAGACATGGTGCAAGACTTTGATGATGCTCGGGATTCGGAAGATGAGATGGAGGAATCTGCAAAGGCCTTTTATGAAATGTTGGAGTCTTCAAAACGTCCTCTCCATGAGCACACTCAGCTCTGTCAGTTGGATGCAATTGCACAAGTAATGGCTCTGAAGGCTCAGTTCAACTTGGGAAGAGAATGCTAAGACGCGATGATGACACTATTTGGACGCTTCCTACCCAAAGGCCATGTCATGCCTGCAAACTTGTACCAGTCGGACAAAATACTTCATGTACTTAAGATGCCCTATGAGAAGATAGATGCATGTGAGAAAGGATGTGTCTTATTTAGGAAGGAGTATGCACACTTGTACTATTGTCCCAATTGCGAGTCTTGCAGGTATCTTGTGGTAGACAACGGTATGGGTGAGAAGAGGCAGACCAAAATCACAGTTAGTGTTCTTCAGTATATGCCAATGGTACCAAGACTTCAACGTCTTTTCATGGACAAAGAGACAGCCAGACAGATGTCATGGCACAAATTGGGCAAAAGAACCGAACTAGATGCGGATGGGAATAAGATGGTGGTACACACATCAGATGGGGAAGCGTGGAAACATTTCGATGGATTGCATCAGGATAAAGTGGCAGATCCAAGGAATCCTCGAGTCTGCATCGCCATGGATGGTTTTAATCCTTTCGGCATGACGGCAACCAAATATAGTTATTGGCCTGTATTTGTCATTCCACTCAATCTCCCCCCCCCCCCCCCCGGGACAGATTATGCAAAGAAAGAACATATTTCTGATGTTCATAATTCTAGGGCCCAATTATCCGGGGAAGAATATGAATGTGTACCTGCAGACGCTTAAGGATTAATTGGAAGAAGCTTGGGATAATAGGGTCAATTGATACGATGCCGCTAGAAAACAAAACTTCAAAATGCATGTGTGTGGTACATGTACTCTATGCAAGACTTGCCGGCGTATGCACTATTCTGTGGATGGTGTGTGCATGGAAGGTTCCCGTGCCCCCAATGCAAGGCAGCTCTTCAATTTCATTGGTTGCAGGAGGGTCGGAAGTATTCTTGCTTTGACTTGCATAGACAGTTCCTGGATCCTGACCATCAGTTCAGAAAAGACAAGAAGGACTTTACCAAAGGTAAAGTTGTCAAAAACATGGCACCACCTGCGTTGATAGGCCAACAGATCGTGGATAAGTTAAACGCCCTCGAGCCTGATCCAGAGCGTCCAGGGTATTTCAAGGGGTATAATTCAAAACACGCCTCGACTCACAAGCCATGCTTCTGGGATCTACCTTACTTCAAAGACCTCCTTCGTCCACACAATATCGACATGATGCACACTGAAAAGAATATTGGAGAGGCTATTTTTGGTACATTGTTCGACATAGATGGGAAGACAAAGGATAATACTAAGGCTAGAGTCGATCAAGAGACACTATGTCATAGACCGTTACAAAACATGCGAGAAGGCAAAGGAAAGCAGAAGTGGTCGAAGCCAAAGGCCTGGTTCAATCCTGGAAGGCCAGCTATGAGGGAAATTATCTTGTGGGTCAGAATGCACTTGATGTTCCCCGATGGGTATGTAGCGAATCTAAAGAGGGGAGAGAGTCTTGAAAAATTAAAAATCTTTGGTCTCAAGAGTCATGATTGGCACATATGGCTAGAGCGGGTAATGCTGGTGATGTTACGTAGCTTTATTCCTGAGGATGACTGGCTAGTACTGGCGGAGTTGAGCTATTTATTCCGTGTTCTTTGTGCGAAATAATTGTCGCCTGGCGTGGTAGAAGACATGGAGGAGTTTGCACCGGAGTTGTTGTGCAAGTTAGAGAAGATCTTTCCAGCGGGCTTCTTTAATCCAATGCAGCATTTGATTTTACATCTACCGACCGAGGCAAGATTGGGTGGGCCCATGCAAGACCGTTTGTGCTATGCAACTGAGAGGATGAAGAAGACCCTTCGAGCTAAATGTAAAAATAAGCGTAGAATTGAAGCATCGATGGCTGAGGCATTCATTACTGAGGAGGTGGCAAACTTTGTGACAGCACACTACGAAGCCAAAAATCATCATTTGCATAATCCGAAGCCTCGGCACAATGATGCACACCCTAAAAAAGGTGGGTCCAACCTCCGCCTATTCAAAGGGAAGCTCGCACCAGCCGGTGCTTTGAAACCAATAACGTTGGATGTCAAAGAATGGCAGAACATTTCGTTGTATATCTTCAACAACCTAACAGAAGTGCGGTCGTACATCAAGTGAGTTCTCGGCACATTTTCCCATAACTTCTAATTCCTTTGAACTGCTCTTATTCCCGGATATTTCAAACAGCTGTTAGGTCGCCAAATTCTCGGATGGAGCGGTGATTGAAAAAGATTCCGTCGAAGAGTATGAGCTTCTGTCAAAGAAAGGAGACGACTATCCCGGTTTCATCTCTTGGTTCAAACAAACGGTAATTATCAACAATGGACCATTTCATTTCTTTGTCTAACTTGTGGCTAATGCAACAATCGTTTCGTATAAAACTTGTAGGCTAATTCAGAGTCTATGGACGCGGAATTGAGACAAGTCGCTAATGGTTTTGACTATCAGGTCCGTTCATTTGAGAAATACAACATCAACGGGTATCTCTTTCGTACCTTTGGCAAAGAGCTATCTATGCCCGACCGGAAATCTACAAATTGTGGTGTCTCTGCTATTGGCGAAGGTGTTATCGAGTATTATGGAAGAGTTGAAGCAATTTATGAACTTCAATTCTATGGTGAAAACCCACCGAACATCGTAGTCTTCAAATGTTATTGGTTCCAGCCGAAGGAGACTAGAAGGACTCATGAACATATAGGACTAGTCGAAATCAATCCAAACACCCATTTAGATGTTCCCTATGTCTATATTACGGCTCAACGGGCGACCCAAGTTTTCTATGTACCGTGGGCATGCCAAACGGATAAGAATCTGGAAGGTTGGTATGTTGTTTATGAAGTGCCGCCACATGTCAGACCACCTCTCCCAAATGAACAGGGTTATGAACCTCACATTAACCCAGACACATATGATGGAGAATTCTTCCAAGAAACACGTCTTTCCAAGAAACGTTTCAAGAACCGCCGTCCTTCTCCCAAGAACATGGAAGTAGACAGCAACAATGAATCCGACTCCACCCCTGAGCCGGAACCAGAAGACCTGGAACTCGTAGAGGTTACTGATGCGGATGACCTGTCAATGCTTCAACAATTAAAGAAAGGCCTTTCACAACTTCACGCCGTTGAACCCGACGAGCACGTCATTCGTGAAGACATGCGTGATAGTGATGATGATGATGCATTTATTGATGATGATTATTAGTTTGTAAGATTCACAACTTATATTATACAAATTTTAATCATTATTATTCATGTACATATTATTATTCATGTCAGTTATTCAATTTTTTTATGTTGTACTAATTTCTTTTAATCTTTATCATGGCAGGTCACCAGGTGTTGAAAGATGGTGGGCGCTGGTCCAGATCGCCCGACGGGTTCTTCCCAGCCGCCACGCACGAGGGGTGGTACAACCCTTCCACCCCTATCTCTCCGTAGAGCCTTGGCAGACAGTCTATCGACACCACCCGTGGGTTCTTCTTCGTCGGTGGCATTGCCCACTAGGAGAGGTGCTGGTCGGGTAGGGAAGAAGGGGAAGGGTACAGGGAGAGGTGGTGGCCGCGGAAGATCCAGGAGGACTGTTGAGCCGTCCTCGCCACCACCACCAGCTCATTCACCCGAGCATAGGACTACTATGGTCGACTCATTTGCGGAGGAGCCTACGGGGACTCCGGTCCAGGAGCCTGGTGTTGACGGATATTCGTCCCATGAGACTCCGGTCCAGGATCAGCCTCGGGTCTAGGTGCATTCGGCCTACGAGACTACGGTTCCGGATGCTTCACCCAATGTGGAGAGGCCCGGATGGGATGCCTGGCCGGATCGGACCGAGTTACAGGATTGGAACAATGGTCCGGGTGGCTCAGGGGGCGGGGATGGCGGGGATGAGTTTATGGATAGTGAGGGCGATGTGCAGGTGGACGGGGACACCGTGTACAAGCGTGGTAGTACACGTCTCCCGATCGTGTCGGCTACCCGCGAGCAGAGGCCGGTGATTAAACGTGAAGGAGATAGGTAAGTACATTTACTCTTTTTTTAGCTTTTGCCTTCAGGTTTGTTCAAATATCTAATGCATTGACCTTATCATACTGCAGGTGATGGGCACACCCTCATGGAGTCCACAAGTCGAACTCCGTCCTTGGTGTGCTTTGCCGGACAAATTTCCCGGGGTTTGTCACGTTGTCTGGTGAGGGTCAGGTTCCTACACTAGGATTTTCCTGGGAGCACTACCAGGCTGCGCAAGCCCCGTCGGAGGAGATTATAGATGGTGTCTTGTGCCACACGAGGGCCGAGATGGTGATCAAGAGATTTTGGGTAAATTATCCTTTTAGACAATCTAAAATTAACAATATAACTAATTATTCTACTAATCGGTGTTTTCACATTTGATTGCAGACCTTCTATAGGTGTGATGATGGATATGAGGAGGAGGCGGCCAAGGTTCTCGAGGCCGGGTGTAGGCGGTTACTACAGAATTTACGCCACGAGGCTCGGCCACAGGCTATTCGAGACTACTACACCACGCGTGGTATTAAGAAGCAGAAGAAGGATTGCCGCGGAAAGTTTCTGAAGAAGGAGCAATAAATGAAGGTAATTACCTATTCTTAAGTCCTTCTACGTCGTTTTCTTGAATTCATTCATAGGAGTAGCGCTCAAAATTCTTTCTAATAACTTATAGGTGCCCCCGAGATGGTGTCCGGATAAGTTGGATTGTTGGGCGGCGTTGGTTGATGAGTGGTGCAAAGGCAGCTGGCGAGCCGTCCACGAGAATGCGAAGGATCGGCGTAGCCAAATGGTTGGTGTGCCACACCATCAAGGCAGCGCCAACTTACTTCAGTTCGGACGAAACTGGGAATGTGATTTGTTTCATGATTCATGCAATTCATTCTTCATGCTAATATTTTGTTCCTCTCTTTTAGGCGCATCACAATAAGACAGAGATGCCACACTTGTACGACCTTTATAGCATGGCCCATACTACCTCGTACAAGAAGGCGAAGGCATTCTCTGAGTCTGGCCTAGATGATCCAAAGAACTTCACCAACATATCATCCCACCACAAGCTCGTGACATACAGGGACACGGGGAAGGCTACGAAAGGGGATGACTTTAACCTGAGCCATGAACCTTTGGATCCAGAGATGGTGATGATATTTGGTGGCGGGAGGCCCCATGGCTCGATAGCCATTGGAGATGGGATAATAAGTTGTCCACTCACTCTACCGGAGATCAAGGTGCACCAGTCGAGCAGCTGTCCTGAGATAACGCGTCGTCCACGGCCAGTCGATCTTGCCATCGAGGTTAGTTGTACGGACTCAGAAAACTTTCATCCATTTCATTATGTGTGTCACCATAGATCATTACTGTGGTAACAAGGAATGGTGTTTCAGGCTGCTCTTCAGAAAGAAAGAGCGGCAAACCAAGCTGCTCTTGAGAAAGAGAGATTGGCAAGCCAGGCTGCTCTTCAGGCTGCTCTTAATGAGAGGGACCAGACCACGACACGATTCATTGAGGAGGAGAGTGCCCGAAATGAGACGGGTCAACGGGCCGTGTACGAGCTTTTTGTGGTAAGTTTTTTTTCACATTAGACAAATCATGTGTGTAATGTCTGTTTCATTACTAACTAATACGACCCACTCTTCAGGGTGTGTGCGAGAAGAGCGGTCAAGTTCCTCCGCCGATGCCCGTCTTCTCTTTGATTGGCAAGGTGAGTTTCATTATAAACTAGTATTAATAATTGAGTGTCATCATGCCAACTGAGACATTGCAAAATATCTTTTCTGCAGAATAACTCCCGAGCGTCATCGCACAACCCTTCTTCAGGTGTTTCTCCTCCTTGATGACCACTACGGTAAGTTTCTCTTCTCCTCTTTCATATTCTCCTTGCCTTAATTTCCCCAACAATGACATAATTAGCCCATTTGGCTCCAAAATGCCATAATAACCTCAAAATGGCATAAGAACCTTGGTTAGCTCATTAATATTATATACTTAGCTTGTTTTCCTCTAAAATGGGATAATTAGCCCATTTAGCTCCAAAAAGACATAGTTAGCTAATTGAGCTCCAAGAAGAGGAGAAGAGGAGAAGAAATAGGAAAAATGAAAAGAAAGAAGAAGAATAAGAATAAGAAGAGAAGAAGGAGAAGGAGGAGGAGGAGGAGGAAGAGAAGAAGGAGAAGGCCAAGGACCTTCTAGTCCTTCTCCTCCTCCTCCTCCTTCTCCTCCTTCTTCTTGATTTCTTCTTCTTCTCCTCCTCCTCCTCTTTCGTCTCCTCTTTCATATTATCCTTGCCTTAATTTCCCCAACAATGACATAATTAGCCCATTTAGCTCCAAAATGCCATGGTAACCTCAAAATGGCATAAGAACCTTGGTTAGCTCATTAATATTATATACTTAGCTTGTTTTCCTCTAAAATGGGATAATTAGCCCATTGAGCTCCAACAACACATAGTTAGCTAATTGAGCTCCAAAAGAGGAGAAGAGGAGAATAAATAAGAAAAATGAAAAGAAAGAAAAAGAAGAAGGAGAAGAGAAGAAGGAGAAGGAGGAGGAGGAGGAGGAGAACGAGGAGAAGGCTAAGGACCTTCTAGTCCTTCTCCTCCTCCTCCCTCCTTCTCCTCCTTCTTCTTGATTTCTTCTTCTTCTCCTCCTCCTCCTCTTTCTTCTCCTCTTTCATATTCTCATTGCCTTAATTTCCCCAACAATGACATAATTAGCCCATTTAGCTCCAAAATGCCATAATAACCTCAAAATGGCATAAGAACCTTGGTTAGCTCATTAATATTATATACTTAGCTTGTTTTCCTCTAAAATGGGATAATTAGCCCATTTAGCTCCAAAAAGATATAGTTAGCTAACTGAGCTCCAAGAAGAGGAGAAGAGCTGAAGAAATAGGAAAAATGAAAAGAAAGAATAAGAATAAGAAGAAGAAGCGAAGAAGGAGAAGGAGCAGGAGGAGGAGAAGGCCAAGGACCTTCTAGTCCTTCTCCTCCTCCTCCTCCTCCTTCACCTCCTTCTTCTTCTTCTCATCCTCCTCCTCTTTCTTCTCCTCTTTCATATACTCATTGCCATAATTTCCCCAACAATGACATAATTAGCCCATTTAGCTCCAAAATGCCATAATAACCTCAAAATGGCATAAGAACCTTGCTTAGCTCATTAATATTATATACTTAGCTTGTTTTCCTCTAAAATGGGATAATTATCCCATTTAGCGCCAAAAAGACATAGTTAGCTAATTGAGCTCCAAGAAGAGGAGAAGAGGAGAAGAAATAGGAAAAATGAAAAGAAAGAATAAGAAGAAGAAGAAGAGAAGAAGGAGAAGGAGGAGGAGGAGCAGGAGGAGAAGGAGGAGAAGGCCAAGGACCTTCTAGTCCTTCTCCTCCTTCTCCTCCTTCTTCTTGATTTCTTCTTCTTCTCCTCCTCCTCCTCTTTCTTCTCCTCTTTCATATTCTCCATGCCTTAATTTCCCCAACAATGACATAATTAGCCCATTTAGCTCCAAAATGCCATAATAACCTCAAAATGGCATAAGAACCTTGGTTAGCTCATTAATATTATATACTTAGCTTGTTTTCCTCTAAAATGGGATAATTAGCCCATTTAGCTCCAAAACGACATAGTTAGCTAATTGAGCTCCAAGAAGAGGAGAAGAGGAGAAGAAATAGGAAAAATGAAAAGAAAGAATAAGAAGAAGAAGAAGAGAAGAAGGAGAAGGAGGAGGAGGAGTAGGAGGAGAAGGAGGAGAAGGCCAAGGACCTTCTAGTCCTTCTCCTCCTCCTCCTCCTTCTTCTTGATTTCTTCTTCTTCTCCTCCTCCTCCTCTTTCTTCTGCTCTTTCATATTCTCCTTGCCTTAATTTCCCCAACAATGACATAATTAGCCCATTTAGCTCCAAAAAGACATTATAAGCTCAAAATGGCATAAGAACCTTGGTTAGCTCATTAATTTTATATACTTAGCTTGTTTTCCTCTATAATGACATAATTAGCCCATTTAGCTCCAAAAAGACATAGTTAGCTAATTTAGCTCCAAGAATAGGAGAAGAGGAGAAATGAAAAGGAAGAACAAAAAGAAGAAGAGAAAGAGAAGAGAAGGAGAAGGATAAGAAGGAGGAGGAGAACAAGAAGAGAAGAAGGAGAAGGAGGAGAAGGAGCCCTCCTTATTCTCCTCCTTCTTCCCTCCTTCTTCTCTTCTTCTTCAATTTAGCTTATTTTCCCCAACAAAGACATACTTAGCCAATTATCATCCAAAATGACATAATTAGCTTAGTTAGGTAAAAACATCATAAGAACCTTGGTTAGCTCAATAAAATGACTAATTAAGCTCCTAAAAGACATAATAAGCTCAAAATGGCATAAGAACCTTGGTTAGCTCATTAACATTATATACTTAGCTTGTTTTCCTCTAGAATGACATAATTAGCCCATTTAGCTCCAAAAAGACATAGTTAGCTAGTTTAGCTCCAAGAAGAGGAGAAGAGGAGAAATGAAAAGAATGGAGAAGAAGAAGAAGAGAAGAAGAAGAGAAGGAGAAGGAGAATAAGAAGAAGGAGGAGGAGAATAAGAGAAGAAGAAGGAGAAGCAGGAGAAGAAGGAGAAGGAGCCCTCCTTCTTCTCCTTCTTCTTCTCTCCTCCTTCTTCTCCTCCTTCTTATCCTTCTTCTTCTCTTCTTCTTTTTTCTTCTTCTCCTCCTTCTTCTCCTTCTCCTTCCCCTCCTACTCCTTCTCCTCCTCCTCCTCCTTATTGTTTTTCTTCTCCTTGTTCTATTCTTGCTTCTTCTCTTTCTTCTCCTCCTTCTCCTTCTTCCTGGGGGGCAGAAGGCAAAGAAGAGGGCTATGTATATGTATATGTGTTGTGACCTATATATGTGCTATGTATATGTATATGTGCTGTGAAATAAACAAAAAAAACAAAACTGTGACAATATGGGCTCTTTGCCGTCTGCCAGCCGATGGCAAAGGCCTTTGCCATCAGCTGACCGATGACAAAGGTGCCACATGGCACCTAGATGTGCTCCCTGGGTGTCCATATAGTCTCTTTGTCATCTGCTTCCTGGGGGCAGAAGGCAAAGAAGAGGGCATAGAGGAGGGGGGAGGAGGGGTAGGCAGACGACAAAGAGTGGGGGGGAGGTGGAGGTAGACGACAAAGGTGGAGGTGAAGGCAGACGACAAAGAGTGGAGGGGGGAGGAGGTGGAGGCAGATGACAAAGCCTCCATTAGCCCCTAATGGAGGCAAGGCCTGTCGCCTGCCATCTCGACCTCTTTGCCGACTGCTCTGATGAAAAGCTGACGGCAAAGCTCTTTCCGTCCGCTTCGGTGAGGCTGATGGCAAAGAAGCTACAATGTCGTCGTAGGCTGACGCAGAATTTTTGCCGACAAGAGTTTTCTTTGCCGTTTGTGTATTACTCTTTGCCGTCGGTGGATTACTCTTTGCCGTCTGTGATGGCAGACGGCAAAGACGCTAATTCCTGTAGTGATTCCCATATACACTTCACAAAAAAGTTGGAATTGGTACAAGTCGCTTATGGAATTAGGGCCCAGGTCTTGAGGGTGGAGATTATAAACGTGCAGAGCATCTCGAAAGAATTTTTACCCGGGAGGAGTAAAACCTCGCTTAAGATGATCTATAGAAACCACTACTTCTCCTTCACCCGATTAAGGACGTTCCTCCCCAAGGGCGGCTCGCCAACCAATCTCCTCTTTTGATGACAAGGCCCCTAAAGTTACGTAGTGCTCGAGCATGATATCAGAGATTTGATAAGGCTACCAGTTGCATGAAATAGGTTTTGACATGATGATGGATTCAGGGGAAAGGAGCTGCAGAAATATAATTGGCGGTTATTCAAAAGATAAACAGATTATTTCGCAAGCTAGACATTCAAGATGGAACTAGTTTGGGTGCCACTAGTTTATAGTGACATGACAATTTACAATTTTCAAGTCGCCTTAATGTGAGTCGCCACCTGAAGAGGGAACGACCTATGGAAACGTGTGGCTTACAATCATACCAATGAAGCCGACATAGAGTAAGAGGCGGCTTACAAATGGATAAGGATTTCCGGTTTTCTACTAAGTATGGGACAAACATGTTTCTACCAAAGTGTATAAAATTACGGATCTACGAATGATTTAGAAATGTAAGTATTCATTAACCCTAAAACAATGTGGTATGGAAGCAATAGTGATTTTACTTGGAGATTTCACAAGGCATCTGGGGAAGATTATACATGAAATAGATGTAATATAACTTCCGCTATCTATTGGTGGAAGAGGTTTATTGGAGAATCTGGTAGACAAGCAATGGTGATGAACGCCTGGAGAACTCCGACGAACTCCTTGAACTATGATGAACTAACAGGCAGATCTAAGGGGGAGAAATGGACTTACGCGATGATGAGGCGGAGAAAATACACTGTGTTGAGATGAAGTCGTGCGATGTTGCGGTCCTGGATGTGGCCCGCCGGCGATGGAAGAACAAAGGCGACGTTGCGATGAAAAGCTTGGGCTCGGGCAAGAAGAAGTGGGGGAGCAATGTAAAATGAAAGGGGACCTCGCGAGTATTTAAAGGCCAGGAGCCGAAGTGCCAACGGCATGCACAAGAATCAAGGAGATGCAGTAAATTATGGAGCCAGGGGCGCCTTCATTTTCGGGATAAACGGATAAGTGTAAAGAGTCATTACGATGACAACATCAACTCCCTAAAATTATGGGGCAGGTCATGTCATTGGTGAGCAGAGCTAGAAATTACAAAGATCTTTGAAAGTTTCATAAAGGCAACATTTCTACTTCGGGGGAGACCAAGACATGAATTACAGACAAGCCGCCAAGATTAAGGTAAAGCATATTGACATGAATAGATTCAAGTCAATATAGGGCCTAATGTTGGGGATATTACCCCGTAGTATAACCCGCCCTCTTCGGTCGGGTCATGATTATGGCGGCTTAAGATTGCACTCAAGATGGGCTGGGCGGACAAGACCGAAGGTGCAAGATGACCTGTTCCAGTAAGCCGCCTAGCGTCTCTCTATTGCAAGGATTGTGGAACAAGGCCAATGAGGTAGAAGGTTGGCAGAAGATGTCCTTGCTTGAAAGGCAAGGTGAGTTAGAGATATTCTGGATTATGAATCATAGCACGACCCGGTGTCTTGTAAAACCCTGGGTCTTGACCTGTATATAAAGGAAAGCCTGTAAGGTAGATAGGGTTAAGTTACAATCTATCGAGAGCTAGGTCAGGCTAATCTGCACCCTTATAATCAATTTCATCATCAATACACATAAAGGAGGACGTAGGCTTGTACCTCCATAGGAGGGGCGGAACTAGGGTAAACTCATCTCTTATTCCCGATCGACCCCTTTGAGTCGCCACGTAGTTGCGATGGCCTCATCACTAAGTCCTTTCACGAGGACATCTGTCGTGACAAAACCACGACATGTACTACACAACTTTATTCTTGTAGACTATTTTGGGACTCCAAGTGCAGAGATTTGTAGGACAGTAGCAATTTTCACTCAAGGGGATGACCTAAGGTTTATCAATCCGTGGGAGGTGTACGATGAAGATGGTCTCTCTCAAACAACCCTGCAATCAAATACAAAAAAATCTCTTGTGTCCCCAACACACCCAATACAATGGTAAATTGTATAGGTGCACTAGTTTGGCGAAGAGAAGGTGATACAAGTGTAATATGGATATTACATATAGGTTTTTGTAATCTGAAAATATAAAAACAGCAAGGTAGCAAGTGTAAAACGGCGATAAAAACATTGTATAAGTGATTGGTAATAAGGCCTAGGGTTCATACGTTCACTAGTGCAATCTCTCAACAATGCTAACATAGCAGAATCAAATGATCATCCCTCAACGTGCAAAAAAGAATCACTCCAAAGTTCCAATCTAGCGGAGAGAAATATGATGAAATTGGTGTAGGTAGTAGAACCACCTCAAAGTTATTCTTTCTGATCAATATTTTGAGCTATTCCTATAAGTGTCACAAACAGCCCTAAAGTTCGTACTAGAATAACACCCATGATACATATCAATCAACCCTAATGTCACCTAGATACTCCAATGTAACCTCGAGTATCCATGGGAAAATTATGCGTCATGAATCAAATAATTTTAGATCTATTATATTCAAGCCAACACAAAGAACTTCAAGGGGCACCCCAGGATTTCTATCGGAGAACATAGTATGAAAACGTGCAATCAACCCCTATGCATAAATCCCAAAGGTCACCGGAATCCGCAAGTTGATGTCATAACATATATCAAGTGAATCAATTGAATACCCCAATGTTACTACGGGTATCCGCATGCAAGACATACATCAAGTGCTCTCCAACCAAAATATTGAATCCAACATAACGACATCTCAAGGACAAATAGTCAATTCATCGCAACAAGATAGCAAGGGACAAACACCATATCATCCAACTATATTAACAAAGCCTATTATATATCAAGATCGTGATATCTCAAGAACACGAGAGAGAGAGAGAGATTAAACACATAACTACTGGTACAAAACTTCAGCCCCGAGGATGAACTACTCCCTCCTCGTCATGGCCTCCGCCGGGATGATGAAGATGGCCATCGGAGATGATTTCCCCTCTCCGGGAGGGTACTCGGACGTCTCCAGATTGGTTTTTTGTCCATACACAGAGTTGCAGCGAGGAGCATAAGTTCTCTCTTTATCTCTGGAGTTTCTGGTATATATATGATTTTTCAGCGTTGGAATCAAGCCAAACGGAGCCACGTGGGCCTCACAAGCTATGAGGGAGCGAGCTAGGGCGGGTCGCGCCCTGTTGGCTTGTGACCCATGGGTGGTTACCCTCGAGTGGTTATTGATACGTCCATTTTGCATCATGCTTTCATGTTGATTTTTATTGCTTCTTGGGCTGTTATATTACTTTTTGGTACCATATTTATGCCTTTTCTCTCTTATTTTGCAAGGTTTATTTGAAGAGCGAGAATTCAGGCAGCTGGAATTCTGGACTTGAAAAGGAGCAAATCTTAGTCCATTATTCTGCACATCTCCAAATGCCCTGAAAAGTTACGTGGATTTTTTGGGATTATATAAAAAATATTGGGCGAAAGAAGTACCGGAGGGGGGCTGCGAGGGCGCCACAAGCCCTACCACCACCACCCCCCCCCCCGATGGCGGACTGAGGGCTTGTGAGCTCCCTGACGGCCCATTAGCCCCCCTCTTTTGCTATATGAAGCGTCTTGGTCCAGAAAAAATCAGACGGGAGCTTTTTCGTGGTTTCGCCGCCGCCACGAGGCGGAACTTGAGCAGATCCAACCTAGAGCTCCGGCAGGACGATCCTGTCGGGGAAACTTCCCTCCCGGAGGGGGAATCGTCGCCATCGTCATCACCAGCACTCCTCTCGTCGAAGGGGAGGCATCTTCATCAACATCTTCATCAGCACCATCTCCTCTTCAATCCCTAGTTCATCTCTTGTAACCAATCTCCGTCTCACGACTCCGATTGGTACTTGTAAGGTTGCTAGTAGTGTTGATTACTCTTTGTAGTTGATGCTAGTTGGATTACTTGGTGGAAGAGTTTATGTTCAGATCCTTGATGCTATTCATTACACCTCTGATCATGATTATGATTATTCTTTGTGAGTAGTTACTTTTGTTCCTGAGGACATGGGATAAGTCATGCTGATAATAGTCATGTGAATTTGATATTCGTTCGGTATTTTGATATGATGTATGTTGCCTTTTCCTCTAGTGGTGTTATGTGAACGTTGACTACATAACACTTTACCATATTTGGGCCTAGAGGAAGGCATTGGGGAGTAGTTAGTAGATGATGGGTTGCTGGAGTGACAGAAGCTTAAACCCCAGTCTATGCGTTGCTTCGTAAGGGGCTGATTTGGATCCACTAGTTTAATGCTATGGTTAGACGTTGTCTTAATTCTTCTTTTGTAGTTGCGGATGCTTGCGAGAGAGGTAAATCATAATTGGGATGCTTGTCCAAGTAAGGGCAGTACGCAAGCGCCGGTCCACCCACATATCAAACTATCAAAGTAACGAACGCGAATCATATGAACATGATGAAACTAGCATGAGATAAATTCCCGTGTGTCCTCGGGAGCGTTTTTCCTCCTATAAGACTTTGTTCAGGCTTGTCCCTTGCTACAAAAGGGATTGGAACACTTGCTGCACCGTTGCTACAACTTGTTCTTGTTACTTTTTGATTGTTATGTTTCACCTTGCTACACAATCACTTGTTACCGCTACTTTCAGTGCTTGCAGTTATTACCTTGCTGAAATCCATTTATCAGAGCCTTCTGCTCCTCGTTGGGTTCGACACTCTTACTTATCGAAAGGACTACGATTGATCCCCTATACTTGTGGGTCATCAATTATTCGCTCCAATAATGCTTATTTCCTGCCGAAAAAATATAAAAAACTTTCGAGCGGTTTCGGGAACTTTCGTTTTCTGCACACAAAAAACACCATTGTAATTCTATTGAAAACAACGTCAGTCTGGGTTAGTTCTAAATAAATGACATAAAGTGCATCAAAACCATATAAAACTATTGTAATCATAAGTGAATATGTCATGAATACTTCATAAATTATCGATACATTGGAGATGTATTGGTTTCCCCAAGCTTAATTCCTACTTGTCCTCGAGTAGGTAAATGATAAAAGAAATAAGTTTGTGAAGTGTGAATGCTAGCATAGTATATAAGTTTGATTAATCATAATTCCAATCACTTTTTCTAGCATCATAACCAGCAACTTTTTCATAAAATTAATCATGTTTGAGTAGCAATTAATTCACATGTCATGGTTGAAACAATGCCTTCTCTTGAAACTCCTGATCATATGTTCTTAGTCATCACACAATTTCAATGCATCATCAAGTCTAAGTAAGAGCTCCACATACTCGATTATCATATAGTCTTCTATGATTGTTAATACTCGAGGCATATTTTTAGAAGAAACAACATCCATTGAACAAAGAGAAAGATAAGGGCTTAAAGTTTTGCCTCCCAACATACTTATCATAAAGATAATTGTCAACAATAATGAATCATCATCAAATATATTTGACTGGATTTATATGTTTGGATCTTTACCCACCACATGGTGCTAGCCAACTAGTAGACTGAGGTTGGAATAACAAGTTGACTCAACATGAAAAGGAAGTAACATGAAAGTAAATAGATTGTCCCTTCGCAAAGAGGAGCAGGGATTTGCATAGGTCCCAGAGCTCATTGTTTAAAACAGAGATGAATATATCTTGGGTGGTGTGCCTTTCTTGTCAACATCACAACAAAGTTTTCAACATCTCCCATGCTAATCCCATTATTGGAGGTTCCCAACCAGAATTCAAATTTACCTCCCCCTCAACCATTCAATCAACGTGTACCCTCCAAACAATCAACTTTCTAGGGGGAGTTCTTGTTTATTTGTTTTTGTACAATGCAGGATTGGGAATCCTTTTTACCAGTCTCTCTCATGCGATGACAAGTGAATAGACAATCATCTTGAGAATAACTCAGTTAGCATGGAAGATAAGGATTGCTCTGTCTCTCCATGAGCGGTACGGACACACACAAAAAATGTTTATTTTAATGTTTAGAGGTGGCATATGCAAATTCACTAGGAATGGCAGTGAAATACCATATATAGGTATGTATGGTTGTCATGGAAGAAACTTGGCTCAAGTATTTGAATGCACAAGTAGTATCTCTACTTAGTACAAAGTTTTGGCTAGCAAAAAGTTCTAAACAAGCACCACACTTTGGAGGATCCATAACTATATAACTTCTATGCAAATATATCCAAACATAACAATTACGTTATCTTCCTTGTCCAGCTTCCATTATTTGATGAAGGTTGGAAATAATTGCTGGTTATTCACAGTCATAAAAGATGTTCAAGATAATAAATTTTTATATGAAAGTTCTCTTTCTTATATTAATCATTGATGAATTGCTTGTATGACCAATTTGATGATTGTCAAACTTCAATAGATTTTAGTTTATAAACCAGATGTGAAGCTACTACTAAGCATAAAGAACATTAATAATTTCATATTTATGATATTTCATTCGTTCAGAATTTACTCTTAGGATATAAGTAAAGCACAAGAGAAAACAATCAAATCACTCTTAAAAGATATAAGTGAAGATCAATGAGTAGTCAAACAATTAAGTAGATATGTGAGGACTCTCTCTCTCTCTCAATAAAGATTTTTCAGATTTGTGTATTTTATTCAAACATAAAACTAAATAAAACTGCACTCCAAGAATAGCACGTATGAAGTGGACAAATAAAAATTTAGGCTCAACATAGGCTAATCGATATTGGTTGACAAAGAGAGGTGGGATGCATAGCATCCCAAAGCTTAGATGCTTGAGACTCTTGTAATATTTATTTGGGGTGCCTTGGGCATCCCCAAGTTTGAGCTTTTGTATCTCGTTCAATCCTCTCATATCCTGGTTTCACCTATGTCTCAAAAACTTCATCCACACAAAACATCAAAAGAACTCGTGAGATAGTTTAGTGCAAATAAGAATAAATAAACTCTTTATGTACTACCAAGACAAGTTGAATGATAATTTACATACATTATATATTTTTTAGTATCATTTTCACAATTTATATCCACTAATATAAGCCATGAAAACTCTAGTATGAGTAGATAACATAACTATGACAACAATTTGTCCAAACAGAACAGTGTGTAACAATCTATTTAAAAATTGTACTTCTGTAACTCCACAAATTCTGAAAATTTAGGACGTTCTATACACTTATGACAGTACTGTGTAAAATGTTCAGAAATTTTCCATCTTACAATATAATCGAATAATTCAAATACTACAGCAAAAGTTTCTGTGTTTCAAGGCACGCATCACCCATGCAATTCAAGCATTCTAAAAGTAATTACTTTATATTTTTTTTTAAAAACAAGATTATAAATAACATCTAAGAGAGAACAACAAAATAAAATGATGCTCCAAGAAAAACACATATCATGTGATGAATAAAAATATAGGTCCAAGTAAGATATGCCGTTAATGTTGGAGACGAAAGAGGGGATGCCCCGGAGGGCATCCCCAAGCATAGAAGCTTGAGTATTCCTTGGATATTACCTTGCAGGTGCCTTGGGCATCCCCGAGCTTAGTTTTTTTCTTATCCTTATTCACTACATATTGGTATCTCACCCAAAACTTGAAAACTACAATCACACAAAACTCAAAGGAACATCGTGAGACGGGTTACTGTAATAATAATAAAAGATCATTCACTTAGGTACTATCAAGACACGATTCATAATTGTTCTCACATAACAACTACTATATTCTATAAATCCCATAATTTATATTACCAAATATAAGCTATGGAAATATTAAATAAGCAAACTATGCATGCAAAACAAAATCTATCAAAAACAGAACATTGTGTGAAGATCTGAATGGACACCATACTTCCCTCACTCCAAAATTTCTAAAAAATTACAAATCGCACATAATTTGCGTGGCAATTTGGCATAAAAATTTCAAAATTGATGAATCTCCTATAAAATTACATATTTCATATACTAGACGCAAAAGTTTCTTTTTATGGACAGAAGCAAACAAACAAACATCCACACTATATCAGAGGCTTTACTTGGCACTTTATTGAAGTAAAAGCTATAAAACATGATTAATCATGTTAACACAAAAAACAGAAACTAAAAGTGTTGGGTTGTCTTCCAATAAGCGCTTTTATTTAAGGCCTTTTAGCTAGTCATGATGATTTGAATGATGCTCGTATAAAAAGTAGTAAATGAGGCATTCAAGAGAGCATCATGAATAACATGACAAGAACCTTTAAGTCTAACCCAGTTCCTATGCAAAGGGATTTTGCAACCAAACAATTTATTGTAGCAATAATCAACCTGCGCTGGAAAGCATGTTCCTGTGCGAAGGAAACTTGATATTATTGTAACTCCTACAAGCATGTGTTCTTGCCTCATAATAATTTTCAGTAGCATCATGATTGAATTCAACAATATAACTATCACATAAATGCATTCTTTTCATGATGCACAAGCATATAGTTTTTATTACTACCCACACAAGCAAAATTCTTATCATTCATAGTAGTGGGAGCAAACTCAACAAAATAACTATCATCAGATACTTGATTGATATAATCCATGTGAAAAATAAAATCAAGATGACAAGTTTTGTCGGGACCCCGATCCTAAGCCATAGGAATCCAGCCTGTAACACATTGCATCCCTTTGCGGTCTCATGCATGGTTATCCCCACGGCTGTCACCTTACCTTAGCCGGGATCGTTTGCGCTTTTTGACTCACGTATGCAATTGTGTCGCTAGCATTCCAATGTCAAAGAACCCAAGTCGACATGACTACTCATAAACTCAAGTGGGTCAACTGTACAAAGACATGCATACATAACCCAGCAAAGCAAGTGTTGGTCATCAACGAGTATAGACGAGTCGTAGCAAGCTACAAGGACTTCATTACACCGCATGACATTTCCCCGTAGGGACAGACACAACAACTAAGAAGGATACATGCCGGTCAACCAATGTGTCCGAAGCAGTAGCGATCTACCAAGGCTCGGTGGAAACACAAAGGGGCATTTCTCTATATTGAAAGATACTAAGGGCATACGACTAGGTGTCGAATCCCATACATATCATAGTGCTTCACACATACGCACGACATACTCGATATGCATAGATACAACAATGGCATCACAACATAACCATACAACATCACAACATTTATTTAGAAGACTCGGAAGAGTCTTGCATAATATGTTCATACAGGTAGGGGTCACACGACTCGACACTTAAGTCATACAAGCAGAGTCATACAAACGAAGCAGAAGCATTAAAGTTGTCTGAGTACAGACAGTTGAAAGGAAAAGGCATAAAGCCTGACTATCTACAGATCCCTTCTGAAAGGGGCCAGGTCACAACTAGGACTCCAGCTACTCGTCATCATTGAGGTATACATAGAACCCACCTGTTGGCTCGTGGGTATCGTGTGCAACATTTATTAAACAAACATGAGTACAAAAGTTCTCAGCAAGACTTTAGAACAGATCTATCTACTCATGCACATGTATCAATAAAGGGATTGTGGGGTTTCATGCACCAAGCCAGCATTGACTCTTGGCTAGACTAAACTATAATTTTAAATAGTTCTAAACAACTTTGATAAGTCGTACACGAGTCCACTACCACCACAACAATACACTATCATCGATTCCTTTCCGTCTCCCTACGGAAATGCCATGCACGATACTCACACTTATCTTCATACTTTTATGTCTCCAAGTAGTCCATATCCGTGGGCGCGGCTATTCGAAAAGATCATAACCCTGCAGGGGTGTACTTCTTCACACATGCTCTCTCCACTTATCACCATGTTAACGTCATGCACCTCGGTAACCTTCAAGCAGAAGCCCACACTAATACCAAGTCCAGGTTTATCGCCTATTTGAGAGTGAACCCGCACGGAAGTCCAGTCGAGGTTTCCTCTACGGCCCCAAACGATGTGCACAGGGTTCCCAAGCCCACCATCCGGGTGCCTCTTGGTACACCGTGCCACTGTCTACCGCATCATAGCCCACCTCTAATGTCAGCACTATGCACAGCCTCCAGCATGACGATAAACACCAAAAACTACTTGCAACTCGTGGACCGAGTACTAGGCGATTAATAAGCCGAGAGGGTCAATTAAGTATCCCAACGCATGGTAGTATCTAGTCTTGGATTACATACACAGAACTCAGTTCCTAAGGACGGTTCCAATGAAACAACCCGCCATGTACTCCTACATAGCCTTTCATCGAAACCTTTACCAAATCAGGTTCCACACTTATACTTTGTCACTAGAACACATTCAGCTATTCCTGTTCATCGCCCAGATGAAACAGACCTGACACAACTCAAGGCATAGCAAGCATAGCAGGATAAAACACATCATGGCTCAAGCAACTACTAGGTATGCTAGGTTGTAAGGTTTGGCTCTTTACTCTGACAATGAAAGGTCATGCAAAGGAATAGGATCAGCTACCGAAGTAAAGCATTTGAAATATTTTATCCTAATGCGATAAGTGGGAGCAGGAGCAGGTAAATGGAATTATATCGGGATGATCAAAGGGTGCTTTCCTTGTTGTTCATCAGAGGGATTAAATCTGCCAGTCAGATATTCGGTCGTATCCGGAAGGGTAGAGTCTACCAAAACAATAACGACAATCAATATCATTCATATGCAACAATATGATGCATGATCATGGCATGAAATGAAATGTAGCACGGTTCAAGGTGACCAACATAACCTTAGTATGAATCTGATTTGAATTCAACATTCAAATATTATTTGAAATATTATATTTACCAAATTCATTTAATTGATTTGACCTGGTGTTGTTTCATCACTTTGTTTGTCATGCATGAAAATAGCACCATTGTGTTCATTGAATGTTTCTGATCATTTTACATATATTATTTGTCAAATTTGGAGTTATATTTAATTTTCTATGAATTTCCAAAGTTTTGCACTTATTCTGGAATTATTATAAAACAGAAATAGTATTACTGCATCAGCATGACATCAGCAGGTCAATCTGGCCGTTGAAAGTCAAACCTAACCAGTGGGACAACTGATCAGTGAATCTGGTTAGATTTTAATTAAACTTAGTTAAATAGCTAATTAACAATGGCTAGCCCACATGTTAGTGACTGATTAGGGATTTAATTAGTTAATTATTTTCATTAACCTAAATTTAACTGCTCAGGGGCTAGCCCCACCTGTCAAAGGCTCACGGGGGTTGAACCCACCGGCGACGAGGTCAATCTCGCCGGCGGTGAGCCTTCGGCAGCACCACGAACGGCGGAGAGCATTGGAAACACATCTTCGATGAACAAACGAGCGACATAGGGCATTGGGAGAACGGCCACTCAATGGCGCGCACGATGGAGCAAACCCCAGGGGCTGGGGTGGCCGGAATTGACGCCGACGACAAGCTTGGCGGCGGCCGAAGCTCGGTTCTTGTCGGTGTCACATCTACGGGGCCCAATACGCACGAGGCTGGGATCCTACGGCACCTACGCGACGAGGTGAAGCCGATGGTGGCCTCAGAAAGACCAACCGAACATCGAAGCGTCACCGACGACGAGCTCCCCGGCGGATCTCGTCGGGCTCCGATGAAATCGAGGCCTAGAGCTCGGGATCGAGGGGGGAAAGAGGAGGAAAGGCACCCTGAGCTCACGGGCGTTGCAGATGCGTCGAGAGTGGGCTCGGGGATGGCCTGGAGAGAGAGAACGACGGCGAAGAACGTCGGCGATCCAAGGAAGAAGACAACGGTGTCGGGGTGATGCAGGGCTCGGGAGCTCGCTTCCTTTTGGCGTGGACGACGCACTTGACCAGCGCGGAGATGATGGCTTTCTCGAGGAAGCTTGTTGTGGCTAGAGGCGATGGCTAGCTCGAGCTCAAGCTCGGCTCTAATGGCGGCCGAGAGGAGGGTGCCTAAGAGAGCGAATGGGGAGAGGGAGAGGGAATGAATGGGTTCGGGAGGCTTATCCCATTGCGGCCAGCGCGACGGAGTGGCCAGGTAGGCACTCAGGTGTGTGGCCGCGCCGAAGGAAGCGGCGACCATCTCTTCCTGCCGACTGGCGAGGGGAAGACGACAGAGGGGAGCTGGGCTGGGCCAAGGTGAGAGTCAGGTAAGTGTTTTCCCATTTTTTCATTTCTATTTCTGTTAATTCATTTATGACATTTATTTGATTTTATTTTGGCTCCAAACTATTCCTACAAATAGAGAATAAAACTGTGAGGTGTTATTTGGAATATTTTCAAGCCCATATAAAAGATTCAACGTCTTATGATATTATGAAATATTTAAAATCACATATTTGGGTGATTTCAGTAGCTTTTATGATTTAAATAAAATGCCAAATGTATTTTAAAAATAAGTTCCACCCCTGAAATATTGTTTCCAATATTTATCAAAAATGGTGGGCTTTTAGGAAGGCCATTTTGGGTTCATTGATTTATCACAAGTTTTGAATTGGTTGAATATGGAAGTGCTAGTATTTTTCTTTGATTTCTATTTTCACTTTTAAATGCAAGAATAAAACATGAGCACGATCTTGCTAAACTTCAAATGGAAACTAGCAATGTGACAACACACCCCCACTCAAAAGAATCTCGTCCCGAAATTTGGAAGTCGTCGGGAAGAGCGCGGGATACTCAAGTCGGAGACGGTCCTATCTTTCCCATTTTGCCTCTTTTTCAGAATGATTTGACCATTGAACTTTAAGAAACTTGATATTTTGAAGTCGAGTTGTACGCTCATCTTGATCAAGAATACGAACAGGGTATTCTCGGTATGAAAGGTTATCTTGGAGATCAAGCGTTTCGTGGTCCACTTCACGGATAGGGTCCGAGAAGCAACTCGGAGTTGCAAGACGTGGAAAACATCATGAACCTTGGAAAGATGCGGAGGAAGTTCCAATTGGTAGGCTACATCTCCTCGTTTGGCAAGAATGCGAAAAGGACCAATGTAACCTTGGAAATATGCAGAGGAAGTTCCAATTGGTAGGCCACTTCTCCTCATTGGCCAAGAATGTGAAAAGGGCCAATTTGGCTTTGATACGGAAGCGATGGGTACCCTTCAAAGGTGTAACCCGAAGGTAAGCCTTCCCGTCAACTTCAAAGGTCACAGCCTTATGATGACGATCATATTGGCTCTTTTGACGAGACTGGGCTGTTTTCAACTGTTCACGAATAATGCGAACTTGCTCTTCTGCTTCCTGGATCATATCCGCACCAAAGATTTGCCTCTCTCTGGTTTTTGACCAATTAAGAGGTGTTCGACATCTTCGTCCATAGAGAACTTCAAAAAGGGGCTTTGCCCAAGCTTGATTGATAACTATTGTTATAAGAAAATTCGGCAAATGGAAGGCACTTCTCCCAATTCATACCGAATGATATAACACAAGCTCGAAGCATATCCTCTAGGATTTGATTGACTCTTTCTACTTGACCACTTGATTGAGGATGGAAAGCAGTGCTAAAAGATAGGTGAGTCCCCATGGCATTCTGAAAACTTTCCAAGAAATGAGAAGTAAAAATACTTCCACAATCTGAGTTAATCTCCAGAGGGACACCATGAAGAGACACTATTTGAGAGATATATAACTCTGCTAGCTGGCTAGCTGTTATACTCTCACGAAATGGAAGAAAATGAGCTACTTTGGAAAGACGGTCAACGACCACAAAGATAGCATTATTTCCTTTCTTGGTCCTGGGAAATCCAGTGATGAAATCCATACTAACTTCAACCCATTTCCACTCAGGAATAGCTAAAGGTTGAACAGTGCCAGCAGGCCTTTGATGTTCCTCTTCAACTCGACGACAAATGTCGCAGTTAGCAATGAACTCAGCAATTTCTCTCTTCATCCTAGTCCACCAGAACCTCTGGCGTAGGTCCTGATACAACTTAGTACTACCAGGATGAGTGGTGAGAGGAGAATCATGAGCCTCCTTAAGGATCAACTATTGTAGACGTTTGCTCTTAGGAACCACTAAACGGTTCTGGAAGAACACGACACCTTGCTCATTAGTAGAGAAATCCTTAATGTTTCCGCTAGCAATATTCTCCTTGATCCGGGATATACACTTATCATATTTCTGCACAGCTATGATTTGATCCCCAAGAGTAGGTTTTTCCACCAGGGTAGAAAGGAATCCTTGAGGAACAATGTGGAGGTTTAACTTCCGAAATTCCTCATAGAGACGTGGTTGACCTCGTTGTAACATCAGATTGTTACAATAAGACTTACGACTTAATGCAACAACCATGACATTGGCCTTCCCCGGGGTGTAAGTTATCCCTAAGTCGTAATTTGAGATCAACTCAACCGACCGTATTTAACTGAGATTCAAATCCGGCTGGGTGAAGATATATTTCAGACTTTGGTGATCAGTGAATATTTCGCAACGATTATAAAGAAGGTAATGTCGCCAGGTTTTTAGTACATGGACTACAGCTGCAAGCTCAAGATCATGTGTGTGATAATTATCCTCATGTGGACGCAACTGTCGAGATGCGTATGCAATCACATGACGATCCTTCATGAGAATGCAACCTAATCCTTATCACGAGGCATCGCAATAGATAACAAAGTCCTTAGAGAAATCTGGTGGTAGCAGCACAGGTGCGGAAGTCAGGTGTCTTTTCAGTTTCTAAAAGCTATGCTCGCACTGTGGTGTCCACTCGAACTTTTGATCTTTCTTGAGGAGTTCAGTTAGAGGCTTCGCAACCTTGGAGAAGTTCTTGCAAAGCGGCGACAATAGCTCGCTAGACCGAGAAAACTCCTAACTTTCTTAACCGATTCAGGTTGAGTCCAATCAAGGACGGCTTGAACTCTCTCGGGATTGACGACAATACCCTTGCTAGAGATTACGTCGCCTAGATAGGTCACTTCTGGTAACCAAAATTCACATTTTGAAAATTTGGCCTAAAGGAGATGCTAACGAAGTTTCATCAATACCAACCTTAGATGCTCGGCATGTTCTTGTTTGTTCTTCGAGTAGATGAGAATATCGTCGAGGTATACCACGACGAATTTATCCGAATACTCCATGAATATTGAATTCATCAAGCGAGAGAAAGTGGCTGGGGCATTGGTTAAACCGAAGGACATGACGGTGTAGTCGTATTGGCCATAACGAGTGACAAAGGCCGTTTTTGGAATGTCTCCATTCTTGATCTTGATTTGATGGTAACCCAACCTCAAATCCATTTTGGAGAAGACTAAGGATCCAGCAAGTTGATCATACAGATCGTTGATCCTGGGGACCGGATACTTGTTCTTTATGGTGACCAGGTTAACTGGTCGATATTCTACAACCATCCGATTCGTTCCATCCTTCTTCTTGACGAAGAGGACGGGATAAGCCCAAGGAGAAGAGCTAGGTCGAATGAAACCTTTATTCAAGGCCTCAACTAGTTGTTTCTTAGGTTCAGCTACCTCTAAGGGTGCCATCTTATAGGGTCTTCTGGCTATTGGAACAGTTCCTGGAACAAGATCTATCACAAACTCTACATCCCTGTCAGGTGGAATTCCTGGTAGTTCTTCTGGAAAAACATCCGGAAAGTCACGGACTACCGGAATGTCTTTAAATTCTGGAAGAGGACTAGAATTGAGGAAATAGAGTTGGCATTTGGCAACTCGATTTGAGACATTAACTATCTCACCCAAGGGATGGGTAAGTTGAACATTCCTAGTATGGGTATCAATCTTGGCATAATGAGCTGACATCCAGTCCATACCCAAGATGATATTGATATCTGAGGATTTAAGGGCTATCAATGATTCTAGAAAAACTAGCCTGTCTACTAGGATTTCATTGTCATAACTTATCCTAGAAGTTTGCCATTTACTACCAAGGGTTTGGACAACTAATGGGATTGGCATATCACAAAAGGACATGTTATGCAACTGCGCATAACTTCCAGAAATGAAGGAATGAGATAACCCAGTGTCAAAAAGAACAGACGTTGGGTGATGATTGACAAGGAGCGTACCCAAAATGACGTCGGGATCCTCTGCAGCTTCTTCTACTGAAACATAATTCACGCGGCCTCGCGCAGGAGTTGGCTTCACATAATATGCTTTGCCGACTTGCCTTGCCCAACAGACTTCCCAGGTTGCTTGGCAGCTATATTCTGAGGACACTCTCGTGAATAGTGTCCTGGTCCTCCACACTTGTAACAGGTCACCTGATTGGCACGTGGTGCAACATTGCTAGCTGGACCACCATAAGTCTTTGCTGGGGATTGGTCTGGTTTTCCTAAGATGCCACATAGGATGGCCTCAGGGTATATCTTGGCGGCAGGGAGCTATTCGGGACCCACAACCGGCGCTTTGGAAATGCTGAACCGGATGAGGAGCCAGAGTCGCGAGAGTGCTTCTTCTTGGCTTCATAGTCGGTATGAACAGTCGCGGCACTGATGGGATTGTTGACAAGAGCTTGAAAACTTGTACATTCATGAAGGCGCAAGTCACGACGAAGTTCGGGGATCAGACCCTTGCGGAATCTTGCTTGCTTCTTGGCATCAGTTGACACCTCTTCAGTTGAGTAGCGAGCGAGATTACCGAACTCGCGGCTATAAGCATCCATGGTCAACTTTCCCTGGGTGAAGGCACAAAATTCCTCTCTCTTACGGTCCATCAGACCCTCTGGAATGTGGTGAAGACGGAAGGCTGCACTGAAATCTGCCCATGTGGCTGCTGGTCCGGAAGGACGCATAGCTTGAAAATTGTCCCACCACAGATTGGTTGGGCCTTCCGTAAAGTACGCAACGAAGGTCACCTTGTCAGCCTCAGAAACATTGGCAGAGCATATCTTGCGCGATATATTGCGCAACCAGTCATCAGCGTTGAGAGGATCGACAGAGTGATGGAACTTCGGGGGATTCAGCTTCACAAAGTCATTGAGGGACACTGCGTCATTTCGTGGCTGACGATCCGTATTTTGCTCAATATGTTCTAGCAGACGATTGGTCTCTCATTTGTTTCTTTCTGCCTCGAGCATAACCTCCGCCAAATAAGGCGGGTGGGTCAGTTCCTCCTGTGCTTCCTGACTACCTTCTCCCTGCTCATGGCTAGGGGCACGGTTCTGCCTGGTAAACACCATCCTGGCAAAAAAACTCATAGCTTAGACTAGATCAACATCAATACTAACTATGGATTAAGAATGCACTGAACACATGGAATGCGGAAATGAACATCCGAACAACATGGTAACAAGAAACTGCTATATATAGACCATGGTTCATACACACCATTACATAGTTCAGTACAACCTCAACTGAAGAGCAAACTACTGATAAGATGATACTACTCATCAGAGGCTTTCCAGGCTTGCTATACATTATTTATCTATTCCTCCGGAACTCATATAACAACATAGTCATACTCCACAAGACACACAGGACTGTGGAAATATAACTACTACAACACTACCCTTCCACTCACGGCTCAGGCATCCGCATAAAACATCTCATACAGATTGCCTCCATGGCCTGGGAGCTGAACCCGCGGATCAGGAAATACTCTAGCCTGAAACCCTTGGAAACTGTAAGGACACGGGTGTGGCCTTGGTCCCGTGACTGGTGGCAGTAGAGGTCCCCGAAGAGGGGTGACACCTCCAATAGCAGGCCAGTCAACATGAGCTGGAATATGAGTCCTAAAGGGCTTCAACATCTCCATATCTCCATACCCTGTCTGAACTACAGGTGCCAGCTGTATCAAGGTTGTCCACAAACAGGCACGAGTAGCATAGAGCTCCATACGGAAGGCACGAGCATCTCTGTCTCTATTCTCTAACATCTCAGTGGTAGTCTGCAGCAACGGATCCTCGAAAGAGGAGTCAAAGTAGACCCCACTTAGATATCCTTCTTCTCCTGGCTGAGAAGCGGGAACATAACAGAACTCTGAATTCTCCAGCAGTGCATGTCTGGCTCTCATGATGGTCAACATTGAATAGGCAACATCTTGTACTGCCATGTCAACGGTAACCCCCAATCCATAAGACCAATGGATCGGCTCCTCGGCTCCAGGGTAATCTGGGAATACCCTAACAGTGCACAGGTACTGACTCTGGTTGAAATCTCAGTACTGCTCCTCCACTGTATACTCTGGGTACCAGCGGTAACCGGCTACTGACATCATCCTGACCAGCATGGCCGTGTGACCCGGTACATCAATGCACCTAGTCAGACGGACCACCGGACGAAGAGGACGGCCAGGCATCTGAAATAGAGAGTAATGCAAAAGGCATTAGAGCTCTGGAGATAAAATTGGCCAGCATACCAGTTGTAAATGCTCAAAAACAATTTTGAGACAACCCACAAAAGATTGGATAGCATATCACTCAACTATCAAGTTCAATTCCATGGTCATCATATACTTATTTTATTTTCCTTGGAACAAAGAAAACTCGGATTAACTATCAAACCATTTTCCTGCAATCTACCGATTAGTAACACGCGATCCTGAGAGATAGATAGGCAACCTAGTTCTTAATCCTCGTAGAAAAGTTGACGATGGACATAATAGAATGACTTGAGAAGAGAAGCAAGAAACTTACGTTCCCTTCCACAAACAATTCCCTTATATATAACTAAAGCATTTCTAGACTCAACTTCGACCAGTTTGGCTTGGTAATCCTACAGTGAGTCAGGCTGTGATACCATCGCTGTCGGGACCCCGATCCTAAGCCATAGGAATCCAGCTTGTAACACATCGCATCCCTTTGCGTTCTCACGCACGGTTAACCCCACGGCTGCCACCTTACCTTAGCCGGGACCGTTTCCGCATTTTGACTCACGTATGCAATTGTCTCGCTAGCATTCCAATGTCAAAGAACCCGGGTCGACATGACTAGTCATAAACTCAAGGGCTCAACTGTACACAGACAAGCATACATAACCCAACAAAGCAGGTGTCGGTCATCAGCGAGTATAGACGAGTCGTAGCAAGCTACAAGGACTCCATTACACTGCGTGACATTTCCCCGTAGGGACAGACCCAACAACTAAGAAGGATACATGCCGGTCAACCAATGTGTCCGGAGCAGTGGTGAACTACCAAGGCTCGATGGAAACACAAAGGGGCATTTCTCTGTATAGAGAGCTCCTAAGGGCATACGACTAGGTGTCGAATCCCATACATATCATAGTGCTTCACACGTACGTATGACATACTCGGTATGCATAGATACAACAATGGCATCACAATATAACCATACAACATCACAACATTTATTTAGAAGAATCGGAAGAGTCTTGCATAATATGTTAATACACGTAGGGGTCAGACGACCCGACACTCAAGTCACACAAACAAAGTCATACAAACCAAGTGGGGGCATTAAAGTTGTCTGAGTACAGACACTTGAAAGGAAAAGGCATAAAGCTTGACTATCTACAGATCCCTTCTGAAAGGTGCCAGGTCATAGGTGGGTCACCAGCTACTCGTCATCATCGAGGTCTAGATAGAACCCACCTGTTGGCTCGTGGGTATCCTCTGCAACATTTATTAAACAAACATGAGTACAAAAGTACTCAACAAGACTTTAGAACAGATCTATCTACTCATGCACATGTATCAATACAGGGATTGTGGGGTTTCATGCAGCAAGCCAGCTTTGACTTTTGGCTAGACTAAACTACAATTTTAAATAGTTCTAAACAACTTCGATAAGTCGTACACGAGTCCACTACCACCACAACAATACACTATCATGGATTCCTTTCCCTCTCCCTATGGAAATGCCATACATGACTAACACTTATCTTGATACTTTTATGACTAGCCATTAAAGTTATCTATGAACAACATATGTCTCCAAGTAGTCCATATCCGCGGACGCGGCTATTCGAATAGATCATAACCCTGCAGGGGTGTACTTCTTCACACACGCTCTCGCCACTTATCGCCATGTTCACATCATGCACCTCGGAAACCTTCAAGCGGAAGCCCAACGAGGGACTCGGCCACGACCGTTAACCACACTAATACCTAGTCCAGGTTTATTGCCTATTTGAAAGTGAACCCGAACGGAAGTCCGACCTAGGTTTCCACTACGGTCCCAAACAATGTGCGCAGGGTTCCCAAGGCCGCCATCCGGGTGCCACTTGGTACACCGTGCCACTGCCTACCGCATCATAGCCCACCTCTAAGGCCAGCACTATGCACGGCCTCCAGCATGACTATAAACACCAGAAAGTACTTGCAACTCCTGGACCGAGTACTAGGCGATTAATTAGCCGAGAGGGTCTATTACGTATCCCAACGTGTGGTAGTATCTAGTCTTGGATTACATACACAGAACTCAGTTCCTAAGGACGGTTCCAATGAAACAACCCGCCATGTACTCCTACATAGCCTTTCATCGGAACCTTTACCAAATCAGGTTCCACACTTATACTTTGTCACTAGAACACATTCAGCTATTCTTGTTCATCACCCAGATGAAACAGACCTCACACAACTCTAGGAATAGCAAGCATAGAAGGATAAAACATATCATGGCTCAAGCAACTACCAGGTATGCTAGGTTGTAACGTTTGGCTATTTACTATGACAATGACAGGTCATGCAAAGGAATAGGTTCAGCTACCGAAGTAAAGCATTTGAAATAGTTTGTCCTAATGCAATAAGTGGGAGCAGGAGCACGGACATGGGATTATATCGGGATGATCAAAAGGGTGTTTGCCTTGTTGTTCAGCAGAGGGATTAAATCCGGCAGTCGGATATTTGGTCGTATCCGGAAGGGCAGAGCCTACCGAAACAATAACGACAATCAGTATCATTCATATGCAACAATATGATGCATGATCATGGCATGAAATGAAATGTAGCATGGTTTAAGCTGACCAACAGAACCTTAGTATGAATCTGATTTGAATTCAACATTCAAATATTACTTGAAATAATATATTTATCAAATTCATTTAATTGATTTGACCTGATGTTGTTTCATAACTTTGTTTGTCATGCGTGAAAATAGCACCATTGTGTTCATTGAATTTTCATGATCATTTTACATATATTATTTGTCAAATTTGGAGTTATATTTAATTTTCTATGAATTTCCAAATTTTTGCACTTATTCTGGAATTATTATAAAACAGAAAGAGTATTACTACATCAGCATGACAGCAACAGGTCAATCTGGCCGTTGAAAGTCAAACCTGACGAGTGGGACCCACTTGTCAGTGACTCTGGTTAGATTTTAATTAATCTTTAAGTTAAATAGCTAATCAATAGTGGCTGGCCGACATGTGAGTGACTGATTAGGGATTTAATTAGTTTATTATTTTCATTATCCTAAATTTAACTGATCAGGGCTGGCCCCACCTGTCACAGACTCCGGGGGGTTGAACCCACCGGCGACGAGGTCGATCTCGCCGGCGGTGAGCCTCTGGCAGCACCAGGGACGGCGGAGAGCATCAGAAACACGTCTCTGATGACCAAACAGCCGGCGGAGGGCACTCGGAGAATGGCCACTCGATGTCGCGCACGATGGAGCAAACCCCGGGGGCTAGGGTGGTCGGAATCGACGTCGGCGACGAGCTTGGCGGCGGCCGAAGCTCGGGCCTCGTCGGGGTCACAGCTACGAGGCTTCACACGCGCAGGGCTGGGCTCCTAGGTCACCTATGCGACAAGCTAAAGCCGATGGTGGCCTCAGAAAGACCAACCGAACATCGGAGCGTCACCGACGACGAGACCCCGCAGCGGATCTCGTCGGGCTTCGGTGAAATCGAGGCCTAGAGCTCAGAATCGAGGGGGAAAAGAGGGGGAAAGGCACCCCGAGCTCACGGGAATTGCAGAGGCGTCGAGAGAGGGCTCGGGGATGTCCTGGAGATGGAGAATGACGGCGGCGAACATCGGTGATCCGAGGAAGAAGACGACGTCGTCGAGGCAATGCAGAGCTGGGGAGCTCACTTCCTTTGGCGTGGACGACGCACTTGACCAGGCGGAGACGGTGGCATGCTCGAGGAAGCTTGCAGTGATCAGAGGTGACGGCTAGCTCGAGCTCAAGCTCGACCCTAATGGCGGCCTAGAGGAGGGGGCGCAGGAGAGCGAATGAGGAGAGGGAGAGGGAAGGAATGGGTTCGGGAGGCTTATCCCATCGTGGCTAGCATGACGGAGAGGCCAGGCAGGCACTCAGGTGCGTGGCCGCGTCGGAGGAAGCGGCGGCCACCTCCTGCTGCCGACTGTCGAGGGGAAGACGACAGAGGGGAGCTAGGCTGGGCCAAGGTGAGCGTCTGGTAAGTGTTTTCCCATTTTTTCATTTCTGTTTCTGTTAATTCATTTATGAACTTTGACTGATTTTATTTTGGCTCCAAACTATTCCTATAAATAGAGAATAAAACTCTGGGATGTTATTTTGAATATTTCCAAGCCCATATAAAAGATTCAACATTTTACGATATTATGAAATTTTTAACAATGCCCTCGAGCTCTCGAGCAACCCACGCGATGGCAGGGTCCTCCCCTCGCTGCCCCGAGGTTGTCTTCCTCATCCGGCCATCAAAACAGCCGTCGTCTATTAGTCGTCAACAGGCCATCTGCGAGCCTTCGCTCGATGCTTTTGTAATCCCCATGAGCCATAGGACCCGTTCCCCCTCTTCTCCTCATTGATTTCGTGTTCTAGTCACTGATTGATTCGAGCCCGCGGAGCTCCCTCATGCAGTGCTCGACACCGGCGATGCTCCGGTGCTCAGCTGGTCTTTATGAGGCAACCATCAAGCTCGTAGGGTCGCGTAGCTATTGTAGGAGCCAAGCCCTGAACATTTTGCGTGCCAGATTGACGACCTCGAGTTTCCCAAGCTCCGACAGTCGCCTAGCTCGCCGCCAGCGATGCTCCGCGCCACCCCAGCCCTTGGGGTTTGCCTCTTCGGACTCGCGCATGAGCGGACGATCCAATGGTGGCCTCCGTTGGCCCAATCACCGCCTGTAGCGCCCTCCAATGATCCTCCGCCGCATTGGATGGTCGCCGGCGACCACCCTTCGGTCGGGGTTGACGTGGCCGACGTGATTAGCTGTTAATCCCTCTCCTGTGCATCTGCCATTGGGCCCTGGCTGAGGTCAAAGCCAGTGTCAACGCGGGATTAACCTTGAACCACTATGTAGTGGGCTCGGCTGGTCAGGTTAGACCTAACCCACGCACTTTGACGAGCTGACGTTAGCGTGATGCAATGCTGGTGCAATAATTGATATTCTGGTTTAAATAAAATTCCAGAAATAGTTGAAAACTTCAAAAGTTCATTGAAAATAATGTGTAACTCAGATTGAAATAATTTATATATGAAAAGTTATCAGAAAAATCCACGGAATCCATTGGTGCTATTATCATGCATGATAGAACAAGATATAGCTGAGCATCAGGTCAAATCAATTACAGGTAATTTGAAAATACCTTATTAGAAGTGGCATTTGAATTTTTATTCAAACCAGCTTCAACCAATTCATATTATTGCACTTGTCGTGTATTGATTGTTATCCGTTTGTATTCAGTAGGCTCCGCTCCAAAGGATACTCTGGAGTATCCAACTGAAGGAGTGTATCCCTCCGTTGATCCACAAAGCCAGCTCCCCTTTTGAGAATTCTGATAAAATCCCATGTTCTCACTCATGCTCACATTTATTGCATTAGGACACATTGTTAAAAATGCTTTTGCTTCGGTAGCTGAACATCTTCCTTCACATGACCTCTCATTGTCACAGTAAATAGCTAAACCATGCAACCTAGCATACCTAGTAGTTCCTTGAGCCATGATGTGCTTTACCTTGCTATGCTTAGAGTTGTGTGAGGCCTGTTTCAAGTTTCTAGTGTTTAAAGTTAAGTACTAAACCTGATTTGGTAAAGGTGCCGATGAGAGGCTATGTAGGTGTACATGGCGGGTTATCTCATTGGACCCGTTCTTAGGAATTGAGCTCCTTGTATGTGGTCCAATATTAGCTACTACCACACATTGGGTTCCGGTAACTCGACCCCTCTCGGCTTATTAATCGCCTAGTACTCGGTCCAGGAGTTGCAAGAAGCTTCTGGTGTTTGTAGTTATGCTGGAAATCGTGCATAGTGCTGACCTTAGAGGTGGGCTGTGACGCGATAGGCAGTGGCACAGTATACCAAGTGGAACCCTGATTGTGGGGTTGGCAACCCTGCGCACATCATTTGAGGCCATAGCGGAAACTTCAACCGGACTTCCGTGCGGGTTCAGTCTCAAATAGGCGATAAACCTGGATTAGGTATTAGTGTGGTTATCGGTCGGGGCCGACTCCCTCGCTGGGCTTCCGCTTGAAGGTTTCCGAGGTGCGTGCAGTGCACATGGCGATAAGTGGCGAGAGTGTGTGTGAATAAGTACACCCCTGCAGGGTTATGAACTATATGAATAGCAGCATCCGTGTATATGGACTACTTGGAAACATATGTTGTTCATAGATAACTTTAATGGCTACTCCTAGAAGTATCAAGATAAGTGTGAGTATCATGGACGACATTCATGTAGGGAGACGAGAAGAGATCCATGATGGTGTATTGTTGTGGAGATAGTGGACTCGTGTACGACTTCTCAAAACTTGTTCAAAAATACTTGTAGTCATTGTACAGGTTAGCCAGGAGTCAAAGTTGGCTTGCTGCATGAAACCCCACAACCCCCTTGTTGATACATGTGCATGAGTAGATAGTTCTGATTTACAATCTTGCTGAGTACTTTCGTACTCATGTTGGCTTAATAGCTGTTGCAAAAGATACCCACGAACCATTTGGTGGGTTCTACCTAGATGTCAATGATGACGAGTAGTTGGTGTCCCAGCTACGACCCGCCCCTTGGAATGGAACTATAGATAGTCAGGCTTTATGCCTTTTACCTTTCATCTGTCTATACTCAGACAACTTAAATGCCCCCGCATGGCTTGTATGACTTTGTGTGTATGACTTGAGTGTCAGGTCATGTGACCCCTACCTGTATGTACTTATTATGCAAGGCTCTTTTCAGCCTTTTAAATAAATGTTGTGATGTTGTATGGTTATGTTGTGATGCCATTTTTGTATCTATGCATATTGAGTATGTCATGCATACGTGTGATGTGCTGGTATTTGTATGGGGTTCGACACCTAGTTGTGCGCCTTTAGTATTACTATTTACAGAGAAATGCCCCTTTGTGATTCCACTGAGCCCTGGTAGCTTGCTACTACTCCGGACACATTGGTTGACCGACATGTATCCTTCTTTGCTGATGTGTCTATCCCTTCGAGGAAATGTCTCGCGGTGTAATGGAGTCCTTGTAGCTTGCTACTAGTCATCTACACACATTGTTGACCGACACCTGCCTTGTTGGGTTATGTATGCATGTGTCTGTATGGATGTGCCATTTGGGTTATATAAACTAGTTTTGTCAACCTGGGTTCTTTGACATTGGAATGCTAGCAACACCCTTGCATACGTCAGTCAAAAGACGCAAATGGTCCCGACCAAGGTAAGGTGGCAGCCGTGGGGTTAACCGTGCGTGAGACAACAAAGTGATGTGATGTGTTACACGCTAGATTCCTATGGCTTAGGATTGGGGTCCCGACAGCAACAGAGTGTATCATGTTGCCGGGTTTGGATGCACCGAAGTTTGCATCGATCCTCGACGTGAGAATATACAATGCACAGTATCGAAGAGGCTAGAAAATATGAGGAGGTGAGAGTGTGTACATCCATGGATTCACATTAGTCATAAAAGAACTCATATACTTATTGCAAAGCTTCACTATCTCTCTTGAAGAAAATTACTACTTGCATGCCCCTAGGGAGGAGCTTGGTAGTAGTGAACCATCGCGCACCCCCGACCTAAGCAACACTAGGATTTGAACAAGGAATAAGAATGCTCACACATCATCACCATGCCATAAAAAAATATTTAGATGAACATCAAGTTAACACCCTTTTACTATCAATATTTCTACTAACCAACAACCATGCACTCACACCCTTTATATTACCACATAATATCATTAACTCACAATTTCTCTTTCATGTGTTACACGAAGGTTTTTATCATGCACTCCTTGAATACCTATTATTTTTGCACTAGTCTTATAACACATGAAAATTACCGTCACTATTTATTAAACTCTCAAACAAATTTAAGTGAAGAATAAGAGTGCAATTATTTCTATAAAATCTATACACCATCATGCTCTAAAATATATAAGTGAAGGACTAGAGCAACTGCTTAGCTCAAAAGATATAAGTGAAGCACATAGAGTATTCTAAAAAATCATGGTGAACATGTGTATCTCCCAAGCATGTGTGCCCAGCAAGCAGTGACTGTGGAATAATAAAACAAAATAAAACTATAAGACACGACAATCCAAGCAAAACACATATCATGTGATGAATAAAAATGTAGCACCAAGTGCCATACCGATGGATTGAGACAAAAGAGGGGATGCTTGAGACTTCCTAGAATTTCCCTTGGGGTGCCTTGGGCATACCTAATCCTATGTACTTTACCTCTCCTTATTCCTTCATCCATCATGATCGCACCCAAAACTTGAAAACTTTAGCACACAAAACTCAAGAGGAAACTCGTGAGATCCGTTAGCATGATAGGCAAACTACAAACTTTAGGTACTGTTATAAATTGGTTCATCTTTTATTATTGCATAAGGTACTATATTCTAACTTCTCTTTGACTTATACCCCCCGATATAATCCATAAAATCATAAAAACAAGCAAACTATGCAATCCAAAACAGAATGTGTCTAAAATAGAATAGTCTATAGTGATATGCAAAAACAACATACTTTCGTAACTGCTGAAATTACGAAACATTTGGAAACGTGGGGAATTTGTATATTAAAGTTGTGTACAAGTTCAGATGATAAATACGTTCTATTAAAATCATAGAATTCTGCACTTGACGTAAAAATTAATGTTTTTGCACTGTATAAATTTAACTTGTCATCCAAATCATACAAGAGAATTTACTTAGCACAAGCACTAATTTAAACATAAAACACAGTCATTACAGTAGCAATAATCATGATATCTCACACAAACAGAAAGTAGAACAAGAAAACTAAGATAACTATTGGGTTGCCTGCCAACAAGTGCGGTCATTTTATGCCCTTAGCTAGGCATAATGCATAGTTTCAATTGTTGGACCATTTCATGTCCCTTAAGACTAGTTCTTCCAAAATATCACTTAATGAATCGCCTATATCTAATATAGTTGGTCAGTGCAACTGTTCAAAAGGGTTCTTAATATTCACGACATAATTACTAGCATCATCATCATCATAGGGGTCATCATATAAGACATGAATTTCATCAGTAATGGGCTCCCTAATAGTATTTCCATGCAATCCTCACTAAACCCTTCATTAATTCCCTTAGCAATCCAATCAAATTTATCACAAGTATTAAGGAACAAGGCTTCAATTCATTCTTCGGGGGGAACCTTCCTCCTCATATTCTCACTAAAACCTTGATAGTCACTAGATTCCAACCTACACATAGCATATTTATTATGTAGGAATGCTTCTATGATAGGATGTTCAGATTTTATTCCATAGAAGGCAATAATGTTTCTCACTTCCTGTATGATATATTTGAATTAATGCATAAGGATAATGATAGCAGTTTTGTTAATCTTAGGATTGTGTATGCTATGAAGTCCCAAAAATATCTTTGAAACATAGGATGGAGATGCACAAACTTTCTTTCTAACTTCAATATAAGCATGATGATAGCATACACATAACAATTTGTTTCATCAAGTATGGATCCTTTACAAAAAGTGATAGCTACCAAGTACTCAAAAAATTCTTGAATAACATGCTTTCCAATAATGTTCCCACTACCCACATGATAGATTTTGGATTTTAGAACCGTGTGAGTATTATTATGGGGAACTTGACATTCAGGGGGATCATGAGTATAATCAACACATTTGGGTCCTTCCACCACCAAATCAATAGCAATATCTATGCTAGCACTTTCAACAAGGACTTTCTCAAATTCAGGCATGAAAACAACTTTAAACAAGCAAACTAGCAAGTATAGCAAGAAAACAAGTCCTAGCAAGGATACATATTTTTCATTTTTTCAGCAAGAAAAATATATAATCATATAAAAAGTAGATCAAGTGAATGATAATTTGTGAGAAGGTCCTTGATATGAATTTGGTGATACTCCCCGGCATCGGCCTCGGAAATATTTCTTAATACTTGTGAACTGTGTTGGGATTATCCCGAAGATGAGGGGATGATGAAACACAGTAAAGGTAAGTATTTCCCTTAGTGAGAATCAATGTTAACAAACCAATAGAAGGACCATGCAAGTTCCCCTCTTCAGCGCCTAAAAAAAAAGAGCACACACTTGCTCCCAACACGAGCAAGAGGATTGTCAATCCCCTTGAACTCGTTACTTGTAAGCGATAAGTAGTGATAGATAGATAATTTGATATATATAAATTTAAAATAAAAAGAAAGTAAATTAGGCCAGGAAGGTATTTAAAGATTTTGTAAATATATTTATGAAGAGACCTGGTGGTCATAATTTTCGCTAGAGGCTTCTCTCTCGAAGCAAGTGTACGGTGGGTAAACAAATTACTCTTTGGAAATTGATAGAATAGTGCAGATGTAATATTTATTCACAGCAGTGATCATGTATATAGGCGTCACATACATAATAAAGTAGACCGACTCCTGCCTGCATCTACTACTACTACTCCATCCATCGACCGCTATCCAGCATGTATCTAGAGTATTAAGTAAAAACAGAGTAATGCTTGGAGATGATGACATGATGCAGACAAAGTAAATTGTATTAATATGAATGAACCCCATTGTTTTACCCTTAATGGTAGCAATACAATACATGCCATGTCCATTTCGTTCATTGGGATTGAGCACCACAAGTTTGAACCCACTACAACGCACCTCTCCCACTAAAGATAAATCAATCTAGTAGGCCAAACAAAATCAATAGATCAAAGAGAATTACGAAGCTATAACACTCATGCATATAAGAATTCATACAAGACTCAAATAATTATTCATGAAAAATCTGAATGTAAACCCACAATTCATCGGATCTCAAGAAACACACCACAAAAAAAAATAGTGCTTTGGGTCGAGGATGAGTCGTCATGACTCGGGACCCCAACAAGCGACACCTACACGGGCCGCATCCGCCATTAATGGCCACTTGCCCCACACCCACCATCTTGCTAGAGTAAATCCACCCACCACCGCTCGCTCGCCGCTCCAGACTACGAATCCAGTACCACAGTGGCTCGGCCTCTCCTCCCGTCTTCCTGATAACGAACTCGAGATGGAGGAGGCAGACTCGTCGCCTTCGACCTTCGTCGCATGTGGAGGAGTCGGAGGTGATTCCCGAGGAGCCGCCGGTGCCGGTGGAGATGCAGCCACCAATCGACTCACATGAACCGGCGGCGAGGGCGGAGATACTTCGGGTGGTGCGGGAGAGGTTTCCGAATCACGCTGAGTGGCCGGAGATCTGCGTCAAAGTCATCCGCAACAGCACGTTCGCTGAATGTTGCCGATTTGCCGGCGATGATGGAGGGATGGACTTTGACCTACTTTTCTGGGCCATCCAAGAGGCGGATCAACCGATCAGGTGCAAGTGGCGAGGTGGCGTTGATTCAAGATGTCGAGGCCGTCCAGACTCAATATCCGCCCCCCGTCGTTCGTGGAGCTCGCCAACATCCTGCTGGAGTTCTTGCCTCCAGGGGTCAGCCCCTCCACCCCGCCTCCCCTGAAGGGTCCTGCCCGTGGGCTTAGACGAGCACGCCGCGGGAGTACTGTGGGGGCTCAGGGGGGATAACCTCCTCCCTGGCCGGGGGTTCGCGGCGAGGTTCCATGGAGGTCGATCAAGGTATATATTATTACTCTGAAATACGCATCCCCTGCTTGTGTAGTTCAGAAAATTAGTATGGATGGGAAGGGGATTTCAAGGAATATTCCACAAGGAAACACTGAGGAGATAGTCAGGAAACCCTAGTTCGGAGGTGGGTCTTCTTCCCTACACCCAACCTCTGGTGAACTCTGGATCTCTATCCAATGTTCATTTTGTGATGAGGTCCCATCCTGCCGGCGAACCTGCTTCTGCAGGGGGTGCCGACAGAGTTTCAGATAGAGTTTGGCCTCCTTTGGGGCCACATATTCCATTGAGACTATTGATTAGAGGATCAGTTGTGGAAAAGAAAGCGGAAAAGAGAAAGATGTGTTCGAATCCAAATGACAGAAATGAAGAGGAGGTGGAGGAGTTTTATGGTTAGTTGTGGGTTATCCCCTCCCCCAGGCACTGCCAGACCAACCGTGCCCATCTTCCTCCTCCCCAAACCCTAGTTCCATCCTTGGTAGCCACCAGTTATGGATTACAAAAGATCTGTTTATGTCGGGATGTTTCTCTACTGCAGACTGCTACCCTGTGGCTCATACTGGTTGTTTTGACCCCATCCATACCAAGTTTCAGATCAACTGTGAAGGAATTGGACCGGGTAGTGTATCTTGTGCAGCTACAGTGAAGGAGATCATGGATCCATGAGGATAGCAGCACCCTCAGAGACATCCTCCTAAGAAAGGTGTGCAGGGAGCTCCTCCACCACCCCCTGCTGCCCGTGCAGCAAAGGTGGAGACACCATCCCCAAAACCCCATTCGGGCAACGCTGCTAAGGGTGCCCCAGCCAACAGTGTCCAGGATGCGGCTCCTGCACCTCCTCCAGTCCCAGTTGTGCAACCTCTAGACCCAAGGTATAAAGACATGATTTGTTTGAATTGCAGCTGGCTTTGCCACTATGTGGGTAACTGTGTGGAATCTAAGAGATGTTTCATCTGCTCTGGCACACACAATGTGAATAATTGCATTGCCTGGGCCCGTCTTCAACCTAAAGTAGAATATTTGGAAGTGCAGCAGTAGGTTTGGGTTTTTACCACATTGATATTCCTGTAGCTGCTGAGTCTAACTGGCTGGACTACAAAAACTGTACAATTCTTAAAGTGCTTAAAGGTGAAGTCTCTGCCTTTGACCTGATTATCCACCTGAATGGTGTTTTCTGCAAAGGGAAGGAGTGGCCTTGGCAAATCAAGGAGCTCGAAAAGAAGAAATTCCTACTAAGGTTTCCTCCATCGAAAAAAGTAGAAGATCTCATTGAGTTTCCTGCTTTTGACCTACCTATCGATGGAGTGTGTGTGAAGATTTATGAGTTTGCTGGGATGCTGGAACCATATGGAGAACTAACCGAGGTTTGGATCCAGGTGGAAAGTATCCCCCCAAAGTGGTGTGCTTGGAAAGTGTTTGCTCAGATTGCCTCTTGTTTTGGTATCTTGGTGGATGTGGATTGGAATGGAGTATTCAAGAGCTTCTATGAAGAAATCAGAATCAAAGTAGCATGTAGAGATCATACCAAAATCCCATATGAGAGGCTGGTTGAGATGAAGAAGAAGTTATACATTCTGTTTTGCACAGCGGAAGGCTTTGATCAGATTGGAGAGGGATCTGAAGGGGATGATGACGACCCAGATTTGGATGTCGAAGATGATGACAAGCTGGAGGGTGACTTTGATCAAAACAAAGACTATATGGAAGGAGATACTGATAAACCTATTGATGAACTTGACAAGGCAAACTTTTCAAAGGGTGAAAACTCTGGTTCTAGAAGCAAAGTGGAAGGGACATGTGTCTCTGTAGCTAATTTTCACCCTGTGTTGATGAATGATGAGGTGCATGAATAGTTCACTGAGGAAGTTCGGACCAAAACCCCTCCTGCACATGTGGGGGGGGGGGGCTTTCCTGAAGCTGCTGAAATGTTACCAAACCAAGAAGATATGGATATTTGATATCATATGAAGTATTATTCTGCCCAGCTCAGGAAGATTGAAATGGGTGATTTTGAGGGAGAAGATGAAATCAATCTACCTGAGATGGTGTGCCTTCCTGAAAATCTAGCAGCAAATATTGGATGTGCCAAAAGATCTTTGATAGAGTCATAGGAGATGGGAGAGGTGGAAAAGAAGAGGAAAGAGGATTCAGTTCAAGATAAGAAATGGGGGCCTGTGCTCTCTACCAGACCTGCTACAAGACAACATGGCAATATTAAAATCATGGAGAAAGCTACTACATATCTACAAAAGAAGAACCCGGAAATCCCTGCTTCTTTCCATGGTAAATCTTTTGTTACTACTGATGCAAAATTGCTTGTTGAACAGATACCTAAAATTGATTTATGTGTGGGGAATAGTTGTGTGGAACAAAGTGATATTATTCAGGATTTAGTTCTTGGAGAGAGCCTTAGATATTTGGAAATTGCATATTCCAATCCTGAAACTGTGCTACCTGACAATTTCTACACTCCAACTCATAAGATGGTTGGGGGTTTGATGACGAGATGATGTATATACTTCTCGCTCCTCGTTGGTTACCCCAAGTGGAAGGTTGAGATGTAGTCAGCAGCAAGTTTTCCCTTACACGGAGACTGTAAGGTTTATCGAACCAGGAGGTCTCCGAGAATCAACAAGTAAGTGTCTGCTACCCTGGCGCTAGCAGAAGACGTGGACCTGCACAAACACAAATAACTTTGCTCCCAACGAGTATAGAGAGGTTGTCAATCTCTCCGGCCTTGTAGTTTGCAAAGGATCAAAACACAAGCGGGAATAGTGATAGTGATTGCAACGGAAAAGTAAATGAAAACAGTTAATGATGGAGGTGTAAGCAATGGTGGTGATATGGACCAGAGTCACATGATGTTCACTAGTGATGTCTCTCTCCCAAAACACGAAAAAAAACTATTATTGGGTAAACAAATTACACCTGGGCAATTGACAGAATTATAAACGCTCCACAATGCTAGTAAATAATTATTTCGGGCTACTTCTGCCACTCAAATCAACAAAATCAGAACAGATGCGAGAAATACAATTATATAGATCATGTTGTCAAAAAACTTTAGATCAAAAAGATGATCTGGAGATTTTTGGCGATTTTTTCCGTCAAGCACACACAATCTGTTTCTGGACAGCATGTCACAACTTTCGAACTTGGCACAAAGCTTAAAAATAAAAATACAATGATGTTGCTATAGTTGTAACAAGCATCAAGACCATTAAAACTGAAAGTAAAAACAAACTGGGTTGCCTCCCAACAAGCGCTTTCTTTTATGCCTTTGAGCTAGGCATGATGCAAAAAGATCAAGTATTATCAACTCCATAAGAATAACTTGCCCGGATGATGAACTCATAAGGTACCTTAATCTTGTTTCAAGGGAAGTGTTCCATTCCCTTTTACGGGTAAATTGGAATCTAATGGTCCGTTCTTTCATGTCAATGATAGAACAAACGGTGCGGAGAAAAGGACGTCTCAAAATAATTGGACATGAGGGATCACACTTAATGTCCATAATGAGAAAATCAACGGGCACATAATTATCATTGACAACAATAAGCACATAATCAATTATCCCTAAAGGTTTCTTTACGAAATAATCAACCACGCGAACACCAAAAGAACATGGATCAAAAGGTTTCAAATCAAGCATATCATACATTCTTTTGGGCATAACGGAGGCACTAGCTCCAACATCACATAAAGAAAAGCAAGAAATATTATTCAATTTAATCTTGACCATAGGATCCCAACCATCTTCTAGTTTTCTAGGAATAGAAGTCTCTAGCTTGGGCTTCTCATCCCTAGCTTTGATAAGAGCATTGGTAGTATGCTCGGTGAAGGCAACACTGAGTGTACTAGTGTGGGGGTATTTAGCCATTCTTTGCAAAAAGGTGATCACTTTGGAAAGACTACAATTGTCAAAATCAAGGTTACTACCATTAATTAAAGTGGTAGTAATGTCATCTAAGATCATTATTTTGGTAGTCTCTAAATTCAAAGGACCTTCTTGTCCCATAGTTGAGGTATTAGCATCACCATTAATAGGTCCATTGGGACTAGGGGTGTGATGGGTGCTAAAAGTTTTGAGATCCTCAACAATTTGTATAGTAGAAATGGTAGTGTGTGTAGGAAGGCTCTTAATCCTATCTTCCTCTCTTTTTTCTCTAGCCCATCTATCTTTAAGTTTGGCTAGCATTCTTATGTTCTCATTAATTTGGACTTGGATAGCATTCATGGGTGTGGTGTTCCTTTCCTCTCGGGGGGAAGTTCTAATTTTAAGCATCTCTACATCATGAGCTATGTTGTATACCTTCGAAGAGAGACTATCTAATTTTTCTAATTTCTCTTCTACACTCTTGTTGAAGGCTTTTTGAGAAGTGATAAAGTCTTTAAGCATGCTCTCTAATTCATAAGTGGAGTTTTTGGTGCTAGGATAATTGTTGTAGTTCCCATAGTTGTTGGATGGAAACGGTCTAGGATTGCTACCAAAATTACTCCTATAAGCATTATTATAAAGTTGTTCCTAGAGATAAAATTAACATCAACTTGCTCTCTTTCTTGAGCAACCAAAGAATTTAAAGGAACATTATGAGAACCAATAGGAGCTTGCTTAGTAAGTAGAGTCATGATCATGTCAACCTTATCATTAAGGGAGGATATCTCCTAAACAGAGTTTACCTTTCTACCTGTTGGAGCTCTCTCGATGTGCCATTGAGAATAATTTGTCATCATCTCATCTAATAGCTTTGTGGCAGCACCAAGTGTAGTGGCATAAAGGTTCCTCCCACGGCTGAGTCTAACAGATTTCGCGAGGTAAAGTTCAATCCTACATTGAAAGTTTGGATAACCATCCTAATAGTCAAATCATGTGTAGGGCAATTCCTAACAAGTGATTTCATACGTTCCCAAGCTTGAGCAACGTGTTCATTATCCATTTGCCTAAAATTCATAATGTTGCTTCTTAATTGGATAATTTTATTAGGCGGGTAATACTTCCCAATAAAAGCATCTTTGCACTTATCCCAAGAATCTATGCTATTCCTAGGCAAAGATTGAAGCCACACTTTAGCTCCTCCCCTCAAGGAGAAAGGAAAGTGCTTAAGTTTAACAATATCACCATCTACTTCTTTATATTTTTGCATATCACAAAGCTCAACAAAATTGTTCATGTGCAAGGTAGCATCATCTCCAGCATCGAAGAATTGATCTTTCATAACAAGGTTCAGTAAAGCAGGTTTAATCTCATAGGACATAGCCCAGTGGCGGGAGCAGCAATAGGAGTGCAGATAAAGTCATTGTTGTTGTGACTAGTGAAATCACACAACTTGGTTTTCTCAGTGGAACCCATAGCAGTAGCAACAAGAAAGAACCAAGGAACTAATTTTTTTGTGGTTTTTGGTATAAGACTCTAAAGCAAAAACTAGAAAGCAAACTAACAAGACTAAAAAGCAAAAGTAAAAGATAGCGTGCAACTCCCCTATCTTGAAGACTCGAGTTCCTGGCAACGGTGCCAGAAAACTTGCTTGATGACGAGATGATGTATATACTTCTCGCTCCTCGTTGGTTACCCCAAGTGGAAGGTTGAGATGTAGTGAGCAGCAAGTTTTTCCATACACGGAGAATGTAAGGTTTATCGAACCAGGAGGACTCCGAGGATCAACAAGTAGGTGTCTCCTACCCCGGCGCTAGCAGAAGACGTGGACCTGCACACACACAAATAACTTTTCTCCCAACGAGTATGGAGAGCTTGTCAATCTCTCCGGCCTTATAGTTTGCAAAGGATCAAAACACAAGGGGGAATAGTGATAGTGATTGCAACTGAAAAGTAAATAAAAGAAGTAAATGATGGAGGTGTCACTACTTGAAAAATGGCTATAGCTAATATGGACATTAATGTCGCACCATGTATGTGGTGCGCCACTCCTATATCGCCGCTGGAGTGGCGCATCAGATATAGGTGCGCCATTAATGGCCATATTAGTAATGATGCACCTGGTGTGTGGTGCGCCATTACTAGTTTTGTCCTGACCCCACACCCACGGTGCGCCACTACTAACTACTCCCTCCGTCCGGAAAAAGATGTCCAATGCTTAGTTCATTTTCTATTTTACAAATACACCCTTTTGGTTTTAAATCTCATGCTAATCCCCCTCCTCTGCTTCTTCTTCCTTCGACCGTGGCTGGACCAGGCCATTTTCGCCACCGTCGGCAGCCGCCGTAGATGCAGCGGGCGACCGCCGCCCACCTGCGCCGCTCGCCACCCGCGCCGCCCTCAGGCTGTCCTCCCACCTACTGTTACTCTGCCGCAGCGGATCTTTCCTTCCAAGCCCGACGCTGTGCTCGCCTTCCTCGCCGGCCTCGGCCTCTCCGGTGCCGACGTCGCCGCCCTCGTCGCCAAGGACCCGCAGTTCCTCTGCGCCGGCGTGGAGAGCAACCTGCGCCCTGCCGAGCTCACCGGCCTCGGCCTCTCGCGTTCTGTGCCTCGTCTCCATCTGCCCTGCCGCGCGGAGGCGAGCTGCGGCCGGCTCCTCGCGCCTGCGGCAACGCCAGTCGCCGTTCCTCCTCCGCGTCGCCCTGCCAGGTTCCTCCTCCTCGTCTTGTTGGTGATGGATCCATGGCACTCTGTATTTAGCTGTTCTGTCGCAATGTATTTACCGGGGGTTGTCCCGCCGGCCTGCAGCGGCCTCGCCGTCGTGCCGGTTCTCGGGTTTCTGGACGGCGAGGATTACGTCCCGAGCATGAGGCAGGGGTTCCTGCTCGAGTGGACGGTGCCGTCGGACGACTGCCCCAAGTGCGAGGCAAGCGGCGGGCAGTGCAGGTACGCCAACGACGGCACCGGCTTTTCCTGCAGTTGTTCCGGCGGCGTGTACCCCGACAAGTGCGGTGAGTTGAGGAAAATTAACCGTAGACAGTGCCAACCATGAATTTGCATAGTTAGTTCCTGCACTTCTTTGAATGTGCAGATCAAGTGCTCGATCATATTCCCCTGAACATGTCTACAGAGATGTCTGCAGATCAAGTGCTCGATCGTATTACCGACAGAGATGTTTCTCAGTTGGACTATGAACTTTGAACAGCTAACTGAATGTTGTGTTACATTAATCCAAGGAGGTGGGGAGGGAGGAGCAACTGCGTGTACTATCGTACCCATGATTCTAAAGGATGGATCACATTTGAGTTAGAAAAGTGGTTACGGGGTAACATCTCTATATGAAGTATTTGCCATTGCAGTATTTTTCCTGTTGGTTTAGTTGGTTTAGTTGGTTTTCCATTGCAGTATTTTTCCTTTTGTACTTCTAATTGGTTTCAATTTTATGATGGCTTGTGATGTTTTCCATTTATCATTGATTATAGATAGAAGCAGAGGAACAACTATGGATTTGAACTTGATGGCTGAAGAGGAGGAACAAGCTCGACATGGTCATGCTATTGATTTGAACTTGATGACTGAAGAGGAGGAACAAGCTCGACATGGTCATGCTATTGATTTGAACTTGATGGCTGAAGAGGATGAAGGAGCTCGAGATGGTCATGCTATTGATTTGAACTTGATGGTTGAAGAGGAGGAAGGAGCTCGAGAGGGTCATGCTATGGATACGAACTTGATGGTTGAAGAGGAGGAAGGAGCTCGAGATGGTCATGCTATTGATTTGAACTTGATGGCTGAAGAGGAGGAAGGAGCTCGAGATGGTCATGCTATTGATTTGAACTTGATGGTTAAAGAGGATGAAGGAGCTCGAGATGGTCATGCTATTGATTTGAACTTGATGGCTGAAGAGGAGGAAGGAGCTCGAGAGGGTCATGCTATGGATACGAACTTGATGGTTGAAGAGGAGGAACAAGCTCGAGAGGAAGAAGCAGATGCACGAGGTAATGCAAAAAAGAAGGAGCTAACAGACAATGAGAGGTTTGGTATTTACTTTGCTCTGCGAGTAATCGAGCTCAGAGATGGGGAGGTTCATCTATATGACAAGGTGCTCGTCGCAACGCTGATGAATGTATGCGTAAGAACAGTTTCAAGAATATGGAATCTAGCGAAAGAACAACTTGACTTAGGCCAAGAAGTGAACGTTTCAAGCAAGAAGAAGGGGAATGTTGGTAGAAAGAGAAAAGAGCTAGACTTGGCGAGAACAACTACGATCCCACTGAACAGAAGAAGGACAATCAGATCTCTTGCAAGGTGTTTGGGTGTTCCCCGCTCGATGCTACATGATAGGTTTCAGTTAAAAGAGCTGAAACGCATCACTAACACTGTCAAGCCCTTCCTCAAGCCAGCCAACAAGATAGCGAGACTGAAATTCTGCATATCCATGATGGATGAGCACTCGATATCAACCCCCTATCCTAGCTTCAAATCAATGAATAATATGGTTCATATAGACGAGAAATGGTATGACATGACCAGGGTTAAGAACACTTACTATGTACTGCCCGGAGAACCTGAACCTGAGCGTACCGTGTCAAACACTAACAGTATTGGGAAGGTCATGTTCTTGACCGCCGTGGAAAATCCCCGGTACAATGATGAAGGACAGCTGACATTTGATGGAAAGATCGGAACTTGGGCGTTTGTTGTTGAGACAGAGGCACAACGGAACAGTCAAAACAGAGATAGAGGAACGATTGAGGTGAAATCAGTGAAGGTAACCAGACATGTATGCAGAGAGTACCTGATCAATAAAGTAATCCCGGCAATCCAAGACAAGTGGCCCGACGATGACGAGGGCACCACAATCTTTATTCAACAGGACAATGCAAAGCCTCATGTTCTTCCTAATGATGAAGGTTTTCGAGAAGCAGTGGAACAAACAGATTTGGACATTCGATTGTTACAACAACCTCCAAACAGCCCCGAGTTCAATGTTTTAGACCTGTGCTTCCACCGGTCTCTCCAATCCCTAACCGACTGCAGAGCGCCTATGAATATCCAGGAACTGATACAGGGTGTAGAGGAGGAGTTTGAGAACTATGACACTCATAAGTTGTTCAAGAGCTTCATCACACTCCAAGCAGTCATGGTAAGAGTCATGGAAGATCAAGGAGGAAATAGCTACAAAATGCCTCATTTGCACAAAGATCGCTTACAAAATGTCGGAGAGGAAATAATCGATGTGTATTGCAGTGCCGAGCTAATTACCGACACAGTGGCCATTCTTGAACAAGGATAATAGACTAAGGAAAGGGAAAGCAGTAGATAGGAAAATGAAAAGAAAGGATAGGTGTGTATTTCGTGTCATGTGTCATGTGTATGCCATGTGTGATATGTATGTCTTGTGTCATGTGTTCAATGAGATAAGATTGGAGTATTTGCCATGTGTCATGTGTGATGTGTCTTGTGTCATGTGTTCAATGAGATAATGTCTTGTGTCATGTGTCTTGTGTCATGTGTATGCCATGTGTGATTTGCATTTTTATGAATTTATTTGGTTTTAATGAATTTATTTGGATTTATTTGAATTATTTGGTTTCTTATGAATTTATTTGGATTTATTTGGTTTTTATGAATTTATTTGGATTTATTTGAATTATTTGGATTTTTATGAATTTATTTGGATTTATTTGGATTATTTGGTTTCTTATGAATTTATTTGGATTTATTTGGTTTTAATGAATTTATTTGGATTTATTTGAATTATTTGGTTTCTTATGAATTTATTTGGATTTATTTGGTTTTTATGAATTTATTTGGATTTTTATGAATTTATTTGAATTATTTAAATTAATTTGACAATAAAATCTTATGACAAGATGTAAAGACAAAAACTCGAGTTGAGAGAAATAATATCTTTATTAAGAGTCACTACAACATGTACAAGGTCATTACAAGGAGTTGGAAGAAGAGAAATAATATCTTCATAAGGGTCATTACAAGTTGTATAAGATCATTAGAATAAATTCTTCTCCTTCTTCTTCTTCTTCTTCTTCTTCTTCTTCTTCTTCATATTCTTCTTCTTCTTCTTCTTCATATTCTTCATATTCTTCTTATTCTTCTTCATATTCTTCTTCTTCTTCTTCTTCTTCATATTCTTCTTCTTCTTCTTCAATAGACACGATAGTTTCCTATTCTCCAAAAAATTCTGCAGTACACAAACAAAACGTTATCTTTTCAACCATTGCAGAAACTCCAACTAACTCATTAGGATCATCTTCCCAACAAGAGCTCTCTCCTGATTTATAAGGACTTATGGAGTAGCAGCTCTTTCAGATAGGAAAGATAACTGAAGAAGACTGAACAGTTTTGGCAACTCCTATGTTGCTCAACAGCTCAAACAAAAACGAATTTCAATCAGGAATTCTAAGGGAAACAAATTTCAGATGATCTGATATGGGTCATAAGATGTTCACAAACCATGGAACAAAGTTGAATTTCATGTACATTATGTATCTCTAATACATTCATCTTTTCCAGTAAAATACACCATACACCAGGGACCAGGAGACGAAACTAGTGGTGCTGCCATTTTACTGCCACTTTTCGGGTTTCTTAGAATTACAAACTGCTCAACTATACATTACTATCAGGGCACAGAACTCACCTTCACGATTCACAACCTGAAATCAGAGATGGCAGTTTTCGCATCTAACCCGATGGAGTAGTAATGTTTGATGTAATCTCTCACAAGGGTCTCCCTGTACAACGGCGGGTTCTCGTCGGACAGCAGCTCCTTGACAGGACCGTACAACCTCGTCAAGGCCGGATGAAAATGTGTGCTGAAGAAGCACGCGATCGAGACCCTCGGCGCGGCGTTCTTCGCCACCACCCTATGCTCCACGCTCCTGAACCTGTCGTTGGAGACCAGCTGCACATTTTTTTTAACAAACACAAACAAACAATTCAGAACGATCAAGCATGACACCCATGTGTTGAACACATAATTCAGGATTGGATGAAACCATAATGTAGACACCTGTAAGAGATCACCAATGTTCACGATGAATGCTCCAGGTGTTGGAGTGACGTCCACCCACCGGTCCTCATGAAGGATCTGGAGGCCGCCGATTTGGTGATGCTTCACTGTGAATCAACATGTTAGCGCCAAGTTTTTTACGAAACAGGTGATTTAAGTGACATTTACTACAAATTCACAACAAAAAAGGCGGAAAGTGATCTCGCTGCGCAATTTAGCTCTTGTCATTTTGTCAATAACCAAGGAAGCATTCACACTAACAATACATCCTCCATCCTGTTGGGGAACGTCACATGGGAAACAAAAATTTCCTACGCGCACGAAGACCTATCATGGTGATGTCCATCTACGAGAGGGGATGAGTGATCTACGTACCCTTGTAGATCGTACAGCAGAAGCGTTAGTGAACGCGGTTGATGTAGTGGAACGTCCTCACGTCCCTCGATCCGCCCCGCGAACAATCCCACGATCAGTCCCACGATCTAGTACCGAACGGACGGCACCTCCGCGTTCAGCACACGTACAGCTCGACGATGATCTCGGCCTTCTTGATCCAGCAAGAGAGACGGAGAGGTAGAAGAGTTCTCCGGCAGCGTGACGGCGCTCCGGAGGTTGGTGATGACCTTGTCTCAGCAGGGCTCCGCCCGAGCTCCGCAGAAACGCGATCTAGAGGAAAAACCGTGGAGGTATGTGGTCGGGCTGCTGTGGAAAAGTCGTCTCAAATCAGCCCTAAAACCTCCGTATATATAGGTGGGAGGGAGGGGAGGAGGCAGCCTCAAAACCTAAAGGTTTGGCCGAAATTGGAGGTGGAGGAGTCCTACTCCAATCCTACTTGGAGTAGGATTCCACCTTCCCACTTGGAAACTCTTTCCACCTTGTGTTTTTTTCCTTCTCAAACCTTATGGGCCTTAGTGGGAACTTATTCCAGCCCACTAGGGGCTGGTTTATCTCTTCCCATAGCCCATGAGACCCCTTGGGGCGTGACACCCCTCCCGATGGTCCCCGGCACCCCTCCCGGCACTCCCGGTACACTACCGATGAGCCCGAAACTTTTCCGGTAATGCACGAAAACCTTCCGGTAACCAAATGAGGTCATCCTATATATCAATCTTCGTTTCCGGACCATTCCGGAAACCCTCGTGACGTCCGTGATCTCATCCGGGACTCCGAACAACATTCGGTAACCAACCATATAACTCAAATACGCATAAAACATCGTCGAACCTTAAGTGTGCAGACCCTGCGGGTTCGAGAACTATGTAGACATGACCCGAGAGACTCCTCGGTCAATATCCAATAGCGGGACCTGGATGCCCATATTGGATCCTACATATTCTACGAAGATCTTATCGTTTGAACCTCAGTGCCAAGGATTCATATAATCCCGTATGTCATTCCCTTTGTCCTTCGGTATGTTACTTGCCCGAGATTCGATCGTCAGTATCCGCATACCTATTTCAATCTCGTTTACCGGCAAGTCTCTTTACTCGTTCCGTAATACAAGATCCCGCAACTTACACTAAGTCACATTGCTTGCAAGGCTTGTGTGTGATGTTGTATTACCGAGTGGGCCCCGAGATACCTCTCCGTCACACGGAGTGACAAATCCCAGTCTCGATCCATACTAACTCAACGAACACCTTCAGAGATACCTGTAGAGCATCTTTATAGTCACCCAGTTACGTTGCGACGTTTGATACACACAAAGCATTCCTCCGGTGTTAGTGAGTTATATGATCTCATGGTCATAGGAACAAATACTTGACACGCAGAAAACAGTAGCAACAAAATGACACGATCAACATGCTACGTCTTATTAGTTTGGGTCTAGTCCATCACATGATTCTCCTAATGATGTGATCCCGTTATCAAGTGACAACACTTGCCTATGGCCAGGAAACCTTGACCATCTTTGATCAACGAGCTAGTCAACTAGAGGCTTACTAGGGACAGTGTTTTGTCTATGTATCCACACAAGTATTGTGTTTCCAAACAATACAATTATAGCATGGATAATAAACAATTATCATGAACTAAGAAATATAATAATAACTAATTTATTATTGCCTCTAGGGCATATTTCCAACAGTCTCCCACTTGCACTAGAGTCAATAATCTAGTTCACATCACCATGTGATTCCAATGAATCCAACACCCATATAGTTATGGGGTCTGATCACGTCTTGCTCGTGAGAGAGGTTTTAGTCAACAGTTCTGAAACTTTCAGATCCGTGCGTTCTTTACAAATCTTTATGTCATCTTATAGATGCTGCTACTACGTGCTATTCGGAAATGCTCCAAATATCTACTCTACTATACGAATCCGTTTCACTACTCATAGTTATTCGGATTAGTGTCAAAGCTTGCATCGACGTAACCCTTTACGAAGAACTCTTCAACCACCTCCATAATCGAGAAAAATTCCTTAGTCCATTAGTTACTAAGGATAAATTTTGACCGCTGCTAGTGATTCAATCATGGATCACTCTCTGTACCTCTCAGCATATTTTGAGTCAAGGCACACATCAGGTGCGGTACACAGCATGGCATACTTTAGATTCTACGGCTAAGGCATAGAAGACGACCTTCGTCTATTCTCTTTATTCTGCCGGGGTCGGGTTTTGAGTCTTACTCAAATTCACACCTCACAACGCAACCAAGAACTCCTTCTTTGCTGATCTATTTTGAACTCCTTCAAAAACTTGTCAAGGCATGCATCTTGTTGAAACTTCCATTAAGCGCTTTCGATCTATCTCCATAGATCTTTGATGCTCAACGTTCAAGTAGCTCAATCCAGGTATTCCTTTGAAAACTCCTTTCAAACAACCTTGTATGTTTTACAGAAATTCTACATTACTTCTGATCCACAATATGTCAACCACATATACTTATCAGAAATTCTATAGTGCTCCCACTCACTTCTTTGGAAATACAAGTTTCTTATAAACCTTGTACAGACCCAAAATCTTTGATCATCTCATCAAAGTATATATATTCCAACTCCGAGATGCTTGCACCAGTCCATTGAAGGATCGCTGGAGCTTGCATACTTGCTAGTATCTTTAGGATCGACAAAACCTTCTGGTTGTATCACATACAATGTTTGCTCAAGGAAACCGTCGAGAAAACAATGTTTTGACATCCTACGTGCAATATTTCATAAATAATGCATCAACAACTAACATAATTCTAACAGACCTTTAGCATCGCTACGAGTGAGAAAGTCTCATCATGGTCAACTGTTTGATCTTGTCAAAAACATCTTTGCGACAAGTCGAGCTTTTCTTAATAGTGACTTATCACCATCATCGTCTGTCTTCTTTTAAAGACCCATCTTTACTCAATAGTCTTCTGACCATCAAGTAGTTCTTCCAAAGTCTACACTTTGTTTTCATACATGGATCATCTCTCGGATTTCATGGCTTCCAGCCATTTGTCGGAATCTGGGCCCACCGTCGCTTTCTCCATAACTCGTAGGTTCACTGTTGCTCAACAACATGACCTCCAAGACAGGGTTACCGTACCACTCTGTAGTAGTACGCGACCTTGTCAACCTACGAGGCTTGTAGTAACTTGATGTGATGCTCGATGATCACCATCATCAGCTTCCACTTCAATTGGTGTAGGCGCCACAGGAACAACTTCCTGCGCCCTGCTACACACTGGTTGAAGTGATGGTTCAATAACCTCATCAAGTTCTACCACTCTCCCACTCAATTCTTTCGAGAGAAACCTTTCCTCGAGAAAGGATCCATTTCTAGAAATAAACACTTTGCTTTCGGATCTGAGATAGGAGATGTACCCAACTGTTTTTGGATATCCTATGAAGATGCATTTATCCGCTTTGGGTTCGAGCTCATCAGACTGAAACTTTTTCACATAAGTGTCGAAGCCCCAAACTTTCAAGAAACGACAGTTTAGATTTCTCTAAACCTCAGTCTATACTGTGTCATCTCAACGGAAATACGCGGTGCCCTATTTAAAGTGAGTGCGGTTGTCTCTAATGCATAACCCATAAACGATAGTGGTAATTCGATAAGAGACATCATAGTATGCACCATACCAAATAGTGCGTGGCTATGACGTTCAGACACATCATCACACTATGATGTTCCAGGTGGCATGAACTGCGAAACAATTTCCACATTGTCTTAACTGCGTACCAAAACTCGTAACTCAGATATTCATTTCCTGATCATATCGTAGACAGTTTATCCTCTTGTTACGATGAACTTCACTCCGAAACAGAATTGAACTTTTCAATATTTCAGACTTGTGATTCATTAAGTAAATACTCTAGTATCTACTCAAATCGTCAGTGAAGTAAGAACATAATGATATCCACTAGGTGCCTCAGCACCCATTGGACTGCATACATCAAAATTTATTACTTCCAACAAGTTACTATCTTATTTCATCTCAATGAAAACAAGGCCTTGCTCATGTGGTATGATTCGCATGTCACTAGTGATTCGAAATCAGGTGAGTACAAAGATCCATCAGCATGGAGCCTCTTCATGCAATTTATACTAACATGACTCAAGCGGCAGTGCCACAAGTAAGTGGTACTATCATCATCAACTCGTATCTTTTGGCACCAATATCATGAACATGTGTAACACTACGATCGAGATTCAATAAACCATTGAAGGTGAATATTCAAGAAAATAGAGTAACCATTATTCTCCTTAAATGAATAATCGTATTGCAATAAACACGATCCAATCATGTTCATGCTTAATGCAAGCACCAAATAACAATTATTTAGGTTTAACACCAATCCCGATGGTAGAGGGAGCGTGCGACGTTTGATCATATCAATCTTGGAAACACTTCCAACACGTATCGTCACCTCGCCTTTAGCTAGTCTCCGTTTATGCCGTAGCTTTCATTTCGTGTCACTAATCACTTAGCAACCGAACCGGTATCCAATACCCTCGTGCTACTAGGAGTACTAGTAAAGTACACATCAACATCATGTATATCAAATACACTTCTTTCGACTTTTGCCAGCCTTCTTATCTACCAAGTATCTTGAGTTGCTCCGCCTCAGTGATTGTTCCCCTCATTACAGAAGCACTTAGTCTCGGGTTTGGGTTTAATCTTGGGTCTCTTCATTAGTGCAGCAACTGTTTTGTCGTTTCACGAAGTATCCCTTCTAGCCCTTGCCTTTCTTGAAACTTAGTGGTTTTACAAACCATCAACTATTGATGCTCCTTCTTGATTTCTACTTTCGAAGTGTCAAACATCGCGAATCGCTCAAGGATCATTGTATGTATCCTTGATATGTTATAGTTCATCACGAAGCTCTCACAGCTTGGTGGCAGTGACTTTAGAGAACTATCACTATCTCATCTGGAAGATTAACTCCCACTTGATTCAAGCGATTGTCGTACTCAGACAATCTGAGCACATGCTCAACGATTGAGCCTCTTCTCCTGTGCTTTGTGGACAAAGAATCTTGTCGGAGGTCTCATACCTCTTAACAAGGGCACAAGCATGAAATCACAATTTCATATCTTTAGAACATCACTTATGTTCCGTGACGTTTTACAACGTTTTTGGCGCCTTGCTTCTAAGCCATTAAGTATTTTTGTACTGAACTATCGTGTAGTCATCAGAAACGTGTATGTCGGATGTTCACAGCATCCACAGACGACGCTCGAGGTGCAGCACACCGAGTGGTGAATTAAGGACATAAGCCTTCTGTGCAGCAACGAGGACAATCCTCGGTTTTACAGACTCAGTCTGCAAAGTTTGCTACTATCAACTTTCAACTAAATTTTCTCTAGGAACATATAAAACAGTAGAGCTATAGCGCAAGCTACATCGTAATTCGCAAAGACCATTAGACTATGTTCATGACAATTAGTTCAATTAATCATATTACTTAAGAACTCCCACTCAAAAAGTACATCTCTCTAGTCATTTGAGTGGTACATGATCCAAATCCACTATCTCAAGTCCGATCATCACGTGAGTCGAGAATAGTTTCAGTGGTAAGCATCTCTATGCTAATCATATCAACTATACGATTCATGCTCGACCTTTCGGTCTCATGTGTTCCGAGGCCATGTCTGCACATGCTAGGCTCGTCAAGCTTAACCCGAGTGTTCCGCGTGCGCAACTGTTTTGCACCCGTTGTATGTGAACGTTGAGTCTATCACACCCGATCATCACGTGGTGTCTCGAAACGACGAACTGTAGCAACGGTGCACAGTCGGGGAGAACACAATTTCGTCTTGAAATTTTAGTGAGAGATCACCTCATAATGCTACCGTCGTTCTAAGCAAAATAAGGTGCATAAAAGGATTAACATCACATACAATTTATAAGTGACATGATATGGCCATCATCACGTGCTTCTTGATCTCCATCACCAAAGCACCGGCACGATCTTCTTGTCACCGGCGTCACACCATGATCTCCATCATCATGATCTCCATCAACGTGTCGCCATCGGGGTTGTCGTGCTACTCATGCTATTACTACTAAAGCTACGTCCTAGCAAAATAGTAAACGCATCTGCAAGCACAAACGTTAGTTATAAAGACAACCCTATGGCTCCTGCCGGTTGCCGTACCATCAACGTGCAAGTCGATATTATCTATTACAACATGATCATCTCATACATCCAATATATCACATCACATCGTTGGCCATATCACATCACAAGCATACCCTGCAAAAACAAGTTAGACGTCCTCTAATTTTGTTGTTGCATGTTTTACGTGGTGACCATCGGTATCTAGTAGGATCGCATCTTACTTACGCAAACACCACAACGGAGATATATGAGTTGCTATTTAACCTCATCCAAGGACCTCCTCGGTCAAATCCGATTCAACTAAAGTTGGAGAAACCGACACTTGCCAGTCATCTTTGAGCAACGGGGTTACTCGTAGCGATGAAACCAGTCTCTCGTAAGCGTACGAGTAATGTCGGTCCAAGCCGCTTCAATCCAACAATACCGCGGAATCAAGAAAAGACTAAGGAGGGCAGCAAAACGCACATCACCGCCCACAAAAACTTTTGTGTTCTACTCGAGAAGACATCTACGCATGAACCTGGCTCATGATGCCACTGTTGGGGAACGTCACATGGGAAACAAAAATTTCCTACGCGCACGAAGACCTATCATGGTGATGTCCATCTACGAGAGGGGATGAGTGATCTACGTACCCTTGTAGATCGTACAGCAGAAGCGTTAGTGAACGCGGTTGATGTAGTGGAACGTCCTCACGTCCCTCGATCCGCCCCGCGAACAATCCCGCGATCAGTCCCACGATCTAGTACCGAACGGACGGCACCTCCGCGTTCAGCACACGTACAGCTCGACGATGATCTCGGCCTTCTTGATCCAGCAAGAGAGACGGAGAGGTAGAAGAGTTCTCCGGCAGCGTGACGGCGCTCCGGAGGTTGGTGATGACCTTGTCTCAGCAGGGCTCCGCCCGAGCTCCGCAGAAACGCGATCTAGAGGAAAAACCGTGGAGGTATGTGGTCGGGCTGCTGTGGAAAAGTCGTCTCAAATCAGCCCTAAAACCTCCGTATATATAGGTGGGAGGGAGGGGAGGAGGCAGCCTCAAAACCTAAAGGTTTGGCCGAAATTGGAGGTGGAGGAGTCCTACTCCAATCCTACTTGGAGTAGGATTCCACCTTCCCACTTGGAAACTCTTTCCACCTTGTGTTTTTTTCCTTCTCAAACCTTATGGGCCTTAGTGGGAACTTATTCCAGCCCACTAGGGGCTGGTTTATCTCTTCCCATAGCCCATGAGACCCCTTGGGGCGTGACACCCCTCCCGATGGTCCCCGGCACCCCTCCCGGCACTCCCGGTACACTACCGATGAGCCCGAAACTTTTCCGGTAATGCACGAAAACCTTCCGGTAACCAAATGAGGTCATCCTATATATCAATCTTCGTTTCCGGACCATTCCGGAAACCCTCGTGACGTCCGTGATCTCATCCGGGACTCCGAACAACATTCGGTAACCAACCATATAACTCAAATACGCATAAAACATCGTCGAACCTTAAGTGTGCAGACCCTGCGGGTTCGAGAACTATGTAGACAGGACCCGAGAGACTCCTCGGTCAATATCCAATAGCGGGACCTGGATGCCCATATTGGATCCTACATATTCTACGAAGATCTTATCGTTTGAACCTCAGTGCCAAGGATTCATATAATCCCGTATGTCATTCCCTTTGTCCTTCGGTATGTTACTTGCCCGAGATTCGATCGTCAGTATCCGCATACCTATTTCAATCTCGTTTACCGGCAAGTCTCTTTACTCGTTCCGTAATACAAGATCCCGCAACTTACACTAAGTCACATTGCTTGCAAGGCTTGTGTGTGATGTTGTATTACCGAGTGGGCCCCGAGATACCTCTCCGTCACACGGAGTGACAAATCCCAGTCTCGATCCATACTAACTCAACGAACACCTTCAGAGATACCTGTAGAGCATCTTTATAGTCACCCAGTTACGTTGCGACGTTTGATACACACAAAGCATTCCTCCGGTGTTAGTGAGTTATATGATCTCATGGTCATAGGAACAAATACTTGACACGCAGAAAACAGTAGCAACAAAATGACACGATCAACATGCTACGTCTTATTAGTTTGGGTCTAGTCCATCACATGATTCTCCTAATGATGTGATCCCGTTATCAAGTGACAACACTTGCCTATGGCCAGGAAACCTTGACCATCTTTGATCAACGAGCTAGTCAACTAGAGGCTTACTAGGGACAGTGTTTTGTCTATGTATCCACACAAGTATTGTGTTTCCAAACAATACAATTATAGCATGGATAATAAACAATTATCATGAACTAAGAAATATAATAATAACTAATTTATTATTGCCTCTAGGGCATATTTCCAACACATCCTCCATACTCTTGTCCTACAGCATTCTACGCATACTGATAACAAGATCCCACTCTGTCAGGCTGAAGGCGCATACCGGAGACGGCCGGCGTTTGCGACTGGGTCGGCGCAGGGACGGCGTGGTGCTGTGGCGCACGGAGGCTGTCGGACCACCACAAGTGGCCGACGTTGCTCTCTTGCATCTCCAGGGAGTTCTGCTGGAGCACGGGAGGAAATTCAGTTAAACGCATCAACACTACAGCAAAGTACAGGGACAGAAGCAGAGGCTTTGGGTAGTGGCAGCTGCTGACCGAGTCTTCCTCGCCGTGGATCGAAGAGCCGGAGGGCAAAAAATCTAGCCTTCCTCGCCGTGGTTCTCCGACACGGGGGCAAGCGGGGGATTTCTGGCAAGGGGGCAAGCGAGGGATCTCCGATGCAGAGGCGAGTCATCATGACGGACCCAACCTCCCCGTCGAGGCCCGGCTCTGGCTCGCCGCTGCTCCGGTTCGCTGGCGCTGCTCCGGCACGGCCCCGTTGTTCCGCCTCGCCACAGATCGACACAAAAATCGACACTTGACGGAGGGGAACGAGGCGGTAGCGCGGAGTGGGCCGAAGCAAGGCGGCAGCGACGACGTGGGCGACAGGGAAGGGGGAGGGGGAAGGAGGGGCGTCACCGGTGTGGAGCGGGGGCGTGGTCATCGTCGGGGTGGGGCGGGGGCGAGGGGTGTCGCCGGCGTCGCGAGAGAGGAAGGAGTTTGAGGAAAGGGAGCAGGACTGCGGGTTCGGTCGGAGTTTCTACAAGGGGTTTTCTGCAAAAAAGACACGGGGACAGCTTTTTCCGGACGAAGGAAGTATTTTTTTCATTTTTTTTAAAACTAATAATGACGCACCACACACCAGGTGCGTCATTAGTAACTTTCGTTACCAATGACGCATTCCTAGGAGGTGCTCCATTGATAACCTGAGAGCGGAAGATGGGCTGGGTGGAGGACCCCTCTATCGCCCGCGCACGCCCCTCACCTCCTCCGAGACCGTCGGAGGCCCCCACCCTCTCCTCTACCCCACCACCGCTGGCAATCCCACCTTGTCCTTATTTCCCAAGCGCCTGAAACCCTAACCCGCGGCATAGCCATGTCGACCAAGCTCTCGATTCACGGGCTGGAGGTGCAGCACCAGATGCACCGTCGACGAGGCCCACACGATCCTCCCTCTCCCCCCTACGTCGTCCGCCTCCTCCCTACCTTCCCCTACACCGCCTCCCTCCGCCCTTGAATCCGATTCAAATCCGTCCTCACGGGGGAGATCAGATCCGATCCAGTCCAGGGCGCCGCCATCATGCACCACCACCACCAGTTAGACCAGTGGCTCGTCGGCAACGTGGGCGGGGTGTTGTGCTCGAGCAAATCCGCCCCCTGCCTCCCCGTGCCCTACCGCTCGCTCTGACTCAACCTCGTCGTCTCCTAGTACTTGCGCCGCCGCCTCCAGGACCATGTCTTCGTGCTCGAGCAGGACCTCCACGCTGCTGCCCGTCACATTGACCTCCTCAGGGTCAGTCCCTTTCCCCACATGTCTTCGCGCTCGAGAAGGGACGCCGACGTATGCTATATATGCCATTGATGCTGCTCTGTGATGCCATACTCCCAAACGAATTGTTGCTTTAGAGCCTCTGAACTGCTGCTCCATGATGCCATTGTTGTTGCTCTGTACAACTTTGCATGACTGTTGCTTTAGAGCATGCATCCTAATTGTAAATCTCGAGTCTGCACTTCTGTATGTTTTTAGGTGAAACACTTATGCATGACTAATTGTTAAGTTGATACAATTTCTTTGTTAGATAAGAATGTGAACTTAGACTATAGACTGTTAAACTGCTACTGGTTTAGACTACAGACTTTTAAATCTTATGCTAAACTGGCCCCGATTTGGTCTGCACACTGTTCACACCGTAGTGTGAAGCTACACTGCTTCTCTTTTGTGCTGGGGGGAGCTTGTTTACTTATTTTTATGTAGATTATGTATTGTTTGCGCTTAATACTGTTGTTTTCTCATCTTTACAATAGTGTTAGGATTGGTATATATGAACATAAATAGATTGGTACTTGCTTCAAGTAAGGTTTTTATTTTTGACGGAACTCTGCTCATTGTGTCTCTAGATGTAGACAAAATGAGCAACAATTCCCATCTGGTTGCTGCGATTCGATTCTGCTAACTTTGCAGAGGAAGCAGCCAAAACTAGTGTTCCATCCTAGTACTAGCTTAAACCCTGAGATGCTTTGTTTGTTTTCTAGATAGATAGATTGCTTGTTCATCCGGGCTTCTAATGTGTTGTGCTTATGTATTATGCTTGCAGCTGCCGACCTCTTCCTATGGTCTGAGCCGGTGCCCGGAGCTGGCAAATGTGGCGCCACACCGCAGGCCGATGGGCCCTGCCCTATCATCTTCATCACCTACCGCGATGACTTTCGCAAGGTCATGGACTACTTCCATGGCCACTATGCCGCCAGCTAGCGCAGGCCCCACGCCCTCCGTCTCACGGTCGACGGATAAGTGCTAAGACTTGCATATTACATTGAGAGGCTTCGTTCTTGCTTAGTTTTTTGTCGGTAGTATACAGTGTGCATGTGCAAAATCTAGGTAGCTTGTCTTGCACAGGACCAACCTAATTGAACTACACATGTCAGTGTAGATGCTACGGTTGTCTCTTGGGTTCGAAAACTTAAAATTCCACTCCGGTTTATCTATGTTTTACTCATGGATTTGACCTGAACCTGCATTACACATGAGTTGATACAATCATATAGCTTATCTGATCAAACAATTTGTTAATGCTATCTTTACCTACTGCTCTTATACCTTACCAAAACAATAATAATTCTAACTAGAAGTAGTTCTTTTTATTTAAATTATGTATTTATTACTGTTGACATATTGTCGTGATGTACATTTTGTACTGAATAGCTCTTTCTGATATTCACAGGTTTTAGCGATCACATGTAGCTCTTTCGTCAAAGTTGCATGGTGTATGGTGCAATAGAGGACAAGCGCTTCATGTCCAACAAAGGTGCATGGTGCTTGCAATTGACGAACATAGGTTGTTCTACATCGGCTACATAAACCACCACTGTGAGCTCCTCCCTTTCCTCTGCTACAACCGTGCTCTATTAGGATGTGGTTGAAACCATTGGATGGCCTTCCTGGACATGTTTTGCTGCTATCAAGAATTAGTACTTGTCACAGTTTTTGTTTCCTTGCTGGACATGTTATGGTTCAAGTGTCGATGATGTCTAGTAGTTAGTTTGCTAGCTAGACACCTGCTGCTGATTGATGGTGTTGTGGTTAGCATTATACTCCTGGAATCATATTATACTATATCTAGTGTTCTTGTTGTTCTGCGAAGATGCATCACAAACATCTAGGTCTTTGAAGTTGGTTGAATGTGTTGCTTTATCATATATTTAGTACAAAAATCTACATTTCTTTGAGCTCTCTTTCGAATTTTTTTTTCGATAGTCTGTACACTAAACTTGGAAGTTTGCAAATCTATTCCACGAATAATAGCTACTCTAATGCTGGTAGCCTATGTGTTCACTCTTTTATAGGAGCTCTAGGTCTACGAAATTTGAAGTTCGAAGCCGTATAGCCCTAATCAGCAAAGAGTTGTCTCTTTTGTTTCACGGTAATAGACTGTAAATATTGTAATATTGTAATAGTTGGCATATTTGGGTTGTAATAGACTATGTGTATAGATTGTAGTAGACTTGTAATGTGAAGACAAACTCGCAACTCACGGTCTCGAGACTTGTAATGTTCTAACTTTGTTCGGTATTTTGAATTCGGAGACTAATACGATGAATTGTATTCGGAGACTAATCTTCTATTGTATTTGATAAATCTGTTGTTTATATGTTGTGCTGTTTATATTCTGTGCTGTAATGTATTTTGTAACCTGTGCAAATATCAGAAAAGCAAAAAACAATTTCCTAATATTCATAGTAGTGGCGCACCATATTGCACTTTAGTGGCGCACATAAATAAACACCCCAGTGGTGCATTATCTAAAAGTGCGTCATTAGTAACCCAGAGCACAAGGTATACATTGCCCCTTGGAGTTACAGCAGTGGCGCACTTCTGGGCCTAGTAATGGCGCACTTTAGCTGTGTCATTAGTGTCTGGGATAGTAATGGCGCACCAGGTGGTGCGTCACTTTTATGTAGATTAACAGTGGCGCATGAGGCGTGCACCATTACTATTTATTAGTAGTGGCGTGATAGGTGCGCCATTAATAGCCAAAATAGGTGTGCCACTAACAACCTTTTTTTAGTAGTGTGTAAGCAATGGTGTTGATATGGACCGGAGTAACATGATGTTCACTAGTGATGTCTCTCTTCCAAAAGACGATAAACAACTATGCTTGGGTAAACAAATTACACCTGGGCAATTGACAATTATAAATGCACCGTAATGCTAATTATGCTACTTGAAAGTTAGAAGCTCAATAGTAATGAGCAGTACGCCAAGACAAGTAGACCGTTTATTCATCAGCATCTACTTACTAATCATCCACCTTGAGATATCAATCCAGAACATATCACTAGTATTAACTTGCGAGCCCCACCCAAAGTGTAAACTCAAAGCAACGGACAACTGCATTAACGAACTGTGCGTAAGGTAAACAATCCTTGCAACCATGCTCACAAGCATCATTGTTTTATCCCTGGTAGTAACAACACATCCCCTAGTCTCATGTTTCTATCACTCAAGTGGGGCATGAACCCACAATCATGCATGACGCTCTCTCTTGGAGTTACAATCTACTACTCGGCCAAAGCAATAAAATAAAACGGAGAACATGCATGAATCACTAAAGAACATAATATAAAAGGATAATCAAATATATAACTCATAAAAATCTGAACATAATCTCATAATCCATCGGATCCCAACAAATCGAGCATAGCAATAGCATGAAAATTACATAGATGCCTTGATCATGTAGGGCAGCTCGCAAGGACTAATCATTGAAGCACAAGATTGGAGATAAGACATCACATAGTTGGTGGTCATGGACTCATGGTCCAAGGAGGACTACTCACGGCACGTCCGGGAAGCGTCCATGGCGGTGGCGAAGCACCCGGAGGTCAATCCTCCCTCCGACAGGGTGCCGGGAAGAGGTCTCCTGACGCTCCAGATCTCGGAAGCGCTGCAGCGCCAAAACGATGGAGAAATACACGATTCTGGTTGTGATATAGGGTTTTCCTCGTCGAGGGGTAAATATAGGCGAAAGGATGGCACCAGAGGGTGTGGGACCCACCCAGGCGGTCTCCCCGTGTGCCCTAGGGGTGGGCTGCGCCCACAGGTCACCTAGGCGGCCCCTGGCCCCACTCTGGCCCCTTTCGTGCTTCGTGAAGCTTCTCGTGCGTTGATTTTTATATGTTTTTCTCTGGATTTTAGGGGCTCCGGAAAATTGGGTAAAAGCCCCTGCAAAAAAGACATCATCAGACAGAAATTGGCACCGGGTGCACTGATTTAGTAGGTTAGTCCAAATATGTGTAAAAAGATATAAAAGTGTAGCAAAACATATAACAATGTCACCCAAAAGATCGGTGATGCTACCAGATTGGAAGGCGCTGCTGATCTGGGTAGTTCCTGCCCAAACCAGAGACACTCTAGAAGGCTTTGAAGCCTATACCATCCTTTAAAATATCATGATAAGAGCCTTCTGGAATATTCGAGGCCTAGGTCAACCTGGTAAAATTCAGCGCCTGCAGGAGTTCCTTAATGTAAACTCAGTGGACTTTGTTGGTTTCTTTGAAACCAAGAAAGAGAATATTGATAATAACAACTTGAATAGAATTGCGGGTAACAAGAACTATGTTTGGCATCAAATGTCTGCTCATGGAACAACTGGTGTTGTGCTTGTGGGCATGAACAGTGACATCAATGAGGTTATTGGTTTTGTTAATAGAGAGTTTTGTGTGACGGCTACGGTTAGAAACAAAACTGAGAAATCTGGCTGCCAATTTATTGCGATTTAGGGTACATCATATAATGAGCATAAGATAGAATTTATTGTGGAACTGCATGAGGTGATGAATAGTGTTTCTTATCCCATTATTTTGGGTGGTGATTTTAATCTCATTAGATCTGATTCCGATAAGAGTAGTGGTAATATAAATAATTATGTTACTTTCCTTTTTAATGACTGGATCAATAAGTGGGGATTGAGGGAAATCAGTATTGCTAATAAGAAATTCACTTGGTGTAACAATCAGGAAAACCCCATTTATGCCACCATTGATAGAGTTTTTGTTTCCCCTTCTTGGGATACCTTATTTCCACTATCGGTGTTGAGGGCTCTCCCCAAAAATGGAAGTGACCATACTCCCCTACTACTTGATATGATGGCCCGGAATGTTACATCTATGAAAATGTTTAGATTTGAGAAATGGTGGTTAGAACAACCTGACTTAAAAAATTAGTAGAGACTATGTGGAATGCCCCAGTTTTGGGTAGATGTGCTATTGATGTTTGGATTTCTAAATCTAAACGTCTTAGGAAGAAGAATAAAGGCTGGAATGCGAATATCGAAGCAGCCATTAAGAAAAAGAAGAAGGAACTAGTTCAGGAGTTTGATATCTTAGATTTATTTGCGGATACTGGCCGTATTACACATGACGACAAGGTACGTATGAGAGACATCAAAAAACTGAATTAGAAAGTATTATGAGAAAGGAGGAGACTGCCTTGTGGCAGAGATCAAGAGACCGTAGAATTAAAGATGGTGATAAGAATAATGCTTATTTTCATGCTTTAGCGAATCATAGACACCGCAAAAATCATTTATCTGAGCTAATTGGTGACCATGGACCTGTCTATACTACTCAGGAAATGCTCGGAGTGGCGACATCCTTTTATAAAATATTTTTTAGCCATGAAGAGAGATATAATATTCATCTTGGTCCTGCCTTTTGGGAGGGAGATGAATTGATAACACAGACTGAAAATGAGAATCTCCAAAAGAGTTTCTCAGAGATGGAAATCAAAGAGGCCATTTTTGGTTCATATGCTAATGGTGCCCCTGGCTGTGATAGCCTATCTTTTCTTATTTACCAGACCTTTTAGGAGATGATCAAAGCAGATTTCATGGCTATGGTGAGAGATTTTGAGGAGGGTAGACTGGATATTCATAGACTCAACTTTGCTTTGATCATTTTAATTTCGAAGGAACCCGAGGCCAAAACTATCAAGGAATTCAGACCTATCAGTCTTAGTAATTGTGTTGTTAAGATTTTTTCCAAGGCACTTACTAATAGATTGTCCCCCATTAGCAATAGATTAATCTCCCCAAATCAAACTGCATTTATTAAAGGGAGGTATATCCTCGAGAGTGTGGTGCTGGTTCATGAAGTGATTCATGAAGTGAAGAAATCTAACAACCCAGGGCTTGTGCTCAAACTTGACTATGAAAAAGCATATGACCGGGTTAGCTGGGAATTCCTGTTTGAGATGCTTGAATCCCGGGGTTTTTGCCCTAAATGGATCTCCTGGATCAAAAGTTTATTGTTTCAAGGTACTTTTAGTGTACGTATTAATGACACTACTGGATCCTACTTTGTAGGTGGAAAAGGTCTCAAACAGGGAGATCCCATATCCCCACTTCTATTCAACTTCGTAGTAGATGTTTTCTCTAAAATGCTAATTAAAGCCTCCAGTCATGGATTGATTTCGGATACCGGGTGGGATTATCAGCCTCCAGTATGCATATCATACTCTCCTCTTTCTAGAGGATTCTTGTGAGAAGGCAAAAACTTTAAGTGGATCTTAACTTGCTTCAAAATCTCTCAGGTATGAAAATCAATTTTCATAAAAGTGAACTCATCACTATCAATATGGATGAAGATAGACCGAACGTCTGTGCCCAGATTTTTTGGTGTAATCTAGGTTCTTCTCCAATTAAATATCTCGGAGTGCCTCTGCACTATGACAAATTAAGAAGGGAAGATCTTCAACCATTAATTGACAGAATCATTAAAGGTATTTCTGGCTGGTTCGGTAGATACCTGACATATAAAGGCCAAATAATTTTGTTGTGTGCTTGCATTTTTAGTATTCCTTCTTACCTAATGGCAGTGATGAAATTTTCCAAATGGGCTAATAATGTATTCTGGTTTGGTAGATACCCGACATATAAAGGCAAAATAATTCTGTTGTGTGCTTGCATTTTTAGTATTCCTTCTTACCTAATGGCAGTGATGAAATTTTCCAAATGGGCTAATAATGCTATTAACTCCCAGATGGCGTATTTTTTATGGGGTACTATGGGTCATCATCATAAGTATCATTTAGCCCATTGGGGATTGGTGTCCAGGAAAAAAGACTTGGAGGGTTGGGGATACCCAATATAAGAGAGTATAATATGGCTCTGTTAGCCTCCTAGGGGAAGATATTCTTTAATAATGACAACAATGATTGGAAGAAGTTATTAGGTTACAAATATAATCTCTATAATCCAAGTATATTCTGGTCAAGACAACAGGTGGGATCTCCCTTTTGGAAGAGAGTATCTTGGGCCTTATAGGCTGCCACAAATTTCTATCACTCAAAAATTGGTAATGGTGATAATATTAGCTCCTCGCATGACACTTGGGTTGGGGATTGTTCCCTCAAACTCAGGTTTTGGGAGCTGTTTGAAATCTGCAATCAGCAAGAGTGCTCTATATCCGACGTTTGGGATGGGACTACTCTTAAACTCTCTTTTAGAAGGTGTGTGGATCATAGGGTAATGACAAGCTGGAAAAATCTTATTGATCACATTAAAAGCTTCCCCCTATCAAACACCCCTGATCTGCCTGTTTGGCTCTTAGAGCCTAATGGCATATATTCAGTGAGATCCTTTTAAAAAATGTATTAACTTTGGTGGAGTGATCTCTCCTTTTGGAGACACTTGATGGAAAACCTTATGTCCTCAAAACATTCATGTGGTCTTATGGTTGTGTTTATACAACAAGATCCTAACTAGGGACAATGTAGCTAAGAGGAAAACTTTGGATGATTCAACATGTTTGTTTTGCAATCAAGTTGAATCTGTGCAACACTTATTATTTGACTGTATTAATGCTGGTAGTATTTGGTCAATCATATCTAAGTTTTCTAATATCCAAAGAATACAATGCTTTAGTGATGTATCTTCCTTGTGGAAAGTAAACAAAAAAAGACCTCTGTTTAATTTGGTTACTTCTGCCTCCTTACGGATTATTTGGACAGTGAGGAATGAATTTTGCTTCCAGAGGCGCACATAGAGGGGTTTAGGCTGCGGCCTTGCCAAGCTAAGAGGGATTTTGCAACAATGGCTGCTACTCTGCAACACTACACAAACGGACGCATTGAAGAGATTCATTCTGCTGCTGGACAAGCACCGAGGGGTGCTCCTGTGGATAGCGTGGACACAAGCTACTGATTGATCTTCCCTAGTGGCTTGTAATAATAAAGTTCAAAATTGTTGTGTTTTGTCCTTTTCCAAGAATGCTTGGTAAAACTTTCATGTAGTGAGCTTAGAGGTTTCAGGCCCTGCAGTTTTCACAACATTTCCTTTTTGTCATGCCTGATTTGGGGGGTCCTTTTGAGTTTCTTTTAACTGCTGATAGTTGTTTGAGCTGTAATGTGGATGTTGGCTGCTTCATTTCAATAAAATGGGGCAGGGGGGCGACCCCTTTGTTTCAAAAACGAACACCGCAAAGAGGGACTACATTAGACAGACCACTGTGGGAATCGCGGTGATATTGGCAATGAAGAACATAGAGAGAGATAGCCATCTAGGTACTAACTACGGACCTATAGGTCTACGGTGAACTACTCACACATCACCATGGGATCAGCAAGGTTTATGTAGAGTCCCTCCATGATGGATCCCCCCTATGACAGGGCACCAAAACAGGGCTCCATATGGACACACACGGGAATAGAGACTAACAGCAATGGAAAAAGGGTTTCAGGAGGCTCTCTAGGGTTTTTGAAATATATGTGAATCCATAGGCCAGAGAAATGGGCCAAGAGAGCGGGCAGATGGCCTCAAGCCATCAGGGAGCGGCCACCCACCTTGGGGGCGCCCTGTTGTCTTGGGGCACCTCGTGTGCTCTCTCGTCTTCCTCCAAAACTTACAGGTCTCATTTTTGTCCAGAAAAAAGTATCAACAAGTTTCACAGTATTTGAATATTTTTTGGGACAGTATTCCGGAAAAGCCAAATAACACAGAGAAAACAGCAACTAGCACTTGGCACTGGGTTAATAGATTCATGCTCAAAAATAATATAAAATAACGATTAGATGCTCAAAAAGTATCCTAAAATGATAAGATAATAGAAAGGAACAGTCAAAAATTATAGATACGTTGGAGATGTACCACTTCCTATCTTGTGACGACCTGAAGTTGATGGCTACTTGCACCTATTTCACCGTTCCTCGATACAATATAGTAGTATCTGTCAAGGTTGCCGACGGCGGCTACCACTCTTTTGGTCTGTTAACTGATGCCTGGGTGCTCTTGGAGGACGTCCCCCCGTTGATGCGCTCCATGTCATCCGTCATGGCCTTCGGTGAGCTCATTGGCTAGCCGATTGAGGAGGATGTGTCCTCCCTTGGTCATCTAGGCCCGATCCACATGAAGATCTGGTCATGCGCTCCTAACCGCATACGTGGCTTTGTGGAATTCTTCTCGGCTACGTCAACCTTTTGATTCAGATTCTTCGTTGAAGGGGTGGCCAACTCTCAAGCCCCCTGCTTCCGAGAAGCCACCCCCTCCTTTGGTGGTGAAGGACACATCCACTTTGAGGATGACTCCGTCCCGCCGTTTACCAAGGAAGAATGGATGCCTTCAGCCCCAACATGTAGTATTCCCTCCTCTCCCAGAATTCTTGTCTTAGGTTTGTCTAGAAATGGATATATCTAAATACTAAAACGTGACTAGAAACATTCATATCTAGACAAATGTAAGACAAGAATTTTGGGACGAAGGGAGTAGTTTTTTAAGTCTAGGGCTTCGTAGGATGCACCTCCGGAGAGGGGGCAAACGAGGACAGTTTAAATCTTTGAAGGTGGCTCCCTCTATAGATGATGTGCCCCATACCCCATTCTCAACTATTTGTTCCAGCCTGCCCGCCAGACCTGCCTCACCTTCCCTCTCTGGTACTGGGGATGAAAATCCCCCTAGGGAAACGACAGTATCGAGCCCTATCCCCAAGAAGAAATTGTTGGAAATATGAGCAATTTACCATAGGATTTTATTAAAAGAAAAGCTAGGGAAAACATGACTATCATAAAATAGATGAAACAAGACATGGAATATAAAGATGAGACGACGAAAGACATGTGCACATATGATCTAAAAGAGAACATATGTAGAGCCGTACTATATACACAAGGCATCATATTGAGTGATGAGCAGAAACGGAACATATCTAGAAGTGAAACTATAGCAAAAACTTGTGGTAGGAACTCAACAAAAAAGAACATGAGTACGTACTATGTTGCAACAGCAGTAGGCTTGGTGTTGGCGTTGTCGCTGGCCATGTTACCGAAGAGGTGGTCGACGTCGGGGAAGTAGTCGTCATCCGTGATGGAAGCCAGTAGTCGCGCTGACCGCTCCCCAAAAACCTTATCGCCCTTATCCCGTACAGGACTCGAAGAGATGGAGTTTCGGAGGCCTACTGTCCCGACTTACGGTGCATGCCGCAAGTAGGGATGGGGAAGAACATAGCAGCAGCACAAAGGAAGGAACCGGTGGAGAGAGGAAGTTTTGTTGCGTCTTGTGTGGAGAGGAGCGACCTCTCTTTTATAGGCGCAAGAGAAGGAGGCGAGAGGCCAACGACGGGAGCCGAAGAGTGCTGCGTGGGAAACGAAACGAACAGCAGCCGAAGAGGGCAAAATTTTAGTTCGGCTCGTCTCATTCCCGCAACCCGCAGCGCTACGCGGTGAGGGGAGGCGCGCGACGGAGGAGGAGGAGCGCGCGTGTATGTCTCTCTTGTTCTCAAGCTCATACATGTGTGGAAAAATCCTCACTTATAAGGAGGTTCAACTCCCACTAGACTAGCAATGTGGGACTAAACATTTCCATCTCTTGCCTTGCACAAATGGGATGCATGAGCCTCTAGGATTTATTAGGAATTTTCTGAAATTATATATTGGGCTGGCCCAAAAGTAGAAAAATTCCAGCAATCCCACACCAGATCCCAGAGGCACAGAAAATTGCCTTTGCTTCCAAAACACTGTTTTATATACCGATACTGCAGTGGAGACTGTTAAGTTGAACTTCCACCTAGAACTCTATGCTACACTTGTAAGCAACTTGAACAGTGGACTACGCCTTGAACTGCAAGTTTTCTACGAATCTAGCTTCACAAAGAGCTTTGATCGATACTAGGCTACCGTGGGACTTCCCCGTGGGTGGAGCTTATGCGTCATACTCCGAGACCTTTCATGAGTTTACTAGAGAGCACCCTACTCTCATAGATTGCGACGTTAAAAATCAGACTCATATAGGTATGTTCTTCAAAAGATGTTCTGCGGGATAACATCTCTCCTTCAATAAGCCACTTAGAACATATTAAGATGTAAATCAACCTGCCACGCAGTTTAGGAAAGTATTGCATCTTCATGGAGTGGTATTATCAATGATAAGGATACTTTCCTCTCAGTTGACCAACAACTTGTCTTCCACATCTAATTCACAGGATCTCCGATCACAAAGAATATGTTATCACTGTGAACAACTCAAATTGTGGGTCTCATACCCATCTCCCTCGATGATTATCTATCACATTACGTGATAGACCCTTAGTAAAAGGATCTGCCAGATTTTTAGATGTTTGGATATAATCCAATGCAATAACTCTGGAGTTTTTCATTTTTCTGACAGATTTTAACCTTCTCTAAATGTGTCTTGATGACTTCATGTTATCCTTTGAGCTGCTCACTTTCGTGATCACAGTTTGATTGTCGCGGGTCATAAGGATACCTGGTACAGGTTTCTCGACAACCGGCAAGTCACTCAAGAGCCGACGAAGCCAATCTGCTTTGACCGTAGCTGTATCTAGTGATGTGTGTTCTGCTTCCATTGTTGACCTAGTTAAGATCATTTGCTTGCAAGACTTCCAAGAAACAACGCCACCTCCATGAGTGAATACATATCCGCTCGTGGCTTTTATCTCATCAGCATCATAGATCCAGTTTGAATCACTATACCCTTCAAGCACCTTTGGGTGTCCAGTATAGTGAATTCCATAATTTGCAGTGCCTTTAAAATAACGCAAAACTCTCTCTAGAGCTTTCCAATGCACATCTCCTCGTTGTGAGACAAACTGACTCAGTTTGCTAACATCGGAAGAAATACCAGGTCTTGTAGCACTGGCTAAGTACATAAGTGAGCCAATAATATGAGAATATTTCAATTGGTCTCTAGCAATTCTTTGATTCTTTTGAAGCAGCACGCTCGCATCATATGGTGTGGGAGAGGACTTGCAGTCACTATACCCAAAGCGACTCAAGATATTTTCCACATAGTGAGATTGAAGCAACATAATCCCACCATCTTCGTCTCTCAACAACTTGATGTTCAGAATGACATCAGCCACTCCTAAATCCTTCATCTGAAAACAGTGAGATAGGAAATCCTTGACCTCTTTAATAACATTCAGATTTGTTCCGAAAATCAGTATGTCATCAACATACAAGCAAAGGATAACTCCCTCGCCCCCACCATGGCGATAGTACACACATTTATCAGCTTCATTTACAACAAAGCCTGCAGTTGTGAGATTTCTTTCAAACTTCTCATGCCACTACTTGGGTGCTTGCTTAAGTCCATATAAATACTTGAGCAATTTGCACACTTTCCCTTCTTGACCATCGACTACAAACCCATCTGGTTGTTCCATGTAAATTTCCTCATCCAACTCTCCATTTAGGAAAGCAGTCTTAACATCCATTTGATGAACGAGAAGACCATGTGAAGCGTCTAGTGAATGTAGTACTCACATAGTGGTCAGTCGAGCCACGGGTGAGTAAGTATCAAAGAAGTCTTCACCTTCCTTTTGGGTATAACCCTTAGCCAGGAGCCGTGCCTTGTACTTTTCGATAGTACCATCAGGCCTAAGCTTGTTCTTGAATACCCATTTGCATCCTATAGGTTTGCACCCATAAGGACGATTAGTGATGTCCCAAGTTTCATTTTCCAAGATGGAATCCATCTCACTACGAACTTCTTCCTTCCAGTAGTCAGCATCTTCAGACGCATAGCCTCTAAAATAGAACTGGGAGTGTCATCTATGAGATACACAAGAAAATCATCACCAAAGGACTTTGCAGTCCTCTGCCTCTTGCTCCTGGTACGAACTTCACTGTTCTCCTCCACAATATTTTCAAAGTGTTCCATCGAAATGATAGGTTCAGTAATTGTGACTAATTCATGGTTTGATGAATTAGGCATCTCCTGATTAGATGAGGTAGCTATATACTTCATGGGAAAGATATCTTCGAAGAAATTTGCATCATTCGACTCCATTATTGTACCGACATGCATGTCAGATACCTCATATTTTACAACCAAGAATATATATGCAATGCTATGAAAAGCATATCCCAGAAAAACACAATCCACAGTTTTTGGTCCTAGCTTGCGCTTCTTTGGAATTGGCACATTGACTTTCGCCAAACAACCCCAGGTTCGTAGATAAGAGAGTTTTAACCTTTTCTTTTCCCATTCCTAGAATGGAGTTATCTCTTTGTTCTTTGTGGGAACTCAGTTTAGGACATAACATGCTGTCAATATTGCCTCCCCCCACCATGCCTTGGAGAGACCCGATGTGTCTAACATGTCGTTAACCAAATCAGTTAGGGTACGGTTCTTTCTTTCTGCTATCCCATTTGACCGAGGTGAATAGGGAGGCGTCCTCTCGTGGATTATACCATGTTCCACACAGAAAGAATCAAATTCATTTGATAAATACTCTCCACCACGATCGGACCTAAGCCTCTTGATCTTTCAATCAAGTTGGTTTTCTGCTTCAGCTTTCTAGATCTTGAAAAAGTTCAAAGCCTCATCCTTAGATTTCAGAAGATATACTCGGCAGTATCTAGTGGGGGTCATCAATTAGTGTCATGAAATATTTCTTTCCACCTTTTGTCAAAATGCCATTCATTTCACATAGATCTAAATGTATGAGCTCTAGTGGTGCAAGATTTCTCGTTTCCGCAGTCGTATGAGACTTACGAGGTTGTTTGTCTTGCACGCAAACTTGACACTTAGATCCCTTGACGGTGGTCAAGCTAGGGATTAAGTTCAATTTGACTAGTCGTGACATGCAACCAAATTTAACATGACATAGACGTGAATGCCATACATTTGATTCACTATTGTTGTAAACATGAGTAACAACTTTATTGCAAACGTCTGCCTAGGATAAACGGAATATGCCTCCTAACTCGTAGCCTTTACCAACAGAAGTTCCATATTTGGATATTACAAATTTATTAGACTCAAAGACAAGCTTGTAGCCATCTCTACACAAAAGATATCCGCTAACAAGATTTTTATTCACGGAGGGGACATAATGCACGTTCTTCAGCCTCACGACCTTCCCTGAAGTAAACTTCAGATCGACCATGCCAACACCACGAACAGAAGCACTTGAACTGTTGCCCATCAGCATGGTGGAAGTCCCTGCGAACTGATAAGATGAAAACATGGAAATATCACCGCATACATGCACATTAGCAACCGTGTCAATCAACCAATCGGGAAAATGACATACTGAAAGGATAGTGGGAAATATACCATACCCAGCATCCTCCACGTCTGTGTCACCAATGACAACATTAGCGGACTTGCCGCCTTTCCCATGTCGACGCTTCTCATAACGATTAGGGCAGTTAGGTGCCCAATGATTAGGATCTCCGCACACATGACAAACACCTTTCTTCTTGTCATTCTTCTTCTTGAAGTTGGTGTGCTGTACAACCTTGTTCTTCCCATCAAACTTTGCTTTACCATCAAACTTGCCCTTGTTCTTGAAGTTGTGGGGCTGGAAGTTTTTCTTCTGTACCAGATTGGCACTAGAACCTCCCTCAAAGCCTCGAGCACGTGTGTCTTTTGCTCTCGCCTTTTCTTCCACATCAAGAGTACCTATGAGATCCGGAACAGAAAACTCCTTTCTCTTATGCTTCAGTAGGGTAGCAAAGTTCCTCCACGAAGGAGGAAGTTTAGTGATGATGCCTCCGGCAACAAACTTGTCCGGTAGCATGCAATTGAAGTGCTCAAGTTCTCTTGCAAATGATTGTATCTCGTGAGCTTGCTCAACCACAGAGCGCTCTTCAGTTAGCCTGTAATCATAGAATTGTTCCATGATGTACAGCTCAGTGCCAACATCCGATACCCCAAACTTGGCCTCGAGTGCATCCCACATAGCTTTTCCATTATCAATTGATGCATAAGCATCAACTATGTTCTCACCAGGAACGCTCAAGGGAGCAGCCTTAAACAAGGTATCCATTTTTTGAAAAGATAGCTCCCGTTGAGCATCATGATCTCCTTCAAGTTTGCTAAGAGTGGCGTCATAGCAGCTCATGGTTTGAAACCACAAAACAGCTCTCACGCGCCACCTCTTATAGTGGACACCCTCAAACAAAGGAGGTCTCATGGAAGCAGCAAAACCACTCGGGGTAAATTGCCTATAATAAGGTTTTTGGATTGTTGGAAATATGAGCAATTTACCATATGATTTTATTAAAAGAAAAGCTAGGGAAAACATGACTATCATAAACTAGATGAAACAAGACATGGAATATAAAGATGAGACGACGAAAGACATGTGCACATATGATCTAAAAGAGAACATATGTAGAGCCGTACTATATACACAAGGCATCATATGGAGTGATGAGCAGAAACGGAACATATCTAGAAGTGAAACTATATCAAAGAGTTGTGGTAGGAACTCAACAAAAAAGAACATGAGTACGTACTTTGTTGCAGCAGCAGTAGGGTTGGTGTTGGCGTTGGCGTTGGCCATGTTACCGAAGAGGTGGTCGACATCGGGAAAGTAGTCCTCGTTCGTGATGGAAGCCAGTAGTCGCGCTGAGCGCTCCCCAAAAACCTTATCGCCCTTCTCCCGTACAGGACTCGAAGAGACGGAGTTTCGGAGTCCTACTGTCCCGACTTACGGTGCACGCCGCAAGTAGGGATGGGGAAAAATGTAGCAGCAGCACAGAGGAAGGAACCGGTGGCGAGAGGAAGTTCTGTTGCCTCTTCTCTAGAGAGGAGCGGAAACAAAACGAACAACAGCCGAAGAGTGCTGCGTCGCTTTCAATATCCATTTAGTTCGGCTCGGCTCATTCCCACAACCCGCGGCGCGTCATGACGAGGCGAGGCGGTTGGCAGAGGAGGAGGAGCATGCGTGTATGTCTCTCTTGTTCTCAAGCTCATACATGTGTGGAAACATCTTCCCTTATAAGGAGGTACAACTCCCACTAAACTAGCAATGTGGAACTAAACATTTCCATGTCTTGCCTTGCACAAATGGTCTGCATGGGCCTCTAGGATTTATTAGGAATTTTCTGAAATTATATATTGGGCTGGCCCAAAAGTAGACAAAATTCCAGCAGAAATATGCAGTATGCAAGGTGTGCACCAGTTTCCGCTCTCCCTCTGGTTCCAAATACTTTGTGAATTTGCTCTATTGCAGGATGGATACACAGATGGGTCCGGTTGTTGAGGAGAGGTGTCTTGGGGTGCGGAAGTCGCCCACTTCATCCATACGGTGCCTCCACGACGGGGAAGAGCACACGGCCGCGCATCAATAGTGAGCCGATTGTGGCACGGGCACAGTGTCGGGTGGCTGCCATGGATGCGGGGCGAATAGCTCCCATGCAACGTCGTTGAGTTGAATTATCTCTCATGCGACGTCGTTGGTTGTAATGGCTCTCATGCGACATCTCCCAGCGCAGAAATAGCTGCCGTGCGACTCTGCTGCCTAATCCAAAGACACATGTTTAAAACTCGAATCACGTGAGCACCTACGTGACAAAGCGGGACCCACAGCGTGGGACCCACTAAGTTATCCAGCTCAGCATTGGTAGAAGAGAGGACACCGAGCCGTGCAGCACCCGAGCCCTACCGCGACCTTCCCATGCTCGCCCCGCTCCCCGACCGTCGTTGTTCTTCATCTCCGGCGATGACGCGCAACAACGCCGTTCCAGGCCACGACCTAGCAATGTCGAGCTCCGCTTCAACCTCCCGCCGCTCATGGCCGCGCTATGGCGCGGAGCCCATGACAAGGTGCCCTGCATGCCCATGTACCGCACCCCTGAAGCGGCTAGGCACAACGACCGACAAGAATGGCAACCTTGGGCGGGAATTCATGAAATGCGAGAGCAAACAATAGCAGGGAAAGGTGAGATTTTACTTCTCAATATGCCAATTTTGGTTTTTGTCCCCCAATTTCATATTTTTCATCGGATTTGGGATTTAGGGTTCATCTTTCCGATTTCAGAAATTGAAGCAATGCACCCATTTTGAGTGGCTAGATGAGTACATAGAGCGGATGCAACTAGAGGATGCATCACGGGAGCTCGATTTACTGTTGGAGGCGGAGAAGTTTGGATCGGGCCTGTATGGATCTGGCAATTCCATTGGTGCTACCATGGGGGATGCAGCAGGGACGGCAGAGCTGAAGAAGCTCAACAAGCCGATGAAGAAACTAATCGAATTGAAGAAGCAGAGCAATTTGATGGCCGGAATTGTTTATGTTTGTGTAATTGCTCTCACATTTGTTTATTTGATGATAATTAGTCGTTAGTGAATAGATTGGGCATCATATGTAATCGTAATGATATGGATGTTTGAATACAACTGTTGTGATCTATGAATTCGGCATGTCTTCTTGTCTTCTCCACTCTGTTTCGGCCTCGTTTTTTCAGTTCTGCAGTTCGTCATCTGTTTCAGTTTGAGTGGCTAGATGAGAAGTTTGGTAAAAAGATCGGTGGTAGAGGGAGAAAAGGAAAAACAAAAGGGTTCATCTACAGTTGCCCGAAAAGGCCAGGCCCATATAGAAGGTAGACAGGGCCGAATAGAACATATTCAGGCCCATTGATAAAAAAGGTGTAGCTAGTGCAAAAAAAAGTGCACACGGTCATTGACATCGATATATACAGGCCCATTGACCAAAAAGGTGTAGCTATTGCAAAAAAAGTGCACAGGGCCGAATAGAACATATCGAGGCCCATATACTTCCGCTTGTTTCATCCGGTGATTAATTGTGGAATTATCGAATGCATTCATAGGAAGCTAGCGCTGATTACTCCCTCCATCCAGATATATAGGGCCTAATTCATTTTTCGACACTGTGTTTGACTATTGATAAGATTAGTATTATATGAGATGTATAATATAAAAGTTGTATCATTGGAAGCTCCTTTCATGTACGAATTTGACGGTGTAACTTGCATGTCATATACTCCCTCCGTTTCTTTTTAGTCCGCATATAAGATTTGGTCAAAGTCAAACTTCATAAATTATGACTAAATTTATAGAAAAAAATATAAACATTTATAATATGAAAACAATATTAGTAGACGCATAATGATATTATGATAGCATATAGGTTTAGTATTATAGATGTTGATATCATTTGATATATATTTCGTCAAACTCAGCCTTCACGTAGGTGTAGCAAATCCCTTACTTTCTCTATAACATGTGTTCAAAGTTAGCCTCGAAAAACGCATTTGGGGAGTAGGTTGTTATGGTGTTTCCAAAGTTTGTGCTATGGTGTTTTCTAAGTTTGTGCTATGGTATCTTGTACCGAGCAGTTCCATGTCATTTCTATTGGGAAAAATGTTCTTCCACCTACACGAACTTTTTAGATATTACAAGTGGCCAAGACAGAGATTGGTTCAAGGTATGGCAGATGTACGCAACAAGGCTTACAACAATACCTAGGGTGACACTTTCCTAATGGCCAACGTACATATATAGGGAAGCAACAAATTTAGGTGTGGCGGTGGCCAACGCTTGCCACATTGCTGCCTCCACCACTGGATATTACGTTGCATACATTTTTTTGAAACATTAATATAGTGCATAATGCATAAAACATAAAACATATAATGCATAAAACTAGATAGAAATAGTATGATAAAGGGGCATCGGGTACCCTAGTAGCATGCAACATATAGAAATACTAGATATATATAAATACACGGGCAGACACGCCTCGATGATGTCTACTACGCAACCTTCTCCTTGTAGACGTTGTTGGGCCTCCAAGTGCACAAGTTTGTAGGACAGTAGCAATTTTCCCTCAAGTGGGTGACCTAAGGTTTAGCAATCCGTGGGAGGCGTAGGATGAAGATGGTCTCTCTCAAGCAACCCCGCAACCAAATAACAAAGAGTCTCTTGTGTCCCCAACACACCCAATACAATGGTAAATTGTATAGGTGCACAAGTTCGGCGAAGAGATGGTGATGCAAGTGCAATATGGATGGTAGATATAGGTTTTTGTAATCTGAAATTACAAAAACAGCAAGGTAACTAGTAACAAAAGTGAGCACGAACGGTATTGCAATGCGTGGAAACAAGGCCTAGGGTTCATACTTTCACTAGTGAAGTTCTATCAACAATAATAACATAATTGGATCATATAACTATCCCTCAACATGCAACAAAGATTCACTCCAAAGTCACTAATAACAGAGAACAAACGAAGATATTATTGTCGGGTACGAAACCACCACAAAGTTATTCTTTCTGATCGATCTATTCAAGAGTCCGTAGTAAAATAACACGAAGCTATTCTTTCCGTTCGATCCATCATAGAGTTCGTACTAGAATAACACCTTAAGATACATATCAACCAAGACCCTAATGTCACCTAGATACTCCATTGTCACCTCAAGTATCTGTGGGCATGATTATACGACATGCATCACACAATCTCAGAATCATCTATTCAACCAACACATAGAACTTCAAAGAGTGCCCCGAAGTTTCTACCGGAGAGTCAAAATGTGTGCCAACCCATATGCATAGGTTCCCAATGTCACGAAACCCGCAAGTTGATCACCAAAACATACATCGAGTACTCACATGAATATCCAAACGTGTGCCAACCCATATGCATAGGTTCCCAATGTCACATACCCGCAAGTTGATCACCACAGATAGACACGTGCAAGACATACATCAAGTGTTCTCAAAGACTCAATCCGATAAGATAACTTCAAAGGGGAAACTTAATTCATTACAAGAAGGGAGAGGGGGAAGAACATCATAAGATCCAACTATAGTAGCAGGGCCCGCGGTACATCGAGATCAAGACATCTCAAGAACACGAGAGAGAGAGATCAAACACATAGCTACTGGTACATACCCTCAGCCCCGAGGGTGAACTACTCCCTCCTCGTCATGGAGATCGCTGGGATGATGTAGATGGCCACTGGAGATGGATTCCCCCTCCGACAGGGTGCTGGAACGGGCTCCAAATTGTTTTTTTGTGGCTACAGAGGCTTGCGGCGGCGGAATTCCGGATCTAGGTTTCTTTCTTGAGGTGTCTGGATTTATAGGACCAGATGGCGGTGGAGTTGCGTCAAGTGGGCCCGTGAGAAGCCCACAAGCTTGGTAGGTGCGGCCTGGGGGGTGGCCGCGCCTACAGGGCTTGTGGCTTCATCGGGACCCCTGTCCGGTATCTTTTTCTTCCGGTATTTTTGATATTTTCCATAAAAAATCATCGCGAGAGAACTATTCCGTTTGGACTCTACCTAAAAAAGGGTCAAAAACACGGAAAGAACAGGAACTAACACTTGGCACTGAATTAATAGGTTAGTCCCAAAAAGAGATAAAAGGCATATAAAACATCCAAAGTTTGACAAGATAACAACATGAAACCATCAAAAATTATAGATACGTTGGAGACGTATCAAGCATCCCCAAGGTTAACTCCTGCTCGTCCTCGAGTAGGGAAGTGATAAAGAATGAATTTTTGATGCTTTCATGCTACCTGGCATAGATGTCCTTTGTAACTCCTCTTATGTGACATGAATGTTTAGATCCGTTAGATTCAAAACAATAGTTTGCTATTGATGTGGAGACAATAATACTTCAAGCAAACTAGCAAGGTAATCATGAACTTTCAAAATAACAACGCCAAAAGAAAGTTATCCCTACAAAATCATATAGTCTGGCTATGCTCTATCATCCTTGCACACCGAATTTAAGTCATGCACAAGCTCAGTATTGGCCAAGTAATTGTTTTCACACCTTTACTTTCTAAAACTTTTTCAACTCTCACGCAATAAATGAGCGTGAGCCATGGTTATAGCACTATAGGTGGAATGGAGTGGTGGAGATTGTGAGACAAAAAAGGAGAAGATGGTCACATTGACTAGGCATATCAATGAGCTATGGAGATGCTTATCAATAGATATCAATGTGTATGAGTAGGGATTGCCATGAAAGAGATGCACTAGAGCTATGAGTATGTGAAAGCTCTTAAGGAAAACTAGTGGGTGTGCATCCAACTTGCTTGCTCACGAAGACCTCGGGCAATTTTGAGGAAGCCCATCATAGGAATATACAATCCCAGTTAAATAATGAAAATTTCCCACTAGCTATATGGTGGTGACAAAATGAGAGACTCTCAATCATGAAGACCATGGTGCTTAATACGAAGCACAAGTGTGGAAAGGAGATAGTAGCATTGTCCCTTCTCTCCTTTTCTCTCATTTTTGGGTGGGCTCTTTGGCCTATTTATTATTATTTATTTATTTATTTTGGTGGGCATCTTTGGCCTCTTTTTTTCACATGGTACAATGCTCCATGAATGATGATCATCACACTTACAACTCAAAACTTAGAGCAATGATGACTCTATATGAAAACCCTTCGATAGTGTACCGTGACAATGATCTAGCATGGCATAGAGATCAATGGAAACATCATGCTAGCTATCTTATGATCATGCAATGGCAATGTAGAAGTGGTGGCACATGTCATGTTGGTAGTTGCATGGCAATATATCTCGGAATGGCTTTGAAAATGTCATAGTAGGTAGGTATGGTGGCTGTTTTGAGGGAGGCTATATGGTAGGTTTATGCACCGGCGAAAGTTGCACGGTACTAAAGAAGATAGTGATGGTGGAAGGTGAAAGTGCATCTAAACCATGGACTCAACATTAGTCAAGAAGAACTCATATACTTGTTGCAAAAAATTTATTAGTAATCGAAACAAAGCATTCAACGCACACTCCTAGGGGAAGGGTTGGTAGGTATAAACCATCGCACGATCCCGACCGCTACACAAAGGATGACAATAAATAAACTAATCATGCTCAAAATTCATCACATAGAGGTTCACCATATGTGCATGCTACAAGAATCACTAACTTCAACACAAGTATCTCTAGATTCACAACACCATACTAACATAACTTAAATATTACCACAACCACATCTCAAAACTAATGTAGAGGAATCAAGCTTCTCTTTCTACTCAATGCACATGAAGATGGAAGTTTTCGTAACCCTTTGGATAACTACCACTTTTGGTACTACTTTCATAGAATAAGCCAACTACCAAGCCATGCACCACTGTGCTCTAAAAGATATAAGTGAAGCACATAGAGAAAAATCAACTAGCTCTAAAGATATAAGTGAAACACATGTGAGCTGAATTGCCTAACTCAAAGGATATAAGTGAAGCTCGACAAAATCACAGTGAGTGCATGTCTCTATATCTAGGTGTGCAGCAAGGAATATTGTGACACAACAAAAATAAAAGACTCCTACGATACAAGACGCTCCAAGCAAAACACATATCATGTGGTGAATAAAAATATAGCACCAAGTAACATTACCGATGTACTGAAGACGAAAGAGGGGATGCCTTCCCGGGGCATCCCCAAGCTTAGGCTTTTTCGGCATCCTTGAATCAACTTGGGGTGCCTTGGGAATCCCCAAGCTTGAGCTCTTGCCACTCTTTATCTCTTTGTCCATAAGAACTTCACCCAGAACTTGAAAACTTCACAACACAAAACTTAAACAGAAACTTGTGATATCATTAGTATAAGAAAGCAAATCACCACTTCTTTAGGTACTGTAGAAAACTTAAATTCTATTTATGTTGGTGTTGGGTTGCTGTATTTTCACTTTTCCATGGTTAGTACCCTTCGATACTATCCATAGTTTCATCAAAATAAGCAACCAACTCAACAAAAACAGAATCTGTTAACAGCAGACCAGTCTGTAGCAATCTGTATACTTCGTATACTTCTCATGCTTAAAAAAATATGAAAAATTGCGAAAGTCTGAATAACTTGCATAGAAATCGGCATAAAAAAGAACCAACTCAAAAGCTCTTACAGAATAAAAATGAAAATTCTTTTCGTGAGCAGAAAGTTTCTGTCTTTTTCCAGCATGATCAAACAATCATCACCAAGACTAATCATAACGGTTTTGCTTGGCACAAACACACAAAGAAACACAAAAGACACAATCATAACAGAAATATTATGGTGTGGATAAAACAAAACAGGAAGCAAAAAGCAAAGAAAAATTTATTTATTGGGTTGCCTCCCAACAAGCACTATCGTTTAACGCCCTTAGCTAGGCATTGATTTCAATGATGCTCACATAAAAGGTAAGGATTGAAACACAACGAGAGCATCATGGAGCAAATGGCTAGCACATTTAAGTCTAACCCACTTCCTATGCATAGGGATTTTGTGATCAAACAATTTATTGGAGCAAGAATCAACTAGCATTGGAAGGCAAAACAAGCATAGCTTCAAAAATTTCAACATATGGAGAGGAAGCTTGATACTATTGCAATAAGTAGAAGCATATCATCCTCTATCATAGTAATTTTCAGTAGCATCATGAATGAATTCAACAATATAACCAGCACCTAAAGCATTCTTTTCATGATCTACAAGCATAGAAATTTTACTACTCTCCACATAAGGAAATCTATTCTCATGAATAGTAGTGGGAGTATCGTAAAAGACTTGAGCACTACAAATTGTGTCCACAATGAAAAAGAAAGGTTTAGAAAATGGGTTTTGGAAAGTATGGCAAGGTTTATCATCCCTCTTCTTCAAAGCATAAGTATCCTCACAATAATCATCATAGATAGGGGGCATGCTTTCATCAAAATGATTTTGATCATTCAAAGTGGAAGAACTAAAAAGATCATCTTCATCAAATATAGCATCCCCAAGCTTGTGGCTTTGCATATCATTAGCATCATGGGTATTCAAAGAATTCATGCTAACAACATTGCAATCATGCTCATCATTTACATATTCTATGCCAAGCATTCTATGTAATTCTTCTTTCAACACTTGAGCACAATTTTCCTTCCCATCATGCTCACGAAAGACACTGAAAAGATGGAGCATATGAGGCATCCTCAATTCCATTTTTTTGTAGTTTTCTAGAGAAAGAACAAGAAACAAAAAGATTCATTTGCAAGATCTAAAGATATACCTTCAAGCGCTAACCTCCCCGGCAACGGCGCCAGAAAAGAGCTCGATGTCTACTACGCAACCTTCTCCTTGTAGACGTTGTTGGGCCTCCAAGTGCAGAGGTTTGTAGGACAGTAGTAGTTTTCCCTCAAGTGGGTGTCCGTGGGAGGCGTAGGATGAAGATGGTCTCTCTCAAGAAACCCTGCAACCAAATAACAAAGAATCACTCCAAAGTCACTAATAGCGGAGAACAAACGAAGAGATTATTGTCGGGTACGATACCACCACAAAGTTATTCTTTCTGGTCCATCTATACAAGAGTCTGTAGTAAAATAACACCAAGCTATTCTTTCCGTTCGATCCGACATAGAGTTTGTACTAGAATAACACTTTAAGATACATATCAACCAAGACCCTAATGTCACCTAGATACTCCATTGTCACCTCAAGTATCCATGGGCATGATTATACGATATGCATCACACAATCTCAGAATCATCTATTCAACCAACACATAGAACTTCAAAGAGTGCCCTGAAGTTTCTACCGGAGAGTCAAAACGTGTGCCAACCCATATGCATAGATTCCCAATGTCACAAAACCCGCAAGCTGATCACCAAAACATACATCGAGTACTCACATGAATATCCAAACGTGTGCCAACCCATATGCATAGGTTCCCAATGTCACAAACCCGCAAGTTGATCACCACAGATAGACACGTGCAAGACATACATCAAGTGTTCTCAAAGACTCAATCCGATAAGATAACTTCAAAGGGGAAAATCAATTCATTACAAGAAGGGAGAGGGGGAAGAACATCATAAGATGCAACTATAGTAGCAAAGCCCGCGGTACATCGAGATCAAGACATCTCAAGAACATGAGAGAGAGAGATCAAACACATAGCTACTGGTACATATCCTCAGCCCCGAGGGTGAACTACTCCCTCCTCGTCATGGAGATCGCCGGGATGATGAAGATGGCCACCGGAGATGGATTCCCCCTCCGACAGGGTGCCGAAACGGGCTCTTGATTGGTTTTTTGTGGCTACAGAGGTTTGCGGCGGCGGAACTCCCGATCTAGGTTTCTTTCTGGAGGTTTCTGAATTTATAGGACCAGATGGCGGTGGAGTTGCGTCAAGTGGGCCCCTGAGGAGCCCACAAGCTTGGTAGGTGCGGCCTGGGGGTGTGGTCGCGCCTACAGGGCTTGTGGCTTCCTCGGGACCCCTCTCCGGTATCTTTTTCTTCCAGTATTTTTGATATTTTCCATAAAAAATCATCGCGAAGGAATTATTCCGTTTGGACTCCGTCTGAAAAAGGGTCAAAAACACAGAAAGAACAGGAAGTGGCACATGGCACTGAATTAATAGGTTAGTCACAAAAAAGATATAAAAGGCATATAAAACATCCAAAGTTTGACAAGATAACAGCATGAAACCATCAAAAATTATAGATACGTTGGAGACGTATCACTCAACTACTAGATAAAAGTTTAAAAAGACTCCTCGACCAGCAGACTCCTTGACCCCTTCTTCGCCGGCGCCCCTCACTCGCCGTTCTCCGGGGGTGACATCTCGTTGGGGAGGGTGTGCATGCCGTTGGGCTCGGGGAAGATGTGGTGGAAGTTGGTGAAGATGTTGTAGGTGGTGAACGCGATGAACTCGCATCCACACCAAAACACCTGGTCGAGGAGGTGGTAAGCGTCGTAGTGGCTTGTGAAGGTGACGTAGTGGCCGATGACGAAGCAGTTGTTGCCGCCATCGACCTGCTTGTGGCGGTGGAACATGGGCAGAGTGCGTGGAGGGAGGTGGCGGCAGCTGGCTTGGAGGAAGAAGCGACCAAATCTCTAGGGCCCCTCCACCTTGAGATGGCCCACACCCTCAGGCTATTCTCGACGATGACTCCGGGCGGGAATTCCATCTCCGGCACGGTGCGAGGGCGACGGTAGGTAGGGCTGTTGAACTGCATGGTGGCTCGAGTGGTGGATTTTGCTCGAGAAAGAAGAAGAGGAGGAGGCTTGAGAGTTGAGTGTGAGAGGGATGAGGAAATGGTGCCCTTTTATAGCCGCGTTGCAGCCGTAGTCAATGTACACGATTGATCGTTTTCTCTCCTCCGCATGGTGGCATAATTAATGGGCGTGCAAAAAAAGGCAGAGCATCCAAAGAGGCACGGGCGGCACAGGCGAGATGCTTCGTTTTTATTCGGTGTGAGAAACTGTGGCATTGAAAAAGGAGCTGCACCACCGACGCCTCCGTCCCGTGTCTAAGGTTCGTGCATGCAATTGTTAAAAATAGCTTAAATGTGACGTAAGTTGCGCCCCTGCTGCTGTTTTAATGCGTCGCCGCGTGCATGGCGGCTAGGCTATGTTCACTTAGCAGAACAGCTAGGCTCCGATCCCGTTGCATGGCATGCATGGTGGCCCATCTCGCTACGACGTAGCCGTGCACACGCACGCCAGGCTCTGTCGGGCCCGATCCGCTCGGCCCAACGGTCACTAAGATGCTCCCCCGCTCAACGTTATTCGCTCGGCCCCCGGTCACTGAGATGCTCCCCCACACTCATGGATTCCTTCTAGAAGGCCTATCCGACATCCGCAGTTTGGCGTTAGGGTTAGATCGACGGTGGATGTTTGGCGTTAGGGTTAGATGGGTTTTGGAGGCAGTCAACGGGGTTTTAAAAGGTTTGACCAAACATTCAAATGTGTGTAACTAATTCAAAAAAATCTAAAAAATGAAAAACCAGCGCATATAGTCTTGTTATGTTATATAGTTATGATATAAAATGATAAACTTGATGTAATGATCTTTGCATGAAAAAACCTTCACAAATTGGACTATCTCGACTGAGGTTGCATAGAGTTCAAAAGAGTGAGAAGAGGGTTTCAGGTTTTGAAAATCCAAAAAATCAGAAAACCTCACCTTAGCTTCATTTTGGAGTGACTAAGGAGGATCTAAAGTTATTTAGCATTTAAATTTTTTAAACTTGTTTTGTTCCTGACTTTGTATTAAAGGGCGTTTTTTCAAAAATAAATTAATAATATGAATACTTATTCAAAAAAAGGTGAGACTTCGTATTGATCCTATATAGGTATAATATAAGCTAAGAAAATATTTTTGGGTGATTTTGAGAAGGTTGAAAAAAAACTTGCTTAGAAATGGGGTTGTTTTCCCTTACTTTGGAGCTTGTTTGGACAACATTTTGAGTGACTATGAGTTGGACTTCGCAAAAAGGGTTGGATTTATGAACTAAAGTGCATAGTAGTATAAAAATAGTGCAACATCACAGAACAAACAAATGAACTCCAAAAATATTGGAGAACGGTTCAAATATGAATGTCGGTTCAAATTTGAATTTTATTTTCAAGTCAAATCAACATTATAGCACATAAGTTTTACACCAAAGAACATAAGTTTTCACATCAAATGACAACAAACTTAACTTTTCACATCAAATCACATCACATTTGAATGATTTCGACTCTATTTGTTTTGCTTCTTTCTACCACTCCATTTCTTCTCCTTTTTCCACTGTTTGGTTCCACGGCGCACAATTTGTTCATGCTGATGCTCTTGGTATTCTTGCCAACAACTCCACAAGGTCGCCTCAACTTTTGCACCTGACCATGTCCCAGTTCTTCAGTTTGCACTTCTGCAGATTGAGTAGATGGCACACATTGTTCAACTTCCTCAGTTTGCAACTCAACACTTGGCAGCACAACCTCCAAACATGGCAACACAACTGTCAAAGCAGAATCGCATGGAAGCTCAATAGTTGCTTCATCTGCAACAATTTCAGATTGCCCTAGCGCATGCCAAACAGATTCAGTAGTAACAGAAACAGTTAGATCATGTTCAGCAGTAACAGTTTCAGATTGCCCTAACGCATGCAAAACAGATTAAGTAGTAATAGAAACAGTTAGCGCATGTTCAGTAGTAACAGTTTCAGTTTGCTCCATATCTTTGTCACCAAACATTATCTGCTTAGTTCTCTTCCTTCTAAAGCCATTGAGTCTTGCTTTTTTCACTGGCCAGCATTGTTCAACAACAAGAGGTGGGGTTTTTTCTGCACGCTTCCTCCTAAAAAATAAATCATTTCACTTGGTTAGATACTAGAACAAGTAACAAAATCAAAAACTTGCAAAAACAGTAACATAAACATACTTTGGCCTGTGAGGAGTGTAGACACATTTGGATGAACCAATTCTGTTCCCAAGTACCTCACACGACTTGCACCTATTTTTGTTACCTTTTTGAGTCCTTTTGGGCTTTTCATTCTTTTCCTTTTCCTTTTCCCCTTCCTACTACAACCACCTTTCTCAAACCAAGCTTTGAATCTGCTCTGTTTTGGCCTCCCAGCCTTTCTTCTAGTGACAGGGGACACAAGGTAAATTCTATTTCCACCTCAGGCCACTGAGATTGGTCAGTTAGTGCAGGAATTGGACTTGCATATGCAACTTTGAATTTTTGTACTGAATAATACTCATCCAAATATGGGTGCATATTTAACTTGGGTTTAGAAGCCAAAAAAAGTATTGCATGCTCACATGGTTTTCCAGTGTGTTGCCACTCTTGGCAAGTGCACTCATGAAACTCAGTATTTACCACATGCCTCTTGTCACTCTTTGTATCTCTAACTTCAGCACCCCACAAGGAAGATTTCTCAACATATAGATGTGAAAGATTTCTACTCCTGTTGACCACCTGTTGTACCACTGCTGGAAGCTTGTCCCCTTCCAAAATATTAGCAATTTGTTCTCTCAACTCCCACAAACGCATGATCATGATCCTTATTTGGTCCACCATGTCATGCACAGGCAAGTCTTTCAAATCCTTCCCTTTGTTGTTAAAACTTTCTGCCAAGTTGTTATTGATATGATCACATTTTATGGCAGTATGAAAACCTGATCTGTACCACAACAGAGAATGGTGGTTGTTCAACCATGAAGCAAATTCATTATCACTACATGATGCCAATATCTTACCAAGGTGGTAGGACTGTGTTTGTCTGGTGTACGATCTTGCTGCTGGCCACATGCGCCCAAATTCATCTCCTCTGAATTTTTTATCAGATTCATCCACATATGTCCAAAGCACTCCCTCTTCTCAACATGGGGGAAATCTTTTTTTACTGCATTTTCCAACCCTTTACATGCATCTGTGTGGATGGCCAAAGGAGAAACTGGCCCTATGCATCTTTTCAGTTGCATCATGAGCCATATCCATGATGCCTCTGTCTCTGATTGAAACATTCCTATTGCAAATGGGAACATCCAGTTGTGTCCATCTAGAGCATTGCATGCAGCCAACTGAGAATTCCACTTTCCAGTCAAAAAAGATTAGTCTATGCTCAAATATGGATGACAACTTGCTTTGAATCCATCTACGCAAGGCTTCAAACACATAAAAAACTTGCTGAAAAAAACCTTGCCATCCTCTGTTACCTCTGTATCTATCTCCACCACACTTCCAGGTGACCTCTTCTCCACCTCTGCTTTAAAACTATACAACATCCTAAATGTATTTTCCCAGTCACCATACAATGATTTCATGGCCCTTTGTTTTGCTTTCCACACTGTGGTATATTGCAGTTGGATGGGGTACAGCTTCTCCAAGTGAACTTTAAGCCTCTTTGCAGTAGTGTTTGGAGTCTTGGCTAAAATAGGAGTAATCTTCTGTGTAATCCAAAGTTGTGATGTCATATTTGAAACTCTCTGTGAAGTGGTCATACATGTATGCTGGTGTGGTATTTGATTTACCCTTATTGTACTTCCATCAGGATGTAGTCTGGCAGATATGTACCATTTGCAAGCATTGCCCCCACCATCATAACCTTTGCACCGAGCATAAAAATTCTTTCGATGAGTCCACATAATCTTGGCATCAAACTCTTTTCTCACTGCAAAGGTCCTGAAAGACGTCCTAAACTCAACCATGCTTGGCCACAACTTTCCCACCTCACTAACTGGGTTCTCTTTGTCATACAAATAAACCAGCTCATTATCATCTCTATCATCCACATCATCTGCAACCTTTCTCATCAGCTCTTCTTCATCCTCATTTGCATTTCTAGGGCATGTGTTACCATCAGCAGGCAAAGAACTTTCATCCTTCTCCTTATCTTTGTCATCAACTTGAATGCCAAACATTTCGGCCATATCAATGTCAGATATTGGTGTAATGACCAAATCTGTTTTTTCATTCAACTCTACTACGTTCCAGTCAACAACAACAACTCCTCTCCATCTGCATCAATCCAAGTATCTTCAGCTACTACAATCGGTTCAATCAACAATGCCAACATATTATTTTGTGAAACCCACTCATCATCTTCCAGTTGTGCATCCATCTTTAATGGCACATAACCAACTGTGTAATGAGTTTGCAGATCAATTAGCTCTGCATAAAATGTTACTTCTTTGCCTACCCACCCTTCTTGCTGATCAATTTCAGCAACCATGGATTCTTCATCTTCAATTCTAACATATTCACCATAATACTTGTCGAAACGTTGCAGAGATACCTCTTGTTCTGGACCCCAAACAATACTCTCCCCAATTCTCTCCACCAAATTGCCCACGGCCTTCTCCTTCATGCTCTCCAATTCCTGGGGATCAACATCTGCAAGTTCGACATCCAACCTCATGGTGGTATCTCTATAAATGTCTTGGACACTGCCATCCCTGAGCTTGTCTTTATAGGGAAAAATTGCTCTATAATTGTGAATGTGGTGGCAGAACCGGAACCTCCCGTGTTTTGTCAATGGCGGGTAGCGGCAGTGTAAGCTACATTCACTACCAAATTGAGTTCGATAACAGCTAAAAGAGAAAAGAAGGCGGCATTACCGATTTGAAGCTATGTCTCCTCGCTCCATCTCATTCAGCCCCCGCGCTCCTAACCAATCGAGATTCTAAATCGCCAAGAAATGGGAGAAACAGAGCATGAGGCCACAGATCTATCCAAAATTCTTACCAAGTTCCACTTACCATAGGCTCTTCACTCCCCGGCAACGGCGCCAGAAAAGAGTCTTGATGACCCACAAGTATAGGGGATCAATCGTAGTCCTTTCGATAAGTAAGAGTGTCGAGCCCAACGAGGAGCAGAAGGATGTGACAAGTAGTTTTCAGCAAGGTAAAATCTGCAGGCACAGAAATTGTCGGTAACAAGTGATTGTGTGGTGAGATGATTCCTAGCAAGAAACAAGTAACAAAAGTAGCAATGGTGCAGCAAAGTGGCCCAATCTCTTTTGTAGCAAGGGACAAGCCTGGACAAAGTCTTATAGGAGGAAAAACACTCCCGAGGACACATGGGAATTTCTGTCGTGCTAGTTTTCATCATGTTCATATGATTCGCGTTCGTTACTTTGATAGTTTGATATGTGGGTGGACCGGCGCTTGGGTACTGCCCTTACTTGGACAAGCATCCCACTTATGATTAACCCCTCTCGCAAGCATCTACAACTACGAAAGAAGAATTAAGACAAGTCTAACCATAGCATTAAACTAGTGGATCCAAATCAGCCCCTTACGAAGCAACGCATAAACTAGGGTTTAAGCTTCTGTCACTCTAGCAACCCATCATGTACTTACTACTTCCCAATTCCTTCCTCTAGGCCCAAATAATGGTGAAGTTTTATGTAGTCGATGTTCACATAACACCACTAGAGGAAAAACAACATACAACATATCAAATTACCGAACGAATACCAAATTCACATGACTACTATTAGCATGACATATCCCATGTCCCGAGGAACAAAAGTAACTACTCACAAAGCATAATCATATTCATGACCTGAGAGGTAATGAGTAGAATCAAGGATCTAAACATAAACTCATCCACCAAATAATCCAACTAGCATCAACTACAAAGACTAATCAACACTACTAGCAACCTTACAAGTAGCAATCTGAGTCGCGAGACGGAGATTGGTTACAAGTGATGAACTAGGGTTTGGAGATGAGATGGTGCTGATGAAGATGTTGATGGTGACGGGAGGGGAGTTTCCCCGGCAGGATCGTCCTGCCGGAGCTCTAGATTGGTTATGCTCAAGTTCTGCCTCGTGGCGGCGGCGAAACCACGAAAAAGCTCCTCCTTGATTTTTTCCTGGACGAAACCCTTCATATAGCAAAAGCGGGGCAAGTGGGCCTATAGGATGCCCACAATCCCTCATGGCGCGGCCTAGGGGGTGGACACGCCATGCAGGCTTGTGGCCACCTGCACGCCCCCCTCTAGCACTTCTTCGGCCCACTATTTTTGATAAATCGGGGAAAAAATCCTCGTTGATTTTTACGGTGTTTGGAGTTGCGCAGAATAGGTATCTCAAACTTGCTCCACTTTCAGGCCAGAATTCCAGTTGCCAGCATTCTCCCTCTTCATGTAAACCTTGCAAAATAAGAGAGAAAAGGCATAATGATTGTACCATGAAGTGAAATAACAGCCCAAGAAGCGATAAATATCAACATGAAAACATGATGCAAAATGGACGTATCAGTTAGCACCTAGTAGGTGGAGCTAACATATCAAAAACCTCTCCCTCCGATGAAAATTATGTTCTGTAACATGCGGTGCTTTGGGGATAGGGGCGCCGAAACCAGCTCCGCGACTTTGTTAGGGATTCACATATTGATATTATCTGTCTTCAGGAAACCTTGAAATCCTCTTTCTCCCCTCCTAAACTCTCTTTCGTTGTTGGCCTTCGACCGTTTTGCCAAGAGATGGGTTCCAGCATCTGGTCTCTCCGAGGGTATTCTGGTTGATGTCAGTCTAGAGCTTTTTGATATACATGCGTATGAGCATGGCAATTTCGTTGCTAGTCTAGTAATTTATTGCAAATCTCTTAATAAGTTGTGGGAATTAATAGTCATGTATGGCCCTACTAATCACTCTCTCTACTTTATTTCTCAATGAGCTCTCTAACAAATTAGAGTCAGTTACGCCCCCTCTTATCATTGGTAGTGATTTTAATCGCATTCGAGCTCCAACTGATAAAAATAACGATAATTGACTGTCCTAGGGCTACTCATTTTAATGATTTCATCAACTCGTTTGCTCTGCGTGAATTTCACAGGCCGGGTGCCCGCTTCACGTGGAATAATAGACAAGTTTACTTGGTTCGGTTGGTGTTAGACAGTGTACCTTCGTGATCTGCCTGGGAAGCTCTTTTCTGACATGTCTCTCGTTTGGCCCTTCCCATCATTGTCTCTGACTATATCCCCTTGTTGTGTTACATAAACCGGAAGAGGTGTACTTGACGACAATGGGGCAGGGTTAACTAGATTTTGAAAGGAGATGTCCTTACTACCTTCTTTGCGCTTGTCAACAGTCGTAGACACAGATGCTCCATTTCTAGCCTTGTCATTGATAGTGTGAGCACCTCCGACCAGAATGCGATTTTGATTCATGTTCATGATTTCTTCCTTGATTGTTGTCGGCTCGCCCACCTTATGATATCGGCCTTTTCCCCAACCTTTTTAATAACTCCCAAAGTGTTTCTCTCAAATATAACTCAATGTCGATGACCCCCTTTCTGAAGAGCAAATTGAAGTTGTTGTGTTTTCTTCCAACCACAATTTGGCTCCTGGTACGGACAGGTTCTCTATTTCTTTCTTCAAAAAGTTTTGGCTAGTTCTTAACGTTTTTGTCTATGCCATTAAATCATGTTGTCCTCTGGCTTATCCCCAAACTGAAAGGTGTGCACTCGATTTGTCAATTCAGACCCACCACTCTTATTAATAACCTTCCCAAGTTTCCTTCCAAGGACTTTGCGACTAAGCTAGCCCCGGTGGGTAACAAGATCATTAGTCAATCTCCAACTTCTTTTATCAAAGTGCACTTCATTCTAGATGGCTTTCGTAGTCCACACGAAATCCTGCATGATATTTGATGTCTACTACACAACTTTTTTTATAGACGTTGGTGGGCCACCAAGTGCAGAGTTTTGTAGGACAGTAGCAATTTTCCCTCAAGTGGATTGTCGTGGGTATAAGTCTGACAGTAGATATGTAGGGTATGAAAGGATGGGCAGAGCCTTAGCTACGGAGAGGTTGTATGAGTTCAGGCCCCTCTGCGGTGGAGGTAATAGCCCTACGTCTCAGTGCTCTGGGAGCTTGTTGTCGAGTGGAATATGGAATACAAGGAGTTGCTAAACCCTGCACCAGTGGGGGAGGGTGGCTTATATAGAGTGCGCTGCCCTCCACAACGGTTCGGTGCACAGGGGTGGAGTAGTGGCAAATAAATGCCTACGTTACAGGTAACGTACGTCTTAAATGCTAATAAAGGCGCATGGAAACGTATGACCGTTTCTCCCCAGGGGGGTTACGATGCACAGAGTGGAATCCAGTCGGTTAGTTTGATATACTACGAATGCTCGTCTCCGACTGGATGGTCGAGGATCTGTTACCGACTGGATGATGGGAACTTTTTAGTTCATCGGAACTGATTAAGGGCCTTGTCCCTTATGAGGGGTAGTCCTTGGGTAGGACCTACAGGGAAAGCCTATGACCCTACCCTAGAACTATAACCCCATCATTAGTCCCCGAATGGATTGGAGTTGGAACGACGAAGCGATGCTTGAAGTTTGGATCCGACTGGTACGGATGCGACTTTGGCGTTGCTTGCCTTGATCCATTTTATCTCTTCTGACCAACGATCCGAGTGGAAGTATTTGTGAAACAAACTGTCCGAAACCGAGTGCTTCCGAGGTATCTTCTGACGTGACCAGTCAACTGACAGCGGCGGATTTTCCGGGATCCTCAAATTTCGGTTACCGCGCGCTCAGCGGGGATGACGACATCGCGCTCGAGTAGTGCCTGACGCCTCGATTCCCGCGCCTTCATCTTCTCCACTGATATCGCCGCGGCCGGTCGGGGGGATAAGATTTCGGGGCCACCTGCCAGTGACGCACTCGGAACCTTACTTAAACCTCAGCGGCGAGGGTTTTCTCGTTACGCCCGCCAGATCTCTTGCCTTTGCTTGCTCCGCTCCTCTCGCCACCTCCTGCGCACCCAAGCTCCTTCCTTTTCCTTCCCCCCTGCGGATCCGTAGCTTCCGCCATGACCAAGGGGCAGACTAGCAAGCTGGAGGCGAGGAAGAAGAAGGGGAAGGCGGCGGCTCCTGCTCAGCGGCGGCAGCGAGCGTTACCGGCGGGGTGGATCCAGGGGGACTTCCTCCTCTCCACGGCGACGGAGGAGGATCTGCTAGAGCTGGTGGAGCACGGGATGATCGTGCACAAGTCGTGGAGGTTCCCGGCGGAGGGTGAGATCGAGCCGGCGCCCCGGGAGGGGGAGCGCGTCCTGCTGCTTAGCCACGTGCATCGAGGTTTCTCCCTGCCCCCACATCCTTTCTTCAAAGGCATAATGAACCACTTCGGGGCGCAGCTTCACCACTTTCCCCCGAATGCCATAGCTCATCTCTCTGCTTTCGTAGTCTTGTGCGAGTGCTTCATCGGCTGTCCTCCCCATTGGGGGCTTTTCAAACATATCTTCTCTGCTAGATCCCAAACTATCAAACAACTTCACCAGTCGGATGATAAGACACACCTTCTCCAGCTCTGCGGAGGCTTAGGCTTCCAAAAGAAGAGTAGTAGTTATCCTGCTCTTCATCTGAGTGAATCGGTTAGGAACTGGCAGTCGACATGGTTCTACTGCCAGGACGTTGCTTGCCCGAATGCCACGACAGGGTTGCCTCCTTTTAGCTTAGATCGACCAGCTCCACCTAAGCAGCTCGCGCTCAAGAAGGCGGAGAAGATCGATATCCAGCCTCTGGTCGACGCACTCGTAGATGTCGTCAGAAGGGGAGTCACCGACATAGATTTGCTGGAGGTTTTCCTCGGTCGGCGCATCCAACCACTGCAGGCTCGCGACCACGCCATGTGGCACTACACGGGGCCTGAAGACTCCACTCGGACCAACGTCGTGGGCGTGACCAGGGAGATGGTGGCGTCGTGGGTGCTCCAGATCACAGGCGCCTACGAGAACCCCAGAGGGTCCCGGCGAGTGAGGGCTTTCTGCGCGGACAACCCTCCTCCGAACAAGGTGAGTACAACTTGTCAAGTGCACATAACTGTCTTAGTTTTATCACTTTCTTGAACCACTGTCTGACGTCTGATGTCGCCGACTGTATTTTATGCAGAAGTGGACCAATTGGTTCTCCCCTGTCTCGAACGGGAACCCGGTCGAGGAGGAGGAGGAGGAGGGTAGCGAGGAGGGCAGCGTGGAGAGTGTCGAGTATGTCTCCGACAGTGGGGAGACGGAGGAGGAGTCTGGTGAAGAGGAGGAGGAAGACGAAGAGCAGAATTCGCCACCTCCGCCGCCAGAGACTCGAACCAAGCGCCGACATGAACCTGCAGCTCCCTCGGCCCCTCCAGCATCCTCGAGTGCTCCGCCAACCGCTCCTTCGGTTCCGAGTGCCCCGTCAACTGTTCCCGTGGTTCCGAGTGCTCGGAGCACCAAGAGGACCAGGGAAGCTGCTGCTGTGCCTGTGGGTCAGCCTTCCAAGGTGGCCAAACCGAGCGGATCTAAACCTCGGAAGGCTTTGCCGCGGATGAGGGTCATCGTTCCCGTCACCTCGACGTAAGTGCATTGTTCTTCTAACTTCTGCCGATATTCGATTGAACTCCTGTTTATTGGTCGAATGAGTTTCACTCGACAGAGTTGCTACGTCTGCCACCTCTCCGGCACGCCGGGGGGATGATCCCATGGACATGGACAATGTTGTCTCGTCTCAGCCAGGTGCGTCGTAGCGATTCCGAGAGTTTACATTATTGCATCATGAATTTTGTCTTCGGTCTTGCCTTTTTTCCTGTGATCTCACGCTGTTCGGTCGGGTTTCTCTCAGGGGCGATTTATGTGGATGAGGGTGACCAGGGGAGGTCTGAGCAAGCTGCGGTGCCTGTCCTTGAGGCTGTTCCGCCAGTTACTGCTCTCGCCGTGAACGTGCCGCCGACTGAGGCGATGCCGTCGACTGAAACGGCGCTGGTTGCTGCTGAATCAACTGGAGTGGACCTTGGGATGCCCAAAGAGCCTCCAACGATGCCAGGCCCGTCGAATGTCGAGTACAACGTGCAGCGCCTCCCGGAAGATCAGGTGGGAGCGGCCAAGGGGGCCATGGTGCAGGCAGAGCTGATGGCGGGAGAGGCCAGGAAGGCGTACGAATCCATCGCGTCCCTGTACCAGCGAAGCTTGGAACTGTGGGACGATATCCGAGTAAGTGGGCTAGTAACTATTTACTTTTCTCTTGTAACCCACTGGGTGTGCTCGGATACCGTATGATTTTTGCAATGGGTTCACGCTTGGTGAACCCTGTGGGTGTAGTCCCCGAGACTTCTGTAGAGTGCTTGCACCAGCAGTTGTCTTTATACACATTGTCTTTGACTTGATCAGATCAAAAATTAATCTGTTCGAATGCTAACGGTTCGGGCACTTGGAGTGCACCTACTGTATGAGTTCCCGTGAGTAATGTTACTCAGGTCAGGTAGTAGTAGCCTCATAGGCTTAGGTGTTGTCATGTAGCTCAATAGGGCGGACCTGTTTGAGTTTCATGCGAGTGGGGTCACTCTCAGTGAACCCACTGGGTGTAGTCCCCGAGACCGCTGTCGACTGCTTGCGTCGGCAGGGGTCTGAAGAACTTAGACTTTTTATTGTTGGATTTGTCTGATCGTCTCTTGGCACTGGCTGGCAGAAAACTTGCAAGATGGGGACAGCGTACGAGACTCTTAGGGCTAAAAAGGTTCAGTGTGCTGGTGAGCTGGATGCGGCAATGGTTGCAATGGCTGGTATGAAGGATGTGCTGGCGGAACGAGAGACGTCATTGGAGCAGGCCCGTGAAGCAAACAAGGCATTGACTGCTGAAGTGGAGAAGATGAAAACACATAGGTCCGAGCTGGTGGGACAAATGAAGGTGTTGAACAGGCGGTGTATAGCGCAGGAAAAATATGTCAGTGACTGGGCCCGGCAGATGATAACGCTTCTGGGTGGTAAGTATTGTTTTTCCGAGTGCTTGTGGTATTTGCATTTCACTCGGCGCTTATTGTTTGCTCGTCCTGTCTTTGTAGATTTTTGCATGGATGCTGAGGCTGAAGCAGCTGACGTTGAGCGGTCGATTCTTGAGAACATTCCACTCGGCGAGGACGCCAACCGAGATCTGCTTCGAGCGCACATTCGCCTGGGCAAAGTTGGGCCTTTCATCGGTCGACTGAGAGAAGTTGTCGGCCGGATCGACAATGAGCTTTGGCCTGAAGACGAGTCTCGGCATGAGATGGAAGGCTTGATGACTCGGCTGGAGGAGGTCCCAAACTGAGTGCAGTCATGGAAGAAGTCTGCAGCTCGCTATGGTGCGGACGTTGCTCTATCCCTGGTCCGAGTGCATTGCAAGGAGGTGCGTGAAGAGAAGCTGAAAGCGTTGCAGGTCGCCAACACGAAGAAACTTCGATTCAAAGACTTCATGGAAACCTTCCTTGAGAGTGCCACCCGCATCGCCGACGGGATCGACCTGGACACATTCGTAGAGCCCGCCAGTCCTGGCGCCAATCCGGACGACGCTTAAGAAAACTTTTACCTCAGTATGCCGAGTGTTGGTTGTAAGAAACTTTGGCCACTGCTGTTTGCCATCACATTCTTGGTTCGGTGCGGGTAAGCTTGATCCGCACCGAGCCAACTATCTTTAGGTGAACTTCGAATTTCAATCAAATCTTTTGCTCTTCTGTTGCCAAAGAGTTGTTGGCACAATTTTGACTCGAGTTTTTGTTTGGCGTTTCTTGGTGAAGCCAATGGCAAACATGCGGAGCATGTAGTTGTCAGTTGCCTTGACATCTGCATGAGCCTCTCTGAGGGTCTGCCGAATCTCCGAGTGGATCTGTAGGATACACTCGAAGGTAATAGAGTACTTAGGCGATTCATGATTTCGGCTAAGTCTTCGAGTGCGACGGACAGGCTGCAGTCGGAGCGAGTTGGTACTCATGTAATTGTCAGTGGTCTTGACATCCACATGAGCCTCAATGAGGGTCTGCTACTCATGTAATTGTCAGTGGTCTTGACATTCACATGAGCCTCAATGAGGGTCTTCTACTCATGTAATTGTCAGTGGTCTTGACATCCACATGAGCCTCAATGAGAGTCTGCCGAGTCTCCGAGTGGATCTGTAGGATACACTCGAAGGTAATAGAGTACTTAGGCGATTCATGATCGCAGCTAAGTCCCCGAGTGCGACGTGTAGTGCACACTCGGAGAAAGTTATTACTTAGGCGATTCTTGATCGCAGCTAAGTCCCCGAGTGCGACGTGTAGTGCACACTCGGAGAAAATTTATACTTAGGCGATTCTTGATCGTAGCTAAGTCCCCGAGTGCGACGTTTAGTGCACACTCGAAGAAAGTTAGTACTTAGGCGATTCTTGATCGCAGCTAAGTCCCCGAGTGCAACGTGTAGTGCACACTCGGAGAAAGTCAGTACTTAGGCGATTCTTGATCGCAGCTAAGTCCCCGAGTGCGACGTTTAGTGCATACTCGGAGAAAGTTAGTACTTAGGCGATTCTTGATCGCAGCTAAGTCCCCGAGTGCGACGTTTAGTGCACACTCGGAGAAATTTAGTACTTAGGCGATTCTTGATCGCAGCTAAGTCCCCGAGTGCGACGTGTAGTGCACACTCGGAGAAAGTTATTACTTAGGCGATTCTTGATCGCAGCTAAGTCCCCGAGTGCGACGTGTAGTGCAGACTCGGAGAAAATTTGTACTTAGGCGATTCTTGATCGTAGCTAAGTCCCCGAGTGCGACGTTTAGTGCACACTCGGAGAAAGTTAGTACTTCGGCGATTCTTGATCGCAGCTAAGTCCCCGAGTGCGACGTGTAGTGCACACTCGGAGAAAGTCAGTACTTAGGCGATTCTTGATCGCAGCTAAGTTTCCGAGTGCGACGTTTAGTGCACACTCGGAGAAATTCAGTACTTAGGCGATTCTTGATCGCAGCTAAGTTTTTTTTGAGAGCGGAGTCTGCGACCGCGTAAGAATTTTGAATCTGCAAAAGCTCAATCTGCTTTATATTATTTCACCAATACTTGTTCTTTACATTGCTTCAGTCGATGGTCACGTGTAGAAGCGCTTCAAGAGATCTCCGTTCCATGCTCGCGGCTCGTCTGTCTCCCTGTCGATGTTGTAGAGTCTATATGCTCCGTTGTTCAGCACCCTGGAGACGATGAAGGGTCCTTCCCAGACAGGAGCCAACTTGTGAGGTCTTTGCTGATCCACTCGGAGCACTAGGTCGCCTGCTTGGAATGTGCGACTCCTGACGTGTCGTGCGTGAAAGCGCCGCAGATCTTGTTGATAAATGGTTGAGCGAGTCAGTGCCATCCGGCGTTCCTCCTCTAGAAGGTCCACTCCGTCTTGCCTTGCTTGTTCAGCTTCAGCTTCGGAGAAGAGTTCAACTCGTGGAGCATTGTGAAGCAAGTCACTCGGAAGGACTGCTTCTGCTCCGTAAATGAGGAAGAACGGTGATCGCCCTATAGACCTGTCCGGGGTTGTGCGGAGACCCCAAAGCACTGAAGGTAGCTCGGTGACCCATGCGCTAGCGGCATGTCCCACCTCTCGCAGGAGTCGGGGCTTCAAACCTTGCAGAATAAGTCCATTCGCCCGCTCTGCTTGTCCGTTTGTTTGAGGATGTGGCACGGATGCAAAATCTACTCGGATACCTTGGCTTGCACAGAAACCTTTGAAACTGTCCGAGTCAAAGTTTGTCCCATTGTCCGTGATTATGTTGTGAGGTACCCCGAATCTGGAGATGATGTCCCTGACAAACTTGATGGCTGTTAGGGCGTCGAGCTTCTTGATGGGCTTGGCTTCGATCCATTTTGTGAACTTGTCGACTACCACCAACAGATGTGTGTATCCTCCTTGACCTGTCCTAAATGGACCGACTGTGTCTAATCCCCAAACTGCAAACGGCCACACAAGAGGGATTGTCTTCAACACAGACATTGGCTTGTGTGTCTTGTTGGAGTAGAACTGACAGCCTTCACATCGGTCGACCATATCTTTAGCCATTTCGTTTGCCTGCAGCCAGAAGAAGCCAGCTCTGAATGCTTTGGCGGCGATTGCTCTCGAAGAGGCGTGATGACTGCAGGTTCCCGAGTGAATTTCTTCCAGGATTAATTGTCCCTCCTCTGGGGAGATGCATCGTTGCAGAACGCCTGAAACGCTTTCCTTGTACAACTGGCCATCAATGACAGTGAACGACTTCGACCTGCAGACTATCTGCCTGGCTTGGACTTCGTCTTCTGGTAATTCCTGCCTGAGGATATATGCAATGATCGGCACAGTCCAATCGGGGATGACAGCAAGAATCTCCGTGACCAGATCAACCACAGCAGGCACGTCGACTTCAGTCGGATCTGTCGAGCTCTTTGGTTTTACTGGTTCCTCTGTGAAAGGATCTTCCTTAACTGAGGGAAGTTGGAGGTGCTCGAGGCAGACGTCACTCGGGACTGGTCTCCGAGTGGATCCGAGTTTTGCCAACTCATCAGCTGCTTGGTTCTTCAGTCGCGAAACATGGTGGAGTTCTAGACCTTCAAACTTCTTCTCGAGCTTCCTCACTGCATTGCAGTATGTGGTCATGGTGGGATTCCTGACGTCCCACTCTTTCATCACTTGATTAACCACCAAATCCGAATCGCCATAGACCATTAGGCGACGGACGCCGAGTGTGATGGCCATGCGCAGTCCATAAAGGAGAGCTTCATACTCTGCCTCATTGTTGGAGGAATCAAAGTGTATCTACAGCACATACTTGAGTTTGTCGCCCTTTGGTGATACGATCACAACGCCAGTGCCGGAGCCATTCAACATCTTGGACCCATCGAAAAACATTGTCCAATGAGCCGAGTAGATGTGGGTCGGTTGCTGTTGTTCTACCCATTCTGCTATGAAGTCAGCCAGAGCTTGAGACTTTATAGCTTTCTTGTCCTCGAACTTGGTATCGCAGTACAACATCTCCATTGCCCATTTCGCCACTCGGCCTGATGCGTTCCGATTGTGGAGGATTTCCGACAACGGAGCATCAGAAACGACAAACACCGAGTGGTCTTGGAAATAATGAGCGACCTTCTTCGCAGTCATGTAAATCCCGTAGATAAGTTTTTGATAGTGGGGATACCTCTGCTTGGAAGGAGTGAGGACTTCGGAGACGTAATACACTGGCCACTGAACTTTGTATGCTTTGCATTCTTCTTCTCGTTCGACTGTAAGAACAATGCTGACGACTTGATTTGTAGCCGCGATATACAGAAGAAGGGGCTCTTTACTGAGCGGAGCAGTAAGAACCGGCTGGGTGGAAAGTAGGACTTTGAGGTCGTCAAATGCAACTTGGGTTTCATCTGTCCACTCGAAAGTATCTGATTTCTTCATGAGTCGGTACAGAGGAAGTGCTTTCTCGCCGAGTCGACTGATAAACCTGCTCAAAGCCGCTAGGCAACCTGTGAGCCGTTGAACATCGTGTATTCTGACCGGTCTCTCCATTCGGACGATGGTCCCGATCTTTTCGGGGTTGACATCGATCCCTCGTTCAGAAACGAAGAAACCGAGTAACTTTCCGCTGGGAACGCCGAATGAACACTTGGCGGGGTTGAGCTTGATATCGTACCTACGAAGGTTGACGAATGTTTCTGCCAAGTCGGTCAGCAGGTCGGAACCTTTGCGTGACTTGACTACGATATCATCCATATACGCCTCCACATTCCGATCGATTTGGTCGTGGAGGCATTTTTGGATCATGCGCATAAAGGTAGCTCGTGCATTCTTCAAACCGAATGGCATAGTGATGTAGGAGAAGCACCCGAATGGGGTGATGAAGGCTGTTTTTAATTCATCGGGGCCATATAGACGGATCTGATGATAGCCCGAGTAGGCATCAAGAAATGATAAACGCTCGCAACCCGCAGTCGAATCGACAATTTGATCGATGCCGGGGGAGCGGAAAATGGTCTTTCGGGTAGACCTTTTTGAGATGCTTGAAGTCGATGCCATGACAACATTGGCAAGCCACTCGGAGTGGTGAACCTCGCGAATGAAGTTGGCTGCCAACAGCTTGGCCACCTCTTCCACGATTGCCTTCCTCTTGTGCGCGGCGGACCGACGCAGGCGTTCTCGGACAGGCCGAGCGGTGGGATCCACATGCAGTCGGTGCTCAGCCAACTCCCTGGGTACACCTGGCATGTCAGAGGGTTTCCATGCGAAGATGTCCCAGTTCTCACGGAGGAATTGGGTGAGCTCGGCTTCCTATTTGGGATCGAGAGTGGTGGAGATGTTTGTCGGGGCAGCGGTGTCGTCCGTCGGGTGGATGCTGACCTTCTTCGTCTCTCCCGCCGACTGGAATGCGGACTCCGAAGCTAGCTTCTTCGAGCGCATCAAGTCAGCGGGGTCGGCTGTTTTCTTGTATTCGTCAAGCTCGAGGACGGCCATCTGCTGGTCGGCGATTCTTGATCATTGTTGCAGACACTCTTCAGCCCGCTGTCGATTGCCAGTGCTGGTGATCACACCTTTTGGACCTGGCATCTTTAGCTTCAGGTATATGTAACATGGACGGGCCATGAAACGCGCATACGCCGGGCGGCCCAGAATTGCGTGGTAAGCGCTCTAGAAGTCCACCACCTCAAACGTCAGCTTTTCCTTGCGGAAGTTCTTGTTGGAGCTGAAAACGACGTCCAACGTGATCTGGCCGAGTGACTTGCCCTTCGTCCAGGGACGACTCCATGGAACTGCATGCTGCTCTCGCTGAGTTTGGACATCGGAATGCCCATTCCTTTGAGAGTGTCGGCGTACATGATGTTCAAGCCACTGCCGCCGTCCATGAGGACTTTGCGCAGTCGGACTCCTTCCACCACCGGGTCGATGACGAGAGCCTGTCTCCCTGGGGTGGGTACGTGTGCTGGATGATCCGACTGGTCAAAGGTGATCGCGGTCTTAGACCATTTGAGGAACTTGGGGTTGGTAGGGGTGGCCATGTTCACCTCTCTGTTCACCAGCTTCAATCGACTCTTGCTCTCAACGTCAGCAAAAATCATCAATGTTGCATGGACTTGGGGGAACGGATCCTCCTTATCCTCCTCATCCTGTTCATTGTCCTTTTCACTCGGTTGCCCTTCGCCAAACCCCTGGATCAGGAGGCAACATTGCGAGTGGTATGCTTCGGATATATGGGGTTGCCCTCTTCATCCATATTTGTATGAACTGTACATGGCTGGTACAGGATGGGATTATTGAACTGCTTCTTCTTGGGGTGAACTGAGCCTTCCCTTTGCCCTTGAACTTGGCATTGGTTACAGCTGCGGCTTCTCCCTGCGGAGTGGACGGAGCTTTCTGCTTCTGCTTCCGAGTGTTACTCCCATCTCCATCGGCGATTGTTTTGTGCTTGCCGCTTCGGATGCGGTCCTCTTCTTCGCCATTCGCATAGCGTGCCGCTATCTCCATCATCTTGCTCATGGAGATGTCGCCTGTTCGGCCGAACTTCAAGTACAGATCCCTGTACCGCACGCCTGCCTTGAAGGTGCAGACTGCTTGATGCTTTGTGACGTTCTCCACCGTGTGGTAGAGGGTTGTCCAGCGTTGAATGAAATCACGCAGGGGTTCATTCTGCTTCAGGACACAATGCTGGAGCTCCACGAGGCCAGCAGGGCGCTTGCACGTCCCTTCGAAGGTCCTGATGAACACTCGGGCCAGATCTGCCCAGCTGTAGATGCTTGAGGGGGCCAACTGTTTCAGCCACGCGCGCGCTGAGCCGTCGAGCATCAGAGGGAGGTGCTTCATGGCGACGTGGTCGTCCCCTCCTCCGATCTGGACTGCCACTCGGTAATCATCCAACCACGTTTCTGGCTTGGACTCTCCCGTAAACTTGCTGATTCCCGTCGCCAATCGGAAGTTGGGAGGGATGTCAGCCGAACGGATGGCTCGACTGAAACACTCGTGACCAGAAACAATGGTCCTGCTTCCACCCGGACGGTCAATATCGTAACCATCGCGGTGAGCTCGACCCCTGTCGACCCTCCGCTGGGCGATATGCCCTCTCGCGTCGTGCCTTGGGTCGTAAGTGTCGCCGACTGAACGCCGATCATCATGATGTCGGGGCCCGTAGGGCCCACCCCGCGGAGGGGTGCGTGAACGTCGACGATCTTCGGGATTTATGGAACGACTGCCTCCCCTGTGTCGCTGATGAGAACCAGGGCTGTGAACTGACCGATGCGTATTCGCATGAACAGAACTATTGTGGATCCTGTTGTGCGACTGGGAGACCACCGAATTTTGTTGCTGCGCGTGTGCAACAGGGCGCGGATTTGCTCGATCCCTCTACTAGCCTCTGAATCAGTCGGCTGAAGGGAATCGGCTATCTTGGCAGCCGCAGCCAAGTTGAGGAGGGGTGTGCGGAACAACTCCACGTTGCTCCGCCGAGTGTGCCGGCTGGCAGAACGGCGAGGCGGACGGCGAGCGCCGGATGTTTCGCCGATCTTGTGCTCGTTCCGGCCAGCTTGACGGGGACCTTCATGGGAGTTGGCCATGTGTACTTCTGCTGTAGGCCAGCGACCCATGCACTCGAAAGGAAACTCAGTCGAAACCGAGTCCGAGCGCTGGGACGGCGGGGCAACCACAACCGACTCTAGGACCGCCACTTGTGAAGATGCGTTCTGGCGCGCCCGGGCGTGCTGCACCCAACGCTGGAGCCACGGACGGCGGGACCGCTTGTTGCGGCGCGTGACGGCGGTGTAGGACGACACTGGAGCCGACTGCTGGAGAAGAAGAATCCCGTGGGCGCCGGCACGGAAGTGCGTAGCCCCGCGGCGGGGAAGCGCCTCGACGTCGAGAGGAGCGTCCCGAAGCCATGCCGAATCACCGACGATGAAGGAGAGAGCGCCGAAGAGGATCTCATGACCCATGCTCGAATCTCCACTGGACGACATGACGAAATGATGTAGTCGAAACTCGCCGGAAGTCGCTTAGACGCCTGCCCCATGGTGGGCGCCAACTGTCGTGGGTATAAGTCTGACAGTAGATATCTAGGGTCCGAAAGGATGGGCAGAGCCTTAGCTACGGCGAGGTTGTATGAGTTCAGGCCCCTCTGCGGTGGAGGTAATAGCCCTACGTCTCAGTGCTCTGGGAGCTTGTTGTCGAGTGGAATATGGAATACAATGAGTTGCTAACCCCTGCACCAGTGGGGGAGGGTGGCTTATATAGAGTGCGCTGCCCTCCACAACGGTTCGGTGCACAGGGGTGGAGTAGTGGCGAATAAATGCCTACGTTACAGGTAACGTACGTCTTAAATGCTAATAAAGGCGCATGGAAACGTATGACCGTTTCTCCCCAGGGGGGTTACGATGCACAGAGTGGAATCCAGTCGGTTAGTTTGATATACTCCGAATGCTCGTCTCTGACTGGATGGTCGAGGATTTGTTACCGACTGGATGATGGGAACTTTTTAGTTCAGTCGGAACTGATTAAGGGCCTTGTCCCTTATGAGGGGTAGTCCTTGGGTTGGACCTACAGGGCAAGCCTATGACCCTACCCTAGGACTATAACCCCATCATGGATGAACTAGGGATTATCAATCTACGGGAGGTATAGGATTGATACGTCTCCAACGTATCTATAATTTTTTATGGTTCCATGCTATTATCATGTCAACTTTGGATGTTTTATATGCATGAGTATGCTATTTTATATCTTTTTTGGTACTAACCTATTAACTCAGTTCTAAGTGCGAGTTTCTGTTTTTTCCGTGTTTTTGACCTTTTTCAGAGAAGAATATTAAACGGAGTCCAAACGGAATAAAACATGCTGGATGATTTTTTCCATAACAGAAGATACGCAGGGGACTTGAGAACCATGGCACGAGACCTTGGGGAGGTCACAAGCCCCCTAGTCGCGGCATGGGGGCGCCTGGCAGGCTTGTGGACCCCACATGGCTCCTTTGCCCTACCTCTCTCGCCTATAAATTCTCTAAATTCCCGAAACCAAATAAGAGAGCCACGAAAATACTTTTCCGCCGCCGCAAGCTTCTGTCTCCGCAAGATCCCATCTATGACCATTCTGGTGCCCTGCCGGAGGGGGATTCGGACACGGAGGGCTTCTTCATCAACACCTTTGCCTCTCCTATGATGCGTGAGTAGTTCACCACAGACCTTCTGGTCCATAGCTAGTAGCTAGATGTCTTCTTCTCTCTCTTGGATCATCAATACAAAGTTCTCCATGATCTTCATGGAGATCTATCCGATGTATCTTTATTTTGCGGTGTGTTTGTCTATATACGATGAATTGTGGATTTATGATCAGATTATCTATTATTATTATTTGAGTCTCCTCTGATATCTTATATGCATGATTTCGTATCCTTGTAATTCTCTTCGAGTTATGGGTTTTGTTTGGCAAACTTGATCTATAATTCCTGTAACGGGAGAAGTGCTTGGTTTTGGGTTCATATCGTGCGCTGTCCTCACCTAGTGACAGAACGGGTAGCGACACACGCATCATGTTGTTGCCATGAAGGGTAAAAAGATGGGGTTTATATCATATTGCATGAATTTATCCCTCTACATCATGTCATCTTGCTTAAGGCGTTACTCTGTTTGTTATGAACTCAATACACTAGATGCATGCTGGATAGCGGTCGATGTGTGGATTAATAGTAGTAGATGCACAAAGTATCGATCTACTTGTCTCGGACGTGATGCCTATATGTATGATCATTGCCTTAGATATCATCATGACTTTGCGCAATTCTATCAATTGCTCGACAGTAATTGTTTTACCCACCGTAATACTTGCTATCATGTGAGAAGCCTCTAGTGAACACTATGGCCCCCGGGTCCACTTCACATTATATTTTCAGATCTACAAAATTACTTTGTTGCACTTTTCACCTTCAGATCTCACCTTGCAAATAATCATGAAGGGATTGACAACCCCTTTTTCGCGTTGGGTGCAAGTTTGTTTGTTTTTGCGTAGGAACATTGGTGCCTCATCTTGATACTCCTACTGGATTGATACCTTGGTTCTCAAACTGAGGGAAATACGTATCGCTACTTTGCTGCATCACCCTTTCCTCTTCAAGGGAAAAACCAACGCAAGCTCGAGAAGTAGCAAGAAGAATTTCTGGCGCCGTTGCCGGTGAGTATTCAAGTGAAGCATATCCAAGTAACTATCGCAAACTCATCTCTTGCATTTACATTATTTGCCTTTGCCTCTCGTTTTCCTCTCGTTTTCATTTCCCCCACTTTTGAAAAAAAATTACAAAAATATTTGCCTTTTTCGTTCGCCCTTTTATTTCGCTTGCTTTTTGTTGCTTGTGTGCTTGTCTGCTTGCTAAGTCACCATGTCTGAAAACACTAAATTGTGTGACTTCTCGAATACTAATAATAATGATTTTGTTAGTACTCCGATTGCTCCCGCCACTATTCGGAATCATATGAAATCAATGCTCCTTGCTGAATCTTGTTATAAAGAGCAATTTTCTGGCCTTCCCAGTGAGGATGCGCATCCCATCTTCATACCTTCATTGAGTTATGCGATATGCAAAAGAAGAAAGATGTGGATAATGATAGGATTAAATTGAAGCTATTTTTGTTCTCATTACGAGATCGTGCAAAAACTTTGTTTTCATCTTTACCCAAAAATAGTATTGTTTATTGGAACAAGTGTAAAGATGCCTTTATTTCCAAGTATTTTCCCCCGACTAAGACTATCTCTCTCCGTAATGATATCATGAATTTTAAGCAACTAGATCATGAACATGTTGCACAGTCTTGGGAGAGAATGAAATTGATGATTAGAAATTGTCCCGCTCATGGCCCGAGTCTTTGGATGATTATACAAATCTTCTATGCTGATTTGAATTTTGCTTCTAGAAATATCTTGGATTCCGCCTCTGGTGGAACTTTCATGGAAATCACATTAGGAGAAGCCACAAAACTCCTAGATAATATCATGACAAACTATTCTCAATGGCACACTGAAAGGTCACCTACTAGTAAAAAAGTGCATGCTATAGAAGAAATTAACTCTTTGAGTGCTAAGATGGATGAGTTAATGAAATTGTTTGCTAGTAAAGGTGCTCCTCTAGATCCAAATGATATGCCTTTGTCTTCCTTGATTGAGAATAGCAATGAAAGCTTGGATGTTAATTTTGTTGGTAGGAATAATTTTGGCAACGACAATGCTTATAGAGGTAATTTTAATCCTAGGCCTTTTCGTAGTAACCCCTCTAATAACTTTGGCAATTCCTCCAATAATGCTCATGGAAATTACAATAAATTACCCTCTAATCTTGAGAGTAATATTAAAGAGTTTATCAACTCGCAAAAGATTTTCAATGCGTCCATAGAAGAAAAACTGCTCAAAATTGATGACTTGGCTAGGACCATTGATAGAATGTCTCTTGATATTGATGCTTTGAAGTTGAGATGTGCTCCTCCCAATATTAATATGGATGAAACTTTGAAATCTATGCGTGTTTCCATGAATGAGAGTAAAGAAAGAACCGCACAAATTCGTGCTAGACATGAATGGCTTAAAAGGCGTGTTCTCGTGATGAGAATCACGAAAATCTTAAAGTGCTTGGTGTGACTCCTTTTGAATCCTTGTTTTCTAATGTCAATCCTAATGATGATGGGTCGGGATATGAATCCACTTTGGTTGAGAAATGCCCCAATGATTTGGAGTCTATTTATCTTGATGCTAAAAGCACTGAAAGTGGAGTAGAGGATATCAAAACTTTGAGTAGTGATGAAATTACTACTTTGGATTTCAATGAATTTAATTATGATAGTTGCTCTTTGATTGAATGTATTTCCTTGATGCAATCCATACTAAACTCTCCACATTCTTATAGCCAAAATAAGGCCTTTACCGATCATATCGTTGATGCTATGATGAAATCTCTTGAAGAGAAACTTGAGTTGGAGATATATATTCCTAGAAAACTTCATGACGAGTGGGAACCTACTATCAAAATCAATATTAAAAACTATGAATGCAATGCTTTCTATGATTTGGGTGCTAGTGTTTCCGCTATTCCAAAGTCTTTATGTGATGTTCTAGGCTTCAATGAGATTGATGAGTGCTCTCTTAATTTGCATCTTGCGGATTCTACTATTAAGAAACTTATGGGAAGGATCAATGATGTTCTTATTATTTCAAATAGGAACTATGTTCCCGTAGATTTCATTGTGCTTGATATTGATTGCGATCCAACATGTCCCATCATTCTTGGTAGACCTTTCCTTGGGACTATTGGTGTTGTTATCAATATGAAGGAAATGAATATTATATTTCAGTTTCCATATAAGAGGGGCATGGAACACTTTCCTAGCAACAAAATAAGATTGCCTTATGAATCCATGATGAGGGATACTTATGGTTTGAGCACAAAAGATGACGATACTTGATTCTATGGCCTTATGCCTAGCTAAGGGCGTTAAACAATAGCGCTTGTTGGGAGGCAACCCAATGAATTTATGTTTGCTTTTTTGCTTTCTGTTTTGTTGTGTCCACACCATCATAATTCTGTTATGATTGTGTTTTTTATGTTTCTTTTAGTGTTTGTGCCAAGTAGAACATTTATGATTAGTTTTGGTGATGGTTGTTTGATCATGCTGAAAAAGACAGAAACTTTGCGCTCACGAAATTATTTTTAATTCCTATCCAGAAAGAGATTTTGAGTTGATTATTTTTGCTTCTGGTTGATATGCGAATTTACCTAATTGTCATAATTGTTCAGAATTTTTGGAATACAAGAGGTATACAAAGTATACAGATTGCTATAGACTAGTCTGTTAATGACAGATTCTGTTTTTGTTGTGTTGATTGCTTATTTTGATGAAACTATGGTTAGTATAGGGGGGGGGGTACTAGCCATGGAAAAGAGAGAATACTGTAATATAACGTCAATATAAATAGAAATCAAGTTTACTACAGTACCTAAAGAGTGGTGGTTTGTTTTCTTATGCTAATGATATCACAAGTTTTTGTTTAAGTTTTGTGTTGTGAAGTTTTCAAGTTTTCGGTGATGTTCTCATGGACAGTGGGATAAAGAGTGGAAAGAGCTTAAGCTTGGGGATGCCCTAGATATCCCAAGCCAAATTCAAGGACACCAAAAAGCCTAAGCTTGGGGATGCCCCGGGAAGGCATCCCCTATTTCGTCTTCAATCCATCGGTAACGTTACTTGGAGCTATATTTTTATTCACCACATGATATGTGTTTTTCCTGGAGCATTGTGTATTATAGGAGTCTTTGCTTTTTGTTTTGTCGAAATCGTCCTTGCTGCACACCTTTTTGAGAGGGACATGCACTCATCGTGAATTTGTTAGAATACTCAATGAGCTTCACTTATATCTTTTGAGTTAGGCAATTTAGCTCGCATGTGCTTCACTTATATCTTTTGAGCTAGATAATTTTTCTCTAGTGCTTCACTTAAATCTTTTTAGAGCACGGTGGTGTCATATTTTTAAGAAACAAAAACTCTCGATCGTCACTTATATCCTTTTGAGAGTGCTCTCTCTAAGTAACTTGGTAATTGGCGTGTGCTATGAAATTAGTCCTAAATATGATAGGCATCCAAAGAGGATATAATAAAAACTTCCATATTCAAGTGCATTGATTATTAATAGAAGTCTGATTCCTCATAATTAGTTTTGAGATATGGATATGGTAATATTAGAGTTATGTTAGTAGGGTGTTGTGAACCAAGAAACACTTGTGTTGAAATTAGTGATTCCCGTAGCATGCACGTATGGTGAACCGCTATGTTAGGAAGTCAGAGCATAATTGATTTATTATTGTCATCCTTTGTGTGGCGGTCGGGATCGCGCGATGGTTAACACCTACCAACCCTTCCCCTAGGAGTATTTGTTTAGCACTTTGTTTCGATTACTAATAAAACTTTCGCAATAAGTATATGAGTTCTTCATGGCTAATGTGAGTCCATGGATTATACGCAATTTCACCCTTACACCATTGCTAACCTCTCTAGTGCTGCACAACTTTTGCCGGTGCACAAACCCACTATATACCTTCCTCAAAACAGCCACCATACCTACCTATTATGGTATTTTCATAGCCATTCCGGGATATATTGCCATGCAACTCCCACTATTCTGTCTCATGACATGAGCCGTCACTTTCATATTGCCATTGCATGATCGTAAGATAGCTAGCGAGATGTTTCAATGCCATACGCTAAGCTAGATCATTGCACATCCCGGTACACTGCCGGAGGCATTTCATATAGAGTCATCATTGTTCTAAGTATTGAGTTGTAAGTAAATAAAAGTGTGATGATCATAATTATTAGAGCATTGTCCCATGTGAGGAAATTAAAAAAGAGGCCGAAGATGCCCACCAAAAAAAGTGAAAAAAAGAGGCCAAAGAGCCCAAACAAAAAAAATGATGAGAGAAAAAGAGAGAAGGGACAATGCTACTATCTTTTTCCACACTTGTGCTTCAAAATAGCACCATGTTCTTCATGATAGAGACTCTCTTGTTTTGTCACTTCTTATACTAGTGGGAATTTTCATTATATAACTTGGCTTGTATATATTCCAATGATGGGCTTCCTCGAAATTGCCCTAGGTCTTCGTGAGCAAGCAAATTGGGTGCACACCCACTATTTTTCTTTTTGAGCTTTCACACACTTATAGCTCTAGTGCATCTGTTGCATGGCAATCCCTACTCATTCACATTGATATCTATTGATGGGCATCTCCATAGCTCGTGGATACGCCGAGTCGATGTGACCATCTCCTCCTTTTTGCCTCACAACCTCGACCACACTCTATTCCACCTATAATGCTATATCCATGGCTCACGCTCATGTATTGCATGAGAGTTGAAATAGTTTGAGAAAGTAAGATTGCGAAAACAATCACTTGGCCAATACTGGGGTTATGCATGATTCAAATTCGTTGTGTGGGGATGATGGAGCATAGCCAGACTATATGATTTTGTAGGGATAACTTTCTTTGGCCTTGTTATTTCAAAAGTTCATGATTATTTTGCTAGTATGCATGAAGTATTATTGTTTTCATGTCAATAGTAAACTATTGTTTTGAATCTTACGGATCTGAATATCCATGCCACAAGAAAGAAGTTACAAAGGACAAATATGTTAGGTAGCATTCCACATCAAAAATTCAGTATTTATCACTTCCCTACTCGAGGACGACCAGGAGTTAAGCTTGGGGATGCTTGATAGGTCTCCAACTTATCTATATTTTTTGATGGTTCCATGATATTATCATGTCAACTTTGGATGTTTTATATGCATGAATATGCAATTTTATATCTTTTTGGGAATAACCTATTAACTCAGTGCCAAGTGCCAGTTTCTATTTTTTCTGTGTTTTTGACCTTTTTCAGAGAAGAATATTAAACGGAGTCCAAATGGAATAAAACCTGTGGGATGATTTTTTCCATAACACAAGATACACAGGGGACTTGAGGACCAAGGCAGGAGACCTCGGGGGAGGTTACAAGCCCCCTAGCCATGGCCAGGGGGCACGTCTCGCAGGCTTGTGGGCCCCACGTGGCTCCTTTGCCCTACCTCTTTCGCCTATAAATTCTCTAAATTCCCGAAACCAAAGAAGAGAGCCACGAAAATACTTTTCCATCGCCGCAAGCTTCTGTCTCCGTAAGATCCCATCTAGGGACCGTTCTGGTGCCCTCCCGGCGGGCATTCGGACACGGAGGGCTTCTTCATCAACACCATTGCCTCTCCGATGATGTGTGAGTAGTTCACCATAGACCTTCGGGTCCATAGCTAGTATCTAGATGGCTTCTTCTCTCTCTTGGATCTTCAATACAAAGTTCTCCATGATCTTCATGGAGATCTATCCGATGTAACTTTCTTTTGCGGTGTGTTTGTAGAGATCCGATGAATTGTGGATTTATGATCAGATTATGTATGATTATTATTTGAATCTCCTCTGATCTCTTATATGCATGATTTCGTATCCTTGTAATTCTCTTCGAGTTATGGGTTTCGTTTGGCGAACTTGATCTATAATTCTTGCAATGGGAGAAGTGCTTGGTTTTGGGTTCATACCGTGCGGTGTCCTCACCTAGTGATAGAAGGGGTAGCGAGGAACGCATCATGTTGTTGCTATCAAGGGTAAAAAGATGGGGTTTATATCATATTGCATGACTTTATCCCTCTACATCATGTCATCTTGCTTAAAGCGTTACTCTGTTTGTTATGAACTCAATACACTAGATGCATGCTGGATAGCGGTCGATGTGTGGAGTAATAGTAGTAGATGCAGAAAGTACCGGTCTACTTATCTCGGATGTGATGCCTATATGTATGATCATTGCCTTAGATATCATCATGACTTTGCGCGATTCTATCAATTGCCCGACAGTAGTTCGTTCACCCACCATAATACTTGCTATCATGAGAGAAGCCTCTAGTGAACACTATGGCCCCCGAGTCTACTTCACATCATATTTTCAGATCTACAAAATTACTTTGTTGCACTTCTCACCTTCAGATCTCACCTTGCAAATAATCGTGAAAGGATTGACAACCCCTTTTTCGCGTTGGGTGCAAGTTTGTTTGTTTTAGCGCAGGAACATTGGTGCCTCATCTTGATACTCCTACTGGATTGATACCTTGGTTCTCAAACTAAGGGAAATACGTATCGCTACTTTCTACATCACCCTTTCCTCTTCAAGGGAAAAACCAACGCAAGCTCGAGAAGTAACAAAAAGAATTTCTCGCGCTGTTGCCGGGGACTATTCAAGTGAAGCATATCCAAGTAACTATCGCAAACTCATATCTTGCATTTACATTATTTTCCTTTGCCTCTTGTTTTCCTCTCCCCCACTTCTAAAAAAATACTTATCGCTACTTTGCTGCATCACCCTTTCCTCTTCAAGGGAAAAACCAACACAAGCTCGAGAAGTAGCAAGAATGAAGGTGGTTTCTCTCAAACAACCCTGCAATTAAATACAAAAAATCTCTTCTGTCCCCAAACACACCCAATACAATGGAAAATTGTATATGGTGCACTAGTTCAACAAAGAGATGGTGATACAAGTGTAGTATGGATAGTAGATATAAGTTTTTGTAATCTGAAAATATAAAATCAGGAAGCTAACAAGTACCAAAAGTGAGCATAAATGTATTGCAATGCTTGGAAATAAGGCCCAGGGTTCATACTTTTCCTAGTGCAATGATCATAAGTAGCAGAGAACATAATAGAATCATATGATCTCAAAGTGCAAGAAAGAATCACTCAAAAGTTCATAAGTAGCAGAGAACATAAGAATAAATTGTTGTACATAGTAGAACCACCTTGAAGCTATTCTTTTTGATCAGTCTATTGAGCTAATCTCATATGTTTCACAAACAACCCTAGAGTTCATACTAAAATAACACCTATGATGCACATCAATCAATCCTAATGTCACATAGAAACTACAGTGTCACCACAAGTATTTGTGAGTCAATTATAAGATATGCATCAAACAATTTCAGATTCATTATTTTCAATCCAACACAAATAACTTCCAAGAGTACCCCAAGATTTTTAGTGGAGAAAGTAAGCCAAGAACGTGTATCAACCAATATGCATAGGTTACCCCATTGTCACCACGGAAATCTGCAAGTTGAGTACCAAAACATATATCAAGTGAATCAATAGTACACCCCATTGTCACCATGAGTATCCATATGCAAGCCATACATCAAGTGATCTGAAACCCAATATTCAATCCGACATAAGAGAATCTCATAGGGAAAGATCCAATACATCACATCAAGTTAGCAAGGGCCGAACACCATATGATCCAACTATATTAACAAAGCCTGTGATGCATCAAGGTCGTGACATCTCAAGAGTAAGAGAGAGAGAGAGAGAGAGATTGAGAGAGAGAGAGAGATCAAACGCATAGCCACTGGTACATATCCTCAGCCGAGAGGGAGAACTAGTCCCTCTTTGTCATGGGGATCGTTGGGATGATGTAGATGGCCTCCGGTGATGATTGCCCCCTCCGACAGGGTGCCAGAACAGGGGTACAGATGATTTTTCTTTGGTACAGAGTCTTGCGGTGGCGGTTCAAAATATCTAGGTTAACTTTTGGGGCTTTGGGATTTATAAGATTTTTAGCGTTGGGATCACGTGGACCAAAGCCACGGGGTGGTCCCAAGCCATCAGGATGCGCCCATGGGGTGTGCCCTTTTGCCTTGGCAATAACAGTGGCCCACCTTGAGTGGTTCTTCACTTTGGTATTTCTTATTTTCTATGGAAAAGTCATCAAAAAGACTTTAGCGATTCCGAAAACTTTTATTTTCTGCAGAAAAAACAACACCAAGGTAATTCTGCTGAAAACAGCATCAGTCTGGGTTAGTTCTAATTAAATAATATAAAGTGCCTGAAAACCATATAAAAGTATTGTAAACATGGGTAAATATGTCGTGAATACTTCATAAATTATGGATATGTTGGAGACGTGTCAATATTAAGGCTACATGCATTAAGTCCATGGTGTTGAAGTTGGACTCCGAAAAAGAGTATGACTCGGTTAACTCGGAGTTTCTGCGGTCTGCCCTACTTGCGAAAGGTTTTGAAGGTGTGTATGTCCATAGGTTCATGTATTTTGTGCGTGGTGGGCACACGAAAGTGAGTGTAGACGGGGTAGTGGGCCCCTATTTCCGAAATGGTCGTTTTATGCGCCATAGAGACCCTTATCAATGTCTTCCTCTTGTCTCTCTCGACGTATGTAATGGCCTTTTTCTTGTTTTCAAAGGAAATCATGAGGGATTTGATAAACACCATAGTGCATTCTTTTGGAACTCGTCTTAGAACAAGCACAAATATTGCCTTGTCAAGTGGAAACTGATGTGTAAACCGAAGGGTTTGTGAGGTCTAGGTATTCTTAGCACTACAATCATGAACAAATGTCTCATTATGAAATGGTAGTGGAAGATCTTTCAAACTCTGAAGGGCACGTTGTGGCGTGATATCCTCAAGGCTAAGTATTTCTCTTCTGGCAATTTCATGTTTGATTCGGCAACGGGAGGTTCTCAGTTTTGGCGTGATCTCGTAAGAACGGGGGACATTTTCCGCACTCATGCCAAACTCGTTGTTGGTAGTGGTTTTAACATTCGGTTATGGTTGGACTGGTGGTGTGTGGATCAACATCTATGTATTTCCTTTCCTATCATCTTTTCCTATGTTTCTCGGCCTAAGATTTCTATCTCGGAGCTTGCGTTGGGTCGATAGGATGTTCATCTTTGTCGCACCCTCTCTCGTGAAGAGTTGATCGAGTGGAAGCTTCTTGCTGAGCTATTTCCCCTCCTATCAAAGGAGGTGGTCCAAGTTACCTAGCCCCACTCGGCCTCTGTCCGGTTTTCTGTTAAATCTTGATACTCTAGATTGATTGTTGGTTCCCCGACCTTGAAATTTAAAGATCTGTGGCCCTGCAAGGTCCCTCTAAAGAGTAAAGTCTTCATGTGGCAAGCAATCCGTGGGAGGCTCCGTGCGGCAGACCACATCAGCAAACATAACGGTCATGGGTCTATGTTTTGTAAGCTTTGTGGAGCTTGAGAGGACATCGACCATATGCTTTTCAACTGCCATCTTGCCAAGTTGTTATTGTGTGGTGTCCGAGATTGGTTGGGAGTTACCTCGGCTCCTTGCTCCTTCTCTGAGCTGCGCTCCTACTCCAACTCTATCTGTCTCTCTCCCTCCCTCCCTCTCTCCCTGCCTCTCTCTCCCTCTTTCTCCCTCTCCTTCTCTCTCCCTCCCTCCCTCCATCTCTCTCCCTCCATCTCTCTCTCTCTCTCTCTCTCTCTGTCGCTCTCGCTCTCTCTCCCTCCCTCCCTCCCTCCCTCTCTCTCCCTCCCTCTCCGTCTCCCCCTCTCTCCCTCTCTCTCTCCCTCTCCCCCTCTCTCCCTCTCTCTCTCCCTCTCCATCCCTCCCCCTCCCTCTCTCTGGTCAAACCACACAACTATTTTGGTTTGGTTTCTCCGCTATTTCCTGGGTCTTGTGGACTGTCAGGAATAAGTTTACTATTGAAAAATGTCTATCCAGCTAAACCCGTTGACTCATGTTCACACTGATATTTTTCTTACACAAGTGGAAATTGTTGATTAAGAGCAGGACATCGGAGCAACTGAAGACTTGATCGCTAGAGTGCATTTTACGACGTCTTTTGTGATGCGCTACCCCATGGTTGTTGTTTGCTAAGTTCGTATTTTTTGTGACCCTCAAGCATAGGTAGTCTACCTGTGTTCCTTCTTCTGGTTGTCTTGCCATGCACCCGTACATCACATTTGTGGGACTTTTGTGCTTTCTCGTAAGTTGTTGTTTTCTTGCGAACCTTACCCGATAGCTTTATTTATAAAGTTGGGCGATAGCCTTTTATCTAAAAAAATATCAAATTCTTTCGAGGAAAAAATACATCTAAAGTATTGTTCGTCTTGAATCGCTAGTTACAAATAATAATAGAACATTGAAGAACTGTAGATCTTTAGATAAGGTATTATAAGGCTGGTGTTATATGGATCCAACACAAATGGTGTTTCCAATAGGGCCTATAGTTCGTGTGTGACATATTTTGTGGCAATTGGAGGGAGTGCGATGTTGTTAAAGAGGATGGTTGTGCTGCGACACATTTGAGCGTGTAAATAGTCCAGGACCACATGGGGTGTTAAATGGTGTTAAATTAGTCGTCAACCAAGCCCGTTTATTTTAAGACATGTTGGTCCAACTTAGTTATGTCAAAACAGCTGACTGTGCCCGGCCGGATCCGCACTCCCACTCTGCCCCGTTCTTCTCCAGCGGCGGTGGATCTTCCATTCTAGGTGGCGGCGGTGAGGGTGCCCTCGTTCTTGGTGGTGGGAGAGCCCTCGTTCTCAGAAAATGGTGAGTGAATTCGAACCCTATTCTCATTCCCCTCTCGGTCACCCGTGGATCTCACGCATTTAATCTGTTTTCACTTGTTGAATCGATAGGTTGTGAGGGGAGCCCTTGGGCATATTGAGATGGAGCCACCAGATTAAACTTCAAATAGGTAATGCGCCTCTCTCCGGTCCAATTTTGAAATATAATTAGTGCCTCGTCTTCTCTTTGTCACAGTGGCCATCACTGACAGAGGGGATGCTGCCGCTCAGACCTTCGAATTGACCATCAATTCCTTCCCGTCGAAGGCAAAATTAGTTGATGGTAGCATACAAAACATTGAGAGAGACATAATTGTTAAATTGGATTGATCCACAAGTTCTACAGAACATGGGAAAGAAGGTGGTGACAAAATGGGTGGAGAAAATTGGGGACAGTACTGTTTGGGGTCCAGAGCAAGAAGTATCACTGTTGCGATTTGATGATTATAAAGGAGAGTATGTCAGAATAGAAGATGGTGAACATATTGTTGAAGAAATCAATCTGCAAGATGGCTAGACAAGAAAAGAAGCTATTTTTTTGCTGAGCTCGTTGATCTGAATATTTGGTCAAAAGTTGGATATATGCCATTGATAACCCACAAGTATAGGGGATCATTTGTAGCCTTCTTCGATGAATAAGAGTGTCGAACCCAACAAGGAGCTAAAGGCAGAACAAGTATTCCCTCAAGTTCTATCGACCGCCGATACAACTCTACACACGCTTGACGTTTGCTTTTCCTAAAACAAGTATGAAACTATTTTTATAGAATAAAACTACGAGTACTTTGCAAGAATAAAACTACGAATAAATTGCAAGGTAATAAAAGTGGATAGCTTTTGTCAACAAGAAAGTCATTTGTCCGTAGACAATCGATAACAAGTACCGGTTATCATTCTTGCAATTTTATATGAGGGAGAGGCATGAGCTAACATACTTTATCTTCTTGGATCATATGCACTTATGATTGGAACCCTAGCAAGCATCCGCAACTAGTAAAGATCATTCAGGTCATGAAACCCAACCATAGCATTAAGTATCAAGTCCTCTTTACTCCCATATGCCATAACCCACTTATCCGCGTTTAGGCTGTTGTGACCACCGCAACACCGACAATAAGCAAGCCATGAACATATTGCAACACTCTACAGCGGGAGCCCCTCACATTTGCATGACACGGAGGCCACCGTAGGACAGCACCATAAATAAAATATACAATCATACCAACCAAGATCACGATTAACCCATAGGACAAAATGGATGTACTCAAACACCATAGAATAGCCAAATATCATTTGGAAATAATGTATGGAGTTCAGCACCATGTTTAAGTAGAGATTACAACGGGGAGAAGTGGTGTTACACCGCTGCATAGAGGGGGAGAAAGTTGGTGTTGACGGTAGAAAGGTTGTCGACGTAGATCGTCGTCATGATCCTAGCCCCGACGGCACTCCTGCACCACCGGGAGAGAGGGAGAGAGAGCCCCCTCCTTATTCTTCCTTGGCCTACCCCCTAGATGGGAGCAGAGTTCCCCCTCTGGTACATGGCTTCCATGGCGGCGGAGGGGCGGGAGCCCCTCGGAGATTGGATCTCCCTCTCTGTTCTCTTCTGTTTCGCGCTTCCCAGATCTTTCCCTTCACGTTTTCTTAAATTCCCGGAGATCTATAACTCCGATTGCGCTGATATTTTACACGATTTTTTCCATAAATTATCTTTTTTGCGCTTGAAGAAGGGCTCCAACTGACGTTCTAGGAGGGCACAAGACACCAGGGCACGTCTGGGGTCTGTGGCGCGCCCGGGTGGGTTGTGGGCTCTGTGGGCCCCCGTTTGGGTTGATTCCACTTCGCAAAAATCACATAAATTCCAAAATAGTTCTCCGTAAATTTTCATCACATTTGGACTTCGTTCGATATGGATTTTGTAGCATACAAAAACCATGGAAAAAACAGGAACTGACACTAGGCACTTGATCAATAGGTTAATCACATAAATTATATAAAAAGTTGCCAAAAGTATGTGAAAGTTGTATAGTGTTGGCATGAAACAATCAAAAATTATAGATATGACGGAGTCGTATCAGCATCCCCAAGCTTAATTCCTGCTCATCCTCGAGTAGGTAAATGGTAAAAAATCAGGAGGAATGCTACCTAGCATAAACTTGATCATATATCTAATCATGGCATGAATATGAAGACATAAGTGATTCGAAGCAATAGTCTATAATTTGACATAAAGACATCAATACTCAAGCATCCCAATAAACAGTCATGTCTTTCAAAATATAAATGCTAAAAAAGCTATCCCTACAAAGTCATATAATCTTGTCATGCTCTGTCTTCTTAACACAAAGTATAAATCATGTACTATCGTAGTGTCAGCCAAGCAATTGGTTCATAATTTTTAATGCGCTTTAGCGTTTTCAACCCTCACGCAATACATGAGCGCAAGCCATGGATATAGCACTACGTGTGGAATAGAGTATGATGACAGGGGTAAATATAGAGTAGACAAAAAATTAAGAAAGTCTCACATCGACGTGGCTAACCAACGGGCTATGGAGATGCCCATCAATTGATATCAATGTGAGGAGTAGGGGTTGCCATGCATCCAATGCACTAAGAGCTATAAGTGTATGAAAGCTCCATATGATAACTAAGTGGGTGTGCATCAAATCCTATAATGAAAATTTCCACCGGTATATGAAAGTGACAACATAGGAGACTCTCCATATGAAAAACATGGTGCTACTTTGAAGCACAAGTGTGGAACTAGCATGCCCTTTCTCTCTTTTACTTTTTTTATATTTTTTTCCTTTTTTATTTCTTTTCTTTCTTTCTTTTCTATTTTTTACTTTTTTATATTTTTTCTCTCATCGTCCGGAGTCTCATAGCGACTTGTGGGGGAATCATAGTCTTTATCATCCTTTCCTCACTAGGACATGCTCTAATAATGAATAATGATTATCATCACACTTCTAGTTACTTATAGATCAAAAGAAATAAAAATTACAACTTGATACCTAGAACAAAATACGACTCTACATGAATGCCTCTGGTAGTGTACCAGGATGTGCAATGATCTAGCGTAACATGTATAAAACATTATGCACGATGGTGAGCCACAACTACTATGTCAGCTATATGATGATGCAAAGCAATACGACAATGAATGATCAAGTCAAACGGAGGCGGTGGAAATTGCATGACAATATATCTCAGAATGGCTATGGAAAAGCCATAATAGGTAGGTATGGTGGCTGTTTTGAGGAAAATATAATAAGGCTTAGGTGTGATAGAGCGTATCATATCATGGGGTTTGGATGCAATGGCGGGGTTTGCACCACGTCTCGAGGTGAGAAAGGGCAATGCACGGTACCATAGAAGCTAGCAAATTGCGAAAAGGTAAGAGTGCGTACAATTCATGGACTCACATTAGTCATAAAGAACTCATATACTTATTGCAAAAGTTTATTAGCCCTCGAAGCAAAGTACTACTACGCATGCCCCTAGGGGGGAGGTTGGTAGGAGTTAACCATCGCGCACCCCCGACCTTCACACAAAGATGGACAATCAAGGATAAATAGTGCTCCAACTTCCCGGCATAACGAGAGAGTATACGTGAATGCTTAGGGAATCACATACCTTAACACCAATATTATTATTAATCACAACCATTTACTAGTACCTCCCACATATTCCATCTCTATATCGCAAAACTATTAGAATCAAACAAATCATATTCAGTGATCCATAAGTTTTATGTAGGACTTTATGACTAACCATGCAAATGACCAATTCCTCTTGACTCTCTAAATAGATATAAGTGAAGCATGAGAGTTTAATTCTTTCTACAAAAGATCATGCTCTAATAAGTATAAGTGAAGCAATAGGGCATTCTACAAACAACAATTTTCTATGTGAAGAGAAACAGGCAATCCAAACTTCAAATGATATAAGTGAGGCACACGAAGCATTCTATAAAGGCATACTCAAAACATATAAGTGAAGTGCAATGAGAATTCTATAAATCAACCAAGGAATATATCATACCAGCATGGTGCATAAAATAAAAAATGAAAACTAAATGCAAAAGACGCTCCAAGATTTGCACATGTCACATGAACGAAGCAAAGACGAGAACATACCGATACTTGTTAAATAAAGATGGGATGCCTTCCAGGGCATCCCCAACCTTAGACGCTTGAGTCTCCTTGAATATTTACCTGGGGTGCCTTTGTTATCCCCAACCTCGAGCTCTTGCCTCTCCTCCTTCTCCTCATATCGAGTCTTCCTCGATCTTTGATCACTTCATCCACACAAAACTCAACAGAAAGCTCGGTAAAATCCGTTAGTATAATAAAGCAAATCATCACTACTCTAAGTACCGTTGCAAACCAATTCATTTTTTTCTCATTGTAGCTACTATAATATAACTTTTCCATGGCTCATACCACCGATAAAAATCGAGAGTTTCATTAAAACAAGCAAAACAATGCATCAAAAACAAAATTTGTCTTAAACAGGACAGTCTGTAGCAATCTTTACATATATCAAACTTCTGGTACTCAAACAATTACTAAACATTAGGACGAAATAACAAATTTTTATATAAAGACTGTGCAAAAAGTTTCAGAATCTTTTTACGTTCTAATAAAAAATGAAAATTCACGCGCTACAGCCAAAGTTTCTGTTTCTGCACCGCACATACCAACAAGCAATCTACACATCCTAAAGGCAAATTTTGGCACATTATTTTTATAATACAATGGATTTGTACAATGGATAATTATTTTTGTGAGAATATTGATGAAAAATTCTACACTGTTTCCATGAGCATGAACACAAGTGTGCAAGGTCGACCCACACATCACCAATGCATCACCTTTCAATCGGTTCTGTTTTTGTGAAGTTTTAAGTTCCCCTCTATATTTTTTTTTGTTTTTAAACTTTATAAAAGCACTCAACAAAATTAAATGAGTCTCTAAAACTTCCGGGTTGTCTCCCTGGTGGCGCTTTCTTTAAAGCCATTAAGCTAGGCATAAAGTGCTCAAGTAATGGATCCACTCGTATCCCAAGGTATATCAAAGCCAATTTTAATTAGCAATGATTTGGCATTTAGTAGTGAGCACAAAGCAACATATATCAAGCAATGACGAAGTCTAATTTTCTTCCTAGGCATGGGCATGTCATACAAGAACAGTTCATGCACATCAAGTAAAGGCCAATACATAGCATAAGCAGTTTCTTGCAATTTTGTCGTCTTCGAAACATAGAGAGGCGGAAATGTAGTTCCTCTTTCATAATAATTGCAAGTAGGAGCAGCAAGAACATGTATATTATATTCATCAAAATCATCATGTGTAGTGGTAAAAGCCAACCCATCAATATAATCCTTAACAAGTGCAAACTTCTCTGATATAGTGTACTTTGGAGAATTCAAAAAGATAATAGGACTATCATGTGTGGGTGCAATAGAAACAATTTCATTCTTAATATAAGGAACAATACCAAGTTCATCTCCAATAGCATAATTCATATTGGCATCTTGGCCACAAGCATAGAAAGCATCATCAAAAAGGGATATTTCAAACGAATCAACGCGATCATAGCAATTGTCATAACATTCATCCTTCGGTGAGAACGAAGGGACGTTAAACAATGTATGAGTTGAAGAGTTACTCTCATTATAAGATGGGCACGGGTGATCAATCCGCTCTTCCTCATTTTGTTCTTCGCTCCCCTCATCATCTTTTTCATCCAATGAGCTCACATTTCATCAATTCCTTCTTCCATAGACTCCAGCAAAATATTAGTCTCTTCTTGAACAGCGGAGACTTTTTCAATAAATGCATCAATATCGGAGTTGTATTTATAATTATCATAGCAATATTTAAGGATAGCAAAATTTTTAGGTCTATGAACTGAATCATCAAAATCTCCAAAATTTTCAAACAAAGATTCAATTTCATAAGCACCCATAAAAGCAACAAATTCTTCTATTCGTTCCACATCATAGTAATCATATATACCATTAGAATAAGAAGCCAAGGTTTCATTGTCATTAAGTTTGAATGAAAAGAGAAGGTATGGAGCATTCATCCTAGAGCAACAAGTAAAATCATATCTCCCGCATAAATTCCAAGCATACCAATGCAACATATCAATTTGATACCATAACAGTTTCCCTTTTTGTGTCAAGCGATAATCCCTAAAGTATTCACGTTGATCCAATGTGTCCCCCATTATCATGTTGAATAGGGTTTTCTCAGGATTATCAAAGTAGTGCATAATATTTTTCACATAACGAACATCGAGGGTTTTAGGAGGTTCCCCATTTCCATGAGTAGCAAGTACCACTAATTTTTCTGGTGTTTCGTGTTCCATATCCATAACTAAAGATAGAGAAAAACTTAGAGCGGGAAATAAAAACTACTTATTGATAAAGCAAACAAGCACACACGAGAATATTCACCCCACGCTATTGCTCCCCGACAACTACGCCAGAAAAAGGTCTTGATAACCCACAAGTATAGTGGATCGTTTGTAGCCTTATTCGATAAATAATAGTGTCGAACCCAACAAGGAGCTAAAGGCAGAACTAATATTCCCTCAAGTTCTATCGACCGCCGATACAACTCTATGCACGCTTGACATTTTCTTTACCTAAAACAAGTCTGAAACTATTTTGCAAGAATAAAACTACGAGTACTTTGCGAGATTAAAACTAGGAATAAATTGTATGGTAATAAAACTGGATAGCTTTTGCCAACAAGAAAGTTATTTGTCCATAGGCAATTGATAACAAGTACCGGTAATCATTCTTGCAATTTTATTTGAGGGAGAGGCATGAGCTAACATACTTTCTCTTCTTGGATCATATGAACTTATGATTGGAACTCTAGCAAGCATCCGCAACTACTAAATATCATTAAGGTCGTGAAACCCAACCATAGCATTAAGTATCAAGTCCTCTCTACTTCCATACGCCATAACCCACTTATCTGCGTTTAGGCTGTTGTCACCCCCGCAACACCGACAATAAGCTAACCATGAACATATTGCAACACCCTACAGCGGGGGGCCCTCTCGTTTGTGCGACACGGAGGACACCGTAGGACAACACCATAAAGAAAATATACAATCATATCAACCAAGATCAAAATTAACCAATCGAACAAAACAGATCTACTCAAACATTATAGGATAACCAAATATCATTGGGAAATAATATATGGAGTTGAGCACCATGTTTAAGTATAGATTACAGCGAGGAGAAGGGGTGTTACACCACTGCGTAGAGGGGGAGAAAGTTGGTGTTGACATTAGCAAGGTTGTTGATGTAGATCGTCGTCACGATCCTAGCCCCGGCGGCACTCCGGCTCCACCAGGAGAGAGCACCCCTCCTTGTTCTTCTTCCTTGGCCTCCCCCTAGATGGGAGGAGAGTTCCCCCTCTGGTCCATGGCCTCCATGACGGCAGAGAGGCGGGATCCCCTCCGAGATAGGATCTCCCTCTCTGTTCTCTTCTGTTCCGCGCTTCCCAGATCTGGCCCTTCACGGTTTCTTAAATTCCCGGAGATCCGTAACTCAAATTGCGGTGAATTGTTTACATGGTTTTTTCCATAAATTATCTTCCTTTCACCAGAAGAAGGGCTTGAACCGACGTTCGAGGACGGCACAAAACACGAGGGCACGCCTGGGGCCTGTGGCGCGCCCTCGTGAGTTGTGGGCTCTGTGGGCCCCCGTTTGCGTTGATTCCACCTCCCAAAAAAACATAAATTCCAAAATAATTCTTCGTAAATTTTGATCACATTTGGACTTTGTTTGATATGGATTTTCTGCAATACAAAAAACATGGAAAAACGGGAATTGGCACTGGGCACTGGTTCAATAGGTTAGTCGCTTAAATCATATAAAAAGTTGCCAAAAGTATGTCAAAGTTGTACAATATTGGCAAGAAACAATCAAAAATTATAGATATGATGGAGATGTATCAGCCATCACACTTGGTTGCGCAAATGGTAGATGATGATTGAGCTTCACAAAGGCCATTGATTCCCATGTGCACTGAACTCACAGTAATAGCCGAAGTGGGACACGTGGTTGAAACTGAAACTGCAGCTATTGTTGACTGGAATGCAGTTGAATTAGATGAGCTTACTGATTTGGTCATTGCACCAATGCCTCACATTGAGATGGCAAAACGTTTTGGCATTCCAGTCGACGACAGAGATAAGGAGGGGCATAAGCAGAGGGGTGAATCTAGTTTTCCTGCTAATGTTGATGAAGATGTAGATGGACAGTTGATGGAACAAGCTAGAGATGATGTAGATGATGCACATGATGATGAGCTAGTGCATGTGTATGACAAGGAAAACTCTACCATTGCAGCGGGGATGTTGTTCCCAAGCATGGATGAGTTTAGGATATGTTTCAAGACTTATGAAGTGAAACATGAGTTTCATGCCAAGACTGTTTGGACTGATAGAAATAAGTTTTATGCGAGGTGTAGAGGATTTGATGGTAGTGTCAAGCCTTGCAAGTGGTACATATCTGCTAGACTGCAACTTGTAGGAAGTACTGTCAGGGCTAACAAAACCCCAATCAACATACTTGTATTACAAGTTCACACATAGTATCAACGATGACATCACAACTATGGGTTGCAGAAAAGATCACCCCAATTTTAGCCAAAACACTAAACACTACTGCCAAATAACTCAAAGTAGACTAGGAAAAGATGCACCCCATTAAACTGAAATATACCACAGTGTGGAAGGCAAAACAAAGGGCAATGAAACATTTATATGGTGATTGGGCAAATACATTTAGGATGCTTTACAACTTCAAAACAGAGGTGGAGAAGAGGTCACCTGGCAGTGTTGTGGAGATAGATACTGAGGTATCAGTCCAAGGTGAAGTCATCCTTGCATCGATGGCTTCAAAGGAGGGTTCCATCCATATTTGAGCATAGACTCGTCTTTTGAACACGCAAGTGGAATGGTCAGTTGGCAGCATATAATGCTCTCGATGGACACAACTGGATGTTCCCTATTGTTGTTGGCTTGTTTCAGTTAGAAACAGACGCTTCATGGACATGGTTCATGATGCAGTTGAAAAGATTCCTAGGGCCAGTGTCACTTTTGTCTATACACACAGATGCATGTAAGGGGCCGGAAAATGCAGTGAAAAATGTTTTCCCACATGCTGAGGAGAGGGAGTGCTTCAGCCATTTCTGTATGAATTTTATCAAACAAGTTAGAGGAGAAGAATTTGGGCGCATGTGGCAGCATGCAATGAGTTTGGCCCGTGGGTGAACACCCACAATTCTTTGTTATGGTACATGTGAGGATTCAACACTGCCATCTAGTGTTATCACATCAACAACAATTTGTTAGAAAGTTTCAACAACAAGGTGAAGCGGTTAAAAGATTTGCTTCAGGATCATGCTCATGTGGATGTAGGAATTGAGAAGACGGATATGTTATTGTTTGCAAGGTGATAAGCTTCCAGTAGTGGTACAACAGGTCGTCAATTAGAGCAGAAGTATTTCACATGTGTGTGTTAAATAATCTTCACTTTGAGGTTCTAAAGTTAGAGATAACAAAACTGGAAGGAGACATGTTGTTAACACTGGATTGCATGGTTGCACTTGCCTCGAGTGGCAACACATTGGTAAACGATGTGAGCATGCCATTCTTTTCTTAGACTCCCAACCAAAGATAAACATTGTTGGAATTATGCCCTAGAGGCAATAATAAATATAGTTATTATTATAATTCATGTATCAAGATAATCGTTTATTATCCATGCTATAATTGTATTGAATGAAGACTCATTTACATGTGTGGATACATAGACAAAACACCGTCCCTAGCAAGCCTCTAGTTGGCTAGCCAGTTGATCAAAGATAGTCAGTGTCTTCTGATTATGAACAAGGTGTTGTTGCTTGATAACTGGATCACGTCATTAGGAGAATCACGTGATGGACTAGACCCAAACTAATAGACGTAGCATGTTGATTGTGTCATTTTGTTGCTACTGTTTTCTGCGTGTCAAGTATTTATTCCTATGACCATGAGATCATATAACTCACTGACACCGGAGGAATGCTTTGTGTGTATCAAACGTCGCAACGTAACTGGGTGACTATAAAGATGCTCTACAAGTATCTCCGAAGGTGTTAGTTGAGTTAGTATGGATCAAGACTGGGATTTGTCACTCCGTGTGACGGAGAGGTATCTCGGGGCCCACTCGGTAATGCAACATCACACACAAGCCTTGCAAGCAATGTAACTTAGTGTAAGTTGCGGGGTCTTGTATTACGGAACGAGTAAAGAGACTTGCCGGTAAATGAGATTGAAATAGGTATGCGGATACTGACGATCGAATCTCGGGCAAGTAACATACCGAAGGACAAAGGGAATGACATACGGGATTATATGAATCCTTGGCACTGAGGTTCAAACGATAAGATCTTCGTAGAATATGTAGGATCCAATATGGGCATCCAGGTCCCGTTATTGGATATTGACCGAGTAGTCTCTCGGGTCATGTCTACATAGTTCTCGAACCCGCAGGGTCTGCACACTTAAGGTTCGACGTTGTTTTATGCATATTAGAGTTATATGGTTGGTTACCGAATGTTGTTCGGAGTCCCGGATGAGATCACGGACGTCACGGGGGTTTCCGGAATGGTCCGGAAACGAAGATTGATATATAGGATGACCTCATTTGATTACCGGAAGGTTTTCGGAGTTACCAGGAATGTACCGGGAATGACGAATGGGTTCCGGGAGTTCACCGGGGGGGGGGGGGGCAACCCACCCCGGGGAAGCCCATAGGCCTTGAGGATGGCACACCAGCCCTTAGTGGGCTGGTGGGACAGCCCAAAAGGGCCCTATGTGCCAAGAAGAGAAAATCAAGAGAAAAGAAAAAAAAAGAGGAGGTGGGAAGGAAGGGAAGGACTCCCACCCACCAAACCAAGTCCAACTCGGTTTGGGGGGGGGAGTCTTCCCCCCTTTGGCTCGGCCAACCCCCTTGGGGCTCCTTGAGCCCCAAGGCAAGGTCCCCTCCCTCCCACCTATATATATGGAGGTTTTAGGGCTAATTTGAGACGACTTTTCCACGGCAGCCCGACCACATACCTCCACGGTTTTTCCTCTAGATCGTGTTTCTGCGGAGCTCGGACGGAGCCCTGCTGAGACAAGGTCATCACCAACCTCCGGAGCGCCGTCACGCTGCCGGAGAACTCTTCTACCTCTCCATCTCTCTTACTGGATCAAGAAGGCCGAGATCATCGTCGAGCTGTACGTGTGCTGAACGCGGAGGTGCCGTCCGTTCGGTACTAGATCGTGGGACTGTTCGCGGGATTGTTCGCGGGGCGGATCGAGGGACATGAGGACGTTCCACTACATCAACCGCGTTCACTAACGCTTCTGCTATACGATCTACAAGGGTACGTAGATCACTCATCCCCTCTCGTAGATGGACATCACCATGATAGGTCTTCGTGCGCGTAGGAAATTTTTTGTTTCCCATGCGACGTTCCCCAACAGTGGCATCATGAGCTAGGTTCATCCGTAGATGTCTTCTCGAGTAGAACACAAAAGTTTTTGTTGGCGGTGATGTGCGTTTTGCTGCCCTCCTTAGTCTTTTCTTGATTCCGCGGTATTGTTGGATTGAAGCGGCTTGGACCGACATTACTCGTACGCTTACGAGAGACTGGTTTCATCGTTACGAGTAACTCCGTTGCTCAAAGATGACTGGCAAGTGTCGGTTTCTCCAACTTTAGTTGAATCGGAATTGACATAGGAGGTCCTTGGATGAGGTTAAATAGCAACTCATATATCTCCGTTGTGGTGTTTGCGTAAGTAAGATGCGATCCTACTAGATACCCTTGGTCACCACGTAAAACATGCAACAACAAAATTAGAGGACGTCTAACTTGTTTTTGCAGGGTATGCTTGTGATGTGATATGGCCAACGATGTGATGTGATATATTGGATGTATGAGATGATCATGTTGTAATAGAAATATCGACTTGCACGTCGATGGTACGGCAACCGGCAGGAGCCATAGGGTTGTCTTTATACTAACGTTTGTGCTTGCAGATGCGTTTACTATTTTGCTAGGATGTAGCTTTAGTAGTAATAGCATGAGTAGCACGACAACCCCGATGGCAACACGTTGATGGAGATCATGGTGTGGCGCCGGTGACAAGAAGATCGTGTCGGTGCTTTGGCGATGGAGATCAAGAAGCACGTGATGATGGCCATATCATGTCACTTATGAATTGCATGTGATGTTAATCCTTTTATGCACCTTATTTTGCTTAGAACGACGGTAGCATTATGAGGTGATCTCTCACTAAAATTTCAAGACGAAATTGTGTTCTCCCCGACTGTGCACCGTTGCTACAGTTCGTCGTTTCGAGACACCACGTGATGATCGGGTGTGATAGACTCAACGTTCACATACAACGGGTGCAAAACAGTTGCGCACGCGGAACACTCGGGTTAAGCTTGACGAGCCTAGCATGTGCAGACATGGCCTCGGAACACATGAGACCGAAAGGTCCATCATGAATCATATAGATGATATGATTAGCATAGGGATGCTTACCACTGAAACTATACTCAACTCACGTGATGATCGGACTTGAGCTAGTGTAAGTGGATCATGAACCACTCAAATGACTAGAGAGATGTACTTTTTGAGTGGGAGTTTAGCGATTAATTTTATTAAGTTAAACTCTAATTATCTTGAACATAGTCTAAGTCCACTTTGAATATATTTGTGTTGTAGATCATGGCTCACGCGACAGTCATCCTGAATTTTAATACGTTCCTAGAGAAAGCTAAGTTGAAAGATGATGGAAGCAACTTTGTAGACTGGGCTCATAATCTTAAGCTAATCTTACAAGCTGGGAAGAAGGATTATGTCCTTAATGCTGCGTTAGGAGATGAACCACCCGCTACGGCTGATCAGGATGTTAAGAACGCTTGGTTAGCACGTAAGGAGGACTACTCAATAGTTCAATGTGCAGTCTTGTATGGCTTAGAACCGGGACTTCAACGTCGCTTTGAGCGTCATGGAGCATTTGAGATGTTCCAGGAGTTGAAGTTTATCTTTCAGAAGAACGCCCGGATCGAGAGGTATGAGACCTCCGATAAATTCTATGCTTGCAAGATGGAGGAAAACTCATCTGTCAGTGAACATGTGCTCAAAATGTCTGGGTACTCAAACCGTCTAGCTGAGCTGGGGATTGAACTCCCGCAAGAAGCTATCACTGACAGAATCCTTCAATCACTGCCGCCAAGCTATAAAGGCTTTGTGTTGAACTACAACATGCAAGGGATGAACAAGTCTCCCGGCGAGTTGTTTGCGATGCTGAAAGTCGCAGAGTCTGAACTCCGTAAAGAGCATCAAGTGTTGATGGTGAATAAGACCACTAGTTTCAAGAGAAACGGCAAAGGCAAGAAGGGCAATTCGAAGAAGAGCGGCAAGCCTGTTGCCAATCCGACGAAGAAACCAAAAGCTGGACCTAAGCCTGAAACAGAGTGTTACTATTGCAAGGGTATGGGTCACTGGAAGCGCAATTGCCCCAAGTATCTGGCAGATAAGAAGGCGGGCAAAGAAAAATCAGGTATATTTGATATACATGTTATTGATGTGTACTTAACCGGCTCTCGTAGTAGTGCCTGGGTAGTCGATACCGGTTCTGTTGCTCATATTTGCAACTCGAAACAGGAACTGCGGAATAGACGAAGGCTGGCGAAAGATGAAGTGACGATGCGCGTAGGAAATGGTTCCAAGGTTGATGCAATCGCCGTCGGCACAGTGTCACTTCAGTTACCGTCAGGATTAGTGATGAACTTAAATCATTGTTATTTAGTGCCTGCGTTGAGCATGAACATTATATCTGGATCTTGTTTATTGCGAGACGGTTACTCTTTTAAGTCAGAGAATAATGGTTGTTCTATTTCTATGAGTAACATCTTTTATGGTCATGCACCGAATGTCAGAGGATTGTTCATATTGAATCTTGATAGCGGTACACCTATACATAACATTGAGACCAAAAGAATTAGAGTTAACAATGATAGCGCCATATTTTTGTGGCACTGCCGCTTAGGTCATATTGGTGTAAAGCGCATGAAGAAACTCCATGCTGATGGACTTTTGGAGTCACTTGACTTTGATTCACTTGACACGTGCGAACCATGCCTCATGGGCAAGATGACTAAGACTCCATTCTCCGGAACAATGGAGCGTGCAAGTGACTTGTTGGAAATCATACATACCGATGTGTGTGGTCCGATGAGCGTGGAGGCACGCGGCGGATATCGTTATTTTCTCACCTTCACTGACGATTTAAGTAGATATGGTTATGTCTACTTGATGAAGCACAAGTCTGAAACATTTGAAAAGTTCAAGCAATTTCAGAGTGAAGTGGAAAATCATCGTAACAAGAAGATCAAGTTCCTACGGTCTGATCGTGGGGGTGAATATCTGAGTTTCGAGTTTGGTACTCACTTAAGACAATGTGGAATTGTTTCGCAGTTAACACCGCCTGGAACACCATAGCGTAATGGTGTGTCCGAACGTCGTAATCGTACTCTATTAGAGATGGTGCGATCTATGATGTCTCTTACCGATTTGCCGTTATCATTTTGGGGTTATGCATTAGAAACAGCTCCATTCACTTTAAATAGGGCACCATCAAAATCCGTTGAGACGACACCATACGAACTGTGGTATGGCAAAAGGCCAAAGTTGTCGTTTCTTAAAGTTTGGGGATGTGATGCTTATGTCAAAAAGCTTTAGCCTGAAAAGCTGGAACCCAAAACGGGAAAGTGCGTCTTCATAGGTTACCCAAAAGAGACAGTTGGGTACACCTTCTATCTCAAATCCGAGGGCAAAGTGTTTGTTGCTAAAAACGGAGCTTTTCTCGAGAAGGAGTTTCTCTCGAGAGAATTGAGTGGGAGGAAGATAGAACTTGATGAGGTTGTCGAACCTCTCATCCCTGTGGAAGGTGGCGCATGGCAAGGGGAAACCTCTGTCATTGCGACGCCGGTTGAGGAGGAAGTTAATGATGAAGATCATGAAACTCCAGTTCAAGTTTCTGTGGAACCACGCAGGTCGACGAGACCACGTACTGCTCCAGAGTGGTACGGTAATCCCGTCTTATCAATCATGTTGTTAGACAATAATGAGCCTGCAAATTATGAAGAAGCAATGGTGGGCCCAGATTCCAACAAATGGCTAGAGGCCATGAAGTCCGAGATAGGATCCATGTATGAGAACAAAGTATGGACTTTGGAGGTACTACCTGAGGGCCGCAAGGCCATTCAGAACAAATGGATCTTTAAGAGGAAGACGGACGCTGACGGTAATGTGACCGTTTATAAAGCTCGACTTGTGGCAAAGGGTTTTTCACAAGTTCAAGGAGTTGACTACGATGAGACATTCTCACCCGTAGCGATGCTTAAGTCCGTTAGAATCATGTTAGCAATAGCTGCATTTTTCGATTATGAAATCTGGCAAATGGATGTCAAAACGGCGTTCCTTAACGGTTTCCTTAAGGAAGAGTTGTATATGATACAACCCAAAGGTTTTGTCGATCCTAAGAATGCTAACAAGGTGTGCAAGCTCCAGCGATCCATTTATGGACTGGTGCAAGCATCTCGGAGTTGGAACAAACGTTTTGATGAGGTGATCAAAGCATTTGGGTTTATACAAGTGGTTGGAGAATCTTGTATTTACAAGAAAGTGAGTGGGAGCTCTGTGCGTTTCTAATATTATATGTGGATGAGATATTACTGATTGGAAACAACGTAGAGTTTTTGGAGAGCATAAAAGGTTACTTGAATAAAAGTTTCTCTATGAAGGACCTAGGAGAAGCTGCTTACATTCTAGGCATTAAGATCTATAGGGATAGATCAAAACGCCTTATAGGACTTTCACAAAGCACATACCTTGATAAAGTTTTGAAGAGGTTCAAAATGGAACACTCCAAGAAAGGGTTCTTGCCAGTTTTACAAGGTACGAGATTGAGTAAGACTCAGTGCCCAGCAACTGATGAAGATAGAGAGCATATGCGCTCCGTCCCCTATGCTTCAGCCATAGGTTCTATCATGTATGCGATGCTGTGCACTAGACCGGATGTTAGCCTGGCCATAAGTATGGCAGGTAGGTCCCAGAGTAATCCAGGAGTGGATCACTGGACAACGCTCAAGAATATCCTGAAGTACCTGAAAAGGACTAAGGAGATGTTTCTCGTGTATGGAGGTGACGAAGAGCTCGCCGTACAAGGTTACGTCGATGCAAGCTTTGACACAGATCCGGACGACTCTAAGTCACAAACCGGATACGTATTTATTCTTAATGGGGGTGCGGTAAGCTGGTGCAGTTCCAAGCAAAGCGTCGTAGCAGATTCTACATGTGAAGCTGAGTACATGGCTGCCTCGGAGGCGGCTAAGGAGGGTGTCTGGATGAAGCAGTTCATGACGGATCTTGGAGTGGTGCCAAGCGCACTTAATCCAATAACCTTGTTCTGTGACAACACGGGTGCCATTGCCTTAGCAAAGGAACCGCGGTTTCACAAGAAGACCAGACACATCAAACGACGCTTCAACCTCATCCGCGACTACGTCGAGGGAGAGGACGTGAATATATGCAAAGTGCACACGGATCTGAATGTAGCAGACCCGCTGACTAAACCTCTTCCACGGCCAAAGCATGATCAAACACCAGAACTGTATGGGTGTTAGATTTATTACAATGTAATTCACATGGTGATGTGAGGGCTAGATTATTGACTCTAGTGCAAGTGGGATACTGTTGGAATTATGCCCTAGAGGCAATAATAAATATAGTTATTATTATAATTCCTGTATCAAGATAATCGTTTATTATCCATGCTATAATTGTATTGAATGAAGACTCATTTACATGTGTGGATACATAGACAAAACACCGTCCTTAGCAAGCCTCTAGTTGGCTAGCCAGTTGATCAAAGATAGTCAGTGTCTTCTGATTATGAACAAGGTGTTGTTGCTTGATAACTGGATCACGTCATTAGGAGAATCACGTGATGGACTAGACCCAAACTAATAGACGTAGCATGTTGATCGTGTCATTTTGTTGCTACTGTTTTCTGCCTGTCAAGTATTTATTCCTATGACCATGAGATCATATAACTCACTGACACCGGAGGAATGCTTTGTGTGTATCAAACGTCGCAACGTAACTGGGTGACTATAAAGATGCTCTACAGGTATCTCCGAAGGTGTTAGTTGAGTTAGTATGGATCAAGACTGGGATTTGTCACTCCATGTGACGGAGAGGTATCTCGGGGCCCACTCGGTAATGCAACATCACACACAAGCCTTGCAAGCAATGTAACTTAGTGTAAGTTGCGGGATCTTGTATTACAGAACGAGTAAAGAGACTTGCCGGTAAACGAGATTGAAATAGGTATGCGGATACTGACGATCGAATCTCGGGCAAGTAACATACCGAAGGACAAAGGGAATGCCATACGGGATTATATGAATCCTTGGCACTGAGGTTCAAACGATAAGATCTTCGTAGAACATGTAGGATCCAATATGGGCATCCAGGTCCCACTATTGGATATTGACCGAGTAGTCTCTCGGGTCATGTCTACATAGTTCTCGAACCCGCAGGGTCTGCACACTTAAGGTTCGACGTTGTTTTATGCATATTAGAGTTATATGGTTGGTTACCGAATGTTGTTCGGAGTCCCAGATGAGATCATGGACGTCACGAGGGTTTCCGGAATGGTCCGGAAACGAAGATTGATATATAGGATGACCTCATTTGATTACCGGAAGGTTTTCGGAGTTACCGGGAATGTACCGGGAATGACGAATGGGTTCCGGGAGTTCACCGGGGGGGGGGGGAACCCACCCCGGGGAAGCTCATAGGCCTTGAGGGTGGCACACCAGCCCTTAGTGGGCTGGTGGGACAGCCCAAAAGGGCCCTATGCGCCAAGAAGAGAAAATCAAGAGAAAAAAAAAGAGGAGGTGGGAAGGAAGGGAAGGACTCCCTCCCACCAAACCAAGTCCAACTCGGTTTGGGGGGGAGTCTTCCCCCCTTTGGCTCGGCCGACCCCCTTGGGGCTCCTTGAGCCCCAAGGCAAGGTCCCCTCCCTCCCACCTATATATACGGCAGTTTTAGGGCTGATTTGAGACGACTTTTCCACGGCAGCCCGACCACATACCTCCACGGTTTTTCCTCTAGATCGCGTTTCTGCGGAGCTCGGGCGGAGCCCTGCTGAGACAAGGTCATCACCAACCTCCGGAGCGCCGTCACGCTGCCGGAGAACTCTTCTACCTCTCCGTCTCTCTTGCTGGATCGAGAAGGCCGAGATCATCGTCGAGCTGTACGTGTGCTGAACGCGGAGGTGCCGTCCGTTCGGTACTAGATCGTGGGACTGTTCGCGGGGCGGATCGAGGGACGTGAGGACGTTCCACTACATCAACCGCGTTCACTAACGCTTCTGCTGTACGATCTACAAGGGTACGTAGATCACTCATCCCCTCTCGTAGATGGACATCACCATGATAGGTCTTCGTGCGCGTAGGAAATTTTTTGTTTCCCATGCGTCGTTCCCCAACAAACATCCACCCATATTTGCATGAATATTATTCGGTAGCAAAATTTGAAGCTGCGTATGCCACTCCAATTCTAGCACTTACAGATCAGTCTGAGTGGCATGAAGTGGAGATTGAATTTTCCATGTGTCCTCCCTTGATGAAAAGAAAGGCTGGCAGGGCTAAACAAAGTAGATCCAAGGCTTGGTTTTAGAAAGCTGGGAGTAGTAAGAAGGGAAAGAAAGATGGAAAGCCAAGAAGGGCCCAAAAAGGTAACAAAAACATATGCAAGTTTGTGCCAGGAACTTGGGCACAGAGAGGGATCTGTCAAATGCCATTACACTCCTGAAAAGCCAAAGTATGTTCTTGTTTATTTGTGTATGTTTTGATTTGGTGCTTTGTTCCAATTATTTATCTATGCCATTTTTTCCAATGGCCAGGAGGAATCGTGCAAGTCAACCCCTTGTTGTTGAAGAGTGGTGGCCAACAAAAAAAGAAAGAGTCAATGGTTGTAGAAAGAAGAGAAGTGAGCCTGAGCCTGAGTGTGTCTATGTGCAGACCGAAGAAAATCCCGCGACACTTAACATTCAACCTAAAGAATCTGTTGTCGAGGTTGAAACTGAACCTCACCCTGTCAAGGTTCAGACTGAAGAAACTCATGTCAAGGTGCACATCGAAGAAACTAAAACTGCTGTCAACATTTACACTGAAGAAACTACTCTCGGGGTAAAACTGGACTAGAGGGTGTCGAGGTTCAGACTGAAGAAATTGAACCTGAAATTGAATCACTTGTGTGTGTTGACGAGGTGTTGAAACCAGTGAAGAAAACCCAAGATGATCAGTAAATTTATTTGTGTAGTAGAACCAAAAACAAGAAGTGATAAGGCGAAGAAGGGCACACGACGTGGTGGCAAGACTAGAACAAAGAACTATTTGAAAATATGTGTCACGTAATAATATTTGCAACTTGGTGCGTACTGGTACGCACTATGTATCCCCATATTTCTATTCGAACTGGTTTGGTCATTGTTTTAAAATTCAAATTCAATTTCGAAGCAAAATTCAAATTTCGTCTTAAATTCAAGTTTGGGCTCAAATTCAAATTAGGGTGGGGTATTGATGTTTCTATGCTATCTTAACTCCCTCAACTCAAATATATTTGTTAGCTCATCAATCCATGCCCTTTTGCTAAGTTAAACTCATAGTCATGAAAAGTGTGTTTCAAATGACCTCCAAAGGTAGGATAAACGGCCTCATTTCTAAGCAAGTATTTTTGCACCTTGTGTAAATTAGCCAAATAAATTTTCTACACATTTGTTCTACCTATATAGTGTAAATCTAAAGTCCCACTCTTTATTGAATTAATCTTATTTTTTTTGAGGAAACATGGTTTAATAGAAAATCAAATGTAAAACAAGTTTAAAACATGAAAATTAGAAAGTAAGTTGAGATCTTTCTTAGTCACTCCAAAATGAAGCTTTGGTGACGTTTTGACACTTCTCATTTTCAAGAACCCACGTACTCTGGGGCGCCCCCTACTCTCTTCCTTGAAATCCATACTACATTGTTCGAGGAATGAAAAATTAGTGAAGAACTTTTCGTACAAAGTGTATGTAAATCATATTTATATATTTTTTTCTCATTACTATGCAACATAAGAAGACTATGTGCGCAAGTTTTTTATTTTTTTTATTTTTTTGAATTAGTTTTGCTTAACCCTAATCACATGAACACGCTCAAAACTCGTCAAACTCCTCAAAATCCCTCAAAACTCCATACACTCCTCGATCGTTGATCGTTGTGCGTGGACGATTGAGATCACGCGCTAGGGTTAGCTACGGTGTGCATCGATCCGCATGAGATGTTATGATTGGCCGACTCAGTGGGGTTTGGATCACACTCTCTCGTTGGGGCATGAGGGTCGTTCATTTAATCCCACGGAAGGAGTTTATGTGGTGCATGGACCAAGCTTACGCAACGCCCTTTCCATCGTTACATGCATGCGCCCCCACTCGCCGGCGCCCGCGCCTGTTGCAGCATGCATGCCCACCCGCAGCGCCCGTGCCCCCGCCTGTTGCACTCGTGCCTTGCATGGGGCGCCTGTCTTAAATGGATGCTTAATTTCCCACGCGCACAGCACTGCTCCGCTGCGCCCTCGACGAAGCCATGCTTCACCACCCCTCTTGATGCAGTAACCTGTCGCTGTTGGGGAACGTTATATGGGAAACAAAAATTGTCCTATGCACACGAAGACCTATCATGGTGATGTTCATCTACGAGAGGGAGATCGGATCCACATACCCTTGTAGATCGCGAAGTGGGAAGCGTTAAGAAACGCGGTTGATGTAGTGGAACCGCTTCGTGATTCAAGTCACCGTCGTCCCACGATCCGTCCCGATCTAGCACCGAACGGACGGCACCTCCATGTTCAGCACACGTACAGATCAGTGAAGATCTCCGCCTTCTTGATCTAGCAAGAGAGATAGGGAAGTAGATGAGTTGTCTGGTGGCGTGACGGTGCGCCGGTGATGGTGATGATCTATTCCTGCAGGGCTCCGCCCGAGCTCCGCAGAAAACCGATCTAGAGGAAGAACTACGAAGTAGAGGTTTAGGGTTGCACGTGGCAAAGTTGTGTCTCAAAAAACCCTAAAACCTCTAGTATATATAGGAGGAGGGGAGGGGCTAGCCTTTGGGCTCAAGGGAGCCCCTAGGGCGTCGGCCGAAGTGGGAGAGGAGGGACTCCAACTCCAATTCGGCTTGGGGAAGGAGGAGTCCCTACCTTCCTTCCCACCTCCCTCTTTTTTTTCTTTTCTCCTTTGATTTTTTCCCTTAGCCGAAATAGTCCACTTGGGCTGGCCTCACATGCCCACCAAGGGCTGGTGCGCCACCCATGGGCTATTAGGTTCTCTCCCGGGTGGGTGGCCCCCTCCCGATAAAAACCCAGAACCCATTCGTCATTCCCGGTACACTGCCCGTAATGCCCGAAGTCTTTCCGGAGGCCAAATGAAACAATCCTATATATCAATCTTCGTTTTCGGACCATTCCGGAAAACCTCGTGACGTCCATGATCTCATCCGGGACTCCGAACAAGCCTTCGGTCACCAACACCTATAACTCAACTATACCTAAACGTCACCGAACCTTAAGTGTGCAGACCCTACGGGTTCGAGAACTATGCAGACATGACCTGAGACACTCCCCGGTTAATATCCAACAGCGGGACCTGGATGTCTATATTGGATCCTACATATTCTACGAAGATCTTATTGGTTGAACCTCTGTGCCAAGGATTCATATAATCCTGTATACCATTCCCTTTGTCCTTCGGTATGTTACTTGCCCGAGATTTGATCGTCGGTATCCCTATACCTATTTAAATCTCGTTACCGGAAAGTCTCTTTACTTGTTCTCTAATACAAGATCCCGTGACTAACACTTTAGTCACATTGCTTGCAACGCTTGTATGTGACCGAGTGGGCCCCGAGATACTTCTCCGTCACACGGAGTGACAAAGCCCAGTCTTGATCCATGTTAACTCAATGGACAGCTTCAGATATACCTGTAGAGCACCTTTATAGTCACCCAGTAACGTTGTGACGTTTGATACACACAAGGCATTCCTCAGGTGGCAGTGAGTTACATGATCTCATGGTCATAGGAATGAATACTTGACACGCACAAAATAATAGCAACAAAATGACACGATCACATGCTACGTTTATAGTTTGGGTCTTGTCCATCACATCATTCTCCCAATGATGTGATCCAGTCATCAAGTGACAATACTTGCATATGGTCAGAAAACCTTTACCATCCTTGATCAACTGGTTAGTAAACTAGAGGCTTACTAGGGACATTGTTTTGTCTATATATCCACACATGCATTTATGTTTTCATTCCATAAAACTATAGCATGGATAATAAACGATTATCTTGAAACAGGAAATATAATAATAACTATTTTATCATTGCCTCTACGCTTATTTCCAATAGTCTCCCATTTGCACTAGAGTGAGTAATCTAGTCTCACATCGACATGCGATTTACATTGGAATGAATATAACACCCATACAATTCTGGTGTTGATCATGCTTTGCTCGTGGAAGAGGTTTAGTCAGCGCATCTGAAACATTCAGATCCGTGTGCACTTTGCAAATATTTACGTCCTCTCCTCCGACATAGTCGCGGATGAGGTTGAAGCGTTGTTTGATGTATTTGGTCTTCTTGTGAATCCTTGGTTCCTTTAAATAATTTTGTTAAATATTTTGATTAGTTTGAATTCTCATAATTTAGAATAGGCAATTTAAATAATGTTTTGCCTCTATTATAATTACTTTATGGCACTTAAATATATCAAATGATGTTGTTTGCTAGATAACAATTACTTTGTGAATACTTGTGAGCCAACCAAGATTTTAGGTTTTTTTCTGTTTGGAGAAATAATTTATTTTACTTTATCTTTAATTTAAAAATGGCTTTGATTTTTATCAAGTGGAAGTTTAACTTAGTTAAACTTGATGACGTGTCACTATTAGCGAGTGATTACTATAGTCTAGCAACATTTAGTACTGTAGCTTAATTCGAGGATGTCACAACTCTCCCCTACTAACAAGAATTCTCGTCCTGAGAATTAAGAGGTAGAAGGAAAGAGCTCGGGGTATTCATCACAAAGATGATCCTCGCGTGTTCGCAAGTGGTTTCATCTTCAGAGTGATTTGACCACTGCACTTTAAGGAACTTGGTGACCTTGCGACGGGTCTGGCGCTCAGCCTAGTTGAGAATGCGGACCGGATGTTCTTTGTAAGAAAGGTATTGTTCCAGCTCAAGCATATCATGATCCACTGCTTGAATAGGATCCTTGAAGCAGCGGCGGAGCTGAGACATATGGAAGACATCGTGAACCTGAGAAAGGTTCGCCGGTAGTTCCAATTGATAAGCCACTCTTCCACGCCTTTTGATATCAGTGAAAGGATCAATATAGCGAGTAGCTAACTTGCCCTTGATCCCAAAATGGTGTGTACCTCTCATTGGTGTAACATGAAGATAAGTCCTTCTGCCAGGCTGATAGACCATATCTCGATGATGACATTCATACTCACTTTTATGACGGGACTGAGTAGACTTCAGATTCTCATGAATAATGCGGACATGATCTTCATCGGGCTGGGCAACATCCGCATCGGAGAGGGATCGGTCAATTGGACGATGGCTCTGGAATTTCATACGAAGCCAAGTGCACAGGATACTTTGGAGTCAAAGATGTACAGGAGAGACAGGTTTCAAACCTGTGAAACTTTGGGTTATGGGTCCACCATGAGGGCCGAGAGTAGGCAGAGTGGTGACATATTATACGGTCTTGGTAGCAAGACATGTCAGAGGTAGCCTGTCAGTTACGTTGGGAACAATGTCGGTACCAAGGGCGGGGAACGAATAGAACCATATTCCTGCTCGTTACAACGAGGCGGGCCAATAGGCAAGGCTCTCGTCCACCGGTGGCTACCGGAATGTTATCCTCAATAGTAACAGGGTCTTACTGACACAGTTGCATACCGAGATTTGCATCTAAGCAGTGAAGTTATGCCACAAGAAAGGTCAAACAGACCAAAGGGAAGGAAAATGTGTTCACACACACAAGTATTAAAGTATACAATTCCCGAGGAAAACATAGAGTATGGTATACATGATAGGTCATCAAGTAGATAACCATTTTGATAAAGAGGCAAGATGAATCAAAATGTTTACCCATACCACGCGGTCTAGATAATTGATCAGGAACAATTTAGCATTGCGCTTCCAATGTTCCTGTTGAAATTTGAAGTATCACATCCGTGCTTCGTGGTAGCATCGACATGGTCATCAGGTAAGGGTTGGACTCATGGGTATACAAAGAGGATTCATGAGGAACAACTTATGAAATAAGTCATATAGTTTCCGCATGGTAGAATGGCCACCCTTACACATGGAAGAAATTATAACAATAGGTCCTTCGGCTCGGTGTGCCAGACAAGACATCATCGTACCGGGTTATATAAGACCAAAGTTATAATTATTGGAAAATGTTCCAACCAGCATATCTACCCGAGATTCAGATCTGATTGGTGTTAGAATACCTCAAGCTCAAGATACGTGAGAAGAAAAGATGAAGATACAAGATTCTCATGATATGAGCTACACAACCATTCTTGAATCATGAGTTCGATTGTAAGACATATGACACAACATCAAGACATTGATGCCCACATACAATTCTTACGTCAAAATGCAACTGGGTTCTCATTTGGGAACCATCATCCGGGATAACAAGGTTCCATGTGTAAGTCTGGATTAGCTCTTATGAAGGAACTTCTTTTCCATTGATCAAATAAGTCAGTGGCTTGGCGTGCTAAGAGAAATTATATGAAGTTAAGATAACAATTATTCATAACATATAACACTTCACTCATGCATGAATGATTTGGTATTTCCCAAGAGGAAGCGAAACAAAAACTTTCACATATTCACGGCGGAAAGATTGCACGTGAACTTTGGGGAAATACACTTCTTCTATCAAACATATTTTTCACAAGCTAGGCACAAAGATAAAGATTTCAAGGGCGTCATCATGAACCATGAATATGTTGAGGGTGTGGTCGATGGGCTCAGCATCAATCCCTCAAGATTTTGACAGGGGTGAATTTCCAAAATTATAATATCAAGGAGATAGCATTTGTCGTATCAAATGGTCTAATGTCGTATGCTCGAGGGAACAACAACAATTAAACATTGGTCGAAGGGTGCACTCGGAAATACGAACGGAGTAGCACAACCAATGTCAATAATGATGAGCCAACACCCAACTCACTAAGAAGGAACCAATCAGTTGTTAACCTCAAGGCAATAGGGTTGCTAGAAGTATTGGAACCACACATCAGAGTTCACATGTTGTTATTCCGGTTTGAAACAACACGGGACCAAGAAATGAATGGTGATTGCGAGAAGTATTACTATATCAAGAATTCTTAAGACGTGTGCAATTCTCACGACATTCTTGACATAAAGATGGTAATACTCCAAGGGTAGAACATAACATAAGCTGAATTAGCAAGGATCTCAAAGGACAACACAAAACATGAACACATTTGTGTTGGAGGGAAGGAAAACAAGGATGTCGATGATAATACAATTCATCAAGTGGGGCAAGGATGACATTTCCCATCATGCATTCGATTGATACCCTCCAAGAGCTTGGGATGCTGATGATGATCATGTCACATTTGTCGAGAAGCTTCACGAAGATGTAATCGATCAGCAACGACATCAAGAAAGGGAATGATGATGCAAGAGATTGTCGGAATCACAGATAAGGCTGCTAGCTTAGAATTGAGATTGCCTTTTAAGACAACCAACATGGTGTTGAAAGATTGATGTAAGCTTAACAGCTTGGAATGACATGATCGAGTACAAACTCGTAAACAAGGAAGATTGCTAAAAGTTGTTGAATCACAATGCATACTCGATTCAGTTATCGATGTACTCGCGTGTCCAACAACTCAAACAGGAGGCAACTAGAATTAAGGAAAATATCATAGTTGATGTGGAGCTCACAAGAAGTTATATAGCTCCGCGATATCCTCGAGCTACAAGGAATAATACACGGAGGTAGATCAACTTTAAGGTTTGGACCGTTGTGTTGATATGAAGAAGACAAGTACTTTAACTCGTCTGAGAATGAAATCAAGGTAGGACAACATGGTCGGAACCATGATTGCAAAGGACAAGATAACCAATACCGGATTTAAACCACAGAACGAATGATTATTGATACGAGAAGTTTCTATGATAGGATCAACGTCGTTTCCATGGGCATGAACAAAAAGTTCAAGGTCGACTCCCACTTCATCAATGCATCACCTGCCATTTACTCCTCACCTCTGATCAGGTTGTAGCTTTGAAAGAATATCCGACAAGACATGAGAAGAGCAAGACTCTTGAAAACTCTTTGAGTCATATTGATTTAGGAAGGCATAGGTTCAACCCGTCGGGGCATCTTAGGACATATACCATACACTCCAAGAGTAATTAACACATGCTTGAAGGGCATGGCTGACAAGGGTATAGGATACAACTCATCAGAAGGAGAAGACACAATTTACCAATGACATTATGTATCAAGGGAACAATATCACAAGGATTTTTGAATGTAAAGGATGTCGTCGGATAATAACCCAACAAAGGTTCTGGCAATCCACAAAGGATCGGATGTGAGTATCAGTACTCAATCAGAGGGAGATAGGATGGAATGCATTGGTTTATAGAACATCTGAAAAATATCGATACTTAATTACCAAAGGAATTAGGATTTCCAGGTTGGTGTATCATAATTAGATGCTCCGATCAAATACAAGCAACTTGAAAGGACGTAGATGGACAATCAATCCAAGTTGATTTGTCGAGAACCAGCTCTGTTTGAAAGGACGTCTAAGCCGGAAAATGATTTATGAGTATCAACAGATGTTTGTGTGCATTCACACAAAGGTAGAATCAATGAGCTCAACGGAAAATCACAACGGATTTTAATGAATGCGGCTAGACATATGGATTCAACCATAACACAAGTAGGTGAGAAAGGTCAAAAGCAATAGGTTACTGGGAATTCCGAAAGATTGACTAGTAATTCGAAGAACTTTCGAATCCCATGACAACTGATGACGGACGAATCCTCGATAAGAAAATTTATTACCTCTCGTAAAACAAGAGAAATTTGAGAGGAAAGTATGAGCGACATTGGTATGTAGTCATCCATAGTGGTTGACGGAGGAAGGGAAATCGCAAGAGCGATGCGCACTAGTTCTCGAGATAACATCAGGAAGTAACTTCGGAGTCTTCTGATGGATCAAGCCATCGTCTGAAATACGAGACTCCCCGGGAGGAAATATTTACGCGAACCTAATGTTAGAGTTAGTAAAAAATTTAACCCGAAAGAGAAGAGAGACTAGAGCCTAGAGTATAGGGAAGGAGTAAAAGATACTAATACCACCCAATTGAGATGTGGGCCCGTAAGCCACAACATCAGTGTTAGTAAAGTTTTTCAAACACTAGACTCAACTTCGGCCAAGGAGTTGGAAAGGGGACTACCTACAGGCAGTCGGCTCTGATACCAACTTGTGACGCCCTCGGTTTAATCGTACGCTAATCATACACGCAAATGCATACGATCAAACCCAAGGACTCACGGGAAGATATCACAACACAACTCTAGACACATATAAAATAATACAAGCTTCATATTACAAGCCAGGGCCCTCGAGGGCTAGAATACAGAAGATCGATAAACACACGAGTCAGGGAAAGCAACAATATCTCAGTACAGATATAACATGGGGTGCCTTAGAGAAGGCTAGCACAAAAGAAACACGATCGAACGAGGCGAGGCCTCCTGCCTGGCAACCACCTAAACTACTCCTGGTCTTCAGCGGCCTCCATGAAGAAGACACCAACGGGATGGCAGACATCGGTAGGAAACACCACTCCTGAGCTCCATCATCTGGTCGCAGCAACGGATCAAGGGGACAAAGGGGAAGCAAAGCAACGGTGAGTACTGATCCAAATTACTCACAAGACTTACATCAGAACTATGCTAAGTATGCACCAGTATCAAAGAAGGGGTTTATATGTGGACCGACTGCAGCAATGCAAGAATAGAGAGAGAAGGCCTAGTCCTATCAAAGACAGGCATCTTCAGGGTCTTGCGGGAATAGACAAGAATAGAGCAAGGTAACACAACTAATAGTCATATAGTTGCAACAATATTAAAGTGAGGTCACGCCCAGAAATCCTCCCTCGACTCCATGCAAGGAAGCGATCCTGAAGCAACTAATTCCAGTTAAGTAACAATTGTAGTTCTATAAGATCAGGGCACAACTCCAAGTCGTCCTGTAACCGTGGACACGGCTATTCGAATAGTTAATTTTCATCTCTACAGGGGTGCACCACATGTCCCGTTACGCTCGATAACACTCTGGCCGGACACACTTTTTTGGGTCATACCCGGCCTCGGAAAATAGACACGTCGCAGCCCCACCAAAGACTCAACAGAGAGGCTAGCCTGCCGGTCTAACTCTTAAGCACAAAGGGTTCGTGGGCCCAGTTCCCCTTCGCGCTCCTGCACGTGGTGTGGGGGAACGACGTCAGTCCTAGCATCCCTTAATCACAAGCGTGATGCATCTCGGAACCACTCGGGCGCGCGCCGCTACATTGCTGACATCTGAAAAGCTTCGGCTGATACCGCGACGTTGAGTACCCATAATTCTTCCCGCGTAGCCGGTTAGTGCGAAAAGGTCTCCAACCAGCCCAGATCAAATACCCGAATCCATTATCATTTTAATTAGGCCATCAACACAATCTCGCGGGAATCCACCCGACTAACATCTAATCACCAATGATCCCAATAACATGGAAGAGTAACTATGTGGTTGTAACATCGGGGGGAATCCGAGGTATCACCCTCGTTGGATTCCGAACAATGTATCCGTCAAGGTGGGCTTAGAGGAATCACGCTCGGGGGTCCCACACTTGAGGGGTTGCACGACAGAGGCATCGTCGGGAATGGTGAAAGAGGAATCACCCTCGATAACCACGACCGACTAGCTATACTATAGAGATATCATCAGGAGTACTTAGCGAGGTGTCACCCTCGGTACCCAATAGTAACTCTGTAGCGTCGTACAACTAAGGGGGTGTATGTGTTGTGTCGGGTCTGGCTCGTCGATCATGGGTCGAGATTTGAAAACAAGGGGGGCAACTGGACTACGGGGTCAGAGGGGAAGACTGCTCCACCTATACTAAGCAGGTTAAAAGTACAATGCTGAAAGTAGCAGTTCATCAAAAATAGGCTACTCATCAGATATAGGAGCTAACTACAACAGTAGAAAAATACTAATGCAAGCAGTAGGAAGAAAGACATAGGCGATATAGGAATGATCAAGGGGAGGTTGCTTGCCTAGCTGCTCTCCGGCAAAGGACTGATCGGCAGGGTCGTAGATGTACCCGACAGCAGTGTTAGTCTCGGGGTCTACTGGTAAGAAGAGGGGGAAGAAACAATAAATACTAGCAACGGTGCAACACAATGCATGACATGGCAAGATGCAGGCTAGACATGAGCTAACGCAGGAACATCCGTCATAGACGGGTCGGAAGAATATTTGACGATATTTTCCGGGTCTCGGGCTACTACCGGTCAGACTGGAAACGATGGAAAAGTTCCATGTTTGCTATGCTAGAGACGCGTGACACACGAATGGACCGTGTATCCGGGTTTGTCTCATTCTGCTGATCAACTTTCATGTTGAAAATATTTTGATCTGACTTACGGTTTATTTTATATTAATTTTTATTCATTATTTAGGAATTAAAAACATATTTAATTAAATTGATTCAAAGCAATTATGACATCAGCATGATGCCATGCTGACATCAGCAGTTGATTGGTCAACTGACTAGCGTGTCCCACACGTCATAGACACAAGTTTTTAAATAGGTTTAATATTAATTAATTAGATTAATTTAGTGAGGGACCCACGTGGCATTCTCTGTTAGGTTAATTGATTATTCTAATTAACAAATTATCTTATATATCTATTTAACTAATTCATTAACTAATTAATTAATTATTATATCTAAATATTTATTTATTTAATAAAAACATATATCTTTACTTTTATTATTTTCTTAATAACGGGTGTGGGGCCTCCGTGACAGTGGGAGTGGTGGGTGGGGTTTGGCCCCACATGGCAATGGCCTAATGGCCACACACACACAACTCTTGTACACACATTTTATACACACACATATACCATATACATACATGATACATACATCCATTCATACATATACATACATACATAATATATACCTGCATCTAATACATACATATCTCATCTCTCTTTCCTAACAACTATTTCTACATCTCTCTCTCTTCTCTGTCAACAGAGAGACACATAGGGAACGTCCACCTCCAACAAGAGACCAACGGCGCCGGAACGAGGCGACGATCATCGGAATGGAACCGAAGGTGAAGGAGAGGGAGAGGGGCGTTCTCACCGAGCCCTTTAGATGTGCAACAATGATCTCGGGGGAGGCTCGATAGAGGTCCACGTCGAGGAAGCTCCGGTGGGGGAGGGCCCCCCAGGGATGGGGCCTCCATGGGGAGCTCCGGCTGGTGGGGTTGACGGGGGTGAGTGGCATCGCCGGCGTTGGTTGAGGGAGGGGCGCCACTGGGAGAGGGGAGGTTCCGGCCGCCCGAGGTGGTCCGGTGGTGGGAGCGAGGTGGAGGCGTCGGAGGGAGGGGCCGGTGGTGCGGAGGTCGCTGGTGGGGATCGCCAGAGAGGGAGGCCGCCGGCCTACCGGAATGGAGCCGGCGCGCGAGGGATCGAGAGGGAAGGAGGGCCCGCGCGAGGGCTGAGGCGGTAGGGGCGGGGCTCGGTGGTGGGCGGCCGACGAGAGGGACGCAGGGGCCGGTGGCTGGGAAGGGGGCGAGGTGAGGGGCTCTCGGGAGAGATCTGGGTGAGGGGCTCGGTGGTGCTTGGCTCTCGGTGGTAGGTGGGGAGGGGCTCCCATGAGGAGGGAGCGAGAGAGGACGAGAGCGGGCGGCTGTCGTGGGGACTCTCAGCCCCGATCCAGATGTGGATCGGGAGCGAGAGGGGGGGCCCGAGAGAAAAGATCGTGGGGGGAGGCCTGGTCATGGGTAGCGACCGAAGGGGGGGGCCGAGTGCGCTCGAGGGGTTGGTGGCTCCTGGCGGCGGGGTGGTAGGTGACGAGGGGGAGGAACCCCTCGCTGTTCCTGGCGACGGTGCGCTAGGGTTCGGTTGGTGTGGCCGGCTGGGCCACTTTGGCCCAGTCGGCCAGGGGCTTTGTTGCATTTTTTTGTATTTTTTTGCATTGCCTTTTATTTGTTTTAAAACTAGAGTATTTTGATTTAGGAAAATATATAATTTGCACAATTATTTACTATGCATTAATAGACACTGCTCCAAAAAGTTTGTTAATTATTTGGATTAGTTTGAATTCTCATAATTTAGAATAGGCAATTTAAATAATGTTTTGGACTCTATTATAATTACTTTATGGCACTTAAATCTATCAAATGATGTTTTTTGCTAGATAACAATTACTTTGTGAATACTTGTGACCCAACCAAGATTTTAGGTTTTTTTATGTTTGGTGAAATAATTTATTTTATTTTATCTTTAATTTAAAAATGGCTTTGATTTTAATCAAGTGGAAGTTTAACTTAGTTAAACTTGATGACGTGACACTATTAGCGAGTGATTACTATAGTCTAGCTACATTTATTACGGTAGCTTAATCTGGGGATGTCACACGATCATCACGTGAGTTGGGTGTAGTTTCAGTAGTAAACATCTCTATCTTAATCATATCAACTATACGATTCATGCTCGACATTTCGGTCTCTTGTGTTCCGAGGCGTGTCTGTACATGCTCGGCTCGTCAAGTTTAACCCGAGTGTTCCGTGTGTGCAACTGTTTTGCACCCATTGTATGTGAACATTGAGTCTATCACACCCGAGCATCACGTGGTGTCTCGAAACGACGAACTGTCCCAACGGTGCACAGTCAGGGAGAACACAATTTTATCTTGAAATTTAGTGAGGGATCACCTTATAATGCTACCGTCGTTCTAAGCAAGATAAGGTGCATAAAAGGATTAACATCACATGCAATTCATAAGTGACATGATATGGCCATGATCTTGTGCTTCTTGATCTCCATCACCAAAGCACCGGCATGATCTTTATCGTCACCGGCGCCACACCACGATCTCCATCATCGTGCCACCGTCGAGGTTGTCTTCCTATCTATGCTATTACTACTAAAGCTACAACCTAGCAATATACTAAACACATCTGCAAACTCAAACGTTAGTTTAAAGACAACCCTATGGCTCCTGCCGGTTGCCGTAGCATCGACGTGCAAGTCGATATTTAAATATTACAACATGATCATCTCATACATCCAATATATCAAATCATGTCTTTGGCCATATCACATCACATGCATACCCTGCAAAAACAAGTTAGACGTCCTCTAATTTGTTGTTGCATGTTTTACGTGGCTGCTATGGGTATCTAGTACGATCGCATCTTACTTACGCAAAACCACAACGGAGATGTGCAAATTGCTATTTAACCTCTCTCCAAGGACCGCCTCGGTCAAATCTAATTCAACTAAGGTTGAAGAAACACACACCCGCCAGTCATCTTTATGCAACGAGTTGCATGTTAGTCGATGAAACCGGCCTCTCTTAAGCGTACGAGTAAGGTTGGTCCGGGCCGCTTCAATCCAACAATACCGCCGAATCGAGAAAATACTAAGGAGGGCAGCAAATAGAACATCAACACCCACAAAAAAATTTGTGTTCTAATCGAGATTACATCTACGCATGAACCTAGTTCATGATGCCACTCTTGGGGAATGTTGCATGGGAAACATAAAATTTCCTATGCACACGAAGGCCTATCATGGTGATGTTCATCTACGAGAGGGAGATCAGATCCACATACCCTTGTAGATCGCTAAGCGGGAAGCGTTAAGAAATGCGGTTGATGTAGTGGAACAACTTCGTGATTCAAATCACCGTCGTCCCACGATCCGTCCCGATCTAGCACCGAACAGACGGCACCTCCGCGTTCAGCACACGTACAGCTCGATGACTATCTCCGCCTTCTTGATCCAGCAAGAGAGACGGGGAAGTAGATGAGTTCTCCGGAAGCGTGATGGCGCGACGGTGATGGTGATGATCTATTCCTATAGGGCTCCGTCCGAGATCCGCAGAAAACCGATCTAGAGGAAGAACTATGAAGTAGAGGTTTAGGGTTGCACGTAGCAAAGTTGTGTCTCAAAAACCCTAAAACCTCTAGTATATATAGGAGGAGGGGAGGGGCTAGCCTTGGGGCTCAAGGGAGCCCCTAGGGCGTCGGCCGAAGTGGGAGAGGAGGGACTCCAACTCCAATTCGGTTTGGGGAAGGAGGAGTCCCTTCCTTCCTTCCCACCTCCCTCTTTTTTTATTTTCGCCTTTGATTTTTTCCTTAGCCAAAATAGTCCACTTGGGCTGGCCTCACCAGCCCACTAAGGGCTGGTGCGCCACCCATGGGCTATTAGGTTCTCCCCCGGGTGGGTGGGGCCCTCCCGGTAAAACCCCGGAACCCATTCATCACTCCCGGTACACTGCCGGTAATGCCCGAAATTTTCCGGAGGCCAAATGAAACAATCCTATATATCAATCTTCATTTCCGGACCATTCCGGAAACCCTCATGACGTCCGTGGTCTCATCCGGGACTCCAAACAAACCTTCGGTCACCAATACCTATAACTGAACTGTACCGAAACGTCACCGAACCATAAGTGTGCAGACCCTGCGAGTTCGAGAACTATGCAGACATGACCTGAGACACTCCCCGGTCAATATCCAACAGCGGGACCTGGATGTCCATATTGGATCCTACATATTCTACGAAGATCTTATCGGTTGAACCTATGTGCCAAGCATTCATATAATCCCGTATACCATTCCCTTTGTCCTTCGGTATGTTACTTGCCCGAGATTTGATCGTCGGTATCCCTATACCTATTTCAATCTCGTTACCGGCAAGTCTCTTTCCTCGTTGTGTAATAAAGTATCCCGTGACTAACACTTTAGTCACATTGCTTGCAAGGCTTGTATGTGATGTTGTATTACCGAGTGGGCCCCAAGATACCTCTCCGTCACACGAAGTGACAAATCCCAGTCTTGATCCATGTTAACTCAATTGACACCTTCGGAGATACCTGTATAGCACCTTTATAGTCACCGAGTAACGTGTCGATGTTTGATACACACAAGCCGTTCCTCTGGTGTCAGTGAGTTACATGATCACATGGTCATAGGAATGAATACTTGACACACAGAAAACAATAGCAACAAAATGACATGATCACATGCTACGTTTATAGTTTGGGTCTTGTCCATCACATCATTCTCCCAATGATGTGATCGACTCATCAAGTGACAACACTTTCATATGGCTAGAAAACCTTAACCATCCTTGATCAACTGGCTAGTCAACTAGAGGCTTACTAGGGACATTGTTTTGTCTATATATCCACACATGCATTTATGTTTTCATTCAATACAATTATAGCATGGATACTAAACGATTATCTTGAAATAGGAAATATAATAATAACTATTTTATCATTGCCTCTAGGGCATATTTCCAACAGTCACATGCCTACCATTAACACCGATGTCGCTCGCATCAAGGTGTGCAGACCACGACGCATGGCGTGCTCCCGACACCCTCTTTCCACGACACAATACTGGCATGATGTGTATCGATGCAGCTCAAAGTACACTCAAACGGCATGCTTTACGTTGCACGAAGGGTAAATTAAGACATCCATTATTGTCACATTTCCCAACTAGGCCTTTCCCACCATGATGATGGGTAACATGTTTCACACGGGCACTTTCCCACCACGATGAAGACAAACGACATCATGGACCCACCTCTTCTACCTCTAACCATCGCACCTCTCTCCCCTCTCAATCCTCGAACTCCACACTCGCATCCCCTTGCATCCAAGCCACGCCGCACGCCACAGGCACCATGAAGTGCGTCGGGCCAACCTTTCTCGTGCCGAAGATCATGCCAGAAATGGAGTAACCCGCGGGGGTCATGGTCAAGAACGAGCTCTGGGTGTGAACAATCTCGAGGTGGAGGGGTCCATTGGAGTTTGCGACAGTGTTCACTAGGGCCAGTTACCGTCACTTACCTCCCGACTCTCCGCTCATGTTCAACATCAGGGAGGCTCGCATGGGAGGAAGTGGCCTCATCGGCCGCTTCACCAATCCCTTTGATGCCTACCATCTCCTCGACTAGTCCTTCTTCTGTGGGTGCTAGTTCCTTATGTTTTCAACATACAACATCTTCAGCTAGCTCAACTACATCTTGCCCACCCCGGGCCACATGCACTCTCTTGCTCGGCCCCCCTCGCCCTCCCCAACCCGCCGGAAGATGAGGAGTGAAGACGTCTCCATGTCGGCCCCCCGTGGTTGATGATCTGCAAGCTATGGCTATGTTCTAAGAGTGTGTTATCGTGAGTTATCATATATCCATGTAGTGAGAGCCCAAGTTATAAGGCTGATAATTATTAGTAATGAGTTGTAAGGGGGGCTAATATATATCTATGTTATGTGTTCGTGCTAATATATGTATGTTTTGTTCAAGTAATAGTGTGCCTTTTATCCTTGCATTCTTTTTATATGTTTCATATGTTGTTAAGTTCTAATTTTTATGTATTTATGAGTCATGAAAGTAGCATCACATGGAACAACACTTAATAGAAGTATTATTTCCATGCACCATTCAACACTCATTTGAATACCCCAGCACTAGTTCAAATTTGAACCATTCATGAACATCAAATTTTCCAGCAACCATTCAACATGGGCTTTTCTCACATTAAAGGAAGAAAAGTATTATTTACAATGTTTTTGTTTGAATTAACAGAAGTATGATTTTTGAAATGTTAAACTAAGAAAAATTTATGTTTGAGTTAAGACAAGTAAAACGTGTGCTAACTCTTTGGGCTTTTCTCACGGCCAAACAAGTAAATTTGGGCTTTTCTCACGGCCCAACATTTTTTTTGAGACAATCTCACATCCCAACATGAATGCCTCTATGGATGTTGCCCCTACAACGGTGGGCTAGTTTCTCTTTGGGACTATTTTGGCTTTTCTCACGACCCAACATCTATTCGGCAACCCAGATATTTTTTACTAGAAACCAAATTTTTATGTGCACTCTATTAACTGAAGAACAAAAGCACGGGATGAACACCAAAGCTTTGATTCACCTCCAGTATAATTTTCCAAATTGTTGCTTCAATATAGTTACATAACAAGCCTAAATGCTCATTCTAATGACGGATGAATAACAATTAAAATAAAAATAGCGCAATGATACAACAATAGACCCACCCTGCCATGATATTTGCTTGCTTCTGCAAATTGATCATCTGCATTAGATGTTTCTTGATCTTCTTCAGTTTCTCTTTTAGTTCGGACTCCCCGTGCAGTTCAGCATACCTCGCCATCGGCAATACTCTGCCCCCCACTCTCTCTGAGCTCCCCAAATTCTCCACAGTAATCAGCTGCAACGCGCACAAATTGAGCTCCCTGGCTGCGGCCCCACTCGAATAATTATAGCCCTCAAACCGAATCCTCTCAATATACTCATCCATCCACTCAAAATGGGTACATTTCTTCATGCTCTGGAAACAACAACATGAACCCTAAATCACAAATTCGACGAGAAAAAACAAAATATGGAGAAATCAGAGCAAACGGCGGCGAAAGAGCGGGCTAAGAACTGAAATCTAACCTTGCCATCCCTTCCTTCCATTTTTTTCTCAAGCATTTGACAAATTCGCGCCCAAGATTGCCATTATCATCAGTCTTACCGACCCACCGTTTAAGAGGCTCTGGGCGTGGGCAGTCAGGGCAACTTGTCAGCGGCACTGGACCATATTGTCATTATTTTGATTGCATGGCGGAGGAGGTAGACACCTGCGCTAGGTCGCCGGAGAAGAGAAAGATTGGGAAAAGGGGAAGCAATGGGTGGCGGCGGGCGGATGAGCACGGACGCTCGTCTCTTCTAGCTGCGAGAAGGTGGGTCCCGCGCTTACATGGACATGTGATGGGTCTCGCGCTTACGTGGATAAGTGGTGGGTCCAACCCTTAACAGCTAACGAGGACATCAGTTTAGTTTAAGAGCCATGTCGTATCTGGGCTATTTACGTTATCAAATATGTTGCACGAGAGCCATTGCCTTGAACAATATTGCACTCCGTCCAGTTCATTTTAAAGATGTCGTACATGAACTATTGGCACGTTTCCAATATTAATGAAGACGAAGATATACTATATAGTACAAGGGATGATAATACATGTATCGTGAAGCAGGCTCTGCCTGTGTTGGCTTTATATTAATTAAAGTTGGGTGCCTCTAGCATCGATCTCCGTTCTAAAAAAAAAGCAGGCTTTGCAAAGAGATACAGTCCGTCACACTGGGAAGAACAGATACTATATGTGTGCACAACACGTCATTATTTACGCTAACTAGTGCTGGGTGCTGGCATACGTGGATAGAGACTCTAAGTGTGTGAAACCTAGTCCTCGTGGTGGCGAGAACACCTTGCCCAAAGCAACCGAAGCGTAGTGGCAGTGTTGAAGAAGGCGGCAACGAGGCCGAACACCGAGGCAGCCATGTACATCGGACAAGCCATCGAACCCAGAGTATCACAGTAGAGATTGTGATACAGGAACAGAACAGAAGCAGCTCCAGCACAGCTCGCGCCATATGCAAGGAGCATAACCAGCTGTAACATAAAGTAACACATCCGCGTTTGCATGAATTAGTCACGTTAAGAATTACTCCCTCTCTAAAAAAATATAAGAGCGTTTAGATCACTAAAGTAGTAATCTAAACGCTTTTATATTTGTTTACAGAGGTAGTAGAAACGGTAGAGGAGATTACGGATGCGGGTACGAGCGTGCTACCATGTCGTTGAACAATACGGGGGCAATACGGTCGAGGTGGACTTCTCCAAAGTACCAGCAGATGGCCTGGTACAGCATGCGCATCGAGGTCCAACTCAGCTGCGTCAGCATACTGCCCTTCAGTGCCCTGCATTGCATATATATGTCAGACACAGTCTAGGTAATGTACGTGATAGACTGATACATGCGAGGAGGGACGAGATTAGCTTGTACTGACACGACAAACGAGAACTGCTGGCTCTCTGGTGCGGCCATGGCGAGCACAAACGCGGCAGTGGAGAATGCGATGCAGGCCAGCCTGGTGACCACGATGTAGAGCTGCATGTCTTGGTTGCTGGCACTGGCAGAGGAGTTGTGTTAGTTAACAGGAGGAAACATTGGTAGGAACTAGGAGATGCAGATAGATAGAAGAAACTACTTTGTCCAATGCATAAATGCTTAATAATGTATTCCTTCCGTCTCAAAATAACTGAGTCAAACTTTGGAGTAAAAACGAAGAGGACATTGGTACGAGTCTCAACCAAAATAAGAATTACTCCCCGTCCCCGTATTAATCCCAGTCGACGAGTGTTAATTTGCAGGCTCTCAGATAATTTGAAAACATGTACAGAGTCGTCGTTTAAAGAATCTATTTGCCAAATGCAAATTGTGTGAGCGACGGTTAACTAAACAACGTTCCGCTCCAATATATGCATTTGCGCCTTCCTGTCCCTCTGTCCTCGCTCCTCACCATCCAGTTCCGAGGGTGCAGGCGTCGTACGGGCAGAACTCGCGCGAGCAAAGCCCCTCTGCTCAATCATGTTCCGAGAGAGGAAGTAGGCAATGGTAAATTAAAGGGAAGATTGCGGTGGAGGTAGAGGTGTGTGGAGGCGGCGCTGAGGCCTGGCCTGAGGGCTTGGTGGAGGGTAGCAGCGAAGCTAATTCCAACGTTCCACCCAAGTTGATCTACCCATCACCGGCCGGATTTGATTTGAGAGAAAACGTCGTGAGTAAACTAGCAACTAGCAAGGGACAAATCTATATTAATTTTGCCAATCCGACTAGCAAAGGCGCACGAATTTAACACGTACTAGCAGCTAACAATCTTCACTGTTGGAGCAGAATCGAGCTGAGAAGAGATAATATACATACCCAACTGACTAATCGATCGTTGCACCGCACTCGTGGTCTCGCCATGCCCCGGACCGATTCGCCTACTGATTAACTACGGGCACACAAATCTCTCTAGCGTCGGCTTGCAACCCATGCATGCAGCAAAGCCTGCCCGCGCCCGCGAATTCGTTCACGCTGGGAGGATGACCTAGATTTTGATCACTAGCGCCTGGCGTGCATCGCATAAGAGATGGCCGGTTATGCGGACTAACCTGTCACTGGGCAGCACGTACTGACGGCGACGACAGCAGGCGGCGCCGAGCCGGCAACAGCAGAACGCAGAGGAGTGGCAAACGAGAGCAATGGGCGGCGATGGTGTGGTGCAGGCATGCAGCTAGCAGCTGGCTAGGTAATGCGGACGTTGCGTCAAAGTGTTGGTGCACTTTCTCTCACTAGTCCCATATATAGCTTCCACTTGTTTGTGAGGAAGGTAAGGGCAAGACCAGAGGGCCTGTCCATGTGCAACCTGCGGCTACGCCAGATTACGACGTGCGATTATCAAGCTCGGGCACGCTAATTAAGATGGGAGCCTCGGCCTGATGTTGATGCAGGCTTAGTGCTAGAGTTATGAAACTTGATGCCTGGAGCGGCATATCTTTCGTAGACCACTGTCTGCTCAAGGCAATTCAATCAACTGCATAACACAACAACACGTACTCCCTCTGTTTCTAATTATAAAATCTTTTGAAGATTCCACTATGAACTATATACAGATGTATATAAACATATTATATAATTTAAATTCATTCATTTTACTCGCACTTTATAGTAAAAATCTCTAAAAGGTCATATATTTATGAACAAATGGAGTACCGAATACGCAGGTTTTTTCCAGCCTAGCTACAGCTGTTCTCCTTTTCCAAAAAAAAAGTGCTGAGGGGCAGAAGAACAGGGTAGTGTTTTCCCAATTTCAGTACCAATAGCTGGGTATGGTACGCTGCCCACGCTATTACAGTAAGAGCAAATTTGCCTGTCTTTGACTATCCATGGACAGGGTAGTCTTTTTCATTCTCGTGCATGATCCCACGTCTAAAGCTAGTTTCTAATATAGGCGTATGTTGTTTTCCTGTTGTACGATAGTATGCCCCCTCCCCCACATCTGCCTTTAAACTGCGTTTTTCTTATTCCATTTGTTTACGACGTGAAAGCTTTCGCTTTTTGAGAAATAGTTACACATACACTATTTGTATCTGAGATTCAAGAAAATACAAAATAACTTCTATCACTAAAAATTACAATGAATTCTCTTGAGAACACCTTCTTCGTGGCATCAATAAGAAATACTCCCAAGACTTTGGTAAAGAAGACGTAGGATAGATTTTGAATCCTCGTCCTACTGTGGCGACGCGGCGCCCGACGTGCCACTGTCGTCTCTCGCCTGTGCCGTCCCGGCCGAGCCCGATGTCGGCGCCTCCGCCCCCGACGCCGCTGCAACATCCCCCCCCCCCCCCCCCCCCCCCCATCGGGCCCCCTCCCGTCGTTGCCCCCATCGTGGGCGGACCTCGCTAAGGAGGAGGATAGGGCAGTTGGCCGGATCGTTGCTCGCCGTGCCTCGGAGGCCGTACGTTTGTGGGACGCCCTGGCTTCCCCTTTCGCTGCTTGCTCCAGCTATGCTCCTGAAGATGGGAGCACTGCAGGGCAAGCGCAGTCACCCAACGACGATAAAGAAGCTGTAGGTTGAGTTTGAATCCTCTCCCGCTCATGGCGACGTTGCGGGCGACGATGGCCCTTCCCCGAATCCGCCCCCCACCGCCGCCCTGAGTGGGATCTTTGGAGACGCCTCGACCACGACTCCTGCCACCCTCCCACCCCCTCGGCTCCTTCCTCGTTGTTGCCCTCCTCGTGGGCGGATCTGGCGGAGGAGGAACATGAGGCGGGGGAGGACACCATGGAGAAGCCGCCCCGGTCTCTGGCGGCTCCCCCCTGTCATCTCGCATTGCCGCCACCGCCGCTGGCCCTTGCGGTGCTCCCAGGGGTGGGAGCCCCTCGAGATTAGCGCGGTCAACCGCCCGAGCTCGGTGCGGTGGCGCCTCGAAGGCTAAACCCAAGTATTTGCCGCGCTCGCGCTGCCGTCGCCAGCTCCAGGGCTGGGGTGTCCTCGGGCGGGTTGACAAAGGCCCGATCGGCCGCCCTTGGGTGCACATGCCGGTGTCGGCGACCTCATGCGCTGCCTTGCCGGACAATGGCCGCCCTGCTCCTGCCGACAGCCGCCGCTGGGCCTCCCTCCTTCCGGCCACGATGTTGCGCGGCTCCTGCTTCCTCTCGTTTCGTGTCATGCCCTCGGCCTTGCATCAGCCCCTTCAGCCCCCCTTCTAGTGGCTCCACCGTGCAGGCTCCCACCAGCGACCCGGCGCTGCCTCCGCGGTGCCCGACGGCGCTCGTCCGGGATGGGGTGTCATGGGCCGCTGCTATGGCTGGGGGGGCCCTAGGGTTTCCTCAGCCCAACCTGAGGAGCTCCGGCCCATCAAGACTCCGGCTCCCACTCCGCCTGTTCACCCTGTACGTCGTGGGCCTGCCACCCATGCCGCCGACCCAGCAGGGCTGGGTCTGGCTGCCGGTGGGTTTTCCACTACAATGGACCGCTTGCCGGATCCTAGACACTCTCCTCCCTCATATTGACCAGATGTCGCCATCACCTTCTGTCGCGTCCATCCCTACACCTACATTGTCCAGTGCAGCTCCGCTCTAGCCACCGCCCTACCTCCCGCCCTCCACGGCTCCCCTGGCCGGCCCCATGCCGCGGGAAAGCGACGACGACCGGCTCCAGCCGAAGCGCCGGCTAGATGACCGGGACGGCCGCTCCTCCTCTCTACCCTCCCCGGACGAGGCCCAGCGCAAGGCGGACCTACAACGATAGCTGGAACAGCCATCGGCCTCCTCCCGGTCTGTCCGCAGGTCGCCCCCACGCAACGATGGCCGTCGCTCTCCCTCCCGGGACGACTGGCTCTTGCCCAGCTGCGGCCGCTCCCCGGCCCGAGATGGGTTTCGCTCCCCGGCTCGGGAGTCTCATCGGTCCCCCGCCCGCGATGACCGGCCGACTCGCCGCTCGCCGTCTCCTGTCCGGCGCCACGGACGGTCCATCTCGTCGGCCAACCAACGACCGACGACCGATGCCTCCCCCACGCGTCGCTATGTCCCCTCGCGTTCCCAACAACAGTGTCCTCCATCGAAGGGCCCAAAAATGGTCACGGTCTCATACATCCATTTTGCATCATGCTTTTATGTTGATATTTATCGCTTTATGGGATGTTATTACACTTCACTGTACAATACTTATGCCTTTTCTCTCTTATTTTGCAAGGTTTACATGAAGAGGGAGAATGCCGGCAGCTGGAATTCTGGCCTGAAAAAGGAGCAAGTTTGAGATACCTATTCTGCGCAACTCGAAAAGCCGTGAAAATCAACGAGGATTTATTTCGGAATTTATAAAAAATACTGGGCCGAAGAAGTACCAGAGGGGAGCCAGCAGGAGGCCACAAGCCTGCTAGGCGTGGCCTCCCCCGTAGCCGCGCCTAGGGGCCTTGTGGGCTCCCTGTTGGCCCTCTCGCCCCCTTGTTTTTCTATAAGGAGAGTTTCGTTCCAGAAAAAATGAAGAGGAGGCTTTCAGGAGGAACTGTCGCCGCCACGAGGCGAAACTTGAGCAGAAACAATCTAGAGCTCCGGCAGGGTCGTTCTGCCGGGGAAACTTCCCTCCCGGAGGGGGAAATCGTCGCCATCGTCATCACCAACACTCCTCTCATCGGAGGGGACTCATCACCATCAACATCTTAATCAGCACCATCTCATCTCCAAACCCTAGTTCATCTCTTGTCACCAATCTCCGTCTCGCGACTCCGATTGGTACTTGTAAGGTTGCTAGTAGTGTTAATTACTCTTTGTAGATGATGCTAGTTGGATTACTTGGTGGAATATTATATGTTCAGATCCTTGATGATACACATTACCACTCTGGTCATGAATATGATTATGCTTTGTGAGTAGTTACTTTTGTTCCTGAGGACATGGGATAAGTCATGATATAAGTAGTCATGTGAATTTGGTATTCGTTCGATATTTTGATGTGTTGTGTGTTGTCTCTCCTCTAGTGGTGTTATGTGAACTTCGACTAAATAACACTTCACCATTATTTGGGCCTAGAGGAAGGCATTGGGGAGTAGTAAGTAGATGATGGGTTGCTAGAGTGACAGAAGCTTAAACGCTAGTTTATGTGTTGCTTCGTAAGGGGCTTATTTGGATCCACTAGTTTAATGCTATGGTTACACTTTGTCTTAATTCTTCTTTCGTAGTTGCGGATGCTTGCGAGAGGGTTTAATCATAAGTGGAATGCTTGTCCAACTAAGGGCAGTATCCAAGCACGGGTCCACCCACATATCAAACTATCAAAGTACCGAACGCGAATCATATGAACTTGATGAAAACTAGCTTGACAGAAATTCCCATGTGTCCTCGGGAGCACTTTACCTCCTATAAGAGTTCATCCAGGCTTGTCCCTTGCTACAAAAGGGATTGGTCCACTTTGCTGCACCGTGGTTACTTTTGTTACTTGCTACTTGCTACTTGCTACGATTCATCTTGTCACATAACTACTTGTTGCCAATAATTTCAGTACTTGCAGAGATTACCTTGCTGAAAACCACTTGTCAGATCCTTCTGCTCCTCGTTGGGTTCAACACTCTTACTTATCGAAAGGACTATGATAGATCCCCTATACTTGTGAGTCATCAGGACTCTTTCCTGGCACCGTTGCCGGGGAGTGAAGCGCCTTTGGTAAGTGGAATTTGGTAAGGAAATATTTATATAGTGTGCTGAAATTTATTGTCACTTGTCACTATGGAAACTAATCCTTTGAGGAGCTTGTTCGGGGTATCTTCACCTCGAACGGAAGCACAAGGAGTTGCTCCTCAACCTGCTGCACCTACTGAAAATATTTGCTATGAATTTCCTTCGGGTATGCTTGAGAAACTGCTGGCTAATCCTTTTACAGGGAATGCAACATCACATCCAGACTTGCATCTAATCTATCTAGATGAAGTTTGTGGTTTATTTAAGCTTGCAGGTTTGCCCGAGGATGAGGTCAAGAAGAAGTTCTTTCCCTTATCTCTGAGGGATAAAGCATTGACATGGTATAGGCTATGTGATGATACTGGATCATGGAACTACAATCGGTTGAAATTTGAATTTCATCAAAAGTTTTATCCTATGCATCTAGTACATGGTGATCGGAATTATATTTATAATTTTTGGCCTCGTGACAGAGAAAGTATCGCTCAAGCTTGGGGGAGGCTTAAATTGATGTTATATTCATGCCCCAACCATGAGCTCTCGAGAGAAATTATCATTCAGAACTTCTATGCTCGGCTTTCTCATGATGATCGCACCATGCTTGACACTTCTTGTACCGGTTCTTTTATGAAGAGAGATATTGACTTCAAATGGAATTTATTGGAAAGAATTAAACGCAACTCTGAACATTGGGAGTTTGATGAAGGTAAGGAGTCAGGTATGAATTTCAAGTTTGATTGCGCTAAATCCTTTGCTGAAACAAATACTTTTTGTGATTTTAGCGCTAAATATGGACTTGACTCTGAGATAGTAGCTTCATTGTGTGAATCATTTGCTGCTCATATTGATCTCCCTAAAGAGAAGTGGTTTAAATATCATCCTCCCTTAGAAGTAAATGTAGTTAAACCCAATCCAGTTGAAGAGAAAGTCATCGCTTATAAAGATCCTGTTGTTCCTAGTGCTTACATTGAGAAACCACCTTTCCCTGTTAGGATATAGGATCATTCTAAAGTTTCAACAGTGATACGTAGGGGCTACATTAGAACACCTACACCCCCTAAGAAAATTATAGTTGAACCTAGCATTGCTATTATCAAAGATCTCCTGTCCGACAATGTTGATGGCCATGATATTCACTTACGTGAAGACGCTGCTAGAATTGCTAAACCACATGCTAGAGACAAACATAGGCCTCTTGTTGGCACGCCTATTGTTTCTGTTAAGATAGGAAATCATTGTTATCATGGTTTATGTGATGTGGGTGCTAGTGTTAGTGCAATACCTCAATCCTTATATGATGAAATTAAAGACAAGATTGCACCTGTTGAGATGGAAACTATTGATGTCACTAGTCAGCTTGCCAATAGAGATACTATCTGCCCTGTGGGAATTGTTAGAGATGTTGAAGTTTTGTGTGGTAAAACGAAGTATCATGCTGATTTTTCTCGTTCTTGCTACCACACAAGATAGCTTTTGTCCTATCATATTTGGCAGACCTTTTCTCAATACCGTCAATGCTCATATTGACTGTGAGAAGCAAACTGTCACTGTTGGCTTTGAAGGTGTGTCACATGAGTTCAATTTCTCCAAGTTTGGTAGAAAACCTCATGAAAAAGAGTTGCCTAGTAAGGATGAAATTATTGCCCTAGATTCTACTGCCGTGCCTCCTACTGATCCTTTAGAGCAATACTTGCTTGAGCATGAAAATGATATGCATATGGATGAAAGGGATGAGATAGATAGAGTTATCTTTGAACAATATCCTATCCTTAAGAATAATTTGCGTGTTGAACTGCTTGGAGAACCACCCCCACCAAAGGGTGATCCTGTGTTCGAGCTTAAACAGTTGCCTGATACTCTTAAATATGCTTATCTCGATGAAAAAGAGATATATCCTGTTATTATTAGTGCTAGCCTCTGAGAGCATGAAGAAAAGAAGTTACTAAAAACTCTGAGGAAGCACCTTGCTGCTATTGGATATACTCTTGATGATCTTAAGGGCATTAGTCCCACTCTATGCCAGCACAAGATTAAAACCGATCCTGATTCCAAACCAGTTGCTGATCATCAGAGGAGATTAAATCTTAAGATGAAAGAGGTAGTAAGAAAAGAAATACTAAAGCTCCTGGAAGCAGGTATTATCTATCCTGTTGCTCATAGTGATTGGGTGAGTCCGGTGCATCGCGTCCCTAAGAAGGGAGGTATTACTGTTGTTCCTAATGATAAGGATGAATTGATCCCACAGAGGATTATTACTGGCTATAGGATGGTGATAGATTTTAGGAAATTGAATAAGGCCACTATGAAAGATCATTACCCTTTGCCTTTTATCGTTCAAATGCTAGAAATACTTTCTAAACACACACATTTCTGCTTTTCTAGATGGTTATTATGGTTTTTCCCAAATTCCAGTTGCACAATCTGATCAGGAGAAAACCACTTTCACCTGCCCTTTCCGTACCTTTGCTTATAGACGTATGCATTTTGGCTTATATAATGCACCTGCCACCTTTCAAAGATGTATGATGGCTATATTCTCTGACTTTTGTGAAAATATTGTTGAGGTTTTCATGGATGACTTCTCCGTTTACTGGTCTTCTTTTGAGGATTGCCTCAACAACCTTGATTGAGTCTTGCAGAGATGTATGTATACCAATCTTGTCTTGAATTGGGAGAAGTGCCACTTTATGGTTAATGATGGCATCGTCTTAGGACATAAAATTTCTGAAAGAGGTATTGAAGTTGATAAGGCTAAGGTTGATGCAATCGAGAAAATGCCATGCTCCACATATATCAAAGGTATAAGAAGTTTCATTGGTCATGCTTGTTTGTATAGAAGGTTCATTAAAGAGTTCTCTAAGATTTATAGCCCTCTTACCAATCTCTTGCAAAAGGATATTCCTTTTATTTTTGACGATGATTGTGAGGAAGCCTTCGAAATACTTAAGAAGGCTTTGATAACTACGCCTATTGTTCAACCACCTGATTGGAACTTACCTTTTGAAATCATGTGTGATGCTAGTGATTATGCTGTTGGCGCTGTTCTAGGACAAAGAGTTGATAAGAATTTGAACGTTATTAACTATGCTAGTAAAACTCTAGACAGTGCCCAAAGAAACTATGCTACTACGGAAACGGAATTTTTAGCAGTCGTGTTTGCATGTGAAAAGTTCAGATCTTACATAGTTGATTCCAAAGTCACTATTCACACTAATCATGCTGCTATTAAGTACCTCATGGAAAAGAAAGACGCTAAACCTAGACTTATCAGATGGGTTCTCTTGCTACAAGAATTTGATTTGCATGTTGTCGACAGGAAGGGTGCTGATAACCCAGTAGCAGATAACTTGTCTAGGTTGGAGAATGTTCTTGATGACCCACAACCTATTGATGATAGCTTTCCTGATGAGCAATTGAATGTCATCAATACTTCACGTAGTACACCATGGTATGTTGATTATGCAAACTATATCGTTGCCAAATATATACCACCTAGTTTCACATACGAGCAAAAGAGGAAATTACTTTTGGGATAATCCTCGCCTTTATATGGAAGGAGTAGATGGTGTTATTAGACGTTTTGTACCTGAACATGAACAGGGACATATCCTACAGAAGTGTCACTCCGAGGCTTACGGAGGACGCCATGCAGGAGATAGAACTGCACACAAGGTATTGCAATCAGGTTTCTATTGGCCCACTCTCTTCAAGGATGCCTGTAAGTTTGTCTTGTCTTGTGACGAATGTCAAAGAATAGGTAATATCGGTAAACGTTAGGAAATGCCTATGAATTATTCACTTGTCATTAAAGCATTTGATGTTTGGGGTTTTGATTATATAGGACCTTTTCCAAAATCCAACTGGTACACTCATATCCTAGTTGCTGTTGATTACGTTACTAAGTGGGTAGAAGCTATCCCGACTAGTAGTGCTGATCACAACACCTCTATCAGGATGCTTAAAGAAGTTATTTTCCCTAGATTTGGAGTCCCTAGATATCTAATGACCGACGGTGGTTCACATTTCATTCATGGCGCTTCCCGTAAAACGCTCGCTAAGTACGATGTCAATCATAGAATTGTATCTCCCTATCACCCTCAGTCAAGTGGTCAAGTAGAGCTAAGCAATAGAGAGATTAAACTAATTCTGCAAAAGACTGTCAATAGGTCTAGAAAGAATTGGTCTAAGAAGCTCGATGATGCACTGTGGGCTTATAGAACTGCTTATAAGAATCCCATGGGCATGTCTCCGTACAAAATGGTTTACGGTAAAGCATGTCATTTACCTCTTGAGCAAGAGCATAAGGCTTATTGGGCAATCAAAGAGCTCAACTTTGATTTCAAACTTGCTGGTGAGAAGAGGTTATTTGACATTAGCTCGCTTGATGAATGGAGAACTCAGGCATATGAGAATGCCAAGTTGTTCAAAGAAAAGGTTAAGAGGTCGCATGATAAAAGGATACAGAAACGTGAGTTCAATGTAGGTGATTATGTCTTGCTATATAATTCTCGTTTAAGATTTTTTGCAGGGAAGCTTCTCTCTAAATGGGAAGGTCCTTACATTGTTGAGGAAGTATATCGTTCCGGTGCCATCAAGATCAACAACACGGAAGGTAATTTTCCGAGAGTGGTAAATGGGCAAAGAATCAAGCATTATATCTTAGGTACTCCCATAAATGTTGAAAGCAATATTATCAATACCATAACTCCGGAGGAGTACATAAGGGATATTTATCAGCCTGTTTCAGACTCCGAAAGTGAAGAGGTATGTGATTCGGTAAGTAAACCGACTCCAAAACTTTTCCAGTAGGAATTTTCCTCCATTTTGGAATTTTTAGAAAATTAGAAAAAATTTAAGTAGTCTGGAAAGCGCACGAGAAGGCGACAAGCTTGCCAGGCGCGGGCCACCCCCACTACAGGAATCAGCTTCTTTGCCGTCTGCCATAGCAGACGGCAAAGGGCCACTCCACGGACGACAAAGATCTTTGCCGTCCGCTAACGGACGGCAAGATTTCTATGATAGCTTTCGTCGGTAAAGGGCCTTCTTTGTCGTCTGCCGGTAGGAAGCATATGGCAAAGGAGGCTAGACGGCAGCCGATAGGGCGACTCCGTTAGATAGCTAACGGAGCCTTTGCCATCTGCCGCCCGGAGGGGTCTTTGCCGTTTGCCGGGGGCCCTTTTCCATCTGTCGAGTGCGGCCATTTGCCGTCTGCTGGCTGATGGCAAAGGGCTTTGCCATCTGCTGGCAGATGGCAAAGAGCCTGTATTTCTCCCTTTTTATCTATTTTATTTTTTTCTCCTGCATTTTCATACCACAAATATACATACATACGTGCATACATATACATTTCACAACATCTATTTCACACATCTTCAACACATATATTTCATAGCATATATATTTCCAACATCATCATAAAATATTTAACAAGCTAGAGAACATATAGGCTAGCACAATACATAGTTTCATATAGTTCATATATATATACATACATAAATTTTACATTGTTCGTCAATACAAATGAAAAAAAACACTAGCAGTCCATCAATGCCAGCTTCCATGAAATGAATGAAATCTGCAAAAATTGGAGTAATTAAGAAAGTTAGAAGAAGAAGAAGAAGACGAAGAAAAAGACTAATTAATGCACAACCTTTCGCCATATAAAGCTAAGTCATTTTCTACAATCATCACTTCCAGGAGTAGAATCCTAACTACAAGAGCATGAAATAACAGCAGGACTATAGGAACCACACCATTTACCATAGAAGCAATACTTAGACCATACCATGTCCAGGAAGGAAACAAAACATGATACAAGGACACTATAAACAGAAGTGCAGCTTCAAGTATGTTTTGGTTGTTTTTTTGAACCAGAAATCTTATCAAATAGACCAACCAATCATGTCTTAATACCAAAAAATAAACAAAAGTGTTGCGGCAAGTAGTGCAGTAGGACTATTCAGTTCAACATGATTTTAGTAGCTGAAACTTAGAAGTTTAGTTAACCACTTAGAGCACTAACTGAAGTAGGAATCGTATCAACTAGCACCAAAAAGTGTGGCGACACGCCGCGCCCGTAGAGGCAATGGTAGATCGATAATGATAAATGGATGGTAAAATACAATGGTTACAATACTAATTTTGGAAGGCAAATTACAGTGCTCATTAGTTTACATGAGCACAAACTCATGCACCAAAGCGTACACCAACTCGATAATAATTAGGTTTAAACAGAATATGATGTTCCTTGCATACAAATTAGTATTTTTTTCAAAAACTTCAGATTGAAGTCTGGAATTAAATAAAATGCCATACACATTGACGCATATTTATGGATCTTAGTTATTTGATGGGGAAGATAGACGTGGAGATAAATGACATTCGTATCAAGCTTAACAACAAACAACACTATTTCCCATAGTTGTTTGTGAGAGATATAGGTATTCAAATCACAATGTGTAAAAGAGGTGATCTAATAAAGAAAACCATCATACTTAAAAAACGTAAAGGTAAGCATGGAGATGATATTGTTGTCAGGAGCATTGCATATTACCATGATGTGAGAGGGGTCTAGCCCAGCCAAGTCTGCAACAGTTGCTTATGTTAGCTCACATCGATTCTGCTTCATCGCTTGTGATTTAAGGTGATAGGGTGTGCTGCTGGTTGCATAGTTGCAATAGTAATTAGTTTGCAGACCTAATATAAATTTGTTACTAAGAAATACTCCTCCGTCCCAAAATAAGTGTCGCACATTTAACACTAAGTTATGCGAGCAGAATGATACAACTGGGACAATCCTAAACATCATCCAACTATGCAATTTTGGCATTGCTGAACCAACATACGTCTTCTATCAGCGCTAGCCAAAGAGATAGCAATTTTATGCAGAAACCTAATTAGTAGATCATAAGAAGCCCATGACTCTAGCGCCTGCTTGCATAGAAAATTTTGATGTGACGTAGTATACCTCTATCAGGACTCTGAGGTGTTGAGAGCTAACTTAGAGTGCAGATTCAGATGAGAAAACTGAATCATGTCCTACTAAAGAACTTCCCTATGTTGCAAAACAAACAACATGGTATCAACCTTTCTCACTAACAGTAAAGAACAAAAAATCATTTAGTTGATCAAACTTTTCCTGAATAAAAAAGTTAGTTGAAACCACACAACAAATTCTTGGAATTTTAGTTGAAGCGTGAAGCAGTTGTCTGCACTCATGCACTGCTTGAGTGCATGACCATTCTAATTAACTGTATACATATCAATCAGCGAATAAATTGAGGGAGAATAGGGGTACTTTGCCTCACCTATGGGAGTATCTTCATAGATGATTGGAGTGACAAGTTGAGGGTCCAACTCCAATACAGCTATGCTAAATATTAAGTCAGCAATCCATGTTTAACTACAAAAGAACTCTACTCCAAAGAAGCATGCCCAAACAACACCACATGGTTTGCTCACGTACGTCATGTATTAAACTAGATGAAGGGAACATGATTTGTACTCCAGATATGGTGTGAACTAAACTACTAGAGTATATAACCAGATGAAGAAAAACAATTACATGCACTCAAGCAAACATGTCAATTAATCATGTACAGAGTCTAGCCCGTTGGTGGGAAACAAAGAATAATCTAAAGTATTGGACATAAACATGTGTACATACATTCGACATGAACAATAACCCTCTCAGCAAGAGCAACCGCTGAAAACATTTGTCGCAGGTCAACGCCGCCAGCTGGGCATATTTGTCCATTTAGCTATAATCAACATCTGCATTTCTTTTTTAGTTTAATATAATAATAATAATACTTTATTTTTATGTTCCATCATAATAAATAGTTTTAGCAATAAACTTGATTTGTACTCCAGATATGGTGTGAACTAAACTACTGGAGTATATAACTACTGCAAGACAAGAATAGATGGCCGCATGCATCGATTGATGCAGAGGCCGGGGCTTTAACTCCTTTTCTCAAAAAAAGGAATATTAAGATATGGAACTGTTATGTGAAGGGCACTCGTGTGAACTAAACTTGATAGAGAAACAAGTACATGAATGTTGGTTTCTGCTGGACAAGGGTAGAGGGAAGGTACATATATTCTCTGTAGTAGAATTGGGCATTTCTCAGGTGTAGCAGTTATCATAGAACCATATTAAATTGAATTAAAAGGGCAGGATAGAATATTGACACACTTTTCTTTATAAAATATGCAAGAAAGGAATAAAGGAGGTTCTAACACTTGATGTTGACATGCTTACTGGCTAGACAAAATGGGCTCCTTCTTTTTTTAAGTTGGCCTAAGAAATTTTGTATTCTACTTTATGAACAATCTACTATCCGGTCATGTCCGGACAGGACTCCACTAACTAAGCATCATGACAACGGCATGGGAAACATATCCACCAAATTTCCATCATGGCAATCGAACCGGACCCACTAGTTTTGCACCATGATCAACCAAATATGAATCCACCTTGTGGAATAGAAACTCCGCAGTTATGGAGAGAAAAATGCATGATTTGGCACAGCCAGCCAAAATTTACCCATACCGGCGAGAAACCACAACATAATCCTTAGTTTAATTTGAGAGGGAACATGAGAACATATGTTGGCCAAAATATACTGACCACTAATACTAACTTGTAAACTGTATCCATTTCTTTACAAAAGGGTTTCCCCCTGCTTTGTGGCCAAAATATACTGACCACTAATACTAACTCTGTATTTCAGTTGGTGCAGCAGCAACAAAGTGCCAATTTGGGAGATACTCTTACATGGATTGAGCAATCCGAGAGTACTTGGCAGGAAAACAAGGTTGAAATTAAGGAGTGGGGAGGAGCAGGCGGGCAACAATTACTTGCGATGGAGTAGTTTTGCTCTGGCGTGGAGAGCCAAAGAGGAAGCAGTCGGCGGCGCAGGTGTGGTCGCGGATGGCCTCGACGGCGGGCGGGACGTCTCGAGGTCGGTGTTGAGCAGCGGCAGGGCGGAGATGTCCATGTGCGCCACGCGAATCCCCGGGACCCCGACTCCTCGCACACTGGCCGCACTGGCGAGGGCGGCGAGGAAGCCGCGGGGATCGAGGTTGGAGACGGTGGTGATGACGACCTTGTGGGTGGATTCGGAGTCGGTCGGAGGAGGAGTTGGGGTCGCGCGCGCAGGGGCATCCTAACGGTGATGGCCCAAGCATGGGCGATGTCAGCGATGAAGGTCAGGCCGGTGTTGGCACAGGCGAGGGCGTCGACATCGAGGGTGACGAGGAAGGCTTGATGGCTATGGCGGGGTGGTGGTCATCTGAGTACTCGGTGCCGAGGGAGGAGACGAGTGGGGATTCAGTGGATGGGTGGGTGGAGGGGGAGTGGAGGCGCGCTAGCCACCAGTGGTGGTGGCCCTTGGTCTTGGCGTGGACCAGCTCCTCGGTGGCTAGGGTTTGGGGCGGGGGCTCGTTCTGCTTGTCGGATGGGAGCGGGGAGGAGAGGAAGAGGGGTGTGGATCTGGGAGAGAGAGAATGGGGATCGAGGGAGGGTAGATGGGGGTGGAGAGATGGGGCACTGTTAGCAGGCTGTCCCCTTTTGTCATCCGCCTAGGGATAAGCTGACGACAAAGGGGTCGAGGCAGAAGGCAAAGATGCCCTAGGATGACGATAAAGAGACCCCTGACGGTAAAGAGGATGGTTCTAGCTATGGTGATTTTTTGCCGTCTGTGTGATCCATCTTTGTCATCAGCCGTGTCTTTACTGTCTGCCTATTCCATCTTTGCCATCTGCCAGCAGACGGCAAAGAACGCACTCATGGCAAAGAGTATCTTTGCCATCGGTTAGTTCTTTGCGATCTGTTTGCTGGTAGCTGACGGAAAAGAATCTCTTTGCCCTCAGCCAGCACACGGCAAAGATCAGGCAGGCGGCAAATTCCTTGATTCCTGTAGTGCCCCCTGGCCGCGCCTGGGGGGCTTGTGACCACCTCGTGTGCCTCCCGGACTCCGGTTTATTGCGGAGTACTCTTTCTGGTCAGAAAAAAAACATTATATATTCTCCCGAAACGTCTGACCCTCGTATCACGCAATTTTCCTCTGTTTTCATTTCGATCCTGTTTCTGCTGCAGATCTAGATCGCTATGGCGTCCCCAAAAGCTCTGAAGGACAATATCTTCGAGAAGGTCATCAACCCCTACCTCGGGGGAGTGCTGCAAAACCCTCAATCTATCGAGATGCGTGAGGGATTGCTGCACATCCATGATGTTGAGGGGCCCAAGAAGACCGGAAGCATGGAGGTGAGGCTCGAAGAAATGGAGCAACAAGTCTTCAAGTGCCAAGGGATGGTGGAGCGTGGACTCAACGCCAACCACATGATGATCACAGAGTTCACCAACAAGCACAAAATCGATGCCAATGACATCGGGAAGCACCTCTCCAGGCTCTATGACAGAATTGATCATCTCCAAGCCCAGATCTAGGACCTGCAGAACCAAAACTGTGATTATGAGTATAGATTTAAATCAATACGGTTGGCTGCAGATTTGAGGATTCCGGAGACTCGGTCATCTTTCCATGATGGAGCACCTATGCCTTGGAAGATGGAGGATCAAACCCAGGTTGCAACAACTCCACCACCATCACCTCCGAAGGAAGACAACTAAGCATGGGTATGGGCAATCGCCTTGGCCTGTGCCAAGCTTGGGGGAGTTGCCCCGGTATCGTATCACCATCACATCTTTTGCCTTTACCTTTTCTTAGTTCTATCCTTTTTGGTCTTATCTTTCTCTAGTAGAATAAAGTTCTTAGTGTTTTAGGCTTGAGTTTTGCTTTGTGTCACCCGCGATGTATTCGAGTTCATGAGTCATATAATAAAGAGTGTTTTAGTTAAGGGCCTTGATTCATGCCATGATCTGAAAGAGAAGAATGATAAAAGAACAAAAGCATAAAAGATCATGTAATGATCTTGTGGGAAGTGATGGCTCCTCATATAAAAATAATGATGATTGAAACTTGTTGAGTGTGGACAAACATAGACCTAGGTCATTGTTGCAATTAATAGGAAGTGATAAAGAAGGAGAGGTTCACATATAAATATATCATCTTGGACACCATTTATGATTGTGAACACTCACTAAACTATTGCATGCTTAGAAGTAGATGTTGGACAAGGAAGACAAAATAATGAATTATGCATGCTTGGTTCCAAACAATGATTATATGACCAGAGATCCCTTAGCATGTGATGATTGCTTCCACCTCATATCAAGCAAAACTCCCGCACCAAATAGAGATACTACTTATGCATCCATAAACCTTCAACCGAGTTTTGCCATGAGAGTCCATCGTACCTACCTATGGATTGAATAAGATCCCTCAAGTAAGTTGTCATCGGTGCAAGCAATAAAAATTGCTCCCTAAATATTATGATATATTAGTGTGTGGAAAATAAGCTTTGTACGAACCTGTGATGAGGAAGAAATAAAAGCGACAAACTGCATAATAAAGTTCTTTATCACTGGAGGCAACATAAAGTGACGTTCCTTCACACTAAGAGGCCACACATCCGAACCTCAAAAGCGCATGACAACCTCTGCTTCCCTCTGCGAAAGGCCTATCTTGTACCTTTACTTTTTGTCCCTAAAAGAGTCATGGTGATCTACACCAATTCCTTATTTCGCGTTTATCTTGGCTAACGTCATATGCTAGGGAAAGATCTATATTCATATGTCAACTTGCAGGTAAGTATTCATGAATTATTATTGTTGACATTACCCCTGAGGTAAATGGTTGGGAGGCGAAACTATAAGCCCATATCTTTCTCTGTGTCCGTCTGAAACTTTGATCTCATGAGTACCACGTGAGTTGTAGCAATTGTAGAAAATAAAAGGATGATTGAGTATGTGGATTTTCTTTACAAGATCTTATTTGACTCTTTCCGATGTTATGATAAATTGAAATTGTTTCAATGAATAAAGGCTATTGGTTGTGAATTCTCAGTAATGTTCTTGATCATTACTTTACTTTGTGAAGGAATTATCACTTTAGCATGATAGATTATATGATGATTTTGCTGTTCTGAGTATGATCATGATGCCTGCATGTCCGTATCTTGTTTTGTGGACACCTCTCTCTCTAAACATGTGGGCATATTTATTGATCTCGGCTTTCTCTTGAGGATAAGCGAGGTCTAAGCTTGGGGGAGTTGACACGTCCATTTTGCATCATGCTTTTATGTTGATATTTATAGCTTTATGGGCTGTTGTTCCACTTCACGGTACAATACTTGTGCCTTTTCTCTCTTATTTTGCAAGGTTTACATGAAGAGGGAGAATGCTGGCAGCTGGAATTATGGCCTGAAAAAGGAGCAACTTTGAGATACCAATTCTGCGCAACTCCAAAAGCCGTGAAAATCAACGAGGCTTTATTTTGGAATTTGTAAAAAATACTGGGCCGAAGAAGTACCAAAGGGTAGCTAGCAGGAGGCCACAAGCCTGCTAGGCGCGACCTCCCCCCTGGCCGCGCCTAGGGGGCTTGTGGGATCCCTGTTGGCCCTCTGCCCCCCTCTTTTGCTATAAGGAGGGTTTCGTTCCATAAAAAATCAGGCGAGGCTTTTGGGAGGAATCGCCGCCGCCACGAGGCGGAACTTGAGCAGAACTAATCTAGAGCTCCGGCAGGGTCGTCTTGCCGGGGAAACTTCCCTCCCGGAGGGGGCAAATTGTCGCCATCGTCATCACCAACAGTCCTCTCATCACAGGGGACTCATCACCATCAACATCTTCATCAGCACCATCTCATCTCCAAACCCTATTTCATCTCTTGTAACCAATCTCCGTCTCGCGGCTCCGATTGGTACTTGTAAGGTTGCTAGTAGTGTTAATTACTCTTTGTAGTTGATGCTAGTTGGTTTTCTTGGTGGAAGATTATACGTTCAGATCCTTGATGCTAGTCATTACCTCTCTGGTCATGAATATGATTATGCTTTGTGAGTAGTTACTTTTTTTCCTGAGGACATGGGATAAGTCATGCTTTAAGTTGTCATGTGAATTTGGTATTCGTTCGATATTTTGATGTGTTGTGTGTTGTCTCTCCTCTAGTGGTGTTATGTGAACGTCGACTACATAACACTTCACCATTATTTGGGCCTAGAGGAAGGCATTGGGAAGTAGTAAGTAGATGATGGGTTGCTAGAGTGACAGAAGCTTAAACCCTAGTTTATGCGTTGCTTCGTAAGGGGCTGATTTGGATCCACTAGTTTAATGCTACGGTTAGAATTTGTATTAATTCTTATTTTGTAGTTGCGGATGCTTCCGAGAGGGTTTAATCATAAGTGGGATGCTTGTCCAAGTAAGGGCAGTAACCAAGCACCGGTCCATCCACATATCAAACTATCAAAGTACCGAACGCGAATCATATGAACTTGATGAAATCTAGCTTGACAAAAATTCCCATGTGTCCTCGGGAGCGCTTTACCTCCTATAATAGTTTGTCCAGGCTTGTCCCTTGCTAGAAAAGGGATTGGGCCACTTTGCTGCACCGTGGTTACTTTTGTTACTTGCTACTTGCTATGATTCATCTTGTCACACAACTACTTGTTACCGATAATTTCAGTACTTCCAGAGATTACCTTGCTGAAAACCACTTGTCAGATCCTTCGTCTCCTCGTTGGATTCAACACTCTTACTTATCGAAAGGACTATGATAGATCCCCTATACTTGTGGGTCATCATGGTCAGCTAGGGGCCAAGAAGAAGAAGCACAAGGGCCCCCTCCGCAACTCTGCCACTGCCGCCCGGTGCTTGAGGGCTCGACCGTGACCGCGGGGGATGGTCCTCCATGGTTCGACTACGGCCTCCCCGAACACTTCCAGGTGGCTTGTCTTAACCCGCCGACTTGCTACCTTTGCAAGGACGCCGAACACCCTGTTTTCCTTTGCCCTGATCATTCGGTGTTGGAGGAGCTGATGGTCCATGGCTATGGTATCGAGGGGGTGGTGTTCTTCCACATGGAAGTCCCTGATGTGCCACCTCTGACGCCCTCCCTCTTAGCCATCGTCGCGGTGCTAGGCACTGGAGAGGCGTCTCCCGACATGATTTAGGCAGAGCTCAACCATCTTTACCGATGCCAGTGGGACTGGCAGGTCACCGCGACTGCTGGCCACCACTTTTGTGTGATCTTCCCCGACATCACCAGTCACGGCCTCCCCCCACAGAGTGACAAGATCACTCTATCCCTCAACAAGCTCGTGGTGGACATCTCTAAGCCAAAGCTGGGCTTGAAGGCGGCTACGGTCCTAAACATGGCTTGGAGCCTGATCGCGGGCGTCCCTGACATCGCTCGCTCCGAACGGCACATTCGCAACATGGCGCGGATATTGGGCAAGGTGGTTGTGGTCGATGAGCACTCCCTCTACAAGGAGGAGGAGGTCCGTGTCAAAACAAAGTGCCTCGACTCGGACAAGCTCCGCGCCACTGTCTGTGTCTTCTTCAACGACCTCGGCTACGACCTCAAGATTTGACCGGAGCCTCCCAACCACATCGGGTGCCCCCGGTCCCGGGACGATGGGTACGATGGTGCACGCGACACTAGGGATGGGGAACGGGATGACCACTCTAGTCGTGGCCGTCACCACCGTTCTGATGGCAAGAAGGACTTCAACGACCACCCAGATCGCCATCCAAGGACCATCCCCCTCCCGCCAGCTAGGGGTTCCTCTGGAGGGGGCGTCACTCACATGGTGGATACCCTCCTGTGGTCGGCCAACCCTTCTTCCTCGTGCGGCAGTGATGTCTCGGGTGCCAGCATGCCGGTGGTTCCCACGGCGTCGCCTTGCTCACTGCCCTCACCCTCTCTCTTCATGCTCCCCCGTTGCCCTCTCTGGTCCCTCCTATCCCGCCCCTGACTCGGGCTCCGGGCTAATGCCTCCAATGCCCACTCATGGGATGGCGGGTGGGCAGGGTGAGACCGGGGAGTATGTACTGGGCATGCATCCCCCGTCTGTGATGACCTTCGCATCGCTCCCGCTCCTGGCCCTGCACGTGCCTCCCCAGTCCTAGAGCCGGCGCCGTTCTGCCCCTGCAGATCCCGCCGCCCGACCTCACCACCCCTCTGCTGGCCGGGCCCAGGGTGGGGACTATGGATGTGACCACTACGAGGGCCGTCCACCCTAACCCCCCCTCCTAGGCCTGCTGCGTTCTCCAGGAAGGGGCGGTCGACATCGATTCCGATGGCTTCCTCTAGGCGCAGCGGCAGGATCGACGCCGCTTTCTCAGTCGGTAGCCAGACCATCTCCGAGCTGTCGAAGATGCGAGCTGCAATGAGGAACATTGAGAGAGGTACACTAGTGCTTCCTGCCTCTACTTCTTCATGTTCGTTCTCCGCTCTTGAATCTGTTCCCCTGGGCTGTCTCGCTATGGTGGAGACCGATTCTGCAATCGTCTTCAAGGGGAAGTGGGTCCCTCCTTACAGCAGATTGAGGCCATTATGACCCGTGAGCTCCTCAACTGCAAACTGGCGGAGTCTCGCGCCTGCTTAAGCCGTGCCCCAGCCGTGGTGTCCCCCACATGCCCCCTGCTGCTTGCCTAGCTGGGGCTAAATTTCGGGGCCGCCTGCATTCCTGCACTACCGCACACCGTGCCCAAAGTGCCTCCCTTGTCCTGGGGTTGCGAAGCCCCTCCATGGTTGCTTTATGCGGGCCCTTTTCACGAACATGCGCGGTTTCGGCCAAGATGGCAAGCGTTGTCAACTCATCGACTACATGCGTGATGAACGTATTGACATTTTTGCCGTCTAGGAGACAATGCATATGGACTTCTCCCTTCAACAGTTGGAGCAATTGAGTGTGCACCTCTTTGCTTGGCACTGGCTCCCTTAAAGTGGGACCTCTTTCCACTCTAGTGGCATCCTTTGCTTGGCACTGGATCCCTCCCTACGTGTGAAGGATGCCACCTTTGATATAGGTAGCATGGACCGGGGTGAGTCCTATGTTAGTATGGAGATCTATGAATGGGCCATCAACTTCATGTGGGAGGTTGTGGTCGGCTATGGACCGGCTGGTCACCGCCGCTCCGCATCCTTCCTTGAGGAGCTTCATAGCAAGATCTCCTCTATCACTCTCCCGGTGGTGGTGGGAGGTGACTTCAACCTCATCCGCTCTGTGGAAGATAAGAGAAATTGTTGGGTCATGTTTCCGCGCATGGATCTCTTCAATGACTGCATCGTGTACCTCAGCTTGCGAGAGCTCGATCGGGTAGGCGCCACATTCACCTGGACCAACCGTTAGGCCGACCCGACGATGTTTGTCCTTGGCCGGGTCTTTGTGGACCCATAATGGGAGCTCAAATGCCCCCTGCCTCCCACCGGTCCATAAACCGCATTGGATCAAATCATGCTCCCCTTCTGCTCTCTTCGGAGAATGGTCTACCTCCTCCTCCGCCAAGATTTTGGTTCGAGGCCTTTTTGCTTAATCGGGCCGACTTTGATGATGCAATGCGCGCTCGCTGGGTGGCTGCACGTGACTCCCCCCACCACTCAGTCTCCGCCATCGACTCCTCGCAGCTTTGTGCTAAGCTTCCCCGCCGGTTTATGAAGGGTTGGAGTGCCAACCTGGGTCGCAATATCTGTGACTTGAAATGGAGGCTCCTCGAATCCATCCAGGCCCTTGACCTTCGGGCCGACTCTTCTGGCCTGGTTCCGTATGAATGGATCCTCTGTTATGACCTTGTGGATTAGCTGGCCGTGATCTACTCCGATGAGGAGGCTTTTCTGGCACCAGCGTGGAACCCAGCGCTGGGTTCTGCAGGGTGATCGCAACACCGCCTACTTCTAGGCCATTGCGAATGACCGTCGTCCCCGCAACTCCATCCCCTCCATTGGGATGGGGAGACCCTCCTCCAGCGCCCCGCCAAGATCGACACCCACGTGGATGGCTTTTTCAAAGCCCAATTCCCGCCCTCCACTCGGGGAGGGTTGTCCCTAGCCTAGTCCTTCTGGGATATTCACCAGCGCGTCTCCGACTCTGAGAATGTGGTGCTCATGGCTCCATTCTCTAAGGAAGAGGTCTGGGCGGCCATCAAGGTTATGAACCCTGCTTCCCCTCCTGGACCGAATGGCCTCCCGGTGAAGTTCTTCATGACCTTCTAGGATGTGATTAAGCCGGAGGTGATGGATCTGTTTGATGAATTCTATGTGGGCTCAATTGATCCCTCTCGCCTCAACTTTGGGAACATTACCCTTATTTCCAAGTTGGTGGGAGCGTTCGACATCCACTGGTTCTAGTCAATCACGATGTTCAACGTGATCTTCCGTATCTTGGCTAAGGGGTATGCCAATAGGGTGACCCAGTTGGCCGACCGTATTACCCGTCGTAATCAATCAGCCTTCATCGAAGGCTGGTTTATCCTGATGGAGTCTTGGTCTTCCATGAGGTCTTGCACGAGGTGCGCACTAGGCCGCCACGTGCGGTCTTCTTGAAGATCCGCTTCCACAAGGCCTATGATACCGTATCACGGGCCTTCCTTCGGAAGTTCTCTTCCGACAGGGCTTTGATGATCGGTGGGTGACCCAAGTTTCGTAGATGGTTACGTCTGGTCGGACCACGTTAAACATCAACTAGGAGGCTGAACCGTACTTATGCACCCACTGCAGGGTTAGGCACGGGGATCCCTTCTCCCCCTTCCTATTTAACATGGTGATAGACGCCCTTGCCACCATCCTCGATAAGGCCAAGGCGGCCGACCATGTTCATGGTGTTGTTAATCATCTCGTAGGAGGGGGAGGGGGCTGCTTCCTGCAATATGTTGATGACACTATTATCATGGTGGAGGGATCTGAGGATGATATTATAAACCTAAAATTCCTCCTCCTTTTCTTTCAGCAGATGTCGGGGCTCAAGATCAACATTGACAAAGCGAAGTGATGATCCTAGGCTACCCTCCCGACGAGGCCCAACTGCTAGCTTGGGTACTTCCCCTCCTCCTAACTGGTGGTACCCATTAGTGACTCACGCCTTTATGTCGCGGACCTGCGGCCTACGGTGTCAAAGCTCCAACACCCGATCAAACGGTGGCAAGGTTGATGGTTGTCCAAGGCAGCCAAGACGATGCTTATCAACTCCTCCTTGTCCAGCCTTCTCATTTTCATGATGAGCTTCTATAGTCTCCATGAGACTTTGCATCACTATATTTCCAAGTACCAGTCTTGATTTTACTGGGCTGGCGAGCGCGATGAACAGAAATACCACATGGTCATCTCGCCCGACATCTACAAGACCGGTGACCAGGGCGGTCTAGGGATTAAGTCGTCGAAGCGCATGAACATCGCCTTGCTGACTAAGTGGCTCTGGAGGATTGCCGATGGTGATGGTGGTCTCTGGCTCGACATCATTAGGAGAAAGTACCTTCGGGGATAGCCGATGGCATTCTGCCAATGCTCCATAGGCTCTCAGCTTTGGCAATCAGTCATTCAGTTGCTCCCTGTCCTTCACATTGGTTCTTCCATCTCGACTGGTTCCGGGCCTGCTACGTTGTTTTGGTTTGATTGCTGGGCCGGTGAATCGTTGTTTGCCATCCGATTCCCGGTATTAATCCCCATTGCAGTGGAGCCTAGGACCTCGGTCGAGGTCACCCTTCTGGATCTTGAGCACCTCACGTTCCGCCGCCCTTTCGGTCCACCTAAGCTTGCTGCCTGGGACGAGATGATGTAGTGCCCGACGTCGATACTGCTGCGGACCGCATGTCTTGGCTCCTAGAACCCTCGGGCCGCTTCTTCGCTGGTCTTTATACCGGGCCATCGACCTGTCGTCTGCCATAGAGGCCCTCACCGATGTTTGGGGCATTAGGTTAAAACTAAAAATTAGGATCTTCGTGTGGCAATGGATCCGGGGTCGGGTACCCTCTGGGGTGGAGGTGCTCAAACTCAATGGCCCTCGAGATGGGATCTGCCCGCTGTGCGACGTGTTGGAGGACTCCAATCACATCTTTTTCACTTGCGTCATTACTCAATTCCCGTGGAGTTGCTTTCGCGACACCGTGAGCGGTCAATGGTGCCATACCAATGTCCCTCACATGTTCGTGGAGATTCAGTTAGTCCCCTCGTCGGGCCGCCACATTAGGTGGCTACCCATCGGGGTGCTCACGTTCACTCTCTGGACTATTCGCAACAAGCTTGTGGTCCAGCGTGTACCCCTTCAACGTGCCACTGATGCAGTTTTCAAAATGTGCGGTTTCCTGCAGCTCGGGCGGTCGCTTAGCCGCTCCTTCGACCGAGACGCCGTCAAAAATATCATCGCCAACCTTTGTCTGATGGCTCTCCACATGGCTCTCCCGCTTCCGCCACTATCTCCAGAGCCAGATTAGCCTGATGTGGCTTTTGTATCCTCCCGCTGATGGGTTTGGGTGTGGGTGTGTATGTTTCATAGGGCTTGATGAGTTGTGCCCTCAGTGGAACCCTTTGCTGGTGTCTTGTGCTACTTATGTGTGTGTGTGCGCGCGCGTGTGTGTGTGTGTTGAACTTGTGTCGAATATTGTGATCTGGCAGTTTGCTTTACTTATAAAGCGGGGCGAAAGCCTTTTTTGTTAAAGAAGCCATAGGATAGATTTTGAATCCTCGTGCTCCTCTCGCAACGCCGCAAGCGACGCGATGCCCGACCTGCCACTGTCGCCGCTCAGCTGTGCCGCCCCGTCCGAGCCCGACATTGGCGCCTCCGCCCAGGACGCTGCTACAACCTTCCACACCCTCCCCTCCATCGACCCCCTCTCGTTGCTGCCCCCATCATGGGCGGACCTAACTAAGGAGGAGGATAGGGCAGTCAGCCGGACCATTGCTCGCTGCACCTCGGAGGCCTTACGTCTCCGGGACGTACTCGCTTCCCCTTCTGTTGCTTGCTCCGGCGATGCTCCCGGGGATGGGAGCACTGCACGGCATGCGCGAATGGCACCCCGTCCCTGGTCGTCACGCTTGCCCCCCAGGTCCATGGAAAGGAGCGGGATTTGCCGCTCGGCGATCGTTGTCACCATCTCCAGGGCTGGTGTGTGATACGTCTTCAATGTATCGATAATTTATGAAGTATTGATGTCATATTTGTCTATTTTTACAATATGTATATATGGTTTTGATGCACTTTATATGACTTATTTAGAACTAATTTGGACTAACACTGTTTTCAAAAAACTATGGTGGTGTTGTTTTCGTGGAGAAAATGGAAGTTCTCGGAATCGCCCGAAATTTTTGTGATTTTTTCTGAAACATATGAGAAATATTAGAGCAAAGAACCACCAGAGAGGAGCCACATGTGGACCAAGAGCCTACAGGGAGCGGCCACCCCCTCGCCGCACCCTATTGTGTGGTGGGGCCCACGTGGCTCCGTTTGGCGTGTTTCCGATGCTGGAATATCATATATATACCAAAACCCTAAGAAATTAGGAGAGAACTTCCGCTTTGCCGCCGCAACTGTCTGTATCAAACAAAACCCCATCTAGAGCCTTTCCAGTACACTATCGGAGAGAGGAAATCATCACGAGTGGCCATCTCCATCATCCCGACGGTGTCCATGACGAGGAGGGAGTAGTTCACCCTCGGAGCTGAGGGTATGTACAAGTAACTATGTGTTTAATATCTCTCTCTCTCTATGCCTGTCTGTTTGTATCTCTATCTCATGCTCGTGTTCTTGAGATGGCACGATCTTGATGTATCACGAGATTTGTTAATATAGTTCGATCGTATGGTGTTCTTCCCTTGCCATCTTGTTGTGATGAATTGAATCTTTCCCTCTGAGATCTCGTTATCTTGGATTGAATATTTTGGGTTCGAGAACACTTCATGTATGTCTTGCATGTGGATACCCATGTTGTCAATAGGGTACTATATTGATTCACTTGATAAATGTTATGGCATCAACTTGCAGATTTTGGTGACCTTAGAGATCAAAGCATAGGGGTTGATTGCATGTTTTCATCCTACCTTCTCTGATAGAAATCTTGGTGTACTCTTCAAAGTTCTTTGTGTTTGATTGAATATGATGAATTGATTTTTTATGCATGTCACATCATAAACCCACGGATACTTGAGGTGACATCGGAGTACCTAAGTGACATTAAGATTGATTGATACATATCATAGGTGTTATTCTAGTATGAACTCTAGGGCTGTTCATGACACTTATAGGAATAGACCAAGATTGATCGGGAAGAATAACTTTGAGGTGGTTCGTTTTCTATAACAACTTCTTCTTATGTTCTCGTCTAATTGGAACTTTGGAGTGATTCTTTGTTGCACGTTCAGGAATGATCATATGATTATACTATGTTAGCATTGTTGAGTGATTGTACTAGTGAAAGCATAAACCTAGGCTTTGTTTCTAAGAATTAACATACGATTTTGATCAATGTTTACTAATTGTTATCTTGCTATTTTTACTCATTTAGATTATAAAAATATATTTCTACTATCCATACTACACTTGTATCACCATCTCTTCGCCGAACTAGTGCACCTATACAATTTACCATTGTATTGGGTGTGTTGGGGACACAAGAGATTTCTTGTATTTGATTGTAGGGTTTCTTGAGAGAGACCATCTTCATCCACCACCTCCCACGGATTGATAAAACTTAGGTCATCCGCGTAAGGGAAATTTTTTGATGTCCTACAAAACTCCACACTTGGAGGCCAACATTTACAAGAATAAAGTTGTGTGGTAGACATGAAGCTCTTTTATGGCGCCGTTGCCGGGGAGGTGAGTGCTTGAAGGTATATCCTTAGATCTTTCAATTAAATATTTAAGTTTCTTGTTTTCACTAGTTCGGTTTTATGAAAGAGAACAACAACAAAATGGAATTTAGGTTGCCTCAATTGCTTCACCTTTTAATGTCTTTCGTGAAGATGATGGTTCGGAAAATTGTGCTCAATTGTTAGAGAAATAATTTATTAAAATGCTTAATGTGAAATACTTAAATGATGAGTATGATAGCAATATTCGTAGTATGAATTTTGTGAGTATCCACGATGCTAATGATATGCAAAGCCACAAACTTTGGGATGCTATGTTTAATGAAGATGATATTTCCAGTCCCCCAAGTTTTGGTGAGAAAATTCATTATGATGAAAACATGCCTCCTATTTATGATGATTATATTGATGAAAGTGAGTTGGAAGAGTGTCAACTCTATTTACTAATGATCCCACTATTTGGAGGGTGTTGAATCTTTTCATAATGATAAAAGTGGATTTGGAGAGGTCATGACTTTATTTAGTGATGATTCCACTATTTCAAAACAGGTTATAATTGATTATTATAACAAAGTTGCTAATTATGATGGTTATTGTGCTGACATGTATGATATCAATAATAATGAAAACCATGAAACTTGTCATCATGATTATAACTTCTATTTTGATTATGTCAATCAAGTATCTCATGATAGTTATTTTGTTGAGTTTGCTCCCACTACATTGAATGAGAAGAATTTTGCTTGTGTGGGTAGTAATAAAAATTCTATGCTTGTGCATCATGAAAATAAGCTTTATGAGATAGTTATATTGTTGAATTCCTTCATGGTTCTACTGAAAATTATTATGAGAGAGGAGCATATGCTTGTAGGATTTGCAATAATATCAAGTTTCCTCTCTATGTGTTTAAAGTTTTGCAGTTGCACTTATTTTGTGTTCCAATGCAAGTTCATTCTAGGTACAATAAATTGTTGGCTTGAAAATTCCCTATGTATAGGAAGTGTGTTAGAATTAAATGTGTTTTCCATGTGGTCCATGATGCTCCCTTGCATGTTTCAAATACTATTCTTTTGTGCGCATCATTGAAATAATCACGACTAGCTAAAAGGCATTAGAGAAAAGCGCTTGTTAGGAGACAACCCAATACTTATACCTAGTGTTTTTGTGTGTTCACATGATTAAGCTAATATATCAATCTGTTTTGTGTCTTTTATTTCAATAACATGACAAGTAAAACCTGTGGGATAGTATAGATACTTGTTTGTTTGATTCTCTACAAAAACAGAAACTTTTGCATCCTGACAGGGGGATAACCCCGGGGTAGGCTCATCGAGCCTACTCCTTTGCCTTCTACCTTGAAGGAACAACACGACTCATTTTATGAGGCCCAAGTCCCCCTGACCGGCTAGGAAGCTCCTGCCGGGTGGGGGCAAGACGGTCGAATCTCTCTGGCCAGCAAGGAAGCTCCTCCCGGCTAGGGGCGATATGGCTACCCCATCTCGCCGTCTAAGCCACGCTAGTCGGCTAGAGGCGAGACGGCCATTCCCAGGCTGGCTGGTTAAGAAAGTAGTCGACTAGGGAGCTCAAGTCACATCAAACCATAGGTCATGACGATACTCTACGGTTAAAGGTGGCTACGCATCCGCCAAGGTACAAGATTGGAGCGCATGGTAGGTATAGTGTCAGCGGCTATGCCGCCCATCTACTACGGCTCTGATAAATCATCCTGCACAGTGTCGGCCCTCAAACTCCCACTCCATTATCATACTCGGTGTGGGAACAGTGGAGACGACCATACTGGCAGCCGATGACGAATCTCGCAAGACGACGTCGGACGTACTACACGTGTCCTGCGTCGGCCTTACGCAAGAGCCTCACTGGCTAGCCGACGGGTCCAATAGCCACATGGGACCTCGCAGCCAGCGGGCCCCTCCAGCGCAAGACAAGACCCCCGTGCCCCCCAGGCCAGCCGGCGAGGCTGCCAGCCGGGCCCCACTCATGTACTTTTATCCTTATTGTAGGTCGGTGGGTTTGTCTATAAAACCCCCCAACTCCCCTGCATGTAGAGGGTCGGTCAATCCTACACACACACACACACTCATACATGAGAGGTAGACGCGAGCTGGCTGCTCCTTCTTCCTCCTCCGCAGAACAGCTCCAGGAGCACATTGTAGCCTCATTGGTACATTATACACTTGATCAGGATTAGGGGTGTTATCTCTACGGAGAGCCCTGAACCTGGGTACATCGTGTGTTCCATGCTTGTACCAACCTCGTCCCCAGTGCCCACCGGTGTCACTTCGGTTCCTACTATCTTAGCCTACCGATGTTATATGTTGTGAGTAAACATCAACTTTTGGCGCCCACCGTGGGGCCGTCCGCGGCATCGGCCGGTTTTACTCGCTCGGAGGGGGCCCTTTGCCTACACAGCCAGATGCTTCACGTCCGGACCGATCAACATGCCTGTGGAGCCTGCCGACGAGTCACTCCCCAGCGTCGTCATCGCTGCTGTTGGGAACCTCGGCGTTCTCTTGAGCGACTTGCGCTTCGACGATGGACCTCTCTACCCCGGCGAGGACATCGACGTCGACGCGTTCTGCGCCAGCTTCCGTAGGCTCTCCCTCGGGGAGAGCCTGCGCTTGACGAGTACCCCAGCGATATGCTCGTCTTCGACGGTCCACCATCATCTGCAGGGTGTCTTGCCCTGCATCACGTCGTGGTCGTCTCCAACCTCATGGAGGTGATGGTCATTTGCACCGGCACCAGCAAGGCTCACAGCAAGGTGTCAGCAGATGCTGCTGATCCCGCTGCGGTATCAGCCGACACACTTCGTGCTACCCTTGCCGGCTTGCAGACGCCCATTGCCACCTCCACAAACCCCACCGACGCGTGAGCCTCGCTGGAGGAGGCTCGCAGGCAGATCCTGGAGGAGGGCATCGTCATTTCTACGGCTAAACTCCGGATGGAGGCCGCGTAGCGCGAGTATAAGTCCGCCTACAGCCTCACTCCGGTTGATGATGGTCCTAGTCGGCTCGGCGCGGTCCGCGGTTGCGGTTGGGTCGTTGCCGAAATCCTAGGCGGCAAGCAGCCCATATACGAGACCCCTGTGGCCAACTTGCGGGCTGCACGGGCGGCCATGGCAGAAATGCCAGGTTTGGAGGGCGAGGAGCGCGTCCTTCAGGAGAAGCGGGTCAAGGATCTCCTTGATGCCGCAAATGAGCAGCAGACACTTCTCGACCCTGGTCTGGCACAATCGGAGTCTCCGGGAGCCAATCCCGGAGCACACCATAACCCCAACGGTCGTCATCATGCCGAGGGGTCTTCCTCGCATCACACTTTCGGTTGGAAGGGCGAGGGCAGCCAAGACAGACGTTCTTTGCGCGAGAGCGAGCCGACTTCATGACGGCATCATAGAGATGGTGGTGACAAGGGGGATTCAGGGCGGGAAGTTCCTCCTTTGAGGCATCGGGAGGGGGCCAACGCCACAAGCTCCCAAGACACCCTTCCGATCACGGCCCGATTGGCCCTCGCGTCCCACACAACAACAACGATGCTCGCAGACGCCTCAACATCCTGGCGTAGTCGGCTCTCCTAGACGAGGACGACCCATCGGTCTGTCGTGCTTTGGCCCTTAGATCCGAGGGGAGCCATTTCCCAGAGACTTCACTCTCCCTCGGGACACCCCCAAGTACAACGGCACAGCCAAGCACAAAGACTGGTTGATCGACTACACCACTGCAGTCGGCATCGCTCGGGGTAAGAAGTGCGTAGCCGTCCGCTACGTGCCTCCCATGCTGGCCGGCTCGGCTAGAACATGGCTTAACAGCCTTCCAGCGGGCAGCATCAACTCCTGGGTTGACTTCGAGGAGGTGTTCGTCCACAACTTCACTGGCACCTACAAGCTCCCTGGCCGGCCTCGCGAGCTGGCCATGTGCGTCCAGAGGCCCGACGAACCTCTTCGTGACTACGTCACACGTTGGACCGATCTGCGCAACTCCTGCGAAGTAGTGCATGAGGTACATGCCATTCAATACTTCATTGATGGCTGCCGATACGGCACTCTACTCAAGCATAGGCTCATGTGCTCCGAGCCCACCTCTGTGGTGGTGCTCATGGCCAAGGAGGACAAGTACGCCACGGACGACTCACAATGCAGGTCAAGGTTACCGCCTCGGACAACAAGCGCAAGGCGGATTAACATGGCAGGTGGCTAGCATGGAGGAAGACGAGCCGACTACTCAAGACGGCTCCCAGCGGCAACGGACCGACAAGAACATCTGGCAGCCCAAGCTCACCTTCGAGCAAATTCTCGATGCGCCATGCAAGATGCATACTGGGGAGAAGCCGGCTACTCATACCCTCCGATAGTGTAGCTTTGCACAGCGACTATCGCGAGGAGAAGGCCTGCCGGCTCCCCCAGGTGCAGGTGCTGCTCCTCGTGCTCCGGCTCCTCGGCTGGCTCCGGCTCCACCCCTGCCGCCTCACAACGACGGCCGTCTACACGATGATTACCCCCATCAAGGCGGAGCTTACGTCATCTTCATCAGCGAGGGTGATAACAAGCACAACGAGCGACAAATCCAGCGTGAGGTGAATTCCACGGTCCCCCAGGTTCCCCAATTCATGCATTGGTCTGAAAAGCCAATTACGAGGAACCCGGCTGACCATCCTGCGGTGATGCCAAATCCTGGCTCATACGCGCTCGTCCTCGACCCCACTTTCGCCTCCAAGAGGCTCACCTGCCGGTTCTCCCGGGTGTTGGTCGACGACGGTAGCAGCTTAAACATCCTCTACCGCGACACCATGATCAAGCTTGGGCTGAAGGAGAAGGACCTCCAGCTCACCAGCACTATCTTCCATGGCGTTGTGCTGGGACACTCCTGCTCGCCGATCTGCAAAATCTAGCTGGATGTCTGATAACCCACAAGTATAGGGGATCGCAACAGTTTTCAAGGGTAGAGTATTCAACCCAAATTTGTTGATTCGACACAAGGTGAAGAAAAAGAGTATTCTCGAGTATTAGCAGTTGAGTTTTCAATTCAACCACACCTGAAAGACTTAGTATCTGCAGCAAAGGTTCAGTCGCAAAGTAGTGTGATAGTAACGGTAGAAGTAGTGATAGCAGCAGCAGTGACAACAGTAGCGGTAAAGTAACTTAGCAAGGACCAGTAGGAAAAGTTTCGTAGGCATTGGATCGGTGATGGATAATTATGTCGGATGACATTCATCATGTAACAGTTATAACATAGGGTGATATGTAACTAGCTCCAGTTCATCAATGTAATGTAGGCATGTATTCCGTATTTAGTCATACATGCTTATGGAAAAGAACTTGCATGGCATCTATTGTCCATCCCTCCCGTGGCAGCGGGGTCCTAATGGAAACTAAGGGATATTAATGTCTCCTTTTAATAGAGAACTGGAACAAAGCATTAGCACATAGTGAATACATGAACTCCTCATACTATGGTCATCTCCGGGAGTGGTTCCGGCTATTGTCACTCCGGGGTTGCCGGGTCATAACACATAGTAGGTGACTACAACTTGCAAGATAGGATCAAGAACACACATATATTGATGAAAACATAATAGGTTCAGATCTGAAATCATGGCACTCGGGCGCTAGTGACAAGCATTCAGCATAGCAAAGTAGTAGCAACATCAATCTTAGAACATAGTGGATACTAGGGATCAAACCCCATCAAAACTAACTCGATTACATGATAGATCTCATCCAACCCATCACCGTCCAGCAAGCCTACGATGAGATTACTCACGAACGATGAAGAGAATCATGGAATTGATGATGAAGGATGGTTGGTGATGACGACGGCATCGATTTGCCCTCTCCGGAGCCCAGAACGGACTCCAGATCTGCCCTCCAGAGGAAGAACAGGTGGTGGCGGTGGCTCCGTTTTGTGAAACACGATGAACTCTTCTCTCTTAATTTTTTCTGGGCGAGAGAGAATATATAGAGCTGGAGTTGGAGGCTGCGGAGCCACGAGGGCCTCACAAGCCTGCCAGGCGCAGCCAGGGGGGCGCCTCCTGGGCTTGTGGGCTCCTCGCTCCGCGTCTCCAGGTAATTCTTGCGCCAGTATTTTTTATATATTCCACAAAAATCCTCGTAAATTTCCAGGTAATTCCGAGAACTTTTATTTATGCGCAAAAAGAACACCATGGCAATTCTGCTGAAAACAGCGTTAGTCCGGGTTAGTTCCATTCAAATCATGCAAATTAGAGTCCAAAACAAAGGGCAAAAGAGTTTGGAAAAGTAGATACGATGAAGACTTATCAACTCCCCCAAGCTTAAAGCCTTGCTTGTCCTCAAGCAATTCAGTTGACAAACTGAAAGAGACAAAAGAAAAACTTTTACGAACTCTGTTTGATCTTGGTGTTCTAATTATGTGTAATTCATATTCAGATTTTGAGCAAGATCATAAGCTAACCACATAAGCAATAACATTTAGGTTTCATGGTGTACTCATATCAATGGCATAATCAACTAGCGAGCAATAATAATAAGTTTCAAACATCAACACTTCAATCAAAACAAACATGAAAACAATATGAACAGATGGTATCTCGCTAGCCCTTTTTGAGACCGGAAAACATAAATGCAGAGCACCTTCAAAGACCAAGGGCTAACTGAACATTGTAATTCATGGCAAAGAAGATCCAGTCGCAGTCATATTCAATATCAATTAATAGCAAAGCATAAAAATGAAGGAGGTGCTCTCTACCTGGTGCCTTTTATAAGAAGAGGATGAATCAACAGAAATGTAAATGGATATGCCCTTCACTGAGGGAAGCATTGATTTGCAGAGGTGCCAGAGCTCAAGCTTTTAAAACACAGATAAATAATTTTGGGTGGTATGCTTTCATTGTCAACGCGATGACCAAAAGTTTTCACCATCTTCCATGCTACACATATTATAGGTGGTTCCAAAACAGAAAAGTAAAGTTTTAACTCCCCCACCACCGATCAATCACACTCCACGACTAACCGAATCCTCAGGTGCCGTCCATACCAACAACAATCCAGGGGGAGTTTTGTTTGCAATTATATTTTCGATTTGAGCATGGAACTAGGCATTCTGATTACCCGCCCCTTTCTCGTGAGTGATAGTGAATAAACACATATCGAGGATAAAACGCCTAGCATGGATAGTCAATTATATTATCACCGCATGAGCGATTCGGTCATACAAAACAGATTATTTCTTGAAGATTTAGAGAGTGGCACATGCAAATTTACTAGGAACGGTAGGTAGATACCGCATATAGTTAGGTATGGTGGACGCATATGGAACAACTTTGGGTTTATGGAAGTGGATGCACAAGCAATATTCCCGCTTAGTACAAGTGAAGGCTAGCGAAAGACTGGGAGGCGACCAACTAGAGAGCGACAACAGTCATCAATATGCATTGAAATTAACCAACATTGAGTGCAAGCATGAGTAGGATATAGATCACCATAAACATGAATATCATAGAGGCTATGTTGATTTTGTTTCAACTACATGCGTGAACATGTGCCAAGTCAAGCCACTTGAATCATTCAAAGGGAGATACCATCCTATCATACTACATCATAATCATCTTGAAATTCATGTTGGCATCCAAGAAAAACCATTATAAGCTCCTAGATAATTATGCATGACATCAAAAACTATGATCTCTAAGTTTTCATTGCAAACATGTTTCTCTCATAACAATGCTGAATTAAGAACGATGAGCTAGTCATATTTACAAAAACAAAATAGGTCGAGTTCATACCAGCTTTTACAGGCTCAGTCACTTCATCATATATCGTCATTATTGCCTTCCACTTGCACGACCGAATTATGTGAATAATAATGAGAGCGTTCGTGCATTGGACTAAGCTGGAACCTGCAAGAAAACTCAGAGGAGAAGACAAAGTAATATGGCTCTTTGACGGATAAACAATTATGCATGTGAGAGCCACTAAACATTTTAACCATGGTCTTCTACCTTGATCCAAAGACAAAGAAAACTATTTACACGGGAAATCTCCCAACGAGCAAAAGAGGAACGAGAAATCTTTTTGGGTTTTCTTTTTAAAAACCACTAAACAAGCTGGAAAGTAAACTTACAACTATTTTTTTGTTTTTCTCAAATTTAAACAAACACACAAGAAGAAAGCGAGAAAAAGAAATAACCTAGCATGGATGTACAATGGCAAGGTGTGAACACTGACTATCAAAGTGAAAGTGTGAGCATGAATATAAAGTCGGTGAGAAACACGTACTCCCCCAAGCTTAGGCTTTTGGCCTCAGTTGGGCTACTCCCAAGGAGGGAAGTAACTGCCTCCGGGGTACTCCGGAGTGTACTCAGGGTGCCACTGCTGGGTGAGCTCCTCTGGCTCCCACTGATAAATTGGCGTCTGGTACTTGATACGTCTCAAACGTATCTATAATTTTTGATGGTTTCACGCTGTTATCGTGTCAACTTTGGATGTTTTGTTTACCTTTTATATCTTTTTGGGACTAACTTATTAATCCAGTGCCAAGTGCCAGTTCCTGATTTTCAGTGTTTTTGACTCTTTTCAGATCTGATTTTGGAACGGAGTCCAAACGGAATAAAATCCCCGAAATAAATTTTTCCAGAACGGAAGAAGATCGGGAGGCTTGAGGGCCAAGGCAGTGGGCCCATAGGGGGACCACAAGCCCTGTTGCCGCGGCCAGGGGGGAGGCCGCGGCAACCAAGCTTGTGGCCCCCCTCGCACTCCCCTGCCCTAGGTTTTTGGCCTGTAAATTCCCTAAAAATCCAGAAAAAATCAGGGCAACCACAAAAACACTTTTCCACCGCCGCAAGTAAAACATCCCAAATTTTGGAATGTTAAAATAATTATTAGAATGATTGTTTGTTTGATTGAGTGATTGAAACTTGAGTGAAATTTGGAACTTTTTCAAAACTTTTGAATGAGAGGGAATAAAATGACTTTCCCCTTCTCCGGTGAATTCAAATTCAATCATTTAAAAGCAAAGAGAGAAGATGACATGACTTCTTCAACTATAAAAATTTGAACGGAGATTTTGCATTTAAATTCTTTTGCATTTCTATTTTTCTTCACACGATAAGTGCCGGGAAATGATCTCTTGCATGCAAGAGAGAGCGAAGGAAAATGACCCTCCAAAAATGTGAGGCATTTCGGAAATATTTGGAGCCAAGGTTTTATCGCAAAAATATTTGCAAAAAAAGAAAATAAAGCATTTAGGGGATTTTCTGAAAAAACATTTTTTAAAAGTTTTTATTTTTGCTTTGGAAAAATGTTAATCGAGTAGAGGATATTTTTCTGATTTTTTTGGTATATAATACCCCATATTAATTATTTTATTTGTTTCCTTTTATTTCCCTTTTAGTTTCTGTTTTATTAAAAAGGCTAAATAGGAAAGTTAGTTTTTTTTTTGAAACCGCGCCTGGGCGCATTATAGGTGTGGGCCAAATCCCACAGTAGCCGGGATCCGATATCCCTTCGGATCGGCTGACCGCCCCCAAGCCCCCAAGCCCCCTCTCCCTGCCGCGTGGGACCCACCGCCCGAACCCACCCTGAGTCGGTCGCCTTCCTTCTCTCGACGCAGACTCCTTCCTTTCCATGGCACGAGTTACTGCCACGCCGGGATCCGCTCGGATCCCCAAGCTCCTTCCCTCCCGAGGCCCCCACTCCGCCTATAAATACCCCCCTGCTGCAGCACCCCGTTCCCCACCTCGCCCCGCCGCTCCGCCGCCCCAAGCCGCCCTGCCGCACCTCGCCGGTGAGCACCCGAGCTCGGCCAGCTTCGGCCACCCACTGCACCGCCTCCGGCCACCCCGACCCCTCCCCGACGCCACCAACGCGCCCGCCGCTCTCGCCCGCATCGACTAGAGCCTTCGGCGCCGCCGGAGACCCTCTGGAGCACCTTCCCCATCCACACCTGAGCCGCCGCCGCCGTCAAGCCCTCGGCGGAGCAGAGCAACGCCGGTGAGCACCCCATCCCCTCTCCGTAGCCGTTGGATCCTAAATGCACGCTGTAGATTATATCACGAATACCCTTTCGGTTTTCTAACCAAAAACCGAGCCGGTTTTTATTCACTTAACTATTTAGCCAGAGAGTTCTTGTTAGGCTTCGGCCATTTGCTCCCTACACCCGCAGCATACACCCCGCAGCAAATCAGTGAGCGCCACGTGTACCCCCTGTCCGTTAGCATCCGTTTTTCTTTTTTCTGTTTAGTTGCAAAACAAGAAAAGTATCAGTTTTGTTTTGACCATAGCTTTTGATCCCGAAGTCCAATGGGGTTGATTCTTTTTCCAGTAGATCCCAAGTTTTCTGTAGTTTTTAAAAACATATAATTTGTCTATGTTTGAAAGTTTCAAATTTGAATTAGGTCAGATTTAGTTTAAACCTTGTATTGCTTATTCCAGGAGTTTAAAAGTAGCTTTTAATTTGATCCCTTTTGCTACTGATCACTAGTGATGTTAGTTATCAGTGGTAAAAATTTCAGATTTGTTTGTGTATTTTTTCTGTTTCACCTCTTTTAGGATTACGGCTAATTCCTTTTCTATAATTGTTTTTAAAATATTTTCTTTATTATTTCAGAAAGATTATGTTTAGTTTCTGTTAGTTAACAGTAGTTTTTCAACAAGTTTTTATTTTATTTTTATTTGTTATCATGAAATCAATTCTAGTTCCTTAGTAACTTGCAATTGGTTTCTCCACTGTTTCAAATCCCGTTTGGAAATACTTTGAAAAAGTTTTGTGAAAAATACTCTATTTTATATTAGTTAAATTTATATCTTAGTTCCTTGTTATTATTTTCTGTTAGACAAAAACTATTTAGTGTTTGACGTAGTAGAAGACTCCCTAGTCTTATTTGAAGTTTCTTTCGGATTCTTATTCGCTCTCTCTTTTGTTTTGATTGCTAGAATGATTGCTAGTATGAGTGCTTATGTGAATGATATGTTTGTTATATAGATTTCATCAGAGAGTGACGAGTTGTCTATCCAGTTATTTCTCGAGAAATTCTTCTTCGTCAACATCACCAGGCAAGTCACTTTGATCATACTATCACCTATGTTTTATGCATCGTAGTTCTACCATCCTACGCCCAAATTGCATGCTGTTTAGGTACTTGGAAATTTTAGTATAGATTATAGTATCATGTGGTAGGCACACAACAACCCCGATACTTGGCCTCGGGATGACAAATTTCATATTGCTATGCTTGAGTAGACGGGATTTCGGTTGAGTGCATAACACGAGTGATGCGAGGTTGATTAAATAATCAAGACCGGTTAAGACAAGATTTTCAAGACCTCGGACGCAATGCAACTCTGGGTGAAGGACGGTTGATCGGCTCCCTGGAGAACCCAGTGGATGACCCGGGATGCTGGAGAGGCCATGACATCCTGCGGAAAGCTTCACCTAGGCTCAAAGAGACGGACGGATATTTTGAAGACCCAAGGCATACCTGCACAGCCACAAGTCATTATGGGCTCTGACTTGGTTGGACAACACGACGACTCTGGACAGGTGGTGCTAGCAGATGTAGAAGAACGGTAGGAATGGATGGGCACCGACAGGGATTCAGAGGGACCCGTTGAAAGACCATGTTTTGATCATCCGGTCTTCAAACACCTTGAAGTGCGAGGACATACACGGAGGCGATCAAATCTTGTGGGGAACGTGTGCAAAACTCGGCAGAGTACTCAAACCTAATCGATTAGCTGTGTCCACGGTCATGGACAACTTGAGCCAAAGGAACTGAAGTTATCTAAAATTCTCAACACAAATAATAATATTGATGTGGAAATTATTGAAAACTCGGGTACGAGAACTGGTTGGCGGAACCATCTCGTTAACAACCAACCTTGTAGTAATATTTTGCTTTTAGCCCCTCTTGATGTAGGAGAAAACTTGCTCTTCGCTAAAAACTTATAGCCCCACCTGCCATATATGTATATAGTATAGATGATTACTTTTCACCTCTCTCTTCTGTGACTTGCCGGCATATTCAATATGCTGACCTACACGGCTGCAACGTCTTATGTTGCAGATATTATTCTTCAACGAGTAAGAGTACGATTCAGGGTTACAGTCTACACTCAACTTGCCGATGGTGTTTATTGGGACTCCACTCCCTTGACTACTTCCACGGAGATATTTAAGGTGTATATCAGTTTTACGCTATTTACATGTGATTGCACTTTGATATATACATTGATGTACTGTGTGTGCCAGCATACTGATCTAGGGATGGCACACATACACAGAGGCTTGACTCGTTTTGAGTCGGGTTGCTACAACAAGCTTCTGTTTCCGCAAGATCTCATCTGGAGACCCTTCCCGGTGCCCTGCCGGAGGGGACTTTGTAGTTGGAGGGCTTCTACATCAACATCATCGCCTCTCCAATGACTCGTGAGTAGTCCACTTCAGACCTACGGGTCCGTAGTTAGTAGCTTGATGGCTTCTTCTCTCTCTTGGATCTTCAATACAAAGTTCTCCATGATCTTCATGGAGATCTATCCGATGTAATCCTCTTTGGCGGTGTGTTTGTCGAGATCTGATGAATTCTGGATTTGTGATCAGGTTATCTATGAATTATATTTGAGTCTTTGCTGATTTCTTATATGCATGATTTGATATCCTTGTAAGTCTCTCCGAGTCTTGGGTTTTGTTTGGCCAACTAGATCTATGATTCTTGCAATGGGAGAAGTGCTTGGTTTTGCGTTCATACCGTGTGGTGACCTTTCCCAGTGATAGAAGGGGCAGCAAGGCACGCATCATGTTGTTGCCATCAAGGGTAACAAGATGGGCTTTTATCGTAGATATGAGATTGTCCATCTACATCATGTCATCTTGCTTAAGGCGTTACTCTGTTCTTTTGGACTTAATACACTAGATGCATGCTAGATAGCGGTCGACGTGTGGAGTAATAGTAGTAGATGAAGAAAGTATCGGTCTACTTGTTTTGGACGTGATGCCTATAGATATAACCATTGCCTTAGATAACGTCACGACTTTGCGCGGTTCTATCAATTGCTCGACAATAATTCGTTCACCCACCGTCTACTTGCTTTCATGAGAGAAGCCACTAGTGAACACTACGGCCCCTGGGTCTATTCACAACTATCGTTTCCACTTTCACTTTTACTTTGCTTGTTTACTCTTTGCTTTCGGTTCTCACTTTGCAAACAATCTATAAGGGATTGACAACCCCTTCATAGCGTTGGGTGCAAGCTCTTTGTGTTTGTGCAGGTACTTGTGACTTGATGAGATCTTCCATTGGTTCGATACCTTGGTTCTCAAAACTGAGGGAAATACTTACCGCCGCTGTGCTACATCACCCTTTCCTCTTCAAGGGAACACCAACGCAAGGCTCCAAGGCCGCGGGGAAATCCTTGGCATATTTGCCAAGGAAGTGCCTAAAGGCGTAGCCGTAGCAGCAGGATTCCTGGCACCGTACCAGGGAAGGTCTGTTGTCGCAGTAGCAGAAGGATTTCTGGCACCGTTGCCGAGGAGGATCAAGTCAAGAATAGTCTCTCTTCAACGTGCAGATTTCTAGCATAAGGAGGAGAGATCAAGTCATGTATCCAAGTAGGTGTCACAAACTCATCTCTTGCATTTACCTTTTTTGCCAGTTGCCTCTTGTTTTCCTCTCCCCCACTTCACATTTGCCGTTTTAATTTGCCTTTCTCTTTTGCCGTTTCTTTTGCCTTTTTGCCGTTTTCCTTTGCTGGTTTTCTTGCTTGCTCATGTGCTTGTTTGTTTGTTGAAGTCATCATGGCTGAAAACACCAAACTTTGCGATTTCTCGAGTACCAATAATAATGATTTTATTAGTACTCCGATTGCTCCCGCCACTAGTGCGGAATCGTATGAAATCAACGCAGCTTTGCTGAATCTTGTTATGAAAGAGCAATTCTCTGGCCTTCCTAGTGAAGATGCCGCATCCCATCTCAATAACTTCATTGAGCTTTGCGATATGCAAAAGAAAAGAGATGTGGATAATGACGCGATTAATTTGAAGCTTTTTCCTTTCTCGTTGCGAGATCGCGCAAAAACTAGGTTTTCTTCTTTGCCTAAAAATAGAATCGATTCTTGGGATAAGTGCAAAGATGCTTACATATCCAAGTATTTTCTGCCGACTAAGATTATCTTCCTACGTAATGATATCATGAATTTCAAGAAACTTGATCACGAACACGTTGCACAATCTTGGGAGAGGATGAAGTTAATGATTAGAAATTGTCCCGCTCATGGCTTGAGTTTGTGGATGATTATACAAATATTTTACGCTGGTTTGAATTTCGCTTCTCGCAATATCTTGGATTCCGCCTTAGGTGGAACGTTCTTGGCAATCACGTTAGGAGACACTACAAAACTCCTAGACAATATCATTACCGACTACTCTCAGTGGCACACTGAAAGGTCACCTGCTAGCAAAAAGGTACACGCTATAGAAGAAATTAACTCGCTTAGTGCTAGGATGGACGAGTTGATGAATTTGGTTGCTAGTAGAAATGCTCCTTTAGATCCTAAGGACATGCCACTATCTTCCTTGACTGAGAGTAGCAACGCTAGTTTGGACGTTAATTTTGTTGGTAGGAACAATTTTGGCAATAACAATGCTTTTAGAGGAAACTATGTTCCTAGGCCTTTTCCTAGTAACTTCTCTAACAATTATGGCAATTCCTACAACAAAACTCATGGAAATCATAACAAATTACCCTCTGATTTAGAGAGTAATATCAAAGAGTTCACCAACTCTCAAAAGATTTTCAATGCGTCCATAGTGGAAAAACTACTCAAAATTGATGATTCGGCTAAGAGCGTTGATAGGATGTCTTGCGATATTGATGCTTTGTAAGTTAGATGTGCTCCTCCCAATGTCAACTTGGATGAAACTTTAAAAGCTATGCGTGTCTCCATGAATGAGAGCAAAGAAAGAACCGCCCAAATTTACGCTAGGCATGAATGGTTTAAAAGGGTGCGTTCTAGTGATGCAAATCACAAGGATCTTAAAGTGCTTCGTGTGACTCCTCTTTAATATTTGTTTTTGCGTGTCAAACCTATTGATGAAGGGGCTGGATATGAATCCACTTTGGTTGAAAAACGCCCCAATGATTCGGAGCCCACCTATCTTGACGATAAAGGTGTGGAGAGTGGACTAGATGAAATCAAAATTTTGGGTAGTAATGAAACTCCCACTTTGGATTTCAAGGAATTCAATTATGATAGTTGCTCCTTGTTTGAATGCATTTCTTTGATGCAATCCATTGCAAACTCTCCACATGCTCATAGCCAAAGCAAAGCCTTTACCGCACATATCGTAGACGCTATGATGAAATCTATTGAAGAGAAGCTCGAATTAGAAGTCTCTATACCTAGAAAACTTCATGCTGAGTGGGAACCTACTATCAAAATCAAGATCAAAAACTATGAATGTAATGCTTTGTGTGATTTGGGTGCTAGTGTTTCCGCGATTCCAAAGTCTTTATGTGAAATTCTTGGTTTTCATGAGATTGAAGAGTGTTCTCTTAATTTGCATCTTGCGGATTCTACTATCAAGAAACCCATGGGAAGGATCGATGATGTTCTTATTGTTGCAAATAAGAACTATGTACCCGTGGATTTCATTGTACTTGACATAGATTGCAATCCTTCACGCCCCATTATTCTTGGTAGACCTTTCCTAAGGACTATTAGTGATATCATCGATATGAAGGAAGGGAATATTAGATTTCAATTTCCCCTAAAGAAGGGCATGGAGCATTTTCCTAGAAAGAAAATAAGATTGCCTTATGAATCTATGATGAGGGCTACTTATGGTTTGAGCACCAAGGATGACTATACGTGATTCCATCACCTTATGCCTAGCTAAGGGCGTTAAACAATAGCGCTTGTTGGGAGGCCACCCAACGAATCTATTCTTTTTCTTTCTGTTTTGTGTTTTCCACACTTTAATAATTCTGTTATGATTGTGTTTTTTGTGTTTCTTTTTGAATTTTTTCCAATCAAAACCTTTATGATTAGTCTTGGGGATGATCGTTTGGTCACGCTGGAAAAGACATAAACTTTCTACTCACGGAAAGAATTTTCATTTTTTTATGTAAGAGATTTTGAGTTGATTATTTTTACTGCTGCTTGCTATGCAAATTCTTTAGACTGTTGTAATTTTTCAGAATTTTGGAAGTACCAGAAATATACGAAGTATATAGATTGATACAGACTGGTCTGCTGTTAACAGATTCTGTTTTTTTTGAGTTGGTTTTTTATTTTGATGAAACTATGGATAGTATCAGGGGGTATTAGCCATGGAAGATTGAAAATACAGTAACCTAACATCAACATAAGTAGAATTTAAGTTTGCTACAGTACCTAAGGAAGTGGTGGTTTGTTTTCTTATACTAATGTTATCACGAGTTTCTGTTTAAGTTTCGTGTTGTGAAGTTTTCAAGTTTTGGGTGAAGTTCTTATGGACAAAAAGATAAAGAGTGGCAAGAGCTCAAGCTTGGGGATGCTCAAGGCACCCCAAGTTGACTCAAGGATGTCGTAAAAGTCTAAGCTTGGGGATGCCCCGGGAAGGCATCCCCTCCTTAGTCTTCAATCCATCGGTAACGTTACTTGGGGCTATATTTTTATTCACCACATGTTATGTGTTTTGCTTGGAGCGTCTTGTATCGTAGGAGTCTTTTATTTTTGTTGTGTCACAATCATCCTTGCTGCACACCTAGATAGAGAGACATGCACTCACCGTGATTTTGTCGAGCTTCACTTATATCCTTGGGTTAGACAATTCAGCTCATATGTGCTTCACTTATATCTTTTGAGCTAGTTGCTTTTGCTCTATGTGCTTCACTTATATCTTTTAGAGCACGGTGGTGAGTGGCTTGGTAGTTGATCTATGCTTTGATAGTAGTCTCAAAAGGGGTAGTTATCCAAAGGGATATGAAAACTTCCACTTTCATGTGCATTGAATAGTTAGAGAAGTTTGATTCATCTCAATTAGTTTTGAGTTGTGGTTATGGTAATATTGAAGTTATATTAGTAAGGTGTTCTGGATCTAGAAATACTTGTGTTGAAGTTAGTGATTCCCGTAGCATGCACGTATGGTGAACCGCTATGTGATGAAGTCTGAGCATGATTAGTCTATTGATTGTCATCCTTTGTGTGGCGGTCGGGATCGCGTGATGGTTTATACCTACCAACCCTTCCCCTAGGAGTATGCGTTGAATGCTTTGTTTCGATTACTACTAAAACTTTTGCAACAAGTATATGAGTTCTTCATGACTAATATTGAGTCCATGGTTTATATGCAGTTTCACCTTCCACCATCACTATCTTCTTTAGTGACGTGCAATTTTCCCTCAAAATAGCCACCGTACCTACCTACTATGGCTTTTTCAAAGCCATTCCGAGATATATTGCCATGTAACTACCACCATGACATGTGCCACCACTTCTACATTGCCAATGCATGGTCGTAAGATAGCTAGCATGATGTTTCCATTTATGTCTATGCCATGCTAGATCATTGTCACGGTACACTACCGAAGGCATTCCATATAGAGTCATCATTGCTCTAAGTTCTGAGTTGTAAGTGTGATGATGATCATTGATGGAGCATTGTCCTATGTGAGGAAATAAAAGAGGCCAAAGATGCCCACCAAAAAAAAGGCCAAAGAGCCCACAAAAAAAATGAGAGAAAAAGAGAGAAGGGACAATGCTACTACCATTTCCACACTTGTGCATATTAAGCACCATGATCTTAATGATTGAGAGTCTCTCGTTTTTTCACCACCATATAGCTAGTGGGAAATTTTCATTACATAACTTGGCTTGTATATTCCAATGATAGGCTTCCTCAAATTTGCCTTAGGTCTTCGTGAGGAAGCAAGTTGGATGCACACCCATTAGTTTTCTTTAAGGGCTTTCACATACTCTTAGGTCTAGTGCATAATATGTATGGCAATCCCTACTCATTCACGTTGATATCTATTGATGAGCATCTCCATAGCTCATTGATATGCCTAGTCGATGTGCCCATCTTCTCCTTCTTTGTCTTGCAACCTCCACCACACTCCACACCACTTATAGTGCTAAAACCATGGCTCACGCTCATGTATTGCGTGAGAGTTGAAAAAGTTTGAGAAAGTAAATGTGTGAAAACAATTACTTGGCCAATACCGGGGTTGTGCATGATTTAAATTCGTTGTGCAATGATGATAGAGCATAGTCACACTATATGATTTTGTAGCGATAACTTTCTTTTGGCCTTGTAATTTTGAAAGTTCATGATTACCTTGCTAGTTTGCTTGAATTATTATTGTCTCCACGTCAATAGCAAACTATTGATTTGAATCTAATGGATCTGAAACTTCACGTCACATAAGAGGAGTTACAAAGGACATCTATGTTAGGCAGCATGAAAGCATAAAAAAATCATTCTTTATCACTTCCCTACTCGAGGACGAGCAGGAGTTAAGCTTGGGGATGCTTGATACGTCTCAAACGTATCTATAATTTTTGATGGTTTCACGTTGTTGTCTTGTCAACTTTGGATGTTTTATTTACCTTTTATTTCTTTTTTGGGACTAACTTATTAATCCATTGCCAAGTGCCAGTTCCTGTTTTTTCTGTGTTTTTGACTCTTTTCAGATCTAATTTTGGATCGGAGTCCAAACGGAATAAAATCTCCGAAATAAATTTTTCCAGAACGGAAGAAGATCGGGAGGCTTGAGGGCCAAGGCAGTGGGCCCACAGGGGGCCCACAAGCCCTGTTGCCGCGACCAGGGGGAGGCCGCGGCAACCAAGCTTGTGGCCCCCCTGGCGCTGTCCTGCCCTAGGTTTTTGGCCTATAAATTCCCTAAAAATCCAGAAAAAATCAGGGCATCCACGAAAACACTTTTCCACCGCCGCAAGCTTCCGTTTCCGCGAGATCTCATCTGGAGACCCTTGCCGGTGCCCTGCCGGAGGGGACTTTGGAGTTGGAGGGCTTCTACATCAACATCATCGCCTCTCCAATGACTCGTGAGTAGTCCACTTCAGACCTATGTGTCCTTAGTTAGTAGCTAGATGGCTTCTTCTCTCTCTTGGATCTTCAATACAAAGTTCTCCATGATCTTCATGGAGATCTTTCCGATGTAATCCTCTTTGGCGATGTGTTTGTCGAGATCCGATGGATTGTGGATTTGTGATCAGATTATCTATGAATTATATTTGAGTCTTTGCTGATTTCTTATATGCATGATTTGATATCCTTGTAAATCTCTCCGAGTCTTGGGTTTTATTTGGCCAACTAGATCTATAATTCTTGCAATGGGAGAAGTGCTTGGTTTTGGGTTCATACCGTGTGGAGACCTTTCCCAGTGACAGAAGGGGCGGCAAGGCACGCATCATGTTGTTGCCATCAAGGGTAACAAGATGGGCTTTTTTCGTAGATATGAGATTGTCCATCTACATCATGTCATCTTGCTTAAGGCGTTACTCTGTTCTTTTGGACTTAATACACTAGATGCATGCTGGATAGCGGTCGATGTGTGGAGTAATAGTAGTAGATGCAGAAAGTATCAGTCTACTTGTTTTGGACGTGATGCCTATAGATATAATCATTGCCTTAGATAACGTCACGACTTTGCGCGGTTCTATCTTCCTTTCCTGAGAGAAGCCACTAGTGAACACTACGGCCCCCGGGTCTATTCACAACTATCGTTTCCACTTTCACTTTTACTTTGCTTGTTTACTCTTCGCTTTCAGTTCTCACTTTGCAAACAATCTATAAGGGATTGACAACCCCTTCATAGCGTTGGGTGCAAGCTCTTTGTGTTTGTGCAGGTACTTGTGACTTGACGAGATCTTCCATTGGTTCGATACCTTGGTTCTCAAAACTGAGGGAAATACTTACCGCTGCTGTGCTACACCACCCTTTCCTCTTCAAGGGAACACCAACGCAAGGCTCCAAGGCCGCGGGGACATCCTTTGCATATTTGCCAAGGAAGTCCCTAAAGGCGTAGCCGTAGCAGCAAGATTCCTGGCGCCGTACCAGGGAAGGTCTGTTGTCGCAGTAGCAGTACTCGACTAGTAGCTCGGGCACGGGCACCTGTGGTGACGCTATGCCCCAATATGCGTAGATGTCCGAGGGAATAATGATGTACCTGACTAGATAAAGATTGAACAAAGAAGGAGTAGGCAAAGTAATAGTCTCACGAGTAACCTGGCTAAATACCAAGTTATGAATCATCCTCTTATTTGTATCTTTATCAAGAAAGTCATGGAGAACCATGCTATCATAATCTAAATATCTCTCAGGAAGAAGCATCTCTTCTTCCTTGTGTAGTATAATAGGTATCTCAAAATGTTTAGCAAGACGGTTAGCATAGATACCTCCATAAACAACGCCTTTAGTATGGTTCGTGTTCAACCGTTGAGCCACTATAGCGCCCAAGCTATAAGTTTTATCATTAGAAAGGGCTTCGTGCAAAACCGCAAGATCTGGTGAGCTAAGAGCCCTAGCTTTCCCATGGTCAATAAAACATTTTCCCACGAGTAATGATAGATACCGAAGCACGGGAAAATGTACGCTAGCAACTCTAGAAGAAGATACTCCTCTCTCCTCTCCTACAACAATAGTATCAATGAAAGCCTCAAGTCCCATGGACGAGGTTCATGAATATCCCCAACATAAGGTAAATTGCAAACATTGCAGAAATCCTGAAGTGACATGCGCTGGGGGATATCATATAACTTGAAATCAACCATAGGAGGACTCTTCCTTGGATAAAAATTAAAGCTTTGCACGAAAATATTAGTGAGGAGGAGGTATTGTGGAACTTATCTTCGACAAATGCAGTAAGGCCTGCGTTCTCCACCAAGTAATAAAAATCTTCATAAAGACCAGCGGCACGTAAGAACACATCGCTTGGCCACTCGCACGCTCGAACATCTACAACTCGGGGGACCGGATACTTGGGTTTCTTCTACTCATTTTCATCTTCCTTGGGGGTCACGGCTTGAAGAGCCTCTTAGGAACCTTCTCATCTTTTCCATTTTCTTTCTCTGAAAATTTCTGAAATTTTTAGTGACTCAAAAGAAAAGTGAACAAGGCTCAACAAAACTCATAGCAACTACTCCTACAAGTGACTAGAGGCCATATCATGCATAAAAACTACTTGGGACCAAATAAAATTAACATGCAAAGCTCAAGAACATGGTCACCAAGACAGCAAAAACACGCAACGAATAAAGCACTAGAACAAAAACTAATTGGACCAATGGAGGAGTCACATACCAAGGAACAATTCCCCAAAACAGTTTGGTGAATGGGGCTTTGCACAAGGAGATCGAAAAATGTAGCAAGAAGAGCAAGAACACGGGTTTGAGCTATGGAATGTTTTTTTGGAGGTAGGAGAAGGAGATGGGAGCTGGAATAAGTGGAGGGGGCCACGTGGGAGCCACAAGCGTGCCAAGCGCGGCCAGGGGGGTGCCCGCACCTCCTGGGCTTGTGGCCTACTGGTGCATCCCCCTGACTAGCTCTCTATCTCAGAAATCTTCTAATATTCCAGAAAAAATCATACTTCAATTTCAGGGCATTTGGAGAACTTTTATTTTCGGGTCACTGTTCTAAGGGACGGAAAAAGCAGAAAACAGGAAAAATAAAACTAATTTTATCATTTTTCTTCTAAACAACAGAAGGTAAAAGTTGGGAGCAGAAGGTTGTGACTCTAGATTCATCCATCTCATGGTCATCAAAAGAAATCCGTCAATGAGGTTGATCAAGTCTCCTTGACAAATTTTTTTCGAATCACATAAAACCGGAGAATTTTCGAATAATCACTAGGTTACCTCAATGGGGATGTGCATATCCCCAACAAGTAAATCATACTTCATCTTGACAATAGGTATATGGCATTCAAAGCTTCCAATAAGAATTGATGAAGATTTTTCAATAGCATTGATACAATGAACTGGATGTTGTTTCTTCGGAAAGTGCACCGTATGCTCATTACCATTAACATGGAAAGTGACATTGCCTTTGCTGCATTCAATAACAGCCCCTACAGTGTTTAAAAAGGGTCTTCCAAGGATGACTGCCATGGCATCATCCTCGGGAATAACCAGAATAACAAAGTTCGTTAAGATAGTAACGTTAGCAACCGCAATAGGTACATCCTCGCAAATGCCGACAGGAAAAGAAGTTGATTTGTCAGCCATTTGCAAAGACATTTTAGTAGGCGTCAACTTATCCAATTCAAGTCTACGATATAAAGAGAGAGGCATAACACTAACATCGGCTCCAAGATCGCATAAAGCAGTTCTAACATAATTTCCTTTAATGGAGCAAGGTATAGTGGGCACTCCGGGATCACCTAGTTTCTTAGGAGTTCCACCCTTGAAGGTGTAATTAGCGAGCATGGTGTAAATCTCAACCTCAGGTATCTTCCTTTTATTAGTCAAAATATCTTTCATGTACTTAGCATAAGGAGACATTTTGAGCATATCTGTCAAACGCATTTGCAAAAAGACAGGTCTAATCATTTCAACAAAGCGCTCAAAATCCTCATCATCCTTTTTCTTGGATGGTCTGGGAGGAAAGGGCATGGGTTTCTGAACCCATGGTTCTCTTTCTTTACCATGCTTCCTAGCAATAAAGTCGTTCTTATCGTATCTCCTGTCCTTAGGTTGTGCGTTATCAAGATCAACAACAGGTTCAATCTCCACATCCTTATCATTACTAGGTTGAGCATCAACATGAACACCACTATCAATATTATCACCAGGCTCATGTTCATCACCAGATTGTGTTTCGGCATCAGAAACAGAGACATCATTTGGATTCTCGGGTGTAACAGCAACATGTTTGCTAGCATCCAAGTTCCTATCATCTTTCTTTTTCTTCCTAATACCAGGATGACTAGGTGCATCAGTGTTAACTCCTTGAGAATCTTGTTCAATTCTCTTAGGATGACAATCAGGATACAAAGGTTCCTGAGTTATTCTACCACCTCTAGTGACAACTCTAACAGAATTGTCATTCAACTCATTGAGCAAGTCATTTTGAGCCTTAACTACTTGTTCTACTTGAGTAGTGACCATAGAGGCATGTTTACTCAAAAGCTTAAGATCATTGACATTTCTATCCACACAAGCACTTATACGATCAATCATACTAGCATTTTGTCTCAATTGTCTGCTAACATAGTCATTGAAACTTTGTATTTTGGCAACAAAGCTATCAAATTCATCTAAGCATAAGCTAGCAGGTTTATCATAAGGAATATCACTCTCATTGAATCTATGAAGAGAATTTACCTCTACTACCTGTGTCGGGTTATTGAGACCATGTATTTCTTCGATAGGTGGTAGATTCTTAACAACTTGGTTCGGGAATAGTCCAAGCATTATCATTGCTCAAGATATTACTCAATAGAATTTCAGCTTGTTCCACAGTTCATTCCCTGAAAACACAACCAGCACAACTATCTAGGTGGTCCCTAGAAGCATCGGTTAGTCCATTAGAAAACATATCAAATATTTCATTTTTCTCAAGAGGGTGATCAGGCAAAGCATTAAGTAGGTGGACAAGCCTCCCCCAAGCTTGTGGGAGACTCTCTTCTTCAACTTGCACAAAGTTATATATATCTTGCAAGGCAGCTTGTTTCTTATGGCCAGGAAAATATTTCTCAGAGAAGTAGTAAATCATATCGTGGGGACTACACACACAACTAGGAGCAAGAGAAGTGAACCAAGTCTTAGCATCACCCTTTAGTGAGAAAGGAAACAACTTCAGGATATAGTAATGGCGAATCTTTTCCTCATTCGTGAATAGGGTGACTATATCATTCAGTTTGGTAAGATGTGCTACAACCGTTTCAGACTCACAACCATGAAAAGGATCAGATTCAACCAAAGTGATTAACTCAAGATCGATAGAGAATTCATAATCCTTATCAGTAACAAAGATAGGCGAAGTAGCAAACGTAGGATCGTATTTCATTCTAGCATTCACAAATTTTTCTTTCCACTTGCGCAATAAATTCTCAAGATCATAGCTATCCTTACAAGCAAGAAAGTCTTCAGCTACCTCTATCTCCATAACATAACCGTTAGGTATATCAGACAATTCATATCTAGGGGAGCTAGGTCTAACAGGTGTAACAACAAGTTCTACTTCAATAATTTCATCAGTTTCAGAAGTATCATCACATTCAGCAGTAACTCTAGCAATTTGTGCATCAAGAAATGCAACCAGTGGCAAATCATTATCAAACAAAGCATCGTCATAAACATCATGGATAGCAGAAGTAGCATCATCAAGCACAGGCTACATATCAGAATTACCAATAGGTGGTGGTGTCGCAAATTTATTCATAACTGAAGGTGAATCAAGTGCAGAGCTAGATGGCAGTTCCTTACCTGTCCTCGTAGTTGAGGGCAAGACTGTAGTTTTTAGATCTCTCGGATTCCTCATAGTGATCAACAGACGTAAATGCCAAGTGACTCAGAGAATAGAGATATGCTTCCCCGGCAGCGGTGCCAGAAGAAGGTCTTCATAACCCACAATATAGGGGATCGCAACAGTTTTCGAGGGTAGAGTATTCAACCCAAATTTGTTGATTCGACACAAGGGGAAGCCAAAGAGTATTCTCGAGTATTAGCAGTTGAGTTGTCAATTTAACCACACCTGAAATACTTAGTATCTGCAGCAAAGGTTCAGTAGCAAAGTAGTGTGATAGTAACGGTAGAAGTAGGGACATCAGCAGGAGTGACAGTAGTAGCGGTAAAGTAACTTAGCAAGGACCAGTAGGAAAAGACTCGTAGGCATTGGATCGGTGATGGGTAATTATGTCGGATGACATTCATCATGTAACAGTTATAACATAGGGTGATATGTAACTAGCTCCAGTTCGTCAATGTAATGTAGGCATGTATTCCGTATTTAGTTATACGTGCTTATGGAAAAGAACTTGCATGACATCTATTTTCCATCCCTCCCGTGGTAGTGGGGTCCTAATGGAAACTAAGGGATATTAAGCTCTCCTTTTAATAGATAACCAGAACAAATCATTAGCACATAGTTAAGACATGAGCTCCTCATACTATGGTCATCTCCGGGAGTGGTTCCGGCTATTGTCACTCTGGGGTTGCCGGGTCATAACAAATAGTAGGTGACTACAACTTGCAATATAGGATCAAGAACACACATATATTGATGAAAACATAATAGGTTCAGATCTGAGATCATGGCACTCGGGCCCTAGTGAGAAGCAGTAAGCATAGCAAAGTAGTAGCAACATCAATATTAGAACATAGTGGATACTAGGGATCAAACCCCATCAAAACTAACTCGATTACATGATAGATCTCATCCAACCCATCACCATCCAGCAAGCCTACAATGAGATTACTCACCAACGATGAAGAGCATCATGGAATTGGCGATGAAGGATGGTTGGTGATGACGAAGGCGTTGATTTCCCCTCTCCAGAGCCCTGAACGGACTCCAGATCTGCCCTCCACAGGAAGAACAGGTGGTGGCGACGGCTCCATGTTGTGAAACGCGATGAACTATTCTCTCTTAATTTTTTCTGGGTGAGAGAGAATATATAGAGCTGGAGTTGGATGCTGCGAAGCCACGAGGGCCTCACAAGCCTGCCAGGCGCGGCCAAGGGGGGCCCGCGCCTCCTGGGCTTGTGGGCTCCTGGCTCCTCGTCTCCAGGTAATTCTTGCGCCAATATTTTTTATATATTTCACAAAAAATCCTCGTAAATTTGCAGGTCATTCCGATAACTTCTATTTTTGCGCAAAAACAACACCATGGAAATTCTGCTGAAAACAGCGTCAGTCCGGGTTAGTTCCATTCAAATCATGCAAATAAGAGTCCAAAACAAGGGCAAAAGAGTTTGGAAAAGTAGATACGATGGAGATGTATCAATGTCCTTTTCGGTGACAAGGCACACTTCCGCCGAGAGCCAATATAGTTCGAGGTGTTGGATCTCAACAACCCGATCATGCGATATTGGGCAGGCCGGCTCTGGCCAAATTCATGGCCATCCCCCACTACGCGGGTCCTGAATAAGAAGATGCGGGTCCAAAGGGCATCATCACCATTACTGGCGACTACAAGAAGTCGCTCGAGTGCGCACAAGACAGCAGCCGTCTGGCCGACGCCAAGGTGATTGCTGAGGAGAAAAGGCAGATCGACCGGCTCGTGGCTCAGGCTACCGAGAAGCCGGCGATCTCTACTCCACCATCCCAATCATCCGGCGAGGGCTAATTGAAGCCGACCAAAGAAACCAAGCAGGTGCCACTCGGCCCTGCGAACCCCAAGCAGTTCGTCACCATCGGTGCTAATCTCAGCACCAAATAGGAAGGCGAGCTTCTCGACTTCCTCTGTGAGAATCGGGACATCTTTGCATGGTCTCCAAAAGAGATGCTAGGGGTTCCGAGGAAGTACGCCGAGCACAAGCTTCATGTGCAGCCGGATACCAAGCCGATGAAACAACCCTTGCGCCGCTTCGGCGAGTGGAAGCGACACACAATTGGAGAGGAGATTGCCCGGCTGCTCACAACCGGCTTCATAATGGAGGTTTTCCACCCGGACATGTTGGCCAATCCAGTCCTGGTGCTGAAGAAGAACAATACGTGGCGAATGTGTATCGACTACACAAGTCTGAATAAGGCATGCCCGAAAGACCCTTTCACCTTGCCTAGGATAGATCAAGTGATTGACTCCACAACCGGCTGCGAACTGCTGTCATTTCTGGACGCTTATTCAGGCTACCATCAAATCAAGATGGATCCAGCTGATCGCCTGAAGACCTCCTTCATCACGCCCTTCAGGGCCTACTGCTACACCACCATGACATTCGGTCTGAAGAACGATGGTGCTACGTTTTAGCGCTGCATGCAGCAATGCCTCCTACCTTAAATCGGCAGGAACATCCACGTCTATGTGGATGATATCATCGTCAAGACCAAGCAACACTTCAATCTCATTGAAGACTCTTGAGAGACATTCACTAATCTATGCGAGTACAAGATCCGGCTCAACCCAGAGAAATGCGTCTTCGGGGTTCCAGGCGGCAAGCTCTTGGGGTTCTTCGTATCCGCTCGTGGCATCGAAGCGAATCCTGAGAAGATCAGAACCATCGAGCGGATGGTGAAGCCGGCTTAATCCTTGACGTCCAGAAGTTTGCTGGCTGCCTGGCGTCCCTTAGCCGGTTCGTCAGCCGGCTGGGTGAGAAGGCGCTTCCACTCTATCAGCTAATGAAAAAATTAACCAAAGTTCAAGTGGAACGACCAGGCGGACGAAGCCTTCCGCGACCTCAAGCACGTCATCTCAAGCTTGCCAATCTTGGCAGCGCCGGCTGTAAGGGAACCCATCCTCATATACATTGCAGCGACCACTCGTGTGGTTAGTGTGGTTCTGGTAGTAGAACGCAAGGAGGAGGGCAAGGTACTATTAGTGCAACGCCTTATATATTACCTCAGCGAGGACTTGTCCGCCTCCAAGCAAAACTACCCCCACTATCAAAAGATGTGTTATGGTGTTTACTTTGCCGCAAAGAAGTTGAAGCAATACTTCCAAGAGCATGCCATCACTGTGGTGAGCACTGCTCCACTTTCAGAAATCATGGGAACTGTGATACTATGGGCCGGATTGCCAAGTGGTCCATCTCCATGGCCGACCACAACATCCGCTACGAACCACGCACTGCCATCAAATCCCAGGTGGTGGCTGACTTCCTCGTCGATTGGGCCAAAACCCAATTCATGCTGCCGCCTCCAGACTCCACTCATTGGCAGATGCACTTTGACGACTCCAAGATGCGAACTGGTCTGGGAGCCGGCATCGTCTTGACGTCTCTGAAATGAGACCAACTCAAGTATGCTCTCCAGATACACTTTGCTGCCCCCAACAACATTGCCAAGTACGAGGCGCTCCCTCATGGCCTCCGGCTTGCTAGAGAGATTGACATTCGGCGGATCCTTTGCTTCGACGACTCAGATCTTGTGGTGCAGCAAGTCTCTGGCGAATGGGATGCCAAGGACGCCCACATGGCGAGCTATCGCTTCCTCATCCAGAAGCTCAGCGGCCCTTTCGAGGGTTGTGAGTTTCATGATGTCCCCAGGGCGGACAACGAGGCGGCGGATACCTTAGCCAAGATCGGCTCTACAAGGTAGGCAATTCCAACCGGCGTCTCCTCGAGCAATTGCACAAACCCTCCATCAAGCCGTCTCTGGAGTCTGCATCGATTTTTGTGCTGGCAAATCCTTCAGTACCAACGACGTCAGTTACGCCAGCTTCGCCGGCTATAGCTACTCTGCCGGCAACACTGGCTCTGCCGACTCCAACTGATGTGCCGGCTACAACTACTTTGCCGGCTACGACTGCTTTGCCGTCTACAACAGTAATTCCGGCTAAGCCAAGCCTCGAATCATGTCGGCTCGACACCAAGTGGGTGGCCATCAAGGAGTTAGATGGCGTGACGACTGCCACAACGGCATCAGAGATAGAAAGTCTCGAGCCTACGACTGCTTCAACAAGAGCGGGGCCTGCAGAAGCCCCTGATAGTCAGGTCGAGACAGAGTCGGCCCTTGTGTCGGCTCCGTCGTGGGCTCAACCCATTTTGGCCTTCCTTCTTCGCGGTGAACTTCCTCAAGATGAGGCGGAGGCAAGGAATATTCAACGTTGATCATCAGCCTAAGCCATCATGAATCGCGAGCTAGTTTGGCGTAGTGTGACTGGTGTGTTCTAGCGCTGCATCGAGTCAACAAAGGGGCATGAGATCCTCATAGACATACATCAGGGTGAGTGTGGGCATGATGCCGCCTCTAGAACCCTGGTGGCCAAGGCGTTCCTCCATGGATTCTACTGGCCCACGGCCCTTGAGGAGGCTGTGGACATGGCCAACAAGTGTGAAGGATGCCAACGCTTCGGCGGATAGATCCACATGCCATCTTCAGCCCTGAAAACCATCCCCCTCTCATGGCCGTTTGCCGTTTGGGGATTGGATATGGTGGGGCCATTCAAGACCGCTCGAGGCGGCATGACGCACCTCTTGGTGGCTATCGACAAATTTACCAAATGGATTGAGGCTAGCCCTATAAAGAATCTTGACGACCCCACGACCGTCAGGTTTATCTAGGACATTGTTGTTTGCTACGACGTCCCCCACAACATCATGACCGAAAACGACACCAACTTCGCCAAGGGTGCTTTGGCACTCTACTGCTCCAAGGAAGGAATCCGGCTCGACTTGGCTTCGATGGCGCACCCGCAATCCAATGGTCAGGTGGAGAGGGCGAATGGCCTGATCCTGGCCAGCATCAAGCCAAGGCTGGTGGCACCACTTGTCAGGTCAGCCGGCTGCTGGATTGAGGAGTTGTCGGCTGTGTTGTGGAGCCTCCGCACCACGCCGAACCGGTCAACTGGATTCACACCATTCTTTCTGGGATACGGGTCCGAGGCAATCATCCCCAAGGATGTCGAGTTCCACTCGCCTCGTGACACCTTATACACAGAGACGGAAGCGAAGGCGGTAAGAGAAGACGGCGTCGATCTGCTCGAGGAGGCACGGAATCTAGCCTTGATCCAGACGGCCATATATCAACAGAAGCTGAGGTACTACCACAGCAAGATGATCAATTCTCTCTCCTTCACAGAGGGGGACTTGATGCTCAGAAGAATCCAGCGAACAGACGGCCAGCACAAGCTCTCTTCCCCATGGGAGGGACCTTTCATAATCAACCAGGCGTTGTATAACAATGCATATTATCTGATTGACGCCCAGAAGCCAAGGAAGCGCAAGAGAGACGACTCCGGCTAGGAAACGGAGCGTCCATGGAACGCGGCATTGCTTCGCCCGTTCTATTGCTAGAATGCAAGAGAGAAAAAGAAAAGAGAATGTACGTATGTATCTTCCTCCCTTTTCGGTATTTTCAATGAATGCAATGGGTGTTTCATGCCGATGCTTGGGACACACCTCTCTTAGATTCATGGCAATAATTTTTCACTCATTTGTGAGTCACCTGGTCCGGCTCCACGGTCTCGGGGGCTCGCTAGCCGGCCCAAACGATTTCCTTAGTTGTAGATGAGCATATAGTGTACGCCGGGTCAAACCCTTGCCATTGCGCACAAGCTACAGACCGGCTCCCGGCTGTCCGGTTAACGAGGCCGTGGCAGGCAAGGTTGGTAGCATGAAAAGTTCAAGTACAAAAAGGGTTGCCAGCTCGCGTTGGTTTGATCATCTTTCGATCTTATTTTCTAGCTGGCCTCTACTGGCTCGTTTTTGAATCTTAAAGTCTGGATGGCTTCGAAAAATCTAAGTCGAATATTCTCAAAGGCAGAAGCCTCATCCCAGTCACAGACCGGCTCCCAGCTGTCGGGTTGGCGAGGCGGATGTTGGAGAGAATAAAGGAGTTGGAGAAAAAGGAGTCAAACGGGAATCAAAAGATGAAAATACGAGTCAACAAGCATAGTGCTTACGAATTCAATGCAGAATGGCATACCATATGTTACATTCAAAAGCATTTAAAGGCCCACGACCGAAGTTCATTACAATAAAACAACCCTAGTGGTGGAACTGTTGGACTAATGATAAAATGCAGACAACAAAAAAGTAAAAGGACAAGCTAAGGGACGGCGGCTCCGTCTGTGGCCCCGGCTGCAGCTCCTGAAGTGGTGGCTTCACCATCACCGGTTACGTGTGAGGCGGATGCTCCGTCTCCACCACGAGAGCCTCCGAATCCGTCCTTCCCGGCCGAGTCCGCATAAGCCTCGCTGCTGGAGTCGGCAGCTTCCTCCTCAAGGGCCGCCTCGGTAGAGCTGCCATCGGCGTCATAAGGTTGAAGATGGAACAAGTCCTCAGGGACCATGTTGCCATCTTCATCATGCTGCATGTTGAGCTCGTCCTAGGCGGCGAAAGAAGCAATGCCGCTGGCTCTCATCTGCAGCTGGTCCTCCATGGCCTGCAGATCCCCCTCCGAGTCGTTTCATTGGGCTGCGAGCTTGCCCAAGTACAGGTTTCGATACAAGGACTTGGCCAAGCGAAGCACCAAGTATGCACCGGCGTGCGCGGCTGAGGCACACAAGGCGTCGAGGCAGGCGCTACCGGCTTCAAGCCAGCGGGACATCCAGCTCATGGACGCCGGCTCCACGGCATCGGGCCACATCGCCCTTATCATCGAAGAGCCCGTGCTCTGGAGCCGCTCCAGGGAGTCGACCAGTACGAGCAGGTGGGCCCTGATGCGAACGGCAATCTCCTCCACAGACCAGCCGGCGTCGGCATCCACCTCCTCACCAGTAGCGCGATGCTCCTTGCGGCTGTTCTCCACAGCCGTTTCAGCCGCTTGTCGTGTCCCAGGAAAGATTCCTCGGGTATAGGAAGTGGTGCAAAGAGGAATAAGAGGGGAGGCCAACAAATAAGAAAAGATCAAGACAAGATAAAGAAAAGCTTACGGTTGAAATGGATGTCGGTCTCACGAGCCTCCTCCAGGGCCTCACGCTCCCGCACCGTGCTCTCTTGAGTCACGCGGGAGAGCTCGTCTCGGAGGGCTTCGGCCGCCTCCATCGCCTTAGCCAGCTGCGCCTGCCTATGGACTAGGGCATCCTCCTTCTCCTTTAGGGCGGCATCCTTGAGCTTCATCTCCTCGAGATGAGCCGACTTAAGGCGCTCCGTGTCAGCAGCATGGGAGGCGTCCTTCTCCTGAAGGGTGGTGCGTAGCTGCTCCAGTTCAGCCTAAAGGGCCGCCTCACGATCCTTCTTCTCCGTCTGGAGAAGACCCAGCTGCTGCTGGAGCTGCTTGTCCGCCTCGCGCAAGGTGTCTCGATCCGAGATGGCAGCTCCAGCCAGCCCTGGAGATCGCTGACTTGGCCATCAGCTCCCTGGATCTAGGCCCGCAGCACGTTATACTCCTCCACTTGGGCATCATGAAGGTCCTACGAACAAGAAAAATAAAGCAAGATGTAAAATTCGGCCCGACTAACTCTTAGACGGCCCGATTATCGGGAGCTACACCCAGTGGGTGCGGTAGCGCGCCCCCACTAAAGAAGCAAAAGTCAGCATAGCACAATGAGATTCGGCCCGGCCTGCTTCACCTTGTTGCGGCTTCTGGAGAACAACGACACCAACTCTGGGACGCCGCTGAGCTTGGTGCCTGGGGGCAATGCTTCACGCTCAGCATTGGCCACACGCCAGGTCCTCATGGACCGACTCTCGGCGATGGGGCCGGCTCCCAGGGCGACCGGGCCGCGGTTGGACACGACGATGGTGCTGTCTCCAGATGGTGAGTTGGTGGCCGGCTCCCTTGACGTCCTAGCCGGCGCCGTCTCCTCAGTTGGGGGTGGATCGATCGTCTCCGGCACATCCATGGTCACCTCCGGCTCCTCCATGGTCATCTCCGGCGCACCGTCTTCATCAGCTTCACGAGTGTCGGGGATCACCTCGAGGTCCACTGGCGTGGAGGCATCCGACTCAGTAGACATGGCCACCTCGGCCCCCTGGGCGCGCTTCGGAGCCGCTTTGCTAGCTAGCTCCTCCATGCGCGCTCGCTTGGCGGGGTCGTGCTTGGTCTTCGACCGTTTCTCCTTGGCGGGCTTCTCGGTCCGACTGGGTTCAGATTGGCCCGCGACTGTCTTGGTCACCGTCGTTTCCCAACGAAGGGTGGACTCATCGTCCAACGCCTTCTTGGCAGCATCAGCAGCTGCCCAACCGGCTCGCTCGGCGGCGGAGGAAGATTCTTCCCCCACGTCTTCTGCGTCCCTGCCAAGTACCATTTTGAGGAATCTACGCTCACGCAGCAAATCGAAAAGAGATAACAAAGGACTCTTAGCCCGCCATGACGGGCACCCTCTTCCTGTCGGCGCCGACGCGATGCTTTTTGGCGCCGCCTCCTCGTCCTCCAGCTGGAGGTCCCGTTGCGGCACGCTTGGGGGGCCGCTTGGATGCGGCTGCCCCCTTGCCCTTGTTCCTGGCCGTCTCGTCAGGGGCAGCCGTCTCACCAACCTTGCAGCGGCCCCACGTCACGGGAGGGCTGGTGACTTCCTCCAGATCCTCTGGATCCTCCCCGAAAGCTGCATCACGCGGAGTAGGTGACGTATCGTCATCATCCGTCCAGTCAAGAATGGAGGGCTTTAGGTGCTCACTAGGTGGCTCAGAGCCCTCTAACTCCAGCGCTTCCTCCGAACCCTCGAAGACGGCGGCACGCGGCTCTATCAACCCCTCATCCTCAATTTTCGAGGGGTCTGACATCTCCACATCGGCGGCTGGCGGGTCAAGCACTTGCAGGCTCTCGAACAGCTAAGCAACGGAGTTGGCAACCGGCTCAAAAGAGAGAACAACAAGTTCAAAGATAAGCAAAACAAGATTCGGGAAGGTACTTACCACTGGGGCCGGATGGGCTCAGTCGTATGGAGTCATTCCCCATTCCCAACCTCCACCTTTGTCCATGTTGGCGGAGGAGATCATGTTCACATTCTGAGCCATCGCGCCGGATCGAATATTCTTGGTGGAGAGCCGACAGGGGTCGCGCCGATCGCCCATCTGGGAAATCAGATGCCGTCGCCTCTGTAGAGGTAGGATCCGGCGGGTCATCATGGTGGTGAGCAGGTCGCGACCCAGGCGGCCGCGAGTCTTCATGGTCTCGAGGTAGGTGCATATCTGCTCCACCTCGGCGATCGTCTTTGGATACGAAGCCTTCCAGTTCCTCTTCGCCGTCGGAGGAGCTATGACGAAGGGGGGTAGGTTGAGGCCGTCATGGGAGGAGTCGACGTTCTTCACATAGAAGAATCCCCTCTGCCACAATTTGATGGAGTCCTGGAGCGGCATCTGGGAGAAGACGCACGTCGGCCGATGATTCACCAATGCCGCGCCGCACGGGGTCATCGGGCGGTGGCCCTTGAGCTTCTCCGCCTTGGCTTTGTCCATCTTTATGGACTTCTGCTTGAAGAAAAACAGCTTTTGCCAGAGGTCGAGGCGGGGCTCGATACCTAGGAAGCCTTCACACAGGACGATGTATGAAGCAAGTTGAAGAATGGCGTTGGGCGCCAGGTGGTGCGGCTGCAAGCCGAAGAAGATGAGGAAGTTGGTGAAGAACTTGCTTGCCGGGAGTCCGAAGCCGCGGTAGAAGTGTTCTTCGAACACGACTACCTCTCCCTCCCTCGACGTCGGGGCGTTTTCGGCTCCTGGCACCCTCGCCGCCACAAGATATGCGGGAGGCAACACGCGGCGATGGCGGAGCGCCTCGATGTGGCCGTTCAGATGTCGCTGCCGAGCGAACCACCGTTGTGTTGTCCCTTCTTGCGGGCGCTGCTCGACATGACGGCGAACGACAAAGGCTTGAAGTGGTTGGCGGCGATGTCCTGTGCGACGACGAACACGAAGCGAGTCTCCTTCTTTCTCTCGCCTCGGGGAAGGATGGGGCACGGGTGCGGGGCGAGAAGGGGGAAAATAGCCTCCTCGGTGTTCCCGCACCCCATTTAAACGCACACGATGGATCGTGGAGAGGGGATCCGGTGCACGCAATGCCCACCTCCTCCGATTACTACGGGCACATTAATGCCTCCTAATACCCAACCGCCGCGGAGTAAATCTGCAAAGGATCCATCACGCGGGGACCGAGGGGGTGTCGTGGCGGGACCCAGGGCTCAGGTCCACTCCCGTCATCTGAGCAAATCATCATCACGCCAGGCGAGGGCCTGGCATGTGGCGCAACCTGCACACCTTACAACAAAGCCGAGGCATCCCTTGGAAGCCAATCGACGTCTTCTGCAGCAGACGGCGGAATGAGTTCAACTGAAATAACTCAAGCCGGCAAAGCCTCCTGCTTCGAGGCGGTGGGCCTCCCCTTCTTCTGGGACTATTGACAGTGGGATAACCGCATGGTAGGCTCATTGAGCCTACTCCTTTGCCTTCTACCTTGAAGGAACGGTACGACTGATTTTATGAGGCCCAAGTCCCCCAGGCTGGCTAGGAAGCTCTTGTCATCTGGGGGCAAGACGGCCGAACCTCTCTGGCCTGCAAGGAAGCTCCTGTCGGATAGGGGCGAGACGACTACCTCCCTCTAGCCGTCTAAGCCATGCTGGCCGGCTAGAGGCGAGACGGCCGTTCCCAGGCCGGCTGGTTAAGCAACTAGGGAGCTCAAGTCACATCAGACCATAGGTCATGACGATACCCTACGGTTAAAGGTGGCTGCACGTCAGCCAAGGTACATGATTGGAGCACACGGTAGGTATAGTGTCAGCGGCCATGCCACAGACCTACGCCGGCTCCGATCCATCATCCTGCACAGTGTCAGTCCGTCAAACTCCCACTCCATTATCACACTCTACGTGGGAACAGTGGAGACGGCCGTACAGGTAGCCCATGAAGAATCTCACCAGACGACACCGGACGTACTACATGTGTCCTGCGTCGGCCTTACGCGAGAGCCTCACTGGCTAGCTGGCGGGTTCCATAGCCAGATGGAACCTCACAGCCGGCGGGCCCCTCCAGCAACAAGACAAGACCCCCTGGATCCCTTTGCCAGCCGGCGAGGCTGCCAGCCGGGCCCCAATCATGTACTTTTATCCTTATTGTAGGTCTGTGGGTTCATCTATAAACCCCTGACCCCCTCATGGAGAGGGTCGGTCAATCCTACACACACACACACTCATACAGGAGAGGTAGACGCGAGCAGGCTGCTCCTTCTTCCTCCTTCGCAGAACAGCTCCAGGAGCACATTGTAGCCTAATTGGTACATTATACACTCTGGCAGGATTAGGGGTGTTATCTTTACATAGAGCCCTGAACCTGGGTACATCGTGCATTCCATGCTTATACCAACCTCGTCCCCAGCGCCCACCGGTGTCACTTCGGTTCCCACCATATTTTGCCTACCCATGGCATATGTTGTGAGTAAACACAGACACATCCACTATTTGAATTATGTGATTTTACTAGAGAGTCAAAAAATTCTAAATTTTTTTATACAAAATTGCCATGAAAATTCTGTGTGTTTTCCTAACTTTTGGAATTCTTAGAGTTAGGGAAGTGTGGTGTTCGTTGAGATCTTAACAAACTGTTCTGTTTTTATCACATTCGTTTTTGCGTGCATAGTTTGCTTGTTTTAGTGTTTCCATAGATTATATTGAGTGATATAAATTACGGGAATGATAGAATACAGTAGTTATAATGTGAGAATAGTTATGAATCTTGTCTTGATAGTACCTAAGCGAGTGATCTATCTTTATTAGAGTAACCCATCTCACGAAGTTCCGTTAAGTTTTGTGTGATTGAATTTTTCCAGTTTTGGGTGAGAAATCGATATGAGGGGAATAAGGAGTGGGAAGACCATAAGATTTGGGATGCCCAAGGCATTTCCAAGGTAATATCAAGTAAGACTCAAGTGTTTAAGCTTGGGGATGCCCCGGATGGCATCCCCTCTTTTCTCTACAACATTATTGGTATACCTTACTTGGAGCTATATTTTTATTCGTCACATGATATGCGTTTTTCTAGGAGCATCATTTCATTTTTTGTTCTCTGTTAGATGTTATTTATAATCTTGTTTTCATAAGAAGTTCCAAGAATTGCATTTAGAATGCTTGAATTTCATCTATGATGTGTGTTGGACAAAAACAGAAACTTTTGTTGTAATATTTGAAGTATCAGATTTTACTGGAATGTGAAAAGTTTCTAAAAAAATTGCACAGAACTTTCACAATATTTTTTATCATGTCCTAAAGTTTTAGAATTTTGGGAGTTCAGAAGTACACTATTTAAATAGATTACTACAGATTCTTCTGTTTCGACAAATTGCTGCCATAGTTTTTTACCTACTTATCCTAGAGTTCTCATAGCTTATATTGCTAAATATAAATTATGGAAATGATAGTATACTGTACCTAATGTTTGAAAATTATTTTGCAACTTGTCTTGGCATTACATGAAATGTTGAATTCCTCTTATGTTTACTAACCTATCTCATGGGTTCTTTTCAAGTTTTGTGTGGATGATATTTTTGAGACTTTAGTGAAACCGAGATATGAGAGGATTGAAAAAGATACAAAATCTAAAGCTTGGGGATGACCAAGGCACCCCAAATAAATATTACAAGAAGTATAAAGCATCTAAGCTTGGGAATGCTACAAATCTCACCTCTCTTCGTCAACAAATACCTGTTAGCCTATGTTGAGCGTAAACTTTTATTTCTCCGCATGATATTTGCTATTCTTGGAGTGCATGTTTGTTTCGGTTGTTGTTTAAATAAAATTATCACATCTGAAAATCTTTATTGAGAGAGAGTCCTCACATAGCTACTTGATTGTTTGGCAACTCATTGATCTTCAATTATATCTTTTGAGAGTAATTTGATGTTTACTCATGTGCTTCACCTATATCCAAAGATTAAATTGTGAATGAATGAAATATCATAAATCTGAAATTATCAATGTTCTACATTATTTTTAGTAGTTTAACATTTGGTTTACAAAGTAAAATCTATTGAAGTTTGACAATCATAATATTGGCCATACAAGCAATTCAGGAATGATTATTATAAGAAAGAGAACCTTCACATACAAATAAATTAGCTTGGACATCTTTTATGATTACAAATACCCATTAATTACTTTTAAACTTGATCAAGTAGTTGAAGTTGGACAAGGAAGACAATGTAATGGTTATGATTGGGTATATTTGGATAGAAGTTATATTCTTATGGATCCTCCAACGTGTGGTGCTTGTTTAGAACCTTTTTCTAGGTAAAACTTCGTACTAAGTAGAGATACTACTTGCGCATGCAAATCCTTGAGCCAAGTTTATTCCATGAGAATCCACTATACCTACCAATATATGATATTTCATTGTCATTCCAAGTAAATTTGCATGTGCCACCTCTAAAACCTTCAAATAAACATCTGTTTTGGGTGCATGTACCCTTCATGGAGCGATCGGGGCGGTCATTGTCTTCCATGCTAAGCGAGTTATTCTCTTTATGAGTGTTTATTCACTTATAATTGCATGATTGAGTATGGTAAAAAGGATGCCCAGTCCTGCATAATACCAAAATGAATAAACAAGAACTCCCCCTAGAAACTTGATTGTTTGGAGGGTATGCGTGGATACATCTAGCCATGGAATGTGATTGAATGGTTGAGGGGGTAAAATTTTAATTCTATTAGGGAACCGCCAATAATGTGACTAGCATGGAAGATACTGAAAACTCTCTTGTAACGTTGAAAGGAAAGGCACACCACCCAAAATATATTCATCTCTATTTTTAACAATGAGCTCTCGCACCTATGCCAATCCCTGCTTCCCTCTTTGAAGGGACAATCTATTTACTTTCATGTTATTTACTTTTCATGTTGAGTCAACTTCCTATTCCAACATCAAGCTATTAGTTGGCAAGTATCATGTGGTGGGTAAATATATTTTATCATGATTCATTATTGTTGACAACTATCTTTATGATACTTATGCTGGGAGGGGAAACATTAAACCCCCTATCTTTCTTTGGTCTGATGGATGATGTTTGTTCTAAAAATATGCTTTGAGTATTTACAATCATAGAATACTATATGATAACTGAGTATGTGGAGCTCTTACTTAGACTTGACGATGCATTGGAATTGTTTGATGACTAAGAACGTATGTTGTTAAGTTTCAAGAGAATGCATTGTTTGAACCATGACACGTGAATTGATTGCTACTCTATCATGATGATTTTTATGAGAAAAAATTGATCGTTATGATGCTAGAAAACTGATTGAAATTATCAACGATCGAAACTACTTACTATGCTAGCATTGACACTTCATAAATTACTTAATTTATCATTTACCTACTCGAGGACGAGTAGGAATTAAGTTTGGGGATGTTGGTATGTCTCCAATGTACCGATAAATTATGAAGTATTCATGCCATATTTTCCTATGTTTACAATACTTTATATGGTTTTGGTGCACTTTATATGATTTATTTAGAACTAACCCGTACCGACGTTGTTTTCCGCTGAACTACCGTGGTGGTGTTTTTTGTGCAGAAAATGAAAGTTCTCGGAATGGCCCAAAACTTTTTGATTTTTTTCTCGAACATATGAGAAATATTGGAACTAGAGGGGAGCCAGATGTGGGCCATGAGGCAAGAGGGTGCCACCACCCCCTCGTCGCGCCCTATTGTGTGGTGGGGCCCATGTGACTCCATTTGGCGTGTTTCCAATGTTGAAAAATCCTATATATACCAAACCCCTCATAAATTAGGAGAGAACTTATGCTCTTCCACTGTAACTCTTTGTACCAAAGAGAAACCCATCTAGAGACTTTCTAGTACCCTACTGGAGAGGAGACCATGACGAGGAGGGGGTAGTTCACCCTTGGGGCTGAGCATTAGTAACTATGTGTTTAATACCTCTCTCTCTCTCTCGTGTTCTGGAGATGGCACGAACTTGACATATCATGAGCTTCGTTAATATAGTTGGATCATTTGTTGTTCTTCCCTTGCCATCTTATTGTGATGAATTGAATATTTCCCTTTGAGATCTCATTATGTTGGATTGAATATTTTGGGTTTGAGATCACTTGATGTATGTCTTGCATGTGGATACCCGTGGTGACAATGGGGTATTCTATTGATTCACTTGATATATGTTATGGCGTCAACTTGCGGAATCCGTTGACCTTGGGATCTATGTATAGGGGTTGATTGTGCGTTTTCATCCTACGTTCTCCGATAGTAATCTTGGGGTAATCTTTAAAGTTCTTTGTGTTGGATTGAATATGATGAATCTGAAATTGTTTGATGCATGTCACATAATTAACCCACGGATACTTGTGCTCACATTGGAGTGTCTAGGTGATTCAGTGATGATTGATATGTATCATAGGTGTTATTCTAGTACGAATTCTAGGGCTGTTTGTCAAACTTAGAGGAATAGCTCAAAATATTGATCAAAATAATAACTTTGAGGTGGTTCACTGCCTACAAAAACCTCTTCTTATGTTCTCCACTAATTGGAACTTTGGAGTGACTCTTTGTTGGACGTTGAGGGTTGATCATATGATTCTACTATGTTAGGAGTGTTGAGATATTGCACTAGTGAAAGTATGAACCCTAGTCCTTGTTTCTAAGCATTAATATATTGTTTGCTTGTTGTTTACTGATTGTTACCTTTCTATTTTTATTTATTCAGGTTATATAATAATATTTATACTATTCATACTAAACTTGTATCACCATCTCCTTGCCGAACTAGTGCACCTATACAATTTACCATTTTATTGGTTTGTTGGGGACACAAGATATTTCTATTATTTGATTGCAGGGTTGCTTAAGAGAGACCATCATCAAGCTACACCTCCCCCGGATTGATAAACCTTAGGACATCCACTTGAGGGAAATTTGATGTTGTCCTACAAAAGTCTACACATGGAGGCCCAACAATGTCTACAAGAATAAAGTTGCATAGTAAACATTGGGGTGTCCTAGGGAGGGTTGACCGCGGCAAGTCCGGACCACCTTGGCGATCCATCATCCACATGCCTACCGCTGCAACCTACATCGCTCCCTCCACCATGCCCCGCTCCTCGTTGCCCCTCCAGGATCCGTTGTCCCATGGTACTCATTTTCGACCCTTCATCATCTCCGCTTCCCCATAAAACCATCATGCTGGGATATCTCCTCCTCGCTGCCACGCTGACCCCGCTCCATCGTGCCAGTTGGTACCACCGCCACACTTATGCCCTCTGCTCTGGGAAAGGGTGTCCTAGGCAGACATGGTGGGTCGTGCAGTCCCTAGGGTTGGACCTGGGCCACTGTTGGGCTCGGCTACTGCGGCCCATCGCCCCCTGGCGCACAACCTCTGGCTTAGCCCATTGCCCCCCACTAGGCTCCTCGTGACACCTCGCCCTGACGGGCCCGAAGCATTGGGTTTGGATCCCTCTAGGGTTCCCGATTCAGTCGAAACTAACTACATTCTTAGACGCTCTCCTCCCTCATTCCTGATTTTCTCCAGCAGCCTCCACCCTTTGTTGTATCGCCCCTCCCCCCTCTGCAGCGCCTTCCTCTCTGGTACGTGAGCCGCCCGCATGGCTCGCAAGGGCGAGGATGAGACTACTAGGGAAAATACAAGCAGGAGCGCGGGCAACCACGCTACTTATACGACACTACAACTAACCTGTAGCAGTCGCGTGTGTTGGACCGGACTATAGCTAATATGTAGCAGTAGCGCGTGTTGGCCCGTGCTACTAGTATACATGTGTAGCAGTAGCGAGCTTTACATAACATGCTACTGCTAATAGCTGCAGCACTTGGTAATGAGCCACGCTACTGGTAAGGGTATTAGTTTCAGATTTTTTTCTGCATATTTGTTTTGTATTTGAACAGGCTTTATACAATAATCTTTAGCACATAAAAATGTCATCATCATACACATACAAATGTAACCATACCATATACATACAAATAGTCTCATCAAATCATGTCATCATCATAATCATCATCCAATACAAAGTGGTCTCTTGTCATCATCTCGAAAATAGTGATACAAGTCTTGAATACTTGCAATTACATTGTCATCCATCTAAACAATTATATACGCAAGAAGAGCTATCACTATGAGTGAAAGCGGAACTATGCAGTACATGTGGTGGCGGTTATGAGCCTCTCTCGCACTAGCGTGAACCTCAATTATCTAGTTTCTGCTTCTTGTCTGTTTTGAAGCCTTTATGATTGGCGCCCGAGACCCTTTCCACTTGCGCTTGACACTCATGCCACTCGTCGTACACTCCCATAACTTTCCCTTTATACACGACATAGAACTGCTTCTTCGCCATCAAGAATCAAGGTACCTGTTAGAGATGGATCTTAATCAAGAGGATGTACAATTATATGCAACAAAATATACTTGAGCAACACGAAAAAGAAAGGGTTAGAAACTATATGCAACATATAGTAAACATATAAATAATCAATGTAGTTTCATCATCCGCAAACTAATTAACTAAAGGTACGTAGGTCATCATACCAAACTAACAAAGTAGCGTTAGGCAAGTTCGGCAGGGACCATGGACATCACAATGTTTCATCACTACAAAAACTATACAAGTTCAACCGACACATATCATCATCATTGGCATCATAAATTACAAGAAGTTCCATCCTTCCAAATCATCAAGGATGCACCCTAGCTTCTTGAACGGCGTGAGGTCCTAACGTTGCATGCATAGGGCCGTGGTGGAACATCCCCTTCTCTTCGACGACTTCTTTCATGATGATTGTCGCAATGTCCCTCTGGATGCAAAGGAAGTCATTTCTAAGTTTATAATCTGCTTCTCCATGAGATTCTACCCACTTGTGGATATGATCATCGTTTCTGCCTGTCATGCGAAGCTTTTTGTGATCCCTTCTGAACTCCATCATGAGATGAAGGAGGTAGGATCTATCGTTCTTGCTTGGATATGGGACATGGATGCAACAGAAGTTAGTTTTATGCGAGAAACCCATCTTCTTGTTCATTTGTCTCCTGATCTGCAGGTAGCCACTCCTCAAGGTCAAGACTTGGAGAGCATCATCTAGAAAATTTATTACGGTCCAAATACACGGCGTGGGAGACTCGCGGGTAAAGAACGATAAGGACATCGCGCCCGTTGCTGCGGGGAAAAAACACCTCAAATTATTCTCCATATGAGCGAGAAGGAATGATTGAAATGTACGAAAGGGTTGTCCGACACTGACTTACTTTGGATGATAAGGCAGCAGGAAAATTTCCTGGCCTTATTATGTTCAATGGAGTTTTCGGGGTACTCCCTGGCAGTTTTACGCTCAAAGTCGCCGCAACTCAAGAAGGAATCGTGCATGTAGTATGGATCCACCACACAGATCTGCGAGTCTTCTTCTCTCTTCATGACGGACCTAATATGTAGCGCAAAAAGGCGGACGATTGTACAATCGAGCCGCCTTGTCAAAAACATCTTGAAGATATGCACAAACTGCAGGAAGAACACCTCCGCTGGCTGTGTGTCGACGTAGCACTTCCCCTCATGCACACGAGCCGCGTATGTCAGATAGCCTGGATCCTTCGAGGCTAGTAGGCTTTTCTCAGTCGACAGCACATGGTCATGCATTCTCTTGAGATCCCCTGATATTTCCTCGAGAGGTTTTGACGGTAGCATTGGCTCGTCCGTGACATGGAACATGGCCGCACCTTTGACAGGTACACGCTTTTCAAAATCCGCCGTCTGGCTACTATGTGTAGTGGCTTGTTTGTAGGAAGGAGAGCCTCTCTTCCCCGGTATCTTCCTCTCCTTTTTCTTCGGCTGACCTTTCAGACCCGTCTTTAACCCCTGCTCCAGTGTTTTTGGGCTAAGCATTGTACGACCCTTGCTAGTTGAGAATGTGTTGAGGCGGCATCTTCAGGCGTGTCCTATGAGGATTGCATGAAGTGAGACTTCTTGAAATCCCTACTAGGACGTTCCTGCCCGGGTAGATCATCCATATTCTCATCACCATGCTGATAGCCCGAGTCATCATATGGCTGACTCATCATATCTAACTCATCGTCATAGGCGCCTGTATTGAGGAATCGAACAGGGTCCCCGCCCATCCCATCATCCATTCTTTGTTCTACGGGGGCGATTATATCAACCACTATTGGACCCCCTTCATCACATCGTTCGGCGCTCTCACCCGACACTACAGGCGCGGGTAATTGCGTAGGCGGGGCGATGGTGTTCATACCTGCTTGTTGATGTCTGGTTATTCGTGTGCTCTCGGCCGGCTCTTGATGAAGAAGATTCTTCGGCCATAGCAGCACCCAACCCATGAGGATTCGAAGCCGTGGTGGGGTCTTGTCGTCCTCTCCCCCTAGCCGTACTGGAGGAGGCAAATCCTTGTCCCCCGATTTCACACTCGACAAGGTAACCCTGAAGTGACCACCAGGCATCGGCTAGCCGTGGAACGTGAGTTCCAAGGGCTTCTTTATCACTTCCTTTCCCACGTCCACCTTCTAGACTTTGATCAAGTAGAGTACGGTGCACGGGGTTTCGTTGACCTGCAAACACATGTCTGCGGCGTAAAAGAGCCGAAAGGCAACAAAAAAGGAATATTCTAGATATATGTTGGTGCGACATGTAATTACCATGAGGGCGTCAAGCTCAGCCAAAGATGAAGGCCCGCCTAGCATGCGAGAGACTGAGGACGGACTGCTATGAGCGGGTGCGGGAGCAGGCGCGGTTGCGTAAGCAGGTGATGGTGCGGTGGTGTTGTTCACCAAGTTGCTCCTGACGAAACTGGGGATGGGGAAATGAACTACTGTCTTGTCTGGATTTTCCTTCATCCTGTTGATGATAGCCGGGATCAAGTTAGTAGGAAAATCATTTCTGCAGGCATCTACTGCTGCAGCGACTGCCTGGTGTACCAACTCATTTTTCTCCTCGGCTGCTTTTTTCGCGTCGTCAACTGTTTTTTTCTCGAACGCAAGCTTCACCTTCTCGTCGATGATGTCTGCCTGACAAAACTTCTATTTCTACTTCTTGGCCCCCAAGCCCTTGTTGTAAAAGACCTTCCATGTGGTGTCGTCTCCGGCTCCGTGCACACGTCCATATTGCGGCTGCTAGTACAAAGGGAGTCCCTTAAGTTCGTTCAAGGCCCGATTGAGAGGGGTGTCCCACTTGGGCCTCATCGACGAAGACTCGCTTTCGGTTGCAAGATGAGGTTGCTTCTTCTGCAGAAAGAACGTGAACCATTTACAAATGTGTAGTTGACTTGATCATAAGCTAAATTTAAGGTGGTAACAGAATAATTACCCATATTCTAATCAATTTCCTTATGATCGGGTCCGTGTAAAAAACCTTCTTTTGCTTGTCGCACTTGTAGTGGGCCTTGATGAAGTCACGCTCCAAGGGGTTGGTGAACTTTGCGAAGGGGTCTGGGAGACCCGTGACTTCACGTTTCGCGTCCTCCTTATCCCATATGGTCCTTTTGCCAAGGTAGCCACGGCTTCCGAGGCGTTGTTTCCCCGTGTTACTTTACCGAAGGCTCTTGAATTTCACAGCCTTAGCCTTCGCTGCCTCGGTAGCGCAATGTTCTTTGAACTTTTGGAACTCATCTTCCGTAAGTGTCGTATTTTCCTCTAGAATCTTGGATAGGGGTTCCTCAGCCTCAATAGCTCGTTTCACTCACCCTTTCCAGGAGTCTAAATCATTTCTGAACATGCCCATTGCTTGATTGTTAATATTTTTCTTCTTTGGATCATCCCACGATTGTTCTATGCTATCATCCTAATCAGGGAACTTGAATCTATTGTGCAACTTCGTCAGGAGCAACTACCTCAAATGTTCTTTACTCCTTAAGTCATCATCGTTGATGCTCGCACCTTGCCATAGGATGCATCCTCCATGGTTCACATAGCACTTGCGAGGTTCTTCCGGCTCTAATGGCTCAAATATGCCAGGGGCCATCTTTGTGACCACCAGTCATTCGATGCGGAGTTTGTTAGGTTTTCATATCCTCTTCTTCTTTTGATTCTTCTTTTCGATAGCGGCTTCGGTGTCAGTATCTTCCCCGCCGGTATCTTCCCCGCCGATACCTTCCCACCAGTATTGGCGCCACCATCGGTGCCGACGTCCTTGGTGTCGATGTCAGCGTCAGTACCATCATCGAGGCCACTCTGCAAACCTTGACCGTGCTTAACACACACAAAGTCGAGGTACTGTTGTTCACCCTCATAATCCATCGGCTCTGCATCTTGGTCAGAAGGCTCGGTTTCTTCATTATTCGACATTTTCCTTATGATTAAGTCTCCTTGTTTAATCCTAAAACTATAATAAAATGAGTAATGACATAAAAAAGGTCTATGGTTTGCCTCGATATGCCTACTTTCTAGCACTCGATATGCCTACTTTCTAGAACAAATCATACCAAAATTCATGGGAAATTTCGGCATTACCTTTGCTAAAAAGTGGACATATCGAGTGCCTGAAATTCACAAGAACGAAAATGAATCAACATTCTGGGAAACATAGGCCACTCGGATCATTTACCCCGCACATAACCATCATTTTCCAGATATCAAATGTCCAAAATATGACATGTCTAAATATGACATTTCCCAATTCGAAATATCACATGTCCAAATCACATGTCCACATATCACATGTCCACTTCAAATTTTCTTATAAGAGGAAGAAAAATATAGAACTTCAAGAAAAATGCAATAAGTCTTTTTTCTTCGCAATATTTGGAACTAAATATGGAACTTGAAAAAAAATGCAACCTAAGAACCTAATAAAAATTAACCTATGTAACTTACCCTAAGAACGTAATAAAAATTAACCTAATTAAATTAACCTAAGTAACTTAACTAAATTAACCTATGCAACTTAACGTAAGAACCTAATAGCAACAAGAACCTAATAACAATAACCTAACTAAATTAACATAAGTAACTTAACGTAACTAAATTAACATAAGTAAATTAATGTTAGCAAAGAGACAGAGAGAGAGAAGGAGGGTCGGAGGATTTACAAGGGGCTAGGGAGATCTCGGCGGCAAGGTGGAGCTTGGGGAAGATGCCGGTGACGAGGTGGAGCACGGGGGAGATGCCGGCAGCTAGGTGGAGCTCGGGGAGATGCCGGCGGGGAGGGCGCTAGAGGGCAATGGGCAGCGACGGACGACGACGGAGGGTGACGGAGGGCACATGGGCGACGGAGGGCGACAACAGCGTTGGGGGAGGGGGACCGATTGGGGAATGGGGTAGAGAAAAGTGTTGGAATTATGCCCTAGAGGCAATAATAAATATAGTTATTATTATAATTCCTGTATCAAGATAATCGTTTATTATCCATGCTATAATTGTATTGAATGAAGACTTATATACATGTGTGGATACATAGACAAAACACTGTCCCTAGCAAGCCTCTAGTTGGCTAGCCAGTTGATCAACGATAGTCAGTGTCTTATGATTATGAACAAGGTGTTGTTGCTTGATAACTGAATCACGTCATTAGGAGAATCACGTGATGGACTAGACCCATACTAATAGACGTAGCATGTTGATCGTGTCTTTTTATTGCTACTGTTTTCTGCGTGTCAAGTATTTATTCCTATGACCATGAGATCATATAACTTACTAACACCGGAGGAATACTTTGTGTGTATCAAATGTCGCAACGTAACTGGGTGACTATAAAGATGCTCTACAGGTATCTCCGAAGGTGTTCGTTAAGTTAGTATGGATCGAGACTGGGATTTGTCACTCCATGTGACGGAGAGGTATCTCGGGGCCCACTCGGTAATACAACATCACACACAACCCTTGCAAGCAATGTGACTTAGTGTAAGTTGCGGGATCTTGTGTTACGGAACGAGTAAAGAGACTTGCCGGTAAACGAGATTGAAATAGGTATACGGATACTGACGATCGAATCTCGGGCAAGTAACATACCGAAGGACAAAGGGAATGACATACGGGATTATATGAATCCTTGGCACTGAGGTTCAAACGATAAGATCTTCATAGAATATGTAGGATCAAATATGGGCATCCAGGTCCCGCTATTGGATATTGATCGAGGAGTCTCTCGGGTCATGTCTACATAGTTCTCGGACCCGCACGGTCTGCACACTTAAGGTTCGACGTTGTTTTATGCGTATTTGAGTTATATGGTTGGTTAGCGAATGTTGTTTGGAGTCCCGGATGAGATCACGGACGTCACGAGGGTTTCCGGAATTGTCCGGAAACGAAGATTGATATATAGGATGACCTCATTTGATTACCGGAAGGTTTTCGGAGTTACACGGAATGTACCGGGAATGACGAATGGGTTCCGGGAGTTCACCGGGGGGTGGGGCACCCACCCCGGGGAAGCCCATAGGTATTGGGGTTGCCGCACCAGCCTTTAGTGTTCTGGTGGGACAGCCCAAAAGGGGCCTATGCGCATTGGGAAGAAAATCAAAGAGAAAAAAAGGAGGTGGGAAAGGGAAGAAGGACTCCACCTTCCAAACCAAGTAGGACTCGGTTTGGGAGGGGAGACCTTCCCCCCATGGCTCGGCCGACCCCTTGGGGGTTCTTGGACCCCAAGGCAAGGCTCCCCCCTCTCTCTCCTATATATAGTGGGGTTTTAGGGCTGATTAACTTTGCCACGGCAGCCCGACCACATATCTCCACGGTTTTACCTCTAGATCGCGTTTCTGCGGAGCTCGGGCGGAGCCCTGCTGAGACGAGATCAGCACCAACCTCCAGAGCGCCGTCACGCTGCCGGAGAAATCTTCTACCTCTCCGCCTCTCTTGCTGGATCAAGAAGGCCAAGATCATCGTCGAGCTATACGTGTGCTGAACGCGGAGGTGCCGTACGTTCGGCACTAGATCGTGGGACTGATCGCGGGATAGTTCGCTGGGCGGATCGAGGGACGTGAGGACGTTCCACTACATCAACCGCATTCACTAACACTTCTGCTGTACGTTCTACAAGGGTACGTAGATCACACATCCCCTCTCGTGGATGGACATCACCATGATAGGTCTTCGTGCGTGTAGGAAATTTTTTGTTTCCCATGCGACGTTCCCCAACAGTGGCATCATGAGCTAGGTTCATGAGTAGATGTCTTCTCGAGAAGAACACAAAAGTTTTTGTGGGCGGTGATGTGCGTTTTGCTGCCCTCCTTAGTCTTTTCTTGATTCCGCGGTATTGTTGGATCGAAGCGGCTCGGACCGACATTACTCGTACGCTTACGAGAGACTGGTTTCATCGCTACGAGTAACTCCGTTGCTCAAAGATGACTGGCGGGTGTCAGTTTCTCCAACTTTAGTTGAATCGGAATTGACCGAGGAGGACCTTGGATGAGGTCACCACGTAAAACATGCAACAACAAAATTAGAGAACGTCTAACTTGTTTTTGCAGGGTATGCTTGTGATGTGATATGGCCAACGATGTGATGTGATATATTGGATGTATGAGATGATCATGTTGTAATAGATAATATCGACTTGCACGTCGATGGTACGGCAACCGGCAGGAGCCATAGGGTTGTCTTTATAACTAATGTTTGTGCTTGCAGATGCGTTTAATATTTTGCTAGGATGTAGCTTTAGTAGTAATAGCATGAGTAGCACGACAACCCCGATGGCGACACGTTGATGGAGATCATGGTGTGGCGCCGGTGACAAGAAGATCGTGGCGGTGCTTTGGTGATGGAGATCAAGGAGCACGTGATGATGGCCATATCATGTCACTTATGAATTGCATGTGATGTTAATCCTTTTATGCACCTTATTTTGCTTAGAACGACGGTAGCATTATGAGGTGATCTCTCACTAAAATTTCAAGACGAAATTGTGTTCTCCCCGATTGTGCACCGTTGCTACAGTTCATCGTTTCGAGACACCACGTGATGATCGGGTGTGATAGACTCAACGTTCACATACAACGGGCGCAAAACAGTTGCGCACGCGGAACACTCGGGTTAAGCTTGACGAGCCTAGCATGTGCAGACATGGCCTCGGAACACATGAGACCAAAAGGTCGATCATGAATCACATAGATGATATGATTAGCATAGGGATGCTTACCACTGAAACTATACTCAACTCACGTGATGATCGGACTTGAGCTAGTGTAAGTGGATCATGACCAACTCAAATGACTAGAGAGATGTACTTTTTGAGTGGGAGTTTAGCGGATAATTTGATTAAGTTAAACTCTAATTATTTTGAACATAGTCTAAGTCCACTTTGAATATATTTGTGTTGTAGATCATGGCTCACGCGACAGTCACCCTGAATTTTAATACGTTCCTAGAGAAAGCTAAGTTGAAAGATGATGGAAGCAACTTTGTAGACTGGGCTCGTAATCTTAAGCTAATCTTACAAGGTGGGAAGAAGGATTATGTCCTTAATGCTGCGCTAGGAGATGAACCACCCACTACGGCTGATCAGGATGTTAAGAACGCTTGGTTAGCACGTAAGGAGGACTACTCAATAGTTCAATGTGCAGTCTTGTATGGCTTAGAACCGGGACTTCAACGTCGCTTTGAGCGTCATGGAGCATTTGAGATGTTCCAGGAGTTGAAGTTTATCTTTCAGAAGAATGCCCGGATTGAGAGGTATGAGACCTCCGATAAATTCTATGCTTGCAAGATGGAGGAGAACTCGTCTGTCAGTGAACATGTGCTCAAAATGTCTGGGTACTCAAACCGTCTAGCTGAGCTGGGGATTGAACTCCCGCATGAAGCTATCACTGACAGAATCCTTCAATCACTGCCGCCAAGCTATAAAGGCTTTGTGTTGAACTACAACATGCAAGGGATGAACAGGTCTCCCGGCGAGTTGTTTGCGATTGTGAAAGTCGCAGAGTCTGAACTCCGTAAAGAGCATCAAGTGTTGATGGTGAATAAGACCACTAGTTTCAAGAGAAATGGCAAAGGCAAGAAGGGTAATTCGAAGAAGAGCGGCAAGCCTGTTGCCAATCCGACGAAGAAACCCAAAGCTGGACCTAAGCCTGAAACAGAGTGTTACTATTGCAAGGGTATGGGTCACTGGAAGCGCAATTGCCCCAAGTATCTGGCTGATAAGAAGGCGGCCAAAGAAAAATCAGGTATATTTGATATACATGTTATTGATGTGTACTTAACCGGCTCTTGTAGTAGTGCCTGGGTATTTGATACCGGTTCTGTTGCTCATATTTGCAACTCGAAACAGGAACTGCGGAATAGACGAAGGCTGGCAAAAGATGAAGTGACGATGCTCGTGGGAAATGGTTCCAAGGTTGATGCAATCGCCGTCGGCAGAGTCTCACTTCAGTTACCGTAAGGATTAGTTATGAAGTTAAATCATTGTTATTTAGTGCGTGCGTTGAGCATGAACATTATATCTGGATCTTGTTTATTGCGAGACGGTTACTCTTTTAAGTCAGAGAATAATGGTTGTTCTATTTCTATGAGTAACATCTTTTATGGTCATGCACCCAATGTGAGAGGATTGTTCATATTGAATCTTGATAGTGATACACACATACATAACATTGAGACCAAAAGAGTTAGAGTTAACAATGATAGCGCCATACTTTTGTGGCACTACCGCTTAGGTCATATTGGTGTAAAGCGCATGAAGAAACTCCATGCCGATGGACTTTTGGAGTCACTTAGCTTTGATTCACTTGACACGTGCGAACCATGCCTCATGGGCAAGATGACTAAAACTCTGTTCTCCGGAACAATGGAGCGTGCAAGTGACTTGTTGGAAATCATACATACCGATGTGTGTGGTCTGATGAGCGTAGAGGCACGCGGTAGATATCGTTATTTTCTCACCTTCACTGACGATTTGAGTAGATATGGTTATGTCTACTTAATGAAGCACAAGTCTGAAACATTTGAAAAGTTCAAGCAATTTCAGAGTGAAGTTGAAAACCATCGTAACAAGAAGATCAAGTTCCTACGGTCTGATCGTGGGGGTGAATATCTGAGTTTCGAGTTTGGTGCTCACTTAAGACAATGTGGAATTGTTTCAGAGTTGACACCGCCTGGAACACCACAGCGTAATGGTGTGTCCGAACGTCGTAATCATACTTTATTAGAGATGGTGCGATCTATGATGTCTCTTACCGATTTGCCATTATCATTTTGGGGTTATGCATTAGAAACAGTTGCATTCACTTTAAATAGGGAACCATCAAAATCCGTTGAGACGACACCATACAAACTGTGGTATGGCAAAAGGACAAAGTTGCCGTTTCTTAAAGTTTGGGGATGTGATGCTTATGTCAAAAAGCTTTAGCCTGAAAAGCTGGAACCCAAAGCCGAAAAGTGCATCTTCATAGGTTACCCAAAAGAGACAGTTGGGTACACCTTCTATCTCAAATCCGAGGGCAAAGTGTTTGTTGCTAAAAACGGAGCTTTTCTCGAGAAGGAGTTTCTCTCGAGAGAATTGAGTGGGAGGAAGATAGAACTTGATGAGGTTGTCGAACCTCTCATCCATCTGGATCGTGGCGCAGGGCAAGGGGATACATCTGTCGTTGCGACACCGGTTGAGGAGGAAGTTAATGATGATGATCATGAAACTCCGGTTCAAGTTTCTGTCGAACCACGCAGGTCGACGAGACCACGTACTGCTCCAGAGTGGTAAGGTAATCCCGTCTTGTCGATCATGTTGTTAGACAACAATGAACCTGCAAATTATGAAGAAGCAATGGTGGGCCCAGATTCCAACAAATGGCTAGAAGCCATGAAGTCCGAGATAGGATCCATGTATGAGAACAAAGTGTGTACTTTGGAAGTACTGCCTGAGGGCCGCAAGGCTATTCAGAACAAATGGATCTTTAAGAGGAAGACGGACGCTGACGGCAATGTGACTGTTTATAAAGCTCGACTTGTGGCAAAGGGTTTTTCACAAGTTCAAGGAGTTGACTACGATGAGACATTCTCGCCCGTAGCGATGCTTAATTCCGTCAGAATCATGTTAGCAATAGCTGCATTTTTCGATTATGAAATCTGGCAGATGGATGTCAAAACGGCGTTCCTTAACGGTTTCCTTAAGGAAGAGTTGTATATGATGCAACCCGAAGGTTTCGTCGATCCTAAGAATGCTAACAAAGTGTGCAAGCCCCAGCGATCCATTTATGGACTGGTGCAAGCATCTCGGAGTTGGAACAAGCGTTTTGATGAGGTGATCAAAGCATTTGGGTTTATACAAGTGGTTGGAGAATCTTGTATTTACAAGAAAGTGAGTGGGAGCTCTGCGGCGTTTCTAATATTATATGTGGATGACATATTGCTGATTGGAAACAACGTAGAGTTTTGGGAGAGCATAAAGGATTACTTGAATAAAAGTTTCTCTACGAAGGACCTAGGAGAAGCTGCTTACATTCTAGGCATTAAGATCTACAGGGATAGATCAAAACGCCTGATAGGACTTTCACAAAGCACATACCTTGATAAAGTTTTGAAGAGGTTCAAAATGGAACAGTCCAAGAAAGTGTTCTTGCCAGTTTTACAAGGTACGAGATTGAGTATGACTCAGTGCCCAGCAACTGATGAAGATAGAGAGCATATGCGCTCCGTCCCCTATGCTTCAACCATAGGTTCTATCATGTATGCAATGCTGTGCACTAGACCGGACGTTAGCCTGGCCATAAGTATGGCAGGTAGGTTCCAGAGTAATCCAGGAGTGGATCACTGGACGGTGGTCAAGAATATCCTGAAGTACCTGAAAAGGACTAAGGAGATGTTTCTCGTGTATGGAGGTGACAAAGAGCACGCCGTAAAAGGTTACGTCGATGCAAGTTTTGACACAGATCCGGACGACTCTAAGTCGCAAACCGGATACGTATTTATTCTTAATGGGGGTGCGGTAAGCTAGTGCAGTTCCAAGCAGAGCGTCGTAGCATATTCTACATGTGAAGCGGAGTACATGGCTGCCTCGGAGGCGGCTAAGGAGGGTGTCTGGATGAAGCAATTCATGACGGATCTTGGAGTGGTGCCAAGCGCACTGAATCCAATAACCTTGTTCTATGACAACACGGGTGCCATTGCCCTAGCAAAGGAACCACGGTTTCACAAGAAGTCCAGACACATCAAACGACGTAAATATATGCAAAGTGCACACGGATCTGAATGTAGCAGACCCGCTGACTAAACCTCTTCCACGTGCAAAGCATGATCAACACCAGAACTGTATGGGTGTTAGATTTATTACAATGTAGTTCGCATGATGATGTGAGGGCTATATTATTGACTCTAGTGCAAGTGGGAGACTGTTGGAATTATGCCCTAGTGGCAATAATAAATATAGTTATTATTATAATTCCTGTATCAAGATAATCGTTTATTATCCATGCTATAATTGTATTGAATGAAGACTTATATAAATGTGTGGATACATAGACAAAACACTGTCCCTAGCAAGCCTCTAGTTGGCTAGACAGTTGATCGACGATAGTCACTATCTTCTGATTATGAACAAGGTGTTGTTGCTTGATAACTGGATCACGTCATTAGGAGAATCACGTGATGGACTAGACCCATACTAATAGACGTAGCATGTTGATCGTGTCTTTTTATTGCTACTGTTTTCTGCGTGTCAAGTATTTATTTCTATGACCATGAGATCATATAACTTACTAACACTGGAGGAATACTTTGTGTGTATCAAACGTCGCAACGTAACTGGGTTACTATAAAGATGCTCTACAGGTATCTCCGAAGGTGTTCGTTAAGTTAGTATGGATCGAGACTGGGATTTGTCACTCCGTGTGACAGAGAGGTATCTCGGGGCCCACTCGGTAATACAACATCACACACAACCCTTGCAAGCAATGTGACTTAGTGTAAGTTGCGGGATCTTGTGTTACGGAACGAGTAAAGAGACTTGCCGGTAAACGAGATTGAAATAGGTATACGGATACTGACGATCGAATCTCGGGCAAGTAACATACCGAAGGACAAAGGGAATGACATACGGGATTATATGAATCCTTGGCACTGAGGTTCAAACGATAAGATCTTCGTAGAATATGTAGGATCAAATATGGGCATCCAGGTCCCGCTATTTGATATTGACCGAGGAGTCTCTCGGGTCATGTCTACATAGTTCTCGAACCCGCAGGGTCTGCACACTTAAGGTTCGACGTTGTTTTATGCGTATTTGAGTTATATGGTTGGTTACCGAATGTTGTTCGGAGTCCCAGATGAGATCACGGACGTCACGAGGGTTTCCGGAATGGTCCAGAAACGAAGATTGATATATAGGATGACCTCATTTGATTACCGGAAGGTTTTCGGAGTTACCGGGAATGTACCAGGAATGACGAATGGGTTCCGGGAGTTCACCGGGGGGTGGGGCACCCACCCCGGGGAAGCCCATAGGTATTGGGGGTGCCGCACCAGCCTTTAGTGGGCTGGTGGGACAGCCCAAAAGGGGCCTATGCGCATTGGGAAGAAAATCAAAGAGAAAAAAAGGAGGTGGGAAAGGGAAGAAGGACTCCACCTTCCAAACCAAGTAGGACTCGGTTTGGGAGGGGAGACCTTCCCCCCATGGCTCGGCCGACCCCTTGGGGGTTCTTGGACCCCAAGGCAAGGCTCCCCCCTCTCTCTCCTATATATAGTGGGGTTTTAGGGCTGATTAACTTTGCCACGGCAGCCCGACCACATATCTCCACGGTTTTACCTCTAGATCGCGTTTCTGCGGAGCTCGGGCGGAGCCCTGCTGAGACGAGATCAGCACCAACCTCCAGAGCGCCGTCACGCTGTCGGAGAACTCTTCTACCTCTCCGCCTCTCTTGCTGGATCAAGAAGGCCGAGATCATCGTCGAGCTGTACGTGTGCTGAACGCGGAGGTGCCGTCCGTTCGGCACTAGATCGTGGGACTGATCGCGGGATAGTTCGCGGGGTGGATCGAGGGACATGAGGACGTTCCACTACATCAACCGCGTTCACTAACGCTTCTGCTGTATGGTCTACAAGGGTACGTAGATCACACATCCCCTCTCGTGGATGGACATCACCATGATAGGTCTTCGTGCGCGTAGGAAATTTTTTGTTTCCCATGCGATGTTCCCCAACAAAAAGAAGCAGAGGCGCTGGGAGTTATGTCAAGGTAGTAGTAGCGTGTTTTCCAAAAACGCGCTATAGCTAAGGTAGCAGTAACGTGTTCAAGGAAAACACGCTAGTACTAACACTAGTTGCTACAACGCTTTTTGAAACACGCACTTTTGCTATTGTTTTGTTTTTTTTGTTTTTTTCTTATTTTCTTTTCCTGCTCTTTTCTTATTTTATTTTCTTATTTTCCTTTTCTTTTCTTCTGTTTCTTTTCTTTTCTGTTCCTTTTTTTCCAAGAGCCGGAACAAAGGGGATCTCATACAATTTATATAACTAAGGCGATATATATTGCATCATTTGACCCATAATGGTTAAGTGTGCTATAAAAAATAGGAACATATATAATATATCATTTGAACCATAATGGTTAAGTGTGTATACAAAATTGGAACATATATATATTACATCATTTGACCGATAACGGTTTCTTAGCTTTGACGTTTTCGTTTTTGAGTGAGCTTCTTTCCCTTCTTGTTCGTTGACGAATAATTGAGCCCCTCATTGCGACTTTTCCTTTTCCATGGAGTACGATCTTTCATAAGTAATGTAGTATTGATTCTTCTTTTGACGTATACTTTATTGTCATCATCATCTTCCCTCATTGGGTTGCTGTAATGGTTATAATCTTCCTCGTTGGCGACTCCATCCATTCCAATGATGTTCCTTTTGCCTATCCTCACGACAAAAGGACTGGGATTTCTCGTGTCCATTATGAAGAAGCATTGTGTCACATGCTTAGCGTGTACCCATGGCTCGTTTTTTGCGATGGCGTTCATGGTAGCACTCTTGGCGTCGGGTATAGTCATGGTAGTGAAATACCCGTTTTCTCTTTCGACACTCTTAGCTTGTCTCACATAGAACATCATCGCGCTGTGCAGTCCAGAGTAGTCAAGCTCCGAGATCTCCGCGACTCTTCCATAAAATATCTTAGTTGTGCCGTTATCGCTGTCGGTCATGCATTCCATCGTCACCCGTGAGTTTTGAAAATCACTGTTCATATATTTTGCCTCCGTGTTGAACGTGTATCTGTTGATATCATATGCCTAATAGGTGATGAGGTTGGGAGAGGGGCCATGTGCTAAGGCGTATATGAGCAATCCGTCCTTAGAGCCCTCTTCCTGGGGATTAGCAAGAATATGTTATTTGAACCAATGCAGAAAAGTGGAGTTGTGCTCTCTAGTAACTTCGGCGTCCGTCCTGCATACCCCCGGTCACGATACTTCTTTGCGATAGTTTCTTTGTGCAGTGTCATGAAAGGATCTACCTGATCTAGGTGTTGTAGCACTACCAAGTTTGCTCTCTCAAAGTCGTTGAGTCGATCTGAGTAGGCCACATGCAGTTACCTATGACCGTTGGAGTGACCTTTTCCTTCGAGCCTCCCAACGTGCTTGTTAACGGTCAAACCAACAGCAGGGGTACAGTCTGCGTCATATAGAAAATTATCGTAGAAAAAGAGGCACTCTTTTGTGAATTATCCATGGATGATGCTTACATCCAGACAGGACATGCTACGAATGAATCCTTTGATGACCCCATTCATCCTCTCGAACAACATCATGTTGTGCAGGAATGACGACCCCATGTCTATTATGTCGTCCACAATATGGACACACAGACACATCTCAAGCTCATATAGTATCACAACAATCTCTTCATGTGGCCTTCGGAGCGGCTTCACATTGATCGACTTTCGAGAGATGACGTAAAAAAAGTTGCACAGACTAATAAGCGTGTCACAGATGTGCTTTTCCATTATCCCTCTAAGGGAACATGTAGTATCTTCTTCATCATCACATGACAGTCATGGGACTTTGTCGGGGAAATGACACCTATGGGGGCCTCGGAGTTCCCCTTTGCTGGTTTGGCAGGGAGAGAGGTCGCGGCAAGAGCAGAACTGACAACCAGCACCAGCAAGGCGTTTTTACCTAGGTTCGAGCCGCGTCTGCGTAAAACCCGACTCCGGCATGTGTATTAGTTATTCATTTATCGTTTACTGTAGGCTTATCCCTTTTCTAGCCTTCCAAGTTGTCCAAAAGTCCTCTACAACTAAGCCTTGGGCCTCCTTTTATAGGCAAAAGGGGTCACCAACAGTGGCTGAACGGTTTGTTCACGGGTGAAATAGCACCGACCGACAGTTACAGTGTTACTACCTTGTCAGGGGGGCATTAGATGCATTGCCAGACCTCCCTGGCTCCGCCAGGAAAGGTTTGACACGTACACAGGTGTTGCGACACCTGGGTGTTGCGCTGGAGGGCGGTGGACACGCGGCGCATGCGAACGTCGGTGGCATGCTCGCCAGGGGTGGACGTGCTTGTCGGGCGTAAGAATACGCCTGGCCAGTGCCCCACCCCATGCCTTCTTCGTCTTCCCGGCTCGGTCGCCCTGCCGGGGCCTTGCTATTGTCATTCCCAGCGGGGGTGGCGTCCCGCCGAGGTCTTGTTTGTCTCTCCCAGATAGGGACGTCCTGCCGGGGTTCCGTCTTTACCCCTGACCCGGGGGTGCCCTGTTAGAGACTTGCTTGCCTCCCCGGGAGGGGACTCAAGCTGGGGGCCTTGTTGTCTTCCTGGCAAGAGGGTACTTGCCTCGGGTTGTGGTTTGCACTTGGTGAGTCTTGGGCTCATTCCTTTCTGAGCGCAGGCATCCTGCCTTGCCGTTATGGGGGCTGCCAGCGTCCGCGCACAAGTCCGGGGTACTAGAGACCCGAGTCTTTAGTGCACCGACAGGAGCCCACGGGCCTGGGTCAGACACGCATGCGAGGCACTGTTGGGCTAGGCCCAAAGCGGTGCGTGGGCCCGTGGGCACATGACTCTTTGGGATCGAGCCGTTGCAGGTTATCTTTCCCCACACCGCGCATTGAACGCGTGAGTCGGGGGCATGCGCGTAATGGCCTTCTCACCTCCCAAAACGCCTCCGCCACGTGTAAGACATGGATAGTGGCGGTCGGGCAAGCGGTGATCGTGGCCTTAAAAGTCGCGAATGTGGCTCGGTCCGCCCCTGCATGCGTTGGTGCAACAGGGTGGTTCTCTGTCCGCCCGTGACTACGGGCGATTGGACGAGAGGTGCGGCGGCTTATGGAGTGAGGAGGGCGAGCCCCCGAGCTTTGCCGTATGAATAAGGGGGTTTATGCGGAGGTTTCGCTCATCCATCTCACTCTCGAAGTGCATAGAACCTCTTGCCTTGTCTTCCAGCGCCTTCATTAACGTTTAGGTGGCGCTCGCCCCTAACTATGGTTAGGTGATGAGGTCAGCCTCCATCAGCCGCCAGAGCGGTGAGGGGATCCTATTCGGATCATGCCACAGCTTCAGGGGCTGCAGCGAGTGGCAGCCCTGTCAACCATGGCTTGAGAGGCTCGAGGGGCAAGGGACGTCTCGATGGCCGCGGTCGGGGAAGAAGGGCCGCTTCTCGAGCACCTCTGCCTTCACCGAGGATCGTTCCCGTGGGGACACACGTTGAAAGGACCCCATTGGAGTTCCTTGTGCAGCTGCGAGGACGCATCAGGACCCGGCTACAGCTCCCCAGCGCCTTTGCCAAGGCGATGGAGGAAAAGAAGCCCCGGATGCTATGGCTGCGGTTGCACGACCGTGGCCATGGCGCCGTACCGATGGCCACAGAGCATCTAGGGCCTCGGCTCATGTTCCTTAGCCATGGGTGGAAGAGCTTCGCTCGCGCGCATAATCTGTGGGACGGGCACGTTCTCCGCTTCAAGATGATGGCGACAACCTGCTCTTCGTCAAGCTATATGGGAGCTCAGGTGCGTGTCTCGGCTACTGTGAAGAGAGCTCGAGCGGGACTGAAAGCCCTCCGTCACCTAGGAGCGACGAGGGAGGGACGGATGGCAGCGACTGCGGGTATGGGTCAGACCCTCGGCAGGCTAAGCCTGGGTACGAGGACCTGACCTCGGACTGACCGCCGACCGCACCATCACCGTCAGCTCGCGGCTCACCTCCTCCCGAGCTGGGACCTGTGCGCCGGAAGGACCGACGCTGCCTTGTCTTCCCGACAGCACGAGGATCCCAGCTTCGCCTTCCCTTCTCGCCCCGTTCTCCTCAGCGCTGTGCTGGTCTAGTAGGAACCAGCCTGGGTTGCGCAGCGGGCTTGGACATTTTTTGTCTGCTTGAACTTCACTCCCTTCGCATAGGTCGTCCCTCGTCAAAGATAGAATCTTTAAGTTAGAACAATGATGCTTTGTAAGCGATATCGAATGTACCCAGACAAATGAATGAACAATTGTATGCTTTATTCGACTCTCTTTTTTTATGATCAGTTCCTTGCATTTTCCAGAATCTTGTGAACGTGACTTATCCTGCTGCGAGCCCTTAGAGGAGAGGATCCTTAGAAAACTCAACAGAGGAGGTCATTATCGGCAAGGCGCCTTGCCGCACTTAGTGCAACCATCTAATCATCGAGTGCAGATCGAGGCGAAATAAGGTGCTATGTAGCCGTCCGAACTAGTGAACGAGTTTGAAACTAAATAAGGGTGCTCTGTGGCTGCTCAATTCGTTGAACAAGTTCGAAATAGAGTCGGAGTGCTATGATCCTAGCAAGGTCCCTCTGTGTGCAGATTTCTCACACAAAAATCGGTACTCAAAAGGATACAATCTATCTATCCAGAGTCTGGTCAAAGTTTGCTTTTGCACTTATCTGTCGCGTCGCGGCATTCCTAGCCGCGGTATCCGAAAGTGCTGCCGGGGAGGGGATCCGCATCCCCGTCAACCTGGTGTCGCCCCCGACGGCCTTCTCGTCGACGAGGGTTTTGCCAGTAGCCCTTGGCCACTCTGCAGGAAAGAGGCTCGCCGAGGCGCAACTCCTTCTTATCTTTTCTTGTATGGATTTGCTGGCGGAGCCCCCAAGCACATCTTTTCTGGCGACATAGTGCTCCAAGGAGAAACGCAAGGTGGAGGGCGCATGAATGGGCAATTCGAGGCCTTTGACGCATCCTCGACGACCATGCAGTGCTTCGGAGAGGTGCGTCGACCGGAGTATGCGACGGAGGCCTGGTCAGCCGAACGATGCGGGGCTTGGGGTGTCCGTTGCTTCCATCTGTGCTTGCACATCACCTATGGAGGTGCCATGAGCTCCCACGTGAGTGGAGCAGCCACAACCTCCTCCCATTCTGGGAACATTCAGCGGCGAACTTGAACCCAAGGAGCCCGCGCGCCAAAAATTCAGCCCCTGCGAGGTGGCACCGATGCTGCCTTATGCCATGCATCCCCCTACCTGGCGCGCCAAAAATGTCAGGAAAACGACACCTATATGGGGGCCTCGGAGGTCCCCTTTTCTGGTTTGGCGGGGAGAGAGGTCGCGGCAAGAGAAGAACTAACAACCAGCACTAGCAAGGCGTTTTGACCCAGGTTCGGGCCGCGTGAGCGTAAAACCCTACCCCTGCATGTGTATTAGTTATTCGTTTATCGTTTACTGTAGGCTTATCCCTTTTCTGGCCTTCCAAATTGTCCAAAAGTCCTCTACAACTGAGCCTTGGGCCTCCTTTTATAGGCAAAAGGGGTCACCAACAGTGGCTGAACAGTTGGTTCACGGGTAAAATAGGGACGACCGACAGTTATAGTGTTACTGCCTTGTCACGGGGGCATTAAATGAGTTGCCAGACCTCCCTGGCTCCATGAGGGAAGGTTTGACACGTACCCAGGGTTTGCGACACCTGGGTGTTCTGCTGGCGCGCAGTGGACACGTGGCGCATGCGATCATCAATGGCGTGCTCGCTGGGGGTGGAGGCGCTTGCCGGGTGTACGAAACTGTCGGACCTGTGCCCCACCCGATGCCTTGTCCGTCTTCCCAGCAGGGTCGCCCTACCGGGGCCTTCCTGATGATCTTCCCGACAGGGTGGCGTCCATCAGAGGTCTTGTTTGTCTCTCCTCGGCAGGGCTCTCCTGTCGGGGTTCCGTCTTTACCCCTGACAGGGGGGGTGCCCCGTTAGAGACTTGCTTGCCTCCTTGCTGATGCAACAAAAGACCTTCCAATGGCGCCAGAAACACGTGCTGACGGGAGACTGTTCTTGTCTTGATTCTCCTCAGCAACGACACCAGGAATCCTTCTGCTACGGCTACGCCTTTAGGTACATCCTAGGCAAATATGCAAAGGATTTCCCCGTGGCCTTGGAGCGTTGCGTTGGTGTTCCCTCAAAGCGGAAAGGGTGATCTAGCGCAGCGGTGGTAAGTATTTCCCTTAGTTTTGACAACGAAGGTATCAATCCAATGAAGTAGTATCACAAGTACCTGCACAAACACAAATAACCTGCACCCAACGCTATGAAGGGGTTGTCAATCCCTTATAGATTGTTCACCAAGTGAGAACTGAAAGCAACAAAGTAACAAAGCAAAGTAAAAGCAGAGGTGTAAACGATAGGTGTGAATAGACCTGGGGGCCGTAGTGTTCACTAGTGGCTTCTCTCATGAAAGCAAGTAAACGGTGGGTGAACGAATTACTGTCGAGAAATTGATAGAACCGCGCAAAGTCGTGAAATCATATATGGCAATGATTATATCTATAGGCATCATGTCCAAAACAAGTAGACCGATACTTTCTGCATCTACTACTATTACTCCACACGTCGACCGCTATCCAGCATGCATCTAGTGTATTAAGTTCATGAGAACAGAGTAACGCCTTAAGCAAGATGACATGATGTAGATGGACAATCTCGTATCTACGACAAAGCCCATCTTGTTACCCTTGATGGCAACTACATGATGTGTGCCTTGCTGCCCCTACTGTCACTGGGAAAGGTCACCACACGATAAGAACCCAAAACCAAGCACTTCTCCCATTGCAAGAATCATAGATCTAGATGGCCAAACAAAACCCAAGACTCGGAGAGACTTACAAGGATATCAAATCATGCATATGAGAAATCAATAAAGACTCAAATATATATCATAGATAATCTGATCACAAATCCACAATTCATCGGATCTCGACAAACACACCGCCAAAGAGGATTACATCGGATAGATCTCCATGAAGATCATGGAGAACTTTGTATTGAAGATCCAAGAGAGAGAAGAAGCCATCTAGCTACTAACTACGGACCCGTCGGTCTGAAGTGAAATACTCACGAGTGATTGGAGGGGCGATGATGTTGATGAAGAAGCCTCCAACTCCAACGTCACCTCCGGCAGGGCACCGGGAAGGGTCTCCAGATGCGATCTCGCGAAAACGGAAGCTTGCGGCGGCGGACAAGTGTTTTCGTGGATGCCCTGATTTTTTCTTGATTTTTAGGGAATTTATAGGCCAAAGACCTAGGGCAGGGGAGCGCCAGGGGGGCCACAAGCTTGGTTGCCGCGGCCTCCCCCCTGGTCGCGGCAACAGGGCTTGTGGGATCCATGTGGTCCCACTTGCTTGGCCCTCAAGCCTCCTGACCTTCTTCCGTTCTGGAAAAAATCATTTTGGGGATTTATTCCGTTTGGATTCCGTTCCAAAATCAGATCTGAAAAGAGTCAAAAACACAGAAAACAGGAAAATAGGAACTGGCACTTGGCACTGAGTTAATAAGTTAGTCCCAAAAAAGATATAAAAGGTAAACAAAACATCCAAAATTGACAAGATAACAACGTGAAACCATCAAAAATTATAGATACATTTGAGACGTATCACTCCCCGGCAGGGGACTCTTGCTGGGGGCCTTGTTGTCTTCCTAGCAAGAGGGTACTTGCCGGGGGCTTGTGGTTTGTGCTTGGTGAGTCTTGGGCTCATTCCCTTCTGAGCCGACGCGTCGTGTCTTGCTGTTGTGGGGGCTGACGGCGTCCGCGCACAAGTCTAGGATACTAGAGACCCTAGTCTTTAGTGCACCGACACACTTCATCCCGTTGAACCTTTTCTTCTTCGTGTCTAGAACTTATCTTCCCACACTAACCAGAACTAACTTTGATTCCAGTAAGGCACCTGAAGAATTGATCGATCTTAGTCGGACGTAAGGTGAAGCAAGAAGGGGGCAATAATGCTCCTCCTTTACTTTTTATCCCTTCTTCTCCTGCGCATGTGTATCTGTCTCCTCTGACTTTTTACGGGGCGGCATGTGCAGATCTACCTTGATTTTCAAATCTTGCAAGTCTTTTCTTGCCTTCGTCCCATCCTTGGTCTTATCCGTCATGTCCATAAGTGTCACAAGCAAGCTCTCAAGGACATTGTTACAGATATGCATTTGATCAAGGCAATGAGTCGTGTCGAGTTTGTGCCAATACTCCAAGTCCCAGAAAACAGACCTCGTCTTCCATACCTTCAGCAGCAGCTCCGACGCCTTTTTCATCGTCTTTTCTGACACGGGGCACTATTCCTAGTTTTTCAACAACTCGTCGATTTTGGCGCCACTCCGCTTACGTGGAGGTCCTCGATGCTCAGCCTCACCATTGAATAGATGTGGGGACCCCGACTAGCAAGTCGAGTTCGCCGTGCCTAGTGACCCCAAGGATCAATGTTCACTGAACACAGATACTGAATAATAGAGTCTTACATCCAAGTATCGAAATTATTACATCAAACGACCAGAAGGTCGGGTTCAAGAGCGAGGCCTAAAGACAATTAAACAGATACATCGGGTAGCGGAAACTCGTAAGGGCTAAGCGGTGCCCATGCCATCAAGCCTACACCGACAGGCATGCTGACTTGGAAGCGTCCTAGATCGCAGGTTCGCCTCCGAAGGCGTACTCGTCGCCAAACTCCGGTCCTTCCATGTCTGGTGAATAATATAACAAGTGGCAAGCCAATGAGTACTTTGAATGTACTCGCAAACAGCCCATGATATTAACATTGATAGTGAAGAATAACAGTAACATGTATCTTTGGTCGAATGCAATTTGGTGGAATGATCAGGTATATGCAACAAGTTAAAGAACTACTCTTGAAGAACAGGTTAAAGATATCGACATATCTAACAAGGGTTGAACACACCGGGTTCACCCTATATGCCAAGTCACCGAACTTGGTCATATCAATTCCTCAAGTAACTCCGGTTATTAACACCATTCACCGAACTCACACACACACACTTGGTTTATGCGGAAACGCTGGACGTAGTTTAAGCAGCACCACCCAACTGTCCTTGACCGTGGACACGGCTATTCGAATAGTTTGACACTCTGCAGAGGTAGTATGCTGGATCCACGAGAAACGGGAAACTTCCATGTCATCCACGACTCGCGGTATATCACATAAACCCGAGGTAAGTACCCGATCATCATCTTTCCCCTGACGATACTAAACAAAGTGGTCCACTCGATTGGTACCCAGCCCACATGTTGTACGTCTTACGAGCACCGACTCTGGACAGTATCAACCATGCGGGGACCAACGGTGTGCCTGGAACTCATAAAAATGGCATAGTCGCCCTTCCTGGCACGACCCCATCACAAGAGTGACACCGATCACTCCCTCCACTAGTAATGTGGCTCTTTGCTAGTACCGACAAGAGTAATCAACAAAGCCCTGTGCCATAAAGGGGTAACGTGGTCGCACAAGTAAGGTTGGGACGGTCGACACATCATAAATCTAATCCCATTTCCGAAACCATACTCACACAAAAACACTGGTGCATCACTTCACCAAAAGTGATCACCAACTCATCATCACCCTCGAGCATTAGTGGCACCCGACGGGGTTTTCATAAATTTTTTGATTTAACTCATCATCATGCTCATGATAAAATGCTTTTACTTTACTTGTCAACATGGTATTAACATGACCCTCAAGGGGTAGGGTCAAGCTCAATGCAATGATCTTATAACTTTACTAGTCAACATGACAGTAGCATGATCCTCATAGATGGTAGGGTCAAGCTCATCATGTTTGTGCTCTGAGGAGCCATATGTATAACATCACTATCATGCAAGTGCTTCGATGAAGCCTTCGGTACCATCACACCAATGATGAACCGGCACTGTGATCACATGCAACGAAAAAGTACTTGCTATTCTAGCATGCATCAATTCATATGCTCAAGTCATGGTCAAAGGGCTGCTTGCCTTGGTCAGCTAGGTATCCGGGGTCTTCGAGGTCACACCAAAACAGATCACAAGGTGCTTTTAAAAATGTTGCAAAGCTTGAATAAATTCAGTTTATTATTTTGGAAAATGTTTCCTATGGTTTTTATTAGCTAAGCATATTTATTTAAAAGCATACAGGTGCAAACAAATGCTTTTAATATCATTTTATTATACCAAAACAGATTCTGTTTTTGAAAAATGTCAAACTCTACAGAATCAATTACTACACATTTTTAGAAAATTGTTGGTGGAAGAATCATATTTTTCTACTGGCAAAATATTTTTATAAAAATCATTTAAGCTTGCAGGTTAAAAATAAAAGAAAAGGTCAGGGGGGGACCCAGCCGGCCCATCAAGCAGACCAGCCACCAGGCGCGCGCGTGCCAGGTTCAAACCTAACATGCGGGCCCCTGGGGTCAGCGTCAGCGGCTGCGCGCGCTGGCTGCCCCAGGACACCGACAAGTGGGCTCCACCTGTCGGGTCCTTCTCCTACCTCCAGCCAAAGAGGTGGAGACGGATGCAGGCGAGGCTACCGTTGCCCTCAGGCCAATCTAGGAGCGGGAAGGGGTCCCTCGTTCCTCTGCCTACCTGCTCGTGGTCGGGACGTCACCGGAGGTGGTCTAGGTCGCCGGCGACGAGGTGACCGTGGCGGAAAGGTTTCGGGATGGCGTCGAGCTAGTGGCTAGGGGCACGGATTCGCTCGGGGAAGTTGGGGGAAATGATCCTGGCGTCAAGGGAAGTGCAATGGGAGGTCGAGTGGCGCAGGAGCCGGCGTGTAGCCGGAGATCGAACGGAGCTCTGAGGCGGAGGGGCCTCGGTCGATCTCGAGCACTGGGGCTCTACGAGATCGATTGGGTGGCTAGCGGGAGTCTAGTGGTTGTGCTGAAGCTGCCTGGGGGGTGTTGGGGCGCCGGGGAGACCTATTTATAGGCCAACGACGGTGAGCCCACTCGGGCGTGCCGCGACTCACCGTGGCGCGTGTGCATGCACAGTCAGGTGCTGGCCGCGAAACCACGGGTTCGGGACATGGTTTAGGACCTTCTGGTGTATCGGCCGCAGAGGGAGAGCGAGTGGGGTCGAGCCGCAGCGTCCGTGCATGCTCGGCCGCGTCAGGCGTGCGCGGGCACGCGTCGCCTGAGTTCTTGCGCGAGGAGAGGGGGCCCCTGATGGTAGCTTTGCACAGAGTGCCTGTCGGGGGAGCGTTTGGACACTACTGGGGAGGTTGGAACTGGCCGGGGGCGACGTCCCCTTGCTGGAGGTTCTCTGTAGCGCGTCCAGAGCGCAGGTTTGGCATGCCACGGCATGCTGGCGCGCTCTGGGGCACTTTGGACGTGTCCTCCATGTCCTGAGTGTTGCTGGGAGTGTGCCTAGCCGTTGTGTGCTAGTGGGAGCACGAGCTGGTCAAAGGAGGCAAGGAACACCAATGTTGCCAGCCCTGGCCTGTGGCTCAAATTAAAGATCTTGTCACATGTGCTTGGAGTTGGGGAGGGGCTGGTTTACTGAGTGCTCAGGGTGTTCTGGGGCTCTAACTCACCAAGTTTGGGGCTTTGCCATTGGGTAAAACAGTGGCTAGGAGGGTTTTTACCTTCCTGTCAAAAGGTGTTCGATAGTGATTTGGGGTGCTTCCACTCCACCACTGGAACTGACACTTAACAGGTTTGGTCTTGGGGTAAAAACATGGGGTTTCACAAAATTTGAGCTCGATTGAACAAGTTTAGCTTTGTAAACTTGGAAATACTCCAAAATGACCAGTTCTGTCCTTTACAAAGGAAGTGTGGCCAATCAGAGTCTCACAAATCTCATCTTTGGTGTGGAGTCCTCATTTGTGGTGTCAAACACCTCTGCAAAGTTTCAGCTCCATTGGAGAAACTTTGCAATGTAGAGTTGTTCCAACTCTTCTCTGGACAGAGAGGGTTTTGGGCTCATTTGATGCACTTCCCCACCTTGGATCAAGGTGAGATTTTTTGTGAGCACCTAATATGGCTTGGGAGGGCTCCTGTAATTTTATGGGAATTTATTGAGATTATTTCCTTTGGAAACATCTCAAAAGGCTAAAACAGACAGAAATGGTTTTCAGGGTTTTACTCAAGTAATATTAATATAAAATAGGGTTGAAAATATTATATATGGAAAATATATGTCCTTCTGAGCTTCCATGAATTTACTCAGAATTTTCTAAGGCAGGAAAGCAATTTTCCTTGTGGGAATATCATTCCTCGCCTTAGAAACAGACATAAATATAAAATAGGAAAATAATATTTTAAATCACCAATTAATGTTTTTAATGAATGAAAATAATATTTGGATCAGATCACCAACTTTGGTTGGAAGTGCCACTTGGCTTCATGAGCTAGTAGTGTATCCCAACATGATGAAGGTGATCTTGATATAAAGGAAAAAGGGTTTTTGAAGAGAGCAAAATAATAAGTTTTTCATGGGTTTGAGTAATCAAGCAAGCAAGCGTTCGCTCATACAAGGGCTTACATTGCACTCACAACATTATTTGAAAAAGTTTTAACAAGCTCTGATTTTGCAACATAAAATACTTGTGGTGAAAAACAGGGTGTGACAGACCTATCCCTCTTACAAGAATCTTGTCCCCGAGATTCCTAAGCTAAGCGTTAAATAGCTCGGGAAATTCTGATCGGAGATAGTATTCACGTTCCCACGTGGCTTCTGCTTCGGTATGGTTGCTCCACTGAACCTTGAAAAACTTGATGGTGCGGCTTCTGGTGCAACGTTCGGCTTCATCCAAAATGCGGATCGGTTTCTCGCGGTAGGTAAGGTCCGGTTGAAGGTCAATAGCTTGATGATCAATGTCCTTGTAAAGATCGGGACGGTTCGGCACTTGCAAACACTTCCGAAGCTGTGACACGTGAAACACGTTATGCACACCCGAATGCTCAGGAGGTAGCTCCAACTGATAAGCTACTTCCCCGCGCCTTGCCGTGATCTTGAAGGGTCCAATGAACCTTGGAGCTAGCTTCCTCTTAACATGGAAACGCTTGGTCCCCTTGAGAGACGTGACTTGCAAGTACACCTGGTCTCCGGAACAAACTCCACATCTCTGCGGCGAGGGTCCGCATAGCTCTTCTGCCTTGACTTGGCTGCCTTCATGTTCTCTCGGACAAGCTGAACCTTGTCCCTTGCTTCCTGCAGTGCTTCCGGTCCGAAAACTAGTCCTTCACCGGTTCCATACCAATTGAGCGGGATGCGACACTTCTGCCCATATAACGCTTTGAATGGGGCCATCCCAAGACTGGACTAGTAGCTGTTGTTGTAAGAAAACTCAGCAAACGGCATACAATCTTCCCACTTGGCACCATGAATCAAAACACAGGCGCGGAGCATGTCCTCAAGTATCTGGTTTACCCTCTCGGTCTGTCCGCCCGTTTGCGGGTGGAAAGCCGTACTGAAGGACAGTTTGGTTCCGAGAGCTTCTCGAAACTTCTTCCAGAATCTTGAGGTGAATTGCGTGCCGCGGTCGGACACGATCTCCTTGGGAACTCCATGGAGACTCACCACTCGATGAATGTATAGACTGGCCAGCTGGCTACCATCGTAGGTGGTGTTAATGGGGATGAACTGGGCCACCTTGGTCAAATGATCGACTATGACCCAAATGGAGTTATGACCCTTATTCGACCGGGGCAACCCGGTGATGAAGTCCATGCCGACTTTATCCCACTTCCATTCCGGCACTTGAAGAGGTTGCAGCAATCCAGCAGGTCGCTGGTGTTCAGTCTTGACTCGCTGGCATACATCACATTTAGCGACATAGGAGCCAATTTCTCTCTTCATGACATGCCACCAGAATCGTTCTCGGAGGTCTTGGTACATGTTGGTACCACCTGGATGGATAGAGTACGGTGTGTCATGAGCCTCTTGCAGGATCAAGTCCTTAAGTTCGGCCTTGTTAGGTACGCATAAGCGCTTCCCGTACCACAGTACTCCATGCTCATCAATCGAGAATCCTGGGGCTTTGCTTTCTCGCACCTTCCTCTTGAGGCCTTCGATACTCTTGTGTCCCTTCTGGGCTTCCTTGATGTCGTGTGCCAGAGTAGGCTTGACTTCGAGGTTGGCCAGGTATCCTGGTTCGACTATCTCAAGCCCGAAGCTCTCCATCTCTTCATACAAGACGGTAACCTTTCCTTGAGCATGACGTTCAAGGAGCCTGCCTTCCGGCTTAAGGCATCGGCTACCATGTTCGTCTTGCCGGGATGATACTGAATGCTGAGGTTGTAATCCTTGATTAACTCAAGCCATCTCCGCTGCCTCATATTCAGCTCCCTTTGGGTGAAGATATATTTCAGACTTTTGTGGTCTGTATATATCTCACATCGCTTCCCCAGAAGGTAATGTCGCCACGTCTTCAGAGTATGCACTACGGCTGCTAGCTCGAGATCATGGGTGGCGTAGTTCTCCTCATACGGTCGCAGTTGCCGTGACAAGTACGCCACGACCCTGCCATCTTGCATCAGGACTCCACCGAGCCCGGTTCCAGAGGCATCACAATAGATCACGAATTCCTTGTTGATGTCTGGGGTAGCCAATACCGGGGCGGTAGTTAGCCTCTTCTTCAACTCCTGGAAACTTGCTTCACACGCCGGTGTCCACTCGAACTTTCGACCTTTCTTCAAGAGCTGAGTCATAGGTCGAGCGATGCTGGAGAATCCTTCTACAAACTTGCGGTAGTATCCCGCGAGCCCGAGGAAACTCCTGACATCCTTCACGTCCTTTGGTGATTCCCAGTTGGTCACTGTAGTAATCTTGGACTGATCTACGGCCAATCCGCTTGCCGTCATGGTATGACCCAGAAATCCAACTTCGTTCAGCCACAACTGACACTTGCTGAATTTGGCATAAAGTTGGTGCTCTCGAAGATTTCCCAGAACTAACCTCAGGTGTTGCTCATGCTCCTCTTCGGACATGGAGAAGATTAATATGTCATCGGTGAAAACGACGACAAACTTGTCCAAATATTCCATGAAGACCTTGTTCATGAGGTACATGAAGTAAGCTGGGGCATTTGTCAAACCGAAGGACATGACAGTGCATTCATATAGACCGTATCGGGTCACGAATGCAGTCTTGGGTATATCTTCGGGTCGAATCTTCAACTGGTAATATCTCGATCGAAGATCGGTCTTGGAAAATACCCTGGGCCCATTTAACTGGTCAAACAGGTCTTCGATCTTGGGGAGCGGGTACTTGTTCTTAATTGTGAGTTCATTAAGAGAACGGTAATCGACGCAGAGTCAAATGGTACCATCCTTCTTTGAAACAAATAGAATAGGTGATCCCCAAGGTGATGCACTCGGACGGAAGAACCCTTTCCTGGGTTGCTCATCCAGCTGCTTCTTCAGCTCTGCCAGCTCTTCGGAACCCATCCTGTAAGGCTTTTTATATATAGTCCTTGATTCGGGCATGAGCTCAATGATGAACTCGATGTCTCGGTCAGGAGGCATTCCGGGTAGCTCGTCAGGAAAGACGTCCGGGTATTCACAGACTACAGGCACTTGATCAAGCTCTACCTCGGATAGACTGTTGACTCGAGGCACTTGAGCCGATACTGGCTCGGAGACAAACTTGACCTTGACCCCTTGGTTCCTTGTCATGGTAATGGCCTTGCTGGCACAGTCCAAAAGACTCTGGTGCTTGGCCAACCAATCCATGCCGAGGATTACTTCTAAACCTTGCGATTGAAGCACAATGAGGTCTGCCAAGAAACTCGTTCCATTGATAACTATCTCGACCCTTCTACACCCTAGGCTGGTCCTCGATACTGCTCCCGGGGTTTGAATTGCCATCTGTCCACGGAGTAGAGTGGGTTTTAAACCACACTTCTCCGCAAACCTTTGAGTAACAAAAGAATGCGAGGCACCACAATCAAACAACACTTTTGCTGGAGTTGAGTTGACGAGGAACGTACCCAGAATGCAGTCCAGGTCTTCCTGCGCCTCTTCTGCAATGATGTGATTGATCCGACCCCTGCCATTGAGCTGTTGGTTGCGGGGAGCCTGGTTCCTTCCTGGTGCACCTTGACCGGGGTTGGGTGCATTGGGACGCGGTGCGTCGGGCTTCTTGTTGGGGCATTGCCTGGAATAGTGCCCTGTCTGACCACACCCAAAGCTAGTGACCTGCCCCGGAGGGTTGGTCTTGACTCCACCATTGTTCGGCAGGTTGACTACTGACTTGGCTTGCTGCTGAGGCTGATAATTCTGGCGGAACACCGGGTGCTTGTACTGCTGCTGCTGAAAGTTGGGTCTTGCAGGTTCTCACTGCCATGGTCTTGGACTTGCGCTACTGGGTCCTCCAATGCCTATCAGTTTGTGCTTGCGGGTGTCGTCCATCGCACGACACTTGTCTTCCACCATAAGCGCCTTGTTAACCAACTCGTTGAAGGTCTTGCAGTCGCAAACCACCAACTGGTATTGCAGGGACTGCTGTAACCCTTCCATGAAGCGTTCCACCTTAGCGGCCTCAGTGTTAACATCTTCGGGAGCGTACCTCGACAAGAGGTTAAACTTCTGCAGGTACTCCTTAACAGTTCCACTGCCCTGCCTCAAGGCTCGGAATTCCCGCTTCTTAATGGTCATCATTCCAGGTGGAATGTGAGCCGCGCGAAATCCTTCCTTGAACATCGCCCAAGTGATGACTTGCCCTATCCGCATGATCTGGAATCCATCCCACCATGCCCTGGCGGTGCCTCCGAGACAGTGAGAAGCATAAAGGACCTTCTCACGATCGTCGGTGCACTTGACCAGCACAAGGAGGTCTTCAGTGGTGCGGATCCAGTCATCGGCGTCCAGTGGTTCAGTCGTCTCTGTGAATATGGGGGGCGTAGTCTGCATGAACTCCGAAAGAGTAGAGCGGCCACCGCCATTCCCATTCCGCGGCGGGTTGTCCACCAGGACTTGAGTCAGCTGCTGAATAGCGGCATTGCTGGCTTCACGCTCCTCCCGAAGAGCTTGAAGGAACTGAGCCATCGTCAAGTTCTCAGGGGGAGGTGGTGGCGGAATGTCGCTAGGCTGCTGGTGGTGACCTCCAGCGTGAGCTTCTCCTTTGGTTCCCTACGGCGTTCCTGAGGAGCCGGCGCCGGGGTTGCCGAAGGTGCTGTTGCGGGTTGCGTTCACCATCCTGTCATAGAAACAGACAGGTCAAATGCCACCTTTCTCGGAAATACAAGGATTCGTTCCTAGTAAGAGGGGGTCCAATGCGTGCAAGTGCAAAGTTTTCAAAACCAAAGTTTTTGACAAATGGAAATTGCATTCATAAAAAGTAGGTGATGTAGTCACTTACAGGCTACCTAAGGCAATATGTGACTTACATCATACACACATACGTAAATTAAAAAACGGATACATGGATACCCTATGCTCGAGGTATTCCTAATTGCCTACGCTAAATCCTACGCGGCGGACTGCTCGGTCTCATAGGCGGGTTCAACAGGATCCTCATCTTCGTCTTCATCTTCATCAACATCTTCTTCCTTTATAGGAGTGGAAGAAAGAATCCGCACATCACGGCGTCTCTTAGTCGAGGCGGCGAAGATCTCAGTGTACTCTTCCGCTGTCAGGCGGCGACTCCGAAGAGGGACTGCCTGGGTGGGTAACACACCACCCCTAGTAGCAACAGCTGTCCGTCCTTCAGGTGCGCCTGCCTTCTTTACCTTGCGATTCTTCATCTTTTCAGTGTGGAGCAGGCCCTTGACTAGGTGCAGCTCTTGGCAAAGCTTGGCTGATTCCTTAACCAGGAAGTGTGTCAGGGTGTCCGACGAGACGCTGAAGTAGGTCTGAAACCTTAATGGCATCCCATCCTCCGTGGGTGGGGTGAGTGTCCAACTCCCATCCACTCCTTCCTTAATGAAAGGTAGGTGACGAGTCACAGGCTCGTTAGCCATCTCAGGGAGGATGCTGCGGAGACGCACGAGCACCTCTCGTGCGGCCGTCTCCAGTGCCAACATCAGCTCTCCCATATGTGGTCCTTCAAAGAACCAACTAGACGGGGAGTCATTAGCCTTCACTATCACGTCCATGTGATATTCCTTAGTGTCGGCATTGACCCAGTGCTCGTGGTAGAGGAAGATGGGCGTGCGACGTACGTGGCACTTCTCGGGACAATCCACCAGGAGTAGTGGAAAGCCAGTCTCCATAAGCGTCTCAGGTACGGCAACCATCTACAAGGTGTAGGAGAGAAGTCCGAAAGTTGTATGTGCAAAAGTTTTGTGCAAGGCTGGCGTTCTAACGTTCTCGGCTAATGTCCATGCTATCTAAGGCTTCCTATAGTCAGGATGGCTCTGATACCATTTCTGTGGGGACCCCGACTAGCAAGTCGAGTTCGCCGTGCCCAGTGACCCCAAGGATCAATGTTCACTGAACACAAATACTGAATAATAGAGTCTTACATCCAAGTACCGAAATTATTACATCAAATGACCAGAAGGTCGGGTTCAAGAGCGAGGCCTAAACCAATTAAACAGATACATCGGGTAGCGAAACCTCGTAAGGGCTAAGCAGTGCCCATGCCATCAAGCCTACACCAATAGGCATTCTGACTTGGAAGCGTCCTAGATCGCAGGTTCGCCTCCGAAGGCGTACTCGTTGCCAAACTCCGGTCCTTCCATGTCTGGTCAATAATATAACCAGTGGCAAGCCAATGAGTAATTTGAATGTACTAGGAAACAACCCATGATATGAACATTGATAGTGAAGAATAACAGTAACATGTATCTTTGGTGGAATGCAATTTGGTGGAATGATCAGGTATATGCAACAAGTTAAAGAACTACTCTTGAAGAACAGGTTACAGATATCGACATATCTGACAAGGGTTGAACACACCGGGTTCACCCTATATGCCAAGTCACCGAACTTGGTCATATCAATTCCTCAAGTAACTCCGGTTATTAACACCATTCACCGAACTCACACACACACACACTTGGTTTATGCGGAAACGCTGGACATAGTTTAAGAAGCACGACCCAACTGTCCTTGACCGTGGACACGGCTATTCAAATAGTTTGACACTCTGCAGAGGTAGTACGCTGGACCCATGAGAAACGGGAACTTCCGTGTCATCCACGACTCGCGGTATATCACATATACCCGAGGTAAGTACCCGATCATCATCTTTCCCCTGACGATACTAAACAAAGAGGTCCACTCGATTGGTACCCAGCCCACATGTTGTACGTCTTACGAGCATCAACTCTGGACAGTATCAACCATGCGGGGACCAACAGTGTGCCTGGAACTCATAAAAATGGCATAGTCGCCCTTCCTGCCACTAGTAATGTGGCTCTTTGCTAGTACCGACCAGAGTAATCAACAAACCCCCGTCCCATAAAGGGGTAACATGGTCGCACAAGTAAGGTTGGGACGGTCGACACATCATAAATCGAATCCCATTCCCGAAACCATACTCACACAAAAACACCGGTGCATCACTTCACCAAAAGTGATCACCAACTCATCATGACCCTCGAGCATTATTGGCACCCGATGGGGTTTTCATAAACTCTTTGATTTAACTCATCATCATGCTCATGATAAAATGCTTTTACTTTACTTGTCAACATGGTATTAACATGACCCTCAAGGGGTAGGGTCAAGCTCAATGCAATGATCTTATAACTTTACTAGTCAACATGACAGTAGCATCATCCTCATAGATGGTAGGGTCAAGCTCATCATGTTTGTGCTCCGAGGAGCCATATGTATAACATCACTATCATGCAAGTGCTTCGATGAAGCCTTCGGTACCATCACACCAATGATGAACCGGCACTGTGATCACATGCAACAGAAAAGTACTTGCTATTCTAGCATGCATCAATTCATATGCTCAAGTCATGGTCAAAGGGCTCCTTGCCTTGGTCAGCTAGGTATCCGGGGTCTTCGAGGTCTTCCACTCCGAATCCTTCGTCACTTGGTAACTCTACCGTCGAGAAAGGAATAAATAAATAATAGCTCACACCAAAACAGATCACAAGGTGCTTTTAAAAATGTTGCAAAGCTTGAATAAATTCAGTTTATTATTTTGGAAAATGTTTTCTATGGTTTTTATTAGCTAAGCATATTTATTGGAAAGCAAACAGGACCAAACAAATGCTTTTAATATCATTTTATTATACCAAAACAAATTCTGTTTTTGAAAAATGTCAAACTCTACAGAATCAATTACTACAGATTTTTAGAAAATTGTTGGTGGAACAATCATATTTTTCTACTAGCTAAATATTTTTATAAAAATCATTTAAGCTTGCAGGTTAAAAATAAAAGAAAAGGCCAGGGGGGACCCAGCCGGCCCAGCCAGCAGACCGGCCACCAGGCGCGCGTGTGCCAGGTTCAAACCTGACATGCGGCCCCCTGGGGTCAGCGTCTGCGGCTGCGCGCGCTGGCTGCCCCAGGACACCGACAGGTGGGCTCCACCTGTCGGGTCCTTCTCCTACCTCCAGCCAGAGAGGTGGAGACGAACGCCGGCGAGGCTACCGTTGCCCTCAGGCCAATCTAGGAGCGGGAATGGGTCCCTCGTTCCTCCGCCTACCTGCTCGTGGTCGGGACGTCACCGGAGGTGGTCTAGGTCGCCGGCGACGAGGTGACCGTGGCGGAAAGGTTTCGGGATGGCGTCGAGCTAGTGGCTAGGGGCACGGATTCGCTCGGGGAAGTTGGGGGAAATAATCCTGGTGTCAAGGGAAGTGCAATGGGAGGTCGGGTGGCGCAGGAGCCGGCGTGTAGCCGGAGATCGAACGGATCTCCGAGGCGGAGGGGCCTCGGTCGATCTCGACCACTGGGGCTCTATGAGATCGATTGGGTGGCTAGCGGGAGTCTAGTGGTTGTGCTAAAGCTGCCTGGGGGGTGTTGGGGCGCCGGGGAGACCTATTTATAGGCCAGCGACGGTGAGCCCACTCGGGCGCGCCGGCGACTCACCGTGGCGCGTGTGCATGCACAGTCAGGTGCTGGCCGCGAAACCACGGGTTCGGGACATGGTTTAGGACCTTCTGGTGTATCGGCCGTAGAGGGAGAGCGAGTGGGGTCGAGCCGCTGCGTCCGTGCATGCTCGGCCGCGTCGGGCGTGCGCGGGCACGCGTCGCCTGAGTTCTTGCGCGAGGAGAGGGGCCCCCTGATGGTAGCTTTGCACAGAGTGCGTGTCGGGGGAGCATTTGGACACTACTGGGGAGGTTGGAACTGGCCGGGGGCGACGTCCCCTTGCTGGAGGTTCTCTGTAGTGCGTCGAGAGCGCAGGTTTGGCATGCCACAGCATGATGGCGCGCTTTGGGGCACTTTGGACGTGTCCTCCATGTCCTGAGTATTGCTGGGAGTGTGCCTAGCCGTTGTGTGCTAGTGGGAGCACGAGCTGGTCAAAGGAGGCAAGGAACAACAATGTTGCCAGCCCTGGCATGTGGCTCAAATTGAAGATCTTGTCACATGTGCTTGGAGTTGGGGAGGGGCTGGTTGACTGAGTGCTCAGGGTGTTCTGGGGCTCTAACTCACCAAGTTTGGGGCTTTGCCATTGGGTAAAACAGTGGCTAGGAGGGTTTTTACCTTCCTGTCAAAAGGTGTTCGATAGTGATTTGGGGTGCTTCCACTCCACCACTCGAACTGACACTTAACATGTTTGGTCTTGTGGTAAAAACATGGGGTTTCACAAAATTTGAGCTCGACTGAACAAGTTTAGCTTTGTAAACTTGGAAATGCTGCAAAATGACCAGTTTGACCCTCGAGCATTAGTGGCACCCGATGGGGTTTTCATAAACTCTTTGATTTAACTCATCATCATGCTCATGATAAAATACTTTTACTTTACTTGTCAACATGGTATTAACATGACCCTCAAGGGGTAGGGTCAAGCTCAATGCAATGATCTTATAACTTTACTAGTCAACATGACAGTAGCATGATCCTCATAGATGGTAGGGTCAAGCTCATCATGTTTGTGCTCCGAGGAGCCATATGTATAACATCACTATCATGCAAGTGCTTCGATGAAGCCTTCGGTACCATCACACCAATGATGAACCGGCACTGTGATCACATGCAACGGAAAAGTACTTGCTATTCTAGCATGCATCAATTCATATGCTCAAGTCATGGTCAAAGGGCTCCTTGCCTTGGTCAGCTAGGTATCCGGGGTCTTCGAGGTCTTCCACTCCGAATCCTTCGTCACTTGGTAACTCTACCGTCGAGAAAGGAATAAATAAATAATAGCTCACACCAAAACAGATCACAAGGTGCTTTTAAAAATGTTGCAAAGCTTGAATAAATTCAGTTTATTATTTTGGAAAATGTTTTCTATGGTTTTTATTAGCTAAGCATATTTATTGGAAAGCAAACAGGACCAAACAAATGCTTTTAATATCATTTTATTATACCAAAACAAATTCTGTTTTTGAAAAATGTCAAACTCTACAGAATCAATTACTACAGATTTTTAGAAAATTGTTGGTGGAACAATCATATTTTTCTACTAGCTAAATATTTTTATAAAAATCATTTAAGCTTGCAGGTTAAAAATAAAAGAAAAGGCCAGGGGGGACCCAGCCGGCCCAGCCAGCAGACCGGCCACCAGGCGCGCGTGTGCCAGGTTCAAACCTGACATGCGGCCCCCTGGGGTCAGCGTCTGCGGCTGCGCGCGCTGGCTGCCCCAGGACACCGACAGGTGGGCTCCACCTGTCGGGTCCTGCTCCTACCTCCAGCCAGAGAGGTGGAGACAAACGCCGGCGAGGCTACCGTTGCCCTCAAGCCAATCTAGGAGCGGGAATGGGTCCCTCGTTCCTCCGCCTACCTGCTCGTGGTCGGGACGTCACCGGAGGTGGTCTAGGTCGCCGGCGACGAGGTGACCGTGGCGGAAAGGTTTCGGGATGGCGTCGAGCTAGTGGCTAGGGGCACGGATTCGCTCGGGGAAGTTGGGGGAAATAATCCTGGCGTCAAGGGAAGTGCAATGGGAGGTCGGGTGGCGCAGGAGCCGGCGTGTAGCCGGAGATCGAACGGATCTCCGAGGCGGAGGGGCCTCGGTCGATCTCGAGCACTCGGGCTCTACGAGATCGATTGGGTGGCTAGCGGGAGTCTAGTGGTTGTGCTAAAGCTGCCTGGGGGGTGTTGGGGCGCCGGGGAGACCTATTTATAGGCCAGCGACGGTGAGCCCACTCGGGCGCGCCGGCGACTCACCGTGGCGCGTGTGCATGCACAGTCAGGTGCGGGCCGCGAAACCACGGGTTCGGGACATGGTTTAGGACCTTCTGGTGTATCGGCCGCAGAGGGAGAGCGAGTGGGGTTGAGCCGCAGCGTCCGTGCATGCTCGGCCGCGTCGGGTGTGCGCGGGCACGCGTCGCCTGAGTTCTTGCGCGAGGAGAGGGGCCCCCTGATGGTAGCTTTGCACAGAGTGCCTGTCGGGGGAGCGTTTGGACACTACTGGGGAGGTTGGAACTGGCCGGGGGCGACGTCCCCTTGCTGGAGGTTCTCTGTAGCGCGTCCAGAGCGCAGGTTTGGCATGCCACGGCATGCTGGCGCGCTCTGGGGCACTTTGGACGTGTCCTCCATGTCCTGAGTATTGCTGGGAGTGTGCCTAGCCGTTGTGTGCTAGTGGGAGCACGAGCTGGTCAAAGGAGGCAAGGAACACCAATGTTGCCAGCCCTGGCATGTGGCTCAAATTGAAGATCTTGTCACATGTTCTTGGAGTTGGGGAGGGGCTGGTTGACTGAGTGCTCAGGGTGTTCTGGGGCTCTAACTCACCAAGTTTGGGGCTTTGCCATTGGGTAAAACAGTGGCTAGGAGGGTTTTTACCTTCCTGTCAAAAGGTGTTCGATAGTGATTTGGGGTGCTTCCACTCCACCACTGGAACTAACACTTAACATGTTTGGTCTTGTGGTAAAAACATGGGGTTTCACAAAATTTGAGCTCGATTGAACAAGTTTAGCTTTGTAAACTTGGAAATGCTCCAAAATGACCAGTTATGTCCTTTACAAAGGAAGTGTGGCCAATCAGAGTCTCACAAATCTCATCTTTGGTGTGGAGTCCTTATTTGGGGTGTCAAACACCTCTGCAAAGTTTCAGCTCCATTGGAGAAACTTTGCAATGTAGAGTTGTTCCAACTCTTCTGTGGACAGAGAGGGTTTTGGGCTCATTTGATGCACTTCCCCACCTTGGATCAAGGTGAGATTTTTTGTGAGCACCTAATATGGCTTGGGAGGGCTCTTGTAATTTTATGGGAATTTATTGAGATTATTTCCTTTGGAAACATCTCAAAAGGCTAAAATATACAGAAATGGTTTTCAGGGTTTTACTCAAGTAATATTAATATAAAATAGGGTTGAAAATATTATATATGGAAAATATATGTCCTTCTGAGCTTCCATGAATTTACTCATAATTTTCTAAGGCAGGAAAGCAATTTTCCTTGTGGGAATATCATTCCTGGCCTTACAAACAGACATAAATATAAAATTGGAAAATAATATTTTAAATCACCAATTAATGTTTTTAATGAATTAAAATAATATTTGGATCAGATCACCAACTTTGGTTGGAAGTGCCACTTGGCTTCATCAGCTAGTAGTGTATCCCAACATGATGAAGGTGATCTCGATATAAAGGAAAAAGGGTTTTTGAGGAGAGAAAAATAATAAGTTTTTCATGGGTTTGAATCATCAAGCAAGCAAGCATTCACTCATACAAGGGCTTACATTGCACTCACGACATTATTTGAAAAAGTTTTAACAAGCTCTGATTTTGCAACATAAAATACTTGTGGTGAAAAACAGGGTGTGACAATAGATCTCCGCGGTTTCTCCATGGGTCGTCCTTCTCGACCCATCTTCGATGCCCCATGTACATGATTTTCCCGCACCCACCATCTTTCGTTGACGTTAGCTGCAGATACGTCATATCATCCATGCAGCGCGTGCATCCCCAATATCCATGGCACACCTAGCCCGCGGCGTATCCGTAACCGAGATAGTCATGCACCGTCGTTATCAGCACTCCTCTCATATAGAAATAATCGCCTTTGCGGGCGTCCCATGTCTTGGCCGGTGTTTCCCATAACGTGTCTAACTCCTCTTGAAGTACCCCAGGTACACATTAATATTATTTCCAGGTTGTTTCGTCTCTTGAATCAGCATGCTCATGTGTATGTACTTTGACTTCGTGCACATCCAGGGAGGTTGTACATCCATACAAACACAGGCCATGTGCTATGGTTGGTGTTCTGGTTTCCAAACGGATTCATGCCATCAGTACAGGCTCTGAGCACGATGTTCCTTGAATCACATGCAAAATACCGATATTCACCATTGAACGCTTTCCACTGGCTTCCATCCATGAGGTGTCTCAGCTTCGGATCATCTCCATCGACGGGCTTTGTCCTCTGTGCGTGCCAACGCATGAGCTTTGCTTCCTTGGGATCTACAAAATAATGTTGCAGACGGGGAGTGATCGGTAATTACCATACGACTTTCTAGGGAGATTTCTTCGTGGCCTTCTTATATTGAGAAGCATTGCATACCAGACAGCTAATTTTTTCCGCGTGCTTCTTTTGATAAACTATTTAATCGTTGATGCATGCATGGTATCTAACATGCAGCAGATCAAGAGGGCACACGATCTTCTTGGCCTCATCCACACTAGTAGGACATAGATTCCCCACGGGAAGAACATCCTTTAGGTACTTGAGAAGCTCATCGAGGCTAGTGTCTGTCCATTTGTTTTTGGAATTCATCTTCAGGTGTTCGAGCGTGAAACTCAAGCGGGTCACCTCGGGATCGCAACCATCATACAATGGAGTGTTTGAGTCTACCACCATTTGCTGCAACTTGTCCTCCTCTCTAGAAGCAGCTCTATCAGTAGTCGTCTCCTTGCGAAGCAGTGCTTGAACATGAGGGTCCCGCACGATTGAACACAGTACCGACAAAGTCTGCACCGTGGAGTCCACGTTTTCTCCGCCGCCATGTCTGGCCCCTTATCCACCGCCATGTCCGGCCCCTTCCCCACCGCCATGTCCAACCCCTTATCCGCTGCCATTATTGATCATATCTTTGTCTTGCCCCTTGTCGTCATTGCATGCCCCGTCGGCGTCCTAATCATCATCATCCTCATCTTCAATTACCCACTGAGTATAGCCATCCATGAAACCAATCATGAACAGGTGCACCATCAAACATGATCTTGATAGAACAAGATGATAGATTGAAGATATCAACAACACAAAGCCTCCGTTACAAAGAATAGAAACTAGCTCTTGACAAGAAAAAGCGAAGAAGAAAAAGACAACTACTACCACAAGAATCTTGGAGAACACCTTGAGAATGAAGAGATCTTGAGACGCCTGACAGAAAATTGAACAAGGCACCAAAATAATTGAGAGACGAACGAAGAGACAACAATTGAGAAGAATTTGAGAATGAAAGGTGAAAGCTGAGAACGAAGAATCTTCTCAAATGATGGCCTTCGGAGGATCAAGAATGAAAACAACTAAAAAATGCAGCGGATAGCAAGAAAGGGATTCTCATGATTCAGAACAATTCGAGATGATGCCACAAAGCTGAAATGATGAATCTTCAAGAGAATGGACCAAGATTTGAGAGAAACACTCCTTCAATCTTCAATGGAGAGAATGATGAGAAGAACACCACCAAGAACTACTGAGACACTCCGGAATAATGAAGAATGAAAGGTTGAGCCAAATATGAGAAACAATTCAAATTGATCTTGAAGAAGGAATATGACAGATGAAATTCATACTTACGTCATAGTTGAAAAGAATTAGAGATTTCCAGAAAAGATTACAAGAGCCAGATAAGATCCTCGGAATAATCTGTGGGTTATGGGCCCACTCAAGGAAACCGCCGTTAAAAAGATTCCTAAGCAAGATATATTGCACCGGTAAAAAGAAAACTTGATGAGGTTAGCTCCTCGAAATAATTGAAAGAATTGAAAACAAGAACTTTTGAGATAACTTCAAAGCTCCAGATAGAATAGAGTGAAATGACCACAAGAATACATGATAAGAATTTTCAACATGGGAAAGAATTGAAAGATGAAAAGACATGATGATATTGATAACTGAATTGAATTCACCGGAAAAGATGATAAGGAATAATAAAGATGAACACGAAGCTTGTGAGAATCTTCACAACGAATCACCGGAAAAGACACGAAAGAAAAGATAGCGGAAGCATAGCTAAAAGAAGACACTTGGATGAAAATGAATGATTGAAGAAAAAGGGCGGGAGGGCGGGGAAAACAAAGACAACTTGGGACAGATGAGATGAACTCCGGAAAGAAAAGAGAGATTGATCTTGCAAATATTGGAGAGGATTGAATTCATTTGAAGAGAAGCACACCGGTTGAAAAAGAATTGGCATAACAACTCCGGTTGACAAGAATTGATAAGACAATTGATAGAGCAAAAGAATTTGCATTCCCATAAAACACGAGAACACCTCTTGGAACGATATGAATTCACCACTTGACATCGAAGCAACTCGAGTTACCATATTCCAAAAAAAGCAAAGGTTGCGGCTTAAGAAACAAGCCAGAACAAATTCATGAGAGAGATTCCGTCCGATAATGTCTTGGACAGGATCGCACGGGATCGAACTTAGAGTAGCCATCACGTACAAGGCAGTGCACACGCCATACGAAGGGTCCCTGAGTCGTAGAAAGCTACAAGGACTCTTTAAGACATAACGAGAACCGCTGTAAGTCGACCGTGAACAAACGAATCCACTAGATGTCGAACCCCAACCTAACATCATGCATTTGTTGGAAGATTGTCATATAAGTAACTACTTTAATTCCCACCTAAGAACTCCCGAAATTTCTGGTCATGCAATCTGGTCCATGGATACAAGGAGTAATATATCACTCAACTCTTATACTAACCCGTCCAGTGTATCACATCCGTCAACACATAACCAGAATCTCGGAACCACATCTATCTCAGACACTCGTAATCACAATGATACTAAGTATGGCGATACATCTGGAACTCTCTGCACTAGTACTAGGGAAGCCGGACTCCTCACGCCACTACTAGTATTGAAGCAATTTCGAACAACCTTCGTCGTGAGATACTAAGAAATCTGAATGATAACGATGTGCTCGAGAATCCCTGGAGCTCAACTCCCCGGAAGAAATCAAGTCAGACAGGAGGCGCGAAGACAGAACTCCGCCACATCGACATCACATAGATTCCAAAAATATCCGGGTGATCCAAAAAAAATTAGAGTGAGAAGAGGAGTAGAATTAAAATTCCTAAGTCGTGAAACTCACCAGAGCATAGGAGAGGAGAAAAAACAAACCTACTCTCCGATATATAACTAGACTGAAAGCAGTTTTTCACTAGACTTAACTCGGCCAAGTTCGATCAATCAAGGGGGCTCCTAGGTCGGTACTGCTCTGATACCAACTTGTAATGGTCAAGACGCGGTCCTATCCTTATTTTGGCACGAAGGCCTCGACAGGGATAGAAGTGCATCTCGTCGTTTCACAAGAATGGATATCGTTACAAGTACATGTACTGAAGAGAAGAGTATATGGAATTGGCTTACACTCGCCACAAGCTACATTAGAGTCACATCAGTACAATACATAAATATCACGAAGAAGAGCAGGATCCGACTACGGACGAAAACAAACGAGAAGCCTTGCTATCCCAGGCTGCCGTCCTGGAAGCCATCCTAGATCGATGATGAAGAAGAAGAAACTCCAAATGAATAATCAACGCGCTCGCATCAAGTAATCTTTACCTGTACCTGCAACTGGTGTTGTAGTAATCTCATTTCCAAAGGTATAAAGACTAATAAAGCTTAATAGGTGAGGTATGGTTAAGTGGTGAGGCTGCAACAAGCGACTAAGCATATATTTAGTGGCTAACTTACGAGTACAAGAATAAGGAGGGGGATGATCTATGCACAGCGGAAGTGAACTACTAATGATCAAATGAGTGATCCTGAACACCTACTTACGTCAAACATAACCCCACCGTGTCCTCGATCAGAGAAGGAACTCGCGAAAGAGACAGTCACGGTTACGCACCAAGTTGGCATGTTTTAATTAAGTTAACTTCAAGTTGTATAGAACCAGTGTTATACAAAGTTTCCACGTTGCCACATAACCGCGGACATGACTTTCCACAAATTACCACAAGGCGCATAGAAATCCTCGATCACGAAACTCGCGATCTCGTCGGACTCCATAGTGGAAGACCTCAACTGTGAGATTACCCAAAGTACCACCGGAATTCCGATGCACAATATATTTCGTAAAAGGTAAAACTAATCCAGCAAGGCCGCCCGACATGTCGAAGATCCCGATAGGAGCCGCGTATCTCGTTCTCAGGACACAATCGGATGAGCGCAGTGTAAAGTGGCCTGATAGAAATCACCCGAGTTGCCCCGGGTTGGCCCCGCACACAACTCTGTTTTTGACCAGCACCATCAACACTGGCCCTCCCTGTATTATGTTGAATTACTCCTCGGGTAGCGCTAAGTCCCTATGCTTTTCAGAATTAACATAATTATTATGTTGGGAAAATATAGTACCAATGTTGTTCCTTGCCAGACCAATCTTAATCTAAAACGAATTATCAAGGGGGTCCCCATGACAACCCCGATCGTGTTAGGAGCGCTCAATTATGGAACATAACACCGGTAGCCGAAACTAAGTTGGCAAAGGTGGAACAAAACACCAGGCTAGAAAGGCCGAGCCTTCCACCTTTTACCAAGTATATAGGTGCATGAAATTAATTAGCAATAAATATGGTGATATAAGAAGGAACCCATGTTATCACATGGAAACAACTGCACCTGCAACAAGCAACGCTAACACATGGTTAAGCAAGCGGTAACATAGCCAATCAGTGGTTTGCTAGGTTGTGAACGGGTTGAAGGTTTTCATGGCAATGTTGGGAGGCTGATATAAGAGGTGGTAAGCAGCGAGACATAACGATAGAAACGGTAGAACTAGCATGGCAATGGTAGTAATGATATCTGGGGAAATGGTCATCTTGCCTGAGATCCTGCTTGGAAGTAGAATGACTCCGTGAAGCAGGCGAACAATGTAGTCGAACGGGTCCTCACTTTCCGACACGCTTGCGGAACTCTATCGAGGCGAAGCATACCGGAAACAAGAATCAACACACGATATTCACCACGGCACATGCACGACATGATGCAATCCACATATGATGCATGATCAGTTGAATATATGCAAGACATGGCATGGCAATTCACAACAATCAACACTACACATTAAGTGAAGTTCAATATGCAACGAGTTGCATATTGACGAAACTCCACATACGAATTATTTAGTTCTATCCCAATAAGGTACACGACAATATTAAATGTTGGTTAAACATGGCAAGAGGTGAAGCGTAACTAAGCTATCTATCTAGGCATTTTAAATGAGGTCGGAAATGACATATAACATCTCCGAGATGACCTCATACGTCAATTTATAATTCTGTCTAGATCAGATCTAACATGTTTTAATATTTGTTAAACAGAAAAATAAATAGGTTCACGTGAATCTACGCATCGTTCCAATCAATTTACACATAGAGAACATCTCCAACGGAGCTACGGTTCAAAAGATACGAACACCGCAAGATATGATGGGATGAATGCAATATGTGTGCAACGACGGTCACAAGCATCCGAAACCAAGAAGGCAGCAACAAAATATGAAACTACACAGGATTCTAAGCAAGTTTCATATAGGACACGATCAAAACGGAGCAACAGTTACAGAAATACAAGCTACACAAGAAATAGCTACAATCTGCCCAAAACAACAACATGGCATTTTCTACACCCCAAAACAACGAGCTACATAAATCCAAAATGCTCAAACAAGATATGACGAAATAGTGGTGAAGATGCTCTACAACATACTACTAATAACAACTAGCATGGAAGCACGGATCACTAGGAAAAGAACTCACAAAATGGCATCCCACACACAGTTTCAGACTTAGTGAAAATATCAGTTTTGACAGTGCAGTTTTCGATCTGAAGGCATATTGACAGCAGAAAAACTATATGCTACAGGGCTTTGAATGGCATGAGAATTCATTGCATGCTAGAGAATCTTAAGGGCTACAACAAACTCCATTGCACCAACCTCAGAAGAGCTATAGATCACCATATAAACTCATGGCAAGACAAGAACGAAATATAACAGATTTCAGACTTAGAAATATTTCAGCATCTCCTAATCAACACTATTTTCTAGCATGTTAACAACAAGCAAACAACACCTAAACATGGATTTCTATTTCAACCAAAATTACCAAAGGCTAGACTACACATCTAAGGGCATATCTCTAGTTCAAAAGTAATTCATATCATGCATGAAATAAATCCCACAAAATAGACAAGAGGGCAACATGGCAAAATATCACGCGCATTAACTTTCTCAAAAGCTAAAAATAAATGCATAGTTAAATTCTATGGATTTTTCTACGCAGAAAACATATATAACATGTGGGGTTGCAAAATAAAAATATCGCCACACATATATGCGAGATTATGTCCTAAACAGGACATGGTAAACTAGCGACGGAACCTACATGCAAAAATAAAAGCAACAACTCTAAAATACATGGAAAATGGTCCCGGACAACTCAAATATTTAAACTACGGGATTTGATCAATCCGGACACGTGCAAAAATAAATACGGGATAATTCCCTATTAGGACAACAAGCAAATCTAGGCATTCGGCGGGTCAAACCACTTCAAACATGCATGCAAGTTGCAAAATATTATTCTATGTGAAAAACTACACGAGTAACATATATAATACATCGCGATCCAAAGCACGGTTTAATATCTACGGACGTTTGAAAAAATATAATATCCCTGAAATACTAATTTACAGAAAATTCCTAAATACTAAACGGGCCGAAATGCAAACGGGCCTAAAACTTTGCAAGCGCCTATGGCGCCATATAGGGAAGGCAGGGGGTGCTCACTCTAGTGGGCTACGACCCAGATCTGGAGGAGGCAGGCGGAGGCAATGGAGCGGGTTGGAGGGTGGTGGAGCTAGTGGGCCGATTCCTGGCCACGTGGGGGCGCCTCTACTAGATCGTGCGCTCGGTCGCTCGTGGCTGCCCCCAACGCTCGAGCACGAGCGCCACCATGGGCCCTAGCGCGGCCATGCAAGGCGGGGAGGCCGAACCTGCCGGGATCTTCGCCGGCTCGCTGACTGTAGCGGCGGCCGGTGGCCGAGCGGTGGCTGCTGTGCGGGAGGGTTGCGGCTACACGCGGGAGGAGCAGGCAACACTCTGGCGAGGGGAGGTACTCCGGCTACCAGGGGCTCTGCCCGGAGATGCACGCGCGGCGCTGACCGGAAATGGCGGCAACACCTCTCGGGCAACGTGCAACATGGGGATGCACTGCGGGCTGCTGCTCGACATGGGATCAGCTCCTCTGCGGGCACCTGGACATGTCTGAGTTGGCCGCGGACATGTCTGGTAGGTGGGGAATCTGGGCGAATCTGGGCCTTTGGATGGATATCCAATGCTCCAGATCAGATGTGAGATTGGATTTCGGGGAGAGAGGAGGTGGAGCTAGCAGGTGGGGTTTTTTCTAGGGGGTGGCTGCAAAAATGGCTAGGGGAAACCCTAGTGGAGTGAGAGAGGTCTCTCCATGGGGTGGTGCTTATATAGGGTTGGGCTATGGTGGGGTGGACCTCGTCCGTCCGATCGCGATCCGACGACCACGAGCGAGGGAAGTGGCTAGGTGGGTTTAATGGGCTGTGTAGTTGGGCTACGTAAGGATGAGAATGAAATGGTGCGGCCCGTGACATAGTTTTTAAAACACTGAACGTCCGACAGTAAAACCGGCTATAGTGCCGCTATATAATAAATGGTACGGGTATCAAACGAGCTCCGATCGCGACGAAACTTGGCAGGCAGCCTACCTACATTAAAATAAGACCGCACGCCAAGTTTCAACCCAATCACAGAAATTTTTATACACACTTTTAAAAAATAAAAAATTAGCGATGCCACGGGCGCGTGCGTGTGTGGTCGGGCTCAACACTGTCAACGACGAACACCGAGAGAACCGGGAACTAATAACGGATGCAAGTTCTGAAAACTGGCGGCAACAGGATGCCGATGCAATGCAGATCATGCGCATGATGCGATGATGAGTGCGACGAACAAAATAATAACACAACGACAACGGAGAAGAGGGGAATCTTCTGGGGCATCGGTCTCGGGCTGTCACAAGTAGACTATTCTCTTTGTTTATGGGGAGCCATACACTCATTGGAATAGTGTCTCACATTTCCACAATTGTACTAGTTTCTGTCACGACTAGACGAACGGTTCCCATCATATCTTGAGCTTGAGCTTTTATATTTGCCTCTACTCTTGTAGAACTTGTTGAATTTTCTGACCATGAGGCTGCTCTCTTCATCTGTAACAAGGTTGTCATTTGAAGTAGCAGGAGCTTCGCTTGAACCTTTCTAAGCGTCGATTGACATTTTGTGCGACTCATCTTTGTCCTTGAGAGAAATTTCATGAGCATCAATCCTTCTAATGACTTCATTTGGCTTGAGATCTTTGTAGTTTGGAATCATTTGGATTAATGTGCACATGGTGTCTTATCTTCCATCCAAGGCTCTAAGTATCTTATTGATGATGAATTTGTCGGTCATCTCTTCGCTTCCTAAGCCGACAATCGCATTTGTCATGACAGCTAGCCTAGAGTACATCTCAGCGACCCCTTCACCACCCTATAGCTTGAACTTGTCATGCTGACTTTGAATCACTTCCAACTTAGATTCCTTGACAGAATCAGTACCTTCATGCAAATCAATCAAAATATACCAAATTTCCTTTGCATTCTCAAGGCGGCTAATTTTGTTGAATTATTCGGGGCACAAGCAGTTGAACATGATGTCACATGCTTGAGCATTGTATTGCAACATCTTCAATTCTTCAGCTGTCATCAAGAACTGGTTCTCTTCCTTGTCTGAAGAAATCACCTTCCACATTAACACGAACAACATCCAAGACAGCAGATTGGGGGAGAAGTGTATAGACTTAGAATATACATTTTCATCTTATACTTCCAACCAGCAAAGTTTGTACCATCAAAATATGGACCTCTACGGTGATAATTTCCCTCACTAGATGCCATACTCTCCTAGGTTGTGAAACCAGTGCAATGGTTACCAAAGCTCTGATACCACTAGTACATTCTGAAGTGGACTACCTCACAAAATAAAAAATGTAGCCTTTTCCTAATTTCAGTTATGGTCCAGTTTTAGCAAATATGACAAGACAAGTTCACCCAACACATGCATATCTAAGGGTATAGCAGCGGAAAGTAAAGACATGCAAATGTAATGTAAAGGGTAGGGTAGGAAGATCAAACACACAGATTGACACGATGATTTTTGGCTTGGTTCCGATAGGTGGCGCTATCGTACTTCCAAGTTAGTGGAGACTTCAACCCACGGAAGTTAACGGCTGCAAGATTCCATGGAGGGCTCTGCGAAGAACCGACCTTATTTATTCCACCATGCCTTACATCCACATAGGACTAGCCTCACTCACCGGTGATCTTTACAAAGTAGGCAATCTCCTTGCCCTTACAAACTTCTTAGTTCAACTCCACAACATGAAGTAGGAGGCTCCCAAGAGACACCTAACCAATCTAGGAGGCACCACCCTCCAAAAGGTAATTGAAGCCATAGAATGATGAACTCCTTCCTCTTGTGCTTCAAAACATAGTCTCCTCAACACGCAATCACTCTCTCACAGATTTGGCATGGTTAGGAGAGATTAATTTTGTGGAAAGCAAATTGGAGTGGCTAGAGATCAAGCTTCAAATGGTTGGATTGGAATCTCCTGATCTCAACACATGAGTAGGTGGCTCTCTCTCAAAAAATGGATCTGGCAAGTGTAAGTCTGTTCTGAGTGCTTGCTCTAAGAATGAGAGGAGGTGGAGGGGTATATATAGGCATCCCCAAAAATCCAACAGTTGCAACATTATTTCCCAACTCGGTGACACCGAAATGAATCTTGGTGGTACCGAGTTGCACTAAATGTGGGAACTTTTGAATTCTCGATGAGACCGATATATGAATCCCGGTGGTATCGATATGATGACCTCGAGCAGTTTCCAAATCTCGGTGAGACTGATTGCATTCTTAGGAATTCCGATTCTTAGAATTTTTTCAACATAAAGTTGGTCACTGATCTCGGTGGCACTGATATGAAAGGTGGTGGTACCTAGAGATTAGGGTATGGCATAGGATCTGTCTGGTGGAATATTGGTAGGGCTGAGTGGAAAAAGTTGGTGGCCTTGATTTTGCTGGTTTAGCTTTGGACACACGTATTTTGTGGGAGAATTAATGTATATTTTTGGTGGCTTTCTTTAAGCACTTGAGAACCAATTCATCATAGTACCTCACCCACTTTTCATAGTATTTCCTTTCCTATGGACTCAAAGTTGTTTCTCACAAATGTAAAATGTAGAATCTTCTTGCTTGAAGCTTGAGACAATCTTATTCCTTTCATTCATCTAGTGTTTCCTCCTCACAATCCTTTATGACAAGGCATCTTTGAACTTTTTTGAAATATACTTGGATAAGATTTTTAGTCCAATGATGCATATGTTGTGATTCATTACCAATACCACCTTAGGGAGCAATTTTGCTTTCAATCTCCCCCTTTTGGTAATTGATAACAACAAATAGATCAAAGCTTCGACAAAAGATATAATAAATGATTAGCATTTATGCTTTGAAAAGTATACGAAAAGCAAGAGCTCCCCCTAAATTTATGCATTATTTTAAAGTTGCGTTCAAATGCAAATGCACAATCGATTAGGATCATGGGTCACTCTTCCATGTCACATACAACTTGGTGGTGCGCATTAATGATATGAATGAATAGAAATGCACATAACACCAAACAAGTAAGTGAATGAACATCATGTAGATAGCTCAAATGTAATAACATAGTAGCATGGGCCAATCAAAGCGTATGATCAAACACTTCTCCCAAAACATAAAGTCATCCAAAAGACCAAATGTTTTGAAAAGCCAAATGAGAGCGAAACAAAAAAGGAAAAGTTCTCTCTCTATCGAATCCCTAATTGGTCTATACACTTGTCCCCCTTTGGCAACAAGTTACCAAAAATTTCAAAGGTCTAGAACTAATCGTCTCTCTAGGCTCAATCTCCTCCGGTAGCTGACAATGGAGTGGACAAAAGAGTGTTTATGAACGCTTCTGTAGCTATCCCTGGAGCTGGAGGTATAGATACCGGAGGTGCAGGAGCTAGAGCTAAAGGTGAAGATGCTGAAGCTTGAGCTGATGAAGTTGGTCTTGCTTCGCGAACTAGCACAACTACTGACCTAGAATGGGTCGTGAAATGATTAGTTGTGGGAATAGGTGACTCTTCGTCATCACTGCTAGAATGGGGAATCTGCACTGAATCAACTTCATCCTGGAGTTGTTGAACATTGGTAGTCAATTCCGTTACCTTTACGTCCAGGTCATGGAACTTTGTTTCCACAATCCTCTCAAGGCTCTTATGGTTCATCAAGATCCCAGAAATTTTGTTCTCCATAACTTGGATGGTGTTGACAAGAAAAGATATATGATCCTCTCTAGTCCTGAGCTATGGTGCTGGTGCTGGAGCATCTCTAGCTTCCTCTGCCTCTAATGCTTTAGGTGCTGAAGCTGAGCTGGGATGGATGGGGTCCATCACAACTCATTATCCTTGAACTCTGGCTAAAGTGGCAGGTGGGGACGATCAAGTAGATATGCATGCTTGCCAATCTTGGGATTGATGAACATCTGAATATATAGTGCATATCCACAAGATCTCTTCTGATCTGCAGTAGTCCTCCTGATAGTCTCAACTATCATGTCCATCACTTTGAACCGGGTGTGGGTGTCTAAGTGATGGAGGATATTAAAGGAATAACCTCTAATCATCTTATCATCTCCTAACTTGGAGACCAGGTTGTATCTCATTATGGTGTTTGTAGTAGGTATTCCTACTTGCAGAAAATAGACATATCCAAACTTATGTGTATTCACATACTTGTAGGGCACTGGATGGAACATATTTGTCATGGAGTTATGATTCATCTTGGATTGTAAGTACACATCCAAGTATCCCTCTTGTGCCATTGGGGTACCAATGATACACTACTGGAATTGAAAATTTTGCCGTCTACCTTGCCTTTGCCGTCAGCTGACGCATGGCAAAGGTACTCTTTGCCGTCAGGTGGCACAATGCTGACGGCAAAGAGGTGGCTGATGGCAAAGGTTTATTTGCCGTCGGCCACCTCTTTGTCGTCTGTTGGTGGACGGCAAAGGAGCCCTATGCGGACGGCAAAGGGTGGGCAGACGGCAAAGCCCCCCCCCCCCAAACGGCCGAAAGCCCACTCCCACCCACCCCGCCCCTTTGCCGTCCGCCACCCTCCCTTTGCACACGACAAAGTGGACAAGGCCCTAACGGCTCCCACCCCCACCCACACCCTGCCAGCCTACCCCCCGTCTCTCTCTCTCTCACGTCGTCGATCTGCCCACCCGCTGACGCCATAGCTCCCCTCCTTAGCCACCCGCGGCGCCGCCCTCCCGTCCACCTCCCCCTCCCACCTCCCTCCCGGCCGTCGCCTCCTCCCACCTCCCTCCCGGCCGTCGCCTCCTCCCACCTCCCTCCCGGCCGCCACCACCCCCTCACACCTCCCTCCCGGCCGCCACCCCCTCCCACCTCCCTCTCGGCCGCCCCCCATCCCACATCCCTCCCGACCGCCACCCCCTCCCACCTCCCTCTCGGCCGCCGCCCCCTCCCACCTCCCTCCTGGCCGCCGCCACCCTCCCACCTCCCTCTCGGCCGCCCCCCTCCCGCCACCCTCCCGGCCGCTGGCCCCTTCCCCCTCCCTCCCGGTCGCCGCACCAGCCACACCTCCCCTGTGCCGGTGACTCCGGCGCCCTCCCCTCCTATTAGTGTTTTTCTTATTTCTTTTGTTTTTGTTCCTGTTTTTTCTTCTACTTTTTGCGCTAAATTTAGCTAGATGAAGAAACTTAGTTAATGTATGAATAATAAAAAGAAAAAGTAGAAAAAGTAGAAGAAGAATATGTAGTTTAGTGCTAGGTTTAGTTTTTTTTCTATTATTTATGTTAAATTAGATAGTTAGTTTATTAGGTAGAAAAAGTAGATAGAAAATAAAAAAATAGATCAAAAAAACTTAGAAGAAAATAAGAGAATAATAAACTAGAAGAAAAAAGAAGAAGAAGAAGAAGAAGAAGAAGAAGAAGAAGAAGAAGAAGAAGAAGAAGAAGAAGAAGAAGTAGAAAGAGGAGAGGAGGAGAAAGATAAAAGAAAAAGAAGAAGATGAGGAGGAGGAGGAGAAAAAGGATGAAGAATAATAATAATAAGATGATCAAGAAGAAGAAGACGAAGAAAAAGAGGAGAGAGAAGAAGAAGAAAGAACAGGACCACGAACTCCGACTCCCGGCCCTTGACCCCCTGCGCCCGACGCCACCAACCCCCGAACCTCGACCCCCGACCCCCGACGCCACTGGCACCCGACTCCTGACCCCCGACGCCCGACACCACTAACCCCCGACCCTCGACCCCCGACTCCCGACCCCCGACTCAACTAACCCACGACCCCGACGCCCGACGCCATTGACCCTCAACTCCATACGCCACTGACACTCGACCCCCGACGCCCGACGTCACTGACCCTTGACTCCCGACGCCACTGACCCTCGACCCCCGACCCCTACCCCGACCCCCGACGCCACTGACCCCCAACCCCCGAGCCCTGACACCTCTTCGGCCTGTTGTTGACCGAAAAGACCCCAACCCTCGACGCTAGTGACCCTCGACTCCCGACGACACTGACCCCCGACCACCGACACAACTAACCCTCGACATCCGACGCCACCGATACCCAACACCACCGACCATTGACGCCACCGACACCCGACACCACCGACTATCGACGCCACTAAGCTGACGATGTCATAATTTTGTAAATTATGAGTTAGGTCACATAGTTATGTTAATTATAAAAACATCATATTTGTGTTGATCGTGTGAATTTCAATGTGCAGTTGTTCGTCGACCTCCACGTGCGTTGGTCGAGCTCCGTCGCTGCGTTTGTTGGTGAGCACAAATGACTTCTCCTCCTACCCCCTTTAATTTGCTCTATTTCGGTCTTCCTGCCGATGAAACTTGCTAGCTATAGGTTTCTTCAATCATGAGTATGCGTGACCAGTATGCTTCTCCCGTTCAAAAGGGCGACATCTATAAATATGCATGTCTTTGCATATTTATAACCGCCATCCTTTCGAATTGTCCAACGTTATCCATGGACAGCCGAGTATGTGTAGATTGGGTTCGTTTTCCCATATGTTGTGCTCTGGATCCGATGTAGAATTTCGTCAGTGCCTCCCTATTGTTCTCCGGGTACACATCCTCTCTGCTTATTGCTGAGACGTGTATCAGGAGAACAGCGGGGAGGTGCTACCGAAATGCTGCGTCACATCTGGAGCAGAGCATCGGAAAACGAACCTAATCTACACATACTCAGGTGGATTAGGACCTATCTTTACCTATTAGCGTGTAAGTTGCATGGACGTAATAAAACTAACAAATTTGATTAGCGTATGAATATAGATGATGAATTATATATTTATTTGTTGTGCGCCCATAGGTAGCTAGGCAACATGAGTTATCGTGCTTGGATGTACACTGGTCACCCTAGTCAGAAAGACATGACCAATGAATGGTTAACAAAAACCAGGGGCTTTGTGAGAGCCACATTTGCCAATGGCCAGCAAAAAACATGGTGCCTCTATCCCAACTTCGACAACTGGAAAAAGCAGACAGAGTTTGAAATCGGTAAACACCTGCAGAAGTGGGGTTTTACACCTAATTATACGGTGTGGACTTTTCATGGTGAGTCTGACCAACGTGCTGGAGCTGAGATGATTCGTCATTGCACTAACGAGCATGGTACCAGGATCGAAGACATGTTGCAAGACTTTGATGATGCTCAGGATTCGGACGATGAGATGGAGGAATCTGCAAAGGCCTTCTATGAAATGTTGGAGTCTTCAAAACGTCCTCTCCACGAGCAGACTGGGCTTTGTCAGCTGGATGCCATCGCACACGTAATGGCTCTGAAGGCTCAATTCAACCGAGGCAGAGAATGCTACGACACGATGATGACGATATTTGGACGCTTTCTACCCAAAGGCCATGTACTGCCTGCAAACCTATACCAGTCAGAGAAAATCCTCCGTGTACTTAAGATGCCCTATGAGAAGATACATGCCTATGAGAATGGATGTGCCTTATTTAGGGTTGAGTATGCGGCCTTGAACTATTGCCCCATTTGCAATTCCTCCATGTATATTGTGGTAGACAACGGTATGGAGAGAAGAATCAGACCAAAATCCCCATTAGTGTTCTTCGGTATCTGCCAATTGTACCAAGACTTCAACGTCTTTTCATGGTCGAAGAGACGGCCAAACAGATGACATGGCACAAATTGGGCAATAGAACCGAACTAGATGCGGATGGGAACAAGATGTTGGTACACACTTCAGATGGTTTTGGATGGAGGCACTTCGATGCATTATATAAGGATAAATCGGAAGATCCAAGGCATCCTAGAGTTGCTATCAGCACGGATGGGTTCAGTGTGTATGGTATGATGGCAAAACAATCTAGTTGTTGGCCTATATTTGTCATTCCACTCAATTTGCCACCTGGAGAGATTATGAAAAGAAAGAACATTCTCCTGATGTTCATAGTTCCAGGGCCCAACTATCCGGGGAAGAATATGAATGTGTACACGCAACCGCTTAAGGATGAGTTGCAAGAAGCCTGGGATAATGGGATCAAGACCTACGACGCGGCTACCAAAACAAATTTCAAAATGCATGTGTGGTACATGTACACGACGCATGATTATCTGGCGTTTGCGCTATTCGCTGGCTGGTGTGTGCATGGAAGTTTCCCGTGCACCACATGCCAGGCAGCTCTTCAATTCCACTAGCTGCACATTGGTCGCAAGTTTTCTTGCTTCGACATGCATAGAGAATTCCTGGATCCTGACCATAAGTTCAGAAAGACAAGAAGAATTTCATCAAAGGTAGAATAGTCAAAAACACTGCACCAGCTGCGTTGACAGGCCAACAGACCCTTGATCAGTTAAATGCTCTCGAGCCTAATCCTTTGCGTCCAGGATACTTCAAAGGGTATAATACGGAACACGCCTGGACTCACAAGTCATGCTTATGGGATCTGCCATACTTCAAAGACCTCCTTTACCCACAGAACATCGATGTGATTCCATAGCTAGAGACGTGATATTTCATCTCTAGGCAATTATAGAGTCGACTTAGCAAAGCGTCTTTGGAGCGTCTCCACACGGGCTGTCTCAAAACATGTAGACACGCTCGCTAAGCGTCTATACATGGCATGAGACGCTATATTGGGACGTCCAAAGGCGTCTGGACACGCTATGTTTGGACGTTCAAAAGCGTCCCTAAATATGTAGAGCCGTTCTGTTAGGTGCGTTCGTATCACGTCTCTACTAATAGGGCCATTTCATTCGTCATAGGCCCTAGGCCCATTCCTATACATGCTATGTATAGACGTTATTTTCGTGTCTAAATACATAAAAGCTTGTATGTAATCAATCATATTTTTCCTTATATAATATTTGATTTATTCTAAATTGTACTTTGCCATTTCAAATCCAGTAACTTTATCGTACCATATGTTTGAGCAGAATGATAAACAAATATTTTATATGAAAGCTTCATTCATATCACCAATCACATTCATAAGCAACAAATATTATTATATGACACTCATATCACCAGTTGTATCCACAATCATCACATTCGCACAATTTCATTTAGTAGGGACAAACACCTTAGGTTCACAACTGAATCAAAGCAGATCTTCATATGAAATATACAAATAACTAAGAAGAGATCGTACAAACTAGAACCAAGTTTCCCTATGAAACTAAAATCTGTATATGTACATAAATAATATTTGTCCATGTAAAGATTAATTCTTCTATAGTTGCTCTTGGCTCCTCCAATGCACTCCTTTTTCTAAATCTTGAGCTACCCTGAGAAAGATAGAAAACAGAGAAATTTTAGAACATAGCTTTAAGGCTAGTGTGAGAAGAAATGTACTTTGATGATGTACGATACCAGTGTTTGGTGGCTTGTTTCGAGGTTGTGCAGAAGTGGTTAATTTTGGTTTTTTTACCTAAAAACCACATAGATCCTTCTTAAATAAAAAGCCTTAAGTACGGACATTTGAGCATACAATAATTGCATGGAACTGTACTTACATGAGATAGAGGCCATGCAATAACATGCCCAATAGCATCCCTTATTGTTTGCAATTTTCCATGTCGTCTAACCAGTGTCTCATCTCCAAGTCTTGATACACCGCAAACAGAAAGTGCTACATATTGTTCTCCAAGCATGTTTCCTCCAACCACGTATGTTTTATCTCTGCTCACTAAAGTTCCTTCGGCCACAAATCTATTTTTGCTTCTCGGGGTCGACGAAACCAACAAGACTTTCATTTTTTCCTATTTTTCAAGAAATGAAACATTCATTATCACAAACCATGGAAGATTTCACCTTACACAAAACAGGATCAATTGCACCTGGAATTAGACAAACTAACTATACTAACCATTGCTATTCAGATATAAATATAATATACCTGCTTAGTGAAGCGAAGAACCTGTTCACTTGGTTCAGGACCACCTTGCTTGGTCGCATTGCTATTTTCAGCATGACCATTCTTTGATAGAGGACCATCATGTGCTTTCTATACTTGAGGTTCGGTATAGTTTTAAGTAAATGTATAGAAAACATAGACATTGTTTGATAACTCAACGGATATTTATGCGCACATGCACAACCACCTTAGCAACCATGTGTTCATGTGGTGAATATAAACTGGTGCAGCCCTCGTTGGTTATTGCACAATTTCTAGGATGCAATTCCTGGTCAGGTGTTGTCCGGTAAAATTGATTTTGCACAGCCTTGATTGAACGTATCAATTTTTTTAACGTGCGCTTTCTACAATTGAGGTTTCAGTTATAAGTAAATATACACAAAACATAGACTTTATTTGACAATGAAGCAAAAATGTATGCACACGCACACCTTAGCAACCATGTGTGGTAAAGATGAAGGAGTGTAATCCTCTTTGTTTCTCGAAGAGAAGCTAGTATGAAATTCTTGGACAGTGATATGTTTATCGGGCATAGTTGATTCTGCACTTCCTCGATTGGTATAACCCTCTTTGGTTGATTCTACACGGCCTTGATTAGCCTTATCAATGTTTTCAATGCATGCCTTCTACATTTCAGGTTCAGTACAATGCGATATAAGCATACCCAATAATAGGCATTGTTTGATAATGAAGCAAAAAAGTTTATGCGCACACACCTTAGCAACCATGTGTGGTAAAGATAAACAAGTGAAGTCTTCTTTGGTTCTCACAGAAAAACTAGGATGCAATTCATGGTTAGTGATCCGCTCGTCGGGTAAAATAGATTCTGCACTTCCTTGATTGGCCGTATCAAACTTTTCAATTTGTGCTCTCTAGAATTGAGGTCCATTTCAGTTGTAAGTAGACTTATACAAATCATAGGCATTTGTAATAATGAAAGAAAAATTTATGCACACACACACACCTTAGCAACAATTTTTTCTTGTGGTACTGATAAACCGATGTAACACTCTTTGGCTCTCGCACAATTGCTAGGATGCAGTTCCTGCAACTTATGATGAACAATTGATTAAGCATAAGAATGATCTAGAATACTTATTAGGAAAGAAACTATTACATCACCTGCATAGCACTCAATGTAGCATGTTCTTCAGCTTTTTTATATAATTCATTTCGGAGATCGCTGCCAGCAACTCTTTTGTTGAGATCAACCTAAAACAAAAACAAGATAATATTATATAAATGCTTCCATATTTATCTTGCTAGAAAGAGATGTGTTTTAGATACTAACTTCATCACTTCCCGTGGTTACATGTTCATTTCTGAAATCCTCTGTGGGGAATTTTCGCTTCAGGAAAGAATGGATCATAGCAAAGTCATGTGTCACGTTTTCTACATTATCTCCTAGTGTCCGCAGTACAAATTGAACATTTCCTTCTTCCTCAGGATGTTGAACAAAAGTCAGTCCGTGAGAAACTTTTATTTCGCTCCAATACTTATCACCATAATACCCTCGAAGGTTTTTCACCTCTTCCCCATGAACACTTTTGAATACTTCTGTATAATCACTGAATGAAAGGCACCCATTTTTATCTTTCTTTCTTTCTTCCAGTTTCTCCTAATGAAATAAATACAAACATCTCATTATACTAACTAGTATTGAATTAAAGCCTTTACTTTAATCACAAATAGAATTATATATACCATCACTATCTTTGTTTTCACATTTTTGTATTCACCGTCGTTCTGCTTATGAGCTTCATCCCATAGTTCAATCTTGCTAAACTTTCGACCGCTTTTGATTTCCTGTTTAACAAAGTAAATTAGAATGTTTGTTAGTCTTTCTGTTAGAACATATTCAAGTTTATTCACTAAAAAAACAATTATGAGCCATCTTTAGAAATAAAAGGTTTCACCTTCTCTTTTCTGAGCCTAGCATGGCTTTTTCTCCCAGTTGTATGTGGATTCTTCTACTTCTTTGCACACTCGGTGTTATTTTCACATAATTTCGGGTGAAAGAACACATCTAGTAAAATTAATGTCAGCAAGCTAGTTATGTACACAAGATTAAGTATGAGAAAAGAACACATAACCATGTGTGAATCCTGGCACCAAAACCCAACAAGAGTATCCCATTGATGTTCATTAACACCTTTGGGAACACCTGCTATAATTTCAGCTAAAGACTTCTTGTCACGCCTGAAATATTTACTCTTCAAACGAGACTTATATGCTCTCCATTTTTTGTTAATAGTCAATAGGATCCAGTCTCTTCTAAGTTGTCTAGTCTCATTCTGGTAGATAAATTTCTCTTTCAAAAAATAAAATTGGCAATCAACAATGTGAAATTAACAGTCCTAAACAGTGTTATCAAAAGAACAGTACTATGAAAATCTTACCTCCACATCTGTGATCATCTACCCATGTTTTTGTAGAAACAATTCATTATCCCATCTCGGAATATGCAATGGTGCAAATGTTGAGTTTTCTGCAAGCCAGGTAAGATGTTAACTAAGAATGGCAACAGACCTTTCATTTGGAATTCCACTTCCATCAGTCTCCACAATTATCTTCCCCCCATGTAATTCCGACAAATTTTTATCGCGGAATTCACCTATAATCTGTCGCACATCTCCATTTGGCCCTGCATGCAAGATTATCACAGTTTTATATAACTAGACCCTATACAACACACTAGATCTGTGTTTGGAAAAGAAACTTGAGCTTACAAATTATTTTAATTTGCCTAGTAGAATCAGGAGGCTTTTTTGCTATTAGATCATCAATCTCTGGAGGGCTTTCTAAATTTTCTTCATCTTGCTGTACACTTTCAGAATCTTCCTCTGGGATGTTTAGGGTTCGAAGCCGTCGAGGTATTCTCAACATGATATCTGTACCAAACAATGTTAAATCACATGTTAAGGTCAAGCATAGAAGCATATGTCAAGGTCATGCATATGATTTCACATATTTCTTGGAACCAAACAGCCTTCCACACAAACCAAAGACTCAAAATTACTGCATTATGTGTATTGTTCATTGGTTACTGTAATTTGGTTTCATACATAACAAAAGCAGAGGACCACACAGGGGCGAAGGGAACTACAGATGATGCATCCTTTTTCTTCTAGACTGGATTCAACACCAGATTATGATATGTGATGTGAGAGTTTGAGGACAAAATAATATGAACAACATAACCAAGACTAAGATTTAGGAACGTGTGTCTGCAATATTACCAGAGTCTGGACAAGTATATATCATGAAAACAATTATGTTGTTCTACACACCTTAAGAGAACAAAGTTATCTTCCCCTAAAAGAGGAACCAAATATTTCCAGGCTAATGACTTATCTTCAAAACCACCTCCTTGTTGTTTTTAGGCAAGCAAGCAATTCAATAAACACTTAAAGTGCATTCCCTACATGAAGGAAGGAAGAAGACGAAGGAGAAAAGGATCAGGATTTGAGATGCATATAAATGAAGGAGCCCACTTTGGCTGATCTAATGGTAACCTGTAGGGCCTATGGGATTCAAGGAATTACCTACTTGGTAGAGGCTGAAGATTGGATGGAGGCGATAGCTGCTTGAGGGCTGTGTATAGACCTGCGTGGATCCGGCTTTGTGATGGTGAGGACGACGTTGGGAGGAGGAGCACGGCTCCGAGATGACGGGGCGATGTACACTGCGTAGCTCCAATTACCGAGCTCGTCGATGGTGGAAGAAAGAAATCGGCCGACGCACGAGGTGGCGATCACGCGCCAGATGCAGGAACGGGCGGCGCTTGAGGGTGAGGCTCCGCGCCAGATGCAGGAACGAGCAACGCTTGAGGGTGATGCTCCGCTCCAGATCGATGCAGGAACGGGCGGCGCAAGGGGTGGCGATCACGACGCAGAGTGGAATCGGAGGTTGGATAAATGAGGAGGGGCGAGGGGAAAATCAGGACCGCGGGAAGTATATGCGCGCTAAAGAACTGTAGCGCCAAAATTTTTGGGAGCCCTAAATAATTAATTTTTGAGGTGTATTTTTTATTAGATAAATAAATCCTTATTATTTGTTTTTTTTAAGATCAAACTTTATTGAGTAATATACGTATCCAAGTAATATTGATATAGTTCGCTAAAAATAATAAAGGCAATGGCAGATCAAAGTTAGTCGGACGGTGGCGGCGGGGGCCCTCGTCACGCGTTGCATGGCAAAGGCCCCGGTCGACGGCCTGCATCTGGTGGCGGCTCCGAGCTAGGTCGTGTTTCCAATCCCCTTCTTCCGCTGGATGGCGTGCTTGGCGGTGCTAAGGCTAGCGGTCGTCGATCTGGCGCCCAATGCCCAGATCTGGTGGTTTGGGCGCTTCGGCTGTTAGGTGCGCTAGGTGCCTAGGGTCCCCTACCTTGGCGGGGCGAGCTGCATCATGGAGTGTCTGTTCTGGTCGCGTGGGCGGCAGAGTCGTCGGCTCGGATGGAGTGTGGACTCGGGGCCAGTGGGTAATACGGAGCGAGGGACTCCGAGGAACACCCGGTGTTGTGGAGTGTCAGATCTGGCCACGTGGCAGAGTCGTCGGCTCATGTGGAGTGCGGCCTCTGGGCCGACGTGTGTGTGTTGTTGAGGTTTGTATGTCGGAGTGAAGGCTCCAGGTCTTGTGGTAGGGTGGCAACACTAGCCGTTTGGGCGACAGGGTAGTCGGCTCGTTAGGTGCGCATCCTTGGGTCAATTCTCTTCTTCTTAAAGCAATGGCAGAGCTCTTACCGGTTTCTCAAAAAAAGATCAAAATTGGCCTTCCCCCTCTACCACGCTCTGCCCGTGTCGACCGTGAACGCCGCCCGACATGCCATCTCTTCACATAGAGCATGTCGGCGATGGGGCGGCGGCGCGCAGCGACTCCTTCAAGCCGATCTTAACCATATTTATTCGCTCCTAATTTGTGAACTATTTAAATTCCCTATCTTTTTAAATTTGTGAATATTTTCTTCAAACCGTGAACTTTTTAAAAATTCACAATAAATTCAAGCTCGCAATCATTTCTTGAATTTGCAAATTGTTTCCTAATTCATGAACTTTTACAATTTGTTGCAAAAAGTTTTGAACATTTTTAAATTCATTTTGCTGAGTTTGTGAATATATTTATTTGAATTGGTGAGATTTTTTGAAAATTGATTAACAATTTTAGAAGCCATGAACTTTTTTCAAATTCATGTTTTTTTTCGAGATCGCAAACATTTTTGTAAAAGTCAACGGCCATATGTGCTTCATACTAAAAAATAATCTGCGTACATAGTGGGAAATAGGGAATATCAACCGTGTATTTATCTTCTAGTATGTGAAAACATATGCTCTATGAAAATTTAATTTGTTTATTTGCAAAAATTCCAGGTGCACAACTACTGGAACCAGCGTCGCCTCTTAGAGTAACACATTACAGAGTAACCTCTGGGAGTATATCTCAAAAATGACTGAAAAATAATCTGCATAGGATCATACAGTACAAAGTAATACATTACAGAGTAACACGGGGAACAATAATCTTGGGACAAAAGGAAACATACACATCAAAAAGAATACCATAGGATCATTCATTACAGAGTAACACAAGGAACAATACATTCTGAAGATAACAACCTATATCTTAGTTGCCGATAACAAGCTGAAAGCCCAAAGACTATTCTGTTTCTTCTGAAGATGGTTCTTCACCCATGTCAAATATATCACGATGTTTGAATTTTACCATGGCATTCCAATTCTCACTTCTCGGATGCTGGATATAAATGACCTGTTCAACTTGGGAAGAAAATACAAAAGGATCATCCTCTAAATTCTCCCCTGTATGTATTTTTGGGGAGAAGTTCACATGAGGGAATCCAAACTCATCTCTTATGACACCAGATTTGTGATGAACATCATACCAATCTCATTTGAAGAACACCACCTTGTAATCTCTGTACGACAATTCGAAGATGTCAGATAACCGGCCATAATACGACACACCATTTTCAGCAAGGTTCACAACACCACTATTTTGTGTCATGCATCCTGTCTCGCGAGTGATAGTATTAAACCTGGAACCATTAATTATATAGCCACCGTAGCATACCCCGCATTTGCTTGGTTTTGCGGCTAATGCTCTTATCTTTTCTATGATATCCGGTCCATCGTTTAGTATAACCTGTATGTAAGAGTGGTTACATTGAGTTCATATGGAACTGCAATGAAGGAATATGCTAAAGGTGAACTATACCTTTTGTTCCAACCAGTCAGCAAAGTGTCCACTAATCAATCCCTCATTGTCATCATCCGTCAAATTTAAGTTACCCGGTTTCCTCTTCTCTTGATCCAGCAATTCTCTATAATAATAAGACAAATAACATCATTATTCTTTCCAACTTATGAAAACCAAAAGAAATACAAGATAGCACTGAACCACACCTACAGAGACCATCAAGCTCATCAGAGTGTCGCAAGACATATCGATGTGCTTGAACAAGAAGTTGATCGTCGAACTGACCACTTACATCCATTCCAATTGGCTCACCAACACTATCGAACATGTAAACACCCTTTGTATTATCTGAAGGATCGGGGTTCCTAGAATTTCTTGTGAAATGTGTGGTTCCTTCTAGAAATCTTGAACAAAAGGTCAAGCATTCTTCAACAATATATCCTTCAGCAATAGAACCTTCAGGATAAGCTCTATTGCGCACAAGTGACTTTAGCCAAATAAATGATCTGAACAACATAAAACAATGATGTTATATGCCTCACAGGAAATGATAAATAAAATCATATACTTAGATGCATCGTGGAAAATAAGAAATCAAATCAAAGCAGCATACCTCTCTAGAGGGTACATCCACCTATAATGCACCGGCCACCAAGTTTAGCTTCTTCAACTAAGTGCACCATTAAATGTACCATGATAGTAAAAAACGATGGAAGAAAAACTTTTTCCATATTACAAAGTGTCTTCACAATACTCTCTTGTAGTTTCTCAAGCTCACAGACATCTAACACTTTGGAGCATAGCTTCTTGAAGAAATTAGCCACCTCAACCATTATTATCATGACATCTTTACTGGGATAACAGTGTAAAAGTGCCACAGAAAGGATGTCTTCTAGAATAACATGATAGTCATGGCTTTTGAGGCCAGTCAATGTTAATTCTTTCATGTTCACACACCTCGAAAAGTTTGATGCACAACCATTAGGAGTCCTACAATTCTTCGTTATTGTATAAAGCATCTCCTTCTTTTCTTTATCCATATTAAAAGGTGTGTGCGGCAATTTAGTTTTACCAGTATCACCTTCATCGGGTTGAAGGTTAGATCGAATTCCAATTTCTCCCAAGTCAAGCCGTGCATTAAGGCCATCCTTTGTTTTAGAATCAATATCCAGTAAGGTACCAATTAAATTTTCAAAGACGCTTTTCTCAATATGCATTACATCTAGATTGTGCCTTAACTTGTTGTGCTCCAAGTATTCCAAATCAAATAATATTGACTTCTTTTTTAAACAATCCTCGGGCTTCTTTTCAGGTTTACGTGAGATGTTATCCGATTTCTTTTTAGGCGCTCTTTTACGCTTCTGTTTTTCACGCCCATCAGTTGCTTTTTCACTGGCTTTTCCCTTCATTTTCCCTTTCCCTTTGTTTGCTGCAACAACATTTTTTACTAAGACAAACACTCTGCCCTGCAACATTCTCAAAGCTGAGCTACCACTCATAGTTGTAGGTGCAAGTTCCATCCCTTCGGTGTTATCAAACTCCTTCTTTAGTCTCCGAAATACATGATCCCGTGGTAGCCATCGACGATGACCCATATAACAAAATTTATTACTCTTTTTTAGTCAATATGATCTTGTGAAAGGACCACAGGACGGACAAGCATATCTACCACTCGTGCTCCATCCATACAGGTAAGCTAATGTTGGAAAATCATTCAAAGTCCATAATAGTGCAGCTCGAAGAGGAAATTTCTCCTGAGTACATGAGTCAAAAGTGTCCACACCCTTCCAAAGTTGTAATAGGTCATCCATCAACGGCTGCAGGTATACACCAATGTCATTGCGAGGGCAACTTGGTCCAGGAATAATCATTGATAAAATTAGAGATGTTTGCTTCATGCATATCCAAGCACTGGTGGAGAAAGGGGTATTAGAACCGGTTGGTAAGGGCCTTTGGACCCGGATACACATCCGGTGCTACGTATCCGGGACTAAAGGCCCCCCCCCTTAGCACCGGTCTCTTACAAACCGGTGCTAAATGCCTCCACGTGGGCGCCGAAGAGTGTGCGCAGGCGGAGGACCTTTAGAACCGGTTGGTAACACCAACCGGTCCTAATGCTTTTTTGTCTTTTTTTTCCTTTTCTTTTCAGGGTTTCCGATTCCGTATTTCGGTGTTTCCGTGTTCCGTATTTTCAGGGTTTTCGTTTACGTGTTTCCGGTTCCGTATTTCCGTTTACGTCTTTCCGATTCCGTGTTTCCGATTCCATGTGTCTGTGTTCCGTTTTTTACGAACACGGAATCGGAACACGTAATGGAAACACGTATCCGGAAACACCGATTCCGTGTTTGCGGTTAAGTGTTTCCGATTCCGTGTTTGCGGTTAAATGTTGATGCACCAAATAAAAGTACATATATACATGTAACACGAAGTACTGGACCGATTATCATTACATAATTTGAAGTTCGTTTCCTATAGCTGTATACTTGCATAGAGAAGGGAGCTGGCTATTGGTTCATAGGATGGAAAAATTCTCCGCCTTCATGTATGACTTGCGTGAGGAGAAATCCTGCCAATTCCTCTGCAACTGCCTTGCAACGTTGGATTGGTCTTAGCATCGCCCGCTTTCGTTGCAGCTTTAAAAGAAGTAGATGAAAACAATTAAGTTATGAACAAAACTAACATAATTGATGGCAACATAAATAAAGTTGTGAAGATCCGGTTACGTACCTCTAGATTTCTGGAAGTACGGGATTTCTCATTGATAATCCTGTGAATGTACTCGCAAATGTAGTATCCACAATAATCAGTGCCCTGTGGTTGTTGCGGGACGCCCTATATACGAGAACATAATTCAGTCAAATTAATAATAATCAAGAGAATGGTAATGGTATTGAAACCAGGGTACGTAGTACTACTTACTTTGTTAATCTGAAAGTGGAGCTTGTCTGCCCATGTACCGGGTTCTTCCTTGATGAACATTTGCCAAACTCTGGCCGACAAAGAAAAATGAATACAAGAGTTAATTATTACTTACTTGATATCAGGAAATGAACGAAAAAGAGGCCGATGAACGAAAGAGGCCGATATATATATACCTTTGAAGCATATGACGCGTGCTCTTCCATTTGTCAGCGTCCCAGGTTAACGGGTCCCAGACTTCAACTTGTCCTTGATCGATTCTAATGATGAACAATATGAAGTGGGACTTGCGCATGTGTACACACGCAGTCATGCATACTCATCAATTACACTTAACATCAGGTAAGCAAAATGGAATGTGTACAAGACAGTAACACTCACTTGAATCCGTAGGGCCAAAGTATTTCTTTTTTGGTACGTTGTCGCTTCAAAAACCTTAGCAAATCATCCGGTGTATCCTTGTTGAACTTTTCTATTGTCTCTTGATGAAACGAATACGGGTCAATGAACCCAAAGTCCCAGATTCCTGCCAGCCTGCATTCACGAATCTTCATTCTGCATAGTAGCGTACAAAAAGAATGTCTCGTGAGTGATAATTATACGGGCAATGAACGCGAGCTTAACTAAATAATTAAATTACACAAATAAATCACTTACAAACAGTAGAAGCTGACGATATCTTTGTCAAGGGCACGTTGATTGTACATCTGGAAAAAATCATTGAACCCAACCTCCACACCGTACTCTCCGAAGTAGTGTTGATCCTGAACTGCCGCCATGATACAGTCTCTCTTTTGCCTTGCGGCCTCCAAGTACCAACCATGTAAATTCCGTAGTTGGGTTTTTAGAGCACTAGGATGTTCGACCAGAGGGTGCACGGGCTTATATTTATATACCACATCAGCAATAGCGTAACCTACGTCGCCCATGCGTGGACCGGACACTGAAGCCTGGTCAGATAACACCTTGAGCGGGGCAATTGACTGTGCTTCTTGTTGTCCGAGCTGGGGAACTTGTTTCCCGCATTTCGTCTGCTCCGCCTGCTTCATCTGCTTCGCCTGCTTCATCTGTGCGGTGTGCATCTTTTCAATAAACCGTTCATAGTCTGAAAGGGGCGGCGGTGGCGGCGGTTCAGGATAATATAAGTTGTCGATGGTGCGCTCAATTTTCCACTTTGGTACGTTCTTCAAAGTTTCCTTCCAGATGTCTGGAGGGGGCTTCAGGGGAAACCGTGCGAACCATGCTTTGTTTTTGGCTTTCACGGCCTCGGCTAGTTCCTCCGGAGTCATCAGGCCTGGTAACTTCGGGGGAGTATTGACTTTATTGGGTTTCCTTTCTCTCTTCTTGGGAGGAGTCCCGTTTCTTCTGAACTGCAGCTTCCGCTTTGCCGTACCCGTAGTGGGCGCATCCATCGGCTCACTGGAGTGCACGGGCGATGGACTCTCGGCCTCGGGCTCCCTATCTTCGTTGTGGGGTGGACTTGGAGGTGCGTTGGGGGGTGGACTTGGAGGTCGTGCATTCTCTGTACGAAAGTGAAAAAACTATTAAAAATAGGCTTACATGTGGTGCAACATTCAGTAATAGTTGGAGGTGGTGCATTTGTACCTGGAGGAGTCGGTGGCCTTGGCGCCGCGTTAGGAAACACGATGTGTTTCTTCTTCCACAAGATGATACCAAGCTCCATTTCTCCCAGTGTCCTCTCGCCTTCACCTCCAGGAATATCAAGCTCAATTGACTAGCATCCCGGCGTAATTGTTGACAACCCGACACGAGCATGGGATGCTGGAATCTGACCACCATGGTAGGTTGCTCCAGGTTGATTGGGTAAAGCATAGCCTGACGCCACCATGAAGAGTATGTTCCCCATTGGCATATGTATCTCACAGTTTGTCTTCTCCGTGACATCATCCACGGGGTAGTGAGGCGTCGACGGTTCGACTGCAGGACCGTCTTCTACCTGCAGCTGCGTGGAACCCACGCTGCTTCTATGCTGAGATGGGACGACATCTGCTACAGGATCGTCTTCTAATTGCTGCTGATCAGCGTCAGGTGCAGGATCTTCTTCCTCCTCTTCAGTGTCAGGTACAGGGTGTCCCCCTTTCTTCAAGAGAAACGCCACCTTTTCTTCTAATGTCGCTATCCGTTCCAGCGCCTTCCTCTTGCTTCTACCACGGCTTCTGTAAGTGCCAAGGTCCGCCGGAAACCCTTGGTTCCACGGGGTAGTGGCTCCAAAGCCTCGTGTTCGTCCCCACTTTTCGGGGTTCCCGAGTGCCTTCGTCAACTCGTCGTTCTCTCTATCGGGAACAAAAGTTCCTTTTCGAACAGCTTCTATTGCCTTCTCTAGATCTGATACGACTTGTGTTATTTTTTCCGACCATGGTCCCTCCACAACAATCATCCCAGTCTCAGCGTCCAACGTTGCCCCATGCGCGAACAACCAGAACTTGGACCTATCGGGCCAGTCATGTGTCTGTGGAATGATATTTCTTTTCAGAAGCGCATCTTCATAGCATCGCGACCTAGGCAGGGCAGTCATGTAGCCACCTGACCCCAAAATATGGTGATATTTCTTCTTCTTCGCGTTCTCCGTATTTGTGGCTGATCGGGATGTAAAGACACCCGATTTCTTGTACGCCTTAAAATCAGGCCAAGCGTCTCTTATCTTCACTAGGTGCCGAGTGAAAACTGGATCTTCGTCCTTATATTTCTTCCACAAGTCTTTCTTCCACCTCTGGAATTGTGTGGCCATCTTCTTCAAAGCCCACTCCTCGACTTTCTTCTTCTTATCTTCCGCTACGCTGAAATTTAGCCAGACCGTGTCGCAAAGCACTCTTTTCAATCTGTCATCGACATAAGTAGCTCCAACGTTGGCGCCGGTCTTCGGCTTATTCCATTCTATTAAGTTGATCGGGACCAGGTCTCTTACAACAACTCCGCACTGATTTACAAATTTGCGATAAGTTTCTGGGGGTTCCAGTGGTTTGCCATCAGCAGCAACTTTATCGATCGAGTACCTTGCAGTATCTTTCAACCTTGCGGCCGGGCCTCGTTTCGACTTTGTCTCAGTACTTGCGCTAGGTGTTCCGGAGGGCACCTAAACAGGAAAATAATGATTCATTAGTAAGTGCAATACAAATTAATTGTTGCGTCAACAGTGACTTGAGATATACATTGGCAGAGTTTGTTCCGGAGGGCACTTCTGCATCTACTACATCTTCTATATTCTCAGCTCCGTCACCGGAGTCGTTCAAAAATTGATTGCTAAACGCATGCCCACCGTCGTCATCATGATATATGGCCGTTGCATCTTCAAAAATCATCTGGCACATGTATCTTTCCTTCTCCGCCTCACCCATTCCCGTGAGCTGATCGGCGTGCTGATCATGTGGTTCTTGGGGATCCATAGCTCAACACCTGCTAGTAACAAGAATTTAACTTAGCAAAATTATTTATGGAAAAGTTTTACGGAACCGGAAATTTTATGGAAAAGTTTTACGGAATCGTCGGAGTCGTAATTGTCGCAAGGTTTTACGGAATCGTCGGAAAGTTTTACGGAATCGTCGGAATCGTCGGAAACTTTCCCCGCAGTTATGGAATCGTCGGAATCGTAGGAAAGTTTTACGGAATTGTAATCGTCGGAAAGTTTTACGAAATCGTCGGAATCGTCGGTTTAGGGTTTTACGGAATCGTCGGAATCGTCGGTTTAAGGTTTTACGGAATCGTCGGAATCGTTGGAATCGTCGGAATCGTCGGTTTAGGGTTTTACGGAATCGTCGGAATCGTCGGAGTCACCTCACGTTGCACGAATGTTGACTGACTTCGTCTATAGGATTTTTACGTCGGAAAGTTTCGAATGTTGACTGAAAAAGTGAATCTACTAGAATCGTCTTCCTCGCTTTAGCGACATAAATGATGAAGGCGGCTTCAAATCGAGCCGTGAGAGCATCTCTAGCAGGTACGATTTGTACGTCGATAGAACAAATCCCGTAACTTTTTTTAGCCGTGAGAGCCGTGAGAGCCGTGAGAATATGCATGATCACGTAACTTTTTTTTATAGGATGTCCTATTCGGGCCGGAAAAAAACTAATATCGACGGTTATAATTACAAGCATACAACAATATGGATATACGAAAATATGGATATACCGTACGTGAAGAAGACGAAGTGGGGCGGCGAGGAGGCGGCGTGGGGCGGCGCGCGAGGAGGCGGCGAGGAGGCGTCGCGAGGAGGCGTCGAGGAGGCGACGGCGCGGCGAGGAGGCGGCGAGGAGGCGACGGCGCGGCAAGGAGGCGGCGCGAGGATCGGCGAGGAGGCCGCGCGAGGAGGCCGCGCGCGAGGAGGCCGCGAGGATCGGCGAGGAGGCGGCGGCGCGGCGAGGAGGCGACGGCGCGGCGAGGAGGCGGCGAGGATCGTCGGCCGGCGAGGCGGCGCGAGGAGGTCGCGCGCGCGAGGAGGCGGCGGCGCGGCGAGGAGGCGACGGCGCGGCGAGGAGGCGACGGCGCGGCGAGGAGGCGGCGCCGAGGATCGTCGGCCGGCGAGGCGGCGCGAGGAGGCGGCGTCGCGAGGAGGTGGCGGCGCGGCGAGGAGGCGACGGTGCGGCGAGGAGGCGACGGCGCGGCGAGGAGGCGGCGCCGAGGATCGTCGGCCGGTGAGGCGGCGCGAGGAGGCCGAGTCGGCGAGGAGAGAGGCGGCGAGGAGAGACGCGCGGGAAGGCGAGAAGTTGGCGACCCCGGAGAGGTCTAGAACCTTTAGCACCGGTCTGTGTTAACAACCGGTGCTAAAGACCCTTTAGCACCGGTTGTTAACACAGACCGGTGCTAAAGGGTCCAAAAATTGGGCGCGAACCGAACCCACCTTTAGGACCGGTTGTTGTTACACACCGGTCCTAAAGGTTTTTTTCCTTTTTCTTTTTTCCTTTTTTCTGTTTGCTGTTTTCTTTTTCTGTTTGTTTCCTTTTTCTTTTTCCTGTTTCTTCTTTTATTTTTCTTTTTTCCTTTTTTCTGTTTCCTGTTTTCTTTTTCTTTTTGTTTCCTTTTTCATTTTCCTGTTTCTTCTTTTATTTTTCTTTTTTCCTTTTTTCTGTTTCCTGTTTTATTTTTCTTTTTGTTTCCTTTTTCTTTTTCCTGTTTCTTCTTTTATTTTTCTTTTTGGTTTCCCTTTTCTGTTTTCTTTTACATTTATGTACAAATTGTAAAAATTTCATTTTAACACTTAAAAAATAAAAATGATATTTATCAAAATGGTCAAATTTAGTGGAAACTGGTCAAATTTTTAATATTTATCAAAATGGTCAACACAATTACATAAAAGGTTTAATACATTATTACAGATCACCAACAACACCCCCTATCTATTTTTCTTCTTGCCTTTCTTCTGATTGCGCCGTAACCATGGACTATCTTCATCATTTAACGGGATGCTTGGATCATCTTTGACTTTGAAGGGAGGAATTTCATCAAATTTATTGTAATCTTCTGACATGTCTGTCTTGTCCTCGACTCCCACGATGTTTCTTTTCCCTGAAAGAACTATGTGGCACCTTGGCTCATCGTCTGATGTATTCGCTTCCTTATCTTTTCTTTTTCTCGGTCTGCTAGACATGTCCTTCACATAGAAAACCTGAGCCACATCATTAGCTAGGACGAATTGATCATTTCCGTACCCAAGATTCTTCTGATCCACTATTGTCATTCCGTACTTCGGGTCTACCTTCACGCCTGACAGGTTGAACCATTTTCACCAGAACAAAGGGACCTTAAAGGAAGGTCCGTAGTCAAGTTCCCATATCTGCTCTATGTAACCATAGTATGTGACCCTTTGCCCGTTGTCGTCTTTTGCATCAAACCGGACGCCACTGTTTTGGTTGGTGCTCTTTTTATCTTGGTCTGCCGTGTAAAATGTGTTACCATTTATCTCGTACCCTTTAAAGGTCAATACAGTCGAAGATGGTTGCTTGGCCAACAAGTATAGCTCATCTTCAACAATGTTGTCATTAATGAGACGTCTTTGCAACCAACCGCCGAAAGTCTTCGCGTGTTCTTTAGCAATGAAATCTTCAGGTTGCTCCGAGTATTCCGAGCGTAAAATATCCTTGTGTTCCTGGATATATGGAGCCGCCAAGCTGGAATTAACTAGAACTGTGTAGTGTGCTTGAGTGAAAGATTGCTCGTCCATACATGTTGTTGATTTCTTTCCTAGCGTGCCTTTTCCACGTAGTCTCCCCTCATGACGCGACTGAGGAACACCGATCGGGTTCAGGTCAGGAATCAAGTCAACACAAAACTCAATGACCTCCTCTTTTCCATAGCCCTTGACCATGCTTCCTTCTGGCCTAGCACGGTTTTTAACATAATTCTTCAAGACTCCCGTGAACCTCTCAAAGGGGAACATATTTTGTAAGAATACAGGACCGAGAACGGAAATCTCTTGGACTAGGTGAACGATGAGGTGCGTCATAATATTGAAGAAGGTTGGTGGGAACACCAACTCGAAGCTGACAAGACATTGGACCACGTCCTTCTGTAAACTTGGTAGAGTTGCTGGATCGATTGCCTTCTGAGAAATTGCGTTGAGGAATGCACATAGCTTCACAATGGGTACTCGCACGTTTTCTGGCAGAAGCCCCCTCAATGCAATCGGAAGTAACTGGGTCATGATCACGTGGCAGTCATGAGACTTTAGGTTTTGGAACTTTTTCTCTTCCAGGTTTAGTATTCCTTTTATGTTCGACGAGTAGCCAGACGGGACCTTGATACTGCTCAGGACTTGGAAAAAGATCTCCTTCTCTTCCTTGGTAAGAGCGTAGCTGGCAGGACCTTTGAAATTCTCTCGATTCATCAGGTTGTCTCGTTCGTGCATACGTTGGTGGTGCAGCCGTGCTTTTGGTGTATCTCTCGACTTCTTCCCATGCACGCCCAATAAGTTTAGCAGGTTCACGCAAATATTTTTCGTCACGTGCATCACGTCGATCGCAGAGCGAACCTCTAGGAATTTCCAATAGGGTAGTTCCCAGAATATAGATTTCTTCTTCCACATGGCTACGTGGTTGTCGGCGTCATTCGGAACAGATTGTGCGCCAGTACCCTTACCAAAGATTACTTTTATATCTTTGACCATGTCATATATATCAGTACCTTTAGGGAGGGTTGGCTTCCTCCGTGTATCTGCCTCGCCTTTGAAATGCTTTCCTTTCTTTCTTACGGGATGCCTGTTTGGAAGAAATCGACGATGCCCCGGGTACACATTCTTGCCTATATGTATACTTTCAGTCTCGCCTAAACAGTGTGTGCATGCGCTGTATCCCTTGTTTGACTGTCCTGAGATGTTACTAGGAGCGGGCCAATCATTGATGGTTACAAACAGCAACCCTCGTAGGTCAAATTCCTCCTGTTTGTACTCGTCCCACACACGTACACCTTCGTCAGGCCATAACTCTAAAAGTTCATCAACCAGTGGCCTCAGGTACACATCAATGTTGTTGCCGGGTTGCGACGGGCCTGGGATAAGCACTGGCATCATAATGAACTTACGCTTCATGCATAACCAAGGAGGAAGGTTATAGATACATAGAGTCACGGGCCAGGTGCTATGACTGCTACTGTGGTCCCCAAACGGATTCAGGCCATCTGTACTTAGACCAAACCTTAAGTTTCTTGGGTCACGTGCAAAGTCCTCGTACTTATCGTCGATGTTTCTCCACTGCGACCCATCAGCGGGTTGTCTCAGCATATCGTCTTCCTTACGGTCTTCTTTGTGCCATCGCAGCAACTTGGCATGCTCTTTGTTTCGGAACAAACGTTTCAACCGTGGTATTATAGGAGCATGCCACATCACCTTGGCAGGAACCCTCTTCCTGGGGCGATCGTCGCCCTCAACATCACCAGGGTCATCTCGCCTGATCTTATACCGAAATGCACCGTATACCGGGCAGGCATTTAAATTCTCGTGCTGACCGCGGTAGAGGATGCAGTCATTGATGCATGCATGTATCTTATGCACTTCCAATCCTAGAGGGCAGACAACCTTCTTTGCTTCGTACGTACCGCAGGGCAGCACGTTATCTCTTGGAAGCATCTTCTTCATTATTTTCAGCAACTTTTCAAATCCCTTGTCAGATATTCCATTCTCTGCCTTCCATTGCAACAATTCCAGGGTGGTGCCCAGCTTTTTCTGGCCATCTTCGCAATTTGGGTACAACAATTTTTTGTGATCTTCTAACATGCGCTCCAACTTCAACCTCTCGTTTTCACTTCCGCAGTTTATCTGTTCTTCACGGATGACCTGACGAAGATCATCATCAGACTCATCAACAATGTCCTCAAGTTCAGGCTCGTCTTCCCCCGTTTTAGTATCACCGTGTTCACCGAACATAGGATAGTTATCATTATCCTCTTCTTCTTCATTGTCTTCCATTAAAACCCCTCTTTTTCCGTGCTTGGTCCAACAAAAATAACTGGGCATGAAGCCTTCTTGCAACAGGTGGGTGTGTATGGTTCTTGAGTTAGGGAAATTCCTCTTATTCTGGCATTTTTTACGTGGACAAAAAATAAATCCATTCTGCCTGTTTTTCTCAGCCACATTGAGAAAACTATGCATGGCATTAAGGAATTCGGGACGACGTCGATCACTGTACATCCATTGCCGGTTCATCTGCATTATATAAATTTATCAAAAACCATTATGCTAAATCATCATGACTAAATTAATTAATTAATAAAAAAGTTCATCACACGTTAAAACCAAAGTAACGTAGTGACCATACATATATAGTTCTCATAAAAACACACACTGAAACCAACCATAAAAACTCTCTCTAATTAATGCATTTAAAACAACAACAAATGCTATCAAAATCGCAACAAAGGTAACAATTGACCCGACGTCATAATGATACCAAGCCTCTTTACTAATTGCATATTTTCTAATCTTTCTAATCTTCAGACGCATTGCGTCCATCTCGCTCTTGTGACCATCGACGACACCGGCAAGAACCTTTTCCAAGGTCATCTTCTCTCTTTCAGTTTTTTCCAACCTTTCTTCAGTTTTTTTCAATCTTTCTTTCAGGCCAACATTTTCTTGTTCAACTAAGTGTAACTTCTCAACAATAGGGTCAATTGGCATTTCCGGTTCCACTACCTTCTAGATAAAAGTATCTATGTCAAGTTGGTCGGCGTAATTAATTGTCATATAATCAGGAAATGAAAATATGTAGTTATAAAAGATAATATACCACATTCGAATCATAGACTGGGCGAGGGCCAACGGGGACGGATATCAAAACCATGGCGCTATACATATAAAACTAATCTTACACAATAAGAAAATTATATACAAGTAAATATGTAAATCATACAAATCAAAATTTGTTTTGGTAAATAAAAACAATAGGCTCACCAAGGTTGTGTCGGTGACGGGGCGATCGACGGCGGTGAGGAAGGGGACAAGGCGCGCGACACTAAAAAAAACCACAAATCATAATTAAATTTGAGCTCAAATTGCATATGTATACATAACAAATGATGAACTCTCTCTAGCTTAGGCATTTCTTCAAACACCTAGCTAGCACAACAAAAATGAAATGAGCAAGAAAACGAGCAAAACATGCAATACCGGAAGAGGGAATGTTGATGCTAACCGTAGGACCGATGGGTGCCAACAATCTTGACAAATGGTGGAGAAAAATGGGGATGGATTAGAGCTCCCAAGAGGAAGGAGAGAGCAAAAATGGAGTTGAGCTCGAGCTAGAAAAAATGGAGCTAGAACAAATGGGGTGGAATATAGGGGTGCTCGGGGAGGAAGGAGAGGAGGGCTTTAGGACCGGTTTGTGTCAAAAACCGGTGCTAAAGGGTCTGACAGCGGGGCCCCGCAGTTGCTGCAAAAATGAGAAAACCTTTAGCACCAGTTTGTGATACAAACCGGTTCTAAAGGGTCTGTCCACTGGGCCCCCCTCCCTGCAGCAAACGGTCCAAAAACCTTTAGGACCGGTTTGTGTTACAAACCGGTCCTAAAGGCCTTGCGGCCATTTGCTGCAGGGAGGGGGCCCAGCGGACAGACCCTTTAGAACCGCTTTATATCCAATCCGGGTCCAATGTGGTTGGCTCAATGCCCTGTTTTCTACTAGTGAAGGTGGTAGGTTGTATGGAATAAGCATGACTGACCAAGTACTATGTTTTGCACTCATGAGTCGGAAAGGGTTAAACCCATCAGACCCAAGTCCTAGTCGTATATTACGGGGATCCTCAACGAATTTAGGATATCTGGCATCAAGATCTTTCCATGCCTCCGCATCAGCTGGACATCGCAGCAATCCATCTTTTGTACGACCTTCATCATGCCAACGCATGTCAGTTGATGTCTTCTTAGTTGCAAATAACCTTTGGAGCCTTGGAATCAATGGGAAATATCGCAACACCTTGGCTGGTTTCTTCTTCTTTTTAGATTCAGCTGTTGAATCTTTCTTCTCATTTTCATTGGTAACCCAACGAGAGGCACCACACACATGGCAAGACTCCTGGTTAGCTCTTTCACCTCTAAAGAGCATGCAATCTCTTGGGCATGCATGAATTTTCTCATAATCCAGCACTAATCTACGTATGATTTTTTCCGCCTCATAATATTTCTTCGGCAGGTTTATCTGAGGAAATGCAACCGATAATACACCAAGTAGCTGTGTGAACGACTCCTATTACCACCCATGCAAGACTTTCATGTGATATAAAGTGACAAGAAATGACAACCTCGAATATGCTGCACATCCAGGGTATAAATATGTGTCTGCTTTCTTCAGGAAACTAGTGTATATGTCTTGTTCTCTCATTTTATCATCATCGGCAAATGTTGTACTCACATTCTCAGCCACACCAGGTTCCAAGTCAACAAATTCAGACTGAACACCATCTAGTTCCCCATCCAATGAGCTTGATAGTGATTGGAAGTTGTCAGTCATGGGGAAAATAGCACTTAAGAGTCCAGGAATGTCATGCAATCTTCTATTACTGCCTTCTACATCAGAATTGATTGGAAAAGCAGGAATATGAAAATTGTTGTTGTTATTTGACATGGGAGCAAATGCAAATGACGGTGAATCATACACTTCTCCATGGTAAACCCATTTTGTATAACCCTGAACAATACCATCACATCTTAGGTGGGTTTTCACTTTGTCATAATTATGTTTTGCTTTACTTGAACAGTTTACACACGGACAAAGGATTTTATCACCGAGTGGAACATCACGGAAGGCAAAAGATAGAAATTGCTCAATGCCGTCTTTATATGCAATAGTCGATCTTGGTTTACTCATCCAACCTCGATCCATCTTTTTCCAGCTGTAGTAATAAAAGCAAAATAGATCAGTTTATAATTTTCCATATGCTGTTATACATTAAGAACAGGTTTACACGAATATTTTTGAACTGTGCACTCGATACTTAGGTTCAAATTGTATAATATATATGGTTTACATGAATACAGTACAACAAAAGATAGTTGACAAATAAACTGGATAAACTAAAAAGTGCATACTACAATTGGAAGACATATACTACTATATTAAGTCTGCTAAGCTAGGCCGGGTGTGGTGAATTCCCCGTTCTGGCGTAATTCTTTCATTAGCTCACACGTGGATTTGGTTTTTTCTAGTTCACTGCTGGTTTTCCATCTAGGTCTGGCGATCCACCGCATTGATTGTTTCTCCACATCTCACGAGGCTGGACGTTTGGCACGACCCCCCCCCCCCCTGCACCCTGCTCCATGTGCTCTTCCTCCCGGTCGCCATCGGCACCTGGCTGCACCTTGGTACTTGGTGCCCCCTCCTCCCTACGATATGCATGGGCCTGCCTCTCAACCTCACGTACGGTTGTTCCCCTGCCTTCCCTTCTTTATTATTACTTCATAGTTTTTATGAACAACCATGGTTGCAGTATCTAGGGGGTATTCAGTGAAGGGAATACACTATGGTGCAGGGGCACCATTTTGTCCTATCAAATAATTGAACTGCACAAAGCACCCCAGAATCTATATGAAGGAATTGACACAACAATTGTGACATTACCAGCCCTAAAAGGCTACAACCCAGTGATATTATGTTATTGCATTTTTGTAATCACGGATGCCAATATTTGTGCAATTAGGAATCCATGATCCTTATTAAATTATACATCCATGCCTTTGACCGTATGTGTTACTAAATGGCTTCATTATTTTAGCATGTCAATTTTCTGATTCACTTTTGCTTACGATAGCTTAACCTGCCAAGATTGGGACATTGATGTCTGCCTGTATAAAAATCTATTTCTACTATTGTGCAAAGCGTGGCAGACATTTAGACCAATGAACCATCACGTACTCTAAAAGCTTTTCTTTATTATAAATTATGTATAATCTGTCCATCTAGGCATGCAAGGTACTCCTTCACTGGCTTTTCTTCGTTATTAGCATATATGTACCATCTAGCAATGCAATGTACCTGCATAAATCAATATTGAACCCCCATTATACTTTCACTCTGGCATGTGTATTGGGTTATTCTTACTTAGCCTTTTAAGCAGTCAGAACAATCATACAAGTAATATCCAAAATGTTGCTTCCTGTTGTGTAAATATGTATGGGTCTCTTTTGAACTAAGCACTTCCGCCTGTAAACTTTTAAACTAGATTGTTCCAGTTGGTAATAATATTCATATGACTATGTCACATGTTACCTTATTCAATGTTTATCTTTTACTCCCTGGATCAATAAATATAAGGGCGTTTAGATCACTACTTTAGTGATCTAAACGTTCTTATATTTTTTTATAGAGGGAGTAGATTCTTTGTTTTCTATTAAACCATTCCAAAGAATTCTGGTTGTATGTATTTATAGATCGAAATCAAGGGATGTCAGTGTATTAACATAGAAACATGGTTTTAAGTAGATAGACAACAAAATTTAAGTCTGCTAATTGAACATTCTTGGCTACTAACTACTAAGGATATAACATATTAATGAGCTAATCATTCCGCACTTGCCAAAATTAGGGCATGAACCTATCCGAGTAAAGAACAACTCGACCAAAACTGAAGTTTGCAATGGAATGAACAGTTTTAATCAAAAAACATCCACACTGTCAGCTCTATTCCAAGCAAACTATTTGAATTTTCTTCAATAAAAGAAAATGACAAAGACAATCTTCGGCTTTCCAACGGGCGCGGTGTGTCGCCGTGCCTCTGCCTGCTAGTGTATTCCAAATGTACTAAATTAGCAGGAGACGGGTATTCCATTTATAGTTTATCCCATTTGGCTAATTCAGTACCCAATATCCTGTCTTTTGGAATTCAGTACCCAATAAATGGAATACAGTAAGCACTTTTCAGTTTATCCCATACCTGAGCAGGAGACAGTGTGGAGACCGGCGTCTTGGTGGCAGGAGAGCTGGGCTAGGGGGGGACCGGCGTCTTGGTGGCAGGAGAGCTGGGCTAGGGGGGGACCGGCGTCTTGGTGGCAGGAGAGCTGGGCTAGGGGTAGACCAGCGTCGACTGGGGAGCTTCGGCTATTGGAGACCGGTGTTCGGCGGCTATGGAACTTGCCTAGAAGGAGCGGCGGGGGGCAGTGGGGTAACTCTGGCCAAAGGCACCGTCATCGAGCGTCGGGGGAGCAGAGTGAGAAGTCGGAGTTCAGGTTGGGGGCAAGTGGTGGTGGCGCGAGATCTATGCAGGGGGCGACCGTCGGCGGCTTGAGGGCTCTTTGGGGGCACACGGCGGCGGCTGGGTCGGAGGCACCGAGCGGCTGCGCGAAGGGTCAACGGGGGCGGTTTTGTTTAGTACTACTACTAGTACATATCAACCTAAAAAAAGATTACATATCCGATTACATATCAGATTGGAAAAATATCAACCTAAAAAAAAGATTGCCAAAATATCAAAGGGTATATAGGTCATTCCACCTAGATTTATCAAGTCAAAATAAATTAAAATAATATGAAAACGCCAATGAAAGCAATTTATCAAGAAATTAATGTAAAATATACATAAGTCTAAATAAAATGTGGCCAATTATTAGCTGTCAAACTAAAACAGGATAAAAAATCATCAAATCCCTTGTATTTTTGGGATGATTAAGGATTTTGTTTCCAGGGAGGGATGATTAAGATTTTTGTTTTAACACGAGAATATTACAAAGGTAATATTATTTTACTTAGGATAATAATACGGATGTGATTATTAAGGTGACAATCAAATAACAAAATGCCCCTTAATCAGTTTTTCGTGCAATTACTCAGATCATCTATTGGAATTTTAACACACCTATAATTTTAGTAGCCTTTTGAGTAAAAGATATGATTTATTAATTGAGTCGCATACTAAACGTCTCAGAAATAAGCATAAATTTTCTAAATGGCCAATTATAAGCATAAATTTGTGATGCTCTATAAACGTCTTAAGAAGCGTCTTTAGCTTGATACTGTTCATGTATGTAGAGGTGAATACAAATAGCGTCTCAGAAAAAGCGACCATACAAGTCAATTTTGTTGTAGTGTGGAAATAATATTGCGGAGGCCATTTTTGGTACATTGTTCGGCATAGAGGGGAAGTCAAAAGATAAGCCTATGGCTAGAATCGACCTGGAGGCTCTATGTGATAGACCATTGCAAAACTTGAGACAACGGAAAGGAAAGCAAAGCATAGCAAAGCCAAAGGCATGGTTGAATCTTGAAAGGCCAACTATGAGGGAAATACTATTGTGGGTCAAAATGCGGTTGATGCTGCAAGTCTAAAGAGGGGAGCGAGTCTTGAGAAATTGAAAATATTTGGTCTCGACAGTCATGATTGGCACATATGGATTGAACGGGTAATGCTAGTGATGTTGCGTGGCTTTATCCCTGAGGATGAATGGCTAGTACTGGCAGAGCTTAGCTATTTCTTCTGTTCCCTTTGTGCGAAAGAACTATCGCTGGCGTGCTAGGTGAAATGGAAGAGTTGGTGCTGGAGTTGATCTGCAAATTAGAAAAGATATTTCCACCGAGCTTCTTTAATCCAATGCAGCATTTTATTTTGCACCTCCTGACCCAGGCAAGATTGGGGGGGGGCGTTCAAAATCGGTGGTGCTACTCAACTGAGAGGATGTAGAAGACGCTTCGAGCTAAATGTAAATATAAACGTAGAATTGAAGCATAGATGGCTGAGGCATTCATTACTAAGGAGGCGGCAAACTTCGTGACATCACACTACGAAGCAAAAAATCATCATTTGCATAACCCGAAGCCTAGGTACAATGATGGCGATCCAAAAAAAGGTCGATCCAACCTTAGCTTATTCAAAGGGAAGCTCGCACCATCCAGTGGTTCGAAAGGGAAATCGTTGGATGTCGAAGAATGGCGGACCATTTCATTGTATATCTTCACCAACCTAAGAGAAGTGCGGCCGTACATCGAGTAAGTTCTCGGTAAAATATTGTTCCGCAACTTCTAACTCCTTTCAACTACTCTTATTCCCAGATATTTGATACGTCGCTTAATTCTCGGATGGAGCGGTCATCAAAAAGGATTCCGTCTATCCCGGTTTCTCGCAAAGCATGGAGGCGACTATCCCGGTTTCATCTCTTGGTTAAAACAAAGGGTAATTAATTACCATCAATGGTCTATTTGATTTCTTGGTCTAATTACCAGTAATTTTTTGTATTAAACTTGTACGCTGATGCAGAGTCTATGGACGCTGAGTTGAGACAAGTCGCTAATGGTTTTGACTATAAGGTCCGTTCATTTGACAAATACAACATCAACGGGTATCACTTTCGTACCTTTGGCAAAGAGCTATATATGCCCGACCTAAAGACTAAAAATTGTTCTGTCTCTGCTATCGGCGAAGGATGCACCGAGTATTATGGAAGAGTTGAAGCAATTTATGAACTTCTATTCTATGGTGAAAACCCACCGAGGGTCGTAGTCTTCAAATGTTATTGGTTTGAGTCGAGGGAGACTAGAAGGACTCATGAACATATAGGACTAGTCGAAATCAACCAAAACACCCACTTACATGTTCCCGATGTCTATATTATGGCTCAACAGGCGACACAAGTTTTCTATATACCGTGGGACTACCAAACTGTTCCAAATCTGAAAGGCTGGGATGTCGTTTATGAAGTGCCACCACATTTTAGACCACCTACCCTTAATGAAGAGGATTACGAACCTCACATTAACCCATACATATATGAAGGATAATTCTTCCAAGAAACACGCATGTCCAAGAAACATTTCAAGAACCGCTCTACTTCACCCCAGAACATTGAAGTAGACAGCGACAGTGAATCCCTCTTAACTCCTGAGCCCGAACAGGAAGAGCCGGAAGAAGAAGAGGTTACTGCTGCGGATAACCTATCACTTCTTGACCGATTACATAATGGTGGCCTTCCACATGTTCTTCCTGATAGTGATGATGATGATGCATTTATTGATGATAGTGATGATCATGATGCATTTATTGACCCCAAAGCATATATAGACGAGCACGATTGTTATTAGTTCATGTCAGGTATTGAACTATTACTATATATAAATTTTGAGTTCATGTTAGGTATTCAATTTTTATTAGTCATGACGATGATACACTTAAATTATATACATTTTTATTACTCATGTTGGTATTTATGTTGTACTAATTTCATTTACTCTTTGTCATGACAGGTGTTGAAAGATGGTGGGAAAGGGTCGAAAGCACTCCGTGGCTCTTTCTTCTTCGTTGGGTGGTGGGATGGGTACTTCCATTCCCGACTCGCCTCTTCGGAGAGCGTTGCTCTCTACTCTGCATGGAGTGGCCGCTTCTTCGACTCTCGTGGCCCTCGTGAGAGGAGGTCGACCCCCCGTGAAGCCAATAGGTACTAAAGGTATTACTCATGTTGGTATTTATGTTGTAGCCATGTTGGTTTATGTTGTAGTCATTTTGGTATTTATATACATTTTATTACTCATCTTGGTATTTATGTTGTACTAAAGGTACACGTGGCCGCGGGAGAGGTAGGGCGGTTGCTGCCACGCCTTCCTCGCCGCCACCCCAAGCTGATTCACCTGAGCACAGGACTTCTAGGGTGGATTTGTCTGATGTGGAGGCTACATGGTCTCTGGTTCACGAGCCTCAGGTCGACGAGCCTCAGGTCGTTAGCCTTCGACCCACGAGACTCGTGTCCAAGAGGCTTCATTCCAGGCGACTCCAGAGCAAATCAGGGATGAGGGTAAGTCCCCAGAGACCCAGCCTGAGCCAAGTGGCCATGCTGATCGCGACAAGAAGCTCGGTGAGGAGGATACCGTCTACCAGCGTGGTAGATCGGGGCTCCCGCTCGTGTCGGCGACCTGCGAGCACAGGTGGTCGATTAAGACAAATGGGGACAAGTAAGTTAATTTACTCTTATTTAGCATTTTGCCTTCATGTTTTCTCAAATATCTAATGTTTTCACATTAATTTGTCATACTGCAGGGGTTGGATTGTTGCCAAGGGTGTCCGCAAGCCCAACAGCGTCCTTGGTGTGCTTTGCCGTCAAAACTTCCCGGGGTTTGTTACGTTTCTCGGTCGGGAGCGAGAGGTAGGAATGACCTGGGAGCACTACTTGGGTGCCCCGTCCCCCGCCAGAGGTGGAGATCGACGGTGTTTTGTGCCACACGAGGGCCGACATGGTGATCCGACAGTTCTGGGTAATCTCTCCTTTACACAATTATAAATCAACCATAGTTGGTTATTGTACTAATTGGTGTTGTATCGTTTGCAGACCTACTACAATTGTGAGCAGGGATACGAGGAGGACGCGACAAAGGTTATCGAAACCGAATGTCGCCACCTACTTCAAAACTTTCGGCCCGAGGCTCGGGCGTAGGCTGTTCGAGACTACTATGCCCCACGACGTATTAGGAAGGACAAGGCGAAGTGCCGCGATTCTAAGATGGAGAAGGAGCATTATATGAAGGTAATTACATATTATTAAGGCTTTGTAGTTAGTTTCCTTGATTTGGTTCTTACGTGCTCAAATTTCTCTTTATTAACTTAGGTGCCCCCGAGATGGTGTGTGGATAAGATGGATTGTTGGGAGGCCTTGGTGGATCAGTGGTGCTCCGAAACGTGGGAGGCCAGCCACAATAACGCTAAGGAGAGGCGTGGAAAATGGTTGGTGTGCCACACCATCAAGGGAGCGTTAACTTAATCCAATTTGGCGAGAACTGGGTATGTGGTTTGCTTCATGCCTCATGCAATTCATTCTTAATACTATATTGAGCCCTTTACTAATATAATTTCCTCTCTCTCTCTTTTAGGCCCGTCACAATAAGACGGAGGTGCCACAGATGTACGACCTATATGCGATGGCCCATACGGCCTCGTACAAGGAGATCAAGGCATTCTCTGAATCTGACCTCGAGCATCCAGAAAACTTCACCAAACATCTCCTCCCACCACAACTCGTGAAGTACAGAGATCACAGGAAGGCGAGGAAAGGGGAGGACTTTAACCCGAGCGAGGGGCCTATTGATCCAGATCTGGTGATGATAGCTAGCAACGGGAAGCCCCATGGATCAATCGCCATTGCAGACGGCCTTATACATTGTCCTAGCAATCTCCGGCAGATAAAGGCACGCCAAACGAGCTCCTGTCCTGAGATAACACGTCGTCCATGGCCAGTCGAGCTCGCCATCGAGGTTAGTTTAATGGACTCAATTATCTTTCCGCATTATGTTGTGCGTGGGAACCAATATGATTACAATGCTAATAATGAGTTGTGTTGCTGGCTGCTATTCTGAAAGAGAGAGAGGCAATGCACGTAGTTTTGGCGGAGAAGGATAAGGAGATGAAGGAGCTGGAGGAAAGGGCGACTGCATTGCTGGAGGCGGAGAGGGCACGGAATGATGCGTCTAACACGGCCATATACGAGCTCTTCGTGGTAAGTTTCTTCTTCATATTATTTCAAATATTGCATTTTAATGTTCGTTTCATTAATAACTAAAAAGTTTGACTTCTCGAAACCAAATGTACAGTCTATTTGCGAGAAGACCGGCCAAGTCCCTCCGGCAATGGCAGTCATTAACATGGTGGGGACAGTGAGTTTCATTTCAATGCAGTGATCTTAAGAGTGTCTTCATGCTAACGACACATTGCAAACGATGTTTGGTGCAGAATATCTCCCGAAACGCATCGCACGACCCTTCTACAGTCGAGCCTTCTCCAGGGCAGCCTTCTCCACGTGAAACAAGCCAGAGCCACCATGCTTCACCGCCGTGATGATGATAATGGTATGTTATTTCTAGCGTTTTGCTTAACAACAGCGTAATCGTCCAATATGTTTTATTAAGAATACTTAGCTCCAATTACATGAAGCTCCTTCTCCTTCGTCCACCTAAATGACATAATTAGCTTAGTTAGCTCCAAAATGGCCTATTTAATAAAAAATGACCTATACTTAGCTAATTATCCTCCAAAATGACATAATTAGCTCCAAAAAGGCATAATGAGCTAATTTAGCCCGAATAAGGGGGCAAGAGGAGAAGAAAGAGGAAAAATGGAAACATGGAAGAAGAAGAAGGAGAAGAAGAAGAGAAGAAGAAGGAGAAGGAGGAAGAAGAATGAGAAGAAGGAGAAGGAGGAGAGAAGCTCCTTCTACTTCTTCTCCTCCTTCTTCTTGTCATTCTTCTTTTCTTCTTATTTTCCTCTTCCTTCTCCTTCTCCTTCTCCTTCTCCTCGTACTCCTCCTTCTTATTTTACTTCTCCTTCTTCTTCTCGTCTTGCTTCTTATCTTTCTCTTCTTCTACGTAGCTTAGACTCATCCAACAAAGACTAAATTGGCTAATTATCCTACAAAATGACATAATTAGCTTAGTTAGGTGAAAACATCATAAGAACCTTGGTTAGCTCATTAATATGACCAATTTAGCTCCAAAATGAAACAATAAGCTTAAAATGGCATAAGAACCTTAGTGAGCTCATGAATATTCTATACTTAGCTTGGCTTCCACCTAAATGACATAATTAGCCCATTTAGCTCCAAAATGCCTTAATAATCATAGTTGGCTCGAAATAGACATATTTTACCCAATTTAGCTCTAGAATGGCCTATACTTAGCTTGGCTTCCACCTAAATGACATAATTAGCTTAGTTAGCTCCAAAATGGCCTATTTAATAAAAAAAGACCAATACTGTGACAGCCCGATGCCGACGTTCCAGAAGATTCCCTTTCCTTTTTGTTTTCGTCGTGTCTCTGTTTTATTTTGTCGCATCATTCGCATCATCTGCATTGCATCGGCATCTCCGTTGCCGCCAGTTTTCAAACGTTGCATCCGTTGTTAGTTGCCGGTTAACGTCATTGTTCGTTCCGAGCCCGACCACACACGCACGCGCCCGCGGCATCGTTCGAAACCCTGTTTTTAAAGCGTGTATAAAACTTCCTCTGATCGGGTTGAGATTTGTCGTGCGGTATTAATTTAGTGTATGTAGGCCGTCCGTCAAATTTCATCACGATCGGAGCTCGTGTGTTACCCGTGTCGTTTATTATACAGCGGAACTATAGCCGGTCAATTGTCGAACATTTCGGTATTTTAAACTCTGTCACCGGGTTGCCCGTTTTCCCTGTCATCTCCGCTTAGCGCCTATGCACAGTGCACCGCCCCTACGCACAACCTGGTCCGAAAACACACGGTCGTAACCGTTAGGTCCGGATCAACCCCGTTTTACCGCAAACCGTCACCGGTTTGTCAACTGGACTCCCTAACCTAGTCATTTTGACCGTCCGATTTAAACGAAGGGTCCAAATGCCTATTAGATCCAACCCTAAAATCTAGGAGGTTTGTCCTATCCCCAATCCTGAGCCGCGCCGCCACCCACCTCGTTTTCTCCACCTGCAAACGTTTGCGTGCCTACCCAATCCCCTCTCAGCTAACCAATCCTTGCCCCAGATCCCCGATTCTGCTCAACCGAGGAGCTCCTCGCGAGCAGAGCAGCCGGACGCGTCCAACGCTTGCAGCAGGGCGTACGCGTACCCGCAGAGCCGCGGAGCCCTTCCCAGCGCCTGACACCTCCCCGCCTCGACCACGGCGCTGGAGCCCCATGCCGGCCAAAGCTCTCGAGCCCGCCTCGCCAAAGCACCAGGTCGACCCCAAGCCTCCCTCTCCTTCTCCAGTTCTCGTCCTCCCATAACCTCTCTCTCCTTTTCATCTAACAGGACCTCCATGGCCGCCGAAGGAGCTCGCCGTCGTGGCATGGGGACTCTCCCAAACCGTTGGGAACAGATGGATCCTACACGTGCCATCGCGGATCTGGCTCCCTCCTCTTCCTCGCATTGCTGGAGACCCGTTGCTTTGCGCCTCCGCCATGTTCTCGTTTGTTGCAGTGCACGCACGCAGGAGGACGGAGACGCCTGGTCGTTTCCCATCGAAGCCGCGCAGGCCAGCCCCGCCCCGTCACCTCTCTCCTTTCCTTTGTCTCCTCCCTCTATCTCAACTCTCTATTTCCCTCCCGTGTCCAACAGGTGCAGCACCACCCCCATAACGTTTCAACCATGCATCGGATCAGAGTGAATTAAATATGTAACTTGACTAGAATTTCGTGTAGATTAGCAATTTCCAACTCTCATGCATAATTAGAACTGTTTAGTGTGTTGTTTGCTTCGGTTTGCGTGTCGACGTGTTGAAAACGGTTTAGGTCATAACTAATTGCTCGTAGCTCCGTTGGAGATGGGCCATATATGTAAATGGACCAGAACGACGAGTAGAATCACGTGACCCACTTTGTTTTGCTTCTTAACAAACTTAAAATGTGATTAGGACAAATCTGGACAGAATTAGAATTTAACGCGTGGGGTCATTTCGGAGATGCTATAAGTTGTTTCCGGCCTCATTTAAAATGCATAGATAGATAGTTATATTTTTTGCTTCACCCCTTACCATGTTAACAACATTTTAATATTGTCGTGTTAATAATCGGGAGTGAACTAAATAATTAAACGTGGAGTTTCGTCGATATGCAACTCGTTGCATATTGAACTTCACTTCATGTGTAGTGTTTGATTGTGTGAATTGTCATGTCGTGACTTGCATGTATCCAGCTGCTCATGCATCATTTGTGTTGTGCATCGTGTGGTGAATTCCGTGTGATGATTTGTGTTTCCGGTTTGCTTCGTCTCGATAGAGCTCCGCACGCTTGCCGGATTGTGAGGACCCGTTCGACTACGTCGGTTCGTCTGCTTCACGGAGGCATTCTTCTTCCAAGCGGGATCTCAGGCAAGATGACCATTTCCCCAAATACCATTACTATCATTGCCATGCTAGTTTATCGCTTCTATCGTTTATGTCTCGTTGCCTACCACATGTTAAATATCAGCGTCTCAACAATGCCATGAAACCTTCAACCTTTTCAACCTAGCAAACCACTGATTGGCTATGTTACTGCTTGCTTAACCCTGTTGATAGAGTTGCTAGTTGCAGGTGCAGATGCTTCCATGTGAAAGCATGGGTTCCTTGATATATCACCATATTAAATGCTATCTAATTTAAAGCACCTATATACTTGGTAAAAGGTGGAAGGCTCGGCCTTTCTAGCCTGGTGTTTTGTTCCACCTTTGCCCCCTAAGTTTCCGGCTACCGGTGTTATGTTCCATAATTGAGCGCTCCTAACACGATCAGGGTTGTTATGGGGACCCCCTTGATAATTCATTTTAGATTAAGACTGGTCTGGCAAGGCCCAACTTTGGTACTACATTTGCCTAAACACCTTATAAAATTGCATAGGGACTTTCCGGACCCCGAGGATAATTTAATGAACCCCCGGGCGAGTGCTCCTCATGAGTGTTGGTCCAAATTGGCAGACTACGGGGCCACCGCGGGGCAACCCGAGGTTTGGTTCTCCTAGTGTGACCCATCCGTCCTGTCCTGAGAACGAGGTACGCGACTCCTATCAGGATCGTCGACACGTCGGGCGGCCTTGCTGGATTAGTTTTACCTTTGACGAGATATCTTGTGCATCAGGATTCCGGTGATGCTTTGGGTAATCTCAGAGTTGAGGTTTTCCACTAGGGTATCCGACGAGATCGCGAGCTTCGTGATTGAGGATTTCTATGCGGCTTGTGGTAATTTGTGATGGACTAGTTGGAGCACCCCTACAGGGTTAAATCTTTCGGAAAGCCGTGCCCGCGGTTATGTGGCAACATGGAAGCTTTGTTTAACACTGGTTCTAGATAACTTGAAGTTAACTTAATTAAAATTGGCCAACTGTGTGCGTAACCGTGACTGTCTCTTTCGTGAGTTCCTTCTCCGATCGAGGACACGGTGGGGTTATGTCTGACGTAGGTAGGTGTTCAGGATCGTTCATTTGATCATCAGTAGTTCACGTCCGCTATGCGTAGATCTTCCCCCTCTTATTTCTGGTACTCGTAAGTTAGCCACCAAATATGTGCTTAGCCGCTGTTGCAACCTCACCACTCAACCATACCTAACCCATTAAGCTTTGCTAGTCTTGATACCTTTGGAAATGAGATTGCTGAGTCCCCTGTGACTCACAGATTACTACAACACCAGTTGCAGGTACATGTAAAGGTTACTCGACGCGAGCGCGTTGTTTGTTCACTTGGAGTTGCTTCTTCTTCTTCTTCTTCATCGATCTAGGATGGGTTCCAGGCCGGCAGCCTGGGATAGCAAGGATGGACTTCGTTCTTATTTTTCTCGTTTGTTTTCGTCCGTAGTCGGACCCTCCTCTTACTCTTGATGATTATGTCATGTACTGATGTGACTCTGATGTAGCTTGTGGCGAGTGTAAGCCAACTCTTTATGTAACTCTCCTTTTCAGTACATGTACTTGTAACGATATCCATTCTTGCGACACGACAAGATGCGCTTCTATACCTGACGAGGCCTTCGTGCCAAATTGAGGATAGGGTCACATCTTGGGCGTGACAAGTTGGTATCAGACCATTACCGACCTAGGAGCCCCTTGATTGATCGAACATGGCCGAGTCGAGTCTAGTGAAAAAACTATTTGAGTCTTAGTTATATATCGGAGAATAGGATTCTTTTTTCTCCTCTTCTATGCTCTGGTGTGGAATCTTGACGTAATAATTTACTCTACTCCTCTTCCCACTCAAATTTTTTTTAGGATCAGGCGGATATTGTTGGAATCTATATGATGCCGATGTGACGGAGTTCGGTCTTGGTGCCTCCTGTCTGACTTGATTTTCTTCCGGGGAGTTGAGCTCCAGGGGATTCTTGAGCACATCCTTATCATTCAGATTTCTTAGTATCTCAGGACGAAGGATGTTCGTAATTGCTTCAATACGAGTAGTGGCAAGATAACCCCGATGTCCCCAGTACTGGTGCAGATTGTTCGGGAGTACTGCCATACTTTGTATCGTTGTGATCACGAGGGTCTATTGTAGATGAAGGTCCGAGATTCTGGTTGTGTGTTGACGGATGTGATACAGGTGACGGGTTAGTATAGGAGTTGTGTGGTATTACTCCTTGTATCCGTGTACCAGATTGCATGACCAGATATTTCGGGAATTCATAGGTGGGAGTTCAAGTAGTTGCTTATAGGACAATCTTCTAACAAATTCTTGATGTTAGGTTGGGGTTCGACATCTAGTGGATTCGTTTGTTCACGGTCGACTTACAGTGGTACACGTTGTGTCTTAAAGAGTCCTTGTAGCTTGCTACGACTCGGGGATGCTTCGCATGTCAGGTGCACTGCCTTGCACTTGATGGCTTCTGTAAATCGAGCCCGTGCGATCCTGTCCACGAAAATATCAAACGGAAATCTTTCTCATGAGTTTGTTCTGGCTTGTTTCGTAAGCCTCACTCTTTGGTTTCTCGAAATATGGTAATTCAAGTTGCTTCGATGTCAAGTGTTGATTTCAGATCTTTCCAAGAGGTCTTCTCATATTTTTATGTGAGAATGCAAATCCTGTTGCTCAATTAGTTGTCTTATCAATTTTGTCAACCGGAGTCGCCATATCAATTCTTTTTCAACCGGTGTGTTTATCTACAAGTGAATTCATTCCTTTCCAATGTTGCAAGATCAGTCTCTCATTTTATTCCGGAGTTCATCTCATCCGTCCCAAGTTGTCTTTGTTTTCCCCGCCCTCCCGCCCTTTTTCTTCAGTGATTGGATTTCATCCAAGTGCATTTCATTCCACTGATGGTTCCGCTATCTCTTCTTTCTTTCGTAACCAGTGATTCATCGTGAAGATTCTCACGAGCTTCTTGTCTTATTTTTTCATTCTTGTCATCTTTACCGGTAAATTTAATTCAATTATCCGTGTCTTCATATCCTATTCATCCTTGTAATTCTTCCTATGTTGGAGATTCTTATCAGCCTATCCTGTTATTCATTCATCTCCTTTTTATCCGGTGTGTTGTAGATATTTCAGTAATTTCTCATTTTCAATTCTTTTAATTATTTCGGGGTACTAACTTCATCTAGTCCTCTTCATACCGGTGCAATATCAATCTTTCCAGCAATCTTCTCTAACGGTGGTTTCTTGAGTGGGCCCATAACCCACAGGTTCTTTCCCAGGATCTTTCCTAACTCTTGTAATCCTTCCAGAGATCTTTAATTCTTTTCAACTGTGACGTAAGTATGAATTTCATCAGTCATATCCCTTCTCCAAGGCCTATTTGAATTTATTCTCATATTTGGCTCAACCTTTCATTCTTCATTATTCCGGAGTGTCTCAATTATTCTTGGTGGTGTTCTTCTCATCATTCTCAGCTTGCAAATTCGTAGGGGTGTTTCTCTCAAATCTTGGTTCATTCTCTTGGAGATTCATCATTTCAGCTTTGTGTCGTCGTCTTAACTGTTGTCAATCATGAGTATCCCTTTCTTTTTATCCGGTGCATTTCTGAATTGTTTCATTCTCGATTCTCCGAAGGCCATCATTTCAGAAGAATCTTCGTTCTCAGCTTTCAGCTTTCCTCCTCAATTCTTCTCCATTGGTGTCTCTTCGTTCGTCTTTCGTTTATCCGGTGCCTTGTTCTAGTTTTCTCTCAGGTGGCTCATGATCTCTTCTTTCTCATGTATCTCCAGTCATTCATGGTTGGCTCATTCATTTCAATTCTCACCGGTGCCTCTTTCAAGATTTCTTCTAGTTTGTGCTCATATCTCTCCTCAATCTTTTTAGAAGAATAAGTTGTATGCTAAATCCATTACTTGTCATCAATTTAATTTGATGAACGATAAGCATGACATAATTCTTACTCCTGTTTCATAATGATTTCAATTCTTCTTCCGGAGTGGCTCATGATATCAATTCCTTTTTCTCAACTGTTATTATCTTTTCTTTTCCGGAGTTCCAAGTTTTCTCAAGAATCTCTTTGTGAGGCTTCATCTAAATCTTGGCAAGGTCATAATCTTATTCTTTTCTACCTTCATATCTTTGCATCATTCATTTGTATACAGAGGTCCTTCTTGGTGGTTCATCAAGGTTTCAATCCATTCTTAAGTGTTCTTTAAGATTCTTGTTGGAGAACCTCAACTATCCTTTCTCTTGCATTTATATGTGCAATTGTTCTTCCTTTATCCTTTGAGGTGGTATTATAACATTCTTGTTAGTGTAGGAGCCTCGAAGAGTTTTCCTTTCAAAAATGAGATAATTAAACCCACCAATTCTATGATCATGAGATATTTTCAACCCATGATTTCTTCATTGAGCTATCTTGGTTTGGACTTCACCTAAAACTTTTCCTATGGATTGTGCTATCATGGTGCTTGTCATTAATCCAAGTTCTCATTGTATCCTCTTGGTGTAAGAAATTGTTCATATCTTGTTTCTCCCAATCAACCCTTGTTTCTTTTAGTGGTCGGTTGTCACCTCATAAATGTTGTGATGATTTCCATAAGCCCACTACTATCTTGTTCTATTCGTTGTTGGTTTTCCAACTACTATGTCAATTCTCTGTCTGGAGGCTCTTCTACTCTATTCTGATGATAGTTGTCATTCTTTTCTTCATTCTCTTCTTCTGTATGAGCTAGTTCCTATGCTCTTGTTCCGGAGGATTTGTGATGTTGCTCTTTTGGGTCTATTATCTTGTTCTGTCAAGATCATGGTGTTCCCTCGTTCTATTTAGTTGTTGGTTGTGACTATTGTCTAATTCTCTCTTCGTATCGAATTTTTTTGTCCCATTTTCCTACCGAAGTGCTGCCAAAATTTTCCGTGAATTCTTGCTTCTTTCTCTTTTCATTCCTCATCGCCTTGCAACTTTCAAGGATCATTGGTTTCACTCGTTTGTCAAAGAAGCGACTAAGTTTTTACCTCTTGTTCTTTCTCATCCTCTCCCCCCTTTTCATTCTTGGATCTCGGGGCGAGATCCTCTTGTAGTATAGGAGAGTTGTGACAGCCCGGTGCCGACGTTCCAGAAGATTCCCTTTCCTTTCCGTTTTCGTCGTGTGTCTGTTTTATTTTGTTGCATTATTTGCATCATCTGCATTGCATCGGCATCTCCGTTGCCGCCAGTTTTCAAACGTTGCATCCGTTGTTAGTTGTCGGTTAACGTCGTTGTTCGTTCCGAGCCCGACCACACACGCACGCGCCGGCGGCATCGTTAGAAACCCTGTTTTCAAAGCGTGTATAAAACTTCCTCTGATCGGGTTGAGATTTGTCGTGCGGTATTAATTTAGTGTATGTAGGCCGTCCGTCAAATTTCATCGCGATCGGAGCTCGTTTGTTACCCGTGTCGTTTATTATATAGCGGCACTATAGCCGGTCAGTTGTCGGACGTTTCGGTGTTTTAAATTCTGTTACCGGGTTGCCCGTTTTCCCTTTCATCTCCGCCTAGCGCCTCTGCACAGTGCACCACCCCTACGTGCAACCTGGTCCGAAAACCTCCCGGTGCCCGAAACACACGGTCGTAACCGTTAGGTCCGGATCAACCTCGTTTTACCACAAACCGTCACCGGTTTGTCAACTTGACTCCCTAACCTAGTCATTTTGACCGTCCGATTTAAACGAAGGGTCCAAATGCCTATTAGACCCAACCCTAAAATCTAGGAGGTCTATCCTATCCCCAATCCCGAGCCTCGCTGCCACCCACCTCGTTTTCTCCACCGGCAAACGTTTGCGTGCCTACCCAATCCCCTCTCAGCTAACCAATCCTTGCCCCAGATCCCCGATTCTGCTCAACCGAGGAGCTCCTCGCGAGCAGAGCAGCCGGACGCGTCCAATGCTTGCAGCGGGGCGTACGCGTACTCGCAGAGCCGCGGAGCCCTTCCCAGCGCCTGACCCCTCCCCGCCTCGACCACGACGCTGGAGCCCCATGCCGGCCTGAGCTCTCCAGCCCGCCTCGCCAGAGCACCAGGTCGACCCCAAGCCCCACGCCTCCCTCTCCTTCTCCAGTTCTCGTCCTCCCATAACCTCTCTCTCCTTTCCATCCAGTAGGACGTCCATGGCCGCCGAAGGAGCTCGCCGTCGTGGCATGGGGACTCTCCCAAACCGTTGGGAACAAATGGATCCTACACGTACCATCGCGGATCTGGCTCCCTCCTCTTCCTCGCATTGCTGGAGACCCGTTGCTTTGCACCTCCGCCATGTTCTCGTTTGTTGCAGTGCACGCACGCAGGAGGACGGAGACGCCTGGTCGTTTCCCATCGAAGCCGCGCAGGCCAGCCCCGCCCCGTCACCTCTCTCCTTTCCTTTGTCTCCTTCCTCTCTCTCAACTCTGTGTTTCCCTCCCGTGTCCAGTAGGTGCAGCACCACCCCCACCATGGAGAGCTGGAGCCGGTCGCCCGATCTCCTCGTCCGTGCCGCCCCAAGCCTCCTCGTCGCCGGGAATGGAACCCCCGGTGTCGGATCTATCGAACCCCACCGTTCCCGTGCCTCCAGAGCCTCATCCCCGACCTCTAGCGCTGCCGCGAGCACATCCATGGCCGACCATATTCAGAGAGGTTCAGGCTTAGCCCGTTACAGTTTCAGTTTTGTCTAGTTTCAGATTCAGCGTGAGCTGATGTTCATCTGGCCAATGCATCCCTTTTTACCATGAGTCGACCGTAGCCCAGCTGGTCAGCGCCCTGTTGTGGCACCGTGAGGTCCTGATTTCAAATGTCAGGCGTCCCCTTTCTCGTTGTGGTTTTGTTTTACATTTTTTCCCTTGCAAACTGGCTTCATTCTGTCTGCAGCCGCTCCATGGCCATGTTAGTGCTTCTAGCTTAGTGGGCAGCGCCACCCTAAGTTACTCAGTAGACCAGGGTTCGAATCCCTGGCTACACACATTTCTTTTTGCTGCACCGAGCCCAATATATTAGTGTGTTTCTCCTCTTTTGTTGCAGCATATGTGTCTGCATATTTAGAGTAGATGACACTGTTTTTAAAACGTCCATAACGTTTTAACCATGCATCGGATCGGAGTGATTTAAATATGTAACTTGACTAGAATTTCGTGTAGATTAGCAATTTCCAACTCTCATGCATAATTAGAACTGTTTAGTCTGCTGTTTGCTTCGGTTTGCGTGTCGATCTGTTGAAAACGGGTTAGGTCGTAACTAATTGCTCGTAGCTCCGTTGGAGATGGGCCATATATGTAAATGGACCAGAACGACGAGTAGAATCACGTGATCCACTTTGTTTTTCTGTTTAACAAACTTAAAATGTGATTAGGACAAATCTGGACAGAATTAGAATTTAACGCGTGGGGTCATTTCGGAGATGCTATAAGTTGTTTCCGGCCTCATTTAAAATGCATAGATAGATAGTTATATTTTTGCTTCACCCCTTACCATGTTAACAACATTTTAATATTGTCGTGTTAATAATCGGGAGTGAACTAACTAATTAAACATGGAGTTTCATCGATATGCAACTCGTTGCATATTGAACTTCACTTCATGTGTAGTGTTTGACTGTGTGAATTGTCATGTCGTGACTTGCATGTATCCAGCTGCTCATGCATCATTTGTGTTGTGCATCGTGTGGTGAATTCCGTGTGATGATTTGTGTTTCCGGTTTGCTTCGTCTCGATAGAGCTCCGCACGCTTGCCGGATTGTGAGGACCCGTTCGACTACGTCGGTTCGTCTGCTTCACGGAGGCATTCTTCTTCCAAGCGGGATCTCAGGCAAGATGATCATTTCCCCAGATACCATTACTATCATTGCCATGCTAGTTTATCGCTTCTATCGTTTATGTCTCGTTGCCTACCACATGTTAAATATCAGCCTCTCAACAATGCCAAGAAACCTTCAACCTTTTCAACCTAGCAAACCACTGATTGGCTATGTTACTGCTTGCTTAACCCTGTTGATAGCGTTGCTAGTTGCAGGTGTAGATGCTTCCATGTGAAAGCATGGGTTCCTTGATATATCACCATATTAAATGCTATCTAATTTAATGCACCTATATACTTGGTAAAAGGTGGAAGGCTCGGCCTTTCTAGCCTGGTGTTTTGTTCCACCTTTGCCCCCTTAGTTTCCGGCTACCGGTGTTATGTTACATAATTGAGCGCTCCTAACACGATCGGGGTTGTTATGGGGACCCCCTTGATAATTCGTTTTAGATTAAGACTGGTCTGGCAAGGCCCAACTTTGGTACTACATTTGCCTAAACACCTTATAAAATTGCATAGGGACTTTCCGGACCCCGAGGATAATTTAATCAACCCCCGGGCGAGTGCTCCTCATGAGTGTTGGTCCAAATTGGCAGACTACGGGGCCACCGCGGGGCAACCCGAGGTTTGGTTCTCCTAGTGTGGCCCATCCGTCCTTTCCTGAGAACGAGGTACGCGACTCCTATCGGGATCGTCGACACGTCGGGCGGCCTTGCTGGATTAGTTTTACCTTTGACGAGATATCTTGTGCATCGGGATTCTGGTGATGCTTTGGGTAATCTCAGAGTTGAGGTTTTCCACTAGGGAATCCGAGGAGATCGCGAGCTTCGTGATTGAGGATTTCTATGCGGCTTGTGGTAATTTGTGATGGACTAGTTGGAGCACCCCTGCAGGGTTAAATCTTTCGGAAAGCCGTGCCCACGGTTATGTGGCAACGTGGAAGCTTTGTTTAACACTGGTTCTAGATAACTTGAAGTTAACTTAATTAAAATTGGCCAACTGTGTGCTTAACCGTGACTGTCTCTTTCGTGAGTTCCTTCTCCGATCGAGGACACGACGGGGTTAGTTCTGACGTAGGTAGGTGTTCAGGATCATTCATTTGATCATCAGTAGTTCACGTCCGCTATGCGTAGATCTTCCCCCTCTTATTTCTGGTACTCGTAAGTTAGCCACCAAATATGTGCTTAGCCGCTGCTGCAACCTCACCACTCAACCATACCTCACCCATTAAGCTTTGCTAGTCTTGATACCTTTGGAAATGAGATTGCTGAGTCCCCTGTGACTCACAGATTACTACAACACCAGTTGCAGGTACATGTAAAGGTTACTCGACGCGAGCGCGTTGTTTGTTCACTTGGAGTTGCTTCTTCTTCTTCTTCATCATCGATCTAGGATGGGTTCCAGGCCGGCAGCCTGGGATAGCAAGGATGGACGTCGTTCTTATTTTTCTCGTTTGTTTTCGTCCGTAGTCGGACCCTGCTCTTACTCTTGATGATTATGTAATGTACTGATGTGACTCTGAGGTAGCTTGTGGCGAGTGTAAGCCAACTCTTTATGTAACTCTCCTTTTCAGTACATGTACTTGTAACGATATCCATTCTTGCGACACGACGAGATGCGCTTCTATCACTGACGAGGCCTTCGTGCCAAATTGAGGATAGGGTCTCATCTTGGGCGTGACATATACTTAGCTAATTATCCTCCAAAATGACATAATTAGCTCCAAAAAGGCATAATTAGCTAATTTAGCCCGAAGAAGGGGACAAGAGGAGAAGAAAGAGGAAAATGAAAAGAAGGAAGAAGAATAAGAAGAGAAGAAGAATAGAAGAAGAAGGAGATGTAGAAGCAGGAAGAAGAAGGAGAAGAAGGAGAAGGAGGAGAGAAGCTCCTTCTCCTTCTTCTCCTCCTTCTCCTTCTTCTTGTCCTTCTTCTTGTCCTTCTTCTTCTCCTCTTCCTTCTCCTTCTCCTCCTCCTCCTTCTTCTTGTTTTACTTCTCCTTCTTCTTCTCTTTCTATTCTTCTACGTAGCTTAGACTCATCCAACAAAGACTAAATTGGCTAATTATCCTACAAAATGACATAAATAGCTTATTTAGGTGCAAACATCATAAAAACCTTGGTTAGCTCAGTAAAATGACCAATTTAGCTCCAAAGTGAAATAATATGCTCACAATGGCATAAGAACCTTGGTTAGCTCATGAATATTATATACTTAGCTTGGCTTCCACCTAAATTGACATAATTAGCCAATTTAGCTCCAAAATGCCTTAATAATTATAGTTGGCTGCAAAATGACATATTTTACCCAAGTTAGCTCTAGAATGGCCTATACTTAGCTTGGCCTCCACCTAAATGCCATAATTAGCTTAGTTAGCTCCAAAATGGCTTATTTAAGAAAAAATGACATATACTTAGCTAATTATCCTCCAAAATGACAAAATTAGCTCCAGAAAGGCATAATTAGCTAATTTAGCCCGAAGAAGGGGACATGAGGAGAAGAAAGAGGAAAAACGAAAAGAAGGAAGACGAAGAAGAAGAGAAGAAGAAGGAGAAAGAGAAGGAGGAAGCAGAAGGAGAAGAAGGAGAAGGAGGAGAGAAGATCATTTTCCTTCTTCTCCTCCTTATTCTCCTTCTTCTTGTCCTTCTTCTTTTCTTCTTCTTCTTCTCCTCTTCCTTCTCTTTCTCCTCCTCCTTCTCCTCCTGGTCCTCCTTCTTCTTCTTCTTTTTCTTCTCCTTCTTCTTCTCTTCTTGCTTCTTCTCTTTCTTCTTCTACGTAGGTTATTGGAAGACCACCATGGAGATCAATTTGCAAAGTCCAATCCTTGGTCATAGGACTTTTGATGGCCTTCTGAGCCATGTAATAGATTTAGAGAGGAAAACAACATTATTTTGCAACATACCTTTGCTGACTTTGAAGTATTTACTTTTCTGAGAACGACAGGCACCTTAATAAGCGTGTTGTTGTGCTTTAAAGTAAAGATGCTTCATGTAGTCAGAAAATAATTTTAAACCGTCTTGCTTAGTTACGGTAAGCCTCATGAGCTTTGAATGTTTCTTAACTATGCCCGAAAATACATTAGTCATAAAAAATTTGACGGCTCAGTGAGTCACGACAGGGTAGGACGAGCTTTCAAGGCTCTAGTGCTACCTAATGAGGCTTTTTCAACCGCCTTAGTTGTTTAGATCGGCGGATCAGGCACGAATCAAGCTTTGGTGAAGCAGGTTCGATGAACCCATGGTTTGTCTATTTTCCATATGTCGGCTCTCGTAAGCATCCTTCATGTTTTAACCAACGCGAGTTCAGGGTGCAAACTGGATTGACTCGCCAAGAGTACATGGGTCCAAAAAGCGAGTCCCCAGAACACACAGTCCAGTATAAGCATTGTAATGCATTAACTTTTCGCTAGCCATGAGGGTATTTAGGTTGAATCTCAATGAGTAGAGGCCCCCAAGTGACCTATGATTAAGGAAAAGTCGGGCATAGGATTGCAGAAGCTTGTGCTTTTACTGCAAAACGACTTGGTGGCTATTAGCCCCCAAGTAAGTCGGCTTAATTCTCAGAACCATATTAGGTGCCTATGTTTGAACCGTGCAACGTGGAAACTTTGGTCCTCTTCGGCTTACCAGTACCCAGTTTTGAAATTAGCGCCTATGGCAGTTTATGCTCTTTGATACCATTAGCGTCCATGATTGGGCAGTTTAAGAACCAATAAAGACTCATGCTTTCAAGAAGCAGAAACGGCAGAGACCCCGAGGTTCGTGGGCGCCGTCTTTATTGCTATATATATGTAAAAAATATTACAGGAACTTACCTAACTACACACGATAAGGAGCCAATGGCTCTAAGTATAATAAGGCCGCAAGTGGGCAATGTTCCACAACAGGGTTGTTTCTTCCTCCGTCATTGGTCTATCCGAGTGAAGGTCCACCACGTAATAGGAACCATTATGAAGACTCTTGCTAATGACAAAGGGTCCTTCCCATGGTGGTGATAACTTGTGCATACCAGTATGGTCTTGAATTAGTCAAAGCACTAAGTCGCCCTCCTGGAAGACCCGACTTTTAACTCTGCGGCTATGATAGTGTGAGAGGGTCTTGCTAGTAGATTGTTGATCGTGCTGCGGCCAAGTTGCACTTCTCCTCCAAAGCATCTAACGAATCTTGCCGTGCTCGCTCATTATCCTCCTCGACATAAGCGGTGACTCGTGGCGAGTCATGCGTGATGTCGCTTGGTAAGACCGCCTCGGCGCCATAGACCAAGAAGAACGATGTATAGCCAGTGGAACGATGGGGGTAGTCCTTATGCTCCATAATATTGAAGGAAGTTCTTCAACCCAACAACCCGGCGTGCACTCCAACGACACCATGAGGCGAGGCTTGATCCCATGTAAAATTTCTTGATTCGCCATCTCAGCCTATCCATTGGATTAAGGATGTGCAACCATAGAAACATCAAGTCTGATGTGTTCCCTCTCACAAAACTGCTTCATGGCACCTTTGGATAAGTTAGTACCATTATGAGTGATGATACTATGAGGATACCTGAAGCGGAAGATCAACTTTGTAAGGAACTTGACGGCTGTCTCTTCCTCGCAATTGCTGACCATCTCGGCTTCAACCCACTTGGTAAATTTGTCAACTGCCACTAACAGATGAGTCTTTTTGTTCGACGACATCATGAACGGGCCAACCATGTCAAGCCCCCAGACCACAAAAGGACATGTAATTGGGCTCATCCGCAGCTCCTGAGCCAGCACGTTGATGTCCCACAAGCGTATGGGATCGCAACAGTTTTTGAGGGTAGAGTATTCAACCAAAATTTCCTGATTCGCCAAGATGGGAAGCGAAAAAATATTCTCAAGTATTAGCAGCTGAATGTGTCAGATTCAACCACACCTGAAAGATTAGTGTCTGCAAGAAAAGTATCAGTAGCAAGGTAGTATGATAACAACGGAGCCAGAAACGATCTAGTGACAAGGCAGACTATTCCTAACTGTTGTATCAATGGCGCGAGTAAAAGCATTGACAATCCCTAGCAACGGTGCCAGGAAAAGCCCTGTTGACGGCATGTTAGTGCCAACAAAGTCTTGCAACAAGTAACAACAGAGTACCAAGGAACAGTAGTAGCAGCAACAGCAAAGTAACAAGTAACAGCAGTAGCAACAGCAGCAAAGTGGCCCAATCCCTCTTGTAGCAAGGGACAAGCCTAGGCAAAGTAACATAGCAAGGACCAGTAGTAAAAGACTCGTAGGCAGTGGATCGGTGATTGATGAGTGTGACGGATGTGATTCATCATGTAACAGCTATAACACGGAGAGATATGTGGCTAGCTCCCGTTCATCAATCTAATGTAGGCATATATTCCGTATGTAGTCATACGTGCTTAGGGAAAAGAACTTGCATGACATCTATTGTCCATCCCTCCCGTGGCAGCGTGGTCCTAATGGAAACTACGGGATATTAAGGTTCTCCTTTTAATAAAGAACCGGACCAACGCATTAACATGCGGTGAATACATGAACTCCTCATACTATGGTCATCTCCGGGAGTGGTTCCGGCTATTGTCACTCCGGGGTTGCCGGGTCATAACACATAGTAGGTGACTACAACTTGCAAGATAGGATCTAAAACACACATATATTGGCGACAACATAATAGGTTCAGATCTGAAATCATGGCACTCGGGCCCTAGTGACAATCAATAAGCATAGCGAAGTAGTAGCAACATCAATCTAGAACATAGTGGATAATAGGGATCAATCCCCGTCAAGAACTAACTCGATTACATGATAGATCTCATCCCACTCATTAGCGCCCAGCAAGCCTATGATGATATTACTCACGAACGATGAAGAGCATCATGGAATTATCGATGGATAAAGGTTGATGATGACGATGGCGACGATTTCCCCTCTCCGGAGCCCGAAACGGACTCCAGATCTGCCCTCCAGATAAAGAACAGGATGTGGCGGCGCCTCCGTATCATAAAACGCGATGAAACCTTCTTTCTGATTTTTTTCCACGTGAAACGAAAGATATAGTACTGAGATTAGGGGCGGTGGTGCCACGTGGGCCCCACAAGCCCTCATGGCGCGACCATAGGGAGTGGCCGCGGCCCAGGGGCCTATGGCCCACTGGCACGCCCCTCACGTGGACCTTTGCGCAGGTATTTTTCTTTTATTCCAGAAAAAATCTCCGTAAATTTTTAGGACGTTCCGACAATTTCCATTTCTACACAAAAACAACACCATGGCAATTCTGCTGAAAACAACATCAGTCCGGGTTAGTTCCATTCAAATCATGAAATTAGAGTCCAAAACAAGGGCAAAAGATTTCAGAAAAGTAGATACGACCGAGACGTATCAACTCCCCCAAGCTTAAAGCCTTGCTTGTCCTCAAGCAACTCAGTTCACAAACTAAGAGAGACAAAAGAAAAACTTTGACGAACTCTATTTGATCTTATTGTTGCAACCATGTCTAACTCATAACCAGAATTTCAGCAACATCACAATCAAACCACATAAGCAAATGACATCTAGGTCTCCCGGTAAACTCATATCAATGGCATAATCAACTAGCGAGCAAATAATAATAATGCCTCAAGTGTCAACACTACAATCAAAACAACATGAAGCAGTACGAATAGATGGTATCTCGCTAGCTCTTTCTGAGACCGCAAAACATAAACGTAGAGCACCTTAAAAGACCAAGGGCTGACTAAACATTGTAATTCATGGCAATGAAGATCCAGTCATAGTAATACTCTCCACAGTTAAAAGCAAAGCATAAAAATGACAAAGGTGCTCTCTAATTGGTGCTTTTGTACGAGGAGGTTGACTCAACAGGAACATAAATAGACAGGCCCTTCGCAGAGGGAAGCATTGTTTTGCAGAGGTGCCAGAGCTCAAGCTTTGAAAATATAGATAATAATTTTGGGTGGCATGCTTTCATTGTCAACGCAATGACTAAGAGTTCTCAACATCTTCCACGCTACACATCCTATAGGCGGTTACCAAACAGAAAAGTAAAGTTTTGACTCCCCACCACCAATCAATCACACTCCACACCTAGCCGAATCCTTGGGTACTGTCCAAACCAACATCAATCCTGGGGGAGTTTTGTTTGCAATTATCTTTTCGATTTGAGCATGGAACTGGGAATTCCCATTACCAGCCCCTTTCTCGTGAATGATACTGAATAAACACATATCGAGGATAACACGCCTAGCATCAAAGATACCAATAGCCCAATGTCACCACATGAGCGGTTCGGGCATGAAAAACAGATTAATTCTTGAAGGTTTAGAGAGTGGCACATGCAAATTTACTTGGAACGGCAGGTAGATACCGCACGTAGGTAGGTATGGTGGACTCATATGGCACAACTTTGGGTTTATGGGAGGTGCATGCACAAGCAGTATTCCGGCTTAGTACAAGTGAAGGCTAGCAAAAGACTCGGAAGCGACCAACTAGAGAGCGACAACAGTCATCAAAATGCATTGAGAGTAACTAACATTGAGTGCAAGCATGAGTAGGACATAAATCACCATGAACATGAACATCATAGAGGCTATGTTGATTTTGTTTCAACTACATGCGTGAACATGCACCAAGTCAAGCCACTTGAAACATTCAAAGGAGGATACCATCCTATCATACTACACAATAGTCATCTCAACATTCATGTTGGCAACCAAGACAAACCATTATAAGCTCCTAGCTAAGTAAGCATGGAATAAGAAACTATAATCTCTAAGTTGTCATTGCAAACATGTTTCTCTCACAACAAAGCTGAATCAGGCCTGATGAGCTAGTCGTATTTACAAAAACAAAATAGATCGAGTTCATACCAGCTTTTCCAGGCTCAGACACTTCATCATATATCGTCATTATTGCCTTTCACTTGCACGACCGAATGATGTAAACAATAATAAGAGTGCTCGTGCGTTGGACTAAAGCTGGAATCTGCAGGCAAACACAAAGGAGAAGACAAAAGTAATATGGCTCTTTGAAAGCTAAACATGTATGCATGCAAGAGCCACTAAACATTGTAACCAATATCTTCTACCTTGACCCAAAGAAAAAGAAAACTATCTACACGGGAAAACTCCCAACAAGCAAAAGAAGAAAAAGAAAATCTTTTTGGTTTTTCTCAAACTAGACAGACACACGAAAAGAAAACTAGAAAAAGAAAATAAACTAGCATGGATGATACAGTGGCAAAGTGTGAACACCGGCTAACAAAGTGAAAGCATAAGCAAGAATGTAAAGTCAGTGAGAACAAGTACTCCCCCAAGCTTAGGCTTTTGGCCTAACTTGGTCTACTCCCAAGGATGGTCCTGGCGAAACCCAAAATCATAATCGGGGTTATACGGGAGCGCTGCAACCACTGCATGAATAGCTGCCTCACGGAGACGAGCAGTCGTCGCCTCCCTCTCATACTCCTCTGCCTCTCCTCTGGTTATGTAATATCTTTGTTTTACCTGAAAGTCAAAGAGAGCAGGAGCAAGAAGGGTAATATGGAAAACACGTTGCCGGTTAAATATCACTCAGTATAGGAGCGATTCATCATCCCTCTCAAGGAACTGGTAGCGTGTCATAGTGACACGGACTTACTTGCAAGGATGAGATGTGATAGAGAAAGGTATAAAAGATTGCTGAAATGAAAAGTAAAACAAAAGTAAATAAATTGCAGCAAGATATTTTTGGTATTTTTGGATTACAGTTCTCAAAGTATAATATGGAAAATAGACCCGAGGGCCATAGGTTTCACAAGAGACTTCTCTCATGAAGGAAAATAATATGGTGGGTGAACAAGTTACTCTCAAGCAATTGATAGAATAGCAAATACTTATGAAGATAACCAAGGCAATGAATATGCATATAGGCATCACGTCTGTGTCAAGTAGACCTACATGATTCTGCATCTACTACTATTGCTCAACACATCGACCGACTCATACCTTCATCTAGAGTATTATGTTCATGAAGAACAGAGTAACGCATTAGGTAAAATGACATGATGCAGAGGGATAAACTCAAGCAATATGATGAAAACCCCGTCTTTTTATCCTCAATGGAAACAATGCAAATACATGCCTCGCTGCCCTACTTTGTCACTAGGTGAGGACACCGCAATATTGAACCCAAAGCTAAGCACTTCTCCCATTGCAAGAATTACCAATCTAGTTGTCCAAACCAAACCAATAACTCAAGGAGACTTGCAAAGATATGAAATCATGCATATAAGAATTCAAAGAAGTTTCAAGTAATATTCATAGATAATCTGAGCATAAACCCACAATTAATCGGATCTTGATAAACACACCACAAAAGAGTATTACATCGGATAGATCTTCATGAAGATCATGAAGAACATGGTATTAAAGAACAAAGAGATAGAAGAAGCCATCTAGCTACTAGCTATGGACCCGAAGGTCTATGGTGAACTACTCACGCATCATCGAAGGGGAAATGGAGTTGATGTAGATGCCCTCCGTGATTGATCCCCCCTCTCGCGGGTTACCGGAAAAGGCTCCAAGATTGGATCTCACGGGAACAGAGGCTTTATGAAGCGGAAAAGTATTTTTTGTGGCTCTTTTTGGTATTCAGGGAATATTTGGGAATTTATAGGAGGAAGATTAGGGTTAGGAGGGCTGCCATGGGGCTATAAGCCAGTGGGCGCACACCTGTGTCTTGTCGCCACACGGCGGCTCTCTTGCCTTCGTCTCCAATTCTTCTGTGTTGCTTCTGGTCCAAGAAAAATCATTTCGAAGATTTTACTCCGTTTGGACTCCGTTCAATATTGCTTATCTGGAATACTCAAAAATAAGAAAAAACAGAAGTTGACACTAGGCTCTAAATTAATAGGTTAGTCCCAAAAACAATATAAAATACCATAGAAATGCATATAGAACGTCCAAAACAGATAATATAATAGCATGGAACAATAAAAAATTATAGATACATTGGAGACGTATCAAGCATCCCCAAGCTTAATTCCTGCTCGTCCTCGAGTAGGTAAATGATAAAAACAGAATTTTTGATGTGGAATGCTACCTAATATATTTATCCATGTAATATTCTTTATTGTGGCATGAATATTCAGATCCATAAGATTCAAAAAAAGTCTAATATTGACCTAAAAACAGTGATACTTCAAGCATACTAAGGAGGCAATTGCGTCCTTTCGAAGTAACATGGCCTTATAAAGTTGTCCCTATAAAATCATATGGTGTGTCTATGCTCCATCTTCCCAACACAAAGTATCTAAATCATGCACAACCCCGATGAAAGTCAAGCAATTGTTTCACACCTTTTATTTTCTCAAACCTTTTCAACTCTCACGCAATACATGAACGTGAGCCATGGATATAGCACTATAGGTGGAGGTTGCAAGGAAAAAGAATAAGATAGTCTCACATCAACTCAGCGTATCAACAGGCTATGGAGATGCCCATCAATAGATATCAATGTGACTGAGGAGGTATTTCCATGCAATGAATGCACTAGAGCTATAAGTGTAGGAAAGCTCAAAAAGAAAACTAAGTGGTTGTTTATAAGATGAAAAATTACACTAGTTATATGAAAGTGACAAAATAGGAGACTCTCTATCATGAAGAACATGGTGCTACTTTGAAGGACAAGTGTGGAAAAAGATAGTAGCATTGTCCCTTCTCTCTTTCTCTCATTTTTTTCTTTTTGGTGGGCATATTTGTCCTCTTTTTTTGTAAAGTCCGGAGACTCATACCGACTAGTGAGGGATTCATAGATTCCATCATCCTTTTCTGTCACAGGAAAATTATCTAATAATATAAATCATCACACTTTTATTTACTTACAACTCAGAAATTACAACTCGATACCTAGAAGAAAATATGACTCTTTAAGAAATATGGAAGAGATGGTGCGTGTCATAAAAACGGAACGGTGGATGTTGCATGGCAATATATCTCGTAATGCCTATGAAAATTCCATAGTAGGTAGGTGTGGTGGCTGGTTTGAAGAAGGTATATGGTATCTATTTTGAGGAAGGTGGGTTTAATGCATCAGCGAAAGTTGCGCGGTAGTAGAGAGGCTAGCAAAAGTTGGAAGGGTGAGAGTGCGTATACTGCATGGACTCAACATTAGTCATAAAGAACTCACATACTTATTGCAGAAGTCTATTAGCTATCGAAGCAAAGTATTAGACGCATGCTCCTAGGGGAAGGGTTGGTAGGAGTTAACCATTGCGCAATCCCGACCTCCACACAAAGGTTGACAATCATTAAACAAATCATGCTCCGACTTCATTACATAACGGTTCATGATATGTGCATGCTATGGGAATCACAAACTTTAACACAAGTATTTCTTCCAATTCACAATTACTCACTAGCATGACTGATATTACCATCTTCATATCTCCAAGCTATATGCAAGGAATCAAAATTCTCGACGTATTAAATGCACTTAATATGAAAGTTTTTATTATATCCCTCTTGGATTCCGATTATATTAGGACTAAATTCATAACCTTAACCAATTACTATGTTGTTTAAAGACTCTCAAAATAATATAAGTGAGGTACGAGAGTTCAATAATTTCTATAAAATAAAACACCACTGTGCTCTAAAAAGATATAAGTGAAGTACTAGAGCAACATTGCGTAGCTCAAAAGATATAGGTGAAGCACCTAGAGTATTATAATAAATTCTCGATTCAGCGTGTCTCTCTCAAAATATCTACGCATCAACGATGAATGAGGAAAACTAAAAAGTAAAGACTCATATCATACAAGACGCTCCAAGAAAAACACATATCATGTGGTGAATAAAAATATAGCCTCAAGTAAATACTACGATGGATTGAAGACGAAAGGGGGGATGCCTTCGGGGGCATCCCGAAGCTTAGGCTCTTGCCACCCCTTATTACATTGTCCATCAAATCTTTAGCCAAAACTTGAAAACTTAACAAAAAAAACACAACAGAAAACTCATGAGATCCGTTAGTATAAGAAAAATAAATCACCACTTTAGTTACTGTTTTGAACTCATTCTTTATTTATATTGGTATAATATTTACTCTATTCCAACTTCTCCATGGTTCATACCCCCGATACAACCCATAGTTACATCAAAATAAGCAAACAACACAAAGAAAACATAATCTATCAAAACCAGAACAGTCTATAGCAATATATAAACCTAGAATACTTCTGTAACTCAAAAATTCTGAAAAATTAGAAAAATCAGGGAAATTTGTATAGCAATCTTTTGTAAAAAATCATATCACAATCATGTTCAAGTTAATCTACAAAATTCATGTACTGAGATCGAAAGTTTTTGTTTTTAGCAAAATCAAATCACAAACACCATGGACCATCCCAAAGGTCTTACTTGGCTCAAACACTATTTAAAACAAGAAAACACAATTACCACACAGGTAATAATGTGTGCAACACTCAAAAACGAAAGAAAAAACAAAATCATAAAATTAAAATTTGGTTGCCTCCCAACAAGCGCTATTGTTTAACTCCCCTTCTAGGCATAACGATTTGAATGGTGCTCAAATAAAAAGTAGTAATAGAGATATGAAAAAGAGCATCATGAATAGCATGAAAAACACATTTAAGTCTAACCCGCTTCCTATGCATAGGGATTTTGTCAGCAAACAATTTATGGGAACAAGAATCAACTAGCATAGGAAGGCAAAACAAGCGTAACTCCAAAACTTGAAACACATAGAGAGGAAACTTGATATTATTGTAATCCCTACAAGCATATGTTCCTACCTCATAATAAATTTCAGTAGCATCATGAAGTAATTCAACAATATAACTATCATATAAAATTTACTCTTCATGGTCAACATGCATGCAAAGTTGACACTCTTCCAAAATAGTGGGATTATCATTAACTAAAGCCATGACCTCTCCAAACCCACTTCTATCAAAAAAAAATCATAAGATTGAACTCTCTCCAAAATAGTGGGATCAATCATGCATTTTATCGAAGGAAACATCATGAATCACTTCATCACAATTTTCAAATTGACGAATCTCAAGCAAAACTTCATAGAGATAATCGAGTACACTCAACTAACTAGCAATTGGTTCGTCATTATTGGATCTCTTGAAAAGATAAGCAAGTGGATGAGGATCCATATCAATATGTATTTAGCAAGCAAATATGCAAGCACATAGAAGGCACATGGTAGCACACGTAGACAAAAAGAGATCCGGCAAGAAAAAGCCGAATAAAACAGAAAATCTTCTTGTTTTTTTTCTGAAAATCATTTTAGAAGTGGGGGAGAGGAAAACAAGAGGCAAACGGAAAATAATGTAAATGAAAGAGATGAGTTTTTGATAGGTACTTGGTAGGCTTCATCTTGCTATGTATCCTCCCCGGCAACAGTGCCGAAATCCTTCTTGCTACTTCTTAAGCTTGCGTTGGTTTTCCCTTGAAGAGGAAAGGGTGATGCAGCAAAGTAGAAAAGTATTTCCCCCAGTTTGTTGAGAACCAAGGTATCAATCCACTAGGAGGAACAAGCAAGGCCACAATCTTCGCACCTACACAAACAATCAAACACTTGCACCCAACTCAAAAAAGGGGTTGCCAATCCCTTGAGATAATTGCATGGCACTACCACACTTGGGGACCATGTAAAGAATTGGTACCAATAGTTTTTTTTGTGTCGGTACCATCTCATAGCCAAATTGTTGCAATATGATCTGACACTCGTATAACACATATTGACGTTGTATCTGACGTTCCGGGACCACATGTCAGTCTCCACGGTGGCGTACACGTACCTACTCGGTCACTCACTCGAACCTGGTCGATCCCGACCAACACTCTTCTCTCGCTCGAACCTGGTCGAACCGGACCAACCCTATTCTCTCGCTCAAATCCTAGCCTTGCTCTCCCCTCTCCCTCTCTGTGCGGCTCTCCGACGATGGCGACGACAACTCCCGGTGGCGATGACGTTGCGGGCGGCTACGGAGACCTCCCTGGCCTCGGGGTAGATGACCACATAGGCATGGCTATGGACGATGGCGGCTCCAATTCGAACCACTCCTCCGGCACTGGTTCGGAGGATGAGAATTTGGAGGAGGAGGCGGCGCTATCCATGAAGGACAAGATGATGTACATGACCCACCCTCATTTGTGCTACCTAAAGGGAGGAAGAGTATGGCCAAGAAAAGGAAACCAAGGATCTGGTACAACGACAAACTGGAGCATCCACATCCGCAGTTATGTCTGTACATGTGCTTTAAGGATCAACATGAATTCAAAGAAGCTTTGTTGATCTTGCACATCACACAGGCCAGAGACTATAGGTATCACAGAAACTCAGACCAAAGGATCATTGCTTGTTGTAAGCAAGATCATTGCCAGTTTTGCATTGTTGCTGCAATTATCAAAGGGGGGAAGACCTTTGCTATTAAGAGAATGAGGCTGGAGCACACTTGCCCTACCAACACAGAGAAATCAAGGATTAGTGCAAAGTGGCTTGCAAAGACCTATGAGTCATTGTTCAGGTCTGATCCCAGCACTAGCATAGACACTTTGATGGATAACGGTAGGGAGAATTATGGTGTTGATGTGGGAAGGCACATGGCCTATAGGGACAAAAACCTTGTTGTAGAAGTTGTGCTAGGAGAGCACAAGAAGCAGTATCTGACTTAGGGATTATGCTCAGACCATCACTACTAAAATTCATAAATTTGTTGTCTGCCATGGCAGACGGCAAAGGGGGGAACCAGGGACGGCAAAGGGTTTGCGGTTGGTCAGCAGACGGCAAAGTAGACGACAAAAAAAATCCGGTGAAGAGGTTCTTTGCCGTCTGCTTTTTTAAAGGGGACAGCAAAGAATATTTTCCATGAGGGGGCACACGGCAAATTAAATGGGACAGCACATACTGCAACGGCCCCGTTAAGTGTTAACGGCAGGCCTCCTCTCTTTGCCGTCTTCCATCCCCCCTTTGCCATGTGGGGGCAGACGACAAAGAGGGGAGAGAGAGGGTGCTGATTCCCCCCTTTGCCATGTGGTGGCAGATGGCAAAGAGGGGAGAGAGAGCGGGCTGATTCCCCCCTTTGCCATGTGGGGGCAAACGGCAAAGGGGGGAACCAAGCCCCTCTCTCTCCCCTCTTTGTCGTCTACCATCCCCCCTTTGCCATGTGGGGGCAGACGGCAAAGGGGGGAACCAGCCCCTTTTTAATTTATTTTATATTATATCCAGCATTTTCAACAATAATCAATATATATATATATATATTTGACATAAATAAATTTCTTTTCATACTCATAACCATATTAAAATAACTCTCATCCATAGTGCATACATATTATGCAAGTTGCAACCGTACCAAACCATATATTACACCAGTTTCATCCACATGCATACAAAGTTTCATATATATCCATATACTACAATAGTTTCAATACAAGCCATGGTACAAGAAATCATCTTCTAGCATTCCATCAATATAATCCAAGCTTCCCCTGAAGTGAATGTAATCTGCAAAATGACAAATAAGAAAGTTAGAAGAATAATACTAGATGAAGAAGTGTATATAGGTTATTTCGGAGAGAAATTAGCTAAGTACAGGCCATTTAGGAGCTAACTAAGCTAATTATGTCATTTAGGTGGAACCCTAGCTAACTATAGGTCGTTTCGGAGCTAACTTGGGTAAAATAGGTCATTCCGGAGCAAACTATGCTTATTAAGCCATTTTGGATCTATCTAGGCTAATTATAGGCCATTTAATACCTAAGTTAGGGGGAATAGGTCATCTTGCAGCTACGTAAGCCTGATTATGTCATTTAGGAGAGAAGTTAGCTAACTATAGGTCATTTTTTATTAAATAGGTCATTTTGGAGCTAACTAAGCTAATTATGTCATTTCATAGGATAATTAGCCAGTTTAGCCTTTCTTGGATGAGTCAAAGCTACGTAGAAGAAGAGAAAGAGAATAATAAGTAAAAGAAGGAGCAGGAGGAGGAGGAGGAGGATGAGAAGGAGAAGGAAGAGGAGAAGAATAAGAAAAGAAGAAGGAGAAGGAGAAGGAGGAAGAAGGCGGAAGAAGAAGGAGAAGGAGGAGCTCCTTCTCCTTCTTCTCATCCTTCTTCTCCTTCTTCTTATCATCCTCCTTCTCCTTCTTCTTCTTCTCTTCTTCTTCTTCTTCCTTCCTTCCATTTTTCCTCTTTCTTCTCCTCTTGTCCCCTTCTTCGGACTAAATTGGCTAAGAATGCCTTTTTGGAGATAATTATGTCATTTCGAGGATAATTAGCTAAGTATCATGTTTTATCAAATAGACCATATAGGGCCTAACTAAGCTAATTATATCATTGAGGTGGAACCCTAGCTAACTATAGGTCGTTTCGGAGGTAACTTGGGTAAAATAGGTCATTCCCGAGCAAACTATGCTTATTAAGCCAGTTTGGATCTAGCTAGGCTAATTATAGGCCATTTAATACCTAAGTTAGGGGGAATAGGTCATCTTGCAGCTACGTAAGCCTTATTATGTCATTTAGGAGAGAACTTAGCTAACTATAGGTCATTTATTATTAAATAGGTTATTTTGGAGCTAACTAGGCTAATTATGTCATTTCGTCGGATAATTAGCCAATTTAGCCTTTCTTGGATGAGTCTAAGCTACGTAGAAGAAGAGAAAGAGAAGAAGAAGTAAAAGAAGGAGGAGGAGGACGAGGAGGAGAAGGAGACGGAAGAGGAGCAGAAGAAGAAAAGAAGAAGGAGAAGGAGAAGGAGGAAGAAGAAGGAGAAGGAGGAGCTCCTTCTCCTTCTTCTTCTCCTTCTTCTCCTTATTCTCCTTCTTCTTATCCTCCTCCTTCTCCTTCTTCTTCTTCTCTTCTTCTTCTTCTTCCTTCCTTTCATTTTTCCTCTGTCTTCTCCTCTTGTCCCCTTCTTCAGGCTAAATTAGCTAAGAATGCCTTTTTGGAGCTAATTATGTCATTTTTAGGATAATTAGCTAAGTATAGGTCATGTTTTATTAAATAGACCATTTAGGAGCTAACTAAGCTAATTATGTCATTTAGGTGGAACCCTAGCTAACTATAGGTCGTTTCGGAGCTATCTTGGGTGAAATAGGTCATTCCGGAGCAAACTATGCTTATTAAGCCAGTTTGGATCTAGCTAGGCTAATTATAGGCCATTTAATACCTAAGTTAGGGGGAATAGGCCATCTTGCAGGTAGGTCAGCCTTATTACGTCATTTAGGAGAGAACTTAGCTAACTATAGGTCATTCTGGAGCTAACTAGGCTAATTATGTCATTTCATAGGATAATTAGCCAATTTAGCCTTTCTTGGATGAGTCTAAGCTACGTAGAAGAAGAGAAAGAGAAGAAGTAAAAGAAGGAGGACGAGGACTAGGAGGAGGAGAAGAAGAAGGAAGAGGAGAAGAAGAAGAAAAGAAGAAGGAGAAGGAGAAGGAGGAAGAAGGAGGAAGAAGAAGGAGAAGGAGGAGCTCCTTCTCCTTCTTCTCCTCCTTCTTCTCCTTCTTCTTATCCTCCTCCTTCTCCTTCTTCTTCTTCTCTTCTTCTTCTTCCTTCCTTCCTTTCATTTTTCCTCTTTCTTCTCCTCTTGTCCCCTTCTTCGGGCTAAATTGGCTAAGAATGCCTTTTTGGACCTAATTATGTCATTTCGACGATAATTAGCTAAGTATAGGTCATGTTTTATTAAATAGACCATTTAGGATCTAACTAAGCTAATTATGTCATTTACGTGGAACCCTAGCTAACTGTAGGTCATTTCGGAGCTAACTTGGGTAAAATAGGTCATTCCGGAGCAAACAATGCTTATTAAGCCAGTTTGGATCTAGCTAGGCTAATTATAGGCCATTTAATACCTAAGTTAGGGGGAATAGGTCATCTTGCCGCTACGTAAGCCTTATTATGTCATTTAGGAGAGAACTTAGCTAACTATAGGTCATTTTTTATTAAATAGGTCGTTTTGGAGCTAACTAAGCTAATTATGTCATTTCGTAGCATAATTAGCCAATTTAGCCTTTCTTGGATCAAATTAAGCTACGTAGAAGAAGAAAAAGATAAGAAGAAGTAAAAGAAGGAGGAGGAGGAGGAGGAGAAGGAGAAGGAAGAGGAGAAGAAGAAGAAAACAAGGAGGAGAAGGAGGAAGAAGGAGGAAGAAGAAGGAGAAGGAGGAGCTCCTTCTCCTGCTTCTCCTCCATCTTCTCCTTCTTCTTATCCTCCTCCTTCTCTTCTTCTTCTTCTCTTCTTCTTCTCTTATCCCCTTCTTCGGGCTAAATTAGCTAAGAATGCCTTTTTGGAGCTAATTATGTCATTTCGAAGATAATTAGCTAAGTATAGGTCATGTTTTATTAAATAGACCATTTAGGAGCTAACTAAGCTAATTATGTCATTTAGGTGGAACCCTAGCTAACTATATGTCGTTTCAAAGCTAGCTTGGGTAAAATAGGTCATTCCAGAGCAAACTATGCTTATTAAGCCATTTTGGATCTAGCTAGGTTAATTATAGGCCATTTAATACCAAATTTAGGGGGAATAGCTCATCTTGCAGCTACGTAAGCCTTATTATGTCATTTAGAAGAGAAGTTAGCTAACTATAGGTCATTTTTTATTAAATAGGTCATTTTGGAGCTAACTAAGGTAATTATGTCATTTCGTAGGATAATTAGCCAATTTAGCATTTCTTGGATGAGTCTAAGCTATGTAGAAGAAGAGAAAGAGAAGAAGAAGAAGAAGTAAAAGACGGCGGAGGAGGAGGAGGAGGAGGAGAAGGAAGAGGAGAAGAAGAAGAAAAGAAGAAGGAGAAGGAGAAGGAGGAAGAAGGAGGAAGAAGAAGGAGAAGGAGGAGCTCCTTCTCCTGCTTCTCCTCCTGCTTCTCCTTCTTCTTATCCTCCTCCTTCTCTTCTTCTTCTTCTCTTCTTCTTCTTCTTCCTTCCTTTCATTTTTCCTCTTTCTTCTCCTCTGATCCCCTTCTTCGGGCTAAATTAGCTAAGAAGGCCTTTTTGGAGCTAATTATGTCATTTCGAAGATAATTAGCTAAGTATAGGTCATGTTTTATGAAATAGACCATTTAGGAGCTAAATAAGCTAATTATGTCATTTAGATGGAACCCTAGCTAACTATAGGTTGTTTCGGAGCTAACATGGGTAAAATAGGTCATTCCGGAGCAAACTTTGCTTATTAAGCCATTTTGGATCTAGCTAAGCTAATTATAGGCCATTTAATACCTAAGTTAGGGGGAATAGGTCATCTTGCAGCTACATAAGCCTTATTATGTCATTTAGGAGAGATCTTAGCTAACTATAGGTCATTTTTTATTAAATAGGTCATTTTGGAGCTAACTATGCTAATTATGTCATTTCGTAGGATAATTAGCCAATTTAGACTTTCTTGGATGAGTCTAAGCTACGTAGAAGAAGAGAAAGAGAAGAAGAAGTAAAAGAAGGAGGAGGAGGAGAAGGAGGAGGAGAAGGAGAAGGAACAGGAGAAGAAGAAGAAAAGAAGAAGGAGAAGGAGAAGGAGGAAGAAGGAGGAAGAAGAAGGAGAAGGAGGAGCTCATTCTCCTTCTTCTCCTCCTTCTTCTCCTTCTTCTTATCCTCCTTCTCCTTCTTCTTCTTCTCTTCTTCTTCTTCTTCCTTCCCTTCATTTTTCCTCTTTCTTCTCCTCTTGTTCCCTTCTTCAGGCTAAATTGGCTAAGAATGCCTTTTTGGAGCTAATTATGTCTTTTCGAGGATAATTAGCTAAGTACATGTCATGTTTTATGAAATAGACCATTTAGTAGCTAACTAAGCTAATTATGTCATTTAGGTGGAACCCTAGCTAACCGTAGGTCGTTTCGGAGCTAACTTGGGTAAAATAGGTCATTACGAAGCAAACTACGCTTATTAAGCCATATTGGATCTAGCTAGGCTAATTATAGGCCATTTAATACCTAAGTTAGGGGGAATAGGTCATCTTGCAGCTATGTAAGCCTTATTATGTCATTTAGGAGAGAACTTCGCTAACAATAGGTCATTTTTAATTAAATAGGTCATTTTGGAGCTAACTAAGCTAATTATGTCATTTCGTAGGATAATTAGCCAATTTAGCCTTTCTTGGATGAGTCTAAGCTACATAGAAGAAGAGAAAGATAAGAACATGTGCAAGGCCACCATTATGTATATAATTTAAGTGTATCATCGTCATAAATACCAACATGACATGAACTAAAAATTTATATGTAGTATAATAGTTGAATACCTGACATGAACTAATAACAATCGTGCTCGTCTATATATGCTGCGGGGTCAATAAATGCATCATGATCATCTCTATCATCAATAAATGCATCATCATCATCACTATCACGAAGAACAAGTGGAAGGCCACCATTATGTAATCGGCCAAGAAGTGACACGTCATCCACAGCAGTAACCTCTTCTTCTTCCAGCTCTTCCTGTTCGGGCTCACGGGTTAAGACGGATTCACTGTCGCTGTCTACTTCAATGTTCTGGGGTGAAGTAGAGCGGTTCTTGAAACGTTTCTTGGACATACGTGTTTTTTGGAAGAATTCTCCTGAATATGTGTCTGGGTTAATGTGAGGTTCGTAATCCTCTTCATTGAGGGTAGGTGGTCTAAAATGTGGTGGCACTTCATAAACGACATCCCAACCTTTGAGGTTTGGATCAGTTTGGCAGGCCCATGGTAGATAGAAAACTTGTGTCGCCTGTTGAGCCGTAATATAGACATCAGGAACATCTAAGTGGGTGTTTTGGTTGATTTCGACTAGTCCTATATGTTCATGAGTCCTTCTAGTCTCCCTCGGCTCAAACCAATAATATTTGAAGCCTACGATGGTTTGTGGGTTTTCACCATGGAATAGAAGTTCATAAATTGCTTCAACTCTTCCATAATACTCGGTGTCTCCTTCGCCGATAGCAGAGACAGAACAATTTGTAGTCTTTAGGTCGGGCATAGATAGCTCTTTGCCAAAGGTACGAAAGTAATACCCGTTGATGTTGTATTTGTCAAATGAATGGACCTTATAGTCAAAACCATTAGGGACTTGTCTCAACTCGGCGTCCATAGACTCTGCATCAGCCTACAAGTTTAATACGAAAGAATGGATGCATTAGACGCAAATTAGACCAAGAAATAAAATGGGCCCTTAATAGTAATTAATTACCCTTTGTTTGAACCAAGAGATGAAACCGGGATAGTCGCCTCCATGCTTTGCGACAAGCTCATACTCTTCGACGGAATCCTTTTCGATGACCGCTCCATCCGAGAATTCGGCGACGTATCGACTATATCAAATATCCGGGAATAAGAATAGTTCATAGCAATTAGAAGTTGCGGAACAATAAATTACCGAGAACTTACTCGATGTACGGCCAAACTTTTGTTAGGTTGGTGAAGATATACAAAGAAATGTCCACCATTCTTCGACATCCAACGATTTCCCTTTCGAAACACTGGATGGTGCGAGCTTACCTTTGAATAGGTTGAGGTTGGATCGAACTTTTTTGGATCGCAATCATTGTACCGAGGCTTCGGGTTATGCAAATGATGATTTTTGGCTTCGTAGTGTTCTGTCACGAAGTTTGCCGCCTCCTCAGTAATGAATGCCTCGGCCATTGATGCTTCAATTCTACGTTTATTTTTACACTTAGCTCGAAGCGTCTTCTGCATCCTCTCAGTTGAGTAGCACCATCGATTTTGAACGGGCCCCCCCATTCTTGCCTTGGTCGGGAGATGCAAAATCAAATGTTGCATTGGATTAAAGAAGCCCGGTGGAAAGATCTTTTCTAATTTGCAGATCAACTCCGGCGCCAACTCTTCCATTTCATCTAGCACGCCAGGCGATAGAACGGAAGAAATAGCTCAGCTCTGCCAGTACTAGCCATTCATCCTTAGGGATAAATCCACACAACATCACCGGCATTACCCGCTCAATCCATATGTGATAATCATGACTCTTGAGCCCAAATATTTTCAATTCCTCAAGACTCGCTCCCCTCTTTAGATTCGCAGCATACCCATCGGGGAACATCAACCATATTTTCACCCACAATAGCATTTCCCTCATAGATGGCCTTTCAAGACTGAACCATGCCTTTGGCTTCGCTATGCTTTGCTTTCCTTTCCATTGTCGCAAGTTTTGCAACGGTCTATCACATAGAGCCTCCAGGTCGATTCTAGCCTTAGGATTATCTTTTGACTTCCCCTCTATTCCGAACAATGTACCAAAAATGGCCTTCGCAATATTCTTTTCAGTGTGCATCACGTCAATGTTGTGTGGGCAAAGGAGGTCTTTGAAGTAAGGCAGATCCCATAAGCATGACTTGTGAGTCCAGGCGTGTTCCGTATTATACCCTTTGAAGTATCCTGGACGCAAAGGATCAGGCTCGAGAGCGTTTAACTGATCAAGGGTCTGTTGGCCTGTCAACGCAGTTGGTGCAGTGTTTTTGACAACTCTACCTTTGATGAAATTCTTCTTGTCTTTTCTGAACTTATGATCAGGATCCAGGAATTGTCTATGCATGTCGAAGCAAGAGTACTTGCGACCAGCCTGCAGCCAACGGAACTAAAGAGCTGCCTTGCATGTGGTGCACGGGAACCTTCCATGCACACACCAGCTAGCGAATAGTGCAAACGCCGGATAATCATGCGTCGAGTACATTTACCACACATGCATTTTGAAATTTGTTTTGGTAGCCGCGTCGTAGGTCTTGATCCCATTATCCTAGGTTTCTTGCAACTCATCCTTAAGCGGCTGCATGTACACATTCATATTCTTCCCTGGATAGTTGGGCCCTGGAATTATCAACGTCAGGAAAATGTTCTTTCTTTTCATAATCTCTTCGGGTGGCAAATTTAGTGGAATGACAAATAGAGGCCAACAACTGTATTGTGTTGCCGTCATGCCATACACATTGAACCCATCCGTGCTGATGGCAACTCTAGGTTGCCTTGGATCTTTTGATTTATCATTATGTAATGCATCAAAGTGCCTCCACGCAAAACCATCTGAAGTGTGTACCAGCATCTTGTTCCCATCCGCATCTAGTTCGGTTATTTTGCCCAATTTGTGCCATGTCATTTGTCTGGCCGTCTCTTCGACCATAAAAAGACGTTGAAGTCTTGGTACGATTGGCAGATACCAAAGAACACTAATGGGGATTTTGGTCTGATTCTTCTCACCCATGCCGTTGTCTACCACAATATACCTTGAAGAATTGCAAATGGGGCAATAGTTCAAGGCCGCATACTCAAGCCTAAATAAGGCACATCCATTCTCACAGGCATGTATCTTCTCATAGGGCATCTTAAGTACATGGAGGATTTTCTCTGACTCGTATAGGTTTGCAGGAAGTACATGGCCTTTGGGTAGAAAGCGTCCAAATATCGTCATCATCGCATCGTAGCATTCTCTGCCTAGGTTCAATTGAGCCTTCAGAGCCATTACTTGCGCGATGGCATCGAGCTGACAAAGCTCAGTCTGCTCATGGAGAGGACGTTTTGAAGACTCCAACATTTCATAGAAGGCCTTTGCAGATTCCTCCATCTCATCATCCGAATCCTGAGCATCATCAAAGTCTTGCACCATGTCTTCAATCCCGGTACCATACTCGTCGGTGCGATGACGAATCACCTTAGCTCTGGCACGTTTGTCAGACTCACCATGAAAATTCCACACCGTATAATTAGGCGTAAAACCCCACTTCTGCAGGTGTATACCCATTTCAAACTCTGTCTTCTTTTTCCAGTTGTCGCAGTTGGGAAAGGGGCACCATGTTTTTTGCTGGCCATTTGCAAATGCGGCTCTCACAAACCCCCTGGTTTTTGTTAACCATTCATGGGTCATGTATTTCTGACTAGGGTGACCAGTGTACATCCAAGCACGATCACTCATGTTGCCTAGCTACATATGGGGGCACGAGAAATAAATATATAATTCATCATCTATATTCATACGCTAATCAAGTTTGTCAGTTTTATTACGTCCATGCAACCTACACGCTAATAGGTAAAGATAGGTCCTAATCCCACCCGAGTATGTGTAGATTGGGTTCGTTTTCCCATGCTCTGCTCGAGATGCGACGCAGAATTTCGGCAGCACCTCCCCGTTGTTCTCCTGATACACGTCTCGGCAATAAGCAGAGAGGATGTGTACCCGGAGAACAACAGGGGAGGCACTGACGAAATTCCGCATCGGATCCAGAGCACAGCATACGGGAAAACAATCCCAATCTACACATACTCGTGTTGTCCATGGATAATGTTGGACAATTCAAAAGGATGGCAGTTATAAGTATGCAAAGAAATGCATATTTATAGATGTCGCCCTTTCGAACGGGAGTCAGTACGTCGAGGGTCGGTGGTGTCGGGTGTCGGTGGCATCGGGGCTTGGGGGGTTAGTGGCGTCGGTTGTGGGGGGTCAATGGCGTCGGGGGTCGAGGGTCAGTGATGTCGGGTGTCAGTGGCGTCGGGGGTCGGGGGTTGGTGGCGTCGAGCGTCGGGGGTCGGGGGTGGTGGGCTGAGGGTCTGGGTCAAGGGTCAGTGGCGTCGGGGGTCGAGGGTTAGTGGCGTCGGGGGTCAATGGCGTCGGGGGTCGGTGGTCGGGGGTCAGTGGCGTCGGGGGTCGATCGTCGGGGGTCAGTGGCGTCGGGCGTCAGGGGTCGGGGGTCGAGGGTTAGTTTCGGAGTGTCGGGGTTCCCTTTTCCTCTTCTTTCTTCTTCTCCTCTGTCCTCTTTTTCTTCTGCTTCATCTTTTCTTCTTCTTCTTCTTCTTCTTCTTCTTCTTCTTCTTCTTCTTTCTCCTCCTCCTCCCCCTCCTCTTTTTCTCCTACTATACTTTTTCTTCTTCTTCTTCTTCTTCTTATTCTTCTTCCTCTTCTTCTTCTTTCTCCTCCTCCTCCTCCTCCTCCTCCACTTCTTCTTCTTCTTCTTCTTCTTCTTCTTCTTCTTCTTCTTCTTCTTCTTCTTCTTCTTCTTCTTTTTTCTCGTCCTCCTCCTCCTCGTCTTCTTCTTATTATTATTATAGTCCTTCTTCTTTTCGTTCTTCTTCTAATTATTTTCTTCTTTTCCTTTTTTCTTTTTCATTTTTTTCCTTCTGCTTTTCCTCTTTTTTTCTTCTAACCTAACTAACTAACCTAATTAGCCTAATAATCTAACCAAATAAAATAACTAAATTACCCTATATATAATAGAAAACTAACCTAATAAACTAACTAAAGTAATTAACTTTTTTGAAAAGAAAAAGAAGAAGAACTCACCGCGGTGGACGACGGCAGGGGGCGGCAGCGGCGGCGGTAGATGACGGCAGGGGGCAGGGGGCGCGCGGCAGGGGGCTCACCGCCGGGAGGGGCTCGCCGCGGGGGTGGGTCGCCGTGGGGAGGGGCTCTCGCGGGGAGGGGCCCGCCGCGTGGCGGGGGGCTCGCCGCGGGGAGGGGCTCTCGCGGGGAGGGGGTCGCCGTGGAGAGAGATAGTGAGCGAGACAGTGGCCGGGGGGAGAGAGAGAGACAGTGAGCGAGAAGGGGGTTAACGACCGTTATAGGGCGGCCCCTTTGCCATCCGCCCCCTGACGGCAAAGGCCCCCGGATGTCGCATACGGCACGCATGGGACCCACCCGTCCTCTTTGCCGTCTGCCCTGGGTCTCTTTGCTGTCCGCTGGCAGACGGCAAAGGGCCGACACATGGCAAATAGTATTTTTGCCATGTGTCAGTCCTTTGCCGTCTTCCTTGTGTCAACTGATGGCGAAGAGGTTCTTTGCCGTCAGCCAGCAGACGGCAAAGAACTGGCTGACACCAAAGAACTGGATTCTAGTAGTGCATCATGGATACAAAACCTGGTAGTAGAGTTGTAGTCACAACAGTTACTTCTAAACCTACTACAAAAACACCACATCCAGCACCAAGGTTTCATGCTATGTTCTTCTGCATCAATGGAGCAAGGGAGGGATTTCTGAAAGGATGCAGGCCATTTATTGGTTAGTCATTCTTTTATTGTGCATCAGTAATTTTAATTGTTTAGCAATGCTTTATAGACTTAAATTGTTCTTTTATTTCCATGAACAGGTGTTGATGGATGCTTCATTAAGCTGACAACTGGTGCTCAAATCCTTGCTGCCACTGGAAGAGATGGCAATAACAATATTTTCCAACTTGCATTTGCTATACTTGGACAAGAGGACACAGCTAACTGGTGCTGGTTTCTGCACCAATTGAAGATATGTCTAGGAGGTGAAATTGGGAAATTTGGTCCTTAAACTATCATGTCTGATAGACAGAAGGTATGTGCTTTGCAACTGAATCAAATTTAGCATTTCTTTTAAGTTCTGCATTTGTAGTTGTATAGTAGCTAAGTTTAGGATGCTATGTGATCAGGGGCTGCTAAATGGAGTGAATCAAGTATTCCCAAACCGCCATCAAAGATTTTGCCTTAGACACCTCTATGCAAATTTCCAGAATGCTGGTTTTAGGGGGGAAGATCTTAAGAAATGCATGGATAATGCCAGCTGTGCTTACAACCAATACAAGTTTAACATTGCCATGAATGATCTCAAAAATGAGAGTGAGGAAGCTTGGAAGTGGCTGACTGGAATACCTATGCAGGCATGGGCTAGGCATGCTTTTGACACTAACTGCAAGACAGACTTGGTTGTTAACAACCTGTGTGAGTTGTTCAACAATTATATCCTAGATTTTAGGAAAAAACCTATTAGGACTATGATTGATGGTATTAAGGACAAACAGATGGTGAGGTGGCATAGGAATATAGAGAAAGGCAAGGCAACTCTGTGGGAGATTACACCACATTATGCTGAGAAGCTAGAGGTGGAAAAGGAAAGGGCTAGATACTGCGAACCTATCCAAGCTAGTGTTAATCTATGGCAAGTGAGTAGTGGGCAGCAAACACATGCTGTAAACTTGGAACAACATACATGTGGCTGCAGAAAGTTGGACTTGTCTGGCATACCTTGAAACCATGCAATATCAGCAATTAACAAGGCAAAAATATTTCCAGAGGAATATGTGTCCAAATTCTTTAAAAAACCTTTCTACCTTGCTTCTTATGAGCCAATGATATATCATGTTCCTGGTGAACATGATTGGACAACGACAAGTGGACTAGACATAGAGCCACTCACATTACATGTGAAGAGGGGAAGAAAGAAAGAGAAGAGAATAAAGGGAAAATTTGAGGTTCCAAAACCAAAGGACAGTTCAAGAATGGCCACTATAACATGCAGCAATTGTGGGCTCCAAGGCCATAGATACACCAACTGTAGACAACAGATGAGAGCAGAGTTGGCTCTGAGGTAAAACAAGCATGTGGTAAACCATTTTCTCATAATGTGCTTTCCAAGTATTGTCCTCTTGTGTTTATTTTCTTTGCAACTATTATGTTCATGTGTCCGGTCCATTATTATAGGCTAGAATTGGAACATCACAGCCTCCAACTACAAGATCATGACCTGCAGCTGCAAGACCAAGGAGGGAAGCACGATCACGGCCTCCCCCCTCCAAGATCTACCAGAAGATCAACAAGTAGTGCCAGTGTTCATAGGCCTTTCACTACCCCAAGATTTGCTGCTGGAGCTTCATCACCTGTTGATGCAGGTTCATCATCTGCTCCTGGCCCAAGATTTGTTGCTGGAGCTTCATCATCAGCTCCTGGAGGTTCATCAGCTGCTCCTACACCAAGAAATCATTCTGGTTGGATGGGATTTTTACTGCCAGTGGTAACCATGACTAATGATGTGTATTCAGAGTATTTTCTGGTTGTATGATCAGTACTAAGTGATGTGTGAAAAGTGATAAGTACTAAGTTCTGTGATGTGTATTAAGTGAATTTGCTGGTTGTATGATCAGTAGTAAGTGATGTGTCCTATGTGCTTTGGGTTCAAAAATAAGAATGCCTCAGATCTATTTGTGTGTTCTTGGTGAGCTGATGATCAGGTTATATGATGTGTGATGTGATGGTCATGGTTCTGATCTATTTATGTGTTCATCATCTGTTTATAGCAACAGGTTAGGAAATTAAGAGCTCTCTTTACTTAGGAAATTAATAGCTAGCAGATTTCACACAATACAACAAATGGTCATAGTTCTTATTGCTCAAATGGTGTTATATCTGCTCTCTCATGTGCTTGATGGTCATGGTTCTTATTGATCTCTGATGGTCATGGTTCTTAAGATATACCCATCTATCAATGCAAGAGGTGCTTCATGGTCATGGACAGTTAACCACATACACAGCTATCAATGCAACAAATAAGATATTTCACATAATACAACATACTTGGGTTGAACAAAGATCAAGTCACCTAAGCACATGCCCATCTATCAATGCAACAAATAAGATATTTCACATAATACAACATACTTGGGTTGAACAAAGATCAAGTCACTTAAGCATACATAATTCAGATATTCTTGCATTACAACATTAGTACAAAAGGGCACCACACCAACCATAACATAGTGGAGTTACAAACATAGCATAGTGGAGTTGATCATGCATTAAAGAATAGTATTTCACAAAAGGGCACCACATCAACCATAGCATAGTGGACTTCATCTTCATATGATCAGCTCATCCATCCAAAATGTCCCTGATCATCTTCAACTTCTCTTGGTTCTTCTCCAATGCCTTCAACTTATCAGCAATCTGGAGCTTCGGCTCATCCCTACATTTAATGAGATTCTCAATTCCTTTCTTCTGACCATCAATGTGAAGGTTGAGCGATACAATGTCATCATTATGTTTTTTCCTCAGATTTTGTTAGTTTATCAACCTGAACCTTTAAATTGTAGTTCTCTTCACTTAGCATCTCCTTCTCCTTCAAATGATTTGCCTTCTGGGTCCTAATGACCCTGCCTTGAGCTTCTTGAAGGTTCATAAGCACTGAATACTTCCCTTTAACTTCCACTATCTCTGCCTCTTTCTTCTCAATCTCAAACTTCATGACAGACACGGCAGAACTAGAGCTCTCTGCACCATGGGCATTCACCTTCATATAGCTCAAATCCATGTCCCTCTCCTCCTGGGCATTGAGCAGTTGATTCACATCTTCTACTAGTTTGTCATAGGTTGCATCAAGATTTCTTTTCTCCTTTGTGAGGTGGTGAATTTTCAGTGAATTCCCCAAATTATCATCCCTCCTACCACTCTTGTTGTCTTCCAACATTTCCCAAAGTTTGAACAATGCATTTTGCATTGTGGGAGGCCACTCTTGGTCTACCCACCCAACAAAATCACAGTTTTGAGGTGGTTGCAATACAAAAAACACATATTATATTATTCCATAAAGAACACCGATAAAATAATTGCAAAAGTACTGACCACTACTTGCACCACTTGTAAGAAAATAGCAGCAATTGTAACTAAGCTGCATCTTTAGCAGTCCATCAATACCAACACTTCTAACTACTTGAAAAAAATAACAGCAATTGCAGAAGTACTGACCACTACTTCCACTACTTGTAAAAAATACCAGCACTTCCAACTAAGCCAGAATCTTTGAGCTAAGATCCATGTTTAGAATCAATAAAAAAATACCAGCAATTGTAGAAGTACTGACCACTACTTCCACTACTTGTAAAACAATACCAGCGCCTCCAACTAAGCCAGAATCTTTGAGCTAAGCTCCATGTTTAGAATCAATAAAAAATACTATTTTAACTAAGATTCATGCCCATTACTAATGACCAAGGGTACTAAACAATCTGAGAGCACTTTAACAATGACTAAGCCAGAATATTCAGTACTAGCTAAGCTCCATCTTTAGTATTAAACAATCTGAGAGCTCTTGCCCGTTTGTAGTAAACAATGATAGTGGTGGGATCAGGAACAATGACAGTCTGCATCTAACTAAGCTAACAGGGATTTAAAGAACCAACCAAAAACAATTAACTATGTAGTCTTCTATATTGACTAAACAGGGATCTAAACAGGAATGTGCAAGGCACATTCTATATTGTTACATCAACAATTAGCTAATCTAACTAAGCTGCATCTAACTAAGCTGAGATAATTGCAGGGAACTAGTAGATAGAAAAAACTAAAGCAACTTGATGCATCTTACCATCTGAGCACACACTAAAAACCTCCTGCCTGTCTCAAATCCTTCGAATGCTACGCAACGCTCAGGCGGCAGCCCATGCTCCGAGCAAACATCCAGGGAAGAATTTTCGATGCCCATGTAGTCTTCGTCATCGATGCTAGCAGGGATCTAAAGAAAGAACCAAAAAACAGAGATAAATCCCCAATGTGAAGAAACAGAAACCCTAAACCTAACCTTAGCTCTACAAATTACCCGGTACATCATGTCGTCGGAGGAAGAGCTGATGTCCAGGCTCGATAGGTCTTTGCTACTCTCATCTTCATAAACCATGGCACAGTGCAGGTGGTGGCGGCCGACGAGCGTCGGCGACGAGAGGGGCAGAGTGCGAGGAGAGAAGAAGGGGGGAAGGAGGCGGCTGGCTCAGTCGACCAGGTTGGAGCAAGACACAAACACCGACCGAACCGGTTTGTGCCGACTGACATGCAGGCTCGTTACGTCAGATACAGCGTCACTACGTGCTATACGGCTGTTAGATCGTATTGTAACAAATAGGCTATGAGATGGTACTGACACGCAAAAAAATGACTATTGGTACCAATTCGTTACATGGTGCCCAAGTGTGGTAGTGCCCTGCAGTTAGCTCCAATCCCTTTAATGGTTATTTGCGAGGATGAGGTATGATAGAGAAAGGTATAAAAGATTGGTGAAACAAAAAGTAAAACAAAAGTAAATAAATTGCAGCAAGACATTTTTGGTATTTTTGGTTTATAGATCTGAAAGTATAATATTGAAAATAGACCCGGGGGCCATAGGTTTCACTAGAGGCTTCTCTCATGAAGGAAAATAATACGGCGGGTAATCAAATTACTGTCGAGCAATTGATAGAAAAGCGAATAATTATGAAGATATCCAAGGCAATGATTATGCATATAGGCATCACGTCCGCGTCAAGTAGACCGAAATGATTCTTCTTCTACTACTATTACTCCACACAAGGACCGACTCATGCCTACATCTAGAGTATTAAGTTCATGAAGAACAGAGTAATGCATTAGGTAAGATGACATGATGTAGAGGGATAAACTCAAGAAATATCACGAAAACCCCATATTTTTATCATCAATGGCAACAATGCAAATAAGTGCCTCGATACCCCAACTTTGTCACCGGGTGAGGACACCGCAAGATTGAACCAGAACTAAGCACTTCTCACATTGCAATAATTACCAATCTAGTTGGCCAAACCAAACCAATAACTCGAAGAGACTTGAAAAGATATGAAATCATGTATATAAGAATTCAAAGAAGATTCAAATAATATTCATAGATAATCTGAACATAAACCCACAATTCATCGGATCTCGACAAACACACCGCAAAAGAGTATTATATCGGATAGATCTTCATGACGATCATGAAGAACATGGTATTGCAGAACAAAGAGAGAGAAGAAGCCATCTAGCTACTAGTTATGGACTCGAAGGTCTGTGGTGAACTACTCACGCATCATCGGAGGGGCAATGGAATTGATGTAGATGCCCTCCGTGATTGATTCTACTCCGGCAGATTACCGGAAAAGGCTCCAAGATTGGATCTCACGGGAAGAGAGGCTTCCGGCGGTGGAAAAGTATTTTTGTGGCTCTTTTTGGTTTTCAAGGAATATTTTGGAATTATAGGAGGAATATTAGGGTTAGTATGGCTGCCGTGGGGCCACAAGCCATGGGGCGTGATACGTCTCCGTCGTATCTACTTTTCCGAACTCTTTTGCCCTTGTTTTGGATTCTAATTTGCATGATTTGAATGGAACTAACTCGGAGTGACGCTATTTTCAGCAGAATTGCAAGGTGTTGTTTTTGTGTAGAAAGAAAAGTTCTCAGAATGTCCTGAAAATTTACGGAGATTTTTTCTGGAATAAAAGAAAAATACCTGCGCAAAGATCCACCAGAGGAGGTGGACCAGTGGGCCACAAACCCACAGGCCGCGGCCACCCCCCTAGCCACGTCGTGAGGGCTTGTGTGGCCCACGTGGCTCCACCGCCCCCAAACTCAGCTCTATATATTCCGTCTCGCACAGATATAAATCAGGGAGAAGGTTTCATCGCGTTTTACGATACCGAGGCGCCGCCACATCTTGTTCTTCATCTGGAGGGCAGATCTGGAGTCCGTTTCGGGCTCCGGAGAGGCGAAATCGTCGCCATCGTCATCATCAACCTTCCTCCATTGACAATTCCATGATGCTCTTCATCGTTCGTGAGTAGTCTCATCGTAGGCTTGCTGGACTGTGATGAGTTCGATGAGATCTACCATGTAATCGAGTTAGTTTTTGACGGGGATTGATCCCTAGTTTCCACTATGTTCTAGATTGATGTTGCTACTACTTTGCCATGCTTAATGCTTGTCACAAGGGCCCGAGTCCCATGATTTCAGATCTAAACCTATTGTGTTGTCGCCTACTATGTGTTATGACCTGGCAACCCCGGAGTGACAATAGCCGGAACCACTCCCGGAGATGACCATAGTATCAGGAGTTCATGTATTCACCGCGTGTTAATGCGTTGGTCCGGTTCTTTAATAAAAGGAGAACCTTAATATCCCGTAGTTTCCATTGGGACCCCGCTGCCACCGGAGGTATGGACAATAGATGTCATGCAAGTTCTTTTCCTTAAGCACGTATGACTACATACGGAATACATGCCTACATTAGATTGACGAACGGGAGCTAGTTACATATCTCTCCGTGTTATAACTGTTACATGGTGAATCATATCTGTCATACTCATCCATCACCGATCCACTGCCTACGAGTCTTTTACTACTGGATCTTGCTACGTTACTTTGTCTAGGCTTGTCCCTTGCTACAAAAGGGATTGGGCCACTTTGCTGCTACTGTTGCTACTGTTGTTACTTTGCTGCTGCTGCTACTGTTGTCCCTTGCTTCTTCATTGTTACTTGTTGCAAGAATTTTCTGGAGCCGTGGCCGGGGAAGCATTCTTCTCAAGAATAATCCCCCATCAACGTGCTATTTACTGGCACCATTGATACAACAGTTATGAATAGTCTGTCGTGAACAGATCGTTTCAAGCACCGTTGCTATCATACTACTTTGCTGCTGATACTTTTCTTGTAGACACTAATCTTTCAGGTGTGGTTGAATATGACAAATTCAGCTACTAATACTTGAGAATATTCTTTAGATTCCCCTTGTGAGAGAATCAACAAATTTGGGTCGAATACTCTACCCTCGAATACTGTTGCGATCCTCTAGACGTGTGGGTTATCAAGTCCTTTTTCTGGCGCCGTTGTCAGGGAGGCACAGCTATATTCTCTGAGTCACTTGGGATTGACGTCTGTTGATCACTATGAGGAATCCAAAAGATCCAAGAACTAGAATCTTGCCTTCCACTACGAGGAGAGGTAAGGAATTGCCATCTAGCTCTGCACTTGATTCACCTTCAGTTTTGAGTAAGTTTGCGACATCACCTCCTGCTAGAAATCTTGATATGTCGCCTCTGCTTGATGATGCTACTTCTGCTGCCCATGATGCTTATGATGCTGCTATGCTTGATACTATGCCTGATGATGCTATGCTTGATACTATGCCTGATGATGTTATGCTTGATACTATGCCTGATGATGCTATGCTAGATACTATGCCTGATACTGCTTTGCCACTTGGTCCATTCCTTGATGCACATATTGCTAGAGTTGATGCTAGATGTGATGATACTTCTGAAACTGCTGATACTATTAAAGTAGAACCTGCTAGTATGCCCGAATTGCCTGTTATGCCTGATACGCGCTATGTTATGGAGGGAGAGATAGGTGAGAATTTTCTTGCGTGTAAGGATAGCTATGATGTTGAGAAACTTCTGCGCAAGTGGAAATAAAAATCTATGAACGCTAGGATGAGATACGACCCGAAGTTTGCTACTTCGCCTATCTTTGTGACCGATAAGGATTATGAATTCTCTATCGACCCTGAGTTAATCACTCTGGTCGAATCTGATCCTTTTCACGGTTATGAGTCTGAAACTGTTGTAGCCCATCTTACCAAACTACACGATATAGCCACCCTATTCACTATTGAGGAAAAGATCCGCCACTACTATATCCGCAAGCTATTTCCCTTCTCACTAAAGGATGATGCTAAGACTTGGTTCACTTCTCTTGCTCCTGGTTGTGTGCGTAGCCCCCAGGATATGGTCTACTACTTCTCTGAAAAATATTTCCCTGCCCATAAGAAGCAAGCTGCCTTGCGGGAAATATACAACTTTACTCAAGCTGAAGAAGGGAGTCTCCCACAAGCTTGGGGGAGGCTCATCCAGCTACTGAATGCTTTGCCTGATCACCCTCTTGAGAAGAATGAAATACTTGATATCTTCTATAATGGACTTACCGATGCTTCCAAAGACCACCTAGATAGTTGTGTCGGTAGTGTTTTTAGGGAACGAACTGTAGACCAAGCTCAGATTCTGCTGAATAACATCTTGTGGAATGAGAATGCTTGGACTATTCCTGAACCACCTCCTAAGCCAACTCCGAAGAAAAGAGGTATTCTATTCCTCAGTCCTGAAGATATGCAAGAAGCCAAGAAATCTATGCGAGAGAAATCCATGAAATCTGAAGATGTCAAAAATCTACCACCTATCGAAGAGATCCATGGTCTCGATAAGCCAATACAGGTAGTAGAAGTAAATTCTCTGCGTAGGTTTGATGAGAGTGATATACCTTTTGATAAACCTGCTAGCTTATGCATGGATGAGTTTGATAACTTTATTGCCAAACAACAGAGTTTCAACGATTATGTTAGCAGACAATTGGAACAGAATGCTCGTATGCTTAGTCATTTAAGTGCTTGTGTTGACAGGAATGTCAATGATCTTAAACTTCTGAGTAAACATGCCTCTACGGTTAGTACTCAGGTAGAACAAGTGCTTAAACCTCAGAATGACTTGCTTAATTAGTTGAATGACAATTCTATTAGAGTCGTTACTAGAGGCGGTAGAATGACCCAAGAAGCTTTGTATCCTGAGGGTCATCCGAAGAGAGTTGAACAAGATTCTCAAGGAGTTAGCACTGATGCACCTAGCCATCCTAGAAAGAAGAAGAAAGATGATAGGAAATTGCACGCTAGCAACCCTGTTGCTGCTACACCTGAGAGTCCAAACGATGCCTCTGTCTCTGATGCTGAAACACAATCTGGTGATGAACATGAGCCTAATGATGATATCAATAGTGATGTTCATGAAGATGCTCAACCTAGCAATGATATGGATGTGGAGATTGAACCTGTTGATCTTGATAACCCACATCCTAAGACTAAGAGATACGGACTTTGCTACTAGGAAGCATGGCAAAGAAAGGGATCCATGGGTACAGAAACCTATGCCCTTTCCTCCCAAACCATCCAAGAAAAAGGATGATGAGGATTTTGAGCGATTCGTTAAAATGATCAGACATGTCTTTCTGCAAATGCGTTTGACAGATATGCTCAAAATGTCTCCGTATGCTAAGTACGTGAAAGATATTGTGACTAATAAGTGGAGGATACCTGAGGTTGAGATTTCCACCATGCTTGCTAATTACACCTTCAAGGGTGGAACTCCTAAGAAACTAGGTGATCCCGGTGTGCCCACTATACCTTGCTCCATTCAAGGCAACTACGTTAGAACTGTGTTATGCGTTCTTGGAGCCGGTGTTAGTGTTATGCCTCTCTCTCTTTATCATAGACTTGAACTAGATAACTTGACACCCACTGAAATCTCTCTGCAAATGACCGACAAATCAACTGCTTTCCCTATCGGCATTTGCGAGGATGGCCCTGTTGTGGTTTCTAACACCACTATCTTAACAGACTTTATTATCTTGGATATTCCTGAGGACGATGCCATGGCTGTCATCCTCGGAAGACCCTTTTTAGACACTGCAAGGGTTGTTATAGATTGCAACAAAGGCAATGCCACTTTCCATGTCAACAGTAATGAGCATACGGTGCACTTTCCGAAGAAACAATATCGAGTACATTGCATCAATGCTATCGAAAAAAATTCATCGATTCTTATTGGGAGCTTTGAATGCCCTATTCCTCGTGTCAAGATGAAGTATGATTTGCTTGTTGGGGAGATACACATCCCCATTGAGGTGACCTAGTGACTATTCGAAAATTCTCCGTTCTCTTTTACGATTCGAAAAGGTTTGTCAAAGAGGCTTGATCAACCTCACTGACGTATTTCTTTCAATGACCATGAGATGGATGAATCGAGGAGTCAAAAACCTCTGTTCCAAGCTTTGACCTTCGATTTCTTGGAAGAAAATTGATATATTTAGTTTAGTTTTCCCTGTTTTCTATTTTAGCGTCTGGTAGAAAAGTACCCCGAAAATAAAAGTTCTCTGAACGCCGTGAAAATCTAGTATGATTTTTTCTAGATTTTTTGAAAAATAGTGGGACAAAGAGTCTGTGTGGGTGCCACACCAGTGGTCCACAAGCCCTAGGGGCGCGGGTACCCCCCTGGCCGCAACACCCCACCTTTGAACTAACCCGGACAAACGCTTTTTCCGCAGAATTGCCATGGTGTTGTTTTTGTGCAGAAATAAAAGTTCTCGGAATGTCCTGAAAATTTACGGAGATTTTTTATGGAATAAAAGAAAAATACCTACGCAAAGATCCACCGGAGGAGGTCGACCACCCCCCCTGGTCGCGCCGTGAGGGCTTGTGGGGCCCACATGGCTCCACCGCCCCCAAACTCAGCTCTATATATTCCGTCTCGCCCGAAAAAAAATCTGGGAGAAGGTTTCATCGCGTTTTACGATACGGAGGCGCCGCCACATCCTGTTCTTCATCTAGAGGGCAGATCTGGAGTCCGTATCGGGCTCCGGAGAGGGGAAATCGTCGCCATCGTCATCATCAACCTTCCTCCATCGACAATTCCATGATGGTCTTCATCGTTCGTGAGTAATCTTATCGTAGGCTTGCTGGACGGTGATGAGTTGGATGAGATCTATCATGTAATCGAGTTAGTTTTTGAAGGGGATATATTTATAATATCCACTATGTTCTAGATTGATTTTGCTACTACTTTGCCATGCTTAATGCTTGTCACTAGGGCCCGAGTTCCATGATTTCAGATCTGAACCTATTATGTTGTTGCCAATATATGTGTGATTTAGATCCTATCTTGCAAGTTGTAGTCACCTACTATGTGTTATGACCTGGGAACCCCGGAGTGACAATAGCCGGAACCACTCCCGGAGATGACCATAGTATGAGGAGTTCATGTGTTCACCACGTATTAATGTCTTGGTCCGGTTCTTTATTAAAAGGAGAACCTTAATATCCCGTAGTTTCCATTAGGACCCCGCTGCCATGGGAGGGATGGACAATAGATGGCATGCAAGTTCCTTTCCTAAGCACGTATGACTATAAACGGAGTACATGCCTACATTAGATTGACGAACGGGAGCTAGTTACATATCTCTCCGTGTTATAGCTGTTACATGATGAATCATATCTGTCATACTCATCCATCACCAATCCACTGCCTATGAGTCTTTTACTGCTGGTTCCCGCTACGTTACTTTGTCTATGCTTGTCCCTTGCTACAAAAGGGATTGGGCCACTTTGCTGCTACTGTTGCTACTGCTGTCACTTTGCTGATGCTGTTCCTTGCTATTTCACTGTTACTTGTTGCAAGAATTTTCTGGAGCCGTGGCCGGGGAAGCATTCTTCTCAAGAATAATCCCCCGGCAACGTGTTATTTACTAGCGCCATTGATACAACAGTTAGGAATAGTCTGCCTTCAACAGATAGTTTCTGGCACCGTTGCTATCATACTAATTTGCTACACATACTTTGCTTGCAGACACTAATCTTTCAGGTGTGGTTGAATCCGACAAACTCAGCTGCTAATACTTGAGAATATTCTTTAGCTTCCCCTTGTGAGCGAATCAACAAATTTGGGTCGAATACTCTACCCTCGAAAACTGTTGCGATCCCCTACACTTGTGGGTTATCAGGGCACCCCCTCAGGCTCAACCCTATGGCTTGTCGCCACACGGTGGCTTTCCTGCCTTCCTCCCCAAGTATTTTGGGTTGCTTGTGGTCCAAGAAAATCACTCCGAAGATCTTATTCCGTTTGGACTCCGATTAATATTCCTTATCTGCAATACTCAAAAACAAGGAAAAACATAAACTGGCACTAGGCTCTAGATTAATAGGTTAGTCCCAAAAATAATATAAAATAGCATATAAATCATCCAAAAAAGTTAACATAATAGCTTGGGACAATCAAAAATTATATATACGTTGGAGACGTATCAGTGAATAATAGTCCTCCTGTTTGTAGTATATGGAATTGCAGACCTCCACTTTCTCAATCCTTGATCCCTTCTCTTCTACATATCCTCGGCAATAGGATAAGTAGCATTGTGCAATGGCATATGGGCTCTCAGCTTCATTAGCACAGGTGCATCTTCTGCCACCTCTTCAGCAAATTCTCTGGATGCAGAGCAATTGTTCTTCTCTGATGTAGGAATGTCCTTGGTAGTCCTCTTGGTAGCTACACGCTTCTTAGGACTTGAAGGCTTCTTAGGAGCAGAAGGCTTCTTTGGCATATCATCATCCATAAGCTTGACCTCGGCTGGAATTTCTTCCTCCTCCTCAGTAGCTTTTGCTAGGTCCTCATACATAGAAGTTGGCCTACCAACAACATGCACAACTCTTTTCTAGCTCTTCTCTGACATGGCTTCTTATAAATCCTAGACTTTGGAGCTTTCATATTAGTAGGTCTGGCATACTCCTTCCTTGCAGTCTTCTTGATTGTGGTCTTCTCCTTCTACTTCTGAGAAAAAATCTCCTTTGGGATAAAACCAGCATATTCTTCATCTGAATTGAGCTTCTTCCTGGAACTGGTACCTGCCTTGGGCATGCCATGTGAGCTAGTTTTCCTGGGTTAGAAACTGTCCACTCTGTACTAGTGCTTGAATCCATGTCAGCACCGCGCTCACTAGAGTTGTTTTGACTATCCAATCATCCTAACATACTGTCAAACAACCAAGCAGCCAAGTAGCCATATGAAAATATTTAAAAGAGCTGGAAAAGATAAGCATCAAAAAAATTCATAAGTTTTGCAAAGATTTGAATTCTCAATATTTCGGTTTAACATTCAGAAAAAAGGGATTTTGGTTCCACCGAGTCAAAATTATGGGAGCCACCGACGGTCTCAACAACATAAACTTGGCAATCCTTTTCGGTTTCACCAAAAGGAATAACTTGGTTTCATCAAGAATGTATTCAATAACCGTAAAAAATCAGTAAGACCGACTTTTCTGACTCGGTGACATCGAGATTCAGTTTTGCGGATGGCTAACCCTAAGTTTTGCATTGTTCTCTAATCTATGAGACTTTTCTTCTTGATAGGATGAGTGCAAACATGGAAAGAATTTCATCACGCTATTTGCACAAGAATCAGAAATAGGTGTGCAACGCGGGGCCGGATCCATACCCTAGCTCGATGACGAATCCGCTGCGGCGACAACGCCGATGACGATTACCGTTGACGACGAAGATTCCGGTGGCGAGGGCGCACGGGAGAATCAAGGCGATGTCATGTGGACCTTGGCACTAGCCTTTGGCGCTGGTGGCCCCTCCCGGTGGACCCCGTGAAACCCTTTCGGTGGTCCCGGTACATTACCGGTGTCGCCAGAAAGAATTACGGCGACCAAATCCTCACTTCCTATATATAATTCTTTACCTCCGGACTAGTCCGGAGCTCCTCGTTACGTCCGAGATCACATCCAGCACTCCGAAGAACCTTCGGTAACCTCGTATAACAATGCCCAATAACCCTAGCATCATCGAACCTTCAGTGTGTAGACCCTACGGGTTCGGGAGGCATGCAGACCTGACCGAGACACCTCTCTGGCCAATAACCATCAGCGGGTTTTGGATACCCATGGTGGCTCCCGCATGTTCCACGATGATCTCATCGGATGAACCACGATGTCAAGGATTCAATCAATCCTGTATACAATTCCCTTTGTCTCCCGGTATAGAACTTTCCCGAGATTCGATCGTCGGTATCCCCATACCTTGTTTAATCTCGTTGTCCGTAAGTCTCTTTACTCGTTCTGTAGCACATCATCCCGTGACTAACTCCTTAGTCACATTGAGCTCATTATGATGATGTTCTACCGAGTGGGCCCAGAGATACCTCTACGTCACACGGAGTGACAAATCCCGATCTCGATTCGTACCAACCCAATAGATACTTTCGGAGATACCTGTAGTGCACCTTTATAATCACCCAGTTACGTTGTGATGTTTGATACACCCAAAGCACTCCTACAGTATCCGGGAGTTGCACAATCTCACGATCGAAGGAAAAGATACTTGACATTAGAAAAGCTTTAGCATACAAACAACACGATCTAGTGCCATGCTTAGGATTGGGTCTTGTCCATCACACCATTCTCCTAATGATTTGATCCAGTTATCAATGACATCCAATGTCCATGATCAGGAAACCATGATCATCTATTGATCAACGAGCTAGCCAACTAGAGGCTTGCTAGGGACACATTGTGATCTATTTATCCACACATGTATTACTGTTTCCTGTTAATACAATTATAGCATGAACAATAGACGATTATAATGAACAAGGAAATATGATAATAACCATTTTAGTATTGCCTCTAGGGCATATTTCCAACAGTTGTTGGGTAACGTAGTAAATTCTAAATTTTCCTATGCCATACAAGGATCTATCTATGGAGAGACCAGCTACGAGAGAGGTTGTAGAGCATCTTCATACCTTTGAAGATTTCTAATCAGAAGCGTTATTATGAACGCGGTCGATGGAGTCGTACGTGAAGTGATTCAGATCGCTGTCGGTTCCGATCTATGTGCCGAATCACGGCACCTCCACGTACAACACACGTACAGCCCGATGACATCTCCCACGCCTTGATCCAGCAAGGAGGAGGGAGAGGTTGAGGGAGAGCTCCGGCATCACGACGGCGTGGTGGCGGTGGAACTACGAGGTCTCCCGGCAGGGCTTCGCCAATCACCGTGGGAGAGGAGAAAGAGGAGAAGCAAGGCTGCGCCGAGAGAGAGATTTCGTGTGTATCAAATCAGCCAAAAGCTCCACTATATATAGGGGAAGAGGGAGGGGGGCGCACCCCTTAGGGTTCCCACCCCCAAGGGGTGCGGCAGCCCCATCTGGCGTGGAGGTTTTGGCCAGGGCAAGGGAGAGGGGGTTGGCGCACCCGAGATGGGACTTAGGCCCATCTGCACTAGGGTTTCCCCCATTCCCTCACTTGTGGCGCCTTGGGCCTAGGTGGGAGGCGCACCAGCCTACTTTGGGCTTGTTCCCTTCCACCATTTTATTATTGCCTCTAGGGAATATTTCCAACACTCTCCCACTTGCACTAGAGTCAATAATCTAGTTCACATCACTATGTGATTGCAATGAATTCAACACCCATACATTTCTGGGGTTCGATCATGTCTTGCTTCTGAGAGAGGTTTATAGTCAACGGGTCTGAACCTTCCAGATCCGTGTGTGCTTTACAAATCTCTATGTCATCCTATAGATGCTAGTACACCCCATCTGGAACCATTCCAAATGATTGCTCCACTATACTAATCCGGTTTACTACTCATAGTCCTCCGGATTAGTGACAAAGCTTGTATCGACGTAACTCCTTTACGACAAACTCTTTAATCACCTCCATAATTGAGAAAAATTCTTTAGTCCATTATTTACTAAGGATTAATTCGACCGCTGTCGAATGATCCATTCCTGGATCACTCTTTTACCCCAGGACTGACTCATGGTAAGGCACACTTTAGGTGAGGTACACAGCATAGCATATTTGTAGAGTCTACAGCTGATGCCTAGGGGACGACATTCGTCCTTTCTCTTTGTTCTGTCATGGTCGGGCTTTGAGCCGTACTCAAATTTACACCTTACAACATAGCCAAGAACTCCTTCTTTGCTGATCTATTTTGAACTCCTTCAAAAACTTGTCAAGGCATGCATTTCGTTGAAAGTTCCATTAAGCACTTTGATCTATCTTTATAGATCTTGATGCTCAACTCTCAAGTAGCTACATCTAGGTTTAACTTTGAAAAAACTCCATTCAAACAACCCTTTATGCTTTGTAGAAATTCTACATTATTTCTGATCAACAGTATGTCTACCACATATATTTATCAGAAATTTTGTAGTGCTCCCACTCACCTTTTGGAAATACAAGTTTGATGTCAACTGTTCTTCCCTTTGCAACGGCACCAGAAAAATGCTGATTGCATTCCCCGGCAACCGAAACTAGAAGAATGTTTTTGACGCCCACCAGCGCGTGGGATCGTAGGAGTTTTTGAGGGTAGAGTATTCGACCCAAATTTGTTGATTCGCACGATGGGAGGTGAGAGAATACTCTTAAGTATTAGCAGTTGCATTGTCAGATTCAAGAACACCTGAAAGATTAGTATCTGCGAGCAAAGTAGTAACAGCTAAGTAGCGAGTAACGGCAGTGGCAAGGAACAGCGGTAGTGACAGCAGTACCAAGTAGCAACAGTAGCAAGCGATAGTAGTAGCAACAGTAGCAGCAGAGCAAGACAAGTAACATCAGTAGCAACAGTAGTAGCAGCAGTAGAGCAAGGCAAGTAACAGCAGTAGCAACAGTAGTAGCAGCAGTAGAGCAAGACAAGTAACAACACGAGTAGGAAAAACTCGTAGGCAATGGGTCGGTGATTTGTTTGGATGATTTTCATCATGCAACAACTATAACACGGAGAGATATGTGGCTAGCTCCCGTTCATCAATGTGATGTAGGATGCATTCTATGTGTCGTCATACGTGCTTAGGGAAAAGAACTTGCATGACATCTATTGTCCATCCCTCCTGTGGCAGTGGGGTCCAAAAGGAAACTACGGGATATTAAGGTTCTACTTTTAATAAAGAACCGGACCAACGCATTAGCACTTGGTGAACACATGAACTCCTCAAATTATGGTCATCACCGGGAGTGGTTCCGGTTATTGTCACTCCGGGGTTGCTGGATCATAACAAATAGTAGGTAACTACAACTTGCAAGATCGGATCTAAAACACACATATATTGGTGACAACATAATAATTTCAGATCTGAAATCATGGCACTCGTGCCCTAGTGACAAGCATTAAGCATGGTAAAGTAGTAGCAACATCAATCTCAGAACATAGTGGATACTAGGGATCAATCCCCATCGAAACTAACTCGATTACATGATAGATCTCATCCTACTCATCACCGCCCAGCGAGCCTACGAATAGATTACTCACGAACGACGAAGAGTTTCATGGAATTGGAGAGGGAAGAAGGTTGATGATGACGATGGCGACGATTTCCCCTCTCCGGAGCCCAAGACGGACTCGAGATCTTCCCTCCAGATGAAGAACAGGTGGTGGCGGCGCCTCCGTATCGTAAACGCGACGAAAACTTCTCTTTTTATTTTTTCTGGGATGAAAGGGCACTTATAGACGTGAGGTTGGGGGCGGCAGAGCCGTGTGGGCCTCACAAGCCTGCCCACCTCCACCAGGGGGGTGGTGGCAGAGCCAGGGCTTGTGGCCCACCGGCCCAGCCCCTTAGGTGGAACTTGGCGCAGATATTTTTTATTTTTTCCAAAACTGCTCCCCGTAAAATTTCAGGACGTTTGGAGAACTTTGATTGCTGGACAAAAATAACACCAAGGCAATTCTGCTGAAAACAGCGTCAGTCCAGGTTAGTTCCATTCAAATCATGCAAATTAGAGTCCAAAACAAGGGCAAAATAGTTTGGAAAAGTAGATACGATGGAGAGGTATCAACTCCCCCAAGCTTAAAACCTTGCTTGTCCTCAAGCAACTCAGTTGACAAACTGAGAGAGAAAGAAAAACTTTGACAAACTCTGTTTGATCTTGTTATTGCAACTATGTCTAACTCATAACCAAAATTTCAGCAAGATCACAAGTTAACCACATAAGCAAATGACACAAAGGTCTCACGATAACTAATATCAATGGCAAAATCAGCTAAGGAGCAAACAATAATGAGTTTCAAATACCAACACTTCAATCAAAACAAGCATGCAGCAATATGAATAGGTGGTATCTCGCTAGCTCTTTCTGAGACAGCAAAACATAAATGCAGAGCACTTTCAAAGATCAAGGGCTGACTAAACATTGTAATTCATAGCAACGAAGATCCAGTCATAGTCATACTCAATATCAATCAAAAGCAAAGCATAAAAATGACAGAGGTTCTCTCTAATTGGTGCTTATATAAGAGAAGGATGACTCAACAGGAAAATAAATGGACATGCCCTTCGTAGAGGGAAGCATGGATTTGCAGAGGTGCCAAAGCTCAAGCTTTGAAAACAGAGATAATAATTTTGGGTGGCATGCTTTCATTGTCAATGCAATGACCAAGAGTTCTCAATATCTTCCATGCTACTCATGCTATAGGCGGTTCCCAAACAGAAAAGTAAAGTTTTAACTCCCCCACCACCAATCAAGCACACTCCACGGCTAGCCGAATCCTCGGGTACCGTCGATACTAACATCAATCCGGGGGGAGTCTTGTTTTACAGTTATGTTTTCGATTTAAGCGTGGAACTGGGCATTCCAATTACCGGCCCCTTTCTCGTGAATGACTGTGAATAAACATATGTCGAGGATAACAGTCCTAGCATGGAAGATGTCAATAGCCCACTGTCACCACATGAGCGGTTCGGGCATGCAAAATAGATTATTTCTTGAAGGTTTAGACATTGGCACATGCAAATTTAATTGGAACGCCAGGTAGATACTGGAAATAGGTAGGTATGGTGGACAATCATGGAAAAACTTTTGGGTTTATGGAAGTGGATGCACAAGCAGTATTCCGCTTAGTACAAGTGAAGGCTAAAAAGACTGGGAAGCGACCAACTAGAGAGCAACAACAGTCATCAAGATGCAATGAGTTTGACTAACATTGAATGGAAGCATGAACAAGATATAAATCACCATGAACACGAACATCATAGAGGCTATCTTGATTTTGTTTCAACTACATGCATGAATATGCGCCAAGTCAAGCCACTTGAAACATTCAAAGGAGAATACCATCGTATCATACTACATCATAGTCATCTCAAAATATATGTTGGCATTCAAGACAAACCATTATAAGCTCTCAGCTAAATAAACATTGCATCAGAAACTATGATCTCTAAGTTGTCATCGCAAACATGGTTCTCTCACAACAAAGCTAAATCTGGGTCGACAACCTAGTCATATTTACAAAAACAAAATAGATAGAGTTCATACCAGCTTTTCAGTGTCAGTCACTTCATCATATATCATCATTGTTGCCTTTCATTTGCAGGACCGAACGATGAAAACGATAATACGCGCATTGGACTAAGCTGAATCTGCAGGCAAACACAAAGGAGAAGACAAAGTAATATGGCTCTTTGAAAGCTAAACAGGTAAGCGTGTAAGAACCACTAAACATTGTAACCAATATCTTCTACCTTGACCCAAAGAAAAAGAAAACTATTTACACGGGAAAGCACCCAACAAGCAAAAGAAGAAAGAAAAATCTTTTTGGGTTTTCTCAAAAGGACACAAAACAGGAAAACAAGAAAACGAAAATAAACTAGCATGGATAATACAGTGGCAAAGTGTAAACACCGGCTAACAAAGTGAAAGCATAAGCATGAATGTAAAGTCGGTGAGAACACGTACTCCCCCAAGCTTAGGCTTTTTGCCTAGCTTGGTCTACTCCCATGGATGATCCTGGCGAAACCCAAAATCATAATGGGTGTTATATGGAATCGCTGTAGCCACTGCCTGAATAGCTGCCTCACGAAGTCGAGCAGCAGTCGCCTCCCTCTCATACTCCTCTGCCTCTCCTATGGTTATGTAGTGTCTTCGTTTTACCTGAAAGTCAAAGAAAGCAGGAGCAGGAAGGGTAATAAGGAAAACACGCTGCCGATTAAATATCAAGCTGTATAGGAGGGATCCAAGATCTCTCTCAAGGAACTGGTAGCGTGTTAGAGCGACACGATCAAGGTAGGCTGTATGGAGAGGAGGGTCTTCTGGACGGATGGATACTCCAAGAAAATTTGCTAAGCGTGTCGCATAAACTCCACCAAAGAAACCCCCCTCACTGGCATTTTTATTCAGCCTCCTTGCTATTATAGCTCCCATATCGAAGCTCCTGTCACCTGTTACTGCGCTCTTAAGGATACTAAGGTCGGAAGCGCATAGGTGACAATGTGCACCCTTGCCGTTAATGCACCTACCTATGAAGAGGGCAAGGTAGTTCAAGGCAGGGAAGTGGATGCTTCCTATGGTGGCTTGCGTGATATCTCTGGTTTCTCCAACAGTTATACTGGGGACAAAGTCTCTGACCGAAGACTTAGAAGGATCATTAACACTACCCCCATCGGGTATCTTGCAAATCCTATTGAAATCCTCTAGATCCATGGTATAGGATTTATCGTACAGATCAAACAGTATGGATGAGTCAAGGCCAACTGAGAATTTAAATCTACGCACGAAAGAGGCAGTGAGCATAGCATACTGTTCACATTTATCTGAGAGGGATTCTTCTAACCCGGCATTGCGGACAAGTGCATCAAACTTATCCTTGAAACCTGCTTCGATCATGAACTCATCGGAAGGCCATTCACATGGTTGCACCGATGCGTCCCTTAGTTGAAAAGGTTCGGGCTCCCAAAAAGAGAGATGGGGACCCTTCTTACTTGAGGAACCACCATGAAACTTCCTCCTGAACATAATTTCCTTTTGCTGAAAATTTTTAAGTTCAAGAGAAAAGTGAATGAGGACCAACCATACCTTGTAGAAACTACTCCTACTAGTGCCTAGAGACCGTATCACTCGCTAAAACTACTTGGGACCAGCTAAAATCAACATTTCTAGCTCAAGAACAGGGTCACCAAGGTAGCAAGAATTCGCGAAGGATAAAGCATTAGAGCAAAAACTAATTGGACCAATGCAGGAGTCACTTACCAAGGAGTAATTTCCCCAAAACGGTTCGTAGAATGGTGCTTTGAGCAAGGAGATCAAGAATCACAGCCAAATGAGCAAGAACACGGGTTTGAGATGCGAAACAATTTTTTCTGGAGGTGGAAGAAGAGGCTGAGAGCTGGAATGAGTGGAGCGGGTGCCTGTGGCCCCCACAAGCTTGCACCCCGCCACCAGGGGGTAGGTGGTGTTGGAAGGGCTTCTGGCCCACTAGTCTGGCCCCCAGGCCAACTCTTAGGCCAAGTAATTTTCAAAAATTCCAGAAAAAATCATACTAAATTTTCAGGACCATCGGAGAACTTTTATTTTCGAGGTATTTTTCTCCGGGACGCTAAAACAGAAAACAGGAAAAACTAAACTAATTCTATAATTTTTCTTCTAAGCAAAAGAAAGTGAAAGCTCAAAACAGAGGTATGTGACTCTTTGATTCATCCGTCTCATGGTCATCGAAAGAAATCCGTCAATGGGGTTGATCAAGTCCTCATGACAAAACCTTCTCGAATAGCAAGAGAGAACGGAGAATTTTCTAATAGCCACTAATTCACCTCAATGGCGATATGTATCTCCCCAACAAGCAAATCATACTTCTTCTTGACATGAGGAATAGGGCATTCAAAGCTCCCAATGAGAATCAATGAAGTCTTTTTGATAGCATTGATGCAATGTACTTGATCTCGTTTCTTCGGAAAGTGCACGGTGTGCTCATTACCGTTGAGATGGAAAGTGACATTGCCTTTGTTGGAATCTATAACAGCCCCTGCAGTCTTTAAAAATGGTCTTCCGAGGATGACAGCCATGGTATCGTCCTCAGGAATATCCAAGATAACAAAGTCTGTTAAGATAGTGGTGTTAGCAACCATAACAGGCACATCCTCGCAAATTCCGATAGGGAAAGCAGTTGATTTCTCGGCCATTTGGAGAGAAATTTCAGTGGGTGTCAACTTATCCAATTCAAGTCTACGATAAAGAGAGAGAGGCATAACACTAACACCGGCTCCAAGGTCACATAAGGTAGTTCTTACGTAGTTTCCTTTAATGGAGCAAGGTATAGTGGGCACTCCGGGATCACCAAGTTTCTTAGGAGTTCCACCTTTGAAAGTATAATTGGCAAGCATGGTGGAGATCTCAAGATCTAGTATCTTCCATTTATTAGTCACGATATCTTTCATGTACTTGGCATACGGAGACATCTTGAGCATATCAGTTAACCACATCTGCAGAAAGACGGGTCTTATCATCTCAACGAAGCGCTCAAAATCCTCATCATCCTTTTTCTTGGATGGCTTAGAAGGAAAGGGCATAGGTCTCTGAACCCATGGCTCCCTTTCTTTACCATGCGTCCTAGCAGTGAAGTCATTCTTATTGTATTTCTTAGGTTGTGGGTTATCAGGATTAACCGTGGGTTCAATCTCCACATCCTCGTCATTTCTAGGTTGAGCATTATTATGAACATCACTGTCCATATTGTCACCAGGTTCATGTTCATCACCAGATTGTGTTTCTGCATCAGACGCAAAAATATCATTAGGTTCTTCGGGTGTGACAGTATTTGGTGAACTGGCAGGTAGGTTTCTATCATCCTTCTTCTTCTTCTTAGGATGACTGGGTGTATCAGCATTGATTCCTTGAGAATCTTGATCAATTCTCTTAGGATGACCTTCAGGATACAAAGGTTCCTGAGTCATTTTGCCTCCTCTAGTAATGACTTTGACAGAGTTGTCATTTAATTCATTGAGCAAGTCATTCTGAGTTTTAAGTACTTGTTCTACCTTAGTAGTTATCATAGAGGCATGTTTACTTAGAAGCTTCAGATCGTTGACATTTCTGTCTACACAAGCACTTAAATGGCTAAGCATACGAGTACTTTGTTCCAAATGTCTGCTAACATAATCATTGAAACTCTATTGTTTGGCAACAATTTGTCAAATTCATCAAAGCATAGGCTAGCAGGTTTATCAAAAGGAATATCACTCTCATCAAACCTACGCAGAGAATTCACTTCTACTACCTGTATCGGGTTATCGAGACCACGGATCTCCTCGATGGGTGGTAGATTTTTGACATCTTCAGATCTAATGCCTTTCTCTTGCATATATTTCTTGGCTTCTTGCATATCTTCTGGACTGAGGAATAGAATACCTCTTTTCTTCGGAGTTGGCTTAGGAGGTGGTTCGGGAATAGTCCAAGCATTATCGTTGATCAAGATGTTATTCAGTAGGGTCTCAGCTTGTTCTATAGTTTTTCCCTAAAAACAAAACAGGCACAACTATCTAGGTGGTCTCTAGAGGCATCGGTAAGTCCGTTATAGAGGATATCAAGTATCTCGTTCTTCTTAAGAGGGTGATCAGGCAAAGCATTTTGCAGCTGGACGAGCCTCCCCCAAGCTTGTGGAAGACTCTCTTCTTGGAGTTGAGCAAAGTTGTATATCTCCTGCAAGGCATCTTTCTTCTTATGGGCAGGGAAATATTTCTCACAGAAGTAATAGACCATCTCCTGGGGAGTACTCACACATCCAGGAACAAGAGAGGTGAACCAGGCTTTAGCATCATCCTTTAGAGAGAAAGGAAACAACTTAAGGATATAGTAGTGGCGGATCTTCTCCTCATTAGTGAAAAGGTGGGCTATATCGTGTAGTTTGGCAAGATGGGCTATCACCGTCCTCAGACTAATATCTGTGAAAAGGATCAGATTCGACTAGAGAGATTATCTCAGGATCGACAGAGAATTCATAATCCTTATTGGTGATAAAGATAGGTGAAGTGGCAAACTTCGGGTCATATTTCATCCTAGCTTCCCGAGATTTTTCCTTCCAATTGAGAAGTAATTTCTCAACGTCATAGGCATCCTTACACGCAACAAAATCCTGAGCTATCTCTCCCTCCATAACATAACCCTCAGGTATATCAGGCAATTCATATCTAGGAGAGCTAGATCTAGCAGGAGCAAAAGCAGGTTCTATCTCAATAGTATCGGTAGTTTGAGAAGCATCACGAGCATTGGCAGTAACTCTAGCAATATGAGCATCAAGGAACACTCCTTGTGGAACATCGGGCAAAGTAGTATCTCTAGCGGTATCAAGCATAGCATCATCAGGCAAAATAGCATCTCTAGCATCATCAGGCAAAGCAGTATCAAGCATAGCATCTCTAGCAGTATCAAGCATAGCATCATCAGGCATAGTATCTAGCATAGCATCTCTAGCAGTAGCATCATAAGCATCATCAAGCATATGCGACATATCAAGATTTCTAGCAGGAGGTGATGTCGCAAACTTACTCATAACTTAAGGTGAATCAAGTGCAGAGCTAGATGGGAATTCCTTACCTCCCCTCGTAGTTGAGGGCAAGACTTTGGTCTTCGGATCCTTCAGATTCTTCATAGTGATCAGCAGATATAAATCCTAAGTGACTCAGAGAATATACCAATACCTCCCCGGCAACGGCGCTAGAAAAATGCTTGATGTCAAGTGTTCTTCCCTTTGCAACGGCACCAGGAAAATGCTGATTGCAATTCCCGACAACCGAAACTAGAAGAATGTTGTTGACGCCCACGAGCGCGTGGGATCGTAGCAGTTTTCGAGGGTAGAGTATTCGACCCAAATTTGTTGATTCGCACGACGGGAGGTGAGAGAATACTCCCAAGTATTAGCAGTTGAATTGTCAAATTCAACCACACCTGAAAGATTAGTATCTGCGAGCAAAGTAGTAACAGCAAAGTAGCGAGTAACGGGAGTGGCAAGGAACAGCGGTAGTGACAGCAGTAGCAAGTAGCAACAGTAGCAAGCGACAGTAGTAGTAACAGTAGCAGCAAAGCAAGACAAGTAACAACAGTAGCAACAGTAGTAGCAACAGTAGAGCAACGAAAGTAACAGCAGTAGCAACAGTAGTAGCAGCAGCAGAGCAAGACAAGTAATAGCAGCAGTAGGACAAACTCGTAGGCAATGGGTCGGTGATTTGTTTGGATGTTATTCATCATGCAACAGCTATAACACGGAGAGATGTGTAGCTAGCTCCCGTTCGTCAATGTGATGTAGGCATGCATTCCGTGTGTCGTCATACGTGCTTAGGGAAAAGAACTTGCATGACATCTATTGTCCATTCCTCCCGTGGCAGCGAGGTCCAAGAGGAAACTACGGGATATTAAGGTTCTCTTTTAATAAAGAACCGGACCAACCACAACAACGAATAAGCTAATACACGACGCTATATTTTCGTCGCTACATCGTCACGGTTTTTAGTTTACGACGATCTTACGACGAAAAACCAAGCGTCGAAAACGGAGCGTCAGAAATGAACAACATCGACGTTTTGATCGAAATCGTCGTAACTTTTACGATGATTCCTGGATCGTCGTAACCTTTACGACAATCCTAAATTGTCGTTGGCAATCTAACCCAGTCCTACGTGGCAGTCCTACGTGGCAAAATTACGACGAAATGAAAACGTCAAGGTTGAAATCAGCCCAACCCATTTCAATTGATCACATGGACTGATTTTATTTTCTTGAGATTTTTCTTATTGGGCTTCTTTTTGGGCCTTAGCCTATTTACAGTCACTTTAATTATTATTTTCAAATTATTTTTGTATCCTTATAAATTTGGCCCCGGCCTTTTAGTGCCCAAATACATTTGGTCCAGTTTCAATTTTGGCCTTTTTTCATTTTTAAATTCAACAACTTTTCGTTCCAGAACTTGGTTTCTTTTCTATTTGTTGGGCCTTTTCAACCCAATTATTTGTCCAATATTAAATCCAATACTATTTCATATTCAAATCAAGAAAACTCCAAGTCAGATTAAAATCATCCATCATATAACATCACATAATACATCTCCCAAGTTTACATAACACAATAACTCATCTCATGAATACATTTCCTTACACAGAAATATAGCAAGAACAGACAGAATTCCACAATAAAACAATGGCACATCTGCTAACAATGGAGTTCATTCCACTCTTCTATGAGACATAGGTTCAGAAATTTTTATGTTGTGTTGATTTGAATGTCCCAAGTAGGCATCATCGACATCTTCTCACCACTTTCCTAGCAACAGAGAAAGAGACAAACCAAAAAAACATTAGACCGTAATATTGCCTACAAAGCAAAAATACCATGGAAAAAACGACGTACTTTTTCTGTGGACTACTGTTTACATAGCCTAATATGAATCTTTAAGTTTTTTCCTGAATTATTGACTACAGTTTACATTGCCTACTATTAATCCTTAATCAAAATGATATGCTGCATTAGCACTCAAACTTCAATAGCAGTTTAATCAGGTATCAGGACATACCTTTTGATTTATAGATTAATGCACCGTTGACAGTAATCAGGATGTGAGGGTCAGCAAGATTAATAGCAGTACATCTAGCATATAGAATCAGTACCGATAAGGCCTGATAAAAAGAAATAGATACCAGAGGCATATTAAACGAAATATACTCCAGGATCCGATCCATGCATGAAAATAGAGGAAGTGGAACCTTACCAGGAAACTATAATCAGTGTAGGGATCGGGAAACTAGCACCAAGTAGAACCTTGACTAATAAACAACGATCCATAAATATACTTGCAAATGAGAAACTATAAATGTGCCATATACATTAACTTAAGCCAGTCAAGATTTGGAAGTTAGAACACCTGTTTCTCACCTCGCCACCGTTGAACAATGACAATTAACACCAATAGGTATGTTTCTGGTCTATCTTACGAATTATGATTTCTGTTAATACATGCTTTAAGAGAGAAAAAATTCATCAAACACGCCTAAACGTCTGGTCAGTGTAGCTATAAACAAACATTTGTGATTTAGCTACTAGCAATGATAAAGTCAATACACCATGAGAGAAGTTTCCACCCTCAAAATATTGCACAGAACCTAAGTGCAGAGAAATCCCAGGGGAAGGGGAGATAAAAGTTTTCCAGAACAAGCCACATCTACAGCACCATATTTTCCTTCTTTTTTTCTTTGCGGGGGGATATAGCACCATATTTTTCACAAAAATAAACATCAAGCTTCTCTAATCAGTCATCGGAGTTGCATCAAGGATCTTTTTCTAGATATATCTCAGTCACATGAGAAAGGAAAAGTTTAGATATGAAATCGGGGTAATTAAGTTGCAATGAGAATTCACATAAAATTAGCACAAATCGACATTACATCTAGCTACTGCTGCGAATCCGACCACCAACCCACCAAACGACTCAAATCTACCACCCCAAATCCTGAACAGAGCAGGAAATCCAATGGATCTCCGAAGAGGCGGCCTTGACGCCGGATCCATCCATCGCACGACGGGCCCAAGAAACCGTCTATTCACCTCAGAGGTCAGAGGAGCAGGGCAAACAGAAGCACCCAAACCGACGCGGGGCTGACAGGGGCCCTTTCTTTACCTCCGGAGAAGCCGCTCCTGCCGGCGGGGAATGGCTTGACCTGGCCATCGGACTCCTCGTCCACGAACCCCTCGAACATCAATCAGCAGCAGCACATTAACAACATAAGCAATCAGCAGAGGCAGAGCACAGCATCAGCAACAACAATAAGCAATTAGCAGCAGCATCACATAAAGATCAATCAGCAGCAGCAGCACATGAACAACGTAAGCAATCAGCAAAGGCAGAGCACAGCAGCAACATCACTTGATGAGCAACAACAGGCCAGCAACTCAACAATAAATCGAAGCAGAAGAGATGAAAGAAGTCTAGGTTACCTTGGTCGCCGTTGGAAGGAGAGGCTGTTGCAGTTCAGGACTTGCTCCGGTGAGAGGCTATCAAGCACGCCTTCGGGTAGTTCCCTGAACCAGGCCTGAATAGAATTGCACAACATGATTAACCCCTATGTTTTCGCCGGGCAGAGGTACCAAATGTGTGAAAACCCAAAACATATATAATTTGAAGAGCTAAGGGTGTGAGGGAATTGATTGTAATTATGTCATCAATATCAGAGTCTCATTATTTTCTGTCAGAAAAGAAGTTCATTAGGATGCAAAATTTAAGAATGGCCGACTGTGTGTGGTATTAGACTCTTGGGACTTGGACCCTTAAATCTTAATGAGGCATTTTTATTTTGCAAATTAAAAGTAGAGAATTACCAATAGTAATATGCGTTCAATGATTACTAAAAACAGTAGTCTGAAATATTCTAAGGAACCCAATCATGCAGAAATTTATGTTCTGGACAAAACACTTCAAGCATTACCGCATCTTCTATTTCATTCACAAGAAGTGTCAGCAACAAATTTGGGAGTTCCATTACTTCAGCTAGTAGAAGCCTAGAAGGTATATTATTTCTGAAGCATGATATCACATTGTACTAAATTATAAACCCATTCAAGTAAGTAAATATTCTGCATGTCCATTATACGAGTTATTTGCATCGAAGGCACGAACAAATTATAAACCATAGAAATGAATCCTACATTCAGGTACGTCACTTCTGGTTGGCACTGCAATCTGCAGTAGAACTACTTTGTATTCAGAATCCAATTCCTTGTTTTCCACAAGAAATTTATCAAAGGCCAACACCTTTTGCAGGAATCCTTTAATCATGTCTAGCCGGTCCACACCAAGTATTACCTATCACATTAGCACACAAAAAAGATTCCTTAGATGTTGATGGATGGATGGATCGATGTAGATAGATGGATGGATGTTCCTGGGCACCCATCCGTCGAGCTCGAAGGTCAAGAAGTACTTGACCTTGAGGGCCCCAGCTTTGCTATTGTGGCCAAATTAGTGAGTCTTTATTGTGTCATGGTAGTGCACATATAAAACTTCAACAACTTCAGTTTTAGATGAATAATAAAATAACTATACAATTTTAGAAGAACTAAATAGCTGGTGGAAATCGAAATCTGAAGTAAAGGGCTCACATGATCACTGGTTATTGACGCGATGAAGCTTAAAAAATCGGAGATTGGGAGATTGGCCCGAAATTTCCTTGCTTTTCAGGTGATTCAGGTCCACCCTGCCGGCTGTTGTTAGGCCGTTCCTCCTCCCCTCCTGAATCCCGAAAACGACATGGCTCGAGGTTGGAACGGACTTGCTGGACATGAGATTTCTAAGCAAGGAAAATAAGGAGCCTCGATCGCAGGAACCCTAACCTCCGCGCCGATGGCCTCCAGTGCCAGACGAACAGACGCCTTGTCGCTTCGCTCGTCATCATCGGCCGGCACGGCATGGGCCGTCTTGTTGACGGAGTTGGTCTCGCCGGTGATCTACCCCTGCTCGACCCAGAGGTTCGACGAGATGAGCCTGAGGACGCGCATGTCGGCGGGGACCTTGTCCCCTACGCGGACCATGACGACATCCCCCAGGATGAGGTAGCGCACGGGGAGGGCGGGCGCCCACTCGGTGTCGCGGAGCACGGCGGCGTGGTCGGACTGGATCTGGCGCAGCACCTCGAGCGCCTTCTCGAGGTTGGTCTCCTGTCAGACCCCGACGGCGGCGTTGACGACAAGGATGAGGAAGATGACGAGCGGCTCGACGAAGGCTGAGAGCGTGAGCGCGCCGGCCGACGAGGAGAGCGCGAGCGCGAACGTGACGGCGCCGGCGGCGAGAGGGATGCGCACCAGCGTGTCCTCGAACTGCTGCGCCACGAGCTGCAGCACTGAGTGCCCTGGGTGGTCGAGCAGCTCGTTGGGCCCGTGCGCGCGCCGCCGCGCCGCCGCCTCCGACGAGGACAGCCCGCGGTCCCTGTCTTCAAACGAGGTGGTGAGGATCGGGAGGGGGGCGGGGACGGGGAGGAGGTGGCGGCGGCGGCGAGGAGATGGGGACTAGGGAGGAAGGGTGGGATGGGGGGATCTGACCTAGGGTTTGGGTTGCTTTTTTTAGTTTTTCATGTAGATAGATGGATGGATGGATGTGGGATGAAGAGATGGATGGATGGATGGGCGCCATGTCATCGATCCGTGGGAAGGGTTTTGATTGGTTCGGAAAATCAGTGATTTAAAATACTCCCTTCGTCCCAAAATAACTGTCTCAACTTCGTACAAGCTCTAGTACAAACTTGTACTAAGCTTGAGACACTTATTTTGGGACGGAGGGAGTAGTTTGCAAATACTAAAAATAGAGGAATCTATGTTTTGGGCACATAGATGATGTGGAAAAAATTCAACTTCGATGTGGCCATTAGCTATGTGAAGCACTCATCTCAACTCCTTTTGATAGCAGCTTCGATGATGCCAAGATTCCAAGAAGCAAAACACACACAGGCCAACCTCGTGCTCCATCCAAAAGACACTGGCACGGGTGGCTGCGGCGTGGTGCACCAACTGTTTTCATCGTCGTCACCCGTCCGTTGGATCAATGCGAGGCGGCAGCCGGAGACCAGCACAATGCCCAGTCTCACCGGCAGCGGCGGACGAGCGTGTCACTGCTTTTGCGCTCATAAAACGGCAAGTGAAGAGAACTTTGGAGCGGTACAGATGAAATTTTTGATGCGGTCAAGCTTTATTCAGTTTGTTAGCAGGAAAGGAATACGATGATGGATTTGCAACCTGGAGGTAGAGCTGAAAGCATGTATATGTAGAGAGAGAGCGAGGTGGTACCAGGATGGAGTGGCAGTAGGTGGTTTTGAGGATCTCCTTGATGTCCTCCCGCGCGCTCTTGAGCTGCGCGGCATCCGACGCCGCCATGCATCGGACCACCTGCAGCCGCGGCACCACCCTGGCGGCGCCACCGCACGCTCTCCTCGCAGTCTTCCTTGCGCAGTTGAATAGAACCAGGTCATCGATCCAGGAGAGCTCTATTCCATCCAATAGGAAAGCTTTAAATAATTTGTGTTTCTTTAGACTATTACTTTTGTCAAAATAAACATGATAAAACTTAGTAATTTTTTTCACAAACTTTCCACGCCTTCTAGAGACTATAAACCAATACCACACCAAATTTCATAAACATGAGAGCTTGTTACATTTTCAAATAATATGAATGGTCGACATACCCGCCGTTTTGACCACATTTTGAAGTGGACGTGAAAAATTCAAAAAAAATCAAAAAAATAGAAGACCTTCACATTGTGTCATTATATGTGACAAAGTTACTAGGTAAAATAATAACCTTGTAATATGGCAATTATTTTTAAAAAATGTTCTCGGAAATCAGCTATCATGTGTGAAGATTAATGGCTTTCAAGCCAAATGATCAATCTTATGGTCACATTCATGGCATAGTTTGTTCAAAAGATCTAATATTGTGCACAAGGGTGCATATTGAAATGGCAAACAATGTTACTTAAGGAAGTTTTCACTTTTCTTGCATGAAAAAATCATTTTCCATTTTTAAGTGCGCAAAATGAGTTTTTTTGTGAAGGACCTACCATATATTTGTAACAAAATTGTACCAAATCATTTTTCTAACATACTAGGACATATTTAATGTACAATTGACCAAATGGTTGGGTGTTAATGGATTTTATCGACCTCTCGTGAAAAAGACAAATTTTAGTTGAATCGGCTGAAAGCGGGTCAAATTTGAACTGCAACTACATTATAGTTTGCTCTTTCTTTTTCTTAAAAATCATTTTAGGTACACAAGTATCTATTTAATCATGGAAACACCAAAAAATTGTCAAGGTTCAACCACTAGGTAGGAACGGTCATACCCGATGTTTTGACCGCGTTTTGAAATGGCCATGAAAAATTCAAAACAAATTCAAAAAAATGGAAAACCATTGCATTGTGTCATAATATGTGACAAGGTTACTAGGAAAAATAATAAACAAGTAATGTGACAATTATTTTAAATAAGTGTTCTTAGAAATGGGCTATCATGTGTGAAGATTCATGGCATTCAAGCCAAATGATCAATCTTATGACCACATTCATGACATAGTTTGTTGAAATGATATAATATTATGCATAAGGGTTCTTATTGGAATGGCAAACAATGTTGATTAAGGAAGTTTTCATTTTCCTTGTATGAAAAATTCATTTTCCATTTTTCAAGTGACCAAAATGAGTTTTTTTGTGAAGGACCTACCATATATTTGTTTCAAAATTAGACCAAATTATTTTTATAAAATACTAGTCCATATTTAATGTACAATTGACAAAATGGTTGGGTGTTAAAATCTTTTATCCACCTCTCGTAAAAAAGACAAATTTATGTCGATTCAGCTCGAAGCGGGTTAAATTTGAACTGTAGCTGCATTATAGTTTGCTCTTTATTTTTCTCAAAAATCATTTATAGGTATATAACTATCTATTTAATAAGAAATACATGGTGTGATGCCTTGACGTCGAGGTTTGGATGGTGGTCGAGGGCCCCAACTCCAAAGCGCGTGAACTTGCATGCCAGCCGCATGGTCACCGCCTGACTGTTGCGTTGCCACGCGTTCTAGGTGGAATAGGCATGTCTGGTGGGTTGGACAATCCCTCGGTAGGTGTTAGCAATAAGAATACAATAGAAGAATCTCACGAGGAGACTGAACTAAGCTCAAACATAAATTAGCAACCAAGTGTTTGTTTAGCAGTGCGGGTAATTCACATAGACAGTGGGACTAAATTCTGGCTGAGTATGATCATCTACTAAGGAGACTCTCTTGGCAAATTTTTAGCTCAAATGCATGAATCTAGGTGGCACTTGCTTTGCAAACTAACACATTGTGCAGAAATATGAATGTTGAAGATGGGATCAAATGAATGAATGGATTGAGCTAACATTTGGTGTATGATGTTAATTTGGGCGTATGAAGGCACTGTATAAAAATTATAACATTTGGACATGCAAAAGTGACACTTCCTTTACAATGTGCCAATCTGGACAGAAAATGGTAATTGAAACTAGGTTCACACAGATGATTGGATTGAGCTGAAATTTGGAGGAGGATGATAATTTGGGCACATTAAGGTACTGTAAAAATTTCATAAAAGTTGGATAAAGAAAAATTATACTTCCTTCACAATGCTCTCTACTGAACAGAATATTGGGAAAAATATTGAGGGAAACTGGCTGAATTAAATGAGTTAAAATTTGGTGGAGTGAGGTTATATGGTCAGTGTCATCCCTTGGTAAATTTTCATCAACTATAAAGCAATATAAAGTCTAGTTGCTTCACAAAATGAAAATATTACCAGAAACAAAGATTGGATGATGAGCTCACGTGGATTGTTAGATGTGGCTAAAATTTTATGGAGAGCTGTGTTTTGGGCACATAGATGATGTGAAAAAAATTCAACTCATGAGGATATACTTATCTAGTACTTCCTTCACAAAGCTGTTAGCTGAACACAAACTTTGGAAATTTGCTGAGAAAGATTTACTAGGCAAATCGTTACGAAAGTTTTCATGAGGCAATGATTTGGATAGGAAAGAGTGCCCAAACAATATGAGGGTAATCAAAGAAATAGAAATAGCACTTCCTACACAAAGTGCTATTCTGAATAGAATAGGAAAATGAATATTTTTGAATTATTTTTGAACTATGGAAGGGAGGGTTTTCACATATTTGAGAAATATATAGTCCAAAGTATTTATGAGAATTTTTCGAGAATTTTCGGAATGATAGAATAGTAGGTTGCTTCACAAACTAGGATCAGGTGGGATAGAATGGACCCACGAGTGACATGTCAACATAGTTAGAACATCTTACGACATTTTTACAATCGTCGTAAAAGTTATGACGATCTCATCTTATGCGGTTACGACGTTTTGACTCACATCATCGTAATTTATATGTAGATTTGATCCCCTCAAACGGTTTACGATGATCTCGGATGAAATCGTCATAGATTTATGACGAATTCGTCAACGACATTTTAAAGAACATCACATATGAGCATATTTCTTGTAGTGAACGCATTAGCACTTGGTGAACACATGAACTCCTCAAAGTAAGGTCATCACAAGGAGTGGTTCCGGTTATTGTCACTCCGGGGTTGCCGGATCAGAACACATACTAGGTAACTACAACTTGCAAGATCGAATCTAAAACACACATATATTGGCAACAACATAATAATTTCAGATCTGAAATCATGGAAAGCATTAAGCATGGCAAAGTAGTAGCAACATCAATCTCAGAACATAGTGGATACTAGGGACCAATCCCCATCAAAACTAACTCGATTACATGATAGATCTCATCCTACTCATCATCGCCAAGAGAGCCTACGAATAGATTACTCACGAACGATGAAGAGCTTCATGGAATTGGAGAGGGAAGAAGGTTGATGATTGACGTCAGCTCTGCATCCCTCGCAATGGCTCCAGAAAAGGGCTGATCTTGCAATCTCTAGTGTTATCTAGACGAATTCTTATAAACAACTAACGTTCTCCTGCAACGGCACCAGAAGAATGCTGATAGCACTCCCCGCCAATGAAACTGGAAGAATATTGTCGATGGCCCACGAGCGTGTGGGTTCGCAGCAGTTTTCGAGGGTAGAGTATTCGACCCAATTCGTAGGTATGCCAGATAGGAGGTGAGAGTATACTCTCAAGTATTAGCAGCTGAATTTGTCAGTTTCAACCACACCTCAAAGATTAGTATCTGCAAGCACAATAGTAACTTGTAGAAACTACTCCTACTAGTGCCTAGAGACCATATCACGCGCTAAAACTACTTGGGACCAGCTAAAATCAACCTTTTAAGCTCAAGAACAGGGTCACCAAGGTAGCAAGAATTCGCGAAGGATAAAGCACTAGAGCAAAAACTAATTGGACCAGGAGTCACTTACCAAGGAGTAATTTTCCCAAAACGGTTCGGATAATGGTGCTCTCAGCAAGGAGATCGAAAATCACAGCCAAATGATCAAGAACACGGGTTTGAGCTGCGAAACAATTTTTTCTGGAGGTGGAAGAAGAGGCTGAGAGCTGGAATGAGTGGAGGGGGTGCCTGTGGGCCCCACAAGCTTGCACCCCACCACTAGGGGGTATGTGGCGGTGGGGGGGGGGGCTTGTGGCCCACTGGTCAGGCCCCCTGACCAGCTCTCAGGCTCAGAAATTTTCAAAAATTCCAGAAAAAATCATACTAAATTTTCAGAACCATCGGAGAACTTTTATTTTCGAGGTATTTTTCGTGAGGACGCTAAAATAGAAAACAGGAAAACCTAAACTAATTCTATCATTTTCCTTCTAAGCAAAACAAAATGAAGACTCAAAACAGAGGTATGTGACTCTTTGATTCATCCGTTTCATGGACATCAAAAGAAATCCGTCAATGGCATTGATCAAGTCCTTATGACAAAACCTTCTCGAATCGCAAGAGAAAACAGAGAATTTTCAAATAGCCACTAAGTCACCTCAATGGGGATATGAATATCCCCAATAAGCAAATCATACTTCATCTTGACACGAGGAATAGGGCATTCAAAGCTCCCAATGAGAATCGATGAAGTTTTCCGATAGCATTGATGCAATGTACTCGATATCGTTTCTTCGGAAAGTTTACTGTGTGCTCATTACCGTTGACGTGGAAAGTGACATTGCCGTTGTTGCAATCTATAACAGCCCCTGCAGTGTTTATAAAGGGTCTTCCGAGGATGATAGCCATGGCATCGTCCTCGGGAGTATCCAAGATAACAAAGTCTGCTAAGATAGTGGTATTAGCAACCACAACAGGCACATCCTCGCAAACGCCGATAGGGAAAGGAGTTGATTTGTCGGCCATTTGCAGAGAAATTTCAGTGGGTGTCAACTTATCCAACTCAAGTCTACGATAAAGAGAAAGTGGCATAACACTAACACTGGCTCCAAGGTCACATAAGGCAGTTCTTACGTAGTTTCCTTTAATGGAGCAAGGTATAGTGGGCACTCCGGAATCACCAAGTTTGTTAGGAGTTCCACCTTTGAAAGTGTAATTCGCAAGCATGATGGAGATCTCAAGATCTGGTATCTTCCGTTTATTTGTCACGATATCTTTCATGTACTTGGCATACGGAGACATCTTGAGCATATCAGTTAACCACATCTGCAGAAAGACGGGTCTTATCATCTCAACGAAGCGCTCAAAATCCTCATCATCCTTTTTCTTGGATGGCTTAGGAGGAAAGGGCATAGGTCTCTGAACCCATGGCTCTCTTTCTTTACCATGCTTCCTAGCAGTGAAGTCATTCTTGTCGTATCTCTTAGGTTGTGGATTATCAGGATTAACCGTAGGTTCAATCTCCACATCCTCATCATGGCTAGGTTGAGCATTATTATGAACATCAATGTCCACATTGTCACAGGTTCATGTTCATCACCTGATTGTGTTTCTGCATCAGACTCAGAAATATCATTAGGTTCTTCAGGTGTGATAGTATTTGGCGAACTGGCGTGCGGGTTTCTATCATCCTTCTTCTTCTCCCGAGGATGACTAGGTGAATCAGCATTGATTACATGAGAATCTTGATCAATTCTCTTAGGATGACCTTCAGGATACAAAGGTTCCTGAGTCATTTTGCCTCCTCTAGTAATGACTCTGACAGAGTTGTCATTTAATTCATTGACAAGGTCATTCTGATCTTTAAGTACTTGTTCTACCTGAGTAGTAATCATAGAGGCATGTTTACTCAAACGCTTCAGAGCATTGACATTTCTGTCAACACAAGCACTTAAATGGCTAAGCATACGAGTACTTTGTTCCAAATGTCTATTAACATAATCATTGAAACTCTGTTGTTTGGCAACAAAGTTGTCAAATTCATCAAAGCATAGGCTAGCAGGTTTATCAAAAGGAATATCACTCTCGTCAAACCTACGGAGAGAATTCACTTCTACTAACTGTATCGGGTTATCGAGACCACGGTTCTCCTCGATGGGTGGTAGATTTTTGACATCTTCAGATCTAATGCCTTTCTCTTGCATATATTTCTTGGCTTCTTGCATATCTTCTGGACTGAGGAATAGAATACCTCTTTTCTTCGGAGTTGGCTTAGGAGGTGGTTCGGGAATAGTCCAAGCATTATCGTTGATCAAGATGTTATTCAGTAGGGTCTCAGCTTGTTCTATAGTTTTTCCCTAAAAACAAAACCGGCACAAATATCTAGGTGGTCTCTAGAGGCATCGGTAAGTCCGTTATAGAGGATATCAAGTATCTCATTCTTCTTAAGAGGGTGATCAGGAAAAGCATTTTGCAGCTGGACGAGCCTCCCCCAAGCTTGTGGAAGACTCTCTTCTTGGAGTTGAGCAAAGTTGTATATCTCCTGCAAGGCTTCTTGCTTCTTATGGGCAGGGAAATATTTCTCACAGAAGTAATAGACCATCTCCTGGGGACTACGCACACATCCAGGAGCAAGAGAGGTGAACCAGGCTTTAGCGTCATCCTTTAGAGAGAAAGGAAACAACTTAAGGATATAGTAGTGGCTGATCTTCTCCTCATTAGTGAAAAGGTTGGCTATTTCGGATTGTTCGGCAAGATGGTCTATGACCGTCTCAGACTCATAACCGTAAAAAGGATCAGATTCGACTAGAGAGATTATCTCATGGTCGACAAAGAATTTATAATCCTTATCGGTGACAAAGATAGGCGAAGTGGCAAACTTCGGATCATTTCTCATCCTAACTTCCCGAGATTTTTCCTTCCACTTTAGAATTAATTTCTCAGCGTCATAGGCATACTTACACGCAAGAAAATCCTCAGCTATCCATCCCTCCATAAAGTAACCCTCAGGTATAACAGGCAATTCATATCTAGGAGAGCTAGGTTTAACAGGAGCAAAAGCAGGTTCTATCTCAATAGCATCGGCAGTATCAGAAGCATCACGAGCATTGGCAGTAACTCTAGCAATATGAGCATCAAGGAACGCTCCCAGTGGAACATCATGCAAAGGAGTATCTCTAGCAGTATCAAGCATAGCATCATCACGCATAATAGCATCTCTAGCATCATCAGGCAAAGCAGTATCAAGCATAGCATCTCTAGTAGTATCAAGCATAGCATCTCTAGTAGTATCAAGCATAGCATCTCTAGTAGTATCAAGCATAGCATCATCAGGCATAGTATCAAGCATAGCATCTCTAGCAGTATCAGGCATAGTATCAAGCATAGCATCTCTAGCAGTAGTATCACAAGCATCATCAAGCACAGGCAACGTATCAAGATTTCTAGCAGGAGGTGATGTCGCAAACTTACTCATAACTGAAGGTGAATCAAGTGCAGAGCTAGATGGCAATTCCTTACCTCCCCTCGTAGTTGAGGGCAAGACTTTGGTCTTCGGATCCTTCAGATTCTTCATAGTGATCAGCAGATATAAATCCCAAGTAACTCAGAGAATATAGCAATACCTCCCCGGCAACGGCGCCAGAAAAGTGTTGACGTTAGTTGTGCTTCCCAGGCAATGGCTCCAGAAAAGGGCTGATCCTACAATCTCTAGTGTTAGCTAGACGAATGCTTATAAACAACTAACCTTCTCCTGCAATGACACCAGAAGAATGTTGATAGCACTCCCCGGCAATGAAACTGGAAGAATGTTGTTGATGGCCCACCAGCGTGGGTTCGCAGCAGTTTTCGAGGGTAGAGTATTCGACCCAATTTGTAGGTACGCTAGACAGGAGGTGAGAGTATACTCTCAAGTATTAGCAGCTGAATTTGTCAGTTTCAACCACACCTGAAAGATTAGTATCTACAAGCACAATAGTAATAGCGAAGTAGCGGGTATCGGCAGTGTAACGGGCAATAACAGTGGCAAGGAACAGTAGTAGTGACAGCAGTAGCAAGTGGCAATAGTAGCAAGCGACAGTAGTAGCAACAGTAGCAGTAGCAGTAGAGCAAGACAAGTAATAGCAGTAGCAACACTAGTAGCAGCAGAGCAAGACAAGTAACGGCCGTAGCAGCAGAGCAAGACAAGTAATGGCAGTAGCAACAGTACCAGTAGAGCAAGACAAGTAACGACAGTGGCAACAGTAGGACAAACACGTAGGCATTGGATCGGTGATTTGTTTGGATGATATTCATCACGCAACAGCTATAACACGGAGAGATATGTGTCTAGCTCCCGTTCGTCAATGTGATGTAGGCATGCACTCTGTGTGTCATCATACGTGCTTAGGGAAAAGGAAACTACGAGATATTGAGGTTCTCCTTTTAATAAGAACCGGACCAACGCATTAGCACTTGGTGAACACATGAACTCCTCAAACTATGGTCATCACCGGGAGTGGTTCCGGTTATTGTCACTCCAGTGTTGCCGGATCATAACACATAGTAGGTAACTACAACTTGCAAGATCGGATCTAAAACACACATATATTGGTGACAACATAATAATTTCAGATATGAAATTATGGATCTCGGGCCCTAGTTACAAGCATTAAGCATGGCAAAGTAGTAGCAACATCAAATCTCAGAACATGGTGGATACTAGGGATAAATCCCCGTCAAAATTAACTCGATTACTTGATAGATCTCATCCTACTCATCACCGCCCTGCGAGCCTACGAATAGATTACTCACGAACGACGAAGAGCTTCATGGAATTGGAGAGGGAAGAAGGTTGATGATGACGATGGCGACGATTTCCCCTCTTCGGAGCCCAAGACGGACTCCAGATCTGCCCTCCAGATGAAGAACAGGTGGTGGCGGCGCCTCTGTATCGAAAACGCGACGAAAACTTCTCTTTTTATTTTTTCTTGGATGAAAGACAATTTATAGAGCTGGAGTTGGGGCGGGAGAGGCCTGTGGGCCCCACAAGTATGCCCACCGCCACCAGGGGTTGGTGGCGGAGCAGGGGCTTGTGGCCCACTGGCCCACCCCCTCAGGTGGATTCTCGCGCAGGTATTTTTGATATTTTCCAAAATTGCTCCCCGTAAATTTTCACGACGTTTGGAGAACTTTGATTTCTGCACAAAAATAACACCAAGGCAATTCTGCTGAAAACAGCGTCAGTCCAGGTTAGTTCCATTCAAATCATGCAAGTTATAGTCCAAAACAAGGGCAAAAGAGTTTGGAAAAGTAGATCCATTGGAGACGTATCAATGATGACGATGGCGATGATTTCCCCTCTCCGGATCCCAAGACGGACTCCAGATCTGCCCTCCAGATGAAGAACAGGTGGTGGCGGTGCATCCGTATCGTAAACGCAACGAAAACTTCTCTTTTTATTTTTTCTGGGACCAAAGGGGACTTATAGACCTGAGGTTGGGGGTGGCAGAGCTGTGTGGACCCCACAAGCCTGCCCACCGCCACCAGGGGGTGGTGGTGGAGCCAGGGCTTGGGGCCCACTAGCCCACCCCCTCAGGTGGAACTTGGCGCAAATATTTTTTATATTTTCCAAAACTGCTCCCCGTAAATTTTTCAGGACGTTTGGAGAACTTTGATTTCTGCACAAAAATAACACCAAGGCAATTCTGCTGAAAACAGCATCAGTGCAGGTTACTACCATTCAAATCATGCAAATTAGAGTCCAAAACAAGGGCAAAAGAGTTTGGAAAAGTAGATACGATGGAGACGTATCAAAGTTTCTCACAAAGTTTGTATAGAACCAGAAACTTTGATCATCTATTCAAAGTGTATATTCCAACTCCGAGATGCTTGCTCCAATCCATAGAGGGATCGCTGGAGCTTTGCATACTTGTTAGCACCCTTTAGGATCAACAAATCTTCTGGTTGTATCACATACAACCTTTCCTCAAGGAAACCGTCGAGGAAACAATATTTTGACATCCTATCTGCAATATTTCATAAATGATGCAGCAACCGCTAACATAATTTCAACAGACTTTCAGCATCGCTACGAGTGAGAAAGTCTCATCGTAGTCAACTCTTTGAACTTTGTCGAAAACACCTTTGTGACAAGTCGACCTTTCTTAATGTTGACTTTTCACCATCACCGTCTGTTTTCCTTTTAAAGATCCATTCACAATTAATAGTCTTATGACCATCAAGTGATTCCTCCAAAGTCTATACTTTTTTTTCATACATGGATCCTCTCTCGGATTTCATGGCCTCCAGCCATTTGTTGGAATCCGGGCCCACCATCGCTTCTCCATATCTTGCAGGTTCATTGTTGTCCAACAACATGACCTCTAAGACAGGTTTACCATACCACTCTATAGTAGTACGCATCCTTGTCCGCCTACGAGGGTTTTGGCAGTGACTTGATCCGAAACTTCATGATCATCATCATAGGCTTCCACTTCAGTTGGTGTAGGCGCCAAAGGAACAACTACCTGCGCCCTGCCATACACTGGTTGAAGTGATGGTTCAATAACCTCATCAAGTAACCACCATACTCCCACTCAACTCTTTCGAGAGAAACCTTTCCTCGAGAAAGGACCCATTTCTAGAAGCAAACAGTTTTGCTTCCGGATCTGAGGTAGGAGGTATACCCAACTGTTTTGGGTGTCCTATCAAGATGCATTTATCCGCTTTGGGCTCGAACTTATCCGGCTGAAACTCTTTCACATAAGTATCGCAGCCCCAAACTCTTCGGAAATGACAGCTTAGGTTTCTCTAAACCGTAGTTCATACGGTGTCATCTTAACGGAAATACATGGTGCCCTATTTAAAGTGAATGCAGTTGTCTCTAATGCCTAACCCATAAACGACGGTGGTAATTTGATAAGAGATATCATAGTATGCACTATATCCAATAGGGCACGACTATGACATATGAACACACAATGAGACTATGGTGTTCCAGGTGGCATGAGTTGTGAAACATTTTTCACGTGAAGCAATTTTCACATTGTCTTAAATGTTTACCAAACTCGTAACTGAGATATATATGTTTACCTCCACGATCACATCGTAGACATATTATCCTCTTGTCACGATGATCTTCAACTTGAATCTGTCAATAATTCAGATTTGTGGTTCATCAAGAAAATACACTAGTATGAACATAATGATATCCACTGTGTGTCTCAGTACTCATCGGACTACACACATCAAAATGTATTACTTCCAACAAGTTACATTCTTGTTCCATCTTTCTGGAAAAAGAGGTCTTCAGTCATCTTGCCCATGTGGTACGTTTTGCATGTCTCAAGTGATTCAAAAATCAAGCGAGTCAAACGATCCATCCGCATGGAGTTTCTTCATGCGTTTATACCAACAGGCATGGTTTGCATGTCTCAAACGTTTCAAAAAATGAGTGGGTACAAAGATCCATCAGCATGGATCATCTTCATGCATTTTATACCAATATGACTCAAGCAGCAGTGCCACAAGTAAGTGGTACTATCATTACTACTTTGTATATTTTGGCAACAATATTATGAACATGTGTATCACTACGATCGAGATTCAATAAACCATTCATTCTAGGTGCAAGACCATTGTAGGTATCATTCAAATAAACATAATAACCATTATTCTCTTTAGATGAATAATCATATTTTCCATTAACATTATCCAATCATGTCTATGCTCAACGCAAACACCAACTAACAATTATTTAGGTTTAACACTAATCTCGATAGTAGAGGGAGCGTGCGATGTTTGATCATATCAACCTTGGAAACACTTCTAACACACATCGTCACCTCACCTTTAGCAAGTCTCCATTTAATACATAGCTTTCATTTCGAGTTGCTAACACTTAGCAATAGAACCGGTATCTAATATCCTCGTGCTACTAGGAGTACTAGTAAAGTACACACCAATATCATGTATATCCAATATTCTTCTGTTGACTTTGCCATCCTTCTTATCTACCAAGTGTCTAGGGTAGTTCCTCTTTAGTGATTGTTCCCCCCATTACAGAAGCACTTAGTCTCGGGTTTGGGTTCAACCTTGGGTCTCTTCACTATAGCAGCAACTGGTTTGCGTTTAATGAAGTATCCCTTCATGCCCTTTCCCTTCTTGAAACTAGTGGATTCACAAACCATCAACAATTGATGCTCCTATTCAATTTCTACTTCTGCGGTGTCAAAAATTGCGAATGGCTCAAGGATCATCATAGCCATCCTTGATATGCTATAGTTCATCACGAAGCTCTAGTAGCTTGGTGTCAGTGACTTTGGAGAACTATCACTGTCTCATCTGGAAGATCAACTCCCGCTCAATTCAAGCGATTGTAGTACTCAGATAATCTGAGCACATGCTCAAAGATTGAGCTCTTCTCCTTTACTTTGCAGACAAAGAATTTTGTCGGAGGTCTCATACCTCTCAACAAGGGCACGAGCATGAAATCCCAATTTCATCTCTTGGATCATCACGTATGTCCCGTGACGTTCAAAATGTCTTTAATGCCTTAATTCTAAGTCATTCAAGCAATATGCATTGAACTATCATGTAGTTATCAAAAAGGTGTATGTCGGATGTTCGCAACATCCACATATCACGCTTGGGGTTCAGCACATCGAGTCGTGCATTAAGGACAGAAGCCTTCTGTTTAGCAATAAGGACAATCCTTAGTTAACGGACCGAGTTCGCACAATTGCTACTTCTATCTTTCAACCATATTTTCTCTAGGAACGTATCAAATATTGTAGAGCTATAGCGTAAGTTACAACATAATTTGCAAAGACCTATTTGACTATGTTCATGATAATTAAGTTCATCTAATGAACTCCCACTTAGATCGACATCCCTCTAGTCATCCAAGTGTTTACACGATCCACGTCGACTAGCCCGTGTCCGATCATCACATGAGACGGACTAGTCATCAATGGTGAGTGATATGTCTCAAACGTATCTATAATTTTTTATGGTTTCATGGTGTTATCTTGTCATCTTTGGATGTTTTATGTACCTTTTATATATTTTTTGGGACTAACTTATTTTTTCAGTGCCAGTTCCTGTTTTTTCTGTGCTTTTGGATCTTTTCAGATCTTATTTTGGAACAGAGTCCAAACGGAATAAAATCCCTGAAATAATTTTTTCCCGAACGGAAGAAGATCAGGGGGCTTGAGGGCCAAGGCAGGAGAGCTATAGGGGGCCCACAAGCCCTATAGCCGTCACCAGGGGGCGACAGGTAGCAGGCTTGTGGCCTCCCTGACGCCCCCCTGACCGAGCTCCTTCGCCTATATATTCCCTAAAATACAGAAAAAAATATGGGAATCCACGAAAACACTTTTCCGCCGCCGCAAGCTTCCGTTTCCGCGAGATCTCATCTGGAGACCCTTCTGGTGCCCTGCCGGAGGGGACTTTGGAGTTGGAGGGCTTCTACATCAACAGCATCGCCCCTCCAATGACTCGTGAGTAATTCACTTCAGACCTATGGGTCCGTAGTTAGTAGCTAGATGGCTTCTTCGCTCTCTTGGATCTTCAATACAAAGTTCTCCATGATCTTCATGGAGATCTATCCGATGTAATCCTCTTTGGCGGTGTGTTTGTCGAGATCCGATGAATTGTGGATTTGTGATCACATTATCTATGATATATATTTGAGTCTTTGCTGATTTCTTATATGCATGATTTGATATCCTTGTAAGTCTCTCCGAGTCTTGGGTTTTGTTTGGCCGACTAGATGTATGATTCTTGCAATGGGAGAAGTGCTTGGTTTTGGGTTCATACCTTGTGGTGACCTTTCCAAGTGATAGAAGGGGCAACAAGGCACGCATCATGTTGTTGCCATCAAGGGTAACAAGATGGGCTTTTATCGTAGATATGAGATTGTCCATCTACATCATGTCATCTTGCTTAAGGCGTTACTCTGTTCTTTTGGACTTAATACACTAGATGCATGCTGGATAGCAGTCAACGTGTGGAGTAATAGTAGTAGATGCATAAAGTATCGATCTACTTGTTTTGGACGTGATGCCTATAGATATAATCATTGCCATAGATGACGTCACGACTTTGCGTGGTTCTATCAATTGCTTGACAGTAATTTGTTCACCCACCGTCTACTTGCTTTCATGAGAGAAGCCACTAGTGAACACTACGGCCCCCAGGTCTATTCACACCTATCGTTTCCACTTTCTCATTTACTTTGCTTTGTTACTTTGTTGCTTTCAGTTCTCACTTGGCAAACAATCTATAAGGGATTGACAACCCCTTCATAGCATTGGGAGCATGCTCTTTGTGTTTTTGGAGGTACTTGTGATATTCCTTCACTGGATCGATACCTTGGTTCTCAAAACTGAGGGAAATACTTACCGCCGTTGTGCTATATCACCCTTTCTTCTTCGAGGGAACACCAACGCAAGGCTCCAAGGCCACGGGAGAAATCCTTTGCATATTTGTCTCGGAAGTCCCTAAAGGCTAGCCGTAGCAGAAGGATTCCTGGTGCCATTGCTGAGGAGTATCAAGACAAGAATAGTCCCCGTCAGCACGAGTTTCTGGCGCCGTTGGAAGGTCTTTTGTTGGAGTAGCAGAAGTATTTCTCACGCCGTTGCCGGGGAAGGAGAGATCTATCCACGTAGGTCTCACAAATTCATCTCTTGCATTTACCTTTTTGCCAGTTGCCTCTCGTTTTCCTCTCCCCCACTTCACATTTGCCGTTTTCATTTGCCTTTCTCCTTTTCCTTTTTTCGTTTGTCTTTTTCATTTGCCTTTTTTGTTCGCCCTTTTTCTGGCTTGCTCTTTGTTCGCTTGTGTGCTATGTGCCCACAATATGCTTGCATCTTCGCTTGCTGAATATCTAGTGATATGGATCCTCAGCCACTTGCTAATCTCCTTAAGAGATCCAGTTATGTTGATCCAATTGCTAGTGAGTTCATTGCACTTGACTTTCTCTATGGAGTTTTGCTTGAGATGCGTGAATCTGAAAATTGTGATGAAGAAATTCATGAAGTGATTCACGAGGGCTCCTCGAATGAAAAGCATGATTGCAATGATTTCACTATAAATCCTATTAGTGTCAATCATGCTAAAAATATGCAAAACCCTAAGCTTGGGGATGCTAGTTTTGCTATGACCACTACTTGTTGCAAAGATCATGATTGGTGTGATGATTTTTCTTTTGATCTTGAAAATATGTTCAAGCCTCAAGATGAATATGATATTTGCAATATTATTGAAAGTGGGTTTGGAGAAATCCTGACTTTAGATGATAATCCCACTACTTTTGAAGAGCGTCAACTTCGCATGCATGTGGATCATGAAAAGAATATCCTATGTGATAGCTATATCGTTGAATTCAAATATGATCCGACATGTAATGAGAGAGGAAAATATTGTGGTAGAGATTGCTCTTGTCTCTTTCGTCTTCCTTGCATATGGCAGCTATTGGTTGTCTTGACAATTTGTTTTCCTATAAAATGCCTATGAATAGCAAGTATGTTAGACTTAAATGTGATTTTCACATGCTTTAGGATGCTCTCGTTGTGCTCCAATTCTTGTCTTTTGTGAGAGCATCATTGAATGCATTGCTAAGGGCGTTAAACAATAGCGCTTGTTGGGAGGCAACCCAACAAATCTATCCTTTTTCTTTCTGTTTTGTGTTTTCCACACTTTCGTAATTCTTTTATGATTGTGTTTTTTGTGTTTCTTTTTGCGTTTGTGCCAAGCAAAACCGTTATGATTAGTCTTGAGGATGATCGTTTGGTCATGCTGGAAAAGACAGAAACTTTCTGCTCACGAAAATAATTTTCATTTTTGTTACTGTAAGAGCTTTTGAGTTGATTCTTTTTGCTGCTGATTGCTACGCAAATTCTTCAGACTGTCGTAATTTTTCGGGATTTTTTAAGTAACATAAGTATATGAAGTATACAGATTGCTACAAACTAGTCTGCTGTTAACAGATTCTGTTTTTGTTGAGTTGGTTGCTTATTTTGATGAAACTATGGATAGTATCGGGGGGTATTAGCCATGGAAGATTGAAAATACAGTAACCCAATATCAACATAAGTATAATTTAAGTTTGCTACGGTACCTAAGGAAGTGGTGGTTTGCTTTCTTATACTAATGTTATCACGAGTTTCTGTTTAAGTTTTGTCTTGTGAAGTTTTCAAGTTTTGGGTGAAATTTTTATGGACGAAAAGAAAAAGAGTGGCAAGAGCTCAAGCTTGGGGATGCCCAAGGCACCCCAAGATGATTCAAGGATGTCGTAAAAGCCTAAGCTTGGGGATGCCCCGGGAAGGCATCCCCTCTTTCGTCTTCAATCCATCGGTAACGTTACTTGGGGCTTTATTTTTGTTCACCACATGTTATGTGTTTTGCTTGGAGTGTCTTGTATCGTAGGAGTCTTTTATTTTTGTTGTGTCACAATCATTCTTTCTGCACACCAAGAGAGAGAGACATGCACTCACCGTGATTTTGTCGAGCTTCACTTATATCCTTTGGTAGACAATTCAGCTCACATGTGCTTCACTTATATCTTTTGAGCTAGTTGATTTTTCTCTATGTGCTTCACTTATATCTTTTAGAGCACGGAAGTGCGTGGCTTCGTAGTTGATCTATGCTATGAAAGTAGTCTCAAAAGGTGTAGTTATCCAAAGGGATATGAAAACTTCCACCTTCATGTGCATTGAATAGTTAGAGAAGTTTGATTCATCTCAATTAGTTTTGAGTTGTGGTTGTGGTAATATTGAAGTTATGCTAGTAAGGTGTTGTGAATCTAGAAATACTTGTGTTGAAGTTAGTGATTCCCGTAGAATGCACGTATGGTGAACCGCTATGTGATGAAATCTGAGCATGATTAGTCTATTGATTGTCATCCTTTGTGTGGCAGTCAGGATCGCGCGATGGTTTATACCTACCAACCCTTCCCCTAGGAGTATGCGTTGAATGCTTTGTTTCGATTACTACTAGAACTTTTGCAACAAGTATATGAGTTCTTCATGACTAATGTTGAGTCCATGGTTTAGACGCACTTTCACCTTCCATCATCACTATCTTCTTAGTGCCGTGCAACTTTCGCCGGTGCACAAAACCCACCATTAGCCTCCCTCAAAACAACCACCATACCTACCTACTATGGCTTTTTCAATGTCATTCCGAGATATATTGCCATGCAACTACCACCATGACATGTGCCACCACGTCTACATTGCCATTGCATGATCGTAAGATAGCTAGCATGATGTTTCCATTAATGTCTATGTCATGCTAGATCATTGTCACGGTACGCTACCGAAGGCATTCCATATAGAGTCATCGTTGCTCTAAGTTTTGAGTTGAAAGTGTAATGATCATCATTGATGGAGAATTTTCCCATGTGAGGAAATAAAAGAGGCCAAAGATGCCCACCAAAAAAAAAGAGGCCAAAGATGCCCACCAAAAAAAAAAGAGGCCAAAGATGCCCACCAAAAAAAAGAGGCCAAAGAGCCCACCAAAAATATGATGAGAGAAAAAGAAAGAAGGGACAATGCTACTATCCTTCCACACTTGTGCTTATTAAGCACCATGATCTTAATGATTGAGAGTCTCTCATTTTGTCACCACCATATAGCTAGTGGGAAATTTTCATTACATAACTTGGCTTCCATATTCCAATGATAGACTTCCTCAAATTTGCCTTAGGTCTTCGTGAGCAAGCAAGTTGGATGCACACCCACTAGTTTTCTTTAAGAGCTTTCACATACTCTTAGCTCTAGTGCATCATTTGTATGGAAATCCCTACTCATTCACATTGATATCTATTGATGAGCATCTCCACAGCTCATTGATATGCCTAGTTAATGTGATCATCTTCTCCTTGTTTGTCTTGCAACCTCCACCACACTCCACACCACTTATAGTGCTAAAACCATGGCTCACGCCCATGTATTGCGTGAGAGTTGAAAAGATTTGAGAAAGTAAAGGTGTGAAAACAATTACTTGGCCAATACTGGGGTTGTGCATGATTTAAACTCGTTGTGGAATGATGATAGAGCATAGCCATACTATATGTTTTTGTAGAGATAACTTTCTTTTGGCCTTGTTATTTTGAAAGTTCATGATTACCTTGTTATTTTGCATGAAATATTATTGTTTCCACGTCAATAACAAACTATTGTTTTGAATCTAATGGATCTGAACATTCACGTCACATAGGAGGAGTTACAAAGGACATCTATACTAGGTAGCATGAACGCATCAAAAATTCATTCTTTATCACTTCCCTACTCGAGGACGAGTAGGAGTTAAGCTTGGGTATGCTTGATACGTCTCAAACGTATCTATATTTTTTGACGGTTTCATGTTGTTATCTTGTCATCTTTCGATGTTTTATGTACCTCTTATATCTTTTTTGGGACTAACTTATTAATTCAGTGCCAAGTGCGAGTTCCTGTTTTTTCTGTGTTTTTGGCTCTTTTCAGATCTGATTTTGGAACGGAGTCCAAACGGAATAAAATCCCCGAAATAATTTTTTTCCGAACAGAAGAGGATCAGGGGCTTGAGGGCCAAGGAAGGAGAGCTACACGGGGCCCACAAGCCCTGTAGCCGCGACCAGGGGGCGGCTGCTAGCAGGCTTGTGGCCTCCCTGGCGACCCCCTGACCTAGCTCCTTCGCCTATATATTCCCTAAAATACAGAAAGAAATCAGGGAATCCACGAAAACACCTTTCCGCCGCCGCAAGCTTCCATTTCCGTGTGATCTCATAAGGAGACCCTTCCTGGTGCCCTGCCGGAGGGGACTTTGGAGTTGGATGGCTTCTACATCAACATCATTGCCCCTTCAATGACTCGTGAGTAGTTCACTTCAGACCTATGGGTCCGTAGTTAGTAGCTAGATGGCTTCTTCTCTCTCTTGGATCTTCAATACAAAGTTCTCCATGATCTTCATGGAGATCTATCCGGTGTAATCCTCTTTGGCGGTGTGTTTGTCGAGATCCGATGAATTGTGGATTTGTGATCAGATTATCTATGATATATATTTGAGTCTTTGCTGATTTCTTATATGCATGATTTGATATCCTTGTAAGGCTCTCCGAGTCTTGGGTTTTGTTTGGCCGACTAGATGTATGATTCTTGCAATGGGAGAAGTGCTTGGTTTTGGGTTCATACCGTGTGGTGACCTTTCCCGGTGACAGAAGGGGCAGCAAGGCACGCATCATGTTGTTGCTATCAAGGGTAACAAGATGAGCTTTTATCGTAGATATGAGATTGTCCATCTACATCATGTCATCTTGCTTAAGGCGTTACTCTGTTCTTTTGGACTTAATACACTAGATGCATGCTGGATAGCGGTCGATGTGTGGAGTAATAGTAGTAGATGCAGAAAGTATCGGTCTACTTGTTTTGGAAGTGATGCCTATAGATATAATCATTGCCATAGATGACGTCACGACTTTGCGCGGTTCTATCAATTGCTCGACAGTAATTTGTTCACGCACCGTCTACTTGCTTTCATGAGAGAAGCCACTAGTGAACACTACGACCCCCGGGTCTATTCACACCTTTCGTTTCCACTTTCGCTTTTACTTTGCTTTGTTACTTTGCTGCTTTCAGTTCTCTCTTGGCAAACAATCTATAAGGGATTGACAATCCTTCATAGCGTTGGCAGCAAGTTCTTTGTGGTTGTGCAGGTACTTGTGATATTCCTTCACTGGATCGATACCTTGGTTCTCAAAACTGAGGGAAATACTTACCGCCGTTGTGCTACATCACCCTTTCCACTTCGAGGGAACACCAACGCAAGGCTCCAAGTCCATAAAGGCGTAGCCGTAGCAGAAGGATTCCTGGTGCCGTTGCTGAGGAGTATCAAGACAAGAATAGTCTCCCGTCAGCACGTGTTTCTGGCGCCGTTGGAAGGTCTTTTGTTGCAGTAGCACTGAGCATCTCCATGCTAATCGCATTAACCATACGACTCATGTTCGACCTTTCGGTCTCCCGTAATCGAGGCCATGTCTGTACATGCTAGGATCGTCGAGTCAACCTAAGTGTTTTGCGTGTGTAAACTGGCTTACACCCGTTGTACGTTAGAATCTATCACACCCGATCATCACGTGGTGCTTCGAGACAACGATCCTTCGCAACGGTGCACAACTAGGGGAATACATATCTTGAAATTTTAATGAGGGATCATCTTATCTTTGCTACCGTCATTCAAAGAAATAAGATGAAAAACGTGATAAACATCACATGCAATCACATAGTGACATGATATGGCCATTATCATCTTTCTCCTTGGATCTCCATCTTCGGGGCACCATGATCATCATCCTCACCGGCATGACACCATGATCTCCATCATTATGGCATCCATCATTGTGTCTCCATGAAGTTGTCATGCCAACTATTACTTCTACTACTATAGCTAACCGTTAGCGATAAAGTAAAGTAATCAACATGGCGTTGCAGCTCATACAATAAATTAAGACAACTCCTATGGCCCCTGCCGGTTGTCATACTCATCGAGATGCAAGTCGTGAATCCTATTACAAGAACATGATCAATCGCATAAATCACATATGCAACATCACATCCTTTTGGCCATATCACATGACATAGCATACCCTGCAAAAACAAGTTAGACGTCCTCTAATTTTTGTTGCAAATTTTACGTGGTTAATTTGGGTTTCTAGCAAGAACGTTTCTTACCTGCGTGACAGCCACAATGATGATATGCCAATGCTATTTACCCTTCTTAAGGACCCTCTTCATCGAATCCGATCTCACTAAAGTGGGAGAGACAGACACCCGCTAGCCACCTTGTGCAACTGGTGCATGTTTGTCGGTGGAACCATTCTCACGTAAGAGTACGTGTAAAGTCGGTCTGGGCCGCTTCATCCCACGATGCTGCCAAATCAAGATAATACTAGTAACAGCAAGAAATTGAAAAAAGCAGCGCCCACAACTTTTGTGTTCCACTCGTGCATAGAATCTACGCATAGAACCTTGGCTTGGATGCCAGTGTTGTAGAACGTAGTAAATTCAAAATTTTCCTACGCCATACAAGGATCTATCTATGGAGAAACCAGCAACGAGAGAGGTTGTAGAGCATCTTCATACCTTTTAAGATCGCTAAGCGGAAGCGTTACTATGAACGTGGTTGATGGAGTCATACTCGCAGCGATTTAGATCGCGGTAGGTTCCGATCTATGTGCCGAATCACGGCACCTCCGTGTTCAACGCACGTACAGCCCGGTGACATATCCCGCGCCTTGATCCATCAAGGAGGAGAGAGAGGTTGAGGGAGAGCTCCGGCATCACGACGTCGTGGTGGCGGTGGAGCTACGAGGTCTCCCGGCAGGGCTTCATCAAGCACCGGGGGACATGAGAAAGAGGAGAAGCAGGGCTGCGCCGAGAGGGAGATTTCGTGTGTCTCAAATCAGCCAAAAGCTCCACTATATATAGGGGGAGAGGGAGGGGGTGCCCCCTTTAGGGTTCCCACCCCCAAAGGGTGCGGCAGCCCCATCTAGGGCTGGTGGTGGCAGCCAGGGCAAGGGAGAGGGGGTGGCGTACCCGAGATGGGCCTTGGGCCCATCTGCACTAGGGTTTCCCCCCTTCCCTCTCTTGTGGCGCCTTGGACCTAGGTGGGAGGCGCACCAGCCCACACTGGGCTGGTTCCCTTCCACATTTTGGCCCATGCTAGCCTTTGGGGCTGGTGACCCCTCCCGGTGGACCCCCGAAACCATTTCAATGGTCCTGGGATATTCCTGGTGTCGCCCGAAACAATTCCAGCAACCAAATCCTCACTTCCTATGTATAATTCTTTACCTCCGGAAAATTCTGGAACTCCTCGTGACGTCCGAGATCTCATCCGGGACTCCTAACAACCTTCAGTAACCTCGTATAACAATTCCCTATAACCCTAGCATCATCGAACCTTAAGTGTGTAGACCATACGGGTTCGGGAGGCATGCAGACATGACCGAGACACCTCTCCGGCCAATAACCATCAGTGGGGTCTGGATACCCATGGTGGCTCCCACATGTTCCACGATGATCTCATCGGATGAACCACGATGTCAAGGATTCAATCAATCCCGTATACAATTCCCTTTGTCTACTTGTATAGAACTTGCCCGAGATTCGATCGTCGGTATCCCCATACCTTGTTCAATCTCGTTGCCGGCAAGTCTCTTTACTCGTTCCGTAGCACATCATCCCGTAACTAAATCCTTAGTCACATTGAGCTCATTATGATTATGTTCTACCGAGTGGGCCCAGAGATACCTCTCCGTCACACGGAGTGACAAATCCCGATCTCGATTCATACCAACCCAACAGATACTTTCAGAGATACCCGTAGTGCACCTTTATAGTCACCCAGTTCCGTTGTGATGTTTGGTACACCCAAAGCACTCCTACGGTATCCGGGATTTCCACAATCTCACGGTCTAAGGAAATGATACTTGACATTAGAAAAGCTTTAGCATACGAACAACATGATCTAGTGCTATGCTTAGGATTGGGTCTTGTCCATCACACCGTTCTCCTAATGATGTGATCCCGTTATCAATGACATCCAATGTCCATGATCAGGAAACCATGATCATCTATTGATCAACAAGCTAGCCAACTAGAGGCTTGCTATGGACACATTGTGATCTATATATACACACATGTATTACACTTTCAGGTTAATACAATTATAGCATGAACAATAGACAATTATCATGAACTAGGAAATATAATAATAACCACTTTATTATTGCCTCTAGGGCATATTTCCAACAGTCTCCCACTTGCACTAGAGTCAATAATCTAGTTCACATCACTATGTGATTGCAATGAATCCAACACCCATACAGTTCTGGGGTTCAATCATGTCTTGCTTATGACAGAGGTTTATTAGTCAACGGGCCTGAACCTTTCAGATCCGTTTGTGCTTTACAAATCTCTACGTCTTCATATAGATACTGCTACCATGCACCATTTGGAACTATTCCAAATGACTGCTCCACTATACGAGTCCGGTTTACTACTCGTAATCATCCGGATTAATGACCAAGCTTGCATCAACATAATCCCTTTACGACGAACTCTTTAATCACCTCCATAATCGAAAAATATCCTTAGTCTACTAGTTACTAAGGATAACTTTGACCACTGTCCAGTGATCCATTCCTGGATCACTCTTGTACCCCTTGACTGACTCATGGCTAAGCACACTTTAGGTGCGGTGCACTTCATAGCATACTTATAGAGCCTACGGCTGATGCGTAGGAGACAACATTCGTCCTTTCTCTTTCTTCTGCTGTGGTCGGGCTCTGTGTCCTACTCAAATTTACACCTTACAACATAGCCCAGAGCTCCTTCTTTGCTGATCTATTTTGAACTCCTTCAAAAACTTGTCAAGGCATGCATTTCATTGAAAGTTCCATTAAGCATTTTGGTCTATCTTTATAGAACTTGATGTTGAACTCTCAAGTAGCTACATCTAGGTTTTCCTTTGAAAAAAAACTCCTTTCAAACAACCCTTTATGCTTTGCAAAAATTCTACATTATTTTCAATCAACAATATGTCAACCACATATATTCATCAGAAATTCTATAGTTCTCCCACTCACTTCTTTGGAAAAACAAGTTTCTCATAAACTTTATAAACCCAAAAACTTTGATCACCTCATCAAAGTGTATATTTCAACTCTAAGATGCCTGGTCCAGTCCAAAGAAGGATCGCTGGAGCTTTGCATACTTGTTAGCACCCTTTAGGATCGACAAAATCTTCTGGTTGTATCACATACAACCTTTCCTAAAGGAAACCGTCGAGGAAACAATATTTTTGACATCCTATATGCAAGATTTCATAAATGATGCAGCAACTGCTAACATAATTCCAATAGACATTCAGCATCCCTACGAGTGAGAAAGTCTCATCGTAGTCAACTCTTTGAACTTTGTCGGAAACATCTTCGTGACAAGTCGAGCTTTCTTAATGGTGACTTTTCACCAGCATCGTCTATATTCCTTTTAAAGATCCATTCACAATTAATAGCCTTATGACCATCAAGTGGTTCTTCCAAAGTCTATACTTTGTTTTCATACATGGATCCTCTCTCGGATTTCATGGCCTCCAGCCATTTATCGGAATCCGGGCCCACCATCGCTTCTCCATAGCTTGTAGGTTCATTGTTGTCCAACAACATAACTTTCAAGACAGGGTTACTGTACCACTCTGTAGCAGCAGTACATGCCCTCGTCGACCTACGAGGTTTCTAGTAACTTGATCTGAAGTGTCATGATCACTATCATTAGCTTCCACTTCAATTGGTGTAGGCACCACAGGAACAACTTCCTACGCCCTGCTACACACACACTGGTTGAAATGATGGTTCACATAACCTCATCAAGTTTCCACCAAAACTCCCACTCAATTCTTTCGAGAGAAATTTTTCCTCGAGAAAGGAATCGTTTCTAGAAACAAACACATTTGCTTCCGAATCTGAGATAGGAGGTATACCCAACTGTTTTGGGTGTCCTATGAAGATGCATTTATCCGCTTTGGGTTCGAGCTTATCCGGCTGAAACTCTTTCACATAAGAATTGCAGCCCCAAACTCTTATGAAATGACAGCTTAGGTTTCTCTAAACCATAGTTCATACGGTGTCATCTTACCGGAATTACATGGTGCCCTATTTAAAGCGAATGCGGTTGTCTCTAATGCCTAACCCATAAATGACAGTGGTAATTTGATAAGAGATATCATATTATGCACTATATCCAATAGGGCATGAATATGACATATGGATACACCATCAGACTATGGTGTTCCAGGTGGCATGAGTTGTGAACATTTTTCATGTCAAACAATTTTCAGATTGTCTTAAATGTTTAGCAAACTCGTAACTGAGATATATATGTTTACCTCCACGATCACATCGTAGACATATTATCCTCTTGTCACGACGATCTTCAACTTCACTCTGAAATTAGTTGAACCTTTCAATAATTCAGATTTGTGGTTCATCAAGAAAATACACTAGTATATACTCAAATCATCTATGAAGTAAGAACATAATGATATCCACTGCGTGCCTCAGTACTAATCAAAATGTATTACTTCCAACAAGTTACATTCTTGTTCCGTCTCACTGGAAAAAGAGGTCTTCAGTCATCTTGCCCATGTGGTATGATTTTCATGTCTCAAGTGATTCAAAAATAAAGTGAGTCAAACGATGCATCTGCATGGAGTTTCTTCATGCGTTTATACCAACATGCATGGTTTGCATGTCTGAAACGTTTCAAAAATGAGTGAGTACAAAGATCCATCAGCATGGAGCTTCTTCATGCATTTTATACCAATATGACTCAAGTAACAGTGCCACAAGTAAGTGGTACTATCATTACTACTTAGTGTCTTTTGGCAACAATATTATGAACATGTGTATCACTACGATCGAGATTCAATAAACCATTCATTCTAGGTGCAAGACCATTGAAGGTATCTTTCAAGTAAACAGAATAACCATTATTCTCTTTAATGAATAATCATATTTTCCATTAACATAATCCAATCATGTCTATGCTCAACGCAAACACCAAATACAATTATTTAGGTTTAACACTAATCTCGATGGTAGAGGGAGCGTGCGATGTTTGATCATATCAATCTTGGAAACACTTCAAACACACATCGTCACCTTGCCTTTAGCTAGTCTCCGTTTAATCTGTAGCTTTCATTTCGAGTTGCTAACACTTAGCAATCAATCCGGTATCTAATACCCTGGTGCTACTAGGAGTACTAGTAAAGTACACATCAATATCATGTATATCCAATATACTTTTGTCGACTTTGCCATCCTTCTTATCTACCAAGTGTCTAGGGTAGTTCATCTTCAGTGATTGTTCCCTCATTACAGAAGCACTTAGTCTCGGGTTTTGGCTTCAACCTTGGGTCTCTTCACTATAGCAACAACTGGTTTGTGTTTAATGAAGTATCCCTTCACGCCCTTTCCCTTCTTGAAACTAGCGGTTCACAAACCATCAACAATTGATGCTCCTTTTCGATTTCTACTTCTTCGGTGTCAAACATCGCGAATGGCTCAAGGATCATCATATCCATCCTTGATAGGCTATAGTTCATCACGAAGCTCTAGTAGCTTGGTGTGAGTGACTTTGGAGAACTATCACTGTCTCATCTAGATGATCAACTCCCACTCGATTCAAGCGATTGTAGTACTCAGAAAATCTGAGCACATGCTCAACGATTGAGATCTTCTCCTTTACTTTGCAGACAAAGAATCTTGTCGGAGGTCTCATACCTCTCAACAAGGGCACGAGCATGAAATCCCAATTTCATATCTTGGATCATCACGTATGTCCCGCAACGTTCGAAACGTCTTAACACCTTAATTCTAAGTCGTTCAAGCAATATGCACTGAACTATCATGTAGTTATCAAAAGTTGTATGTCGGATGTTTGCAATATCCACAAATCACGCTTGGGGTTCAGCACACCGAGCGGTGCATTAAGGACATAAGCCTTCCGTTTAGCAATGAGGACAATCCTCACTTAACGGACCGAGTCCGCACAATTGCTACTTCTATCTTTCAACCATATTTACACTAGGAACGTATGAAATACCGTAGAGCTATAGCGTAAGTTACAACAAAATTTGCAAAGACCTATTTGACTATGTTCATGATAATTAAGTTCATCTAATGAACTCCAACTTAGATCGACATCCCTCTAGTCATCAAAGTGTTACACGATCCACGTTGACTAACCCATGTCCGATCATCACGTGAGATGGACTAGCCATCAATGGTGAGAATCTCCATGCTGATCGTATCAACCATACGACTCATGTTCGACCTTTCGGTCTCCCATATTCGAGGCCATGTATGTACATGCTAGGCTCGTCAAGTCAACCTAAGTGTTTTGCATGTGTAAACTGTCTTACACCCCTTGTACGCAAACGTTAGAATCTATCACACCCGATCATCGCGTGGTGCTTCGGGACAACGATCCTTCGCAATGGTGCACACGTAGGGGAATACATATCTCGAAATTTTAATGAGGGATTGTAATGCCCCACGTGTAACTTTGCCATATTTGGAACCTTGCCATGTGTGGGTTGGTGCCTCTTGAACTTGCGTTGGTTTTTCCCTTGAAGAGGAAAGGGTGATGCAGCATAGGAGCAGTAAGTATTTCCCTCAGTTTGAGAACCAAGGTATCAATCCAGTAGGAGAATCGCGTCAAGTCCGGAGTACCTGCGCAAACACAAAAGATCTTGCACCCAATGCTATAAAGGGGTTGTCAATCCCTTCAAGATTGATTGCAAAGTTAGATCTGAAGGCGGAAAGTGCAACGAAGTAAAAGAGTAAGGCTGAAAATATGGTGTGAAGTAGACCCGGGGGCCATAGTGTTCACTAGAGGCTTCTCTCAAAATAGCAAATATTACGGTGGGTGAACAAATTACTGTTGAGCAATTGATAGAACCGGGCAAAGTCACGACGATATCTAAGGCAATGATCATACATATAGGCATCACGTTCGAGACAAATAGACCGATACTTTCTGCATCTACTACTATTACTCCACACATCGACCGCTATCCAGCATGCATCTAGTGTATTGAGTTCATGACGAACAGAGTAACGCTTTAAGCAACATAACATGATGTAGAGGGATAAACTCAAAGAAATGATTAAAACCCCATCTTTTTACCCTTGATGGCAACAACATGATGTGTGCCTCGCTACCCCTTCTGTCACTGGGTGAGGTCACCGCACGGTATGAACCCAAAACCAAGCACCTCTCCCATTGCAAGAATCATAGATCTAGTTGGCCAAACAAAACCCACAACTCAAAGAGAATTACAAGAATATGAAATCATGCATATAAGAGATCATAAGAAACTCAAATAAGATTCATAGATAATCTGATCATAAATCCACAATTCATCAGATCTCGACAAACAAACCACAAAAGATTCATAGATAGATCTCCATGAAGATCATAGATAGATCTCCATGAAGATCATGGAGAACTTTGTATTGAAGATCCAAGAGAGAGAAGAAGCCATTTAGCTACTAGCTATGGACCCGAAGGTCTATGGTGAACTACTCACGCATCATCGGAGAGGTCATGGTGTTGATGAAGAAGCCCTCCGTATCCGAATCCCCCCTCCGGCAGGGCACCCGAACGTGCCCCAGATGGGATCTTGCGGAGACAGAAGTTTGCGGCGGCGGAAAAGTATTTTCGTTGATCTCCTGCGCAGTTTTGGAATTTTTCTAGATTTATAGGAGGAAGAGGTAGGGCAGACGTGCCATAGGGGGCCCATAAGCCTGCTAGGCGCGGCCCCCCGGGCCACGCCTAGGGGGCTTGTTGGGTCCCCTGCTGGCCCCTGCCATGGTTCTCAAGTCTGGCGCGTATCTTCTGTTCCGGAAGAAATCTTTTCGGAAGATTTATTCCATTTGGACACCGTTTAAAATCCTCCTGTGAAAAGGGTCAAAAACACAGAAAAAACAGGAACTAGCACTTGGCACTGAGTTAATAAGTTAGTCCCAAAAAAGATAAAAATGGCATACAAAATATCCAACGTTTGACAAGATAATAGCATGAAACCATCAAAAAATACAAATACGTTGGACACGTATCAAGCATCCCCAAGCTTAACTCCTCCTCATCCTCGAGTAGGGAAGTTATAAAGACTGAATTTTTTATGTGGAATGCTACCTATCATAGTTGTCCTTTGTAACTTCTTTCACGTGACATGAATGTTCAGATCCGTAAGATTCAAAACAATAGTTTGCGATTGACATGAAAACAATAATACTTCAAGAAAACTAGCAAGGTAATCATGAACTTTCGAAATATAAAGGCCAAAGAAAGTTATCCCTACAAAATCATATAGTCTGGCTATGCTCCATCATCCTCACACAACTAACTTAAATCATGCACAACCCTGGTATTGGCCAAGTAATTGTTTTTGCACTCTTACTTTCTCAAACATTTTACAACTATCACGCAATACATGAGCGTGAGCCATGGATATAGCACTATAGGTGGAATAGAGTGTGGCGGTGGTTGTGAGACAAAAAGGAGGAGATGGTCACATTGACTCTGTGTATTAAAGAGCTATGGAGATGCCCATTAATAGATATCAACGTGAATGAGTAGGGATTGCCATACAAAGGATGCACTAGAGCTATAAGTATGTGAAAGCTCAAAAGGAGAACTAGTGGGTGTGCATCCAACTTGCTTGCCCACGAAGACCTAGGGAAATTTGAGGAAGCCCATCATTGGAATATACAAGCCAAGTTATATAATAAAGATTCCCACTAGTATATGTTGGTGACAAAACAAGAGGCTCTCAATCATGAAGAACATGGTGCTATTCTGAAGCACAAGTGTGGAAGGAGATAGTAGCATTGTCCCTTCTCTCTTTTTCTCTTTTTTTTTATTTGGGCTCTTTGGACTCTTTTTTTATTTCCTCACATCGGAGAATGCTCTAATAATGATGATCATCACACTTTTGTTTACTCACAGCTCAAAGCTTAGAATGATGATGACTCTATAGGAAATGCCTCCGATAGTGTACCGGGATGTGGAACGATCTAGCTTGGCGTATGACATTGAAACATCTCGCTAGTTATCTTACGATCATGCAATGGAAACATGAGAGTGACGGCACAAGTCATGAGACGGAACGGTGGGGGTTGCATGGCAATATATCTCGGAATGGCTATGAAAATGCCATATTAGGTAGGTATGGTGGCTGTTTTGAGGAAGGCATATGGTGGGTTTGTGCAGCGGCAAAAATGGCGTGGCACTAGAGAGTCTAGCAGTGGTGGAAGGTGAAAGTGCATCTATACCATGGACTCACATTAGCCATGAAGAACTCATATACTTGTTGCGGAACTTTTTGTTAGTAATCGAAACAAAGTGCTAAACGCATACTCCTAGGGGAAGGGTTGGTAGGTGTTAACCATCGCGCGATCCCGACCGCAACAGAAAGGATGACAATCAATAGATCAATTATGCTCCGACTTCCTAACATAGCGGTTCACCATATGTGCATGTTACGGGAATCACTAACTTCAACACAAGTATTTCTAGATTCACAACACCGTACTAACATAACTGTTAATATTACCAAATCCACGTCTCAAAACTAATTGAGAGGAATCAAACTTTTCTTTCTACATAATGCACATGAATATGGAAGTTTTTGTATCCTCTTTGGTACCTATCACCTTTGGAACTACTTTCATAGCACAAACCAACTACCAAGTCAAGCACCGCCGTGCTCTAAAAGATCTAAGTGAAGCACATAGAGGAAAATTATCTAGCTCAAAAGATATAAGAGAAGCACGATGAGCATTCTAGCATATTCACGATGAGTGCATGTCTCTCTAAAAAGGTGTGCAGCAAGGATGATTGTGACACAACAAAAATAATAGACTCCTACGATACAAGACGCTCCAAGCAAAACACATATCATGTGGTGAATAAAAATATAGCTCCAAGTAATGTTACCGATGGATTGAAGACAAAAGAGGGGATGCCTTCCCGGGGCATCCCCGAGCTTAGGCTTTTTGGTGTCCTTGAATTTGGCTTGGGATGCCTTGGGCATCCCCAAGCCTGAGCTCTTTCAACTCTTTATCCCTTTGTCCATGAGAACATCACCCAAAACTTGAAAACTTCACAACACAAAACTTAAACACAAACTCTTGATATCATTAGCACAAGAAAACAAACTACCACCTCTTTAGGTACTGTAGAAAAACTTGATTTATATTTATATTGGCGTTAGATTACTGTATTCTCACTTATCCATGGATAGTACCCCCCGATACTATCCATAGTTTCATCAAAACAAGCAACCAACTCAACAAAAACAGAATCTCTCAAAAACAGACCAGCCTGTAGCAATCTGTATACTTTGTATACTTCTGCTACCTCAACAATTCTGAAAAATTATGATTGTGTGGGCAAAAGGCATATCAACCAGAAGCAAAAAGAATCAACTCAAAAGCTCTTTCTGAATAAAACTGAAAAATAATCTCGTGAGCGAAAAGTTTCTGTCTTTTTCCAGCAGGATCAAACAAGCATCACCAAGACTAGTCATAAAGGTTTTGCTTGGCTGAAACACAAAAAGAAACACAAAAGACACAATCATAAAAGAATTATGATGGTGTGGACACCACAAAACAGAAAGCGAAAAGCAAAAATAAATTCATTGGGTTGCCTCCCAACAAGCGCTGTTGTTTAACGCTCTTAGCTAGGCATTGATAATTCAATGATGCTCACACAAAAGACAAGAATTGAAGCACAACGAGAGCATCATAAAAGCATGTGAAAATCACATCTAAGTCTAACATAATACCTATGCATAGGAATTTTATAGGAAAACAGATTGTCAAGACAACCAATAGTTACCATATGCAAGGAAGAAGAAAGAGACAATATCAATCTCAACATAACGAGAGGTAAAATAGTAACATGAAAGTCTCTACCACAATATTTTCCTCTCTCATAACAATTACATGTGGGATCATATTCAAATTCAACAATATAGCTATCACATAGGATATTCTTTTCATGATCCACATGCATGCAAAGTTGACGCTCTTCAAAAATAGTGGGATTATCATCAACTAAAGTCATGACTTCTCCAAACCCACTTTCAATCTTATTGCAAATATCATATTCATCATGAGCCTTAAATTTTTTTTCAAGATCATATGAAAAATCATTACCCCAATCACGATCATTGCAACAAGTAGTGGACATAGCAAAACTAGCATCCCCAAGCATAGGGTTTTGAATATTTTTAGCATGATTGACACTAATAGGATTTATAGTGAAACCATTGCAATCATGCTTTTCATTCAAGGAGCCCTCGTGAATCACTTCATAAATTTCTTTATCACGATTTTCCGATTCACGCATCTCAAGCAAAACTCCATAGAGAAAGTCAAGTGCACTCAACTCACTAGCAATTGGGTCAACATAATTGGATCTCTTAAAGAGATTAGCAAGTGGATGAGGATCCATATGAGTAGATTTTCAGCAAGCGACGATGCATGCATATTGAAGGCACATGGAAACACAAGCAAACAGAAAGCAAGCGAAAGAAAGGGTGAACGAAAAAGGCAAATATTTTTGTAAATTTTTGTTTTCCAGAAGTGGGGGAGAGGAAAACGAGAGGCAAAAAAGTAAATGCAAGAGATGAGTTTGCGACACTTACTTGCATGAGCTTCACCTAGAACTTGATCCTCCCCTGCAACGGCGCCAGAAATCCTTCCGCTACCTCTTGAGCTTGCGTTGGTTTTTCCCTTGAAGAGGAAAGGGTGATGCAGCACAGGAGCAATATGTATTTCCCTTAGTTTGAGAACCAAGGTATCAATCCAGTAGGAGAATCGCGTCAAGTCCAGAGTACCTGTGCAAACACGAAAGAGTTTGCACCCAACGCTATAAAGGGGTTGTCAATCCCTTCAAGATTGATTGCAAAGTGAGATCTGAAGGCGGAAAGTGCAACGAAGTAAAAGAGTAAGGCTGAAAATATGGTGTGAAGTAGACCCGGGGGCCATAGTGTTCACTAGAGGCTTCTCTCAAAATAGCAAATATAATGGTGGGTGAACAAATTACAATCGAGAAATTGATAGAACCGTGCAAACTCATGACGATATCTAAGGCAATGATCATACATATAAGCATCACGTCCGAGACAAGTAGACCGATACTTTCTGTATCTACTACTATTACTCCACACATCGACCGCTATCCAGCATGCATCTAGCGTATTGAGTTCATGACGAACAGAGTAACGCTTTAAGCAAGATGACATGATGTAGATAGATAAACTCAAACCAATGATGAAAACCCCATCTTTTTACCCTTGATGGCAACAACACGATGCGTGCCTTGATACCCCTTCTGTCACTGGGTGAGGTCACCGCACGGTATGAACCCAAAACCAAGCAAAAGCCTTCTTAGGGTAACACTAGAGTTTTGCAAACTCGTCTTGTCCTGTCGCGCCTCATCGAGCCATCGAATTTTATGATTATCTTTGTGGCACTGCCATAAAGTTTTCATAAAAAGTTTTATAACTCGTCGAGACTCACTGAGCCGGCCTTCGTGGCTCACTGAGCCGGCTTAACCTCTTTTGGGTACCACTAGAGCCTTGAGAGCTCGTCTTACCCGCCGAGACTCATTGAGCCGGCGATGGTGTAACCAACACTATTCTGTCATATACATGCATCATATTGCATTGCATCATGCATCATACATACATATCATGTCGGTCTTCAAACCGGGTCAAATCATAATTTTTTGTAGGAGCAAATATATCTTTGAATAGCCAATTTGACTGGATTTTCATCATGGTTTATCATCACCAGTGTTAAATGACTGGGGTTTTTGAAGCCAGCTCGGAAGAATTGACTATTGTCAAAGAGCCGCCCTATCACATATAATGCCGAGTCATCTAATTGATCGGCCCTTGGATTTCTTCAACTTGTGCTCTGTAGTAAACTACAACACTTATGGATTTCTCCAACATATGGATTTCTCAAGGATATATTTGCTGGGTTACATTTCAACCACGGTCAAGGATTTCTGTATCACAAAGGCATCATCAGCTCACAGAGTAGATATGATTTTATTCTACAATGGAAGGAATAGCCCCGAGTCGCTGCAGGCACACAACCCGGTACTTGGGGGTTACATTATTCAAATCAAGATTACATCAAAGTATGAAAGTCCCATGTCGCTGCAAGCATGCACCATGACACTTGGGGCTAATGCAATCCGCTTTTCGAATCATCACATCATCAATAGACCCGCCTAGAGGTCGCTTTTTATTCAAGTAGGGATTCAAGGAAGAATCGGCTCAACATTTTTATAATGACCAGGTCCTTGGGGGCTACACATTGCTGCTCAAGGTTCCATCGTCAGATCTACAAAGTCCCTTCTCAATATTGCATAATGACCCGACCCTTGGGGGTTACACTATTCATATCATAATTTCTAAAGTCCCAGGTTGCCGTAGGCAAGACAACCCGGCACTTGGGGGCTACAGCACTAAGATGTTTCACAAATCATGAGGTTCAAGTTGAAGATCCGGCCCATCACACAGTGATGAACCGGCCCTTGGGGGATACAAGTAATATGGATATATCAAAAAATTGAAGAGCACATTTTACTTCGTCATGGAGGTGAAGTATTGGGAGACCGGCTCAACATCACACAGATTTCTTTATCCCCAATAATTCGATATAGTCAATTTGAGTTCAGTTGTTTGACGGGGCATTACCAATAATCATGACCCCCCATTAGCAATCATGACTCGCCATTGTCAAACATAACCCGCCGAAACAAGAGAAGCTGGCTCAATATTCTGGACATGGACCTGCAAGATGATTGTGAAAACGACTCCTTCATATGGATAAGAGACCGATTTCTAAGGAGCCAGTTCATAAACCAGCCAAGGGAGAGAGCCGGTCGCTTAGCATATTTGCTATTCTTATTTCAGGAGCTTACCATGAATAAATTCAAGCTAACCTGGGGGCTAATGTCGGGGATATACCCCACGGTATGACCCGACAGACAGTTATGACTGGGCAGACAGTTATGACTCGGCAGACAGTTATAACCCGCCAGACAGTCAAGTTCCGGAAACGATTCCCTGAAGATGAGTCTTGAAGAGAAGCCCGGTTGTAAGCAACCCGGTCGTAAGCACCCCGGTCGTAAGCCGCCCGGGACTCAGCAATCTGTTTGTAAGCAGCCCGGTTGTAAGCAGCCCGGTCGTAAGCAGCCTGATCATAAGCAGCCCGGTCGTAAGCCGCCCGGGACTCAGCAATCTGTTTGTATGTAGCCCGGGACTCAGCAATCCGTTTGTAAGTCCCCCGGGACCCAGAAGCCCACGGAGAGAAGCCCGTGATGGAGAGTCATAATATGCTAAGCCTAAATCCGGCTTGGACTCTATATGTAACTCGCCCCTTCAGCTTATATAAGGAGGGGCGAGACACCCCAAGAGGGTTAGGTTTTTTAGACATCTCAATAGACAGATTCACTACATAGGTCTAGACAAGACAAATCATGAGATACACAGATTAGACACCCACGAGATTAGAGGTGGAGAATCTGCACACTTGTAATCGAGATCATCATCTTCATCAATAAAACACAAGCAGGACGTAGTCTTTTACCTCCATCGGAGGGGCCGAACCTGTGTAAATCCGCGTCTCTCGATTCCGACCAACCCCTCTTAAGCCGCCACATAGCTGTGATGGCCTCACACCTAAGTTCTCTCACGAGGACATCTGCCGTGAAAAAACCACGACAGTAAGTATTCGCAAAATAGATTATATAATTCTGTTTTGCAAATATTTCTTAGCTCCAAAATTCCTCTTTTCATTTTATTTAAATAGGTCATAGTCTCCTTATGACCAGGGGTATTTTTATTTTTATCTTGGAGCCATAGATTACCTAGGGGTTTATTTGTTTGCTGGCTTTTGTTTTTAAATAGAAAAACCAAGTGGTTTTTCATTCTTACCTCGCGCCACCGAGTGGGCTTACTCCTCCTCGCTGGTCCAGCTACCTTCTCCTCACGTGGCAGCCCACTTCCCGTCCCCCTGTTGACGCTGTCTTCCTCCTCGTGCCACTTTCCGTCAGAAATTCAGAGAGAGCGAGACAGAGGGGCTCGACACCGTGGATTGGCGGCCCCCTCGCCCCCTATATATTCCTTGGCGTGCATGCCCTGTCCTAGGGTTCCTCCAATCCGCCGCCACCTCCTTTCCTCTTCCTCCTCCCTCTCCCTGTATCGACAGAAGGTGGGCCGAGCTCCTCCTCTGCCATGGCCGATCCCCGATGAGGTCGCCGCCGTCGATGCCGTACCCCTTCTTCCTCTCCAAGCGATCCAAGAGCACGCGGGGCCCCAGGGGAGTCCATTCCCGTAGCTAGACGACGCCGATCAGCCCTGCTTCCACGACATCGACGACGACCCCCTTCTGCTTCGACGACTACTTCCTTAGCGGCTTCCTCCTTGTCGATCCCTTCTTCCTCTCCGTCAGCCCGTCCTCCTCAAGCACTGGGTGAGCCACCCCGATACCCTTTCGTTCCCGGTAGCAGGATCCCCTCCTAGAGTCGTAGCAGGTCGCCATTGTTCTGCCATGTCGATGGTGCCGCCTTGCGCGTTGCTGCCGTAGTTGTAGAGCGTCTCTCGTCGTGTTTAGATGTGAAATGGACCCGTGGGAGTTCCCTCTTCCTCCCAGCGATGGGCCGCTCCTCGATTTATAACGTAGCGCCGGCGGTGAACCTCCCCTGCTCCGGCCACCGTCGAGCTGTATCAGAACCAGAGGGGGTTGCTCAAAAGAGCAAGGCCCCCCCTCTCTGTTAAGTATCGTTCTAGTAGCGTAGTGGTAGCAGTGGGGTTTGTCTTCATGCAGGTCGTGGGTTCGAGCCCCCGCAACGCACCCCTTTTGTTTTTCTTGGTATTGGGCACAACACCTTGACAGGGGGAAACATTCCTTGTTTCCTTCCTCTGTTCTGTCGAGCCAGAGGTGGTAGTGCAGTGGTAGTAGGCTTGTACTATGTATAGGAGGTCTTGGGTTCGATTGCTAAGCCTCCCCCCTTTTGTTTTATTTTTTCCTTTTTGCTGTTTTCTAGTTTGTTGCTTGGTGCAATGCTTGGGCAGCAAGGTGAGGTGTTATGCCTCACATCCAGTAGATTCTCATCTTTTTATTTTTCTTGTGTGCATGTGGGTGTGTAGGCAAATCTTGAATGTGTGCCTAGAGTGTAGGTGCACATGTGGTGTGTGCCTGTGTGTGTGGGTGCCTCTGCACCGAGAATCGAGTTCATTATTGAGCTTGAACCGGGTACTGAGCCTGTGTGCAAACGGCGGTACACATTGGGTCCAGAAGAGCTGAAGGAACTTAAGAGGCAACTCGATGAGCATGAGTGTCTGGGTCTGATCAGACCAAGCTCTTCTCATTGGGGCTGTGGAGTGCTGTTTGTCAAGAAGAAGGATGGCAGAGACCGATTGTGTGTCGATTACCGTCCATTGAACAGGAAGACAATCAGAAACAAGTATCCACTTCCTAACATTAAAGAGTTGTTCGAGCAATTGAAAGGGGATAAGGTCTTCTCCAAGCTCGATCTCAGGATGGGCTATCATCAAATTCGCATTCGCGAAGAGGATATTCCAAAGACTGCTTTCAGGACATGTTTTGGCTCGTATGAGTATACAGTGATGTCTTTTGGTCTGGCAAATGCTCCACCGACATTTTGTCGAATGATGAATTATATCTTCTCCCCATTCAAGAATGAATTTGTCTTGTTGTATCTCAATGATATTCTGGTCTTTTCGGAAACTGAGGAAGAGCATGAAGAACATCTCAGAGTGGTGCTTGATAAGCTCAGAGAGCATAAGTTCTATGCCAAGTTTTCCAAATGTGAGTTCTCGTTGAAAGAAGTTGTCTACCCTAGGCACATCATCTCTGCCGAGGGCATCAAAGTTGATCCATCGAAAGTGCATGCCATTGTTGAGTGGGAGCCTTCGCAAAATATGAAGCAGCTTCAAAGCTTTCTCGGGCTTGCAAGCTATTGCAGAAGATTCATTGAGAACTCCTCCAAGATTGCTAAGCCTCTCTCAAGTCTTCTTAAGAAGGGTGTGAAGTATGTCTGGTCTCCACAGTGTCAGTTGGACTTTGACACACTCAAAGAGAAGCTCACCTCTACTCCAGTCTTGGTTCCTCCTGATGACTCCAAACCTTACCAAGTGTTCTGTGATGCCTCTCTTCAAGGTCTTGGTGTTGTGTTGATGCAAGACAAGAAAGTGGTAGCTTATACCTCGAGGCAGTTGAAGCCAAGTGAGAAGAATTACCCTGGTCATGATCTTGAGTTGGCGATAGTGGTACATGCTCTGATGACTTGGAGACACCTCTTCTTAGAACGAAAGGTTGAAGTGTTCACCGATCACAAGAGTCTCAAGTACATCTTCACACAGCCTAACCTCAATCTTCGGCAAACTCGTTGGGTGGAAATGCTCCAAGATTTTAATCCGAACATTGAGTACACTCTAGGCAAAGCTAATGTCATGGCAGATGCTTTGAGAAGGAAGGCTTACTGCAACAGTCTCGTTATGAAGCCTCTCTAGCCTGACCTTTGTGAATCTTTCAAAAAACTCAACCTTCAGTTAGTACCTCAGGGATTTCTTGCAAATCTTCAGATCTCTCCAACCTTGGAATACCAGGTCCGAGCTGCGCAACTTCTTGATGCAATGGTGAAGAAAGTTAAGATTGGCTTGGCAAAGGGAGTTCCCAAATATAAGTGCTTCAGTGTTGATGCCAGAGACACATTATTCTTTCAGGATCGTCTTGTCGTTCCGAAAGGTGATCTGAGAAAGGCTATCATGGAAGAAGCTCATAACTCTCTGCTCTCAATACATCCAGGAAGTTCCAAGATGTGTCAGGACATGAAACAGACCTTCTGGTGGACTCGAATGAAGCGTGAGATTGCTCAGTTCGTAAATGAATGTGATGTATGTCGAAGGGTGAAAGCAGAGCATCAACGTCCAGCAGGTCTTTTGTATCCATTGCCCATTCCCGAGTGGAAGTTCGACCATATTGAGATGGATTTCGTCATCGGGTTTCCGAAGTCCAAGGAGGCTAACGATGCCATCTTCGTCGTCATTCACAAGTTGAGCAAAGTGGCTCATTTTCTTCCAGTCACGGAATCCATCTCGGCATCTCAGCTTGCAGGGCTGTAGACTTCCAGGATAGTGTCTTTGCACAGCGTTCCTATGTTGATTTCTTCGGATCGAGGAAGTATCTTCACTTCCAAGTTCTGGGACTCTTTTCAGTCTTCGATGGGTACGAAGATACGATTCAGCACAACTTTTCATCCTCAGACTAGTGGGAAAATGGAGAGAGTCAATCAAGTCATTGAGGATATGCTGAGAGCCTGTGTCATTTCTTTTGGCATGAAGTGGGAAGACTGCCTACCTTTCGCTGAGTTCTCGTATAACAACAGTTATCAAGCTAGTTCAGGCAAACCTCCATTTGAGATTCTCTATGGCAGGAAGTGTCATACCCCGCTCAACTGGTCCGAGACTGGCGAGCGTGAGATTCTTGGGAATGACTTGATCGAAGAAGCTGAAAAGATGTGTCGGGTCATTCGGGATAATCTGAGAGCAGCGTAGTCTCGTCAGAAGAGCTACTATGATAGCAAGCATCGTGACATGTCTTATGAGCTCGATGACTTCGTCTATCTCAAATTGTCTCCTATGAAGGGCACACATTGTTTTGGCATCAAAGGCAAGCTTGCTCCTCGTTTCGTTGGTCCTTTCAGAGTTGTTGGCAAAAGAGGCGACCTTGCGTATTAGCTTGAGCTCCCTTCAAACTTCGCAAATGTGCATGACGTGTTCCATGTCTCTCAACTCCGGAGATGCTTCAAGACTCCCGAGCACACAGTTGACCTTCAAGATATCGACCTTCAACCCGACCTATCCTATCGTGAGAATCCGGTTGCAGTTCTCGAGACGACTGAGCGCAAGACCCGCAACAAGTAAATCAAGTTTCTCAAGGTGAAGTGGTCACATCATTCCGATAAAGAGGCCACTTGGGAACGCGAGGATCACCTCCGTTCTGAATTCCCAGAGTTCTTTCAGTCCTAGATCTCGGGGCGAGATCTTTTTGTAATGTGGGAGATTTTGCAAGACCCCAGGTGTAACTTTGCCATATTTGGAACCTTGCCATGTGTGGGTCCAAGTTGTCATTCTATGGAGTATCATTTCATGTGTTATTTCAGGTGCTCATGCCTTGCCTTCCCTTTGCATCATGCATCCATATCATTCATGCCATCCATGTTGTTGTTGTGATGTTGATCTTGTGTGTGGAGTGATGAGTACAAGTGGTGTGAAGTGATGTGCAAGACTGGCTTCCCAACTTTGCCTTTTATACAAAGCTAGGTTTCAACTAAACCTCTCCCTCCTTATTTTCTTAGTTCAAGTTTTGCTTGCTCAACCCCTGTTGAAAAAATGTTTATCATTTAGAGTATTTTCTGGTGCATGTGGTGCTTGGTCTTAGGTGTTTTAAAACTATGCTTAAGGGGCGTAAGTATTCACAAAACAGATTATATAATTCTGTTTTGTAAATATTTCTTAGCTCCAAAATTCTTCTTTTCATTTTACTTAAATAGGTCATAGTCTCCTTATGACCAGGGGCATTTTTATTTTTATTTTGGAGCCATAGATTACCTAGGAGTTTATTTGTTTGCTGGCTTTTTTTAAATACAAAAACCCAGTGGTTTTTGTTTCTTACCTGGCGCCACCGAGTGGCTTACTCCTCCTCGCTGGCCCAGCTGCCTTCTCCTCACGCGGCAGCCCACTTCCCGTCCCCTTGTTGACGTCGTCTTCCTCCTCATGCCACTTTCCCTCAGACATTCAGAGAGAGCGAGACAGAGGGGCTCGATGTCGTGGCTTCACAGACATCGAGGCGGCCCCCTCGCCCCCTATATATTCCTTGGTGTGCGTGCCTTGTCCTAGGGTTCCTCCAAGCCGCCGCCACCTCCTTTCCTCTTCCTCCTCCCTCTCCCTGGATCGATAGAAGGCCGGCCGAGCTCCTCCTCCGCCATGGCCGATCCTTGATGAGGTCGCTGCAGTCGATGTCGTACCCCTTCTTCCTCTCCAAGCGATCCAAGAGCACGCGGGACCCTAGGGGAGTCTGTTCCCGTAGCTAGACGACCCTGATAAACCCTGCTTCCACGACGTCGACGACGAGCCCCTTCTGCTCCGACGACTACTTCCGCAACGGCTTCCTCCTCGCCGATCCCTTCTTCCTCTCCGTCAGCCCATCCTCCTCGAGCAGTGGGTGAGCCACCCCGATTCCCTTTCGTTCCCGGTAGTAGGATCCCCTCCTAGAGCCGTAGCAGGTCGTCGTTGTTCTGCCCTATTGCCGGCACCGTGGTGCACGTTGCTGTTGTAGTTGTAGATCGTCTCTCGTCGCGTTTAGATGTGAAATGGACCCGTGGGAGTTCCCTCTTCCTCCCAGCGACGGACCGCTCCTCGATTTAGAACGTAGCACCGGCGGTGACCCTCCCCTGTTCCGGCCACCGTCGAGTTGTATCAGATCTAGAGGGGGTTGCTCAAAAGAGCAAGGCCCCCCTCTATGTTAAGTATCGTTCAATTAGCGAAGTGGTAGCAGTGGGTTTTGTCTTCGCGCGGGTCGTGGGTTCGAGCCCCCGCAGCGCACCCCTTTTGTTTTTCTTGGTTTTGGGCACAACAACTCGACAGGGGGAAACATTCCTTGTTTCCTTCCTCTGTTCTGTCGAGCCAGAGGTGGTAGCGCAGTCGTAGTAGGCTTGTACTGTGTATAGAAGGTCTTGGGTTCGATTGCTAAGCCTCCCCCTTTTGTTTTATTTTCTCTTTTTGCTGTTTTCCAGTTTATTGCTTGGTGCAATGCTTGGGCAGCAAGGTGAGGTGTTATGCCTCGCATCTAGTAGATTCTCATCTTTTTATTTTTCTTGTGTGCATGTGGGTGTGTAGGCAAGTCTTGAATGTGTGCCTAGAGTGTAGGTGCACATGTGGTGTGTGCTTGTGTGTGTGTGTGCATGTGTACGTGTGTATGACACACACATGCCCAAGGTATGGTTTTGCCTTAGTGTGCATGGGGAGTTCCTTTGAACCCCTAGCATGTGTGTGGTGTGTTAGTGGTACCTTGTGTGAGTGTATGTATGTGTGTGTATTTGAACTAGCATGTATAGGTGATAGTGTGTGCTTGCTTGGTTGTATGTAGGTGTGTGTGGTGATGTTCTATGGGACACATACGTGATATCTAACCCTCATGTCACCATTTGAGTTGTGGGTGTGATCTTGTGCATGTGTAGGTGATGAACTAGTGAGTACCTCATGTGATATGGCACTATTTGAATCTATATGATTCTATGTTGTTTTTCCTTTCAACTTCGTGCCTACATGGTGTATGCAAGTACCTAGGTATTATATATGTTTTTGGGGTAGAATATTCCCAGGAATCCATTGGTGGAATCAGATTTCACCTTGGAACACTTCTGGAAATGTCATTTTTTTGTTTTGATGCTATGTTTAGAGCTTGGTGCCATGTGGTGTGATGAGCCTATGAGGATGATTCCTTGATGTGGCAGTAGTGGGTGAACCCCTCTACAGGATGGTGGTTTTGTGTTATGCTTAGGAGTTTGTATGTGCAAGTTGTGCCTTGTCAAAGTTGACATGTGGCTGAAATTGTCACCTTGGTGAAAATCTGTGATTTTCATTAAGTCTGAGAAACTGCTGTTATTTTCTTCCCTTGTTGTTGTGGTTGCAAAAGCTCATGTGTTGGGAATCAGCCCTTGCAATAAACTATAGAGTTGGAGCTTTTGTGTTTGTCTAGATCTCTGTTAAATTTCATGCACTTTCACTTCCTGTAGATATCCTTTTGGGGGCTGTCAAAATGCTTCAGAGCATAAGCAGCTATTGAAAGTCTAAGATTTTCACTAAGTCCCTGAAATCTGTTATTTTTGTCCAAGTTAGCACCTGTAGATCTTCATGTGTGTGACTCCTTTGTATTATCATCTTGCTCATGCTTGTAGAGCTTTTGAATAGATTTTGCCACATATCTTGTTTGGCACATTTGGGTGGCTGTAGGTGCTTTGCATGTTGCTCACAAACTGCTATGATCTTGTTTAGGACAGATTGCATAGTTTTTTTGTTTTGAAGCTTGTGAGTGCATATTTGGTGGTGTGGGGAGTTTCTTTGAACCACCCCACCTATATTTGTTTGTTTGATCATGTGGCAACCTGGGAATACCAGAAGTGTGCCATTCGAGTGTGCCTGTGGTGGATTTGATCCGTAGGACTCCATATCTTGTTTCATAGTTTCCGGTTGATCCGTAGGTCCGTTCTCAATGTTCTTTATATGTTTTTGCTTCGTTTTCTCGTGATGCACCTCTTCATGTCATCTTCATGCATGTCAAAATAGCGTAGTGTGAAGTTCTGTCCAGAAGTTTATCTTCTCTTCTCATGCATATGCAAGTGACTAGAATAGAGATGCATGCTTCATTCTCATCTCATGCATCATGTGTTTGTTGCATCATGTTGTGTTTTTGTTCATTGGCTGTTATTTTATCTTGGGTAGAACCGGGATCGGAGAGCGAGTACGTGGATTCTGGAGAGTACGTGGAGGACGAACAAGAGCAGTTCCAAGCTGAAGACATCACAGGCAAGATGACAGTGACCTTGATACCGTATCTAGCTTTGTTATGCTTAGAATCACATTTCCTTCGTTATATGCTTGCTGCCTACCACTTGATATAATTTCTTCCCGATATTGCCATGAAACCCAAACACCTTCCCTTCCTAGCTAATGTTGTTTGGCTAAGTAGGCGTGCTCAGCTTCTAATGATAGCTTTGCTAGTTGCAGGTGCGAGCTGTCTCATGTGATAACATGAGTATTTTGATATCATTATGTTCTAACTACTATTTAATTAATGCACCTATATACTTGGTAAATGACAGAAGGCCTAGCCTTTTGCCGGGTGATTTGTTCCATTATTGCCGCCTTAGTTTCTGGCAACCGGTGTTTGATTCCATACCTGATCGCTCCTAACACGTTCGGGGTTGTTATGGGGACCCCATTGATAAATCGTGTAGTGTTAAGACTTGTCCGACAGGACCCAACATTGCTTTTAATTTGCTAATCACCTAATAATAATTTTCATAGGGAATATCTACCCCGAGGATTTTAATCAACAACCCGGGCCAGTACTCCTCATGAGTGTTGGTCCCACCTGAGCGATGTCCGGGGCCCCCCTGGTCAACCAGAGGTTTAGCCATCCCGACGTCTAGCTCATCCGTCGTGTCCTTAGACTGAGATACGCGGCTCTTATCGGGGTCGTCGACACGACGGGAGGTCCTGCTAGTCTTGTCTTACCTTAGCGATATATCCTCTAAGGAATCCGACGAGATCACTAGGTTCGTGATAGCGTATTACTTTGCGGCCCGTGACCGTTTATGATGGACTAGTTGGAGCACCCCTACAGGGTTTAATTTTTTGGAAAGCCGTGCCCGCGGTTATGTGGCAACATGGATAATTTGTTAACATCCGGTTATAGATAACTTGAACTAACTCGAATAAACCTACCAATCGTGTGCATAACCGTGATTGTCCCCTTCGAAGACCTCTCTTCGACCGGGAACACGGTGGGGTTATGTTTGACGTAAGTAGGTGTTCAGGATCACTTAGTGATGACCTAGTCTTCGACCACTCGCGTAGACCACCACATCTACAACTTTGTTCTACGTAAGTTAGCCACCATAAATGCTTAGGATGCTGCAACCTAAACACTGAACCTTCCTCACCTAATAACTTGACTAGTTTTGGTACCAAGGTCATCGATTGCTGAGTCGCCGTGGCTCACAGATTACTTCAACAGCCCAACAGGTACAGGTACGCCCGATGCAGGTGATCCAGATGGCACGCAGCTAGCGTGGCAGTACGATGAGGAGAACGACCGCCTGTACGTGAACTATCCAGAAGACTGAGGCCATGGTCGTGATCGTGGGCAAGCATGCGGGATAGCATAGCCTTTTCTTGTGTTATGTAGTCCGTAGAGGAACTACCTTGTCTGAATAAATGTGTGGATGTAAACTCTGATATTATCTATGTGAGATGGCAAACGATTCCCTATTTGTCATTCTTAAATTATGTATGTGTTATGTTTATCTTTCTTGCGAAACGCATAGATGCGCCTCTTTCCATTTTGCGGCATCACCACCTAAATAGGAAAGGACCGCATATTAGTCACTACAGGGATCATCTTATCTTTGCTACCGTCATTCTAAGCAATAAGATGTAAAACATGATAAACATCACATGCAATCATATAGTGACATGATATGGCCATTATCATCTTGCTCCTTGGATCTCCATCTTCGGGGCACCATGATCATGATCGTCACCGGCATGACACCATGATCTCCATCATCTTGATGTCCATCATTGTGTCTCCGTGAAGTCATCACGCCAACTAACACTTCTACTACTAAAGCTACCCGTTAGCGATAAAGTAAAGTAATCAACATGGCGTTGCATCTCATACAATAAATTAAGACAACTCCTATGGCTCCTGCCAGTTGTCATACTCATCGACATGCACGTCGTGAATCCTATTACAATAAAATGATCAATCTCATACATCACATATGCAACATCACATGCTTTTGGCCATATCACATCACATAGCATACCCTCCAAAAACAAGTTAGACGTCCTCTAATTGTTGTTGCAAGTTTTACGTCGATGATTTGGGTTTCTAGCAAGAACATTTCTTACCTACGTGATAGCCACAACGTTGATATGCCAATGCTATTTACCCTTCACAAGGACCCTCTTCATCAAATCCGATCCGACTAAAGTGGGAGAGACAGACACCCGCTAGCCACCTTATGTAACTGGTGCATGTCTGTCAGTGGAACCATTCTCACGTAAGAGTATGTGTAAAGTCGGTCCGGGCCGCTTCATCCCACGATGCCGCCAAATCAAGATAAGAGTAGTAACGGCAAGCAATTGACAAAATCAACGCCCACAACTTTTGTGTTCTACTCGTGCATAGAATCTATGCATAGAACCTTGGCTCGGATGCCACTGTAGGGGTATGTAGTTAATTCTAAATTTTCCTACGCCATACAAAGATCTATCTATGGAGATACCAGCAACGAGAGAGTTTGTAGAGCATCTTCATACCTTTGAAGACCGCTAAGCGGAAGCGTTACTATGAACGCGGTCGATGGAGTCGTAGTCAGAGCGGTTCAGATCCCGGTCGGTTCCGATCTATGTGCCGAATCATGGCACCTCCGCGTTCAACAAACGTACAGCCCGGTGACGTCTCCCACGCCTTGATCGAGCAAGGAGGAGGGAGAGGTTGAGGGAGATTTCCAGCATCACGACAGCGTGGTGGCGGTGGAGCTATGAGGTCTCCCGGCAGGGCTTCGCCAACCACCGTGGGAGAGGAGAAAGAGGAGAAGCAGGGCTGCATCGAGAGAGAGATTTCGTGTGTCTCAAATCAGCCAAAAGCTCCACTATATATAGGGCAAAAGGGAGGGGGCGCACCCCTTAGAGTTCCCACCCCCAAGGGGTGCAGCAGCCCCATCTCGCGTGGGAGGTGGCGGCCAGGGCAATGGAGAGGGGGTTGGCGCACCCCAGATGGGCTTAGGCCCATCTGCACTGGGGTTCCCCCCCCCCTTACCTCTCTTGTGGCACCTTGGGCCTAGGTGGGAGGCGCATCAGCCCACTTTGGGCTGGTTCCCTTCCACCTTTTGGCCCATGCTAGCCATTGGTGCTGGCGGGCCCTCCTGGTGGACCCCCGAAACCCTTCTGGTGGTCCCGGTAAATTACTGGTGTTGCCCGAAACAATTCCGGCGACCAAATCCTCACTTCCTGTATATAATTCTTTACCTCTTGACCAATCCGGAGCTCCTCATGACGTCTGGGGTCTTATCCGGGACTCCGAACAACCTTCGCTAACCTCGTACACTATTTCCCTATAACCCTAGCATCATCGAACCTTAAGTGTGTAGACTCTATGGGTTCGGGAGACGTGCAGACATGACCGAGACATATCTCCGGCCAATAACCAACAGCGGGGTCTGGATATCCATTATGGTCCCCACATGTTCCACGATGTTCTCATCGTATGAACCACGATGTCAAGGATTCAATCAATCCCGTATGCAATCCCCTTTCTCTATCAGTATGATACTTGCCCGAGATTCTATCGTCGGAATCCCTATACCTTGTTCAATCTAGTTACCGGCAAGTCTCTTTACTCGTTCCATAGCACATCATCTAGTGGCTAACTCCTTAGTCACACTGAGCTCATTATGATGATGTTCTACCGACTCGGACCTAAGATACCTCTCCTTCATACAGAGTGACAAATCCCGGTCTCGATCCGTACCAACTCAACAGACACTTTCAGAGATACCCGCAGTGCACCTTTATAATCACCCAGTTATGTTGTGACGTTTCGTACACCCAAAGCACTCCTACGGTATCCGAGAAGTGCGCAATCTCATGGTCTAAGGAAATGATACTTGACATTAGAAAAGCTTTAGCATACGAACAACACGATCTAGTGCTATGCTTCGGATTGGGTCTTGTCCATCACATCATTCCCTAATGATGTGATCCTGTTATCAATGACATCCAATGTCCATGATCAAGAAACCATGATCATCTATTGATCGACGAGCTACCGAACTAGAGGCTTATTAGGGACACATTGTGATCTATATATTCACACATGCATTACAGTTTCAGGTTCATACAATTATAGCATGAACAATAGACAATTATAGGGCATATTTCAAATAGTACAGTTGAGTAACGTAGCATAAATTCAAAATTTTCCTACGCCATATTCAGATCTTCCTATGGAGAGACCAGCAACGAGAGAGGGGTGAGTGCATCTTCATACCTTTGAAGATCGCTAAGCGGAAGCATTGCTAGAACGCGGTTGATGGAGTCGTACTCGCGGCGATTCAGATCGCGGTGTGATTCTGATCTAGTGTCGAACCACGGCACCTCCGCGTTCAACACACGTGCAGCCCGGTGACGTCTCCCGCATCTTATCTAGCAAGGAGGAGGGAGAGGTTCGAGAAGATCTCTGGCAGCACGACGGCATGGTGTCGATGGAGAGACGAGGTCTCCCGACAGGGCTTCGCCAAGCACCGTGGGAGAGGAGGAAGAAGAAGAGCAGGGTTGCGCCGAGAGAGAGATGGAAAACCGTATCTCCAATGGCCAAAACCCCTTCTATATATAGGGGGAAGGGAGGGAGGCACCCCTTTAGGGTTTCCACCCCTAAGGGGGCGGCAGCCCTAGATGAGGGAAGTGGGTGGTGGCCAGGAGGGCAGGAGGGGGTGGCGCACCCCCTAGTGGGCCTTAGGCCCACTTGCGCTAGGATCCCCCTTCCCCCTCTTAGGCGCCATGGGCTCGGTGTGGGGGTGCACCAGCCCACACACGGTTTGGTTCCCTCTCACACATGGCCCATGTAGCCTCTTGGGGCTGGTGGCCTCTCCCGGTAGGCCTCCGGAACCCTTTCGGTGGTCCCGACACTTTGCAGGTGGTGCCCGAAACATTTCCGGCGTCGAAACCCATCCATCCTATATATCAATCTTCACCTCGGGACCATTCCGGAGCTCCTCGTGACGTCCGGGATCTCATCTAGGACTCTGAACTACCTTCGGTAACCTCGTAGAACAATTCCCTATAACCCTAGTGTCATCGAACCTTAAGTGTGTAGACCCTACGGGTTCTGGAGGCATGCAGACATGACCGAGACACCTCTCCGGCCAATAACCATCAGCGGGGTCTGGATACCCATGGTGGCTCCCACATGTTCCATGATGTTCTCATCGGATGAACCACGATGTCAAGGATTCAATCAATCCCGTATACAATTCCCTTTGTTTGTTGGTATAGAACTTGCGCGAGATTCGATCATCGGTATACCCATACCTTGTTCAATATTGTTACCGGTAAGTCTCTTTACTCGTTTCGTACCACGTCATCCTGTGACTAACTCCTTAGTCACATTGAGCTCATGATGATGTTTACCGAGTGGACCCAGAGATACCTCTCTGTCACTGGGAGTGACAAATCCCGATCTCGATTCGCACCAACCCAACAGACGCTTTCGGAGATACCCATAGTGCACATTTATAGTCACCCAGTTACGTTGTGACGTTTGATACACCCAAAGCACTCCTACGGTATCCGGGAGTTGCACAATCTCACTGTCAAAGGAAAAGCCACTTGACCATAGAAAAGCTTTAGCATACGAACAAAACGATCTAGTGCTATGCTTAGGATTGGGTCTTGTCCATCACATCATTCTCCTAATAATGCGATCTTGTTATCAATGACATCCAATGTCCATGATCATGAAACCATGATCATCTATTGATCAACGAGCTAGCCAACTAGAGGCTTGCCAGGGACACATTGTGATCTATTTATTCACACATGTATTACTATTTCCTGTTAATACAATTATAGCATGAACAATTGACGATTAGCATGAACAAGGAAATATGATAATAACCATTTTATTATTGCCTCTAGGGCATATTTCCAACAGTCTCCCACTTGCACTAGAGGCAATAATCTAGTTACATTGTGATGAATCGAACACCCATAGCATTGTGGTGTAGATCATGTTTTGCTCGAGGAAGAGGTTTAGTCAACGGGTCTGCAATGTTCATATTTGTGTGTACATTATAAATATCTATTACTCCTCTCTAGACCTGGTCCTGGATGGAGTTCTTGAGGCGTTGGATGTGCTTGGTCTTCCGGTGAAATCTGGGCTCCTTGGCTATGGCAATGGCTCCAGTGTTATGACAGAAGAGTGTCATCGGACCTGACGCGCTTGGAACCACTCCAAGGTCGGTGATGAACTCCTTCATCCAGATCACTTCCGAAGCAGCTATGTAGTCCGCTTCACATGTAGATGCTGCCACGACGTCTTACTTGCTGCTGCACCAGCTCATTGCCCCGCCATTCAAAACATACACGTATCCGGTTTGTGACTTAGAGTCATCCGGGTCTATGTCGAAGCTAGCATTGGCGTAACCCTTTACGACGAGCTCTTCGTCACCTCCATAAACGAGAAACATCTCCTTAGTCCTTTTCAGGTACTTAAGGATATTCTTGACCGCTGTCGAGTGTTCCATACCGGGATCACTTTGGTACCTCCCTACCAAACTTATGGCAAGGTTTATATAAGGTCTGGTACACAGCATGGCATACATTAGAGAGCCTACGGCTGAAGCGTAGGGGACAATACTCATCTTCTCTCTATCTGCTGCCGTGGTCGGTGACTGAGTCTTGCTCAAACTCTTACCTTGCAAAACTGGCAAGAACCCCTTCTTTGAGTTTTCCATATTGAACTTCTTCAATATCTTGTTAATGTATGTACTTTGTGAAAGACCTATGAGGCATCTCGATCTATCTCTAGAGATCTTGATGCCTAATATGTATGCAGTTTCTCAACGGCCCTTCATTGAAAAACTCTTGTTCAAGTAGGCCTTTATGCTCCCCAAAAACTCTATGTTATTCCCCATCAATAATATGTCATCCACATATAGTATGAGGAAAGCTACAGAGCTCCAACTCACTTTCTTGTACAGACAGGCTTCTCCATAAACCTGTATGAACCCAAATGCTGTAATCACCTCATTAAAGCGAATGTTCCAACTCCGAGATGTTTGCACCAGCCCATAGATGGAGCGCTGGAGCTTGCACACCTTGTTAGCACTCTTAGGATCGACAAAACCTTCTGGTTGCATCATATACAACTCTTCCTTAAGATACCCGTTAAGGAACGCTGTTTTGACGTCCAATTGTCAAATTTCATAATAATGAAAATCGGCAATTGCTAACATTATTCGGACTGACTTTAGCTTCGCTACGGGAGAGAAAGTTTCATCATACTCAACTCCTTAAATTTGTCGAAAACCCTTTGCAACAAGTCGAGCTTTGTAAACGGTCACATTCCCGTTTGCACCAATCTTCTTCTTGAAGATCCATTTATTTTCTATGGCTTGCCGATCATTGGGCAAGTCCACCAAAGTCCATACTTTGTTCTCATACATGGATCCTATCTCGGATTTCATGGCTTCAAGCCATTTGTTGGAATCCGGGCCTCGCATTGCTTCTTCATAGTTCGAAGGTTCACCGTTGTCTAACAACATGATTTCCATCACAGGGTTGCCGTACCACTCTGGTGCGGAACGTGCCCTTGTGGACCTTCGTGGTTCAGCAGCAACTTGATCCAAAACTTCATGATCATAATCATTAACTTCCTCTCCAGTTGGCGTAGGCGCCACATGAACAATTTCCCGCGCTGCTCTACTCTCTGGTTCGAGAGGGGATGTAATTGCCTCATCAAGTTCTACTTTCCTCCCACTTACCTCTTTCAGAGAGAAACTCTTTCTCTAGGAAGGATCCGTTCTTGGCAACAAAGGTTTTACCTTCGGATCTAAGATAGAAGGTATACCCAATAGTTTACTTGGGGTATCCTATGAATACGCATTTCTCCGATTTGAGTTTGAGCTTTTCTGGTTGAAGTTTCTTAACATAAGCATCGCAGCCCCAAACTTTTAGAAACGACAGCTTAGGTTTCTTGCCAAACCATAGTTCATACGGTGTCGTCTTAACGAATTTAGACGGTGCCCTATTTAAAGTTAATGCTGCAGTTTCCAATGCGTATCCCCAAAATGAAGTGCTATTATGACGTTCAGACACTCCATTACGTTGTTGTGTGCCAGGCGGCGTCAATTGTGAAACAATTCCACACTTCCTTAGGTGTGTGCCAAACTCGTGACTCAAATATTCTCCTCCACGATCATATCGTAGACATTTTATTTTTTTGTCACGTTGATTCTCAACCTCACTCTAAAATTCCTTGAACTTTTCAAACATTTCAGATTTCTGCTTGATCAAGTAGATATACCCATACCTACTTAAATCATCGGTGAGAGTGAGAACATAACGATAACCACCATGAGCTTCAATGTTCATTGGACCACACATATCAGTATGTATTATTTCCAATAAGTCGGTTGCTCTCTCCATTATTCCTGAGAATGGAGTCTTAGTCTTCTTGCCCATGAGGCATGGTTCACATGTGTCAAATGATTCAAAGTCAAGAGACTGTAATAGTCCATCAGAATGGAGCTTCTTCATGCGTTTAACACCGATATGACCAAGGCCGCAGTGCCACAAGTATGTGGGACTATCATTTTCAAGTTTGCATCTTTTGGGATTCACACTATGAATATGTGTAACATCACGATCGAGATTCATCAACAATAAACCATTCACCAGCGAAGAATGACCATAAAACATATCATTCATATAAATAGAACAACCATTATTCTCTAACTTAAATGAGTAGCCGTCTCGCATTAAGAAAGACCCTGATACAATGTTCATGCTTAAAGGTGGAACTAAATAACAACTATTAAGGTTTAAAACTAATCCCGATGGTAGATGTAGAGGCAGCGTGCCGACGGTGATCACATCGACCTTGGAGCCATTCCCGACGCGCATCGTCACCTCGTCCTTGGCCAGTCTCCGCTTATTCCGCAATTCCAGCTTTGAGTTGCAAATGTGAGCAACAACACCGGTATCAAATACCCTGGAGCTACTACGAGCGCCGATAAGGTACACATCAATAACATGTATATCATATATACCTTTAACGTTACCGGCCTTCTTGTACGCTAAGTACTTGGGGCAGTTCCGCATCTAGTGACCTTTTCCCTTGCAATAGAAGCACTCAGTCTCAGGCTTGGGTCCATTCTTTTTCTTCTTCCCGGCATCTGGCTTACCGGGCGTGGCAGTAGCTTTGCCGTCTTTCTTGAAGTTCTTCTTACCCTTGCCCTTCTTGAAACTGGTGGTCTTGTTTACCATCAACACTTGATGCTCTTTCTTGACTTCTGCTTCTGCAGATTTGAGCATCGAGTACAACTTGGGAATGGTCTTCTCCATCCCTTGCAAGTTGTAGTTTAACACAAAACCCTTGTAGCTTGTTGGGAGAGACTAGAGGATTCTGCCAATTACAGCGTCATCTGTTAGTTCGACTCCAAGCTGAGTCAGACGTCCGTGCAACCCAAATATTCTGAGAATATGCTCACTAACAGAACTGTTCTCCTCCATCTTGCAGCTAAATAACTTGTCGGAGACTTCATATCTCTCGACCCGGGCATGAGCTTGAAAAACTAGCTTCAGCTCCTGGAACATCTCATATGCTCCGTGTTGCTCAAAACGCCTTTGGAGCCCCGGTTCTAAACTGTATAACATGCCACACCTAACTAGAGAGTAGTCATCACTGTGCGCTTGCCAGACATTTTGAATATCATGGGCTACCGCGGGAACAGGGGGGTCACCTAGCGGCGCATAAAGGACATAAGCCTTCTTGGATGCATTGAGGATGAGCTTCAAGTTGCGGACCGAGTCCACATAGTTGCTACCATCATCTTTCAGCTTGCTTTTCTCTAGGAAGGAGTTGAAATTGAGGTTGACAGGTGCGTTGGTAATTGGATCTACAATATTTGTAAAGATAACTTTTAGTTCATGATAATTAAGTTAATTTAATCAAATTAAGTATGAACTCCCACTTAAATCGACATCCCTCTAGTCTACAAGATTGAGGAGAATAGTTCTATTAGTGAGCTTATTCTCAGAATATGTTGGTTGCACGGACGTCTGACTCAGCTTGGAGTCGAACTTCCGGATGAAGCTGTAACTGACAGAATCCTCGAGTCTCTCCCACCAAGCGACTAGGGTTTTGTGCTGAACTACAACATGGAGGGGATGGAGAAAACCATTCCCGAGTTGTACTCGATTCTGAAATCTGCAGAAGTAGAAGTCAAGAAAGAGCATCAAGTATTGATGGTCAATAAGACCACCAGGTTCAAGAAAGGCAAGGGTAAGAAGAACTTCAAGAAAGACGGCAAAGCCGTTGCCGCGCCCGGTAAGCCAGATGCCAGGAAGAAGAAAAAGAATGGACCAAAGCTGGAGACTGAGTGCTTGTTTTGCAAGGGAAAGGGTCACTAGAAGCAGAACTGCCCCAAGTACTTAACGGACAAGAAGGCCGACAACGTTAAAGGTATATATGATATACATGTTGAAAGGACATGGATGTCGCCTAGAGGGGGGGTGAATAGGCGCTTTAAAATAATTACGGTTTAGGCTTGAACAAATGCGGAATAACACTAACGTTTAATTTGTCAAGCACAAAACCTAAAACAACTAGGCTCACCTATGTGCACCAACAACTTATGCTAAGCAAGATAAACAACTAAGTGATAGCAAGCTATATGACAATAAACAATATGGCTATCACAAAGTAAAGTGCATAAGTAAAGGGTTCGGGTAAGATATAACTGAGGTACGCGGAGACGATGATGTATCCCGAAGTTCACACCCTTGCGGATGCTAATCTCCGTTGGAGCGGTGTGAAGGCACAATGCTCCCCAAGATGCCACTAAGGCCACCGTAATGTCCTCACGCCCTCGCACAATGCAAGATGCCGTGATTCCACTAAGGGACCCTTGAGGGCGGTCACCGAACCCGTACAAATAGCAACCCTTGGGGGCGGTCACCGTTACCCGTACAAATTGCTCGGGCCAATCGGCACAACCTAATTGGAGACCCCTACGCTTGCCCGGAGCTTTACACCACAATGATTAAGCTCCGAGACACCACCAAGCTTCTAGGACGCTAAAGCATCAACGAAGAACAATCTCTAGGTTACTAAGTACCAAAGGGGTAATAAGCTTCTCAACTTCTCACTTCCACGTATCACCGTTGAGAACTCAAACCGATGCAACCAATGAAATGGCAAGAACACACGAAGTGGTTAAGTCCCTCACACTCAAATCCCTCCACAAGAACAAAAGCTATGGAGAAATATGTGAGGAAGAACAAGGATCTCACAAAGAACTCCATGATCTAGATCCAAGCGGTTCCCCTCACATAGAGGAGAAAGTGATTGGTGGAGATGTGGATCTAGATCTCCTCTCTCTTTTCCCTCAAGAACTAGCAAGAATCATTGGAGGGATTGAGATTTAGACCCCTCTAAGAAGGTCAAGAATGGGGAAAGAACACGAGCCCAACAGAATAATTAGTCCAACGGGGAAGAAGACCCCCTTTATATAGTGGGGGAAGAAATCAGACCGTTACCCCCACTTACAGCCCGAGCACAACGGTAATACCGCTAGCCCTGACGGTACTACCGCTAGCCCGTGGCGGTACTACCGCTAGACGTGGCGGTACTACCGCTAGAACTAGGCGGTACTACCGCTAGACCCTGGTGATACTACCGCTAGACCCTGGAGGTACTACCTCTAGCCCTGGCAGTAGTACCTCTAGAGAAAGTCTTCGCAAAAAGTCCGACGAAGAACAACCGCTCACAGAGAGGTACTACCATCTCGAAGCAGTACTACCGCCCACCAGAAGCGGTACTACCGCCAGGGAGCGTTCTTCAGAAATTACTACCGCTCCAGGGGCGGTACTACCGCTACAGGAGCAGTACTACAGCTCGCACCAGGAGCAGTACTACCGCTGGATACTGAAACTGCTCTGACTTCCGCATACGGACTCCGAATTCAATGAAACCAAGTTTGTTGGAAAGATAACGACATGGGCTAACACAATATTGATAGAAATATCAATAATAAGCAAGTGAGGAAAGTCCCATAAGAAAATGGTGAGAAGCCTTCTTCGAATAAGACCGGTAAAAACTCCCAACATCGAAAACATCATAGAAGATGCATATGGACTCCGTTTTCGATGAACTCGAGCTTGTCATGAAGATGACCGTAAGAACTCAAACTCACAAAGAGAAACACCAAACAAGAACCAGGAAGTATGATGCGGGGATGCAAATGGTTTGAGCTCTCAACGAATGATACGATCAAGCTACTCACTTGAGAGGCCCCCTTGACAGTACGACAATCTATCCTAAAACAGAAAACCTATCAAGGTCAAACCTATACCTTGCACCTCGTCCTCTTCAGCTAGATGATCATGATATTGGCTTTCTCAAGATGGACCACCTTTCTTGATTGCGTTGGCTTGATGAAGACTAGTTGATTGATCACCAATACTCACTATGGGTGAGCCACTCTTCAGCATATCTTCAGAAGTCCATTGCCACCACAATGGATGGCAAGCTTCAAGCATGATATATTCGTGCTGATCCACTTGAACTTGCACACCGCAATCTTGATGACGATCACCACTTGACGTCATCCTTCATGGGTTGTATGAGATCTTCCTTTTGATGCAAGCCCATGATAACACACCTAACCCCCACAGAGAACTCTCACGAAGACCATGGGTTAGTACACAAAACACGTAATGGACAATGCTTACCATACCACAGGATCACTTGATCCCTCTCGGTACATCTTGTACGCTTTGTGTGTTAATCATCTTGATTTACTCTTTGTCTGACGATCTTGATCAACCTTGTGTCTCTATGACCATTCTTTAGAAAATACCTTGAATACCATCTTGGTCATCATATAAACTCCTTGAACCCAACAGATGGACTTCAAGAAGTGCATATGGACAAATCCTATACATATAACTTAAGGCAGCCATTAGTCCATAGGAATTGTCATCAATTACCAAAACCACATATGGAGAAATATGCTCTAACACATGTTATTGATGTGTACCTTACCAGCGCTCGTAGTAGCTCCTGGGTATTTGATACCAGTGATGTTCCTCACATTTGCAACTCAAAGCAGGAACTGCGGAATAAACGAAGGCTGGCAAAGGACGAGGTGACGATGCGCGTCGGGAATGGCTCCAAGGTCGATGTGATCGCCGTCGGCACGCTGCCTCTACATCTACCTTCGGTATTAGTTTTAAACCTTAATAATTGTTATTTAGTTCTAGCTTTGAGCATGAACAATGTATCACGGTCTTGCTTAATGCGAGACGGCTACTCATTTAAGTCAGAGAATAATGGCTGTTCTATTTAAATGAGTGATATGTTTTATGGTCATGCTCTGCTGGTGAATGGTTTATTATTTGTGAATCTCGATCGTGATTTTACACATATTCATAGTGTGAATACCAAAAGATGCAAAGTTGATAATGATCGTCCCACATACTTGTGGCACTACCGCCTTGGTCATATCGGTGTTAAGCACATGAAGAAACTCCATACTGATGGACTGTTATAGTCTCTTGACTTTGAGTCATTTGACACACGCGAACCGTGCCTCATGGGCAAGATGACTAAGACTCCATTGTCAGGAATAATGGAGAGAGCAACCGACTTAATGGAAATAATACATACTGATGTGTGTGGTCCAATGAACGTAGAAGATCGGGGTGGCTATCGTTATGTTCTCACTCTCACCGATGATTTGAGTAGGTACGGGTATATCTACTTGATGAAGCACAAATCTGAAACATTTGGAAAGTTCAAGGAATTTCAAAGTGAGCTTGAGAATCAACGTGACAGAAAAATAAAGTGTCTACGATCTAATCGTGGAGGAGAATATTTGAGTCACGAGTGTGGCACACACCTAAGGAAGTGTGGAATTGTTTCACAACTGACGCCGCGTGGCACACCGCAGCGTAACGGAGTGTCTGAATATCGTAATCACACTTTATTAGATATGGTACGATCTATGATGTGTCTTACCGACTTACGGCTATCATTTTGGGGATACGCATTGAAACTGCAACATTCACTTTAAATAGGGCACCGTCTAAATCTGTTGAGATGACACAGTATGAATTATGGTTTGGCAAGAAACCTAAGCTGTCGTTTCTAAAAGTTTGGGGCTGCGATGCTGATGTGAAGAAACTTCAACCAGAGAAGCTCGAACCCAAAGCGGATAAATGCGTATTCATAGGATACCCTAAGGAAACTATTGGGTATACCTTCTATCTTAGATCCGAAGGTAAAATCTTTTTTGCCAAGAATGGATCCTTTCTAGAGAAAGAGTTTCTCTCGGAAGAATTAGTGGGAGGAAAGTAGAACTTGATGAGGTATTTACACCCCCTCTCGAATAGGAGAGTAGCGTAGCGCGGGAAATTGTTCCTGTGGTGCCTACGCCAACTGGAGAGGAAGTTAATGATGATGGTCATGAAGATTCAGATGAAGTTGCTACTGAACCATGAAGGTACACAAGGGCACGTTCCGCACCAGAGTGGTACGGCAACCCTATGAAGGAAATCATGTTGTTAGACAATGGTGAACCTTCGAACTATGAAGAAGCAATGGCGGGCCCGGTTTCCAACAAATGGCTTGAAGCCATGAAATCCGAGATAGGATCCATGTATGAGAACAAAGTGTGGACTTTGTTGGACTTGCCCGATGATCGGCGAGCCATAGAAAATAAATGGATCTTCAAGAAGAAGACTAACACAAACGGTTTATGGAGAAGCCTGTCTATACAAGAAAGTGAGTGGGAGCTCTGTAGCTTTTCTCATACTATATGTGGATCACATATTATTGATGGGGAATAATATGGAGCTATTGGAGAGCATAAAGGCCTACTTGAACAAGAGTTTTTCAATGAAGGACCTTGGAGAAGGTGCATACATATTAGGCATCAAGATCTATAGAGATAGACCGAGACGCCTCATAGGTCTTTCACAAACTACATACCTTAACAAGATATTGAAGAAGTTCAATATGGAAAACTCAAAGAAGGGGTTCTTGCTAGTTTTGCAAGGTAAGAGATTGAGTAAGACTCAGTCACCGACCACGGAAGCAGATAGAGAGAAGATGAGTACTGTCCCCTACGCTTCAGCCGTAGGCTCTCTAATGTATGCCATGTTGTGTACCAGAACTGATATAAACCTTGCCATAAGTTTGGTAGGGAGATACCAAAGTAATCCCGGTATGGAACACTCGACAGCGGTCAAGAATATCCTTAAGTACCTGAAAAGGACTAAGGAGATGTTTATAGTTTATGGAGGTGACGAAGAGCTCGTCGTAAAGGGTTACACCGATGCTAGCTTTGACACAGATCCGGATGACTCTAAGTCACAAACCGGATACGTGTATGTTTTGAATGGCGGTGCAGTGAGATGGTGCAGCAGCAAGTAAGACGTCGTGGCAGCATCTACATGTGAAGCGGAGTACATAGCTTCTTCGGAAGCGGCTAATGAAGGGATCTGGATGAAGGAGTTCATCACCGACCTTGGAGTCGTTCCAAGCGCGTCAGGTCCGATGACACTCTTCTGTGATAACACTGGAATCATTGCCATAGCCAAGGAGCCCAGATTTCACCGGAAGACCAAGCACATCCAACGCCGCTACGACTCCATCCAGTACCAGGTCCAGAGAGGAGTAATAGATATTTGTAAAGTACACACGGATTTGAGCATTGCAGACCCGTTGACTAAACCTCTTCCTCGAGAAAAACATGATCAACACCACAATGATATGGGTGTTCGATTCATCACAATGTAACTAGATTATTGACTCTAGTGCAAGTGGGAGACTGTTGGAAATATGTCGTACAGGCAATAATAAAATGGTTAATATAATATTTCCTTGTTCATGATAATCGTCCATTGTTCATGCTATAATTGTATTAACAGGAAACAATAATACATGTGTGAATAAATAGATCACAATGTGTTCCTAGCAGGCCTCTAGTTGGCTAGATCATTGATCAATAGATGATCATGGTTTCCTGATCATGAACATTGGATGTCATTGATAACGGGATCACATTATTAGGAGAATGATGTGATGGACAAGACCCAATCCTAAGCATAGCACTAGATCATGTTTTCGTATGCTAAAGCTTTTCTAATGTCAAGTGTATTTTCCTTTGACCGTGAGATTGTGCAACTCCAGGATATCGTAGGAGTGATTTGGGTGTATAAAATGTCACAACTGAACTGGGTGACTATAAAGGTGCACTATGGGTATCTCCGAAAGTGTCTGTTGGGTTGGTACGAATCGAGATCAGGATTTGTCACTCCGTGTGACGGAGAGGTATCTCTGGCGCCACTCGGTAGAACATGATCATGAGTTCAATGTGACTAAGGAGTTGGTCACAAGATGACGTGCTACGGAACGAGTAAAGAGACTTACTGGTAATGAGATTGAACAATGTATGGGTATACCGATGATCGAATCTCGGGCAAGTTCTATACCGACAAACAAAGGGAATTGTATACGGGATTGATTGAATCCTTGACATCAGCATTCATCCGATGAGATCGTCGCGGCACATGTGGGAGCCACCATGGGTATCCATACCCCGCTGATGGTTATTGGCCGGAGAGGTGTCTCGGTCATGTCTGCATGCCTCCCGAACCCGTATGGTCTACACACTTAAGGTTCGATGAAACTAGGGTTAGAGGAAATTGTTGTACGAGGTAACCGAAGGTAGTTCAGAGTCCTGGATGAGATCCCGGACATCACGAGGAGCTCCGGAGTGGTCCAGAGGCAAATATTGATATATAGGATGGATGGGTTTGGACGCCGGAAATGTTTCGGGCACCACCGGCAAAATGCCGGGACCACCGGAAGGGTTCCGGAGGCCCACCGGGAGAGGCCACCACCCCAACAAGGTTACATGGGCCAAATGTGAGACGGAACCAGCCCCTGGGTGGGCTGGTGTGCCCCCCACACCCAGCCCATGGCGCCTAAGAAGGGGAAGGGGTAACCCTAGCGCAGGTGGGCCTAAGGCCCACCATGGGGTGCGCCACCCCCTCCTCCCCTCCTGGCTGCCACTCCCTCCCCCCATCTAGGGTTGTCGCCCCCCTTAGGGGTGGAAACCCTAAAGGGGGCGCCACCCTCCCTTCCCCCTATATATAGTGGGGGTTTTGGCCATTGGAGATACGGTTTTCCATCTCTCTCTCGGCGCATCCCTGCTCTTCTTCTTCCTCCTCTCCCACGGTGCTTGGAGAAGCCCTGCCGGGAGACCTCGTCTCTCCATCGACACCACACTGTCGTGCTGCCGAAGATCTTCCCCAACCTCTCCCTCCTCCTTGCAGGATCAAGGTGCAGGAGACGTCATCGGGCTGCACGTGTGTTGAAAACGGAGGTGCCATGGTTCGGCACAAGATCGGAATCACACCGCGATCTGAATCGCCGCGACTACGACTCCATCAACCATGTTCTAGCAACGCTTCCGCTTAGCGATCTTCAAAGGTATGAAGATGCTCTCAGCCCTCTCTCGTTGCTGGTCCCTCTATAGGAAGATCTGAATATGGCGTAGGAAAATTTTGATTTTTCTACGTTACCCAACACCTCATACATAGAAGTTGGCCTACCAACAACATGCACAACTCTTTTCTAGCTCTTTCCTGACCCTACTTCTTAGAAATCCTAGCCTCTGGAGCTTTCATATTAGTAGGTCTGGAATACTCCTTCCTTGAAGTCTTCTTGATTGTGGTCTTCTCCTTCTACTTCTGATAAAAAATCTCCTTTCGGATAAAACAAGCATAATCTTCATCTGAATTGAGCTTCTTCCTGGAACTGGTACCTGCCTTGGCCATGCCATGGGAGCTAGTTGTTCCTAGGTCAGAAATTGTCCACTCTGGACTAGTGCTTGAATCCATGTCAGCACTGCGCTCACTAGAGTTGTTTTGACTATCCAATCATCCTAACATATTGTCAAACAACCAAGCAGACAAGTAGACCCTATGAAAATATTTAAAAGAGCTAGAAAAGATAAGCGTCAAATATATTCAGAAGTTTTGCAAAGATTTTAATTCTCAAAAGTTAGGTTTAACATTCAGCAAAAAGGGATTTCAGTTCCACCGAGTCAAAATTATGGGAGCCACCGAGAGTGACGGTCTCAAAAACATAAACTTGGCAATCCTTTTCGGTTTCACCAAAAATAATAACTAGGTTTCATCAAGAACGTTCTCAATAACCGTAAAAAATCGGTAAGACCGACTTTTCTGACTCGGTGACATCGAGATTCAGTTTTGCGGATGGCTAACCCTAAGTTTTCCATTGTTCTCTAATCTATGAGACTTTTCTTCTCGATAGGATGAGTGGAAACATGGAAAAAATTTCATCAACGCTATTTGCACAAGAATCAGAAATAGGAGTGCAAAGCGGGGCCGGATCCATACCCTAGCTTGATGACGAATCTGCTACGGCGACAACGCCGATGAAGATTACCGTCGACGACGAAGATTCTGGTGGCGAGGGCGCACGGGAGAATCAAGGCGATGTCATGTGGACTTGGGCACGACTAGGAGGAGGTGTAGGAGGCGACATTTGAGGAAGATATTTCAAACAACGGGTTCCACATGTTATATCTACCCCCTGGCTGTTGGTGACATTGAGATGGAATTTTCGGTGCCACCAAGTTCCATAACTATCGGCAGGCAGTGATACTCGGTGAGGCTGAAAATGACAACTATGTGGTACCGAGATAAGAAACCTCATCAACCCTATGCTTCGGTGGGACAGAGATCTTGAGGTTAGTCACGCCGAGATGAACTTTGGGAGGTTTTGGAATTCAGCCCTTGCCGAGACGGATCTCCAAGTGCCCCTCACACAGAGTGTCCCTAAAGTGCTTGCTCAAATTTTTTGATGTAGCATGAATAGAATTTGAGACGAGAGAGCATAGATAGCTAGAGAGGGTATGTAGGTATTCTTGTATATTCAATTTGCCAAATAAAATAGAAAGTCAAATAAAAAAAGTTAGATATCCTCGAATGGATAAAATATGCATACCAACATGCTCACACAATAAGATGTCAAATAAAAACATGGTGAACATTCACAAACACTCTAGTATCTACAAAGCACTTTGGCGATGACGAAATCATCTATATATGAGTATATTGACTTAGGAGCCAAGCAACAATACTTGATCATCGGTCATACTCATTGTTTAACCACAAGTGGGGTTTCCACTTTTACATAAACCTTTAATGTGTTCACATCTTTAAGAGATACTTATACTCAAGTCTTAGAGTAAAGCTCCCCCTTGATGTGACATCCCCCTGAGAGGGATAAACTAACCTTGGGTTTTGTCGTACAAGACTTCATGTAGGTGTGGTAGTGATGGATTTTCATTGTTGATTAAGATCATCTTGAGTTGGCAGTAATCCTTGTTGTGTCTTACTCTTCTCACTTACATGGGTTAGTCCCAAAGCACAAGGAACATATGCAAGAAGATCTATGGACATGTAATGAAATGCATGTGATATGATGTCCAAAGCTACATTAATTACCTTGCCCCTTTCTTACCTTTGAGGGAATGTGTGACTCCTTAAACTATTGCATATGGTTGGAGTCGATGGCATAAAGTTCTTGCCAAAATGAATAAGTGTGAATTTCATTGGCGGAGTCTCCCCTCAATAACTCTCCAGTCCTTCCTCTTGGGGACCCACATCAACTGGATGGGGATCCTTGGAGTTGTGGTAGCACTAGTTGACGTGGTGCTAGAAGTGTCCTTGGGAATCCACTCGACCTTGGCTTGGGGTTCTTCCTCAAATGAGTCAATCTCCTCTTGAAGCTTGTCCTTGCCCTTGTGGTCTTGTGGTGGAAGGTCATCTTGAGAGATTGTTCCCTTGGGGAGAGTAGGATCATACTTCTCCTCTTTAGGAAGAAACTTTGGGATGGGATATGGAGCTTCTTCCCATTCAACTCTGTTGGCACTGAAGTAGCCAACACCTTGCTTCTTCTGATGTCCTCCTTGCTTGTGCACAATTTCCCTGAATTGCTTACTTCTGGCAAGACTCTTGCAGACACCTCTCTCTATAATACCTTTCAATAAATCATTTTCTTGCTCAAGTGTAACTTGGCTAAGAGAAACTTTAGTGGAATAAAGAGAGCTACTAGTAACAACATCATTTTATTTAACTTTAGCATTGTTATTACTAGATGAAGAAATTTCTTGCCTTTATTACTAGTGTTTTTAGGTTTAACTTGTGGAATATAAGTAGACAAGAGTAATCATTCGGCTAGATAAGAAGAACTCTTCTTTCGAAGATCATCGTTGATTGCTTTTAGAAACTCATGCTCTTGCCTAAATTTAGCTTCTCGAAACGTAGCTTCTCATGAGTTCTTGCAAGCTCTCTATGATCTTCTAGAGTAGTTTCATGAGCTAACTTAAGAGTGTTTAATTCTTTAGTTAGTCATTCAATCTCTTTCTTATCATCATCATTCGACTTCTCTTCACTAGCATGATTGTTTTCAAGTTCATTTTCAATGTTATTACTAGTATCCTCAAGGAGCAAGTCATCCTCTTCTAACAAGTCATCCTCGTCACTATCAATGTCAAAATACTCGGGGTGTGATACCTTGGGGCCTTTTGCCATGAAGCAATTTCCAATCCCTTCATTTGGAGAATCAAATAAATCGTAGGAGTTGGAGGAAACGAGTGCAAGACTGGCAACACCTTCATCTTGACTATAGTCAGAGTCAGAGTGGTAGCTTCTCTTGGATTGGTTGTCAGACTTCGGAAATCCATTCACCAACTTGAGCTTGATGTCTTATTCTTGAGCTGCTCTTTGTGTACTTGTCCTTCTTCTCCGATTCCTTGCCTCTCCAGGAGTGTCTTTGTTCATAATGATCTTCTCTACTCCTTCTCTCTCTAGGAGGTGACTCATCTCTTGAACTTCATCTTCGACGTGACTCTTCTCTTTGTTTGTGGGGAGCCGTGAACTTATGGAATAGTGTCCGAGCATTCCACAATTGTAGCAGTTTCTGTCATGACTATACAAACGCTTGACGTCATATCTTCAGCTTGAGCTTTTTCCTTTGCCTCTACTCTTGTAGAACTTTTTGAATTTTACGACCATGAGACTGATCTCTTCATTCGTAACAAGGTTGTCGTTTGAAGTAGCAGGAGCGTCACTTGAAGCTTTGTAAGCACTGCTTGACTTGTTGTGCAACTTATCTTTGTCCTTAAGTGACATTTCATGAGCAATAATCCTTCTAATGACTTTAGTTGGCTTGAGATCCTTGTAGTTTGGCATTATTTGGATCAATGTGCACAAGGTGTCGTATCTTCCATGCAAGGCTCTAAGTATCTTCTTGATGATGATTTTTTCAGTCATCTCTTTGCTTCCTAAGCCGACAATCTCATTTGTGGTGAGAGCTCACCAAGAGTACATTTCAGCGACTCCTTCACCATCCTTCATCTTTAAATTGTCAAGCTGACATTGAAGCAGATCCAACTTAGATTCCCTAACAGAATATGTACCTTCGTGCATATCAATCAAAGTATCCCAAATTTCCTTTGCATTCTCAAGGCGCCTAATTTTATTGAATTCTTCGGTGCACAAGCAGTTGAACAGGATGTCACAGGCTTGAGCATTGTATTGCAACGTCTTCAATTCTTCCACTTCCGCATCACAATCTCGTTCTCTTCCTTCTAGAAGAAATAACCTTGCACACAAACACGAACAACAGCCCAAATGCACTACAAGAAATATCTCAACTAATGACCTTCTGTTAGTGACACTCGCAGAATTGGTCGTAAATCTACGACCATTTGAGACCAATTGGTCGTAAGCTGTCCGGAGGGGTCCTAACCCCAAAAACTAATGACCTTTTTCATCAGAAAGGTCGTAACTTCCTTACTGGGAAAGGTCGTAAAGCAGATAGCCCTGTTTCGGTGCCTAATTTGTAGCTAATTACGACCAATATAGATGGTGATAGCTATGACTAGGTGCCACATCATCAGTTTTGCCTACGTGTCATGTCCATGTGTTATTTTTGCCTAGTTTGTAAAGCAACCTACTATTCTGTCCTTCCAAAAATTCTCATAAATACTTTGGATCATATATTCCTCAAATATGTGAAAACCCTTCCTTCCATAGTTCAAAAATAATTCAGCAATATTTATTTTCCTATTCTGTTCAGAATAGCACTTTGTGAAGGAAGTGTTATTTCTATTTCTTTGATGAATCTCAATTTTCTTGGGAACTCTTTCCTATCCAAATCATTGCCTCATGAAAACTTTGGTAACCATTTGCCTAGTAAATCTTTCTCATTAAATTTCCAAAGTTTGTCTTCAGCCAACAGCTTTGTGAATGAAGTAATAGATAGGAATATCCTCATGAGTTGAATTTTTTCCACATCTTCTATGTGCCCAAAACATAGCTCTCCATAAATTTTTAGCCCGATCTAACAATCCATGTGACCTCATCATCCAATCTTTCTTTCTAGTAATATTTTTAGTTTGTGAAGCAACTACATTTTATATTGCTTCATAGTTGATGAAAATTTACCATGTAATAAAACTGGACATATAATCTCACTCCACCAAATTTAAGCTCATTTAATTCAGCCAGTTTCCATCAATATTTTTCCCAATTTTCTATTTAGTAGAGAGCATTGTGAAGGAAGTACAATTTTTGTTTATCCAAATTTTATGAATTTTTTACAGTGCCTTAATGTGTCCAAATTATCATCCTCCTCCAAATTTCAGCTCAATCCAATCATCTATGTGAGCCCAGTTTCAATTATTATTTTTTGTCCAGATTGAAACATTGTGAAGGAAGTGTCACTTTGTCATGTCCAAATGGTATAAATTTTTTACAGTGCCTTCAGATGCCGTAACTAACATCATACACCAAATTTCAGCTCAATCCATTGATTCATTTGATCCCAGCTTCAACATCCATATTTCTGCACAGTATGGTGCTTTGCAAAGCAAGTGTCACCTAGGTTCATCCATTTGAGCTAACATTTTGGCAACAGAGTCTCCTTAGTAGACGATCATCCTCAGCCAAAATTTAGGCCCATTGTCTATGTGCATTACCCGCACCGCTAATCAAACACTTGGCTGCTAATTCATGTTTGAGCTTAGTTCGGTCTCTTTGTGAGATTCTTCTATTGTATTCTTCATCCTAACACCTACCGAGGGAGTGTCTAACCCACCAGACATGCCTATTCTATCCAGAATGCGTGGCAACGCAACAGTAACGCGGTGACCACGCGGCTCACATGCAAGTTCACGCGCTCTGGAGTTGGGGACCTCGACCACCATCCAAACCTCGGCATCAATCCACCACACCATGTAATTCTTATTAAATAGATACTTATGTACCTACAAATGATTTTCAGGAAAAATAAATAGCAAATTATAATGCAGGTGCAGTTCAAATTTGACCCGCTTCCTACTGAATCGGCGGTAATTTGTCTTTTTCACTAGAGGTGGATAAAAGCTTTTAACACCCAACCATTTTGTCAATTGTACATTAAATATGGACTAGTATTTTAGAAAAATGATTTGGTACAATTTTCAAACAAATATATGGTAGGTCCTTCACAAAAAAACTCATTTCGGGCACTTGAAAAATGGAAAATGAATTTTTCATACAAGGAAAATGAAAACTTCCTTAATCAACATTTTACTTGCTACTCACAGTTACTACTTGTATTCATTGATTTCTATGCCTCATTTTGCTTGTTTTACTCTCATTTACACATACAAACTGCCTACAAGTTAGTGTGCTGTTAGATTTTCTTTTTTTTTGTTCTTAACCATTTTGTGTGATAACTTGCTGATGTTGGCCTTCATTCATGTTTCGTCGCAAGGTCTAGGACGAAGAAGTCAGGAGAAGCGCAAAGTTCTTGATCATTGGAGCTAGTTATTGTTTTGATTTTCTAGTTGTGTTACCTGATGTGAACTAGTTTTGATTGTAAACTTGATGCGAACCATGTTTGAATTAAATGTGCCAAGTTTGGATATGTTTGATTGTATTTATGATGTGACAGAGGTTCAAGTTATAATGGTTGTTTGACATATTTTGTAATTTCTGATGTGTGGGACCAATTTTGAGATCACCATGGCATGTGGGACTAGTACAAAAATAAAATGGCTAAAAAAGAAAATCAATAGAAAGTAAAAGGCCACAACCCAAAATAAAAAAAGGCTAAATGGTGGGGATTATTGGGCCAGGCCCATGCAGCTAAGCAAAATAAAGAGAAAAAAACAATAAATGGGCTGGAATAATGGGCTCGGCCCATTTAAAACACCGAATTGGACCGGGCTGATTCTATGCCACATCAGCTTGCCATGTCCGATCCGACGTGGCGTGGGCAGATTGCTAGTGACCAAAATAATTTCAATGCTTTCGTTTAGTCGTCAAATCCTACGACCAATCCAGCAAAAATATGATTATAGTTCATTAGAGACCCTTAGATTTTGACCGTTTGTTTTTGTTCGTAAAAAGGTCACAAATGGAAATCAATGACCATTGGGTGACTAATATTGAAGGTCGTTAGTTGACATATTTCTTGTAGTGATGGTAGGATAATGACAAATAATATGCATTTCCATTTTATCCTTCCAACTAGCGAAGTTTGTACCATCAAAATATGGACCTCTCCGTGATAATTTCCCTCACTAAAGGCCATACTTTGTGAAACCAATGCAATGGATACCAAAGCTCTGACACAACTTGTAGGATCCGAAGTATGTCTAGAGGGGGTTGATTAGACTACTACACAAAACAAAAACTTAGCCTTTTCCAAATTTCAGTTGTGGACCAGTTTTAGCAAATATGACTAGCCAAGTTCACCCAACACATGCATATCTGAGAGTATAGCAGCGGAAAGTAAAGTGATGCAAATGCAATGTAGAGGGTAGGGTAGGAAGATCAAACGCAAATGTTGAACCAGAATTTTTTGGCATGGTTCTGATAGGTGGTGCTATCGTACGTCCACGCTAGGGATAATTCAATCCACGGAGGGTAACGGTTGCGAGATTCCATGGAGAACTCCACCCACAATGGGTCCATGAAGAAGCGGCCTTCTCTATTCCACCAGGGCTTATGTCCACACAGGACTAGCCTCACTAATGGTAGATCTTCACGAAGTAGGCGATCTCCTTGCCCTTACAAACTTCTTGTTTCAACTCCACAACACGAAGTAGGAGGGTCCCAAGCAAAAAAACCAATCTAGGAGGCACCATCCACCAAAAGGTAATAGATGCGATAGAATGATGAACTCGTTGCTCTTGGGCTTCAAAAGATAGTCTCCTAAACACTCAATCACTCTCTCACAAATTTGGCATGGGTAAGAGAGATTGATATTGTGGAACGCAACTTGTGGAGGCTAGAGATCAAGTTTAAAATGGTTGGATTGGATTCTCTTGATCTCAACACATGAGTAAATGGATCTTCCTCAGAAAAATGGATCTGGCAAGTGTAAGTGTATTTTGAGTGCTTCCTCTGTAAATGAGAGGAGGTGGAGGGGTATATATAGGCATCCCCCAAAATCAAACCGTTACAACATTATTGCCCAACTCGTTGACACCGAAATGAATCTCGGTGGTACTAAGTTGCACTAAATGTGGTAAATTTTGAATTCTCGGTGAGACCGATCAATGAATCTTGGTAGTACCAGTAAGATGATCTAGAGCAGTTTCCAAATCTCAGTGAGACCAATTCCAATCTCAGAAATTTGCCGTAGAATAAATCTGACTGGTCTCGATGGCACCGATATGAGAGTTGGTGGTACCGAGAGATTACGGTTTGCCATAGGATCTAACTGGTGGAAAATCCATAAGGCCGAGTGGAAATAGTTGGTGGCACCGATTTTGCTTCTTTAGCTTTGGACATATTTATTTTGTGGAAGAATCTGTGTATATTTTTGGTTTTTATCTCTAAGCACTTGAGCAACCAATTCATTATAATACCCCACGCCCTTTTAATAGTATTGACTTTCCTATGGACTCAAAGTTATTTCTCACAAAAGTAAAAAAGTAGAGTCTTCTTGCTTGAAGCTTGAGCAAATCCTATTCCTTTCATTCATCAAGGGGTTCCTTCTCACAATCCTTTATGCAAAGACATCTTTGAACTTTTCTAAAATATACTTGGATAAGATCATTATTCCAATGATGCATATGTTATGATTAATTACCAAAACCACCTTAGGGAGCAATTGTTCTTTCACTGTGCAGGTACTATTTGCATAGTCTTGTGGATCTTCCTACTGGTTCAAAACCTTGGTTCCAAACTAAGGTAATTCTTGTCATCGCTGTGCTACATCACCCTTTAGAATTGGAGGAAAAATCAACGCATCAGCAACACCAAGCAACGATCCTTAAAGATTGTTCTACCCCCCCCCATCCATCTTTATTATATTAGCAAGGCATGGCTCCATCTTCACCACATTAATACAAATGTCAAGCACCATGGTGTTCAAGTCAGGCAATTGGATCGCAGTTTTTCAATATGCATCCACTTTTTATTCATCATGCAATTCATGAGTGTGAACCATTGGACATATCATAAAGGTGGAATAGAATATGGTGGTAGGTTTCAAAGGGGTAAAAGTGGAGAAGATAGTCTCACATCAACTAGGCGTACCAACGAGCTATAGAGATGCCCGTCGATAGATACCGACGCGAGGAGTAGGGATTGCCATGCAAATGATACATAAGAGCTATAAGTGTATGAAAGCCCACTCAACCTAAATGGGGTGTGCATCCAACTTGCTTGCTCATGAAGACCTCGGGCATTTGAGGAATCCCGTCATCAGAATATACAAGCCAAGTTTATGAAAAAGTGATTCCCACTAGCATATGAATGATATAACATGAGACTCTCTATATTAACGTGTCACTTTGAAGCACATGTGTTATAAAGGATAGTAGCAAAGTCCCTTCTCCATTTTTCTCATTCATTTTTTATTATGGTGGGCTCATGTGGCCTCCCCCATTTTTTTCCTCAATAGGGCAATGCTCTAAAAATGATGATTATCACAATTTTATTTACTTAAAAATCAATATGAAAACTGATAGGATGATACCACTCTGAATGAATGCATGTGGCAGTGTGCCAGGATGTGCAAATATCTAGCATGACATGTATCAAAAATATAATGAACAGTGGCCTTGCCACAAATACTATGTCAGCTCTATATCATCTGTTGGGTATCGTTGCATGGGAAACAAAAAAAATTCAACGCACTCGCAAGACCTATCCATGGTGATGATTATCTATGAGTGGCGAGATCGGATCCACATAGCCTTGTACATATCTAACTAGGGTTAGGGCTGCCCTCAAATCCTCAAGTATATATAGGAGGGACGGAGGGGAGGAGGCAGCCAAAAGGCCCTCCCTTGGTTCGGGCGAATAGAAGGAAGTGGAAGAGTCCACCTCCAATCCTACTCCAAGTAGGATTCCTCTCCTACTTGGAAACCTCCGCTCCTTTGGGGTTTTTGCCTTATCCCACCTCTTGGTCGCATGGGCCCCTTGGGGCTTGCTTGGACAGCCCACTAAGGGCTGGTGTGCCACCCCTAATGCCCATATGGTCTCCCGGCGTTGGTCACCCCTCCCGACGGCCCTCCCAACATTCCCTATACACTACCGAAAATACCCAAAACTTTTCCGGTGACCAAAATGGGACTTCCTATGTATCAATCTTTACCTCTGGATCATTCTGGAACTCCTCGTGACGTGTGGGATCTCATCCGGTGCTCCGGACAACTTTCAGTTACCAACACACGTAACTCAATAATACTAAAACGTCAACAAACCTTAAGTGTGTAGACCGTGCGGCTTCGAGAACTATGTAGACATGACGTGAGACACTCTCCGGTTAATAACCAATAGCGGGACCTGGATGTCCATGGCTCCTACATATTCTACGATGATCTTTATTGGTTGAACCTCTTTTTCAAGGATTCAGTTAATCCCTTATAACATTCCCTTTGTCCTTCGGTATGTTACTTGCCCGAGATTTAATCATTGGTATCGCTATACCTATTTGAATATCAATACCGGAAAGTCTCTTTACTCGTTCCGTAATACATAATTATGTGGCTAACTCTTTAGTCACATGGCTTGCAAGACTTGTTGTGATGTTGTATTACCGAGTGGGCCCCGAGATACCTCTTCGTCATACGGAGTGACAAATCCCAGTCTTGATCCATGCTAACTCAACAGACACCTTCGGAGATACCTGTAGAGCACCTTTATAGTCACCCAATTACGTTGCGACGTTTGATACACACAATGCATTTCTTCGGTGTAAGTGAGTTACATGATCTCGTGGTCATAGAAATATATACTTGACATGAAGAAGACATTAGCAATAAAATAACACGATCACATGCTACGTTCATAGTTTGGGTCATGTCCATCACATCATTCTCCTAATGATGTGATCCCGCTATCAAGTGAAAACACTTGTCTATGTCTAGGAAACCTTAACCATCTTTGATCAACGAGCCAGTCAACTAGAGGTTTACTAGGGACTGTATGTTGTCAATGTATCCACACATGTATCTGAGTTTCCATTCAATACAATTCTAGCATGGATGATAAACGATTATCTTGAAACAGGAAATAAATAATAACTATTTTATTATCGCCTCTAGGGCATATTTCCAACAGTCTCCCACTTGCACTAGAGTCAATAATCTAGCTCACATCACTATGTGATTTACAATGTAAGGAATCTAACACCCATACAGTTCTGGTGTTGATCATGTTTTCCTCATGGAAAAGGCTTAGTCAACGGGTCTACAACATTTAGATCCATGTGCACTTTGCAAATATTTATGTCCTCCTCCTTGATGTAATCGCGGATGGAATTGAAGCATCCCTTTATGTGTCTGGTCCTCTTGTGAAACCTTGGTTCCTTGGCTAGAGAAATGGCACCAGTGTTTTCACAAAATAGATTCATTGGATCCAGTGCACTTGGCACAACTCCAAGATCTGTCATGAAGTGCTTCATCCACACACCCTCTTTAGCTGCCTTCGAGGCAGCTATGTACTCCACTGCGCATGTAGAATCATCTGCCATGCTCTGTTTGGAGCTGCACCATCTTACCACACCCCTATTAAGAATAAATACGTATGTGGTTTGTGACTTAGAGTTATCCGGGATCAGTGTCAAAGCTTGCATTGATGTAACCCTTTATGACGAGCTCTTCATCACTTTCATAAACGAGAAAGATTTCCTTAGTCCTTTTCAGGTACTTAAGAATATTCAGGACTGCTATCCAGTGCTCCATTCCTGGATTACTTTGAGACCTTCCCGACATACCTATGGCAACGCTGACACCAGGTCTTGTGCACAGCATTGCATACATGATAGACCCTATGGCTGAAGTATAGGGGATGACACTCATCTTTTCTCTATCTTTTGTAGTTACTGGGCATTGCATCTTACTCAACTTTATACCTTGTAACACAGGCTAGAACCCTTTCTTGGACTGTTCCATTTTGAACTTCTTCAAAACTTTATCAAGTTATGTGCTTTGTGAAAGTCCTATCAGGCGTCTCGATCTATCTCTATAGATATTGATGCCCAATATGTAAGCAGATTCTCCTAGGTCCTTCATTGAAAAACTTTTATTCAAGTAATCCTTTACGCTTCCCAAAAGTTCTATATTGTTTTCAATCAGCAATATGTCATCCACATACAATATTAGAAATGTTATAGAGCTCCCACTCACTTTCTTGTAAATACAAGCTTCTCCATAAACTTGTATAAACCCAAACGCCTTGATCACCTCATCAAAATGCCGATTCCATCTCCGAGATGCTTGCACTAGTCCATAAATGGATAGCTAGAGTTTGCATACTTTATCAGCATTCTCTAGATTGTCAAAACCTTCCGGTTGCATCATATACAACTCTTCCTTAAGAAACCCATTAAGGAATGCTCTTTTGACATCCATTGCCAAATTTCATAATAAAAAATGCATCTATTGCTAACATGATTCTGACGGACTTAAGCATCACTACGGGTGAGAAAGTCTCGTCGTAGACAACTCCTTGAACTTGTGAAAAATCCTTTGCCACAAGTCGAGCTTTATAGATAGTGATATTACCGTCTGTGTATGTCCTTTTCTTAAAGATCCATTTATTCCCAATAGCCTTTCGCCCTTCAGGTAATACTTCCAAAGTCCATACTTTGTTTACATACATGGATCCTATCTAGGATTTCATGGCCTCTAACCATTTGTTGGAATCCGGGCCCACCATTGCTTCTCCATAGCTTCTAGATTCATTGTTGTCTAACAACATGATTGATAAAAAAATGTTTCTGTACCACTTAGGAGCAGTACGTGCCCATGTCGACCTACGAGGTCCGATAGCAACTTGATTTGAAGTTTCATGATCATCATCATTAGCTTCCTATTCAGCCGTCATAGGTACCACGGAAACGTCTTCCTGTGATGCGCTACTCTAGGGTTTAAGTAGAGGTTCTATAACGTCATCAAGTTCTATCTTACACCCACCCAATTCTTTCGAGAGAAACTCTTTCTCAAGAAATGATCCGCTTTTAGAGACAAACACTTTTCTTTCAGATCTAAGATAGAAGGTGTACCCAACTGTATCTTTTGGGTATCCTATGAAGACGCACTTTTCCGCTTTGGGTTCCAGCTTTTCAGGATGAAGCTTTTTGACATAAGCATCACATCCCGAAACCTTAAGAAACGACATCCTTGGCTTCTTGTCATACCACAGTTCATATGGTGTCGTCTCAACGGATTTTGATGGTGCCCTATTTAAAGTGAATGCAGCTGTCTCTAATGCATAGCCCCAAAATGATAACGGCAAAACTGTAAGAGACATCATAAAAGGCACCATATCTAATAAAGTACGATTATAACGTTCGGACACAACATTATTGTGTGGTGTTCCAGGCGGTGTCAACTGTGAAACAATTCCACATTGTCTTAAGTGCGTACCAAACTCGTAACTCAGATACTCACCTCCTCGATCAGATTGTAGGAATATTATCTTCTTGTTACGATGATTTTCAACTTCACTATGAAATTGCTTGAACTTTTCAAACATTTCAGACTTATGCTTCATCAAGTAAATATAACCATATCTACTCAAATCATCAGTGAAGGTGAGAAAATAACGTTAACCACCGTGCGCCTCTATGTTCATCGGTCTGCACACATTAGTATGTATGATAAGCAACAAGTCACTTGCACGCTCGATTGTTCCGGAGAGCGAAGTCTTAGTCATCTTGCCCATGAGGCATGGTTCACATGTGTCAAGTGATTCAAAATCAGGTGACTGCAAAATTCCATCAGCATGGAGTTTCTTCATGTGTTTTACACCAATATGACCTAAGTGGCAATGCCACAAGAAAGTGGCGCTATCATTATTAACTCTACATCTTTTGGTCTCAATTTTCTAAATATGAGTATCATCACTATCGAGATTCAACATGAACAAGCCCCACAAATTGGGTGCATGGCCATAAAAGATATTACTCATATAAATAGAACAACCATTATTCTCTGACTTAAATGAGTAACCATCACGCAATAAAAATATATTCAGATATAATGTTCATGCTTAACGCAGACACTAAATAACAACTATTTAGGGTCATCACTAATCCCGATGGTAATTGAAGTGAGAGCGTGCCGAAGGCGATCGCATCAACCTTGCAACCATTTCCCATGCGCATCGTCACTTCGTCCTTCGCTAGCCGTCGTTTATTCCGCATTTCATGTTTCGAGTTGCAAATGTGAGCAACAGAATCGGTATCAAATACCCATGCACTACTAAGAGAGTTGGTGAGGTACACATCAATAACATGTATATCTAATATACCTTGTTTGGCGTTGGACGCCTTCTTGTCTGCCAGATACTTGGGGCATTTCCGCTTCCACTGACCAGTCCCCTTGTAATGATAACACTCAGTCTCCGGCTTGGGTCCAGATTTATGTTTCTTCATCGGAGGACCAACAGATTTGCCACTGTTCTTGGAGTTGCCCTTCTTGCCCTTGCCATTTTTGTTGAAACTTGTGGTCTTATTGACCATCAACACTTGAAGTTCTTTCTGGATATCTGACCCAGCGACTTTCTGCATCGCAAACAGCTCGACGAGTGATTTATTCATCCCTTGCATGTGGTAGTTCAACACAAAGCCTTTATACCTAGGTGGCAATGATTGAATAACTACGTGAGTGATAGCTTCTAGCGGGAGAGCAATTCCTAGCTCAGCCATACGGTTAGAGTACCCAGACATTCTGAGCACATGTTCACTGACGAACCCTTTCTCCTCCATTTTGCAAGGATAGAACTTATCATAGGTTTAACACCTCTCGACCCGGGCATTCTTATCAAATATAAACTTCAAGTCATGGAAAATCTCATATGCTCCATGACGTTCAAAACGTCTTTGAAGTCCCGGTTCTAAGCCATACAAAACTGCACATTGAACTAATGAGTAGTCATCCTGACGCGATTGCGACACATTCATAACTTCTGGCATCACCGGTTGCGGTGGTGCATCACCTAGCGGCACATCAAGGACATATTGCTTTTGATCAGTTGTGAGGATAAGCCTCTGATTACGGACCCAATCGACAAAGTTTATTTCATCATCTTTCATCTTAGCTTTCTCTAGGAACACATTACAATTCAGGGTTGCTACTGCGTGAGCCATTGATCTACAACATAATATTTTGCAAAGATTACTTAGACTATGTTCAAGATAACTGAGTTTACTTAATCATATTACTAATAAACTCCCACTCAAATTGACATCCCCCTAGTCATTCGAGTGTCACATGATCCAAATTCATAAATCAAGTCGGATCATCACGTCAGTTGAGTTAGCTTCAATGGTGAACATCTCCATGTTGATCATATGTACTATATGTCCCATGTTCGACCTTTCGGTATCTTGTGTTCCGAGGCCATGTATGTACATGCTAGGCTCGTCAAGTTTAACCCGAGTGTTCTGCGTGTGCAACTGTTTTGCACCCGTTGTATGTGAACATAGAGTCTATCACACCTGATCATCACGTGGTGTCTCGAAACGATGAACTGTCGCAACGGTGCACACTCGGGGAGAACACAATTTTATCTTGAAATTTTAGTGAGGGGTCACCCTATAATGCTACCATTTTCCTAAGCAAAATAAGGTGCATAAAAGGATTAACATCACATGCAAATCATAAGTGACATGATATGGCCATGAACTTGTGCTTCTTGATCTCCATCACCAAAGCACCGGCATGATCTCCATCATCACCAGCACCACACCATGATCTCCATAATTGTTTCGCCATCGAGGTTTTCATGCTAACTATGTTGTTACTACTAAAGCTACTGACTAGCTATAAAGCAAAGCATCACCAAGCGCAAAATAATTAAATACAACCCTATGGCTCCTGTCGGTTGTCGTAGCATCGACGTCCAAGTAGATATTTAACTACTACAACATGATCATCTCATACATCAAATATATCATACTTTGTCTTTGCCCATATCACATACAAATATACCCTACGAAAACAAGATAGACGTCCTCTAATTTGTTGTTGCAAGTTTTACGTGCTTGCTATGGGTATCTAGTATGATCGTATCTTACTTACGCAAAAATACGACGGTGATATGCAAGTTGCTATTTAACCTTCTCCAAGGACCGCCTTGGTAAAATACGATTCAACTAAAGTTAGAGAAACAGACACCAGCCAGTTATGTTTAGGCAATAAGTTGCATGTTAGTCGATGAAACCGGTCTCTCGTAAGCGCACGAGTAATGTTGGTCAGGGCCACTTCATCCAACAATACCGCCGAATCAATAAAAGACTAAGGAGGGCTGCAATCTGAATATAAACGCCCACAAACTACTTTGTGTTCTACTCGAGATGTCATCTACGCATAGACCTAGCTCTAATACCATATTCGAGAACGTTCCATGGGAAACAAAAATAATTCCTACGCACACGCCAGACCTATCCATGGTGATGATCATCTACGAGAGGGGTGATCGGATCCACATACCCTTGTAGATTGCTAAGCGTGAAGAGTTAAGAAACACGGTTGATGTAGTCGAACATCTTCATGATCCAAGTCGCAATCCTTCCCATGAACTCCGTTCCTATCTAGCGCCAAACGTATGCCACCTCCACGTTTAGCAAACATACAGCTCTATGACGATCTTCACCTTGTTGATCCAGCAAGAGGGCGAACAAGTAGATGAGTTCTCCCGCAGCACGACGGCTGTTGGTTGTGGTGGTGACCTATTAAGCCTCTGCTAAACTAATCTAGAGGAGAAAACTATCTAGAGAGAAAGAGGGCAGCACATGGCTTATTAGGGTTAGGTCTGCCCTCAAATCCTCTAGTATATATAGGAGGTAGGGAGGGGAGGAGGCAGCCAAAAGGCCCTCCCATGGTTCGGTCGAAAAGGAGGAGGTGGAAGAGTCCACCTCCAATCCTACTCCATGTAGGATTCCTCTCCTACTTGGAAACATCCCCTCCTTTGGGTTTTTTTCTTCCCCCACCTCTTGGCCGCATGGGCCCCTTGGGACTGGCTCAGCCAGCCTACTAAGGGCTGGTATGCCACCCCTAAGGCCAATATGGCCTCCCGGCGTGGGTGACCCCTCCTGATGGCCCTCTCGGCATTCACGGTACACTACCGAAAATACGTGCAACTTTTCCGGTGACCAAAATGGGACTTTCTATATATCCATCTTTACCTCCGGACCATCCCGGAGATCCTCGTGATGTCCGGGATCTCATCTAGGACTCTGTACTACTTTCGGTTACCAATACACATAATTCAATAATACCAAAACGTCAACGAACCCTAAGTGTGCAGACCCTGTCGGTTCGAGATCTATGTAGAGTGACCTGGGACACTCTCCGGTCAACAACTAATAGCGGGACCTGGATGTCCATATTGGCTCCTACATATTCTACGATGATCTTTGTCGGTTGAACCTCTATGTCAAGGATTCAGTTAATCCCGTATAATATTCCCTTTGTCCTTTGGTATGTTACTTGCCCGAGATTCGATAGTCGGTATCTCTATACCTATTTTAATCTCGTTACTGGTAAGTCTCTTCACTCATTCCATAATACAAAATCATGTGGCTAACTCTTTAGTCACATTGCTTGCAAGGCTTGTTGTGATGTTGTATTACCGAGTGGGCCCTGAGATACCTCTCCGTCATACGGACTGTCAAATCCCAATCTTGATCCATGCTAACTCAGCGACAGCTTCGGAGATACCTGTTGAGCACCTTTATAGTCACCCATTTACGTTGCGACATTGGATACACACAAGGCATTCCTCTGGTGTCAGTGAGTTACATGATCTCATGGTCGTAGAAGAATATACTTGACATGCAAAAAAAGTAGCAATAAAATAACATGATCACATGCTGCATTCATAGTTTGGGTCTTGTCCATCACATCATTCTCCTAATGATGTGATCCCGTTATCAAGCGACAAAACTTGTCTATGGCTAGGAAACCTTAACCATCTTTGATCAACGAGTCGGTCAATGTCACATCCCAAGTTTTCCTTTCTTGCCATTGCATTTTCATGCCTGCATTCAAATTGCATTGAATCTGAAAATGGGAAGTGATCAAGCCCCAATTAATTGAAATTTGACAAAAAGGAAATAAAAATATTACCTTAAAATGAACCAGGAAAATGTTCCAAATATTTGAGAAAATAGTGACATGAAATAAATTTGTCAAAACAAAATTTTAGGTCACACGAACATTTTCAAATGGATTTTTGATTTGATCAAATAACTCTTTGGAACGGAGTTATTTTGATTTTTATAAATTAAAAGTTTCAAAAATGTTGAAACTATTATGTGGTATTGGTTATTTTTATCACTGTCACATAACACTATTTTAGGGTTTTATAAATTGGTTAAAAAATTTATTTAAAATACAACACCTAAATGTCAGAAAGAAATAAAACAAAAATAGGAAAAACAAAGGGATGACCTTACCTTGCGCTCACCTCCTGGCCCAGCCCACCAGGGGGGGGGGGGTTCCCTGTCGTCTCCCTCCTCCTCGCAGAAAGCAGGGGAGAAGTTGGGCACGACGGCAGCCCCAGGAGTCACCTCCTGCTTTGCCGTGTCGCCTCCCCTTACACTCTCTCGCGAGCGCGACGTCGAGCCCCTCCTTATCTCCTCCCCTCTCCATTCCCCTCCTCTCTTCCTCTGTTTCTTGCTCATCTCGCCGCCATTGCCGATCTACTCGAGCTCGTCTCGAGAGCTTCTCTGGCCACCCCTCGACCCCCTAATCGGTTGATCAGCTCCGCCTCGAAGAGCCTCTCCTCTACGTCAACCTCCCCGAGCACCCGAGCCATAACAATGTCGCCGTCGCCACCTTCTTCCTCCTCTGGTCGTCGGAGCTCCCCGCTTCGATTCGCCGGCTAGCGACCCTCTCCAGTCTTCCCGATGCCAAAAATGGAGTTGCAGTGAGCCCATGCTCCTTTCCCCTCTCTCCCCCGCATGATAGCTTCCCCCTGAGCTCCTCCCCGACAACTTCGACTTTCGGCCGCCGCACACGCTCGTCGCCGGCACCTTTTCCGGCCACCCTAGATTCTCCTAATGCCCCTATCTACTAGAGGTTTACTAGGGATAGTGTGTTGTCTATGTATCCACACATGGATCTGAGTTTCCATTCAATACAATTCTATCATAGATAATAAATGATTATCTTGAAACAGGAAATATAATAATAACTATTTTATTATTGCCTCTAGCGCATATTTCCAACATGATCATGCAAAGCATTATGATGATGAACGAACTAGTCATATGAAGTGACGATGCCATTTGCATGGCAATATATCTCAGAATGGATATGAAAATGCCATGATAGGTAGGTATGGTGGATGTTTTGAGGAGGATATAAAAAGGTTTATGTGCAACAGTGCTTGTCATGTCATGGGGTTTGGATGCATGGGAGAAAGTTGAACCAATCCTCAAGGTGAGAACGGGCGATGCATCGTACCAAAAGGGCTAGCAAATATGTGGAGATGAGAGTGCGTATGTCCATGGTGTCACAATAGTCATGAAGAATTCATATAGTTATTGCAAAGTTGTATTAGTTTTATCACAAATAAAAGTATTACTCGCATGCCTCGAGGGAGAGGGTTGGTAGGAATTAACCATCGCGCATCTCCTACTCAAAACAGCAGAAGGATTTCAACGAGGAATAGAAATGCTCAAACATCACACCATGCTTTTTTATTTTTTTCTCGATAAACAAGAAGTTTAACGTCTCTTAATATTGACACCTATCTGAATTAATAATAATGCATTCATACCTTTTGTGACATCCTCAATTGTTGCTATAGTAACCTCTGTAGTTAAACTACAGTAAACCTATGCAAAATATCACACGTCACCGTGTTTCCTATCGTTGATCTCGCGTTAGTTCAAAGCAATTCGAATTCAAAATTTAAATTAAAGTCAAGCGATAAAAGTTTTCGAATGCGAAAATAAAAATGTTCGGGTGTGTCGGATGTTACCTAGGAGAATTATCCTTTAGGAATTATTAATGTTGAGGGGATTTATTGCACTAAAATAAAATAAAACTAAAGTTGTTAAATATTGAAATAAAAACAGAAACAAACAAATACAAAAGAAAAAGGGAAAGAAACCCCTTGGCCCAAACTGGGCCGGCCCGAGCGAGCCCACCCAAACAGCCCACCTAATCTACCCAATCCATCCCAACCCACCCCTGGGTATATATACCCACCTAAACCCTAGCCCAACACATCCCCACTCCCCACTTCCCCCCACCAGCGCCGCCAGATCCCCGTGGCCCCGTCGCTCCCACCAACCACCCCACGAGCGCTCGCTGGAACCCCCCTCGTCTCCCCTCGCTCGCACCAGCCGTGACATCTTCCCCTAGCCCATGCTCCTTCCTGTCGCGCCAGTGCTCCCTGCTCCCCTCGCAAGATGCGCCTCCCCCACCCACCGAGAGCCACACCACCCCAAGGCCACCCTGCCGCCAGCCGGCCCAGCGACCGGCTCGCCTCCATCGCCCGAGCAGCACCCTAGCGCAAGCCCCCCTCGACATTTGTGCCTCCCACCACTCCCCCTCTAACCCCTCTTCCGGCCTCCTCCGGCCGACCTCGCCCCAGCCTCCCCGTCGTTGCCCTCCACCGCCGACCTCTAGCCACCATCGGCCGACCCCGGCGCCGGCACCCCACCTTCAAAGTTCGTCGCCTCGTCCTCCTTTCCCTACTTCTTCCGCCTATAAATCCCCGAAAAATCTGAAACCACGGGAGAGAGCCACGAAAATACTTTTTCACCGCCGCAAGCTTCTGTCTCCGCAAGATCCCATCTGGGGCACGTTCTGGTGCCCTATCGCAGGGGGGATTCAGACACGGAGGGTTGGGCTGAGTTGTTCACCATAGAACTTCGGGTCCATAGCTAGTAGCTAGATGGCTTCTTCTCTCTCTTGGATCTTCAATACAAAGTTCTCCAGGATCTTCATGGAGATCTATCTGATGTAATCTTCTTTTGTGGTGTGTTTGTCTAGATCCGATGAATTGTGGATTTACGATTAGATTATCTATGAATCTTATTTGAGTTTCTTTTGACCTCTTATATGCATGATTTCATATCCTTGTAATTCTCTTTGAGTTTTGGGTTTCGTTTGGCCAACTTGATCTATAATTCTTGCAATGGGAGAAGTGCTTGGTTTTTGGTTCATACCGTGAGGTGCCCTCACCCAGTGATAGAAGGGGTAGCGAGGCATGCATCGTGTTTTTGCCATCATGGGTAAAAAGATGGGGTTTATATCTATTGCATGAATTTATCCCTCTACATCATGTCATCTGGCTTAAGGCATTACTCTGTTTGTTATGAACTCAATACACTAGATACATGATGAATAGCAGTCGATGTGTGGAGTAATAGTAGTAGATGTAGAAAGTATCGGTCTACTTGCCTCGGACGTGATGCCTATATGTATGATCATTACCTTAGATATCGTCATGACTTTGCGCGGTTCTATCAATTGCTCGACAGTAATTCGTTCACCCACCATAATATTTGCTATCATGAGAGAAGCCTCTAGGGAACACTATGGCCCCCGGGTCTACTTCACATCATATTTTCAGCCCTACACTTCTACTTTGTTGCACTTTCTGCATTCAGATCTCACCTCGCAATCAATCGTGAAGGGATTGACAACCCCTTTGTAGCGTTGGGTGCAAGTTTGCTGTTTTTGCGCAGGTACTTTGGAGACTAGGATTGATACTCCTACTGGATTGTCACCTTGGTTCTCAAACTTAAGGAAATACTTACTGCAACTGTGCTGCATCACCCTTTCCTCTTCAAGGGAAAAACCAACGTAAGCTCAAGAGGTAGCAAGAAGAATTTCTGGCACCGTTGCCGGGGAGGAGGATCAAGTCAAGAACAGTCTCCCGTCAACGTGCCAATTTCTGGCGCCGTTGCCTGGGAGCATCAAGTGAAGCTTATCCAGGTAACTGTCGCAAACTCATCTCTTGCATTTACTATTTTTGCAACTCGTTTTCCTCTCCCCCACTTCTGAAAAAACAAAAATTTACAAAAATATTTGCCTTTTTCGTTCGCCCTTTTCTTTCGCTTGCTTTCTGCCTGCTTGTGTGGGATAGTCTACCTGTCCTCATGGCTAGACCTAACGCCTCGAACGATACTCCCGAGAGCGAAGTTCTCAATTTCAAACAAAATGAGGAAGAAAACTTAAAGGATGCTTGGTATAGGATTTGCAATGCTCAGAGTAGATCTAGTCGTAAGCAATCTACTACCGTCGTGCTTCGCAGCTTTTATGTGGGTATTTCCCCTTGGAATAGGTATGTTCTTGACACCATCGTAGGCGGAAATTTCTTGGGTAGCCATATCGTCGATTCTTATGGTGCTTTAATAAATTTGGTAGGCTCACCCCCACTCATGGTTAATGGAACTACCTTAACTTCGGAACATGTGATGCGTAGGATGGATATCATTGAAAATAAAGTTGCTACGATTAAACTCACTGAAAATTTGGATAAAAAGATCCACAATCAAATCACTCAGTACGGATCCAAGGTGGGAAATACTTTGGAAAATTTAAAGGAGAGGGAACCCACAGTTAACGAAAAACTAGGTCATGATTCCGCTAGGATTGGCAAACTAGAGGATGTTATAACCAACTTGGGTTCCGCTTTTGCCGCTCTGCAGAACACTCCAAATTTTGCCCACGACAAGGCCACCAAGTCTGTTTTTGTTCCTAAAAATAGTGGTGAACCATCTAGTAAGAGAGATGAAGACCTTAAGATGATGAGTGTTCACCCTACTTATGGTTTGAGTACCAAAGACGACGATACGTGATTCTATCGCCTTATGCCTAGCTAAGGGTGTTAAACAACAGCGCTTGTTGGGAGGCAACCCAATGAATTTATCTTTGCCTTTTGCTTTCTGTTTTTTTGTGTCCACACCATCAAAATTCTGTTATGATTGTGTTTTTTGTGTTTATTTTTGTGTTTGAGTCAAGTAAAACCTTTATGACTAGTTTTGGTGATGCTTGTTTGAATAAAGGCAGAAACTTTTCGCTCACGATTTTTTTTAATTTTTATCCAGAAAGAGCTTTTGAGTTGATTATTTTTGCTTCTAGTTGATATACCAATTTCCAAAATTGTAGTAAGTTTTCAGAATTTTTGAGATACCAGGAGTATACGAAGTATACATATTGCTACACACTGGTGTCCTTTTGACAAATTCTGTTTTTGTTGTGTTGATTGCTTATTTTGATGAAACTATGGATAGCATCGGGGGGTACTAGCCATGGAAAAGTGAGAATACAATAATATAACACCAATATAAATATAAATCAAGTTTTCTATAGTACCTAATGAGGTGGTAGTTTGTTTCCTTGTGCTACTGATATCACGAGTTTCTGTTTAAGTTTTGTGTTGTGAAGTTTTCAAGTTTTGGGTGATGTTCTCATGGACAATGGGATAAAGAGTGGAAAGAGCTCAAGCTTGGGGATGCACAAGGCATCCCAAGCCAAATTCAAGGACACCAAAAACCCTAAGCTTGGGGATGCCCCGGGAAGGCATCCCCTCTTTCGTCTTCAATCCATCGGTAACATTACTTGGAGCTATATTTTTATTCACCACGTGATATGTGTTTTTCTTGGAGCGTCGTGTATTAGAGGAGTCTTTTCTTTTTGTTGTGTCACAATCATCCTTGCTGCACACCTTTTGAGAGATACATGCACTCATCGTGAATTTGCTAGAATACTCATTTAGCTTCGCTTATATCTTTTGAGTTAGGCAATTTAGCTCACATGTACTTCACTTATATGTTTTGAGCTAGATAACTTTGCTCTAGTGCTTCACTTAGATCTTTATAGAGCAAGGTGGTGTCATATTTTGGAGAAATAAGAACTCTCGATCTTCACTTATATCTTTTTGAGAGTGCTCTCTTTGAGTAGCTGGGTAGTTGGCTTGTGCTATGAAAGTAGTCCTAAAGATGATAGGCATCCAAAGAGGATACAATAAAACTTCCATATTCATGTGCATTGATTAGTAAAGAGAAGTTTGATTCCTCTCAATTAGTTTTGAGACATGGATTTGGTAATATTAAGAGTCATGTTAGTAAGGTGTTGTGAATCTAGAAATACTTGTGTTGAAGTTAGTGATTCCCGTAACATGCACGTATGGTGAACCGCTATGGTAGGAAGTCGGAGCATAATTTATTTATTGATTGTCATCCTTTGTGTTGCGGTCGGGATCGTGCGATGGTTAACAACTACCAACCCTTCCCCTAGGAGTATGCATTTAGCACTTTGTTTCTATTACTAATAAAAACTTCGCAATAAGTATGTGAGTTATTCATGACTAATGTCAGTCCATGGTATAGATGCACTTTCACCTTCCACCATTGCTAGCCTTTCTAGTGCCACACAACTCTCGCTGGTACACAAAACCACCATAGACCTTCCTCAAAACAGCCACCATACCTACCTATCATGGCCTTTTCATAGCCATTCCGAGATATATTGCCATGCAACTCCCACCGTTCCGTCTCATGACATGTGACGTCACTTTCATATTGCCATTGCATGATCGTAAGATAGCTAGCGAGTCATACGCTAAGCTAGATCATTGCACATCCCGGTACACTGCCGGAGGCATTTCCTATAGAGTCATCATTGTTCTAAGCATTGAGCTGTGAGTAAATAAAAGTGTGATGATCATCATTATTAGAGCATTGTCCCATGTGAGGAAATAAAAAGAAGAGGCCTAAGTTTCCCACAAAAAAAGGAAAGAGGCCAAAGAGCCCAAACAAAAAAAGAGAGAGAAAAAGAGAGAAGGGACAATGCTATTATCTTTTTCCACACTTGTGCTTCATAATAGCACCATCTTCTTCATGATTGAGAGTCTCCTGTTTTGTCACTACCATATACTAGTGGGAATCTTCATTATATAACTTGGCTTGTATATTCCAATGATGGGCTTCCTCAAAATTGCCCTAGGTCTTCATGAGCAAGCAAGTTGGATGCATACCCACTAGTTCTCCTTTTGAGCTTTCACACACTTATAGCTCTAAGTGCATCCGTTGCATGGTAATCCCTACTCTTTCACATTGATATCTTTTGATGGGCATCTCCATAGCCCTTCTGTCGGGACCCCGATCCTAAGCCATAGGAATATAGCCTGTAACACATTGCATCCCTTTGTGGTCTCACGCACGGTTAACTCCACGGCTGCAGCCTTACCTTAGCCGGGACCGTTTGCGTCTTTTGACTCATGTATGCGATAGTGTCGCTAGCAATCCAATGTCAAAGAACCCGGATCGACATGTCTAGTCATGAACCAAAGTGGCAGTACCGCACAAGGACAGGCATACATGACCCAACAAAGCAGGTGTCGGTCATCGGCGAATGTAGACGAGTCGTAGCAAGCTACAAGGACTCCATTACATCGCGTGACATTTCCCCAAAGGGGACAGACACAGCAGCTAAGAAGGACACATGCCGGTCAACCAATGTGTCTGGAGCAGTAGCGAACTACCAAGGCTCGTTGGATCACAAAGGGGCATTTCCTTGTAAGGAGTGCTACTAAAGTTCACGACTAGGTATTCGAACCCCATACATACCAAGTAAGACACACGTACACATGACATACCGATATGTATAGATACATCGATGGTATCACAACATAACCATAAACATACAAGCTTTATTTAAGAGGCTCGGAAGAGCCACACACATAATATTACACATTAAGGGTCTCACGACCCATAATAGCAGTCATACAATACAAGCCAGCGGAAGAGTTATAAACTGTCTGGGTACAGACAGTGCAACTAGAGGGCACATGGCCTGACTATACTACACAGCCGATGTAGGGCCAGATCGTAGCTGGGACACCAGCTACTCGTCGTCGTCGATGTCTACGAAGAACCCTCCATTAGGGTCATTAGCAACCTCTGCAACATTTATTAAGCAAACATGAGTACGAAGGTACTCAGCAAGACTTTAGCAGAACTAACTACTCATGCAAGGTATCAAAAGGTATTGTGGGGTTTCATGCGGGAAGCCAGCATTTGACTCGTGGCTAGACAACTTGCATTTTGAAATTAGTTTTGACAACTTGATTTCTCGCACACGAGTCCACTGACACCACAACAATACACTATCGTGGAATCATTCCGTCTCCATATGGAAATGCCGTCCACGACACTCACGCTTATCTTGACAAATTTTATGAGTAGCCATTGAAGTTATCTATGAACAACATATGTCTCCAATTAGTCCATATCCGCGGACGCGGCTATTCGAATAGATCATAACCCTGCAGGGGTGTACTTCGTCACACACGCTCTCGCCACTTATCGCCATGTGCACGTCATGCACCTCGGCAACCTTCAAGTGGAAGCCCAGCAAGGGAGTCGGCCACGACCGTTAACCACACCAGTACCTAGTCCAGGTTTATCGCCTATCTGAGAGTAACCCGTACGGAAGTCCGGCCGAGGTTTCCGCCACGGCCTCAAACGATGTGCGCAGGGTTCCCAAGCCCACCATCCGGGTGCCACTTGGTACACCGTGCCACTGCCTACCGCATCACGGTCCACCTCTCAGGTCAGCACCATGCACGGCCTCCAGCATTACTATAAACACCAGAAACTACTTGCAACTCCTGGACCGAGTACTACGCGATTAATAGGCCGAGCGGGGTCATATTTCAGGGCCCAGCATGTGGTAGTATCTAGTCTTGGATTACATACACGGAACTCAGTTCCTAAGGACGGTTCCAATGAAACAACCCGCCATGTACTCCTACACAGCCTTTCACCGGTACCTTTACCAAATCAAGTTCAACACACAACCTTTGCTCACCGAACACATTCCACATTTCTGTTCATCTCCCAGATGACAGACCATACACAACTCTAAGCATAGCATGCATAGCAGGATAAGGCACATCATAGCTCAAGCAACTACCAGGTATGCTAGGTTGCAAGGTTCGGCTATTTACTGTGACAAGATTAAGTCATGCAAAGGAAGTGGGTCCAACTATCGTGGCAAAAGCAGTTGAAGCATTTGATCCTAATGCAATGAATAGGTGCAAGAGAAAGAACATAGGAGTTATCGGGATGATCAAAAGGGTTGCTTGCCTTGTTTCTAAGAGGAGGAACGATATCCGTCAGACGGATATTCGGTGGAATCCGGGGGTGCGGAGCCTACCGAAATGAATGGCAACATTCAATAACAATCATATGCACTCAAAATGATGCATGAGCATGGCATAAGAATGCAAGGTGATAAGTTATTATTTTCAACATGTAATAGGTTTAGAGTTGATTTGAATCACATTCGAATAGCAATTCAAACGGGTATTCTCGGATACCGGTTTAATTGATTCGACCTGATGCTCGGTTCAACTTGATGTTAACATGCATGAAATGACATGTTATGATACTGGTTTGTAATTAGGGCAGTGTGTGATCATTGCATATATAATGAAATTTGAATATTTTTGCAAATTCCATTTATAAAGTGATTAAAAGAATTGAATTATTCCTTATTTCACAATTTAGGGTTCTGTAACTTTTTCAAACATGGCTGAAAATAGCATAGTCAGAATCCTTGAATTTTTCTGAAACTTTTTCATATATAAATTATTTTCATTGGAGTTACAGATTAATTTCTATGATTTTTACAAATTTTAGCAATTTCCTGAATTAGTTTTAAACTAGAAATTCTATTTATTGCCTCAGGCTGACGTCAGCAGGTCAGCCGACCTGTTCAGGTCAAACCTGACACGGGGGCCCCATTGGTCAGCCTCTCTAGGACTAATCCCGCGCTGACCAGCCCTAACTGAGGTTTGACTTGGCCTTGGGCCCACTTGTCAGCGAGTGATTAGGTCACTAATCGGATGGGTTAGCTTGCCACGTCGACATCCACCGGCGGCGAGGTCGTCCTCGCCGGCGGGGAGCCTCCGGCGACCACCAGCACGGCGGAGGGGCTCGGAAACGGCGCATAGGGGGCCAAATGCTGCGCGGAGAGCACCAGAGGAACGACACGTCTCCCGCAGCTTCATTTCTGCGCCTAGCCGGGGCTGATCTGGCCGGAGATGACGCCGGCGACGAGCTTGGCGGCGGCCAAGGCTCGGGCGTCATCGGGGTCTTTGAATCAGGGGGATCTACGCTCGGTTCTTAGCTGCTACGGCATCTACGCGTCGTCCTGGAGCTGCTGGTGCCCTCGAAAGGACGAGCTGATCATCGGAGGGCTACCGGGGACGAGCGGCAACGGCGGTCCTCGTCGGGCTCCGGTGAAACTAGAGCTAGAGGAGGGGATCGATGGGGAAAACTTAGGGGAAACGACCGCATGCTCACGGGGAGTGCAGAGCAGAGCTTAGACGGCTCGGGGAAGGCCTGGGGGCGACGAATCGACGGGAGAGGTCCGGCGGCCGGAGGTGGAAGACGACGGCGTTGCGGGCGTTGTAGGGCTCGAGGAAGCTTCGACTTCTGCAGAGTTGACCAGGGCGACGAGGCGGAGCTAAAGGCGTGCTCTGGGAGGGAATCCTACGGCGAAGGGCACGGGCAGCTCGAGCTCGAGCTCGGCTCTAATGGCGGCAGCAAGGAGGAGGAGGAGATCCGGGAGGAGGAGGAGAACCGAGGCGGGGAATGGATAGGAGAGGCTCTGGGGAGCTTATCCCCGTCGTCGCCAGCGCGAGGCGGCGGCCAGGCAAGCACGCAGGTGCGTGGCCGCGCCGGAGGAGGCAGCGGCCACCTCCTGCTGCCTACTGGCGCGAGGGAGGGGACGAGCGGGGAGATGGGCCGGGCCAGGCTTAGGCGACACGTAAGGTTTCCCATTTTTTTCTGTTTTGTTTTTTTTTCTGTTTTGCTAACTAGTGTTTTGCTAATTATTTCAGCTCCAAAGCAAAAAGTAAAAACTATTTTAGACCTCCTAAAATATTTGTTATAATATCCCCACTCATTTCCAAGGTTTTCAACATTTTTGGAAATTTATAGATTCTGATTTCAAATTTTAAAGTTTGAAACCAGTGGCTTTTCCATTTATTTAAAATGCTTAAAGTGTCAAGAAAATAGTTTTCTCCAATGCTCATTTACTTTCATGATTTATCAGAAAGTTTGAACATTTCTTGAGGCCATTTTGGGTTCATTGATTTTCAACTAGTTTGAGATTTCCTTTAATTGAAATGGTGGCTAGGGTTTTGAGTATTTCCTTTGCCACTTTGTTGTTTCTGTTGAAACTTCTTAGATGCAAATGCAAAGAAGACATGAGCACAATGCTATCTTGCTTAAGGGTTAGGGATGTGACAACTCACCCCCACTCAAAAGAATCTCGTCCCGAGATTTAGAAGTCGTCGGGAATAACGCAGGTTACTCAAGTCGGAGACGATCCTCTCTTTCCCAAGTTGCCTCCTTTTCAGAATGATTTGACCATTGAACTTTAAGAAACTTGAGGTTTCGACGTCGAGTGGTACGCTCAGCTTGATCAAGAATACACACGGGGTATTCTCAGTAGGAAAGGTTATCTTGTAGATCAAGCGTGTCGTGGTCCACTTCACGGATAGGATCCGAAAAGCAACGCCTGAGTTGCGAGACGTGGAAGACATCATGAACCATGGAAAGATGCGGAGGAAGTTCCAACTGGTAGGCAACTTCTCCTTGTTTGGCAAGAATGCGAAAAGGACCAATGTAACGAGGAGCCAATTTGCCCTTGATACCGAATCAATGGGTACCCTTCAAAGGTGTAACCCGAAGGTAAGCCTTCTCGTCGACTTCAAAGGTCACAGCCTTATGATGAGGATCATATTGGCTCTTTTGACGAGACTGGGCTGTTTTCAACTTTTCACGAATAATGCGAACCTGCTCTTCTGCATCCTGGATCATATCCGGGCCAAAGAGTTGCCTCTCTCCGGTTTCTGACCAATTAAGAGGGGTTCGACATCTTCGTCCATAGAGAACTTCAAAAGGGGCTCTACCCAAGCTTGATTGATAACTATTGTTATAAGCGAATTCGGCGAATGGAAGGCACTTCTCCCAATTCATAGCGAACGAAATAACACAGGCTCGGAGCATATCTTCTAAGATTTGATTCACTCTTTCTACTTGACCACTTGATTGGGGATGGAAAGCAGTGCTAAAAGATAGGTGAGTCCCCATGGCATTCTGAAAACTTTCCCAGAAGCAAGAAGTAAAGATACTTCCACGGTCCGAGTTAATTTCCAGGGGAACACCATGAAGAGACACTATTCGAGAGATATATAACTCTGCTAGCTGGCTAGCTATTATACTCTCACGAACAGGAAGAAAATGAGCCACTTTGGAAAGATGGTTAATGACCACAAAGATAGCATTATTTCCTTTCTTGGTCTTGGGAAATCCGGTAATGAAATCCATGCTAACCTTATCCCATTTCCATTCAGGAATAGCTAAAGGTTGAAGGGTGCCAGCAGGCCTTTGATGTTCTGCCTTAACTCGGCGACAAACGTCGCAGTTAGCAACGAACTCAGCAATTTCTCTCTTCATCCTAGTCCACCAGAACCTCTGGCGTAGGTCCTGATACATCTTAGTACTACCGGGATGAATGGTGAGAGGAGAATCATGAGCCTCCTTAAGGCTTAACTGCCTTAGATGTGGGTTCTTAGGAACCACTAAACGATTCTCGAAGAACACAACACCTTGATCATTCATGGAAAATTCTATAGCGTTTCCGCTAAAAATATTCTCCTTCATCCGTGATATACCCTTGTCACGCTTTTGGCCAGCTATAATTTGATCCTTAAGAGTAGGCTTCGCCACCAGGGTAGAAAGGAATCCTTGAGGAACAATATGAAGATTCAACTTCCGAAAGTCCTCATGGAGATGTGGTTGACCTTGTTGTAGCATCAAATTGTTACAAAAAGATTTACGACTTAGTGCATCGGCCATAACATTGGCCTTCCCCGGGGTGTAAGTTATCCCTAAGTCGTAATCCGAGATCAACTCAACCCACCGTCTTTGCCTGAGATTCAAATCCGGCTGGGTGAAGATATATTTCAGACTTTGGTGATCAGTGAATATTTCGCAACGATTACCCAAAAGGTAATGTCGCCAGGTTTTTAGTGCATAGACCACAGCTGCAAGCTCAAGGTCATGTGTGGGATAATTATCCTCATGTGGACGCAACTGTCGAGATGCGTATGCGATCACATGACGATCTTGCATGAGAATGCAACCTAATCCTTGTCGCGAGGCGTCGCAATAGATAACAAAGTCCTTAGAAAAATCTGGTGGTAGCAACACAGGTGCGGAAGTCAGGCGTCTTTTCAGTTCCTGAAAACTATGCTCACACTGTGGTGTCCACTCGAACTTTTTATCCTTCTTGAGGAGTTCAGTTAGAGGCTTTGCAACCTTGGAGAAATTCTCGACGAAGCGGCGACAATAGCTCACTAGACCAAGAAAACTCCTAGCTTGCTTAACCGATTCAGGTTGAGTCCAATCAAGGACAGCTTGAACTCTCTCGGGATTGACAACAATACCCTTACCAGAGATTATGTGGCCTAGATAGGTCACTTCTGGTAACCAGAATTCACAATTTGAAAATTTGGCATAAAGGCGATGCTCTCGAAGTTTCATCCATACCAGCCTTAGATGCTCGGCATGTTCTTGTTCATTCTTTGAGTAGATGAGAATATCATCGAGGTATACTATGACGAATTTATCCAAATACTCCATAAAGATTGAATTCATCAGTCGAGAGAAGGTGGCTCGGGCATTGGTTAAACCGAAGGACATAACGGTGTACTCATATTGGCCATAACGAGTAACAAAGGCCGTTTTTGGAATGTCCCCGTTCTTGATCTTGATTTGATGGTATCCCAACCTCAAATCCATTTTGGAGAAGACTGGGGATCCAGCGAGCTGATCGTACAGGTCGTTGATCCTGGGGAGCGGATACTTGTTCTTAATGGTGACCAGGTTAACTGGTCGGTAATCTACAACCATCCGATCTGTTCCGTCTTTCTTCTTGACGAAGAGGACGGGACAAGCCCAAGGAGAAGAGCTAGGACGAATGAAACCCTTGCTCAAGGCCTCATCTAGTTGCTTCTTAAGTTCGGCTAGCTCTAGGGGTGCCATCTTATAAGGTCTTCTGGCTATTGGGACAGTTCCCGGAACAAGGTCTATCACAAACTCTACATCTCTGTCAGGTGGAATTCCTGGCAGTTCCTCTGGAAAAACATCCGGGAAATCACGGACTACCGGAATGTCTTCAAGTTCCGGAAGAGGGTTGGCATTTAAGGAATAGAGCTGGCATTTGGCAACTCGAGTAGAGACATTTACTATCTCACCCGAGGGATGGGTAAGCTGGACATTTCTAGAATGATTATCAATCTTGGCATAGTGAGCTGACATCCAGTCCATGCCCAAGATGATATTAATATCCGAAGATTTCAATGCTATCAATGAGGCTAGAAAAACTAGCCTGTCTACTAGAATTTCATTGTCATAGGTTATCCTAGAGGTTTGCCATTTACTACCAGGGGTTTGGACAACCAATGGGATTGGCATATCACAAAATGACATGTTATGCAACTGTGCATAACTATCTGAAATGAAGGAATGAGAAGACCCAGTGTCAAAGAGAACGGACGCTGGGTGATGGTTAACAAGAAGCGTACCCAGCATGACGTCGGGATCCTCTGCAGCTTCTTCTGCTGACACATAGTTCACACGGCCACGTGCAGGAGTTGGCTTCACATAAAAAGCTTTGCCCGACTTGGCTTGCCCGACGGACTTTCCGGGTTGCTTGGCACCCACATTCTGAGGACACTCACGGGAATAATGCCCTGGTTCTCCACACTTCTAGCATATCACCTGGTTGGCACGTGGTGCAGCATTGCTAGCTGGACCACCATAAGCTTTTGCTGGAGGGTTGGCCTGATTCGTCTGAGGCGCCACGTAGGATGGCCTCGGAGTGTATCTTGGCGGCAGAGAACTGTTTGGAACCCACAGCCTGCGTTTTGGAAACGCGGAACCAGAAGATGAGCCAAAGTCACGGGAGTGCTTCCTTGTGGCTTCGAAGTCAGAATGACCAGTCTCCGCATTGATCGCTTTGTTGACCAGGGCTTGAAAACTTGCACACTCATGGAGGCGCATGTCTCGACGGAGCTCAGGGCTCAGACCCTTACGGAATCTTGGTTGCTTCCTGGCGTCAGTAGACACCTCCTCTGTTGCATACCGGGCGAGGTTACCGAACTCGCGGCTATAGGCATCCACAGACAACTTGCCCTGAGTGAAGGCACATAACTCCTCTCTCTTTCTGTCCATCAGGCCCTCTGGAATATGGTGCAGACGAAAAGCTGCACTGAAGTCTACCCACGTGGCCACTGGTTCAGCGGGACGCATAGCTTCAAAATTCTCCCACCACAGATTGGCGGGTCCCTCCAGGAAATACGCCGCAAAGGTCACCTTGTCGGCCTCAGACACATTCGCCGAGCGAATCTTGCGTGAGATGCTGCACAGCCAGTCATCAGCGTCGAGGGGATCGACGGAATGATGAAACTTTGGAGGATTCAGCTTCACAAAGTCATTGAGGGACACTGCAGCATTCCTAGGCTGTCGAGCCGTATTCTGCTCAATACGCTCTAGCAGTCGGTTGGTCTCCCTTTTGTTTCTTTCTGCCTCAAGCATCACTTCTAGCAGAGAAGGTGGGTGAGGCAGGTCTTCCTCCGACGCTTGACTACCCTCACCTTGCTCATGAGCAGGGGCACGGTTCAACCTGGTGAACACCATCCTAACAAACAAACTCATAGCTTAGACCAATATCATATCAATACTAGCTATGGATTAAGAATGTACTGAACACATGGAATGCGGAAATGAATATCCGAACAACATGGTAACAAGCAACTGCTATATATACCCCATGGTTCGTACACACCCTTACATAGTTCAGTACAAACTTACCCGAAGATCAAACTACTGAAATGGTGGAACTACTCATCAGAGGCTTACAAGCTTCCTATACATTATTTATCTAGGCCTCCGGAATTCATTTCACATTACTACCATACTTCACAAGTCACGCAGGACTGTGAATGTACGGCTACTACCATACTATCCTTCCGCTCACAGCTCAGGCATCCGCATAGAACATCTCATAGAGATTACCTCCATGACCTGGAAGCTCAACCTGCGGATCAGGAAACACTCTAGCCTGAGATCCCTGGGATCCATAAGGACACGGGTGTGGCCTTGGTCCCCTGACTGGTGGTAAGAGGGGTCCCCGAAGAGGTGTGACTCCTCCTATAGCTGGCCAGTCAACGTGGGCCGGAAGATGGGTCCTAACAGGGTTCAGCATCTCCATCTCTCCATACCCTGTCTGGACTACCGGTGCCAGCTGCGTCAAAGCTGTCCACAGACGGGCACGGGTAGCATAAAGCTCCATGCGGAGAGCACGAGCATCCTTGTCTCTGTTCTCTAGCATCTCAACAGTGGACTGCAGAAGTGGTTCCTCCATAGAAGAATCAAAATAGACTCCACTGAGGTATCCCTCTTCACCAGACTGAGAGGCCGGAACATAGCAGAACTCTGAATTCTGCAGCAGTGCATGTCTCGCTCTCATAATAGTCAGCATTGAATAGGTAGCATCCTGTACTGCCATGTCAACGGTGACCCCCAACCCATAGGACCAATGGATTGGCTTCTCCGCTCCAGGGTAGTCTGGGAATACCCTAACAGTGCAGATGTACTGGCTCTGGTTGAAGTCCCGGTACTATTCCTCCACTGTGTACTCGGGGTACCAGCGGTAACCGCACACCGACATCACCCTGACCAGCATGGCCGTATGACCCGGTACATCAATGCACCTGGTCAGACGTACCACCTGACTAGAAGGACGGCCAGGCATCTGTAAATAGAGAGTAATGCAAAAGCATTAGAGCTCCGAATGCAAAATTGGGCAGCATAACGGCTGTAAATGCTCAAAAACAAATTTTGAGACAACCCAAAATGGAATAGCATAACCACTCAACTATCAATTTCAACTCTCTGATCATCAAACTTACTTCCTGCTTCCTGGGAATAAAAGAAACCCAATATCTCTCGACCGTAGTCCTATAAGCTACCGATCGGAAACACGAGCCTAGGAGAAGATGAGTAACCTAGTCCTTAATTCCCGTAGAAGAGACGAGGATGACCAGAATAGAATAACTTGGGAAGAGAACAAGAGTCTTACATTCCCTTCCACAAACAATTCCCTTATATATAACTAAAGCAATTCTAGACTCAACTTCGACCAGTTTGGCTTAGTAATCCTATAGTCAGTCAGGCTCTGATACCAACGCTGTCGGGACCCCGATCCTAACCCATAGGAATCTAGCCTGTAACACATCGCATCCCTTTGTGGTCTCACGCACGGTTAACTCCAGGGCTGCAGCCTTACCTTAGCTGGGACCGTCTGCGTCTTTTGACTCACGTATGTGATAGTGTCGCTAGCAATCCAATGTCAAAGAACCCGGATCGACATGTCTAGTCATGAACCAAAGTGGCAGTACCGCACAAGGGCAGACATACATGACCCAACAAAGCAGGTGTCGGTCATCGGCGAATGTAGACGAGTCGTAGCAAGCTACAAGGACTCTATTACATCGCGTGACATTTCCCCAAAGGGGACAGACACAGCAGCTAAGAAGGACACATGCCGGTCAACCAATGTGTCCGGAGCAGTAGCGAACTACCAAGGCTCGTTGGATCACAAAGGGGCATTTCCTTGTAAGGACTGCTACTAAAGTTCACGACTAGGTATTCGAACCCCATACATACCAAGTAAGACACACGTATGCATGGCATACCGATATGTATAGATACATCGATGGCATCATAACATAACCATAAACATACAAGCTTTATTTAAGAGGCTCGGAAGAGCCACACACATAATATTACACATTAAGGGTCTCACGACCCATAATAGCAGTCATACAATACAAGCCAGCGGAAGAGTTATAAACTGTCTGGGTACAGACAGTGCAACTAGAGGGCACATGGCCTGACTATACTACACAGCCGACGTAGGGCCAGATCGTAGCTGGGACACCAGCTACTCGTCGTCGTCGATGTCTACGAAGAACCCTCCATTAGGGTCATTAGCAACCTCTGCAACATTTATTAAGCAAACATGAGTACGAAGGTACTCAGCAAGACTTTAGCAGAACTAACTACTCATGCAAGGTATCAAAAGGTATTGTGGGGTTTCATGCGGGAAGCCAGCATTTGACTCGTGGCTAGACAACTTGCATTTTGAAATTAGTTTTGACAACTTGATTTCTCGCACACGAGTCCACTAACACCACAACAATACACTATCGTGGAATCATTCCGTCTCCATACGGAAATGCCGTCCACGACACTCATGCTTATCTTGACAAATTTTATGAGTAGCCATTGAAGTTATCTATGAACAACATATGTCTCCAAGTAGTCCATATCCGCGGACGCGGCTATTCGAATAGATCATAACCCTGCAGGGGTGTACTTCGTCACACACGCTCTCGCCACTTATCGCCATGTGCACGTCATGCACCTCGGCAACCTTCAAGCAGAAGCCCAGCGAGGGAGTCGGCCACGACCGTTAACCACACCAGTACCTAGTCTAGGTTTATCGCCTATCTGAGAGTAACCCGTACGGAAGTCCGGCCGAGGTTTCCGCCACGGCCTCAAACGATGTGCGCAGGGTTCCCAAGCCCACCATCCGGGTGCCACTTGGTACACCGTGCCACTGCCTACCGCATCACGGTCCACCTCTCAGGTCAGCACCATGCACGGCCTCCAGCATTACTATAAACACCAGAAACTACTTGCAACTCCTGGACCGAGTACTACGCGATTAATAGGCCGAGCGGGGTTATATTTCAGGGCCCAGCATGTGGTAGTATCTAGTCTTGGATTACATACATGGAACTCAGTTCCTAAGGACGGTTCCAATGAAACAACCCGCCATGTACTCCTACACAGCCTTTCACCGGTACCTTTACCAAATCAAGTTCAACACACAACCTTTGCTCACCGAACACATTCCACATTTCTGTTCATCTCCCAGATGATAGACCATACACAACTCTAAGCATAGCATGCATAGCAGGATAAGGCACATCATAGCTCAAGCAACTACCAGGTATGCTAGGTTGCAAGGTTCGGCTATTTACTGTGACAAGATTAAGTCATGCAAAGGAAGTGGGTCCAACTATCGTGGCAAAAGCAGTTGAAGCATTTGATCCTAATGCAATGAATAGGTGCAGGAGCAAGAACATAGGAGTTATCGGGATGATCAAAAGGGTTGCTTGCCTTGTTGCTCAGAGGAGGAACGATATCCGTCAAACGGATATTCGGTGGAATCCAGGGGTGCGGAGCCTATCGAAATGAATGGCAACATTCAATAACAATCATATGCACTCAAAATGATGCATGAGCATGGCATGAGAATGCAAGGTGATAAGTTATTATTTTCAACATGTAATAGGTTTAGAGTTGATTTGAATCACATTCGAATAGCAATTCAAACGGGTATTCTCGGATACCGGTTTAATTGATTCGACCTGATGCTCGGTTCAACTTGATGTTAACATGCATGAAATGACATGTTATGATACTGGTTTGTAATTAGGGCAGTGTGTGATCATTGCATATATAATGAAATTTGAATATTTTTGCAAATTCCATTTATAAAGTGATTAAAAGAATTGAATTATTCCTTATTTCACAATTTAGGGTTCTGTAACTTTTTCAAACATGGTTGAAAATAACATAATGAGAATCCTTGAATTTTTCTCATACTTTTTCGTATATAAATTATTTTCATTGGAGTTACAGATTAATTTCTATGATTTTTACAAATTTTAGCAATTTCCTGAATTATTTTTAAACTGGAAATTCTATTTATTGCCTCAGGCTGACGTCAGCAGGTCAGCCGACCTGTTCAGGTCAAACCTGACAGGGGGGCCCCACTGGTCAGCCTCACTGGGACTAATCCCGCGCTGACCAGCCCTAACTGAGGTTTGACTTGGCCTTGGGCCCACTTGTGAGCGAGTGATTAGGTCACTAATCGGTTGGGTTAGCTTGCCACATCGACATCCACCGGCGGCGAGGTCGTCCTCGCCGGCGGGGAGCCTCCGGCGACCACCAGCATGGCGGAGGGGCTCGGAAACGGCGCACATGGGGCCAAATGCTGCGCGGAGAGCACCAGAGGAACGGCACGTCTCCCGTAGCTTCATTTCTGCGCCTAGCCGGGACTGATCTGGCCAGAGATGACGCCGGCGACGAGCTTGGCGGCGGCCAAGGCTCGGGCGTCATCGGGGTCTTTGAATCAGGGGGATCTACGCTCCGTTCTGAGCTGCTACGACATCTACGTGTCGTCCTAGAGCTGCTGGTGCCCTCGAAAGGACGAGCTGATCATCGGAGGGCTACCGGCGACGAGCGACAGCGGCGGTCCTCGTCGGGCTCCGGTGAAACTAGAGCTAGAGGAGGGGATCGACGGGGAAAACTTTGGGGAAACGACCGCATGCTCACGGGGAGTGCAGAGCAGAGCTTAGACGGCTCGGGGAAGGCCTGGGGGCGACGAATCGACGGGAGAGGTCCGGCGGCCGGAGGTGGAAGACGACGGCGTTGCGAGCGTTGCAGGGCTCGAGGAATCTTCGGCTTCTGCAGAGATGACCAGGGCGACGAGGCGGAGCTAAAGGCGTGCTCTGGGAGAGAATCCTATGGCCAGGGGCACGGGCAGCTCGAGCTCGAGCTCGGCTCTAATGGTGACAGCAAGGAGGAGGAGGAGATCCGGGAGGAGGAGGAGAACCGAGGCGGGGAATTGATAGGGAGGCTCTAGGGAGCTTATCCCCGTCGTCGCTAGCGCGAGGTGGCGGCCAGGCAGGCACGCAGGTGCGTGGCCGCGCCGGAGGAGGCGGCGGCCACCTCCTGCTGCCTACTGGCGCGAGGGACGGGACGAGCGGGGAGATGGGCCGGGCCAGGCTTAGGCGACACGTAAGGTTTCCCAGTTTTTGTCTGTTTTGTTTTTTTTTCTGTTTTTCTAACTAGTGTTTTGCTAATTATTTCAGTCCAAAACAAAAAGTAAACACAATTTTAGACCTCCTGAAATATTTGTTATAATATCCCCACTCATTTCCAAGGTTTTCAACATTTTTGGAAATTTATAGATTTTGATTTCAAATTTTAAAGTTTGAAACCAGTGGCTTTTGCATTTATTTAAAATGCTTAAAGTGTCAAGAAAATAGTTTTCTCCAATGCTCATTTACTTTCATGGTTTATCAGAAAGTTTGAACATTTCTTGAGGCCATTTTGGGTTCATTGATTTTGAACTAGTTTGAGATTTCCTTTAACTGAAATCGTGGCTAGGGTTTTGAGTATTTCCTTTGCCACTTTGTTGTTTTTGTTGAAACTTCTTAGATGCAAATGCAAAGAAGACATGAGCACAATGCTATCTTGCTTAAGGGTTAGGGATGTGACACCTTCGATACGCCGAGTCAATGTGACCATCTCCTACTTTTTGCCTCACAGCCTTCACCACACTCTATTCCACCTATAGTGTTATATCCATGGCTCACGCTCATGTATTGCGTGAGAGTTGAAAAAGGTTTGAGAAAGTAAGAGTGCGAAAACAATTACTAGGCCAATATCGGGGTTGTGCATGATTTAAATTTGTTGTGTGGGGATGATGGAGCATAGCCACACTATATGATTTTGTAGGGATAACTTTCTTTGGCCTTGTTATTTCGAAAGTTCATGATTACCTTGCTAGTTTGCTTGAAGTATTATTGTTTTCATGTCAATAGAAAACTATTGTTTTGAATATTATGGATCTGAACATTCATGTCAAATAAAAGAAGTTACAAAGGACAAAAAAACGCTAGGTAGCATTCCACATCAAAAATTCAGTCTTTATCACTTCCCTACTCGAGGACAAGCAGGAGTTAAGCTTGGGGATGCTTGATACGTCTCCAACGTATCTATACTTTTTGATGGTTCCATGCTATTATCTTGTCAAACTTTGGATGTTTTGTATACATTTTATATCTTTTTTGGACTAACTTATTAACTCAATGCCAAGTGCCAGTTCCTGTTTTTTCGTGTTTTTGACCCTTTTCAGAGGAGAATGTTAAATGGACTCCAAACAGATTAAACTTCCGAAAAGATTTTTTCCGGAACAGAAGATACGCAGGAAGCTTGAGAACCAAGGCAAAGGGCCCCAGGGGAGGCCACAAGCCCCCTAGCCGCGGCCTGGTGGGCCAATCCTAGCAGGCTTGTGGACCCCCCGTGGCTCCTTTGCCCTATTTCTTCTGCCTATAAATCCCCAAAAAATCTGAAACCACAGGAGAGAGCCACGAAAATACTTTTCCGCCGCTGCAAGCTTCTGTCTTCGCAAGATCCCATCTGGGCACGTTCTGGTGCCCTGCCGGAGGGGGGATTCAGACACGGAGGGCTTCTTCATCAACACCATTGCCTCTCCCATGATGCGTGAGTAGTTCACCATAGACCTTCGGGTCCACAGCTCGTAGCTCGATAGCTTCTTCTCTCTCTTGGATCTTCAATACAAAGTTCTACATGATCTTCATGGAGATCTATCCGATGTAATCTTCTTTTGCGGTGTGTTTGTCGAGATCCGATGAATTGTGGATTTATGATCAGATTATCTATGAATCTTTTTTGAGTTTCTTCTGATCTCTTATATGCATGATTTCATATCCTTGTAATTCTCTTCGAGTTGTGGGTTTCGTTTGGCCAACTTGATCTATAATTCTTGCAATGGGAGAAGTGCTTGGTTTTGGGTTCATACCGTGCGGTGACCTCACTCAGTGATAGAAGGGGTAGCGAGGCACGCATCGTGTTGTTTCCATCAAGGGTAAAAAGATGGGGTTTATATCTATTGCATGAATTTATCCCTCTACATCATGTCATCTTGCTTAAGGCGTTACTCTGTTTGTTATGAACTCAATACACTAGATCCATGCTGGATTGCGGTCGATTTGTGGAGTAATAGTAGTAGATGGAGAAAGTATCGGTCTACTTGTCTCGGACGTGATGCCTATATGTATGATCATTGCCTTAGATATCGTCATGTCTTTGCGCGGTTCTATCAATTGCTCGATAGTAATTCGTTCACCCACCGTAATATTTGCTATCATGAGAGAAGCCTCTAGTGAACACTATTGCCCCTGGGTCTACTTCACATCATATTTTCAGCCCTACACTTTTAATTTGTTGTACTTTCCACCTTCAGATCTCACTTGGAGTCAATCGTGAATGGATTGACAACCCCTTTGTAGCGTTGGGTGCAAGTTTTCTTTTTTTGCGCAGGTACTTTGGAGACTTGGCTTGATACTCCTACTGGATTAATACCTTGGCTCTCAAACTGAGGGAAATACTTACTGCTACTGTGCTGCATCACCCTTTCCTCTTCAAGGGAAAAACCGACGCAATCTCAAGAGGTAGCAGCCTCCGGCGACCTCCACCTCGTCCCGGCGGCATTTCCATCCTGTTAGCCAAGAGGAGAAGGAGTTGCCTCCTATGATTCTGTTTAGAGAAAGAAAAGGAAAAGAAAGTAGAACAATGTGTATGTATGTATTTGTGTGTATAAAATGAATGTATGTACGTATGATAAAATAGATGTATGTATATGCAAGGTTATATATGTACGGATTTATAGATGTATGCATGTAGGAATAAGGTGTGTATAGATTTGGTATAGTTGTAGTGTGTGTAGTGCTCACTGCTCCAATGACATGCGGGCCACGCCCCTAAAAAGAAAGAAAAGAAAAATATATAAATAATATTTAATAAATAGTTTAATTAATTAGTGAGTTAATTAACTAATGAATTTATTAGTTAATATATGATTAAGAGTAAATAGATAAATTGATAATCTGTTAATTTAGATAATTAAATTATCCTAACAGCGTATGACAAGTGGGTCCCGTCCCATTTAGTTAATCGGGTTAAAATTTAGTTAACACTAATAATAAATGTGCCTATGACAACGGGACCCAGTGTTCATTTCGACTAGCCAACCCCTGTTGACTAATGATGTCATGCTAACAACACCGCGATGTCATCTTTAATTATCTAATATAATTAAATATGTTAATTCCTAAATAATTAATAAAAATTTAAAAATTAATATAAAATAAACCGTAGCTCACATGAAAATACTTTGAACATGAAAGTTGATCAGGTGAACGAGACGAACCCGGATACACAGTACATTTGTCTGCCGCGCGTCCCTAGCATAGCAAGCATGGAACTTTTCCATCATTTTCCGTCTGACGGTAGTAGCCATAGACCCGGAAAATATCAAGTGATATTTTTCCTGACCCGTCTATGACAAATGATGTTGCGTTAGCTCATGCCTAGCCTGCATCTTTCCATGTCTTGCTTAATGTTTGCATCGATGTTATATTTATCGTTTCTCCCACCTCTTCTTACCGGTAGACCCCGAGACTGCCGCTGCTGCCCAGTACGACTACCCACCTGACGACTAGCCCTTTGCCGCAGAGCAACAAGGCAAGCAAACCCCCTTGATCATCCCTATATCGCCCATGTATTTCTCCCTCCTACTTGCATTAGTATTTTGCTAATGTTGTAGATAGCTCCTATATCTGATGCATAGCCTGTTTTATGATGAACTGCTACTTCGAGTACCACTTTAAACTGCTTAGTATAGGTGGCTCCCTTCTGACCCCTTAGACCAGTCGCCCCTCTTTACCGTCAAGTCTAAATCTTCTGATCGATGAGCCAAGACCTGGCACCGCACTTACACCCCCCACCACCTTAGTTGTACGACGCTGCAGGGCTACTATCGGGTAACAAGGGTGACACCTCATTACGTACCCCGATGTTAGCAATGCAGTGAAGTTGACCAGCGGTGATTCTCAAAGGGTGATTCCTCGTACCCCACCTCCGGCAACGACTTTGTCATACAACCCTTCAAGCTGGTCCAGCGAGAGTGATTCCTCCCTGGCCACCTTGACAATTACATCATACGGCATACATCGAGGGTGATACCTCGGATCCTTCTGGTGTTTCGACCACACCGTTACTTGACCGTGCTACCAGGAAACAATGATGGACAATGTTTGGCGGGTAGATTCCCGCGTGTATTTGACGAGGCGTGGCTGGACATCCTGGTCCATGCCACACATCCTCGAGTTAATTAAAATGCTAATGGATTTGGGTATTTGATATGAGTTAGTCGGGAGAGCTTTTCACACTAACCTTCTACATGGGAGGAGTTATTGGTTCTTGGCGTCGTGGTATCAGCCGAAGCTCTTCAGACGTTAGCAATGGAGCGGCGCGCGCCTGAGTGGCCAGATATGCATCGCGCTTGTAATAAGGGGTGCTAGGACTGACATCGGCCGCCCTCGCATCGTGCAGGAGCACAAAGGGCAAGTGGGCCCATGAACCCTTTGGGCTTAGGATTTAGGCTGATGGGTTGGCCTCTCTGTTGAGCTTAGGTGGGGTTGCGACGTGTTGATCTTCCGAGGCTGGGCATGACCCAGAAAACTATGTCTGGCCAGAGTGTCATCAATCATGTTGTGAACTGTGGTGCACCCGTCCAGGGAAGAAATAAACTATTCGGATAGCCGTGTCCACGGTTACAGGACGATTTGGAGTTGTGCCCTGATCTTTTATACAACTACAATGGTTACTTAACTGGAATTGTTTTGCCCCGGGATTGCTTCCTCGCACAGAGTCGAGGAAGGATCTTTGGGTGTGACCTCATATTAATAATGCTGCAACAATATGACTATTATTTTGTGTTACCCCTGTTCTACTCTGTCTATTGCTGCAGGACCCTTGAATATGCTAGTCTTCAATAGGACTAGACTTCTCTCTCTATTCTCGCATTGCTGTAGTCAGTCCACATACAACCCATTCCTTTGATATTGAGACATATTTAGCATAGTTCTGATATAAGTCTTGCGAGTACTTTGGATGAGTACTCACTGTTGCTTTTCTCCCCATTTGTCCCCTTGATCTGTTGCTCCGACGATATGTTGGAGTCCCGGAGATGAAGTATCCCGCCGATGACGCCTACTACCCCGATGGTGCCTACTACTACGTGGAGGCCGCTGAAGATCAAGAGTAGTTAGGAGGTTCCCAAGCAGGAGGCCTCGCCTCGTTCGATCTTTGTATCTTTTTTGCTAGCCTTGTCTAAGGCACCCCATGTTTAATTTCTGTACTCAAATATTTGTTGCTTCCGCTGACTAGTGTGTTTCTCGACCTTCTGTATTCTATCCCTCGAGTCCCATGGCTTAAAATATGAAGCTTGTTTATTTTATTTTTGTGTCTAGTGTTGTGTTTTGATATCTTCCCGTGAGTCCTTGAGCTTGGTCATACGCATTTGCGTGTATGATTAGCGTACGATCAAATCGAGGGCGTCATAAGTTGGTATCAGAGTCGACTGCCTGTAGGTAGCCCCATTTCCAACACCGTGGCCGAACTTGAGTCTAGTACTTGAAAAACTTTATTAACACTGATGTTTTGGCTTACGGGCCCACATCTCAACCGGGGGGTATTAATATCTTTTACTCCTTTCCTATACTCTGGGATTCTACTCTCTCTTCTCTTTCGGATTAAAGATTTTGCTAACTCTAACATTAGGTTCTCGTAACCCCATTGACCCGGAGAGCTGGACTATCTACTGTTCTTTTGATAAGTTGTTGCACACACTGTCATTTGACATCCTTGAATTTTCCTTTTCAGATGTGTCCCGCAAGGCAGCACGTGCGCCTGACACTGGCCACTGAGACGACTTAGTTCCTGGCCATTTTGGTCGAACTCGTGACCAGGCTGGGATATCGCTGGTACCGAGAGTACACTGTGTACGAGGACTTCCGCAAGTTCAACCAGTACTAGTAACAGGCTGAGGTTTGCATCTTCGGTCAAATGGGCAACTCCATCGAAGAGCTCCACGCCTTCTGCTGTATTGGATTGTCGATCGAGATAGCCGTCCATGATGCGGCCTATATCGCTATCAGCCGCCTCCGCGGAGCGTACCCTCTCCTGGATGAGAGTCCTTTCAGATACATTCCGTATACTCGTGCCGTGGATGAGACTGGAGCTGATCTCACTGCCTACAGTGCTCGCGTTCGGGAGTGCAACGACCGGTCCTACGTCATTGTCTGTGCCCCCTACGTGAGTTGTCGCTACGACCCACAGATTATGGTGAGGTACACTGAGACACTGGATCGCGCCTATCAGGCTCTGACTGTGGAGTTGTACGCCATGCGTACCCGTATTTATGACGCGTTGACCGAGCTGCAGCCAACAGTCCATTCGAGGGTCCATCCTGCACACATCCTCTAGCCGAGCAGGACAGAGCTACCACTAGGTCTTGAGTGGACTGATGTTGGAGGTAGTACCCCTGCACTTGGACCTCTACTCCTCGACTGGATGCGGTACCCACACCAGAGTCACCACAGAACGCAGGGTCCTATTCCTACCTTCTGTTACCGCCAGCTACCTGGATTTGTTAGTTTTCTCCAACGTTGATGTAGCATTATCGCTATGTCTCGTTGTGGTACTCTTCCACCGCGTGCCTGTGTGACGCCTAGTGAGTCCAGGTTATCGTCTAAAATGCGTCCAGATATTGCCATATTTCGAATTTGTAATCGATGATCCGTAATCGAACTTATGTATGGGTCTGTATGTCGAACTTACCTATTATAGAGTAACTATCGCATTTCCCTTTTCGTCATGCTTGATTGCTTCATGAATGACTGCAATGCCCCTACAATATTCTTTGCGCTAAACTACCCGTGTTAAACTTTATCACGATGGTTACACGAGCTGGCCGCCCGCGTGGCCCTGCCAACGATGCACCACCCCCGCCTCCTGAATATATGGCGGGGATGATCCAACAGTTTGAACTGAACCGCCAGTTTATGCAAGGGCTCATGGACTAGTTCCCAAGGCCGCACATGAACCAGCAGCAAGACCTGACACTGCAAGACTTTTGTCGCCTCAACCCTACGATCTACCGCAACTCAATTCAGCCTCTTGATGCTGATGACTCACTCCGTGACATTGCTTATGAGCTGGAGTCCGCCAATGTGCCCCTGGCGAGCTATGTCAACTTTGCAATGTACTTTATGAAGGGTCCCGTTGCTCAATGGTGGGACAGCCACACGCGCTCTCAGCCTGTTGGAAATGTCATCACTTGGGAGGAGTTCCAGGCTGCTTTACGTGTCCGCTACATTCCTCAGGCAATCATGGACCGGAAGAAACGTGAGTTCCGCAACCTTGTCCAGGGAAACAAGACTGTGGATGATTATCAGCAGGAATTTCTGGATTTATCTCGTTATACTGAAGAAGACATTGCAACCGATGCACGCACACAGGAGAAGTTCAGTGATGGCCTCCACCCTAACATCAAGCTGGCCCTCCTTGTTCAGGACTTTGCCAATTTCCCCACCCTAGTGAATAAGGCCATTCATGTCGAGACTGGTTTGCAGGAATACAAGGATAGCAGCAAGCGCAATCGTGACATGGGCTCATCTTTGGGCTCATCTGCATAGAAGCAGAAAATTTGGATTCCCAACAACATGTACCATGCACCTGCTCGTGCTCCTAGGTTGTCCTATACCACACCTCGCCTACCCACCTATGCAGCCGAGGCTTCCAGCTCCACCGCCTCGAGTAGCTCCTTCCCGCCCTGATGACGGGTTGTGTTTCAAGTGTGGTCGTGCAAGTCACCGCGCTAGAGACTGCAGGCAGAATCCGAATCAGGTGGCACTTCCTGCAACTGGCAGTGTCAACAACCAGAACCGCAGCCGTAATGCCAAGCCTGCTTATGTTCGTGGTTGGGCCAACAACATTGAGATGGGTCAAGCTCAGGACCAGCCTACTACCATGATGGGTACACTTCTCCTTAACTCAATATCTTCTTCTATATTGTTTGATACAGGAGAATCGCATTCCTTTATGTCCGAAAATTTTGCATACATGCATGAAATTAGAAGCGAAAAGATGAATGTACTGATAATGCTAAACACCCCCGGGAGCGAATGCCGAAGCTCCGTGGTTTGCCCCAATGTTTCGGTTGAAATTGAAGGATTAGAATTCCTTTCCAGCCCCATCTTATTGAAGTCCTCCAACATCGACCTTATACTTGGAATGGACTTGCTAAAGGCTCATACGACATCGATCGTTTGTGCCACCAAGACCATCCACCTCTTATACCCGTCAGATGAATTGATAAGTTACCAGGCTCATCTCGTTCGAGATGCTGAGGAACGGATATATGCCCTGAATGCATTAAATGTGTCGCCTCTTCAACGGATTGAATACATTCCAGTTGTCCAAGAATTCCTAGATGTCTTTCCAGAAGAACTTCCTGGGATTTCCCATGTTCGAGCTGTCGAGTTTGTCATCGACTTGGTACCTGGTACAACTCCTTTCGCCAAGCGCCCTTATAAGATGCCACCACATGAACTCATAGAACTCAAGCAAGAAATTGCAAATTCACTTCGTGTGGGACTCATTCGTCCTAGTTCCTCTGCTTGGGGAGTGATACGTCTCAAACGTATCTATAATTTTTGATGGTTTCATGCTGTTATCTTGTCAACTTTGGATGTTTTATGTACCTTTTATATCTTTTTTGGGACTAACTTATTAATTAAGTGCCAAGTGCCAGTTCCTGTTTTTTCTGTGTTTTGGACTCTTTTCAGATCTGATTTTGGAACAGAGTCCAAACGGAATAAAATCCCTGAAATAATTTTTTCTAGAACAGAAGAAGATCGGGGGACTTGAGGGCCAAGGCACGAGAGCCACAGGGGGGCCACAAGCCCTGTAGCCGCCACCAGGGGGGCTGGCGGCTACCATGCTTGTGGCCTCCCTGGCGCACCCCTTCCCTAGCTCTTTGGCCTATATATTCCCTAAAATCCAAAAAAAATCAGGGCATCCACGAAAACACTTTTCCGCCGCCACAAGCTTCCGTTTCCGTGAGATCTCATCTGGAGACCCTTCCCGGTGCCCTGCTGGAGGGGACTTTGGAGTTAGAGGGTTCTACATCAACATCATGGCCTATCCAATGATTCGTGAGTAGTCCACTTCAGACCTACGGGTCTGTAGTTAGTAGCTAGATTGCTTCTTCTCTCTCTTGGATCTTCAATACAAAGTTCTCCATGATACTCATGGAGATCTATCCGATGTAATCCTCTTTGGCAGTGTGTTTGTCGAGATCCGATGAATTATGGATTGTGATCAGATTATCTATGAATTATATTTGATTCTTTGATGATTTCTTATATGCATGATTTGATATCCTTGTAAGTCTCTCCGAGTCTTGGGTTTTGTTTGGCCAACTAGAACTATGATTCTTGCAATGGGAGAAGTGCTTGGTTTTGGGTTCTACCATGTGGTGACCTTTCCCAGTGACAGTAGGAGCAGCAAGGCACACATTAAGTAGTTGCCATCAAGGGTAAAAAGATGGGGTTTTCATCATTGGTTTGAGATTATCCCTCTACATCATGTCATCTTGCTTAAGGCGTTACTCTGTTCTTTTGGACTTAATACACTAGATGCATGCTGGATAGCGGTCGACGTGTGGAGTAATAGTAGTAGATGCAGAAAGTACCGGTCTACTTGTTTTGGACGTGATGCCTATAGATATAATCATTGCCATAGATATCGTCACGACTTTGCGCGGTTCTATCAATTGCTCGACAGTAATTTGTCCACCCACCATCTACTTGCTTTTATGAGAGAAGCCACTAGTAAACACTACGGCCCCCGGGTCTATTCACATCCATCGTTTACACCTCCGCTTTTACTTTGCTTGTTACTCTGTTGCTTTCAGTTCTCACTTGGCGAACAATCTATAAGGGATTGACAACCCCTTCATAGCGTTGGGAGCAAGCTTTTGTGTTTGTGCACGATCTTGAGATACTCCTCCACTGGATTGATATCTTGGTTCTCAAACTGAGGGAAATACTTACCCCCGCTGTGCTACATCACCCTTTCCGCTTCGAGGGAACACCAACGCAAGGCTCCAAGGCCATGGAGGAAATCCTTTGCATACTTGCCTAGGAAGTCCCTTAAGGTGTAGCCGCAGCTGAAAGATTCCTGGTGCCGTTGCCGAGGAGTATCAAGCAACACTCCTATTTCTGGCGTCGTTGGAAGGTCTTTTGTTGAAGTAGCACTACACCAGCTACAGCTCCTGTGCCTACTGCGCTGGCTCTGCCGACTCCAATTGCGGCACCGGCTACAACCACTTCGCCGGCTACGACTACTTCGCCGGCTACAACAACAAATCTGACTCCGCCCTGCCCCGAATCCTGTCGTCTCGACACCCAGTGGGTGGACGTCATGGAAGTAGACGGCGAGCCGGCCGCGACGACGGCGTCAGAGACACCATGCCTCGAGCCCGCGACTATTGCTTCATCAAGCGCGGGGGCTGCAGAAGCCCTCGATAGTCAGGTCGATACAGAGCCAGCCCTTGTGTCGGCTCAATCATGGGATCAACCCATCCTGGCCTTCCTCCTTCACGACGAACTTCCTCAAGAGGAGGCAAAGGAGAGGCAGATCCAGCACAGATCTGCAGCCTATGCCATCATCAATCGCGAGCTGGTTCGACGTAGCATGACTGGCGTGTTCCTGCGCTGCGTCGAATCAGAAAAAGGACAGGAGATCCTCAGAGACATTCACCAGGGGGAGTGCGGGCATCATGTCGCCTCTAGAACCCTGGTGTCCAAGGCATTCCATCACGGATTCTACTGGCCCACGGCCCTCGAGGAGGCCGTGGACATCGTAGGTTTGAGATTTTCCATCTACATCATGTCATCTTGCTTAAGGCGTTACTCTGCTCTTATGAACTTAATACACTAGATGCATGCTGGATGGCGGTCGACGTGTGGAGTAATTGTAGTAGATGAAGAAAGTATTGGACTACTTGTTTTGGAAGTGATGCCTATAGATATAATCATTGCCTTAGATAACGTCATGACTTTGCGTGGTTCTATCAATTTCTCGACAGTAATTCGTTCACCCACTGTCTACTTGCTTTCATGAGAGAAGCCACTAGTGAACACTACGGCCCTCCAGTCTATTCACAACTCTCGTCTCCACTTTCACTTTTACTTTGCTTTGTTTACTTTTTGCTTTCAGTTCTCACTTTGCAAACAATCTATAAGGGGTTGACAACCCCTTCATAGCGTTGGGTGCAAGCTCTTTTTGTTTGTGCATGTAATTGTGACTTGACGAGATCCTCCCTCTGGATCAATACCTTGGTTCTCAAAACTGAGGGAAATACTTACTGCCGTTGTGCTACATCACCCTTTCCGCTTCGAGGGAACACCAACGCAAGGCTCCAGGGCCACGGGGGAATCCTTTGCATATTTTCCAAGGAAGTCCCTAAAGGCGTAGCCGTAGCAGAAGGATTCCTTGCGCCGTTGCTGAGGAGTATCAAGAGAAGAATAGTCTCCCGTCAACACGCTTATTTCTGGCGCCATTGGAAGGTCTTTTGTTGTAGTAGCAGGGAGCGCCTTCTCTCTTTGTTAAGAAGAAGGATGGAACAAGTCGTTTGGTTCAAGACTACTGTCCTATCAATCAAGCCACTATTAAAAACAAATATCCTCTTCCTCGGATAAATGATGTGTATGATCAACTTGCTAGTTCCTCAGTCTTATCTAACCTCGACTTGAGCTTCGGTTACCACCTGATCCGTGTTCGCAAGGAGGATATCGCAAAGACCGCCTTTGTTACTCGCTATGGATCATACGAGTACACCAGCATGTCCTTCTGCTTAACCAATGCCACAACAACATTCTCTCAGCTGATGAATTATATATTCATGGACTAACTCGATAAATTCGTCGTGGTATATCTGGATGATATTCTGGTATTTTCAAAAAATAAAGAAGAACATGCCGAACATCTTCCTCTTGTACTGGATATGCTTCGGGAGCATAAACTCTATGCAAAGTATTCCAAATGCGAATTCTGGCTGAACGAAGTGACATACCTTGGTCATGTGATCTCCAAGGATGGTATCGCAGTCAACCCCGAACGAATTCAAGCTATTCTTGACTGGACACCCCCGAAGAATGTCAAGCAAGTCAGAAGTTTTCTCGGACTCGCCAGCTATTATCGTCGATTCGTCGAGAACTTCTCCAAGATTGCAAAGCCCTTAACCAATCTGCTTCACAAAGGTGTTAAGTTTGAGTGGACTGATAAATGTCAGGAAAGTTTCCAAGCACTCAAGGACAAACTGACATCCGCTCTGGTACTTCCTCCTCCGGATATGAAAAGGGATTTCGTCATATATTGTGTCGCTTCTCGTCAAGGAATAGGTTGTATTCTAATGCAGGATCGCAAGGTGATTACTTATGCCTCACGACAACTGCGTGCTCATGAAGAGAACTATCCAGTTCATGATCTTGAACTTGCCGCAGTTATACATTCACTAAAAGAATGGCGACAATACCTTATCGGAAATCGCTGTGAAATCTACACTGACCATCAAAGTCTGAAGTATCTATTCACTCAGCCGGATTTGAACCTCCGTCAACAGAGGTGGATGGAGCGCATAGAAGATTTTGATTCTGGTGTATCGTATACCCCCGGCAAGGCTAACGCAATGGCTGATGCCTTGAGTCACAAGTCATACTGCAACCACCTTCAGGTTCACCTTAAGGTTCACGAACGTCTTCAAGAGGAATTCCGTAAGCTGAACCTCCATATTATTCCTTAGGGTTACCTTGTTCCTCCTCCTGAAGAGTTTCGCAAGATGAACCTCCGTGTGGTAAAACAGGGACCCTCAGTAACCTGGTTGTTGAAACAGATCTCGTATTCAGCATCAAAAATATGCAAGGCTTTGACGATGATTTCGACAGGATTACAAGCTATCTTACGAAGGGTAAACCCTCTTGTTTCACTGTTGTTGATGATGGCGCCTTGTACTTCAAGGGTCGCTTATTCATACCAACAAGAAGGGAGAACCACTGAATGTCCGGAGCAGTAATGAAAGAAGCTCATGTCACACTGTTGTCCATTCATTTGGGTACTACCAAGATGTACCAAGATATCCATCAAAGATTCTGGTGGTCCAATATGAAGCAAGACATTGCATGATATGTTGCAGAATGTGATATTTGTCGGCGAATCAAAGCAGAACATCAAAGGCCTGCTGGAACTCTACATCCTATCTCTATTCCTACGTGGAAATGGGACCATGTTGAAATGGACTTTGTCACTGGTTTTCCCAAATCTCACAAGGGTAATGATGCTATTCTTGTTGTAATTGACCGACTGTCCAAAGTTGCACATTTTCTGGCCGTCAAAGAAACAATTAATGCTAGTCAACTCGCAGATCTTTATATGTCAAGAATTGTTTCACTTCATGGTATTCCATTGGTAATCAGCTCAGACCGTGGCAGCTTGTTCACTTCAAAATTCTGGGAAATTTTTTAGAAAGCTATGGGGACTCATCTGTCCTTCAGCACCGCATTTCATCCTCAATCCCGGGGCAAGTTGAACGAGTCAACCAGATTCTCGAGGACATGCTTCCATCTTGTGTCATTTCTTTCGATCAGAAATGGGAGGAATCTCTCCCGTATGTCGAGTTCTCCTACAACAATAGCTATCAAGCTAGTCTCAAGATGGCCCCTTTCGCGGTATTGTATGGACGAAGGTGTCAAACTCCTCTGAATTGGTCAGAAATTGGGGAACGGTCACTCTTCAGTCCAGATATTATCCAACATGCCAAAAATCAAGTACGCATTATTCATGAGAATCTGAAGGCTGTTCAGTCTCGTGAAAAGAGTCAGTATGACTGTCATCATCAAGATATGGTCTATCAACCTAGCGAACAGGTTTATCTTCGCGTCGCACCAATGAGAGGTGCACACCGTTTTGGGATCAAGGGTAAGTTAGCTCCTAGCTATATTGGTCATTTCACTGTTCTTGAAAGGCATGGAAGTGTGGCTTATCGATTGGAACTACCGGCGAACCTTTCTCAAGTTCACGATGTCTTCCATGTGTCTCAGCTACGTCACTGCTTCAAGGATCCTATTCGAGTAGTGGATCACGATATGCTTGAACTGCAACAAGACCTCTCTTATAAAGAGCATCCGGTCCGCATTCTCGACCAAACTGAACGTAAGACTCGTCACAAGGTCACCAAGTTCCATAAAGTGCAGTGGTCAAATCATTCTAAAGATAAAGCCACTTGGGAACGCGAGGATCATCTTCGTGATGAATACGGTGAGCTCTTTCCTTCTACCTCTTAATTCTCGGGACGAGAATTCTTATTAGTAGGATTGAGTTGTGACATCCTCAACTGTTGCTACAGTACCTCTGTAATTAAACTAGAGTAAACCTATGCAAAGGATGGCACGTCACCATGTTTCCTATCGTTGATCTCGTGTTAGTTCAAAGTAGTTCGAATTTAAATTTTAAGTTAAAGTCAAAAGTTAAAAGTTTTTGAATGCCAAAATAAAAATGTTCGGTCGTGTCGGATATAACTTAGGATAATTGTCCTTCAGGAATTATTAATTTTGAGGGGATTTGTTGCACTAAAATAAAATAAAACTAAAGCTGATAAATAGAGAAATAAAAACAGAAACAAACAAATACAAAAGAAAAAGGGAAAGAAGCCCCTTGGCCCAAACTGGGCCGGCCCCAGCCAGCCCACCCAAATAGCCCACCTAATATACCCAAACCAGCCCAACCCACCCCTGGGTATATATACCCACCTAAACCCTAGCCCAACACATCCCCACTGCGCACTACCCCCCACCAGCGCCGCCAGATCACCCTAGCCCCGTAGCTCCCACCAACCACCCCACGAGCGCTCTCTGGAACACCGAGTCGTCTCCCCTCGCTCGCACCAGCCGCGACACCGTCCCCTGCCCCCCGCTCCTTCTTGCCGCGCCAGCGCTCCCTGCTCCCCTCGCCAGTCGTGCCTCCCCCACCCACCAAGAGCCACACCGCCTCAGGGCCACCCCGCCGCCTGCCGGCGCAACGATCGGCTCGCCTCCGTCGCCCGAGAAGCACCCCAGCGCAAGGCCACCCCTCGCCACCTGCGCCTCCAACCACTCCCCCTCAAGCCCCTCCTCCAGCCTCCTCCGGCCGACCTCGCTCCGGCCTCCCCGTCGTCTCCCTCCACCGCCGGCCACCAGCCACCACTGGCCGACCCTGGCACCGGCTCCCCACCTCCAAACTCCATCGCCCCGGCCTCCTCCAGCGCCGGATCCACCCCGTCCCGGGCCAGCCCTGTGCCGTCCTGCGCCAGATCCGCCACGCGGGCGCCCTCCAACGTCCCTGCCGTCCTCCTACTACCTCGCTGGACTGCTCCACCGGCCTTCCTCGACGCCAACGCCGACCTCCATCGAGCCCCCCTCGAGCCCATGTTGCACACCTACAGGACTCGGTGAGCTACACCCCCTTCCTTCTTCCCCCATTCCGGTTCCGTTCCAATGCCCCGCACCACAGCCTCCGGCGACCTCCACATCGCCCCGCCGCCATTTCCCTTCTGCTAGCCAGGAGGAGGAGGAGGAGTTGCCTCCTGTGATTATGTTTAGAGAAAGAAAAGAAAAAGCAAGTAGAACAATGTGTATGTATCTATTTGTGTTTATAAAATGAATGTATGTATGTATGATAAAATGGATATATGTATATGCAAGGTTATATATGTACGAATTTATATATGTATGCATGTAGGAATAACGTGTTTACAGATTTGGTATAGTTGTAGTGTGTGTAGTGCTCACTGTTCCAATGACGTGCGGGCCACGCCCCTAAAAAGAAAAAGAAAAATATATATATATATATATGTTATATTTAATTAATAGTTTAATTAATTAGTGAATTAATTAATGAATGAAATTATTAGTTAATATATGATTAAGAGTAAATAGATAAATTAGTAATCTATTAATTTACATAATTAATTATCCTAACAGCATATGACAAGTGGGTCCCATCCCCATTAGTTAATCGGGTAAATATTTAGTTAACACTAATAGTAAATGTGCCTATGACAATGGGATCCACTCGTTAGTTTGACCAGTCAACCCATGTTGATTGATGATGTCATGCTGACACCACCGCGATGTCATATTTAATTATCTAATATAATTAATTCTGTTAATTCTTAAATAATTAATAAAACTTTAAAAATTAATATAAAATAAATCGTAGCTCAGATAAAAATACTTTAAAGATGAAAGTTGATCAGCAGAATGAGACGAACCGGGATACATGATCCGTTCATCTATCACGCGTCCCTAGCATAGCAAACATGGAACTTTTCCATCGTTTTCTATCTGAGCGGTAGTAGATAGAGACCCGGGACATATCATCTGATATTTTTCCCGACCCATCTATGACGGATGATGCTGCAATAGCTCATGCCTAACCTGCATCTTGCCATGTCTTGCATAATGTTTGCATTGATATTATATTTATTGTTTCTCCCGCCCTCTTCTTACCGATAGACCCCGAGAGTGCCGCTGCTGCCCAGTACGACTACCCACCTGACGACCAGCCCTTTGCCATAGATCAACAAGGCAAGAAAGCCCCCTTGATCATCCCTATATCGCCCATGTCTTTCCCCCTCCTGCTTGCATTAGTATTTTTCTATTATTGTAGATAGCTCCTATATCTGATGTATAGCATGTTTTTGATGAATTGCTACTTCCAGTACCACTTTAAACTTTTTAGTATAGGTGGCTCCCCTCTTATCCCTTAGACTAGTCGCCCCGCTTTACCGTCAAGTCTCGATCTTTTAATCGACGAGCAAAGACCTGGCACCGCACTTACCACCCCCCCCCTTAGTTGTACGACGTTGCGAGGCTACTGTCGGGTACTGATGTCCCATAAACGTATGGGATCACAACATTTTTCGAGGGTAGAGTATTCAACCCAAATTTGTTGATTCGCCAAGACGGGAAGCGAAAGAATATTCTCAAGTATTAGAAGCTGAATGTGTCAGATTCAACCGCACCTGAAAGATTAGTGTGATAACAACGGAGCCACAAACAATCTGGTGACAAGGCAGACTATTCCTAACTGTTGTATCCATGGCGCCAGTAAAAGCTTTGACAATCCCCAGCAATGGTGCGAGGAAAAGCCCTGTTGACGGTATGTTAGCGCCAACGAAGTCTTGCAACCAGTAACAACGGAGTAGAAAGGAACAGTAGTAGCAGCAACAGCAAAGTAACAAGTAACAGCAGTAGCAACAGCAGCAAAGTGACAGCACGAGCAAAGTGGCCCAATCCCTCTTGTAGCAAGGGATAAGCCTAGGCAAAGTAATGTAGCGAGGACCGGTAGTAAAAGACTCGTAGGCAGTGGATCGATGATGGATGAGTGTGATGGATGTGATTCATCATGTCACAGCTATAACACGGAGAGATATGTGGCTAGTTCCCGTTCATCAATCTAATGTAGGCATGTATTCCGTATGTAGTCATACGTGCTTAGGGAAAAGAACTTGCATGATATCTATTGTCCATCCCTCCCGTGGCAGCAGGGTCCTGATGGAAACTATGGGATATTAAGGTTCCCCGTTTAATGAAGAACCGGACCAATGCATTAACACGCGGTGAATACATGAACTCCTCATACTATGGTCATCTCCAGGAGTGGTTCCGGCTATTGTCACTCCGGGGTTGCCGGGTCATAACACATAGTAGGTGACTACTACTTGCAAGATAGGATCTAAAACACACATATATTGGCGACAACATAATAGGTTCAGATCTGAAATCATGGAACTCGGGCCCTAGTGACAAGCATTAAGCATAGCCAAGTAGTAGCAACATCAATCTAGAACATAGTGGATACTAGGGATAAATCCCCGTCAAGAACTAACTCGATTACATGATAGATCAACTCATCACCGTCCGGCAAGCCTACGATGAGATTACTCACGAACGATGAAGACCATCACGGAATTGTCGATGGAAAAACGTTGATGATGACGATGGCGACGATATCCCCTCTCTAGAGGCCAAAACAGACTCCAGATCTGCCCTCGAGATGAAGAACAGGATGTGGCGGCGCCTCCGTATCGCAAAACGTGATGAAACCTTCTCTCTGATTTTTTTCCAGGCGATACGGAAGATATAGAACTGAGATTAGGGGCGGTGGTGCCACGTGGGCCCCACAAGCCCTCATGGCATGGCCATAGGGGGTGGCCGCGGCCCAGGGGCTTGTGACCCACTGGCACGCCCCCTCACGTGGAACTTCGCGCAGGTATTTGTGTTTTATTCAAGAAAAAATCTCCGTAAATTTTCAAGACGTTCCGGGAACTTTCATTTCTACACAAAAACAACACCATGGCAATTCTGCTGAAAACAGCGTCAGTCCGGATTAGTTCCATTCAAATCATGCAAGTTAGAGTCCAAAACAAGGGCAAAATATTTCGGAAAAGTAGATACGACGGAGACGTATCAGGTACCGAGGGGACACCTCGTTACGTACCCCGATGTTAGCATTGCAGTGAAGTTGACCGGCGGTGATTCTTGAAGGGTGATTCCTCGTACCCCGCCTGCGGCAACGACTCTGTCGAACAACCCTTCAAGCTTGTCCAACGAGGGTGATTCCTCCCTGTCCACCCTGACGATTACATCATATGGCATCCATCGAGCGTGATACCTCGAATCCCTCTGATGTTTCGACCACACCGTTACTTGACCGTGCTACTTGGAAACATTGATGGACAATGTTTGGTGGGTGGATTCCCGCGTGTATGTGACGAGGCATGGCTGGACATCCTGGTCCTTGCCACACATCCTCGAGTTAATTAAAATGCTAATGGATTTTGGGTATTTGATATGAGTTGGTCGGGAGACCTTTTCGCACTAACCTTCTACGTGAGAGGAGGTATGGGTTCTCGGCGTCATGGTATCAGCCAAAGCTTTTCCGACATCAACAATGGAGCGGCGCGCGCCCGAGTGGCTCAGATATGCATTGCGCTTGTAATAAGGGGTTCTAGGACTGACATTGGCCGCCCTCGCATCGTGCAGGAGCGCAGAGGGCAAGTGGGCCCATGAACCATTTGTGCTTAGGATTTAGACCGGCGGGCTGGCCTCTCTGTTGAGCTTAGGTGGCGCTGCGAAGTATTGATGTTCCGAGGCCTGGCATGATCCAGAAAAGTATGTCCGTCCAGAGTGTCATCAAGCGTGTTAGGAACTATGGTGCACCCGTGCAGGGAAGAAATAAACTATTCGGATAGTCATGTCCATGGTTACAGGGCGATTTGGAGTTGTGCACTGATCTTTTATACAACTACAATGGTTACTGAATTGGGATTGTTTGACCCTAGGATTGCTTCGTCGCAGGGAGTCGAGGAAGAATCTTCGGGCGTGACCTCATATTATAATGCTGCCACAATATGACTATTATTTTGTGTTACCCTTGTTCTACTCTCGTCTATTGCTGCAAGACCCCTGAGGATGCTAGTCTACGATAGGACTAGACTTCTCTTTCTATTCACGGATTGCTGCAGCCAGACCACATAAAACCCATTCCTCTGATACTGATGCATACTTAGCATAGTTCTGATGTAAGTATTGCGAGTACTTTGGATGAGTACTCACCGATGCTTTGCTCCCCCTTTGTCCCTTTGATCCATTGCTGCGACCCGATGTTGGAACCGAGGAGATGGAGTATCCCGCCGATGATGCCTACTACCCCGAAGGTGCCTACCACTACGTGTAGGCCGCTGAAGATCAAGAGTAGTTAGGAGGTTCCCAGGCAGGAGGCCTCGCCTCGTTCAATCGTCGTATCTTTTGCGCTAGCCTTCTCTAAGGCATCCCATGTTTAATGTATGTACTCAGATATTTATTGCTTCCGCTGACTCATGTGTTTCTCGAGCTTCTGTAATCTAGCCCTCGAGGCCCCTGGCTTGAAATATGAATATTGTTTATTTTATTTTTGTGTCTAGTGTTGTGTTGTGATATCTTCCTGTGAGTCCTTGAGCTTGGTCGTACGCATTTGCGTGTATGATTAGTGTACGATCAAGTCGAGGGCGTCACACCTTTTTCATATCACCACATCAATATTATTAACCCACAATTTCTCTATATGTGCTACATGATGGTTTTAATCATCACCCATCGAATACTCATTATTTTTTATATTGTCTTATGACCCATGTAAATTACAATCACTATTTTTCCAGCTCTCAAAAAATATAAGTGAAGAATGAGAGCATAATATTTCTATAAAATCTAGATGCCACCATGCTCAAAAAGATATAAGTGAAGACTAGAACAACTCCTAAGCTCAAAAGATAAGAGTGAAGCACATAGAGTATTCTAACAAATTGTGATGATACGGTATCTCTCTCAAATATGTGTGTCCAACAAAAAATGATTGTAGTAAACTTAAAGTACAAGCAAACAAAAGTGAACGATACTCCAAGCAAAACTCATATCATGCGATGAATAAAAATATAGTTCCAAGTAACATCCCGATGGATTGATATGAAAACAGGGGATGCCTTCCGGGGCATCCCCAATCTTAGACGCTTCAATCTTCCTACAATGTTACCTTGGGTGCCTTAGGAATCCCCAAGCTTAGGCTTTTGCTGCTCCTCAAACCTTTCTCCATCGAGACAATACCCAAAAATTGAAAACTTCAATCACATAAAACTCAACAAAACTTCGTGAGATCGGTTAGTATAAGCAACATATAAAATACTTTCAGGTGTTGTTACAAATTGATTCTTATTTTATTTTAGCACAGGTACTATATATTAACTCCTCCATGGCTTATACCCCCCGATACAATCCATTGCATCATCAAAACAAGCAAACTACGCATGAAAAAAATCGAATCTGACTAAAACAAAACAGTTTATAGTAATCTGTAATGAACCTATACTTCTGTAAGACCAAAAATTCTGAAATTTTACGAAGAACTGAGAACTTTTTGTGGAAATACTGTTTAAACAATTCAGCATAAAAATACGTTCTGGTAATATCAGAGAAATTCTGCACTCGACGTCAAAGTTTCTGTTTTTGCACCGTATCAATTCTGCTTGTCATGCAAATCATCCCAAAGTCTTTACTTGGCACAAACACTAACTAAAACATAAAATCACTATAATTACAAAGGCAGTAATAATTTCATCACACACTAACATAAAATTAAAAGGAAAAAATATGATAACTATTGGGTTGCCTCCCAACAAGTGTTATTGTTTTACGCCCCTAGCTAGGCATATTGCATAGTTTCAAGTATTGTCCTCTTTGACACTCAACTCATAAGTGGCTCTGATGATTGATTCCTATATTGGCCTAATTACCTTTATAGGGAAGTGTTCCATTCCTTTATTTAATGGAAAATGGAACCTTTTATTTCCCTCTTTCATGTTAATGGTTGCACCTATAGTTCGTACGAAGGGTCTTCCAAGTATAATTGGACAAGTAGGGTTGCAATCAATATCAAGCACAATGAAATATACATGTGCATAATTTTTATTTGCAATTATCATCACATCATTTATTCTACCCAAGGTTTTCTTGATGGTAGAATCCGCAAGATGCAAGTTTAGGGAACATTCTTGAAAATTAGGGAGAGCGAGCACATCACATAACTTTTTAGCTATAGTTGAAACACTAGAACCAAGCTCACACAAAGCATTGCATTCGTATTTATTTATGTTAATTTTAATAGTAGTTTCCCACTCATCATGCAACTTTCTAGGAATAGAAACTTCTAGCTCAAATTTCTCATCATAAGCTTTTACCATAGGTTCCACTATATGTTGAGTAAAAGCTTTGTTTTGTTCATAAGCATTGGGTGAGATAATAATGTATTGAAGCAAGGAAATACATTCTACTGAATATAAATTATCATAATTAAAGTCCTTCTAATCCAAAATAGTGGGAACATCATTAGTTTAAGTTTTGACCTCTCCAAACCCACTTTTTCAATTTTAGCACTAAAATCATCACCCTTTGATAACCCACAATTTTAGGGGATCATTTGTAGCCCTTTCTATAAATAAGAGTGTCGAACCCAACGAGGTGTTAAAGGTAGAACAAATATTTCCTCAAGTTCTATCGACCAGTTAACATTTTCTTTACCTAAAACAAAAATAAAACTACAAGTACTTAGTAGGTGTAATAGATAGGCTTTCAAGATATTAAAGAACAAGTAAGTAAAATATAGAAAATAAAGAGCGTGGAAATAAAAGTTAAGGGTTGTTTAGTAGAGAGCTTTTTGTGTAACCCAAGAAAAAGATTGTCCATAGGCAATTGAATATAACATGATAGATACTTATCATGTGCAATAAGGGAGAGGCATGCGCTAACACACTTTCTATACTTGGATCATAGGCACTTATAATTGGACCTCTAGCAAGCATCCGCAACTACTAGAAATCATTAAGGTAAACCCAACCATAGCAGTAAACATCAAGTCATCTTTACTCCCATACGCGCACAAGTCCCTTACTCGGGTGTAAGTTATCACTCTTGCCATCCACTATAAGAAAGTAATGAACATATTGCAAACCCTCGAGCGTGTGTCCTTCACGTGTGCGCCTCCTGGAAGGCACCTTAGAACATCACAATATCAACACACAACTCATATCACAATTAACCCGTAGGACAAAAGGGATCTACACAAATATCATAGGATAGCCACATATAATTCGGAAATAGTATGTAGTGTTGAACACCATCTTTAAGTATAGATTTACAGCGGGAATAGAGGTGTTACATCACTGCATAGATTAGGAGAGAGTTGGTTTTGATGGCGGAAAGATTGTTGATGTAGATTGCCGCCACGCTCCTTGCCCCGGCGGCACTCCGACGCCACGAGGAGAGAGGGGGAGAGAGCCCCCCTCCTCCTTATTCTTCTTTGGCCTACCACTAGATGGGAGGAGAGTCCCCCCCCCCCTCTAGTCCATGACCTCCATGTCGGTGGAGGGGCAGTAGCCCATCCTAGATTGGATCTCCCTCTCTGTTCTCTTCAGTTTTGCATTCCTGTTTTCTGGCCCTTCACCGTTATTTAAATTTTAGGAAGCCCGTCATCGAAATATACAAGTCAAGTTCTATAATGAAAAATTCCCACTAGCATATGGAAGTGACAAAACAAGAGACACTCTATATTAAGAACATGGTGCCACTTTGAGGCACAAGTGAGGTAATTAGCATGCCCCTTCTCTCTTTTCTCTCATTTGTTTATTTGTTTTTTTCATGGCAGTCTTTTTTTTGTCGCCTCCCCCATTATTTTCCCTTTTTGTGGTGCGATCATTTGGCATGCCCCATTTTTCATTTTTTGTCTGGAGTCTCATCCTGACTTGTGGGGGAATCATAGTCTCCATCATCATTTCCTCACTTGGACAATGCCCTAGTAATGAATAGTAATTATCATCACACTTCTATTTACTTACAACTCAATATTAGAGCTAGATACCTAAAACAAAGTATGACTCTATATGAATGCCTCTTGTAGTGTACCAGGATGTGAAATGATCTAGCATAGCACGGACATAAGAAAACAGACAAGCCATGGAAATATCATGCTAGCTATATTATGATCATGCAAAGAAATATGACAGTGAATGCTCAAGTCATCAAAGCGGAAGCGGTGGAAGTAGCATGGCGATATATCTCAGAATGGCTACGGAAATGCCATAATAGGTAGGTATGGTGGCTGTTTTGAGGAAGATATAATAAGGCTTATGTGTGATAGAGCGTATCATATCATGGGGTTTGGATGCACGTGTGAAGTTTGCACTGACTCTTGAGGTGAAGAAGGGCAATGCATGATGCCGTAGAGGCTAGCAAATATGTGGAGGTGAGAGTGCGTATATATATGGATTCACATTAGTCATAAAGAACTCACATACTTATTGCAAGATTTTATTATCTCTGTCAAAGCAAAGCAATACTCGCATACCCCTAGGGAGAAGGTTGGGAGGAGTTAACCATCGTGGGATAGATTATAACACCACAAAGGATTTCAATCAAGGATAAATTATGCTCCCATTTCATCACATAACTAGAGACTATACATGCATGCTCCCGAAATCAAAAACCTTAACATCAATATTCTTACTAATCCACAATCATCAACTAGTGCACCCACATATTACTATCTTATTGTCGCAAAACTATTGCAAGGAATCAAACATATCATACTCAGTGATCTATAAGTTTTATGTAGGATTTTATGAGTAACCATGTAAATGACCAATTCCTTTTGACTCTCTAAATAGGTATAAGTGAAACTTGTGAGTTTTAATCTTTATACAAAATATCACACTCTAATAAATATAAGTGAAACAAAAGACCATTCTACAAATAACGCTTTTCTGTATGTAGAGAAAGAGGCAATCCAAACTTCAAATGATGTAAGTGAAGCACATGAAGTATTCTATAAAACCATACTCAAAAGATATAAGTGAAGTACAATGATCATTCTATAAATCAACCATGGAGTATCTCATACCAGCATGGCGCATCAAATAAAAGTGAAAACTGAACGCAAAAGACGCTCCAACATTTACGCATATCACGTGAACGAAACGAAGACGAAAACATACAGATAATTGTTGAAGAAACATGGAATGTCTTCTGGGGCATCCCCAAGATTAGACGCTTGAGTATCCTTTGATATTTACTTGGGGTTACTTGCGCATCCCCAAGCTTTAACTATTGTCTCTCCTCCATCTCCTCATATCGAGACCTCCTTGAATTTCAAACACTTCATCCACACAAAACTTAAGAGAGAACTCGTGAAATCCGTTAGGATAAGAATGAAAATTACTACCTTAATTAATGCTGAAAACCCATTCATATTTTGTTTTTGCATTGTTGATACTGTAATATAACTTCCCCATGGCTTATACCATCGATATAGTCGATAGTTTCATCAAAACATGCAAAACAATGCATCAAAAACAGAATAGTCTATAGTAATCTGAACATTGACCATACTTATGTAAATTTAAAAATTCTGAAAACTCAGGACAAAATAAAATAATTGCACAGTGTTACTGTGTAAAAATTTAAGAATCTTTCCACATTCCAGTAAAAACGCAAATTCACGCACTATAGCCAAAGTTTTTGTTTTTGCACCGCACATAGCAATAGGCAATCTAATCATCCTAAAGGAAAATATTGGCACATTATTTTTATAACACAATGGATTTGTACAAGGGGATAATTATTTTTGTGAGAAACTCACGAAAAATTCTACATTGTTTCCATGACCATGAACACAAGTGTTGAAGGTCGACCCACACTTCACCAATGCATAACCTTCCAATCGCTTCTCTTCTTGAAACATTTTTAAGTTTCCCTCTATATTTTTTGTTCTTGAAGATTTTAAAAGCACTCATTAGAAACAAATGACTCTTTAAAACTTCTAGGTTGTCTCCCTCGCAGCTCTTTCTTTAAAGCCATTAAGCTAGGCATGAAGTGCTCAAGTAATTGATCAACCCGGATCCCAAGGTATATCAAAAACAATTTTAATTAACAATGATTTGTAATTTAGTAGTGAGCACAAAGTGATATAAATCATGTGACAACAAAGTCTAACTCTTTTCATATGCATTGGCATGTCATAAAAGAACAATTCATGGACATCAAGTAAACGGCCAACACATAGCATAAGCAGTTTCTTGCAATTTTATCGTGTTGGAAACATAAAGAGTTGGAGAAGTAGTTACTCTCTCATAATACTTGGAAGTAGGAGCATCAAGCACATGCATATTATATCCATCAAAATTATCATTTGAAGTGGTAAAACGCAACCCATAAATATAATCATTAATAAGTGCAAAATTCTCCCATATAGTGTAGTTGGGAGAATTCAAAAATATAGTAGGACTATCATGTGTGGCTGTAATAGCAACAATTTCATGCTTAACATAAGGATCTGCAGAAAGTTCTTCTTCATAAGCACAATCCATATTGGCATCATGGCCACGAGCATAGCAAGTATCACGTTCAACAAAAAGGGATATTTAAAATTAATCCAAGGGAAATCATCATAGCATTCAACTTTCAGTATGTGCGAAGGGAAATTAAAAAATGTATGAGTTGAAGAGTTACTCTTATTAGAAGGTGGGCACGGTAGCTAATCCGCTCTTCCTCCTTTTGTTCTTCGCTCTCATCCGCATTTTTTTCATCTAATGAACTCACAGTTTCAGAAATTTCTTCTTCCATAGATTCATGTAAAATATTAATCTCTTCCAAGGCAACCGTCATTCTTTGAATAAATCCATTAATACCGGCATTATATTCATAATTCTCATAGCAATATTTAAGTATGGAAAAAATTTCAGATTTGTAAGGAATATCATCATACTTTCCAATAGAAGAAGCAATTTCATATGCACCCTTCAAAGCAACAAATTCTTCTGTTTGTTCCACATCATAGTAATTATATATACCCTTAGCATAGGAGGCCAAGGTTTAAATTCACATTGAAAGGGAATGTGTGAAGTCTCCATCTTAGAACAACAAGTATAATCACACCTCAAGAATAAGTTACAAGCATACCAACACAACATTTTAATTTTATCCCTAAGTTTTTCCCTTTTTGTCTCAAGTGATAGTCGCTAAAATACTCATGTTGATATACCGTCTATCCCATTATCAAGTTAAAAGGGAAATTCTCGGGATTATCAAAGTAGTATTTAATTTTTTCCACATAACCATCATCAAGGGTTTTAGGAGGTTCCCCATGTCCATCAGTAGCAAGTACAACTAAATTTAATGGTGTTTTGTGTTCCATATCCATAACTAAAGATATAAAACAACTAATAATGGAAAAGAAAAATTACTAAGTGATAAGCAAACAAGCACACACGAGAATATTCACCCCACGCTATTGCTCCCCAGCAACGGCGCCAGAAAAAGGTCTTGATAACCCAAAAGTATAGGGGCTCGGTTTTAGCCCTTTTTGTTAAATAAGAGTGTCAATACCAATGAGGAGCTAAAAGTAGAACAAATATTCCCTCAATTTCTATCGACCACCAATACAAATCTACACAGACTTAACGTTTGCTTTACCTAAAACAAGAATAAAAATAGAAGTACTTAGTAGGTGTAATAGATAGGTTTGAAAGATAATAAAAAAAGTAAATAAACGTTAGGTGTTGTTTTGCAAGAAAATTAAGAACATGGAAATAAAAGTTAGGGGCTGTTTAGTAGAGAGATTTTTGTGTAATGCAATAAAAAGATTGTTCGTACGCAATTGAATATAACATGATAGATACTTATCACGTCCAATGAGGGAGAGGCATACGCTCACACACTGTCCGTACTTGGATCATATGCACTTACGATTGGGCCTCTAACAATCATCCACAACTACTAGAAACCATTAGGGTAAACACAACATAGCATTAAACATCAACTCCTCTTTACTCCCATACGCGCACAACTCCCTTACTCGGGTGTAAGTTTCTGCTACACTCACCACCCACAATAAGCGAATCATGAACATATTGCGAACCCTCCAGTGTGTATCGTTCACGTGTGTGCCTCATGGAAGGCACCCTAGTACAGCACCATAGCAACGCAGAACTCATATCAATAACATCATATCACAATTAACCCATAAGACAAAACAGATCTACTCAAACATCATAGGATAGCCACATATCATTGGGAAATAGCATGTAGTGCTGAGCATCATGTTTAAGTAGAGAGTTACAATGGTAAAAGAGGTGTTACACCGCTTCATAGATTGGGGAGAGTTGGTGTTGACGGCGGCATGATTGTTGATATAGATTGTCATCACGCTCCTGCCCCGGCGGCACTCTGGCGCCACCGAGAGAGAGGGGGAGAGAGCCCCCCTCCTTCTTATTCCTTGGCCTCCCCCTAGATGGGAGGAGATTTACCCCTCTCATCCATGGCCTCCATGGTAGCAGAGAGGCAGGAGCACCTCCGAGATTGGATATCCCTCTTCGTTCTCTTCTGTTTCGCTTTCCCATTTTCTGGCCCTTCACCATTTCTTAAATTCCCATAGATACGTAACTTCGATCGGGCTGAATTTTTACACGATTTGTTTCCATAAATTATATTTCTTGTGCCCGGAGAAGGGCCCCAACTTAATCATGGTGTGGCCCCTAGAGGGAAAGGCGCGCTAGGGGGTATGGGTCACGCATTGGTTGGTAGTGGAGGCTATGGGCCTCCATTTTCATTGATTCCACCTTCCAATAATCACATATATTCCAATACAATTCTCCGTAATTTTTTATCGCGTTTGGGCTTTGTTTGTTATGGATATTCTACAAAACAAAAAACATGCAACAAAGAGGAATGCACACTTGGCACTAGATCAATATGTTAGTCCAATAAATCATATAAGTGTTGCCAAAAATATGTGAAAGTTGTATAATATTGGCATGGAACAATAAAAACATTATAGATATGGCAAAGATGTATCGCCCCATAAGCAAACAGGATGCTCCTTCACTAGAGTTTACTCATATCAAGTCACTTTATCATTAACATCCAAAGAAGTAAACAAAGGTTCAATCGGAGAAGTACTAATCATTTTGAGATCTTCATCATGATTCCGGTAAAAATCGGGTGGAAGAGATTTTTCTAAGAAATACCGCTTAGCTTCCAGCTTAGCGATCCTCTCCTTACTTTCATTAATAGAAACTTGGATAAATTTAATAGGCTCGTGAAAACCATGCTTAGGAGGCAAAGCTTTTTTAAGAGTTTCTACATCAAGAACAATCATATCCATGTTTTTAGCCAAAGTATCAATAACATGCATTTTTTCTTCTACCATAGTACTGATAACTGTTCGTGAATTAATGAATTCATTTATTGTGTTCTCAAGATAAGAGGGTATCCTATTAGAATTTGTATACGAATTTTTGTAAGAATTTCCATAACCATAAGGATTATTACCGGGATACGACCTAACATTGAAATTACCCCTATAAGCATTGTTGTTGAAATTATTTCATGAGACAAGCTTCATATAAATAGAATCATTATTCTGTTCAATCAAGGTAGACAAGGTCATATCATTAGGATCAACATGAGAATTTCTATTAGCAACCAAATTCATAAGAGCATCCACTTTTTCACTCAAAGTAGTGATTTCCTAACCAAAATTTACCTTCTTACTAGTTGGAGCTCTTTTGGTATGCCATTCAAAATAGTTGGCCATGATGTTGTCCAGAAGTAGTGTCGTGGTTTTGTCACGACAGACGTCCTCGTGAAAGGACTTAGATAAGGAGCCATCGCACCTTGGTGGCGACTCAAAGGGGTTAAGCGGAAGCATGACTCGGATTTACCGAGGTTCGGCCCTTTCGATGGAGGTAAAATCCTATGTCCTGCTTTGTGTATATTGATGATGATATCGATTACAAGGATGTGGAACTCGCCGAACCTTGCTCTCGATGGTTTGTAACTTAAGTCTACCAACCCTAGAGGCTCGCCTTTATATACAGGTCGAGGCCCTAGGTTTACGATAGTCCAACTCGGATCATCTAATCGTAACCCGGTATATCTCTAGGTCGCCATGTCTCTCAAGCCAAGGACCTCCAAGGCAAGGCTTCCTCTTGTGGACTCCGAGTCTCCACTTGGGCTCCTGGGCCTGCTCAGCTCTCTACTTGGAGACCACCCAACATCTTCTCTGTTCCGGGTCTGAACTCATCTTGGGCCATAATAAAGAGTCGCCATGGACCTAACCCGGCCCAACAGGGCGAGAAATATGGTGGGTTATATCACCAACATTAGGCCCCATATTGACTTGAATTTATTCATGCCAATAAACCTTAATTTTAACCATGGTGATTCCTACGTAATCTTTGACCTTTCTTCGTGAAACATCTCAAGCCGCCAAGGCTCGCATTCCTCTTGAGTCGTCGGGTTGATTAGGGCTGACATCATCTTCTCCTTTATTCCAGGGATCTCGGTGACATCATCTTCAACGGATCCTTTTGTCTTATCATGTCAGCCCGAAGATCCAGGTGCCATCATTTCCAATTTTTAATGCGTCACCTTGATTCCCACGCTCACCGTTTAAGTTTTCAGCCTCGGGTCTTTAAATAGTCGTGGGGGTCCATCATCTTCTTCCACACCATTGCTCCATGTCATCTTCTTCATCGAGCTCGTGTAACGAACACCTCGTCGTTGCAGGTCTTCCACTTTGGATCTGCCATCTCTCTGGATTGATTCGAGCGCGGTACTCAGCTTGGATCCCTGCGGGCCACTTCCGCAGCCGTCCGCGCTCATTAGGTGAGTCTCCGTTTCCTCGTAGATCTGATTCGCAAATCACCCCTACCCTTAGGGTGGTGCCGGAGTTTCTCCAACCTTCCGACCATCACGCCATTAATCTTACAGTCGTTGCTCGAACCTTGTAACTTAGCAAAGCATTGTGGTAGATTCATCCATAACCCGCAACACATTTGTTATTCCCTTTATTTCTGTGTAAGGCCGCTCCGAGAACCTTGCACTATTCTCGTATCTTCAGTGTTCTTGAATTTAAGAATTACCTTTCCTTTTTAGAGCTACCAGTAGATATATACCTGCTGGCTTTATTTGGGAAATGTGTTTGTCCTCGGTACCCAAAAATTCTTCTAAGGAATATCTTCTCAACGTAACCCGCCTTCTAATATGTGGCGAGTTACATCGCCTGCTTGAGCACTCCTTTAGCCGTAGATCTGGCGAGTTAATGTTCTGCAGAACCTCACAACCCGCCTACCACTCTTATGCAGATTCCTTGTTCTTATTTTCTTTAAGTTGGCAACAATGGGCACCATGTCAAAAAACGATTGGGTGCCATCAGAGATTACCAGTGCCACCCTTGAGAAATTTATAAAAGAAGTGACTCTAGCACCTCAAGAAGTAATCGGTTGGCGACCTCCCTCTGGAGAACCAAGTCCACAACCTGCCGATGGGGAAGCTATGGGTTTTGTTGTTCATATCGAGCGTGCTTTTACACCACCTGGCTCAATATTCTTCAGGGACGCCTTACACTTCTTTAACCTCCACCCTCAAGACCTAGGCCCAAACTCCATTAGCAACCTATATGAGTTTCAAGTACTTTGCAAAGCTTATTTGCAACTGGAACCGACCGTCCATATGTTTAGGAGGTTCTTTTACTTAAACCGCCAGAAAGAGTTTGCTGACGGCCCCAGCTTGGAACTTGGTGGAGTCACTATTCAAAGACGTCGAGAGTGCGGGTTTCCAGCTGCAAATTTACCCAGTCACCCCAAAGGTTGGGGAAAACCTGGTTTTACTGTCGAGACACTTCTCCAACTGCTGAGAACCGCTTACCAGGAAATAGGAAAGATCGTCTGCCAATGGACTTCAAGTTGCGTGAGAAGCTGTCTGGGAGGAAGAAGGTACATTGGCCCCTGTCTTTGCCAAGCTTAGGGCCTTGAATGCTAATGGTCTTACTGGCGTAGACTTGATCCACTCTTGGGTGGACCGGCAAATCATGCCCTTGAGCCTGAGAGACGTCTTAATGTGTGATTATAATGGCGATTTAAACCATCCACAGTGTTTTCCAACTTCACACTTGATAAGGAATACATTGATAACATTGTGAAGAAACTGTCTGGCGAGCCATTTGAAGCTTGTACCCAGATTGGTTTAAAGCCATTCCGCGTTTCTAACCCGGTTCCAGAGGTAACATAAGCCAACCCATTTGTTTTTTACTTTTATAACTCTGATCTTGTTCTTTACCCGGGTTCTAATTATGTTAATCAGAAAAACTCGGCATTCTAAAAATGAAAGCTAAAAACTGTCGTCAGGAAGACTAAGATGAAGGACCCCTCGAAGAAGAAAACCAAGGGTAAAGCCGCCGCAGTAGACTTGTCCGTCATGGGCGAGTCTCGGGCCAGTGAAGAACCTTCAGAGGTAACACCTTTGTATTTATTTCATATTCCAATGTAGCCCGTGCTCAAGCACTGCCGTTCCCATTTATAGGGTGATGACGTGGATAGCCAAGATGAAGATATCCAGGTATTTTCCATTTCTTCTGAGTCAAATTATTTTTCCTACCAGGCCGACAAGGCGAGTCTGTAGGAAAGTTCCCCTCTCTCACCCGGACGCTCATCTGGATCCCAATTTCCTTTTTAAGAAGGCGAGTTTCACACCACAATGTCATACTCGAAGTCATTCTGGTGATCTTTTGTCCGAGTTGCCCGAGAAAATGGCCGACTGCAAACGACAGAGCGAGGTATGTGTTTATACTAAATGCCCTTTCTTGTGCAGCCATTTTTTTTTAATTTATAGAGTCTTTGGAATCTTTTGTTCTACAGGTTTCACCTCCCTCATCTGGCGACTCAACTGCTTCGGCTCTTCCCCCTTTAGTCCATGTCCAAGGGTGAGTTCATTTGCCAACATGTTATTTGGACGCCAATATTTTTGTTTTAACATAATTACCATCCTTTGTAGGGCTCAAGCAAATAAGAGGAAGACTCGCGGGTTGTCATCTATCCCCAAGGCGACTGAAATAATTGGAATGAGTGCTTCCATCCCAGAGGCTCAACATGAGCCGACTGAGACTCATGCTGAAGGTGCGTTATATCGACTAGAGGGGGGTGAATAGGAGATTTTTAGAATTTCATCACTGAGGAAATTCCTCACTGGTGACTAACTTATAGCGGAAACAGCAAAGGATCAGGAGTGCAAAGTTTCACTACAGCAGTTTTTCAGGATGAGGAATATGAAAACAGTTTGCACAGTATGCACGCACGCAGAAAACAGATGAGGATTAACTTGCGTGAAGAATTTGGGGTTGAGGAATATTAGAGAAAGTCTTCATCAAATTCTTCAAACAGTGACAGTGAAAATCATCAACACACAATCTGAGGAATATAAAGAGTTGAAGAAATAGAACCCGTTTCATAGTGAAGACAGTGGTTGATGACCCAGTTCCAACTGCTGTGACAGTTGTACATCTGGTTTGGAGTGGCTTAGTATTGAAACCAAAGGACACACAGTCCCTACCGTATTCTCCTTGGGATAAGAACACACACTCCTCGCCCAACACTTGTGGTAAGTCTTCAGGGCAGGCTTCCAAACCCTTACAAACTTGGTCACCTGGCGATCCACAATTGGCTGTTGGATAGCTCTAGACCATGACGCCTAACCGTCTGGAGGATGCACAATCCTCAAAGGTAAAAGGCTTCAGTCCACACAGGAACAACTTTTTCAGTGATGCTCAATCAGTTGGTTTCGGTTTGTGGTTTGGTGTTTGGGGTATTTCCTCACTGATGAATTACTCTCGAAGACTCTGAGGAATTTGGGTTGCTCTTATGACAAGTGTCAGTTTGTAACGGAGCAGCCAACCAGCTGATGGTTGTGGGGGCGGCTATTTATAGCATGAGAGCATCCTGACATGATTTGACATTAATGCCCTTAAATAATATGACCGTTGGTATGGATAAGACCAATGATGTGGCGTGGCTATCGATAACGGTCGGGACCCTCAACTGTGAGAGTCCTCATGTCTCTCATATTCCTCACTTGAGGCTTTTGGTAGGATTAGGCTTGGGTTGAGCATCATGAGGAAATTCATTCCAATGTGTTACCTCGACCCCCTTTAACAGTACGGTGTTCCTATTACTCAAGTGTGAAGAAAACAAAACAGTAAGAATAAATCTTCATGCTTCAAAGTCTTCAGATTGATTTTCTTCAGGACACACCGAATTCCTCAATTTCAATATCTTCATGAGGAATATCAATTTCATCGCAAATTCTTCGCGATTCAATTCTTCAGCTTCAGACCAATTTCTTCAACCGAAGATATACATTTTTAGGGGTCGATATTCATCGAATATTTCAAACTCCTTAGCGACTTATAGATCCTGTGTACACTCAAGAACACAATAGATACTTAACCTATAAGTCTTCAAACCACAAAAATCACTAAGGGGCACTAGATGCACTTACACATGCTGAAGCTCCTGACGACTTCCCTGATATCCAGCATGAGCTACCGGACACGTAGAAGGAACAAACTGAAAATCCGAGTCCGCCAAGCCCTCAAAAGGCGGCTAAAGACGTGACGCCTGATTCGGTCTTCGTCGTTGGAACAGGCTATTCTAAGCCTGCATCTGCTGTTTTGACCAAACATGTGCCCAAGGATGTCACAATCCTTGAAGAGGAAAGCATAACAAAATTGAAGCTTCCCAATTTTGAGAAGCTATAGTTTGATGAATTATATTGTGGCTTCTTGAGTCGCCTGGAGACGAGTCATGACATGGAGAAAAGCCTGGTTAATATGATGAAAATAAAACATGAGGTATGATACCTGTTATCCTCCTTCACATGTACTCCCATTAGCCCTCCAAAGGGCGAGTCATCTTTGACGAGTCGGGCTTTGTGGAAACCTTCAACCTATAGCCCCCAAGGGTCGGGTCATCTTCTTGAAGATGTGTCGGGTCTTTTAATTTTTAGTCAAAGAAAAATTCCAACCTGTAGCCCCCAAAGGTCGGGTCATCTTCTTGAAGATGAGCCGGGTCTTTTAATTTTTAGTCAAAGAAAAACTCCAACCTGTAGCCCCCAAGGCCCGGGTCAACTTCTTGAAGATAGCGAGGTCTTTTAATTTTTAGTCAAAGAAAAACTCCAACCTGTAGCCCCCAAGGGTCGGGTCATCTTCTTGAAGATGAGCCGGGACTGTTTGTAATGTATGACCACGGAAAAATTGAATCGGACATTAGCCCCCAAGTGTCAGGGAAATTGCTCGCAGTCTGCATGAGACTTGGTATAGCTGTCTGGTATGTTGCAGGAATTGTTGAACCAGGCCGACTCAACTGTGTCCGACTTGAAGCGAAGCCTAGCCGACCAACAAGATGCTCGAGCTAAGTGTGAGGAGAAACTCCGCCTTGCACGGATGATATTGAGAAGATGAAGGCGAATCACAAGGAACTTGAGGAAAAGGCCGAAGCTTCACGATCCGCCTTGCTGAAAAGGGATGAACAAGCTGAAGAACAAATGAAAGTCACCGTGCACGAATTGTCCGGGTTGAAACTTCATATATCAAAAATGGCTAATGTCGTGTTTGGTAAATATCCGCCCCTATCCTTACTTCCAAAGTCGTGTTGTAAAATATTTCGGCGACTTATGATCGTGTATCCTTGTTGCAGGGCCTCGATTCACCAATCTTCATGATGATTGTGGCTTGAAGTTGAAAGTGATATATACCTTAACAGAACAACTTTATACCGGCGGCATGCTGACTATTAAAGCCATTATGGGCAACAAGGGACCCGTGAAGACAATCAAGCAGATGCTAGGATATTTGTCCACAATGCTGGAACAGATTGAAGAAGTAAAAAATCAGGCCCCGGAAAGGAGTGCTGACCACCTTGAGCCGATGCTTGGCTTATGCTCCAGAGATTAAGCCAAATGAAATAGCTGTCGGGTTTCCAGAGCTTAAAGATGATGGGTCTGAATTTAATGAGGAGGATTATCATCGCTGCATGAAGGAATGTCACCAATCGGCGACTCAACTGGAAGTCAGTCTTGACTTAAACAAGTATCAAGAGGCATATGACAAGAATAACAAACGTATCACTCCTTCTTCTGATGAAATCAAAATTCTGACTCCGCAGCTCCATAAGCATCCTTTTGACTCTGATGTTGATCCGTCCACCATCTTGACTAACTAGGCTAAGTTCCATGCCTTAATCAATTTCAATTGGACAATGGGCGACTTACATATCCAAGATGGCGAAGGATCGACGCGGGATAACCTGGAGGCGGCTTGAACAAGGTGTCATTTGAAGACCACCATGGAGATCAATTTGCAAAGTCCAATCCTTGGTCATAGGACTTTTGATGGCCTTCTGAGCCATGTAATAGGTTTAGAGAGGAAAACAACATTATATTGCAACATACCTTTGCTGACTTTGAAGTCTTTACTTTTCTGAGAATGACAGGCGCCTTAATAGGCGTGTTGTTGTGCTTTAAAGTAAAGATGCTTCATGTAGTCAAAAAATAATTTTAAACCGTCTTGCTTAGTCACGGTAAGCCTCATGAGCTTTGAATGTTTCTTAACTATGCCTGAAAACACATTAGTCATAAAAAATTTGATGGCTCAGTGACTCACGACAGGGTAGGACAAGCTTTCAAGGCTCTAGTGCTACCCAATGAGGCTTTTTCAACCGCCTTAGTTGTTTAGATCGGCGGATCAGGAACGAGTCAAGCTTCGGTGAAGCAGGTTCGATGAACCCATGGTTTGTCTATTTTCCATATGTCGACTCCTGTAAGCACCCTTCATGTTTTAACCAAGGCGAGTTCAGGGTCCAAACTGGATTGAATCGCCAAGAGTACATGGGTCCAAAAAGCGAGTCGCCAAAACTCACAGTCCAGTATAAGCATTGTAATGCATTAACTTTTCACTAGCCAGGAGTGTATTTAGGCTGAATCTCAATGAGTAAAAGCCCCCAAGTGACGTATGATTAAGGAAAGGCATAGGATTGCAGAAGCTTGTGCTTTTACTACAAAACGACTTGGTGGCTATTAGCTCCCAAGTAAGTCGGCTTAACTCTCAGAACCATATTAGGTGCCTATGTTTGAACCGTGCAACGTGGTAACTTTGGTCCTCTTCGGCTTACCAGTACCTAGTTTTGAAATAAGAGCCTATGGGAGCTTATGCTCTTTGATACCATTAGCATCCATGATTGGGAGGCTTATGAACCAATAAAGACTCATGCTTTCAAGAAGCTGAAACGGCAGAGACCCCGAGGTTCGTGGGCGCCGGCTTTATTGCTATATATATGTAAAAAATATTACAGGAACTTACCTAAGTACATACGATAAGGAGCCAATGGCTCTAAGTATAATAAGGCCGCAAGTGGGCAATGTTCCACGATAGGGTTCTTTCTTCCTCCGTCGTTGGTCTATCCGAGCGAAGGTCCACCAAGTAATAGGAACCATTATGAAGACTCTTGCTGATGACAAAGGGTCCTTCCCATGGTGGTGATAACTTGTGCATACCAGTATGGTCTTGAATTAGTCGAAGCACTAAGTCGCCCTCCTGGAAGACCCGACTTTTAACTCTGCGGCTATGATAGTGTCAGAGGGTCTTGCTAGTAGATTGTTGATCGTGTTGCGGCCAAGTTGCACTTCTCCTCCAAAGCATCTAACGAATCTTGCCGTGCTCGCTCATTATCCTCCTCGACATAAGCGGTGACTCGTGGCGAGTCATGCTTGATGTCGCTTGGTAAGACCGCCTCGATGCCATAGACCAAGAAGAACGATGTATAGCCAGTGGAACGATGGGGGTAGTCCTTATGCTCCATAATACCGAAGGAAGTTCTTCAACCCAACAACCCAACGTGCGCTCCAACGGCACCATGAGGCGAGGCTTGATCCCACATAAAATTTCTTGATTCGCCCTCTCAGCCTGTCCATTGGATTGAGGATGTGCAACCGCAGAAACATCAAGTATGATGTGTTCCCTCTCACAAAACTGCTTCATGGCACCTTTGGATAAGTTAGTACCATTATCAGTGATGATACTATGAGGATACCCGAAGCGGAAGATCAACTTTGTAAGAAACTTGACGGTTGTCTCTTCCTCGCAATTGCTGACCTTCTCGGCTTCAACCCACTTGGTAAATTTGTCAACTGCCACTAACAGATGAGTCTTTTTGTTCGACGACATCATGAAGGGGCCAACCATGTCAAGCCCCCAGACCACAAAAGGCCCTGTAATTGGGATCATCCGCAGCTCCTGAGCCGGCACGTTGAATTCCCACAAGCGTATGGGATCACATCAGTTTTTGAGGGTAGAGTATTCAACCCAAATTTGTTGATTCGCCAAGACGGGAAGCGAAAGAATATTCTCAAGTATTAGCAGCTGAATGTGTCAGATTCAACCACACCTGAAAGATTAGTGTCTGCAAGCAAAGTATCAGTAGCAAGGTAGTATGATAACAACGGAGCAAGAAAGGATCTGGTGACAAGACAGACTATTCCTAACTATTGTATCAATGGCGCCAGTAAAAGCTTTGACAATCCCCAGGAACGGTGCCAGGAAAAGCCCTGTTGACGGTATGTTAGCGCCAACAAAGTCTTGCAACAAGTAACAACGGAGTATCAAGGAACAGTAGTCGCAGCAACAGCAAAGTAACAAGTAACAGCAGTAGCAACAGCAGCAAAGCGACATCAGCAGCAAAGTAGCCCAATCCCTCTTGTAGCAAGGGACAAGCCTAGGCAAAGTAACATAGCGAGGACCAGTAGTACAAGACTCGTAGGCAGTGGATCGGTGATGGATGAGTGTGACGGATGTGATTCATCATGTAACAGCTATAACACGAAGAGATATGTATCTAGCTCCCGTTCATCAATCTAATGTAGGCATGTATTCGGTATGTAGTCATACGTGCTTAGGGAAAAGAACTTGCGTGACATCTATTGTCCTAATGGAAACTACGGGATATTAAGGTTCTCCTTTTAATAAAGAACCGGACCAACGCATTAACACGCGGTGAATACATGAACTCCTCATACTATGGTCATCTCCGGGAGTGGTTCCGGCTATTGTCACTCCGGGGTTGCCGGGTCATAACATATAGTAGGTGACTACAACTTACAAGATAGGATCTAAAACTCACATATATTGGCGACAACGTAATAGGTTCAGATTTGAAATCATGGCACTCGGGCCCTAGTGGCAAGCATTAAGCATAGCCAAGTAGTAGCAACATCAATCTAGAACATAGTGGATACTAGGGATAAATCCCCGTCAAGAACAAACTCGATTACATGATAGATCTCATCCCACTCATCACCGCCCAGCAAGCCTACGATGAGATTACTCACGAACGATGAAGAGCATCATCGAATTATCGATGGTGTGGGGACCCCGACTTACAAGTCGAGAATCGCCATGCTCAGTGATCCCATAGATCAATGCTCACCGAACACAGATACCGAATAAAAGAGTCTTACATCCATACATACCGTTTGATAGAATAAATGACCACTTCGGTCGAGTCTTACATATATATAGGGCCTTAAAGGCCTACACTCGAAACTGAACCAATAGCGGAATTATTGGTTGAAAGCGTGAACCCATGCCATCAGCCTTGACCTACAGGCATTCTGATTGGGAAGCGTCCTAGCTCGCAAGAACGTCACCGAGTTAATCTTCACCTTATCCTGTTCTTTCACACCTGGTCAATGAAATAACGAGTGGCAAGCCAATGAGTACTTGAATGTACTCGCAAACAGCCCATGATATGAACAATTAATGTGAAGGATAACAATATCCATCATCTTCGGTGTAACTCATCTGGGTAGAATGATCGTGAATATGCATCAAGCTAAAGAATTACTCTTGAAGAACAGGTTACAGATATCAACATATCTGCTAAGGGCTGAACCATCTGGGTTCACCCTATATGCCAAGTCATAAAACTTGGTCATAACCTCAATGTATCAGCTGAGGGCTAAACCATTCGGGTTCACCTTATATGCCAAGTCACTGAACTTAGTCATGTTATTATTATTATAACAACACCTTTTTAACACCACACACACTCACTCACACTTGGTTTATGCGGAAATGTTGGACGTAGTTTAAGCAGGATTACCCAACTGTCCTTGACCGTGGACACGGCTATTCGAATAGTTTGACACTCTGCAGAGGTATTACGCTGGACCCACGAGATCCGGGAAACTTCCGTGTCATCCACGACTCGCGGTATATCACATATACCCGAGGTAAGTATCCAATCATTATCTTTCCCCTGACGATACTACACAAAGAGGTCCACTCGATTGGTACCTAGCCCATATGTTGTACGTCTTACGAGCACCGACTTTGGATAGTATCAACCATGCGGGGACCAATGGTGTGCCTGGAATTCATAATAATGGCATAGTCGTCCTACCTGGCACGACCCCATCACGCGAGTGACGATAATCACTCCCGCCACTAGTAATGTGGCTCTTTGCTAGTACCGACCAGAGTAATCAACAAAGCCCCGTCCCATAAAGGGGTAATGTGGTCGTACTGGTGAGGTTGGGACGGTCGACACATCATAAATCTAATCCCATTTCCGAAACCAACTCAGACAAAACACCGATGCACCACTTCACCAAAAGTGGCCACCCATCTCATCATCACCCTCGGGCATTAGTGGAACCCGACGGGGTTTTTCTTAAACCTTTGATTTTACTCATCATCATGCTCATGCATTGGTTCTCTAACTCTACTAGTCAACATGATAGTAGCATGATCCTCATAGATGGTAGAATCAAGCTCATCATGCTTGTGCTCCGAGGAGCCATATGTATAACATCACCATCATGCAAGTGCTTCGAAGAAGCCTTCGGTACCATCACACCAATGATGAACCGGCACTATGATCACATGCAACGGAAGAGTACTTGCTATTCTAGCATGCATCAATTTATATGCTCAAGTCATGGTCAAAGGGTTGCTTGCCTTGCTCACGTAAGTCCTCGGGATCTTCGAGATCTTCCGCTCCATCTCCGAATACTTCGTCTATCGTCAACTATCGTCGGAAACAAACATAGTAAGCCACACATCAAGCAGAAATAAAAGTGTTCTTTAAATAGAAGTTTTATTTTTCTTGGACCTCTCTCGTCATAAGAAAAATACCTGAATCATTTCATAGGAGATTTGGATCCTCAAGGATTTTTGAATAGGTGAAAGGAGCAATAGGTGATTATTGAAGGAGCTAACAGAAATCATTTTGTTAAAAATGAGTGAAGGCAACCATTTAACAGAGAATGATTTTAGAAATATTTGGAAAGTGGTTTCACTGGATTTGGAGTTGGTATGAATATTTTAGAGATTTTACAATGAGGAATAAATAGCAATAGGAGCTATTTATTTATTGCAACAGAAGTAAGCCACACAAAAATGTTGACCAGGGTTCTAAAAATAGGGGGTGATTTTAGAAGACACTAGGAATTTGAATCACTCCATTTGGAGTTGATATGCATCCTATGGGAATTTCCAAAGTGGGGTCAAATATGGACAGATTTGGATTTAAATGAAAATGCCACAGAAAGTGGTTAGGGAAAAGGTGCAAAGCACTTATTTGGATAGGCCTCATTTTTAGGATCCTGTAGAAATTTGAATAAAGCAAATTGGGGTCAGAATGAATTTACTATTGATTTATGAAGTTTTCTGATAAATAAATAAAAAGAAAGAGGGCCTCCGGAGTTGGGCTATCCTGCGCATTCGGCGCTGGATAGAGATGGGCCTGCCTAGTGGCTTGGGGTGGCTAGTTGATTGGCCACGCCGAAGGCGTATTCCACCAGGTACGCTTCCCTGGCGCGGAAGCGACTTCCGGCTAGCCCGTCTCCACTTACCAGCTGACCCAGCTCACGTGTCACCGACCCGTGGGGCCCGCGGACCAGGCTTGTCTTCCTCCTCCCGCTCGATGAGAGACGGAGCAGGGGAGGCAAGGCAAGCCGGTGCAAGCGCTTTCCCCCAGCAGCACCGGCCACCTCTAGTGGTGGTCTGACCACCACCGCGCTCAGGGCGACGAACCACAGGCGTCCGCTCGCCCCTAGGCCCTGGAAACACCGAGATCTGGCACAATGTCGGCCGATGCGGCGGCACCTAACAAAGGAGATGCATGGCACCCTCCGCAAGCAGAGGAGTGGAGGAATCATGGGGAACAGATGGAGGGAGGCAGGGGCACCCTGGTGGGATCCTCGGGGTAGGAAGAGGCCATAGTGGACGAACTAGAGAGGAGCCCGACGGGGAGGTTTCGCCATGGGGGAGGAAAGGGGGCATGGGAGGAGAAATGGGGGCACCCAAAGGTTCAAGGGATAGAGGGGAAAGGAGAGAGAGAGAGAGAGAGAGACAATGAGGGCTCAGGGGAGAGGTATAGCCGAAGGGCTACGAGGGGGAGCTCGGATCCGCCTCTGGTGCTCACCAGCACGGCCGACACACGCGGCCTGAGGGGCTTGGAGTCTACCTAGCATCATGGAGGGGGTCAAGGATGCTCTGCGTCGCTCTGGGACACTCTCCCCTCGTTGGACCCAAGCTGCCACAATGTACTGGTGAAGTTTGGACCGACTTGGAGCTGTCTAGGTGTGGTTTTGACTGCTGTTAAGTTTGCAGTAGTAAACTAGGGGCTGGCCTAAGTGGTTTTCATAGGAGGGGATGGGTGGTGAAACCATGTCTATCAGTGTTTTTGATAGGAGGACTACAAGACTACAAAGTTTCATCTCAAGAAAGCAAGTGTAGCTATTACTTGATGTACAAAGCCACATTTCAGCCAGAAATAAACTTGAGGAGGTGCAGCTCATTATCTCCACATGAGCATGCCATATCTTTGTTCTAAATGAAGCATTGACACACTAGGGAGGCTCTGGAAAGAATTGGGGGCCTTGGGTTGAGCAGAAGTGAAAGAAGAGGGTAAAAACAGTGATTCCATGGGTGGAAATGAGAGAAGTTACAAGGGGTCCTTTCCCAATAATTGACCACTGGCCATGAGAACGTTACTGGGGGTGAAATGCAACTATGTGAGGCTGTGGTAGAAAGTTGAGCTCAAGGGTAAAAGTGGAAGGGGCAAAAGAAGCCAAATTAGTGAGTGCACACAAGGTGTTTGATCTGTGGTTGGGCTACCAGATGAATTCCAATGGCTATGAAACTTAACATGGTCAAATAATAGATGAAAATAGGCTTGCACACCAAATTAGGAATTTGGTGGAGAAGTTTTCCAATGTCGACTTGAAAAACCCCAGAAATGGGCAGAAATGGGTTTCTTCTTAGAACCCTATTCAAATAAATTCCGAAAAATCCAATATTTAGTGTCGGGACATTATTTGAGCATTAAGGCATGCACAAAAAGTTTGAGGTCAATTGGAGAAACTTTATAATGTAAAGTTTTCCAAAGTCAGAAATCAACAGAGAGGGTTTTGAGGGTCTTAGGACAAGTTCCTCGATTCTCCTTGGTGTACCACTTAGTGTGGATGCCTTATTGGAGTATTAGAATATGCTCACCAAATTTGAGCACAATTGGAGACACTCCACAATGTAGAGTTGCTCAAATTTGATTCTGGACAGATAGGGTTTTAGAGTGATTAGGGGAGTCAAATCAACTTGGATTGCAATGAAACTTGGCAAGATCATCAATAATATCATAGATGACAAGCTAGAATTTTACTGGAATTTATTGAGAATATTTCTTATAGAAATATTCCAAAAGCTTGAAATAGGCAGGAATGGTTTTAGAGGGGTTTCCCCAATATTTTGAACATGACCATGTGTTGAAACTCATAAATATGGTATAAATATTTCCACTGAGTTTCCCTAAATTTTCTTAAATATTTTGAAAATAATAAAATAACTTTCCTTCATAGGAGACCATTTCTGGCCTCGGAGAAGGGCTTTTAAATAAAATAATAAAATAACTTTTAAAATAATAATATGGTGGTTTTTGGAAGACCTTTTGATAATAGGATTTAAATACAATAGTTGGTGCAAAAAAAATTCCATAGATGGAGGACTTATAGTACAAACCTCATCTCAGGGGTTTGAAAGTTTAATTCAAAGAAATACTTTTTAGGGAAAATAATATTTGGTCAAAATAGATATTTATCCTAAACACATGGCATGATCATTAGGCAGGATATCATGGAGTGAGGAGGTGATCAGGAGGATGGCAAGAATTAATGGGGAGCAATCACATGCATTCAAGCAAACAGGAAACATTAGTCACTCCAAGCATCACAAGCATTCACAAAAAAAAAATTGGTCCAAATTTTTTAAGTAAGCTCATTTGTCAGGAAGGCCAAAAACTAGGGTGTACAGACCTTACCCCCTTAAGAAAATCTCGTCCCCGAGATTTCTAGGCTAGGGGTTGGTGAGATACATATTCTTGAGTCGGAGGTAGTCTTCATGTCCCCATGTTGTAGTCGTGGTTTTGAGGTGCCTGATGATACAACTTCGAATGTTCGCACGTCCTTGCCTGATCGTTGATGGGGTTTGGTAATAAGTTATGCTTGACCAGGGTCCAGGGCTAGGTGAGCTAAGTTCGTGCAAGGTTCCGGCTTGCAAGTGTATTCCAAAGTCAGAATACGTGGCAAGATGGTGTGTCTGGGATCTGGTCATGGGGATTCGCATGCCGGTTAGTGACATCAAGATGTCTCGTGTTAGAACGTACTGCGAAAGTCTTCGGGCAGCTTCCTGCTTACAGGAAAGTCCTTGACTTCCATTCGGCAGTCAAGTTATGGTCGCAGATAGTCTTCGAAGGCTTCTCATGAAAGGTCTGGGTTGGGTCTCACCTACGAGTCTAAGCTCGGAGGCTCAGAGTCGAGAACAGGTCTTGCCATCTTGGGGGGTGAGGGTTTTCTGGGTAAGCTGGCTACCCAAGAGTATAGACCAGTCATCCATTCCCAAGGTCTACGACTCGGCGAGTGGGTGGATCACCTTAGGCAGGTCTTCACAACGACTTACTAGTACTCGCGTCCTTGAATTGGACCAAGGAGAGGTCGTCTGATTCTTTCGCTTCTCCAAAGGCTTCATCGTCTTGAATCATCGAGGCTTCTTGACGCCGTTGATGTAGTCGGTGCGCGGTCGGTGGTTGTCTCATGTTGCTTCATCGTTGTTGTCGTGGCTTCCTCGTCACAACGGTTCTTCATCCTGACTTGAGTAGGATAGACTTCCGTCGTCTGGGGATTGCTTCAAGAAATCTACCTTCTCGAGATATCACTGTACCCTCGAGAGGCATAACAACTGACGTTCTTGGGGCTCGTCCGAACAGGACTAAGGTGCTCTTCCTCTTACTGGGTGAATAAGCATGTCTCCTGTGAGGATGAGAACTTACCTTCCCCAAACATGACATAAGCACAGTGCTCGAGAGTAAGGTGAGGAGGACAGGAACTTGCTATGGGCGGGTAGTGGCCACATTTTAACGACTTAGAGTTGTCTTCTATGGTCGTAATCCGTCAATCTTGTGGCTCAACGGAGCTTTAGGGTCTCAAGGAACTTAGGATGTGGCGTACAGTTATCATCTTATCTCTAAGCACTTTCCCTAGATGCCAGTAGTTCGACCGCTAACTTGAGACAACATCACCTCATCTCATCAAGGATACCATCCCACAGGGGTCAACTCCACACCGCTCATGCTAGTCAACTCCGGGTTGAGGGAAGATCTAAACCCAGACACTACATGTATAGCGTAGCCCCAAATGCACATGCATTACTATGCAAGAACCTCGGGGGGGGTATATAAGCTGCTAAGGTTGCACTGGGATGCTACAAATCCAATGTCCAGCTAGATCATATAATGAACAGGGTACTGTATTACTGTATTAAGGAAACACATAGTATACCAATCCAATATCTTGTTTCCCTTCCTATTAATCCGATCAATCATCACTGGACCTATTACTCCTACAAATCCAACATTGATGGGGTTCTACATGATCTCTAGAGTCCTCATAATTCACATAATACAGCAAGGATTACGTCGCAGTGTATCCATGTGGGGACCCCGACTAGCAAGTCGAGTTCGCCGTGCGGAGTGACCCCAAGGATCAATGTTCACTGAACACAGATACTGAATAATAGAGTCTTACATCCAAGTACCGAATTATTACATCAAACGACCAGAAGGTCGGGTTCAAGAGCAAGGCCTAAAGCCAAATTAAACGGATACATCAAGTAGCGGAAACTCGTAAGGGCTAAGCGGTGCCCATTCCATCAAGCCTACACCGACACGCATTCTGACTTGGAAGCGTCCTAGATCGCAGGTTCGTCTCCGACGGCGTACTCATCGCCAAACTCCGGTCCTTCCATGTCTGGTCAATAACATAACCAGTGGCAAGCCAATGAGTACTTTTAATGTACTCACAAACAGCCCATGATATGAATATATGTGGTAAGGAATAACCGTAACATGTTTCTCTAATGGGATGCAAAGTGGTGGCATGATCAGGTAGGTGCAATAAGTTAAAGAATTACTTTTAAAGAACGGGTTACAGATATGGACATATCTGACAAGGGTTGAACACACCGGGTTCACCCTGTATGCCAAGTTATCGGACTTGTCATATCCTCAAGGTATCAATGAGGGCTAAACCATCCGGGTTTACCCTATATGTCAAGTCACCGAACTTGATCATATTATTGTGATTATCATATCAACACCTTTTTAACACCACGCACACACACTTGGTTTATGCGGAAACACTGGACATAGTTTAAGCAGCACCACCCAACTGTCCTTGACCGTGGACATGGCTATACGAATAGTTTACACTCTGCAGAGGTAGTACGCTGGACCAACGAGAAACGGGAAACTTCCATGTCATCCACGACTCGCGGTATATCACATATACCCGAGATAAGTACCCGATCATCATCTTTCCCCTGACGATACTAGACAAAGAGGTCCACTCGATTGGTACCTAGCCCACATGTTGTACGTCTTACGAGCACCGACTCTGGACTGTATCAACCATGCAGGGACCAACGGTGTGCCTGGAACTCATAATAATGGCATAGTCGTCCTACCTGGCACGACCCCATCACGAGAGTGACATCGATCACTCCCGCCACTAGTAATGTGGCTCTTTGCTAGTACCGACTAGAGTAATCAACAAAGCCCCGTCCCATAAAGGGGTATCGTGGTCGTACTGGTAAGGTTGGGACGGTCGACACATCATAAATCTAATCCATTTTCGAAACCATACTCACACCAAAATCACCGGTGCATCACTTCACCAAAAGTGATCACCAACTCATCATCACCCTCGGGCATTAGTGGCACCCGACGGGGTTTTCATAAAATCTTTATTTAACTCATCATCATGTTCATGATAAAATGCTATATTATTACTTGTCAACATAGTATAACATGACCCTCCCGGGTAGGGTCAAGCTCAATGCAGCGATTCTACTTTACTAGTCAACATGACAGTAGCATGATCCTCGTAGATGGTAGGGTCAGCTCATCATGTTTGTGCTCCGAGGATCCATGTGAATATTATCAATGCAAGTGCTTCGAAGAAGCCTTCGGTACCAGCACATCAATGATGAACCGGCATCGTGATCACGTGCAACGGAAATACTTGCTATTCTAGCATGCATCATTTTATATACTTAAGTCATGGCACAAAGGCTGCTTGCCTTGGTCAGCTAGGTATCCGGGGTCTTCGAGGTCTTCCGCTCCGGATCCTCCGTCACTTGGTAACTCTACCATCGAGAAAGGAATAAATAAATACTAGCTCTCACTAAAACAGATCACAAAGTGCTTTTTTTTAAATGTTGCAAGGCTTGAATAAATTCAGTATATTATTTTGGAAAAGGTTTCCTATAGTTTTATTAGCTAAGCATATTTATTTAAAAGCAAACAAGTGCTTTTTAATATCATTTTATTATGTCAAAACAGTTTCTGTTTTTGATAAATGTCAACTATTAGAGAATCAAATACTACTCATTTTTAGAAAATTACTGGTGGAAGAATTATATTTTTCTACTGGCTAAATCTTTTTATAAAAATCATTTAGTTGCTGGATTAAAACAAAAGAAAAAGGCCAGGGGGTTGGATCCAGTCGGCCCAGCCAGCAGGCCTAGCCACCAGGTGCGTGCGGGCCAGGTTCAAACCTGACCTGCGGGCCCCTGGGGTCAGCGTCAGCGGCTGCGCGCGCTGGCTGCCCCAGGACACCGACAGGTGGGCTCCACCTGTCGGGTCCTTCTCCTACCTCCAGCCAGAGAGGTGGAGATGGACGCCGGTGAGGCTGCCGTTGTCCTCAGGCCTAGCTAGGAATGGGAACGGGTTCCTCGTGCCTCCGCCTACCTGCTCGTGGTCGGGACGTCACCGGAGGTGGTCGGGGTCGCCGGCGACGAGGTGCTCGTGGCAGAAGGGTTCCGGGTTGGTGTTGAACTAGGAGCTAGGGGTATGGATTCGCTCGGGAGAGTTAGGGGAAATGTTCCTGGTGTCAAAGGGAGTGTAATGGGAGGTCGGGCAGCGCAGGAGCCGACGTTTAGCCGGAGATCGACCGGAGCTCCGAGGCGGAGGGGCCTCGGTCGATCTCGAGCACCCGGGCTCTGCAAGCTCGATTGGGCAGTTAGGGAGTGTCTACTGGTTGTGCTGAAGCTGCTTGGAAGGTGCTGGAGTGCCGGGGGGGCCTATTTATAGGCCAACGACGGTGACCCGACTCGGGCACACCGGTGACTCACCGTGGCACGCATGCGAGCACAGTGAGGTGCTGGACGCGAAACCACGGGTTCGGGACGTGGTTTAGGACCTCCTGGTGCAACGGCCGCAGAGGGAAAGCGAGTGGGGTTGAGCCGCAGCGACCGTCCATGCTCGGCCGTGTCGGGCGCGCACGGGCACGCGTCGCCTGAGCTCTTGCGCGAGGGGGAGAGGGTCCCTGGGGTAGCTTTGCACTGAATGGTTGTCGGAGGAGTGTTTGGACATAACTGGGGAGGTTGGGACCGGCCGGAGCGTCGACCCCTTGCTGGTGGCTCTCTGCAGCGCGCCCAGAGCGCAGTTTTGGCATGCCACGGCATGGTGGCTTGCTCTGGGGCACTTGGAACGTGTCCTCCATGTCCTGGGTGTTGGTGGGAGTGAGCCTAGCCGTTGTGGCTTAGTGGGAGCTCGAGCCGGTCAAGGGAGCAAGGAACACTAGTGTTGCCAGTACTGCCCTGCAGCTCAAATTGGAGTTCTTGTCACTTGTGCTTGGAGTTAGGAAGGGGCTGATTGACTGGGTGCTCAGGGTGTTTGGGTGCTCTAATCCACCAAGTTTGGGGCCTTGACATTGGGTAAAACAGTGGCTAGGAGGTTTTTTACCTTCCTGTGAGTAGGTGTTCGAAAGTGACTTGGGGTGCTTCCACTCCACCACTGTAAATGAAACTTAACAGGTTTGGTCTTGGGGTAAAAACAATGGGTTCCACCAAATCTGAGCTCCATTAAACAAGTTTGGCTTTGTAAACTTGAAAATGTCTCAAAATGACCAGTACTGTCCTTTACAAAGGAAGTGTGGCCAAACAGAGTCTCACAAATCTCATCTTTGGTGTGGAGACCTCATTTGGGGTGTTAAACACCTCTGCAAAGTTTCAGCTCCATTGGAGAAACTATGCAATGTAGAGTTGTTCCAACTCTACTCTGGACAGAGAGGGTTTTGGGCTCTTTAGGTGCACTTCCCCACCTTGGATCAAGGTGAGATTTTAGGTGAGCACCTAATATGGTTTGGGAGAGCTCCTGCAATTTTATGGGATTTTATTGAGATAATTTCCTTCGGAAACATCTCAAAAAGCTAAAACAGACAGAAATGGTTTTTGAAGAGAGCAAAATAATAAGTTTTCATAGGTTTGAGTCATCAAACAGACAAGCATACACTCAAACAAGGGTTCACATTGCACTCACAACATTATTTGAAAAAAAATTAACAAGCTCTCATTTTTTCAACATAGAATACTTGGGGTGAAAAACAGAGTGTGACAATCCACCAACTTCAATAGTCAGGGCCATCTAATCTCCAAGGTCAAACCACATAGGTTGAAAAATCTATTTGACAACTCCAAGTATACACACTCTATATCCACCGAGAAACATGGTGTCATGATTAAGATTATCGGGATAAATCCAATTTACTCTGAACCATGTGGCCTCATATACCACTAACAGCCTTTGGGACTACCTATTAAATCCAAAACTTATGTCTAATAAGGACTCTTACTCGATGCTCTGAGTCATCATGATAATTATCTCCAAACCATGCCAACTACTTGCTAAAGTCATGTATACCACCAAGAATAATGTCCGCGATCATAATCGTCCTACTAAATCCAATCTCACTCCAGATTAGGTAGGTTATGCTACTATACCAACGTGTTCCACCAAATTCACCTACCTTCATGAGGGTCTCAAGATCAACCAAGATAGTCTAGCTATATCCTCAGGACACATACCATCAAGACAATCTTTAGTCTAATACTCTATATCCGAGAATGATCCTCTTATGGCATCAAGGTTACAGTGCTAGCTTAAGATTGAAGGATACCTGTTTGCTGTGATCACTCGTTCCATTAAGAACCTGGTGCTTAGCGGGTTTATCGGGGACCTACACGAGTTCTGGCAAGTCCGGGTACTAGACACGTGACCAGTAATTTTTGAGCCGGAAAGGCTTGTGGAGGTTAGTCTGGTCTAGTGTGGTTTTCCAATCTTGAAGAAAAGCACACTCTTACGGTTGCGTGTGATTAGGCATAGCATAGTCAGTGTCTTCAGCATCAGCCGTCCTTCGAAGCGGATCCTTGGCGCATCTTGCCTTGTCGTCTTTAGTTGTCGAGAGTGGTGAGAGAGAGAGAGAGAGCATAGAGAGGAGTGTCTAAGGGTCTTGGTGCAGTCAAATAAGCGTTGAAAAATCAGCTTGAACAAGTGCCAAAATTATTTTGAACATCAAAATAAGACAAGTGATATAACCGCATGCTTGTTGCCTAAGCAAAAGCACGACTCATATCAAAGCACAAACAACAAAAATAAACAACACACAACATGGCACATCCGAATCATTTCACGGACTCGACTTCACATAGGGGATTCACAACTCATCCTATCCTAGGTTCTGGGACTCAACAATCGTGCTTGCTTCTTGCTCCAGAGAGGAGTCCACTAAGTCTTCTGGACCTTCTCAGGGTGTTGTCACGCCTCTTGTTGTCGCAGGCTGAAGCAATTCGCTTGAGTTGTAAAGAGCTCTGGTTGTCTTCTCGTCTGGGAAGTTGCTGACGAAGGTGGTTCTTCATAGCTGTCGCTGACAGGTCTTCTGTTGTCTTCATGATCTTGTCAGTGTCTTCTTGTCTTCCGAGGCTTCGAGAGTCTCAAGTGGACATCTTCATGCACCGATATTCGCATGACATGATAGAGTTCTGATCTGTCAATCATACTAATTGTGATGTCAACACCTAGAGCGGGGGATGAAGGGAACCGTTTTCCTGCTCACTAAGGTGAGGAGGACCTAATGGCGAGGTTCTCATCCACCGGTGGTGGTCGACACAATTCCTTATAACTGACAGGTTCGCTCTATTAGTGATGCAGATAAAGATTTGCATAGGTTATGTCCAGACTATCATTGGCGAAAGTGGCATCACTCTGGGACATTGCCCAGGGTTTCACCATCTTCTAAGCCTCGATGTCCTTGTTACTCATGGAGGTACTTCTCTTGGTGTCATCTGGTCGCAGAGTTGTCTTCTCTGTCTTTCAGCACAGGTGTTTGCCTGGAAAGGTAACTTCATTCCGGGCTGCTCACGAGGATTTCACTTTATCCCATGGTCAGAAGGCATAAGGTACTAACGACCATTTGCAAATTTTGAATAAGTAGACGAGGAGTGTCAGGAAAATAAGAGTGGAAGGCTAGAGCATAACCTTCATTTTCTTTGAAGATTTAGGAGAGTCGAGAAAATATATAGGTTTTGTAAGTATTTTTTTTGAACAATCTGGAAAGCAATTTTATCCTATCTAACGTCCGTGCTAACTAAGGGCTTCCTACAGTGAGGATGGCTCTGATACCAGCTCTGTGGGGACCCCGACTTACTAGTCGACAATCATCGTGCTCAGTGATCCCAGAGATCAATGCTCACCGAACACAGATACCGAATAAAAGAGTCTTACATCCATACATACCGTTTGATACAATAAAAGACCACTTCGGTCGAGTCTTGCATATATAGGGCCTTAAAGGCCTACACTTGAAACTGAACCAATAGCGGAATTATTGGTTGAAAGCGTGAACCCATGCCATCAGCCTTAACCTACAGGCATTCTGTCTGGGAAGTGTCCTAGCTCGCAAGAACGTCACCGAATTAATCTTCACCATATCCTGTTCTTTCACACCTGGTCAATGAAATAACCAGTGGCAAGCCAATGAGTACTTTGAATGTACTCGCAAACAGCCCATGATATGAACAATGAATGTGAAGGATAACAATATCAAGCATCTTCAGTGTAACTCATCTAGGTAGAATGATCGTGAATATGCATCAATTTAAAGAATTACTCTTGAAGAACACGTTACAGATATCAACATATCTGCTAAGGGTTTAACCATCCGGGTTCACCCTATATGCCAAGTCATCAAACTTGGTCATAACCTCCATGTATCAGCTGAGGGCTAAACCATCCGGGTTCATCCTATATGCCAAGTCACCGAACTTGGTCATATTATTATTATTATAACAACACCTTTTTAACAGCAGACACACACTCACTCACCCTTGGTTTATGCGGAAACACTGGACGTAGTTTAAGAAAGATTACCCAACTGTCCTTGACCGTGGACACGACTATTCGAATAGTTTGACACTCTGCAGAGGTAGTACGCTGGACCCACGAGATCCGGAAAACTTCCGTGTCATCCACGACTCGCGGTATATCACATATACCCGAGGTAAGTACCCGATCATTATCTCAAGAAAGCAAGTGTAGCTAGTACTTGTTGTACAAAGCCACATTTCAGCCAAAAATAAACTTGAGGAGGTGCTGCTCATTTTCTCCACATGAGCATGTCATATCTTCGTTCTAAATGAAGCATTGACACACTAGGGAGGCTTTGGAAAGAATTGGGGGCCTTGGGTTGAGCAGAAGTGAAAGAAGAGGGTAAAAACAGTGATTCCATGGGTGGAAATGAGAGAATTTACAAGGGGTCCTTTCCCAATAATTGACCACTGGCCATGAGAACGTTACTGGGGGTGAAATGCAACTATGTGAGGCTGTGGTAGAAAGTTGAGCTCAAGGGTAAAAGTGGAAGGGGCAAAAGAAGCCAAATTAGTGAGTGCACACAAGGTGTTTGATCTGTGGTTGGGCTACCAGATGAATTCCAATGGCTATGAAACTTAACATGGTCAAATAATAGATGAAAATAGGCTTGCACACCAAATTAGGAATTTGGTGGAGAAGTTTTCCAATGTCGACTTGAAAAACCCCAGAAATGGGCAGAAATGGGTTTCTTCTTAGAACCCTATTCAAATAAATTCCGAAAAATCCAATATTTAGTGTCGGGGCATTATTTGAGCATTAAGGCATGCACAAAAAGTTTGAGGTCAATTGGAGAAACTTTATAATGTAAAGTTTTCCAAAGTCAGAAATCAACAGAGAGGGTTTTGAGGGTCTTAGGACAAGTTCCTCGATTCTCCTTGGTGTACCACTTAGTGTGGATGCCTTATTGGAGTATTAGAACATGCTCACCAAATTTGAGCACAATTGGAGACACTCCACAATGTAGAGTTGCTCAAATTTGATTCTGGACAGATAGGGTTTTAGAGTGATTAGGGGAGTCAAATCAACTTGGATTGCAATGAAACTTGGCAAGATCATCAACAATATCATAGATGACAAGCTACAATTTTACTGGAATTTATTGAGAATATTTCTTATAGAAATATTCCAAAAGCTTGAAATAGGCAGGAATGGTTTTAGAGGGGTTTCCCCAATATTTTGAACATGACCATGTGTTGAAACTCATAAATATGGTATAAATATTTCCACTGAGTTCCCCTAAATTTTCTGAAATATTTTGAAAACAATAAAATAACTTTCCTTCATAGGAGACCATTTCTGGCCTCACGGAAGGGCTTTTAAATAAAATAATAAAATAACTTTTAAAATAATAATATGTTGGTTTTTGGAAGACCTTTTGATAATAGGTTTTAAATACAATAGTTGGTGCAAAAGAAATTCCCTAGATTGAGGACTTGTAGTACAAACCTCATCTGAGGGGTTTGAAAGTTTAATTCAAAGAAATGCTTTTTAGGGAAATAATATTTGGTGAAAATAGATATTTATCCTAAACACATGGCATGATCATTAGGCAGGATATCATGGAGTGAGGAGGTGATTAGGAGGATTGCAAGAATTACTGGGGAGCAATCACATGCATTCAAGCAAACAGCAAACATTAGTCACTCCAAGCATTAGAAGCATTCACAAAAAAAATTAATTGGTCCTAATTTTTGAAGTAAGCTAATTTGTCAGGAAGGCCAAAAACTGGGGTGTTACAGATGGAGAAAGGTTGATGATGATGATGGCGACGATTTCCCCTCTCCGGAAACCGAAACGTACTCCAGATCTGCCCTCCACATGAAGAGCAGGATCTGGTGGCGCCTACGTATCACAAAACGCGATGAAACCTTCTTTATGATTTTTTTTCCAGGCGAAACGGAAGATATAGGAGTGAGATTGGGGGCGGTGGTGCCATGTGGGCCCCATAAGCCCTCATGGCACGACCATAGGGGGTGGCCGCGGCCTAGGGGCTTGTGGCCCACTGGCACGCCCTCTCACGTGGACCTTTGCGCAAGTATTTTTCTTTTATTCCAGAAAAAATCTTCGTAAATTTTCAGGATGTTCCGAGAACTTTCATTTCTGCACAAAAACAACACCATGGCAATTATGCTGAAAACAGCGTCAGTCCGGGTTAGTTCCATTCAAATCATGCAAAGTAGAGTCCAAAACAAGGGCAAAAGAGTTCCGAAAAGTAGATACGACGGAGACGTATCAACTCCCCCAAGCTTAAAGCCTTCGTTGTCCTCAAGCAACTCAGTTGACAAACTGAGAGAGACAAAGAAAAACTTTGACGAACTCTGTTTGATCTTGTTGTTGCAACCATGTCTAACTCATAACCAGAATTTCAGCAACATCACAATCAAACCACATAAGCAAATGACATCTAGGTCTCACGATAAACTCATATCAATGGCCTAATCAACTAGCGAGCAAATAATAATAATGTCTCAAGTGTCAACACTGCAATCAAAACAACATGAAGCAGTACGAATAGATGGTATCTCGCTAGCTCTTTCTGAGACCGCAAAATATAAATGCAGAGCACCTTAAAAGACCAAGGGCTGACTAAACATTGTAATTCATGGCAATGAAGATCCACTCATAGTCATACTCAACACAGTTAAAAGCAAAGCATAAAAATGACAGAGGTGCTCTCTAATTGGTGCTTTTGTAGGAGGAGGATGACTCAACATGAACATAAATAGACAGGCCCTTCGCAGAGGGAAGCATTGATTTGCAGAGGTGCCAGAGGTCAAGCTTTGAAAACAGAGATAATAATTTTGGGTGGCATGCTTTCATTGTCAACGCAATGACTAAGAGTTCTCAACATCTTCCATGCTACACATGCTATAGGCGGTTCCCAAACAGAAAAGTAAAGTTTTGACTCCCCCACCACCAATCAATCACACTCCACAGCTAGCCGAATCCTTGGGTACCGTCCAAACCAACATCAATCCTGGGGGACTTTTGTTTGCAATTATCTTTTCGATTTGAGCATGGAACTGGGAATTCCAATTACCAACCCCTTTCTCGTGAAAGATACTGAATAAACACATATCGAGGATAACACACCTAGCATTGAAGATACCAATAGCCCCATGTCACCACATGAGCGGTTCGGGCATGCAAAACAGATTATTTCTTGAAGGTTTAGAGAGTGGCACATGCAAATTTACTTGGAACGGCAGGTAGATACCGCACATAGGTAGGTATGGTGGACTCAGATGGCACAACTTTGGGTTTATGGGAGGTGGATGCACAAGCAGTATTCCCGCTTAGTACAAGTGAAGGCTAGCAAAAGACTGGGAAGCGACCAACTAGAGAGCGACAACAGTCATCAAAATGCATTGAGAGTAACTAACATGGAGTGCAAGCATGAGTAGGACATAAATCACCATGAACATGAACATCATAGAGGCTATGTTGATTTTGTTTCAACTACATGCATGAACATGCGCCAAATCAAACCACTTGAAACATTCAAAGGAGGATACCATCCTATCATACTACATCATAGTCATCTCAACATTCATGTTGGCAACCAAGACAAACCATTATAAGCTCCTAGCTAAGTAAGCATGGAATAAGCAACTATGATCTCTAAGTTGTCATTGCAAACAAGTTTCTCTCACAACAAAGTTGAATGAGGCATGATGAGCTAGTCATATTTACAAAAACAAAATAGATCGAGTTCATACCAGCTTTTCCAGGCTCAGTCACTTCATCATATATCGTCATTATTGCCTTTCACTTGCACGACCGAACGATGTGAACAATAATAAGAGTGATCGTGCATTGGACTAAAGCTGGAATCTACAGGCAAACACAAAGGACAAGACAAAGTAATATAACTCTTTGAAAGCTAAAGAGGTATGCATGCAAGAGCCACTAAACATTGTAACCAATATCTTCTACCTTGAGCCAAAGTAAAATAAAACTATCTACACGAGAAAACTCCCAACAAGCAAAAAAAGAAAAAGAAAATCTTTTTGGTTTTTCTCAAACTAGACAGACACACGAATAGAAAACTAGAAAAACAAAATAAACTAGCATGGATGATACAGTGGCAAAGTGTGAACACTGGCTAACAAAGTGAAAGCATAAGCAAGAATGTAAAGTCGGTGAGAACACGTACTCCCCCAAGCTTAGGCTTTTGGCCTAACTTGGTATACTCCCAAGGATGGTCCTGGCAAAACCCAAAATCATAATCGGGGTTATACAGGAGCGCTGCAGCCACTGCCTGAAGAGCTGCCTCACGGAGACGAGCAGTCGTCGCCTCCCTCTCATAATCCTCTGCCTCTCCTCTGGTTATGTAATATCTCCGTTTTACCTGAAAGTCAAAGAGAGCAGGAGCAGGAAGGGTAATATGGAAAACACGTTGTCGGTTAAATATCAGTCGGTATAGGAGGGATTCATCATCCCTCCCAAGGAACTGGTAGCGTGTCATAGCGACGCGGACACGCGGTCAAGGAAAGCTGTATGGAGCGGGGGATCTCCTGCGCGGATGGGTACTTTTCTACCGGACGCTAAAACAGAAAACAGGGAAAACTAAACTAAATCTATCATTTTTCTTCTAAGCAACCTAAAGTTAAAGCTTGGAACAAAGGTTTGTGATTCCTCGATTCATCCATCTCATGGTCATCGAAAGAAAATCCGTCAATGGGGTTGATCAAATCCCCTCGACAAAACTTCTCGAATCGCAAAAGAGAACGGAGACTTTTTGAATAGTCACTAGGTCACCTCAATGGGGATGTGTATCTCCCCAACCAGCAAGTCATACTTCATCTTGACACGAGGAATAGGGCATTCAAAGCTCCCTATAAGAATTGATGAAGCCTTTTGGATAGCATTGATGCAATGTACTCGATATTGTTTCTTCGGAAAGTGCACCGTATGCTCATTACCGATGACATGGAAAGTGACATTGCCTTTGTTCCAATCTATAACAGCCCGTGCAGTGTTTAAAAAGGGTCTTCTGAGGATGACAGCCATGGTATCGTCCTCGGGAATATCCAAGATAACAAAGTCTGTTAAGATAGTGGTGTTAGCAACCACAACAGGCACATCCTCGCAAATGCCGATAGGGAAAGCAGTTGATTTGTCGGCCATTTGTAGAGAGATATCAGTGGGTGTCAACTTATCCAGTTCAAGTCTACGATAAAGAGAGAGAGGCATAACACTAACACCGGCTCCAAGGTCACATAACGCAGTTCTAACGTAGTTACCTTTAATGGAGCAAGGTATAGTGGGCACACCGGGATCACCTAGTTTCTTGGGAGTTCCACCTTTGAAAGTGTAATTGGCAAGCATGGCGGAGATCTCAAGATCAGGTATCCTCCTCTTATTAGTCACAATATCTTTCATGTACTTAGCATACGGAGACATCTTGAGCATATCAGTCAAACGCATCTTCAGAAAGACAGGTCTGATCATTTCAATGAATCGCTCAAAATCCTCATCATCCTTTTTCTTGGATGGTTTGGGAGGAAAGGGCATAGGTTTCTGAACCCATGGTTCCCTTTCTTTATCGTGCTTCCTAGCAGCGAAGTTATTCTTATCGTATCTTCTATTCTTATGTTGTGGGTTATCAAGATCAACACTGGGTTCAATCTCCACATCCTTTTCATTGCTAGGTTGAGCATCATCATGAACATCACTATTGATATTATCATTAGGCTCATGTTCATCAGCAGATTGTGTTTCAGCATCAGAGATAGAGACATCGTTTGGACTCTCAAGTGTAGCAGCAACAGGGTTGCTAGCGTGCAGGTTCCTATCATCTTTATTCTTCTTTCTAGGATGACTAGGTGCATCAGTGCTAACTCCTTGAGAATCTTGTTCAACTCTCTTCGTATGACCCTTAGGATACATAGGTTCCAGGGTCATTCTACCGCCTCTAGTGAAGGCTCTGACGGAATTGTCATTCAACTCATTGAGCAAGTCATTCTGAGCTTGAAGTACTTGTTCTACCTGAGTAGTAACCATAGAGGCATGTTTACTCAGAAGTTTAAGATTGTTGACGTTTCTGTCCACACAAGAACTTAAATGACTAAGCATACGAGCATTCTTTTCCAATTGTCTGCTAACATAATCATTGAAACTCTGTTGTTTGACAACAAAGTTATCAAATTCGTCCATGCATAAGCTAGCAGCTTTATCAAAAGGAATATCACTCTCATCAAACCTACGCAGAGAATTTACTTCTACTACCTATATCGGGTTATCGAGACCATGGATCTCTTCGATAGGTGGTACATTTTTGACATCTTCAGATTTAATGCCTTTCTCTCGCATAGATTTCTTGGCTTCTTGCATATCTTCAGGATTGAGGAATAGAATACCTCTTTTCTTCGTAGTTGGCTTAGGAGGTGGTTCGGGAATAGTCCAAGCATTCTCATTGCACAAGATGTTGTTCAATAGAATCTCAGCTTGTTCTACGGTTCGTTCCCTAAAAACACTACCGGCACAACTATCTAGGTGGTCTTTGGAAGCATCGGTAAGTCCATTATAGAAGATATCAAGTATTTCGTTCTTCTCAAGAGGGTGATCAGGCAAAGCATTCAGTAGCTGGATGAGCCTCCCCCAAGCTTGTGGGAGACTCTCTTCTTCAGCTTGAGCAAAGTTGTATATCTCCTGCAAGGCAGCTTGCTTCTTATGGGCAGGAAAATATTTTTCAGAGAAGTAGTAGACCATATCCTGGGGGCTACGCACACATCTAGGAGCAAGAGAAGTGAACCAGGTCTTAGCATCATCCTTTAGCGAGAAAGGAAACAGCTTGAGCATGTAATAGTGGCGGATCTTTTCCTCACTAGTGAATATGGTGGCTATATCGTGCAGGTTGGTAACATGGGCTACAACCATTTCAGACTCGTAACCGTGAAAGGGATCAGATTCGACCAGAGTGATTAACTCAGGGTCGATAGAGAATTCATAGTCCTTATCGGTCACAAAGATAGGCGAAGTGGCAAACTTCAGGTCGTATTTCATCCTAGCGTTCAGAGATTTTTCTTTCCACTTGCGCAGAAGTTTCTTAACATCATAGCTATCCTTACACGCAACAAAATCCTCTACTATCTCTCCCTCCATAACATAGCGCGTATCGGGCATAACAGGCAATTCAGGCATAGTAACAGGTTCTACTTCAATAGTATCAGCAGCCTCAGAAGTATCATCACATCTAGCAGCAACTCTAGCAATATGTGCATCAAGGAATGCACGAAGTGGCAAAGCAGTATCTAGCATAGCATCATCAGGCATAGTATCAAGCATAGTATCAAGCATAGCATCATCAGGCACAGTATCAAGCATAGCATCATGGACAGCAGAAGTAGCATCATCAAGCATAGCATCATCATAAGCATCATGGGCAGCAGAAGTAGCATCATCAAGCACAGGCGACATATCAAGATTTCTAGCAGGAGGCGATGTCGCAAACTTACTCAAAACTGGAGGTGAATCAAGTGCAGAGCTAGATGGTAGTTCCTTACCTCTCCTCGTAGTGGAAGGTAGGATTTTAGTTCTTGGATCGTTCGGATTCCTCATAGTGATCAGCAGACGTCAATCCCAAGTGACTCAAAGAATATAGATGTGCTCCCCCGGCAACGGCGCCAGAAAAAGCCTTGATGTCCCACAAGCGTATGGGATCGCAGCAGTTTTCGAGGATAGAGTATTCAACCCAATTTTGTTGAATCGCCAAGACGGGAAGCGAAAGAATATTCTCAAGTATTAGCAGCTGAATGTTTCAAATTCAACCACACCTGAAAGATTAGTGGCTGCAAGAAAAGTATCAGTAGCAAGGTAGTATGATAACAACGGAGCCAGAAACGATCTGGTGACAAGGCAGACTATTCCTAACTGTTGTATCAATGGCGCCAGTAAAAGCTTTGACAATCCCCAGCAACGGTGCCAGGAAAAGCCCTGCTGACAGTATGTTAGCGCCAACAAAGTATTGCAACAAGTAACAACGGAGTAGCAAGGAACAGTAGTAGCAGCAGCAGCAAAGTAACAAGTAACAGCAGTAGCAACAACAGCAAAGCGACAGCAGCAGCAAAGTGGCCCAATCCCTCTTGTAGCAAGGGACAAGCCTAGGCAAAGTAACGTAGCGAGGACCAGTAGTCAAAGACTCGCAGGCAGTGGATCGGTGATGGATGAGTGTGACGGATGTGATTCATCATGTAACAGCTATAACACGGAGAGATATGTGGCTAGCTCCCGTTCATCAATCTAATGTAGGCATGTATTCCGTATGTAGTCATACGTGCTTAGGGAAAAGAACTTGCATGACATCTATTGTCCATCCCAACCGTGGCAACGGGGTCCTAATGGAAACTACGGGATATTAAGGTTCTCCTTTTAATAAAGAACGGGACCAACGCATTAAGACGCGGTGAATACATGAACTCCTCATACTATGGTCATCTCCGGGAGTGGTTTCGGCTATTGTCACTCCGGGGTTGCCTGGTCATAACACATAGTAGATGACTACAACTTGCAAGATAGGATCTAAAACACACATATATTGGCGACAACATAATAGATTAAGATCTGAAATCATGGCACTCGGGCCCTACTGACAAGAATTAAGCATAGCCAAGTAGTAGCAACATCAATCTAGAACATAGTGGATACTAGAGATCAATCCCCATCAAGAACTAACACTATAACATGATAGATCTCATCCTACTCATCACTGTCCAGCAAGCCTACGATGAGATTACTCACGAACGATGAAGAGCATCATGGAATTGTCGATGGAGAAAGGTTGACGATGACGATGGCGACGATTTCCCCTCTCCGGAGCCCGAAACGGACTCCAGATATGCCCTCCATATGAAGAATGGGATGTGGTGGCGCCTCCGTATCGCAAAACGCGATGAAACCTTCTTTCTGATTTTTTTTCAGGCGAAACGGAAGATATAGGACTGAGATTGAGGGCGGTGGTGCCACGTGGGCCCCACAAGCCCTCCTGGCGCGGCCATAGGGGGTGGCTGCGGCCTAGGGGCTTGTGGCCCACTGGCACGCCCCTCACGTGGAACTTTGCGCAGGTATTTTTCTTTTATTCCAGAAAAAATCTCCGTAAATTTTCAGGATGTTCCGAGAACTTTCGTTTCGGCACAAAAACAACACCATGGCAATTCTGCTGAAAACAGCGTCAGTCCGAGTTAGTTCCATTCAAATCATGCAAATTAGAGTCCAAAACAAGGGCAAAAGAGTTCGGAAAAGTAGATACGACGGAGACGTATCACACGTGCATCTGACGCCCGAATTTCTGACATCCATCGCACCTGCGTACTATGTCCTCAGCATCAGCGTGAGCCGCCAACCAGTAGAAACCATGTCTGAAAGCCTTCGAGACCAAGGATCGTGACCCGGCGTGATGCCCACAATCACCAGCGTGTATCTCATTAAGGATTGCACGTCCCTCTTCTGGTGAAACACAGCGTTAGAAAATTCCACAAGTGCTTCACTTGTGTAACTCGCCCTTGTGTATAACCATGGACTTGCACCGCCGAATAATTTGGCGAGCCAGCAATTCATTAGAAGGTAACTCGCCCCGCGCCAAGTAAGGCATGTAAGGGATTACCCAATCCGGAGTAGCTCGAAGAGCCGCCACCAGTTGGGACACCGGGTGAGGAACTGTTATATCCTCTTCAGAAAGAAGCTTTACCGACAGGTTATGCAAGATATCGAGAAACACATTGGGCGGAACCGGCTTACGCTGAGAATCGAGTCGTGAAAGAGCATCAGCTGCCTCATTGAGCCGCCGATCGATGTGGTCAACTTGATAACCATGAAAATGGCCAGCCACGTCTGATATAGCATGCCTGTAAGCCGCCATCAATGGAACTTTGGAGTCCCGCGTTCGAGAAACCTGTTGTGCTACAAGATCTGAATCGCCCAGACACCTGACCCGGCTAAGATTCATCTCTCTGGCGATCCTAAGTCCATGGAGTAAGTCTTCATACTCTGCGGTGTTATTGGTGCAAGGAAACATGAGCCGCAGAACACAGCAAAATTTGTCCCCTCGTGGAGAGGTTAGCACCACACCAGCCCCCGAGCCTTCCAACTGTCTTGACCCATCAAAGTGGATAGTCCAATATGTATTATCAGGCCTGTCTTCTAGAATCTACAACTCGGTCCAGTTGTTGATTAAATCCACTAAGGCCTGGGCTTTGATAGATGTGCGAGGTGTGTATTTCACGTGGTGCAGACCAAGCTCGATTGCCCACTTAGTAATTCGCCTAGTCGCTTCACGGTTTTGTATTATATCGCCAAGAGCTGCAGAACTAACAACCGTAATTGGGTTCTCCTAGAAGTAGTGCTTCAGCTTCCGGCTTGCCATGAAGATAACAAAAACCAGCTTCTGCCAGTGGGGGTAACGCTGCTTGGAGAGGGACAAAACCTCACTAACAAAGTAGACCGGCCGTTGGACCGGGTATTCCTTTCCCTCTTCCTTTCGTTCGACGACCACCGCCACACTGACTACTTTGGAGTTGGCGGCAATGTACACAAGCATGGGCTCTTTGTCTGTTGGAGCGGCTAAGACGGGCGACTCAGCCAGTTGCTTCTTCAGGGCTTCAAAGGCGTCATTACCTGCATCTGTCCACACGAAACGATCCGTCTTCCTAAGCAGTTGGTAAAGAGGAATAGCCTTCTCACCAAGGCGGCTTATGAATCGGCTCAAGGCTGCTATACGACCCGCCATGCGCTGGACCTAATTAATATTGGTCGGCTTACCAAGGGAAGTGATCACCTTAATCTTGTCCGGGTTAGCTTCAATGCCTCTTTTTGACACCAAAAACCCAATAACTTCCCTGCAGGGACACCAAACATGCACTTGGTTGGGATAAGTTTCATCTGGTAGACGCGCAGATTGTCAAATCTCTCCTTGAGGTCATGCGGAAGTCATTCCTTCTTCTGGGACTTCACCACTATGTCATCAACATAGCCGTGCACATTGCACCCGATCTGACTATGCAGATAGTTCTGAATGCAACACTGGTAAGTCGCCCCTGCACTTTTAAGTCCAAACGGCATTGAGACATAGTAGAAAGCACCGAAAGGAGTTATGAAGGTTGTCTTTTCTTGATCTTCTCGAGCCATTTTGATCTGGTAATACCCTGAATAAGCGTCTAGAAAGGACAATCGTTCACAACCCGCAGTAGAGTCAACAATCTGGCTGATACGAGGGAGAGCGAAAGGGTCCTTCGGGCAGGCTCTGTTAAGATCGGTGTAGTCAATACACATGTGGAAAGTCCTATTCTTTTTTAGGACCAAAACCGGGTTGGCCAGCCACTCAGGATGAAAAACTTCCACTATGAACCCAGCGGCCAAGAATCGGGCTACCTCTTCCCCAATTGCCTTACGCCTCTCCTCATTGAAACAACAGAGGTACTAACAAACTGGTTTCATCTTAGGTTCCACATTAAGGTTGTGCTCAGTGAATTCCGTCGGTACACCTAGCATGTCAGAAGGTTTCCATGCAAAGATGTCCCAATTCTCACGGATGAATTTGATGAGCATGCTTTCCTATTTAGGATCCAGGTCGGTTCCAATGGTGGACTGCTTTGAAGAGTCGTTGGGTGTGAAATCAACTTGTTTGGTGTCATCGGCCGGTTTAAACTTGAGAGGCAGCTCTGAATCAGTGGTGGGCTTATTGAGTGGAGACATGTCCGCCGGGTCAACATTGGCCTGATGAAATTTCAGCTCCTCGGCAGCACATGCCGACTCAGCATAAGCAGCATCTCCTTCCTCACACTCCTGGGCTATCTTGCGATCCCCACTTACTGTGATAGTTCCTCTCGGGCCTGGCGTTTTGAGCTTTAAATAGACATAACATGGACGAGGCATAAAGCGAGCGTAAGCCGGCCGTCCGAAAAGTGCATGGTAAGGACTCTTGACCTTGACCACCTCAAACACCAAAGACTCGCTCATGTAAATAGACTCGGTACCAAAAGCCACATTGAGTTTAATATGCCCAACAGGATATGCCGACATACCCGGGACAATGTCGTGGAAGACCGTGGAAGAGGGCATCAAATCACCCTCGGAGAAATTCATCCTCGGGAAAGTATCGTAATATAAGATGTTGATACTACTACCGCTGTCCATGAGGACTTTGGAGAGGGTGTACCCCCCAACCTGTGGTGCCACGACCAATTCTAAGTCGCCAGGGTTGTCAACCCAGGGCGAGTGGTCCTCCCTACTTCAGGTGACAGGCTGCTCAAACCAATTGAGATACTTGGGAAGTGTTGGTTCAGCCATGTTGATGGCTCCCTTCCTAACCTTCTTGTCCCGCTTGCAGGTATTGGTGGTAAATACATGGTATTGCCCACCATTCAGTTGTTTTGGTTGTTCTGGAAACCGTCGTTGCTGTTCTCCTGCTCAGATCCGCTCGGCTTATGTTGCTGTTCGTAACCACCATTGGCATTGTATTGCTAGCTATCGTGAACCGGATACTCGCCTACATTGGTGTGTGACCCGCCCTGAGGGCTAGAACTGGGGAAGCCGCCAAACGGATTGCCTTGTGAGCCACCTGGGCCAAACTCGTCCGGGTGTCCACCTCCACCCCCTCCTTGGTTGTTTTTGAGCGCCATAGCACAGAATTCCTGCATCACAAAACAATTTTCCCAGGAAATGATGGTCGGACTATCAGTTGTGTTGTGTTGCGGGCAGGGACCCTTTAGCATCTCCTCATAGTTTCATGGTCTTGTGCCACTAAAACCTCTATTCTAGTTCTTCTTCTGACGTTGATTTCCTGACCGAGCATTGGCGTTAGCGACAAAGTCAATAGCAGCCTCCTAGTGCCTTCTCTTCCCGTGACCTCCATGGTTATTGTTACGTCCCGGGGCTTGGAATGCCTAGTTGGCTCTCCTTTCCTAGCATCACTCACCTTATCGTCATCCTCTCCGGGATATTTGGTACCATCTGACTCGGTGTACCTGGTCAAGGTATCCATTAACTCGCCCATGTCCTGCACTTTCCTCTTGAGCCGCCCAAGCTTCAGCACCAAAGGCTGAAAGTGGCAGTTCTTCTCTAATTAGCACTGCCTGAGCTGCTGTTATACCATTTGATGAATGAATTATCTCGGCTACGCGCCTCATCCAGTGATGGGCCAACTCGTCAACACGTTGGACGCAGTGCTGCAAATCGACAATAGTCACTGGACGCTTGCAGGTCCCTCTGAAGTTTTTGACAAAGCGTTCCTTCAACTCAGCCCATGTGTTGATGGAATTGGGTGGCAAATTCTTCAATAAGGTGTGCACCGTTCCCTCTAGCATCATTGTAAAGTACTTGGCACATACTGCATCACGTACATTGAGCATGTCCATCGCGATTTCGTAGCTCTCAACCCACACCCCTGGTTTGAGGTCTGGCGTGTAGTTGGGGACCTTGCGCGGACCTTTGATGTCTTTAGGCATGCGCTCATTGTGAAGGGCAGGTGACAGATAGGTCCTCCCGATGCTCCTACCTCCTGACTCGCCATGCGCGGGGGAAGGCGGTACATAAGCCTCGTAACCTTGACCCGCCATAGCGCTCGCCTCCGCTAAGCGGGTGGCTCGCGCCGCATCTACCAGGTCTTGGGCGTGTGCTCCCGGTGCTCCAGGCGGGTTAGCATGCGGGAGTCGACGTTGCTCGCTCCTAGGCACCGCGGGCGGGTCATCATGGCGGCTCCGGCTGTGACTTGCATGGGGTGTAGAGTGCAGCCGATCACTGCTATAAGAGTATTGCGCCTACTGGACTACGCCATCTTCAACATCTCGATGGAGTTCCTTGCTTCCACCTAAGCTATAGAGTTCACATTGATGGGGAGAGACTCCAAGTTCCGAGTCGCCACCAGTATGTTGTCGACGAGGTTAGAGAAGTGACCCTGCGATGTTTGAAAACATTGTGGCTGAGCAGGTGTCAGCCGAGGCGGCTGCATATTGGGCGACGCCTGAGCCGGCTCAACATGTTGATTGACTCGCCCTGGCAGATTGAGGTCTCCACCATGAGTGTGTGGGCTGTCAAAGAGCCGGATAGGGTTTAAATCTGCTGGTAGACGATTGCGATGCCTCGTCTGGTGGATCACGTCTGAAGTGTGCAGTTGTCGTTCAATCCGCCATCTGTCGACTTTCAGCCTTTCTGCTTACTCCGCAATCTAGGCTTGCTGACTCGCCGTCCAGGTCGCTTTAGCCTCAATCTCTTGCTGGATCTTGGTCATATCCTCTTTCAGCTTCACCAGTTCGGCGTTAATCTCTTCTTGATTCTCCACGGTCACTGTGATCATCGTGAGCTTAGATATCTCAACCATCAGATCCGTCATAGCTTGAGCCCGAGTCTTGCATGACCCGCTAGCACCATCACCGCATGCGGCGATCGGCATGCCGTTGTCGCCCCTGTCATGTAGATGGCGACTTGACGCTGAGGGTCGTGGAGATCCTCAGAAACCACTGCCTTTGGCGATCCCCCAAGCCCCCTTCATGGAGGGGGCAGATCGAATCTGTATCGCCCATAGATGACTCGTCGTCCGAGTTGAGGGGGGTGCTTTCTTCAATTATCGGCTCATCTGCCAGATCGACCCCATGTCTAAAGCTAACAAAAGCATGGCGCGGCCTGACCTGGCGTTTGGCATGTTGGGTGAACCGAGCCGGCTCGACGATGTCGTTGCAGATGTCCAGCATAGGAACGGGTGCCCCGATCTTGCCGATGAAGACGTGGATCTTGCCGAAGGGGACCCGGTAGCCAGATTCAACAGAATCCGCGTTGGACCCCCAACCAGAGTTGTCAATGTAGACTTTCCCGCGGCGAATCTTAGTCATGAGGCCGACCGCGTAGCTTCCAAAGCCAAAAGGGCTCCCTTCAAGAACTCAACTCCACCATGCGCAGGCCCCATGGTGGGCGCCAACTATCGTGGTTTTGTCACGGCAGATGTCCTCGTGAAAGGATTTAGAGAAGCAGCCATCACACCTTGGTGGCGACTCAAAGGGGTTAAGCGGAAGCGTGACTCGGATTTACCCAGGTTCGGCCCCTCCGATGGAGGTAAAAGCCTACGTCCTGCTTTGTGTATATTGACGATGATATCGATTACAAGGATGTGGAACTCGCCGAACCTTACTCTCGATGGTTTGTAACTTAAGTCTACCAACCCTAGAAGCTCGCCTTTATATACAGGTCGAGGCCCTAGGTTTACAAGATTCCAACTCGGATAATATAATTGTAACCCGCTATATCTCTAACCCGGCCCAACAGGGCGAGTCATATGGTGGGTTACAACCCCAACAAGTAGGGTGGCCTCTCCTAAGTTAACCTCCATGAAGGTACCACATACGGTAGAATGTAGAAGATTTCTAGACACAAAGTTTAGTCTAGCATAGAAATTTTGGATAATCATCCACAAGTTTAAGGCATGAGTTGGACAATTTCTTATCATCAATTTCATCCTCTCCCAAGATTGTGCAACATGTTCATGATCTTATTGTTCAAAATTTATCATTTTATTTCTAAGGGAGATGATCTTAGCAGGAGAAAATGCTTGGTAATAAAAGCATCTTTACACGTATCCCATGCTCCAATACTATTACGCGGTAAAGATGAAAACCAAGCTTTAGCTTTCTTTCTAAGTGAAAAAGGAAATAATTTTAGTTTTGTAATATCATTAATCATGTCCTTTTCTTTTACATATAACAAAGTTAAACAAAGGTATTGAGATGTAAAGCAGGATCCTCATTAGGATTTCCCGAAAATTGCTCTTTCATGACAAGATTCGCTAATGCAGCATTAATGTCAAAAGCATCCGCACTAGTGGCGGGTGGTATAGGAGTACTAATAAAATCATTGTTAATAGTATTTGAGAAGTCACATAACTTAGTAGTATCTTGTGATATGGTGACCGAACAAGCAAGGTAACAAGCAAGACAAGCAAACTACAGAGCGACGATGCAATCTAGTGAAAACTATGCAAGGAAAGATAAATATTTTTGTATTTTTTATGAGACAAACTAAATATGCAAAAAAATAAAAATAGGAACAATTGATTGAAATTTTTTGGGGAGTTACTTGGTAGTTGGTGATGATATTCCCGGCAATGACGCCAGAAGTCCATCCTGATACTTGTGATCTGTGTTGGGTTTTCCATGAGGTGGAACGGGTTATCGCAACATAGTGTGACTATTTCCCTCAGTTATGAAACCAAGGGTTATCAAACCAATAGGAATATCAATGATAACCGATTCAGGGGTTGCACACGAAAGAACAAACAACTTGCACCCAACGCAGGCAAGAGGGTTGTCAATCCTCTTGTCTTGTTATATGCAAGCAAGTGATGTGTGTAGATAATTGTAGATAGCAAGATAAAATAAAAACAAGTAAATGGCAGCAAGGTAATGGAGGTTTTAGCAATATGGTGTGAATAGACCTGGGGGCCATAGCTTTCCCTAATGGCATCTCTCATGAAAAATAGAATAAGATGGGTAAACAAATTATTGTTGGGAAATTGACAGAAAAAGGGTTAGTTATGCGATATTCACAACAATGATCATGTGTATATAGGCATCACGTCCATAAATAAATAGGTCGACTCCTACCAACACCTATTACTATTACTCCACTCATCGATCGCTATCGAGCATGCATCTAGAGTATTAAGTAAAACAGAGTAATGCATGGAGAATGATGACATGATGTAGACAAAGTAAACTCAAGCAATATGAATAAACCCCATCGTTTTATCCTTATTATAAGAAACACAAAGACGCATCTTATCCCCTTCTCTCACTAGTATATAGAAATTCACTAGGTTGAACCAGCACAACGCACCTCTCTCATCGAAGAAATATCAATCTAGTTGGCCAAACTATTTCAATAGATGAGAGAGAATTATGAATATATCATAATCATGCAAATAAGAATCATATAAGTATTCAGTAGATAATCAAATACTTATCATGAATAATGTGAACATAAACCCACAATTCATTGGATCCCAACAAATGCACCGCACATAAGGAATTACATCATATGGATCAAAGCGAGGATGAGATGCTCATTGTATTGAAGATCATAGAGAGAGATTGCCATCTAGGTATTAACTATGGCCCTGTAGGTCTATGCTGAACTACTCACACATCATCATGAGGGCACCAAGGTTGATGAAGTGGACCTCCGTGATTGATCCCCCCTCTAGTAGGTTGCCGGAACGGAGCTCCAGATGGCCTCCCGTTGGAATAGAGACTTGCGGCGGCGTAAAAAAAATCGGGACTCCCTATGGTGTTTTGGGGTAGATGAGAATTTATAAGCCAAATAACGGAGTTGGGAGGGCCACGAGGGAGGCACAAGCTATTGGGCGCACCCCCCCCCCCCACACACACACACATGCTCAGGATGTGCCTTGTTGGCTTGTGGGCTCCTCGTGATGCCTCCGGCCTTCTTCCTATGCTCGTTGGTCTTCTTTTGGTCCAGAAAAATCACCAAAAAGTTTCAAGGTAATTGGACTTCGTTTGGTATGGAAAACCTGAAAAGTGAAAAACACGTAGAAAACAACAGCACGCACTAGGCACTGGATCCATAGGTTTGTGCTCAAAAGTAATATAAATTGGTAAATAAATACCCCAAAAGTATTCTAGAATGATAATATATTGGCATGGAACAATCAAAAATTATAGATACATTGCACACGTATTACCGCTTCATCCCGAAAGTATCTTCTTGATTTTTTCTAGGTCATAATACACCTTGTAGGAGAATAGAGCGCACCCTATTGGCTTGTGGCTAGCAGGTGACCCCCCTATGGTATATTTTTGGCCCAATAATTCTGATACATTCCACAAATATTCTCTGTGAAGTTTCACGTCATTTGGAGTCTAGTGATTTTTTAGCCTTTTTCTTGGTTTCATGTTAAGAATTCCAGTTTCCCGTAATATGCCTCTTTGTGATGTACCTTGTAAATTCAGAGAGAAATGTCATAAGAATTGTTTCATAATGAGGAATAATGGACAAGAACAACATAAATATGAATAATAATTCTTGATGCAAAATGGACGTATTAACTCCCCCAAACTTAGACCTTGCTTGTCCTCAAGCAAAAGCCAAACTCGATAATAATGACCACATATTTTGAGAGAGAGGTGTCAATAAAAATAAAATAAGGACATTAGAGCATCATGAATATTAACATAGGGGCAATATTTTCATCATATAACCTCTCATAAACAAGTAACATCTATCCACAATTGTCGAAGTATGAAGAATAGACTTTATTGACACGCAACAAACTATGTTCTTAGTTATCGAGACAATCACAATCCATCATATTTTAGAGAAGAGTCTATGTAAGATCTTTCATTCTAGAAAGTTCATATACTCGGCTATCATTTAGTCTTCTATGATTGTTGATACTCATTTCATATTTTTAGATCTAATGTTTCCACCGGACACATAGGAAGATAGGGGTTTTATTGTTTTTGCCACCCAACTCTTTTACCTCAAGGATAATGTCAGCAACAATGAATTATGATCACCTACATCCAACTAGATATATGTATTTGGATCTTTCCCCAACACATGATTCTTGCCAACTAGAGAGTTAATAGGTGAGAATAGGGATAAACATTTGTCGACTCTTGCATAAAATTAAATGCATGAAAGTAAAAGGTAGGCCCTTCGCAGAGGGGAGTCGAGGTTGTCATGCGCTTTTTAATTCTTTGTATGTGAAAACTCTTAATGTAAAGGATCGTCACTTTTGTATTTCCCCTTGTGATGGAAAACTTTATTATGTAGTTCGTCCCTTCTATTTATTTTCCATCACAAGATTGTACAAAGATTATCTTCCCTTGCAATAAAATAGCATATATGTTTAGGAGCATTTTTATTGCTTTGTGCATCGATGACCACTTACTTGAAGGATCGTATTCAATCCATAGGTAGGTATGGTGGACTTGCATGGCAAGAATCTGGGTTTCAGGGTTATGGATGCACAAGTAGTATCTCTACTTCCTGCAAATTTTTGGGCTAGTAAAGCATCTAAAGCAAGCTCTACATGTCAGAGGGTCCATGACAATATAACTTCTACGTGAATGTAAGCAAACATAACCATTACATTGTCTTCCTTGTACAATATCAACACTTGGATCATTATATAATATTTGGTGAGGGCTCACAATTATAAAAAATGTCCAATATAGTATATTTGTATGTGAATCTCATCTCCTCTATCATAATTTTGCATGGATTGTATCAATGATTAATGATATGTTTGTTCACTCCCAACAACTTTTATCTACCATGCCTTTTCTATGTGAAGTTAGTACTCCCTATGGGGTTAGCATATGATTTTTCTATATCTTTTATTTCAATGATATGACTAATGCATGAGAGTAAAGGAAGCAAACTCAAACTAATTTTTATTATATAACTCTCACACACGATTACATAGAATGTTAGATCTCAAAGCAAAACCTCTAAGCAAAGAAAAACTGAAATTTATTTCTATAAATCATGACATAGCTAAGGATCGAACTAAGATAGAGGATAAAGGTGAAAGTAATGGTGATATCATACCAGCGTGCCTCCCCCAAGCTTGGAACAAGCTTAGGGGGTGCCCACACCCATGTACTTGTTGGAATTATTCCCTAGAGGCAATAATAAATATAGTTATTATTATAATTCTTGTATCAAGATAATCGTTTATTATCCATGCTATAATTGTATTGAATGAAGACTCATTTACATGTGTGGATACATAGACAAAACACCGTCCCTAGCAAGCCTCTAGTTGGCTAGCCAGTTGATCAAAGATAGTCAGTGTCTTCTGATTATGAACAAAGTGTTGTTGCTCGATAACTGGATCACGTCATTAGGAGAATCACGTGATGGACTAGACCCAAACTAATAGACGTAGCATGTTGATCGTGTCATTTTGCTGCTACTGTTTTCTGCGTGTCAAGTATTTATTCCTATGACCATGAGATCATATAACTCACTGACACCGGAGGAATGCTTTGTGTGTATCAAACGTCGCAACGTAACTGGGTGACTATAAAGATGCTCTACATGTATCTCCGAAGGTGTTAGTTGAGTTAGTATGGATCAAGACTGGGATTTGTCACTCCGTGTGACGGAGAGGTATCTCGGGGCCCACTCGGTAATACAACATCACACACAAGCCTTGCAAGCAATGTAACTTAGTGTAAGTTGCGGGATCTTGTATTACGGAACGAGTAAAGAGACTTGCCGGTAAACGAGATTGAAATAGGTATACGGATACTGACGATCGAATCTCGGGCAAGTAACATACCGAAGGACAAAGGGAATGACATACGGGATTATATGAATCCTTGGCACTGAGGTTCAAACGATAAGATCTACGTAGAATATGTAGGATCCAATATGGGCATCCAGGTCCCGCTATTGGATATTGACCGAGGAGTCTCTCGGGTCATGTCTACATAGTTCTCGAACCCGCAGGGTCTGCACACTTAAGGTTCGACGTTGTTTTATGCGTATTTGAGTTATATGGTTGGTTACCGAATGTTGTTCGGAATCCCGGATGAGATCACGGATGTCACGAGGGTTTCCGGAATGGTACGAAAACGAATATTGATATATAGGATGACCTCATTTGATTACCGGAAGGTTTTCGGAGTTACCGGGAATGTACCGGGAATGACGAATGGGTTCCGGGAGTTCACCGGGGGGGCAACCCACCCCGGGGAAGCCCATAGGCCATGTGGGTGGCGCACCAGCCCTTAGTGGGCTGGTGGGGCAGCCCAAAAGGGCCCTCTGCGCCTAGGAAAGAAAATCAAAGAGAAAAGAAAAAAAGAGGAGGTGGGAAGGGGAGGAAGGACTCCCACCCACCAAACCAAGTCCAACTCGGTTTGGGGGGGGAGCCTTCCCCCTTGGACTCGGCCGACCCCCTTGGGGCTCCTTGAGCCCCAAGGCAAGGTCCCCTCCCTCCCACCTATATATACGGAGGTTTTAGGGCTGATTTGAGATGACTTTTCCACGGCAGCCCGACCACATACCTCCACGGTTTTTCCTCTAGATCGCGTTTCTGTGGAGCTCAGGCGGAACCCTGCTGAGACAAGGTCATCACCAACCTCCGGAGCGCCGTCACGCTGCCGGAGAACTCTTCTACCTCTCCGTCTCTCTTGCTGGATCAAGAAGGCCGAGATCATCGTCGAGCTGTACGTGTGCTGAACGCGGAGGTGCCGTCCGTTCGGTACTAGATCGTGGGACTGATCGCGGGATTGTTCGCGGGGCAGATCGAGGGACGTGAGGACGTTCCACTACATCAACCGCGTTCACTAACGCTTCTGCTGTACGGTCTACAAGGGTACGTAGATCACTCATCCCCTCTCGTAGATGGACATCACCATGATAGGTCTTTGTGCGCGTAGGAAAAATTTTGTTTCCCATGCGACGTTCCCCAACAGTGGCATCATGAGCTAGGTTCATGCGTAGATGTCTTCTCGAGTAGAACACAAAAGTTTTTGTGGGCAGTGATGTGCGTTTTTCTGCCCTCCTTAGTCTTTTCTTGATTCCGCGGTATTGTTGGATTGAAGCGGCTTGGACCGACATTACTCGTACGCTTACGAGAGACTGGTTTCATCGCTACGAGTAACCCCGTTGCTCAAAGATGACTGGCAAGTGTCGGTTTCTCCAACTTTAGTTGAATCGGATTTGACCGAGGAGGTCCTTGGATGAGGTTAAATAGAAACTCATATATCTCCGTTGTGGTGTTTGCGTAAGTAAGATGCGATCCTACTAGATACCCATGGTCACCACGTAAAACATGCAACAACAAAATTAGAGGACGTCTAATTGTTTTTGCAGGGTCTGCTTGTGATGTGATATGGCCAACGATGTGATGTGATATATTGGATGCATGAGATGATCATGTTGTAATAGAAAATATCGACTTGCACGTCGATGGTACGGTAACCGGCAGGAGCCATAGGGTTGTCTTTATAATAACGTTTGTGCTTGCAGATGCGTTTACTATTTTGCTAGGATGTAGCTTTAGTAGTAATAGCATGAGTAGCACGACAACCCCGATGGCAACACGTTGATGGAGATCATGGTGTGGCGCCGGTGACAAGAAGATCGTGCCGGTGCTTTGGTGATGGAGATCAAGAAGCACGTGATGATGGCCATATCATGTCACTTATGAATTGCATGTGATGTTAATCCTTTTATGCACCTTATTTTGCTTAGAACGACGGTAGCATTATGAGGTGATCTCTCACTAAAATTTCAAGACGAAATTGTGTTCTCCCCGACTGTGCACCGTTCCTACAGTTCGTCGTTTCGAGACACCACGTGATGATCGGGTGTGATACACTCAACGTTCACATATAACGGGTGCAAAACAGTTGCGCACGCGGAACACTCGGGTTAAGCTTCACGAGCCTAGCATGTGCAGACATGGCCTCGGAACACATGAGACGGAAAGGTCGATCATGAATCATATAGATGATATGATTAGCATAGGGATGCTTACCACTAAAACTATACTCAACTCACGTGATGATCGGACTTGAGCTAGTGTAAGTGGATCATGAACCACTCAAATGACTAGAGAGATGTACTTTTTGAGTGGGAGTTTAGCAAATAATTTGATTAAGTTAAACTCTAATTATCTTGAACACAGTCTAAGTCCACTTTGAATATATTTGTGTTGTAGATCATGGCTCACGCGACAGTCACCCTGAATTTTAATACGTTCCTAGAGAAAGCTAAGCTGAAAGATGATGGAAGCAACTTTGTAGACTGAGCTCGTAATCTTAAGCTAATCTTACAAGCTGGGAAGAAGGATTATGTCCTTAATGCTGCGCTAGGAGATGAACCACCCGCTACGGCTGATCAGGATGTTAAGAACGCTTGGTTAGCACGTAAGGAGGACTACTCAGTAGTTCAATGTGCAGTATTGTATGGCTTAGAACCGGGACTTCAACGTCGCTTTGAGCGTCATGGAGCATTTGAGATGTTCCAGGAATTGAAGTTTATCTTTTAGAAGAACGCCCGGATCGAGAGGTATGAGACCTCCGATAAATTCTATGCTTGCAAGATGGAGGAGAACTCGTCTGTCAGTGAACATGTGCTCAAAATGTATGGGTACTCAAACCGTCTAGATGAGCTGGGGATTGAACTCCCGCAAGAGGCTATCACTGACAGAATCCTTCAATCACTACCACCAAGCTATAAAGGCTTTGTGTTGAACTACAACATGCAAGGGATAAACAAGTCACCCGGCGAGTTGTTTGCGATGTTGAAAGTCGCAGAGTCTGAACTCCGTAAAGAACATCAAGTGTTGATGGTGAATAAGACCACTAGTTTCAAGAGAAACGGCAAAGGCAAGAAGGGTAATTCGAAGAAGAGCGGCAAGCCTGTTGCCAATCCGAGGAAGAAACCCAAAGCTGGACCTAAGCCTGAAACAGAGTGTTACTATTGCAAGGGTATGGGTCACTGGAAGCGCAATTGCCCCAAGTATCTGGCAGATAAGAAGGCGGCCAAAGAAAAATCAGGTATATTTGATATACATGTTATTGATGTGTACTTAACCGGCTCTCGTAGTAGTGCCTGGTTATTCGATACCGGTTCTGTTGCTCATATTTGCAACTCGAAACAGGAACTACAGAATAGACGAAGGCTGGCGAAAGATGAAGTGACGATGCGCGTAGGAAATGGTTCCAAGGTTGATGCAATCGCCGTCGGCACAGTTTCACTTCAGTTACCATCAGGATTAGTGATGAACTTAAATCATTGTTATTTAGTGCCTGTGTTGAGCATGAACATTATATCTGGATCTTGTTTATTGCGAGACGGTTACTCTTTTAAGTCAGAGAATAATGGTTGTTCTATTTCTATGAGTAACATCTTTTATGGTCATGCACCTAATGTGAGAGGATTGTTCATATTGAATCTTGATAGCGATACGCATATACATAACATTGAGACCAAAAGAGTTAGAGTTAACAATGATAGCGCCATATTTTTGTGGCACTGCCGATTAGGTCATATTGGTGTAAAGCGCATGAAGAAACTCCATGCTGATGGACTTTTGGAGTCACTTGACTTTGATTCACTTGACACGTGCGAACCATGCCTCATGGGCAAGATGACTAAGACTCCGTTCTCCGGAACTATGGAGCGTGCAAGTGACTTGTTGGAAATCATACATACCGACGTGTGTGGTCCGGTGAGCGTAGAGGCGCGCGGCGGGTATCGTTATTTTCTCACCTTCACTGACGATTTGAGTAGATATGGTTATGTCTACTTGATGAAGCACAAGTCTGAAACATTTGAAAAGTTCAAGCAATTTCACAGTGAAGTGGAAAATCATCGTAACAAGAAGATCAAGTTCCTACGGTCTGATCGTGGGGGTGAATATCTGAGTTTCGAGTTTGGTGCTCACTTAAGACAATGTGGAATTGTTTCACAGTTAACACCGCCTGGAACACCACAGCGTAATGGTGTGTCCGAATGTTGTAATCATACTTTATTAGAGATGGTGTGATCTATGATGTCTCTTACCAATTTGCCGTTATCATTTTGGGGTTATGCATTAGAAACAGCTGCATTCACTTTAAATAGGGCACCATCAAAATCCGTTGAGACGACACCATACGAACTGTGGTATGGCAAAAGGCCAAAGTTGTCGTTTCTTAAAGTTTGGGGATGTGATGCTTATGTCAAAAAGCTTCAGCCTGAAAAGCTGGAACCCAAAGCGGAAAGGTGCGTCTTCATAGGTTACCCAAAAGAGAAAGTTGGGTACACCTTCTATCTCAAATCCGAGGGCAAAGTGTTTGTTGTTAAAAACGGAGCTTTTCTCGAGAAGGAGTTTCTCTCGAGAGAATTGAGTGAGAGGAAGATAGAACTTGACGAGGTTGTCGAACCTCTCATCCCTCTGGATGGTGGCGCAGGGCAAGGGGAAACCTCTGTCATTGCGACGCCGGTTGAGGAGGAAGTTAATGATGATGATCATGAAACTCCGGTTCAAGTTTCTAACGAACCACGCAGGTCGACGAGACCACGTACTGCTCCAGAGTGGTACGGTAATCCCGTCTTATCAATCATGTTGTTAGACAACAATGAACCTGCAAATTATGAAGAACCAATGGTGGGCCCAGATACCAACAAATGGCTAGAAGCCATGAAGTCCGAGATAGGATCCATGTATGAGAACAAAGTGTGGACTTTGGAAGTACTACCTGAGGGCCGCAAGGCTATTCAGAACAAATGGATCTTTAAGAGGAAGACGGACGCTGACGGCAATGTGACCGTTTATAAAGCTCGACTTGTGGCAAAGGGTTTTTCACAAGTTCAAGGAGTTGACTACGATGACACATTCTCACCCGTAGCGATGCTTAAGTCCGTCAGAATCATGTTAGCAATAGCTGCATTTTTCGATTATGAAATCTGGCAGATGGATGTCAAAACGGTGTTCCTTAACGGTTTCCTTAAGGAAGAGTTGTATATGATACAACCCGAAGGTTTTGTCGATCCTAAGAATGCTAACAAGGTGTGCAAGCTCCAGCGATCCATTTATGGACTGGTGCAAGCATCTCGGAGTTGGAACAAACGTTTTTATGAGGTGATCAAAGCATTTGGGTTTATACAAGTGGTTGGAGAATCTTGTATTTACAAGAAAGTGAGTGGGAGCTCTGTGGCGTTTCTAATATTATATGTGGATGACATATTGATGATTGGAAACAACGTGGAGTTTTTGGAGAGCATAAAGGATTACTTGAATAAAAGTTTCTCTATGAAGGACCTAGGAGAAGTTGCTTACATTCTGGGCATTAAGATCTATAGGGATAGATCAAAACGCCTGATAGGACTTTCACAAAGCACATACCTTGATAAAGTTTTGAAGAGGTTCAAAATGGAACAGTCCAAGAAAGGGTTCTTGCCAGTTTTACAAGGTACGAAATTGAGTAAGACTCAGTGCCCAGCAACTGATGAAGATAGAGAGCATATGCGCTCCGTCCCCTATGCTTCAGCCATAGGTTCTATCATGTATGCAATGTTGTGCACTAGACCGGATGTTAGCCTGGCCATAAGTATGGTGGGTAGGTTCCAGAGTAATCCAGCAGTGGATCACTGGACAGCGGTCAAGAATATCCTGAAGTACCTGAAAAGGACTAAGGAGATGTTTCTCGTGTATGGAGGTGACGAAGAGCTCGCCGTAAAAGGTTACGTCGATGCAAGCTTTGACACAGATCCGGACGACTCTAAGTCGCAAACCGAATACGTATTTATTCTTAATGGGGGTGCGGTAAGTTGGTGCAGTTCCAAGCAAAGCGTCGTAGCAGATTCTACATGTGAAGCGGAATACATGGCTGCCTCGGAGGCGCCTAAGGAGGGTGTCTGGATGAAGCAGTTCATGACGGATCTTGGAGTGGTGCCAAGCGCAGTGAATCCAATAACCTTGTTCTGTGACAACACGGGTGCCATTGCCGTAACAATAGAACCACGGTTTCACAAGAAGACCAGACACATCAAACGACGCTTCAACCTCATCCGCGACTACGTCGAGGGAGAGGACGTAAAGATATGCAAAGTGCACACGGATCTGAATGTAGCAGACCCGCTGACTAAACCACTTCCACGGCCAAAGCATGATCAACACCAGAACTGTATGGGTGTTAGATTTATTACAATGTAATTCGCATGATGATGTGAGGGCTAGATTATTGACTCTAGTGCAAGTGGGAGACTGTTGCAATTATGCCCTAGAGGCAATAATAAATATAGTTATTATTATAATTCATGTATCAAGATAATCGTTTATTATCCATGCTATAATTGTATTGAATGAAGACTCATTTACATGTGTGGATACATAGACAAAACACCGTCCCTAGCAAGCCTCTAGTTGGCTAGCCAGTTGATCAAAGATAGTCAGTGTCTTCTGATTATGAACAAAGTGTTGTTGCTCGATAACTGGATCACGTCATTAGGAGAATCACGTGATGGACTAGACCCAAACTAATAGACGTAGCATGTTGATCGTGTCATTTTGTTGCTACTGTTTTCTGCGTGTCAAGTATTTATTCCTATGACCATGAGATCATATAACTCACTGACACCGGAGGAATGCTTTGTGTGTATCAAACGTCGCAACGTAACTGGGTGACTATAAAGATGCTCTACATGTATCTCCGAAGGTGTTAGTTGAGTTAGTATGGATCAAGACTGGGATTTGTCACTCCGTGTGACGGAGAGGTATCTCGGGGCCCACTCGGTAATACAACATCACACACAAGCCTTGCAAGCAATGTAACTTAGTGTAAGTTGCGGGATCTTGTATTACGGAACGAGTAAAGAGACTTGCCGGTAAACGAGATTGAAATAGGTATACGGATACTGACGATCGAATCTCGGGCAAGTAACATACCGAAGGACAAAGGGAATGACATACGGGATTATATGAATCCTTGGCACTGAGGTTCAAACGATAAGATCTTCGTAGAATATGTAGGATCCAATATAGGCATCCAGGTCCCGCTATTGGATATTGACCGAGGAGTCTCTCGGGTCATGTCTACATAGTTCTCGAACCCGCAGGGTCTGCACACTTAAGGTTCGACGTTGTTTTATGCGTATTTGAGTTATATGGTTGGTTACTGAATGTTGTTCGGAGTCCCGGATGAGATCACGGACGTCACGAGGGTTTCCGGAATGGTCCGGAAATGAAGATTGATATATAGGATGACCTCATTTGATTACCGGAAGGTTTTCGGAGTTACCGGGAATGTACTAGGAATGACGAATGGGTTCCGGGAGTTCACCGGGGGGGCAACCCACCCCGGGGAAGCCCATAGGCCATGAGGGTGGCGCACCAGCCCTTAGTGGGCTGGTGGGGCAGCCCAAAAGGGCCCTATGCGCCTAGGAAAGAAAATCAAAGAGAAAAGAAAAGAAAAAAGAGGAGGTGGGAAGGGAAGGAAGGACTCCCACCCACTAAACCAAGTCCAACTCGGTTTGGGGGGGGAGCCTTCCCCCTTGCACTCGGCCGACCCCCTTGGGGCTCCTTGAGCCCCAAGGCAAGGTCCCCTCCCTCCCACCTATATATACGGAGGTTTTAGGGCTGATTTGAGACGACTTTTCCACGGCAGCCCGACCACATACCTCCACGGTTTTTCCTCTAGATCGCGTTTCTGCGGAGCTCGGGCGGAGCCCTGTTGAGACAAGGTCATCACCAACCTCCGGAGTGCCGTCACGCTGCCGGAGAACTCTTCTACCTCTCCGTCTCCCTTGCTGGATCAAGAAGGCCGAGATCATCGTCGAGTTGTACGTGTGCTGAACGCGGAGGTGCCGTCCGTTCGGTACTAGATCGTGGGACAGATCGTGGGATTGTTCGCGGGGCGGATCGAGGGACGTGAGGACGTTCCACTACATCAACCGCGTTCACTAACGCTTCTGCTGTACGGTCTACAAGGGTACATAGATCACTCATCCCCTCTCGTAGATGGACATCACCATGATAGGTCTTCGTGCGCGTAGGAAATTTTTTGTTTCCCATGCGACGTTCCCCAACAGTACTCATGTGTCCTTTCATGGTGATGATGGTGATGATGTAATCCTTTTTTGCAATGATGCTCCTTAGGATACGGATCTCCTCATTAAGCTTGCCAACTTCTTGCTTAAGGTGTAGATTCTCCTTGTGAAGTTTATTGGTGATGATCATTTCTACCTCCATCCAATGATGGGTTTAACTGGAGGAGGCAGTAGTGGTGTCTACGTGCGTATGACGATAAGGGGTAAAACGTGTATTGGGAGGTGTAACCTTGTTCGACAAGCTTCATTTTTGAATTACACTTGCATATCTCCAGGTTGAGTAGAGGTGCTTCTTCTTCATCATCATCACTTGAAGACTCGATCCTTTTTAAGATGGCCTTTGCATCTTCTTTCGTTGAACACCCATAGGGATCCACATCCCCATAGACTTGGGGATTGGCAATGAGGTCTGAAACGGAGCTTTCTCCCACTGAATCTTGTGATGACATATTGCCTCCAAATCTGTCAGAAAAAATAGCCTGAAAGAAGAACATAGGAGAAACTGGCGATGCGATGGTCCAAATAGACGTGAGTATATATAATGAATTTTTCTAGGTTTGAATGCATGTCCACGAAGAAAATGCAGTCCAGTAGGCACACGAGGGGCCAACAAGCTAACAAGACGCACCTAGGGGGTGGGCGCACCCTGTTGCCTTGTGGATCCCTCGTGGGTCCTCCTAACCTGTTTTAATTTTTGTATTTCTTCTAAAATACCAAAACCAACAGAACAATTTTTTTGGAATTTTTGGAGTCGGTTTACTTACTATATCACATACCTACCCCTTTTTCAGGTTTCTAGAGTGTTGCGGAAGGTCTCTCCTATGTGTTTTTTTCGGTGCCATCACTTGAATAATATTAGTTTCAACATTAATGGGTGTACCTCAAATATAATGTTTAATTCTTTACCCATTTACCACTCATGGATTTTTTCCTTCGAAGTTGTTAATCTTGATAGCACCGGAGCGATAGACCTCCTCGAAGATATAAGGTCCTTCCCATTTGGAGAGAAGCTTACCCGCAAAAAAATTGAAACGGGAATTGTACAAAAGAACTAGGTCTCTTACATTGAATTCCCGTTTTTGGATTCTCTTTTAATCCCATCCTTTAATTTTTTTTTTCTTTAAGTAACTTGGCATTTTCATAATCTTGTGTCCTCCGTTCGTCTAAGGAACTAATATTAAATAACCTCTTTTCACCGATAAGTTTAAAATCATAGTTAAGTTCTTTAAGTGCCTAGTAAGCTTTATGTTTTAACTCAAGAGGTAAATGACATGCTTTTTCGTAGACCATTTTATAGGGCGACATTCCCATGGGTTTTTTACAAGCAGTTGTACAAGCCCATAAAGCATCATCCAGTTTCTTAGACCAGCTCTTTCTAGATGTATTAACAGACTTTCGTAGAATAAATTTTATTTCTCAGTTGTTCAATTCAACTTGGCCTCTAGAATGAGGATGATAAGGTGATGCAATCATATGGTTAACATCATATTTAGCTAGCAATTTACAAAAAGTTTCATCAATAAAATGTGAACCACCATCAGTCATTAAATATCTAGAGACCCCAAACCTTGGAAAGATAATATCTTTAAGCATTTTAATAGAGGTGTTATGATCAGCACTACTAGTTGCAATATCTTCTACCACTTACCGACATAAGCAACAGCAACTAGAATATGAGTATACACATTAGAGGAAGGAAAAGATCCCATATAATCGAAGCCCGAGACATCAAATGGTTTGGTAGAAAGTGAATAATTGATAGGCATTTCCTTACGTCTACCAATGTTACCAATTCTTTGACATTCATCACAAGAAAGGACATACTTACGAGCATCATTGAAGAGAGTAGGCCGATAGAAACTAGATTGTAATACATGACGTCTACTACAGAACTTGTTATTGTAGACTCGTGTTGGGCCTCCAAGCACATAGTTTTGTAGGACTGTAGCAAATTTCTCTCAAGTGGATGACATAAGGTTTATCAATCCAAGGGAGGCGTAGGATGAAGATGGTCTCTCTCAAACAACACTGCAACCAAATAATAAAAATTCTCTCGTGTCCCCAACACCCGAAATACAATGGTAAATTGTATTGGTGCACTAGTTCGGCGAAGAGATGGTGATACAAGTGTACTAATGATGGTAAATATTGATTTTTGTAATCTCAACAAATAAAAACAACAAGGTAGCAAGTAACAAAAGTGAGCATAAACGGTATTGCAATGCTTGAAAATGAGGCCCGGAGTCCGTACTTTCACTAGTGCGATCTCTCAACAATACTAACACATTTAGATCATATAACAATCCATCAACGTGCGATAAAGAATCACTCCAAAGTTCCTATCTAGCGGAGAACATAAGAAGAAATTGTTTTTAGGGTACGAAACCACCTCAAAGTTATTCTTTCCAATCAAACTTTCCAAGAGTTCATACTAATATAACAAGTTATCCTTTCCGATAGATCATTCACGAGTTTGTACTAAATTAACACCATAAAAAATTCAGGTTCATAATACTCAATCCAACACAAAGAACTTCAAGGAGCACACCAAGATTTTTACCGGAGAACATAGTATGAAAACGTGCAATCAACCCCTATACCTAGATTACCCCATTGTCACCTCGGGAATCCGCGAGCTGATGCCACAACATACACCAAGTGAATAACTTGAATATCCCAATGTCACTACGGGTATCCGAATGCAAGACATATATTATGTGCTCTCAAACCTAAATACTCAATCCAATAGAACGAGATATTAAAGTGGAAGAATCGATTCATCACAATAATAACATGGGACAAACACCATATGATTCAACTATATTAGCAAGGCCAGTGATATATCAAGATCATGAGATGTCAAGTACACGAGAGAGAGAGAGAGAGAGAGAAAGGATTAAACACATAGCTAATGGCACAAACCCTCAACCCCGAGTGTGGACTACTCCCTCCTCGCCATTCCTCCACTGGGTTGATGAAGATGGCCACCGGAAATGATTTCCCCTCTCCGGCAGGGTATTGGAACGTCTCCGGATTTGGCATTTTGAGGCTACAAAGGCCTGCGGCAATAGAACTTCTCGTTTAGGGTTATCTCTGATGGTTTCTGTATCTATAGGATTTTTGAGCATCGGTTTCACATGAAGATGCGCCACGAGGATAGCACAAGACACCAGGGCACTCCTGGGCCCTCTCGTGCACCCTGGTGGGTTGTGCCCACCTCGTGTCTCTTTTGGCCTTCCCACGAAGCTTATAGTGCCTCTTTTGTCCATAAAAATCGTTAAAAAATTCCGTTGCATTTGGAGAACTTTTATTTCTGCACAAAAACAACACCACGGTAGTTCTGCTGAAAATAGCATCAGTCCGGGTTAGTTCTAAATAAATCATATAAAGTGCATAAAAACCATATAAAAGTATTGTAAACATAGGTGAATATGGCATGAATACTTCAAAAATTATCGATACGTTGGATACGTATCAATACCTTGTGTGCAGTTCTATCACCAGCATGGTGCCCTCCGTAAGCCTGGGAATGACAATTTTGTAGGATCTCTCCCTGTTTATGCTCACATACACAACTTCTAATAACACCATATACTCCTTTTTTATAAAGATGTGAGTCATCCCAAAAGTAATGTCTTAAATCATAGAAGAACCTTTTCTTTTGTGGGTATGTGAAATTAGGTGGTATATATTTAGCCACAATATAGTTAGCATAATGTGCATACCAACGAGTACTATGCGAAGTATTTATAGCAGCAAGTTTGTCATTAGGAAAACTATCATCAATAGGTAGTGGGCCATCAAGAACATTTTCCATCCTAGACAAGTTATCTACTATAGGGTTTTCACCGCCCTTACTATCAACAATATGAAAATCAATCTCCTGAAGTAAAAGCACCCACCTAATAAGTCTAGGTTTAGCATCTTTCTTTTCCCTGAGGTATTTAATAGCAGCATGATTAGTGTGAACAGTAACTTTGGAGTCAACATTGTAAGCTCTAAACTTATTACATGCAAACAGAACTGCTAGAAATTCCTTCTCACTGGTAGCATAATTTATTTGAGAATTGTGTAGGGCAGAATTGTCAGAATCATGATTCAAGTCTTATAATCTTACGACCTTACGATCCAAACTAGCCCCACTGATTCTACGATTTTACTCGTAAAATCTAAGTTTCTACGATCTTGGTAGTTATGATTCTACGATTCATGATCCTACCAATGGAGTTCCGATCCGATTCAGAATCTCGATTCTGACAACTTCGGTCTAGGGTCTTACTAGAATAATGAATAATATTCAGTTTCTTGTCTACTCTTTTCCCTAGAACATCACCAACGAAATAAACAATAGCATCACACATAATTTCAAATGGTAGATTCCAATCGGGTGGTTGGACAATAGGTGCAGAAACCAATGCTTTCTAAAGTATTTCAAAGGCTTGTACACAATAATCATCAAAATTAAAAGGAATATATTTTTGAGTAAGATTGTTACTGTCCTAGAAATCTTTAGTAAAATGCCAATTAAAACTATCATGACCGAGGAAACTTCCTATACCTTTGATATATTTTGGACATGGCATTTTCTCTATTTCTTGAACTTTAGCTTTGTCTACCTCAATGCGTCGATCAGAAATTTTATGCCCGAGTACTATATCTTCATTCACCATAAAATGGCACTTCTCCCAATTCAAGACAAGATTATTTTCTTCACATCTCTATTAAACTCGGTCAAGGTTTCTCAAGCAAATATCAAAAGAAATCCTTGATACATCTCCGATGTATCTATAATTTTTTATTGTTCCATCCTATTATATTGTCATCCTAGGATACTTTTTGGGTCATAATTCACCAATTTATATTATTTCTGACCACTAACCTATTAACCCAGTGCCTAGTGCGAGTTGTTGTTTTCTGCTTGTTTTTAGTTTTTTAGGTTTTCGGTACCAAATGAAGTCCAATTGCCACAAAACTTTTTAATGATATTTTCTGGACCAAAACAAGACGTGGAAGATTCGGGAGGAGACGTGAAGCCACACGAGGGAGGCACAATCCAATAGGGTGCGACTAGGGGGTGGCACACCCTAATGGCTTGTCCCTCCCAAGTTTCCCCTCTTGCTCCATTCTTTCGCCTATAAATTCACATATATTCCAGAAACTCTAAAAATAATCACCAAACACTTCTTCTGCCACCGCAAGTCTCTATTCCACGACGATTACATCTGTAGCTCCGTTCCGGCACCCTATCGGAGGGGGGGTCGATCGCGGAGGTAATCTTCATCAACCTTGTTGCCCTCGTGATGAAGTGTGAGTAGTTCACCACAGGCCTATGGGTCCGTAATAGTATCTATATGGCTATCTATCTCTCTCTTGATCTTCAATACAATGATCATCACATCTTCACTTTGATCTATCCGATGTAATTCTTTTGATGGTGTGTTTGTTGGGATCCAATGAACTATGGGTTTATATTTAGTTTATTCATGAAAAGTATTTGATTCTTCTCTGAGTTTTATGATTCTTGTTTGCATGATCATCATAGCTTCATAATTCTCTCATATCTTTTGAATTGCTTTGGCCAAGTAGTTTGGTTTTTCTTTAGTGAGAGGGGTGCGTTGTAGTGAGTTCAACCAGACGAGTTTCTATATCCGAATGACAGAAGGAGACAAGTTGCATATTTGTGTTGCTGCCACTAAGGATAAAATGATGGGGTTTATTCATATTGGTTGAGTTTACTTTGTATACATCATGTCATCGTTCTCCAAGCATTACTCTGTTTTACTTAATACTTTAGATGCATGCTTGATAGCGGTCGATGGGTGGAGTAATACTAGTAGGTGAAGGAAGGAGTCTGCCTATTTTCTTCTGGATGTGATGCCTATATACACATGATCATTGCCATGAAAGTCGCATAACTATTCATTGTTCTTTCAATTGCCCAACAGTAATTTGTTTGCCCACCGTATATTGCTTTCATAATAGATGCTACTAGAGAACACTATGGCCCCCGGGTCTATTCACTTATATATTCATAAATTTTATAATTTACTCACTTTTATTATTTTTCTTTTATTTTATTTTGCCAGTTACAATTATCTACAATCATCTACCTACATCATTCGATTGCAAATAATGATATCAAGGGGATTGACAACCCTCTTGCCCGTTTTGGGTGCAAGTTGTTTGCTCTTTTATGTGCAACAGCTGAAGACAGTTAAGATTGATATTTCTATTGTTTCAATAAACCTTTGTTTCTTAATCGAGGGTAATACTTACCCACATTGTGTTGCGAATACTCGTTCCTCTTCACAGAAAACCCAATGGAGATCACAAGTATCAGGAAGGATTTCTGGTGTCGTTGCAGGGGAATATCATCACCAACTATCAAGTAACTTCACACATATTATCATTCACTTGTTATTCTTTTTATTTGTGGTTATATCTAGCTTGATTCAAAAAAAATACAAAAATATTTATCTTTGCTTGTCACTAGTTTGCATATTTGCTCTCTAGTTTACTTGTCCTACTTGTTACTTTGCTTGCTCGGTCACCACATCTCAAGATACTGCTAAGTTGTGTGACTTATCAAATAAGTACTAATAATAATGATTTCATTAGTACTCCTACACCAGCCCCCACTAGTGCGGAGGCCTTTGATATTAATGCTTCATTGCTGAATCTTATTATGAAAGAACAACTTTCGGGAAGTCCTAATGAGGATCATGCTGCTCATCTTAATACCTTTGTTAAACTTTGTGATATGCAAAAGATAAAGGACATGGATAATGATATTGTGAAATTAAAATTATTTCCTTTTTCACTAAGAGATAAAGCTAAGGCTTACTTTTCATCTTTACCACATAATAGTATTGGAACATGGCATAAGTGTAAAGATGCTTTTACTACCAATTATTTTCCTCCTACTAAGATCATATCCCTTAGAAATCAAATAATGAATTTTAAAAATAAAGATCAAGAATATGTTGCACAATATGGGAGAGGATGAAAATAATTATTATAAATTTCCCTACTCATGGTTTAATCGTGTGGATGATTATCCAAATCTTCAATGCTCGACTAAACTTTGTATCTACAAATCTTCTAGATTTTGCCGCGGGTGGTACCTTAGGAGAGGCTACCAAACTTCTGGACAACATCATGGACAACTATTCTCAATGTCATATAGAAAGAGCTCCAACTGGTAAGATGGTAAAAAAAATTGAGGAAATCACTACTTTGACTGAAAAGTGGATGCTCTTATGAATTTGGCTGGTAATAAAAATGCTCATATTGATCCTTATGACATGCCTTTGTCTACTTTGATTGAGAAAAATGATAATGCCATTGCTGTTAATTTATATCACGAAATAATTTTTAACAAGAATGCATATAGTGGTTATTTTGATACTAGGCAATATCCTCGTAATCCTTCTAGTGGTTATGGTAATTCTTATAGCAACTCTTATGGGGATCCTTTTACCAATAATAATAAGTTCTCCTCTGATCTAGAAAACACCATTGAATAATTCACTAATTCTCAAAAACGTTCAATAATATGGTAGAGGAAAAGGTGCATATGATTGATACTTTGGCTAAGAACATGGATAGAATTGCTCTTGATGTAGAAACTCTTAAAAGTAAACCTTTGCCACCCAAGCATGATTTCAATGAGAGTACTAAAGCTATCCAAATATCTATGAATGAAAGTAGGGAGAGGACTGCTAAGTTGAAAGCTAAGTGGGAATGCCTAGAAAAAGCTCTCCCACTCGGTTTTTACCGAAATTATGATTAAGATCTTAAAATGATTGGCACTTCTCCTATTGAATCTTTATTTACTTACCTGAATGTTAATGATAAAGGGACTATAGATTAGTCAACTTTAGTTACAGAGTGTCCCATTTGCTTGAAGGGTGATGATTCTAATGCTAAAAGTGAAAAAAGTGGGTTGGGAGAGGTCAAAATTTTAAAAAGTGATGTGCCCACTATCTTGGATTACAAGAACTTTAATTATGAAAGTTTATATTTAGTATAATGTACTTCCTTCTTAAAATCCATTATTATCTCACCCAATTCTTATGAATAAAATAGGGCTTTCACTAATCATATAATGGAAGCGATGATAAAGGCATATATGATGAGAAACTTGAACTTGAAGTTTGTATTCCTAGAAAAATGCATGACGAGTGGAAACCTACTATCCAAATAAACATAAATAAATAAGAATGCAATGCTTTGTGTGACCTTGGTGCTAGTGTTTCAACAATACCTAAATCTCTTTGTGATGTGTTTGGTCTCACTAATATTTAATAGTTTTCCCTAAACTTGCATCTTGTGGATTCTACCATTAAGAAACGCTTAGGTAGAATTAATGATGTTCTCATTATTGCAAATAAAAATTATGTGCCTGTAGATTTCATTGTTTATGATAATGATTGCAATCCTACTTGTCCAATAATACTTGGAAGACCTTTCCTACGTACTATAGGTGCAATTATTGATATGAAAGAGGGCAACATAAGTTTTCAATTTCCATTAGGGATGGAACACTTCATTAGAAAGAGAATCAAACCACCTAATGAATATATCATGAGGGCTACTTATGGGTTGAGTGTCAAACATGACAACACTAGATCATATGCATTATCCCTAGCTAGGGGCATAAAATAATAGTTCTTGTTGGGAGGCAAGCCAATAGTTATCTTGTTTTTGCTATTTACTCTATGTCTTGCTGTGATGACATGATTATTGCCTCTGTAATTATTGTGTTTTATGTTTATATTATTGTGTGTGCCAAGTAAAACCTATGGGATAACTTGTATGATAAGTATAATTGATACGATACAAAAACAGAAACTTTGGTGTCTAGTGCAATATTTCTCTGATTTTACTCGAACGTCTTTTTAAGCTGTATTTTTTACACGGTATTGTTGTACAAATTACTCAGGTCGTCCTAACCTTTCAGAATGTTTATAGTTACAGAAGTATAGGTTCATTACATATCACTACAGACTGTATTGTTTTAGACAGATTCTGTTTTTGCTTGCATAGTTTGCTTGTTTTGATGATGCTATGGATTGTATCGGGGGGTATAAGCCATGGAGAAGTTAGAATACACTACCTATTATGCAATAATTAAATATGAATCAATTTACAACGGTACCTAAGTATTTGATATGTTGCTTATACTAACGAATCTCATGAAGTTTGTTGAGTTTTGTGTGATTGAAGTTTTCATGTTTTGGTTGTTATCGCGATGGACAATGGAATAAGGAGAGGCAAGAGCCTAAGCTTGGGGATTCCAATGAGGGAGTCCTAGACTAAGGGGTCCTCAAACCGCCGGCCTATCTCTATGGACCGGACTCATAGGCTGCTTAGGGAAACCAATGACATATACAAGGAAGGTTCCACAAGACACAGTGATCAAGACACGGACTGCTCTACACCGACGTAGCCGACTAGGACTCTTGTTATCCTAGGCCCACGATGAATTATATAAACCAAGGTCAGGCTAGTCGATAGACAATATCATGTTCATATGATCATTATCATTAGGGCTTAGACCACAATATATGAACTCAAGGTAGATCAACTCTGTATTTGATACTCCATCATCAATATAAACAAGTGGAGGACGTTGGGTTTTACCTCCATCAAGAGGGCCCGAACCTCGGTAAACATCGTCCCCTTCGTCCCTTTTTAACCATGGATCCATGGTTCACAGTTCGGTACCCCCAACCTGAGATCCTCCGGTTTTGACTCCGACATTGGTGCTTTCATTGAGAGTTCCACTATGTGATTAGTAGAAGGATTGATGGCTCCTCTGCAGATTGATTGCAGTATTTTGTGTACAATGAATTTGTGTTCGTTGCCCCCATTTCCGTGAGTGTTTCTTTGACGATTTCTTCGGTGGAATCGTATGGGGTGGTATCTACAACAACCCTACAAAATTTAGTCGCGTTCCCATGGAGGAATCTCCGGTGATCTCCGATATACAAGAGACATGTCGAATCTAGATGGGAATATGGATGAGTTTAGGGCGACGGGTCCAATCTCTAGCTTGGGAATCCATTGAAAAATAACAACGTTAATTGGCTGCAGAATTGCAATAATGATATCCCCTCAAACTTCAACCCGATCCGACCGTACAAATTTTGGGAAACATTCGATGAATAGAATGAATTTTGGATTTGTTTTCTTCGCGAAAATGAATCCGACCCGAGTTCATCTTTCTTCATGAACAGATTTTTGAACATCCTTTTTGAAGGAAAAAAATTTGTAAGGTATTATGTGTTTTTTTAAGACCGTTGCCAACGATCCGAGGCTGTAACATAGTTGATGTTGAATCTAAAGGATCTACTGCTGGATAAATACCCTTGGAAGCTAATCGTGTGGAAAGTACGGTAGAAGCATCCAAATGTGCAAATCTTGTGGCAGGGGCAGGGTCGGTCAAATCGTCCGCAGGTACATAAACTGCTTGAATCGAAGTTACATGCCCATAAGTTTGAGCCTTTCCCAAGGAAGACTTCACCATCACGTCGGTGTCAAACCAGCTCGCCAACCTTGTTCTACGGCTCCCGACCCGCGTTAAACAGATCATCACTTCGTCGAGTCAAGGTCAACCTCATCGGATCATCACCTTGGCGAGACGACCATGAGTTTGGCATGGCGAGGGCCGAATACTCACTAAGAGAACCTCGTAACCCATGGGTTGCACGGGACAAACGCTCCGTTGCTTCATCAAGCCAGCATTTACCGCGTCACAAATTTAGACCTGCGCCGGCATCGCTGCCCTCTCGCTTCGAGCCATCGTCCGCTACGCCAACCTGCTTCCACACGTTGGCTGGCATGGGGGCTCTATCTTCTCCTTACCAACCTACTCCATCACCTCACCTAAACCGGTGGCTCCGACATCACTTCGTCAACCTGTTCTGAGGACATCGGCATCACCAGCAGACCGGCTTCATCACCTTGGCTAGACTGGAGGGCTCCGCCTCGCCACATCGATCGTGCCGCATTGTGACTTCATCAAGCCGAGCTCTTCGCTCAGGAACCTTAGTGCTCAGGCTATATTTTTCTAAATATTTACTTCATTTAAGTTATTTAAGAAGATGATTTTTATTATTATTTGATATTATCTTTGGCTTGCACTATTTTATGTGCAAAGGTGATCGGCTCTGACCATGTTAGACATTCACCTCCACAGGTCTACGTCTTCGTCACGCATCCATCAACCGAATTGCGTCATTGACATGGTCGACTGCTACTGCACAACAGACCTTCCCTGGCAACGGTGCCAGGAATCCTTCTGCTATGGGCTACGCCTATACGGACTTCCTTGGAAAATATGCAAAGGACTTCCCCGCGGCCTTGGAGCCTTGCGTTAGTGTTCCCTTGAAGAGGAAAGGGTGATGTAACACAGCGGCGGTAAGTATTTCCCTCAGTTTGAGAACCAAGGTATCGATCCAGTAGGAGGATCGCGTCAAGTCACAAGTACCTACACAAACACAAAGAGCTTGCACCCAACGCTATGAAGGGGTTGTCAATCTCTTATAGATTGTTTGCAAAGTAAGAACTGAAAGCAAAGAGTAACCCAAGCAAAGTAAAAGTGAAAGTGGAGACGATAGTTGTGAATACACCCGGGGGCCGTAGTGTTCACTAGTGGCTTCTCTCATGAAAGCAAGTAAACGGTGGGTGAACGAATTACTGTCGAGCAATTGATAGAACCGATCAAAGTCGTGACGTTATCTATGGCAATGATTATATCTATAGGCATCACGTCCAAAACAAGTAGACCGATACTTTCTGCATCTACTACTATTACTCCACACGTCGACCGCTATCAAGCATGCATCTAGTGTATTATGTTCAAAAGAACAGAGTAACGCCTTAACAAAGATGACATGATGTAGATGGACAATCTCAAATCTATGATGAAATCCCATCTTGTTACCCTTGATGGCAACAACACGATGTGTGCCTTGCTGCCCCTTCTGTCATTGGGAAAGTTCACCGCACTTTATGAACCCAAAACCAAGCACTTCTCCAATTGCAAGAATCATAGATCTAGTTGGCAAAACAAAACCCAAGACTCGGAGAGACTTACAAGGATATCAAATCATGCATATAAGAAACCAGCAAAGACTCAAATATAATTCATAGATAATCTGATCACAAATCCACAATTCATCGGATCTCGACAAACACACCGCCAAGGAGGATTACATCGGATAGATCTCCATGAAGATCATGGAGAACTTTGTATTGAAGATCCAAGAGAGAGAAGAAGCCATCTAGCTACTAACTACGCACCCATAGGTCTGAACTGGACTACTCACGAGTCATTGGAGAGGCGATGATGTTGATGTAGAAGCCCTCCAACTCCAAAGTCCCCTCCGGCAGGGCACCGGGAAGGATCTCCAGATGAGATCTCGCGGAAACGGAAGCTTGCGGCGACGGAAAAGTGTTTTCGTGGATGCCCTGATTTTTTCTGCGATTTTAGGGAATAAATAGGCGAAAGAGCTAGGGCAGGGAGCGCCAGGGAGGCCACAAGCTTGGTAGCCGCCGGCCCCCCTGGTGGCGGCTACAGGGCTTGTGGGCCCCCTGTGGCTCTCCTGCCTTGGCCCTAAAGTCCTCCGATCTTCTTCCGTTCTAGAAAATTTTATTTCGGGGATTTTATTCCGTTTGAACTCCGTTCCAAAATCAGATCTGAAAAGAGTCAAAAACACAGAAAAAATAGGAACTGGCAGTTGGCACTGTATTAATAAGTTAGTCCCAAAAAATATATAAAAGGTATATAAAACATCCAAAGTTGACAAGATAACAGCATGAAACCATCAAAAATTATAGATACGTTTGAGACGTAGCAAGCATCCCCAAGCTTAACTCCTGCTCGTCCTCGAGTAGGGAAGTGGTAAAGAATGAATTTTTGATGCTTTCATGCTACCTAGCATAGATGTCCTTTGTAACTCCTCTTATGTGACGTGAATGTTCAGATCCATTAGATTCAAAACAATAGTTTGCTATTGACGTGGAGACAATAATACTTCAAGCAAACTAGCAAGGTAATCATGAACTTTCAAAATAACAAGGCCAAACAAAAGTTATCCCTACAAAATCATATAGTCTGGCTATACTCTATCATCCTTGCACAACGAATTTAAATCATGCACAACCTCGGTATTGGCCAAGTAATTGTTTTCACGCCTTTACTTTCTCAAACCTTTCCAACTCTCACGCAATACATGAGCATGAGCCATGGTTTTAGCACTATAAGTGGAGTGGAATGTGGTGGAGGTTGCAAGGCAAACAAGGAGAAGATGATCACATTGACTAGGCATATCAATGAGCTGTGGAGATGCTCATCAATAGATATCAGCGTGAATGAGTAGGGGTTTCCATACAAATGATGCACTAGAGCTAAGAGTATGTGAAAGCACTTAAAGAAAACTAGTGGGTGTGCATCCAACTTGCTTGCTCACGAAGACCTAAGGCAATTTTGAGGAAGCCTATCATTGGAATATACAAGCCAAGTTATATAATGAAAATTTCCCACTAGCTATATGGTGGTGACAAAACGAGAGACTCTCAATCATGAAGATCATGGTGCTTAATAAGCACAAGTGTGGAAAGATAGTAACATTGTCCCTTCTCTCTTTTTCTCTCATTTTTTTTGGTGGGCTCTTTGGCCTCTCTTTTTTATTTATTTTTTATTTATTTTTTATTTATTTATTTTGGTGGGCATCTTTGGCCTCTTTTTGTAAATGGGCTTCGCTGGCCTCTTTTATTTCCTCACATGGGACAATGCTCCATCAATGATGATCATCACACTTACAACTCGAAACTTAGAGCAATGATAACTCTATATGAAATGCCTTCGGTAGTGTACCGTGACAATGATCTAGCATGGCAATAGACATCAATGGAAACATCATGCTAGCTATCTTATGATCATGCAATGGCAATGTAGAAGTGGTGGCACATATCATGGTGGTAGTTGCATGGCAATATATCTCGTAATGGCTTTGAAAAATCCATAGTAGGTAGGTATGGTGGCTGTTTTGAGGGAGGCCAATGGTGGGTTTTGTGCACCGGCAAAAGTTGCATGGCACTAAAGAAGATAGTGATGGTGGAAGGTGAAAGTGCATCTAAACCATGGACTCAACATTAGTCATGAAGAACTCATATACTTGTTGCAAAAGTTTTAGTTGTAATCGAAACAAAGCATTCAACGCATACTCCTAGGGGAAGGCTTGGTAGGTATAAACCATCGCGCGATCCCGACCGCCACACAAAGGATGACAATCAATAGACTAATCATGCTCGGACTTCATCACATAGCGGTTCACCATACGTGCATGCTACGAGAATCACTAAATTCAACACAAGTATTTCTAGATCCACAACACCTTACTAATATAACTTCAATATTACCACAACCACAACTCAAACTAATTGAGATGAATCAAACTTCTCTAACTATTCAATGCACATGAAGGTGGAAGTTTTCATATCCCTTTGGATAACTACCCCTTTTGAGACTACTTTCATAGCATAGATCAACTACCAAGCCACGCACCGTTGTGCTCTAAAAGATATAAGTGAAACACATAGAGGAAAATCAACTAGCTCAAAAGATATAAGTGAAACACATGTGAGCTGAATTGCCTAATCAAAGGATATAAGTGAAGCTCGACAAAATCACGGTGAGTGCATGTCTCTCTCTCTAGGTGTGCAGCAAGGAAGATTGTGACACAACTAAAATAAAAGAATCCTACGATACAAGACGCTCCAAGCAAAACACATAACATGTGGTGAATAAAAATATAGCCCCAAGTAACGTTACCGACGGATTGAAGACGAAAGAGGGGATGCCTTCCCGGGGCAACCCCAAGCTTAGGCTTTTACGGCATCCTTGAATCAACTTGGGGTGCCTTGGGGATCCCCAAGCTTGAGCTCTTGCCACTCTTTATCTTTTTGTCCATAAGAACTTCACCCAAAACTTGAAAACTTCACAACACAAAACTTAAACAGAAACTCGTGATGACATTAGTATAAGAAAGCAAACCACCACTTCCTTAGGTACTGTAGCAAACTTAAATTGTACTTATGTTGATGTTGGGTTACTGTATTTTCAATCTTCCATGGCTAATACCCCCCCCCCCCCGCTACTATCCATAGTTTCATCAAAATAAGCAACCAACTCAACAAAAACATAATGTGTTAACAGCAGACCAGTTTGTAGCAATCTGTATACTTCGTATACTTCTGGTACTTCAAAAATTCTGACAAATTACGACAGTCTGAAGAATTTGTGTAGCAATCAGCAGCAAAAAGAATCAACTCAAAAGCTCTCACAGAAACAAAAACGAAAATTCTTTTCGTGAGCAGAAAGTTTCTGTCTTTTGCAGCATGATCAAACGATCATCCCCAAGACTAATCATAATGGTTTGACTTGGCACAAACGCAAAAAAGAAACAGAAAAAAAACAATCATAACAGAATTATGAAAGTGTGGAAAACACAAAAAAGAAAGAAAAAGGATAGATTTGTTGGGTTGCCTCCCAACAAGCGCTATTGTTTAACGCCCTTAGCTAGGCATTGATAAATCAATGATGCTCACACAAAGGACAAGAATTGAAGCACAACGAGAGCATCATAAAGCATGTGAAAATCACATCTAAGTCTAACATACTTCCTATGCATAGGCATTTTATAGGAAAACAGATTGTCAAGACAACCAATAGTTGCCATATGAAAGGAAGAAGAAAGAGACAATAGCAATCTCCACATAACGAGAGGTAATTTGGTAACATGAAAGTTTCTACCACAATATTTTCCTCTCTCATAGCAATTACATGTGGGATCATATTCGAATTCAACCTATCACATAGGATATTCTTTTCATGATCCACATGCATGCAAAGTTGACGCTCTTCAAAAATAGTGGGATTATCATCAACTAAAGTCATGACTTCTCCAAACCCACTTTCAATAATATTGCAAATATCATATTCATCATGAGGCTCAAACAAATTTTCAAGATCATAAGAAAAATCATCGCCCCACTCATGATCATTGCAACAAGTAGTGGACATAGCAAAACTAGCATCCCCAAGCATAGGGTTTTGCATATTTTTAGCATGATTGTCACTAATAGAATTTATAGTGAAACCATTGCAATCATGCTTTTCATCCAAGGAGCCCTCGTGAATCACTTCATAAATTTCTTCCTCACAATTTTCAGATTCACGCATCTCAAGCAAAACTCCATAAAGATAGTCAAGTGCATTCAACTCACTAGCAATTGGATCAACATAATTGGATCTCTTAAAGAGATTAGCAAGTGGATGAGGATCCATATCACTAGATTTTCAGCAAGCGAAGATGCAAGCATACTGAAGGCACATGGCACACAAGCGAACAGAAAGCTAGCGAGAAAAAGGGTGAACAAAAAGGTGAACGGAAAAAGGCAAACAAAAAAGGCAAAGGAGAAAGGCAAAAGAAAACGGCAAAAGTGAAGTGGGGGAGAGGAAAACGAGAGGCAACTGGCAGAAAAGGTAAATGCAAGAGATGAGTTTGTGACACTTACTTGGATAGATCTTGACTTGGTCTCTCCTCCCCGGCAACAGCGCCAGAAATAGGCGTGTTGACGGGAGAGTATTCTTGTCTTGATACTCCTCGGCAAGCGATCTTCCCCGGCAACGGCGCTAGAAATCCTTCTGGTACTGCGACAACAGACCTTCCCTGGCAACGGTGCCAGGAATCCTTCTGCTACGGGCTACACCTATAGGGACCTCCTTGGCAAATATGCAAAGGACTTCCCCGCGGCCTTGGAGCCTTGCGTTGGTGTTCCCTTGAAGAGGAAAGGGTGATGTAACACAGTGGAGGTAATTATTTCCCTCAGTTTGAGAACCAAGGTATCGATCCAGTAGGAGGATCGCGTCAAGTCACAAGTACTGCACAAACACAAAGAGCTTGCACCCAACACTATGAAGGGGTTGTCAATCCCTTATAGATTGTTTGCAAAGTGAGAACTGAAAGCAAAGAGTAAACAAAGCAAAGTAAAAGTGAAAGTGGAGACGATAGTTGTGAATAGACCCGAGGGCAGTAGTGTTCACTAGTGGCTTCTCTCATGAAAGCAAGTAGACGGTGGGTGAACGAATTACTGTCGAGCAATTGATAGAACCGCGCAAAGTCGTGACGTTATATATGGCAATGATTATATCTATAGGCATCATGTCCAAAACAAGTAGACCGATACTTTCTGCATCTACTACTATTACTCCACACGCCGACCGCTTTCCAGCATGCATCTAGTGTATTAAGTTCAAAAGAACAGAGTAACGCCTTAAGCAAGATGACATGATGTAGATGGAAAATCTCAAACCTACGATGAAAGCCCATCTTGTTACCCTTGATGGCAACAACACGATGCGTGCCTTGCTGTCCCTTCTGTCACTCGGAAAGGTCACCGCACGGTATGAACCCAAAACCAAGCACTTCTTCCATTGCAAGAATCATAGATCTAGTTGGCCAAACAAAACCCAAGACTCGGAGAGACTTACAAGGATATGAAATCATGCATATAAGAAATCATCAAAGACTCAAATATAATTCATAGATAATCTGATCACAAATCCACAATTCATCGGATCTCGACAAACACACCGCCAAAGAGGATTACATCGGATAGATCTCCATGAAGATCATGGAGAACTTTGTATTGAAGATCCAAGAGACAGAAGAAGCCATCTAGCTACTAACTACGGACCCATAGGTCTGAAGTGGATTACTCAGGAGTCATTGGACAGGCGATGATGTTGATGTAGAAGTCCTCCAACTCCAAAGTCCTCTCCGGCAGGGCACCGAGAAGGGTCTCCAGATGAGATCTCGCAGAAACGGATGCTTGCGGCGGCGGAAAAGTGTTTTCGTGGATGCCCTGATTTTTTCTGTGATTTTAGGGAATTTATAGGCCAAAGGCTAGGGCAGCGGAGCGCCACGGTGGCCACAAGCTTGGTTGCCGCGGGCCCCCCCTAGCCGCGGCAACGGGGCTTGTGGGCTCCCTGTGGGCCCCCTGCCATGGCCCTCAAGTCCCCCGATCTTCTTCCGTTCTGGAAAACTTTATTTCGGAGATTTTATTCCGTTTGGACTCCGTTCCAAAATCAGATCTGAAAAGAGTCAAAAACACACAAAAAAACAGGAACTAGCACTTGCCACTAAATTAATAAGTTAGTCCCAAAAAAAGATATAAAAGGTATATAAATCATCCGAAGTTGACAAGATAACAGCATGAAACCATCAAAAATTATAGATACGTTTGAGACGTATCATCGACTTACGTGGGGACTTCACCACTTGGGTGTGGGACCTCGGACCGCTTCAAGCTCGGACCATGTCACACGAGCACATTAACCAGCTAAGTCGCTTTCATGCTCAACTTTTTCCATTTTTTAATTTCTATGTGTTCCAGCCAAGCATTATATTAGTGTTACACACAAAAGCTATTTGTTGAAAACTTAGCTTGTTAAGAGCATTTTTTGTTAAAACACTTGCTTTACCCATGTTACCTGGGGGCTCTTAAAAATTTATATCAGCCGTTTTATAATAAATATTTTCTTCTTGATCATTGCAAAGTCTTTTTCTACTACTCCTTTTTCCGACATGACTGTTTTGTTAAGAGCCGAATAGCCTAGTTTCTCTCTAAACCCGCTTGACTTTAGTTCACTAAATAGGTCTCGGAGAAACACTTCGCCCTCGGGATATGGAGGTTGAAGCCAAAGACTGACCAGCTTGAAGTCTACGAGATTGGATGTATCATGTTAAAGCACAACCAAAGCACATATTAATTTTAAGATCAATTTTTGGATTCGCACCGAGCAACTAGATTTAATTTCAAACATAATGCTTTTGCTAAAGATTTTGGTTTTCCGTGCTTTGGACACCTTTAACCTATTTTTATGTCTTTCTTTCAAGAGGCATGACATCCCCTTGTTCGAGGGGTTCTGTGTGGTGATTCTTATTGGAGAATCTTTTTCGACCTACAGTTCGGCATCTTCCGTGCCGAGCTCCACCTCAGTGTTGTCAAAACACACTTAATGGATGAAATATTTCCTGAGGAGATATGATCCTAGGGTCGGTCATGTTTCCCAACCATAGTCTCGGGGGCTACTGGTTAAATAGCTTGTCAGAGAATAAATTACACCAATCGTAAAATCTTTCCCACCCCGCAGTTTGGCATATTCCCACCGATCTGCACCTTAGCGCTGTTAAAACATACACAACAAGTGCAATATGGTTTTCGGGGAGATTCGATCCTATGGTCGGTCGGTCGCACCCAACCTGAGTCTCGGCGGCTACTGCACAACACGTTTTAATTCCTAAAGTATGCTATCGAGCAAGGAATTGATCCACAGGATGATTTCGTGAATCGACCTGAGTCTCAGGGGCAACCAGGATCAGCAGTTTTATTTTTCCTTCAGGTGCATCTCAGGTTTTAGTCCGACGCGCGCCTTTAGGGCTAGTGGCTATATATCTCGACAGTAATTGAATTGCACTAATCAAAATCAGCCCACGGCGAAGATTGTGCACCACCTTGGAAGCAGTTCAGCATAAAGTTCAGATGCAAGTGGCTGGCTCCATAGAGGGCATTTCCGGCATTGAGTTCGGCTGAATTCCTTGAAATTTTCAAAGAGTGAGGTAATCTATGACACCTCAAATGGTGACCACCATCGAAGCTCGGCTACAAAAATACACCTCGAATGCAGTCTGGCCTTGGAGCTCGGACGTAAGAGGATATCGCCGCATGGAAAAAATTTCAAACCCGAGGTGTGGCAGGAAACATTACAAGGCATTAATAAAGGCCGATAACTTAAAGAAGTTCCTCGGATGCCCACCATGTAAACTCTTCAAATTCACCCCAGCAATCCTCAAGATCAGAGATGGGAGGATTTGTTGAACCAGTTTTCAACACCGAAGACCGAAGACAAAGAACAGTTTGGAAGAACCGAGGAGCGTCCCAAACTTGAAGACCTATGATGGGAAATCGAGAAGTCATCGGCGGCTAAACTTGTGTTGGCCGAACATAAATGGGGAGAAGAACTCTCCCCATAAGCCGAAGACTTTGTAGGCGTGATGCTAAGGATCAAGACTATGGCATTGGTGGTTAGTTCGGGGGTTATTGAGGGAGTCCTGGACTAAGGGGTCCTCGGATAGGGGGTTACGGGACGGACTCCTAGGATACTTAGGGAAACCGATGACATTCTCCACATCCATATGGACAAAGGAGATGACCTCTATGTTGTCAAGTACATGCCCCTAAAGCTGAAAGGGCCAGCAAAAAACTGGCTAAACAGCTTACCTAGAAATTCTATCGGAAGTTGGGAAGAGCTCGAAGAAGCCTTCCTGTCTAATTTTCATGGAACCTACGTCTAACCACCAGACTCCTCTGACCTGAGAAACGTTGACCAAAAGGCAGACGAATCGGACAGAGAATTCTCGAATAGGTTCCTAACCAAGAAGAACCAGATCGTGGAATGTCTAGATGCCGAGGCAATAGCCTCCTTCAAACACAATATCCAGGACAAATTGCTGGATCACCAGCTCGGTCAGGATAGGCCGAGGACAATGTTCGCTCTCATTTCCCTCACGACCCGCTTTTGTGCGGGTGAGGACAATTGGCTAGCTCGGCGCCGCCATAATGCGGACGACCCCAACACCTCTGAAGTTCAGATGGAAATGTTATGCCAAGGCAAAACAAGACAAAACGCTGCCACCGTAATGTTGATGCCAAGGACGCAGCCATAAATGCTGGCTTCTGCAGCTCAAAATCCGGACAACAGAAGAAACTCTTTAAAGGGAACAGGGACGGACCTACTCCATTAGATAAAATTCTGGAAAGGCCCTGCCATATCCATGGCACCCAAGGCAAGCCTGCCATCCACACCAACCATAACTGTTGGGTGTTCAAACAAGCTGGCAAACTAGCAGCCGAGGAACAAGGCAAGGGCCCACGAAGCGAGGACGACGAAGATCCCCGTGGTCCGAACACTCTAGGCCAGAAATAGTTCCCTCGAGAGGTGAAATCCGTCAATATGATATATGTTACTCACATACCAAAGAAGGAGAGGAAGCGAGCCCTTCGGGAGGTATACGTCGTAGAGCCCATAGCCCCGAAATGCAACCCATGGTCGGCTTGCCCGATCACCTTCAATTGGAGGGATCATCCAACCAGTATCCGTCACGGAGGGTGGGCCGCCCTCGTCCTAGACCCCATCATAGATGGGTATCACCTCACTAGACTCCTCATGGATGGAGGACGTAGCCTTAACCTGCTTTACTCAGATACAGTGAAAAAGATGGGCATAGTCCCAGGCATCAAAGCCCGTTGCTCCGGCATGGTAACGTTGTAGGTTGTGTTCGGCTCACCCAACAACTTCCGCATCGAAGACTTGATCATCGACATCGTCCTCTTCTGCAGCGGGTATCACACATTACTCGGCCGCATGGCATTCGCTCGCTTCAACGTTCTGCCTCACTACGCCTACCTAAAACTCAAGATGCCTGGACCAAGGGGAGTTATCACCATCAACGGCAACACAGAATGCTCCCTCCAGACAAAGGAGCACACAATGGCCTTGGCAGCTGAATGCCAATTCGACAACGAAGCATCAGGCTGCAAGCTAGCCATCGAGGCGCGACACGCGGGCAAGCGAGCCCGAGCTAAACCGGACCCCCCGAAGATAGCTCTGGATCAAAGCAAATAGGGAGACGCTCCCCATAGCATGGCCTAGTCACCCGTAAGGTATGTCCCTCGTAGACACAATTTCATTCTCAAAATACCATGGGTAGCTATGGGGATCCACCACCAAGGACCAGATGTTCGGCTGGACCAAACTATAGCCCAACCATCCTCCTGGACAAAAACGAGATACCATTAAGGATCATCCAAGCATCAAGCTCACGCATACCATGGCAACTTCTCAAGACCCTTAATTCAAGGTCCGTCTACCAACAACAACCACCTTTACAGGATACCCATCCCTTCTAAGAAGCAAAGGAAAAATTGTGCAGCTAGAAGCAGGGCATACATCAAGTCACCCATGGAAGGCCATGGAGGAAAAGTTTCTATGAAATATGTTGTTCAAAACAATAGTTACGTGTAATAACTGCCTTGGTGATTACGAGAGAATGTATATACTTATCGCCCCCTCGTTGGTTACCCCAAGTGCAAGGTTGGGATGTAGTCAGTAGCAAGTTTCCCTTACACAGAGACTGTAAGGTTTACCGAACCAGGTGGACTCCGAGGTTCAACAAGTAGGTGTCCACTGCTCTGGTGCTATCAGAAGACGTGGACCTGCACACACAGAAAATAAATTTGCTCCCAACGAGTATAGAGAGGTTGTCAATCTCTCCGGCCTTGTAGTTTGCAAAGGATCAAAACACAAGCGGGAATAGTAATGGTGATTGCAACGGAAAAGTAAACAAACAGTAAATATTCGAGGTGTAAACAGTGGTGGAAATATGGACCGGAGTCTCATGATGTTCACTAGTGATGTCTCTCTCCCAAAAGACGATAAACAGCTATGCGCGGTAAACAAATTACAGCTCGGCAATTGATAAACTTATAAACGCACCGCGATGCTAATCATGCTCCTTGATTGTTAGAGGCTCAAAAGTAATGGGCAGTACGCCAAGACAAGTAGACCGTTTATTCATCAGCATCTACTTACTAATCATCCACCTTGAGATAACTATCTAGAACATCTCGCTGGTATTAAGTTGCGAGTCTCACCCAAAGTGTAAACTGAAAGCAACGGACAACTGCATTAATGAACTATGCGTAAGCTAAACAATCCTTGCAACCATGGTCACAAGCACCTTTGTTTTCTCCCTAGTGGCAACAGCACATCCCCTAGTCTCATGTTTCTGTCACTCAAGCTAGACATCAGGGGGCATGAACCCACAATCATGCATTATGCGGCGAGCCTCTAAATCAGCTATAGCGGAGCTATAGCGGGCTATAGCGGGCTATAACGGCATATTTGTACATGATACCATTTAGCGGTACCCTGCTGAAAAGGCTATAGCGAGGCTATGGCGAGGCTATAGCGGGCTATTTAAAACTATGTGCATAACGCTCACTCTTGGAGTTACAATCTACTACTCGGCCAAAGCAATAAATAGCAATGGAGAACATGCATGAATCACTAGAGAACATAATATAAAAGGAGAACCAAATATATAACTCATAACAATCTGAACATAATCTCATAATCCATCGGATCCCAGCAAACTCAACATAGCAAGAACAAGATGATTACATATATGCCTTGATCATGTAGGGCGACTCACAAGGACTAACCATTGAAGCACAAGATTGGAGACAAGACATCACATAGGTACTGGTCATAGACTCATGATCCAAGGAGGACTACCCACGGCACGTCCGGGAACCGTCCATGGTGGTGGAGAAGCTCCCGGAGATCAATCCTCCCTCCGGCAGGGTGCCGGGAAGAGGTCTCCTGACGCTCCGGAGCTCAAAAGCACTGCGGCGGTGGAACGGTGGAGTAATTCGCGATTCTGGATACAGTACGATGGTTTTCTCTCGGAAGGGTAAATATAGGCCAAAGGAGGGCGTTAAAGGAGGTGGGGCCCACCCAGGCGATCTCCCTGCGCGGCCTGAGGTCTGGCCGCGCCACCAGGCCGCCTGGAGCCCTGGTGGCCCCCCTCTGGCTCCTCTTCGTTGATCTGGAAGCTTCCGTCATTCTTATTTCTAAATATTTTTCTCAATATTTTGGGACTCTGGAAAATTGGCTAAAAGTCCCTGCAAAAAACACATCAGCAGACAGAAACTGGCACTGGGTGCACTGAGTTAGTACGTTAGTCGAAATATGTGTAAAATGATGTGAAAGTGTTGCAAAACATATAACAATGTTACCCAAAAGATCATGGAACAAGAAGAAATTATAGATACTTTAGGGACGTATCAACATCCCCAAGCTTAATTCCTGCTCATCCTCGAGTAGGTAAATGATAACAGAAATAATTTATGTGGTGACATGATAACACACATATAAGAACTGCAAAGCAAAGCAAGTAAGATATGCAATTCAAGTCAAGACAATAACAAGCAAGAGTCTATATCTAGTATTGAAAATAGCAAAGTAAGAACATAAAGGTGCAAGAGCTCTCGTTGTCCGTGACTCGAATGTCTCCAAATGGTGTTTGCGTGCAAGAAGCGGGAGATGGGTTGAGAGCATAAAAATATTTTTTTTAATTGAGAACTCAATCTACTAAAATTTCACACTTGGTCTCCCTCGGAATCTTATTTTGACTCATCCCCACACCACTAGTCACGCACAAGTCAAAATTATCCTCTCCCTTTCGACTTTGAGAACTCATGCAATGGATGAGCGTAAGCAAGATATATTGGCACTTAGGATGGCAAAGAGAATAATGATGGGGGAAGGAAGACAAAAAAGGCGTGAGAGGCTCACATCAATGAGGACAATCATAGGTGAGAGAAAACCAAATGATAAATATGATGTGAGGAGTAGGGATTGCCATGCAACGGATGCACATATGACCAATGGTAAGCTCTCCATTGGAACTAGTGGCGCTGCATCAAACTTGCTTGATCATGAAGACCTAGAGCTCATTTGAGTAGGCTCATCATTGGAATATACAAGCCAAGTTCTGTAGTGTAAAGGTCACCACATAGTTATGCATGAATGATAATCTCTATGGAGCACAAATATATCAACGGAGTACGAGTGCGGATCTTTCAAAAGGAATAGTAGTGTTGCCCCCTTCTCTCTTTTTTTCTTTTTTTCTTTTTTTTTGTGGCCTCTTTGGCTCTTCCTATTTATCTCTCATTTGTCCTCTTTGGGATCTTTTCATTTTTTCCTCTTTGGGATCTTATCCTCACTTAAGGGCAACACTCTATTTTCTTACAAGAATAGAAAGAAAAATCTTCACACTTCATAAGAATGTGACATTCTCGAATTAAGCTACAGTAATCAATGTAGTTGGGCTACAGTAACCTCACCCTAATGTGCCACGTCATCAAGATTAACTAAGCCAAGTTTCAACTCGATGAAAAAACAAAGGCAAATTCAAATTAAAAATATATATATATAAAGTAAATAAATTAATTCTTCAAACATAAAAATAAAAAATATTCCTCATATTGCAAATAATCCACAAATGAGGATGGTGGAGAAACCAACATTTTTAAGAAGGGTTTTAATGCCTAAATCAATTAAAGTAGAAACCAAAATAATAACTTAAGTGCGTGTCAAGTTATTAAAAGTTTCAACCCACGTTATTTAAATCCTAAACTTTTTGTGGATCTCTCTAATATTACAATAATAATATTGGGCAGGGTTCTATATTTAAAAAAATGAATTTCTATTCCCAATAAAACTAAAACAGAAATTGAAAAGAAATAAAAAAGAAAACAAAAAAAGAACAAAAAACAAACCCCTCGCCAAATGGTACAGTTGGCCACCCACCCAGCCCATCTAATCTTAGGAGGTAATAAACCGCCCCACCTAAATCCTAACCCAATCCCACAACCCCCACTCCATCCCAACCCCGCCGCCAGGAATGCCAATGCACGACAGACTGGCTTCCCTCGCACGAGACCCCCTCACTCACCCTACCCCCTGGTTCGCTCGCTCGCTCCCAGGGCCTCCCGTCGCTACACCTCGCACTCCTCACCCCGTCGCCACCTTTTTCCCCCGCCTCTGCCCCCGATCTGGATTAGGGCAGAGCCCCACTGCGCCGCCGCCCGTTGCGTCGGCGCCCTCCACCACACCCACTCCCCGTCGAGCCCCTCCTCACGAGCCACCTCCAGCCTCTGCTCCGGCCACCTCGGGCCCTTCTTAGGCCAACCCCGCCGTCCGCCTTCGCTCCCACCGGCCGAGCCTCCCCCTCCACCGACCAGCGCCACCGGCCGCACCGCCCGGCCACCGGCCACCGACAGGCGACCCTGCCTCGCCATCACCGCACCGCCACCGCCCTCATCAACCTCCTCCTGCGCCCAGTCCGATTGCGGCCACCCCGAGGCCGGTCCACCCCGTCGCCCCCCACATCGCCGGTCGCCGCACCTCCCCGCACCCGCTGCCCCTCCTCTACTGGCCGATGTGAGGCCCCCTTCCTTCCTTCCTCCCCCTCCGTACGAGCCACTGGCCACTGCAGCTGGCCTTCCTGCCTCGCGCGCCACCCTGCACTGTCGATTCGCCCCTCCGGACTCCTGCCCCCACTAGGGCCTCTCCTCTAACCAGGGGGGATCAACCACCCCTGTGTGTTTAGTGTGTTGGGGTAAAACACCCCCCATTGTGAGGATGACAAGTGGGGCCTCCCCCCTAAAACGTATTTAAAGAAGGAAATAAATGTTTTATATATATATATATATATATATATATATATATATATGTCAAAAAATATATTAATAATAATAAGTAAATTAGTAAATTAGTTAAAAATAATGTTTAATTAGTTAAATAATTAGATAATATAATGTTTAAAGATTAGATATATTAATTAAGTAAATTATTAGATAATCGGTTAAGTAAGATAAATTAGACACTATGACACGTGGGTCCCTCCCACTAATTAATCTCATTAACTATTAGTTAATCCAAAGATTTAAAATATGCCTATGACAAGAGGGGCCCACTGGTCATATTTGACCAGTCAAAACTCCGTTGACCGATGATGTCATGCTGACATCACCGCGATGTCATATTTAATTATCTAATTTAATTAAATCTACTTTAAAATTAATATAAAATAAACCGTAGCTCAGATGGAAGTACATTGAACATGAAAGTTCATCTACAAAAGGAATGAACCCGGATACACGGTCCATTCGTGTGTCACGCGTCCCTAGCATAGCAAACGTGTAACTTGTCCACCGTTTCTTGTGTGACCGATAGTAGCGAGAAACCCGGGAAATAGCATCTGATAATTTCCCGACCCGTCTGCGACATGTGTTGCTGCGTTAGCTCATGCCTAGCCCTGCATCTTGTCGTGTCATGCATCGTGATTGCACATGTGCGTTATATTTATTGTTTCTTCCCCCTCTTCTTACCGGTAGACCCCGAGACTGACGCTGCTATCGGGTACATATACCCTCATGATGACAAGCCCTTTGCCGCAGAGCAACAAGGCAAGCAAACCCCCTTGATCATCTCTATATTGCCCATGTCTTTCTCCCTCCTGCTTGCATTATAATTTAGCTATTGTTGTAGTTAGCTCCTATATCTCATACATAGTCTATCTCTGATGAACTGCTACTTTTAGTACCACTTTAAACTGCTTCGTATAGGTGGCTCCCCTCTGACCCCTTACACCAGTTGCCCCCGCCTTACCGTCAAGTCTCGATCTTCTGATCGATGAGCCAAGACCCGGCACCGCCCTTACAAACCCCCCCCCCCTTAGTTGTACGAGATGCAGGGATACTGTCGGGTACCGAGGGTGACACCTCGCTACGTACCTCGATGTTAGTATTGTAGTGAAGTTGATCGGTGGTGGTTCTCGAAGGTGATTCCTCGTACCCCACCTCCGACAATGACTCGGTCGTGCAACCCTTCAAGCTGGTCCAGCGAGGGTGATTCCTTCTTGGCCACCTTGATGATTACATCATACGTCATCCATCGAGGGTGATACCTCGGATCCGTCTGATGTTTTGACCACACCGTTACTTGACCATGTAACTGGGAACATTGATGGACAATGTTTGGCGGGTGGATTCCCGCGTGAATGTGATGAGGCGTGGCTGGACATCCTGGTCCTTGCCACACATCCTCGAGTTAATTAAAATGCTAATGGATTTGGGTATTTGATCTGAGTTGGTCGGGACACCTTTTCGCACTAACCTTCTACGTCAGAGGAGTTATGGGTTTTCGACGTCGTGGTATCAGCCGAATCTCTTCAGACGTCGGCAATGGAGCGGCGCGCTCCCGAGTGGTCTGGATAGGCATCGCACTTGTTATAAGGGGTGCTAGGACTAACCTCGGTCGCCCTCGCATCTTGCAGGAGCGCACAGGGCAAGCGGGCCCATGAACCCTTTGTGCTTAGGATTTAGACCAGCGGGTTGGCCTCTCTATTGAGCTTAGGTGGGGCCGCGATGTGTTGATGTTTCGAGGCCGGGCAAGACCCAGAAAAGTATGTCTGGCCAGAGTGTCATCAAGCATGTTGGGAACTGTGGTGCACCCATGCATGAAAGAATTAAACTATTCGGATAGTCGTGTCCACGGTTACAAGACGATTTGGAGTTGTTCCCTGATCTTATACAACTACAATGGTTACTTAACTGGTTTTGTTTGCCTCGGGATTGCTTCCTTGCAGGGAGTCGAGGAAGGATCTTTGGGCATGACCTCATTATTATAATTGCTGCAACAATATGACTATAAATTGTGTTACCTATTCTACTCTCGTCTATTGCTGCAAGACCCCTGAAGATGCTAGTCTTTGATAGGACTAGACTTCTCTCTCTATTCTCGCATTGCTGCAGTCAGTCCACATATAAACCCCTTCCTTTGATACTGATGCATACTTAGCTTAGTTCTGATGTAAGTCTTGCGAGTACTTTGGATGAGTACACACCGTAGCTTTGCTCCCCTTTTCCCCCGTGATCCGTTGCTGCGACCAGATGATGGAGCCCAGGAGATGGAGTATCCCACCGACGACGCCTGCTACCCCGACGTTGCCTGCTACTACGTGGAGGCCGCTGAAGACCAGGAGTAGTTAGGAGGTTCCCAGGCAGGAGACCTCGCCTCGTACGAAGTTGTATCTTTTGTGCTAGCCTTCTCTAAGGCACCCCCCATGTTTAAATGTCTATACTCAGATATTGTTGCTTCCGCTGCCTCGTGTGTTTCTCGAGCTTCTGTATTCTAGCCCTCGAGGCCCCTGGCTTGTAATATGAAGCTTGTTTATTTTTATTTGGTGTCTAGTGTTGTGTTGTGATACCTTCCCATGAGTCCTTGAGTTTGGTCGTATGCATTTGCGTGTATGATTAGCGTACGATCAAATTGAGGGCGTCACACATTGGTACTAGAGCCAACTGCCTGTAGGTAGCCCCCTTTCCAACTCCTTGGGTGAAGGTGAGTCTAGTATTTGAAAAACTTTACTAACACTGATGTTGTGGCATATGGGCCCACATCTCAATCGGGTGGTATTAGTTTCTTTTACTCCTTTCCTATACTCTGGGATCTAATCTCTTTTCTCTTTCGGGTTAAATAATTTGCTAACTCTAACATTAGGTTCTTGTAAATACTTCCTCCCAGAGAGCCCCGTATTACAGACGATGGATGATTCATCAGAAGGTTCTGCAGTTACTCTCCAATGTTCTCTTGACAACTTGTGCTCTTCGCTTTTGCGATTTCCCTTCCTCCGTCAACCCCTATGGATGACTACATAAAAATGTTGTTCATATTATCTTTCTAGTTGTTTTTGGTATACAAGGTTCGATGAATTATCTTATTCGGGATTCGTTTATCCTCACTTATTCATGTCTTTTACAAAGTCCTTCGAATTACTATTCGATCTTTTGGAATCCCCAGTAGCCTATTGTTCTTGACTTTTCTCACCTGCTTGCATTATGGTTAAATCCATATGTCTAGCCGCATTCATTAAAATCCTTTGTGATTTTTCTATGATCTTATTGATTCTACCTTTGTGTGAATTCACACAATCATCTGTTGATACTCATAAATTATCTTTCTGGCTCAGACGTCCTTCCAGACAGAGCTCGTTCTCAGCAAATCAACTTTGGTTGGTTGTTCATCTAAGTCCATTCAACTTACTTCTATTTGACCGGAGCATCTGATTATGATACACCAACCTGGAAATCATAATTCCTTTGGTATTTAAGTATCGATAATTTTCAGACTTCTGTAATCTGATGCCTTGCATTCTTCCCCCCTCTGATTTAGTACCGATACTCACATGATGTCCTTTGTGTCTCGTCAAACCCATTGTTGGGTTATTATCCGACGGCATGCTTTGCTTTCAAAAAATTCTTGTGATACACTTCCCCTGACACATGATGCCATTGGTAAATTGTGTTTCTCCCTCTAATAAATTGTATCCCATGCTTTTGTCGGCCATGCTCTATTGTCAAGCTTGTGTTAATTACTCGTGAAGTTTGTGGAATATGTTCCTAAGATGCCCCAATGGGTTGAACATATGCCTTCCTAAAACAATATGATCTGACGAGTTTTCATGAGTCTTACTCTCCTCGTGTTTTGCCAGATAATGTTTCCAAGCTACAACCTCGTCCAAGGCGAGGAGTAAATGGCACGTGATGCATTGATGAAGTGGGAGTCGACCTTGAACTTTGTGTTCATGCCCATGGAGACGACGTTGATCCTATCATCAAAACTTCTCGTATCAATAATCATTCATTATATGATTTGATCTGGTATCTGCGGTTTCGTACTTTGTAACCGTGGTTCCGACCATGATTGTTCTCCTTTGATCTCATATGTATACAAGCTAAAGTGCTTGTCTTCTACCGATCAATACACCAGTCTAACCTCTACTCTGATCTACCCCTGATTATTTTCCCTGGTATCTCGAAAATATCATGGAGCTATATAACTTCTTATGAGCTCCTCATCAATTATGACATTTCACTGATTCCAGATTCCTCGTGTTTGGAGTCATTGGACACGCAAGTACACCGATAACTAAATCGAGTATGCATTGCGAGTTGATAAGTCTTAGTAGTCTTCCTTGTTTACGAGTTTGTACTTGATCTTGTCACTCCAAGCTGTAAGCTACGTCATCATCGTCATGCTAAAACTTAACCATGCTATCTATGTCCTCCATCCCTGAAGCACAAATCCAACAGTGCAATAAGCTTCCATTGATCTTTCAATATCATGTTGGTTGTCTTGAAACGCAATCTCGATTTGGAGCTAGCAGTTTTATCTGTGGTGCCGAAAACCTTTCGCTTCATCATTCCTTTACTTGATGTCGTCGCTAAGCGATTACACCTTCATGAAACTTCTTGACAAATGTGTGGTGATCATCGTCAACATTCTGAGCTCCTTCAGGGTATCAATCGAATGCATGTTGAGAAATACCATCCTTGCCCCTCGATGAATTGTATTATCATCGACATCCTTGTGTCTTTCCCTCCAACACGAACGTGTTCGTGTTTTGTGTTGTCCTTTGAGTTCCTTGCTAATTCAGCTTATGTTATGTGATACCTTGGAGTATTACCATCTTTTATGTCAAGAATGTCGTGAGAATCACACACGTCTTAAGAATTCTTGATATAGTGATACTTCTCGCCATCACCGTCCATTTCTTGGTCCCGTGTTGTTCCAAACCAGAATACCGACAAGTGAACTCGGGTGTGATTCCAATACTTCTGACAACCTTATCATTTTGAAGTTAATAACTGATAGTTTCATTCTTGGTGTGTCGGATGTCGACTCACCATTCTAGCAATGGTCGTGCTACTCATTCAATATTTCCGAGTGCACCCTTTGACCAATGTTTAATTGTTGTTGTTCCCTCGAGCATACGACATTATATCATTTGAGTTGACAAATGCTATCTCCTTGTCCTTATAATTTTGGTAATTTCAAAAATTCATCCCTATCGAAATCTTATGGGATTGTTGTTGAGCCCATCTGTCACGCTATCAACTTTCTCCATGTTCGACGATGACACTCTTGAAAGCACTATTTTTGTGCCTAGCTCATGAAGAATGTGTTTGATAGGAGAAATGCTTTCCCAAAGTTCATGTGCATTCTTACCGCCGTGAATATGAGAAAGTTTTGTTTCACTTCCTCTCTGGACATCCCAAATCATTCACGCATGTGCGAAGTGTTATATGTGTTGAAGATTTGTTATCTTCACTTCATATAACTTCTCTTAGCACCCCAAGCCACTAACTGATTTGATCAAGGAAAAGAAATTCCTTCATAAGAGCTAATCGAGGCTTACGCAAGGGCCTTGATATCCTCGATGATGGTTCTCAAATCAGAACTTGGTTGCATTTTGTTGTAAGAATTCCACGTGGGCACGACTGTCTTGACATTATGTTCATGGGTGTTACAATCCAACTCATAATCCAATACTTTCTTCCGTAGTTCATATCCCGAGAATCTTGCTTTATCATCTTGTTTGTTTTTGGTGGTCCCCTTTTCCGCTCAGGCATCCTAAGCCTGAGGTGTCCTGACACCAATCGGATCTGAATCTTGGGCAGGTATGATGGTTGGAACATTTTACAATAATAATAACTTTGGTCTTATGTAACCTGGTACGGTGATGGGCACACCGGGCCGGAGGACCTATCGTTATAAATTCTTCCATATGTAAGATTCGTCGTATTCCATGCAGAAACTATATGACTTATTTTATGAGTTAATTTTGATGAATCCTTTGGGTACCCAAAGTCCAACCTTTATCTGATGACCATGTCGATGCTACCTCGAAGCACGAATGTGGTACTTCAATTGTCAACAGGAACATTGGAAGCGCAATGCTAAATTGTTCCTAATCAATTATCCAAACCATATGGTATGGGTAAACATCATGATTCTCCTTGCCCTTTTAACAAAATGGTTATGTACTTGATGACCTATCATGTATATCATACTCTATATTTTCCTCGAGAATGGTATACTCTACAACTTGTGTGTGTGAACACATTTTCCTTTCCATTGGTCTATTTGACTTTTCTTGTGGCATAACTTATCTAAACATTATTAATTCCCTGCTTAGGTAAAAACCTCGGTGTACAACTCTCTCAGTAAGACCCTGTTACTATTGTGGATATCATTCCGGTAGTCGTCACTGGACCAGAACTTTGCCTATTGGTCCGCCTCGTTTCAACGAGCAGGAAAATGGTTCTATTCATCCCCCGCCCTTGGTACCGATGTTGTTGCCAACATAACTGACAAGTTATCCTCTAACAATCCTTTCTACCAATACCGTACTAGATGTCACCCCACCTACCTACTCTCGGCCCACATGGTCGACCCATAACCGAAAGTTCCACAGGATTGAAACTTGACTCTCATGTACATCTTTGACTCCAAGGTATCCTTTACACTTAGCTTCATGGGGAATTCTAGAGCCACCGTTCAATGGACCGATCACTCTTCGGTCGAATGTTATCCAACATGCTAGACATCAAGTCCGCATTATTCATAAGAATCTGAAGGCTGCTCAGTCTCGTCAGAAGAGTCAGTATGACCATATCATCAAGATATGGTTTATCAACCTGGCGAAAGGGCTTAACTTTGTGTCACACCAATGTGAGTTACACACCGTTTTGGGATCAAGGGCAAGTTAGCTCCTCGCTATATTGGTCATTTCACCGTTCTCGAAAGGCATGGAAAAGTAGCTTATCAATTGAAACTGTCGGCGAACCTTTCTCAGGTTCACAATGTCTTCCATGTGTCTCAGCTTCGCCGCTGCTTCAAGGATCCTATTCGAGGAGTGGAACATGATATGCTTGGGCTGCAACAAGAACTCTCTTATAAAGATCATCCGGTTCGCATTCTCGACCAGGCTGAACATCAGACTCATCGCAAGTCACCAAGTTCGTTAAAGTGTAGTGGTCAAATCATTCTGAAGATGAAGCCACTTGGGAACATGGGGATCATCTTCGTGATGAATACCCCGAGCTCTTTCCTTCTACCTCTTAATTCTCGGGACGAGAATTCTTGTTAGTAGGGGAGAGTTGTGACATCTCCGAATTAAGCTACAGTAATCAATGTAGTTAGGCTAAAGTAAACTCACCCTAATGTGCCATGTCATCAAGATTAACTAAGCCAAGTTTCAACTCGATGAAAAAACAAAGGCAAATTCAAATTAAAAATATATATACATAAAGTAAATAAATTAATTCTTCAAACATAAAAACAAAAAATATTCCACACATTGCAAATAATCCACAAATGATTGTGGTGGAGAAACCAAGATTTTTAAGAAGGGTTTTCATGCCTAAATCAATTAAAGTAGAAGCCAAATTAATAACTTAAGTGCCTTTTAAATTATTAAAAGTTTCAACCCACTTTATGTAAATCCCAAACTTTTTGTGGCTCTCTCTAATATTACAATAATAATATTGGACGGGCTTCTATATTTTAAAAAACGAATTTCTATTCCCAATAAAACTAAAATGGAAATTGAAAAGAAATAAAAAAGAAAGAAAAAAACAAATATGTGGCCAAACTAGGCAAAATGGCCTAGTCGGCCACCCACCGAGCCCATCTAATCTTGGGGGGTATAAAAACCCCACCTAAATCCTAACCCTAGCCCACAACCCCCACTCCATCCCAACCGAGCCGCCAGGAACGCCAGCGCACGAGGAGCTGGCTTCCCTCGCGCGAGACCCCCTCGCTCGCCCCTGCCCTCCTAGTTCACTCGCTCGCTCCCAGGGCCTCCCCTCGCTACACCTCGCACTCCTCACCCCGTCGCCCCGTTTTTCCCCCACCTCTACCCCCGATCTCGCTCGGTGCAGAGCCCCACCGCGCCGCCGCCCGTCGCCCCAGCGCCTCCCTGTGCCGATGCCCTCAACCACGCCCACTCCCCATCGAGCCCCTCCTCGCCAGCCACCTCCAGCCTCCGCTCCGGCCACCTCGGGCCCTTCTCAGGCCAACCCCACTGTCCGCCTTCGCTCCCACCGGCCGACCCTCCCCCTCCACCGACCAGCTCCACCGGCCGCACCGCCCGACCATTGGCCACCGACGGGCCTCCTTGCCTCGCCATCACCTCACCGCCACCGCCCTCCTCAACCTCATCCCGCGCCGAGCCTGATTCCGGCCACCTCAACGCAGCGGCGGCCCCCATCGGCTACCGCACCGACCCTCCGTCGGCCACCGCGCCGCCCCGACGCCGGTCCACCCCGTCGCCACTCACGTCGCCGGTCGTCGCACCTCCCCGCGCCTGCTGCCCCTCAACTACTGGCCGATGTGAGGCCCCCCTTCCTTCCTTTCTCCCTCTCCGTACGAGCCACCGGCACTGCAGCTGGCCACTGCAGGTGGCCTTCCTCCCTCGCGCCACCCTGCACTGCCGGTTCGCCCCTCCGGTCTCCGGGCCATCCCCGGTTGGCTTCGTCCCCCTGCCCCTACTCGGGCCTCTCCTCTAACTAGGGGGATTAACCCCCCCCCCCCCCCCCGTGTGTGTTTAGTGTGTTGGGGTAAAACACCCCCCCATTGTGAGGATGACATGTGGGTCCTCCCCCCTAAAACATGTTTAAAAAAGGAAATAAATGTTAGAAATGTATATATATGTCTAAAAGAAAATATTAATACTAATAAGTAAATTAGTTAAATATAATGTTTAATAGTTAATTAATTAACTAGTGGATTAATTAATTAGATAATATAATGTTTAAAGATTAGATATATTAAGGAAAAAGTCCAAAACAAACCTTAAACTTGTAGACGAAACATAAACCAAACCCTAAACTTCAAATCCCTGAAATCGACACACCGAACTCACTGATCCTGGTCTATTTTAAACCTTGACAGAACTTAGCCGGGATTTGCTGAATTGGGCTGGGCCCATTAGCGCAGTTGCGCATGCGCGCACTCTCTGCTCCGGTTTTTTTTCATTTTCTTGTTTGCTTTTCCACATGTGTATTTTTTTCCACTATCCAATGTATTTTTTAACACACATATGTATATTTTTTGATAAACTTCCAATATTTTTCATAACATTATGTACAGTTTAAAAGTACATCTTATAAAAAAAATACATGGTAATATTTTTCTACATAAATATTTTATATTTTATAAATAACAATAAACATTTTATAAAATTGATATACATTTTTTTGAGGTATAAATAACAATAAATGTTGAATGTTTGGCGCTAGGATTATTCTCCTACAAATTTATAAAATGCATGTTGTACCAATACAAATAGAATTAAAAATATGAATAGAACTAAAAATACGAATAGAATTAAAAATACGAATAGAAAAAAAATACGAATAGAATTAAAAAACCAAACATTTTTTTGAAACAAAAAAGACATAGAATTTGTGACAAAAATAGAAAACATAAATATTTTTAACTTCTGAACAATTTTAAAAATGTGCGAACTTTCTTTAAACTTCGTAAAAAAAAATTGTTAGTGGGCCGGTCCAATTTCTGTCTATGAGAGTAGCAGCCTAGGAGGTTATCCCGGTCGGGATTGTGGTATTGCTAGAATCCCGGTGTGCCAAACGGGCCTAGGGTTCAAAAAAGACCGGGATTACAAGTCGGAGTGCCAATTTCAGGGATTCAAAGTTTAGGGTTTGATTTAGCTTTCGTCTATAACTTTAAGGCTTGTTTTGGACTTTTTCCATATATTAATTAAGTAAATTATGTGATAATCGGTTTAATAAGATAAATGAAATAGTATGACACGTGGGTCCCTCCCACTAATTAATTTGATTAACTATTAGTTAATCTAAAGAGTTTAGAAGTGCCTATGACAACGGGGGCACTTGACATATTTGACGAGTCAAAACTCTGTTGACCGATGATGTCATGCTAACATCATCGTGATCTAACATTTAATTATCTAATTTAATTAAATCTGTTTATTCCTAAATAACTAAAAATAACTTTAAAATTACTATAAAATAAACTGTAGCTCAGATGAAAATACTTTGAACATGATAGTTCATCTGCAAAACGAGACGAACCCACATATGTGGTCCATTCGTGTGTCACGCGTCCCTAGCATAGCAAATGTGGAATTTTTCCACCATTTCTTGTCTGACCGGTAGTAGCCACAGATCCGCGAAATATCATCCGATAATTTCCCGACCCGTCTACGACATGCGTTGTTGCGTTAGCTCATCCCTAGCCATGCATCTTGCCATGTCATGCATCGTGATTGCACCTGTGCGTTATATTTATTGTTTCTTCCCCCTCTTCTTACCGGAAGACCCTGAGACTGACGTTGTTGTCGGGTACATATACCCTCATGATGACAAGCCCTTTGCCGCAGAGCAACAAGGCAAGCAAATCCCCTTGATCATCTCTATATTGCCCATGTCTTTCTCCCTCCTGCTTGCATTAGAATTTAGCTATTGTTGTAGTTAGCTCCTATATCTCATACATAGTCTATCTCTGATGAACTGCTACTTTTAGTACCACTTTAAACTGCTTCGTATAGGTGGCTCCCCTCTGACCCCTTACACCAGTTGCCCCGCCTTACCGTCAAGTCTCGATCTTCTGATCGGCGAGCCAAGACCTGGCACCACCCTTACAAACCCCCCCCCTTAGTTGTACGAGATGCAGGGATACTGTCGGGTACCGAGGGTGACACCTCGCTACGTACCTCGATGTTAGTATTGTAGTGAAGTTGATCGGTGGTGGTTGTCGGAGGGTGATTCCTCGTACCCCACCTCCGACAACGACTCGGTCGTACAACCCTTTAAGCTGGTCCAACGAGGGTGATTCCTCCCTGGCCACCTTGACAATTACATCATACGGCATCCATCGAGGGTGATACCTCGGATCACTCGGATGTTTCAACCACACCGTTACTTGACAATGTTACTGGGAACATTGATGGACAATGTTTGGCGGGTGGATTCCCGCATGAATGTGACGAGGCGTGGCTGGACATCCTGGTCCTTGCCACACATCCTCGAGTTAATTAAAATGCTAATGGATTTGGGTATTTGATCTAAGTTGGTCGGGAGACCTTTTCGCACTAACCTTCTACGTGAGAGGAGTTATGGGTTCTCGACGTCGTGGTATCAGCCGAATCTCTTCAGACGTCAGCAATGGAGCTGCACACGCCCGAGTGGTCTGGATAGGCATTGAGCTTGTTATAAGGGGTGCTAGGACTTACCTCGGTCGCCCTCACATCGTGCTGGACCGTAGAGGGCTAGTGGGTTCATGAACCCTTTGTGCTTAGGATTTAGACCGGCGGGCTGGCCTCTCTGTTGAGCTTAGGTGGGGCTGCGATGTGTTGATGTTCCGAGGCCAGGCATGAGAAAAGTATGTCCGGTGAGAGTGTCATCAAGCATGCTGGGAACTGTGGTGCACCCCTGCAGGGAAAAATTAAACTATTCGGATAGTCGTGTCCACGCTTACAGGACGATTTCGAGTTGTGCCCTGATCTTATACAACTACAATGGTTACTTAACTGGTTTTGTTAGCCTCGGGATTGCGTCCTCGCAGGGATTCAAGGAAGGATCTTTGGGCGTGACCTCATTATTATAATTGTTGCAACAATATGACTACTAATTTTGTTACCTGTTCTACTCTCGTCTATTGCTGCAAGACCCCTGAAGATGCTAATCTTCGATAGGACTAGACTTATCTCTCTATTCTCGCATTGTTGCAGTCAGTCCACATATAACCCCCTTCCTTTCATACTGATGCATACTTAGCTTCGTTCTGATGTGAGTCTTGCGAGTACTTTGGATGAGTACTCACCATTGCATTGCTCCCCCTTTTCCCCCGTGATCTGTTTCTGCGACCAGATGATGGAGCCCAGGAGATGGAGTTTCCCGCCGATGACGCCTGCTACCCCGATGATGCCTACTACTATGTGGAGGCCGCTAAAGATCGGGAGTAGTTAGGAGGTTCCCAGGCAGGAGGCCTCGCCTCGTTCGATCATTGTATCTTTTGTGCTAGCCTTCTCTAAGGCACCCCCCATGTTTAAATGTCTAAACTCAGATATTGTTGCTTCCGTTAACTCGTGTTTTCTCGAGCTTCTGAATTCTAGCCCTCGAGGCCCCTTGCTTGTAATATGAAGCTTGTTTATTTTTATTTGGTGTCTAGTGTTGTGTTGTGATATCTTCCCGTGAGTCCTTGAGTTTGGTCGTACGCCTTTGTGTGTATGATTAGCGTACATTCAAATCGAGGGTGTCACAAAGAAGTACTCAACATAAAGAACAATGAAAACTATCATGATGTATGCAAATGTATGCCTCTGCCAAGGTAGCAAGATATGCAAAGATACTAGCACGTCATGTAGCAATAATAATAAGGGCAAAGCCCAACTAACATGTGGCTCCTCGACCAAGGAAAAGCATGTATGACATGAATATCAAGTCATGAGATGGTGGATGTTGCATGGCAATGTATCTCGGAAAGTCTATGGAAATGCTTTAATAGGTAGGTATGGTGGCTGTTTTGCGAAAGATATAATGAGGCTTATGATGACAGAGCGTATCATGCCAAGGGTTTGGATGCACCGGCGGAGTTTGCACCAACTCTCAAGATGAGAAACGTCAATGCACGGTACCAAAGAGGCTAGCAAAATATGGATGGTGGAAGTGCCAATAATCGAATACTCACATTAGTCCGAAGAACTCATTCACTTATTATCGGTAACTCTCTATCTAGTCAGGAAATTCACAAAGAGACAAGCACCCTGAGGAGGAGTATTTGGGGGTTTGGTTGTCCTTGCGCATCCTCGACCCATGGTAACATGAGGGTACTCTATATATTCCAACCCCTCTAGAGGTTAGCGATCCATTTAATAGCTAGAGTTCTCAACTAATTTTAGTTATTGAAAAGCACATGGATTTCCAAAAATACGACACCTATCACTAATAGGCTAAAGTCTTGGCACCAATAGTCCAAACATTACTCAAATCAATACCTCAAAACTATTGCAAGTTACTACTATACTTAAATAGAAACCTCAATTACCTACTCATGCAAGACACACAACTAAGTGCAACAAGCCAACTCTCTAAACATAGTTCAAGAGAGTTTCAAAATCAACCTAAATAAAAGCCCTTCAAAGATAAGCATGAAAACTAAGAGCTAAGCATGTCAATAGCTATGGAAAGATAAAGAACACACAAAAAGGATAAGCATGAAAACTCATGTTGTGTTCTATGGTGGAGTGAAGCGTGTTTCTCTCCCAAACAAAGAAGTCTAGGGTCCAACTTGTTATGAACAGCAAGCAGAACTAAAACAAACTAAAAAGTAAAGAGTGGGACGCTCCAAGCATAGCACATAACATATGAAGTGATCAAAATATAGCATGGAGAAGGACAAACTGATGATTGTTGATGGAGAAGGGGATGCACGGGGGCATCCCAAAGCTTAGACGCTTGAATCTCCTTGAATATTTCTTGAGGGTGCCTGGGGGCATCCCAAGCTTGAGCGCTTGACACTCCTGGATCTTCTTTCATCATCTTCCGTCGCATACTTGAAAACTCCCTTTATACGCAACTCATCATAAGCTGATTAGAGTGGTTAGTTCCCTTGCTAAAATAATTCACTCTCTACTGGAAATAAATATTTTCAGGAAGAGTTTGTGTTTCTCAAAATTGCCAAAATGTTTTTGCAAAGAAAAGGCAAGTTTAAGCTCAGCAAAACAATGAAAACACAAAGCAGGGCAGAATCTGGGAAAAACAGACCAACGGGTAGTAAATAATATTTTCGGGGCACTTGTGCAACTCAAATCCAAAAACTCAGAACAGAAGCTAGAAAGAAAATTATATAGAGCATACTTTCAAAACAATTCATATCAAAAATATGATCTGGTGATTATAGGCGAATTGTTTTGTCACGCAGACAGACTCTGTTTCTGGACAGCATGTCACAATTTTTGAAATTTCTTGCAATCGGAGGCTAAAACTTGGCACAAAGCTTGAAAATAAAGATACAATGATGTTGCTACAGTAGTAACAAACATCAATACCACTAAAAACTGAAAGTAAAAACTCAAAGTAAAGATAACAAGGGTTGTCTCCCTAGAGCTCTTTCTTTATAGCCATAAAGATATGCTTAAGATTTTAATGATGCTCTCATAGGAATAAGAGTTGTAGAACAAAAGAGAGAATCAAGAAGCAAATACCAAACACATTTAAGTCTAACATGCTTCTATGCATAGTAATATTGCAATAGAATAATTCAATGAAGCACAAAGCAATAAGCATAGGAAGGCAAAACAAGTGCAGCTTCAAAAACTTCAACTTAAAGAGAGGGAACTTGATATTATTGAAATATCTATAAGCATATGTCCCCTTCTCATAATAATTTTCAATGGGATCATGAATAAACTCAACAATATAAGTATCACATAAAGCATTGTTACCATGATCCACATGCAAAAAGGTACTCTTGCTCTCCACATAAGCATAATCATTCTCATTGGTAATAGTGGGAGTAGGACTATCATAAACAACCTGCATATCTTTGGGGAGCCCATGGTTAGGACATTTTAGCATTAAAGTTTTCAGTCTCCCCGAAACTTGAACTATGCTCTCTCCGTCATGAGGATAGAAATTCTAAACATAATTCCTATTCTCATGGACTTCATGAAGAGGATAAAACTTGGAATAAAAAAGAGACTGAATCTCTTCCCAATCCCGTAGGTGAGAATCATCTAGTAGCCTATGCCATTCCAATGCTTTCCCTTTCAGTGGCAAGGCAAATAATTTCCTCATGACTCCATATCTTGTCAAACCTAAAATCTTAAACAACTCACAAAGTTCTGTAAGTTTCAACAAATGAATACTAGGATTGACTGTTCCATCTCCTGCATAACAATCATTCCTAATTATTTCAATTATCCCAAGTGGTATTTTTGAATGGGATACATTCGGTAGGTGGAGGAGACTTCTCTACCAAAGGTGTGGTAAAGCGGCCTTCCCCAAGCAGCAAACTAAGAGCGCAGTTTTCCATAAGCCCATCTATCTAGAAATCAAACTAACAAGACTGAAAAGCAAAGGTAAAGGATGGTGTGCAACTTGCCTATCTTGAGGATTGGAGTCCCCGACGACGGCACCGGAAACTTTGCTTCATGATGAGAGAATATATATACTTCTCGCCCCCTCGCTGGTTACCCCTAGTGCAAGGTTGAGATATAGTCAACAGCAAGTTTCCCTTACACAGAGACTGTAAGGTTTATCAAACTAGGAGGACTCCGAGGTTCAACAAGTAGGTGTCCGTTGCTCTGGCGCTAGCAGAAGACGTGGACCTGCACACATAGAAAATAACTTTGCTCCCAACGAGTACATAGAGATTGTTAATCTCTCCAGCCTTGTAGTTTGAAAAGGATCAAAACACAAGCGGGAATAGTAATGGTGATTGCAACGGAAAATTAAATAAATAGTAAATAGTGGAGGTGTAAACAGTGGTGGAAATATGGACCGGAGTCTCATGATGTTCACTAGTGATGTCTCTTTCCCATAAGACGATAAATAGCTATGCGAGGTAAACAAATTACAGCTGGGCAATTGAGAGAATTATAAATGCACCGCAATGCTAATCATTCTCCTTGATTGTTAGAGGCTCAAAAGTAATGGGCAGTACGCCAAGACAAGTAGATCGTTTATTCATCAGCATCTACTAACTAATCATCCACCTTGAGATATCTATCTAGAACAACTCACTGGTATTAAGTTGCGCGTCCCACCCAAAGTGTAAACTCAAAGCAACGGACAACTGCATTAACGAACTATGCGTAAGGTAAACAATCCTTGCAACCATGGTCACAAGCACCATTGTTTTCTCCCTGGTGGCAACAGCACATCGCCTAGTCTCATGTTTCTGTCACTCAAGCTAGACATTAGGGGGCATGAACCCACAATCATGCATAACGCTCCCTCTTGGAGTTACAATCTACTACTCGGACAAAGAAATATATAGCAACAGAGAACATGCATGAATCACTAAAGAACATAATATAAAAGGAGAACCAAATATATAACTCATAACAATCTGAACATAATCTCATAATCCATCGAATCCGAGCAAACTCAACATAGCAACAACAAGTTGATTACACATATGCCTTGATCATATAGGGCAGCTCACAAGGACTAACCATTGAAGCACAAGATTGGAAAAAAGACATCACATAGCTACTGGTCATGGACTCATGGTCCAAGGAGGACTACTCACGCCACGTCCAGGAAGCTTCCATGGTGGTTGAGAAGCTCCCGGAGATGAATCCTTCCTTCGGCAGGGTGCCGGAAAAAGGTCTCCTTATGCTACCGATCTCGAAAGTGTTGCGGCGGTAGAACGGTGGAGTAATTCGCGATTCTGGATATGGTAGGAGGGTTTTCTCTTGGAAGTGTAAATATAGCCCAAAGGAGGGCATCAGAGGAGGTAGGGCCCACCCAGGCGACCTCCCTGTGTGGCCTGGGGGCTGGTCGCGCCACCAGGCCGCCTGGAGCCCTGGTGGCCCCCCTCTGGCCCCTCTTCGGTGATCTGGAAGCTTCCGTCACGCTGATTTTTTATATATTTTTCTCGGGATTTTTGGGACTCTAGAAAATTGGGTAAAAGTCCCTGCAAAAAATACATCAGCAAACAGAAAGTGGCACTGGGTGCACTGAGTTAGTAGATTAGTCCAAATATGTGTAAAATGATATAAAAGTGTTGTAAAACATATAACAATGTCACCCGAAAGATCATGGAACAAGTAGAAATTATAGATATGTTAGGGACGTATCAGTTGGTGCCATGAATTATAATAATTTCTAGCAATTATTACTCATATACTCTTTTAAAGTATCTTTACATATATATGTTCCCTGCTCATTAGTGCCAAAAGGTAAAATTGTTCAATAGAATATCAAGTGCGATCGGCTAATAAAATGGGGATTGGATGAAAATACCGCCCCGAGCACTACCCCGTCACTACCTTTTTTTGTAAAGTGTTCGGTTTCTTGGATATTGCTTTATATGCATCTTTTCCGAATTATGTCTTGGGAGAATAGTTGGGTTGCCCCACTCCTGTGCTTACCCCCTTACGTTCCACTAGTTCGGCTAAATAGGTAAAGGGAGAACCATTATGATTGTATTCTCAGCTGGCGTGGCTAAAAATATCTCAGTGGAGAAAGCCGAAAATTGATTGTCATAATAAGCGAGAACTGGTCTGCAATCTGAGCTTAAGTACAAAAGACCGAAGGAGGTCTTATTTTGTGTCATGCGGAGGGGTTTGTGCCTTTGCAAACCTTGTGGTAACTATTTTAAAATCCGGTTTATCCGACTACCACAAAAAACTAGGGGCTAGCCCCCAAATTCAAGCTCCTAAGGTTGAGTGAAAGCACTAAAGCCGAATAGTCCTATTTCCTCATTTCCTTCCCACACTATCTCCTCCGGGCACCGATATATAGACTAAGGGTCATAGTGCGGATGTCGAAACACCCTTTGTAGACTTTACATGGGGACTGAAGCCCATGAATGGAGACTTTCAGATTAAACGGCCGAATAGGAGTCATAAATAATACAAAGTGTATTATACTAGGGACAAGCTTCATAATAATAAATTGTTCCAAGGCACATTACAATATCCCTATTTATAGATTGCATCTTTGGAACACTGGGCTTCGATCGTCCGAGCACCCTCCGTCGCGTCAGAGAAATAAAGCTCTGGACATTGGTGCTCCTTTCCAGGAGGCGGAGGTGCGGTTGCCATCGTAAGGGGCTTCACACCCCTGGCCAGTGCATCATGGTCCTTGCAAATGCCATCTGATCTCCCTCTATGCAGACAGAGCGCTTCAGGGCATCGGGCTGAGGCACATCATTGTACAACTTCCGCACTAAGCCGAAGTAGCTGCTAGGAAGAGGCATGGCGGGCGACAACCGGATATAGAGGTCCTTCATGGCCGGTTGCGCCATCTGGTGCAACTCCATGAGCTCTTCATTTGGTTAACAAGAAGGGGGTTGGGCTCGGGAGTCTAAAACTACGCCCAGAAAAGCCTATGCTTGGCGTCCCCGTCGTGGACCGCGTAGTGCTTGGCCACGTCTGCTGCACTCCATGGGATGTCTGTAAAGGTGTGTGGGGAATGCCATAGCCATGTAAGAAAGGCAAACTTGTTTCCACCAGAGGCACTTTGCAGTAAGTATGGCTTACCATCTGCAATGTTCTTGTCCTAGCGCACTTCTTCCTCAAAGAATCGCCTCTCTACTCACTCCGATTTGAGCTCGAAAGGTAGCATGGAGAGCTCGGCCGTTTGTTCTTTGAACTTATGCTCCAAGGCCTTGCTCTTAGCCCTCGCATCTTGAAGCTCCTGCTGGACCTCTACCACTCTGGCCTTGTGCCCGCCGCTCTCAACCTTCAGCGAGCTTAGCTCGATGGCGGTCTGCTCCACCACCATCTTATGAGCGGCGGCCTCCTGGTTGGTCTTCTCCAATTCGGCCCTAAGTTTCTCCAACTCATGGTGTCATATACAAAAGCCATACAGTAATAAACTACTAAAGTACAACAAGAGTCTCAGCGGGATGCATTAGGCTTACCCTGCTTCTTCTAGCCGACTATTAAGTCAGATGAGTTCCTCATCAAAAAGCTAGAGTTTCCGGTTTAGCTCGGCAAGTTCAAGGGTGTTGGTAGCCAAAGTCGAGGATGAGGCATGCGAGACAAGATAGGGTTTGATAAGCATTTGCGCTAGCGGGATTAGGATATTTGGCCGAAGTACCCTACTGAGATGTTATAGTTCATGGGTCCTCAAGCTGATTTTGTTCAAAGACCATGAGTTCTTTTGATCCACGGGTAATATTTTCAACTCACCCATGGCTCGGGGGCTATCATACCTATAGGGCATGTAAAAACCCTATAAACAAATTTAATATTACTTTGTTTACCTTGAAACCTACCAACAAACCGCTGAAGGCTCCCTTCAATCCATTATCAACGGACGGGATGCTTTGTAGGATGCGATGTTCATCAGCGATGGAGGAGCCTCAATAGAGCCTCCTTCATCATTGCAGACCACTCGTCCGCAACCCGTTCTGTCACAGGAGGCAACATAGGCAACGATGAAAATGCTGGAGGATGAGATCTCCTTAGAGCCTCTATGGAGGAAGCTCAAATGCATCATGGCCCTCCTCTTCCCTCGCCGGGAGGGGATAGACCTCATAGGTTCCGGTGGCCGAGGCATGAACCTCAGCTAGAATCTCTTTTTCTTTGGTGGCCGAGGTATTTACCTCAGACATCACCACTTCTCCCCCATGTTCGCAGGGGCCTGGTGGGATATCACCTCCCCAGCCTTGTCCGATGGATGAGGGGGAGTAGTGCGTGATGCATTCTCGCTCCCCGCCAGTTTGGTCGGTGGTGAACCCCCCCCCCCCCCCTTTGAGACCTAATCGGGCGGGAGGTCCCGGGTAGGGTTGCGTCAAAGAAAGGAGCATGTACGTTTATCAACAAAAAGCTCGGTATAATTCCACTAAATATAATTCGAATTCCATACCTTTGGGTTGGGGGCTTGATCCTGGGGGTCCTCCGCGAAACCCTCTCGAAGGCCCAGAGTCCTCATCGAATTCTGGGTTGTCGTCGGGCAGGACTACCTTGCTTTTGTAGGGTCTCTTGGGGCCTCGGGAGGCAAGCCCTCCTTGGCCTCCTCCGGTGTCGCTCTCTTTCTTGTTTGAAGGGAATCTTTTTTCTCTTCATCCTCTGCCTCCTCTTCCTCATAGACGGAGGAGGCGTGGGTGTCTCCGTACTTGGTATCCGAAGGACCCCTTGAGCGGAGACCCCAAAGGTCTCCCTTTTCTTCTTCTCCTTTTTCTCTAGCGTCGTGTATGGCGCCACCACGAGCATCGCGGTCAGCAATGATGACCTAGGGTCCTCGGACAGGGGGGTGGGCCGTTTATTTTCTCGGCCTTTTTCATCTAGCCCTGCAGGAATGGTGGGGGAGAGAATAAGAACTTTGACAAAGATTAAGGCTTTAAATATGGAGTGAAAGATCGGCCATACCTCCAAGGGAGGGTGATCGGCATCCATGCCGACGTCTCCCTTCTCGGCCGGCCATTCCTATTGGGGCTTGATCAACTCCTTCCATAATTGTGGACAGAAAGAAACGCTTGTGTAGAAAAAATGTGGCAAAGATCCCACGCATAGGATTTAGCTGGTGTGACGCACTGCAAAAAGAATCACTTAAAACAGATATATGGTTTAGGAGTTATGGCCTAATGAAGTTTGAATATGAATGTGGACAAATTTAGAAATTTCAAAATTTCATTTGATATGTTAATTGGATAGGTGAGGTCACAACAAATATCTAGGCGTTGGTTTTATCTAAATTGGATGAACGAGTAAAAAGTTATGGCTATTTGACTCTACCATATACTAATCTAGGAATACTAGTCTAGAAATAATAAACTACATGAGTATACAATGAAATACAAAGGGAATGCCTTTAAAATGCACAGAAAAGATAATTTCAAAGAGGAGACAACTTCCAGAAATCCCGTCGGAGAGAGAAAAATATTTTTATTTAATAAACCTAGTCAAACCAAAAAGATTGATTTAACTAGAAATGGATGATTTTTGGATCTTCCTATGAATCTCTCTTTATAGATGGAAGAAAGGCATAAAGTTCTAAGTCTAGGAAAGGTGGGACTAAACATATACGAAAACAGAAGAAAGGAAAAATAAAACACCGCATGGGCAAAAAGGCCTTCGGTCGGCCGCACTGCACAGCGCATGCTCTTGAGTTTTTTTTTTCAAAAAAAAGAGAATGAACAGAGAAGAAAACAAATGAGAAAAATTAAAAAGATACTACATAGGCATATTACCGTCAAAAATTTTAGAATAAAATTTCCTACAACATGAACAATTTTTTGAGGAAAAGTAAAGTACTTGAAAAAGATACTTTTTGAAAATTCAGAAAAGAATAGGAACTTGATTTTAAAATCTTTTCCAAAAAAAATTCTTTTAGAAATACTTTCCAAAAAATTCCTCTGATTTTGAAAGGTCATATTCTTTCTCTCAAATAGTTCATTTATTGGAGAACATGAAGGAGATTGAAATAATGTAAGAAAAGCAAAAAACTCACAAAGGTGATTCGCATAAATTTTGAATGTAGTCCTCGTCACTTCCCACTCTATTTCATATATTTTGAAGAACTAATGTTATATTACCTCATGAAAAATTCTTGAGTGCCATAAAGTGTTCTCTGGATCAAAAATTCAAATGGGAATCAAATGGAAATTTAAATGGAAGTGCATAAGGATGCCAAATGAAATATTTTGAGAAAGTCCTTTTATTCCCTCTCATTCAATTTTCAAAAAGTTTCAAATTTCACTCAATTTCACACAATCAATCACACAACATTCAGGTAAACAATCCTACTTATTTATTTAATATAACATTCAAAATTTAGATTTTTGGGATGTTATATTGGTCATGCGTCATACTTGATTGTCCATCATACATTTGTTGTATGGTTATTGGGTGTTATTCTTTCTTGTGGGTAGTTTAGGTTGATGAGAACGAGTATGAGGAACCGGTCGAGAACGTTTCCAACGAACAAAAGTTATATCCCACTGAAGAAGCTCAACACAAGATGATCACCACCATTGATATCGTTTCTAATTTTGTTATGCCTAGTTATCTCGCTTCTATCGTTATATCTTGTTGTCTACCACTTGATTGTCAAGCCTCATGAAATACCGTGATAAGCCTCTAACCCCTCCACCTCCTAGCAAAACATTGTTTGGCTAAGTTACTGTTTGCTCAGCCCTTTTTATAGCATTGTTAGTTGCAGATGCAGGTTGATCCATGTGTCAACATGGATATTTTGGGATATCACCATATTATTGTTATTTAATTTAATGCACATATATCTCTACTATTAAAGGGGGATCTGCCGTCGTGATGGTTCGACCTTGTTGGCTACCCCCGCCTCGTTCGATTCCACAAAGAGAAAATCAATGGGGGAAAACTACATTCCATGCTAGCAAAAACTAGAAACAACCCCCACGTTCTCTAGCCCTCAATCACGAAACCGCTCACTGTCTCGCCCTCCTCCACACGATCGCCATGCCTAGATGGTTATGGCCGCCGTTTTCACTACGCTTCCTTCTCCCTACGCCGCATCCCCTCTTAGCACACAGATCGCCACCGCCGCCACCAATATCCATGAAGCATGACGCCTTCCCTCCGTGCACCGAGCGGCCTCAAACAAAATCATGAAGTCCTCACCACCACTTCTTCTAAAACCCATAAGCCCAGTGGAGAGGAAAAGCCAGGACAAGCTCAAGCCGGCAGGGATATGTGCCAAGACGATCCTCGCACATGGAAGCCCATGCACATCGGTCATAGGCGATGAAGTGCGGCGCACGTACGCATGCTAGCCTCATGGTAATTATCCGGATCGAATCCCGCGTCGTGGCTAGCCAAGATATGCATCTTCGTCAGCATATCGATGGAGCTCTTTGTAGCGGTGGAGGGCATTAGCAGATCGAAGGGCATGGTCTGAAGTCATGATTCTTCGACAAGAATGACAAGGCGGAGATCTTGGGACTAGAATGGATGTAGTGAGAAGCAGATTGGTCAGTCCAAAGGTGGTCTAGTGAGCCTCTTGGTCAGTGCGGTGCAGCGGCTGAAGCTCGACATCGCGGTGGCCTCCGCTGCAGCTCTTTGTTCCGAGACAGCTAATCTTGAACTGATTACTGGACGGAGAGAGATCATGGTGGAGTAGACGACGACGGGATCCAAACTGGATTGTGAGGGAAGCTATGGAGGTGACTCCCCGTTGCTCATTTTGGCAAGACTAATCCTCATCGTTACTCGTTACCAGCCGGGACGGACATAGGCGATGTATGGTCATCACCAACCCTCATGTTGTCGTTACTCTCCTAAAACAGGTGACTTCCCGAGTGGCTTCGACAGGACCATGACACCGTCGATGCCCCTCAGGTAAAAACTACCTTCCTCCGGTATTTGTTTTCGATCATGTTGATGGAAAACTGTAGACTTTCACCTCAGGTCTATTAGTGGTTTACATAACAATAGTGCGACTTTTGTTACTAGCAAAACTGACATGCAGTCCATGATTGATGATTGTTTAGTATGTATCTCTTGTCTGCACTAAGAAATATTTCTCTGATGTTTCTTCCATGTGGTTATCTATTTATGCGGTATGCAGAATTCGAAATATAAATTCGCTGCCCACTTCTGTTAATTTGAATGCATCAATTTGGGTGCATGCTTCATGCATTAGCTAGCAATGACTAGGTGAAACGGTGAATGGCAATTCGGCATTCAATTGTACAAGACCCATGTTCAAGTTCTTGTGAGCCAATGTCGCCTTCATAGTTGTATTATCGCGAGCAACCATTTGTTGGCCTACTTGAACAGGAAATAAACATTTTTTGGTTGTTCAGGAGACATAAGGGCATCATCAAATTAGTTAGTAAATATTACATGAAAAACAAAAAGGTATGCTAGAAATGAAGGTTCAGTTCTCATGCTTCATATAAATTGTTTATCCTACTTTCTATATAAGTAGATGAAGGCCAACATAAGACTCGAAGTTGATATCCACACAAAAGGTATCCATCATTTTCTTTTGGAGTGTATAAGTTTTTTTGGTGATTGTAGGGCTCAATGCTTCAAAATTTTGTGTAATCCTGCAGTAAGAATTTTTAGCTAGAAATTTACAGTATAGTGTAGATGCCATCCCCAGTTTAGAGAGTTCTCTTTAGTTGTGGTCCTTCTGATCCCGATGATCTCACTTTCCCTGGCTTGTATCTTGTCAAGCATCATCTCTAATGCTTTTGCATTTTCCTATAAATTGATAACCCCAGCAACATGTTATGCTTGGCTTTAATGGAAAAAACAGGGTTTGATGAGATGTTTGTCTGAAATTTAGAGTTAACTGTAATTTGGAGCAGCTTATGGTGATCCATTGTTGTAGGAGTTATCTCCCCCTCCCGCCGGAGATCGCCTCGTCGGCGGCTGATACGTCCATTTTGCATCATGCTTTCATGTTGATATTTATCGCTTTTTGGGCTGTTATTACACTTCACGGTACAATACTTATGCCTTTTCTCTCTTATTTTGCAAGGTTTACATGAAGAGGGAGAATGCTGGCAGCTGGAATTCTGGCCTGAAAAAGGAGCAAGTTTGAGATACCTATTCTGCGCAACTCCAAAAGCCGTGAAAATCAACGAGGATTTACTTTGGAATTTATAAAACATATTGGGCCAAAGAAGTACTAGAGGGGAGTCAGCAGGAGGCCAGAAGCCTGCTAGGCGCCCCCCTGGCCGCGCCTAGGGGGCTTGTGGGCTCCCTGGTGGCCCTCTGGCCCCCCTCTTTTTCTACAAGAAGGGTTTCGTTCCAGAAAAAATCAAGAGGAGGCTTTCGGAAGGATTCGCCGCCTCCACGAGGCAGAACTTGAGCAGAACCAATCTAGAGCTCCGACAGGGTCGTCCTGCCTGGGAAACTTCCCTCCCGGAGGGGGAAATCGTCGCCATCGTCATCACCAACACTCCTCCCATCGGAGGGGACTCATCACGATCAACATCTTCATCGGCACCATCTCATCTCCAAACCCTAGTTCATCTCTTGTAACCAATCTCCATCTAGCGACTCCGATTGGTACTTGTAAGGTTGCTAGTAGTGTTAATTGCTCTTTGTAGTTGATGCTAGTTGGATTACTTGGTGGAAGATTATATGTTCAGATCTTTGATTCTATTCATTACCTCTCTGGTCATGAATATGATTATACTTATTGAGTAGTTACTTTTGTTCCTGAGGACATGGGATAAGTCATGCTATAAGTAGTCATGTGAATTTTGTATTTGTTTGATATTTTGATGTGTTTTATGTTGTTGTTCCTCTAGTGGTGTTATGTCAACGTCGACTACATAACACTTCACCATTATTTGGGCCTAGAGGAAGGCATTGGGAAGTAGGAAGTAGATGATGGGTTGCTAGAGTGAGAGAAGCTTAAACCCTAGTTTATGCGTTGCTTCGTAAGGGGCTGATTTGGATCCACTAGTTTAATGCTATGGTTAGACTTTGTCTTAATTCTTCTTTCATAGTTGCGGATGCTTGCGAGAGGAGTTAATAATAAGTGGGATGCTTGTCCAAGTAAGGGAAGTACCCAAGCGCCGGTCCACCCAAATATCAAACTATCAAAGTAGTGAACGTGAATCATATGAACATGATGAAAACTAGCTTGACAGAAATTCCCATGTGTCCTCGGAAGCGCTTTACCTCCTATTAGAGTTTGTCCAGGCTTGTCCCTTGCTACAAAAGGGATTGGGACACTTTGCTGCACTGTGGTTACTTTTTTTACTTGCTACTTGCAATGAATCTTCTTGTCACACAACTACTTGTTACCGATAATTTCAGTGCTTGCAGAGGTTACCTTGCTGAAAACCACTTGTCAGATCCTTCTGCTCCTCGTTGGGTTTGACACTCTTACTTATCAAAAGGACAATGATAGATCCCCTACACTTGTGAGTCATCAAGACTATTTTCTGGCGCCGTTGACGGGGAGTGAAGCGCCTTTGGTAAGTGGAATTTGGTAAGGAAACATTTATATAGTGTGTTGAAATTTATTGTCACTTGTCACTATGGAAACTAATGCTTTAAGGAGCTTGTTCAGGGTATCTTCACCTCGAACAGAAGCACAAAGAGTTGTGATGACCCACAAGTATAGGGGATCGCAACAGTTTTCGAGGGTAGAGTATTCAACCCAAATTTATTGATTCGACTCAAGGGGAAGCGAAAGAATATTCTCAAGTATTAGCAGTTGAGTTGTCAATTCAACCACACCTGAAAGATTTAGTGAACGCAGCAAAGTATCAGTAGCAAGGTAGTATGATAGCAGCAGTAGCAACAGGAACCAGTAGCAACAGAGTAACAACAGTAGCAACAGAGTAACAGCAGCAGCAACAACAGTAGTAGCGACAAAGTAACGTAGCAAGGACCAGTAGTAAAAGACTCGTAGGAATTGGATCAGTGATGGATAATTATGCCGGATGTGATTCATCATGTAACAGCTATAACACGGAGAGATAAGTAACTAGCTCCCGTTCGTCAATCTAATGTAGGCATGTATTTCGTATGTAGTCATACGTGTTTAAGGAAAAGAACTTGCATGAAATCTATTGTCCATCCCTCCCATGGCAGCGGGGTCTGATACGTCTGAAACGTATCTATAATTTTTGATGTTTTCACGCTATTATCTTGCCTTCTTTGTATGTTTTATGTACCTTTTTATATCTTTCTGGGACTAACTTATTAATTCAGTGCCAAGTGCCAGTTCCTGTTTTTTCCGTGTTTTTGACTCTTTTCAGATCAGATTTTGGAACGGAGTCCAAACGGAAGAAAAACCCCGAAATGATTTTTTTCCCGAACGGAAGAAGTCCACGGGCTTTTGGGCCAAGCCAGGTGGGCTCCAGGAAGCCCACAAGCCCCCACTCCGCCACCAGGGGAGGCGGCCGTGGGCAGGCTTGTGACCTCCCTGGCCGGCCCCTAACCTAGGTCTTTGGCCTATAAATTCGCTAATATTCCGCAAAAAATCAAGGGAGCCTCGAAAATACTTTTACGCCGCCGCAAGCTTCCGTTTCCGCGAGATCTCATCTAAAGACCCTTCCCGGCACCCTGCCGGAGGGGACTTTGGAGTTGGAGGGCTTCTTCATCATCATCATCGCCCCTCCAGTGACTCGTGAGTAGTTCACTTCAGACCTACGGGTCCGTAGTTAGTAGCTAGATGGCTTCTTCTCTCTCTTGGATCTTCAATACAAAGTTCTTCATGATCTTCATGGAGATCTATCCGATGTAATCTTCTTTGGCGGTGTGTTTGTCGAGATCCAATGAATCGTGGACTTGTGATCAGATTATCTATGATATATATTTGAATATTTTCTGATTTCTTATATGCAGGATTTGATATCCTTGTAAGTCTCTCCGAGTCTTGGGTTTTGTTTGGCCAACTAGATCTATGATTCTTGCAATGGGAGAAGTGCTTGGTTTTGGATTCTGCCATGTGGTGACCTTTCCCAGTGACAGTAGGGGCAGCAAGGCACACATCAAGCAGTTGCCATCAAGGGTAAAAAGATGGGGGTTTTATCATTGGTTTGAGATTATCCCTCTACATCATGTCAGCTTGCTTAAGGTGTTACTCTGTTCTTATGGACTTAATACACTAGATGCATGCTGGATAGCGGTCGACGTGTGGAATAATAGTAGTAGATGCAGAAAGTATTGGTCTAACTGTTTTGGACGTGATGCCTATAGAAATAATCATTGCATAGATATCGTCACGACTCTACACAGTTCTATCAATTGCTCGACAGTAATTTGTTCACCCACCGTCTACTTGCTTTCATGAGAGAAGCCACTAGTAAACACTACGGCCCCCGGGTCTATTCACATCCATCGTTTACATCTCCGCTTTTACTTTGCTTTGTTACTTTGTTGCTTTCAGTTCTCACTTGGCAAACAATCTATAAGGGATTGACAACCCCTTCATAGCGTTGGGTACAAGCTTTTGTATTTGTGCAGGATCTTGACATACTCTTCCGCCGGATTGATACCTTGGTTCTCAAACTAAGGGAAATACTTACCGTCGTTGTGCTACATCACCCTTTCCGCTTCAAGGGAACACCAACGCAAGGCTCCAAGGCCACGGGGGAAATCCTTTGCATACTTGCCTAGGAAGTCCCTTAAGGCGTAGCCGTAGCTGAAGGATTCCTGGTGACACAACTATTTCTGGCTCCGTTGCAAGGGATACACAGCAAACATCAGAAGTATTTCTGGCACCGTTGCCGGGGAGGAGAAATCAAGATCTATCCAAGTAGGTCTCACAAACTCTTCTCTTGCATTTACTTTTGTTGCCAGTTGCCTCTCATTTTCCTATCCCGCACTTCACATTTGCCGTTTTCATTTGCCTTTCTCCTTCACTGTTTTCTTTTGCCTTTGTCGTTTCCCTTTGCCGATTTTCTCACTCGCTTGTGTGACATGTGCCTTCAATATGCTTGCATCTTCGCTTGCTGAAAATCTATTGATATGGATCCTCATCCACTAGCTAGTCTCTTTAAGAGACCCACTATTGTTGAACGAATTGCTAGTGAGTTGAGGACAATTGACTATTTCTATGGAGTTTTTCTTAAGATGCATGAATCTGAAAATTGTGATGAAGAAATTCATGAAGTGATTCACGAGGGCTCCTTGAATGAAAAGCATGATTGCAATGGTTTCACTATAAATCCTATTAGTGAAAATCATGCTAAAAATATGCAAAACCCTAAGCTTGGGGATGCTAGCTTTGCTATGTCCACTACTTGTTGCAATAATCATGATTGGGGTGATGATCTTTCTTATGATCTTGAAAATTTGTTCAAACCTCATGATGAATATGATATTTGCAACAATACTGAAAGTGGGATTGGAGAAGTCATGACTTTATTTCATGATAATCCCACTATTTTTGAAGAGCGTCAACTTTGCATGCATGTGGATCATGAAAAGAATATCCTATGGGATAGCTATATTGTTGAATTTGAATATGATCCCACATGTAATTTCTATGTGAGAGGAAAATATTGTGGTAGTAACCTTCATGTTACCGAATCACCTCTTGTGATGTTGAGATTGCTCTTGTCTTTTTCTTCTTCCTTGCATATGGCAGCTATTGGTTGTTTTGACAATTTGTTTTCCTATAAAATGCCTATGCATAGGAAGTAGTTTAGACTTAGATGTGATTTTCACATGCTTTAGGATGCTCTCGTTGTGCTTCAATTCTTGTCTTTTGTGAGAGCATCATTGAATGCCTAGCTAAGGGCATTAAACAATAGCACTTGTTGGGAGGCAACCCAATGAATCTATCCTTTTTCTTTCTGTTTTGTCTTGTCCACACTTTCATAATTCTGTTATGATTGTGTTTTTGTGTTTCTTTTTGCGTTTGTGCCAAGCAAAACCGTTATGATTAGTCTTGAGGATGATCGTTTGGTCACGCTCGAAAAGACAGAAACTTTCTGTTAACGAAACAAATTTTCATTTTTGGTTCTGTAAGAGATTTTGAGTTGATTCTTTTTGAAGCTGATTGCTACGCAAATTCTTCAGACTGTCGTAAGTTTTTAGAATTTTTGAAGTACCAGAGGTATACGAAACATACAGATTGCTACAGACTGGACTGCTGTTAACAGATTCTGTTTTTGTTGTGTTGGTTTCTTATTTTGACGAAACTATGGATAGTATCGGGGGGTATTAGCCATGGAAGATTGAAAGTACAGTAACCCAACATCATCACAAGTAGAATTTAAGTTTGCTACAGTACCTAAGGAAGTGGTGGTTTGCTTTCTTGTACTAATGTTATCACGAGTTTCTGTTTAAGTTTCGTGTTGTGAAGTTTTCAAGTTTTGGGTGAAGTTCTTGTGGACAAAAAGATAAAGAGTGGCAAGAGCTCAAGCTTGGGGATGCCCAAGGCACCCCAAGAGATTCAAGGATGCCGTAAAAGCCTAAGCTTGGGGATGCCCCGGGAAGGCATCCCCTCTCTCTTCTGCAATCCATCGGTAACGTTACTTGGGGCTATATTTTTATTCACCACATGTTATGTGTTTTTGCTTGGAGCGTCTTGTATCGTAGGAGTCTTTTATTTTTTTGTTGTGTCACAATCATCCTTTCTGCACACCTAGATAGAGAGACATGCACTCACCGTGATTTTGTCGAGCTTCACTTATATCTTTCGGTAGACAATTCAGCTCACATGTGCTTCACTTATATCTTTTGAGCTAGATACTTTTGCTCTATGTGCTTCACTTATATATTTTGAAGCACAGCGGTGCGTGGTTTGGTAGTTGATCTATGCTTTGAAAGTAGTCTCAAAAGGGGTAGTTATCCAAAGGGACACAAAAACTTCCACCTTCATGTGCATTGAATAGTTAGAGAAGTTTGATTCATCTCAATTAGTTTTGAGTTGTGGTTATGGTAATATTAAAGTCATGCTAGTAAGGTGTTGTGGATCTAGAAATACTTGTGCTGAAGTTAGTGATTCCTGTAGCATGCATGTATGGTGAACCGCTATGTGATGAAATCTGAGCATGATTAGTCTATTGATTGTCATCCTTTGCGTGGCGGTCGGGATCGCGCGATGGTTTATACCTACCAACCCTTCCCCTAGGAGTATGCATTGAATGCTTTGTTTCGATTACTAATAAAACTTTTGCAACAAGTATATGAGTTCTTCATGACTAATGTTGAGTCCATGGTTAGATGCACTTTCACCTTCCACCATCACTATCTTCTTAGTGTCGTGCAACTTTTGCCGGTGCACAAAACCCACCACTAGCCTCCCTCAAAACAGCCACCATACCTACCTACTATGGCTTTTTCAAAGTCATTACGAGATATATTGCCATGCAACTACCACCATGATATGTGCCACCACGTCTACATTGCCTTTGGACGATCGTAAGATAGCTAGCATGATGTTTCCATTGATGTCTATGCCATGCTAGATCATTGCCACGGTACACTACCGAAGGCATTCCATATAGAGTCATAGTTGCTCTAAGTTTTGAGTTGAAAGTGTGATGATCATCATTATTGGAGCATTGTCCCATGTGAGGAAAGAAAAGAGGCCAAAGAAGCCCATAAAAAAGAGGCCAAACAGCCCACCAAAATAAAAAAATGAGAGAAAAAGAGAGAAGGGACAATGCTACCACTTTTTCTACACTTGTGCATTTTGAGCACCATGATCTTCATGATTGAGAGTCTCTCGTTTTGTCACCACCATATAGCTAGTGGGAAATTCTCATTATATAACTTGGCTTGTATATTCCAATGATAGGCCTTCTCAAAATTGCCTTAGGTCTTCGTGAGCAAGCAAGTTGGATGCACACCCACTAGTTTTCTTTAAGAGCTTTCACATACTTGTAGCTCTAGTGCATCATTTCTATGGCAATCCCTACTCATTCACATTGATATCTATTGATGAGCATCTCCACAGCTCATTGCTATGCCTAGTTAATGTGACTATCTTCTCCTTTTTGTCTTGCAACTCCCACCACATTCCACACCATCTATAGTGCTATAACCATGGCTCACGCTCATGTATTGCGTGAGAGTTGAACATGTTTGAGAAAGTAAAGGTGTGAAACAATTACTTGGCCAATACCGGGGTTGTGCATGATTTAAACTCGTTGTGCAATGATGATAGAGCATAGCCAGACTATATGCTTTTGTAGGGATAACTTTCTTTTGGTCTTGTTATTTTGAAAGTTCATGATTACTTTGCTAGTTTGCTTGAATTATTATTGTTTCCACGTCAATAGCAAACTATTGTTTTGAATCTAATGGATCTGAACATTCACATCACATAAGAGGAATTACAAAGGACACCTTGCTAGGTAGCATGAAAGCATCGAAAATTCATTTTTATCACTTCCCTACTCGAGGACGAGCAGGAGTTAAGCTTGGGGATGCTTGATACGTCTCAAACGTATCTATAATTTTTGATGTTTTCACGCTGTTATCTTGCCTTCTTTGTATGTTTTATGTACCTTTTTATATCTTTTTGGGACTAACTTATTAATTCAGTGCCAAGTGCGAGTTCCTATTTTTTTCGTGTTTTCGACTCTTTTCTGATCTGATTTTGGAACGGAGTCCAAACGGAAGAAAACCCCCGAAATGATTTTTTTCCCGAACAGAAGAAGTCCACAGGGCTTTTGGGCCAAGCCAGGTGGGCTCCAGGGAGCCCACAAGCCTCCACTCCGCCACCAGGGGAGGCGGCGGTGGGCAGGCTTGTGGCCTCCCTGGCCGCCCCCTCACCTTGGTCTTTGGCCTATAAATTCCCAAATATTCCGTAAAAAATCAGGGGAGCCTCGAAAATTCTTTTCCGCCGCCGCAAGCTTCCGTTTCCGCGAGATCTCATCTGGAGACCCTTCCCGACACCCTGCCGGAGGGGACTTTGGAGTTGGAGGGCTTCTTCATCATCATCATCGCCCCTCCAATGACTCGTGAGTAGTTCACTTCAGACCTACGGGTCCGTACTTAGTAGCTAGATGGCTTCTTCTCTCTCTTGGATCTTCAATACAAAGTTCTCCATGATCTTCATGGAGATCTATCCGATGTAATCTTCTTTGGCGGTGTGTTTGTCGAGATCCGATGAATTGTGGACTTGTGATCAGATTATCTATGATATATATTTGAGTTTTTGCTGATTTCTTATATGCATGATTTGATATCCTTGTAAGTCCCTCCGAGTCTTGGGTTTTGTTTGGCCAACTAGGTCTATGATTCTTGCAACGGGAGAAGTGCTTGGTTTTGGGTTCTTCCATGTGGTGACCTTTCCCGGTGACAGTAGGGGCAGCAAGGCACACATCAAGCAGTTGCCATCAAGGGTAAAAAGATGGGGGTTTTATCATTGGTTTGAGATTATCCCTTTACATCATGTTATCTTGCTTAAGGCGTTACTCTGTTCTTATGGACTTAATACACTAGATGCATGTTGGATAGCGGTCGAATTGTGGAGTAATAGTAGTAGATGCAGAAAGTATCGCTCTACAGGTTTCGGACGTGATGCCAATAGAAATAATTATTGCATAGATATCGTCACGACTCTGCACAGTTCTATCAATTGCTCGATAGTAATTTGTTCACCTACCGTCTACTTGCTTTCATGAGAGAAGCCACTAGTAAACACTACGGCCCCCGGGTTTGTTCACATCCGTCGTTTACATCTCCGCTTTTACTTTGCTTTGTTACTTTGTTTCTTTCAGTTCTCACTTGGCAAGCAATCTATAAGGGATTAACAACCCCATCATAGCGTTGGGTGCAAGCTTTTGTGTTTGTGCAGGATCTTGACATACTCTTTCGCCGGATTGATACCTTGGTTCTCAAACTGAGGGAAATACTTACCATCGCTGTGCTACATCACCCTTTCCGCTTCGAGGGAACACCAACGCAAGGCTCCAAGGCCACGGGGGAAATCCTTTGCATACTTGCCTAGGAAGTCCCTTAAGGCGTAGCCGTAGCTGAAGGATTCCTGGTGCCGTCGACACAACTATTTCTAGCGCCGTTGCAAGGGATACACAGCAAACACCAGGGTCCTAATGGAAACTACAAGATATTAAGGTTCTCCTTTTAATAAAGAACCGGACCAACGCATTAACACTTGGTGAATACATGAACTCCTCATACTATGGTCATCTACGGGAGTGGTTCCGGCAATTGTCACTCTGGGGTTGCCGGGTCATAACACATAGTAGGTGACTACAACTTGCAAGATAGGATCTAAAACACACATATATTGGCGACAACATAATAGGTTCAGATCTGAAATCATGGCACTCGGGCCCTAGTGACAAGCATTAAGCATGGCAAAGTAGTAGCAACATCAATCTCAGAACATAGTGGATACTAGGGATTAATCCCCGTCAAAACTAACTCGATTACATGATAGATCTCATCCAACTCATCACCGTCCAGCAGGCCTATGATGAGATTACTCACGAACGGTGAAGAGCATCATGGAATTGGCGATGAAGGAAGGTTGATGATGATGATGGCGACGATTTCCCCTCTCCGGAGCCCAGAACGGACTCCAGATCTACCCTCCAGATGAAGAACAGGAGGTGGCGGCACCTCCGTATCGTAAAACGCGATGAATCCTTCTCCTTGATTTTTTTCCGGGCAAAACGGAATGTATAGAGCTGATATTGGAGGCGGTGGAGCTATGTGGGCCCCACAAGCCTGCCAGGCGCGGCCAGGGGGTGGCTGCGCCTCCTGGGCTTGTGGCCCACTGGCTCACCTCCTCCGGTAGATCTTTGCGCAGGTATTTTTCATTAATTTCAGAAAAATTCTTCGTAAATTTTCAGGTCATTCCGAGAACTTTTATTTCTGCACAAAAACAACACCATGGCAATTTTGCTGAAAACAGCGTTAGTCCGGGTTAGTTCCATTCAAATCATGCAAATTAGAGTCCAAAACAAGGGCAAAATAGTTCGGACAAGTAGATACGACGGAGGCGTATCAACTCCCCCAAGCTTAAAGCCTTGCTTGTCCTCAAGCAATTCAGTTGACAAACTGAAAGAGACAAAAGAAAACTTTGACGAAAACTTTGACAATTCAGTTGCAACTATGTCTAACTCATATCCAGAGTTTCAGCAAGATCACAATCAAACCACATAAGCAAATGACATCTAGGTCTCACGGTAAACTCATATCAATGGCATAATCAACTAGCGAGCAAATAATAATAGGTCTCAAATGTCAACACTTCAATCAAAACAATCATGAAGTAGCTCTTTCTGAGACCGCAAAACATAAATGCAGAGCACCTTAAAAGACCAAGGGTTGACTAAACATTGTAATTCATGGCAAAGAAGATCCATTCACAGTCATACTCAACACAGTTAAAAGCAAAGCATAAAAACGACAGAGGTGCTCTCTAATTGGTGCTTTTATAAGAGGAGAATGACTCAACGGGAAAATAAATAGACAGGCCCTTCGCAGAGGGAAGCATTGATTTGCAGAGGTGCTAGAGCTCAAGCTTTGAAAATAGAGATAATAATTTTGGGTAGCATGCTTTCATTGTCAATGCAATAACTAAGAGTTCTCAACATCTTCCACGCTACACATGCTATAGGCGGTTCCCAAATAGAAAAGTAAAGTTTTGACTCCCCCACCACCAATCAATCACACTCCACGGCTAGCCGAATCCTCGGGTACCGTCCATACCAACATCAATCCTGGGGGAGTTTTGTTTGCAATTATCTTTTTGATTTGAGCATGGAACTGGGAATTCCAATTACCGACCCCTTTCTCGTGAATGATAGTGAATAAACACATATCGAGGATAACACGCCTAGCATGGAAGATACTAATAGCCCCCTGTAACCACATGAGCGGTTCGGGCATGCAACACAGATTATTTCTTGAAGGTTTAGAGAGTGGCACATGCAAATTTACTTGGAACGGCAGGTAGATACCGAACATAGGTAGGTATGGTGGACTCATATAGAACAACTTTGGGTTTATGGAAGTGGATGCACAAGTAGTATTCCCGCTTAGTACAAGTGAAGGCTAGCAAAAGACTGGGAAGCCACCAACTAGAGAGAGACAACGGTCATCAAAATGCATTGAGATTAACTAACATTGAGTGCAAGCATGAGTAGGACACAAATCACCATGAACATGAATATCATAGAGGCTATGTTGATTTTGTTTCAACTACATCTGCGAACATGCGCCAAGTCAAGCCACTAGAAACATTCAAAGGAGGATACCATCCTATCATACTACAACACAGTCATCTCAAAATTCATGTGGGCATCCAAGACAAACCATTATAAGCTCCTAGCTAAGTAAGCATGGCATAAGCAACTATGATCTCTAAGTTGTCATTGCAATCATGTTTCTCTCACAACAAAGCTGAACTAGGAATAGTGAGCTAGTCATATTTACAAAAACAAAATAGATTGAGTTCATACCAGCTTTTCCAGGCTCAGTCACTTCATCATATATCATCATTATTGCCTTTCACTTGCACGACCGAACAATGTGAACAATAATAAGAGTGCTCGTGCATTGGACTAAAGCTGGAATCTACAGGCAAACACAAAGGAGAAGACAAAGTAATATGGCTCTATGACAGCTAAAGAGGTATTCATGCGAGAGCCACTAAACATTGTAACCATGGCCTTCTACCTTGACCCCCAAAAAAAGAAAACTATTTACACGAGAAACTCCCAACAAGAAAAAGAAGAAAAATAAAATCTTTTTCGGTTTTCTCAAACTAGACAGACACATGAAAACAAAACAAGAAAAAGAAAATAAACTAGCATGGATGATACAGTGGCAAAGTGTGAACACCGACGAACAAAATGAAAGCATAAGCAACAATGTAAAGTCGGTGAGAGACACGTACTCCCCAAGCTTAGGCTTTTGGCCTAAGTTGGTCTACTCCCAAGGAGGGAAATAACCAGCTCCGGGATACTCCGGAGTGGACTGACGATGCCACTGTTGTGTGAGCTCCTCTGGCTCCCACTGATAAACTGGCGTCTAGTACTCGACTGGTGGCTCCGGCACGGGCACCTGTGGTTGGGCTAAGCCCCAATATGCGTAGATGTCCGAGGGCATAATAATGTACCTGCCTGCATCAAGATTGAATAAAGAAGGAGCAGGCAAAGTAATAGTCTCACGAGTACCCTGACTAAATACCAGGTTATAAATCATCTTCTATTTATATCTCTATCAAGAAAGTCATGGCGAACCATGTTATCGTAATCTCGATATCTCTCGGGAAGAAGAATCTCTTCTTCCTCGTCCAGTCTAATAGGTATCTCAAAGTGTCTAGCAAGACGAGTAGCATAGATACCTCCATAGACAATGCCCTTAGAACGGTTCGTGTTCAACCGTTGAGCTACTATAGCGCCCAAGCTATAAGTTTTATCATTATAAAGGGCTTCACGCAAGACCACAAGATCTGGGGAACTAAGTGACCCAGCTTTCCCACGGCCAATCAAACATTTTCCCACAAATAACGAGAAGTACCGAAGCACGGGAAAATTAATGCTAGCAGCTCTAGAGCAAGAAACTCCTCTCTCCTCTCCTACAGCAATTGTATCTATGAAAGCCTCCAAGTCCCGTGGACGAGGTTCATGAATATCCCCAACGTAAGGTAATTTGCAAGCATTGCAAAAATCCTGGAGTGACATGCGCTGGGGGATATCGTAAAGTTTGAACTCAACCATAGGAGGATTCTTCCTCGGATAGAAATTAAAGCTTTGTACGAAGATATTAGTGAGGAGGAGGTATTGCGGACACTTATCTTCAATGAAGGCGGTAAGGCTTGCGTTCTCCACCAAGTGATAAAAGTCCTCCTAAATTTCAGCGTCGTGTAAGAACACATCGCTTGGCCACTCACACGCTCGAACTTCTGCGACTCGAGGGACCAAATACTTGGGCTTCTTCTCACTTCCATCATCCTTGGGGTCAGGGCTTGAAGTGCCTCTTAAGAACCTCCTCATCTTTTCCCTTTTCTATCTCTGAAAATTTCTGAAATTTTTAGTGACTCTAAGGAAAAGTGAACAAGGCTCAACAAAACTTGTGGCAACTACTCCCACAAGTGCCTAGAGGCCATATTACGCATCAAAACTACTTGGGACCAGCTAAAATTAGCATGCAAAGCTCAAGAACATGGTCACCAAGGCAGCAAAAATACGCGAAGTATAAGACACTAGAGCAAAAACTAATTGGACCAATGCAGGAGTCACTTACCAAGGAGTAATTTCCCCAAAATAGTTCGGAGAATGGTGCTTTGAGCAAAGAGATTGAAAATCCCAGCAAAAGGAGCAAGAACACGGGTTTGAGCTGCGAAACGATTTTTCTAGAGGTAGGAGAAGCAGATGAGAGCTAAAATGAGTGGAGGGGTGCCTGTGGGCCCAACAAGCCAGGTAGGCGTGGCCAAGGGGGTGCCCGCGCCTCCAGAGCTTGTGGCCCACTGGTGCAGCCCCCTGACTAGCTCTTCGTCCCAGTATTTTTCAAAAATTCCAGAAAAAACCATACTTGATTTTCACGACGTTCGGAGAACTTTTATTTTCGGGGTACTTTTCCACGGGACGCTAAAACAGAAAACAGGGAAAACTAAACTAAATCTATCATTTTTCTTCTAAGCAACCAAAGGTGAAAGCTTGGAACAGAGGTTTGTGACTCCTCGATTCATCCATCTCATGGTCATCGAAAGAAATCCGTCAATGAGGTTGATCAAGTCTCCTTGACAAACCTTTTCGAATCGCAAAAGAGAACGGAGAATTTTCGAATAGTCACTAGGTCACCTCAATGGGGATGTGTATCTCCCCAACAAGCAAATCATACTTCATCTTAACACGAGGAATAGGGCATTCAAAGCTCCCAATAAGAATCGATGAAGTTTTTTCGATAGCATTGATGTAATGTACCCGATATTGTTTCTTCGGAAAGTGCACCGTATGCTCATTACCGTTGACATGGAAAGTGACATTGCCTTATAACAGCCCATGTAGTGTTTAAAAAGGGTCTTCCGAGGATGACAGCCATGGCATCGTCCTCGGGAATATCCAAGATAACAAAGTCTGTTAACATAGTGACGCTAGCAACCACAACAGGCACGTCCTCGCAAATGCCGATAGGGAAAGCAGTTCATTTGTCGGACATTTGCAGAGAGATTTCAGTGGGTGTCAACTTATCCAGTTCAAGTCTATGATAAAGAGAGAGAGGCATAACACTAACACCGGCTCCAAGATCGCATAAAGCAGTTCTAACGTAGTTGCCTTTAATGGAGCAAGGTATAGTGGGCACACCGGGATCACCTAGTTTCTTAGGGGTTCCACCCTTGAAGGTATAATTAGCAAGCATGGTGGAAATCTCAACCTCAGGTATCCTCCTCTTATTAGTCACAATATCTTTCATGTACTTCGCATACGGAGGCATTTTGAGCATATCTGTCAAACGCATTTGCAGAAAGACTGGTCTGATCATTCCAACGAATCGCTCAAAATCCTCATCATCCTTTTTCTTGGATGGTTTGGGAGGAAAGGGCATAGGTTTCTGAACCCATGGTTCCCTTTCTTTACCATGCTTCCTAGCAACGAAGTCATTCTTATCGTATCTCTTATTCTTAGGCTGTGGGTTATCAAGATCAACACTCGGTTCAATCTCCACATCCTTATCATTGCTAGGTTGAGCATCATCATGAACATCACTATTGATATTATCATTAGGCTCATGTTCATCACCAGATTGTGTTTCAGCATCAGAGACAGAGACATCATTTGGAATCTCAGGTGTAGCAGCAATAGGGTTGCTAGCGTGCAGGTTCCTATCATCTTTCTTCTTCTTTCTAGGATGACTAGGTGCATCAGTGCTAACTCCTTGAGAATCTTGTTCAATTCTCATCGGATGACCCTCACGATACAAAGGTTCCTGGGTTATTCTACCGCCTCTAGTGACGACTCTAACGGAATTGTCGTTCAACTCATTGAGCAAGTCATTTTGAGCTTTAAGTACTTGTTCTACCTGAGTAGTAACCATAGAGGCATGTTTACTAAGAAGCTTAAGATCATTGACATTTCTGTCCACACAAGCACTTAAATGACTAAGCATACGAGCATTCTATTCCAATTGTCTGCTAACATAATCATTGAAACTTTGTTGTTTGGCAACAAAGTTATCGAATTCTTCCAAGCATAGGCTAGCAGGTTTATCAAAAGGAATATCACTCTTATCAAACCTACGCAGAGAATTTACTTCTACTACCTGTATCGGGTTATCAAGACCAGGGATCTCTTCGATAGGTGGTAGATTTTTGACATCTTCAGAATTAATGCCTTTCTCTTTCATAGATTTCTTAGCTTCTTACATATCTTCGGGACTGAGGAATAGAATACCTCTTTTCTTTAGAGTTGGCTTAGGAGGTGGTTCGGTAATAGTCCAAGCATTCTCATTGCACAAGATATTATTCAATAGAATCTTAGCTTGTTCTACAGTTTGTTCCCTAAAAAAACAACCGGCGCAACTATCTAGGTGGTCTTTGGAAGCATCGGTAAGTCCATTATAGAAGATGCAAGTATTTCATTCTTCTCATGAGGGTGATCAGGCAAAGCATTCAGTAGCTGGATAAGCCTCCCCCAAGCTTGTGGGTGACTCTCTTCCTCAGCTTAAGCAAAGTTGTATATTTCCTGCAAGAAAGCTTGCTTATTATGGGCATGGAAATATTTTTCAGAGAAGTAGTAGACCATATCGTGGGGGCTATGCACACAACCAGGAGCAAGAGAAGTGAACCAGGTCTTAGCATCATCCTTTAGCGAGAAAGGAAACAGCTTGAGGATATAGTAGCGGCGGATCTTTTCCTCACTAGTGAATAGGGTGGCTATATCGTGCATTTTGGTAAGATGGGCTACAACCGTTTCAGACTCATAACCGTAAAAAGGATCAGATTCGACCAGAGTGATTAACTCAGGGTCGACAGAGAATTCATAATCCTTATCGATCACAAAGATAGCCGAAGTGGCAAACTTCGGGTCGTATTTCATCCTAGCGTTCAGAGATTTTTCTTTCCACTTGAGCAGTAATTTCTCAACATCGTAGCTATCCTTACACGCAAGAAAGTCCTCAGCTATCTCTCCCTTCATAACATAACGTTCAGGCATATCAGGCAATTCAGGCATAATAGCAGGTTCTACTTCAATAGTATCAGCAGTTTCAGAAGTATCATCACATCTAGCAGCAACTCTAGCAATTTGTGCATCAAGGAATGCACCTAATGGTAAGGCAGTATCAAGCATAGCATCATCAGGCATAGTATCAAGCATAGCATCATCAGGCATAATATCAAGCATAGCATCATCAGGCATAGTATCAAGCATAGCATCATCAGGCATAGTATCAAGCATAGCATCATCAGGCATAGTATCAAGCATAGCATCATCATAAGCATCATGGGCAGCAGAAGTAGCATCACCAAGCATAGGCGACATATCAAGATTTCTAGCAGGAGGTGATGTCGCAAAGTTACTCATAACTGAAGGTGAATCAAGTGCAGAGCTAGATGGCAGTTCCTTACCTGTCCTCGTAGTTGAGGGCAAGACTTTAGTTCTTGGATCTCTCGGATTCCTCATAGTGACCAGCAGACGTAAATCGCAAGTGACTCACAGAATATAGCTATGCTTCCACGGCAACAGCGCTAGAAATAGTCTTGATGACCCACAAGTATAGGGAATCGCAATAGTTTTCGAGGGTAGAGTATTCAACCCAAATTTATTGATTCGACTCAAGGGGAAGCGAAAGAATATTCTCAAGTATAAGCAGTTGAGTTGTCAATTCAACCACACTTGAAATATTTAGCGTCTGCAGCAAAGTATCAGTAGCAAGGTAGTATGATAGCAGCAGTAGCAACAGTAACCAGTAGCAGCAGAGTAACAGCAGTCGCAACAGAGTAACAGCAGCAACAACAACAGTAGTAGCGACAAAGTAACGTAGCAAGGACCAGTAGTAAAAGACTCGTAGGCATTGGATCAGTGATGGATGATTATGCCGGATGTGATTCATCATGTTACATTTATAACACGAGAGATAAGTAACTAGCTCCCGTTCGTCAATCTAATGTAGGCATGTATTCCGTATGTAGTCATACATGCTTAGGGAAAAGAACTTGCATGACATCTATTGTCCATCCCTCCCATGGCAGCGGGGTCCTAATGGAAACTACGGGATATTAAGGTTCTCCTTTTAATAAAGAACCGGACCAACGCATTAATACTTGGTGAATACATGAACTCCTCATACTATGGTCATCTCGAGGAGTGGTTCCGACTATTGTCACTCCGGGGTTGTCGGGTCATAACACATAGTAGGTGACTACAACTTGCAAGATAGGATCTAAAACACACATATATTGGCGACAACATAATAGGTTCAGATCTGAAATCATGGCACTCGGACCCTAGTGACAAGCATTAAGCATGGCAAAGTAGTAGCAACATCAATCTCACAACATAGTGGATACAAGGGATCAATCCCCGTCAAAACTAACTCGATTACATGATAGATCTCATCCAACTCATCACCGTCCAGCAAGCCTACGATAATATTACTCACGAACGGTGAAGAGCATCATGGAATTGGTGATGAAGGAAGGTTGATGATGACGATGGCGACGATTTCCCCTCTCCAGAGCCCAGAACGGACTCCAGATCTGCCCTCCAGATGAAGAACAGGAGGTGGCGGCGCCTCCGTATCGTAAAGGGCGATGAATACTTCTCCTTGATTTTTTTCCGGGCGAAACGGAATATATAGAGCTGAGATTGGAGGCGGTCGAGCTCCGTGGGCCCCACAAGCCTGCCAGGCGTGGCCAGGGGGGTGGTCGCGCCTCCTAGGCTTGTGGCCCACTGGATCACCTCCTCCGGTGGATCTTTGCGCAGGTATTTTTCATTAATTCCAGAAAAATTCTCCGTAAATTTTCAGGTCATTCCGAGAACTTTTATTTCTGCACAAAAACAACACCACGGCAATTCTGTTGAAAACAGCGTTAGTCCAGGTTAGTTCCATTCAAATCATGCAAATTAGAGTCCAAAACAAGGGCAAAAGAGTTCGGAAAGGTAGATACGACGGAGGCGTATCAAGTTGCTCCTCAACCTGCTGCACCTACTAAAAATATTTGATTTGAATTTCCTTCAGGTATGCTTGAGAAACTGGTGGCTAATCCTTTTACAGGAGATGGAACATCACATCCAGACTTGCATCTAATCTATCAAGATAAAGTTTGTGGTTTATTTAAGCTTGCAGGTTTGCCCGAGGATGAGGTCAAGAAGAAGGTGTTTCCCTTATCTTTAAGGGATAAAGCATTGACATGGTATAGGCTATGTGATGATACTGGATCATGGAACTACAATCGGTTGAAATTGGAATTTCATCAAAACTTTTATCCTATGCATCTAGTACATCGTGATCGGAATTATATTTATAATTTTTGGCCTCGTGACAGAGAAAGCATCGCTCAAGCTTGGGGGAGGCTTAAATCAATGTTATATTCATGCCCCAACCATGATCTCTCGAGAGAAATTATCATTCAGAACTTCTATGCTGGGCTTTCTAATGATGATCGCACCATGCTTGACACTTATTGTACCGGTTCTTTTATGAAGAGAGATATTAACTTCAAATGGAATTTATTGGAAAGAATTAAGCGCAACTCTAAAGATTGGGAGCATGATGAAGGTAAGGAGTCAGGTATGAATTTCAAGTTTGATTGCGTTAAATCCTGTGTTAAAACAAATACTTTTTGTGATTTTAGCGCTAAGTATGGACTTGACTCTGAGATAGTAGCTCCACTGTGTGAATAATTTGCTGGTCATATTGACCTCCCAAAAGAGAACTGGTTTAAATATCATCCTCCCTTAGAAGTCAATTTAGTTAAACCCAATCCACTTGAAGAGAAGTCATTTCCTATAATGATCCTATTGTTCCTAGTGCTTACATTGAGAAACCACCTTTCCCTGTTAGGATAAAGAATCATTCTAAAGCTTCAACTGTCATACGTAGGGGGCCACATTAGAACACCTACACCCCCTGAGAAAATTAGATTTGAACCTAGCATTGCTATTATCAAAGATCTCCTGTCCGACAATGTTGATGGCCATAATATTCAGTTCTCTGAAGATGTTGCTAGAATTGTTAAACCACATGCTAGGGACAAACATAGGCTTGTTGTTGGCACGCCTGTTGTTTCTGTTAAGATAGGAGATCATTGTTATCATGGTTTATGTGACGTGGGTGCTAGTGTTAGTGCAATACCTCAATCCTTATATGATGAAGTTAAAGACGAGATTGCACCTGTTGAGATGGAACCTATTGATGTCGCTATCCAGCTTGCCAATAGAGATACTATCTGCCATGTGGGAATTGTTAGAGATGTTGAAGTCTTGTGTGGTAAAACGAAGTATCCTGTTGATTTCCTAGTTCTTGCTACCACACAAGATAGCTTTTGTCCCATCATATTTGGCAGACCTTTTCTCAGTACTGTCAATGCTCATGTTGATTGTGAGAAGCAAACTGTCACTGTTGGCTTTGAAGGTGTGTCACATGAGTTCAATTTCTCCAAGTTTGGTAGACAACCTCATGAAAAATAGTTGCCTAGTAAGGATGAAACTATTGCCCTAGCTTCTACTGTCGTGCCTCCTACTGATCCTTTAGAGCAATACTTGCTTGAGCATGAAAATGATATGCATATGGATGAAAGGGATGAGATAGATAGAGTTGTCTTTGAACAATATCCTATCCTTAAGAATAATTTGCTTGTTGAACTGCTTGGAGATCCACCCCCACCAAAGGGTGATCCTATATTCGAGCTTAAACAGTTGCCATATACTCTTAAGTATGCTTATCTTGATGAAAAAGAGATATATCCTCTTATTATTAGTCCTAGCCTCTCAGAGCATGAAGAGAAGAAGTTACTAAAAACTCTGAGGAAGCGTCGTGCTGCTATTCGATATACTCTTGATGATCTTCATGGCATTAGTCCCACTCTATGCCAGCACAAGATTAAAACTGATCCTGATTCCAAACGAGTTGCCGATCATCAACGGAGATTAAATCCTAAGATGAAAGAGGTAGTAAGAAAAGAAATACTAAATCTCCTGGAAGTAGGTATTATCTATATTGTTGCTCATAGTGATTGGGTGAGTCGAGTGCATTGCGTCCCTAAGAAGGGAGGTATTACCGTTGTCCCTAATGATAAGGATGAATTGAACCCACACAGGATTATTACTGGCTATAGGATGGTGATCGATTTTAGGAAATTGAATAAGGCCACTAGGAAAGATCACTATCCTTTGCCTTTTATCGACCAAATGCTGGAAAAACTGTCTAAACACACACACTTTTGCTTTCTAGATGGTTATTCTGGTTTCTCCCAAATACCAGTTGCACAATCTGATCAGGAGAAGAACACTTTCACCTGCTCTTTCGGTACCTTTGCTTATAGATGTATGCCATTTGGTTTATGTAATGCACATGCTACCTTTCAAAGATGTATGATGGCTATATTCTCTGACTTTTGTGAAAAGATTGTTGAGGTTTTCATGGATGACTTCTCTGTTTACGGGTCTTCTTTTGATGATTGCCTCAGCAACCTTGATCGAATCTTGTAGAGATGTAAAGACACCAACCTTGTCTTGAATTGGGAGAACTGCCACTTTATGGTTAATGAAGGCATTGTCTTAGGACATAAAATTTCTGAAAGAGGTATTGAAGTCGATCAGGCTAAGGTTGATGCAATCGGGAAAATGCCATGCCCCACAGATATCAAAGGTATAAGATGTTTCCTTGGTCATGTTGGTTTCTATAGAAGGTTCATTAAAGACTTCTCTAAGATTTCTAGGCCTCTTAGCAATCTATTGCAAAATGATATTCCTTTTGTTTTTGACGAAGATTGTGAGGAAGCCTTCGAAATACTTAAGAAGGCTTTGATAACTGCACCTATTGTCCAACCGCCTGATTGGAACTTACCTTTTGATATCATGTGTGATGCTAGTGATTATGATGTTGGTGATGTTCTAGGACAAAGAGTTGATAAGGAGTTGAATGTTATTCACTATGCTAGGACAAAGAAACTATGCTACTACTGAAAAGGAATTTTTAGCAGTCGTATTTGCATGTGAAAAGTTCAGATCTTACATAGTTGATTCCAAAGTCACTATTCACACTGATCACGCTGCTATTAAGTACCTCATGGAGAATAAAGACGCTAAAGCTAGACTTATCAGATGGGTTCTCTTGCTACAAGAATTTGATATGCATGTTGTCGACAGGAAGGGAGCTGAGAACCCCGTACAGATAACTTGTCTAGGTTGGAGAATGTTCTTGATGACCCACAACCTATTGATGATAGCTTTCCTGATGAGCAATTGAATGTCATCAATGCTTCACGTGGTATGCTGATTATGCAAACTATATCGTTGCCAAATATATACCACCTAGTTTCACATACCAGCAAAAGAAGAAATTCTTCTTTGACTTGAGAAATTACTTTTGGGATGATCCTCACCTTTATAAGGAAGGAGTAGATGGTGTTATTAGACGTTGTGTACCTGAACATGAACAGGGACATATCCTACATAAGTGTCACTCCGAGGCCTACGGAGGACACCATGCGGGAGATAGAACTGCACACAAGGTATTGCAATCAGGTTTCTATTGGCCCACTCTCTTCAAGGATGCTCGTAAGTTTGTCTTGTCTTGTGACGAATGCCAAAGAATAGGTAATATCGGTAAACGTCACTAAATGCCGATGAATTATTCACTTGTCATTGAACCATTTGATGTTTGGGGTTTTGATTATATGGGACCTTTTCCAAAATCCAACGGGTATATTCATATCCTAGTTGCTGTTGATTACGTCACTAAGTGGGTAGAAGCTATCCCAACTAGCAGTGCTGATCACAACACTTCCATCAGGATGCTTAAAGAAGTTATTTTCCCTAGATTTGGAGTCCCTAGATATCTAATGACCGACGGTGGTTCACATTTCATTCATGGTGCTTTCCGTAAAACGCTTGCTAAGTATGATGTCAATCATAGAATTGCATCTCCCTAACACTCTCAGTCCAGTGGTCAAGTAGAGCTAAGCAATAGAGAGATTAAACTAATTCTGCAAAAGACTGTCAATAGGTCTAGAAAGAATTGGTCTAAGAAGCTCGATGATGCACTGTGGGCTTATAGAACTGCCTATAAGAATCCCATCGGCATGTCTCCGTACAAAATGGTATACGGTAAAGCATGTCATTTACCTCTTGAGCTAGAGCATAAGGCTTATTGGGCAATCAAAGAGCTCAACTTTGATTTCAAACTTGCTGGCGAGAAGAGGTTATTTGACATTAGCTCGTTGGATGAATGGAGAACTCAGGCATATGAAAATGCCAAGTTGTTCAAAGAAAAGGTTAAGAGGTGGCATGATAAAAGGATACAAAAGCGTGAGTTCAATGTAGGAGATTATGTCTTGCTATATAATTCTCGTTTAAGATTTTTTGCAGGCAAGCTTCTCTCCAAGTGGGAAGGTCCTTACATTGTTGAGGAAGTATATCGTTCCGGTGCCATCAAGATCAACAACACGCAAGGTAATTTTCCGAGTGTGGTAAATGGGCAAAGAATCAAGCATTATATCTCAGGTACTCCCATAAATGTTGAAAGCAATATTATCAATACCATAACTCCAGAGGAGTACATAAGGGAAATTTATCATCCTGTTTCAGACTCTGAAAACGAAGAAGTATGTGATTCGGTAAGTAAACAGACTCCAAAAAATTTACAGTAGGAATTTTTCTCCGTTTTGGAATTTCTGAAAAAATAGAAAATTTAAAGTAGTCCGGAAAGCGCACGAGGAGGCGACAAGCCTGCCATGCGCGGGCCAACCCCCTGGCCGTGCCTGGGGGGCTTGTGGCCACCTCGTGTGCCTCCCGGACTCCGTTTTCTTGCGGAGTACTCCTTCTGGTCGGGAAAAAATCATTATATATTCTCCTGAAAGGCCTGGCCCTCGTATCACGCAATTTTCCTCTGTTTTCGTTTCGAGCCTGTTTTCTGCCGCAGATTTAGAGCAAGGATGTCGTCTCAGGAATCTGTCGGGGAGAATAATTTCCCTCAAGTCTATGAAGAAGTAGATGCTGATATGAAAAGAGTGGAAGTCACGAAAGCCAAGGGCAAAACTAAGGAGGAGAATCGGGCGTGGGACAAAGGGCAATCTGTGTTCAACAAGGAAGAAGTTGAAGAAGTGGATTTCCTTCAACCCTACCTCCACAAACTGTCTCCATCCTTGATTGAACTCTTAAGGTTTTGTGAAACAACTCGTGTTCGCAATACTTTTCTCACCCGTGAAATTACTTTGCTGGAGAAACAAATCACAGATCTTCAAAGCATAAATCGAAGATTGGTGGCCCTCTTGGAATTAAGGGACAAGACTGCTCCACCACCATTACCTCCAAAGGAAGACAACTAAGCATGGGTATGGGCAATCCCCTTGGCTTATGCCAAGCTTGGGGGGTTATCCCGGCATCGTATCACCATCATATCTTTTGCCTTTACCTTTTCTTAGTTCGTTCCTTTTTGGTTTTATCTTCCTCTAGTAGAACAAAGTTCTTAGTGTTATAGGTTTGAGTTTTGCTTTGTGTCACCCCCGATGTATTCGAGCTCGTGAGCCTTATAATAAAGAGTGATTTAGTTAAGGTCCTTGTTTCATGCCATGATCAAGAGAATGATGAAAGAACAAAAGCATGAAAGATCATGTAATGATCTTATGGAAAGTGATGGCTTAACATATAAAAAGAATGTTGATTGAAACTTGTTGAGGGTAGACAAACATAGACCTTGGTCATTGTTGCAATTAATAGGAAGTGATAAAGAAGGAGAGGTTCACATATAAATATATCATCTTTGACACCATCTATGATTGTGAACACTGACTAAACTATTACCACTACAAGAAATATGCTCATATGTGATGTTTTTTAAAATGTCGTTGACGAATTTGTCATAAATCTATGACGATTTCATCCGAGATCGTCGTAAACCGTTTGAGGGGATCAAATCTACATATAAATTACGACGATGTGAGTCAAAACGTCGTAACCGCATAAGATGAGATCGTCATAACTTTTACGAAGATTGTAAAAATGTCGTAACATGTTCGAACTATGTTGACATGTCACTCGTGGGTCCATTCTATCCCACCTGATCCTAGTTTGTGAAGCAACCTACTATTCTATCATTCCGAAAATTCTCCAAAAATTCTCATAAATACTTTGGACTATATGTTTCTCAAATATGTGAAAACCCTCCCTTCCATAGTTCAAAAATAATTCAAAAATATTCATTTTCCTATTCTGTTTAGAATAGCACTTTGTGAAGGAAGTGCTATTTCTATTTCTTTGATTACCCTCATATTGTTTGGGCACTCTTTCCTATCCAAACCATTGCCTCATGAAAACTTTCGTAACGATTTGCCTAGTAAATCTTTCTCAGCAAATTTTCAAAGTTTGTGTTCAGCTAACAGCTTTGTGAAGGAAGTACTAGATAGGAATATCCTGATGAGTTGAATTTTTTCCACATCATCTATGTGCCCAAAACGTAGCTCTCCATAAAATTTTAGCCACATCTAACAATTCATGTGAGATCATCATCCAATCTTTGTTTTTGGTAATATTTTCATTTTGTGAAGCAACTATGTTTTATATTGCTTTATAGTTGATGAAAAATTTACCACGGGATGATACTGACCATATAACCTCACAGCACCAAATTTTAGCTCATTTAATTCAGCTAGTTTCTCTCAATATTTTTCCCAATATTCTCTTCAGTAGAGAGCATTGTGAAGGAAGTACAATTTTTGTTTATCCAAATTTTATGAACTTTTACAGTACCTTAATGTGCCCAAATTATCACCCTCCTCCAAATTTAAGCTCAATCCAATCATCTATGTGAGCCCATTTTTAATTACCATTTTCTGTCCAGATTGGCACATTGTGAAGGAAGTGTCACTTTGGCATGTCCAAATGGTATAATTTTTATACAGTGCCTTCATATGCCCAAATTAATATCATACACCAAATTTCAGCTCAATCCATTCATCCATTTGATCCTAGCTTCAACATCCATATTTCTACACAATGTGTTACTTTGCAAAGCAAGTGCCACCTAGATTCATCCATTTGAGATAAAAAAATCCAAGAGAGTCTCCTTAGTAGATGATCATCCTCAGCCAAAATTTAGGCCCATTGTCTATGTGAAGTACCCGCACCATTAATCAAACACTTGGCTGCTAATTCATGTTTGTGCTTAGTTCAGTCTCCTCATGAGATTATTCTATTGTATTATTCTTGCTAACACCTATCGAGGGATTGTCCAACCCACCAGACATGACTATTCCACCTAGAATGCGTGGCAATGCAACGGTTAGGCGGTGACCATGCGACTGGCATGCAAGTTCACGCGCTCTGGAGTTGGGGCCCTCGACCACCATTCAAACCTCGACGTCAAGGCACCACACCATGTATTTCTGATTAAATAGATACTTATATACCTATAAATGATTTCTGGTAAAAATAAAGAGCAAACTATAATGCAGCTGCAGCTCAAATTTAACCCGCTTCCAGCTGAATCAACATAAATTTGTCTTTTTCACGAGAGGTGGATAAAATCTTTTAACACCCAACCATTTTGTCAATTGTACATTAAATATGGACTAGTATTTTATAAAAATGATTTGATCCAATTTTGAAACAAATATATGGTAGATCCTTCACAAAAAAACTCATTTTGGTCACTTGAAAAATGGAAAATGAATTTTTCATACAAGGAAAATGAAAACTTCCTTAATCAACATTGTTTGTCATTCCAATATGCACCCTTGTGCATAATATTATATCATTTCAACAAACTATGTCATGAATGTGGCCATAAGATTGATCATTTGGCTTGAAAGCCATGAATCTTCACACATGATAGCACATTTCTAAGAACACATATTTAAAATAATTGTCGTATTACTAGTTTATTATTTTTCCTGGTAACTTTGTCACATATAATGACACAATGCAATGGTTTTCCATTTTTTTGAATTTGTTTTGAATTTTTCATGGTCATTTCAAAACGGAGTCAAAACAGCGGGTATGACCGTTCATTGAATATGGCATAGTATTTTAGAAAATATGGCATAGGTTTTACATGTCAAGTTACAATAAGATGGTTATGCTTCATATATAATTGTTGTTTGATTTTTCAAATAATTTACATCCATCCATAGTCGTGCCCACAACATGAACCGAGGAGATCGTGCCTTGTCATGCCTTGGAGTTGCCGCCCTCCCTGCTGTGTGCCATGTTGGACTCCAACAGCAGTCCGAGGATATCGTCGCGTGTGGCTTGGCCGGCCCTCAAGGCGTTCTCTCTTTTCGCGATGATGCCCTTGAGGATGCTCTCGATCTCGGCAGCAATCTATCTCATCCTTCGGTTGGCTTTTGTAGGCCAGAACCTAGACATAAAAGTAATGCATCAGCACATAAACTCAAATTTGCACCACCATGGATGATGTACGTGCAAAAGGAGAGTAATCACAGACAGAGCAAAGAAACTCGCAAATAACCAGGGATATGTATGTACGTACATCAGCTCCAGTGGAAAAGGAACCATGGCGGCGGTCTGCACGACGATCCCCCAGCGCCCGTACTGCCGTCCTCTCCCGCTCTGCACCAAGAAAAAATTTAGAAACGTTCATTCGATCGCCATTAGTTGCTGCCGCTCTTCTCTAACAAAAAATAACGGTGGCGGCGTCGCGTGCGGAGGCGCGGTGACCGGTGGCGGCGTCACGCGAGGAGGCGCCTTCACGGGCGGTGGTGACACGGGAGGAGGCGTCACGACGGGCGGCGACGCGGACACGGGCGCGACAACCGGAGGCGGCTTGACCGGCGCGACTGCAGTCAAAATGGCCATTTCAAAATGCGGTCAAAATGACGGGTATGGCCATTCATATTATTTGAAAATGTAAACAAGCTCTCATGTTTATGAAATTTGGTGTGGTATTGGTTTATAGTCTCTAGAAGGCTTGGAAAATTTGTGATTTTTTTTACTAATTTTTAACATGTTTATTTTGATAAAAGTAATAGTCTAAAGAAACACAAATTATTTGAAGCTTTCCTATTAGATGGAATAGAACTCTCCTGGATCGATGACGTGGCGGACAGATCCACACCCCACATCCACCACAGATCCCAGCCCGGCCCGTATCATTCCAAAAATTCTCGAAGAATTCTCATAAATACTTTGGATCATACTAGGAAAAGTGCCCGTGCGTTGCAACGGGGGAAAATACCACACACTCTTAATTAAAAAAAATGATCTATAATTTAAATATTTGTAGCTACTACAAAAACAAAGATGATCTTAGCCTACAAAAATAAGATTCAAGATTCCATAGGTCATCTCTTTAAATACATCTTGCATGTAGATTTAATACGTACAAAAATACGGCCAAGTGATCTTCAATTTCGTCTCTAATCCTGATTTTGCTGAGATGTGCATCCACAATCCAAATGAGTATCGGTATGAAAGAGAGACGGGTAATACATTATTGATTAAAATTGCATTCTAGATAATATATTTAAAATGATTAACAGGTAAAATAACATCATATTCGGATTCTATATATTTTCTAATCAAAATCCATATATAACATGTTAAATTTGAGGTTACGGTTTAGAAGATATGAATATTTTAAAAGAACATTTAATATATACTACGGGTTTAATGTCAGAAACATCACAAGTTTTTTCATAAAATAATATGACGCACTAAGAATATCTATTTCTTTTATTAATAGGTATAGATATTCCTCTATTTTTTGTATTTGCAAACAATTTTAAATTACTAATTTTTTGAACCAATGAAAACTCTTCCACGTATCGATGACATGGCGTCCATCCATCCATCCATCCATCTCTCCATCCCACATCCATCCATCCATCTATCTATAGAAAAAACTAAAAAAGCAACCCAAACCCTAGCTCAGATCCCCCAATCCCACCCTTCCTTCCTCGTCCCCATCTCCTCGCCGCCGCCGCCACCTCCTCCCCGTTCCCGCCACCCTCCCGATCCCCACCTCCCCCTACCAATCTCCCTAGTCCAATCTCCCCAGTCCGCTGCCGCCCCAAACCCCCATCCCTCCCTCCCTCCCTCCCTCCCTCGTTCCCAGATCCGAACCCTCCCTCGGAACCCTAGCCAGCCCATGGCGCCGCCAAGCTCGCCGCCCTCGGCCGCCGAGCCGTCGCGGGGCTCCTCTGCCAAGGCCGCGCCCGAGGCTGACCAGGAGGCCTCGGTCACCAAGCGCCCTCGCAAGGGCACCTCCTCTGGCAAGAAGAAGCCAGCGCCCAAGGCCACCAAGGCGCCGCGGGAGAAGAAGGAGAAGGCATAGGAGAACCCGGCGGCGGAGGACGAGGTGTGCGGGGAGGAGCCCGACGAGGAGGAGCTGGCGCTCGGGGAGGAGGACGAGATGGCCGCCTCCGGGGAGCAGCAGCAGGAGACGGGGGCAGCGGCCAAGAGGCGCGTGGCCGTTCCCCCTCCTCTTGAGTCCTCCAGCTTCCCTTGACTACAGCAGACGCAGGCGGGAGACCAGGCATGCGTCCATTCGCCTCAGCGTTCCCTTCTCCATTCACCCTTCTCTCCCACCATCATATTTCATCTACCCTCCATCTCCACCCAGCGTGACCTCGTCTCCCTTGCTCCCCGCCCCTGATTCACAACGCCAAAGCTCGAGGACGGGGACACGCCTCTCTCTCCACCCAAACCTCCGCCACCTCGGCGCTCCCACCAAACCGGTGATGGGGACGCGCCTCTCTCTCCCCCTCACACACATCCTGCTTCCGCTTCTTGAACCTTCAGCTTGGCCGACCTGAGCAGAGCAGAGCAGAGCTGCCGTCGGCCCAGTTTCTCATCCAGATCCGGGTGAGTAACTGCCGCTCTCCTTGGATCTGAGGGGTGCAGGCAGGGACGAGACCAAGAGGAGGCGGCCGTTCGCGCGCTGAGAAGGCGTGTGAGCTGCAGGCGGAGGGGTCGGCTCGCCCTGCCACGCCCACGCCACCACTGGGAGGAGCTCGGTCCCAGCGGCGTTGCAAGGCCACCGCCCACTCGGAGGCAAATATTCAACCTCGCTGCCCCTGTTGCCATATGCCACAGGTGATGTGATTTTGTGCCCATGCCTGTAGGCTTTATTAGCTTCCGATGGTGTGGTGTGTTCTGTACATATTTTATTTCAGGATCCTGGGTTGGTGCTGTGTTTTTTCCTATGTGTACTTAGATATCTACTCTGTGACAATAGCTAGTTAGACAGCCTTGAACCTGGTTATATCGCCTAGACAATCTGGTGGTTACAAAAAACATGGTGACTGCTAAGGAACAAGCAGGTAATATCACCTGGACAACCTGATTAGTAGTTATCTTCTACAGTCTGGTAGTTACAACAATATGGCAAATCCTAACAGACGGCCTGGTAATGTCCCTCAGCTAATCTGGTAGTTACATAAACAACATATGGCAGTCATTGTTTGGTAAAAAACTTGTAAGTGGCCACAAGAGCGTTTCGTATTGTGTTTGCCCACCCATCTTAATCCATTACATGTTGCTTAATCATCATGCCTGTCTCCAAACAAGCAAGTACTATTACTCTTATTTTGGAAGGATGCAACATTACTGTCACCAATTTTAAATAACCAGGTCACCAATGGTGGGGTGGGGTGATACAGCTCAGGCATGTCGACCAGCACCTGGCTGTCACATCCTCATATATGTAGTGTTGTTCTTAAATTAAATTAAATGAGCCCGAATCGTACAGTATTTTGTTGGCCATAAATAGTCTGAAACAAGTTGTTACAATGCCTATGCACATAATTTGCTCTGCTTATTCTCATATCAGTAACCATGCTTTCTTTTTTCTTTCTCTTGTGCTTCGACAGGCGGTGGTGACAAGTGACGAGCAGCAGCAGCAGCAGCAATAACATCATGAAGATATCAGGAAGAGCTCGCAGTACCTCTTGCCATCGAGGAAACTGTCGCTGCAACAGATTCCCGAGGACCAGAAGCCGTCGAGGAAACCGTCGCTGCACCTCGCTGTCAGGGAACTTTTTGCTCGCCGAAGGGTATGAACATATTTCCTATGTAACATCTCCTTATTTAGCTCTTTGATTTTGCTTGGTCAAACATATACACATCTGGATTCTCAGCATTTTACGTTATTTCATTCGTTTTTGTTTGCTAATGTGATAGGTAATATTGGTGTGGACCGGCTAGACATGATTAAAGGATTCCTGCAAAAGGTGTTGGCCTTTGAGAAATTTCTTGAGGAAAACGAGGAATTGGATTCTGAATACAAAGTAGTTCTACTGCAGATTGCAGTGCCAACCAGAAGTGACGTACCTGAATGTAAGATTCATTTCTATGGTTTATATTTTGTTTGTGCCTTCTATGCAAATAACTCGTATAATGGACATGCAGAATATTTACTTACTTGAATGGGTTTATAATTTAGTACAATCTGATATCATGCTTCAGAAATAATATACCTTCTAGGCTTCTACTAGCTGAAGTAATGGAACTCCCAAATTTGTTGCTGACACTTCTTGTGAATGAACTAGAAGATGCGGTAATGCTTGAAGTGTTTTGTCTAGAACATAAATTTCTGCATGATTGGGTTCCTTAGGCTGCCCGTAATGGTAGTATCATAGGTTGTATCATGCATGCCAACTAGGCACTTTCGATGAGGTGGCATAGAATTAAATGAAGAAAGAGAGGGTTGAGTATCATATCATGATACCGTATCATATTAAATGATGTCCTACTATGTGTCTTGCATGACAATAAATGAACTACACTATGATACCAACATATGATACTATGCATTACGAATGTGGCATCATACACTACTATCATTTGCATGATACTAGTATATGATACTACCCATTACAACCAGCCTTAGAATATTTCAGAGTACTGTTTTTAGTAATCATTGAACGCATATTACTATTGGTAATTCTCTACTTTTAATTTGCAAAATAAAAATGCCTCATTAAGATTTACTTTTAGTTACTATTGGTAATTATCTACTTTTAGTTTCTAGTAATAAGATTTAACTTTTGCTAGCATGTACTAACCATTAGGTGATTACAATAAATCGTTTCTGTCGAGAACATTCATGGAGTCATGGTATCCAATCCTTAATGAGATTACATATTTTATTGATAGTAATTCATGTGTTAACATTTAAAAAAAACTATAGTCGACTAGCTCTGCTTAAGCTAATGATATTTTCAGGTTTGTTAATGTTTTATGTACTCACATGAGCAGATCAGAAGCTAGCAAGTCAAGTGCATGAATTGGTTGCACGCGTAAATGGTCGATTCGGAACACTGAAAGCAACTCCTATTCTACATTTGGTTCGCCCCCCTCCCCTATGCACCCACATTTTCTATTTGGGTTATATAGGACTAGTGTTCATATATTTTTTGTAGTGGGCTAGTAATAATGAATGGTTCTACCGAAATGCCCCAGTGGATCTTGTATTATGTTAAGATGTAAAGCTGGGTAGCACTAAGAGCTCGGTTTTCTGCTATTATTGGGTAGCACTAAGCTCGGTTTTCTGCTGACCAGTTTGCTGCTCGTGCTTGAAATGTTCATGGTTATAGAGGGGAATTCAGTTGTAGTAGCATATTCTAGGAAGTCCACGGGTTTAGCTTGTATCCAGTTTCTTTATAGCATACCCTGTCAAGTGTGTGCTCAATATGTTCGAACTAGTAATTTCATATATTTAGATAGGGACCTTTCTTCCTGTTATTTTGTCGTCAAAGCCCAAAAAGAGTGATGCTAATTTGTTGAAGGTCCATTTGTTCATCAGGCTCTATGATCTCAATCTCCTGGCCTGGGAGAGTATTTTTCTCATGCAAAATTGCATAGTTGTATAATCTGTAGCTGTTCTGCAACATGCGTTGGTCATCTTAAAACGATGCTACCTGATGCATATAATGATTTTCAGACCTTGGATCAATCTACTCTTTAGGTGTACTTCAGAGTCTTGTCTTATTTTTTTGTATTTGAGATGAACCAGTGCTCTCATGTTCCACTAATTCTTAGTTGGTCGTCCGAACATGTTTTTTCAGTTTATACTTGGTGCCACTGGAAGCAGACAACCTACTTTTCTTGTATATGAACAAATTTCTTATATATTTTAACTGTCGCAGACAGTAGTCGATGCAATTTTAGCTTTTGAAGTTGACCTCATCTGCACTTGAACAACTTACTATTTTTGTATATGACAACCTGTAGTGTTAGTTCACACTTTTTTTGTAAATGCTGTTATTTAAATACCTGCAGTGTTAGTTCACATCTTATTTTTATTTTTTGCACAGGTGAAGTACAAAGCCAAGTGTGAATCTATGAAGTGTATCAACAAAGAGTAGTATATGTATTGTAATAGTAGGCAGTAGTAGGTATATCTGGGTTGTGGTGTACTGTAAAGATTGTAATAGACAAATTTAATGTTGGTTTGGATGAATTTCATTTGCTCCCCATCTTGTTTGAAATATTGATTCTGAATGTGATTTGAATACCTATGAAATGGCAACTTGACAAGGGGACCAAGTTATGATATTTATTTGACAAAATGTGAAATTTCTGACGTGTGGGACTAATTTTGAGATCAACATGACATGTGGGACCAGTATAAAAATAAAATGGCTAAAAAAGAAAATCAATAAAAAGTAAAAGGCCACAAACCAAAATTTGAAAACAAAATACTAAAGTGGCTGTAAATAGGCTAAGGCCCAAAAAGAAGCCCAATAAGGAAAAGCTCAAAATAATAAATCAGCCCATGTGATCAAGTGAAATGGGTTGGGCTGATTTCTACCATGATGTTTTGATTTCGTCGTAATTTTGCCACGTAGGACTGGGTTTGATTGCCAACGACGATTTAGGATCGTCGTAAAGGTTACAACAATCCAGTAATCGTCGTAAAAGTCATTTCTGACGCTCCGTTTTCGACGCTTGGTTTTTCGTCGTGAGATCATCGTAAATTAAAAACTGTGACCATGTAGCGACGAAAAAATAGCGTCGTTTATTAGCATATTCCTTGTTGTGTACATGCTTAGAACTAGATGTTGGACAAGGAAGACAACATAATGAATTATGTTTTCTTGGTTCTGAACAATGTTATATGACTAGAGATCCCTTGACATGTGACGATTGCTTCCACCTCATATTAGCCAAGACTTTCGCACTAAGTAGAGATACTACTTGTGCATCCATAAACCTTCAACCCAGTTTTGCCATGAGAGTCCACCATACCTACCTATGGATTAAATAAGATCCCTCAAGTAAGTTGTCATTGGTGCAAGCAATAAAAATTGCTCCCTAAATATGTATGATCTATTAGTGTGTGGAAAATAAGCTTTGTACGAACCTGTGATGAGGAAGACATAAAAGCGGCAGACTGCATAATAAAGTTCTTTATCACAGGAGGCAATATAAAGTGACGTTCCTCCACACTAAGAGGACACACATCCAAACCTCAAAAGCGCATGACAACATCTGCTTCTCTCTGCGAAGGGTCTATCTTGTACCTTTACTTTTTGCCCTTGAAAGAGTCATGGTGATCTACACCAATTCCTTATTTCGCTTTTATCTTGGCTAATGTCATATGCTATGGAAAGATCTATATTCATATGTCAACTTGGAGGTAAGTATTCATGAATTATTATTGTTGACATTACCCGTGAGGTAAATGGTTGGGAGGCGAAACTATAAGCCCCTGTCTTTCTCTGTGTCCGACTGAAACTTTGATCTCATGAGTACCACGTGAGTTGTAGCAATTGTAGAAGACAAAAGGATGATTGAGTATGTGGATTTGCTTTACAAGCTCTTACTTAACTCTTTCCAATGTTATGATAAATTGCAATTGTTTCAATGACTAAATGTTATCGGTTGTTAATTCTGAGTAAGGTTCTTGATCCATACTTTACTTTGTGAAGGAATTATCACTTTAGCATGAGAGATTATATGATGGTATTGCTGTTCTGACTCTGATCATGATGCCTGCATGTCCGTATCTTGTTTTCTCGACACATCTCTCTCTAAACATGTGGTCATGTTTATTGATCTAGGCTTTCGCTTGAGGACAAGCGAGGTCTAAGCTTTGGGGAGTTGATACGTCCATTTTGCATCATGCTTCCATGTTGATATTTATCGCTTTTTGGGTTGTTATTACACTTCACAATACAATACTTATTCATTTTCTCTCTTATTTTGCAAGGTTTACATTAAGAGGGAGAATGCCGGCAGCTCGAATTCTGGCCTGAAAAAGGAGCAAGTTTGAGATACCTATTCTGCGCAACTCCAAAAGCCGTGAAAATCAACGAGGATTTATTTTGGAGTTTATAAAAAATACTGGATCAAAGAAGTACCAGAGGGGAGCCAGCAGGAAGCCACAAGCCTGCTAGGCGCGCCCCCCGTGGCCACGCCTAGGGGGCTTGTGGGCTCCCTGGTGGCCCTCTGGCCCCCCTCTTTTGCTACAAGAAGGGTTTCGTTCCAGAAAAAATAAAGAGGAGGCTTTCACGAGGATTCGCCGCCGCCACGAGGCGAAACTTGAGCAGAACCAATCTAGAGCTCCGACAGGGTCGTCCTGCCGGGGAAACTTCCCTCTCGGAGGGGGAAATCGTCGCCATCGTCATCACCAACACTCCTCTCGTCGGAGGGGACTCATCACCATCAACATCTTCATCATCACGATCTCATCTCCAAGCCCTAGTTCATCTCTTGTAACCAATCTCCGTCTCGCGACTCCGATTGGTACTTGTAAGGTTGCTAGTAGTGTTAATTGCTCTTTGTAGTTGATGCTAGTTGGATTACTTGGTGGAAGATTATATGTTCAGATCTTTGATGCTATTCATTACCTCTCTGGTCATGAATATGATTATGCTTTGTGAGTAGTTACTTTTGTTCCTCAGGACATGGGATAAGTCATGCTATAAGTAGTCATGTGAATTTGGTATTCGTTCGATATTTTGATGTGTTGTATGTTGTTTTTCCTCTAGTGCTGTTATGTGAACGTCCACTACATAACACTTCACCATTATTTGGGCCTAGAGGAAGGCATTGGGAAGTAGTAAGTAGATGATGGGTTGCTAGAGTGACAGAAGCTTAAACCCTAGTTTATGCGTTGCTTCGTAAGGGGCTGATTTGGATCCACTAGTTTAATGCTATGGTTAGACTTTGTCTTAATTCTTCTTTCATAGTTGTGGATGCTTGCGAGAGGGGTTAATCATAAGTGGTATGCTTGTCCAAGTAAGGGCAGTACCCAAGCGCTGGTCCACCCACATATCAAACTATCAAAGTAGCGAACGCGAATCATATGAACATGATGAAAACTAGCTAGACAGAAATTCCAATGTGTTCTCGGGAGCGCTTTACCTCCTTTAATAGTTTGTCCAGGCTTGTCCCTTGCTACAAAAGGGATTGGGCCACTTTGCTGCACCGTGGTTACTTTTGTTACTTGCTACTTGCTATGAATCTTCTTGTCACACAACTACTTGTTACCGATAATTTCACTACTTGCAGAGATTACCTTCCTGAAAACCACTTGTCAGATCCTTCTGCTCCTCGTTGAGTTCGACACTCTTACTTATCGAAAGGACTACGATAGATCCCCTACACTTGTGGGTCATCATCGGCCTCTGTGAAGCCTCTCTATCCGGGGGTGCAGGCATCGATGGCTTGGTAACTGTTGCTGCATGAGTGCATCTGCCTCTCTGCTGGGCACGAACATGACTATTACCAACAGAATAATTCTATGTTTTGTTAATCAATTGAGTCGGTTGGGTACATCCACGTAAAGAGAGAATATAAGGCCGGAATTACAAATTTTCCAATGTTTATTATATGTGTCATGAATTTTGTGTATTCGGTAAGGATGCATACTTATCCAGGGTGGTGAAATTGATAATATATGTATATATTGGCAACAAAAAAGACTTATCTTTCTTTCTCTTTGCAGGTTATTTTGCATATTATCTAATGATCCACCTCTTTCATAGGGACAATGTAAGCATAGATAGATGCCCCGCCTGACATGAAGTGGTATATGCCAAAGTTGGAAAAAAGAGGAGATTTGTTAGAATTGAACCAGAGCAAGAAGAGAAGAATGTTATCATGTATGTATCTGGTTCAGATTTAGTTCATTGTTTGTGCATCACATTTGTTGACGACTTCTTCAAGAGATCATGCATACATTTCTTTTTGTAATTTTTGATAATGTTTTGAATGTGTGCTAAGTCCTTTCAAGGGAGACCATGCATATCTGTTATTTATTTTACATACAGTTTTGGATTATCTAAACTCAAATTTTCTCCGGTAGCAAATGTTTGAAGTATGCACAACAAACTTGGTCAACTTGCCTATCAAAAACCACCAATTATGATTGTTCATATACTCTTTATATTATGACAACCAACTAGACCAAACATGTACCATAAAATTAGCAACAAAGCTCTTATTTGATAAGAGATCGATGGTTTCCAATAATATCCCTTTCCAATAATCGGTTGATTTGCCTAAAATCTTTGCTCTGTGTGGTGAGCGAGTACAAAATGGGAATGTTTAGAAGCTAGACACAGTACATGATTGGTCAAAAGGACAATGGATGCGGTGTTCGAGATTTGCTGAAGTATAGGAGGAGGAGAGGTGGCATTGGAGATTTCCTAAAGTATGCGGGAAACGGAGGTATAGTCAAAGTATATGAGAACCTTGGCACAATGGTGGATCGATGTGGAGTGGGACGACTACAAAAATATGTTAAGTAGGTTGACGCCGGAGACAAAGGCCCAACACAACATTTATGGATCCGAAAGAGTACAGAGGTTGGTAAAGAGGACATCATACTACAATCTCCGTGGTATAACATGTGCACATGGCTTTGGAGTGTAGAAGTTTTATTAACAATTAAATTACTCTAAAACTATCATGAAGCAACAAAGATCTTCTTGGCATAGAAACGAAGGAAGGAGGAAGAGGAACTTCTCTCCTTGAAGAGACGTGATGTTGGAGATGTGCCGCTTGTAGAAAGAAACATGTGAGTGCATGTTAGCCGCTACATATTGAGAAATCATTAGAAAACAAGAGATTTTCTCTCTAATATTGTGACAAGTCAGACACCAGACATATGACTTCTACAAAAGATATATATATTATTTCGTGGCAATGCACGGGCATTCAACTAGTACTTGGTAAAAGGCCGAAGGCTTGGCCTTTTGCTCGGTGTTTTGTTCGGCCTTTGCCACCCTAGTTTTCGTTTACTGGTGTTATGTTCCATATTGAGCGCTCCTAACATGCTTGAGGTTGTTGTGGGAAATGCCTTGATAATTTGTTTTGGGATAAAACTCGTCCGACAAGGCCCAACATTGATACTATATTTTCTTAACAACTTAATCAACATGCATAGGGCTTAGCTATCCCATGTATAATTAATCAACAACCCGGGTCAGTGCTCCTCATGAGTGTTGGTACAAACAGAGTCACTTGCGGGGCCATCTGGGGGTAACTCGGCAGATTTCTATCCGGCCACCTTACGTAGTGCTCATCTGGTAGTGCCCTGAGAAAGAGATGCACGCGGCTCCTATTGGGATCTCACCTGTCGGGCAGTCTTGCTGGATTTGTTTTACCTTTCTCGAATGTCTTATGCACTAGGATTTCGAGGGTCTTTGACTATCTCGAGGTTGAGGTTTTAAAGCGCAACTTGTGGCTAGTTTGTGAAGGATGAATTAGAGCATCCCTAGAGGGTTAAATCTTTCTGAAAGTCGTGCCCGTGGTTATGTGGCAACTTCGAAACTGTTTAACACCCGGTTGTAGCAAACTAGAAGTAAACTCGACTAAAATACACCAACTGTGTGTGTAGCCGTGATCGTCTCTTTTTGAGAGAGTTCGGGAAGAGAACACGGTGGGGTTATGTTTGAATCGTAAGTCAGGATCACTTCTTCATTATGTTAAATTCACGTCCGTTATGTGTAGATTCTCATCTTACTCTTGTACTCGTAAGTTAGCCTCCAAATATATGCTTAGTGCTGCTGGAACCTAAACACTTCACCATGCCTCACCTAATAACTTGATTAGACTCAATATCTTGATCAATAAGATTGATGAGTCCCCGTGAAGGCTTCATTGACCGCATCACTAACATCATCATTGCAAACTATCGAAGCATGTGTGAAGACATGAATCCATCTTCAGCACTTGAAATGCAACACCCATCACAGGGTCGTGTCTCGTGGAGAACAAAATTTCTCGTGACATGAATAATACTCATTGAAGTGTTCGCAGAAACACCAACATATGATGCACTAGTGAAATCTACAAAAAAACAGAAAAACAATACCTTTCATTGTTGGTTAAGGTTGGTTAGGGAAGTAACCAAGGTTAAAAAATGTTTTTCTATCTAGTGCGTCACTTACTAGCGCTTGTATACTTTTGGGTTGTGGGTTCGTTACCCCTTTAAGCTAACTATTTTTCAGCTAATTATTTTTCTCGCGCGGAACTGGATCGCGACATTGAACTCCTGCAAGATCGTGTAGTGGGACTCGTGCGATTCGGAATTAATGGCATCCGATCCATTCGGATCTGATGCTATAAACCGAACATTCGGAAGTTATATATTCCAATTAGTCATTCTAATGCGAGCATGTATATAATTAGAATGAAGTAAGGATCGTTTTTGCCTATTGCTTAAATCCGAACGTTTGGTAGTTATGAAAGTCCAAAATAGATCATGATGACACCCCGCAAAAAAAGATAGATTATCATAGTGCGATCTGGAATTAACGGCATCCGATCCATTCGGATCTGATGCTAAAACCCGAACGTTCGAAAGTTATATATTACAATAAGTCATTCTAATACAAGCATGTATATAATTAGAGTGAAGTAAAGATTGTTCTTGCCTATTACTTAAATTCGAACATTTGGTAGTTATGAATGTCTTAAGAGCAACTCCAACGGGGCGACCCATTTTGTCCACCGTCATCTATTGGGTCCGCGCGGACAAAAAAGATGGCCCAACGCGCTGACCAAAACAGACGTGTGCCCACTTTTCATCCGCCTGCCGATCCGTTTCCGACCCAAATTTGAGCCTGATTTGGGTCAGCGCGGACACAAAGCGGACGCGGATGATGCACGCGTACTTCATCCCCTGGCACGCGAGTCAGTGGCACATTGGTCGTTCTCCACCCTTACCGACAGCGCCGACAGCAACCATTGCCTCGCCTCCAGCCCCGTCGTCACCGCCACTCAGTTCTAGCGCCTCCTCCCGTACCTGCCCAACGCCTACCCACGCCGCCAACCGCATCCCCGTCGGGCCACCGCAGCTTCACCGACCCCAATCCGTCGTCGCCGGTCAGCTTCGTCGTCCACGCCCGCAACATGTTCGACAATTTGCCTCAAGGTACAAATGGATTGCGCCGACGAGTTCTTTTTCCATATTGTTCTATGCGACTCTGACGATTCTTGCTTACCATGTTGGTCCATGACCACCTTAATAGGCGGCGGCCATTGTTCTGTAGATCGATTCCGGGGCGTGTTCCAGCGTTGAAGTGCAACCGAGAGAGCGGTCATTTCCTTCTATGAAAGGACTACTTTGACACAAGTAATCCGATGTTCAAACATCAGAAATTCCGGCGTCTTTTCCGTACGGCTAGGCATGTTTTCAACCGGATTCGAGATGGGTGGCCGGATACAATGACTACTTCGAATGCAAAAAGGATGCCGTTGGAAAAATTAGCTTCTCATATTATCGGAAATGCACTATGGCTATCCAGATGCTTGCTTATGGAGTACCCGATGATCTTATCGATGAGTACGTATGTATGAGTGAGTCTACGTGCCTAGAGTCGTTGCACAGATTCTGCAGGGTTGTGGTTGCAATGTTTGGCCCTCGGTACTTGAGAGAGCCGACTGCTGCAGACACAACCCGCTTGTTAGCGACCAATGCCAGACGGGGCTTCCCAGGGATGCTTGGCAGCATAGACAGCATGCACTGGGAGTGGAAGAACTGCCCATCTGCTTGGCAAGGCCAGTACAAGGGCCATGTCAAGGCTTGCACTGTCATAATTGAGGCCGTGGCCTCTCATGATCTCTAGATCTCGCACTCTTTCTTTGGCATGGCCGGATCGCACAATGATATCAACGTGCTTCAACGATCACCGGTGTTTGCAAGGCTTGCCAAAGGCAACAGCTCGTCGGTCAATGATAACATCAACTGTCACAACTACAACAAAAGAATACTATCTAGGTGACGTAATCTATCCACAGTGGACCACTATTATGAAGACAACCTCCAACCTTGTCGAAGAGAAGTGGAAAAGATTTGCCCAAGAGCAAGAGAGTGCTAGGAAGGATGTCGAGCGTGCCTTTGGTGTTCTACAATCTCGACCGGGTATAGTTCGGTATCCTGATAGAACTTGGAGCACCAAGAAGTTGCGGGAAGTGATGATTGCTTGTGTGATCTTGTATAATATGATCGTAGATGATGAGCGTCCGAAACGTCTCCACGATCGAAGGATTGAGTTTTAGGGTGACAATGTGATTCCTCGGCGTGGCGGAGAAGCGGCATCGTTTGCAAAGTTCATCTAATTTCATCATGAAATGTGTAATTGGGAAACTCATATTAAGTTGCAAGATGATTTGATTGAGCATATGTGGGATCATGTTGGCAACCAATAGATGTATCTTTTAGACAATTTAATTTTTATTGGGCTTGTAAAATTTTGCTATATTTTATTTTCGGTTGTGAAACTTCATTTGCTTTTAAAAAATACGTAAAATGTTTGTATTTGTTAATAACCGGCAGATAGCCGACTACGCGGACAAATATGTGTTGACCGTTGGGCGCGCTGTCGATCCAATTCATAGACCGAACGAACACACAGAGCCGACGGACAATTCAAACGAACGAAAAACGGACAAAATCACCGTCCGTTTTGGTCGGCCGGTTAGAGTTGTTCTAAATAGATTATGATGACATCCGGAAAAAAAAGATAGATTATGATGACTCTTCATACCCGGAAAGGAATCGGCTCCGCCTTTCTTCCTCGTCTCTAAATAGATTATGATGACATCCGGAAAAGAAAAGATAGATTATGATGACTCTTCACATCTGGAAAGGAATCGGCTCCGCCTTTCTTACTGGTCTCTAATATTGAGCATGTCCACATGTTGAATCTACAGCATGGCTGGAGCTATCACTGCACACTGACAAAGCCAAAGAGACAAATAACAGATACCTACCGTGCCTCTCTACGGACCCAGCATTCGCCGCGAGGCAACGAAACAGGAAATGCTACAGACAAATCGAGCAGAACGAAGAGGACGTCAACGAAAACCACAAGCACACACGCGCAGAACCACGGCTCACGCAGACCACACCTTGGTGGATACCGGCAGGCAGGCTCCTCCCATGGCTGCGCATCACCAAAAAGGAACGAATTCGTGTGTCACGCGGATTCCATGGCAACGGGGAATGGCCACTTACATATACAGCGATGCCGGTCGTAGCAGGAACAAGTACGGGAAGCTCAGATAAAGAAAATCAAGAACCGTATGCACACCATGCTCGCGACCACGCCGTCGTCGTCGAGGGTCAAGGTACAGCCATGGGGGAGAAGAGCGACATCACCTGCTCTTCTTCCACCGGCGGCCACCGGCCGGATCCTCGTCGATCCCGGGAGGACGCTTCCCTCCCCTCCTCCTCTACGAGCTGTCGCATCCGAGAGTGCGCAGACCTCTCGTGCACCACAGCCACAGGTACATTTACATGCATATATACTCTAGTAGCACCAGTGTGTTTCTTCCGCCACGTGAAGTGAGTTCCTGTATCGTTGGCGATTGCTCGACGCAGCCTCCGCCATTGGATGTGAACGAGGAGAAGATGCTAGCCAACTACGTCCCGGTGTTCGTCATGCTCCCCGTAAGGCCGTAAGAACCGAAGGAGGAAATTCATGTGGTTTTGCAAGCTTCGGTGGCATTGCACCTGACGCGATCGATGGACACCGTAACAGCTAGGTGCGATCACCGCTGAGAACAAGGTGGAGGACGCGGAGTGTCTGAGGGCGCAGCTGCGGCGGCTGAGGGAGGCCGGCGTGGACGGCGTCATGGCGGACGTGTGGTGGGGCATCGTGGAGGGCGCCGGGCCGGCGCGGTACGAGTGGCGCGCGTACAGGGAGCTCTTCCGGCTGGCGCAGGAGGAAGGCCTGAAGCTGCAGGTCATCATGTCGTTCCACGCGTGCGGCGGCAACATCGGCGACGCCGTGAACATCCCGATACCGGCGTGGGTCCGCGACGTCGGCGAGGCGGACCCGGACGTGTACTACACTAGCCCCGGCGGGGCCAGGAACCAGGAGTACCTCACCATCGGTGTGGACGATCGGCCCTTGTTCCACGGCAGAACCGCCATCCAGGTACCGCACGGCTAGCTGCACGACCCTCGCTCTACCAGGCACAAATTAATCGACTGGTTACTTGCTTGTGACCCGCTGCAATTTCCAGCTCTACGCCGATTTCATGGAGAGCTTCAGAGAGAACATGGCGGATTTCTTGGAGTCCGGCCTGATCGTGGACATAGAGGTTGGGCTTGGCCCTGCCGGCGAGCTGAGGTACCCGTCCTACCCGGAGAGCCAGGGGTGGGCGTTCCCCGGCATCGGGCAGTTCCAAGTACGCTGAAATCCCGAGATATTCAGAACCGCTCTAGTACTCCGTGACGGTTGGTTCAAGTTGCTAAAGCAGCGTACGTTCCTGCAGTGCTACGACAAGTACCTAGAGGAGGATTTCAGAGCGGCAGCGACGGATGCCGGACACCCGGAGTGGGAGCTCCCTGACGACGCCGGGGAATACAACGACGGCCCCGACGACACGCGGTTCTTCACGGCCGACGGCGCCGGCGCGACGTACCTCACCGAGAAGGGGAGGTTCTTCCTCGCATGGTACTCCGGCAAGCTGATCGAGCACGGCGACAGGATATTGGACGAAGCCAACAGGGTCTTCCTGGGCTGCACCGTCAAGCTCGCCGCAAAGGTTCGTCTCACTCTCACACTGACTGCTGCAGCGAGAAATAAAATGTTGAGCTGGTGACTGGTAAAGGAACGAGGAGGCGAATTTTGCAGGTGTCGGGGATACACTGGTGGTACAGGCACCCGAGCCACGCCGCGGAGCTCACCGCCGGGTACTACAACCTGGACGGCCGGGACGGCTACCGGCCGATTGCGCGCATGCTGGCGCGGCACGACGGCGCCGTCCTCAACTTCACATGCGCGGAGATGCGGAACTCGGAGCAGGCCGAGGAGGCCATGAGCGCCCCGGAGGAGCTCGTTCAGCAGGTGCTGAGCGCCGGGTGGAGAGAGGGGATCGATGTGGCGTGCGAGAACGCGCTGCCCAGGTACGACCGGCGGGCGTACAACCAGATGCTGAAGAACGCGCGGCCCAACGGCGTCGACCTCGGCGGCGGCGTCCCGGCGCGCCGGGTCGCCGCGGTCACGTACCTCAGGCTCACGGACGAGCTCCTCGCCGGGAACAAGTACCGGGCCTTCAAGACGTTCGTCAGGAAAATGCACGCCGATCAGGTAAGCCCAGCTTGACCGCCTTGGGCTGTGGGCCTGTGTGACCTTCGCTCTTCTTGTTTCAGGAATACTGTCCCGACCCAGCCCAGTACCACCGGCCCCTGAAGCCTCTGGAGCGGTCGAGGGCGGCGGTACCCATGGACCGGCTGCTGGACGCGACGTCGCAGGAGGAGCCGTACCCGTTCGATCCCGAGACGGACATGAGCGTCGGCGGCGACCTCGCGGGGCTCATCGACTGGGTGTTCGACAAGATCGAATGGATATTCAGTTGAAAATGCTGCTCTTCTTGCCCCACCCCGGCAAATCGGATCGGTACACGCACGCTTGTCGTAACTAGGTCGTCTCTCACGAAAAAGAATAAGCCGACACATTCATGGGATAGTAATAACATTCAAGAGTATAATCGAAGGCGTTTACATATATGAATATACATTTATTTTTAAAAAACTAAGTTGATACATTATTTTGAAATTAACAAAGTCATCATAGACGCATTTCTAATCGACAGAGACGTTTTCTTTCACTGGACGCACATCGCTGAAAGAACTGAATTAAGGCTTGAGATAAATCTAAAAAATACAAATACCAATGTTAAATTTGAAATTTTAATTTTAATGAACAAGAGATATCATAGTCTTTTTAACCATACAACCATAAATTGGTTTTCCAATTTATGTGTTGTTGGGAACGAACAACGGATGAACACAAATGCATCGGTTAGGGACTAGACTAAAAATACTACATGTACAGGCTTGCTATAAAAGGTTAGAGGTCCTTCCTTAAATAATCTCCACCGCACCCTTGATTTTTATTAGGATGGGGCCCTTTCCTCCACCTTAATCTAATTAAAATCTTCTAGATAAGCATCATCCCATAAACATTACATTTTTTTAAACGATAACAGGAGATTTGTTATATTCATTATAAAGAAGAAGATGGTACAAGGATCCAAACTACTTGGTTTATTAAAGTAAAATCAAACGAAAACATGCACACGTCTAGCTAGGGATAAAAACGGAGCGGAAACGGACGGAACTGAGTGCTATCACATTTGTTTTCATATTGTTTTGCAGAAGTGAAAACGAATACAGAAACCCCGGAAATGAATACGAAAACAGATACTACCGGAAACAGACACAGAGCAAAGGCAAAACGGATACAGAAATAGAAGTGGGCTTTGAACGGAACTTTAAAACCCCTTGAATCATAGAGTAATACACACAACAACAAAAATTAATGAATTGCTAACATGTCTACAAAATAATTTGATTATGTTAACAACATATCCTAGTATTGTATTAGTACATGACAATTGTGTATAAGGTATAGATGAGTACATATATGGTAGTATAAGTTGGGCCTCAAATGATCCATTATGCTCATTGCGTGATTGTGTGTTATTTGGTGGTTGGGCTACAAAGTAGTTGTAGGCCTATAGTAAAAATGGGAAATTCCATATTGACGAAAACAGAAAGTTCCATTTCCACATATGTTCCACCGGAAAACACTCTTCCGGTTTTGTTTCCGTTTTCGCATTAAAAATTCCATTTCCATTTCCGTTTTGAAAATTTCCATTTCCGCTTTCATATTTCCTCTCCCTTTTCATTTTTTCTCCGGAAAAGCGGAAAGTTTCCACTCCATTTTCATCCCTACGTGTAGCTAGACTAGACCTAAAGCATACAAAACATACAACATGCCAGAAGGCCACACTCCACAACATACCCGACGGGACACTCGAGCGTCTGCTCTGCTACCAGGGTACACACCAAAAACTGTTGTATCAATACGAGTTGCCACAAGCATATCCACGAAGCTCACGTCATCAAAGAGAAACGCGATGTCCGATAGAACAAACATATGCCACTGCAATCCCGTAAGATTAGCGGGCATAGCTTTGTCTGGTGCACCACGTGTGTGACGAATGCTTCTGCTGCTCATACGGAGATGTCACGCAAGCCGCCGTCAACCACATTCACGAGCCCCGAGTCCCTCTGACTGAGTCAAACTACAAAACGATGCCCTAAGAGGAAATGCAACACCGGGCCCACACACAAGCGACTTCATCGTCCGATCCAAGAGTCTAGATCTGGGGTTTCTACCGGAGCAATATGGGAAAGGAGAGTGGGTGTTGCAACATTGATGCCTCCAAAAAAGCAATGCTTGTAGGCGCCATCATCGACAACTCCGAACACTGTCGGAGTAGGCTTTCATCAGCAACACAACCCGCCAAAACCCATGACCCGATCAGGTCATCCGGCCTATCTCCTCCAGACGCATCAGCACAGCGCCACACCTCGCCCTTCGCATCACCAGCACGCAAACAGGGGTCCCTCACCGGCCACAGCAGAAACAGCCCTGCCTATGCAAATCTGACACATCCCACGAGCTCCCGCCATGGGGGTCGGACATCCACCCTAGGGGATCATCCCTAGAGCCACCTGCAGGTCGTGCACGCGCGTCGGGACCCATGCTTCGTCGCGACGGCCTAGGCCATTCCCGTCACATGCAACGTCACCACGAATCCTCCCGTCGCTGCCTCAGAGCGAATCTCACGAGCGCGAACCCCAGCTCCATCTTGGCCCCGTCCCGCGATGACCATGGCAACAACCGCGTCGTCCGACGGACGCGGACGAAAATGGAAAGGACCCGGCCACCACCTTCACAGGAGCTGGCGTGACCTTTGTCGGCCGCTCCTTCGACGACGACGAGCCGAGGGGAAGGAGGGAAGGAGCTGTTGGCCTGATCTAGGGTTTCTCCCGTGTCGTCCGGGAAGGCGACGCGGGGACGAAAGGCTGGGTAAACGTTATGTAATTGCCCGTTGATGTAGCATTTCAGAAAAGCAACAAAATGCGATTGGATGCGAACTGACACACTCACTGCAGCCTGCATGTGCTCGCGTACGTGCCCGTACCCGCGTGCATCCAGTGCATGCCCCTCGATCAGATCAGTCGATCGTAAAGCCCTGACAACTGCACTGGTCCCACGTCAGAGTATTGGTTATGTGGCTGGCTTGTTGTGTAGTGGCCTCTCCAAAATGATTCGATGAAAAGCACGTGAAGCCGCCCAGATGGACGGAGCAGCAAATGGTGCGAGTGGTACCGCGTGACACCGACCGATGGGAAGATTTGGAAACGTGCATAATACAGATAGAGAGCAGTAACGGTGGTCGTTGGACGGCTCACGTCCATCGATTAATAGTGCCAGATTTTCTCGCGGCGGGGAGGCGCTCCGTCGCAGCGCATCGACGTAACGTTCTGACCACACCTGATCCATTTGGGGGTAGGCCGTAGCTGATCGATCGGCATCGTGCCCTCCGAACCTGGACGGTCGGTGCAGTGATTAAGCGCTGCGCAGACGACCGAGCTGTTACCCGGTCGACTCGATCCATGTTACGGTGCGTCAAATTTTTTGCTGGTTACGCTGCTCCTCACAAGGAGGGAAAAGTAATAAGTTTCAAAAAAGAAACGAGAGAAAAGTACGTACAAGATCGTAAGTGACCCCTCGATTTTCTCTTGTATGGGGTAGCATCATTGATCGGCACCACATATTATCAGCATCAACATAATGTTGCAATGTTATGGCCGGCAAACTCGCAGTACAGTACAGTATAAAGAAAAAAGAATCCAACTACACAGCGACGCCGCATATTTGACTTCAGTTGCAGCGGCTCTCTCATCTATTTTTTTCAATCAAATATTGTTTTGATTTGCATTTTCAAAAAGATTTATCTTCCAAACCGTTATATCAATTGATGATTCGTTTTCGTAACCGGCTTTCTCGCGATGAGATCTTCAAAACTAGATCACATGTTAACATGTTTTAGTAACTTTTTTTTCGTCGATACTTGTTAGATTGCTGTTACTTACTTGCCACATTATTATTCACTTGGTTGTCAAATTAAATCATCTTGGTTGTCAGCTTGATGAACAACAATAAAAACCATTAAAAAACTTGTAGCATGGTACTTTTGCATTTTCTATCTTTTTTTATCAATTTAATGCCCACTTTGTAGCTTCACATAGCACTGCAATGCATTAAAAATATATAAAATGTTTCTGTAACTATGTATAACTTTTATGACAACTGTACATGTGTAATATGACAACTATGACGGTGTAATTATGGCAACCGATAACGCACGAAAAAAATTCATCAAAACATGTCAATATAGGATCTTGTTTTGAAGGCCTCGCCGAGACGAACATAACGGTGAAAACGGATCTCTAATCAAATTATTGGTTTGTGAGATAAATCATTTTTAAGATTTAAAAAAATATAATGATGATAATGATGATACCCAGGTAGAAGATTCCGGCAAGCATGCATGTCTACTCTATATTTTATATAAATATAAAATTACATTAGACAATGGATAGTAACTACATAAAAAAAAATGCATGCATGCTGGCACAAGTGTTTTAAGGTTTTGACGGAAAACCACAGATCTCATGCCCTGCCCTTGCCATTTGTGACAACACAGGTTGCGCATGTCCAACTTGCCAGCTAATCCAACTGAAAGCACTAATGCCCGACAGAGATCATCAAACGGCCAGGTCGAGATGTTGAGAACCGCCGGCCGCATTCAAGGCGCAGCGTGTCCTGGGGGAGGGAGCCCCGGTCTCGCGAGTAGTCAAGAGCAACTCCAACGCGCCCTGCTAGTTTGAATCGCGGTGAATAAAAAGAAAGATCCAACGCATCGATCCAAACCCAAAACGCGTTTGGATTCATTTCCAGTTGAGAATTGCATCTGAAATGCGTCGGCATAGACGCAAAGCGGACGAGTCGCGCGTTCTCTCGATGTCTGTCACGATCCCATTTGGCGGTCGCCCAACTATCGTCCGTCATCAAATTTAGGACGACCACTGCCATCGGACCCATTAGTCAGCCGGTGAAAGAGTCCTTTTTATATCCCACTTCCGTCCACATCGGGCCCCCCACCACCCCCTTCGTGCTTCCCCGCCGGCGACAACCCAAGCCCTAGCCATGGGGCTCTTCGGTAGCAGCTCCGGCAACTCCAAGGGCATGGGCACCCCGCCTCATCCTCCCGTGATGCTCCTCCTCCTCCGCCGCCGGCGCCTGCCTGCTCATACTCAGGTCGCCAGCGTCTTCACATCCCGGTACGTCAAGCGCGATGGCACGGGGAGTTCACGCAGCTGTTGCCGTACTCGAACGTCACGCTGCCGCACCACTGGCATCTCGACCCCGATGCCGAAGTTGCCTCGGAAGCGTACCAGGCGGTGTTGGCGAAGGCCTTCGCCAACTCCATCAAGGAGGAGTGACAGAAGGCCGAAGCGACAGCAGCGTAGGAGGCCGCGTACGAGGCGGAGGCCATGGCCCTCTCCACAGCAGGCGACTGCATGGTGCCGTCGTCGCCGTCGCGGCCCCCGATGAGGACGAGAGAGCAGGAGGAAGAGGAGGAGTGTGCCCGCGTCGCCGCATTGCCTTCACCGCCGCAGACGCCGGAGGAGGCAGCCCTGGCGACGTATCAAGCCGCCTTCGGTTCGGCTGGGCCGCCTACCGTCTTCATTGACCTCACCGCCGGCAATGGTGACGACGATGAGAAGGGCAAGGCCGATGTCTAAGGGTGCGTGTGAGCGCCAACTTTTTTCTTTTTATTTTATGAATGTATAAATTTAGTTTAAAATTGACTTTGGCCGGCGGTTGACCATCCAGTTTTGTGCTCGTATTTAGTTTTAAAGTGGACATTGGACGTGCACACAAATTTGTGTCCTCTTTCCATTAGACGCTCGAGCCGACCCATATGAAAAAGCGGATGCAGACGCCAGACGACCCAAACGGATAAAAAGCAAACAAAAACGTCGTCGGTAGCAACTCCAACGCGTCAACTCAAACGGACGACCCTTTTGTCCATTTTTTTGTCTGTTTGGGTCGGCCGTCGTTCGACGTCCGCACAGTTTAAGATTTGGGTCGGCCATGTGCCCAGCGCGCCGACCCATTTTTGTCCGCTTGGCCGGACAACATCCATTTTAAATCGGATTTAAACATTATTTTTATATCAAATACATTTTAATATACATTTTTATCAATTCTTTGCTACAAATATAATATCAAAGAAAAACAAGAACCACAATTAGACATTTTAAAAGATGTCCAAGTTCTTTAACTGCTCCTACTAGTTAGACTAAGATCTTCTCTATGTCTTCACTGTTGATATGTGGATTCTTGAAGAGAACGTCTTTCTTCTTCGATGCTAAAAGAATTGGACGTTGCTTCCCTTTGATTTTTTTCTTTAGTCTCATCTATACCTTCAATTCTAGATAAAAGTGCACGAATATTTAGTAAATTTCGTGAGATCAATAGATCGATGTATTCTTCTTCTCAATACCAAAAATTGCATCCATCGTACACACAATATTGAGCAAATAATAAGCTACCGAAATTGCATCAAACAAAGAGCAAAAGGCCGAATGAAAATCATACCCCATCGTTTTTGCACTTCACGAACGCGCAACTGGGATGTTCCGGCATCCAAGAAACGCGTCGGACGATCTGCAGCGACCAGTCGTCGCGCTGTATGAACGACAAAGATGAGACGACAAGCTTTTGGGCCAACGCCGAGCCAGGGCACCGGCCGGCTGTGGCCTTGCCGGTGAACCTGCGACGGGTCAGACCCGAGCGGCTAGACGCAGATTGAGCACCTGCATGTGGCACCGAGGGATTGCCCGGACCTGGTGGACCGGCACCCGGCCAGTCCATGGCAAGCACAGTCCGTCGACGGCCTAATTCGGCAAATCCCGTCGGCAGGATGCGCAAAGTTTCGCCAAATCTCACCGCCGCCGCAGATCCACCAATAGACCTCTCGCACCGGGACGAAGGAGGCACCCCGCCGGTGGATTTGCTGCTGGCAAGCTAGGGTGTCCGCGGGAAAATGGGGTCGCAGGCCTAGGGTTTGTGTGCTTGCGGACGGCGGGTGGGAGGGAAAGGGGATAAGAAGAAGAGACTGTGACGCCGACTAGTGGATCGGGAATGAAGAACGCGGGCAAGGCGTGTCCGCTCCATGTCCACACCGACGCAAATGACGTCCAAATTTATACCTAGAATGGATTGCGAGCGGACGAAAAACAAACGCGCGTTCGTCTGGATCAACGCGTTGGATCAATTTTTCTATCCGTATGATTCAAACGGACACACGGGACGAAATGGATGGACGTATTGAAATTGCTCTGAGTGAGCACGAAGCACATGGCATTGGCATGGCAACCTGATGGGACGGCGAACATATATATCCCCTACAGTGCTTAGGCTGCCGCAAGAGCTACTGATGAACATATGTGTGCGGATCGTACAAGAGAAATCGATTTCTTTGTATAACCGCCCAACAGAGTGTTATTATATACTCTCTTTGTTCTAAATTTTTATCATAGATTTGTCTAAAAATAAATATATCTAAATACTAAAACAAGATTAAATATATTCATAGACAAATGTAAAACAATTTTTTTGAAATGGAAAGAGTACTCTTCACAATCTCGTAGTATTTCTTTACAGAGGATTACACGATACATAATCATGATGTGTGATGATACATAGTCACCTGTCAATACAACGTTTTTCCTTCAAAAAGAGTTCGTAAAAAATACAAAACACCTCACGCAAAATAAAAAATACATCAACGAAAAACGCTAACCTCGATGCTTCAACTAGACAACATGAATCTAAGTCAAGTTTCATCAACTCCGTCATGACATATAAATTCGAGGAGGATTGAAATTCGAAAAACCAACTTAAAGATGAAGCGCTATAAATTGTTGAAGCGTCGCTTTTGCAAGGACTAAAAAAACTTAACATAAACTACTAGGCAGAGTCGAGCCACCGGGATTCGCCTCGCCACCACCAATCGTCGGTGCAAACATATGCCCCCAAATCACCACATACTAGAGCATCTCCGGCCCCGACCCAACGAGCCACCCTCCGGTCCCTTTTTTATCGTCGACGTTAAAAAAAATCGCCTAGTCACGCCCCCAGGACCTCGTTTGTCAGCGGTTTAGGCCAAAATTGTAGCCGACGGATCCAGGCCGAACCCAGCACGCGCCTGCTGAAGCGAAAAGTCACGTGGGGCCGCACCGTCGACGACACTGGTCGATTTTCCCGCCGTTTCTGCCTTTTCCTTCCCTTTCCCTCCCCATCATCCATCACCCCCCCCGGCCGCCCCCGCCGCCATTCTCACCATCTTGTCCCCCGCCAAGCTGCGAAGAAGTACGCCGTCCCTCGCCAAGCCACCGAACCCGCAGCACCAAGGCGAGGAAGCCAAGGGCGCCGATGCCAAGGCCCACAGGCTACGGACAAGCAGTGGAAGGCCAGCATTGACCGGCGGGCGGCGGTGACCATCGATCGACGGAACAAACTCATCATGAAGAAAGCCAAGGATGCGGCGGCGGAGTAGGAGGCGTCGTCTCGCTCAGTCATGACGAACGAGCGGTCGATCTTTCCGCCTCAACAGGCGGGCCCGTCCCCACAAGGCGCGTGGGGTAGCCAACAGAGTTTCGCGTCGCCGACCAACTTTCCGTCGCAGGTGTGGGGCTACGCGCCCTCGTCGGAATATGTCGACGGTGACTCTCTCGGCGGCTTCAACCCCAACACCACCTTCCCGCGCACACCTTCCACGTGTTGGAATTATGCCCTAGAGGCAATAATAAATATAGTTATTATTATAATTCCTGTATCAAGATAATAGTTTATTATCCATGCTATAATTGTATTGAATGAAGACTCATTTACATGTGTGGATACATAGACAAAACACCGTCCCTAGCATGCCTCTAGTTGGCTAGCCAGTTGATCGATGATAGTCAGTGTCTTCTGATTATGAACAAGGTGTTGTTGCTTGATAACTGGATCACGTCATTGGGAGAATCACGTGATGGACTAGACCCAAACTAATAGACGTAGCATGTTGATCGTGTCATTTTGTTGCTACTGTTTTCTGTGTGTCAAGTGTTTATTCCTATGACCATGAGATCATATAACTCACTGACACCGGAGGAATGCTTTGTGTGTATCAAACGTCGCAACGTAACTGGGTGACTATAAAGATGCTCTACAGGTATCTCCGAAGGTGTTAGTTGAGTTAGTATGGATCAAGACTGGGATTTGTCACTCCGTGTGACGGAGAGGTATCTCGGGGCCCACTCGGTAATACAACATCACACACAAGCCTTGCAAGCAATGTAACTTAGTGTAAGTTGCGGGATCTTGTATTACGGAACGAGTAAAGAGACTTGCCGGTAAACGAGATTGAAATAGGTATGCGGATACTGACGATCGAATCTCGGGCAAGTAACATACCGAAGGACAAAGGGAATGACATACGGGATTATACGAATCCTTGGCACTGAGGTTCAAACGATAAGATCTTCGTAGAATATGTAGGATCCAATATGGGCATCCAGGTCCCGCTATTGGATATTGACCGAGGAGTCTCTCGGGTCATGTCTACATAGTTCTCGAACCCGCAGGGTCTGCACACTTAAGGTTCGACGTTGTTTTATGCGTATTTGAGTTATATGGTTGGTTACCGAATGTTGTTCGGAGTCCCGGATGAGATCACGGACGTCACGAGGGTTTCCGGAATGATCCGGAAACGAAGATTGATATATAAGATGACCTCATTTGATTACCGGAAGGTTTTCGGAGTTACCGGGAATGTACCGGGAATGACGAATGGGTTCCGGGAGTTCACCGGGGGGGGGGGGGGCAACCCACCCCGGGGAAGCCCATAGGCCTTTGGGGAGACACACCAGCCCTTAGTGGGCTGGTGGGACAGCCCACAAGTGCCCTATGCGCCAAGGAGAAGAAAATCAAGAGAGAAATAAAAAAAAGGAGGAGGTGGGAAGGAAGGGGGACTCCCTCCCACCAAACCTAGTCCAACTTGGTTTTGGGGGGGAGAGTCCTCCCCCTTGGACTCGGCCGACTCCCTTGGGGCTCCTTGAGCCCCAAGGCAAGGCCCCCTCCCTCCCACCTATATATACGGAGGTTTTAGGGCTGATTTGAGTCGACTTTTCCACGGCAGCCCGACCACATACCTCCACGGTTTTTCCTCTAGATCGCGTTTCTGCGGAGCTCGGGCGGAGCCCTGCTGAGACAAGGTCATCACCAACCTCCGGAGCGCCGTCACGCTGCCGGAGAACTCTTCTACCTATCCGTCTCTCTTGCTGGATCAAGAAGGCCGAGATCATCGTCGAGCTGTACGTGTGCTGAACGCGGAGGTGCCGTCCGTTCGGTACTAGATCGTGGGACTGATCGCGGGATTGTTCGCGGGGCGGATCGAGGGACGTGAGGACGTTCCACTACATCAACCGCGTTCTCTAACGCTTCTGCTATACGGTCTACAAGGGTACGTAGATCACTCATCCTCTCGTAGATGGACATCACCATGATAGGTCTTCGTGCGCGTAGGAAATTTTTTGTTTCCCATGCGACGTTCCCCAACATTGGCATCATGAGTTAGGTTCATGCGTGGATGTCTTCTCGAGTAGAACACAAAAGTTTTTGTGGGCGGTGATGTGCGTTTTGCTGCCCTCCTTAGTCTTTTCTTGATTCCGCGGTATTGTTGGATTGAAGCGGCTTGGACCGACATTACTCGTACGCTTACGAGAGACTGGTTTCATCGCTACGAGTAACCCCGTTGCTCAAAGATGACTGGCAAGTGTTAGTTTCTCCAACTTTAGTTGAATCGGATTTGACCGAGGAGGTCCTTGTATAAGGTTAAATAGAAATTCATATATCTCCGTTGTGGTGTTTGCGTAAGTAAGATGCGATCCTACTAGATACCCATGGTCACCACGTAAAACATGCAACAACAAAATTAGAGGACGTCTAACTTGTTTTTGCAGGGTATGCTTGTGATGTGATATGGCCAACGATGTGATGTGATATATTGGATGTATGAGATGATCATGTTGTAATAGAAATATCGACTTGCACGTCGATGGTACGGCAACCGACAGGAGCCATAGGGTTGTCTTTATACTAACGTTTGTGCTTGCAGATGCGTTTACTATTTTGCTAGGATGTAGCTTTGGTAGTAATAGCATGAGTAGCACGACAACCCCGATGGCAACACGTTGATGGATGATCATGGTGTGGCGCCGGTGACAAGAAGATCGTGCCGGTGCTTTGGTGATGGAGATCAAGAAGCACGTGATGATGGCCATATCATGTCACTTATGAATTGCATGTGATGTTAATCCTTTTATGCACCTTATTTTGCTTAGAACGACGGTAGCATTATGAGGTGATCTCTCACTAAAATTTCAAGACGAAATTGTGTTCTCCCCGACTGTGCACCGTTGCTACAGTTCGTCGTTTCGAGACACCACGTGATGATCGGGTGTGATAGACTCAACGTTCACATACAACGGGTGCAAAACAGTTGCGCACGCGGAACACTCGGGTTAAGCTTGACGAGCCTAGCATGTGCAGACATGGCCTCGGAACACATGAGACCGAAAGGTCGATCATGAATCATATAGTTGATATGATTAGCATAGGGATGCTTACCACTGAAACTATACTCAACTCACGTGATGATCGGACTTGGGATAGTGTAAGTGGATCATGAACCACTCAAATGACTAGAGAGATGTACTTTTTGAGTGGGAGTTTAGCATATAATTTGATTAAGTTGAACTCTAATTATCTTGAACATAGTCTAAGTCCACTTTGAATATATTTGTGTTGTAGATCATGGCTCACGCGACAGTCACCCTGAATTTTAATACGTTCCTAGAGAAAGCTAAGCTGAAAGATGATGGAAGCAACTTTGTAGACTGGGCTCGTAATCTTAAGCTAATCTTACAAGCTGGGAAGAAGGATTATGTCCTTAATGCTGCGCTAGGAGATGAACCACCCGCTACGGCTGATCAAGATGTTAAGAACGCTTGGTTAGCACGTAAGGAGGACTACTCAGTAGTTCAATGTGCAGTATTGTATGGCTTAGAACCGGGACTTCAACGTCGCTTTGAGCGTCATGGAGCATTTGAGATGTTCCAGGAATTGAAGTTTATCTTTTAGAAGAACGCCCGGATCGAGAGGTATGAGACCTCCGATAAATTCTATGCTTGCAAGATGGAGGAGAACTCGTCTGTCAGTGAACATGTGCTCAAAATGTCTGGGTACTCAAACCGTCTAGATGAGCTGGGGATTGAACTCCCGCAAGAGGCTATCACTGACAGAATCCTTCAATCACTACCACCAAGCTATAAAGGCTTTGTGTTGAACTACAACATGCAAGGGATAAACAAGTCACCCGGCGAGTTGTTTGCGATGTTGAAAGTCGCAGAGTCTGAACTCCGTAAAGAGCATCAAGTGTTGATGGTGAATAAGACCACTAGTTTCAAGAGAAACGGCAAAGGCAAGAAGGGCAATTCGAAGAAGAGCGGCAAACCTGTTGCCAATCTGCCGAAGAAACCCAAGGCTGGACCTAAGCCTGAAACGAAGTGCTACTATTGCAAGGGTATGGGTCACTGGAAGCGCAATTGCCCCAAGTATCTAGCAGATAAGAAGGCGGGCAAAGAAAAATCAGGTATATTTGATATACATGTTATTGATGTGTACTTAACCGGCTCTCGTAGTAGTGCCTGGGTATTCGATACCGGTTCTGTTGCTCATATTTGCAACTCGAAACAGGAACTGCGGAATAGACGAAGGCTGGCGAAAGATGAAGTGACGATGCGCGTAGGAAATGGTTCCAAGGTTGATGCAATCGCCGTCGGCACAGTGTCACTTCAGCTACCGTCGGGATTAGTGATGAACTTAAATCATTGTTATTTAGTGCCTGCGTTGAGCATGAACATTATATCTGGATCTTGTTTATTGCGAGACGGTTACTCTTTTAAGTCAGAGAATAATGGTTGTTCTATTTCTATGAGTAACATCTTTTATGGTCATGCACCGAATGTGAGAGGATTGCTCATATTGAATCTTGATAGCGATACGCATATACATAACATTGAGACCAAAAGAGTTAGAGTAAACAATGATAGCGCCATATTTTTGTGGCACTGCCGCTTGGGTCATATTGGTGTAAAGCGCATGAAGAAACTCCATGCTGATGGACTTTTGGAGTCACTTGACTTTGATTCACTTGACACGTGAGAACCATGCCTCATGGGCAAGATGACTAAGACTCCGTTCTCCGGAACAATGGAGCGTGTAAGTGACTTATTGGAAATCATACATACCGATGTGTGTGGTCCAATGAGCGTGGAGGCACGCGGCGGATATCGTTATTTTCTCACCTTCACTGACGATTTGAGTAGGTATGGTTATGTCTACTTGATGAAGCACAAGTCTGAAACATTTGAAAAGTTCAAGCAATTTCAGAGTGAAGTGGAAAATCATCGTAACAAGAAGATCAAGTTCCTACGGTCTGATTGTGGGGGTGAATATCTGAGTTTAGAGTTTGGTGATCACTTAAGAAAATGTGGAATTGTTTCACAGTTGACACCGCCTGGAACACCACAGCGTAATGGTGTGTCCGAACGTCGTAATCGTACTTTGTTAGAGATGGTGCAATCTATGATGTCTCTTACTGATTTGCCGTTATCATTTTGGGGTTATGCATTAGAAACAGCTGCATTCACTTTAAATAGGGCACCATCAAAATCCGTTGAGACGACACCATACGAACTGTGGTATGGCAAAAGGCCAAAGTTGTCGTTTCTTAAAGTTTGGGGATGTGATGCTTATGTAAAAAAGCTTCAGCCTGAAAAGCTGGAACCCAAAGCGGAAAAGTGCGTCTTCATAGGTTACCCAAAAGAGACAGTTGGGTACACCTTCTATCTCAAATCCGAGGGCAAAGTGTTTGTTGCTAAGAACGGAGCTTTTCTCGAGAAGGAGTTTCTCTCGAGAGAATTGAGTGGGAGGAAGATAGAACTTGACGAGGTTGTCGAACCTCTCATCCCTCTGGATGGTGGCGCAGGGCAAGGGGAAACCTCTGTCGTTGCGACGCCGGTTGAGGAGGAAGTTAATGATGATGATCATGAAACTCCAGTTCAAGTTTCTGTTGAACCACGCAGGTCGACGAGATCACGCGCTGCTCCAGAGTGGTACGGTAATCCCGTCTTATCAATCATGTTGTTAGACAACAATGAACCTGCAAATTATGAAGAAGCAATGGTGGGCCCAGATTCCAACAAATGGCTAGAAGCCATGAAGTCCGAGATAGGATCCATGTATGAGAACAAAGTGTGGACTTTGGAGATACTACCTGAGGGCCGCAAGGCTATTCAGAACAAATGGATCTTTAAGAAGAAGACGGACGCTGACGGTAATGTGACCGTTTATAAAGCTCGACTTGTGGCAAAGGGTTTTTCACAAGTTCCAGGAGTTGACTACGATGAGACTTTCTCACCCGTAGCGATGCTTAAGTCCGTCAGAATCATGTTAGCAATAGCTGCATTTTTCGATTATGAAATCTGACAGATGGATGTCAAAACGGCGTTCCTTAACGGTTTCCTTAAGGAAGAGTTGTATATGATGCAACCCGAAGGTTTTGTCGATCCTAAGAATGCTAACAAGGTGTGCAAGCTCCAGCGATCCATTTATGGACTGGTGCAAGCATCTCGGAGTTGGAACAAACGCTTTGATGAGGTGATCAAAGCATTTGGGTTTATACAAGTGGTTGGAGAATCTTGTATTTACAAGAAAGTGAGTGGGAGCTCTGTGGCGTTTCTAATATTATATGTGGATGACATATTACTGATTGGAAACAACGTAGAGCTTTTGGAGAGCATAAAAGGTTACTTGAATAAAAGTTTCTCTATGAAGGACCTAGGAGAAGCTGCTTACATTCTAGGCATTAAGATCTATAGGGATAGATCAAAACGCCTGATAGGACTTTCACAAAGCACATACCTTGATAAAGTTTTGAAAAGGTTCAAAATGGAACAGTCCAAGAAAGGGTTCTTGCCAGTTTTACAAGGTACAAGATTGAGTAAGACTCAGTGCCCAGCAACTGATGAAGATAGAGAGCATATGCGCTCCGTCCCCTATGCTTCAGCCATAGGTTCTATCATGTATGCGATGCTGTGCACTAGACCGGATGTTAGCCTGGCCATAAGTATGGCAGGTAGGTTCCAGAGTAATCCAGGAGTGGATCACTGGACAGCGGTCAAGAATATCCTGAAGTACCTGAAAAGGACTAAGGAGATGTTTCTCGTGTATGGAGGTGACGAAGAGCTCGCCGTAAAAGGTTACGTCGATGCAAGCTTTGACACAGATCCGGACGACTCTAAGTCGCAAACCGGATACGTATTTATTCTTAATGGGGGTGCAGTAAGCTGGTGCAGTTCCAAGCAAAGCGTCGTAACAGATTCTACATGTGAAGCGGAGTACATGGCTGCCTCGGAGGCGGCTAAGGAGGGTGTCTGGATGAAGCAGTTCATGACGGATCTTGGAGTGGTGCCAAGCGCACTGAATCCAATAACCTTGTTCTGTGACAACACTGGTGCCATTGCCTTAGCAAAGGAACCACGGTTTCACAAGAAGACCACACACATCAAACGACGCTTCAACCTCATTCGCGACTACATCGAGGAAGATGACGTAAATATATGCAAAGTGCACACGGATCTGAATGTAGCAGACCCGCTGACTAAACCTCTTCCACGGCCAAAACATGATCGACACCAGAACTGTATGGGTGTTAGATTCATTACAATGTAATTCACATGGTGATGTGAGGGCTAGATTATTGACTCTAGTGCAAGTGGGAGACTGTTGGAATTATGCCCTAGGGGCAATAATAAATATAGTTATTATTATAATTCCTGTATCAAGATAATAGTTTATTATCCATGCTATAATTGTATTGAATGAAGACTCATTTACATGTGTGGATACATAGACAAAACACCGTCCCTAGCATGCCTCTAGTTGGCTAGCCAGTTGATCGATGATAGTCAGTGTCTTCTGATTATGAACAAGGTGTTGTTGCTTGATAACTGGATCACGTCATTGGGAGAATCACGTGATGGACTAGACCCAAACTAATAGACGTAGCATGTTGATCGTGTCATTTTATTGCTACTGTTTTCTGCGTGTCAAGTATTTATTCCTATGACCATGAGATCATATAACTCACTGACACCGGAGGAATGCTTTGTGTGTATCAAACGTCGCAACGTAACTGGGTGACTATAAAGATGCTCTACACGTATCTCCGAAGGTGTTAGTTGAGTTAGTATGGATCAAGACTGGGATTTGTCACTCCGTGTGACGGAGAGGTGGGAAGGAAGGGGGACTCCCTCCCACCAAACCTAGTCCAACTCGGTTTGGGGGGGGAGAGTCCTCCCCCTTGGACTCGGCCGACCCTCTTGGGGCTCCTTGAGCCCCAAGGCAAGGCCCCCTCCCTCCCACCTATATATACGGAGGTTTTAGGGCTGATTTGAGACGACTTTTCCACGGCAGCCCGACCACATACCTCCACGGTTTTTCCTCTAGATCGCGTTTCTGCGGAGCTCGGGCGGAGCCCTGCTGAGACAAGGTCATCACCAACCTCCGGAGCGCCGTCACGCTGCCGGAGAACTCTTCTACCTCTCCGTCTCTCTTGCTGGATCAAGAAGGCCGAGATCATCGTCGAGCTGTACGTGTGCTGAACGCGGAGCTGCCGTCCGTTCGGTACTAGATTGTGGGACTGATCGCGGGATTGTTCGCGGGGCGGATCGAGGGACGTGAGGACGTTCCACTACATCAACCGCGTTCTCTAACGCTTTTGCTGTACGGTCTACAAGGGTACGTAGATCACTCATCCTCTCGTAGATGGACATCACCATGATAGGTCTTCGTGCGCGTAGGAAATTTTTTGTTTCCCATGCGACGTTCCCCAACACCACGTTCACCGTCGGCCGCAACACCCAGTACGGCTACTCACAGACGTACTTGGGTTCGTCTGCGATGGGTCTACGTCGTGGCCCCCTGCCTTTTGTGCCGGGTTCGGCGCCACAGTCCAACAACGCCGACGCCGAGATGGAGGAGATCATCAACAACGGCTCAGCAGTCGCCGCTTCATGCCCCGGGTTTGGCACGCAAAAGGAAACGCTGGACATCGACGACGACATGGATGAGGAGGAGGTGAAGCAGGAGGTGGTGAAGGAGGAGGTGGAGAAGGAAGAACCGGCGGAGCTGGAGCCGGCGAGGAGCAAGGGGAGAAAGAAGAAGAAACGGGTGGCCAACGGGAAGCCGACCGAGCCTCGCGTCAAGTGGACGGCAAAGGAAGACGAGTGCCTCGCCGAAGCATGGAAGACTGTCAGCATCGACCCGATCACCGGCGCGAACCAGAACACCGATACGTATTGGCGAAGGATCAAGACAACGTTCGACGAGCGCAAGTTGGTTGACTCTGAGTTCGCTGGCATACACATGCAGCGCGGCGACAAGGCCATGTCCAACCATCGGGCAAGCATCCAACTAGCGTGCCACAAGTGGCATGGGATTCAGGAAGAGGTCATGGCTCGCCCGGAGAGCGGCGCCAACATCGAACGACAGGTATGTCCATGGCTCGCCGGTCCGTGATCTTCGCCTTTTCTTCGCCGAAACTTGTTCTTCGTCTGTTCAGATGGTACGAATGTTCGAGATGTTCCACCGGGATAGCAACATTGACGCCGACTTCAAGTTCCTTCATGTGTTCATCAGGATCGAGTCGTGCGAGAAATGGGCGGAAGTCTGGCTCGCTCTCGCCAAAGCCAAGGACGGCGTGTACAACCCGTACGCGCATGTCTCGGGGGCGACAGAAGGGTGGCCTGATGACAACAAAAAGGCGAAGAGGCAAGGGACTCAACGCCTTCTTTCGAAGGGTTGCAGGCGTCGATCGAACAATGCATCACCGACACCAAGAGTCACTTCGCCATGAGGGAGGAGAAGTCCGAGGCGAGGTGGTCGGCGTTGATGATGAAGTAGGACGCCAAGCTCGACCTTCTCAGGACCATCGTGGCCGCGAAGAAGCACAACACCGACCTGGCGTTCCTGATGGGAGGAGGTGACACGAGGACGATGGACCCGTAGGTGAAGGCTTGGTACTTGGCGGAGCGGAACCTCATCTTGAACCTCATTTCGGGACCGGCGACGACCGCGTCGACGCTGAGTGCGACCACATCACCAACACCGACGGCGGCCACGCCAACGCCGAGCACTACGACCCCAATGCCTACCCCGACCTCTCCCGCCCCTGCAGGAGATGAGGAGCGTGTCATTTGAGTTCTATGCGTACGGCTCTCGCCTATTTGATCATTGAACTATTGGCATATGATGATCGCCGACCTATGGTGGTGATCGTCGACCTGTGATGGTGATCGCCGATCTGTGGCATGATGGTCACCGAACATGCGTCGTTTTTTGGAATAAAAAAAAAACTTTAAATTTTATGTACGCCTCGGGCCAAAACTTGAGGGTGCAACTGGGAACGTGAGCCTCCCAAGCCGGAAAAAATCGTCAACTGGAATGTCTTAGCGCCCATGCGGGGTGTATTGGGGGCAAACGGGCTGAAGATGCTTTTAGGGGTTTTTGGTTGGGTTTATATTTTGAGAAATGATGCTAATCATCCGGCAGATCGAACATTTTTCATCCGTCACCTCGTGCGCGCGATACGTGTCCCGTGCGCTGGGCCGCGACTATGAAGTCGATGGCGGACGATGCGGGCGAGAATCTAAATTGCAACGTCGTTATTTTTTTTCCTGAAACATTACATGTGTTGCAAAATTTATTTTCGCAACAACACATGTGTTGCAAAAAAGAGAAAACTAGAAAAAAAATCTGCAATATGACTTTTTGTTACAAAAAAATTATCTATTGTTGCAGAAAAAAAAATCTACAACAAACACTCAGTTGTAAAATATTTATGCAACAAGTCTTTTGTTGTAGAGAATTAATTCTACATATGTTTCCGCAACACGATCTTTTGCTGTGGGAAATATTATATAACAAGGAAAACTCTTTCCATCAGCCGGTCGATTTCTACGATCACATAGTGCAAGTAGGGCGTAGTGACGAGTTTCTGCAATTTCGTCTCTGTTTCAAAAAATTGGAACAAAATCTTTTGTTGCAAAAAATTTGTACAACCTGACCTACGTTGCAAAAGTTTTTTGCAACACGACCTTTGTTGCAAAAATTTCTGCAACACGATCCTTGTTACAGAAAATATTCTATAACAAAATCTATTGCAAAAAAATATACGGACGTTTTCGCCACATGTTTTTTTGTTGAAAAAAATTACAACATAATCTATGTTGCAAAAGACTCGTCAGTCATTTTTTAACCCGTCAGCCGAACGACGTAACAGCGTGCTTGTTTCCGCAACTGAAGCGTTGTTTCATGATTTTGTGTGGTGGACGGATGCGACCGAGCTGGTTATCGGACGGTGCACGCGTATGCATCGGACAAAAAAGTGATGGATGGTTTCTACAAATCCATCGATAGATGTGTAGCAGTTCCTTATATTTTTTACTTTTGCACATGGCCTATAAAAATACATATATCTATGGACTTGTGGCTTAAACCACAACCTGATCGATGAAGCGTGAAGGTGAGAAGAACTTTGCCCTGGTTATTTATGCGCCATGGAAAGGAAAAAGAAGGGATGACCCTGTCAATACATTTTCGTTTCGCCGGATAACGTATTTAAACCTGGATACCGTTGGCTTGCCGCTCCAAACACACGTGAACGAATCAGAACATTCAGATACCCAATCTTCTCCCACTGACAAGGAAAATATGAAAAAAAATGAATAGAAAGGGGTTTCCCCCTGCCCCACTTTATTAAATGAGGCACAGCGTCAAAACCAGGAATGTATCCAGGACAAACAACTAAAAGGATAACCTTTCTAGTCAGCTAGGAACAAAACAACCAACACAAGAGAAGAGTCACCACCGTTCACCAGTCAAATCTATATTACATGACCAAGACGACTAGAAGAGGACAACTACAAATTACCGGAGCTCCCAGGTCATCTCGAGGCGATCCTCAGCACTTTCCATCTTTTCTTGTCCAGCAAACGAATGCACCTTAGTAGCAAAGCAGCCTGAGTGCCGTTGTAGAGAATTTTTTATTGCTGCAAATGAAAACTGAGGTTGGCAAGAACGCAAGGAAAATATAATATCAACCCAGGAGCTGGGCTGTGGGCAGTTACCAAAATCTACCAGTTCACCTCGCCTCGCTGGAGAAGGACCCCGCCCCCCTCTTTCGCAGTATAAATAGACCCCTTGAGCTCCCCTGCGACACCCAGCAAACCAAGTTCAGTGAGTGAGCACGCAAGCCAGTGTTTGTAGCCAGCAGCCACAATGGCCGGGAACATGCTAGCCAACTATGTCCAAGTCTACGTCATGCTCCCGGTAAGCACCATCCAACAAGCTAAGCACCATGGCACCGACAAACCATTCCAAGGATGAAAAAACTCACATTGTCGTGCATATGATACCCAGCTTATCAACAAGATCTGAGACCTCGTACGCAGTATCTCCACTAACCTTGTCTTCACTTTCGTTGTGGGAATAGCTGGATGTCGTGAGCGTCGACAACAAGTTCGAGAAGGGCGACGAGATCAGGGCGCAGCTGAAGAAGCTGACGGAGGCTGGCGTGGACGGCGTCATGATAGACGTCTGGTGGGGGCTGGTGGAGGGCAAGGGCCCCAAGGCCTACGACTGGAGCGCCTACAAGCAGGTCTTCGACCTGGTGCACGAGGCCAGGCTCAAGCTGCAGGCCATCATGTCGTTCCACCAGTGCGGTGGCAACGTCGGCGACGTAGTCAACATCCCCATCCCACAGTGGGTGCGGGATGTCGGCGCTACCGACCCCGACATTTTCTACACGAACCGCAGAGGGACGAGGAACATCGAGTACCTCACCCTTGGAGTGGATGACCAACCTCTCTTCCATGGAAGAACTGCCGTCCAGGTTAGCTAAGCTAGATCACCATTCTAGCTCTCCTGCTTATGTGTTGATTCACATGACTCAGATGAGTCTTGGCAACAGCATGGTTGTGATTTTGATAGGTCCAGTGTGCTCATGGTAGCAAAGCTTTGATTCTTCTTTGTGTCTGCTACAGATGTATCATGATTACATGGCGAGCTTCAGGGAAAACATGAAAAAGTTCTTGGATGCCGGTACCATCGTGGACATTGAAGTGGGACTTGGCCCGGCTGGAGAGATGAGGTACCCATCCTATCCTCAGAGCCAGGGATGGGTCTTCCCAGGCATCGGAGAATTCATCGTGAGTTTTCTTTTCCAAATACTCTTCTGCCCTTACAAAATACTGTTATACGTACATGTAACATGTGATGAGCAAAGGCAGTTTAATCTTTGTCCAAGTGACGATCTGCACTGAAAAGGGCTCGCCCAACGGTAAAGTGATTCTGATCAAAAGTAACACTAGGATAAAATGGCAATTTCAGATTATCACTACTTATGGCTTTTGAGAGACACTCTTCTTTTGAGCAAAGTATCAGAAGCAAACATAAGACCATGGTTCCCACAATTAAACGGTAAAAGCAGAGGACATCAAATGTACATCCAACTAAACCGACAGGCCATGAATTAAAATGGATGCAAAAATAATAACATAACCAGCAAGGACAAAAAGGCTCCAATTAACTGTTTTAACTAAAAAAAAAAAAATCTGCAGTGCTATGATAAGTACCTGGAAGCAGACTTCAAAGCAGCAGCAGCGAAGGCTGGCCATCCTGAGTGGGAGTTACCTGACGATGCTGGAGAGTACAATGACACCCCTGAGAAAACCCAATTCTTCAAGGAGAACGGAACATACCTCACTGAGAAGGGGAAGTTTTTCCTCTCATGGTACTCCAACAAACTGATCAAGCATGGTGACAAGATCTTGGACGAAGCAAACAAGGTCTTCTTGGGATGCAGGGTGCAGCTGGCAATCAAAGTAAGTACCATCATAAAGATCTCGGTATATTATAGTAGATAAGATTACAAAAATCATGATTCAATTATGAAGTTGTGCCTGATAAACAACAAAAAATGCACAAACTCACTCTAACATAGAGTACAAGCTTAAGGAAAGAGGAAGTATATACGAGTCACATTGCTTAATCTAGAATGTAAATGAGACATGATCCAATGTTTGCTTGCAGATCTCTGGCATTCACTGGTGGTACAGGGTTCCAAACCATGCAGCCGAGCTCACAGCTGGGTACTACAACTTAGATGACAGAGACGGCTACAGAACAATAGCACGCATGCTCACAAGGCATCATGCTAGCATGAACTTCACTTGTGCAGAGATGAGGGACTCTGAGCAAAGCGAAGAGGCGAAGAGCGCACCAGAAGAACTAGTCCAACAGGTAACTACACCATTAGCAACCGCCCAGTAATTTGTGGCTCAGGAATTTACAATTATCTTTTACGGAAACACTGAAGCACTTGTCATCAAAAACCTTAGGTGCTGAGTGCTGGATGGAGAGAGGGCTTACATGTGGCGTGTGAAAACGCACTCAGTCGATATGATGCCACTGCTTACAACACAATACTCAGGAATGCGAGGCCGAAAGGTATCAACGAGAATGGCCCTCCTGAGCACAAACTGTTTGGATTCACCTACCTCCGGTTATCGAATGAGCTACTAGAGGGACAGAACTACGCCACTTTCCAAACTTTTGTCGAGAAAATGCATGCTAACCTGGTTAGTGCTACCCATGCATGTCTAAAATTAAACAGATGTATCATTTGCAGCTGCCTATTTTAAGTAATCTATAATTCTTTTCAGGCTCATAACCCAAGTGTTGATCCAGTGGCGCCTTTGGAAAGATCAAAGCCAGAAATGCCAATTGAACTTATCCTGAAAGCAGCGCAGCCAAAACTGGAGCCATTCCCTTTTGATAAGAACACCGACCTGCCAGTTAAAGATCACACTGATGTCGTGGATGAGGCGCTCCTTGCCCCTGTGGCTGTGTAGAAATCTTTCTCTGCCTTCGTAAAATAATGTGCATCACTGATGCAGTCTATGAGAGGGTCAAGAGGTGCTTTGTGAGAATTGAGGTGCACAGGAAATAAGCCGCCAAGGATAAATAAACTCTATGCTACAATGTTATAGCCATATAGTGTGGCAATATTATTGTACTGGTAATCATGAGGTTGTATGTTTTTCCGATGAGCTGCGGTTCATCGGAACTCCACCCCACTTTGTTGTGTGTATTTGAGTGAACAAATAAAACAGTTTGTGCTTATAACTTAATGATCGTGAAGTTTTCAGCAGTATAAATGGAACTGCCGTTCAGGCTTCTGCTGCTAAGTGTTCAGACTGTTTTACATCCACTGAGTGGTCACTATAAATAGATAGCGTGAACTGTGATTGTGAAACGGTCATTTTTCACAAAAGGAATTAAGATAAGTATCCAGCTAAATAAACTGATATTCACTGATGTCATGAGAGCCTAAAATCAGAGTGATGAAGCAAAAAGCACCTGAATGAAAAATGATTTGGACAATAATCAGTTTCTAAGTTTTACTCCGATGCAAATTACCAATGGCCCATAGCTACAGTTCATGTGACGGTGCAGTAAAAAATAGAGAATCATGGTGCAGTAGTTAACAGAACACAATGGAAACCTATCAGACAATGAGTCAACTGAAAAAATAGGTTGTTTCCAACCAGCGGAAACAACCAAACATGTCTCCAATGGGCAGTGGTTACCCATACCATGTCTGTGGATCATCATGTGCTGTGCTCCCTAATAAGAATGCAGTGATGAGAAGACTCGTCATAAAAGATAAGGCCGCGGTCTCAAACTACAAGGTTACAGCTGCAACAGATGTCCCTAGACTCTAGGAAAGTAACAGCAAAGCAGAAACCCTTGAATACACACAAGACACTTTCCTTCCATGCATATCCTATGTTCTTATACAGTTTAATCTCTAACTGCAGTTATTGCTAGTTATCTCTTCTATGGTTCCGCCACATCAACTTTGTTGTTTTCAACCTTGCTTTTGGCTTTTGTCTCTAAATAGGAGCTTTTTTTGGTTTATAAGCTAGAGTGCAAAAGCCAAGTAAAAGCCCAACCAAACACCCTTGGTATGCCCAATTTTTTGGTAGGCTGAGTTGAGGCACAAACCAAACAGTCCGCAGATCTTCCTCCTTTGAAAGCCACACGGTTTAGATTCTTGAAAATTAAATTTCATTTATACTCTGTGAGTTCTGCTGCAAGAAAAAATCCCCTCAAAACTACTCCCTCCGTTTCAAAATATAAGACCTTTTAGAGATTTTACTAAGAGACTACATACGGAGCAAAAATGAGTGAATCTATACTCTAAAATACGTCTATGTACATCCGTATGTAGTTTATAATGCAAGTTCTAAAAGGTCTTATATTTAAGAACGGAGGGAGTAGTTTTCATGTATACTTTATGAGTTCTACTCCAAACAATTTCAGTCTTTTCATAGGTCATCTGCAGCAACCCACGGGTTAATCTAGTTAGGCATATACAAAGACTGAAGAGGCAAGCAAATACAGCAGTTCTTTGAATCCTGGTAAAGAATCAACAAAATGAGGGTTCCCAGGAGATTACTACCTGCTGTTAAGTAATCTATAACTTTCTCACGCGTCTGTTTCAATCAACTGGCCAAGAAAGTGCGTAGGAAATGTCCTCAATTCGCTGGCAGTGAGATGGAAACACATGCTCAGGCAAACTCTGTTTGACTGAAGTAAACAATTTAGCTCACCGAGGGCGCTCGCTGAGGAATGAGGACGAAGTTGTCGGGCTGGGAGGCTCGGGTAAGGTTTCCCAAGATCGTAATCGCGCCGCGAGAACGAGCTCCCGACGACGGCCGGCGCGTAGTCAGTAGTAACCGATCAGATCCCGTGTGAATGGAACTGCGGAAGGCATGGGCCGCACCTGCGAGCGAGATAGAGACTTGTCTGTTGAACGCCGACGGGGCGCGCGTGAAAGCGCGGTTAATCCGTTCGACAAGGGAATTGAAGAGGATTGGAGAAGATTGAGGTGGAATTTGATTTGTAGGGGATTTAATCCCTCTTAATCCCCTTCAAACCCCTTTGAATCTGAAGTAACCGAACAAGGCCGCGGCCACGTTGCGGGGGGAGGGAGGGATGAGAGATCGAGGTCGGCCGCGGCGAGCCACCATTCTGCAGTGTTCTTTGACTCTTCCGAACCAAGGTCGGCACCACCGCACCATACGAGATCTTAACCCACATTTTATTTTTCACTTTGATCATTTGCCCCTCCCCTTCCTTTCTGAAATTGAGGATGAGACCGGGTTTACTTGCCACTGACACAACTCTAGGACAAATCATTAAACCCCTGATAAAATGTGACAAATCATCAAAATCCCCGGCATCATACAGTAAACTAGACTAAAGTTCGTTGGGATGTTAAGATTTAATTAATTCATGTGTCAATTAAGAAGAATTTCTATTATCCCTAACCGTCATGTACGAGGGACACGACTGTCCGCTCATGTCTTTTCGAACCATCGCATCTGTTGAATGGACCCCCTCGAAGCTATATATACTTGTACTCACTCATCAATAAAGGTAACAATTCATGTTACATTTTTTTATTTGTCTCTCGTTCTACTTCAAATACCTTATCAACACGCTCCTAGCGGAGAGTGATCTGGCCACACGTGATGAATCACGCCATCATCTTGGTCACTAGCGGTCTGGTGCATGTGGTGCCAAAGAATTGCTAGAAGCACTTGACAATGGCGAAGACATATGGCCTGTGCACCGGCCGCATCGCTCGACTACGAGTCCGGTAACAAAGACATTTATTTCTCCGCCAGCATTAGCGTCGACACTCCAATACTCCCGGTGTGCGACGCTTGGCCCGTGTGGCTCCATATGCATGAAAGCAACAATGGCTTCAGAGATGACATAAAACGAAGAATAAGGGACCATCCATCGATCAAAGGATTAAAGACAATAACCCAAAATTCTAAGCACTAATGTGGTCTTCTTCAATTTTAAATGTTCTTACTCTTTTTAGGACATTGGACGATGGGACTGCCCTTGGAAACCAAGAATTGCTTCGTTCGTAAAGGAAAAGGTTCAGAATCAGCCTGCTGATTTCAGCGCATGGATCAGCCGCCCGCAGCACCGTCCGATCGCGGCACGATTTCCCCTTATCTTCTCCCACCATTCCGACCTTATCTTCTCTCTCCTTTTTATCTTCTCCACCCACCGGTTCCTTCTTTTCTCCTTTCTCTCATTCAACCCTAAAGGAGAGGCACCACCGCTGTGTCGTAGCTCCCGCCATGGCCGCCACATGCTACTTTGCAGATTCGTCTTGGCTGCAATGGAGCCCGTCATGGCTGCGTCGGAGCTTCGCCGGAACGTCGTCGCGATTGCAATGGATCCCGCCGTGGCTGCATCGGAGCTTCACCGGAACGCCGTCGCGGCTGCAATGGAGCCCGTCGTGGCTGCAATGGAGCCTATCGTGACTGCACCGGAGCCTCGCCGGAACGTCACCACGGCTGCAATGGAGCCCGTTGTGGCTGCATCGGAGCTTCGCCGGAACGCGGCTGCAATGGAGCCCGTCGTGGCTGCAACGAAGCTTCGCTGGGACGCCGCCGCGGCTGCAATGGAGCCCGTCGTGGCTGCAATGGTGCGCGGTTGGAGCTCCGTCGGGGCTGCAATGGAGCTCAGCCGGAGTTGCCATGGAGCTTTGTCGGAGCCGTCAATGTTGCGTTGGAGCTCCGTCGGGGCTTCAATGGAACTCGACCAGAGTTGCGATGGAGCTTCATCGGACTCGTCGGCGCTGTGTTGGAGCTCCGCCAGTGCTGCAATGGAGCTTCGCCGGAGCATCGGTGTTGCATTGAAGCTCCACCGGAGCTACAATGGAGCTCGCCGGACGCACTAAGTGCCGCATTGGAGCTCCGTCGAGGCCTCAATGACGTTGTGTTGAAGCTGATGTGCTCGCTGCTGCCGTTAAGCTGCTGTGATCCAACGGCCACAAGCACGCTAATCCAAGGGCTGAATAGGCGGATGATTTCTTAGAGAACATTTTCTGGCGTCGTTGCCGGGGAGCATAGCTATATTTGGTGAGTCGCTTGGGATATCTATTTATTGATCACTATGAAGAATATGAAAAATCCAAGAACCAAAATTGTTCCGTCTAAGATGAGGGGAGGTAAGGAACTGCCATCTAGCTCTCCACTTGATTCACCATTCATTTTGAATAGACTTGCAACACCACCACCACATGCTATTAATCCCGATATGTCGCAAGTAATTGATGGTGCTACATCTACTATGAATGATGCTTATGATGATGCAAGTACCATGCTTGATGATATTGTGCCACTTGGTGAATTTCTTGATGAACAACTTGCTGGAGCTAAAGAAATTGAGCATGCTGAAATTGCTGATACTATTGAAACTGATGAAGTCTTTGCTACTAAAAATATTGAAATACCTTTTAGACATGACTATCCTAGAACTAAAATGCCTGAAATACCTGAAGGTTATGTTATGGATGAAGAAATTTCTAGAGACTTTCTTGATTATAAGGATAGAGAAGATCTTATGAAACTACTATGCAAGTTGAAAGAAAAATCCTTGAATGCTAGAATGAAATATGATCCTAAGTTTGTTACTTCACCTATCTTTGTTACCGATAAGGATTGTGAATTCTCTGTCGACCCAGAGATAATTAATTTGGTCGAATCTAATCCTTTCCACGGTTATGAAAATGAAACTGTTGTGGCACATCTCACTAAGCTACATGATGTAGCCACCCTATTTACTATTGATGAGAAAATTTGCTTCTACTATATCCTCAAATTATTTTTGTTCTCATTAAATGGTGATTTTATGATTTGGTACAATACTCTTGCTCCTGGTTGTGTGCGTAGTCCCCACGATATGATCTACTACTTGTGTGAAAAATATTTTCCTGCTCATAAGAAACAAGCTGCCTTACAGGAAATATTTAACTTTGTGCAAATTAAAGAAGAGAGTCTCCCACAAGCTTGGGGGATGCTTCTCCAATTAATTAATGCTTTCCCTAATCATCTGTTGGGTAACGTAGCATAAATTCAAAATTTTCCTACGCCATATTCAGATCTTCCTATGGAGAGACCAGCAACGAGAGAGGGGTGAGTGCATCTTCATACCTTTGAAGATCGCTAAGCGAAAGCGTTGCTTGAACGCGGTTGATGGAGTCGTACTCGCAGCTATTCAGATCGCGGTGTGATTCCGATCTAGTGCCGAACCACGACACCTCCGCGTTCAACATACGTGCAGCCCGGTGACGTCTCCCGCACCTTGATCCAGCAAGGAGGAGGGAGAGGTTGGGGAAGATCTCCGGCAACACGACGACGTGGTGTCGATGGAGAGGCGAGGTCTCCCGGCAGGGCTTCGCCAAGCACCGTGGGAGAGGACGAAGGAGGGGGGCAGGGCTGCGCCAAGGGAGAGGGAAAACCGTGTGCAAAACAGCCCCAAAACCCCCACTATATATAGGAGGAGGGGAGGGGGTGCCACCCCTAGGGTTCCCACCCTAGGTGGTGCGACAGACCCCCCAGATGGGAGGTGCGGCGGCCAGGGCAGGGGAGGGGGTGGCGCACCCCTAGGTGGGCCTTAGGCCCATCAGCGCCTAGGGTTTCCCCCCTCTCCACCTCCTACGCCTTGGGCCTCTTTGTGGGAGGCGCACCAGCCCACTTTGGGCTGGTTGCCCTCCCTCTTTTGGCCCATGCTACCTCTTGGGGCTGGTGGCCCCTCCTGGTGGACCCCCGGGACCATTTCCGATGGTCCCGGTACACTACCGGTGACGCCCGAAACATTTCCGGTGTCCAAAACCATCCATCCTAAATATCAATCTTTACCTCCGGACCATTCCGGAGATCTTATCCGGGACTCCGAACAACTTTCGGTAACCTACTATAACAATTCCCTATAACCCTAGCATCATCGAACCTTAAGTATGTAGACCCTACGGGTTCGGGAGACAGGCAGACATGACCGATACACCTCTCTGGCCAATAACCATCAGCGGGGTCTCGATACCCATGGTGGCTCCCACTTGCTCCACGATGTTCTCATCGGATGAACCACGATGTCAAGGATTCAATCAATCCCGTATACAATTCCCTTTGTCTCTCGGTATAGAACTTGCCCGGGATTCGATCGTCGGTATACCTATACCTTGTTCAATCTCATTACCGGTAAGTCTCTTTACTCGTTCCGTAGCACGTCATCGTGTGACTAACTCCTTAGTCACATTGAGCTCATGATGATGTTCTACAGAGTGGGCCCAGAGATACCTCTCCGTCATGCGGAGTGACAAATCCCGATCTCGATTCGTACCAACCCAACAGACACTTTCACAGGTACCCGTAGTGCACCTTTATAGCCACCCAGTTACGTCGTGACGTTTGATACACCCAAAGCACTCCTACGGTATCCGGGAGTTGCACAATCTCACGGTCGAAGGAAAAGACACTTGACAATAGAAAAGCTTTAGCATACGAACAATACGATCTAGTGCTATGCTTAGGATCGGGTCTTGTCCATCACCTCATTCTCCCAATGATGTGATCCCGTTATCAATGACATCTAATGCCCATGACCAGGAAACCATGATCATCTATTGACTAACGAGCTAGCCAACTAGAGGCTTGCTAGGGAGACATTGTGATCTATTTATTCACACATGTATTACTGTTTCCTGTTAATACAATTATAGCATGAACAATAGACGATTATCATGAACAAGGAAATATGATAATAACCATTTTAATATTGCCTCTAGGGCATATTTCCAGCAGTCTCCCACTTGCACTAGAGTCAATAATCTAGTTACATTGTGATGTATCGAACACCCATAACATTATGGTGTTGATCATGTTTTGCTCGTGGAAGAGGTTTAGTCAACGGGTCTGCAATATTTAGATCCGTGTGTACTTTACAAATATCTATTACTCCACTCTGGATATGGTCTTGGATGGAGTTGTAGCGGCGTTTGATGTGCTTGGTCTTCCGGTGAAACCTGGGCTCCTTGGCAATGGCAATGGCCCTAGTGTTATCACAGAAGAGTGTCATTGGACCCTACGCGCTTGGAACCACTCCAAGGTCGGTGATGAGCTCCTTCATCCAAATTCCTTCATGAGCCGCTTTTGAAGCAGCTATGTACTCCGCTTCACATGTAGACGCTGCCACGACTTCTTGCTTGCTGCTGCACCAGCTCACTGCCCCACCATTTAAAACATATACGTATCCGGTCTGTGACTTAGAGTCATACGGATCTGTGTCGAAGCTAGCGTCGACGTAACCTTTTACGACGAGCTCTTCGTCACCTCCATAAACGAGAAACATCTCCTTAGTCCTTTTCAGGTACTTAAGGATATTCTTGACCGCTGTCCAGTGTTCCATACCGGGATCACTTTGGTACCTCCCTACCAAACTTATGGCAAGGTTTATATCAGTTCTGGTACACAGCATGGCATACATTAGAGAGCCTACGGCTGAAGCGTAGGGGACATTACTCATCTTCTCTCTATCTTCTACCGTGGTCGGTGACTGAGTCTTACTCAATCTCATACCTTGCAAAACTGGCAAGAACCCTTTCTTTGAGTTTTCCATATTGAACTTCTTCAATATCTTGTCAAGGTATGTACTTTGCGAAAGACTTATGAGGCGTCTCGATCTATCTCTATAGATCTTGATGCCTAATATGTATGCAGCTTCTCCAAGGTCCTTCATTGAAAAACTCTTGCTCCAATAGGCCTTTATGCTCTCCAACATCTCTATATTATCCCCCATCAATAATATGTCATCCACATACAGTATGAGGAAAGCTAGAGAGCTCCCACTCACTTTCTTGTACAGACAGGCTTCTCCATAAACCTGTATGAACCCAAACGCTTTAATCACCTCATTAAAGAGAATGTTCCAACTCCGAGATGCCTGCACCAACCCATAGATGGAGCACTGGAGCTTGCACACTTTGTTAGCACCCTTAGGGTCGACAAAACCTTCTGGTTGCATCATATACAACTCTTCCTTAAGGTTCCCGTTATGGAACGCAGTTCGGACGTCCATTTGCCAAATTTCATAATCATAAAAGGCGGCAATTGCTAACATGATTCAGACTGATTTCAGCTTCGCTACGGGAGAGAAAGTCTCTTCGTAGTCAATTCCTTGAATTTGTCGAAAACCCTTTGCGACAATTCGAGGTTTATAAACAGTTACATTACCGTTTGCATCAGTCTTCTTCTTGAAGATCCATTTATTTTCTATGGCTCGCCGGTCATCGGGCAAGTCCACCAAAGTCCATACTTTGTTCTCATACATGGATCCTATCTCGGATTTCATAGCTTCAAGCCATTTGTTGGAATCCGGGCCCGCCATTGCTTCTTCATAGTTTGAAGGTTCACCGTTGTCTAACAACATGATTTCCATCACAGGGTTGCCGTACCACTCTGGTGCGGAGCGTGCCCTTGTGGACCTTCGCAATTCAGTAGTAACTTGATCCGAAGCTTCATGATCATTATCATTAACTTCCTCTTCAGTTGGTGCAGGCGCCACAAGAACAATTTCCCGCGCTGCGCTACTTTCCTGTTCGAGAGGGGGTGTAATTACCTCATCAAGTTCTACTTTCCTCCCACTTACTTCTTTCGAGAGAAACTCTTTCTCTAGAAAGGATCCGTTCTTGGCAACAAAGGTTTTACCTTCGGATCTAAGATAGAAGGTATACCCAATAGTTTCCTTAGGGTATCCTATGAATACGCATTTCTCCGCTTTGGGTTCGAGCTTTTCTGGTTGAAGTTTCTTCACATAAGCATCGCAGCCCCAAACTTTAAGAAACGACAACTTAGGTTTCTTCCAAACCATGATTCATACGGTGTCGTCTCAACGGATTTAGACGGTGCCCTATTTAAAGTGAATGTTGCAGTTTCTAATGCGTATCCCCAAAATGATAGCGGTAAGTCGGTAAGAGACATCATAGATCGTACCATATCTAATAAAGTGCGATTACGACGTTCAGACACTCTGTTGCGTTGCGGTGTGCCAGGCGGCGTCAGTTGTGAAACGATTCCACACTTCCTTAGGTGTGTGCCAAACTCGTGACTCAAATATTCTCCTCCACGATCAGATCGTAGACACTTAATTTTCCTGTCACGTTGATTCTCGACCTCACTCTGAAATTCCTTGAACTTTTCAAACGTCTCAGATTTGTGCTTCATCAAGTAGATATACCCATACCTACTCAAATCATCGGTGAGAGTGAGAACATAACGATAGCCACCGCGAGCTTCAACGTTCATTGGACCACACACATCAGTATGTATTATTTCCAATAAGTCGGTCCCTCTCTCCATTATTCCTGAGAATGGAGTCTTAGTCATCTTGCCCATGAGGCACGATTCGGATGTGTCAAATGATTCAAAGTCAAGAGACTCTAATAGTCCATCAGTATGGAGCTTCTTCATGCGCTTAACACCGATATGACCAAGACGACAGTGCCACAAGTATGTGGGACTATCATTATCAACTTTACATCTTTTGGTATTCACACTATGAATATGTGTAACATCACGATCGAGATTCATCAAGAATAAACCATTCACCAGCGGAGCATGACCATAAAACATATCACTCATATAAATAGAACAACCATTATTCTCTGACTTAAATGAGTAGCCGTCTCGCATTAAGCAAGACCCTGATACAATATTCATGCTCAAAGCTGGTACTAAATAACAATTATTAAGGTTTAAAACTAATCCTGATGGTAGATGTAGAGGTAGCGTGCCGACGGCGATCACATCGACCTTGGAGCCATTCCCGACGCGCATCGTCACCTCGTCCTTGGCCAGTCTCCGCTTATTCCGCAGTTCCTGCTTTGAGTTGCAAATGTGAGCAACAACACCGGCATCAAATACCCAGGAGCTACTACGAGCTCTGGTAAGGTACACATCAATAACATGTATATCACATATACCTTTAATGTTGCCAGCCTTCTTGTCCGCTAAGTATTTGGGGCAGTTTCGCTTCAAGTGACCTTTTCCCTTGCAATAGAAGCACTCAGTCTCAGGCTTGGGTCCATTATTTTTCTTCTTCCCGGCATCTAGCTTACCGGGCGCGGCAACGGCTTTGCCGTCTTTCTTGAAGTTCTTCTTACCCTTGCCCTTCTTGAAACTGGTGGTCTTGTTGACCATCAACACTTGATGCTCTTTCTTGATTTCTACTTCTGAAGACTTGAGCATCGAGTACAACTTGGGAATGGTCTTCTCCATCCCTTGCATGTTGTAGTTCAGCACAAAACCTTTGTAGCTTGGTGGGAGAGACTGGAGGATTCTGTCAATTATAACATCATCCGGAAGTTCGACTCCAAGTGAAGTCAGACGACCGTGTAACCCAGACATTTTGAGTATGTGCTCACTGACAGAACTGTTCTCCTCCATCTTACAGCTAAAGAACTTGTCGGAGACTTCATATCTCTCGACATGGGCATGAGCTTGAAAAACTAGTTTCAGCTCTTGGAACATCTCATATGCACCGTGTTGCTCAAAATGCCTTTGGAGCCCCATTTCCAAACTGTATAACATGCCACACCTAACCAGAGAGTAGTCATCACTCCGCGTTTGCCAGACGTTCAGAATGTCCTGGGCTGCTGCGGGAGCGGGAGGGTCACCTAGAGGCGCATCAAGGACATAAGCCTTTTTAGATGCTTCAAGGATGAGCTTCAAGTTGCGAACCCAGTCCGCATAGTTGCCACCATCATCTTTCAGCTTGTTTTTCTCTAGGAATGCGTTGAAATTGAGGTTGACGTTGGCCATCTACAATATTTATAAAGACAACTTCTAGACTAAGTTCATAACAATTAAGTTCATTTAATGAAATTAAGTATGAACTCCCACTTAAATCGACATCCCTCCAGTCATCTAAGTGATACATGATCCATGTTGACTAACCCGTGTCCGATCATCACGTGAGATGGACTAGTCATCATGGTGAGCAACTTCATGTTGATCATATTCAACCATACGACTCATGTTCGACCTTTCAGTCTCTTGTATTTGAGTTCATGTCTGTACATGCTAAGCTCGCCGAGTCAACCTAGGTGTTTCGTGTGTGTAAATTTGGCCTACACCCGTTGTATGCGAACGTTAGAATCTATCACACCCGATCATCATGTGGTGCTTCGAGACAACGATCCTTCGCAACGGTGCACACTTAGGGGAATACGTTCTCGAAATTTTAAGAGGGATCATCTTATTATGCTACCGTCGTTCTAAGCAATAAGATGAAAAACATGATAAACATCACAATGCAATCATATAGTGACATGATATGGCCATTATCATCTTTGCTCTTTCGATCTCCATCTTGAGGCATCGCATGATAATCATTGTCACCGGCGTGACACCATGATCTCCATCATCGTGTCTCCATGAAGTCGTCACGCCAACTACTACTATCACTACTACTATAGCTAACCGTTGGCAATGAAATAAAAGTAGTAAGCACATGGCGTTGCATCTCATACAATAAATTAAGACAACTCCCATGGCTCCTGCCGGTTGTCATACTCATCGACATGCAAGTCGTGAAACCTATTACAATAACATGATCATCTCATACATCATACATGCAACATCACAACTTTTCCATATCACATCACATGTCAAATCCTGCAAAAACAAGTTAGACGTCCTCTAATTGTTGTTGCAAGTTTTACGTGGCTGATTTGGGTTTCTAGCAAGAAGGCTTTCTTACCTACGTGACAGCCACAACGATGATATGCCAAAGCTATTTACCATTCTTAAGGACCCTTTTCATCAAATCCAATCCGACTAGAGTAGGAGAGACAGACACCCGCTAGCCACCTTTATGCACGGTGTGCATGTCTGTCGGTGAAACCAGTCTCATGTAAGCGTACGTGTAAGGTCGGTCCGGGCCGCTTCATCCCACAATACCGACGGAAAAGAATAAGACTAGTAGCGGCAAGCAATTGACAAATCATTGCCCACAACCTTTTGTGTTCTACTCGTGCATAGAATCTACGCATAGAAAACCTGGCTCGTATGCCACTGTTGGGTAATGTAGCATAAATTCAAAATTTTCCTACGCCATATTCAGATCTTCCTATGGAGCGACCAGCAACGAGAGAGGGGTGAGTGCATCTTCATACCTTTGAAGATCCCTAAGCGGAAGCGTTGCTAGAACGCGGTTGATGGAGTCGTACTCGCGGCGATTCAGATTGCGGTGTGATTCCGATCTAGTGCCGAACCACGGCACCTCCGCGTTCAACACACGTGGAGGCCGGTGACGTCTCCTGCACCTTGATCCAGCAAGGAGGACGGAGAGGTTCGGGAAGATCTCCGGCAACACGACGGCGTGGTGTCGATGGAGACACGAGGTCTCCCGGCAGGGCTTCGCCAAGCACCGTGGGAGAGGAGGAAGGAGGGGCGCAGGGCTGCGCCGAGGGAGAGGGAAAACTGTGTGCAAAACATCCCCAAAACCCCCACTATATATAGGAGGAGGGGAGGGGGTGACACCCCTAGGGTTCCCACCCTAGTTGGTGCGACAGCCCCCCAGATGGGAGGTGCGGCGGCCAGGGCAGGGGGAGGGGGTGGCGCACCCCTAGGTGGGCCTTAGGCCCACCAGCGCCTAGGGTTTCCCCCCTCTCCACCTCCTGCGCCTTGGGCCTCTTTGTGGGAGGCGCACCAGCCCACTTTGGGCTGGTTGCCCTCCCTCTTTTGGCCCATGCTACCTCTTGGGGCTGGTGGTCCCTTCAGGTGGACCCTCGGGACCATTTTGGGTGGTCTCGGTGGTCCCGGTACACTACCGGTGACGCCCGAAACTTTTCCGGTGTCCAAAACCATCCATCCTATATATCAATCTTTACCTCCGGACCATTCCGGAGCTCCTCGTGACGTCCGGGATCTCATCCGGGACTCCGAACAACTTTCGGTAACCTACTATAACAATTCCCTATAACCCTAGCGTCATCGAACCTTAAGTGTGTAGATCCTACGGGTTCGGGAGACACGCAAACATGACCGAGACACCTCTCCGGCCAATAACCATCAGCGGGGTCTGGATACCCATTGTGGCTCCCACTTGCTCCACGGTGAACTCATCGGATGAACCACGATGTCAAGGATTCAATCAATCCCGTATACAATTCCCTTTGTGTGTCAGTATAGAACTTGCCCGAGATTCGATCGTCGGTATACCTATACCTTGTTCAATCTCGTCACCGATAAGTCTCTTTACTCGTTCCGTAGCACATCATCGTGTGACTAAATCCTTAGTCACATTGAGCTCATGATGATGTTCTACCGAGTGGGCCCAGATATACCTCTCCGTCACGCGGAGTGACAAATCCCGATCTTGATTCGTAACAACCCAACAGACACTTTCACAGGTACCCGTAGTGCACCTTTATAGTCACCCAGTTACGTTGTGACATTTGATACACCCAAAGCACTCGTACGGTATCCGGGAGTTGCACAATCTCACGGTCGAAGGAAAAGACACTTGACATTAGAAAAGCTTTAGCATACAAACAATACGATCTAGTGCTATGCTTAGGATTGGGTCTTGTCCATCACATCATTCTCCCAATGATGTGATCCCGTTATCAATGACATCTAATGCCCATGACCAGGAAACCATGATCATATATTGACTAACGAGCTAGCCAACTAGAGGCTTGCTAGGGAGACATTGTGATCTATTTATTCACACATGTATTACTGTTTCGTGTTAATACAATTATAGCATGAACAATAGACGATTATCATGAACAAGGAAATTTGATAATAACCATTTTATTATTGCTTCTAGGGCATATTTCCAACATAATCCTCTTAAGAAAAATGAAATACTTGATATATTTTATAATGTACTAACCGATGCTTCTAGGGACCAGCTAGATAGTTGTGCTGGTTGTGTTTTCAGGGAATAATCTATCGAACAAGCTGAGGAATTATTGACTAATATATTGAACAATTATGATGAATGGACACTTCGTGAACCACCACATAAACCTACTCCAATGAAGATAGTTATGTTATTACTTAGTCCTGAAACTATGCAAGATTCAAAGAAAAATATGAAGGAAAAGGGTATTAAAGTTGAAGACGTTAAGAATTTACCACCCATCAAAGAAATGCATGGTCTTCAAACACCACCATAGGTGGTGGAGGTAAACTCTATTCTAAAGTTTGATGAAAGTTACATCCATTATAATAAAGATCCTAGTTAATGCTTATATGAGTTTGATAATTATATTATGAAGCAAGATCATTTCAATTCCTATGTCATGAAACAATTGAAACAAAACTCTGATATGATTGCTCGCTTAAGTGACTTGTTATTTAGAATCACCAATGATGTAAGAGGTGTAGGAAAACATGCTTCTATGGTTCAAACCCAACTAGAACAAGTTGCTAAATCTCAAAGTGAGTTACTTCATGAAATGACTAATGATATGAATGATCATGTTGTTAGAGTAATGATTAGAGGAGGAATGATGACTCAAGATCCACTATATCCACAAGGTCATGCTAATAGAACTAAACAAGATTCACAAAGAATTAATATTGACGCACCCAGTCCTTCTAGGAAGAAAAAGAAAAATTATAGGACCTTGCATAGTTCTAGTGAACCTGAATTAGAGAAACCTTCTGCTAATGTTAATGATATCTCTATCTCTCATGTTGAAACTCAATCTGGTAGTGAGCATTCACCTAGTGATAATGAAAATGATAATGATGATGCTCATGTAGATGCTCAGCCTAACAATGATAAAGAACCAGATAATGATGTTGAGATAGAACCTGCTATTGATCTTGATAACTCACAACCTAAGAATAAACGTTATGATAAATGAGATTTTGTTGCTAGAAAGCATGGCAAAGAAAGAGAGACATGGGTTCAAAAACCCATGCCTTACCCACCTAAACCAACTAAGAAAAAAGATGATGAAGAATTTGAACGCTTTGTTGACATGCTTAGGCTAGTCTTTTTTGTGTGCTCATTTAACTGATCTTTTGAAGATGGCCCATTATGCTAAGTACAAGAAAGACATCGTCACTAATAAAAGAAAAATACTTGAAGCTGAAATCTCTACCATACTTGCTAATTATACCTTTAAGGATGGAGTACCTAAAAAAACTAGGAGATCCAGGAATACCAACTATACCAAGTTCTATCACAAATAATTATGTGAAAACTGCTCTATGTGATCTAGGAGCTGGTGTTAGTGTTATGCCTTTATCTTTATACAAAAGACTTGACTTGAATAAACTCACACCTACTGAAGTATCACTGCAAATGGCTCACAGATCAACAACCATACCTGTTGGTATTTGTGAGGATGTAATCGTTGTTGTTGCTAATGTTACTATCTTGACATACTTTGTTATACTTGATATTCCCGAGGATGACAACATGTCAATTATCCTCGGTATACCTTTCTTGAATACTGCAGGGGCTGCTATTGGTTGCAACGAATGCAAGGTCAACTTTCATGTCAATGGTGAAAAACATACAATGCATTTTCCGAGGAAACAATTTCAAGTGAAGGGTGTTAATGTTATTAAAAATTCTCCGACTACCATCAATGGAAGTTTTCAACTACCTATACCTACAGCCAAAAATAAATATGAGATATTTATTGTTGGGGATATGCACATCCCCATGGAGGTAACTTAGTGTTTTACGAAAGTTCTTCGGGATAATGCTAATTGGAAGTGTTTGTTAATAAGACTTGATTAACCTTATTAATGTATCATTTTCAAGAGGCATGAGGTCGATGAATTCAGAAGGCACAACTCTGTGTACCCACTTTATTTTCCCTGTTATTTTTAGTTAGTTACAATAAAGTCATGATTATCGTGTTTTCTGATCTTTCCGTGCAATAAAAAAGTGCCCAAAAATAAAAGTTCTCCAAATGATCTGAAATTTTTACACATTTATTTCTGAATATTTGAGAATTTCTAACACTAAAAACACTCGAGGGGGGTGTCCCATGTGGCCACTAGACACCAGGCCGCGCTAGCCCCCTAGCACGACCAGGTGTCTAGTGGCCCCCTCGGGGATCCCCTCACTTACCTTTCATCCCACTTCATCACTCACCTCCAGAAAAAAATAATATCCCTGTAGCTCTCTCTCTCTCTCTCTCTCTCTTGTGTTCCTTCTCTCAAACCCGTGGATTTTGATCTCTTTGCTTGAAACTATGTTTGTGGAACTGTTTTGGGGGATTGCTCCTTGGTATGTAACTCCCTCACTCCTCCAATAGGTTTTTTCTCTAGTGGTTTATCTTAGTAGTAATTATCTACTCTAGGTGCTACTGTAGATGAGCTTGCATGTTGAATTCTTGAATTTCCATGTAGTTTGAATGCTTGTTTTAGGCTCTAGACACCCCTATGAGTAGTTGCTACCATTCTCGTGGAGTTTCATTAACTTTATTTTGTGACGCAAAATTTTTCAGAAATTTGTTCTTGGAAAAATGAACCTCTTCAGGAGGAGTTCATCCAAGAAGAATGCCAAGGGGGTCGTTGGTGAATCGTTTGCTGCTGGACTCACCACTCCGCGATTGGCGGATGTCCGGCCTTGCGAATGGCCACACACTCCTTTCATGGAACAAGCCGGATTTCACCATGAGTTTGTGCAACTCGTGGCAAATTCCGGGTTGACCAACTTCATCGCAGATGAATGTGACAAATACCATACCCTTACTAATTCCTTCGTTCAAAATTTCTATTTCCTAAATAAGCATGATCCACCTTCAATGCAGTTTAAACTGTATGGTGAAACCCGCCAAATACCGCTTACTGAATTTTGTGAGATATGTTTAATCCCCTCTCACGGGGAGTTAAGGGAACCCAAACCGGTTGAGTTTGAAGATTTCCTGCTCACCTTAACAGTCGGTCGGACGAGAGGCGTGTCGAAAGCCACAACCCCGAGCCTGCAGTTTCTTTTAGTGCACTACTTTGCTTTATTTTATCATGAAGTGTTTAACTACTAGGGGGAGGGTAGTATCCTTAGCGCTCCTGACCTTGCCATTTTGCACCGAGCACTCCATAATGACAACACCTTTAATTTGGAAGCTATTATTTCTCGGTGTTTACACAATAACAGATCTAAGGGTAAAATCCACGATGGTATTTATGCCACTCGCTTAGCGAAACGTTTTAACATCCCTTTCCATCATGATGACTATCTTTTAACACAAGCCTAACTAGATCGCCAGTATATGATTGATCACCAATTTATTGACAGTGATGATTCCTTGGGTAACCTCCTATATAACTTACTCTTTAGTCACGTCAACCGAGATGTTAACATGTTGTCTGTACCTGCTTTGTTTGATTCTATTGCCTGGAACGCATATAGGATCATGCCTGAGAACATTATTGCCTACCGGAACGCTCAGGCAGCAGCCGAGCAGGAGCCCCACGAGTGGGACTCTCTGGTGCCGCCACCCAAACACTTCGAAATGAGGCCGAACGGCTACTACGGGTGGTGATTACCAAGCTAGGCCAAAAGCCTAAGCTTGGGGGAGTACGTGTTTCCACCGATTTTACATTCATGCTTACACATTTTAGTTGTCGGTGTTCACACTCTTGCATGGTGTTATCCTTGTTAGATTAATTTTCTTGCTTTCTTCTTGAGTGTTTGAAAAACTTGCAGAAAATCTAAAAATATTTGTCACTTATTTTTGGTTTTTCTTTTTAACATAATTTAGTTGTAGCACTAAAAGAAAACCCAAAAAGATTTCTCATTTCTTCTTTTACTTGTTGGGAACTTTCCCGTGTAAATAGTTTTTCTCGTTTTAGTTTTTCCTTCTTTAATTTTCTTTCTTCTTGAAAAACTAAAAACTCCAAAAATATTTTAGTGTGTTTATGTGAATTTATTTTCCCTTCTTTTTGTTATACCCAAGGGGAAGTGTCGGCGTTCTAGGAATGGGGGTACCCAGACCTGCCTGCCTGTGGCCCAGGGCTGGCCCACCTCATCAAGCAAGCACGATTGGGTGTGATACCATTCAAGGCAAGGCCCTCGCGAGGGGCCGAGCCTCGCGAGAAGGAACAATATCGAGACCTGCGGGGGCCTCGTCAGGACCCCTCCGGAGCGGCGAATATTCCGAGGAAAGGCCCGGCCTCACGAGTCAAGGATGACGTGTGGGAAGGACAGGCGAGCAGCATATAGTAGGGTGGAGCAGTTTCCTCTTTAGTGCAAAGGGGGCAAGGACATACCGGGGTTCCCTAGGCATCTTCCAAAGGTTTCCCTTCTGGTGCAACAAAGCCACCGCCGCCCGCCAACACGACAGGCGTCACCCTGGACCCCTCCCTGCAGCGCTAGCAACCTCTTTCCAGGCGAAGACCACCTTTGGGCAAGGGGGACATGTTCCCCTGTTTCCCTTTGAAATTGGCCATTGTAGGATCCCTTCCTGCCAAAACGATAAGGGAAGAGGACCGGGGCCTCCGCTATAGATAGAGGATAGGTTACTTTGTAGAGGGGGCGAATCCAATCCCGATTCATTCACCCTCGCCCATCGGAATCGCACAAGGCCGAACCAGCCTCCGGTGGCCCTCGAACACTATACTAGTTCATCCACCAACCTCCACGAGAGGCAATCCACCAAAGCAGGAGTAGGGTATTACGCTTCCCAGCGGCCTGAACCTGGGTAAAGTACCGTTTTCTGTGTCTTCCTCACCATCGAATGAGTTCTTTGCCATCTCCGACGAGTAGCGAGCTAGGTGAGGAGAGCCCACGAGAGATTTTCGTACACACCCCTGAGTTCGAATCTTTAGGGTTTTGCGGAGCCCGAAATCTGACATTTGGTGCGCCATGTAGGGGGCGTGTCAAGGTTTCCTCCAAGCTCTGCCTTCACCAAGCTTCACCGCTCCGATGGCTGACGCTCCCCGGGCTCGCGCCGAGCGCCGCGCCACCAATGTTTTTTAGACGGCGCCCGCAGGCCCAGCCGGCGCACGCCGGTCACCGTCGCCCGTGGTGAACGCCGCCATGGGCCCCGACGCTCAAGAACAGCGGTTCCTCCCAGTCGGCCACCGAGCACCCCGACGGCCGCACCGCCGCTCCATCGCTCCTCCGGGCTTCCGGGTCGGCCTCGCGCGCCCGGCCGGAGATGCCACACGGCCGGCGTGCGCTTGCCATGGCCACCGAATGTTGGGGAACGTTGCATGGGAAACAAAAAATTTCCTACGCACACGAAGACCTATCATGGTGATGTTCATCTATGAGAGGGAGATTGGATCCACATACCCTTGTAGATTGCTATGCGGGAAGCGTTAAGAAACATGGTTGATGTAGTGGTACAGCTTCGTGATTCAAATCACCGTCGTCCCACGATCCGTTCCGATCTAGCGCCGAACGGACGGCACCTCCGCGTTCAGCACACGAACAGCTCGATGACGATCTCCGCCTTCTTGATTCAGCAAGAGAGATGGGGAATTAGATGAGTTCTCCGGCAGCGTAACGACGCGCCGGTGGTGGTGATGATCTACTCATGCAGGGCTCCACCCGAGCTCCGCAGAAATCCGATCTAGAGGAAGAACTACGTGGTATAGGTTTGAGTTGCACGTGGGAAGTTGTCTCTCAAAAGCCCTAAAACCACCAATATATATAGGAGGAGGGGAGGGGCTAGACTTGGGGCTCAAGGGATCCCCATGGGCGCAGGCCGAAGGGGAGGAGGTGGACTCCCACCGCAATTCGGTTTGGGGGAAGGAGTCCACTCCTTCCTTCCCACCTCCCTCTTTCCTTTTTTTCTTCTTTCCTTTGGTATTTTCTCCTTGTGGCACCATAGCCCTCTTGGGCTGGCCTCACCAGCCCACTAAGGGCTGGTGCCCCACCCTAGTGCTACTAGGCTCACTCCCGGGTGGGTGGGCCCCTCCCGATGAATACCCAGAACCCATTCGTCACTCCCGGTACACTGCCGGTAATGCCCAAAATCTTTCCGGTGACCAAATGAAACCATCCTATATATCAATCTTCGTTTCCGGACCATTCCGTTCGTGATCTTATCCGGGACTTCGAACAACCTTTGGTCACCAACACATATAACTCAACTATACAAAAACATCATCGAACCTTAAGTGTGCACACCCTGCGGGTTCGAGAACTATGCAGACATGACCCGAGGCACTCCCTGTTCAATATCCAATAGCGGGACCTGGATGTCCATATTGGATCCTACATATTCTACGAAAATATTATAGGTTGAACCTCTGTGCCAAGGATTCATATAATCTCGTATAGCATTCCCTTTGTCCTTTGGTATGTTACTTGCCCGAGATTTGATCGTCGGTATCCCTATACCTATTTCAATCTCGTTACCGGCAAGTCTCTTTACTCATTCCGTAATACAACATCCCATGACTTACACTTGAGTCACATTGCTTGCAAGGCTTGTATATGATGTTGTATTACTGAGTGGGCCCCGAGATACATCTCCGTCACACGGAGTGATAAATCCTAGTCTTGATCCATGCTAACTCAATGGACACCTTCGGAGATACCTGTAGAGCACCTTTATAGTCACCCAGTAATGTTGTAATGTTTGATACACACAAAGTATTCCTTCAGTGTCAGTGAGTTACATGATCTCATGGTCATAGGAATGAATACTTGACATGCAGAAAACAATAGCAACAAAATGACACGATCACATGCTACGCTCATAGTTTGGGTCTAGTCCATCACATGATTCTCCTAATGATGTGATCCAGTTATCAAGAGACAACACTTGCATATGGTCAGAAAACCTTAACCATCCTTGATCAACTGGCTAGCCAACTAGAGGCTTGCTAGGGACATTGTTTTGTCTATATATCCACACATGTATCTATGCTTTCATTCAATACAATTATAGCATGGATAATAAACGATTATATTGAAAGAGGAAATATAATAATAACTATTTTATCATTGCCTCTAGGGCATATTTCCAACAACGAACTGCTCCGCTACCAGCCCGCCCTTGACCGCCCCAACGACTAGCTCCAGTACATCGAGGAGCTCATTGCTGATGCCAGTGATTCTGCGGTGCTCTCCTGCTCGTTTTGGCCCCAACCATCCCTGGCGAACAACGAGGAACAAGATGCGCCACCCCCACCTCTGTGGCGTGACTCAGGTCCCGAGCCCAGGCAGGAGGCGCGTCCCCGTGACCGACCTTGTGAGCCCAGGAGGGGCTAGGAGACAAAGCAAGCTGCCAGGTGGTTCCTCGACCACGCGCCGATGCATGCGCGCTCCCGGCAATGCAGGTCCCGTGCCGCGAGCATGCCCTGCCCGAGGCAGACCCATTGGAGCAACAGGACCAGGTCGCCCTGGCGCGCGCTACACCCGTCGGGCTGGTGGGGTGCCTCGCCATCGCCCCCGAGCTCTACCCAACTATGTGCCCTGCAAGTTCAAGCCTAACCTACCCCCGCGCTACGACGACACCCTGGACCTGGCCGAGTTCTTGCAACTCTACACGCTGAGCATCAGGGCGGCAGGAGAAGGCGACAAGGTCATGGCGTATTGGTTTCCCATGGCACTCAAGGGCGGCGCGCTCTCTTGGCTCCTCAACCTCCCAAAGGCGTCCAACACCTCCTGGGATGGCCTGCGCGAGCGCTTCGTCGCCAACTTCCAGGTCACCAGCGACCGCGCTCCCACCGTGAATGACCTGCGGCGCATCAAGTAGCAGGAGGGGGAGACCCTGCACAAGTTCATACAATGCTTCATGGTCATGCACCTCAAGATCCCCAAGGCGTCGGACGAGGCCGTCATCTCGGCCTTCTCCGACGGGGTCACCGACCTCAAGATGAAGGAGGAGCTCGCCATGAGTGATGAAATGAGCACTGCACTAGAGATGTTCAACCTGGCAAACAAGTGTGCCAGGGCTGAAGAAAGTCGCCTGTCACTCCTCGGGCCTCAGGCGACGGAACCAAATGAGAAGAAGACCAATGCCAAGGAGGCAAAGCGCAAGGCTCGTGTGGTGCTCGTAGCCGAGCCTGAGACAAAGTACGGCCGAGGGAGACAGTGTTCGTTTGGAGGGGGCCAACATGCGTCTTCCATGGCACCACCATCCATGATACCTCTGAGTGCCAAGATTTCCTACTGGTCCGTGCCGAGCACTTCAGCAGGTGCCCTGGACAGGGAGACAGAGGACCTGCGCACGACGGTGGTCGCAGTGGAGACCGCTGGGACGACCGGGAGCCGCCCCAAGGGTGGCGTGAATAGCCTCATGAAGGCCGCTGGAGGCCTCAGGAGGACCGCTGGCATGACGACCCTTAGGAGGGGCAACGACGCGGTCAGCCTCGCGAGGCACGACCTCATGAGGATGGGCTGCCTCCGCCACCCAGAAGGAGGGATGAAGACACACAGGATGATGGGGCTAGGGGGCTTCCAGGAGATCAGGGTGGTGGCCTCCATCCTGGGCGGCGCCCAGACCCCGGCTTCCAATCGCGCCTTCAAGGAGTTCGCTCGGGAGGTGAATGCCGCTCTCCCGAAGCCCGAAGCAATGCGCCCCCTTGCTACCTCTTGAGATTGCGTTGGTTTTTCCCTTGAAGAGAAAAGGGCGATGCACCACAATAGCAGTAAGTATTTCCCTCAGTTTGAGAACCAAGGTATCAATCCAGTAGGAGTATCAAGGCAAGTCTCCAAACTACCTGCGCCAAAACAACAAACTTGCACCCAACACTACAAAGGGGTTGTAAATCCCTTCATGATTGATTGCAAGGTGAGATCTGAAGGCGGAAATTGCAACAAAATAAAAGTGTAGAGCTGAAAATATGATGTGAAGTAGACCTGGGGGCCATAGTGTTCACTAGAGGCTTCTCTCATGATAGCAAATATTACGGTGGGTGAACGAATTACTGTTGAGCAATTGATAAAACCGCGCAAAGTCATGATGATATCTAAGGCAATGATCATACATATAGGCATCACGTCCGAGACAATTAGACCGATACTTTCTGCATCTACTTCTATTACTCCACACATCGACCGCTATCCAGCATGCATCTAGTGTATTGAGTTCATAACAAATAGAGTAACGCCTTAAGCAAGATGACATGATGTAGAGGGATAAATTCATGCAATAGATATAAACCCCATCTATTTACCCTTGATGGCAACAACACAATGAGTGCCTCGCTACCCCTTCTGTCACTGGGTGAGGTCACCGGATGGTATGAACCCAAAACAAAGCACTTCTCCCATTGCAAGAATTGTAGATCAAGTTGGCCAAACGAAACCCACAACTCGAAGAGAATTACAAGGATATGAAATCATGCATATAAGATATCAGAGGAAACTCAAATAACATTCATAGATAATCTGATCATAAATCCACAATTCATCGGATCTTGACAAACACACCGCAAAAGAGGATTACATCGGATAGATCTCCATGAAGATCATGGAGAACTTTGTATTGAAGATCCAAGAGAGAGAAGAAGCCATCAAGCTACTAGCTATGCACCCGATGGTCTGTGGTGAACTACTCACACATCATCGGAGAGGCAATGGTGTTGATGAAGAAGCCCTCCGTGTCCGAATCCCCCCTCCGGCAGGGCACCAAAACGGTCCCTAGATGGGATCTTGCGAAGACAGAAGCTTGCGGCGGCGGAAAAGTATTTTCGTGGCTCCTTTCCGTGGTTTCAGATTTTTAGGGAATTTATAGGCGGAAGAGGTAGGGCAAAGGAGCTACGGGGGGCCAACAAGCCTGCTAGGCGCCCCCAAGCCGAGGCTAGGGGACTTGTGGCCTCCCCCGGAGCCCTTTGCCTTGGTTCTCAAGTTCCGTGCGTATCTTCTGTTCCGGAAAAAATCTTTCCGGAGGTTTTATTCCGTTAGTACTTCGTTTAATATTCTCCTCCGAAAAAGGTCAAAAACACGGAAAAAACAGGAACTCGCACTTGGCACTGAGTTCATAAGTTAGTCCCAAAAAAGATATAAAATGCATACAAAACATCCAAAGTTGACAAGATAATAACATGGAACCATAAAAAATTATAGATACGTTGGAGACGTATCAAGCATCCCCAAGCTTAACTCCTGCTAGTCCTCGAGTAGGCAAGTGATAAAGACTGAATTTTTGACGTGGAATTCTACCTAACATATTTTTCCTTTGCAACTTCTTTCATGTGACATGAATGTTCAGATCCGTAAGATTGAAAACAATAGTTTTCTATTGACATGAAAACAATAATACTTCAAGCAAACTAGCAAGTTAATCATGAACTTTCGAAATAAAAAGGCCAAAGGAAGTTATCCCTATAGAATCATATAGTCTGGCTATGCTCCATCATCCCCACACAACGAATTTAAATCATGCACAACCCCGGTATTGGCCAAGTAATTGTATTCGCACTCTTACTTTCTCAAACCTTTTTCAACTCTCACGCAATGTATGAGCGTGAGCCATGTATATAGCACTATAGGTGGAATAGAGTGTGGTGGAGGTTGTGAGGCAAAAAGGAGGAGATGGTCACATTGAATCGGCGTATCAACGGGCTATGGAGATGCCCATCAATAGATATCAATGTGAAAGAGTAGGGATTACCATGCAACGGATGCTCTTGGAGCTATAAGTGTGTGAAAGCTCAAAAGGAGAACTAGTGGGTGTGCATCCAACTTGCTTGCTCACGAAGACCTAGGGAAATTTTGAGGAAGCCCATCATTGGAATATACAAGCCAAGTTATATAATGAAGATTCCCACTAGTATATGGTGGTGACAAAACAAGAGACTCTCAATCATGAAGAACATGGTGCTATTGTGAAGCACAAGTGTGGAAAAAGATAGTACCATTGTCCCTTCTCTCTTTTTTTGTTTGGGCTCTTTGGCCTCTTTTTTTTCATTTCATTTTTCTGGTGGGCATCTTTGGCCTCTTCTCTTCTTTTTTATTTCCTCACATGGGACAATGCTCTAATAATGATGATCATCACACTTTTATTTACTCACAACTGAATACTTAGAGCAATGATGACCCTATAGGAAATGCCTCCGGCAGTGTACCGGTATGTGCAACGAGCTAGCTTAGCGTATGACGTTGAAACATATCACTAGCTATCTTATGATCATGCAATGGCAATATGAAAGTGGCGGCACAAGTCTAGATACGGAACGGTGGGAGTTGTATGGCAATATATCTCGGAATGGCTATGAAAAGGCCATGATAGGTAGGTATGGTGGCCGTTTTGAGGAAGGTGTATGGTGGTTTTGTGCACCGGCAAAAGTTGCGCGGCACTAGAAAGGCTAGCAACGGTGGAAGGTGAAAGTGCATCTATACCATGGACTCACATTAGTCATGAAGAACTCATATACTTATTGCGAAAGTTTTATTAGTAATCGAAACAAAGTGTTAAACGTATACTCCTAGGGGAAGGGTTGGTAGGTGTTAACCATCGCGCGATACCAACCGCCACACAAAGGATGACAATCAATAAATCAATTATGCTCTGACTTCCTAACATAGAGGTTCACCATAAGTGCATGTTACGGGAATCACTAACGTCAACACAAGTATTTCTAGATTCACAACACCCTACTAACATAACTCTAATATTACCATATCCATGTCTCAAAACTAATTAAGAGGAATCAAACTTATCTTTACTAATCAATGCACATGAATATGGAAGTTTTTATTTTTTCCTCTTTGGATGCCTATCATCTTTAGGACTACTTTCATAGCACAAGCCAATTACCAAGTTACTCAGAGAGAGCGCTCTCAAAAAGATATAAGTGAAGATCGAGAGTTTTTATTTCTACAAAATATGACACCGCCGTGCTCTAAAAATATCTAAGTGAAGCACTAGAGAAAAGTTATCTAGCTCAAAAGATATAAGTGAAGCACATGCGAGCTAAATTGCCTAACTCAAAAGATATAAGCGAAGCTCAATGAGTATTCTAGCAAATTCACGATGAGTGCATGTCTCTCTCAAAAAGGTGTGCAACAAGGATTATTGCGACACAACAAAAATAAAATACTTCTATAATATACGACGCTCCAAGCAAAACTCATATCATGTGGTGAATAAAAATATAGCTCCAAGTAACGTTACCGATGGATTGAAGACGAAAGAGGGGATGCCTTCCCGGGACATTACCAAGCTTAGGCTTTTTGGTGTCCTTGAATTTGGCTTGGGATGCCTTGGTCATACCCAAGCTTGATCTCTTTCCACTCTTTATCCCATTGTCCATGAGAACATCACCCAAAACTTGAAAACTTCACAACAGAAAACTTAAACAGAAACTCGTGATATCATTAGCACAAGAAAACAAACTACCAACTCTTTAGGTACTATAGAAAGCTTGATTTATATTTATATTGGTGTTAGATTACTGTATTCTCACTTTTCCATGGCTAGTACCCCCCGATACTATCCATAGTTTCATCAAAATAAGCAATCAACACGACAAAAACAGAATCTGTCAAAAAACAGACCAATCTGTAGAAATCTGTATACTTCGTATACTTTGGGTATCTCAAGAATTCTAAAAAATTACTAAAATTAGGGAAAATGGCATATCAACCATCAGAAAAAAGAATCAACTCAAAATCTCTATCTGGATAGGAATGAAAAATAATTTCGTGAGCGCAAAGTTTCTGTCTTTTGCAGCAAGATCAAACAACCATTACCAAAACTAGTCATAAAGGTTTTACTTGGCTCAAACACAAAAAGAAACACAAAAAACACAATCATAACAGAATTATTATGGTGTGTACACAACAAAGCAGAAAGCAAAAAGCAAAGATAAATTCATTGGGTTGCCTCCCAATAAGCGCTATTGTTTAACGCCCTTAGCTAGGCATAAGGCGATAGAATCACGTATCGTCGTCTTTGGTGCTCAAACCATAAGTAGCCCTCATCATGGATTCATAAGGCAATCTTATTTTCTTTCGAGGAAAATGTTCCATGCCCTTCTTTAATGGAAATTTAAATCTAATATTCCCTTCCTTCATATCAATGACAACACCAATAGTCCTTAGGAAAGGTCTACCAAGAATGATAGTGCATGTCGGATTGCAATCAATATCAAGCACAATGAAATCTACGGGTACCTAGTTCCTATTTGCAATAATAAGAACATCATTGATCCTTCCCATAGGTTTCTTAACAGTAGAATCCGCAAGATGCAAATTAAGAGAGCACTCGTTAATCTCATTGAAGCCTAGAACATCACATAAAGACTTTGGAATAGCGGAAACACTAGCACCCAAATCACACAAAGCATTGTATTCATAGTTTTTGATCTTGATTTTTATAGTAGGTTCCCACTCATCATGAAGTTTTCTAGGAATAGAAACTTCCAACTCAAGTTTCTCTTCAAGAGATATCATCATAGCATCGACGATATGATCGGTAAAGGCCTTGTTTTGGCTATAAGCGTGTTGAGAGTTTAGCATGGATTGCATCAAGGAAATACATTCAATCAAAGAGAAACTATCATAATTGAATTCCTTGAAATCCAAAGTAGTAATTTCATTACCACTCAAAGTTTTGATATCATCTACTCCACTTTCAATGCTTTTAGCATCAAGATAGATAGAATCCGAATCGTTGGGGCGTTACTCAACCAAAGTGGATACATATCCAGCCCCATCATCATTAGGTTTGACATTATAAAACAAGGATTCAATGGGAGTCACACCAAGAACTTTAAGATCTTCGTGATTCTCATCACGAGAACACGCCTTTTTAAGCCATTCATGTCTAGCACGAATTTGGACGGTTCTTTCTTTACTCTCATTCATGGAAACACACATAGATTTCAAAGTTTCATCCATATTGATCTTGGGAGGAGCACATCTCACTTTCAAAGCATCAATATCAAGAGACATTCTATCAACGGTCCTAGCCAAGTTATCAATTTTGAGCAGTTTTTCTTCTATGGGCGCACTGAATATCTTTTGCGAGTTGATAAACTCTTTAATATTACTCTCTAGATGAGAGGGTAATTTATTGTAATTTCCATGAGCATTGTTGTAGGAATTGCCAAAGTTATTAGAGGGATTACTAGGAAAAGGCCTAGGAATAAAATTTCCTCTATAAGCATTGTTGTTGCCAAAATAATTCCTACCAACAAAATTAACATCCAAGCTCTCATTGCTACTCTCAATCAAGGAAGACAAGGGCATATCATTTGGATCTAAAGGAGCACCTTTACTAGAAAACAATTTCATTAACTCATCCATCTTAGAACTCAAAGAGTTAATTTCTTCTATGGCGTGCACTTTTGTACTAGTAGGTGACCTTTCAGTGTGCCATTGAGAATAGTTTGTCATGATATTGTCTAGGAGTTTTGTGGCTTCTCCTAATGTGATTTCCATGAAAGTTCCACCGGAGGCGGAATCCAGGGTATTTCTAGAAGCAAAATTGAAACCAGCATAGAAGTTTTGTATAATCATCCAAAGACTCAAGCCATGAGCAGGACAATTTCTAATCATCAATTTCATTCTCTCCCAAGATTGTGCAACATGTTCATGATCTAGTTGCTTAAAATTCATGATATCATTACGGAGAGAGATAATCTTAGCCGTGGGAAATACTTGGATATATAAGCATCTTTGCACTTGTTCCAAGAATCAATACTATTTTGGGGCAAAGATGAAAACCAAGTTTTTGCTCGATCTCGCAATGAGAACGGAAATACTTCCAATTTAATCACATCATTATCCACGTCTTTCTTCTTTTGCATATCGCATAACTCAATGAAGGTATTAAGATGGGATGCGACATCTTCGCTAGGAAGGCCAAAGAATTGCTCTTTCATAACAAGATTCAGCAAAGCAGCATTGATTTCATATGATTCCGCACTAGTGGCGGGGACAATAAGGTTACTAATAAAATCATTATTATTAGTATTCGAGAAGTCACAAAGTTTGGTGTTTTCAGTCATGGTGACTTCAGCAAGCAAGACAAGCACACAAGCGAATAGAAAGCAAGCCAAAGAAAAAGGGCGAACGAAAAAGGCAAATATTTTTGTAAATTTTTGTTTTTCAGAAGTGGGGAGAGGAAAACTAGAGGCAAAAAAGTAAATGCAAGAGATGAGTTTGCGAAAGTTACTTGGATAAGCTTCACTTAGAATAATCCCCGGTGCCAGAAATTGACACGTTGAAGGAAGACTATTCTTGACTTGATATTCCCCGACAACGGCGCGAGAAATTCTTCTTGCTACCTCTTGAGCTTGCGTTGGTTTTTCCCTTGAAGAAGAAAGGGTGATGCACCACAGTAGCAGTAAGTATTTCCCTCAGTTTGAGAACCAAGGTATCAATCCAATAGGAGTATCAAGGCAAGTCTCCAAAGTACCTGCGCAAAAACAACAAACTTGCACCCAACGCTACAAAGGGGTTGTCAATCCCTTCATGATTGATTGCAAGGTGAGATCTGAAGGCGTAAAGTGCAACAAAGTAAAAGTGTAGAGCTGAAAATATGATGTGAAGTAGACCCGGGGGCAATAGTGTTCACTAGAGGCTTCTCTCATGAGAGCAAATATTACGGTTGGTGAACGAATTACTGTCGAGCAATTGATAGAACCGCGCAAAGTCATGACGATATCTAAGGCAATGATCATACATATAGGCATCACGTCCGAGACAAGTATACCGATACTTTCTGCATCTACTACTATTACTCCACACATCGACCGCTATCCAGCATGCATCTAGTGTATTGAGTTCATAACAAACAGAGTAACGCCTTAAGCAAGATGACATGATGTAGAGGGATAAATTCATGCAATAGATATAAACCCCATCTGTTTACCCTTGATGGCAACAACACGATGCGTGCCTCGCTACCCCTTCTGTCACTGGGTGAGGTCACCGCACGGTATGAACCCAAAACCAAGCACTTCTCCCATTGTAAGAGTTGTAGATCAAGTTGGCCAGACGAAACCCACAACTCAAAGAGAATTACAAGGATATGAAATCATGCATATAAGAGATGAGAGGAAACTCAAATAACATTCATAGATAATCTGATCATAAATCCACAATTCATTGGATCTCGACAAACTACCGCAAAAGAGGATTACATAGGATAGATCTCCATGAAGTTCATGGAGAACTTTGTATTGAAGATCCAAGAGAGAGAAGAAGCCGTCTAGCTACTAGCTATGGACCCGAAGGTCTATGGTGAACTACTCACGCATCATCGGAGAGGCAATGGTGTTGTTGAAGAAGCCCTCCGTGTCCGAATCCCCCCTCCAGCAGGGCACCAGAACGGTCCCCGGATGGGATCTTGCGGAGACAAAAGCTTGCGGCGGCGGAAAAGTATTTTCGTGGCTCCCGTCTGTGGTTTCAGATTTTTAGGGAATTTATAGGCGGAAGAGGTAGGGCAAAGGAGCTACGGGGGGCCCACAAGCCTGCTAGGCGCGACCCCCCAGGCTGCGGGTAGGAGCCTTGTGGCCTCCCCTGGAGCCCTTTGCCTTGGTTCTCAAGTTCCGTGCGTATCTTCTGTTCTGGAAAAAATCTTTCTGGAGCTTTTATTCCGTTAGGACTCCGTTTAATATTCTCCTCTGAAAAAGGTCAAAAACACAGAAAAAACAGGAACCAACACTTGGCACTGAGTTAATAGGTTAGTCCCAAAAAAGATATAAAATGCATACAAAACATACAAAGTTGACAAGATAATAGCATGGAACCATCAAAAATTATAGATACGTTGGAGACGTATCACCCCTCAACTGGTCCCAAACCACCATCACCTTCGACCCAAGTGATCAACTCAGGTGCTCGTTCATGGACGGCAAACTCCCCATGATGTGCACCCCGACTATCAGCAATGTCCTTGTCACCAAGACCCTCATCAACGGTGGAGCAGGGCTCAACGTTCTCTCGATCGAGACCTTCGAGAAGCTCTATCTACTGTACGGACAACTCATGCCCACCAAGCCATTCTCAGGAGTTACGGAGGGGTCCACTGTGCCAATCGGGCAGGAGCATCTTCCGATCACCTTCGGCGAGCGCAAGAACTACCACACTTAGATCATTTTCTTCGACGTCGCGCGCATCCACCTACCGTACAACGCGATCCTTGGGTACTCGGCTGTCGCCAAGTTCATGGCAGTGACCCACCACAGCTACAACGTCCTCAAGATGTCAGGGAGCGGCGGCATCATCACCATCGCCTCTAACGAAAAGGATGCCATCTGTATGCTCGAACGTGCCTACCACGTGGCAGCGGTGGAACACTCAAACGATGAAGAAGATGAGCCACCTCGCGAGGACCCATGCAAGAAGAAGAAGAAGCTCCTCCCCACGGAGCGCCCTGGGGCTTCAGGCTCCGTGCCCGGGACAGGGTCATGCCTCCCATCACATAGGAAGGCGCACTCGGTGCCCCCCTTGGGTCAGGGTTGGGGGCTCCCACCGGGGTGGTCCCGGGCCTGACCAGTGAGGCGAGGGTGGCGCTCGAGCACAACCCGAGGGTGAGCTCCGGCGTGCGTCCGCCCAGCTCCCGTGAGTCCGTCGTCAGAGCAATCCAAGACCTTCGAGAGGCCCAGGCCGTGCGAGGCAGGGACTGCCAAGGATCACCAATCGCGGTCGCCGTTGTCCGCAGGTCGATCAGCCCCACATCAGCATGAACACGCTCGCCATCGAAAGATCTGCGGCTCAAGGCCTCTTCTGGCTCGCGCGAGCTGACCATCTGTGGGTGTGCCCGGGCGCTAGCACCCTCATGCCCTTCGGGTTGAGGAACGCGGCTGCCACCTACCAGCGAGTCCAGTGGGACATGCTCATGCCTTGCCTGTTGGGGCGTGGCGAGGAAGAGGAGGCGATGCTCGGGACGAGTGAAGGTCCCGAGGCTTGGGAGACGGCGGAACCGTGAGGGTCGCGACTGTGGAAGCACGAGATCGGGCGACGGCGGCGCCCTCGGCCCTTCAGCGGCATTGCCGCAGGGTGACCTTTCTGTTAGCTGCTGCCAGGTAACTTTTTGGCTTACTCCGTCCGAAGGCGCCCGCAGGGCCATGTGGCCTCCAGGAGTTCAGGGCATTCCCCAGCTGCCACTTTCATTTAAGCATCCTTTAGTTGTTTTTGGCCATACCCGCTTCGGACCCTAACATTCTACCTTGCTTGCGTCTTTGGGCGGTTGCCCCTGCTTGGGGGCTCCGGTCGAAGCTTATCCTTGCAGGCCGCCTGAGTCAGCAGACACCCTGTATCACTCCTGAAGAAGAAGAAGTCAGTAGGGTTTGCCAATGACCCAAAACAAATCAGTCCACTAATGACTTGGGGGTAGGGACACTCGCGAGGCCAAAGCGTCCTCGCGACCTCCCATATACACGCCCACCGTGATGCTCTCACGTAATAACGAGCCGAGGTTGTATACGCAAAGGCCCCCCCGAGGACATGGAGGAGTCCATACCACGCCTAGTGACAACCTTATGCTCCGCGCTGGGGAGAAGACTCGATTTAGTCCACCAATGACTCAGGGGTAGGGACACTCGCGAGGCCAAAGCGTCTTCTCGACCTCCCAGATACACCCCACCATGACATTCTCACGTAATAACGAGCCGAGGCTATATACACCCAGGGCCCCCCGAGGACGCGGAGGGGTCCATCCCACGCCTAGTGGTAGCCCTACACTCCACGCTGGGGAGAAGACGAAGGCAATCAACATAGTCCACCAATGACTCAACCCACAGCTGGCCAGGAAATCAACACAGTCCACCAATGACTCAGCCGACAGCTGGCAAGGAAATCAACACAGTCCACCTACGACTACGCCCACGCCCAGTGCGGGGGACACACAACTGGAGGTATGGAGCCACTCCTACATCAAGGGGGACCCTTGAGCATCGCAACTCAGGGGCCTAACTGCACCTGTAGCCCCTTCCCTCTTGGGTCGTCCTAGTTTCCGATCGATTCAACGGCGGTGGAGGTACGCGCGGGGTGGGTCCTGCCGACGCAGAGCCTAGTGCACTCAACAAACCACTTAAAATCTCTCAGGGGGAACGTTGGAGTCACGCGTACGTCAAGGGGGACTCCTGAGCATCGCGACTTAGGAGCCTTAACTGTGCTCGTAGCCCCTTCCCCCTTTGGGCCGTCTTGGTTTCGGCTCGGTCCAATCGCGGCAGAGGTACGCGCGGGGCGGGCCGTGCCGACGCAGAGTGCTAAAGGGGTTCTCAAAGTGTCAGATTCTTAGGAGGGACATCAGAGTCGCTCGCACGTCAAGGGGGACCCCTAAGCATCATGACTCACATGCCTAACTGTGCTCGTAGCCCCTTCCTGCTTTGGGTCGTCCTGGTTTCCGATCGGTCAAATCGCGGCGAAGGTACGTGCGGGACGGGCCCTGCCGACGCAGAGTGCTGAAAGTGTTCTGAAGTTTCAAAATCATCGCAGCGTTCCCCTCATGAGGGCTGCTCGCACGTCAAGGGGGACCCCTAAGCATCGCGACTCAGGGGCCTAACGGTGCTCGTAGTCCCTTCCCCCTTTGGGCCATCCTAGTTTCCAGTCGGTTCACTGGCGGGCGGAGGTACGCGTGGGGCGGGCCCTGCCGATGGAGAGTATCACGGAAAAAATGAAAGAAATGAGGCGAAGAAATCATTCAAGAAGTCAGCCGGTTATTACAAGTCTCAATAAATCCTTGAAAACGCAGATAAATTTGACGCCTCCACGAGGCACGATGTGCATTGCAGGAAAAAATAGGGGGGAGAACTCAGGAGGAGCCGCCGCTGGCGGTTGCTCCGTCTTCAGGAGGCTTGCGTCGGCGTCAGAAGCGTCGTCTTCCCCGTCGTCGACTTCAGCGGCATCCGGAGATGAAGGAGTATACCACCCTCGACGCGGGCCGCTTCTCTATGGCGCCAGGCCAGATCAGGGTCCGCCCGTGTTCATTGGACTCGGCCACAGTCCATGGAAGCACAGGGACGAGGTCCACGTCCTTGGAGAGGGCGCACTCCAGGAGCGGAGGAGCCAGGGCAGGATCTTGTGCCTCTCGCTTCTGCTTGCCGACGGGCGCCATCGCTGAACTGGCAAGGGAGCGGCGTGGCACTAGATCTAGGAGACGCCAGATAGAGTTGGAGACCGAGGAGGAAGAGCGAGCGTGGGAGAAGGGAAGACAATAATGGACCAATGCAACAAGTCAGGCTCCTCATAAATCGAGCGGAGACAAAGGCAAGGGGAACTCGACATCAGCGGCATGACATGCGCCACACCTAGCCCACAAGCGTTCAGAGCCTGCGGCGCTTCAGGCCGACCTCAAGGCTTCGCCCAGAAGCCAACACAAGCGCGTCGTGGACCCGGGGGCTACTATCGGTGTTCTGGGAATGGGGGTACCCAGACCTGCCCGCCTGTGGCCCAGCGCTGGCCCACCTCATCAAGCAAGCACGGTTGGGTGTGATACCATTCAAGGCAAGGCCCTCGCGAGGGGCCGAGCCTCGCGACGAGGAACAACATAGAGACCCGCAGGGGCCTCATCAGGAACCCTCCGGAGCGGCGGATATTCCGAGGAAAGGCCCGGCCTCATGAGTCAAGGATGACGTGTGGGAAGGACAGGTGAGCAGCAGACAGCAGGGCGGAGCAGTTTCCTCTTTAGTGCAAAGGAGGACGTACCGGGGTTCCCTAGGCATCTTCCAAAGGTTTCCCTTCTGGTGCAACAAAGCCATCGCCGCCCGCGAGCAGGACAAACGTCACCCCTGGACCCGTCCCTACATCGCTAGCAGCCTCTTTGCACTCGAAGATCACCTTTGGGAAGGGGGAGCATGTTCCCCCGTTCCCCTTTGGAATTGGCCATTGTTGGATCCCTTCCCGCCGAAATGATAAGGGAAGAGGACCGGGGCCTCCGCTATAGATAGAGAATAGGTTACTTCATAGAGGGGGGCGGATCCGATCCCGATTCATTCATCTTCGCCCACTGGAATTACACAAGGCCGAACCAGCCTCCAGAGGCCCTCGAAAACTGTACTAGTTCATCCACCAACCTCCACGAGAGGCTATCCACCAAAGCATGAGTAGGGTATTATGCTTCCCAGCGGCCTGAACCTAGGTAAACTGATGTGTTTTGTGTCTTCCTCACCATCGAGTGAGTTATTTGCCATCTCCGACGAGTAGCGAGCTAGGTGAGGCGAGCCCACGAGAGATCGCCGTACAGGCCCTTGAGTTCGAATCTTTAGGGTTTTGCGGAGCTCGAAATCCGATAGGAAGATGCTACCTCTTGAGCTTGCATTGGTTTAGAAGAGGAAAGGGTGATGCAGCACAGTAGCAGTAAGTATTTCCCTCAGTTTGAGAACCAAGGTATCAATCCAGTAGGAGTATGAAGCCAAGTTCCTAAAGTACCTGCGCAAAAATAGCAAACTTGCAGCCAACGCTACAAAGGGGTTGTCAATCCATTCACGATTGATTGCAAGGTGAGATCTAAAGGCGGAAAGTGCAACAAAGTAAAAGTGTGGAGCTGAAAATATAATGTGAAGTAGTCCCGGGGGCCATAGTGTTCACTAGAGGCTTCTCTCATGATAGCAAATATTACGGTGGGTGAACGAATTACTGTTGAGCAATTGATAGAACCGCGCAAAGTCATGACGATATCTAAGGCAATGATCATACATATAGGCATCACGTCCGAGACAAGTAGACCGATACTTTCTGCATCTACTACTATTACTCTACACATCGACCGCTATCCAGCATGCATCTAGTGTATTGAGTTCATGACAAACAGAGTAACGCCTTAAGCAAGATGATATGATGTAGAGGGATAAATCCATGCAATAGATATAAACCCCATCTGTTTACCCTTGATGGCAACAACACGATGCGTGCCTCGCTACCCCTTCTGTCACTGGGTGAGGTCACCGCACGGTATGAACCCAAAACCAAGCACTTCTCCCATTGCGAGAATCATAGATCAAGTTGGCCAAACAAAACCCACAACTCGAAGAGAATTACAAGGATATGAAATCATGCATATAAGAGATCAGAAGAAACTCAAATAAGATTCATAGATAATCCGATCATAAATCCACAATTCATCGGATCTCGACAAACACACCGCAAAAGAAGATTACATCGGATAGATCTCCATGAAGATCATGGAGAACTTTGTATTGAAGATCCAAGAGAGAGAAGAAGCCATCTAGCTACTAGCTATGGATCCGAAGGTCTATGGTGAACTACTCATGCATCATCGGAGAGGCAATGGTGTTGATGAAGAAGCCCTTCGTGTCTGAATCCCCCCTCCGGCACGGCACCGGAACGTGCCCCAGATGGGATCTTGTGGAGAAAGAAGCTTGCGGCGGCGGAAAAGTATTTTCATGGCTCTCTCTCGTGGTTTTGGATTTTTCAGAGATTTATAGGCGGCAGAAGTAGGGTAGAGGAGCCACAGGCGGCCCACAAGCCTGCTAGGCGCCCCCAGGCCGCGCCTAGGGGGCTTGTGACCTCCACCGGGGTTCTTTGCCTTGGTTCTCAAGTTCCTCGCGTATCTTCTGTTCCGGAAAAAATCTTTTCGGAGGTTTTATTCCATTTGGACTCCGTTTAATATTCTCCTCTGAAAAGGGTCAAAAACAAAGAAGAAACAGGAACTAACACTTGGCACTGAGTTAATAAGTTAGTCCCAAAAAAGATATAAAAGGCATACAGAACATCCAAAGTTTGACAAGATAATAGCATGGAACCAACAAAAATTATAGATACGTTGGAGACGTATCAAGCATCCCCAAGCTTAACTCCTGCTCGCCCTCGAGTAGGGAAGTGATAAAGAATGAATTTTTGATGTGGAATGCTACCTAGCATATTTGTCCTTTGTAACTTCTTTCATGTGACATGAATGTTCAGATCCGTAAAATTCAAAACAATAGTTTTCTATTGACATGAAAACAATAATACTTCAAGCAAACTAGCAAGGTAATCTTGTACTTCGAAATAACAAAGCCAAAGAAAGTTATCCCTACAAAATCATATAGTCTGGCTATGCTCCATCATCCCCACACAACGAATTTAAATCATGCACAACCCCGGTATTGGCCAAGTAATTGTTTTCGCACTCTTACTTTCTCAAACCTTTTTCAACTCTCACGCAATACATGACCGTGAGCCATGGATATAGAACTATAGGTGAAAAAGAGTGTGGTGGAGGTTGTGAGGCAAAAAGGAGGAGATGGTCACATTGACTCGGTGTATCAAAGGGCTATGGAGATGCTCATTAATAGATATCAATGTGAAAGAGTAGGGATTACCATGCAATGGATGCACTTAGAGCTATAAGTGTGTGAAAGCTCAAAAGGAGAACTAGTGGGTGTGCATCCAACTTGCTTGCTCACGAAGACCTAGGGAAATTTTGAGGAAGCCCATCATTGGAATATACAAGCCAAGTTACATAATGAAGATTCCCACTAGTATATGGTGGTGACAAAACAAGAGACTCTCAATCACGAAAATCATGGTGCTATTATGAAGCACAGGTGTGGAAAAAGATAGTAGCATTGTCCCTTCTGTCTTTTTCTCTCTTTTTGTTTCCTTTTTTGTTTGGGCTCTTTGGTCTCTTTCCATATCTCTCTTTTTTTGTGTGGGCAACTTTGGCCTCTTTTTTTATTTCCTCACATGGGACAATGCTCTAATAATGATGATCATCAAACTTTCATTTACTCAAAGCTCAATGCTTAGAACGATGATGACTCTATAGGAAATGCCTCCGGAAGTGTACCGGGATGTGCATCGATCTAGCTTAGCGTATGACATTGAAACATCTCGCTAGCTATCTTACGATCATGCAATGGCAATATGTAAGTGACGGCACAAGTCATGAGACGGAACGGTGGGAGTTGCATGACAATATATCTCGGAATGGCTATGAAAGTGCCATAGTAGGTAGGTATGGTGGCTGTTTTGAGGAAGATCTATGGTGGTTTTGTTTACCGGCGAAAGTTGCGCGACACTAGAGAGGCTAGCAATGGTGGAAAGTGAAAGTCCATCTATACCATGGACTCACATTAGTCATGAAGAACTCACATACTTATTGCGAAAGTTTTTATTGGTAATCGAAACAAAGTGCTAAACGCATACTCCTAGGGGAAGGGTTGGTAGGTGTTAACCATCGTGCGATCCCGACCGCAAAACAAAGGATGACAATCAACAAATCAATTATGCTCCGACTTCCAAACATAGCGGTTCACCATACGTGCATGTTACGGGAATCACTAACTTCAACACAAGTATTTCTAGATTCACAACACCCTACTAACATGTCTCTTAATATTACCAAATCCATGTCTCAAAACTAATTGAGAGGAAACCGACTTCTCTTTCTAATCAATGCACAAGAATATGGAAGTTTTATTGTATCCTCTTTGGACGCCTATCATCTTTAGGACTACTTTCATAGCACAAGACAACTACCAAGTTACTCGGAGAGAGCACTCTCAAAAAGATATAAGTGAAGATCGAGAGTTCTTATTTCTCCAAAATATGACACCGACGTGCTCTAAAAGATCTAAGTGAAGCACATAGAGCAAAATTGCTTAACTCAAAAGATATAAGCGAAGCTCAATGAGTATTCTAGCAAATTCACGATGAGTGCATGTCTCTCTCAAAAGGTGTGCAGCAAGGATGATTTTTACACAGCAAAAAGAAAAGACTCTTATAATACACGACATTCCAAGAAAAAAACATATCATGTGGTGAATAAAAATATAGCTCCAAGTAATGTTACCGATGGATTGAAGACGAAAGAGGGGATGCCTTCCCGGGGCATGCCCAAGCTTAGGCTTCTTGGTGTCCTTCAATTTTTCTTGGGATGACTTGGGCATCCCCAAGCTTGAGCTCTTTCCACTCTTTATCCCTTTGTCCATGAGAACATCACACAAAACTTGAAAACTTCACAACACAAAACTTAAACAGAAACGCGTGATATCATTAGCACAAGAAAACAAACTACCACCTCTTTAGGTACTGGAGCAAACTTGATTTCTATTTATATTGGTGTTAGATTACTGTATTCTCAATTTTCCATGGCTAGTACCCCCCCCCCCCAATACTATCCATAGTTTCATCAAAATAAGCAATCAACACAACAAAAACAGAATCTGTCAAAAACAGACCAGTCTGTAGCAATCTGTATACTTCGTATACTTCTGGTATCTCAAAAATTCTGAAAACTTACGACAATTTGGGAAATTGGCATATCAAAGAGTAGAAAAATAATGAACTTAAAAGCTATTTCTGGATAAAAATGAAAAATAATATCGTGCGTGAAAAGTTTCTGTCTTTTTCCAGCATGATCAAACAACCATCACCAAAACTAGTCATAAAGGTTTTACTTGGCTCAAACACAAAAAGAAACACAAAAAACAAAATCATAACAGAATTATGATGGTGTGGATGCAACAAAACAGAAAGAAAAAAGCAAAGATAAATTCATTGGGTTGCCTCCCAACAAGCACTATTGTTTAACGCGCTTGGTTAGGCATAAGGCGATATAATCACGTATCGTCGTCTTTGTAGCTCAAACCATAAGTAGCCCTCATCATGGATTCATAAGGCAATCTTATTTTCTTTCTAGGAAAATGTTCCATGCCCTTATTTAATGGAAATTGAAATCTAATATTCCCTTCCTTCATATCGATGACAACACCAATAGTCCTTAGGAAAGGTCTACCAAGAATGATGGGACATGTCGGATTGCAATCGATATCAAGCACAATGAAATCCACGGGTACATAGTTCCTATTTGCAATAATAAGAACATCATTGATCCTTCCCATGGGTTTCTTAATAGTAGAACCCGCAAGATGCAAATTAAGAGAGCACTCATCAATCTCATTGAAGCCTAGAACATCACATAAAGACTTTGGAATCACGGAAACGCTAGCAGCCAAATCACACAAAGCATGGCATTCATAGTTTTTGATTTTGATTTTGATAGTAGGTTCCCACTCATCATGAAGGTTTCTAGGAATAGAAACTTCCAATTCAAGTTTCTCTTCAAGAGATTTCATCATAGCATCGACGATATGATCGGTAAAGGCCTTGTTTTGGCTATAAGCGTGTGGAGAGTTTAGCATGGATTGCATCAAGGAAATACATTCAATCAAAGAGCAACTATCATAATTGAATTCCTTGAAATCCAAAGTAGTAGTTTCATTACTACTGAAAGTTTTGATATCCTCTACTCCACTTTCAATGCTTTTAGCATCAAGATAGATGGACTCCGAATCATTGGGGCGTTTTTCAACCAAAGTGGATTCACATCCAGCCCCATCATCACTAAGTTTGACACTAGAAAACAAGGATTCAATGGGAGTCACACCAAGCACTTTAAGATCTTCGTGATTCTCATCACATATTTCAGGTTTAGCAACCATTTTATTGACTAAGGTAGCCTGTTTATCAGAAATTGGCCTACCAATTTTTCAAGACGAGCAAACTGAGAATTTAGCGCAAGGAATTCTTTGGCCATATCATCAACTTCTTTATTCATAAAAGCCATAAAAGAATTTTGCTCCCTTAGTTATCTACGGAAGTAACTATTATAATCAAATTATGTAGACATGAAGCCTTTAACACTAGTTTCAATCTCTTCCAACCTTGTGTAGTAAGCATCATAATCCTTTGGTTGGGCCATACAGGTCTCAGCAGGCAGACAAGCACACGAGCGAACAGAAAGCAAGCGAAATAAAAGGGCAAACGAAAAAGGCAAATATTTTTGTAATTTTTTGTTTTTTAGAAGTGGGGGAGAGGAAAACGAGAGGCAAAAAAAGTAAATGCAAGAGATGAGTTTGTGACAGTTACTTGGATAAGCTTCACTTGATGCTCCTCGGCAACGGCGCCAGAAATTCTTCTTGCTACCTCTTGTGCTTGCATTGGTTTTTCCCTTGAAGAGGAAGAAATTTGCTACTTTGGCTCATCAGTTGGTAAGTCTGTCTATGAAGTTCAAAGAGTGATGCAACACAGTAGCAGTAAGTATTTCCCTCAGTTTGAGAACCAAGGTATCAATCTAGTAGGAGTATCAAGCCAAGTTCCTAAATTACCTGCGCAAAAATAGCAAACTTGCACCCAACGCTACAAAGGGGTTGCCAATCCCTTCACGATTGATTGCAAGGTGAGATCTAAAGGCGGAAAGTGCAACAAAGTAAAAGTGTGGAGCTGAAAATATAATGTGAAGTAGACCCAGGGGCCATAGTGTTCACTAGAGGCTTCTCTCATGATAGCAAATATTACGGTGGGTGAACGAATTACTGTCGAGCAATTGATAGAACCGCGCAAAGTCATGACGATATCTAAGGCAATGATCATACATATAGGCATCACGTCTGAAACAAGTAGACCGATACTTTCTGCATCTACTACTATTCCTCCACACATCGACCGCTATCCTGCATGCATCTAGTGTATTGAGTTCATGACAAACAGAGTAACGCCTTAAGCAAGATGACATGATGTAGAGGGATAAATTCATGAAATAGATATAAACCCCATCTTTTTACCCTTGATGGCAACAACATGATGCGTGCCTCGCTACCCCTTCTGTCATTGGGTGAGGTCACCGCACTGTATGAACCCAAAACCAAGCACTTCTCCCATTGCAAGAATCATATATCAAGTTGGCCAAACAAAACTCACAACTCGAAGAGAATTACAAGGATATGAAATCATGCATATAAGAGATCAGAAGAAACTCAAATAAGATTCATAGATAATCTGATCATAAATCCACAATTCATCGGATCTCGACAAACACACTGAAAAGAAGATTACATCAGATAGATATCCATGAAGATCATGGAGAACTTTGTATTGAAGATCCAAGAGAGAGAAGAAGCCATCTAGCTACTAGCTATGGACCTGAAGGTCTATGGTGAACTACTCACGCATCATCGGAGAGGCAAAGGTGTTGATGAAGAAGCCCTCTGTGTCCGAATCCCCCCTCTGGTAGGGCACCAGAACGTGCCCCAGATGGGATCTTGCGGAGACAGAAGCTTGTGGCGGCGGAAAAGTATTTTCGTGTCTCTCTTTCGTGGTTTTGGATTTTTCGGAGGTTTATAGGTGGAAGAAGTAGGGCAGAGGAGCCACAGGGGGCCCACAAGCCTGTTAGGCGCCCCCCGATCGTGCCTAGGGGGCTTGTGACCTCCCCCGGGGTCCTTTGCCATGGTTCTCAAGTTCCCCGCATATCTTCTGTTACGGAAAAAATCTTTTCGGAGGTTTTATTCCGTTTGGACTCCGTTTAATATTCTCCTCTGAAAAGGGTCAAAAACACGGAAAAAATAGGAACTGGCACTTGGCACTGAGTTAATAAGTTAGTCCCGAAAAAGATATAAAAGGCGTACAAAACATCCAGAGTTTGACAAGATAATAGCATGGAACCAACAAAAATTATAGATACGTTGGAGACGTATTAGAAGACCACGATGAAAATATTGAGTGGCTCTCATATACATTGTTATTGATCTAATGAAGAGCCCACATTACTTTATCTTCTCCTCTTGAATAAAATGTTGCAGATTCCAGCTTAGTCCATGGAACTCTTGCAGTATTATTATTTTCATATCGTTCGATCGTTCAACTAAAAGTCAATAATGACAATATTTGATGAAGTGGTTGTGAAAAAGAGAAGCGGGTATGGACTCAAATTGTTTTTGTTTTTGTAAATATGTTTAGACCGGTATCCATTATTTAGTGTATTATGACCAAACATGTTTGCAATGTCAATTAGAGATTATAGTTGTTCATGCCATGCTTAAGTAGCGAGGAGTGGATAATGATTTATCTTGGATGTCAACATGCATTAAAATGGTTGTGATGTAGTATGATGATATGGTATGTGAGGGAGTCCATGATTCTGGGGTCCTTGGGCGGTTGGTTAGTCAATACTGGGTGAGCACGTTGGGCCACATTGTAGAAGACCGGGCCTTATGACAACCTCTACTCTGAAAGGAATATCCCAAAGATTGGCTTGTACTTAAAAATTGGAAGGACTAGGTCGGCTCATCTACCCCGTGGCGGTAGTCAGTAACTTGTAAACCCTAGGGTCCGTGGTGTCTATATAAATGAGAGGACCTTATCCGTGTAGAGGAGGCTGAATCATCTAGGGTTTAGCATATACAATCTCGAGGTAGATCTACTCTGTAATCATCTTCATTAATATAATCGAGTAGGATGTAGGGTATTACCTCCATAGGAGGGCCCGAACCTGGGTAAAACCACTGTGTCCCCTTCTTCTTGCAACCCATCGATCCTAGGTCCACAGTTCGGGACCCCCTACTCGAGATATGCCTGTTTTTACACTGACATTGGTGCTCTCATTGAGAGTTCCACTGTTGGATCGCCGAAGAGATCTTGTGTAATCGTCACCAACATGATAATCAACGTGGACATCTTCGTCCCCGGACATGTCCTCTCGTTCGGTAGCATCACGCTGCGCGCAGACTTAACTGGCCGCCCTGGCCATATTGGAGGTTTTGCCCCCCGACCATCAAGCAAGGCAAGGGAATCTCAAATTCCCAACCAATGCGCGGATGATCTAATCCGTGCAGAAATTCTAGTTTCGGCCGATGAGAACAAAGACTCTGAAACTTTAACTTCGGACTTGGTGTCCGACCAATTCCTCGGGTCCGTCTCCCTTGAGGACTCGGCCTCCAGATTGGACTCAATTTTGCCGCCTGGATCTCAGCCAGTGGCCAGCGCCAAACACGCCTTCCTAGTGGAGGCACCGGAGGTCAACTCCGAAAACCATCTAGCAACTTACCTACATGAGCCCTCAGTGTTAAACGAGGTGCTCGGGCAGATCCAATCGTTGCACATCTCAGCCAGTCCGACCTGCTCACAGTACGACATCGAGTCGGAATATGGGGACTTTTATGGCCCGCCCACCACCCACTTGATAGCCACCATCTAAGACTTAACTGATGTGTTGGACTACGGCTCGGACGAGCTTGAGGGCATGGACGACGAGACCGAGGAACCCACCCCCACAAACATAGGGTGATGGACTACAACTGCCTCGTACGATGTCTACATGGTACACACACCCCGCAATAATGGAGAAATCGCCCCCCAGCCAGACGATAAATCTGGGGAGCCATCAAAGCATCGAAATCAGCGTAAGCGTTCCAATGCAAGTAAAGGAAAGAACTCCGCTCAGGGTAATGGGGAAAATAAAGCCCAGAAGACCACGATCACCCCGGGGATCCAGATCACCCTCAAGAGGATCCGGACAAACCCGAGGAGCAGAGCGACCCTGATGACGCCTGTAAGACATACGATGTTAACTACCTCGCTCCCATCAATGACGATATGGATGACGAGGACTTTGCGGTCCCCGAATATGTCGGATATCAGGAGGAACTATGGAAGCTTATCTTGGCCACCGCAGGAAGCCTCAAAGCAAAGGAACGACAACTTAAGGCCGAACAAGATACCATAAACAGTAGGTGGAACAAGGAATTAGCCGCCGAAGAACAATACGGCCCGAGTGGCCGGATCAAAGAAATAGCTACCCACGCCGCCACCTACTCCCACAATTTGACGATGAGGCCTTAGAGCCCACATCTCCAAAGCGCTCGGATTATGACAAACCTGACCGCCCACCTCAAGGGCGCGATAGAGCACCTTTGGAGGCCTATGATAACCTCGGACCTCCCCGGAGAAATGGGAAGGAGAAAGTATACCACGGGGCATAAATGACCCGCAGTTTAACCCGCACAACGGGACCCGTAGCAGGTGTATCTATGATTACCAGAAATACTTCCCCTAGACGGGGCAGAGAACCACCCCATGTCCCCTACTACAACGGGACCGGGACTCATACCGGACTCATCCCATAGCCGATCTCCGGCACAAGCTAGCCCGTACTAGGAGTGCCGCACACCCACTCTGCTTCACGGATGAAGTAATGCAGCACTAATTTCCAGAGGGATTCAAACCTGTGAGCATAGAACAGTACGACAGGACAAGTGATACGTCCGAAACGTATCTATAAGTTCTGCTTGTTCAATCATCTTTGGGTGACATTGTTATATGTTTTGCTACACTTTTATATCTTTTTACACATATTTGGACTAATCTACTAACTCAGTGCACCCGGTGTTAGTTTCTGTATGCAGATGTCTTTTTTGTAGGGGCTTTTACCTAATTTTCCGGAGCCCCAAAAAAACCGAGAAAAATATATAAAAATCAGCGTAACGGAAGCTTCCAGATCACCGAAGATGGGCCAGAGGGGAGCCAAGGGCTTCCCAGGCAACCACCCGGCGCGGCCTGGCCCCTAGCCGCGCCCACAGGCCGCCTGGGTGGGCCCCACCTCTTCTGACGCCCTCATTTGGACTATATTTACTCCTTTGAGAGGAAACCCTTCCAACACGTCCAGAATCGCGAATTTGTCCATCATTCCGCCGCCGCAGCGCTTCCGAGATCGGGAGCGTTCCAAGACCTCTTCTTGGCACCCTGCCGGAGGGAGGAAATACCTCCGAGAGCTTCTCCACCACCATGGACGCCTCCCGGACGTGCCGTGAGTAGTCCTCCTTGGACCATGAGTCCAGGACCAGTAGATATGCGATGTCTTCTCTCCAATCTTGTGCTTCCATGATTAGCCCTTGTGAGCTGCCCTACATGATCAAGGCATCTATGTATTTTTCCTGCTATTGCTATGCTCGGATTGTTGGGATCTGATGGATTATGAGATTATGTTCAGATTGTTATGAGTTATATATTTTATTAGCCTTTTATATTATGTTCCTTAGTGATTCATGCATGTTCTCCGTTCCTCTTTATTGCATTGGCCGAGTAGTAGATTGCAACTCCAAGAGGGAGCGTTATGCATGATTGTGGGTTCATGCCCCCTGATGTCTAGCTTGAGTGTTGGAAACATGAGACTAGGGGATGTGCTGTTGCAACCAGGGAGAAAACAACGGTGCTTATGACCACGGTTGTAAGGATTGTTTACCTTATGCATAGTTCATTAATGCAGTTGTCCGTTGCTTTGAGCTTACACTTTGGGTGGGGCTCGCAACTTAATACCAGCGAGATGTTCTGGATAGATATCTCAAGGTGGATGATTAGTAAGTAGATGTTGATGAATAAACGGTCTACTTGTCTTGGTGTACTACCCATTACTATTGAGCCTCTAACTTTCAAGTAGCATAATTAGCATTGCGGTGCGTTTATAATTCTGTCAATTGACCAGCTGTAATTTGGTTACCCCAAGCATAGTTGTTTATCGTCTTTTGGGAGAGAGACATCACTAGTGAACATCATGTGACTCCGGTCCATATCACCACCATTGCTTACACCTCCATCATTTACTGCTTTCATTTACTTTTCCATTGCAATCACTATCACTATCCCCGCTTTGTTTTGATCCTTTGCAAACTACAAGGCCGGAGAGATTGACAACCTCTTTGTACTCGTTGGGAGCAAAGTTATTTGTGTGTGTGGAGGTCCATGTCTTCTGCTTGCGCCAGGGAACGGGACACCTACTTGTTGATCCCTGGAGTCCTCCTGGATCGATAAACCTTACAGTCTCCGTGTAAGGGGAAACTTGCTGCTGACTACATCTCCACCTTCCACTTCAGGTAACCAACGAGGGGCGAGAAGTATATTCATCAACTCGTCATCAACAACTAAACCCGCCGTGTGGATTGAAGACTTCGTTCTTCACATTCATATGGAAAGAGGAGATGATCTCCATGCCATTAAATACTTACCTCTCAAGTTAAAAGGGCCAGCTCGGCACTGGTTAAGCAGCTTTCCCGAGGACTTGATCGGGAGTTGGGAAGAGCTCGAGGACGCCTTCCTATCCAACTTCCATGGGACATATGTTCGGCTTCTGGATTCTTCTAACCTAAGAAATGTCATCCAAAAAGCAAGGGAATCGGCCGGAGAATTATGGACCAGTTCTTGACAAAGAAAAAAAATCAAATCGTGGGCTGCCCGGACGTCCAAGCAATAGCCTCTTTTAGGCAAAACATCCAGGATGAGTGGTTGGCTCGCCAGCTCGGACAGGACAGACTGAGGACCATGTCCGCCCTCACTTCCCTCATGACCCTCTTCTGTGCGGGTGAGGATAACTGGCTAGCTCGGTGCAGCCGTAACTCGGACGACCCTGGAACCTTTGAGGTTCGGGACGAAAATGGAAAGACGAGGAAAAATAAGAACAAGTGCCGCCTCCATACTAGCGATGTCAGGGACACGACAGTAAATGCTGTATTCCGCAGCTCCAAACTGGGACAACAGAAAAAGCCCTTAAAAGGAACAAGGACGGGCCAACCCAATGGGAAAATAATGGAACAACCCTATCAGATCTACGACACTCAAGACAAGCCAACTAATCACACCAATCACAGTTGTTGGGTTTTCAAGCAGGCAAGCAAGGTGGCTACCGAAGACCAGGACATGACCCCTCGAAGCAAAGATTACGAGGAGCCCCGTGGCCCGAACACCGGGGGACAAAAATAGTTCCCTCCTAAGGTAAAAACATTCAACATGATCTACGTGACACACATACCCAAGAAGGAGCGGAAGCGTGCCCTCCGAGAAGTCTACGCTGTAGAGCCCATAGCGCCAAAGTATAATGCATGGCCGGCTTGCCCGATCACATTCGATCGCAGGGATCACCCGACCAACATCCTTCACGGACGGTCGGCTGCTCTCATTTTAAATCCCATCATAGGCGGATACCACCTCACCAGAGTCCTCATGGACGGAGGAAGTAGCCTTAATCTTATTTACTCAGATAGAATGAAAAATATGGGTATTGATCCATCCAGAATAAAACAAGCACCACTACCTTTAAAGGAGTGATTCCTGGTGTTGAAGCCCGCTGCTCGGGCACCATAACTTTGGACGTAGTGTTCGGGTCGCCGACAACTTCTGCAGCGAAGATTTGATCTTTGGCATCGCCCCCTTCCGCAGCGGGTACCATGCACTGCTGATCGCACCGCCTTCTCCTGGTTTAATGATGTGCCTCAGTATGCCTATCTCAAGCTCAAGATGCTTGGACCCCGAGGAGTCATTGATAACCCACAAGTATAGGGGATCGCGACAGTTTTCGAGGGTAGAGTATTCAACCCAAATTTTTTGATTCGGCACAAGGGGAAGCCAAAGAATATTCTCAAGTATTAGCAGTTGAGTTGTCAATTCAACCACACTTGAAAGACTTAGTATCTACAGCAAAGTATCAGTAGCAAACTAGTGTGATAGCAGAAGTAGCAACAGTGACAGCAGTAGCGACAGAGTAACAGTAGCAGCAGTGACAGACTGCTCGATCGCACCGCCTTCTCCCGGTTTAATGATGTGCCTCGGTCTGCCTATCTCAAGCTCAAGATGCTTGGACCCCGAGGAGTCATTGATAACCCACAAGTATAGGGGATCGCGACAGTTTTCGAGGGTAGAGTATTCAACCCAAATTTGTTGATTCGGCACAAGGGGAAGCCAAAGAATATTCTCAAGTATTAGCAGTTGAGTTGTCAATTCAACCACACCTGAAAGACTTAGTATCTACAGCAAAGTATCAGTAACAAACTAGTGTGATAGCAGAAGTAGCAACAGTGACAGCAGTAGCGACAGAGTAACAGTAGCAGCAGTGACAGCGGTAGCACCAAAGTAACGGTAGCAGTAGTGACAGCAGTAGCGGCAAAGTAACGTAGCAAGGACCAGTAGGAAAAACTCGTAGGCATTGGATCGGTGATGGATAATTATGCCGGATGGTATTCATCATGCAACAGTTATAACACGGAGAGATATGTAACTAGCTCCAGTTCGTCAATGTAATGTAGGCATGTATTCCGTATGTAGTCATACGTGCTTAGGGAAAAGAACTTGCATGACATCTATTGTCCATCCCTCCCATGGCAGCAGGGTCCTAATGGAAACTACGGGATATTAAGGTTCTCCTTTTAATAGAGAACCGGACCAACGCAATAACACTTGGTGAATACATGAACTCCTCATACTATGGTCATCTCCGGGAGTGGTTCCGGCTATTGTCACTCCGGGGTTGCCGGGTCATAACACATAGTAGGTGACTACAACTTGCAAGATAGGATCAAGAACACACATATATTGATGAGAACATAATAGGTATAGATCTAAAATCATGGCACTCGGGCCCTAGTGACAAGCATTAAGCATGGCAAAGTAGTACCAATATCAATCTCAGAACATAGTGGATACTAGGGATCAATCCCCGTCAAAACTAACTCGATTACATGATAGATCACATACAACCCATCACCGTCCAGCAAGCCTACGATGAGATTACTCACGAACGTTGAAAAGCATCATGGAATTGGCGATGAAGGAAGGTTGGTGATGACGATGGCGACGATCTCCCCTCTCCGGAGCCCAGAACGGGCTCCAGATCTGCCCTCCAGAGGAAGAACAGGAGGTGGCGGCGCCTCCGTATCGTAAAACGCGATGAACTCTTCTCCTTGATTTTTTTCTGGACGAAAGGGACTAAATAGAACTGGAATTGGAGGCGGTGGAGCTCCGTGGGCCCCACAAGCCTGCTAGGCGCGGCCAGGGGGCACCCCTGGTGGGCTTGTGGGCTCCACGCTCCACGTCTCCGGTTGATTCTTGCGCCAATATTTTTTATATATTCCACAAAAAATCCCCATAAATTTCCAGGTCATTCCGAGAACTTTTATTTCTGCGCCAAAACAACACCATGGCAATTCTGCTGAAAACATCGTTAGTCTGGGTTAGTTCCATGCAAATCATGCAAATTAGAGTCCAAAACAAGGGCAAAATAGTTCAGAAAAGTAGATACGGCGGAGACGTATCAACTCCCCCAAGCTTAAAGCCTTGCTTGTCCTCACGCAATTCAGTTGACAAACTGAAAGAGACAAAAGAAAAACTTTTACGAACTCTGTTTGATCTTGTTGTTGCAATTATGCCTAACTCATATCCAAAATTTCAGCAAGATCATAAGCAAACCACATAAGCAAATGACATCTAGGCCTCATGGTAAACTCATATCAATGGCATAATCAACTAGCAAGCAATAATGATAAGTTTCAAACGTCAACACTTCAATCAAAACAATCATGAAGCAATGTGAACAAATGGTATCTCGCTAGCTCTTTCTGAGATCGCAAAACATAAATGCAGAGCACCTTCAAAGACCAAGGGCTGACTAAACATTGTAATTCATGGCAAAGAAGATCCAATCACAGTCATACTCAATAACAGTTAAAAGCAAAGCATAAGAATGACAAAGGTGCTCTCTAATTGGTGCTTTTATAAGAAGAGGATGACTCAACAGAAACATAAATAGATAGGCCCTTCGCAGAGGGAAGCATTGATTTGCAGAGGTGTCAGAGCTCAAGCTTTGAAGACAGAGATACATAATTTTGGGTGGCATGCTTTCATTGTCAACGCAATGACCAAGAGTTTTCACCATCTTCCATGCTACACATACTATAGGCGGTTCCCAAATAGAAAAGTAAAGTTTTGACTCCCCCACCACCTATCAATCACACTCCACGACTAGCCGAATACTCGGGTGCCGTCCATACCAACATCAATCCAGGGGGAGTTTTGTTTGCAATTATCTTTTTGATTTGAGCATGGAACTGGGCATTCCAATTACCGGCCCCTTTCTCGTGAGTGATAGTGAATAAACACATATCGAGGATAACACGCCTAGCATGGAAGATACTGATCGCCCCTTGTCACCACATGAGAGGTTCGGGCATGCAAAACAGATTATTTCTTGAAGATTTAGAGAGTGGCACATGCAAATTTACTTGGAACAGCATGTAGATACCGCATATGGGTAGGTATGGTGGACTCATATGGAACAACTTTGGGTTTATGGAAGTGGATGCACACGTAGTATTCCCGCTTAGTACAAGTGAAGGCTAGCAAAAGACTGGGAAGCGACCAACTAGAGAGCGACAACAGTCATCAAAATGCATTGAGATTAACCAACATTGAGTGCAAGCATGAGTAGGACATAAATCACCATGAACATGAATATCATAGAGGCTATGTTGATTTTGTTTCAACTACATGCGTAAACATGCGCCAAGTCAAGCCACTTGAATCATTCAAAGGAGGATACCATCCTATCATACTACATCATAATCATCTCGAGATTCATGTTGGCATCCAAGACAAACCATTATAAGCTCCTAGCTAATTAAGCATGGCATAAAAAACTACGATCTCTAAGTTGTCATTGCAAACATGTTTCTCTCACAACAAAGTTGAACTAGAAACATGAGCTAGTCATATTTACAAAAACAAAATAGATCGAGTTCATACCAACTTTTCGAGGCTCAGTCACTTCGTCATATATCGTCATTATTGCCTTTCACTTGCATGACCGGATGATGTGAACAATAATAAGAGTGCTCGTGCATTGGACTAAGCTGGAATATGCAAGCAAACACAAAGGAGAAGACAAAGTAATATGGCTCTTGGACAGATAAACAGATATGCATGTGAGAGCCACTAAACATTGTAACCATGGTCTTCTACGTTGACCCAAAGAAAAAGAAAACTATTTACACGGGAAAGCTCCCAAGAAGAAAAAGAAGAACGGGAAATATTTTTGGGTTTTCCCAAACTAAACAAACACACGAGAAGAAACCGAGAAAAATAAATAAACTAGCATGGATGATACAGTGGCAAAGTGTGAACACCGACTATCAAAGTGAAATTGTGAGCAAGGATATAAAGTCGGTGAGAAACACGTACTCCCCCAAGCTTAGGCTTTTGGCCTAAGTTGGTCTACTCCCGAGGATGGTCCGGGCGATACCCAAAATCATAATGGGGGTTGTACGGGAGCGCTGCAGCTACTGCCTGAATAGCTGCCTCACGGAGGCGAGCAGCCTTTGCCTCCCTCTCATAATCCTCTGCCTCACCTCTGGTTATGTAATATCTCCGTTTTACCTGAAAGTCAAAGAAGGCAGGAGCAGGAAGGGTAATATGGAAAACACGCTGTCGGTTAAATATTAACCGGTATAGGAGGGATTCATTATCCCTCTCAAGGAACTGATAGCGTGTCATAGCGGCGCGATCAAGGAAAGTTGTATAGAGCGGGGGATCTCCTTCGCGGATGGTTACTCCAAGAAAATTTGCTATGCGAGTGGCATAGATCCCACCAAAGAAATTTCCTTCATTAGCATTATTATTCAGCCTCCTTGCTATTATAGCTCCCATGTTGAAACTTGTATCACCCGTTACTGCGCTCTTAAGAATACTAAGGTCGGGTGCGCAGAGGTGACAATGCTCAATCTTGCCGTTAATGCACCTACCTATGAAGAGGGCAAAGTAATGCAAGGCAAGAAAATGAATGCTCCCCATGGTAGCGTGCGTAATATCTCTAGTTTCTCCGATAGTTATACTAGAGAAAAAAAATCTCTAACCAAAGATTTAGGAGGATCATTGAGACTACCCCAAACAGGTATCTTGCAAATTCTATTGAAATCCTCTAAATCCATGGTATACGATTTGTCATAGAGATCAAACAGTACAGATGTGTCACGACCGGCTGAAAATTTGAATCTACGAACAAAAGAGGCAGTGAGAGTAGTATATTGTTCACATTTATCGGAGATGAATTCTTCAAGTCAAACGTTGTGAACAAGTGTATCAAACTCGTCTTTGAAACCTGCATCAATCATGAATTCATCAAAAGGCCATTCACATGGTTGTACCTGTGCGTTCCTCGGTTGGTAAGGATCGGGTTCCCGAATCGCAAGACGGGGACCCCTCTTGCTTGAGGAACCACCATGATAGTTTCTCCTGAACATCTTCCTTTTCTGAAATTTTCAGTGACTCAAAGGAAAAGTGAACAAGGCTCAACGAAACTCATAGCAACTACTCCGACAAGTGCCTAGAGACCATATCACGCATCAAAACTACTTGGGACCAGCTAAAATTAGCATGCAAAGCTCAAGAACAGGGTCACCAAGGCAGCAAAAATACGCAACGAATAAGGCACTAGAGAAAAAACTAATTGGACCAATGGAGGAGTCACATACCAAGAAGTAATTTCCCCAAAACACTTTGGTGAATGGTGCTTTGCACAAGGAGATCGAAAATCGCAGCAAGAAGAGCAAGCACACAGGTTTGAGCTGTGAAATGATTTTTCTGAAGGTAGAAGAAGAAGATGGGAGCTAGAATAAGTGGAGGGGTCACACGTGGGCCCCACAAGCCTGGTAGGTGCGGCCAGGGGGTGCCCGCGCCTCCAGGGCTTGTGGCCCACTAGTGCAGCCCCCTGACTAGCTCTCCGTCTCAGAATTTTTCAAAAAATCCAGAAAAAGTCATACTTGATTTTCACGGCATTCGGAGGACTTTTATTTTCGGGACACTTTTCTACGGGACGCTAAAAGCAGAAAATAGGGAAAACTAAAGCTAAACCTATCATTTTTCTTCTGAGCAACCGAAGGTGAAAGCTTGGAACAGAGGGTTGTGACTCCTCGATTCATGCATCCCATGGTCATCAAAAGAAATCCGTCAATGAGGTTGATCAAGTCTCCGTGACAAACTTTTTCGAATCGCATAAAAAGGAACGGAGAATTCTTGAATAGTCACTCGGTTACCTCAATGGGGATGTGCATATCCCCAACAAGCAAATCATACTTTATCTTGACAGTAGGTATAGGGCATTCAAAGCTCCCAATAAGAATCGATGAAGTTTTTTCAATAGCATTGATGCAATGAACCCGATATTGTTGCTTCGGAAAGTGCACCGTATGCTCATTACAATTAACATGGAAAGTGACATTGCCTTTGTTGCAATCAATAACAGCCCCTGCAATGTTTAAAAAGGGTCTTCCAAGGATGACCGCCATGGCATCATCCTCGGGAATAGCCAGGATAACAAAGTTCGTTAAGATAGTAACGTTAGCAACCACTGCAGGAACATCCTTGGAAATGCAGATAGGGAAAGCAGTTGATTTGTCGGCCATTTGCATAGAGATTTCACTGGTGGTCAACTTCTCCAATTCAAGTCTACGATAAAGAAAAAGCGGCATAACACTAACACCGGCTCCAAGGCCGCATAGAGCAGTTCTAATGTAGTTCCCTTTAATGGAGCAAGGTATAGTGGGCACTCCGGGATCACCTAGTTTCTTAGGAGTTCCACCCTTGAAGGTATAGTTAGTGAGCATGGTTGATGATGGGAAAATGGCGGGCGTGTAGAACACGCGTCCACGTCATTGATACATAGTGAATAAATATAAAGCGCATACAATGCACAAAATAAAATGAAAATCAAACATTGCAGGTAGATATTTCCAGAACTCTTATATTTATATAAAAATTCTGTTAATTACATCTCCGAAGAGAAAACCCCTGATTAAGAATTCCAACATATCTTTTACATAAGATTGCAACACATTCCTATTACAGTATGCTACAAGAAAATCGTCCTCGCGGTCGTCGATGCACTCGTGCTTGGCGAACTTGAAGTTTGCTTTTACATGAATACTCCTTCATGATATCATGTGTCATGTTTTGGAATATGTTTTCCTAGCATACAACAAATTTAGTTGTGTTCAACCTCATTTATATGCATCATGAAATTGATTTTCGCTAGGCATGATTTTATCCTACGTTCAACGCATAGGATGTGCATATATTGTCCGTGGGGATCATATGTGATATATTTGGTTTTGGTAGCATGAATGTATATGACATGCCAATTTTAATAAGTTTTGCATCATCACATTACTACTATCATTGCGTAACACAGATGTGGTGTCTGCGTGTAGGGTGACAGATTATAGCTTTCTGACACAATCTTGATGCTTTTTATGGTTCATGTGATATGTGACCTATTTGTTTCTTTTGACTTCACACGGTATCAAAACTAACCACATGGTGCAATAATATGACACCTATGTGTAGTCTGACCCAAGTGGAGTCCACCTATGATATTTTTGTTTGTTTAAAGCCTACATAGGCTACATGAAATATGCTTGCTCATATGTTTTGCACGAAATTTTCATGCCTATATGGATGTGGCGTGAACATGTTTTATTTGAGTTCAGCCTTACTTGTATTATTACTAACACCACGTAGCATTAAGACAATGCATACGTGTAGCATAACCAAGTGAAGGTGTATGGAGAAATTTTCATATTGCATGAGTCATAACATTTATCTTTTTTTATTTGAACCTTACATGGTATTAAAACTAACTCCACGTAGCATCATTTGATTGGCGTCCGTGTGTAGTATAACCCAAATAAAGCAAGTTTATGATACACATTTATGATGTTTTATATGACTTTGGTCGAAATGTATGACCCGGCTATTTTATTTAGGTTTCTCTTACTTGTATTACTACTAACACCGCGTAACACTCATACTATGTCCGCGTGTAGCGTAACCAAGTAAGATTAGTTTATGTCATGTGATTTTGGTGATGCTAATAGTTTAGGCTCGTATAGCATTGGAGCATTTTATAAAAATATTTTTATATAACAATGGCGAGAGTTTATGGCTTTAACATTTTAGTTGGATTTATTTTACTTGTATTACTACTAACACCACGTAACACTCATACCGTGTCCGTGTGTAGCGTAACCAAGTAAGATGAGTCTTTATCGCGTGCATTTGAGGATGCCAACAGTTAAGGCTCCTATGGCATTGGAGCATTTTATTTAGTTTAATCTTGCTTGTATTACTACTACGCCGCGTAACACTAATATCGTGTCCGCATGCAGCGTAACCAAGTAAGACTAGTTTTTATGGTGCAACATGTTTTATAACACATCTTGCATGATTTTGGTATTTGCATCTATAGCATGAACATATTTTTTAGTTAAGTTTTGTCTTGCTTGTATTACTATTAACATCGCGTAGCATTAGAATAATGCCCGCGCGTAGTGTAACCAAATGAAGGTTTGTTTTTCATATCTTGTCCGTATTACAAACAACGGGACACATAATGTTTGCAGTGTAACCGAGCAACAATAAAATATCACTTATATTCAGTTTAGCACATTCATTATTTTGTCCCTACTCAGCCATATAAATTTGTTTACGATGACCAACCTAAGACAAACTTCATGTAATTTTTGACCTTATGATATTCTCCTGATATGTATCCACGTATAGGGACCAAACCAAGGAACAATGTGTTCATCTTGGCTTGTATCGCTAAGGGGACCGAGCCAAAAGAAAATCATGAGGACGGAGTATATGTTTCACGCAAAGAACCATCACTAGTGGGGATGGGGCCTTTAGCCCCGGCCCGTAAGGGGCTTTAGTCCCGGTTCACCAACCGGGACTAAAGGGGCGGGACTAAAGGCCTAACCTTTAGTCCCGGCCCTGTTACAGGCCGGGACTGAAGGTGCTCCACGTGGGCGCCTCGTAGCGCCCCAGGGGCAGGACCTTTTGTCCCGGTTCGTTACACGGGCCGGGACTAAAGAGTTTCAAATTTTGCTTATTTTTGGGGTTTTTTTGAATGAAATTATTTTTGGGTTTTAGGGTTTAGGTGTTCGGGAGATTAACGTGATGCATCCTTTGGTGTTCGGGAATTAGTTTTCATATAATTTAAATAGAAATAATTATGCATATATATAAGATTAACTTATCTTACAAGCGAGCATATATATATATACAATTATATGGAGTTCTGAACTGTCGGGATTAGAGCCTGTCTATTCGATTACATGGACGAACATCAGTAATGGCCCCTAGCTACACTAAATCGTCCTTTGTCATCTATAGCTTCCGTCCTCACAAAGGTCGCAAACTCCTCTGCAACAGCAATCGCACGTTGCTCTGGTAGGACATTCGTCCTCATGGCCGTATACTATATAAGAAGAGGAGATGAATATGAATATCAATCATGATAACAAATAATGACGGGTAAAAATAGAGGTGTGAATGTTCATTGCTTACGTCGAATCTGTGATCCTTGTGCTCAGAGGTAAACGTGCGAATGGTCTCGCAAACATAGTATCCGCATAGATGCGTTCCCCGTGGCTGCTGGTCGCACTTTACGAGAATAGAATATATATAATAAAAATAATAATCTAGCATCATAAATGTATTGAAAATAGAAGTATATCATACTACTACTTACCTGAGCCTCTCTAAAGGTCAGCTTCTCGGGAAAGTTACCGGGAGTCACGCACTTGAACCGCTTCCAAACCCTGCCTGACAAGGATAATGATTTGCTAAGTTTTTCATTAATTGATATATCAGAAAATCATCGAAAGAGACCGATAGAGCGCAAGAATGATTGAAATTACCCTTGGAGCATGTCCTGCAGGCTTTGGAACTGTTCCAAGGGCCTCGATAATGGGTCGAAGGCATCAACTCTTCCCGTATCAATTTGAATATCCAACAGAATCCAATGGAAGCTGCACATGTGTGTGTGTGTATATATATATATATGTGTGTGTGTGTGTGTGTGTGTGTGTCAGTAACTTATCAATTACACTTATAAGTGAATGGACACAACAGAGTGAAGACCCTCACCTGAAGTTGTATGGAAACAGTATGTGGTCACAGAAATTTTGATCTGTTAGAAACCTTAGAAGGTTTTCCTCCGTCTCCTTGGGTTTATCAGTTAGCGTCACTGTATGTATTTTATCTGGGTCAATAAACCCAATATTTAGGATGCTCTTACTTTTACAATCCAGAATCTTCATTCTGCATAATAGAGTACAAGTTATATATAGACAATGAATTGAAATAACTAAACAAGTTATATGTAGACAACGAATTGAAAAACTTACAGACAATAGCAACTCATAAGCGATTTGTCGAGGGCGTCGCCATTGTACATCTGGAAGAGTTCATCAAAGTCGATATGGATTTCTTCGGGGCGGCCGTAGTACTCCCGTGGGACACTCAGCACGATCATCGTTCTCCCATTCTTTGATTCACTTAAGTACCATGTATGCAAGTAACGCATATTTGTTGGGAGATCATCTTTGCTGACCAAAGGCTCTCCCATGACAAACTGTGTCTTAGGGGCTACCACAGCCTTGGGTAACCTGTCGTCTTGGGAAGCCAGAACATCTTCAACCGAGACACCCCATTGAGCCGCCCAGTCCTTTGCTATTTCAAAAGCTTGCCCCTGCACCGGAGGGGGAACATTCTCGATTAACACCTTGAGGGGTGGGATCGACTGTTTGGCCTGTTGTCCAAGCTGAGGAACGTCTGATTTTTTCTTGCTTGTAGTTGAACTTGATTTGCTCCCACTTGCACTTGCACATGATCTGCTCTTTTTCAATTCCTTCTGCAATGTGCGTGTATAGTCATTAGGCTTATGGTGTAAGTCATACTGTGATGGAAGGGTCGTGAACTATTTTGCCCATGCTATTTTGTTCTCGGTGTATTCCGGGCGGGGCTCGGGTTCCTTCTTTTTCATCTACGCATCATGATGTTCCTTTGCTATCCTGGCATTTTCCTCGGGGGTACGATTGTGACGCCCTCGATTTAATCGTACGCTAATCATACACGCAAATGCGTACGATCAAACCCAAGGACTCACGGGAAGATATCACAACACAACTCTAGACACAAATAAAATAACATCAGCTTCATATTACAAGCCAGGGGCCTCGAGGGCTAGAATACGAAAGCTCGATAAACACACGAGTCAGCGGAAGCAACAAATATCTGAGTACAGACATAAAACATGGGGTGCCTTAGAGAAGGCTAGCACAAAAGATACAACGATCGAACGAGGCGAGGCCTCCTGCCTGGGAACCTCCTAACTACTCCTGATCATCAGCGGCCTCCACGTAGTAGTAGGCACCGTCGGGGTAGCAGTCGTCGGCGGCGGGGACCTCCATCTCCTGGGCTCCATCATCTGGTCGCAGCAACGGATCAAGGGAACAAGGGGGGAGAAAAGCAGCGGTGAGTACTCATCCAAAGTACTCGCAAGTCTTACATCAGAACTATTCTAATTATGCATCAGTATCAAAGAAGGGGGGGTGTATGTGTGGACTGACTGCAGCAATGCGAGAATAGAGAGAGAAGGTCTAGTCCTATCGAAGACTAGCATCTTCAGGGTCTTGCAGCAATAGACGAGAGTAGAACAGGGGTAACACATAAATAGTCATATTGTTGCAGCAATATTAAAGTGAGGTCACGCCTAAAGATCCTCCCTCGACTCCCTGCGAGGAAGCAATCCCGAGGCAAACTAATTCCAGTTAAGTAACAACTGTAGTTGTAAAAGATCGGGGCACAACTCCAAGTCGTCCTGTAACCGTGGACACGGCTATCCGAATAGTTAATTTTCATCCCTGCAAGGGTGCACCACATGTCCCGTCACGCTCGATAACACTCTGACCGGGCATACTTTTCTGGGTCCTGCCCGGCCTCGGAATATCGACACGTCGCAGCCCCACCTAAGACTAATCAGAGAGGCCAGCCCGCCGGTCTAAATCCTAAGCACAAAGGGTTCGTGGGCCCAGTTCCCCTTCACGCTCCTGCACGTGGCGTGGGCGGCCGACGTCAGTCCTAGCATCCCTTAATCACAAGCGCGATGCATCTCGGGACCACTCGGGCGCGCGCCGCTACATTGCTGGCATCTGAAAAGCTTCGGCTGATACCGCGACCCGAGTACCCATAATTCTTCCCGCGTAGCCGGTTAGTGCCAAAAGGTCTCCGACCAACCCAGATCAAATACCCAAATCCATTAGCATTTTAATTAGGCTAGCAACATAGTCTCACGGGAATCCACCCGTCTTACAACTAAGCACCAATGATCCCAGTAACATGGTCGAGTAACTGTGTGGTTGTAACATCGGGGGGAATCTGAGGTATCACCCTCGTTGGATTCCGAATGATATACCCGTCAAGGTGGGCTTAGAGGAATCACCCTCGGGGGTCCCACACTTGAGGGGTGGCACGATAGAGGCGTCATCGGGAATGATGAAAGAGGAATCACCCTCGATAACCACGACCGACTAGCTATACTACACAGATATCATCAGGAGTACTTAGCGAGGTGTCACCCTCGGTACCCGATAGTATCCCTGTAGCGTCGTACAACGAAGGGGGTGAAAGTGTTGTGTCGGGTCTGGCTCGTCGGTCAGAGATCGAGAATGGAAAACAAGCGGGGCAACTGGACTACGGGGTCTGAGGGGATGACTGCTCCACCTATACTAGGCATATTAAAGGTACAGGACTGAAAGTAGCAGTTCATCAAAAAAATAGGCTATGCATCAGATATAGGAGCTAACTACAACAGTAGCAAAATACTAATGCAAGAAGTAGGAAGAAAGACATAGGCGATATAGGAATGATCAAGGGGGGTTTGCTTGCCTTGCTGCTCTGCGGCAAAGGACTGATCGACAGGGTCGTAGATGTACCCGGCAGTAGCGTCAATCTCGGGGTCTACCGGTAAGAAGAGGGGGAAGAAACAATAAATAATAGCACCGATGCAACACAAAGCATGACATGGAAAGATGCAGGCTAGACATGAGTTAACGCAGCAACATCCGTCATAGACGGGTCGGAAGAATATCTGACGATATTTTCCGGGTCTCGGGCTACTACCGGTTATACTGGAAACGATGGAAAAGTTCCATGTTTGCTATGCTAGGGACGCGTGACAGACGAACGGGCCGTGTATCCGGGTTCGTCTCGTTCTACTGATCAACTTTCATGTTGAATTTTTTTGATCTGACTTACGGATTATTTAATATTAATTTTTAAAGTTTTATTCAAATATTAGGAATTAAAAACAGATTTAGCTATTTTAGTAAAATTCCATTATGACATCATCGCGATGTGAGGCTGACATCAACATTTGACCGGTCAATTGACCAGCGGGTCCCGAACGTCATAGGCTCACGTTTTTATTAAGATTAATTATTATTTAATCAGATTAATTTAGTGGGGGACCCGCGTGTCATACTCTAATTATTCTAATTAATTAATTTAACTAATATATCTATTTATTTATTTAATAAAACATTATTTTTATTTTTATTTTAACTATCGCGTGGGGCCTCCCTGTCATAGACAGCGGGTGCATTGGCCCCACCGGTAAGTGACCCAAGGCCATTTACTCATTTTATTAATCACAAATACATGACCATACAAATGTCGTATTCCTCTAAATATCCATATACGCAATACATACATAAATACGGGTATCAAATACATACATACGGAATACAACATTTTTTTTTATTCTCTCTCAAAACTCTCATCTCCCTCTCTGTTAACAGAGAGACAGAGAACTCTCTCTGCTCCAACTCAACATAGAAGAACATAAACTTCAATCCCTCCTACCGGAGTCTACCGTCGACAGATCGGGGCCTCGTTTGCCGGAACGGAACCGGGACGGCGAGGAGAATGACATGGTGGGAGGAGCCCGAGGAGGGGCTCACCGACGGTGACGAGACGGCCCGATGAAGCCGGAGTTCGCACGAAGGTGAAGGTGACGACGGTGACGCGGTTCCAGTGAAGACGGGCGTGCCGGCGAGGAGGAGCCGGCCGGAGGTTCGCCGAGAGGGGCCCTCGGTGAGGAGGGGCCCCCGGAGATGGAGCCGGCCGGAGTGGGTGAGGCCGGCAAGAGGGACCTCGAGGAGGCCGGGGCTCGCCGCGGGAAGGAGGAGGCCGTGGGGGGGCGGCTCGCCGGCGGGAAGAGAGGAGCCGATGGGGAGAGAGGCCGCCGGCGGGAGGATCGAGGAGGGAGGGGGATGGGGGATCGGCTCGCCGGCGGGAGAGGGGGGGAGGCGCGCCGGCCAGGGAGGGGTGGAGAAGCTCGTCGGCGGGAGGAGGCAGGAGAGGGGCGCCGGCCGAGGTGGGGCGAGGTGGAGAGGAGGGGGCGACGGGGGAGAGGAGGGCTCGTGCGGGAGGGTCTCGGTGGGGGATCTGGCGTGGGGTGGGGGGTCTCGTGGGCAGGGAGTTACGGGAGAGATGGGAGGTGGGAGCGCTGTCGGTGGGGGGGTGGGGCCGCGAGGGGAGCGTGGGAGGGTGGCGGCGCTAAGGGGGAGGGGAGGGAGTAGCGAGGGGCTCCCTCGCCAAGAGGTGGGAGGCGCTAGGGTTCGGCCGGTTGGGCCGGTGGGTGGCCCAGCTGGGCCGGGGGGGGTTGCTTTTTTTTCGTTTTGTTTTATTTTGCCTTTTCCCTTTTCTATTATTTCCTTCTTTCATTATTTATTTTACTATTTGATTTTTCTTTTTAAATACTTTCTTTTACAATTTATTATACATACTTTTAATTCTTTCTTTCTTATACATATTCTTTTAATATTTGTAATGAACTTACAAAGTACTTTTCTTTTGTTTTCAAATTTTGGATCCGGACAAACTCGAATCAACGCGGGTCTGAGATGGGAATTCGATGATGTCGCATCATTAGCGGGTGATCACTGTAGCTTAATTACAATAATTACTGTAGCAAAAGTCGAGGATGTCACAATTCTCCCCTACTAACAAGAATTCTCGTCCCGAGAATTAAGAGGTAGAAGGAAAGAGCCCGGGGTATTCATCACGAAGATGATCCTCGCGTTCCCAAGTGGCTCCATCTTCAGAGTGATTTGACCACTGTACCTTAAGGAACTTAGTGACCTTGCGACGAGTCTTACGTTCAGCTTGATCGAGAATGCGGACCGGATGCTCTTTATAAGAGAGGTCTTGTTGTAGCTCAAGCATATCATGATCCACTGCTCGAATAGGGTCCTTGAAGCAGTGACGGAGCTGAGAAACATGGAAGACATCGTGAACCTGAGAAAGGTTCGCCGACAGTTCCAATTGATAAGCCACTCTTCCACGCCTTTCGAGAACAGTGAAAGGACCAATATAACGAGGAGCTAACTTGCCCTTGATTCCGAAACGATGTGCACCTCTCATTGGTGTGACACGAAGATAAGCTTTTTCGCTAGGTTGATAGACCATATCTTGATGATGACGGTCATACTGACTCTTCTGACGAGACTGAGCAGCCTTCAGATTCTCATGAATAATGCGGACTTGATCTTCGGCATGTTGAATAATATCCGGACCGAAGAGTGATCGTTCCCCAGTTTCTGACCAATTCAGAGGAGTTCGACACCTTCGCCCATACAATACTTCGAAAGGGGCCATCTTCAGACTAGCTTGATAGCTATTGTTGTAAGAGAACTCGGCATACGGGAGAGATTCCTCCCCTTACCGAAAGAAATGACACAAGCTCGAAGCATGTCCTCGAGAATTTGGTTGACTCGTTCAACTTGTCCCTGGGATTGAGGATGAAATGTAGTGCTGAAGGACAGATGAGTCCCCATAGCCTTCTGAAAACTTTCCCAGAATCTTGAAGTGAACAAGCTGCCACGGTCCAAACTGATTACCAACGGAATACCGTGAAGTGAAACAACTCTTGACATATAAAGATCTACCAGCTGACTAGCATTAATCGTTTCTTTGACGGCCAGGAAATGTGCAACTTTGGACAGTCGATCAATGACGACAAGAATAGCATCATTACCTTTCTGAGACCTGGGAAAACTAGTGACAAAGTCCATTTCAACATGGTCCCATTTCCACTCAGGAATAGAGATAGGTTGCAGAGTTCCAGCAGGCTTTTGGTGTTCTGCTTTGATACGCCGGCATATATCACATTCTGCCACATAGCGTGCAATGTCTTGTTTCATATTGGGCCAGCAGAATCTTTGCCGGATGTCCTGGTACATCTTGGTACTACCCGGATGAATAGAGAGTGGTGTGTCATGAGCTTCTTCCATCACCTTCCCAGTCATCCTGAGATTTTCCTTCTTATTTGGGACGAATAGGCGACCCTTGAAATACAAGGCGCCACCTTCATCAATAGTGAAAAAGGAGGGTTTACCCTTTGCAATATAGCTCTTAATCCTGTCGACATCATCGTCAAAGTCTTGCAGATTCTTTATGGAGCTCACAAGATCTGGTTCAACCACTAGGTTACTGAGGGAACCCTGATTAACAACACGAAGGTTCATCTTTTGACAATCTTCAGGAGGGGGAACAAGGTAACCCTGAGGAACAATGTGGAGGTTCAGCTTACGGAATTCCTCTTGCAGACGATCGTGAACCTGATGAACCTGGAGGTGGTTGCAGTATGACTTGCGACATAAGGCATCAGCCATTACATTAGCCTTGCCAGGGGTATATGATATACTACAGTCAAAATCTGCTATACGCTCCATCCATCTTTGTTGACGCAGGTTCAGCTCCGGTTGAGTGAACAAGTACTTCAGACTTTGATGGTCGGTGTAGATTTCACAGCGATTACCGACAAGGTATTGTCGCCATTCCTTCAATGCATGAATGACTGCGGCAAGCTCGAGGTCATGAACTGGGTAGTTCTCTTCATGAGCACGCAGTTGACGTGAAGCATAAGCGATCACCTTGTGATCCTGCATTAGGACACAACCTATTCCTTGATGAGAAGCATCACAGTATATGACGAAATCCCTTTTCGTATCTGGAGGAGCAAGTACTAGAGCGGACGTCAGTTTGTCCTTGAGTGCCTGGAAACTTCCCTGACATTTATCAGTCCATTCATACTTAACACCTTTGTGAAGCAGGTTGGTTAAGGGCTTCGCAATCTTGGAGAAGTTCTCGACGAATCGACGACAATAGCTAGCGAGTCCGAGAAAACTTCTGACTTGCTTGACATTCTTCGGGGGAGTCCAGTCAAGAATAGCTTGAATTCGTTCGGGGTTGACCGCAATACCATCCTTCGAAATCACATGACCAAGGTAAGTCACTTCGTCTAGCCAGAACTCACATTTGGAATACTTCGCATAGAGTTTATGCTCCCGAAGCTTATCCAGTACAAGACGAAGATGCTCAGCATGCTCTTCTTTGTTCTTCGAAAACACCAGAATATCATCCAGATATACCACGACAAATTTGTCGAGGTAGTCCATGAATATATAATTCATCAGTCGAGAGAAGGTTGCCGGTGCATTGGTTAAGCCGAAGGACATGACGGTGTACTCGTATGATCCATATCGAGTAACAAAGGCGGTCTTTGGAATATCCTCCTTGCGAACACGGATCTGGTGGTATCCCAATCTCAAGTCGAGCTTAGAGAAAATGGTGGAACCAGCAAGTTGATCATACAAATCATTTATCCGAGGGAGAGGATATTTGTTTTGAATAGTGGCCTGGTTGATAGGACGATAGTCTTGGACCAATCGATTTGTCCCATCCTTCTTCTTAACAAAGAGAGAAGGTGCTCCCCAAGCAGAGGAACTCGGACGGATGAAACCCAGACGGAGCGAGTTGTCAATTTCTTGCTTAAGTTCAAGGAGTTCATGTGGCGGCATTTTATAAGGACGCTTGGCAATAGGAGTGGTACCGGGTACCAAGTCAATCACAAACTCGACAGCTCGAGCAGGGGGAATCCCCGGAAGTTCTTCTGGAAAGACATCTTGGAACTCTCGGACCACTGGTATGTTTTCAATCCCTTCCAGAGGCGACACATTTAATGCATTCAAAGCATACAGTCGTGCCTCAGCATTACGGACGAGATGCGCATGGTAGCTTATTACTTCATCTGAAGGGTGTAGGAGGTGGACGGTCTTGGTGGCACAAACGATCGATGTCGTATGAGCTTTCAACCAGTCCATCCCCAATATGAGATCAATGTTGGATGACTTTAGTAGGATGGGGTTGGCAAGGAATTCTAATCCCTCAATTTCAACTGGAACATGGGGGCAAACCACAGAGGTTCGGCATTCGCCCCCAGGGGTGTTTACCACTATCGGGATGTTCATCTCTTCGCTCCTAATGTCATGCATGTATGCAAAATTTTCCGACATAAAGGAATGCGATGCCCCTGTATCAAACAATACAGAAGCAGGTATTGAGTTAACGAGAAGTGTACCCATCACGGTAGCAGGCTGGTCTTGAGCTTGACCCATATCAATGTTGTTGGCCTGACCATGAACATAAGCAGGCTTAGTGTTGAAGTTACGGTTCTGGTTGTTGCCACTGCCAGTTGCGGGAAGTGCCAGCTGATTCGGATTCTGCCTGCAGTCTCTAGCACGGTGACCTGGACGGCCACACTTGAAGCACAACCCGTCCTCAGGGCGGGAAGGAGGAACTCGAGGCGGTGGAGCTGGAAGCCTCGGCTGCCTAGGTGGTGGAGGAGGCAGGCGAGGTGCAGCATAGGACGGCCTCGGAGTAGGAGCAGGTGCATGGTACATGTTGTTGGGAATCCAGATCTTCCGCTTCTGTGCAGATGAGCCCGAAGATGAGCCCATGTCACGGTTGCGCTTGCTGCTATCTTTGTATTCCTGCAGACCAGTCTCAACCTGAATAGCCTTGTTCACCAGGGTGGCGAAATCAGCATAGTCCTGAACGAGGAGTGTCAGCTTGATATCAGGGTGGAGGCCTTCACGGAACTTCTCCTGCCTGCGTGCATCAGTCGCAATGTCTTCTTCAGCATAGCGAGATAATTCCAGAAATTCCCGCTGATAAGCATCCACAGTCTTGTTGCCCTGGACCAAGTTGCGGAACTCAGCTTCTTCCGGTCCATGATTCCCTAGGGAATGTATCGAGCACGGAAAGCAGCCTTGAATTCTGCCCAAGTGATGATAGTTCCATCGGGCTGAGAGCGCCTGTGGCTGTACCACCATTGAGCAGCAGGACCCTTCAGAAAGTAGGCAGCAAAGTTGACATAGCTCGCCAGGGGCACATTGGCAGACTCTAGCTCATAAGAAATGTCACGGAGCCAGTCATCAGCATCTAGAGGCTGAGTTGAGCTGCGGTAGATCACAGGGTTGAGACGGCAGAAGTCTTGCAGTGTCACACCTTGTGGTTGGTTCATGTTCGGCCTTTGGAACTGATCCATGAGCCCTTGCATAAACTGGCGGTTCAGCTCAAACTGTTGGATCATCCCCGCCATATACTCAGGAGGCGGGGGTGGTGCATCGTTGGCAGGGCCACGCGGGCGGCCAGCTGGTCTAACCATCCTGTTAAATTTTTAGCAGGGGTAGTTTAGCTTAAAGTAATTGAAAGGCATCGCACGCATTCATGAAGTAATCAAGCATAATGAAAGGGAAATGCGATAGATACTCCATAGTAGTTGAGTTCGACATACAGACCCATACATAAGTTCGATTACAGACTAACGATTACAAATTCGAAATTTGGCGATAGCCCGGACGCATTTGACGATACCCTGGACTCACTAGGCGGCGCGCAGGCACGCGGTGGAAGAGTACCACAACGAGATGTAGCGATAAGGCTACATCAACGTCGGAGAGGACGATCGAATCCTGGTAGCTGGCGGTGATAGAAGGTAGGGACAGGACCCTGTGTCCCGTTGTGACTCTGGTGAGGGTACCGCATCCAGTCGAGCAGCTGAGGTCCAAGTGCAGGGGTTCTACCCCCAACATCAGTCCACTCGAGAGCTGATGGTAGCTCTGTCCTGCTCGGCTCGCGGATGCGCATAGGTGGAACCCTTGGACAGTGTGATGGTTGTAGCTCTATCAACGCGTCGTAAAGACGAGCGCGCGTAGCATACAACTCCACAGTCAGAGCTCGGAAAGCACGATCCATTACCTCAGTGTACTGCACCAGAACCCGCGCATCGTAGCGACGCGTCACGTAGGGGGCGCAGACAGCGGCGTAGGAACGGTCGCTGCGCTCCCGAACGTCAGAAGCGTAGGCAGTGAGATCAGATCCAGTCTCATCCCCAGCAGGAGCATGTGGGATGTATCTGAAAGGGCTCTCCTCCAGGTGAGGGTACGCTCCACGGAGACGGGTGATGGCGATGTAGGCCGCATCATGGACGGCCATCTCGACCGACACTCCAATACCACAGAACACGTGGCGCTCGAGGGTCTCGCCGCCCCTCTGGTCGAAGATGCGAACCTCAGCCTGGTACTGGTATTGGTTGTACTCGCGGAAATCCTCGAACACAGTGTACTCGGGGTACCAGCGATATCCCAGCCTGGTCAGGAGATCGACCAAAATGGCCGGGAACCCAGTCGTCTCAGTGGCCTGTGTCAGGCGCACGTGCTGTCTTGCGGGACGCATCTGAAAATAAGATTGACGGGTGTCAATGACAGTGTGTGTAATACATATTCAGGAGAAAAAGAGTAGATAGTCCAGCGCTCCGGATCGATGTGATTCGAGAACCTAAAGTTAGAGTTAGTAAAATCTTTGACCCGAAAGAGAAGAGAAAGTAGAGCCCAGAGTATAGGAAAGGAGTAAAAGATACTAATACCACCCAATTGAGATGTGGGCCCGTAAGCCACAACATAAGTGTTAGTAAAGTTTTTCAAACACTAGACTCAACTTCGGCCAAGGAGTTGGAAAAGGGGGCTACCTACAGGCAGTTGGCTCTAATACCAACTTGTGACGCCCTCGATTTAATCGTACGCTAATCATACACGCAAATGCGTACGATCAAACCCAAGGACTCACGGGAAGATATCACAACACAACTCTAGACACAAATAAAATAACATCAGCTTCATATTACAAGCCAGGGGCCTCGAGGGCTAGAATACGAAAGCTCGATAAACACACGAGTCAACGGAAGCAACAAATATCTGAGTACAGACATAAAACATGGGGTGCCTTACAGAAGGCTAGCACAAAATATACAACGATCGAACGAGGCGAGGCCTCCTGCCTGGGAACCTCCTAACTACTCCTGATCATCAGCGGCCTCCACGTAGTAGTAGGCACCGTCGGGGTAGCAGTCGTCGGCGGCGGGGAGCTCCATCTCCTGGGCTCCATCATCTGGTCGCAGCAACGGATCAAGGGAACAAGGGGGAAGCAAAGCAGCGGTGAGTACTCATCCAAAGTACTCGCAAGTCTTACATCAGAACTATTCTAATTATGCATCAGTATCAAAGAAGGGGGGGTGTATGTGTGGACTGACTGCAGCAATGCGAGAATAGAGAGAGAAGGCCTAGTCCTATCGAAGAATAGCATCTTCAAGGTCTTGCAGCAATAGACGAGTGTAGAACAGGGGTAACACATAAATAGTCATATTGTTGCAGCAATATTAAAGTGAGGTCACGCCTAAAGATCCTCCCTCGACTCCCTGCGAGGAAGCAATCCCGAGGCAAACTAATTCCAGTTAAGTAACAATTGTAGTTGTAAAAGATCGGGGCACAACTCCAAGTCGTCCTATAACCGTGGACACGGCTATCCGAATAGTTAATTTTCATCCCTGCAGGGGTGCACCACATGTCCCGTCACGCTCGATAACACTCTGGCCGGACATACTTTTCTGGGTCCTTCCCGGCCTCGGAATATCGACACGTCGCAGCCCCACCTAAGACTAATCAGAGAGGCCAGCCCGCCGGTCTAAATCCTAAGCACAAAGGGTTCGTGGGCCCAGTTCCCGTTCACGCTCCTGCACGTGGCGTGGGCGGCCGACGTCAGTCCTAGCATCCCTTAATCACAAGCGCGATGCATCTCGGGACCACTCGGGCGCGCGCCGCTACATTGCTGGCATCTGAAAAGCTTCGGGTGATACCGCGACGCCGAGTACCCATAATTCTTCCCGCGTAGCCGGTTAGTGCGAAAAGGTCTCCGACCAACCCAGATCAAATACCCAAATCCATTAGCATTTTAATTAGGCCAGCAACACAGTCTCACGGGAATCCACCCGTCTTACAACTAAGCACCAATGATCCCAGTAACATGGTCGAGTAACTGTGTGGTTGTAACATCGGGGGGAATCCGAGGTATCACCCTCGATAATGTACCCGTCAAGGTGGGCTTAGAGGAATCACCCTCGGGGGTCCCACACTTGAGGGGTGGCACGACAGAGGCGTCATCGGGAATGATGAAAGAGGAATCACCCTCGATAACCACGACCGACTAGCTATACTACAGAGATATCATCAGGAGTACTTAGCGAGGTGTCACCCTCGGTACCCGATAGTATCGCTGTAGCGTCGTACAACGAAGGGGGTGAAAGTGTTGTGTCGGGTCTGGCTCGTCGGTCAGAGATCGAGAATTGAAAACAAGCGGGGCAACTGGACTACGGGGTCTGAGGGGATGACTGCTCCACCTATACTAGGCATATTAAAGGTACAGGACTGAAAGTAGCAGTTCATCAAAAAAATAGGCTATGCATCAGATATAGGAGCTAACTACAACAGTAGCAAAATACTAATGCAAGAAGTAGGAAGAAAGACATAGGCGATATAGGAATGATCAAGGGGGGTTTGCTTGCCTTGCTGCTCTGCGGCAAAGGACTGATCGGCAGGGTCGTAGATGTACCCGGCAGCAGCGTCAGTCTCGGGGTCTACCGGTAAGAAGAGGGGGAAGAAACAATAAATAATAGCACCGATGCAACACAAAGCATGACATGGAAAGATGCAGGCTAGACATGAGCTAACGCAGCAACATCCGTCATAGACGGGTCAGAAGAATATCTGACGATATTTTCCGGGTCTCGGGCTACTACCGGTTATACTGGAAACGATGGAAAAGTTCCATGTTTGCTATGCTAGGGACGCGTGACAGACGAACGGGCCGTGTATCCGGGTTCGTCTCGTTCTACTCATCAACTTTCATGTTGAATTTTTTTTGATCTGACTTACGGATTATTTAATATTAATTTTTAAAGTTTTATTCAAATATTAGGAATTAAAAAAAGATTTAGCTATTTTAGTAAAATTCCATTATGACATCATCGCGATGTCAGGCTGACATCAACATTTGACCGGTCAATTGACCAGCGGGTCCCGAACGTCATAGGCACACGTTTTTATTAAGATTAATTATTATTTAATCAGATTAATTTAGTGGGGGACCCGCGTGTCATACTCTAATTATTCTAATTAATTTAACTAATATATCTATTTATTTATTTAATAAAACATTATTTTTATTTTTATTTTAACTATCGCGTGGGGCCTCCCTGTCATAGACAGCGGGTGCATTGGCCCCACCGATAAGTGACCCAAGGCCATTTACTCATTTTATTAATCACAAATACATAACCATACAAATGTCGTATTCCTCTAAATATCCATATACGCAATACATACATAAATACAGGTATCAAATACATACATACATACATACGGAATACAACATTTATTTTATTTTTTTATTCTCTCTCAAAACTCTCATCTCCCTCTCTGTTAACACAGAGACAGAGAACTCTCTCTGCTCCAACTCAACATAGAAGAACATAAACTTCCGATCATAAGGTCTGATAGGAAGATTAGCATGAGGTACCTTTGGGAGGGGTGACCGTTTGCGCTGTGGGGGGCTCCGTCGCTTAGACATCGTCGGCGGAGCGTTCTTGGTGGCACGCTTCCGCTTAGTATCCTGTGCGGGCGGCGGCGGAGACGGACGACCCAAGTCCGGCGGCGGTGATCGAGATGGACTCGTGTTGTGTTGGCCGACGTCATGTGGAGGGCTTGGAGGTAATGGAGGTGTAGGTGACCTGCGACGACTCGGAGGCGGTGTTGTCCTTGGGGCCGAGCCTGGAAGCTTGATGTAGTTCTTGTCCCATAGGATGACTCCACTTAGTACTTCTCCGAGTGTCCTCTCATCTTCGGGTCCAGCTATGTCGAGCTCCATATCATGAAACCCCGTCAGGATTTCATCCACCCCGACTTTAGCAAAGCCAGCTGGAATCTCACGGCCATGCCAGCGTGCATCAGGGCCAGAAGGTAAAGCTTGTCCGACGGCCACCTTCATGGATATGTTCTTGAATTTTTGATGGAGTTCACATGATGTTGACTCCTTGATTCCATCCACGGGGTAGCCGGGACCGCCCTCTATCATTCTTCGTGCATCGTCGGGCGGGGCCTTAGATTCAGCCACGCTGCTTTTCCGCTTAGATGGGGCGCCGGTAATATCAAGTGCAGGATCTTCCTGGCGCGCTACTCCTCTAAGCTCATCAATCTGCTTATGTTGCTCGTTAATCGTGGCAAGCAACTAGTTGAACTTGTCATTCTCCTCATCCTGCTACCGCTTCTTTGCTCTCTCTCGGCTTCTGTAAGTGTCTTGGTCTCTGGCAAACCCAAGCCACCACGGGTAAGAAGGACCGAAGCCTCGCGTTCGTCCTCCATGTTCGTCATTGCCGAGGACTAGTGTGAGCAAAACTTTCTCTCTATCTGAAGTGAACTTTCTTTTTCCCTCCTTAATTTCTTTCACTATCCTTTTCCAATTCTCCCTGGGTATCCTAAGACCGTCACTGCAGATGAGGTCCCCTGTTTTTTCGTCATACGACCCACCATGCGCAAGGAACCAATTGCTTGCTCTCAATTCCCACTCATCACGGAGTAGTTCAGGTATGATGCCTTTATCTAGCAGATCTTGCTCTTTCTTATCCCACTTTGGGATGGCAGTCTCATAGCCCCCTGGCCCCAGCTTGTGGTGATATTTCTTCTTGTCGGCATTTATCTTGTTCTTTTCTGATAATGCCTGGGCATCTTCTGACTCCTTGTACTCTTGAAATGCCTTCCAGTGATTCGCCTGCTTGGCTAGATACCCCTCGAATACTAGCACTTTCTTTGTTTTAAGATAGTTTTTCCGTAGCTTCTTCTTCCAGCTACGGAACTGTTCGGCCATCTTCTTTAGAGTCCACTGCTTGACTTTGGCCCTCAGTTTGTCTGCGGCGTCATTCTCACATTCTGGCAGGTTGAAATGTGACATGAGATCATTTCAAAGATTATCTTTGTACCTTTCGGCGACATAGTCACTATCGGCTGCCCCTTTGCGCTTGTTCCACTCCCGAACGCTGATCGGGACGTGATCCCTAACGAGAACTGCGCATTGCTTCTTGAATGTGTCAGCAACATTCTTAGGAAGCTTGGGTTCTCCCATAGGCAATATCACCTCAAAGGTGTAATGCGTCCGTGCATCCAACTTTCTAGTCGGGCCTCGTTTCGTAGTTTTGCTCGATGTGGAGGCCTAAGAGGGAGAAACATTCGTCAAATGAATGTATATGTATACAATATAGAGTTGTCTCCAATATTTTTCACATATTACAAGTGATTGTCGAACTTCGTATGTATACCTCGCCGGACTTTATTATTTCTTCACCGGCTTCTCCACCGGCTTCTCCATCAGTGGAGCTATCACCTTCTCCATCATTGGACCTATCTCCTGCCCCATCGGCTTCATCTTCGTGTCCCTCGACCTCCATTCCAACGTCGGGGTTTAGATATGAAGACGGAGATTCAGCTGGTTCAACGTCGGGGTCGTCTTTGATTATATCTTCGAGAAGTTCTTCCTCTTCGAGGTTCCTGATATGTGGATCCATAGTTCTGCAAAAAACGAATTCCCTTAACCTTTGTACCAAAAAAGAATTATTCTATCAGGAACTCCGTTCCAAAACAACTTTAGTCCCGGGTCGTGGCTCCACCCGGGACTCCTAGATTTCTGCATAGTATTCAAAGTAGGAGTACTTTTCCAATTTGAGCATTCAATAAGCAAAACCAAATCGTAAAATAAAGTAGTATTCAAATTAGCATGCATTCAATTATAAGCAAATACATCATCTCTTTTGTCCGTACATCGTCGAATATTATCACTAATACTCCTCGAATACTATCATACATATAGCATCACTGATACATCTAGAATCGTAGCACCCGACGGGTATCGGCGCGGGCGGTGGACACCCAAAGAGAAGGAACCATCACAGGATCATAGCTCCAGTGAGATCCCCGAAGAACCTGCCAGGTATGCTCGAACCTGCCCTCCAACGCAACCATGTAGCGACGGACGTGCTCATCCTCCTCGCTGACACGGTGACGTACCACCTCCGCGGTGTCCGGAAGCCTCGGCACCCTCACTGGCCCACGCGACCGCCACCAAACAAGGATCGGGTCAACGACGGGCTGGCTCCTCACCAACCTACGCCCCCCGGAAGGTAGCACCTCCCAATACCAGCCGGGCGGAGCCCAGTCCCGGACAGGGCCCCTCTGATCAAGCAGGTGTCCTCCGCCGAGTCAACGACGAGGATGCGGGATAGGCATCGTAAAATGAACTAAAAAAATAAACTAGTTCTATTATTTTTCTTGCTAAAAATAAACTATTAACACTTAAGCATATACAATAGCAAAATTAAACTATTAACACTTAAGCATATACAATAGCAAAATTAAGCAATAATCTAAGAAACACTATTAACACTTAAGCATATACACCATACAATATTTCTTCTTCTTGTAACCCTGAACTAATTTTTCCTCTTCTTCTATTTCTCCTCTTCTTCTAATTCTTCTTCTACTTCTACTTCTCCTCTTCTTCTACTACTTCTCCTCTTCTTCTACTACTTCTCCTCTTCTCTTCTTCTACTTCTTCTTCTACTTCTACTTCTCCTCTTCTTCTACTACTTCTCCTCTTCTCTTCTTCTACTTCTCCTCTCCTCCTCTTCTAATTTTTACTCTTCTTCTACTTATCCTCTTCTTCTATTTGTCCTCTTCTTCTCCTCTCCTCCTCTTCTTATTCTCCTTTTTCTTCTTTTCTTCTCCTCCTCTTATTATTTTCCTTTTTCCTAATTCTAAATATTACTAACCCTAATAATCTAGCACAAACCTAATAACAATAGGAATTAAATGACAAAAAAAATCTTTTTTCTTCTTTTCTTCCCTTTTTCTTCCTTTCTTCGCCTTTTTCTTCTTTTCTTCTCCTTTTTCTTCTTTTCTTCTACTGGCCGGAGTGTTGGGGAGGAGGGGGCGGGGGGCTTACCGGCCGGAGGTGTCGACGGCGCGCGGCGAGGAGGACGGCGGCGGCGAGGAGGACGACGGCGACGGCGAGGAGGACGGTAGGCGGCGGCGAGCAGGACGGCGGGCAGCCTGACGGCGTCGTCGAGTTCGTCGCTATGCCGCGCCGGGCAGGAGAACGAGAGGAAGAAGAAGAGAAATGGACGATTTGGGTTGGAATTTTTCGAAGTCCCGCTTATATAGGTGGATCTTTAGTCCCGGTGCGTGGCTCGAACCGGGACTAAAGACCCCCTTTAGTCCCGGGTGGAGCCACGACCCGGGACTAAAGGCCCTTTTTCGGGCAGACCAGAAGGCGGGAAGCAGGGGCCTTTAGTCCCGGTGCGTGGCTCCACCCGGGACTAAAGGGTGTCTTTAGTCCCGGGGCGTGGCTCCACCCGGGACTAAAGCCCCTCCTCGGCTGCACGGTAAGTTTAGTCCCACCTCACCCAACGAGGGGGACTAACACTTGTTTATAAGCCCCGTCGGAGCTTCTCCATCGAGCTCCTCTCTAAAGCAGGCTTACGGGCCTAAACTCACTGAAAATTGAAACTATATTCGAAATTATGGAGAAAATTCAACCTGAATTCAAAGTGAGTTCACTTTGAATTTAGGTTGAATTTTCTCTATAAATTCTCATATAGTTTCAATTTTTTCTATTTTCAAAATTAATTATTTTGACTATCCAAACTATTATCTATTTTGTTATTTTCAATTAAAAATATGTTTATTAAAAATTCTTTTTGCATATTTGAGAATTTGACAAAACTATGATAATGAAAAGTGTTTGAAATTGAATAAATAATTCAAAACTATTTTCTATTTTCAAAAGTAATTATTTTGACTATCCAAACTATTAACTATTTCGTTGTTTTCAATTAAAAACTATGTTTATTAAAATTCTTTTTGCATATTTGAGAATTTGACACAACTCTGATAATGAAAAGTGTTTGAAATTGAATAAATAATTCAAAACTATTTTCTATTTTCAAAAGTAATTATTTTCACTATCCAAACTATTAACTATTTTGTTATTTTCAATTAAAAACTATGTTTATTAAAATTCTTTTTGCATATTTGAGAATTTGACAAAACTATGATAATGAAAAGTGTTTGAAATTGAATAAATAATGCAAAACAATTTTCTATTTTCAAATGTAATTATTTTGACTATCCAAACTATTAACTATTTTGCTATTTTCAATTAAAAACTATGTTTATTAAAATTCTTTTTGCATATTTGAGAATTTTACAAAACAATGATAATGAAAAGTGTTTGAAATTGAATAAATAATTCAAAACTATTTTCTATTTTCAAAAGTAATTATTTTCACTATCCAAACTATTAACTATTTTGTTATTTTCAATTAAAAACTATGTTTATTAAAATTCTTTTTGCATATTTGAGAATTTGACAAAACTATGATAATGAAAAGTGTTTGAAATTGAATAAATAATGCAAAACAATTTTCTATTTTCAAATGTAATTATTTTGACTATCCAAACTATTAACTATTTTGCTATTTTCAATTAAAAACTATGTTTATTAAAATTCTTTTTGCATATTTGAGAATTTTACAAAACAATGATAATGAAAAGTGTTTGAAATTGAATAAATAATGCAAAACTATTTTCAATTTTCAAAAGTAATTATTTTGACTATCCAAACTATTAACTTATTTTTTTTTTGAGCTAGGTGACCCTGAAATTGAAAAGCACTACAAATGAACTCTGAAAATGTTGAAAGTTGGCATGCTATCATCATTTCACCCACGTAGCATGTGTTAAAAAGTTGAGAGGGCTATGACAAAAACTGGATGCACTTCGTGTACAAAACGGAGAATCTCTTTCGAAGTATCACGGTTTCGAACGAGAACTCATCTCTTACAAAGGGATTTCATTTTTTTTGAACTTATTTGAACTCCATACTTTTTGTGTGTTCAAAATTCACCATTCAAAGGCACATCACAAAATTTCAACAATTTCTGACTTCATTTGGTATTCTTCGTGCATTTACTTATTTTTTTTAGCTAGTTGACCCTGAAATTGAAAAGCACTACAAATGAACTCTGAAAATGTTGAAAGTTGGCATGCTATCATCATTTCACCCACATAGCATGTGTTAAAAAGTTGAGAGGGCTACGACAAAAACTAGATGCACTTCGTGTACAAAACGGACAATCTCTCTCGAAGTATCAGGGTTTTGAACGAGAACTCATCTCTTACAAAGGGATTTCATTTTTTGAACTTATTTGAACTCCATACTGTTTGTGTGTTCAAAATGCACCATTCAAAGGCACATCACAAAATTTCAACAATTTCTGACTTCATTTGGTATTCTTCGTGCATTTACTTTTTTTTGAGCTAGTTGACCCTGAAATTGAAAAGCACTACAAATGAACTCTGAAAATGTTGAAAGTTGGCATTCTATCATCATTTCACCCAAATAGCATGTGTTAAAAAGTTGAGAGGGGTACGACAAAAACTGGATGCACTTCGTGTACAAACGGACAATCTCTCTCGAAGTATCACGGTTTAGAACGAGAACTCATCTCTTATAAAGGGATTTCATTTTTTTGAACTTATTTGAACTCCATACTTTTTGTGTGTTCAAAATGCACCATTCAAAGGCACATCACAAAATTTCAACAACTTCTGACTTCATTTGGTATTCTTCGTGCATTTACTTTTTTTTTTGAGCTAGTTGACCCTGAAATTGAAAAGCACTACAAATGAACTCTGAAAATGTTGAAAGTTGGCATGCTATCATCATTTCACCCACATAGCATGTCTTCAAAATTTGAGAGGGCTACGACAAAAACTGGATGCACTTCGTGTACAAAACGGACAATCTCTCTCGAAGTATCAGGGTTTAGAACGAGAACTCATCTCTTATAAAGGGATTTCATTTTTTTGAACTTATTTGAACTCCATACTTTTTGTGTGTTCAAAATGCACCATTCAAAGGCACATCACAACATTTCAACAATTTTTGACTTCATTTGGTACTCTTCGTGCATTTACTTATTTTTTTGAGCTAGTTGACCCTGAAATTGAAAAGCACTACAAATGAACTCTGAAAATGTTGAAAGTTGGCATGCTATCATCATTTCACCCACATAGCATGTGTTAAAAAGTTGAGAGGGCTACGACAAAAATTGGATGCACTTCGTGTACAAAACGGACAATCTCTCTCGAAGTATCAAGGTTTCGAACGAGAACTCATCTCTTACAAAGGGATTTCATTTTTTTGAACTTATTTGAACTCCATACTTTTTGTGTGTTCAAAATGCACCATTCAAAGGCACATCACAAAATTTCAACAATTTTTGACTTCATTTGCTATTCTTCGTGCATTTACTTTTTTTTGAGCTAGTTGATCCTGAAATTGAAAAGCACTACAAATGAACTCTGAAAATGTTGAAAGTTGGCATGCTATCATCATTTCACCCACATAGCATGTGTTAAAAAGTTGAGAGGGCTACGACAAAAACTGGATGCACTTCGTGTACAAAACGGACAATCTCTCTCGAAGTATCAGGGTTTCGAACGAGAACTCATCTCTTACAAAGGAGAAGAAGGAGAAACGACCCCTAGTGCATAACCAATATCTAGCACAAGGAGAAGAAGGAGAAACGACCCCCCACAGCAACAGTCGACATTCTTCTTCTCTCATGTATGGTGGACACTCCCTCACCTGATTTTTCAACCGTCGATGATGGTCGCTATTCCTTCTTCCCCTCGTGCATAACAAATATCTAGCACAAAGATAAGAAGGAGAAGCAACCCCCACAACAACAGTCGGCATTCTTCTTCTCTCATGTATGGTGGACACTCCCTCACCTAATTTTTTGACCGTCGATGATGGTCGCTATTCCTTCTTTCCCTAATGCATAACAAATATCTAGCACAAGGAGAAGAAGGAAAAGCGACCCCCGCAACAAAAGTGGTTCCGCGGCACGCCACGTGGTTCCGCTGCACGCCACGTGGTTCCGCTGCACGCAACGTGGGACTAATGGTCTTTCATTTTTAAATGACTGTTTTAATCAAAAACAGATCTGTTACAAAACGGATTTCATTTTTTGAACTTATTTGAACTGAAGACTTTTTGTATATATATGTGGTCGAAATGCATGATACCATGAAGTTAGAAAGGGTTAAACCATTCAAAAGTAGCAAATGAAGTTAGAAAGGGCTAAACCATTCAAATTTGGAAACTATAATGGCACAAACAAAAACTAGACATATATAAATTGGTCCAAGCAGTACATGATACTAGTCCAAACAGTACATAATAATAGCTATCATAGATATATAGCTGGCCATAGTTGATACTAGTCCAATTAGAATGTCCACCTTATTCGAGGTGACGCTGGCCATAGTTGACGACTCGAATCTTGCGGTACAACTCGTATGAAACGTATGCATCTTTTGCTGCATACTCAATGTTGATACGATCAAGTGGGGTCTTCTCCCAAAGTTTGTGCTGAGACTTTGGGAAATTGGTCTTCATATCACCATATTCCTCGTCGATCAAGGCAACTGCCATATGAGCCATCGAAGTCCTGACATGTCGAAGCCTGAATACCGTTTGGAGATCAATGAGGCAACCAGTTGGTATCTCAATACCGAAGCTGTACCTCATCTTCAGCTTGTCGTTCATTATGTCAACGGTAGCAAAAGTGATGCCGCTGCGAAGGAAGTCCATGAGTTCTGGACAATGCTTGTCACTACTGCAACAGAAACAAATTAAAATGAAACAAATGTTACATATTGCTGCAATAAGAAAACATGTTTCGCTACAACTAAATAGAAAATCATCTTTAGGATTCAAATAGAACGTATGCAATGGAACCTAGAGAGATCACTATAGCTATTCAATGGAACCTAGAGAGATCACTAGCTATATGCAATTTTCATGACTATGACATATCATATTGCTATCCAATGGAACCTAGAGAGATCACTAGCTATATGCAATTTTCATAACCTTGGATCAAAGAACACCGCATAAAATTGTATCACTACAACTATGATTTCAATGGAACATATTGAACCAATCAGATTTTTCAGATTGTGGAACACTATTCCAATCAGATTGTGTTCCCTTCAACTAATCAAAATTGTTTCACTACAACTATTTGAAGCGAACCAACTATGATTCCAATGGAACATATTAAACACTAGTTGATTCTAATACGATTTTTCAGATTATGGAACACTATTCCAATCAGATTGTGTTCCCCTTCAACTAATCAAAATTGTTTCACTACAACTATTTGAAGGGAACCAACTATGATTGAAACAAATAAACTTACAATGTCATTACCTTGGATCAAAGAAAGCCTCAAAACTTACCTCGTCCATTGGAAGATCAAGACATGGTATGCGAAGCATAGTTGGGTGACGGCAATACCGCGTTGATCGACCGTGTACTCCAGATCAAGCCCCAAGAACTTCTCATGATTGCGGCGTCAAGCCATCGTTCCTTCAACTGTTCAAGAAAATACGGCATCTCGCTGCTCTCGTTCGTGTACACGACATCGAGCATGGTCGTGCCATGTGCGAGCACCTCTCCAAAGCGAGTTGGCATGGTGGAAGAAGAGAAGGGAAGAAGAGAGGAGAAGAACAGAGAGCGGGAGCGAGAGAGAAGAAGAAACAGAGAAATGGCGACTCTGCTTCGGTTCGTGCTTTTCATCGCCCGAAACGACGCAGGATGCAAACCGTTTAGGGCCTTTAGTCCCGGGTTGAGCCACCAACCGGGACTAAATAGGTATACCAATGGTTGCCACCACTACGGCAGGCCACGTGTTAGGCCTTTAGTCCCGGGTTGAGCCACCAACCGGGACTAAAGGGGGATACGAACGGTTGCCACCACCACTGCCCACCGCGTAGCCCTTTAGTCCCGGTTTGGGACACGAACCGGGACTAAAGCCTCGAGGGAGGCATTGAGAATTGGGGCGATGTGGCCGGGCCTTTAGTCCCGGCCCAGAGGCAGGCCGGGACTAAAGGGTCCCGGCCAAAGGCCCGTTTTCCACTAGTGCATACATTTTTCCTTGACTCGTACTGCGATGACCGAACCAAAGACAAAATTTTGAGATCGATCGATGTGACACGCTCCTTGGTTTGTACCACGATGGCCGAACCAAGGACGAAAAATCTTATGGGTAGATAAAATGAGCACCTTGGTTTGTACCGCAATGGCCAAACCAAAGGCTATAGTTTTGAGGTGATATAACGTGCTCCTTGATTTGTACCGCGATGGCCGAATCAAAGACAAATTTGAGGTAATATAACATGCTCCTTGATTTGTACCGCTATGGCCGAATCAAGGACAGATTTGAGGTAGTATAACATGCTCCTTGATTTGTACCGCGATGACCGAATCAAGGACAAACATTTGGGGTAGATGAAACAAGCGCCTTGATCTGTACCGCGATGGCCGAACCAAGGACTAGAGTTTTGAGAGGAGGAAGGAGAGCTCCCTGGCATGTACCGCAATGGCCAAACCAGGGACTAGGGGAGAGCCATGATTCCCACCTTCTCACCTCTGCAAGCAGAACGCTGGCCTCCCTGCTTCTTCTTCTTTGTGTGTTCGTACCTGTATATGCGTGTGATGCTAGCAGTAACAGAAGGAGACGGCAGGGAGAGATGAATGGATGCGGGACGGAGAGTAAAATGAGTCCAACCTTCTTGAGCCAACGAGCAGGAAGGTATTTACACAGGGGAGAGGGAAGCAGGAGAAGGCTCTCGCACGCGCGCCCACGTCCTGATTGTGGAATCGTTGGGAACGTGGGCTCGGGCTGGCTTCTCTCCTTTTCTTCAGTTGATTCAATTGCTAATTAACCGGCAGCTTCTAATTAATCTGGGCTTAGGATATTTTAATCAAAACGTGTGGGCCTTTGCACCACCGCTTTGCATGCATTCGCATCATCCTTTCTAAAACAGGAAACAACAACCTTGTGGGAGCTACGACCATGCCTGTGTGCCATATTTTTTTCTAATTAATGGGCCAAGCTTGATTAGCTATTAATTGCTCACTAGGGCATAGGATGGGAGTGTGCACGCTAATTAATTTCCTTTGACCATGCTTTAAACCGGCTGCTTGCTTGTAATTAGCCAATGAGCTTTATACTCCCTCCGTTCCTAAATATAAGTCTTTTAAGCGATTTCACTAAGGGACTACATACGGAGCAAAATGAATGAATCTACACTCTAAAGTATGTCTATATACATCCGTATGTAGTCCTCTAGTGGAATATCTAAAAAGACTTATATTATGAAACGGAGGGAGTATATTTTTTAATCACCGTGTGGGCCTTGGATGCCAAACCATTAATTTGCACACGGTGATTATAGCTGATGGATTAGACCATGGATGCAACTCCCACGCATGCATGTACGTGCTAGCTAAATGAATGTGATGTTAGTATCTTCTTGGTCCAACGATTATATTTGCTATCCATTTCATGGATATTCGGTGATACTTTGATGAGAAACATATTCCATGATGCTCCGATAATGTTGATGTCGCCTTTTGACACTTAAATTTTACATCAGTACCCATCAATGACGGTGCACGTATGTAAATCATATGTCCTCCAGTTTAAATAAGAGAAAACTTGTTGACTCTTTATTAGTTTCGTCATACTTATAATTATTGGTTCAATGCGTCCATTATCAAGAGTCGACAATATATCATATGCCTATTTTTGTGAATCCACAATTTGAACGGTTGATTACATATTCCTCTTAATTTCTTATTTTCATTGTAAACGGATTTTGACCGATTGCATTTATATTTTATGTGTTTTATTTTATCTTGGTCAAAATTCATGTCAACAGATGCCCCTCGAGGTCTAGGTCCGAAGAGATATTTTGATTCGGGTCCTAAGCTCGAAACTTGGCCATACATATTTTATTTAAAGCACTGTTTTATGCCAGTTATACGTGGTTGTACAATTTTTATATATCTACACACGATGCCAACTAATTTTGCAATCATACAAGCTAGAAATCAGGCCACGTTTGGGGTTCGTCAGCTAACAAACTCTATCCGGCCAACAAACTCAGTCCGCCATCTCCTCAACTCTATTTAAACAACCAGCCTCCTTCTCTTCTTCCCGTCGTTTCACAGGGATACTTTATTTGCCTATTTCTGAGCTCTAGATATCAAGCTTCAACATATTTGACGTTAAAGCATCTTATTTTTTTACACTGTCATTGTGTATGGTATGAGTCCTTATTTATTTTATTCCATTTTTACATTTTACATATGTATGTACACTCTTTTTTTACCACAATTTAAGCTTATGAGAATTTGGAGCCATTATTGTTTTTGATGCCACAGTTTATACTCGTAAATTATTGGAGTTTTTTTTTACATCACGGTTTATACTCATAGGACGTTGGAGTAATGCCCCAGTTTATACTCGTGAGGGTGTGGAGTATATATTTTTTGGATGCCCCAGTTTAGCTTTTGAGGATATGGGGTATTTTTTTTGAGGTGCCCCAGTTTAGACTCGTGAGGGTATGGAGTATTTTTTTTTATGTGCCCCAGTTTAGACTCGTGAGGGTATGGAGTATTTTTTCTTTGGGTGCCCCAGTTTATACTCGTGAGGGTTTGGAGTATTTTTTTTTTGGGTGCCCCAGTTTATACTCGTGAGGGTTTGGAGTGTTTCTTTTCTGTGTCTCAGTTTATACTCGTGAGGGTGTGGAGTATTTTTTTTGAGCGCATCACAGTTTATACTCGTAAGTTTATTGGAGTATATTTTATGTTCCTCAGTTTATACTCATGAGGGTATGAAGTATTTTTGTTTGCTTCACAGTTTATACTCATAAGTTTATTGGAGTACTTTTTTTGAGTGCCCCAGTTTAGACTCATGAGGGTATGGAGTATTTTTGTTTGCTTCACAGTTTATACTCATAAGTTTATTGGAGTATATTTTATGTGCCTCAGTTTATACTCATGAGGGTATGGAGTATATTTGTTGTTTTTAAGCATAGTAACGCTTCAGGAATTTCCCATTTATCGGTGGCGGACAGTACTCGCCGTTTGGGGAAATTATCCTGTAAGCACCACTAGAGTAGACTTCATTTACGATGTAGGGACCCTCCCATTTTGGCTCAAACTTTCCTCCCATGCGTCTTGTAACATTCATGGGACGGATCACGACGAGCACTAGGTCTCCTTGCTTGAATGATCTCTTTTTAACGCGCTTGTCGAAAGCGCGGGACATCCTAGCCTGATATGCTTCCAAATTTTGCAATGCTTGAAGGCGTTTCCCTTCAAGCATTTCGAGCTCATCGAGGCGTAATCTTACAGCCTCTTCTTTAGAAAGTTTCTCTTGAAAAGCCACCCTAAGTGTAGTAATCTCTACTTCTAATGGTAGAACGGCTTATCCTCCAAAAACAAGGGAGTATGGTGTCATTCCAGTTGGTGTACGTGTCGTGGTTCTATAAGCCCACAAGGCCTCAAGAAGTTTTTCATGCCACTCATGCTTATTTTTCGACATGACTTTCTTCAACAGTTTGCATAAGGTTTTGTTAAAAGCTTCTGCTTGTCCATTAGCTGCCGGATTATAAGTCGTAGAATAGTGATGATTTATTTTAAATTTCAAACATAACTTGTCAACATGTTTACTTTTGAACGGACCTCCGCTGTCAGACATGATACGAGAAGGAAAACCGAAGCGATATATAAGTTGCGTTCTTATAAAGTGCTCCACGTGCTCTCCCTTATCCTCTTTTAATGGTATAAGCTCGACCCATTTAGAGAAGTAATCGGTGGCAGCCAGAATAAATTTATGACCCTTTGATGATGTCGGATTAATAAGTCCTACTATATCCATCCCCCACATTTCAAATGGCCATGCGATATTTGTGGGATGCAACGACTCATGGGGTTGATGTATGAAATTACCATGTACCTGGCACTCGTGACACCTTTTTGCAAACTTCATGGCATCATCAAACATGGCAGGCCAATAGTAACCAAGATGTCGCAATTGATAATATAACTTAGGGCCAGATTGATGCGCCCCGCACACCCCCGCGTGCACTTCATTTAAGGCTACCACTATTTCATTCCCTGCTAGACAGCGGAAGAGTTGCCATCGAAGGAACGTCTATATAGGGTATCATTTATACATGTATAATGAACTGGCCTTTTTCGAACTCTAGACCTTTGTGCGGAGTCCAGAGGTAAATATCCGTGGAGTAAGTATTCCAGAAAAGGGCTTCGCCAGTCTCCAACTTCAATCTCGTAAATATCTGCAATCATTGCAACCGACGTCGTCGTCGCGTCCTCCTCGGCGAGTATAGGTAGAATTCTGCATTCTTCGATACGAACGTCCATCATTTGATATGAAGCTAATGACGTACTAGCAGCTAAGCCTGCTAAGGCATCAACTTTTTCATTTTGACTTCTTATAACATGTTGAATATTTAGATCAACAAACATGGACATGAGCGTTTTGGCTCGTTGGAAGAAAGGCATTAATTCCTCTTTCTTTACCATGTAAATTCCCATTAATTGGTTCATCACTAACTGAGAGTCACCGTATACCGTGAGTGAATCTAACCCCATATTCAGAGCCAATTCTAGCCCAATTATCAAAGCCTCATATTCAGCTGAATTATTTGAATCTGCTGAAGTTAGGGTAAAGGAGTACGGGATTATTCCTTCACTTGGTGTGACAAACACACTCCCGCACCTGCACCAGATCGCCGACATGCGCCATTAAAGTACATTTGCCATGACGAACTAGCAACCGATGTAGCGAACACATCTTCATCAGGCAAGTCATCATTTATTGAGAAATCATCGGGTATTGGATGCGTGGCTAGGAAGTTAGCTAATGCTTGTCCCTTCATGGCCTTTTGTGGCACAAATTTTATATAAAACTGTGACAAAAACATCGCCCACTTAGCTAATCTACCTGAAAGCACCATTTTGTTTAAGATATATCTAAGAGGGTCTGCTCTTGACACAAGGTGTACAGTGTGTTCTAGCATGTAATGATGTAATTTTTGTGCTGCAAATACTAATGCCAAACATATTTTTTCCATGTCCGGATAATTGCACTCAGCCCCCACAAGGGTGCGACTAAGATAATATAGGGACATTTCTTTTCCGGACTCATTATTTTGTGCCAAAAGAGCACCCAACGACATAGGCATGGCTGCTGTATATAGGATCAAAGGGCGTTCTCTAACTGGTACACCCAGAATAGGTGGATATATTAGATATTTTTTAATATCCAAGAATGCATTTTGGCATGCTTGATCCCACTCAAATGGGACAACCTTTTTCATGAGACGTCAGAAAGGTTTGCACCTCTCTAAGAAATTTGAAATAAACCTCCTAATATATGCTAGGTGGCTTTCACAATTTTTTAGTTCGTGTAAGTTTTTGGGTGGTGGCATCTTGAAAATCTCCTTTATTTTACTTGGGTCGATCTGAATACCGTTCTTTGTAATCACAAAGCCGAGAAATTTTTCGGAGGAAACTCCGAAGGCGCATTTCATGGGGTTCATTTTCAGATTGTGTTGTCTGAGACGCTCGAAAACCATTTCAAGGTGTTTCTAGTGGTCTCGTTCATGCCTTGATTTCACAACTATGTTGTCTATATAACATTCGACAATCACCTATAACAAACCGTCTAAGATGATCGTCATCGCTCGCTGATATGTCGCCCCAGAATTTTTTAATCTGAAAGGCATTACCTTATAACAATATATGCCTTTAGGTGTGCAGAATGTTGTTAACTCTTCATCTTCGGGCGCCATTTTAATTTGATTATAGCCAAAATAAACATCCATAAAAGAAAATATTTCATGCCCCACAGTGGCATCGACTAGTATTTCCGATATAGGTATTGGGAAATCATCTTTGGGAAATGCTTTATTCATATCTCTTAAATGTACACATATGCGTGTTTGACCATTTTTGTTTTTAACGGGTACAATACTACAGACCCATGTGGGATATGTTACTTCTATAATGAACCCTGCGGCTATGAGTTTGTCAACCTCAGGTTCTATTTGTGGAAGTATTTCACGTCGGTACTTTCTTTGAGCTTGTTTCACCGGTGCGGCATCATCTCGCACGGCAAGGCGATGCACAACTATGTTTGGATGATATTTTCTTTATCATATTTTTTTCGAAGTGCACATAATGTAGCAACGTTTATATTGCAGGCATTAATGCAAAAATTTATGTCATTTCTATTCAGATTTTAATTAAAAATACACCTAGTGAAATAGGCATAACCATAACATAAAGAAGCAATGACCGAGTACATTTTTTTATACAGACTCAACAGCCTTCTCTTACATTCTTCATTTAGGAATGGACATTTCAACGTGCTCTAAGATAACCAACTACACATTCCACTCAAGAGCAAACATTTCAATGGGTTCTAAGATAACCTGCTATGTTGGAATGTCGCCTATAAACCTCAAAGCTCGCATAGGCATCTAGGCATGCATACTTGATCTGGTCATGGTCCAGGTTTGACTTCTCCCACTGACTCAGAGTGATGTTTTTGTCCTTGTTAAGACTTATTTTTGCCACCTTCTTTGCTAGCTTCTCCAGTGAAACCAAGTCACCTTCTTTTTGATTAGGAACCTTGATACCGAGTCCCTGCACATCAACAGGTTTTCTAATACCCAAGTTATAGAACTTGAGTTTTTTATGTCATTTCCAATGGAGGCACCCGCAAATTCGATTGTGTCATTTTCAAGGAAGATGCGGAGAAGTAGAGGAATAAAACTCCAACCATCGGCTTGGTATAGCTGGTAAATTAGGCTATGCTTGCCCACACAAAGTTGTAAGACAGTGGCCCGCTGCGGCTCTTGATTTGAGAGTGCAACTTGTTGCTCAATTGGAAGCTTCTTACGCTCTTTCCTATTGACATATCTAGTGTATTCACAGTCAAGGCCGACAACACGCCACTTGGCATGATTAAGATACTTTTTCCAGATGAACCGAATAAAGACAACAACTGTTGAAGGGTTGCTAGTCACCGTAGTATGGATTCTTATACCACCCTTGCTAATATGAAAAAGGCGGTCTGGATGATTGTTGTCCACACTCCTTGGAAACTGGACACGGACTTTGCCGACCCTAATATTGCGAAGCTTGACATGGTGAATATTTCTTTGCTGATGTTGATGACATACCGACTCAAACAAAGCTTTAGAGGAATTGCATGCAATAGGTCGTGATGACACAGGGTATGACAATTCTAATTCTGGGTTCACATGACGTGTTTCATAGCCATGGGAATTGGGGTAAACTTCCTTGCATTCAAAGGGAAACTTAAGAAACGTCTTAGAGTATTCATTGCTGGATTTATCCGCCAGCGTAAGAATAGGCTCTCGAACATTAACTTGAACTTTATTCTGAACCTCTGATGTCCTCCTATGCGGAAACAATGAGGAGGGCAATATAACCATGGCATTGCCCCCATTCATAGGTTGTTCATAGTGGAGTTGGTCCATTATCTTCTCTTTTCCCTTTTTCTCTACTCGCATACCTCCCTCAAACTTGAGTGTAGAGACTTCTACGCATGGGTCATGCTCAGTTGGTGATGCAGTCATAGTACTCAGATGCTGATTTGTTGAAGTCGTACATGGACTAGCTGGCACATCAAGCCAAATATATCTGATGTGGAGTTTCACTGAATGCGGCACCTGACCCTCCATACCTTCGAATAAAGAAAACTATATATTAGTTCCCTTTGAGTATATTTTGCATACAAGATGTACATGAGAAATTGATATGTTGCAATGCTATGTTGGAATTCAAAGATGAGGGGAGAAATATGTCCCACCGGGCGTGCCAGAATCTGATGACGGGAAAATGGCGGGCGTGTAGAACACGCGTCCACGTCATTGATACAGAGTGAATAAATATAAAGCGCATACAATGCATAAAATAAAATGAAAATCAAACATTGCAGGTACATATTTCCAGAACTCTTATATTTATATAAAAATTCTGTTAATTACAACTCCGAAGAGAAAACACCTGATTAAGAATTCCAACATATCTTTTACATAAGATTGCAACACATTCCTATTACAATATGCTACAAGAAAATTGTCCTCACGGTCGTCGATGAACTCGTGCTTGGCGAACATGAAGTTTGCTTTTACATGAATACTCTTTCATGATATCATGTGTCATGTTTTGGAATGTGTTTTCCTAGCATACAACAAATTTAGTTGTGTTCAACCACATTTATATGCATCATGAAATTGATTTTTGCTAGGCATGATTTTATCCTACGTTCAACGCATAGGATGTGCATATATTGTCCGTGGGGATCATATGTGATATATTTGGTTTTGGTAGCATGAATGTATATGACATGCCAATTTTAATAAGTTTTGCATCATCACGTTACTACTATCATTGCGTAAAACAGATGTGGTGTCCGCGTGTAGCGTGACAGATTATAGCTTTCTGACACAATCTTGATGCTTTTATGGTTGATGTGATATGTGCCCTATTTGTTTCTTTTGACTTCACACGGTATCAAAAGTAACCACATGGTGCAATAATATGACACCTATGTGTAGCCTGACCCAAGTGGAGTCCACCTATGATATTTTTGTTTGTTTAAAGCCTACATAGGCTACATGAAATATGCTTGCTCATATGTTTTGCACGAAATTTTCATGCCTATATGGATGTGGCGTGAACATATTTTATTTGAGTTCAGCCTTACTTGTATTATTACTAACACCACGTAGCATTAAGACAATGCATACGTGTAGCATAACCAAGTGAAGGTGTATGGAGAAATTTTCATATTGCATGAGTCATATAACATTTATCTTTTTTTATTTGAACCTTACATGGTATTAAAACTAACTCCACGTAGCATCATTTGATTGGCGTCCGTGTGTAGTATAACCCAAATAAAGCAAGTTTATGATACACATTTATGATGTTTTATATGACTTTGGTCGAAATGTATGACCCGGCTATTTTATTTAGGTTTCTCTTACTTGTATTACTACTAACACCGCGTAACACTCATACTATGTCCGCGTGTAGCGTAACCAAGTAAGATTAGTTTATGTCATGTGATTTTGGTGATGCTAATAGTTTAGGCTCGTATAGCATTGGAGCATTTTATGAAAATATTTTTATATAACAATGGCGAGAGTTTATGGCTTTAACATTTTAGTTGGATTTATCTTACTTGTATTACAACTAACACCAAGTAACACTCATACCGTGTCCGTGTGTAGCGTAATCAAGTAAGATGAGTCTTTATGGCGTGCATTTGACGATGCCAACAGTTTAGGCTCCTATGGCGTTGGAGCATTTTATTTAGTTTAATCTTGCTTGTATTACTACTACGCCGGGTAACACTAATATCGTGTCCGCGTGCAGCGTAACCAAGTAAGACTAGTTTTATGATGCAACATGTTTTATAACACATCTTGCATGATTTTGGTATTTGCATGTATAGCATGAACATATTTTTTAGTTAAGTTTTGTCTTGCTTGTATTACTACTAACATCGCATAGCATTAGAATAATGCCCGCGCGTAGTGTAACCAAATGAAGGCTTGTTTTTTATATCTTGTCCGTATTACAAACAACGGGACACATAATGTTTGCAGTGTAACCGAACAACAATAAAATATCACTTATATTCAGTTTAGCACATTCATTATTTTGTCCCTACTCAGCCATATAAATTTGTTTACGATGACCAAACTAAGACAAACTTCGTGTAATTTTTGACCTTATGATATTCTCCTGACCTGTATCCACGTATAAGGACCAAACCAAGGAACAATGTGTTCATCTTGGCTTGTATCGCTAAGGGGACCGAGCCAAAAGAAAATCATTTGGACGGAGTATATGTTTCACGCAAAGAACCATACATTTTTCCTTGACTCGTACTACGATGGCCGAACCAAAGATAAAATTTTGAGATGGATCGATGTGACACGCTCCTTGGTTTGTACCAGATGGCCCAACCAAGGACGAAAAATCTTATGGGTAGATAAAATGAGCACCTTGGTTTGTACCGCAATGGCCGAACCAAAGGCTATAGTTTTGAGGTGATATAACGTGCTCCTTGATTTGTACCGCGATGGCCGAATCAAAGACAAATTTAAGGTAATATAACATGCTCCTTAATTTGTACCGCGATGGCCGAATCAAGGACAAACATTCTGGGTAGATGAAACAAGCACCTTGATCCGTACCGCGATGGCCGAACCAAGGACTAGAGTTTTGAGAGGAGGAAGGAGAGCTCCCTGGCATGTACCGCAATGGCCAAACCAGGGACTAGGGGAGAGCCATGATTCCCACCTTCTCACCTCTGCAAGCAGAACGCTGGCCTCCCTGCTTCTTCTTCTTTGTGTGTTCGTACCTGTATATGCCTGTGTTGCTAGCAGTAACAGAAGGAGACGGCAGGGAGAGATGAATGGATGCGGGACGGAGAGTAAAATGAGTCCAACCTTCTTGAGCCAACGAGCAGGAAGGTATTTATACAGGGGAGAGGGAAGCAGGAGAAGGCTCTCGCACGCGCGCCCAAGTCCTGATCGTGGAATCGTGGGGAACGTGGGCTCGGGCTGGCTTCTCTCCTTTTCTTCAGTTGATTTTATTGCTAATTAACCGGCAGCTTCTAATTAATCTGGGCTTAGGATATTTTAATCAAAACATGTGGGCCTTTGCACCACCGCTTTGCATGCATTCGCATCATCCTTTCTAAAATAGGAAACAACAACCTTGTGGGAGCTACGACCATGCATGTGTGCCATATTTTTTTCTAATTAATGGGCCAAGCTTGATTAGCTATTAATTGCTCACTAGGGCATAGGATGGGAGTGTGCATGCTAATTAATTTCCTTTGACCATGCTTTAAACCGGCTGCTTGCTTGTAATTAGCCAATGACCTTTATATATTTTTTAATCACCCTGTGGGCCTTGGATGCCAAACCATTAATTTGCACACGGTGATTATAGCTGATGGATTAGACCATGGATGCAACTCCCACGCATGCATGTACGTGCTAGCTAAATGAATGTGATGTTAATATCTTCTTGGTCCAACGATTATATCTGTTATCCATTTCATGGATATTCGGTGATATTTTGATGGAGAAACATACTCCATGATGCTCTGATAATGTTGATGTCGCCTTTTGACACTTAAATTTTACATCAGTACCCATCAACGACAGTGCACGTATGTAAATCATATGTCTTTCAGTTTAAATAAGAGAAAACTTGTTGACTCTTTATTAGTTTCGTCATACTTATAATTATTGGTTCAGTGCGTGCATTATCAAGAGTCGACAATATATCATATGCCTATTTTTGTGAATCCACAATTTGAACGGTTGATTACATATTCCTCTTAATTTCTTATTTTCATTGTAAACGGATTTTGGCCGATTTGCATTTATATTTTATGTGTTTTATTTTATCTTGGTCAAAATCCATGTCAACAATGGTGGAAATCTCATCCTCAGGTACCCTTCTCTTATTAGTCACAATATCCTTCATGTACTTAGCATACGGAGACATTTTGAGCATATCTGTCAAACGCATTTGCAGAAAGACATGTCTAATCATTTCAACAAATCGCTCAAAATCCTCATCATCCTTTTTCTTGGATGGTTTGGGAGGAAAGGGCATGGTTTCCGAACCCATGATTCCCTTTCTTTACCATGCTTCTTAGCAGTGAAGTCGTTCTTATCATATCTCTTATTCTTAGGATGTGGGTTATCAAGATCAACTGGTTCAATCTCCACATCCTTATCGTTGCTAGGTTGAGCATGAACATGAACATCACTATCGATATTATCATTAGGCTCATGTTCATCACCAGATTGTGTTTTGGCATCAGAAACAGAGACATCGTTTGGACTCTCAGGTGTAACAGCAACAGGGTTGCTAGTGTGCAAATTCCTATCATCTTTCTTTTTCTTGCTAGGATGACTAGGTGCATCGGTGCTAACTCCTTGAGAATCTTGTTCAATTCTCTTAGGATGACCCTCGGGATACAAAGGTTCCTGGGTCATTTTACCGCCTCTAGTGACGACTCTAACAGAATTGTCATTCAACTCCTTGAGCAAGTCATTTTGAGCCTTAAGTACTTGTTCTACTTGAGTAGTAACCATAGAGGCATGTTTGCTCAAGAGCTTAAAATCATTGACATTTCTGTCCACACAAGCACTTAAATGACTAAGCATACGAGCATTCTGTTCCAATTGTCTGCTAACATAATCATTGAAACTTTGTTGTTTGGCAACAAAGTTATCAAATTCATCCAAGCATAAGCTAGCAGGTTTATCAAAAGGAATATCACTCTCATTGAATCTACGAAGAGAATTTACTTCTACTACCTGTATCGGGTTATCAAGACTATGGATCTCTTCGATAGGTGGTAGATTTTTGACATCTTCAGATTTAATGCCTTTCTCTTCCATAGATTTCTTAGCTTCTTGCATATCTTCAGGACTGAGGAATAGGATACCTCTTTTCTTAGGAGTTGTCTTCGGAGGTGGTTCGGAAATTGTCCAAGCATTCTCATTGCACAAGATATTATTCAATAGGATCTCAGCTTGTTCTACAGTTCGTTTCCTAAAAACACAACCGGCACAACTATCTAGGTGGTCTCTACAAGCATCGGTTAGTCCATTATAGAAGATATCAAGTATTTCATTATTCTCAAGAGGGTGATCAGGCAAAGCATTTAGTAGCTGGACGAGCCTCCCCCAAGCTTGTGGGAGACTCTCTTCTTCAACTTGCGCAAAGTTATATATTTCCTGCAAGGCAGCTTGCTTCTTATGGGCAGGAAAATATTTCTCAGAGAAGTAGTAGATCATATCCTGGGGGCTACGCACACAACCAAGAGCAAGAGAAGTGAAGCAAGTCTTAGCATCATCCTTTAGCAAGAAAGGAAACAACTTAAGGATATAGTAGTGGCGGATCTTTTCCTCACTCGTGAATAGGATGGCTATATCGTGCAGTTTGGTAAGATGGGCTACAACCATTTCAGACTCATAACCGTGAAAAGGATCATATTCGACCAGAGTGATTAACTCAGGGTCGACAGAGAATTCATAATCCTTATCGGTCACAAAGATAGGCGAAGTATCAAACTTCGGGTCGTATTTCATCCTAGCGTTCAGAGATTTTTCTTTCCACTTGCGCAATATTTTCTCAACATCATAGCTATCCTTACAAGCAAGGAAGTCCTCAGCTATCTCTCCCTCCATAACATAACCCTCAGGCATATAAGGCAATTCATATCTAGGAGAGCTAGTTCTAACAGGCGAAATAGCAGGTTCTACTTCAATAATCTCAGCAGTTTCAAAAGTATCATCACATCTAGCAGCAACTCTAGCAATTTGTGCATCGAGGAATGCACCTAGTGGAAAAGCAGTATCAAGCATAGCATCATCACAAGCATCATGGATAGCAGAAGTAGCATCATCAAGCACAGGCGACACATCAAAATTTCTAGCAGGAGGTGGTGTCGCAAACTTACTCATAACTGAAGGTGAATCAAGTGCAGAGCTAGATGGCAGTTCCTTACCTGTCCTCGTAGTTGAGGGAAAAACTTTAGTTCTTGGATCTTTCGGATTCCTCATAGTGATCAACAGACGTAAATCCCAAGTGACTTAGAGAATAGAGCTATGCTTCCCCGGCAACGGCGCCAGAAAAAAGGTCTTGATAACCCACAAGCATAGGGGATCGCGACAGTTTTCGAGGGTAGAGTATTCAACCCAAATTTGTTGATTCGACACAAGGGGAAGCCAAAGAATATTCTCAAGTATTAGCAGTTGAGTTGTCAATTCAACCACACCTGAAAGACTTAGTATCTGCAGCAAAGTATCAGTAACAAAGTAGTGTGATAGCAGCAGTAGCAACAGTAGCAACAGTGACACCAGTAGCGACAGAGTAACAGTAGCAGCAGTGACAGCAGTAGTAGCAAAGTAACGGTAGCAGCAGTGACAGCAGTAGCGGCAAAGTAACATAGCAAGGACCAGTAGGAAAAACTCATAGGCATTGGATCGGTGATGGATAATTATGCTGGATGGTATTCATCATGCAACACTTATAACACGGAGAGATATGTAACTAGCTCCAGTTCGTCAATGTAATGTAGGCGTGTATTTCGTATATAGTCATACGTGCTTAGGGAAAAGAACTTGCATGACATCTATTGTCCATCCCTCCCGTGGCAGCGGGGTCCTAATGGAAACTATGGGATATTAAGGTTCTCCTTTTAATAGAGAACCGGACCAACGCATTAACACTTGGTGAATACATGAACTCCTCATACTATGGTCATCTCCGGGAGTGGTTCCGGCTATTGTCACTCCGGGGTTGCCGGGTCATAACACATAGTAGGTGACTACAACTTGCAAGATAGGATCAAGAACACCCATATATTGACGAGAACATAATAGGTTCAGATCTGAAATCATGGCACTCGGGCCCTAGTGACAAGCATTAAGCATGGCAAAGTAGTAGCAACATCAATCTCAGAAGATAGTGGATACTAGGGATCAATCCCCGTCAAAACTAACTCGATTACATGATAGATCACATCCAACCCATCACCGTCCAGCAAGCCTATGATGATATTACTCACGAACAGTGAAGAGCGTCATGGAAATGGCGATGAAGGAAGGTTGGTGATGACGATGGCGACGATCTCCCCTCTCCGGAGCCTAGAACGGACTCCAGATCTTCCCTCCAAAGGAAGAACAGGAGGTGGCGGCGCCTCCGTATCGTAAAAAGCGATGAACTCTTCTCCTTGATTTTTTTCGGACGAAAGGGACTAAATTGAGCTAGAATTGGAGGCGGCGGAGCTCCGTGGGCCCCACAAGCCTGCCAGGCGCGGCCAGGGGGCGCGCCTGGTGGGCTTGTGGGATCCATGCTCCACTTCTCCGGTTGATTCTTGCGCCAGTATTTTTTATATATTCCACAAAAAATCCCCGTAAATTTCCTGGTCATTCCGAGAACTTTTATTTCTGCGCAAAAACAACACCATGGCAATTCTGCTGAAAACAGCGTTAGTCCGGGTTAGTTCCATTCAAATCATGCAAATTAGAGTCCAAAACCAGGGCAAAAGAGTTCGGAAAAGTAGATATGACGGAAACGTATCAGTCATCACCATTAATGGCAATACAGAACGCTCTCTCATGACCAAGGAACACACGGCCGCTCTAGCAGCCGAATGCAAGCACGACAGCGAAGCACCAAGCTACAGGCCGATCAAGTTGCGATAGGCAGGTAAGCGATCCCGAGCTCAATCAGGCCCCCCGGAGTCTTCCTCGGCTACGTGTACATAGGGTACACCCTCCACAACATGTCTCAAACACGCTCAAGGTATGTCCCTCGCGTACACAACTTCATTCTACGCATAGCATGGGCTGCTGTGGGGGCCCTCGAACGAGTACCGTGTGTTCGACTAGGCCACACCATGGTACCGAACATCTCCTCGGACACAGAAGGGACATCATAAAGATACTCCCAAGCGTCAAGCTTTACGTTTCCGGCAACTTCTCATGGTTCTTCTTGAAGACCCATCAGCCATCCGCAACAACCTTTAGGGGACCTAACCCCCCTCCTCTTATGATTGGGAGGGTTGGTGCAGCCAGGAGCCAGATGTACTTCAAGTCACTCGCAAAGGGCTGCAGCAGAGGCGTTGCTTAACCATGTTGCTTAGATTTATGTAGTTTTTAAACTCAATAGTTTCCTGTACTCAGCGGCCTTGGTGCCAAAGAATTCTAAAAATTCCTTGCCCATATTTGTCATAGATACTATTTTTCTTCTACATTACTTATTTTTATGCATGTTTCTTTACCGCGTGGAGCTGACAGGACATACCTCTTTTACGCTCACTATAGTGCGACCGGTTGCTAAACCAGGGGCTGGATTAAATTCACCGCCCCGAGCACTACGTCGACACTATTTCTTTTCGTATGTGTTCGGTTTCTCAGGATTTTGCTTTATATGCATCAGTTCCGAATTATGTCTTGGGTCTACAGTTGGATTGCCCTGCTCCTATGCTTACCCCTTTACGTTCCGCTAGTTTGGCTAAAGGCTAAAAGGAAGAACCACTGTGATTGTATTCCTAGCTTACCTGGTTTTGAAATACCTCAGTGGAGAAAGCCGAAAACTGACCGTCATAATGACCGAGAACTAGTTTGCAATCTTAGATCATTTAAAGTCGATAGAGGCTATTCCGTGTTGTACGGATGGGTTTTCATTTAGCAAATCCTGCGGTAATCATTCATATATTCGAATTTTCCGATTATTATGAAAATAGGATGGGGGCTTGTCATTAGCCACGGCATTAAAACAGTCCTAAGGCTAAGTGAAAGTGATAAAGCCCCATAGTCTAATTGCCCCGCCCCCCCCCTACACTGCCACCCTTCGGTGCCCACTAATTGGAGAAAGTGGTGTGGCTATTGGAACACACCGAGTAGCATCTACTTGGGGCTGAAGCCGATGACTGGTAACTTTCAGATTAAAACGGTCAGCACGGGAATTCAAATAATACAAAGCATACTCAAACTTAGAATCTGCATTTCATAAGACATAAGTTTCTAAGGTATATTAATACAAATTCAATCTAAAATTACATCTTTTGAGCATTCAAATGCGATCGCCCGAGTACCGTCCATAGCGGTGACAAAGTACAACTCAGTCCGTCTATGCTCCTTTCCAGCGGGCGGTGGATCGGTGGCCATCTTAAGGGGCTTTATCCCCGGCAAGTGCACCATCGTCCACGCAAAAGCCATCCGCGCACCTTCTATACATGCAGATCGATGTAGCTGCTCAATCCAAGGAGAGGCGTCGATGAGTTTCTGCACCAAGGCGAAATGGTTGTTCGTCAAGGGCTTAGTAGGCCACAACTGAACACACAAGTCCTTCATGGCCGGCTCAGACATCCTATGAAGTTCGAGCAGCTGCTTCATTTGGTTGCTCAGACTAGGGTTAGCCTCAGGGTTCTCGAACTGAGCCCAGAAGAGTTGCTGCTCGACATCCCCGTCATGTGTCACAAAGTACTTAGCGGCATACGCTACACTCTGTGGGAGGTTGGTGAAGGCGCCTGCGGAATGCCACATCTGTGTAAGATAGGCAAACCTGTTCCCGCCAAAATCACACTTCAATAAGTATGTCTTACCAATTGCCATACGCTTGGCCTGGCGCACTTCTTCCTCATAAAACCTTTGCTCCACCCACTCAGTTTGGAGCTTGACTGACAGCTTCGCTTGCTCGGCTACTTGATCATTGGTTTTTTCCTCCAAGGCCTCGTACTTTGAGATCAGCTCTTGAAGCTCTTGTTGGACCTCCTTCACCCTGGCTTCATGTCGCCTGCTGATGGTTTTGAGGGTGTCATGTTCGACAGTTGCCTGTTAGGTTGCCGCCTTGTGGGAAGCAGCCTCCTGTTTGGCCCTCTCCAACTCGGCCCTGAGCTTTTCAAGCTCTTTGTCTTGGGCTACTGATTAAAGATAAAACGACAAAGGTTAGACGGCAGTGCCATGACTTTTCATCAGATAAGACTAAGGGACAATGCTTTCATGCAAACTTACCCTCTTTCTCGTCAAACCGAGCATTGATTTGATCAAGCTCTTTATCGGATACTTCCAGTTTCCGATTTAGTTCGGCTATTTCCAATGCATTAGCATTGACAGCCGATGACGAGGCCTATAAAGTGCACAATTTGTCAAGCACGAGGTTTTGCCTATTCAGGTAACCCTGATCGGACAATTTTTTTGAAAACAAATAAACTAACCAAAGTCTTCGGGCATTTTTTCATATGTTCCCTTCTTTGAGCTACGGGTGAGCTTTCTCACCCTGGCTCGGGGGCTGTTATACCACTAAAAGTATAAGTTCACATATATAAAATAATTAACAAACATACAGGGTTACCTGAAAACATGTCAATAAGCCAGTAAAGGCTTCATTCAATCCGATGTTAATAGTGTGAATGCTCTGCAACACCGCACCCATTAAGGTGCGATGTTTGTTAGAAATGGAGGCGTCAGATAGGATCTCCTCCATCTTTGTCAACCCCTTGACTGAGACCCACTCTAGTACGGGCGGGGCTGAGGGGGCGCCGAAGACATTGGGGGAAGCTCGGGTGAAGATCGCACCCCCGTGCTGCTTCGAGAAAGGCCGGTCTCCCAGGCTATATCAGCCGAGAGTTAGACTTGGCCAGAGCCTCCTGGTCTTTGGCGGCAGGCACGTCTTTCGTAACCGGGACCTCGCAGCCCTCGGCTCCCGAGGCATTCACCTCGGCCATCGCCTCCTTGCTCCCCACGTTAAGCGAGGCTGGATGGGAGGCCACCTCAACGGCCTCCTCAAAGGCTTGGGGTGTAATGCCCCAAGAGTGTATCTTTCCCTTTTTGGAACCTTCTTCATGTGGGTCCACCTTGTCAATGATATGAGAGCTATCCTATGCATATGATTTCATGTGATGTCACTTTGTTTACTCTTCCTTTGCATGCATGCATGCCATATCATTTCATGTCCTTGTCTTGTGTTGGTGCCTTGTGAATATATGTGTGTATGTGCTTTGATGATTATGTCATGTGATGATAGTGTGTGTGAGAGTTGGAGTGGTGCATTGCTAGTAGTAATGCTATATGGTTGCTCTAGGTTTTAAAACTCCCCCCCCCCCTCTTTTTATCCTAAGCTCTAGTTTCACTTGAGCCTACCCTGTTTTTAAAATGCCCTTGGTTTAGGATATTTTGTGGTGGATTTGTAGATGTGAAGTTGTTGTTTTGATACAAGTCTAAAAGGTGTAAATATTCACAAAACAGAGCAAACATATTCTGTTTTGTAAATATTTAGTTGCACCTAAAATTCCTTTTCTATTTTTCTTAAATAGGGCATATTTTCTTATGACCAGGGGTACCTTTGTTTCATTTTTAGCTTCATATGAATAGCTTGTGCTTTTGTTTCTTTTCTCTGGTTTATTTCAATTAGAAAGCTCCATGGTTTATTTTTTCCTCTTATATGGCGCCACTGGTGGGCTCTCTCCCTCCTGTGTGGCCCATCTCCGTCTCATTCCCGCGGCAGCCCAAGCGCGTCCCTCTTTCTCCTTCCTGACGCCGTCTACCCCCCCCCCCCCCCGTGCCTCCTTTTCGCCAGGCTTCAGAGAGAGGAGCGAGTCACCGTGAGGGCTACAGACGTCGAGGACCCCTCTTATATTCTTGGCGTCCGTGCCCCCCTTCCCTAGGGTTCCATCTTTCCCTCTTCGCGCCGCCACTCCTTCTCCCTTCTCTCTTTCTCCCCCAAGGTAAGATCTGTAGCTTCTAGCAGAGAGAGAGAGCAGTGTCCCGCCGGCGTCTACCCTTCTCGCGTCGTCGTCCGGCGCTGCCGCCATGTCCAGGGGCTCGGGGCTGCACCCCGCACTCCATTCCCGTCCTCGGTGACGCCGGGGAGTGACCTCACCGACTGGCAGGAGCTCGCCAACGACGCGATCCCGGCGATCTTCCTCCCTGCTACGGTTCGGTGACAGTTCCTCTACAACGTCTTCAGATCGGCACGTTTCTTCATCAGGCTCTGCTTCCTCGATCGGCGACCCCTTCTTCTCCCTAGGTGAGCCTAGCTCCTCCTCCTTCCCTCTCGGTAGACATGCAGTAGTGATCGAGGCCGCCTTCTCTATTCGGTGCGAGCAGGGTAGTTCCTGTTGTGTGTGTAGGTCTGTCTGTGTGTGCACGGGCTTGGGCAGTGCACCAGCGTAGTAGCTCGCTGTAGAGTATCCCCTCTCTGGCATAGAGCAGCAGTACACATTCGGGCATGCGCCGGCGTTCGCCACCATCGGCGTTTGTGTGGGAGAAACAGGCATCTGGTTGCCTGGTAGTATACCTTGAGGCTTTCCCTTGTTCTGTCAGGTTCCCGTAGCGTAGCTTAGTGGCACATGTTGTGTGTCTGTGTGTGTTGATGAGAGGGCATGGGTTCGAGTCCCATCCTAGCGCCCCCTTTTTTGTGTTCTCTCTCGGCAACAGTAGCAAGTGTGGGTTCAGTAATAGTTTAACCTGCATGGCTATCCTTCTCTGTTGAGCATATGGCATCTAGCAGAGTGGTAGTGTTGCAGTGTTGTGACCAGGAGGTACAGGGTTTGATCCCTCTCCCCCTCCTTTTGTATTTTTTGTTGTGAATTTATTTTCTTGTGCTGTTTTCCCTTTGACTAGCTATAGTTGTTGCTGTGGTGTGCTTTACTCCATGAGGGTATTTTGTCACCCCTCAAAAACAGCATGTTGATCAGAGTATTTTTGCTAGTTGTGATTAGTTGATCATGTATAGGAGATGTGCTTTGTGCACATGTGTTATTGTGTGTTTGTGTTCTAGCTTGAGGGTGTGCCCTAGTACATTCATGCAAGTATGTGCATGTGAGGTTTGTGATGTTGTGGAGCTGTTGTGCTTGTGCCCTTTGATGCACAAGTGTGTGTGTGTGTGGATGGGTTTCCCCCCTCCCCACATACCTTGTGTGAGTGTGTGTGTAGTTAGTTGATCATGTGTTATTGTGTGTGTGTGCATGTGTGTGAGTGTCACACACATGCCCAAGTTATGTTGGCCTTGATAAGCTCATGAGCATGTTTATATGGTAGGGGTGTAGAAGATATGGTGTCAACTAGCGTGTGTGTCCTCAATATCATGTGTAGGTGTTTTATTTATGTTGTGCTTGATACATGTGAGTGTGTGGTGGTGTGCCAAGGCACATGGTTTTGAGGTCTACCCCTCATGTGCACCATTGATGTTGTGGACATGTGCAAGAGCTTGTGTAGTTGTTGATCTAGTGATTTGCACATGTGACGATGCACTATTCACTATATGTGATTCTGTGTAGGTTTTCTTTTCTAGTTTGTGCCCTTTTGTTCTATGCAAGTACATAGTTATTATATATGTTTTTGGGGTAGAAACATCCCAGGATTCCATTGGTGAAGTCAGTTTTGCCTTTGGAACATTTTCTGGAGATGACTTATTTCAGATTTGTTCTATATTTAGAGCTTGGTTCCATGAGATGTGGTGAGCCCAAGAGGTTGATCCTTTGTTGTGGCAGTAGAGGTTGAACCCCTCTACCACATGTTGGTTTCATTTCATGCTTAGGAATTCATATGTGCAAGTGGTGCTCAGTCAAAGTAGGCATGTGGCTAAATTCCAGTTTAGTGAAAATCTGTGATTTTCACTTAGTCTGAGAATCTGCTTATATTTTCTTCTCCTGTTGTTGAGCTTGAGGAGGTCCATGTGTTGTGATTCAACCTTAGCTTTCAACTGGGAAGTTGTAGATTTTGTGTTTGTCTAGCTCTCTATAAATTTTAATTCCATTTGGAGTCCTGTAGATATTGTTTTGGGTGCTGTCAAAATGCTTCAGAGCATAAACAGCTAGTGAGAATCTGAAATTTTCACTAAGTCCCTGAAAACTGATATTTTTGGCCATGTTAGCAGCTGTGTAACTTTCTGTGTGAAACTCCTTTACATTATCTTTTTGCTTGTGCTTGTAGTACTCTTGGATAGCTTCCGCCACATATCTTGTTTGGCATGTTTGGGTGGCTGTAGGTGCTTTGCATGTAGCTCTCAAAAGGCTATGATGCTGTTTATGGCAGATTGTATAGTTTTGATGTTTTGATGCTTGTGAGTGCATAGTTGATGGTGTAGTGATATTCTTTGCACCACCCCATCCATGTTGGTTTGTTTTATGTCTTGGCAACTTGGAAACACCAGATTTATGCCATTGGAGTGTGTTCTGATGTATTTGGCACGTAGCACTTCATTTCTTGTTTCGTTGTTTCCCATTGATCCGTAGCTCCGTTTGTAATGTTCTTTATATGCTTTTGCATCTTTTTCACGTGACGCATCTGATCATGACATCCTCATGCATGTCAAGATAGCTTAGAGTGCATTTCTGTCCAGGAACTTGTATTTTCTCCTCATGCTTGTGCTAGTGAGTAGAATAGAGATGCATGCTCATATTCATCTCATGCATCATGTGCTTGTTGCATCTTCAGGTGTTGTTGTTCACTGGATGCTATTTTTATGTTGGATAGCACCGGGATCGGAGAACGAGTACGTGGATCCGGGAGAGTGCGTGCAGGACGAACAAGAGCAGTTCCAAGCTGAGGATATCACAGGCAAGATGATATGACCTTGATTCCATCTCTAGACTTGTTATGCTAGATTACGTTTCTTTCGTCATATGCTCGCTGCCTACCACTGAAATAATTGCCTCCTGAATTGCCATGAAACCCAAACACTTATCCCTTCCTAGCAAATCTTGAATGGCTAAGTAGGCTCTGCTCAGCTACTAATGTTAGCGTTGCTAGTTGTAGGTGCTTTGTCTCATGTGATAACATGAGTTGATATCATTATGTTAAATCTGTTATTCAATTAATGCACCTATATACTTGGTAAATAACGGAAGGCCTAGCCTTTTTCCGGGTGTTTTGTTCCTTTATTGCCGCCATAGCTACCGGCTACCGGTGTTTGATTCCATAACTGATCGGTCCTAACACGTTCGGGGTTGTTATGGGGACCCCCTTGATAAATCGTGTAGAGTGAAGGCTTGTCCGGCAGGACCCAACATTGGTGTTAATTTGCTAATCACTTAATTAATCTGCATAGGGAATAGCTACCCCGAGGAATTAATCAACAACCCGGGCCAGTGCTCCTCATGAGTGTTGGTCCAAACTGAGCACTGTTCGGGGCCAACTCAGGGCAACTTGAGTGATTTCTATCAAGCCATCGTGCGCGTAGCTCATTCATATGTCTCAAACGTATCTATAATTTTTGATGTTTTCATGCTGTAATCTTGTCATCTTTGGATGTTTTATGTACCTTTTATATCTTTTTTGGGACTAACTTATTAATTCAGTGCCAAGTGTCAGTTCCTGTTTTTTCTGTGTTTTTGGCTCTTTTCAGATCTGATTTTGGAACATAGTCCAAACGGAATAAAATCCCCGAAATAATTTTTTCCCGAACGGAAGAAGATCAGGGGGCTTGAGGGCCAAGGAAGGAGAGCTACAGCGGGCCCACAAGCCCTGTAGCCGCCACCAGGGGGCGGCGGCTAGCAGGCTTGTGGCCTCCCTGGCACCCCTCTGACCTAGCTCCTTCGCCTATATATTCCCTAAAATACAGAAAAGAATCAGCGAATCCACGAAAACACTTTTCCGCCACCGCAAGCTTCCGTTTCCGCGAGATCTCATCTGGAGACCCTTCCCGGTGCCCTGCCGGATGGGACTTTGGAGTTGGAGGGCTTCTACATCAACATCATCGCCCCTCCAATGACTCGTGAGTAGCTTACTTCAGACCTACGGGTCTGTAGTTAGTAGCTAGATGGCTTCTTCTCGCTCTTGGATCTTCAATACAAAGTTCTCCATGATCTTCATGGAGATCTATCCGATGTAATCCTCTTTGGCGGTGTGTTTGTCGAGATCCGATGAATTGTGGATTTATGATCAGATTATCTATGATATATATTTGAGTCTTTGCTGATTTCTTATATGCATGATTTGATATCCTTGTAAGTCTCTTTGAGTCTTGGGTTCTTTTTGGCCAACTAGATCTATGATTCTTGCAATGGGAGAAGTGCTTGGTTTTGGGTTCATACCGTGTGGTGACCTTTCCCAGTGACAGTAGGGGCAGCAAGGCACGCATCATGTTGTTGCCATCAAGGGTAACAAGATGGGTTTTATCGTAGATATGAGATTGTCCATCTACATCATGTCATCTTGCTTAAGGCGTTACTCTGTTCTTTTGGACTTAATACACTAGATGCATGCTCGATAGCGGTTGACGTGTGGAGTAATAGTAGTAGATGCAGAAAGTATCGGTCTACTTGTTTTGGACGTGATGCCTATAGATATAATCATTTCCATAGATGACGTCACGACTTTGCGCGGTTCTATCAATTGCTCGACGGTAATTTGTTCACCCACCGTCTACTTGCTTTCATGAGAGAAGCCACTAGTGAACACTACGGCCCCCGGGTCTATTCACACCTATCGTTTCCACTTTCGCTTTCACTTTGCTTTGTTACTTTGTTGCTTTCAGTTCTCACTTGGCAAACAATCTATAAGGGAATGACAACCCCTTCATAGTGTTGGGAGCAAGCTTTTTGTGTTTGTGCAGGTACTTGTGATACTCCTTCACTGGATCGATACCTTGGTTCTCAAAACTGAGGGAAATACTTACCGCCGCTGTGCTATATCACCCTTGCCGCTTCGGGGGAACACCAACGCAAGGCTCCAAGGCCACGGGGGAAATCCTTTGCATATTTTCCTAGGAAGTCCCTAAAGGCGTAGCCGTAGCACAAGGATTCCTGGTGCCGTTGCTGAGGAGTATCAAGACAAGAATAGTCTCCCGTCAGCACTTGTTTCTGGCACCGTTGGAAGGTCTTTTGTTGCAGTAGCAGAAGTATTTCTAGCGCCGTTGCCGGGGAAGGAGAGATCTATCCAAGTAGGTCTCACAAACTCACCTCTTGCATTTACTTTTTTGCCAGTTTCCTCTCGTTTTCCTCTCCCCCACTTCACATTTGCCGTTTTCATTTGCCTTTCTCCTTTGCCGTTTCTCTTTTGCCTTTTTCCCTTTTTCCCTTTCTCCTTTGCCATTTTTCTTTTGCCCGTTTCACTCTCCCTCTTCCTGCTCGTTTGTGTGTGAGATAGTCCATCAATGGCTAGACCTACCACTCCAAACGATACCCCTGAGAATGAAGTTCTCAATTTTAGGCAGAATGAGGAAGAAAATTTAAAGGACGCTTGGTATAGGATTTGCAATGCTCAAAGTAGATCTACTCGTAAGCAATCCACTACCGTTCTTCTTCGCAGTTTTTATGTTGGAATTTCTCCTTGGAATAGGTATATCCTTGATACCATTGTAGGCGGGAATTTTTTGGGGAGCCATACTGTTGACTCCTATGGAGCTATCATGAATTTGGTAGGCTCACCCCCGCTCATGGTTAATGGAACTACCTTAACCTTGGAACACGTGATGCAAAGGCTTAACGCTATTGAAAAAAAAATTGCGACAGTTCAACTTATTGAGGGTTTGGAAAGAAAGATCCACAATCAAATTACTTAGTACAGATCCAAAGAGGGAAATTTTTTGAAAAAATTAAGGGATAAGGAACTTATAGTTAGTGATTCTTCTAGAATTGGCAAACTAGAAGATGCCATAACCAACTTGGGTTCCGCTTTTGCCGCTGTGCAAAATACTCCAAATCTCACTCTCAAAAAGACCGTCAAGTCTGTTTTTGTTCCTAAAGCTAGTGGTGAGTCATCCAATAAAGATGAAGATCTTAAGATGATAAATGATCACACTACTTATGGTTTGAGCATCAAAGATGACTATACGTGATTCCATCACCTTATGCCTAGCTAAGGGCGTTAAACAATAGCGCTTGTTGGGAGGCAACCCAACGAATCTATCCTTTTTCTTTTTGTTTTGTGTTTTCCACACTTTCATAATTCTGTTATGATTGTGTTTTTTGTGTTTCATTTTGCGTTTGTGCCAATCAAAACCGTTATGATTAGTCTTGGGGATGATCGTTTGGTCATGCTGGAAAAGACACAAACTTTCTACTCACGTAAAGAATTTTCATTTTTTTCGTAAGAGCTTTTGAGTTGATTATTTTTTATTCTGATTGCTACGCAAATTATTCAGACTTCCGTAATTTTTCAGAATTTTTGAAGTAACAGAAGTATACAAAATATACAGATTGCTACAAACTAGTCTGCTGTTAACATATTCTGTTTTTATTGTGTTGGTTGCTTATTTTGATGAAACTATGGATAGTATCGGGGGGGTATTAGCCATGGAAGATTGAAAATACAGTAACCCAACATCACCATAAGTAGAATTTAAGTTTGCTACAGTACCTAAGGAAGTGGTGGTTTGCTTTCTTATACTAATGTTATCAGGAGTTTCTGTTTAAGTTTCGTGTTGTGAAGTTTTCAAGTTTTGGGTGAAGTTCTTATGGACAAAAAGATAAAGAGTGGCAAGAGCTCAAGCTTGGGGATGCCCAAGGCACCCCAAGAGATTCAAGGATGCCGTAAAAGCCTAAGCTTGGGGATGCCCCGGGAAGGCATCCCCTCTTTCGTCTTCAATCCATCGGTAACGTTACTTGGGGCTATATTTTTATTCACCACATGTTATGTGTTTTGCTTGGAGCGTATTGTATCGTAGGAGTCTTTTATTTTTGTTGTGTCACAATCATCCTTGCTGCACACCTAGAGAGAGAGACATGCACTCACCGTGATTTTGTCAAGCTTCACTTATATGCTTTGAGCTAGTTGATTTTGCTCTATGTGCTTCACTTATATCTTTTAGAGCACAGCGGTGCGTGGCTTGGTAGTTGATCTATGCTTTGAAAGTAGTCTCAAAAGGGGTAGTTATCCAAAGGGATATGAAAACTTCCACCTTCATGTACATTGAATAGTTAGAGAAGTTTGATTCATCTCAATTAGTTTTGAGTTGTGGTTGCGGTAATATTGAAGTTATGCTAAGTAAGGTGTTGTGGATCTAGAAAAACTTGTGTTGAAGTTAGTGATTCCCATAGCATGCACGTATGGTGAACCTCTATGTGATGAAGTCTGAGCATGATTAGTCTATTGATTGTCATCCTTTGTGTGGCGGTCGGGATCGCGCGATGGTTTATACCTACCAACCCTTCCCCTAGGAGTATGCGTTGAATGCTTTGTTTCGATTACTACTAAAACTTTTGCAACAAGTATATGAGTTCTTCATGAATAATGTTGAGTCCATGGTTTAGATGCACTTTCACCTTCCACCATCACTATCTTCTTAGTGTCGTGCAACTTTCACCGGTGCACAAAACCCACCATTAGCCTCCCTCAAAACAGCCACCATACCTACCTACTATGGCTTTTTCAAAGTCATTCCGAGATATATTGCCATGCAACTACCACCATGACATGTGCCACCACTTCTACATTGCGATTGCATGATCGTAAGATAGCTAGCACGATGTTTCCATTAATGTCTATGCCATGCTAGATCATTGTCATGGTACACCACCGAAGGCATTCCATATAGAGTCATCATTTCTCTAAGTTTTGAGTTGAAAGTGTGATGATCATCATTGATGGAGAATTGTCCCATGTGAGGAAATAAAAGAGGCCAAAGATGCCCACCAAAAAAAAGAGGCCAAAGAGCCCACCAAAAAAAATGATGAGAGAAAAAGAGAGAAGGGACAATGCTACTATCCTTCCACATTTGTGCTTATTAAGCACCATGATCTTCATGATTGAGAGTCTCTCGTTTTGTCACCACCATATAGCTAGTGGGAAATTTTCATTACATAACTTGGCTTGTATATTCCAATGATAGGCTTCCTCAAATTTGCCTTAGGTCTTCGTGAGCAAGCAAGTTGGATGCACACTCACTAGTTTTCTTTAAGAGCTTTCACTTACTTTTAGCTCTAGTGCATCATTTGTATGGCAATCCCTACTCATTCACATTGATATCTATTGATGAGAATCTCCACAGCTCATTGATATGCCTAGTTAATGTGATCATCTTCTCCTTGTTTGTCTTGCAACCTCCACCACACTCCACACCACTTATAGTGCTAAAACCATGGCTCACGCTCATGTATTGCGTGAGAGTTGAAAAGGTTTGGGAAAGTAAAGGTGTGAAAACAATTACTTGGCCAATACCGGGGTTGTGCATGATTTAAATTCGTTATGCAATGACGATAGAGCATAGCCAGACTATATGCTTTTGTAGGGATAACTTTCTTTTGGCCTTGTTATTTTGAAAGTTCATGATTACGTTGCTAGTTTTCTTGAAGTATTATTGTTTCCACGTCAATAGCAAACTATTGTTTTGAATCTAATGGATCTGAACATTCACGTCACCTAAGAGGAGTTACAAAGGACATCTATGCTAGGTAGCATGAAAGCATCAAAAATTCATTATTTATCACTTCCCTACTCGAGGACGAGCAGGAGTTAAGCTTGGGGATGCTTGATGCGTCTCAAACGTATCTATTATTTTTTATGGTTTCATGTTGTTATCTTGTCATCTTTGGATGTTTTATGTACCTTTTATATCTTTTTTGGGACTAACTTATTAATTCAGTGCCAAGTGCCAGTTCCTGTTTTTTCTGTGTTTTTGGCTCTTTTCAGATCTGATTTTGGAACGGAGTCCAAACGGAATAAAATCCTCGAAATAAAATTTTCCCGAACGGAAGAAGATCAGGGGGCTTGAGGGCCAAGGCGGGAGAGCTACAGGGGGCCCACAAGCCCTGTAGCTGCCACCAGGGGCGGCGGCTAGCAGGCTTGTGGCCTCCCTGGCGCCCCCCTGACCTAGCTCCTTCGCCTATATATTCCCTAAAATACAGAAGAAAAAAAATCAGGGAATCCACGAAAACACTTTTCCGCTGCCGCAAGCTTCTGTTTCCGCGAGATCTCATCTGGAGACCCTTCCCGGTGCCCCGCCGGAGGGGACTTTGGAGTTGGAGGGCTTATACATCAACATCATCGCCCCTCCAATGACTCGTGAGTAGTTCACTTCAGACCTACGGGTCCGTAGTTAGTAGCTAGATGGCTTCTTATCTCTCTTGGATCTTCAATACAAAGTTCTCCATGATCTTCATGGAGATCTATCGGATGTAATCCTCTTTGGCGGTGTGTTTGTCGAGATCCAATGAATTGTGGATTTGGGATCAGATTATCTATGATATATATTTGAGTCTTTGCTGATTTCTTATATGCATGATTTGATATCCTTGTAAGTCTCTCCGAGTCTTGGATTTTGTTTGGCCAACTAGATCTATGATTCTTGCAATGGGAGAAGTGCTTGGTTTTGGGTTCATACCGTGTGGTGACCTTTCCCAGTGACAGTAGGGGCAGCAAGGCACGCATCGTGTTGTTGCCATCAAGGGTAACAAGATGGGCTTTTATCGTAGATATGAGATTGTCCATCTACATCATGTCATCTTGCTTAAGGCGTTACTCTGTTCTTTTGGACTTAATACACTAGATGCATGCTCGATAGCGGTCGACGTTTGGAGTAATAGTAGTAGATGCAGAAAGTATCGGTCTACTTGTTTTGGATGTGATGCCTATAGATATAACGGTTGCCATAGATGACGTCATGACTTTGCGCGGTTCTATCAATTGCTCGACAATAATTTGTTCACCCACCGTCTACTTGCTTTCATGAGAGAAGCCACTAGTGAACACTACGGCCCCCGGGTCTATTCACACCTATCGTTTCCACTTTCGCTTTCACTTTGCTTTGTTACTTTGTTGCTTTCAGTTCTCACTTGGCAAACAATCTATAAGGGAATGACAACCCCTTCATAGCGTTGGGAGCAAGCTTTTTGTGTTTGTGCAGGTACTTGTGATACTCCTTCACTGGATCGATACCTTGGTTCTCAAAACTAAGGGAAATACTTACCGCCGTTGTGCTACATCACCCTTTCCACTTCGAGGGAACACCAACGCAAGGCTCCAAGGCCACGGGGGAAATCCTTTGCATATTTTCCTAGGAAGTCCCTAAAGGCGTAGCCGTAGCACAAGGATTCCTGGTGCCGTTGCTAAGGAGTATCAAGACAAGAATAGTCTCCCGTCAAAACGTGTTTCTGGCGCCGTTGGAAGGTCTTTTGTTGCAGTAGCACTCATCCACCGTGTCCTGAGACTGAGATACGCGGCTCTTATCGGGGTTGTCGACACGACGGGAGGTCCTGCTAGTCTTGTCTTACCTTAGCGATATATCTTGCGTATAGGAATCCCGGTGAAGCTTTGGTTCTTCCCAGAGTTGAGGTTTTCCTCTAAGGAATCCGACGAGATCACGAGATTCGTGATAGAGCATTACTTTGCGGCTCGTGTATGTTTGTGATGGACTAGTTGGAGCACCCCTGCAGGGTTTAATCTTTCAGAAAGTCGTGCCCGTGGTTATGTGGCAACTTGGAATATTTGTTAACATCCGGTGATAGATAACTTAAACATAAGCTAATAAAATTGCCAACTCTGTGTGTAACCGTGACTGTCCCCTTCGAAGATCTCTCTTCGATCGAGAACACGGTGGGTTATGATTGACGTAAGTAGGTGTTCAGGATCACTTAGTGATCAGCTAATCATCGACCGCTAGTATAGACCACATTCATACATGTTCTACGTAAGTTAGCCACTAAAAAAGCTTAGGATGCTGCAACCTGAATACTCCACCTTCCCCACCTAATAACTTGACTAGTTATGGCACCGAGGTCATAGATTGATGAGTCCCCGTGGCTCACAGATTCCTTCACAGCACCAACAGGTCCAAGTACCCCCGAGACAGATGATCCCGATGGCACGCAGCTGGTGTGGTAGTACGATGAGGAGAACGACCGCATGTATGTGAACTATCCAGAAGACTGAGCTGTGGTCGTGATCGTGGGCAAGCATGCATGGTAGCATAGTCATTTCTCATGTTTTGTAGTCTGTAGCGGAACTACCTTGTTTGGATGTGTGATGTAACTCTGATATATTTATGAGATGGCAGTTGAACCCCTTATTGTCATTCTTCTACTATTATGTATGTGCTATGTTACCGTGCTTGCGAAACGCTTAGATGCGCTTCTTTCCAATTTGGGGCCTCGTCCCCCAAATCGGAAAGGACCGCATCTTAGCCGTTACATGGGGAAGGGAGGTGCGGGACGTGTTCCCACTCTCCGCCATCTCAGCTGGCAGTGAATCTCCCTCCAAGACATGATCCGTTGGCAGATCTCGGACAGGGTTCTGATAAGTAAAAATGTATATGTGAACCGATCAAAATAGGATTCGGCATAGGTGCACTTAATAAAGTCATCGAAGCTCGTACCTTCAGGCCAGGGGTTTAACCCTGGGAGCTCGACGGGGAACCATCTCGTACTCCCCGATCTCGTCGTCGGAGTCTGGACAGGTGCCAAGAGAGGCGGCCTTGCCTTTTGTTAGAGCATATATCTCTGTATGTGGTTTTGGGAATTGATGACAATTCATGTGGATTAATGGTTGCATTGGGTTATATTCGAAGGATTTGTCCATAGGCACTTCTTGAAGTCCATCTGTTGGTTTCAAGGAGTTTATATGATGACCAAGGTGGTATTCAAAGTATTATCCAAAGATTGGTCATAAAGACACAACATTGATCAAGACTAAGAAAAGAGTAAATCAAGATGATCAAGACACAAAGTGTACAAGATGTACCGAGAGGGAGCAAGTGATCCCATGGTATGGTGAGCATTGTCCATAATGCTTTTGTGTACTAACCCATGGTCTTCGTGAGAGTTCTATGCGGGGTTAGGTGTGTTTCCATGGGTTTGCATCAAGAGGAAGATCTCATTCAACCTATGAAGGATGACATCAAGTGGTGATCGTCATCAAGATTGCGGTGTGCAAGTTCAAGTGGAGCATCAAGTGATCCCATGGTATGGTAAGCATTTTCCATAATGCTTGAATCTTGCCGTCCATTGTGGTGGCAATGGACTTGTGAAGATGTGCTGAAGAGTGGCTCACCCATAGTGAGTATGGGGGAGCAATCAACTAGTCTTCATCAAACCAACGCAATCAAGAAAGGTGATCCATCTTGAGGAAGCCAAGATCGTCGTCATCTAGCTCAAGAGGACTAGGTGCAAGGTATAGGTTTGCCCTTGATAGGTTTTTCTATTTTAGGATAGATTGTCATACTGTCAAGGGGGCTCTCAAGTGAGTAGCTTGATCGTATCGTTCGTTGAGAGCTCAAACCATTTTCATCCTTGCAACATATTTCTTGGTTTTTGTTTGGTGTTTCTCTTTGTGATTTTTAGAGCTTATGGTCATCTTCATGACAAGCTCGAGTTCATCGAAAACGGAGTCCATATGCATCTTTTATGATGTTTTCGATGTTGGAAGTTTTTGCCGATTCTTCATTCATAAAGATCTCACATCTCTATACCATTGGCATTTTTCATAACTGCATGTTCTTAAGATTTCAACAAGCTCGGTTTTGGATAGCGCTTGTTGTCCTAAATCCAACAAGCTTGAGTTTGCTGGATTCGGAGCTCATATGCGAAAGTTATGGCAGTTTCAGTACTAGAGTTGTTTTTCTCTAAACAGGCGGTAGTACCGCTCGGTACCACGGTAGTACCGCTTGGGCGGTACTTCACATCGGACGTAGTCTTTTACTACCGCCCTCACGCGGTAGTACTGCAACCATGTCCGATACTACCGTGTCGGATTTTTGCACAGCCGTAGCCTCAGCGGAGGTAGACACAGAAGTAATTTTTACTTCCGTATACCTCCTATGGCAATTGGATACTACCCCGCGGTAGTACCGTAAGGGCATGCAGTAGTACCGCTCTATCTGTTCTATCCTTCGTTGCCCCGTACAGTAGTTCCTCCCTCTGCCACTACCAAGGGTGCGGTAGTACCACACCGGGCAGCGGTAGTACCGCTTTGCTCGGGCTGTAAGCGGGGGTAACGGTTGGATTCTTTCCCCCGCTATATAAAGGGGGTCTTCTTACCCATTGGTTCTTATCCATTGAGCTTGTGTTCTTCCCCCATTGTTGACCTTCTTCGATCTTGCTAACTCTCAATCCATCCAATGATTCTTGCTCCTTTTTGAGGGGAAAGAGAGAGGAGATCTAGATCCACATTTCCACCAATCACTTTCTCCTCTAAGTGAGGGGAACCCCTTGGATCTAGTTCTTGGAGTTCTTGGTGTTCTTATTTGTTCTTCCTCTCATTTTCCACCATAGCATTAGTTATTGTGGTGGGATTTGTGAGTGAAGGACTTGGGCACTCCATGTTCCCTTGCCATTGCATTTGGTGCATAGGTTTGAGTTCTCCACGATGATACATGGAAGTGAAGTTTGAGAAGCTTATTACCCCCTTTGGAACTTGGTACCCTAGAGATTGTTCTTCGTGGATGCTTTGGCATCCTAGAAGCTTGGTGGTGCCTCGGAGATCAATCATTGTGGTGTAAAGCTTCAGGCAAGCGTTGCGGTCTCCAACTAAGTTGTGGAGATTGCTCCGAGCATTTGTGGTCACCTCGAAGCCATATGCCTTTGTGGTGAAGCTTCGTGGTGTTATTTGGAGCCTCCAATTAAGTTGTGGAGATTGCCCCAACCTTGTTTGTACGGGTTCGGTGACCGCCCTTAAGGATCCCTTAGTGGAATCACGGCATCTTGCATTGTGCGAGGGCGTGAGGAGATTACGGTGGCCTTAGTGGCACCTTGGGGAGCATTGTGCCTCCACACCGCTCCAAATGGAGATTAGCATCCGCAAGGGTGTGAACTTGGGGATACATCACCTTCTCCAAGTGCCTTGGTTATCTCCCACCCGAGCTCTTTACTTATGCACTTTACTTTGTGATACCACATTGTTTCTCGCTGTATATCTTGCTATCACTTAGTTGTTTATCTTCCTTAGCATAAGTTGTTGGTGCACATAGGTGAGCCTAGTTGTTTTAGGTTTTGTGCTTGACAAATTAAAATTTAGTTTTATTTCGCATTTGTTAAAGCCTAAACCGTAATTATTTTAAAGCGCCTATTCACCCCCTCTAGGCGACATCCACGTCCTTTCACCTTTGCAAGGCCTCTTCGGGGCCCTAGGAGGAAGGGCTTCTAACTCTGCCTCTTGCGGCACTCTCTTCTTGGACTGGGAGGAATAAATATCCTCTCCTCTTCCGCCTCCTCCACCTCGTGGGTAGAGGAAACACGCATGTCCTCGAACTTAGTGTCTGAGGGACCCCTGGAACGGAGACCTTCGTGGGTCTCCTTATTCTTAGGTACCGGTGCCTTGTATGGCTTCAGATGCAACATTGCAGCCAGTATCTCTAACCTTGGCTCCTCAGGTAGAGGAGTTGCTTCATTGATGTTCTTGTCCATGGCCAGCCACTCCTGTCAAAATCGTTTGGGGAGAGGTGAGATCTCTGTAAAGGGGGTCGGAACTTTGAGACAGGAATAATATTCGGGTGTACCTTGACTGGAGGAGTCTGGTCGTCTAATCCTCTGTCTTTGTCCTCGGTCAGCCACGCTAGTTGGGGCTTGAAAAAAGCCCGCCATATGTCCTCATGCGACATCCGGAAGAACTCCTTTATGACCTTGGGATCATTGGGCTTGTAAACCCACATCGGATTCCCCTGATGCTGACACGGTAGGATGCGTCGATGTAGAGTGACTTGGGTTACATCGGTCAAGTGGATGCTTGCATCCACCATTTCCTTGATGCGTTTCTGCATCATCTTCACGTCCCTAGCAAACCCCCAGTCCATGTTTTTCCTGACCCGGGAGGTTAGCCTCTCCGGAGGGCCAGACTTCAAATCAGCAGGTGCCGCCCAGTTCGCCTCCCGTGGTTCGATGATATAGAACCACTCTTTCTGCTAGCCCTTGATAGTATCTATCAAGGTGCCCTCTCGCCAGATCACCTTGCAGAGCTTGCTTATCACCGTCCTTCTGCAATCAGTGTGTTGGCTGCTTACGGACTTTGGCTTGACATTGAACGTCTTAAGCCAGAGCCCGAAATGTGGGTAAACCCGCAAGAATGCTTCGCACACAATGATGGAGGTAATGTGCATAATGGAGTTGGGAGGGAGGTCATGGAAATCCAACCCGTAATAGAACATAAGGCCCCTAACGAAAGGGTGAAGGGGAAAACCTAGACCTCAGGGGAAATGGGGAATGAACACTACCCGCTCACCCGACTTCGGAGTTGGGATCACCTGGCTTGCCTCCATCGCCCGGTGGGCAATGTCAGAGGAGAGGTATCTGGAGCGCTTCAGCTCCCGGATGTCAGCGTCGGAGATGGTAGACACCTCCCACTTGCCATGAGAACCGGCCATGGTGCGGGCTCGAAAACGGCAATGGAAGAATAGAGCAGAGAAAGGGTTAGATCTGGGCGCTCGACCTTGGAGGAGGGAAGAGAGAAGTCGAGGATGCACGTGGTAAATATCTTTGGATCTTTGTTCCTTTTTTATAAGGGACTATAATGCCAAGGGTCCCTTTTACTACACCGGTTGCTCCGCCACCCACCTCCGAAAAATATCGAGCCGTTGTGCGAGTGGGTAAACCTGTGTAGTTATTCCAATCCCAGTAAATGCGGCGGCACAATCTCCTCGAGAGGACGTGTCCCTTCACACATGGCCCTGGGCTGCGGTTCGAGGCGACCTTTCGTCAGGAAGGCCTGTCAATCAAGGGATTATTCACACATGGGCGTTTAAATGCCTTCTTTGAAAAGAAAAAGATGCCAATTCTAAAGATGTGCAGGTTACTAAAGTGATCAAATCAGAGTCAGCCGAGCACGGGTAGAATTTACCCCCGAAGTAGCCTTCAACACCGGTTTGCTCAGTCATTGGCTTAGCATATACGATCTGGAGGTAAATGTACTCTGTAATCATCTTCATTGATATAATCGAGCGGGATGTAGGGTATTACCTCCATAGGAGGGCCCGAACCTGGGTAAAACCATTGTGCCCCCTTCTTCCTGCAACCCATCGATCCTAGGTCCACAGTTTGGGACCCTCTAGCCGAGATCTGCCAGTTTTGACACCGACAGTGTCCTCCTATGAATGTTCAAATGGCTTGACTTGGCACGTTTTCACGCATGTAGTTGAATCAAAATCAACATAGCCTCCACGATATTTATGTTCATGGTGTTTATATCCTACTCATGCTAGTATGCAACGATAATTATTCATAAAGCATGTTTATGACCGTCTTCGCTCTCTAGGTGGTTACTTACAAACCTATTTGCTAGCCTTCGCCTCTACTAAGCGAGAATATTGCTTGTGCATCAAAATCCGTGAAAGAAAGTTATTCCAGATGAGTCCACCATACCTACCTATATGCGGTATTACCATGTTGTTCCAAGTAAATTTGCATGTGCCACCTCTAATACTTCAAATGAATTTCTGTTTTGTGTGCCTGGACCGCTCATGGAGCGACAGAGGGCGGTCAGTATCTTCCATGCTAAGAGGGTTATTCCCATGATGAGTGTTTATTCACTCATCCTTGCACGAGAGGGGCTGGTAAAAGGGACTCCCTATCTCGAATCATAAATCGCAAATAATTAAATAAAACTCCCCCAGGATTGTTGTTGGTATGGACGACACCTGTGGATTCGGCTAGTCATGGAGTGTGTTTGATTGGTGGAGGGGGAGTAAACATTTACTTTTACTGCTTGGGAACCACCGCTAATTTGTTTAGCATGGAAGATATCGATAACTCTTGGTCATAACATTTGCAGGAAGGGTGCACCTCCCAAAATAATTTATCTCTTATTTTTTCACTCTTGAGCTCTCGCACCTGTGCAAATCCCTACTTCCCTGTGCGAAGGGGCTTTCTATTTACTTTCATGTTATTTTATTTTTACTTTGAGTCATCACCTTCTCAAATAAGCACCAAACCTGAGAGCACTGTTGTCATCCTCATGCTTTATGTCTAGTTAGTCGTTGTTTGCAGCATGACTGGATCTCTTTTATCATGAATTACAATGTCTTGTCGCTGCTTGAACTTTGGAGGTGCTTTGCATTTATGTTTTGCGGTCTCGGAAAGGGCTAGCGAGATACCATTATTGTCATATTATATCATGATTGTTTTGACAAAGTGTCGATGTTTGAGCTATCTTATTATTGCTCGCTAGTTGATTATGAAATTGATATGAGTTAATATAGTTTCTAAGAGTTATTGTTGATATGATTAGTCATGATTTATGCTGAAAACCCTGGTGCCCTCTAAGTATGTATATGTAAACAAGAACAAAAGAGTTCATAAAAGTTTTTCTTTATCACTTTTAGTTTGACAACTCAATTGCTTGAGGACAAGCAATGGGTTAAGCTTGGGGGCAGCTGATACATCTCCATCGTATCTACTTTTCCTAACGCTTTTGCTCTTGTTTTGGACTCCAATTTGCATGATTTGAATGAAACTCAACCAGGCTGACATTGTTTTTCAGCAGAACTACTATGGTGTTGTTTCTGTGCAGAAATAAAAGTTCTCGGAATGGAACGAAACTTTTTGGAGATTATCTTTTGGAATATATAAAAAATATTGGAACCAAGATCCACCGGAGGTGAGGCCACACGCGCCCACTAGACATCAGGGCGCGCCCTCGTATCTAGTAGGGCCCACGTGGCTTTGCTGACCCTAATTCCAGCGCTATAAATTTCTATTTTCGGAAAGAAAAATCAGAGAGGAAGTTTCATCGCGTTTCATGATACAGAGCCACCACCGCCTCCTATTATTCATCGGGAGGCCTAATCTGGAGTTCGTTTGGGGCTCCGTAGAGGGGAATCTTCGGTCTTCATCATCACCAACCCTCCTCCATTGCCAATTCCATGATGCTCTCCATTGGGAGCGAGCAATCCCTTTGCAGGCTTGCTGGTCGGTGAAGAGCTGGCTGAGATTCATCATGTAATCGAGTTAGTTTTGTTAGAACTTGATCCCTAGTATCCACTATGTTCGGAGATAGATGTTGCTATGACTTTGCTATGCTTAATGCTTGTCATCACGGCCCGGGTGCCATGATTTCAGGTCTGAACCGTTTATGTTTTCACCATTATATCTATGTTCTTGATCCGACCTTGCAAGTTATATGCACCTAGTACGTGTTAGGATCCGCATACCCCAAAGTGACAATAATTGGGATTCTTTCCGATGATTACCGTAGTATGAGAAGTTCATGTATTCGCTATGTGTTAATGCTTTGTTCCGATTCTCTATTAAAAGGTGGCCTTAATATCCCTTAGTTTCCTTATGGACTCCACTGCCACGGAAGGGTAGGACAAAAGATGTCATGCAAGTTCTTTTCCGTAAGCACGTATGACTATTTACGGAATACATGCCTACATTATATCGATGAACGGGAGCTAGTTATGTGTCGCCCTATGTTGTAACTGCTATATGATGAATATTATCCAACTATATCATCGATCCAGTGCCTACGATTTTTCTACATATCATGCTTGCTAAGTTACTATTGTTGCTACTGCTGTTACAACTAATAATTGTCACCGTTACTGCTATTATTGTTACCACTGCTATCAAAACTATCATATGACCGTGCTACTGGTCATTGTGTTGCAGATACTAAATCTTCAAGTGTGGTTGAATTGACAACTCAGCCGCTAATACCTACAAATATTCTTTGGCTCCCCTTGTGTCGAATCTATAAATTTGGGTTGGATACTCTACCCTCGAAAACTATCTCTACATGCATATCTTGCAAATCAAATCATGTGCCTGATTTTCTCACGAAGTCTCTACCAACTTTTACATTCGAGAAATATGTTCATGGAACTGGTATGTGACGGCTTCGAAATTTGCAAGAATCAGGGGGAGTATCTTCTTGAATTATTCTTCTTCGGTGCGTCATATTATACTCTTTTTTTCTTCACGAGTTTACTATACATGTTATCATAAAGGTTTTTAATGAGGTAATATCAACACAAGATCATATGTCTTACTTTCTGTTTTCCCCCGCCGGGTTTTTTTGGAAAGTATATACAACATATTTATTGTCCTCTCTATGGTTCTCACATATTGATTTAAGGGGGACGATAACTATTATATGTTGCAGCATTTTCTCCTTATTTTTCTCACTCGACTTGAAGGAGTTTTGGCAACATATAAAATATTATACTCCTCATATTTTCCCACGGGGTTTTGGAGGAGCTTTTAATATGATAATGTCGATAAGGATAGCGTAGATTAGGGGGAGTGTTGAGATTTACTTAACCCATGTGTTCATTAAGGAGAATCTCCACTATCCTAACTGCCATGTATGAGGGACATGACTGTTCGCTCGTGTCTCTTTGGACCATCGCGTGTGTTGGATGCATCCTCTCGGGGCTATATATACTTGTACTCATTCATCAATAAAGATAACGATTCACTTTACATCTCTATATCTTGTCTCTCGTTCTACTTCAAACAGTATCCAACAGCTCTTGCATCATACTGAGACGATGCCAATATAGCAGCCCTCAAAATAAAAAATACAACGAGCAGTGTTCAAAATCAAAAATACAACGGTAAATATGGTCCAAGCACACGCAGTATGAGTAGTATAAATCAGAAATAGCAAAATGAAAACATTTCTAAAATTTTAGGTTAACATACATGATCGCATGTTCTACTTATACATGACGTTTCATGTAGAAATGTCAAGTATTCTTGATAAACAAAAATTGGACCTTCAAATTGCTTCAAACATGTTTTCTATAGCGTCGGTTTTGTGTTTTTTGTCCAAAATGACATAATTCTCATTTCTTCGTGAAACCTCACACGAGAGTAGAACACTAGATCATGTATGTTACAAATAAATTTTAGAATTGTTTAAACTTTTTGCCATTTTTCAGTTTTATTATTCATAGGGGCACGCGTGGATCCATGCTCCAAAAATTCGTGCTCTTGCTAGCCACCGCTAGTCTGCTCTACTTGCAGTTGTGTGACTCCTCACCGTGTCATGGACATTCCTAGTCCAACATTATACCCAACTTTTCATAAAATTTTCTCTCAAAAAAACTTCCCATAAAAGTTTTTCTTGATGTATTGCATATTCATCCACTTCTTCCTGCCACCATCGATTGGCTTGAAAAATCTCCTACCTTACTGTGCCTCTGCTAGGCCCCAACTTCACGACCGCATGGACAAATGAGGTCAGAGTTGAATCCATTGCCCATAAGAGCATCTACATCCGAACTGAACAAATCCGTTCTTTACATGTGTGCGGACGCGTACGTGGACACATCTTGACGGTCCTTCATATTTTTGCTCCTTGCATTCACATATCTCATAACTTTTAAATCCATGCAAAACCATGCACGTCGATCACATAAACTAATGTCACACGTAAAAACAAATGATGGTACCGAACATAAATAGCGTTTAATTTATTTCAAAGTGCACGATCAATCATCTCCTCTTTGATTTTCATTACGGGACCATATATGCTCCACCAGATCATTGAATAGTTACGCGTGCACGTGATGATCTCGAAGATTCTGATGCATGTGCACAAAGTTCATAAGCTGAACTGCATCTTGATCTTTCGGGGTTTCAACTTGTTATTCAGGTGTTTCAAAATCATTGCTTTGAGCTACACCATGGCCCTCATCCTCGACAATCATATTATGCAAAGTAACACAATATGTCATTAGCTGCCACAAAGTTTCCGATTCCCACATCATTGCAGCCCCACAGACAATTTCCTAACGTGCTTGCAGCACTTCGAATGCCCTCTTCACATCCTTCCTAGCTGCTTCCTGCATTGTTGCGAAGTGCTTTTGTTTGTTGCCATGTGGTTTGGATATGATCTTCACAAATGCAGCTCACTGAAGATATATGCCATCGGCAAGATAGTATCTCGTGTTGTAGTTTCGAACGTTAACGGTGTAGTTGCACGGAGGTGATTTCCCGTTGCAAAGCCTCCTGAACACTGGAGACCGTTGAAGCATGATGATGTCCTTGTGAGAACCTGATATTCCAAAGAAAGCATGTCAAATCCGTAAGTCATGTGATGTCACCGCTTCTAGTATGATGGTGGCCTCTTTGATGTGACCTTGATACATTCTTCTCAAACCTTTGAGGCAGTTCTTCCACTGCCAATGCATGCAATCAATTGATCTGAGCATTCCTGGAAATCATGTGGCCTCTCTAATAGCCAGCAACGTCTCTGTGTCCTGCACATTTGGTTCTCTCAGATACTCTGCTCCAAACACCTCGACCACAACACGGGCAAACTTGACAGTAGTCTTAAGGCATGTGCTCTCCCCCATCCTGACCATCTCACCAACATTATGTGCCGCAGTGCCAAGTGCAAGAATTCTCACAGCAGTCGTGCACTTCTGTTTGGTAGAAAAAGAGAATTTACCGCAGCAATCCCTTGTCAGCTTGATGTAGTAGTCGTGTGCCTCCATTGCCTCCACAATGCGCAAAAACAAATGGTTTTGGCATGTGAATACGACGACGAAGCCATGGATCATACGGGAAAGTTGGGTTCACAATAAAGTAATCCTTCTACAGTAGCTTTGCTCCGGGTATCCTATCCCGATCACTCTTCTCCCTTTGATTGAGCCCTTTAAATTGAGAATATGCTCCACTTGTCGGTCTATTTCCTCTTGCATGGTCATGAGCATGATCATGTCCACTTCTTCGTCCGAATCAGATGAATCGAAAAACTCATCTTGAATCAGTTGATCAAGCTCCGTCTGTCCATACTCCTCGTCGGACGAAGCATCGAAATCCATCGTCCCCCCTACAAAAATTGACCAAAAAACCTGTCCAGACATTGTGTCGAACACATCCAACACAAGGCAGAGCCAGAGAGTTGCCGGACGTACCGCGGTGTCTTCCGGGTCGGCGACGACGTCCTCCGCGGCGAGGACGGGACAAAAGACTCCTCTGACAGAGGTGGCGGGGCAGAGGCTACGAACGTCAGCGGCGGCGAAGCTGTGAGACGGACAACGCGAGGAGGAAGAAGAGAGGAAAATAGCAAATGGATCCGACTGTTCCGCGGGGTGGATTTGGTGCAATTTGCGGTTGGGTCAGGAGGTCAGGTCCGACGTGGCGGGTGTGCCTGGGCGCGCCCCGGGCTCCCCCCATATCCGCACATTTGGGCTGGATATGAGGGGTGTCGGTCAACCCGGCATTTGAGGGGTCCGATTGGGTCGTGTTTTTGTGATCGCTTAGTGACCAGACGGGCTGTCCGGGCGTTTGAGACGGGTATAAGGGGTCCGACTATAGATGCTCTAAGGACTCTAAGCTTCCCCATAGGATGTCGACGATTGACAAAAATATCAATGACATTGACGGAGGTGTTGGCACCAATCGTAGGAAGTCGGGTGAAGAAGATCTCTCTAGGTCACATTGTAATTGATTAAATCGACCCATACATATATTAGATTGATGCAAATATGCAAAATAGAACGTCGGCATGACTTGTGTTGTGGTAAATTTACTTTCATAGTCTTTTTCATGAGAAAGCAACAACAAAAAATATAGGGTAAATATGTTTAAAACAACTCTTTTTTTTTTTGTCTAATGTCTATTGACCTAAAGCATTATAGCTCAATTTTCAAATATGAAGTTGCTTACCACACATACCATGTGGTCTGTTAAAAACAACTCCTTTTTTTGCCGGTGTATGTTAAAAATATAGCAATGATTAATGCAGTGCCTATGAAGTGAAATCTCACATGCTATCCTGGTAAAGTAATCGGCCACGGTGTTTTCCGGGAAAAGAAATTATCCAAATATAACAAAGTGACAAAACAAGGAAATCTTACTGGCCAACTGAAGCCCAAGCAGAGTGGACACATTCCTGGCACTGATTGGCCAGCGCGCAATCCAAATGGAGGTCAGGCGATGCAGCATACCACAAGCCCGTGCCACACGGCGCGCCCGCATTGGCCTTGAACTTATCCAGTCAGATAAGGTTTCCCGCCGCAACGGACAGCAACACCTTACACGTCCTCCTCATATATTTTTGGCAGTCCATCGAGAGATCGCTAGCTTCTCAAGAGATAAGAGAGTGCAAGGGAAGAGAGAAGCAAAGCTTGAGATGGCGCAAACTATGGCGTCCATGACCGGCCTGTCACAGGGCGTGCGTCTCCCAGGCCCGGCCGGCAGGCGCGCCAGCAGGTTCACCGTGAGGGCGTCGTCGGCGGAGGCCGAAGCCGCCGGCCGCCGCGCGGTCCTTGGCCTCATGGCCAGCGGAGTCGTCGGCAGCGCGTTCGCTCAGGTGGTGCACGCCGGCACCGTCGCGGCCATCAAGGTTGGCCCGCCGCCTCCGCTCTCCGGTGGACTCCGTGAGTGCCTCCAGCTGCTCGTTCTATACTCGCTTTATAGTAGACAGAAGACTATATAATGATGATTTTACGCCTGATCTGATGGATGATTTGGGTGTGTGTGTGTCAGCCGGCACGGACAACTCGGACGAGGCAAGGGACTTCGACCTGCCCCTGAAGAACCGGTTCTACCTGCAGCCGCTGCCACCGGCGCAGGCGGCGGTCCGGGCCAAGGAGTCGGCCCAGGACATCCTCAACCTCAAGCCGCTCATCGACAAGAAGCAATGGCCGTACGTCATGAACGACCTCCGCCTCAGGGCCTCCTACCTGCGCTACGACCTCAAGACCGTCATCTCCTCCAAGACCACCAAGGAGGAGAAGAAGGACCTCAAGGACCTCACCGGCAAGCTCTTCGCCACCCTCGACGGGGTAACAAACCATCATCTCGCAGTTTCAAACCTGAACATTTTCGCAAGAAGAATTGCAGGACTAACAGGTGTGAGCTTCTCCGTTTTTTCTTTCTTGCAGCTTGACCACGCAGCCAAGATCAAGAGCCCCACCGAGGCCGAGAAGTACTACGGCGAGACCAAGACTGTTCTCGGCGATGTCCTCGCCAAGCTAGGCTAGATGGATCCACATAATGGCCGTGTTGCTTTCAGGCCTTTTATGTTTTGTTCATATTTGGAAGCCGGCAATGTAACTTCCCTGTTGATAATATGTCAACAAGCACTTAAGTATGATTCTATCTTGAGTCTTCCACAGGTTAAATTACAAGCACATGAAGAGTAAATAAACATTAAGGCAAACTCCGCACAGATCCGATGTAGTAACAAAAAAACTTAACAGTTAGAGCCCAACAGCCAGGAGTACACAGTTTAGTCCAACCCAATAATTCGTCCAAATCTTCTTTTACTTCTTATTTATTAATTCCTACTCGGTGCTACATAAACACCGTGCCATTTTTTACTTTTTGTTGAGCAAAAGGGACTTCCCCATGCTTCATTAAGAAAACCATATAGAAGTTCATACAAGCACCGGCCAAACCTAGCAGACCAGACCATCAGCCTAGTCATCTGGGACGGTATCCCAATTCCCAAACTGCTAAATCAACGGGAACAGCAAAGACCAGCTAAACATACCGCCAGGCTTACATGTAAAACAACATCTCCAAAAGAGGGCTGCAGGATCCAAACCAGCGACAGCAAACGCCATGCCAAGTAGTATTTGAGATGTAACAGAAATCAGCTAGTAAATGCTACAACTTCAGCTGATAAGCGTTTAGCCTGTCAGGCATAGATTATTTCGACATTTCAGCTGAATGGGATAGAAAGACTTGAGAAGAAAACACCTCAATCCTGACACTTAAGAATTCAGTGCTTGTACAAAACTTCCACGAAATTAACAACCGATCACAACACCGAGATGTGCTCCGGGTAGATGGTAGACTTGACAGTTAGGCCTAAGATACACTGCTGTTCCAAGAAAAAAGGGGCCATTGGCTTGCAAGATAGTCTCTCCCCTGTTTATATGAAATGAAAACCTTCCATTGTTTTGTCAAGGACATCAATGTTTCTCTTCCTTTTTTATCTGCAAGAAAAGGAGTATTTCAGTTCTAACATAACTTTGGACTAGAAAATGGCCCATCTGAAATTGATTCTTTAAGTTATAGTTGTTAACACCTATGCAGACAATTTTTGCCCTTATGTGACATCGCATCACAAGAGAAAGATGACATCAAGACGATGCATATCCTAAAAGTATTTCAGTCTGCCATGACATAGTGAGGGTTCAAATGGACCAATAATGAGTCAAATATAAATTAATTAAATAAGAACTGTGCGCCCCTTTTCTAGTAACATATTTCAAACTTTGAGGGATAACAAAGTGGAACTGTGCAAGTCATTTATCACCGATATGCCAACAAAGTCTTCAATATCTAACAGTTAGCTATTTCGTGGATAAAGTAAAGTTCAACAAAAGGATGATGATTATTCCTGAAAAAGAAGCTACAGAACCACATTTACCATTAATAATGGCACCCAGATCCAAGCTAAGATTTCTCTGCGACATCAGACACCTCTTCATTTGTATCCACGACTTCAGGTGTTTCGTCATCATCAGCTTTAGTTGCTTCTAGCTGACTCTGCTTTGTCAAACCCAAAGCCCTTCTTGATTCGCTGCGGAACTCTCTTTTGGCCGATCGAACCTCCTCGAGACCCTGCTCTATCTTAGCCTCTTCCTCGGGATGGAAGAAGCCAACTTCCATCCCAGCTAGATCTGAATACATCTTCTCAATCTTTGCCTTCCAGGCTATTCCCATCTCAGTATCCATTTTGTTGTAAGGTGTCTTCAGGAGGTATTCATCGATCCCACCAGCTTTGTCGATGCACCGGAGTGCATGAGTGGTTACTTTGACTCTAATGTGTCGGTCATGAATATAGCTGAAAAGACGTTTCTCCTGAACGTTTGGCTTCCAGTTTCGCCTTGACCTGAACAAAGAAAATGCTCCGTAAGCAAGGTGCTAAAAATACAAAGATAGGAAGGAGGTAAAGAGATTCTTAACAAAAGGCTTGAGCCACATGGCAAAATAATTAGCAGGAAGTGTTTAAAATTTGCAAACTGGCAGGATGTTTCTGAGTTGTCTAGCACGTAATTAGACATCCAAAATAAATGGTAACACTATCACTTTTGTTAAAGATATCCAAGGATGCAGCTCCTGGTAGGCTAGTACTACTGTGATGCTATAGACATGATGAAAAGCTGCAAACAATAAGGACACTGGCCAGAGGCTACAGAGTCCCTGAATTAATGTGGTTCGGTGCTTTAGTTCATCAACCAACTAAAAGTGAATCCACATGATAACTGAATCAAGTAAACCTGATCAAAAAAAGTATCTGCTCATAGGAATCAGAGTCTACAGAACATCTCTCCATCAGCTGCTTGTGGGCAACAGAGCTTTGGGGCCTTATCCTCTGCTGGGCAAGTCGCACTTCTGCCACCCCACCTGCGACGGTGGCTGACCATGTACAAGCACCCCCAAGCTAGAAGAGAGGATTTCAACTTCATGGTCATCCTGAATGTTTGGTCCATCTGGTGTGAACAGAACAGTAGGGTGTTCCAAGGGATGAGCAAGGACATCCTGGCAGTGCCTAGTCGAATCAAGAGGGGCAAGTGGTGGCAACGGGCTTTTAAACTACCGGCTGCATGACTACCTGTCTATGACTTGGCGTTTGTTGCCCAACTAATGTAACTATTTTGCTTCTCCTCTCAATGATAAGATGTGCAAACACTTGTTTGCAAGTTTTAAAACAAAATAAGTACCTGCAAGGAACAATTGGATTTACATATCAAGAATAAGAAGAGTGACTGGAATCATTCTCCTACTGTTCTTCTAAAAAACAGGTGTGTGAAGTTAATAACATTGGATCATGAAGGACCAAATGAATCATGAGGCCACAGTAACTGTTTAACATGGTGTTGGGCTGGTGGCAAGGTCAGCAAGGAGATAAATGATGTTTTGCAAGATTATACGATTTCTCTTTCACACATTTTATTTAAATATGACTGAACTTTGATTGAATCTGTTATTATCGGCACAGAACCAAATAGTGTGGCATAACATAGCTGAAGCAAGTAAACAGCATGCTAACTTCCCTGACCAGCTCCCTGAGAAATAACACTGATGAGTACGAAGGGGCTCCCTTTCTCTGTTTTCATGACCTAATAGTGTTTCGCATGGGGTGTTCGTCGCCTGCAGGTTTCCCACGGTCTTGCCTGTGAGTAACGAGAGCTTCTACGCCTGGTGGGACTCTGCCATGGCTGCATCTCCAACTTCTCTGCATAAAGGTGTGGTCTCGCTCGGCATCCTTGTCAAATGGCTATGTGGAAGCACAGGAACGCCTGTACTTTCAACAACTCGCGCCCCTCGGCTACTCATCTTATCCAAACTATTCTGGAGGAGGCAAGGGATTGGCTGCTATCAGCCCGTAAGATCCACCATAGTCTATTCGTTACTTGGGGCTGAGCATCCCCTCTTTCCTTGCTGCTCTCCGCGGATCTAGTGTCGCCTCTTTGTGTACGGGGCTGTATCTACCATATTGTAATAATTGACTTTCTACATATCAATGAAATGATACACAATTATATAAAACATCGATCACACAAGCCAAGAAAAAGGCAGACAATTATATAACTCAAGTGCTACCATAATGTGTGGTGTTATATCATAAAAGTCTGCCTAATCTTCTAGATTCTTGACATTCCAATCATCAAAGAATACCATGCATCAAGTTCTGATACAAACTATCAAAGGCCGTACAAAAGGGATCCTCAGCTCATCCAATACTCAAGTCGGTGCTGATTATAAGAAACTAAATCAATTACACAGATGAACAATCCAATATATGATCAGGGACGGATCCAAGGGGGGGCGAGATCACCCTGACGTATTTTCACACCCTTGATAGTGATTAGATATCTAGCTAATCTAGCATCTTTCATGCCTAATTCCCCAGTTAGCCTATCTATAGCAGATTCCAAATCAGATAGCAGGCCAAAAGGCCCAAAAAAACCAACCCCAAGATCACCATCGGAAGAAAAGAGGCCATGGACTTGGAAACCTAGCATAAGTCATGTACCCCTAGAAAAAAGCAGAAGTCACGCAATTAGCATCACAGTGAGATCAACCAGAATGAGATGCTAATGCAAATGTAACCAGTGTGCAAGCTATCGAAGAGAACAGTCCTAACAAAATAGTATGTAATATGAATCCTTATTACAGAAAAAATAGTCGAATTTAACTATCTAGACCTCATGATATGATTTCTTCCGTGCAAAAAAATGTTTAGTACGATTTTGATGGTTCAGTTCTAGCCCCCCCCCCCCACCCCCCCACCCACACATCTTTATTTTCTGGCTCCGTCCCTGCATATGATTATTATGGCATAATCAGCAAGATATATATAGCGGGTGGCCTCACTACACCTCTCCCTTTCGTCTCAGAACCCCCTCAGCAGTATTTCCTCCATTCTTCAAACTGATTTGTGGCATTTTGTACGAAGACTTAGAATCCAAGTCAATAATTCTAAATATGACCTAACAAAAGCAGCATTTCCGCAACTCAAATTCCCAAATAAGATAAGCAATACAGTTCGGAATATCTGCGCATGGATCAGAAGAGATTGCACGAGGGAAGAGGCGGGTGAGAATTTCCATACTTGTTGCCGCCGTCCTCGGAGACCTTGTTGCCGAACTGGATGTGGCGGCCGGCGAAGATGCCGCGCTTGGCCCGGCCCATGACGACCTTGCTATTCGGGAGTATGCTCTTCACCGTGTCCATCACCTCCGCCGGCAGCTTCCCCTCCCCGCCCACGCGGCGCACCACCTTCTTGTAAATCTCCCGCGCCCGGAACGACATCTTACTCTGGCTGCTTCTGATGCTTCGACGGCGACGGCGGCGGCGGCGGCCGGTTGCCTGCGAGGTTTTCCCGTGCGTGGTGGGGGCGACTGGTGCGGGTGTGGTTTGGCTCCGTGAGATCTTCCGGCATGTGAGACGCAGTATTTTGGGCCAGACCACATGGCCCATTGTCAGATTGTCTGAACGAGTCCACAAGACGAGGCCCATACCCGAGATGCCTGTTTGTCTTAGGCCGAGCCAAGACCGAAATCGCTAATTAAAGAGTAGTCTTTTTAAAGATCACTTTTATCTTTTTAGGTTGTGATAAATGGTGGGGCACTGCTAGGCGTCTTTTTAGGTTGTGATAAATGGTGGGCCACTGCTAGGCGCCGGCGCGCCGGCTCAAGTAGCTGCGCTGGTCGTGCCCTAGCCGTCCGATGCAGTGAGCCCTACCGTTCGATCTGCGTTTTATTTTTTCTTTCTTTTTTCGAGCGCAGCCTCATCCCGCCTCGCACTGATGCAAGTCGCCTTCGTCCCCACCGCAGCGCCGCAAACCGCACCGCGCAGCATCCCAAAGTCGTCCCGTCCTCGTCGCCGGTCGCCGTCCTTGCAGCTCCAGTCATGGTCGCTCCCCGTTGTTTTTTAAAAAAGCTTCAACCGCGGAGCCTTGTGCCCCTACGTCGGCCCGTCCCCGATCCGCGGCTGCGGTGGCCGGATCCGCGGCGGCGGCGGCCAGATCCGCGGCGGCGGCAGGCAGGATTAGCTCGAGGAGGGTTTTCCCCATCTATCACGGGCTGCCATGGATTTGGGCTCAAGCTCCATGATGAGCTCCGTTGCCAGAATACGGTTGCAACAAAATAATACGGTTGCAACAAAACAGAATGACGAATGTAGCAAATTTGTATAATGGTTGTAGCATTTTGCCTCACGTGAAGAAAAAAAATTGTCGGTGGAAGCAACAAAACAATATGGTTGCAACAAAAACAGAACGAGGATGTAACAAAAAATATAATGGTTGTAGCATTTTCCCATCATGGTTGCAGCTCGCCATGCCAACGATTGTAGCAAAAAAACAATATGGTTGCAACAAAACAGAATGACTGATGTAGCAAAATTGTATAATGGTTGCAGCATTTTTTCATCATGGTTGCAACTCCAGCTACAAACTCCGGCGAAGTTTGGTTGCAACTCTCATAGACGTGGTTGTAACTTTTTTTATCAACGGTTGTAGCTTTTTTTGGATGCTTGCAGCTTTTGTGATACGTGGTTGTAGCATTCGCGACATCATCCCTACAGATCCTCGTGCAGCAACCTCACCTGCCGGCCATGGGATTACCCGCCCGCCGTCGCCATTCTGGTTGTAGCTCCTCCCGTCTGTCGGTTGAAGCTCCCGTGTAGCCGGATGAAACGTTTCCATCCACCATGGATCTGATGGGAACGGATAATAGATGTGACAGAGATGAGAGGAAGAATAGGTCGCTGGAGAACGTGCCCTCCGCCGCCGCCGCGGGCCCTGTCGTCGGATCCGTCGGTCCTGTCGCCGGAGCAGACGTCGGCCCTGTCGCCCTCCAAGTCGCCCCTGTGTATGACTGGTTGAAGCAAATCGGTGGCAGGTGGGAAAAAAGTCCACGTGGTTGTCTGAGGAGGGGATAGCGCGTGCGTGTGTGGAGACGACCGGAGGGTCGTTCGGCCGGCGCGTCGTTCCCAAGCATTTACCTAAATGGTGTACTACATGTGTGTCACTTGTCGTAAACTGAGAGTTTTTTCTTTTTTTATAGATTCGTATTTTTAAAACGTTTTATCTCTTAATCCATGCATTCCAATTTTGAACCGTTTTCACCGTTGAATTTTTCACGTTGAGATCTTCAAAACTAGATCCCATGTTGATAGGTTTTGATGAACTTTTTTTCACAAAAAAAATCGAGCAAAAAAACCGTGCCTCTCGTGATAGAAAAATAACCCAGAAAACTCGTTCTTTTCCTTTCCGACAGGCACAGCCGTGCCTCTCATGAAGGCAAAACCATGTCTCTCGTGAAAACAATATCATGCCTCGCAGAAAAAAAGTATTATTTTTCCTTTTCGAGAGGCATGGATGTACCTCTCACGAAGGTAAAACTGTGCCTCTCGCAGAAACAAAACTATGTCTCTCATGAAAAAAAACAGAAAATGTGTTATTTTCCCTTTTCGAGAGGCTCAGTCGTGACTCTCACGAAGGCAAAATCGTGCCTCTCACGGAAGCAAAACCGTGTCTCTCATAAAAACGCATTTTTTCATTTCCGAGAGGCGCGGGCGTGCCTCTCGTGAAGGCAAACCGTGCCTCTTACGAAAGCAAAACCGTGTCTCTCGTGAAAAAAACAAAAAACACATTTTTTACGAGAGTTTGTAAAAAAACTAAGAAAGACCGGTGAAAAATCGAAATACCAAAAAAACAAAAAAAACTGAGAAACCAAAACGCGTGTGGAAAAATAAAAAAATGAAATCCGGAGGAAGCGCTCACAGTGCGACATGTGGCGGTGGTTGAGAACGCGCCAAGTGGCGGCGTGTGGGATTGCTCGCTGCGAATCTCCCGAAGGAGCGCTCGCTAACTAGTGACTCCGAGCCAAGACGCGCGAATTTACAAGATCTTTGTCACATTTGGGCTTATAACAACGTATGAACTTGTTGCAGAAATTAGCCCCTCAAATCTATAAAATCGGATGGTCACTAAGGCGATTCTAGGAATTGTCCGCACGGAGGAAAACCCCACTTGTATCAACGACACACTTCTTATGCTCATCCCAAAGGTATCGAATTCCACTTTATTGTCTCAGTTTTCGCCTATCAGTTTATGTAATGTCTTCTATAAGATAGCGTCCAAAGTTCTTGGAAAACGCCTCAAGACAATTCTCCCACGTATCATATTGGAAGAACAATGGGCATTTGTTCCTGGTAGGCTTATAACTGATAACATTATATCGGTGTATGAGTGTTTGCACTTCATGAAGAGGAACGAGTCAAAAACAATAGCCATTGTGCACTGAAATTGGACATGATGAAGGCATATGATCGTGTCCAATGGAGTTATCTCAGAGCTGTTATGGAGAAGCCATGGATAAACATAGTTATGAACATGGTGAAATCTGTCTCTTTCTCAGTTTTGTTTAGTGGAAAAAAGTCGGAGGAGTTTAAACCTACATGTGGTATTCGACAAGGAGATCCCATATCTCTATACTTATTCCTGCTGGCAGCAAAGGGCCTTTAATGCCTCTTAAAATCACAACAACAGTCATCCCAGCTCGGCGGCATCAACGTGACACCGCTCGCACCGGCGGTAAACCACCTTCTTTTCGCGGATGATAGACTGTTGTTTTTCAATGCCAGTATAAATGGAGCGGGGAGATATCAAACCTATTGGATTCGTACCGTAGGGCATCTGGACAAAGGATAAATAAAGAAAAATCATCTATAGTCTTTAGCAAAGGTACACCCTGAGTTGGTAGGTGATGCAGTAAAGGGATTCCTGCAGGTACCTAATGAATCTTTGACTGATAAATATTTGGGTTGTGGGGCACTCGAAGAAGGAAATTTTTAAATATCTAAGTGATCGTATGTGGGATAAGGTGAAAGGATGGATGAGCAAATGTTTGTGGTCAGGTGGGAAGGAGGTTCTTATTCAATTGGTAGCCCAAGCGATCCTGGTTTTCTCTTTGTCATATTCCAAGCTTCCGAGAGAGGGTTATGCGACAACATCTAATCCATCATTTGCAAATTTTGGTGGGGGTGCAAGCAAGGCGTACGCAAACTAACTTGGGTATTATGGGATGTGATGACTCGCTCAAAACACTTGGGAGGTTTGGGTCGTAGGTACCTAGAGCTATTCAACCTAGCCATGTTGACACGATACATGCTACCTCTTGAGCTTGCGTTGGTTTTTCCTTGAAGAGGAAAGGGTGATGCAGCGAAGTAGATAAGTATTCCCCTCAGTTCGTTGAGAATCAAGGTATCGATCCAGTAGGAGGAACAAGCATGGCTCCAATAGTAGTACCTACACAAATAATCAAACACTTGCACCCAATGCTATAAAGGGGTCGTCAATCCATTTAGAGTTATTTGCAAGGATGAGATCTAATAGAGATAGGTATAAAATATTGCGGAAACAAAAGTAAATAAATTGCAGCAAAGTATTTTTGGTATTTTTGGTTTATAGATGTGAAAATATAATGTGGAAAATAGACCCGGGGGCCATAGGTTTCACTAGAGGCTTCTCTCATAAAGGAAAATGATACAATGGGTGAACAAATTAATGTCGAGCAATTGATAGAAAAGCGAATAATTATGAAGATATCCAAGGCAATCATTATGCATATAGGCATCACGTTTGTGTCAAGTAGACCGAAACGATTTTGCATCTACTACTATTACTCCACACATCGACCGACTCATGCCTGCATCTAGAGTATTAAGTTCATGAAGAATAGAGTAACGTATTAAGTAAAATGACATGATGTAGAGGTGTAAACTCAAGAAATATGATGAAAATCCCATCTTTTTATCCTTGATGGCAATAATACAATACGTGCCTCGCTACCCCTACTATGTCACTGGGTGAGGACACCGCAAGATTGAACCCAAAACTAAGCACTTCTCCCATTGCAAGAATTACCAATCTAGTTGGCCAAACCAAACCAATAATTTGAAGAGACTTGCAAAGATATGAAAAAACGCAGATAAGAATTTAGAAGAGACTCAAATAATATTGATAGATAATCTGAACATAAATTCACAATTAATAGGATCTCGACAAACACACCGCAAAAGAGTATTACATCGGATATATCTCCATGAATATCATGAAGAACATGGTATTGAAGATCAAAGAGAGAGAAGAGGCCATCTAGCTAGCTAGCTATGGACCCGTAGGTCTGTGGTGAACTACTCACACATCATCGAAGGGGCAATCGAGTTGATGTAGAAGTCCCCCGTGCTCAATTCCCTCTCCGGCAGATTACCAGAAAAGGCTCCCAGATTGGATCTCTCGGGAACAGAGGCTCCCGGCGGCGTAAAAGTATTTTCGTGTCTCTCGTTGGCGATACAGGGATATTTGGGAATTTATAGGCCAAATAATAGGGTTAGGAGACCTACAGGGGGCCACAAGCCAGGGGGCGACCCCCCCCCTATGGCGCGCCCTGCACACTTGTGGCCTCCCGGCAGATGCCGTGTCCCCTACTCCAAGTTGGCTGCGTGTCTTATGGTCCAAGAAAAACCTTTCCGGATATTTTGTTCCGTTTGGACTTCGTTTAATATTCCTTATCTGCAGTACTCAAAAACGTGGAAAAACAGAAACTGACACTAGGCTCTAGATAAATAGGTTAGTCCCAAAAATAATATAAAACAACATATAAATGTATGAAAAACATCCAAAACATATAATATAATAGCATAGAACAATAAAAAATTATAGATACGTTGGAGACGTATCAAGCATCCCCAAGCTTAATTCCTGCTCGCCCTCGAGTAGGTAAATGATAAAAGCAGAATTTTTGATGTGGAATGCTACATAACATATTTATCCATGTAATATTCTCTATTGTGGTATGAATATTCAGATCCATAAGGCTCAAAACAAAAGTCTAGTATTGACATGAAAACAATAATACTTCAAACATACTAATAAGGTAATTGCTTCCTTTCAAAATAGCATGGTCTTAGAAATTTATCCCTACAAAATCATATGGTCTGGCTATGATCCATCTTCACCACATAAAATATCTAAATCATGCACAACCCCAATGAAAATCAAGCAATTGTTTTACACTTTTTACGTTCTTAAACCTTTTCAACTCTCACGCAATACATGAGCATGAGCCATGGATATAGCACTATAGGTGGAATAGAGTGTGGTGGAGGTTACAAAAAAGAGGAGAAGATAGTATCACATCAACTAGGCATATCAACGGGCTATGGAGATGCCCATCAATAGATATTACTGTGAGTGAGTAGGGATTGCCATGCAACAAATGCACTAGAGCTATAAGTGTATGAAAGCTCAAAAACAAAACTAAGTGGTTGTGCAAAAGATGTAATTCCACTAGTTATATGAAAGTGACAAATAGAAGACTCTCTATGAAGAACATGCTGCTACTTTGAAGCACAAGTGTGGGAAATATAGTACCATTGTCCCTTCTCTCTTTCTCTCATTTTTTTCTTTTTTTCTATTTTTTGGTGGGCTTCTTTGGCCTCTTTTATTTTTTTGTGGGCTTCGCTGGCCTCTTTTATTTTTTTTTGTAAAGTTCGGAGACTCATCCCAACTTGTGAAGGAATCATAGCTTCCATCACCCTTTTCTCACACGGGACAATGCTGTAATAATGCAAATCATCACACTTTTATTTACTTAGAACTCAAAAGATTACAACTCGATACAAAGTATGACCCTATAAGCAATATGGAAGTGATGGTGCGTGTCATAAAAAATGGGACGGTGGTGTTTCATGTCAATATATCTCGGAATGGCTATGAAAATGCCATAATAGGTAGGTATGGTGGTTGTTTTGAGGAAATGGTGGCTGTTTTGAGAAAGGTGGGTTTAATGTACCGGCGAAAGTTGCACGGTACTAGAGAGGCTAGCAAAGGTGGAAGGGCGAGAGTGCATATAATCCATGAACTCGATATTAGTCATAAAGAACTCACGTACTTATTGCAAAAGCATATTAGTTATCGAAGCAAAGTATTAGACGCATGATCCTAGGGGAAGAGTTGGTAGGAGTTAACCATCGCGCGATTCCGACCTCCACACAAAGGTTGACAATCATTAAACAAATCATGCTCTGTCTTCATCACATAACGGTTCACCATACGTGCATGTTACGGGAATCACAAGCTTTAACACAAGTATTTTTTCTAATTCGCAATTACTTACTAGCATGACTCTCATATTACCATATTCACATCTCAAAACATAAGCAAGGAATCAAACTTCTCATCATATTCAATGCACTTAATATGAAATTTTTTATTATATCCCTCTTAGATGCCTATTATATTAGGACTAAATTCATAACCTGAACCAATTACCATGCTGTTTAAAGAACTCTCAAAATAATAAAAGTGAGGTACGAGATTTTAATAATTTCTATAAAACACAACACCGCCGCACTCTAAAAGATATAAATGAAGTACTAGAGCAACATTGCCTAGCTCAAAAGATATAAGTGCAGCATAAGGAGTATTCTAATAAATTCACGATTCAACGTGTCTCTCTCTCTCAAAATATGTGTGCAGCAAGGATGATTGTGGCAAACTATAAAGTAAAGACTCATATCATACAATACTCTCCAAGCAAAACACATATCTTGTGGTGAATAAAAATATAGCCACAAGTAAATTTACCGATGGATTGAAGACGAAAGAGGGGATGCCTTCCGGGGCATCCCCAAGCTTAGGCTCTTTGGTACCCTTGAATATGACTTGGGGTGCCTTGGTAATCCCCAAGATTAGGCTCTTGACACTCCTTATTCCATAGTCCATCAAATCTTTACCCAAAACTTGAAAACTTCACAACACAAAACTCAACAGAAAACTCATGAGATCCGTTAGTATAAGAAAAATAAATCAACACTTTAGGTACTGTTGTGAACTCATTAATTTATTTATATTAATATAATATTTACCGTATTCCAACTTATCCATGGTTCATACCCCCCGATACAACCCATTGATTCATCAAAGTAAGCAAACAACACAAAGAAAACAAAATCTATCAAAAATAGAACAGTTTGTAGCAATCTGTTTACTTTGAATATTTACGTAACTCCAAAAGTTCTGAAATATTAGGATAATCTGGGAAATTTGTAAAACAATCTTGTGTCAAAAATTCAGATCAAAAGCACGTTCCAATGAATTTATAAAATTCCTGTACTAAGACCAAAAGTTTCTGTTTTTCAGCAAAATCAACTTGCAAACACCGTAGACCATCCCAAAGGTATTACTTGGCTCAAACACTAATTGAAACAAGAAAACATAATTATTACCGAGGTAATAATGTGTGAATCACTCAAAAACAAAAAAACGAAAGCAAAACAAATAAAATTGGGTTGCCTCCGAACAAGCGCTATTGTTTAACGCCCCTAGCTAGGCACAATGCAATAGATCTAGGTATTGTCGTCTTTGGTATGCAATCCATAGGTTGCTCTCATAATGGATTAATTGTAACATCCCAAATTTGGGAATGTTAATATAATTATTTGATTGTTTGTTTGCTTGCTTGAGTGATTTAAACTGGAGTGAAATTTGAAACTTTTCAAAAAAACTTTTGAATGAGAGGGAATAAAATGACTTTCCCCTTCTTCGGTGAATGCAAATTCATCCATTTAAAATCAATGAGAGAAGATGACATGACTTCTTCAACTATAAAGAATTTGAATGGAGTTTTCATTTGAATTCTTCAAATATTTGCCCTTGCTTCTATATTTTTCTTCCCCGAGAAAATACCCCAAAGATAATTCTTGCACACAAGAAAGAGCGGAGGAATATGACCCTCCAAAACCAGGGGCATTTTTGAAATATTTTGAGCCAAGAAAACCAAAATTTATATTGAGAAAATAATTGCAAAAGGAAATAAAGCATATGGGATTTTTTCTGAAAAACATTTTTTTTAAAAGTTTTTATTTTTGCCTTGGAAAAATGTTAATCGCGTAGAGGATATTTTTCTGATTTTTTTGGTATATAATACCCTATATTAATTATTTTTATTCGTTGCCTTTTTATTTGTTTTAGTTTCTGTTTCTGAAAAAGACTAAAACAGGAAACATTTTTTTTAAAAAGGAAACCGCCGCGGGCGGCATTTAAGAGTTGGGCCGAATCCCACTGTAGTCGGGATCCGAAATCCCCTCCGGATCGGGTGGCCGATCCCAGTCACCCCTCTCTCCCTCACCGACGCGTGGGACCCCCTGGCCGACCAGACCACCGCTCGGTCACCCCCTTCCTTCCTCATCCCCTCCTTCCTTCTCCAGCCGACCGAGCCCCCCCTGCTCGCCGGATCTCTCTCCCCGATCCCCTTCCCTACCTCGCCTCCCCTAGTCCCTATTTAAGGCCAGCCCCTCCACCGCACCTCGCCCCCCCGTAGCCTCGCCACCCTCGCCGCCCCTGCACCCGAACCCCTGCCTCGCCGGAGCCGGAGCTCCAGGATACTCCCCGGGCGCCCTGTCGCGCCACCCCTCGCCGCCCGCACCACCCGAGACCACCGGCAGCCTCGCCGCCACCCCCGCAATCCATTCCCCTCGTCACCCTCGCCGCCCCTACGCCACCGCGCCCCCCTTGCCGGAGTATCGGCCGCCACCAAAAGCTCCAGGAGCTCGAGCTCCCTCGCCCCGAGCTCCTCTCCGCCACCACCGAACGAAGGAGGAGGAATTCCTCCACCCCCTGGACCCTCCAGATGCCGCCAGAGATCACCGGGGCCCCTCCCCATCGCCAGCTCTGCCTCGGCCTCGCCGGCGACCTGCCAGAGTTCATCTCCACCACGGTGAGCACCCCACCCCTCCTCCACCGTTAGATCGTGTATATGCGGATTAGATTAGAACTTGCATAACTCTTCGGTTCTTTTAAAAGAACCGGCGGTTGTTTTTATTTAAGTAGTTAGCTGACGTGGTTTGTTTACTTTGCGAGCGTCCGCTGTTTAGCACTGCAGCGCCCACCCTACTAGCCACTCAGGACGCGCCACGTGGACCCCTGTTCGCTAGGTTAGATTTTTCTTTTTCTGTTTTTAGTTTTAAAAACAGAACCAGTTCTGTTTTTATTTCCTTTATAACTTTTGATCCACAACTCCAATAGAGTTGATTCTTTTTCTAGTAGATCAAAAATTTTCTGTAGTTTTTAAAAATATATAATTTGTCTATGTTTGAAATTTGCAAATTTGAATTAGATCAGATTTAGTTTAAACCTTGTTTTGCTTATTCCAGGAGTTTAAAAATAGCTTTTAATTTGATTCCTTTTGCTACTGATCACTAGTGATCTTAGTTATCAGTGGTAAAAATTTCAGATTTGTTTGAGTATTTTAGCTCATTGTTTCTTGTGAAACAATTTCTGTTTCACCTCTTTTAGGATTATGGCTATTACTTTTTCTATAATTGTTTTTAAATTATTTTATTTTATATTTCAGAAAGATTATGTTTTGTTTCTGTTAGTTACCAGTAGGTTGCAACAAGTTTTGATTTTTTATTTGTATATGTTATCATGAAATCAATTCTAGTTCCCTGATAACTTGCGATTGGTTTCTCCACTGTTTCAAATCCCGTTTGGAAACACTTTCAAAAAGTTTTGTGAAAAATACTCTATTTTATCTTAGTTAAATTTATATCTTAGTTTCCTGTTATTTAAATCATTTTATTTTCTGTTAGACAAAACTTATTTAATGGTTGATGTAGTAGAAGACTCCTAGTTTTAGTGAAGTTTCTTTCGGATTCTTATTCGCTCTCTCTTTTGTTTTGATTGCTAGAATGATTGCTAGAATGATTGCTAGAATGATTGCTAGTATGAGTGCTTATGTGAATGATATGTTTGTTATGTAGATTTCATCGGAGAGTGACGAGTAGTCTATCAAGTTATTTCTCGAGAAATTCTTCTTCGTCAACATCGCCAGGCAAGTCATTTGATCATGTATCACCTATGTTTCATGCATCGTAGTTCTACCATCCTATGCCCAACTGCATGCTCACTAGGTACTTGGAAATTATGGTTACATATTGTAGTATCATGTGTTAGGCACCCAACAACCCCGTTACTTTTTCCGGGACAAAAAATTTCATATTGCTATGCTTGAGTAGACGGGATTCTGGTTGAGAGTTTATCACGAGTGATGCGAGAATAATTCAATAACCAAGACCGGTTAAGTCAAGACTTTTCAAGACCTCAGGACGCAATGCAACTCTGGGTGAAGGACGGTTGATCGGCTCCCTGGAGAAACCAGTGGATGACCCGGGATGCTGGAGAGGCCATGACATCCTGCGGAAAGCTTCACCCAGGCTCAAAGAGACGGACGGATATTTTCAAGACCCAAGGCTTACCTGCACAGCCACAAGTCATTATGGGCTCTGGCTTGGTTGGACAACGCGGCGACTCTGGACAGGTGGTGCTAGCAGATGTAGAAGAATGGTAGGAATGGATGGGCACCGACAGGGATTCAGAGGGACCCGTTGAAAGACCATGTTTCGATCATCCGGTCTTCAAACACCCTGAAGTGCGAGGACATACTCGAAGGCGATCAAATCTTGTGGGGAACGTGTGCAAAACTCTGCAGAGTACTCAAACCTAATCGATTAGCCGTGTCCACGGTCATGGACAACTTGAGCCAAAGGAACTAAAGTTATCTAAAATTCTCAACACAAATAATAATATTGATGTGGGAATTATTGACAACTCGGGTACGAGAATTGGTTGGCGGAACCATCTCGTTAACAACCAACAATGTAGTAACATTTTGCTTTTAGCCCTCTCTTGATGTAGGATAAAACTTGCTTTTCGCTAAAAACTTATAGCCCCACCTGCCATATATGCATATAGTATAGATGATTACTTTTCACCCCTCTCTTATGTGACTTGCCGGCATATTCAATATGCTGACCTACACGGCTGCAACGTATTATGTTGCAGATATTTTTCTTCGACGAGTAAGAGTACGATTCAGGGTTACGGTCTACACTCAACTTGCCGTTGGTGTTTATTGGGACTCCACTCCCTTGACTGCTTCCGCTGAGATAATTAAGGTATATATTAGTTTTACGCTATTTACATGTGATTGCACTTTGATATATACATTGATGTACTGTGTGTGCCAGCATACTGATCCAGGGATGGCACAGAAACACAGAGGCTTGACTCGTCTTGAGTCGGGTCGCTACATTAATAAGGTAATCTTATTTTATTTTTAGGAAAGTGCTCCATGCCTTTCCTTAATGGAAATTGAATCTAATATTACCTTCTTTCATGTCAATAATTGCACCGATCGCTCTAAGGAAGGGTCCACCAAGAATAATAGGATATGTAGGATTGCATTCTGTATCAAGATCAATGAAATCTACGAGCACATAATTCCTATTTGCAACAATAAGAACAACATCAATCCTTCCCACAGGTTTCTTGATTGTAGAATCCGGTAGATGCAAATTTAAAGAACAATCATAAAATTCACGGAATCCTAGCACATCACATAAAGTTTTTCGAATCGTGGAAATGCTACCACCCAAATCACACAAAGCATGGCACTCATAATGTTTAATTTTAATCTTAATTGTAGGTTCCCACTCACCATAAAGATTTCTAGGTATAGAAACTTCCAACCCAAGTTTTTCTTCAAAAGATTTCATCATGGCATCCACAATATGTTTAGTAAAAGCTTTATTTTGACTATAAGCATGCGAAAAATTCAACATGGATTGCAACAAGGAAACACAATCAATTAAACAACAACTATCATAATTAAAATCCTTGAAATCCGAAAGAGTAGGCTCATTGCTATTTTAAGTTTTGACCTCTTCCATCCCACTTTTATCAATCTTATCACTAAGATCTAAGAACTCCGAATCATTAGGACGCCTCTTAAATAAAGTTGAATCATCTAAAGTCCCATATTTTTCAAGATTTATGCTAGAAATAAAGATTTAATAGGTGTCACACTAATCACTTTTAGATCTTCATCAATATTATCATGAGAAAACACTTTTTCAAGCCATTCATGCTTAACACGTATTCTAGCGGTTCTTCCCTTACATTCATCAATATAAATTATCATAGATTTCAAAGACTCATTAATATCATGCTTGGGTGGAATAGATCTAATTTCGAAATAATCAATCTCAAGAGAAATTCTATCAACGTTCCTAGCCAAATCATCAACCTTGAGCATTTTTTCTTCAATCATAGCATTGAAACCTTTTTGAGAGCTAATGAATTCTTTAATATTATTCTCAAGATTAGATGGCATATTATTATAATTTCCATAATAATTGTTGTAGGAATTACCATAATTATTAGAGGAATTAATAGGAAATGGACTAGGATTAAAATTACCTCTATATGCGTTATTGCCAAAATTGTTCCTATCAACAAAATTCACATCCATAGATTCATTATTATTTCCAATCAAAGAAGACAAAGGAATATCATTGGGATCAATAGGAGCACTCTTACTAGCAAACAATTTCATTAATTCATCCATCTTTCCACTCAAGGTGTTTATTTCTTCCATAACATGCACTTTTTTACTAGTAGGAGATATTTCGGTATGCCATTGAGAGTAATTTGCCATAATATTATCTAAGAATTTAGTAGATTCTCCTATGTGATTTCCATAAAGGTACCACCTGCGTCGGAATCTAAAAGATTTCTAGAAGGAAAATTCAATCCCACATAAAAATATGTATAATCATCCATACACTCAAACCATGCGCGGGGCAATTCCTAATCATTAGTTTCATCCTCTCCCAAGATTGTGCAACATGCTCATGATCAAGTTGCTTAAAATTCATTATATTATTCCTAAGGGAGGTAATCTTAGCAGGCGGAAAGTACTTGGAAATAAAAGCATCTTTACACTTATTCCATGAATCAATACTGTTTTTAGGTAAATATGAAAACCAAGTTTTGGCACGCTCGTAGTGAGAAAGGAAACAGATTTAATTTAACAATTTCATTATCCACAACTTTCTTATTTTGAATATCACACAACTCAACGGAAGTATTTACATGGGATGCGACATCTTCACTAGGAAGGCCAGAAAATTGTTCTTTCATAACAAGATTGAGCAAAGTGGCATTAATTTCACAAGATTCTGCACTAGTGACAGGAGCAATCGGAGTACTAATAAAATAATTATTATTAGTAGTGAAAAAGTCACATAACTTGGTATTCTCTTGATCCATCATGACAAAGCAAGCAATCTAGCACACAAGCAAACAAACAAAAAGACGAACGAAAGAAGAGCGAATAAAAAGGCAAGTCTTTTTGGTATTTTCTGAAAATCGATTTAGAAGTGGGGGACAGGAAAACGAGAGGAAAATGGTAAATAAAGTAAATGCAAGAGATGATTTTGTGATGGGAACTTGGTAAGCGTGATCTTGCTATGTATCCTACCCGGCAACGGCGCCAGAAATCCTTCTTGCTACCTCTTGAGCTTGTGTTGGTTTTCACTTGAAGAGGAAAGGGTGATGCAGCAAAGTAGATAAGTATTTCCCTCAGTTTGTTGAGAACCAAGGTATCAATCCAGTAGGAGGAACAAGCAAGGCTCCAATAGTAGTACCAACAAAAATAACCAAACACTTGCACCCAACGCTATAAAGGGGTTGTCAATCCCTTCAGAGTGATTTGCAAGGATAAGATCTAATAGAGATAGGTATAAAATATTGTGAAAACAAAAGTAAATAAATTGCAGCAAAGTATTTTTTGGGTATTTTTGGTTTACAGATCTAAAAATATAATGTGGAAAATAGACCCGGGGGCCATAGGTTTCACTAAAGGCTTCTCTCATAAAGGAAAATAATACGGTGGGTGAACAAATTACTGTCGAGCAATTGATAGAAAAGCGAATAATTATGAAGATATCCAAGGCAATGATTATGCATATAGGCATCACGTCTGTGTCAAGTATACCGAAATGATTATGCATGTACTACTATTACTCCACACATCGACCGACTCCTGCCTGCATCTAGAGTATTAAGTTCATGAAGAACAGAGTAACATATTAAGTAAGATGACATGATGTAGAGGGATTAACTCAAGCAATATGATGAAAAACCCATCTTTTTTATCCTCGATGGCAACAATACAATACGTGCCTCGCTACCCCTACTATGTCACTCGGTGAGGACACAACAAGATTGAACCCAAAACTAAGCACTTCTCCCATTGCAAGAATTACCAATCTAGTTGGCCAAACCAAACCAATAATTCGAAGAGACTTGCAAATATATGAAATCATGCATATAATAATTCATAAGAGAATCAAATAATATTCAGAGATAATCTGAACATAAACTCACAATTCATCGGATCTCGACAAACACACCGCAAAAGAGTATTACATCGGATAGATCTCCATGAATATCATGAAGAACATGGTATTGAAGATCAAAGAGAGAGAAGAAGCCATATATCTACTAGCTATGGACCCGTAGGTTTGTGGTGAACTACTCACACATCATCGTAGGGGCAATGGAGTTGATGTAGATGCCCTCCGTGATCAATTCCCTCTCTGACAGATTACCGGAAAAGGCTCCCAGATTGGACTCTTGGGAACAGAGGCTCTCGGTGGCTTAATAGTATTTTCGTGGCTCCCTTTGGCGATACGGGAATATTTGGGAATTTATAGGCCAAATAATAGTGTTAGGATACCAGCAGGGGGCCCACAATCCAAGGGTGCGGCCACCCCCCAGGGCGCGCCATGCAGGCTTGTGGCCTCCCGACAGATGCCCTGCCCCTACTCCAAGTGTGTTGCCTGTTTTCTGGTCCAAGGAAAAACTTTCCAGAGATTTTATTCCGTTTGGAATCCGTTTAATATTCCTTATCTGCAATACTCAAAAACATGAAAAAATAGAAACTGACACTAGGCTCTAGATTAAAAGGTTAGTCCCAAAAATAATATAAAACAACATATAAATGCATATAAAACATTCAAAAAAGATAATATAATAGCATGGAACAATCAAAAATTATAGATACGTTGGAGACGTATCACCTACCTATCATGGAATTTCCCTAGCCATTCTGAGATATATTGCCATGCAACTTCCACCGTTTCGTTTATTATGACACGCACCATCATTGCATATTGCTTTGCATGATCGCAAGATAGCTAGCATGATGTTTTCATGTTTTTTATGTCATTGATACGCTAGATCATTGCATCCTGGTACACCGCCGGAGGCATTCATATAGAGTCATCTTTTGTTCTAGTATAGAGATGTAATTCTTGAGTTGTAAGTAAATAAAAGTGTGATGATCATCATTATTAGAGCATTGTCCCATCTGAGGAAAGGATGATGGAAGCTATGATTCCCTCACAAGTTGGGATGAGTCTCCGGACTTTATGAAAAATGAAAGAGGCCAAAGAATCCCAAATAAAAAAAGGAGGCCAAAGAAGCCCACCAAAAAAGGAGAAAATAAAAAATGAGAGAAAATAGAGAAGGGGCAATTCTACTATTCCTTTTTCCACACTTGTGCTTCAAAGTAGCACCATGATCTTCATGATAGAGAGTCTCCTATATTCTCACTTTCATATACTAGTGGGAATTTTTCATTATAGAACTTGGCTTGTATATTCCAATGATGGGCTTCCTTAAATTGCCCTAGGTCTTCGTGAGCAAGCAAGTTGGATGCACACCCACTTAGTTTCTTTTTGAGCTTTCATACACTTATAGCTCTAGTGCATCCATTGCATGGAAATCCCTACTCACTCACATTGATATCTATTTATGGGCATATCCATAGCCCGTTGATACGCCTAGTTGATGTGAGACTATCTCCTTCTTTTTGTCTTCTCCACAACCTCCACCATATTCTATTCCACTTATAGTGCTATACCCATGGCCCACGCCCATGTATTGCATGAAAGTTGAAAAAGTTTGAGAATACTAAAGTATGAAACAATTTCTTGGCTAAAACCGGGGTTGTGCATGATTTAATACTTTGTGTGATGAAGATGGAGCATAGCCAGACTATATGATTTTGTAGGGATAACTTTGTTTTAGCCATGATATTTTGAGAAGACATGATCGCTTTATTAGTATGATTGAAGTATTATTTTATTAATTCCAAATAATATTCTATTGCTTTGAATCACTCGTGTCTTAATATTCATGCCATGATTAGATTATATGATCAAGATTATGCTAGGTAGCATTCCACATAAAAAAATATCTTTTTTATCATTTACCTACTCGAGGACGAGCAGGAATTAAGCTTGGGGATGCTGATACGCCTCTGTCTTATCTATAATTTTTGATTGTTTCATGCCAATATTCTATTTCATATACTTTTGGCAACTTTTTATACTATTTTTGGGACTAACATATTGATCAAGTGCCCAATGTCCGTTCTTGTTAGTTGCATATTTTTTGGTTCCCAGAAAATCCATATCAAACAAAGTCCAAATGGGATAAAAACTTACAGGTATTTTTTTTGAATATATGTGAATTTTGGGAAGCGGAATCAACAAAAGGCGGTGCCAGAGGGGCCCACAAGCCATAGGGGCGCGCCAGGGTGGCTTGTGGTCACCCCGTAAGGTGGTTGGTGCCCTTCTTTCTCCGCAATAAACCTAATATCCAGATAAAAATCATGTTAAAATTTCAGCCCAGTCGGAGTTACGGATCTCCGGGAATATAAGAAACGTGCAAAGCCAGATTCTGGAACGCAGAAACAGAAGGAAACAGAGAGAGAGATCCAATCTCGGAGAGGCTCTCGCCCCTCCGCTGCCGTGGAGGCCAAGGACCAGAGGGGAAACCCTCCTCCCATCTAGGATAGGCCAAGTAAGAAGAAGAAGGAGGGGGGCTCTCTCCCCCTCTCGCTCGGTTGCACTGGAACGCCGTCGGGGCCATCATCATGATGACGATCTACACCAACAACTTCGCCGCCGTCATCACCAACTATCTCCCCCTCTATGCAGAGGTTCAACACCTCTTCTCACCGTTGTAATCTCTACTTAAACATGGTGTTCAACGCTATATATTATTTCCCAATGATGTATGGCTATCCTATGATGTTTGAGTAGATTTGTTTTGTCCTATGGGTTGATTGATGATCATGATTGGTTTGAGTTGCATGTTTTATTATTGGTGTTGTCCTATGGTGCTCTCCGTGTCGCGCAAGCATGAGGGATCCCGTTGTAGGGTGTTGAAATGTGTTCATGATTTGCCTATGGTGGGTTGCTTGAGTGACAGACGCATAAACCCGAGTAGGTGGGTTGTTGCATATGGGAATAAAGAGGACTTGATACCTTATAATGCTATGGTTGGGTTTTACCTTAACGATCTTTAGTAGTTGCGGATGCTTGCTAGAGTTCCAATCATAAGTGCATATGATCCAAGTAGAGAAAGTATGTTAGCTTATTCCTCTCCCTAATATAAAATTGCAATAATGATTACCGGTCTAGTTATCGATTGCCTAGGGACAAATAACCTTCTTGTGACAAAAAGATCTCTACTAAGACTAACTTAGTTGTTTCTTTATCTTAGTTGCCCCTAGTTTTTATTTGCGTGTTCTTTATTTTCTTGCAAACCTATCCTATCACACCTACAAAGTACTTCTAGTATCATACTTATTCTAGGTAAAGCGAATGTTAAGCGTGCTTAGAGTTGTATCGGTGGTCGATAGAACTTGAGGGAATATTTGTTCTACCTTTAGCTCCTCGTTGGGTTTGAAACTCTTACTTATTGAGAAAATCTAAAATTGATCCCCTATACTTGTGGGTTATCGGCACCCTAGTCTCGTTCCTAAAGCACAGGATCGAGCAGCAGGGGTCAACGGAAATGAAAATGTTGGAAGTCTCCGGCAAGGACGGCGGCGGTGGACCTCGATGTGGCCGGATTTGGGGAAGCAAGGTCGAGGCTGGGGTCGGGAGCACCGACGAGGAGGCGGACAGCGGTGAAGGCACATGCTCGAGGCCGACGGGGCCTCATGACCATGGCAGGGCATGGAGCTCGAGGAGGCAAGGCGGCAGGAGGGCGAGGTCGTGGTGTGGAGCGGCACTGGTGGTGGGTCTGCAGCTACGGGGTGGCGCGCTCGAGTGGCGGCGGTCTCTGGCAGTGAGGTGCACCGATGGTGACGGCGCGACGCCTCAGCCGTGCGTGGCTCGGGGCGGGCCAGAGATGGGATTGGGAGGCCTGATGCGGTGGGAGGTGGGGAGAGGCTGGCTGACCACTCGCTGTGTTCGCATTTCAGGGAGCGGGGCTAGGGTTTCCCTATCTAGATGTCTAAGCCGTCTATTTATAGCACATAGACTAGGTTAGGGTGATTTAGCCCGTTTTCGGACCCTCCGATCATGATCGGACGACTCCGATCACGGGGTAGGTTTAGGTGGATTGTGTTGGGCTGTGTAGAGTGTCTTGGTCTGAGAAGAGAGGGATGATTTGCGGCCCGGCTCATGTTTTAGAAAACCAAAAACGTCCGTTGATTTAACCGATGACAGTGTTGCTATTTATTAACATTCTAGTAAGACTCAGGGGTCTAAGCTTGGGGATGCCCCAGAAGGCATCCTCTCTTTCGTCTCAATCCATCGGTATGCCACTTGGAGCTACATTTTTATTCGTCACATGATATGAGTTTTACTTGGAGCGTCGTTGACTTAGTTTGCTTTTTTATTTTTAGTTTGCCACAATCATCATTTTATGGACACACCAACCTGAGAGAGACACACATTGATCATGATTTGTTAGAATACTCCACGAGCTTCACTTATATCTTTTGAGATAAGCAGTTGCTCTTGTATTTCACTTATATCTTTTTGAGCATCGTGGCATGTAGATTTATAGAAGTATTTGCACTCTCATTCTTCACTTATATTTTTTTGAGAGTTAATAAGTAGTAGCGGTAATTTGTGTGGGTCATAAGGCTAGTCCAAAAATACTAGGTATTCAATGAATAATAATCAAAGCCATCATGTAGCACATGAAGAGAAATTGTGGATTAATGATATTGATATGGTAATATGGAAAAAGTGTGGGTGCATCATTGTTGATTCGTAAAAGTATCGATATTAATAGGTGTTAATTTCCTATTTGTCTGAATATTAAAAAGGCATGGTGGGGATGTGAGAGCATTTCTATTCCTCGTTGAAATCCTAGTGTTGTTTCGAGTCAGAGTCGCGTGATGGTTAACTCCTCCCAACCCTCTCCCTCGGGGCATGCGGGTAGTGCTTTGATTCGTGATGAAACTAATAAAACTTTGCAAGAAGTATATGAGTTCTTGATGATTAATGTGAAACCATGGACATGCACAATCTTACCTCCTCATATTTTATTAGCCTCTTCAGTACCGTGCATTGCCTATTCTCACCTCAAGGATCGGTGCAAACTTCGCCGGTGCATCCAAACCCCGTGGCATGATATGCTCTGTCACACATGAACCTTCTTATATCTTTCTCAAAACAACCACCATACCTACCTATCATGGCATTTCTATAGCCATTCTGAGAAATATTGCCATGCAAATTCCACCGTTACATCATATGGCTGGTTCATTCATCATCATATTGCTTTGCATGATCATATAGAGCTCACATAGCATTTGTGGCAAAGCTATCATTCATTATATTACTTATACATGTCACACTATATCATTGGACATCCTGATACACTGCTAGAGGCATTCATATTGGTCATAGTCCTTCATATCGAGATTTCATGAGTTGTAAGTAAATAAAAGTGTGATGATCATCATTATTAGAGCATTTTCCCAGTGAGGAAAGGATGGTGGAGACTATGATTCCCCCAGAAGTCAGAAAAAGGCTCCGGACAAAAAATAAAAATGGGGGACGCCAAATGAGCCCACCATCACTAGTGCATAAAAGCCTAGCTATGACATTGCAAAAATGGCCTTGTTGCATGGACACCTCACGCCACCAATATGAGGCCACGGTTAAAAAATAATGTCGACATTGGCGCTGATGCGAGCAATATATGGAATACTTCTGGCGTGGGCTATATCGCAATGACGACAATATCATACATATATATGGTGTGCGGGATTTCCCCACATCCGAAATTATAGAAAATATTACCGGTGTTGTATATTTTTTCGCACGCCATTAATAATGAAAAAAACACAGCAAAAGAAACGCTGCCATGGCAATGCAATTTTGTATCAGTATATCAATAATGACGTTTGGATCCCACATTGATTCCGATGAGATATGCCAACACGTATGTACACGTACAACATAAGATATGCATACATTAACCATCATAACTACCAGTACGAAAGCCTTCTCCTTTAGGAACAATCTTGAAGAATAGAAAAACTTCTACGTCTCCATGGTGGAGTAGAATGATCCACCAATCTCCAATCTTCAAGTTGCAGTCACTCAGTAGTTTCCTCCATTCGTTTATTTTGAGTTGTCCATCTCATGCAGTCAAGTATGTACCTCTGAAATAGATCTTGTCGGCAGAATAATTGTCATATCACCGTGGTGATCATCCATCACCGGAGGCACACCACATCTTGGGAGCTTCTGGCCTTGAGAAAAATAGTAACATAGTAAGCAATGTAGTAACCCACACTTGACTTGTGTAAGAGAATCTATATATGTGAAAGACATGCTATATAGTTGAAACTCTTACCACATGCATTTTCTCCAAACGTTGCCTTTGTTTAAGGTATGGACTAGTGGCATGTATCATGCATCTGTAAGCTTTGGTCAATCCTTCCAATTAGCATAACCAAAATATGCGTGATCTACCAAAATATAGAAATAATCGACATGAACGTTGAAAAAATGGACATATTGAGTGCGAGAAATTTGATGAAACGGAATTGAATCCATGTTTCGCAAAAACATTGGCAACTCTCTTGACATTCCCTGCATAAAGAAACATAGCATGAGACAATTCACAAGAACAAACGATGCAACATATAACACATTTCATCAATTGGTTAGAGGAAGTTTTGTACCGTCCAGATTGAGAGGACACGAGGGGGGTGGGGGCGCCCATGAAGACTACGTGATGGTGTGGGGGTTGGGTGGAAGGGCCGGCCTAACAGGCCGATGGAGGGAGAGAGTGGCCGGACAGGACGATGGCGGGAGATGCTCTTCGATGAGGGTGTGGTCCATGGGAACGGCTAGGAAGCGTGGAGAGCAGCACAACTAGCGCGGGGTGGGGGCGCGGCTGGGCGGGGAATGACAGAGAACAGTGTGTGGTGGCAGGGGAGAAGGGGGAAATGAGATGTTCTCATAGCGTAGTGTAACTCAAGGGCCAGTTGGTTGTTAGTGCTCGCGCCAATCACGTGGTCAATGCTAGCAGTAATTGGTGTTGTGTTGTTAGGGCTGATCTAATTGACAGATGGCGTGTGAAAATGCATATTACATAAGAAGTGTGGATCAAAGTATATAATATAAAATTTAGGATGTACACACAAATGAAGTACACAAACTAATGTGTAAAGTATTACACAAAATATGAAAAGTACAAAAAAGTACAACATAAATAATGAAGTACACAAATCATGTATTACAATGTTGTTTGACAATCCTCTCAACGATGGTTTGGGTCTTTTTAATCTTGCTTGAATACTTCCGGACCGTGTTATGACTCTTTCGTAAGAAGGGACGTCCTCTCTCAAGCAAGTTGGTTCTGCTCCTTCAGGTGGTGTAATTCTCATCGTCATCATAGTTCTCCTATTCTTTTGGGTCCATGCCAAACTGATCAGAGTCATCCTTGTTGGCTACTATGTCCATCCCGATGATGCATCTCTTGGATCTCCTGACGACAACACGACTCGACTTTGTCGGGTTAGTTATGTAGAAGCATTGTGACACATCCTTATCAAATACCCAATGCTCATATTTGGCGGTAATTCCTTTGACACCCTTTGTGTTGGGGAACGTAGTAATAATTCAAAATTTTCCTACGTGTCACCAAGATCATCTAGGAGAAGCTAGCAACGAGTGAGGGAGAGCATCTTCATACCATTGAAGATCGCAAAGCGGAAGCGTTACTATGAATGCGGTCGATGGAGTCGTACTCACGATGATACAAATCGCGGAAGATCTGATCCGAACACCGAAAGTACGGTGCCTCTACGTTCAACACACCTACAGCCCGGGGACGTCTCCTCCTTGATCCAGCAAAAGAGGGAGGAGAAGTTGAGGGAGAACTCCGGTAGCACGACGACGTGGTGGCGGTGGAGCTATGTGGTTCTCCGGCACGGCTTCGCCAAGCACCGTGGAGGAGGAGAATAGGGAGAGGTAGGGCTGCACCAAGAGGTGATGTTCAAGGTGTGTGCATCCCTCCCAAAACCCTCTCTATTTATAGGAGGGAGGGAGAGGGGGCCGACAACCCTAGGGTTTGCCTAGGTGGTGTGGCGGCAGCCCCCCACGCCCTAGGGTTTGCCCCCCTTGCGCCTTGGGCCACCTCCCTTGCTCGCACCAGCCCACCAAGGGCTAGTTCCCTTCCCCTTTCAGCCCATGCAGCCCTCCAGGATAGGTGGACCCTCCCGGTGGACCCCCCGTACCCTTTCGGTGGTCCCGGTACAATACCGATAAACCCCGAAACCTTTCCGGTGGCCGAAAACGGACTTCCCATATATAAATCTTTACCTTCGGACCATTCCGGAACTCCTCGTGACGTCCGAGATCTCATATGGGACTATGAACAACCTTAGGTAACCACATATACAATTCCCATAACAACTCTAGCATCAGTGAACCTTAAGTGTGTAGACCCTTCGGGTTCGGGAACCATGTAGACATGACCGAGACATCTGTCCGGCCCATAACCAACAGCGGGGTCTGGATATCCATGTTGTCTCACACATGTTCCAGGATGATCTCATCGAATGAACCACGATGGCGAGGATTCACTCAATCCCGTATGCAATTCCCTTTGTCTACCGGTATGACACTTGCCCGAGATTCGATCGTCGGTATCCCTATACCTTGTTCAATCTCGTTACCGTCAAGTCTATTTACTCGTCCCGTAACACATCATCCGTGGCTAACTCCTTATACACATTGAGATCATTATGATGATGCATTACCGAGTGGGCCCAGAAATACCTCTCTGTCACACGGAGCGACAAATCCCAATCTCGTTTCGTACAACCCAACAAACACTTTCGGAGATACCTGTAGTGCACCTTTATAATCACCCAGTTACATTGTGACATTTGATACACCCGAAGCACTCCTACGGTATCCGGGAGTTGCACAATCTCATGGTCTAAGGAAATGATACTTGACATTAGAAAATCTCTAGCAGACGAACTACACGATCTTGTGCTATGCTTAGGATTGGGTCTTGTCCATCACATCATTATCCTAATGATGTGATCCCGTTATCAATGACATTCAATGTCCATGGCTAGGAAACCATGACCATCTATTGATCAACGAGCTAGCCAACTAGACGCTCATTAGGGACATGTTGTGGTCTATGTATTCACACATGTATTACGGTTTCCGGTTAATACAATTATAGCATGAATAATAGACAATTATCATGAACTAGGAAATATAATAATAACCACTTTATTATTGCCTCTAGGGCATATTTCCAACACTTTGAACCAAGAGGTTGTGCTTCGGGAAGACACATGGTAACATCACCACGTTCTTCCTTCTCGACATTCTTCGCCCATCTGAACCGGAACAGTTGCACCGTGTGATCTTTGACGTACTCAAGTTCCCATATCTCTTAAATCCTTCCGTAATATCTGTATTTTCATTCTCTGTGGAGGCAATTATTGTGATGCCCGCGTTCTTGTAATCAGAGTGTTTGTCTTTTGCGTAAGTATATAATATGTATCCATTGATATCATATGATTGGTAGGTGGCGATAGTGCATGCGGGGCCTGCTGCTAATGCATATATGAGTTTTGCATTCGCAGTACCCGTTGGAGCGGGTTCTCCCGTATTCGCTCTTTTAACCAAGATGCAAATTTGGAGATGTGCCCACTTCGATCCCGTGCCTTGCTGCCATTGCATGCTCTCTCTTTAAGGTGTCCTTGTGAGTCTGCTGTCAAGGAGTGATTATATCTACTTGTTGTAACACCAATGTGTGCGCTCTGTCAAAGTCATCTTGGTGGTTTTGTACATCCACATTTAAATCATGCTTCAATTGTGAGTGACCTACTCCTTCGATCCTATCGGCATGCTTCCTTGTGGGAAAACCAAGAGATTATCATCTATATAATTATTGCATAATGATATGCACTCTTCGGCCAGATAGGCCTGGATGATGCTTCCATCCGGACGGGCCCTCTTACTAATGTAACCCTTCACAGTTCCATTCATCCTTTCAAACGGGAGCATGCTATGTAAGAATATCAGTCCAAGGTCTTTTCCCCAGAAACAATATGAACTAGGAGATGCACCATCACATCAAAGAATGACGATGGGAAATATATCTCAAGCTCACATAGTATTGTGATGATCTCCTCTTGTAGTCGCATGAGGCGTCGCACACTAATCAACTTTTGAGATAGAACATCGAAAATGTTGCAGAAGTCAAGAAGTGTATTGCGGACGTGATAATCCATTATCCCTCTGAGATCAATTGGAACTAATTGTGCCATCATCACATGACAATCATGAGACTTCATGTTGCTAAACCTTTGCTTTTTGTGTCAATATAGTTGTGTATGAGCCCCGAGTAACCAGAAGGAACTTTTATGTCGTCAAGGCACTTGAAAAGTTGATGAAGCTCATCCTCGTCAAGCATGAAGCAAGCCGGGGGCAATAATCTTCTTTCGTTTTCGACACGGTTTTTCCCTTCTTTGTCTCATTGGCTATGGTGATGTTTTTGCCCTTGGCCCTCTCCTTGGTTCTTTTAAGGGATGTGGGTTGGAGATCTTCCCTAATACCTATATCTTTCAAGTCTTGTCTTACCTGCATACCATCTTTACTTTTTTCTCGCATCTCAAACAGTGTGCCAAGCAAACTCACACATATATTTTTTGTGATATGCATCATATCAAGAGAATGCAACGAACTGAGTAGTACCCAATACTTCAATCCATAGAAAACAGACTTTCTTTTCCATTCTTTAGCAACATTTTCTGAAAGTCCTTCTTTCCTTCTTTCCTCGCTTCGGGCAATCTTCCCAATTATAGACTTTCTTTTCCATACTTTTATCACCATTTTCTCAAAGGCCTTCTTTTTTTCTTTCCTGGCTTCGGGCAATCTTCCCAATTCTTTAACATCTCATGGATTTCTTCTCCACTCCTCTTACGTGGTGGCCCTCGGGCCTCAACTGTGTTGTCGGACAGATCTCCACAACTTGTCCACTCATCATCTTTGTCAAGCCACCTTCAATGGTGCATGAACACTGTTTTGCAACTCCCCCTTTTTGATAGCTGGCAAAAGGATGTGTCATCCGTACAGTTAACACATCCCTGATGTCCATGACATGTGAAAGGACGTGGATGTCGCCTAGAGTGGGGGGGGGGGGTGGTGGTGGTGGGTGGGTGGGGGTGAATAGGCGATTTAAAATAATTACGGTTTAGGCTTGAAGAAATGCGAAATAAAACTAACGTTTAATTTGTCAAGCACAAAACCTAAAACAACTAGGCTCATCTATGTGCACCAACAACTTATGCTAAGCAAGATAAACAACTAAGTGATAGCAAGAAATATGACAATAAACAACATGGCTATCACAAAGTAAAGTGCATAATCAAAGGGTTCGGGTAAGAGATAACCGAGGCACACGGAGACGATGATGTATCCCGAAGTTCACACCCTTGCGGATGCTAATCTCCGTTGGAGTGGTGTGGAGGCACAATGCTCCCCAAGATGCCACTAAGGCCACCGTAATCTCCTCACGCCCTCGCACAATACAAGATGTCGTGATTCCACTAAGGGACCCTTGAGGGCGGTCACCGAACCCGTACAAATGGAAAACCTTGGGGACGGTCATCGGTACCCGTACAAATTGCTCGGGGCAATCTCCACAACCTAATTGGAGACCCCTACGCTTGCCCGGAGCTTTACACCAAAATGATTGAGCTCCGAGACACCACCAAGCTTCTAGGATGCCAAAGCATCCACGAAGAACAATATCTAGGGTACTAAGTACCAAAGGTAATAAGCTTCTCAAACTTCACTTCCACGTCTCACCGTGGAGAACTCAAACCGATGCAACTAATGCAATGGCAAGAACACACGAAGTGGACAAGTCCCTCACACTCAAATCCCTCCACAACAACAAAAGCTATGGAGAAATATAAGAGGAAGAACAGGGAGCTCACAAAGAACTCCAAGATCTAGATCCAAGGGGTTCCCCTCACATAGAGGAGAAAGTGATTGGTGGAGATGTGGATATAGATCTCCTCTCTCTTTTCCCTCAAGAACAAGCAAGAATCATTGGAGGGATTGAGAGTAAGCAAGCTCTAAGAAGGTCAACAATGGGGGTAGAACATGAGCTCGACGGATAAGCAAACACCAAGGGGGAAGAAGGACCCCTTTATATAGTGGGGGAAAGAATCAGATCGTTACCCCCACTTATAGCCCGAGCACAGTGGTACTACCACTGCCCCCAGCGGTACTACCGCTGCCCGTGGCGGTACGACCGTTAGACCTGGCGGTACTACCGCTAGCCCCTGGCGGTACTACCGCTAGAGAAAGTCTTCGCAAAAAGTCCAACGGTGAACAACCGCTTAGAGGAAGGTACTACCGTCCCGAAGTGGTACTACCGCCCACCCGGAGCGGTACTACCGCTGCCCGTGGTGGTACTACCGCTAGGACTGGAGCGGTACTACCACTCGCCACTGAAACAGCCTTAACTTTTGCATATGGACTCCGAATTCAACGAAACCAAGTTTGTTGGAAAGCTAACGACATGGGATAACACAATCTTGATAGAAATATCAATAAGAATCAAGTGAGAAAAGGCCCATAAGAAAATGGTGAGAACCCTTACTCGAATAAGACTGGTAAAAACTCCCAACATCGAAAACATCATAGAAGATGCATATGGACTCCGTTTTTGATGAACTCAAGCTTGCCATGAAGATGACCATAAGCTCTAAAACTCATAAAGATAAACACCAAACAAGAACCAAGAAGTATGATGCAAGGATGCAAATGGTTTGAGCTCTCAACGAACGATATGATCAAGCTACTCACTTGAGAGCCCCCCTTGAGAGTACGACAATCTATCCTAAAACAGAAAACCTATCAAGGGAAAACCTATACCTTGCACCTCGTCCTCTTGAGCTAGATGACGATGATATTGGCTTCCTAAATATGGACCACCTTCTTGATTGCGTTGGCTTGATGAAGACTAGTTGATTGCTCCCCCGTGCACAACATGGGTGAGCCGATCTTCAGCATATCTTCACAAGTCCATTGCCACCACAATGGACGGCAAGCTTCAAGCATGATATCTTTGTGCTGATCCACTTGAACTAGCACACCGCAATCTTGATGACGGTCACCACTTGACGTCATCCTTCATGGGTTGTATGAGATCTTCCTCTAGACGCAAGCCCATGGAAACACACCTAACCCCACATAGAACTCTCACGAAGACCATGGGTTAGTACACAAACACGTAATGAACAATGCTTACCATACCATGGGATCACTTGATCCCTCTCGGTACATCTTGTACGCTTTGTGTGTTGATCATCTTGATTTACTCTTTGTCTGAGATCTTGATCAACCTTGTGTCTCTATGATCATTCTTTGGATAATACCTTGAATACCTCCTTGGTCATCATATAAATTCCTTGAACCCAACAGATGGACTTCAAGAAGTGCCTATGGACAAATCCTATAAATATAACTTAAGGAAACCATTAGTCCTTAGGAATTGTCATGAATTACCAAAACCACATATGGAGATATATGCTCTAACAATCCCCACATTTTGGTAATTGATGATAACCACTTCAAGAGAGTTTATATAAGGAAATAAGCATAACCAAGCGCACACATACAAAGCAATAATGCATGCGTGCAAGATGTAAATGCTTACGCAATAAAAGCAAAACCCTCTAAACATATCCAAAGTAAACTCTCTAAACTTCTCCCCCATTGCCATCGATTGCCAAAATGGACAAAAAGTTTAGAAAGCCAATATAGTAGGTGGTCCTCCAAAAAGTGTGTACTTCTCAGCAAATGAGTGCAAAGAAATACACAAATACAATGATAAGTAGTTGAAGGAAAACAAACTATATTGAGGACGCAAAGATTGCAAATAAAGGATCGTATGCCACAAAGACATACAAAAATAGAGGCAAGCAATCAAAAGATACCAGATGGAACAAACAATCATATGGTCCTTCGAACCACATGAATAAAAGATATTATGATAAAGGCAACAGAGTGTTTTATCAAAACTAGAGAAGCTCTCCATGATTTGTGCACTAATAAGAGATTTTTCTATTTGATACAAGTGCACAAAATAGGATCGTTGCTTCCCCAAAATTAATAAAAACACACAATGAGTGCAAGAAGATAGATGAGACAATAATCATATCACTTGCACAAAACAAATGGTTGAGCAACATGTAAAAGAAGCAACTTAAGAATAGGCTCAACCAAAATAATGTGTGTGAGTCATGGCAAAGCACTTGAGAAGATTAATGTCGGTGAATACTCACAACATATGCCATGGGTAGGCTAAAGTAGGTGAGAACCGAAGTGGCAATGGAGGGCGCTCGGGGCGAGGTTGGTATAAGCATGGAACACACGATGTACCCAGGTTCAGGGATCTCCGTAGAGATAATACCCCTAGTCCTACCGAAGTGTATGATATGTATGGATGGGATTACAAGGTTGCTCCTGGAGCTGTATTGCGGAGGAGGAAGAAGGGAGCAGCCGGCTTGTCTCTCCCTCTCCTATGTGGTTGGTGTGTGTGTGTGTGTGTGTGTTCAGTGGACCGACGCTCTGCATGGAGGGAGGCCGAGGGGTTTTATAGACGAACCCACCGGCCTACAATATGGATAAAGGGTACAAGAGTGGGACCCCGCTGGCAGCCTCGCCGGCTGGCCAGGGGGCCCACAAGGGTCTTGTCTTGTCGCTTGAGGGGCCCGCCGGCTGCGAGGTCCCGTCTGGCTGTGGGACCCGCCGGCTAGCCAATGAAGCTCCTGCGTAAGGTTGATCCAGGACACGTATGGTACGTCCGGCGTCGTCCAGTGAGATTCATCATGGGCAGACAGTACGGACGCCTCCACTTTTTCCCACGCCGAGCGCAGTAATAGAGTGGGAGTTTGACGACCGACACTGTGCTGGGTGATGGATCAGAGCCAGGGTAGATCAGCAGCGTGGCCGCCGACGCTGGTACCCACCGTGCACTCCGATCCAGTACCTTTGCTGACGCGTAGCCACCTTTAATTGTAGGGTCTTGTCATGACCTATGATCTCATGTGACTTGAGATCCCCGGCCGACTAGCGTGCTTGGCTAGCCGGCTTGGGCACGTCCGCCTCATCCCTAGCCGGCTGGCTTGGCCTAGTAGGCCAGGAAGAGGTAGCCGTCTTGCTTCTAGACGGAAGGTGCTGCCTGGCCGGCCAGAGAGTTGGCCGTCTCGCCCCCTAGCCGGTAGGTGTAGCCTACCCGGCCAGAGGACTTGGGCCTTGGGGAGTTGTTCTTGGTCATTCCTTTTGGGACGGAAATAAAGGAGCAGGCTCGATAAGCCTACCCCGGGGTTATCCCCCCGATAGTAGTCCCCGAAGCTGGAGAGGCCCGCTGCCTGCTAGCGAGTGGTCTCACTGGCTTGATTTTTTGTCGCTGTATCCCTGCCGCCGCGTGCGGCAGGAGTCACCGGCTTGGAAGCCGGCTGGTTTCGAAGCGACGCCTCGACTTCATCGTAGGCCGCGCAAATCGTGCCATGTGCCAGGCCCGGCCTAACGTGATGATGGTTTATACTGGTGATGGGACCGGGCCTGGGCCCTGGGTCCCGCCACGACGCCCCCTTGACTGCCGTGCGGAGGATCCTCTGCCGATTTACTCCGTGACTGTTGGGTTTCGGGAAACGCTACCGCCCGTAATACACGGGATTAGTGGGGCTCTACGCGCACCGTATCCCCTCCCTACGATCCTTTGTGGGGTTTAAATGGGATGCGGGGGTACCGAGGAGGCCATTCGCCCCCTTCTCGCCCCTCATCGACGCCCTCTTCCTCCCTGAGCCCATAGAGAAAGAGTTCGTCCGTCTTCATCTTCTTCTTCTCTGTCGCCGCCGCCCGCAGCCATGGCGAGCGATTCTTCCTCGAAGAAGACCTCGTCTCACAAAGCTTGGCTCGGCAGTGAGATCTGTGACGACCACAGCGAGGCGCTCCGCCACCGCTGGATGCTTCCCGCGGCCTCTCTGGTGTCGGTGCGGATCCCCGGCGCCGAGACAGCCCCACCACCGCAAGATGGAGAGATCGTCGTGTTCGACGAGCACTTCTACAGGGGCTTCGGGCTCCCGGCGAGCACCTTTTTCTCCAACTGGCTCGTCTTCTTTGGCCTGCAGCCGCACCACCTGGCGCCGAACGCCATCCTTCAGCTGTCGGCCTTCGTTATCCTGTGCGAGGGCTTCCTGGGGATCGAGCCTCGCCTCGACATCTAGCAAAGCTTGTTCTTCTTCAAGCAGCAGTCCAGAAAGATGGACAAGGCCGAGCTGGAGAAGCTCGATGGGCCTAGCCCGATGACGCCGTGCGGAGCTGCACTGGTGCACCATCGCTCAAAGTACGGCTTCCCCCAGATGCCGCTGCAGGAATCCATCAAGCAGTGGCAGAGAGGCTTCTTCTATGCGAAGAACGCCAACCCCGCACACGATGCCCTCAACATGCCCCCGTTCAATGTCGATCCTCCGACGAAGTTGAACTCGGGAGCGAAGTACCCGAAGCCAATTCCTGAGGTGGCGCAGATCGGTGCCCACCTCGATATCTTGAAGGATTGCGGCCTCCTTGGCCGTGACCTGCTTACCACCATGGTCACCCGCCGGATCCTACCTCTCCAGAGGTGGCCCCATCTGGTCTGCCAGATGAGTGGCCAGTATGATCCTTGCCGGACCTCCACCAAGAGCTTCACAGCCAGCGTGGTGGCGCGGGGGGTGAACCAGATTTCCACCGCCCGTATGGACGACAGTGGAAACTAGGCGTGGGGGATGGCCCCTTACAACAGGCCCCGTCCGCCTATGGTGGTAAGCACTTTTCATTGCATCTGTTCTTGCTGTTTTTCTTGTGGTCGATCATGTTTTTGAGCCGGCCGCCAACTCCATCACGCAGGTGTTTGAGAAGCTGCAGGCACTCAACCCGCCCGACCCCGACGTGGTGACGTCTGATGCCTCGGAGATGGAGGACGAGGGCATGATCGAGTCCCGTTCTGCCGCCTCCGAAGGTTCGGAGGACGCGCTGGAGTCGGAGGGGACGAAGCCGTCTGGTGAGCATCTAAGGCCCTCTTTTGTAGATTGGATGGATGATGATGAGACTCCCTCCTCCCTATCTGATGCAGCCTTCGAGGAAGACTCCGAGGGGGTGGAGGAGGTCACCAGCCCGCCTCTAACGTGTGGACGACGTCATAAGGCCGAGGCGGCCGGTCTTGGCGAGGCGGCCCGGAAGAAGGGCAAGGGTGCCACAACTTCTAGGCCGGCTCCCAAGCGAGCCACGACGGGTCCTCCAGCCGGAGCACGAGCAGGCGGCGCTAAGAAGCGCCGTGCTGGTGGCGGTAGGAGGCAGGTGCCCATCGTTGCGGGGTAAGGGTTCCCTTTCATTCTTTTTTACTTTGTCTTGCGCGAAGATTTGTTCCTCAAAGCGTCGCTTGGTAGGGAGGTGGAGGATGTCGAGGAAGACACCGCCTCTGCCGCCGAGCGAGCCGGCTGGGCAGCAGGTGAAGCTGCCTAGAAGGAGGTCGAGGCGCAATCCGCCCGCCGCTGGGATGCGGCCACGGAGAAGGCGGTCGAGGGCCAGTCTCGGCCCAGCTGGGTCGAGAAGCCGGCGGAGAGGCGTACGAAGGCTAGACATGACCCCTCCACGCATGCTCGCTTGGAGGAGCCAGCTAGTGAGGCGGCCCCGAGGCGCGCCCTGAGGACCGTGGAGGCCCAACCGTCCGAGCCGGACGTCTTGGCGCCGGTGGATCTCGAGGTGATTCCTGATTCACCAGAGGCCGAGGCGAGGGCCGACACGCTGGAACTGAACCTCGATCCGCCAGACGTGGCCCCGGATGCGCCAGCGGTGAACATGTATGCGCCGGACGGAGCCCATCCTCCTCCTGCCGTGGAGACGACACCGGCTGGGACGTCAGTGGAGCCGGCCGCCACACCAGCGCGTGGAGATGGCACCATCGTCGTCTCCAACCGTGGCCCAGCTGCTCCAGGAGCCGGGAGCCGGCCCATGAAGGCTTGGCGAGCGGCCAATCTTGAGCGCCAGAAGCTGCCTGCAGGTACCATGCTCCAAGGTGTCCCGGAACTGGTATCGCTGTTTGCCAGCAGCCGATACAAGGTGGAGCAGGCGGCCCGCATGGTGGGCAGCGATCTGGAGCGTTTGGAGGAGCGCACCAGGGTAAGTGTCTCGTCTTCAATTTTTTCTTCTTCTTGAATCAGTGGGGGCGCGCCAGCGCACCCACTGGATGTAGCCCCGAGAATCGGGCCGTCCGATCATCGGGCGGGCCGAATCTCTTCGAGTTTCATCTCTTGCTTTGTTTTTTTAGTGGGGGCGCGCTAGCACACCCACTGGGTGTAGCCCCCGAGAATCGGGCTGGTTATGAATTAACCAGGCCGAATCTTACTTTTGCTTCTTCATTGCTTGTAGGATCTTTATGATGCCCAGGTGCAAGCCTACAACATACTACAGGCTCAGAACCAGGAGGCTGACGGCCAGGTCGCCGAACTTCAGGCCCGGCTGGGCGAGGTTGCCGTGGAGCGGGACGCCCTGCGCGAGGCGGAAGGTCGGCTCCAGCAGCAGCTGACTCTTTTCCAGGCAGAGAAGAAGGAGCTCGAGGCGGCCCGCTAGGCCGAGCAGGAGCAGCTGCGCGCCTCCCTGCAGGAGAAGGACGCCTCCCATGCTGCCGACGTGGAGCGTCTTGAGACGGTTCATCTCGAGGAGATGAAGCTCAAGGACGTTGCCTTGAAGGAGAAGGAGGAAGCCCTGATCCAGAAGCAGGCACAGCTGGCCAAGGCGCTGGACGTAGCCGCGACCCTCCAGGAAGAAGTCACCCGCATCACCGAAGCGAGCAAGGTGCGGGAGCTTGAGGCCCTGGAGAGCGCTCATGAGACCAACAACCACTTCGACCGTGAGTCCTCGTTGTTTTGTCTTGAAGTTTCTTCTTTGCCGCCTCCTCTTCTTATTTTCTTTGTGCCCCTTCCCCTATCTCAGGCCTCTTCCCTGAGACACGGGACACGGCCGACACGACCGTCGAGGTGAGCCACGAGCAGCGCCGCGCGGCCGGGCAGGAGGTACACATTGCCTTCGACTGGAGCGTGAAGGAGATCGGGGTGGGCCTTAGAGCCCACCTGCGTGCCCTGGGCGAGTCCATGGCTCAGCTCCAGGTTGCAGGCTCGTCGATGGTGAGGGCCATGTGGCCTGATGGCGTGGAGCCGGCGTCGATGAGCCGGTTCTCCCGCTGGCTTGTGGCTGGCGAAGACCGCCTTGATGCCTGGCGTGCTTCGGCCGCGCGTGCTGGAGCCTACATGGCCCTACGCTTGGCCAAGTCCTGGTACCGAAACCTGGACTTGGGCAAGCTCGTCGCTCAGCGCGACGACTCAGAGGGGGAGCTGCAGGCCGTGGAGGAGGAGCTGCGCGTGAGGGCCAGCGACATCCCCTCGTACGCCGCCTGGGATGAGCTCAACTTGGAGCGGGGTGAAGGCGACAATGTGATCCATGAGGATCTGCATGGCCTTCAGCCCTATGACGCCGATGGCAGCTCTGACAAGGCGGCCCATGAAGTAGAAAACATCGCCTCCAGCGGCGAGGCGTATCCCGACTCCGCCGCAGACGGAGCCGAAAGCCCTCGCAGAGGAGACGGAGCTACCGCCTCGGAAGCAGCCGACGATGGTGAAGCCACCACTTCAGGAGCAGCAGCCGGAACGACAGACGAGGCCGCCGCCCCTTAGCCGATCATGTTTTTCTTTTCGTTGTCTGCAATTATTTTGTCAGTCCAACAGTTCCACCCACTAGGGGGGGGGGGTAATGAACTTCGGCCGTGGGCCAATGCTTTTGAATGTATGGATTTAACATTATATACATAATGCCATGCGTGCTGTTTTATATCTTCATCTTTTGATTCCTGCTTGACTTCTTTTTCTCCAACCCTTCTACCCCCCTAGTTTCCACCCCGCCAGCCTAACAGCCGGGAGCCGGTCTGTGACTGGGTCGAGGTTTCTGACTTTGAGAATATAGGACTTAGATTTTTTAAGCCATCAAGACTTAAAGATTCAGACATAAACCAGCAGAGGCCGGCTAGAATGAGATCATAAGAAGATCAAACCAACCCGAGCCGACAACCTTTTTGTAGACAAACTTTCCATGTATCCTACCTTACCTGGCGTCGCCTCGCTAGCCGGACAGTCGGGAGCCGGTCTGTAGCTGTTACAAAGTGACCAGGGATCGGTCCGGTGTACACTATGTGTTTTTCTACAACATAAGGAGGTCGTCCGGACGGCTAGCGAGACCCCGAGCTTATTAGATCCGGCAAGGGACTCATAGAGTGAGCACTCTAAGTATGAATCTAAAAAGAATCATATGTGAATGCTCTTTTCATTGTATTCATTAGAAATCCCTGAAGAGGGAGAAATATACATATGTGCACGCTCTTTCCATGTTTGATACTTGCCTTCTAGCAATAGAACGGGCGAAGCAACGCCGCGTTCCATGGACGTTCCGTCTCCTGGCCGGAGTCGTCCCTCTTGCGCTTCCTTGGCTTCTGGGCATCGATCAAGTAGTATGCATTGTTGTGCAATGCCCTACTGATGATGAAGGGTCCCTCCCATGGGGATGAGAGCTTGTGTTGGCCGGCTGTGCACTGGATTCTTCTGAGCACTAAGTCTCCCTCTCTGAAAGAGAGAGGCTTGATCTTCTTGCTGTGGTAGCATCTCAGCTTCTGTTGATAGATTGCCGTCCGTCTCAAGGCTAGGTCCCTTGCTTCCTCGAGGAGATCAACACCGTATTCTCTTGCCTCCTTCGCCTCCGTTTCTGTGTACAGGGTGACCCGAGGCAAGTCGAACTCGATATCTGTAGGGATGATGGCCTCGGACCCGTATACCAGAAAGAACGGAGTGAAGCCGATTGACCGGTTGGGCGTGGTGCAGACACTCCACAGTACAACCGGCAATTCTTTGATCCAGCAGCCGGCTGACCTGACAAGTGGTGCCACCAGTCTTGGCTTGATGCCGGCCAGGGTTAGACCGTTGGACCTCTCCACCTGGCCATTGGACTGGGGATGTGCCACTGACGCCAAGTCGAGCCGGATACCTACCTTGGAGCAGTAGAGCGCGAGAGCGCCCTTGGCGAAGTTAGTGCCGTCGTTGGTGATGATGTTGTGGGGGACGTCGTATCGGACAGAGATGTCTGTGATGAACTTGAAATCCGTGGGGCTATCCAGCTTCTTGATAGGCCTAGCCTCGATCCACTTGGTAAATTTGTCGACGACCACCAAGAGGTGAGTCATGCCGCCGCGAGCCGTCTTGAACGGCCCCACCATGTCCAACCCCCAGACAGCGAAAGGCCATGATAAGGGGATGGTTTTGAGGACTGAAGGCGGCATGTGGCTCTGCATGCCAAGATTTTGTCAGCCCTCGCATTTGTTGACCATGTCCACGGCCTCCTCGAGGGCCGTGGGCCAGTAGAATCCGTGATGGAATGCCTTGGACACCAGGGTTCTAGAGGCGACATGATGCCCGCACTCCCCCTGGTGAATGTCTCTGAGGATCTCCTGTCCTTTTTCTGATTCGACGCAGCGCAGGAACACGCCAGTCATGCTACGTCGAACCAGCTCGCGATTGATGATGGCATAGGCTGCAGATCTGTGCTGGATCTGCCTCGCCTTTGCCTCCTCTTGAGGAAGTTCGTCGTGAAGGAGGAAGGCCAGGATGGGTTGATCCCATGATTGAGCCGACACAAGGGCTGGCTCTGTATCGACCTGACTGTCGAGGGCTTCTGCAGCCCCCGCGCTTGATGAAGCAATAGTCGCGGGCTCGAGGCATGGTGTCTCTGACGCCGTCGTCGCGGCCGGCTCGCCGTCTACTTCCATGACGTCCACCCACTGGGTGTCGAGACGACAGGATTCGGGGCAGGGCGGAGTCAGATTTGTTGTTGTAGCCGGCGAAGTAGTCGTAGCCGGCGAAGTGGTTGTAGCCGGTGCCGCAATTGGAGTCGGCAGAGCCAGCGCAGTAGGCACAGGAGCTGTAGCTGGTGTAGTGCTACTTCAACAAAAGACCTTCCAACGACGCCAGAAATAGGAGTGTTGCTTGATACTCCTCGGCAACGGCACCAGGAATCTTTCAGCTGCGGCTACACCTTAAGGGACTTCCTAGGCAAGTATGCAAAGGATTTCCTCCATGGCCTTGGAGCCTTGCGTTGGTGTTCCCTCGAAGCGGAAAGGGTGATGTAGCACAGCGGGGGTAAGTATTTCCCTCAGTTTGAGAACCAAGATATCAATCCAGTGGAGGAGTATCTCAAGATCGTGCACAAACACAAAAGCTTGCTCCCAACGCTATGAAGGGGTTGTCAATCCCTTATAGATTGTTCGCCAAGTGAGAACTGAAAGCAACAGAGTAACAAGCAAAGTAAAAGCGGAGGTGTAAACGATGGATGTGAATAGACCCGGGGGCCGTAGTGTTTACTAGTGGCTTCTCTCATAAAAGCAAGTAGATGGTGGGTGGACAAATTACTGTCGAGCAATTGATAGAACCGCGCAAAGTCGTGACGATATCTATGGCAATGATTATATCTATAGGCATCACGTCCAAAACAAGTAGACCGGTACTTTCTGCATCTACTACTATTACTCCACACGTCGACCGCTATCCAGCATGCATCTAGTGTATTAAGTCCAAAAGAACAGAGTAACGCCTTAAGCAAGATGACATGATGTAGAGGGATAATCTCAAACCAATGATGAAAACCCCATCTTTTTACCCTTGATGGCAACTACTTAATGTGTGCCTTGCTGCTCCTACTGTCACTGGGAAAGGTCACCACATGGTAGAACCCAAAACCAAGCACTTCTCCCATTGCAAGAATCATAGATCTAGTTGGCCAAACAAAACCCAAGACTCGGAGAGACTTACAAGGATATCAAATCATGCATATAAGAAATCAGCAAAAACTCAAATATATATCATAGATAATCTAATCACAAATCCACAATTCATCGGATCTCGACAAACACACTACCAAAGAAGATTACATGGGATAGATCTCCATGAAGATCATGGAGAACTTTGTATTGAAGATCCAAGAGAGAGAAGAAGCCATCTAGCTACTAACTACGGACCCGTAGATCTGAAGTGAACTACTCACGAGTCATTTGAGGGGCGATGATGATGATGAAGAAGCCCTCCAACTCCAAAGTCCCCTCCGACAGGGCGCCGGGAAGGGTCTCCACATGAGATCTCGCGGAAACGGAAGCTTGTGGCGGCGGGAAAGTATTTTCGAGGCCCCCCTGATTTTTTGATGAATTTTTGGGAATATATAGGCCAAGGATCTAGGTCAGGGGGCGGCCAGGGAGGCCACAAGCCGTGCCACCGGCGCCTCCCCTGGTGGCGGAGTGGGAGCTTGTGGGCTCCCTGGATCCCACCTGGCTTGGCCCAGAGGCCTCCTGATCTTGTTTCGTTCGGGAAAAAATCATTTCGGGTTTTTTATTCCGTTTGGACTCCGTTCCAAAATCAGATCTGAAAAGAGCCAAAAACACAGAAAAACATGAACTGGCACTTGGCACCAAATTAATAAGTTAGTCCCAAAAAAGATATAAAAGGTACATAAAACATCCAAAGATGACAAGATAACAACATGAAACCATCAAAAATTATAGATACGTTTGAGACGTATCAAGTATCCCCAAGCTTAACTCCTGCTCGTCCTCGAGTAGGAAGTGATAAAGAGTGAATTTTTGATGCTTTCATGCTAGCTAGCATAGGTGTCCTTTTGTAATTCCTCTTATGTGACGTGAATGTTCAGATCCATTAGATTCAAAACAATAGTTTGCTGTTGACGTGGAAACAATAATAATTCAGGCAAACTAGCAAGGTAATCATGAACTTTCAAAATAACAAGGCCAAAAGAAAGTTATCCCTACAAAAGCTTATAGTCTGGCTATGCTCTATCATCATTGCACAACGAATTTAAATCATGCACAACCCCGGTATTGGCCTAGTAATTGTTTCACACCTTTACTTTCTCAAACCTTTTCAACTCTCACGCAATACATGAGTGCGAGCCATGGTTATAGCACTATAGATGGTGTGGAATGTGGTGGAGGTTGCAAGACAAAAAAGGAGAAGATAGTCACATTAACTAGGCATATCAATGAGCTGTGGAGATGCTCATCAATAGATATCAATGTGAATGAGTAGGGATTGCCATACAAATGATGCACTAGAGCTACGAGTAAGTGAAAGCTCTTAAAGAAAACTAGTGGGTGTGCATCCAACTTGCTTGCTCACGAAGACCTAAGGCAATTTTGAGGAAGCCTATCATTGGAATATACAAGCCAAGATATATAATGAAAATTTCCCACTAGCTATATGGTGGTGACAAAACGAGAGACTCTCAATCATGAGATCATGGTGCTTAATATGCACAAGTGTGGAAAAAGTGGTAGCATTGTCCCTTCTCTCTTTTTCTCTCATTTTTTTGGTGGGATCTTTGACCTTTTTTTATTTTGGTGGGATTCTTTGGCCTCTTTTATTTCCTCACATGGGACAATGCTCCATTAATGATGATCATCACACTTTCAACTCAAAACTTAGAGCAACGATGACTCTAAATGGAATGCCTTCGGTAGTGTGTCGTGGCAATGATCTAGCATGGCATAGACATTAATGGAAACATCATGCTAGCTATCTTACGATCATGTAATGTCAATGTAGACGTGGTGGCATATGTCATGGTGGTAGTTGCATGGCAATATATCTCGGAATGACTTTGAAAAAGCCATAGTAGGTAGGTATGGTGGCTGTTTTGAGGGAGGCTAATGGTGGGTTTTGTGCACCGGTGAAAGTTGCACGACACTAAGAAGATAGTGATGGTGGAAGGTGAAAGTTCATATAAACCATGGACTCAACATTAGTCATGAAGAACTCATATACTTGTTGCAAAAGTTTTATTTGTAATCGAAACAAAGCATTCAACGCATACTCCTAGGGGAAGGATTGGTAGGTATAAACCATCGCGCGATCCCGACCGCCACGCAAAGGATGACAATCAATATACTAATCATGCTCAGATTTCATCACATAGCGGTTCACCATACGTGCATGCTACGGGAATCACTAACTTCAACACAAGTATTTCTAGATCCACAACACCTTAGTAGCATGACTTCAGTATTACCATAACCACAACTCAAAACTAATTGAGATGAATCAAACTTCTCTAACTATTCAATGCACATGAAGGTGGAAGTTTTCATATCCCTTTGGATAACTACCCCTTTTGATACTACTTTCAAAGCATAGATCAACTAACAAGCCACGCACCGCTGTGCTCTAAAAGATATAAGTGAAGTACATAGAGCAAAAGTATCTAGCTCAAAAGATATAAGTGAAGCACATGTGAGCTGAACTGTCTACCAAAAGATATAAGTGAAGATCGACAAAATCACGGTGTGTGCATGTCTCTCTCTCTATCTAGGTGTGCAGCAAGAATGATTGTGACACAACAAAAATAAAAAACTCCTACAATACAAGATGCTCCAAGCAAAAACACATAACATGTGGTGAATAAAAATATAGCCCCAAGTAACGTTACCAATGGATTGAAGACGAAAGAGGGGATGCCTTCCCAGGGCATCCCCAAGCTTAGGCTTTTACGACATCCTTGAATCTCTTGGGGTGCCTTGGGCATCCCTAAGCTTGAGATCTTGCCACTCTTTATCTTTTTGTCCATAAGAACTTCACCCAAAACTTGAAAACTTCACAGCACGAAACTTAAACAGAAACTCGTGATAACATTAGTATGAGAAAGCAAACCACCACTTCCTTAGGTACTGTAGAAAACTTAAATTCTACTTGTGCTGATGTTGGGTTACTGTATTTTCAATCTTCCATGGCTAATACCCCCCGATACTATCCATAGTTTCATCAAAATAAGCAACCAACACAACAAAAACAGAATCTGTTAACAGCAGACCAGTCTGTAGCAATCTGTATATTTTGTATACCTATGGTACTTAAAAAATTCTGAAAACTTACGACAATATGAAGAATGTGCGTAGAAAGCAGAAGCAAAAAGAATCAACTCAAAATCTCTCACAGAACAAAAATGAAAATTCTTTTCGTGAGCAGAAAGTTTCTGTCTTTTCCAGCATGACCAAACGATCATCCCCAAGACTAATCATAACGGTTTTGCTTGGCACAAACACAAAAAGAAACACAAAAAACACAATCATAACAGAATTATGAAAGTGTGGAAAACACAAAACAGAAAGAAAAAGGATAGATTCGTTGGGTTGCCTCCCAACAAGCGCTTTTGTTTAACGCCCTTAGCTAGGCAAAAAGTGATGGAATCACGTATAGTCATCCTTAGTGCTCAAACCATAAGTAGCCCTCATCATAGATTCATAAGGCAATCTTATTTTATTTCTAGGAAAGTGCTCCATTCCCTTCTTTAAAGGAAACTGAAATCTAATATTCCCTTCCTTCATATCGATGATAGCGCCAATAGTCCTTAGGAAAGGTCTACCAAGAATAATGGGACATGAAGGATTGCAATCTATGTCAAGTACAATGAAATCCATGGGTACATAGTTCTTATTTGCGACAATAAGAACATCATCGATCCTTTCCATGGGTTTCTTGACAGTAGAATCCGCAAGATGCAAATTAAGAGAACACTCTTCAATGTCATGAAAACCAAGAATATCACATAAAGACTTTGGAATCGCGGAAACACTAGCACCCAAATCACACAAAGCATTGCACTCATAGTTTTTGGTCTTGATTTTGATAGTAGGTTCCCACTCATCATGAAGTTTTCTAGGTATAGAGACTTCTAGTTCGAGCTTCTCTTCAAGAGATTTCATCATAGCATCTACGATATGCGCGGTAAAGGCTTTGCTTTGGATATAAGCATGTGGAGAGTTTGCAATGGATTGCATCAAAGAAATGCATTCAAACAAGGAGCAATTATCATAATTGAATTCCTTGAAATCCAAAGTGGGAGTTTCATTACTACCCAAAATTTTGACTTCTTCTACTCCACTCTCCACACCTTTATCATCAAGATAGGTGGACTCCGAATCATTGGGGCGTTTTTCAACCAAAGTGGATTCATATCCAGCCCCTCCATAAATAGGTTTGACACTCGAAAACAAAGATTCAAGAGGAGACACACCAAACACTTTAAGATCTTCGTGATTTGCATCACTAGAACGCACCCTTTTAAACCATTCATGCCTAGCGCGAATGTGGGCGATTCTTTCTTTGCTCTCATTCATGGAGACACGCATAGCTTTCAAAGTTTCATCCAAGTTGACCTTGGGAGGAGCGCATCTAACTTTCAAAGCATCAATATCACAAGACATCCTATCAACGCTCTTAGCCAAATCGTTTATTTTGAGTAGTTTTTCCTCTATGGACGCATTGAAAATCTTTTGAGAGTTGATGAACTCTTTGATATTACTCTCTAAATCAGAGGGTAATTTGTTGTGATTTCCATAAGTGTTGCTGTAGGAATTGCCATAATTGTTAGAGGAGTTACTTGGAAAAGGCCTAGGAACATAGTTTCCTCTAAAAGCATTGTTGTTGCCAAAATTGTTCCTACCAACAAAATTCACGTCCAAACTAGCGTTGCTACTCTCAATCAAAGAAGATAGTGGCATGTCATTAGGATCTACGGTAGCGTTTATACTAGCAACCAAATTCATCAACTCGTCCATCTTAGCACTAAGCGAGTTAATTTCTTCTATAGCGTGCACCTTTTTGCTAGCAGGCGACCTTTCAGTGTGCTACTGAGAGTAGTTGGTCATGATATTGTCTAGGAGTTTTGTAGCGTCTCCTAACGTGATTTCCATGAACGTTCCACCTGAGGCAGAGTCCAAGATATTGCCAGAAGCGAAATTCAAGCCAGCGTAAAAGATTTGTATAATCATCCACAAACTCAAGCCATGAGCAGGACAATTTCTAATCATAAGCTTCATCCTCTCCCAAGATTGTGCAACGTGTTCATGATCAAGTTGCTTGAAATTCATGATATCGTTACGTAAGGAGATGATCTTAGCTGGCGGAAAAATACTTGGATATGTAAGCATCTTTGCACTTATCCCAAGAATCGATACTATTTTTAGGCAAAGAAGAAAACCAAGTTTTTGCGCGATCTCGCAACGAGAAAGGAAAAAGTTTCAACTTAATCACGTCATTATCCACATCTATTTTCTTTTGCATATCACAAATCTCAATGAAGGTATTGAGATGGGATGCGACATCTTCACTAGGAAGGCCAGAGAATTGCTCTTTCATAACAAGATTCAGCAAAGCTGCGTTGATTTCATACGATTCCGCACTAGTGGCGGGAGCAATCGGAGTACTAATAAAATCATATTATTAGTGCTCGAGAAGTCGCAAAGTTTGGTGTTTTCAGCCATGATGACTTCAACAAACAAACAAGCACACAAGCAAGCAAGAAAACCGACAAAGGGAAACGGCAAAGGCAAAAGAAAACGGCAAAGGAGAAAGGCAAATGAAAACGACAAAGGCAAAAAGAAAACGACGAATGTGAAGTGGGGGAGAGGAAAACGAGAGGCAACTGGCAACAAAAGTAAATGCAAGAGAAGAGTTTGTGAGACCTACTTGGATAGATCTTGATTTCTCCTCCCCGGCAACGGCGCCAGAAATACTTCTGCTACTGCAACAAAAGACCTTCCAACGATGCCAGAAATAGGAGTGTTGCTTGATACTCCTCGGCAACGGCACCAGGAATCCTTCAGCTGTGGCTACGCCTTAAGGGACTTCCTAGGCAAGTATGCAAAGGATTTCCCCCGTGGCCTTGGAGCCTTGCGTTAGTGTTCCCTCGAAGCGGAAAGGGTGATGTAGCACATCGGTGGTAAGTATTCCCCTCAGTTTGAGAACCAAGGTATCAATCCAGTGGAGGAGTATCTCAAGATCCTGCACAAACACAAAAGCTTGCTCCCAACGCTATGAAGGGGTTGTCAATCCCTTTTAGATTGTTCGCCAAGTGAGAACTGAAAGCAACAAAGTAACAAGCAAAGTAAAAGCAGAGGTGTAAACGATGTATGTGAATAGACCCCGGGGCCACAGTGTTTACTAGTGGCTTCTCTAATAAAAGCAAGTAGACGGCGGGTGAACAAATTACTGTCGAGCAATTGATAGAACCGCGCAAAGTCGTGACGATATCTATGGCAATGATTATATCTATAGGCATCACGTCGAAAACAAGTAGACTAATACTTTCTGCATCTACTACTATTACTCCACACGTCGACCGCTATCCAGCATGCATCTAGTGTATTAAGTCCAAAAGAACAGAGTAATGCCTTAAGCAAGATGACATGATGTAGAGGGATAATCTCAAACCAATGATGAAAACCCCATCTTTTTACCCTTGATGGCAACTACTTAATGTGTGCCTTGCTGCCCCTACTGTCACCAGGAAAGGTCACCACATGGTAGAACCCAAAACCAAGCACTTCTCCCATTGCAAGAATCATAGATCTAGTTGTCCAAACAAAACCCAAGACTCGAAGAGACTTACAAGGATATAAAATCATGCATAAAAGAAATCAACAAAAACTCAAATATATATCATAGATAATTTGATCACAAATCCACAATTCATCGGATCTCGACAAACACACCGCCAAAGAAGATTACATCGGATAGATCTCCATGAAGATCATGGAGAACTTTGTATTGAAGATCCAAGAGAGAGAATAAGCCATCTAGCTACTAACTACGGACCCGTAGGTCTGAAGTGAACTACTCACGAGTCATTGGAGGGGCGATGATGATGATGAAGAAGCCCTCCGACTCCAAAGTCCCCTCCGGCAGGGCGCCGGGAAGGGTCTCCAGATGAGATCTCACGGAAACGGAAGCTTGCGGCGGCGGAAAAGTATTTTCGAGGCTCCCCTGATTTTTTGCTGAATTTTTGGGAATATATAGGCCAAGGATCTAGGTCAGGGGCCGGCCAGGGAGGCCACAAGCCCTACCACCGCCGCCTCCCACCTTGTGGCGGAGTGGGAGCTTGTGGGCTCCCTGGAGCCCACCTGGCTTGGCCCAGAGGCCCCCTGATCTTCTTTCATTCAGGAAAAATAATTTCGGGGTTTTTATTCCGTTTGGACTCCGTTCCAAAATCAGATCTGAAAAGAGCCAAAAACATAGAAAAACAGGAACTGGCACTTGACACTGAATTAATAAGTTAGTCCCAAAAATATATAAAAGGTACATAAAACATCCAAAGATGACAAGATAATAGCATGACACCATAAAAAATTATAGATACATTTGAGACATATCATGTAGCTGGTGGAGCCGATGGCGCTTGCACCGAAGAATCAGCCGGTACAAAAATTGATGTCGATTATGGAGGCGGCATGATAGACGGCTTGCGCAGCTGCTCGAGGGAGACGACGGCTGGGATAGCCTGTCTCATGGAGCCAATCTTGGCTAATGTATTGGCCGCCTCGTTGTACGCCCTGGGAACGTGGTGGAACTCGCAACCCTCGAAGGGGCCGCTGAGCTGCTGGATGAGGAAGCGGTAGCTTGCCATGTTGGTGTCCCTGGCATCCCATTCGCTAGAAACTTGCTGCACCACAAGGTCTGAGTCGCCGAAGCAGATGAGCTGGCGGATGCCAATCTCCTTGGCGAGCCGGAGGCCATGAGCGAGTGCTTCATACTCGGCGACGTTGTTGGAGGCGGCGAAGTGAATCTGGAGAGCATACTTGAGCTGGTCTTCTTTCGGAGACGTCAAGATGATGCCGGCTCCCAGACCAGTCCGCATCTTCGAGTCGTCGAAGTGCATCCGCCAATGTGTGGAGTCTGGAGGTGGTGGCTCGAACTGGGTTTCAGCCCAATCGACCGGGAAGTCGGCCACCACCTGAGATTTGATGGCGGTGCGAGGCTCGTAGCGGATATCGTGGTCCACCATGGCGATGGACCACTTGGCGACCCTGCCAGTTGCATCACGGTTGCCCATGATTTCTGAAAGTGGAGTAGTGCTCACCACGGTGATCGCATGCTCTTGGAAGTATTGCTTCAACTTCTTTACAGCAAGGTAAACACCATAACACATTTTTTGGTAGTGGGGATAGTTTTGCTTGGAGGCGGATAAGACCTCGCTGAGGTAGTAGATAGGGCGTTGCACTAACAGTACCTTGCCCTCCTCCTTGCTTTGAACTACCAGCACTACACTAACCACGCGACTGGTCGCTGCAATGTATATGAGTATGGGTTCCCTCTCAGCCGGCGCTGCCAAGATCGGCAGGCTCGAGATGACCCGCTTGAGGTCGCGGAAGGCTTCGTCCACCTGGTCGTTCCACTCCAATTCGTCGTCTTCTTCATGAGCTGGTAGAGTGCAAGGGCCTTCTCACTGAGCCGGCTGACGAACCGACTAAGGGACGCCAGGCAGCCGGCGAACTTCTGGATGTCCAGGATCCGAGTCGGCTTCACCATTCGCTCGATGGTGCCAATCTTCTCGGGGTTCGCCTCGATGCCATGAGCGGACATGAAGAACCCCAAGAGCTTGCCGCCTGGAACCCCAAAGACGCATTTCTCCGGGTTGAGCTGGATCTTGGATTCGCGCAGGTTGGCGAACGTCTCCCGCAAGTCGTCGAGGAGGCTGAAGTGCTGCTTGGTCTTGACGACGATGTCATCCACATAGACGTGGATGTTTCTTCCGATCTGTGGCAGTAGGCACTGCTACATGCAGCGTTGGAATGTCGCACCAGCGTTCTTCAGACCGAACGTCATGGTGGTGTAGCAGTAGGCCCCGAAGGGCGTGATGAAGGAGGTCTTCAGGCGATCAGCTGGATCCAGCTTGATTTGATGGTAGCTTGAATAAGCATCGAGAAATGACAACATTTCGCAGCCTGCGGTGGAGTCGATCACTTGATCTATCCTAGGCAACGCGAAAGGGTCTTTCGGACAGGCCTTATTCAGGCTTGTGTAGTCGATACACATTCGCCATGTGTTGTTTTTCTTCAGCACCAGGACTGGATTAGCTAACCAGTCCGGGTGGAAAACCTCCATAATGAAGCCGGCTGCAAGGAGCCGGGTAATCTCTTCTCCAATGGTGCGCCGCTTCCCCTCGGTGAAGCAGCGCAAAGGTTGTTTTACCGGCTTTCCATCCGGTCGCACGTGAAGTTTGTGCTCAGCGTACTTCCTCGGAACACCCGACATGTCTTTGGGGGACCATGCAAAGATGTTCCGATTCTGACGGAGGAAGTCGACGAGCTCGCCTTCCTATTTGGGGCTAAGGCCAGCCCCGATGGTGACGCACTGCTTGGGGTTTGCAGGGTCGAGTGGAACCTGCTTGATTTCTTTAGCCGGCTTGAAGGAGCCTTCGCCGGCCGACTGGGACGGAGGAGAAGGGATCGCCGGCTGCTCGGTAGCCTGAGCCACGAGCCGGTCGATCTGTCTCTTCTCCTCAGCAATCACCATGGCGTCGGCCAGGCGGCTGCTGTCCTGTGCACACTCGAGCGACGTCTTGTAGTCGCCAGCAATGGTGATGATGCCCTTTGGACCCGACATCTTCATCTTCAGGTAGGCGTAGTGGGGGATAGCCATGAACTTGGCCAGAGCCGGCCTGCCCAGCAGCGCGTGATACGAGCTGCTGAGGTCCACTATCTCGAACCATATGGACTCGCGGCGGAAGCAACCTTGTCGCCGAAGAGGACGTCCAGCTGGATTTTGCCAATAGGCGAGCAGGACTGCCCTGGCACGATGCCATGGAAGACAGTGCTGGTCAGCAGGATGTCCGTCTCCTTGAGCCCAAGCTTGCGGAGAGTGTCTAGGTAGAGGATGTTGACGCTGCTGCCGCCGTCAACCAGCACCCGGGAGAACCGCCAGGTGAGCCTCTTGGAGGCGAAGGTGGGATCGAGGACGAGCGCGTATGAGCCCAGGTTGGGCATCACCGCAGGATGGTTGACCCGGCTCCATGTGATGGGATTTTCAGACCAATGCATGTATTGGGGAACTGGGGGGGGACCGTGGCATTCACCTCACGCTGTCGCTGGCAAAGGTTATGCTTATCGTCGCCTTCACTGGTGAAGACGACGAATGCTCCATCTTGATGGAGGTAGTCGTCGTGGAGGCGGCCGTCCTCGCGAGGCGGCGGCAGTGGAGCCGTAGCAGGACCAGGAGTCGGGGCTTGAGGCGTAGCCTATGCACCTGGGGCAGCCGGCAGGCCCTCCCCTTGCGACAGCCGTCGTGCAAAGCTACACTATCGAAGGGTGTGGGTAGAAGGCTGTGCCCCAGAGTGTATTTTGCAGGGGGCGTCAAGTAGCTGCTCGAAAGTCTGCTTGGGCAACCAGTTGCCCTTGTTGGGACGCTTCTGTTGAGAGTCGGCTTGAGAAGCCGACGCCTCACCCTCCATGCTTGCTACCAACTTGCTGTTGGAGCGCGAATCTAGCAGATCCGCCTTGCGCTTGTTGTTGTTCTGGCCGCCTCGATTGTCTCCAGCCGGCTTGGGAGTAGCCGGTGTGGGGACAACTTTGTCCGAGGCGGTCACCTTGACTCGCATCGCGGAGTCAGCCGTGGCGTACTTGTCCGCCTTGGCCATGAGCACCGCCAGAGAGGTGGGCTCGGAGCACATGAGCTTGTGCTTGAGGAGAGTGCCGTCTCGGCAACCGTTGATGAAGTACTGGATGGCCCGTACCTCATGCACTCCCTCGCAGGAGTTGCGAAGCTCCATCCAGCGAGTGACGTAGTCGTGAAGTGGTTCGTCGGGACTTTGGACGCACATGGCCAGCTCGCGAGGCCGGCCAGGGCGCTTGTAGGTGCCAGTGAAGTTGCGGACGAACGCCTCCTCGAAGTCCACCCATGAGTTGACGCTGCCGGCTGGAAGGTTGTTAAGCCAAGTCCGAGCCGAGCTGGCCAACATGAGTGGCACGTAGCGGACTGCTACACGTTTGTTGCCCCCGGCGAGGCCAACAACGGTGGTGTAGTCGATCAACCAGTCCTCTGGCTTGGCGGTGCCGTTGTACTTGGGAGTATCCCGAGGCATGGTGAAGCCTCGGGGAAACGGCTCCCCTAGGATTCGGGGGCCGAAGCAGGCCGGACCGATGGGGCCGTCTTCCTCTAGGAGGGCTGACTGGGCCAGGGCGTTGAGACGCCGGCGGGCGTCCTGATCACCCTGGGGAACGCGAGCGCCGATCCAAGCCGCGATCGGAAGGGCACCTTGCGAACCGGTGGCATGGGTCCTCCCCGAACGAGGAACCTCATACACCGTGTCGCTCTCGTCACCTCCACGATGCCGGCTTGAAGTATGCTCGCTCTGGCTCTGGGAGCGCCTGTCTTGGCTTCCCTCGCCCTTCTGGCTGGAAGTGCGACGCGAGGAAGATTCCTCCGCATGTTGATGACCGCTAGGGTTGCGGCGCGCTCTGGGGTTGGGTCCCGGAGACTATGATTGGGCTTGACTGGGGTCAAGCCGTGTCTGCTGCTTGTTGGCGGGGTCAAGGAGATCCTTGACCCGCTTCTCCTAGAAGGCGCGCTCCTCGCTCTCCAAGCTTGGCATTTCTTCCATGGCCGCCTATGCCACCCGCAAGTTGGCTGCAGGAGTCTCGTAGACGTGCTGTTTGCTGCCTAGAATCTCGGCAATGAACCGGCCGCGGCCACGGACCGAACCAAGCCGGCTAGGGGCCTCGGAAACCAGAGTGAGGTCGTATGCGGAGTTATACTCGTGCTGCGTGGCCTCCATCCGACCCTTCGCCGAAGGGACGACGATGCCCTCCTCCAAGATCTGCCTGCGAGCCTCCTCCAGCAAGGCCCACGTGTCGTTAGGGTTTGTGGAGGCGGCGATGGGCGTCTTCAGGCCGGTAAGGGAAGCTTGAAGAGTGTCAGCAGCGACAGCAGCAGGATCAGCAACGTCTGCTGATGCTTTGCCCTGAGCCGTGCTGGTGTCGCCGCCGATGACCATCACCTCCACGACGTTGGAGACGGTGGCGCCATGGTATGTGGTGAAGAACCCTACCGACGGCGGAGGGCCGTCGAAGACGAGTACGTTGCTGGGGTACACATCGTGCCTAGGCGTCTCAGTGATAGAGAGCCTACTGAAGCTGGCGCATAACGCCTCGACATCGAAGTCCTTGCCAAAGTCGCGAGGACCATCATTGAGGCGCAGGTCGCTAAAGAGAAAGCTGAGGTTCTCCATAGCAGCGACGACGACGCTAGGAGGCGCCTCGTCATCGGACTCCTCGTCCGAATCCGCATGGCGGACCGGGATGTCGATCATCATCGGTGTTGCCTCATCGAAGCGAAGCTCGACGGGCATGTAGATCGATCCGTAAGGGATGCATCCGGTGGTGTAGGTGCGGGGCCCCGCCCAGCGCGTAAAGCCAGCCGATGCCGCGATCGGCCCCATGGTGGGCGCCAAATGTCGGTGAATACCCACAACATATGCCATGGGTAGGTTAAAGTAGGTGAGAACCGAAGTGGCAACGGAGGGCGCTGGGGGCGAGGTTGGTACAAGCATGGAACACACAATGTACCCAGGTTCACGGCTCTCCATAGAGATAATACCCCTAGTCCTACCGGAGTGTATGATATGTATGGATGGGATTACAAGGTTGCTCCTGGAGCTGTATTGTAGAGGAGGAAGAAGGAAGCAGCCGACCCGTCTCTGCCTCTCCTATGTGGTTGGTGTGTGTGTGTGTGTGTTCAGTGGACCGACCCTCTGCATGGAGGGGGGCCGGGGGGGGGGGTTTATAGACGAACCCACCGGCCTACAATATGGATAAAGGGTACAAGAGTGGGACCCGACTGGCCAGGGGGCCCACGAGGGTCTTGTCTTGTCGCTTGAGGGCCCCGCCGGCTGCGAGGTCCCGTATGGCTGTGGGACCCACCGGCTAGCCAATGAAGCTCCTGCGTAAGGTTGACGCAGGACACGTATGGTACATCCGGCGTCGTCGAGCGAGATTCGTCATGGGCAGACGGTACGGCCGCCTCCACTGTTCCCACGCCGAGCGCAGTAATGGAGTGGGAGTTTGACGGCCGACACTCTGCTGGGTGATGGATCAGAGCCGGGGTAGGTCAGCGGCGTGTCCGCCGACGCTGGTACCCGTCGTGCACTCCGATACAGTACCTTTGCTGACGCCTAGCCACCTTTAATCGTAGGGTCTCTTCATGACCTACGATCTGATGTGACTTGAGATCCCCGACCGGCTAGCCTGCTTAGCTAGCCGGCTTGGGCACAGCCGCCTCGTCCCTAGCCGGCTGGCTTGGCCTAGGCGGCCAGGAAGAGGTAGCTGTCTTGCTTCTAGCCGGTAGGTGTAGCCTAGCCGGCCATAGGACTTGGGCCTTGGGGAGTTGTTCTTGGTCATTCCTTTTGGGCCGGAAATAAAGGAGCAGGCTCGATGAGCCTACCCCGGGGTTATCCCCCCGACAATTAAGATAAGGATGAACATTACTCATCAACATAGTCTTGATGAAATGAGAAACAAAGTGCAAGACATATCATTCCCACACACACACACTAGAAACTGGGTTCACAAGCTTACTAATAAACAAAATAAGAACCAACGCTTGTGACAACCCATGGTGAAGAAAGGAAATAGGAACCTTGTCGAGAGGAGGGATACTAATCGAAATGGAAAAACCCTTATCAAGACAAGCATGCGGAAAAATAATCTTCACGACCAAAGAGTGCATCAAGATGTAGGAATATAAGATACGCACTCAAGACAAATCCTGTCACGAAGCCACCAAAAACTGAAAAAGGAAATGCAACGGTGGACGTGAAAGAAAAGAGGATATCAATTAGAGATGTAACTTCTCTCATGTGTAAAAGATTCTAAGTAGAATACAATCATGATGATATATATCCACAAAGAAGGATGTACACACGAAATGGTTACAAGAAGGAACAAACAAGATATCCAAAAGGAAGTCATAAATATATCAATAAGAACTTTGCTTGGAAGCATAGCACATGGCCTAATATTTTCTTATTGTACAATATGACTTCCAACATACAAATATCAAAGACATCCCAACTAGCAATAAGACATCATCGTTCGGATGCTTTGAGAAAGGAAACAAGTACTACAAGAACGAATCAAGAGATTCAAGCCATGATGCAACCTGGCCAAGAAAATACAGGTTTGGGCCTTTGCAAGAAATGAATTCATGAAGTAGATACTTGTTACCGAGACAACAATGGATTGTTGTAGTAGATAGTTGTTCGTTGACCATCCTAACTTGGCTCCAATAATCACATGGTCTCAACACCTTCCTTGTAGGTGAGCCGAGCATCCAACGCATCTCCAATTGTTCCTGGAACAAAAAACAAACAAAATGGTGCCCAAACTCATTGGGACCAAAGAGTTAGAAAACCAACAATACATAGGAAAACTACACACACATATGTGCACATAGATATGAATTTGAATTTCATGCACACTTTAGACAATTTATGACAAGGTGGTGTTTCCCCTATATATTGGGTCAAAGAAAGCAAGCAAGCAAAAGAAGCTATATTTAGTAAATATGCATGCTCAAGGCTTTCAAGAATCAACTCAACACAAAGTTGATAAGACACCAAAATACAAAGAATCAAGTGATAATAAGAAACCAAACGAAAAACTATCACTTGGAGGATATCAATTAAAGATACCTCAAGGAATGAGATATCCATTGACACATGCCAAATAAAAGGAAACAAGATACCAATTGAAGAAAAACAAACACGAGGCATCTAGTTTCCAAAAGAGAGCTAGGTTCCAACAAACCACACCCTCGACAAATTTTCATGATGGCACAAAGCATCATAAAGAGCAAGACTTGCCTCCCATCAACACACACTTGACGGGGATCAAAATATTTTATGACGGGTGAATAAAGAGAGTGTTCTAAAGAAAATAGGATAGCTCCCCCAAGGGATGTGCATTATATCGAATTTGCATTTAAATACAAAATGCACAAGATGGGATCATCACTTTCTCTATATCTATAAAAACACTAGACATGTTAAAATAGATCCACAAGAGGCAAGGAAGACAAACAAAACACAAAATCCAATGTAAAGATGATTAGCAATTTCTACCACACGACGGGAATACCAATTGTCAAGGACAAGAAGTGTTTTGGAAATAATAGTCATTGGTAGATCAAAAATATATCCAACATCATCTTTACCCCTAAAACTCAAGCAAATGACACTTGTAGAGCTAACATGCCACCTAGGAACAAGATAATTTACAATATCAACACTAAGTGGCAATACCTCAAATGTACACATTTTCTAGGCTTGTAATATGCACATAGCATATTACTCCCCCATAATGTGATAACCCAACAATATTAACAAGTGGCAAATTAAAACCAACAAGAGATAATTAAAGGACCATATAGAACTTGAATTTCTCATGAGTAAGACATACCACATAGAAACTAGATAATCTTGAAATATCAATACTAAGTGGTATTCCCCATGTATACACATTTATAGGATTGTGAGGTGTGCAAAGCACATCACTCCCCCACAATGGGATAATCCATTAATCTCTCACAAGAGCAAGCAAAGATACAAACAAGATGCAAAAAGGCTCAATACAAGACTCACATGTACATGATATGCAAACCAACATACACATACTAGATTACGCAAGATAAGCAAGTTGGAAGAACAACATATACAAACACATGCAAGGTACAAAACCACCACATGCAAAGGGGCAAGCAACTAACAATGTAAACAGTTTAAGTACAAGTTACCGTAAGGAGGCACATTGGATATAAGATAGAAACTCGATAATCCAAATGACTTGGCTTGAGATAATATGAATGATGAAGACCCCTTAATTCTTCATTATGTATCCAAGTATCCAATGTCCTCCACATTCACCTATTGATGAAGTTTAAGCTTGTTGGTCCCCAACCACGTTGGGTCCTGAGAGGTTAGTCACAATAGGCTTGGCAACCCAAATGGTACTTTTCTTGACACCACTTTGAGTACCAACAAACTTGACAAACACATTGCCAACCTTATCCTTCCCAAGATAATAGATATCATCAATAATGATTGAGTTGGATAAATTACCTCTCGTGCAAGAAGAAGCGAAGTGACCCTTCTCACGACATAAGTAGCAACATCTACCCTTTAATTTCTTCCCTATTGATTTCTCAACATGAGGAGTGTTGGCTTGGGTCTTCTTGCGAAGGGGCCTTTCTTCAACTTGTAGTTGAGTATGTGATTGAACTTGTGGCCGCTTCCCTTGTTGCTTGTGACTTTGGGGATTCTTCTTTAGTGGGCAAGATCTAACATGATGCCCTTCAATTTTGCACTGGAAGAAAATAATCTTGGCTGAATTCTTGACTTGTTATTGGCCCTTCTTCTTGAAGCTTTTGGACTTATTCTTCTTGTTGGAGTTGAATCCAAGTCCATCTTTGTCATTTGGGGATTTTTGCCCACACAAGACATTGTTGAGAGTGGACATTCCTTCATGACTCTTTTCCAAGTCTTTATTCAAGAAAGTGACTTGGGCCTTGAGCTCTTTGATTTCCTCTACATGGTTAGTATCAACACAAGTACTAGAGGAAGTATAAGCTTAATTGTTAGAGCAACAAGGCATGGAAAGTAATTCATCACAAGATGTAGCAACATTATGAGTAGATGAATTACGAGGACTAGCACATGGCAATATAGCATTTTGACTAGAAGTAGTGCTAGTGTCCACATGAGGCTCCCTCGATGTTACCTTGGTAGTAATAGCATCATGAGCTAATTATAGCATATTATGGGATACTAGAAGATCATCATGAGAGCTTGTGAGCATTACATGACTTTCTTCCAATTTCCCATAATTGCTTGATAGCAACTCAAGTTTAGCCCTTAGCTCAACATTCTCCTTTAAAATGGATGCTTCGCAAGAAGTAGAGTTAGTAGCACAAGCATCATTATTAACAATAAGAGGAGAAGGCAACTTGGCAAGCTCTTTAACATATGAAGCTTCAAGTTGAGCATGAGACTCGGTGAGTTCGATGAGCGAACTCTTAATAGCCTTTGAGCCATTTTCGAGGTGCTCATAGTCCTCAACGAGTTTAGAATGTACAACTTCAAGCTTATAGTTTTTAGTTCTAAAATCAATAGCCACCTCGAGAGCTCTATCATGGGATTCCTTTAATCTAGATAATTCTATAACAAAGGTTTCCTCAAGAGATTCCTTGGTGGTTTGTTCATTTTCAAGATCTTGAGATAGCTCTGCGATCTCGTTAGCGTAATCACGCTCATGACCTTCCATTGTCTCAATGGTGGCCTCATGATCCTCGAGATGAGCTTCCAATTCCTCAATGTATTTCTTGCCTGCAGTGGCAATAGACATGATTTCCAAGAAGTTGGAAAAAGCAAGTTTATTTTTATAAAAAGATTTAAAAATCATTTCACCCTTAATTTTGAAGGATGCAATAATATCACTCTCTTCATCATTATTCTCATCCTCATTATCGTCAACATCATCATCATGAGATAAATTGGGATTCAAAGTAGGAGATACCTTTGAAGCCTTAGCCATAAGGAAAAAGTGAGTAATTATAGATGATGATGTAGGATCCCTTGAAGCATCATTCATGGCCACATCTTGTTCCATGGAGTGATGAATTTCCTCTACATTGTTAGCACAACAACTCGAGGAAATATATACATTTTTATCATGGCAACAAGATATAGGAAGCATATCATCATGAGATTTAGTCAAGCAGTTTTTACATGATATGCAAGGACTATCAACACAAGCATGTAAAGAATTTAGAGTGCTCGAAGTGTTAACGCCCAAAGATGAAGCATTGCAATAATATAGTGATGAAGGATCATCAACAATAAGCTCACTATCATCATTGCAATGATCTGCACTACTCACCATATCATTACCTTGTGGCAATCCACATGTAGGTGAAGTAGATGAAGTTGAGAAGACCACACGACCGGAGGTGGAGGGAGAACAATCATTCCCACAAATTTTGGACATACCATATTTATCTTGAAGCATTGTCCACAACTCATGAGCATCCCGGAATGGCATGAGTTGAACTATAACTACATTGCTCAAAGCATCAAAAAGCACATTAGAAGCTTGAGAATTGAGATAAGAGTTTTTCTCATCCTCTAAAGATATATTTTGAGAATCCTTTGGAGGAGGTAAACCCATATCTACAATTCGCTCCAAGTTTGGGTCCATGACCCTAAAGTGATTAAGCATGCGAATTACCCAAACATCAAAATTCGTGCCATCGAAACTAAGAGTGTCCGAGAATCCTAAACCCCTAGTCAACATCCTTACTCTCTAGGTGGAGAGACCTAGCTTTGATACCAATTGAAAGGACGTGGATGTCGCCTAGAGGGGGGGGGGTGGTGGTGAATAGGTGCTTTAAAATAATTACGGTTTAGGCTTGAACAAATGCGGAATAAAACTAACATTTAATTTGTCAAGCACAAAACCTAAAACAACTAGGCTCATCTATGTGCACCAACAACTTATGCTAAGCAAGATAAACAACTAAGTGATAGCAAGATATATGACAATAAACAATATGGCTATCACAAAGTAAAGTGCATAAGTAAAGGGTTCGGGTAAGGGATAACTGAGGCACGCGGAGACGATGATGTATCCCGAAGTTCACACCCTTGTGGATGCTAATCTCCGTTGGAGCGGTGTGAAGGCACAATGCTCCCCAAGATGCCACTAAGGCCACCATAATCTCCTCACGCCCTCGCACAATGCAAGATGCCATGATTCCACTAAGGGACCCTTGAGGGCAGTCACCGAACCCGTACAAATGGCAAACCTTGGGGGCGGTCATCGGTACCCGTACAAATTGCTCAGGGCAATCTCCACAACCTAATTGGAGACCCCGATGCTTGCCCGGAGCTTTACACCACAATGATTGAGCTCCGAGACACCACCAAGCTTCTAGGACGCCAAAGCATCCACGAAGAGCAATATCTAGGGTACTAAGTACCAAAGGTAATAAGCTTCTCAAACTTCACTTCCATGTATCACCGTGGAGAACTCAAATCGATGCAACTAATGCAATGGAAAGAACACACGACGTGGACAAGTCCCTCACACTCAAATCCCTCCACAACAACAAAAGCTATGGAGAAATATAAGAGGAAGAACAAGGAGCTCACAAAGAACTCCAAGATCTAGATCCAAGGGGTTCCCCTCACATAGAGGAGAAAGTGATTGGTGGAGATGTGGATATAGATCTCCTCTCTCTTTTCCCTCAAGAACAAGCAAGAATCATTGGAGGGATTGAGAGTAAGCAAGCTCTAAGAAGGTCAACAATAGGGGTAGAACATGAGCTCAACGGATAAGCAAACACCAAGGGGGAAGAAGGACCCCTTTATATAGTGGGGGAAAGAATCAGATCGTTACCCCCACTTAGAGCCCGAGCACAGCGGTACTACCGCTGCCCCCAGCGGTACTACCGCTCAGGGAGGAGCGGTACTACTGCTGCCCCTGGTGGTACTACCGCTAGCCCCTGGCGGTACTACCACTAGATAAAGTCTTCACAAAAAGTCCGACGGAGAACAACCTCTCAGAGAGAGGTACTACCGTCCCGAAGCAGTACTACCGCCCACCTGGAGCAGTACTACCGCTGCCTGTGGCGGTACTACCGCTAGGAAGGGAGCGATACTACCGCTCGCCATTGAAACAACCTTAACTTTCGCATACGGACTCCAAATTCAACGAAACCAAGTTTATTGGAAAGCTAACGACATGGGCTAACACAATCTTTATAGAACTATAAATAAGAAGCAAGTGAGAATAGGCCCATAAGAAAATGGTGAGAAACCTTCCTCGAATAAGACTGGTAAAAACTCCCAACATCGAAAACATCATAGAAGATGCATATGGACTCCGTTTTCGATGAACTCAAGCTTGTCATGAAGATGACCATAAGATCTAAAACTCACAAAGAGAAACACAAAACAAGAACCAAGAAGTATGATGCAAGGATGCAAATGGTTTGAGCTCTGAACGAACGATACGATCAAGCTACTCACTTGAGAGCCCCCCTTGACAGTACAACAATCTATCCTAAAATAGAAAACCTATACATTGCACCTCGTCCTCTTGAGCTAGATGACAGTGATATTGGATTCCTCAATATGGACCACCTTCTTGATTGCGTTGGCTTGATGAAGACTAGTTGATTGCTCCCCCATGCACAACATGGGTGAGCCGCTCTTCAGCATATCTTCAAAGTCCAATGCCACCACAATGGACGGCAAGATTCAAGCATGATATCTTCGTGCCGATCCACTTGAACTTGCACAACTGCAATCTTGATGACGATTACCACTTGACGTCATCCTTCATGGGTTGTATGAGATCTTCGTGTAGATGCAAGCCCATGGAAACACACCTAACCCCACATAGAACTCTCAGAAGACCGTGGGTTAGTACACAAACACGTAATGAACAATGCTTCCCATACCATGGGATCACTTGGTCCCTCTCGGTACATCTTGTACACTTTGTGTGTTGATCATCTTGATTTACTCTTTGTCTGAGATCTTGATCAACCTTGTGTCTCTATGACCATTCTTTGGATAATACCTGGAATACCTCCTTGGTCATCATATAGACTCCTTGAACCCAACAGATGGACTTCAAGAAGTGCCTATGGATAAATCCTATAAATAAAACTTAAGGCAACCATTAGTCCATAGGAATTGTCATCAATTACCAAAACCACATATGGAGAGATATGCTCTAACAACATGCTTGTCCGGAAATATATTTGTAACCTAGATAGTCATGAACGGTCATGAGCAATACTGCTCTCATTGGAAAATAGTTTCCAGTGCTAGCATCACATGTTTTGACCCCTTCATCCTTCCATAATACGTCTAACTCCTCCTTCAATAGCTCAAGACATGTGTTGATATAGTTGCCTGGTTGGACCAGCCCTTGAATTAGCATTACCATGTGTATGTACTTTTGTTTCATGTAGAGCCAAGGCGGGAGGTTGTACATCCAAACAAACACGGGCCATGTACTATGTGTGCTACTCTGGTTGCCAAATGGATTTAGTCCATCATTACTTACACCCAACCTAGGGTTTCTTCATTCCGTTGCGAAGTGTGGTTCTATGCAGTCGAGTGCATTCCAATGACAACCATCTGCAATATGTCTTAGAATGCCATCATTTTTGGATTTCCTGGTCTTATGCCAAGTCATGTTCTTGGCTTCCTCCGCGTCAGCGAAATGATGTTGTAGGCGTGGAATCAACGGAAGGTAACATACAACCTTTCGAGGATCCTACTTTCCAGGCTTTTATCGGGGTTTCTTGCAAGTTGGACACTCTGTTTTGTGCTCATGCTTGTTACGATACAAGATGTAATCATTTATGCATGCACGATATCTTACGTGCAGCAAATCAAGAGGGCACACGATTTTTTCGCCTCATCAACACTCTTAGGCAACAAATTCCCCTTGGACAAAACTTTATGTAAATATTCCAATGTAGCATCCAAACTTACGTTTGTGTTCTTGAATCTTGCCTTGATGTCTAGAACTTTGAGCGTGACGCGCAAGCGGGTGTGCTCAGGACCACAACATTCATACAGTGGAGCTTTCATGTCTAACTCCAATTGCGACAATTTGAGAGCCTCTTTAATGGCAGCTCTCTCACTTGTCTTCTTCTTGCGAAGCAGTTCTTTAACATGGGGATCGTGCAACATTTTAGCCAATGGGATATCCTGGGTGACATGGTCCTCTTCATGTTCGGGTGCATTTCATCATTTCCTCCTCGAGACGCATGTTCCTTATTGTTTCCTTCTTCTGGCAGCCCTGCTAATTCATTGAAGATGTTTTATTCTTCCATATCCTCCGCTCCATTGTCATTGTCATGAACATCATCGTTCTCACCATGCTTTGTCCATCCTGTATAGCCTTCAACAAAATCACGACGAAGTAAGTGCGCGAGGACACTGCCATTGAACGGGTTAAGGAAAATTCCGTTTTTGCAACCCTTGCATGGACATAATATCTGCATTTCACACTTTTGTATCATATTTCTCACCGTGAAATTGAGAAATGCCTTCACACTTCGATCCATATTAAATCTTTCGATATATCAAAGTAGCATGTAAAGGGAAATACAAAAATAATTACATATATATTAACAAAGGGCATACAAAACTTCAACACGACCTTTGCTAAAAAATGGTACATATTGAGTACCAGAAATTTGACAAAACGTAAATAAATGAACATTTCGCCAAAACATTGGCAACTCTCTCTACAAGTTTTCCATCCGTGCACGTTTCGCCATATAGCAATCACACACTTACATATATGCATATATAAATGACAAGAAGTGTTTTGTTTTAATTACCTCAATCAGAAGAGACACAAGTTGAGCTAGCGAGTCCTCTGAATCGATCATGCAAGAAGCCGGTGGACCGTAGGTAGGTTGGAGGGCAACATTGGGGGTGAAGGAAAATTTAATGCAAGTGGGTGGAGGAAAGAGCTAGCTAACAAGCTTAATTAATTCGAGAGTGGGTGTGTGGAGGCTAGAAAACTTAACTAATGCATCACCTATCTATATCTAACTACCTAATTAAGAATCATGCTAAAATAATTGGATTTCTTATCAAGATGAGGACGGAAGAGAGAGGAGGAAGAGTGAAAGCATAATTGCTCCCTAGGGTGGTTTTGATAATTGATCACAACATATGCATCATTGGACTGATATGTTTTCCAATAATGTTTTAGAAAAAGTTCAGAAGATGCTATGGCTTAAGGTTTATGTGGAGATGCCCCAGGATGCAAGAAAGGAATAATGTTGTCTCAAGCTTCAAGCTAGAAGACTCATCATTTTATATTTGTGAGAAATTACTTTTGAGTCCATAGGAAAGGCAATACTGTTAAAAGGGGATGAGGTAGTAAAATGAACTGGTTACTCAAATGCTCAAATTTAGCCACCAAAACACTCAGTCATTTCTCCCACATATCCACTCTGTCAAATTCGACATACACAAATTCGGTGTCACCAACATTCCCATATCGGACCCACCGAGTTTGACCTCAGATAAAAACCCTAGCCATTCCCGCCAAATCGGTGCAACCGAAACCAAGTCGGTGCTACCGAGTTCAGTGTGACCAACATTCTGTTGCCAAGATACACAAAATTGGAATTTCCGAGTTTGAGTATCGGTGCCACCGAGTTTGGCCATCTGACCGTTAGTCACCTTTTTGGTGCCACCGAGTTTCATATATTGGTCTTACCGAGATTCATAAGTTCACACGTTTTTGCTAATCGGTACCACCGAGTTGTCAACTTCGGTGTCATCGAGTTTGCCCTTATGTGTGTAACGGTTGGATTTTTGCTGCTGCCTATATATACCCCTTCACCCACCTATTATTCATGGGAGAAGCACTCAGAACACACAATTCATTGCCAGATCCATTTTCCGAGAGAGAGAGCCACCTACTCATGTTTTGAGACCAAGATATTCCAATCCAATCATTTGAAACTTTATCTCTAGTCTCCCAAACTGCTTTCCACCAAATCAACCTCTCGTACCCATGCATATTTTGTGAGAGAGTGATTTGTGTTGAGGAGACTATCTTTAGAAGCACAAGAGCAAGGAGTTCATTGATCTACCACATCTATTACCTTTTGGAGGGTGGTGCCTCCTAAAATTGGTTAGGTGTCGCTTGGGAGCCTCCTACTTCATGTTGTGGAGTTGAACCAAGATGTTTGTAAGGGCAAGGAGATCGCCTACTTCATGAAGATCTACCGTGAGTAAGGCTAGTCCTCCGTGGACGGAAGCCGTGGTGGAATAGAAAAGGCCGCTTCTTTGTGGAACCTCCGTGGGTGGAGCCCTCCATTGACTCTTGCAGCCATTACCCTTAGTGGGTTGAAGTCTCCACTAACATGGATGGACGATAGCGCCACCTACCGGAACAATACCAAACCTCGTGCGTTTGATCTCCCTACCTTACTCCTCTACTTTTCACTTGCACGCTTTACTTTCCGCTGCTATACTATTAGACTTGCATCTATAGGGTGTACTTGACTTGGTATAACCGTCGTAGCTACCTCTCAAATAGAATTTGGAAAAGGCAATTTTTTTTATCTTGTCAAGTAGTCTAATCACCCCCCTCTAGACATACTTTCGATCCCACAAGTGGTATCAGAGGTTTGGTATCCATTTCATTGGTTTAACAACCTAGGAGAGTATGGCATCTAGTGAGGGATATTGTCATCATAGAGGTCCATATTTTGATGGCACTAATTTTGCTAGTTGGAAGCATAAAATGAAAATGCATATTCTTGGCTTTATTCCTCATGTTTGGGCTGTTATTCGTGTTGGTGTGCAAGGTAACTTCTTTGGACAAGGCCATGAGCCAGATCGTGATGTGACAGCTGATGAACTGAAGATGCTGCAACTTAATGCTCAAGCGTGCGACATCATCTTCAACTGCCTATGCCCCGAAGAGTTCAACAAAATCAGTCGTATTGAGAATGCAAAATAAATTTGGGATACTTTGGTTGATCTGCACAAAGGTACTAATTCGGTCAGAGAATCTAAGTTGGATGTGCTTCAAAGTCATCTTGACAAGTTCAAGATGAACGATGGTGAAGGTGTCACTAAAATGTACTCTAGGCTAGCTCTCATCACCAATGAGATTGTCGGCTTAGGAAGCAAAGAGATGACTGACAAATTCATCATCAAGAAGATACTTAGAGCTCTTGATGGCAAGTATGACATAGTGTGCACATTGATCCAAATGATGCCGAATTACAAAGGTCTCAAGCCAAGTGAAGTCATTGTTAGGATTCTTGCTCATGATATGTCGCTCAAGGACAAAGATGAGCTGCACAACAAGTCAAGCAGTGCTTATAAAGCTTCATGCGATGCTCCCGCTACCTCAAAGGACAATCATATCACTGATGAAGAGATAAGCCTCATGGTCAGAAGATTCAAAAAGTTCTATAAGAGTAGAGGCAAAGAGAGAAGCTCAAGCTCGATACATGAAGAGAAGCGTTCGTCCGGACATGACCGAAACTGCTACAATTGTGGGAAGCACGGACACTACTCAAATGAGTGCTCGTCTCCCTACAAAAGAAGGGAATTGTCACCTCGAAGAAGAAGCTCAAGAGATGAGTCACCTCGTAGAGAGAGAAGGAGTAGAGAAGATCAATATGAACGAAGACACTCTCGGAGAGGCAAGGAATCGGATAAGAAGGATAAATACACCAAGAGGAGTTCAAGAAGAAGACATCAAGCTCATGTTGGTGAATGGTTGTCTGGCTCCGAGTCTGATCACCACTCCGAGAGAAGCTATCACTCCCGCTCCGACTATAGTCAAGATGAAGGTATTGCCGGCATTACACTTGTTTCTACCAACTCCTACGACTTATTTGATTCACCAAATGAGGGAGTCGGAAACTACTTCATGGCTAAAGGCCCCAAGGTATCACATCCCGAGTATCTTGATTTTAATAGCGACGAGGATGACTTATTAGGAGAAGATGGCTTGATTCTTGATAAAACTAGTGATTGCACTGAAAATGAACTTTCTAATAATCATGCTAGTCAAGAGAATTCGAATGATGATGATAAGAAAGAAATTGAACGACTAACTCATGAATTAAAAACTCTTAAGTTAGCTCATGAGACTACTCTAGAAGATCATAGAGAGCTTGCAAGAACCCATGAGAAGCTACGCTTCGAGAAGCTCAACTTGGAGCAAGAGCATGAGTTCTTAAAAGCGATCAATAATGATCTTCGAAAGAAGAGTTCTTCTTATCTAGCCAAACGATTACTCTTGTCCAACTTTGTTCCAAAAGTTAAATATAGGAACACTAGTAACAAAGGCAAGAAGGTTTCTTCATCTAGTAACAACCATGCTAAGGGTAAAACCAATAATGTTGTCGCTAGTAGCTCTATTGATTCCACTAACGATTCTCTTAGCCAAGTTACAATTGAGCAAGAAAATGATCTATTGAAAGGTATTATAGAGAAAGGTGTCTTCAAGAGCCTTGCCAGAAGGAAACAATTCGAGGAAATTGTGCGCAAGCAAGGAGGACATTGGAAGAAACAAGGTGTTGGTTACTTCAACGTCAACGTAGATGTTTGGGAAGAAGGTTGATACGTCCCAAACGTATCTATAATTTCTGCTTGCTCCATGCAAGTTTTGGGTGATATTGCTATGTGTTTCGTACACTTTTGTACCTTTTTCAACATATTTGGACTAACCTACTAACTCAGTGCACCCAATGCCAATTTCTGTCTGTTGATGTCTGTGAATTGCAGGTTTATACCCATATTTACAGTGCCTGAAAAATTCCACAAAAATATATAAAAAATCAGCATTCCAGAAGACTCCAGGCGGCCGGAGGAGGACTAGAGGGGGGGGGGGGGGTCACCAGGCCCCCAGGCGCCCTTGTGGCGCAGCCTGCCCCCTGGCCGCGCACGGAGGCCGCGTGGATAGGCCCACCCCCTCTGGTGCCCTACCTTGGCTCCTATTTTTACCCCCGTGGAGGAAACCCTGATCCCGGAACCCTTTTCTCTAGAAGCAATTCCTATCTCCGCCGCCATCGCCAACAAGTTTCGGGGGACCAGAATTCCTATGCCGGCACCCTGCTGGTACGGGGAAGTGCCCCCGGATTCATCTCCATCGATGTTGCTTCCTACCTCCATGAAGCGGGAGTAGTTCCTCCTCGGGTCTGAGGTCTTCTATAGTAGTTATGTGGTTAATTCTCTCTCCCATGATGTGATCTTGATTGTGATCATAGGCTATGTTAACCTAGGTTGATCCCATGATGTTTCCCCTTCTTCTATGTAATGGATTGATGTAATCACTTGATCTTATCTAGTATAATCCCCGAGACCATGGTGATAGCGGTCTATTGGACATGGATTAGAAGAATATTTTCATGAGTTATTTCCTCTTTTGTGAATTGATTGAAGATTGAGAGTCTCTTCGTTCTTGTCTTTGATTATCCTTGAGATACATTGTGGTGATTGTGGTACTCTCTTTGGATGGCCACGGTGACATTGGGAAATCCATATATGAGAACTACGAACTCTGAGGTGTGCTTTTGTAGCCCTACATAATTCTCATCCTCTCTTGATCACAAACGAATGACCTCCGAGTATGTTAGCATTGAATGTTTTAGTGGAAATATCATGTGATTAGACTATGTTAATGTTGTTGGGAGTTGCCACTAGTGAAAGTATGAAGCCTAGGCCTTATTTCTCACCATTGTTACACCATTTATGCTCACTTTTGTCACTTGCTACCTTGCTGTAATTTTTATTACAGATTTATATTACCTTGCTTTTCCACAGCTATCACCCATATTTTACCATCTCTTCGCTGAACTAGTGCACCTATACAATTTACCATTGTATTAGGTGTGTTGGGGACACAAGAGACTTCTTGTTTCTTAGTTGTAGGGTTGCTTGAGAGAGACCATCTTCAACCTCTACTTCCCTGAGTTCGATAAACCTTAGGTCATCCACTTGAGGGAAATTGCTGCTGTCCTACAAACCTCTGCGCTTGGAGGCATAACATAGTCTACAAGAATAGAAGCGTGCGTAGACATCAAGCTATTTCTGGCGCCATTGCCGGGGGAGTGAGTGCTTGAAGGTATATCTTTAGATCTTGCAATTAAATCTTTTTGTTTCTTGTTTCTATTTCACTAGTTAGGCTTAATGGAATACAACAAAAATATGAGAGAGCTTTATAAACTTTATCTTGAACTAGGACATGGAGTGTTTGAGGAGAAAATTAAAAAACCTATGTAACTTTATTATTTGCATAACAATTATGATGGTGGCAATCTTATTAGTATGCTTTCTTTGAATATCAATATTGCTAATGACATGGAAAGCTCTAAGCTTGGGGATGACGGGTTTGATGAACATGATATTTTAGTCCCCCAACTTTTTAGGAGAAAATTTGCTTTAATGATACTATGCTTCCTAAATATGATGATTACCATGATGATAATGATTGCTTTACTCTCACTATTCCTAATAAGAAAGATTTTGCTTATAAGAAGAGTAATGATACTTTTATGCTTTGGATCATGGAAATAATGTGTGATAGTTATATTGTTGAGTTCATCCATGATGCCACTGAAATTTATAATGAGAGGGGGAGACATGGTTCTAAATATCTAAAAAAATAAGTAGTTTCCCCTCGTTATGTCGAAGGTTTTGAAGCTGCACTTGTTTTGCCTTCCTATGCTTATTGCTTTGTGCTTCAATGAATTATTATATTGCAATATTCATATGCGTAGGAAGCATGTTAGACTTAAATGTGTTTGGTATTTGCTTCTTGATGCTCTTTTTTTTCTACAACTCTTATTCCTACGGGAGCATCATTACAATCTTAAGCCTATCTTTATGGCTATAAAGAAAGAGCTCTAGGGAGACAACCCTTGTTATCTTTACTTTGACTTTTTTTACTTTCAGTTTTTAGTGCTCTTGATGTGTGTTACTACTGTAGCAACATCATTGTATCTTTATTTTTAAGATTTGTGCCAAGTTTTAGCCTCCGATTGCAAGAAAGTTCAAAAGTTGTGACATGCTGTCGAGAAACAGATTCTGATTGCTTGATGGAAAAATTCACCAAAATTCACCAGATCATCTTTTTGATCTGAATTGTTTTGACAGTATGCTCTATACAGTTGGCTTTCTGGCATCTGTTCTAAGTTTTAGGATTTGAGTTGCAGAAGTGCCCTGAAAAAATTATTTACTACCTGCTAGTCTGTTTTTCACAGATTCTTTCACGTTTTGCGTTTTCAACGTTTTGCAAATCTTAAGCTTTCTTTTTCTTTGTAAAAACTTTTTGGAAATCTTTAGAAACAGTAGCTCTTCATGAATTTTTTATTTCCAGTGGAGAAAAAATATTTTATTATGGGTACTAACCACTCTAATCAGCTTATGATGAGTTTCGTATGTAGGGAGTTTTCAAGTATGCGATGGAAGATGATGAAAGAAGATCCAGGAGTGTCAAACGCTCAAGCTTGGGGATGCCCCCATGCACCCCAAGAAATATACAAGGAAACTCAAGTGTCTAAGCTTGGGGATGCCCCCGTGCATCCCCTTCTCCATCAACAATCATTAGTTCGTTCTTCTCCATGCTATATTTTTATCACTTCATATGTTATGTGCTATGCTTGGAGCGTCCGCTCTTTACTTTTTAGTTTTTTTTTAGTTTTGCTTGTTGTTCAAAACAAGTTGGACCCTAGCCTTCTTTGTTTGGGAGAGAAACACGCTCCACTCCACCCTAGAACACAACATAGGTTTTCATGCTTATCTTTTTGTGTGTTCTTCATCTTTTCATAGCTGCTGTCATGCTTAGCTCTTAGTTTTCATGCTTTATCTTTTTAAGAGCTTTTATTTAGGTTGATTTTGGAACTCTCTTGAGTTATCATGCTTATCTTGTTTAGAGAGTTGGCTTGTTGCACTGAGTTGTGTGTCTTGCATGAGTAGGTAACTGAGGTTGCTATTTAAGTATAGTAGTAACTTGCTATAGTTTTGAGGTATTTATTTGAGTAATGTTTGGACTTTTGGTGTCAAGAGCTTGAGCCTATTAATGATAGGTGTGTATTTTGGGAAATCCGTGTGTATTTTCAAAAAAAAGTTCAGAACTCTAGCTACTAGATGGATCGCTAACCTCTGGAGGGGTTGAAATATATAGAGTACCCTCACGTTATCATGGGTCGAGGATACGCAAGGATAACCAAACCCCCAAACACTCCTCCTCGGGGTACTTGTGTCTTTGTGAATCTCTGACTAGATAGAGAGTTACCGATAATAAGTGCATGAGTTCTTCGGACTAATGTGAGTATTCGATTATTGGCACTTCCAGCATCCATATTTTGCTAGCCTCTTTGGTACCGTGCATTGCCCTTTCTCATCTTGAGAGTCGATGCATACTTCGCGAGTGCATCCAAACCCTTGGCATGATACGCTCTGTCACCATAAGCCTCATTATATCCTTCCTCAAAACAGCCGCCATACCTACCTAGTAAGGCATTTCCATAGCCTTTCCGAGATACATTCCCATGCAATATCCACCATCTCATGACTTGATCTTCATGTTATACATGCTTTTTGTTGATCGACGAGCCGAATGCTAGTTGGGCCTTGCCCTTATTATTGCTACATGATGCGCTAGTTTCATTACATATCCTGTTACACTGGCAGAGGCATACATTTGCATACATCATGATGGTTTTCATTTGTCTTTATGTTGAGTATGTCTTATAAAGTGTGAAGATCTTCTTATTCTTGTAAAACATAGAGTGTTGCCTTTAAGTGAGGAAAAGATCCCAAAGAGGACAAATTAAAATATCCCAAAGAGGACAAATGAGAGATAAATAGAAAGAACCAAAGAGGCCACAAAAAAAGAGAAATAAAGGGAGAGAAGGGGGCAACACTACTATTCTTTTTGAAAGATCCACACTCGTACTCCATTGTTATATTTGTACTCCATAGAGATTACCATTCATGCATAACTATGTGGGGAGCCTTACACTAGAGAACTTGGCTTGTATATTCCAATGACGAGCCTCCTCAAATGAGCTCTAGGTCTTCATGAGCAAGCAAGTTGGATGCACCACCACTAGTTCCATTAGAGAGCTTACCTTAGCACATATGTGCATCCCTTGCATGGCAATCCCTACTCCTCACATCATATCTATCGTTTGGCTTTCTCTCGCCTATGATTGTCCTCATTGATGTGAGCCTTTCACACCTTTTTTATCTTCCTTCCCCATCATTATTCTCTTTTCCACCCTAAGTGCCAACATATCTTGCTCGCGCTCATCCATTGCATGAGTGCTCAAAGTCGAAAGGGAGAGGATCATTTTGACTTGTGCCTGATTAGTGGTCTCGGGATGAGTCAAAATAAGATTCCGAAGGAGACCAAGTGTGAAGTTTTAGTAGATTGAGTTCTCAATTAAACTATATATTATTTTTATACTCTAAACCCATCTCCCACTTCTTGCACGCAAACACTATTTGTAGACATTCGAGTCACGGACAGAGAGAGCTCTTGCACCTTTATGTTTTTTACTTTGCTAGTTTCAATACTAGATATAGACTCTTGCTTGTTATTGTCTTGACTTGAATTGCATATCTTACTTGCTTTACTTTGAAGTTCTTATATGTGTGTTAGCATGTCACCACATAAATTATGCTTGTTATCATTTACCTACTCGAGGACGAGCATGAATTAAGCTTGGGGATGTTTATACGTCCCAAATGTATCTATAATTTCTTCTTGCTACATGCAAGTTTTGGGTGATATTGCTATGTGTTTTGTACAGTTTCATACCTTTTTCAACATATTTGGACTAACCTACTAACTCAATGCACCCAGTGCCAGTTTCTGTCTGCTGATATCTGTGAATTGCAGGTTTATACCCATATTTATGTTGGAAATACGCCCTAGAGGCAATGATAAAATAGTTATTATTATATTTCCTATTTCAAGATAATCGTTTATTATCCATGCTATAATTGCATTGAATGAAAGCATAGATACATGTGTGGATATATAGACAAAACAGTGTCCCTAGTAAGCCTCTAGTTGACTAGCCAGTTGATCAAGGATGGTTAAGGTTTTCTAACCATATGCAAGTGTTGTCACTTGATGACTGGATCACATAATTAGCAGAATGATGTGATGGACAAGACCCAAATTATAAACGTAGCATGTGATTGTGTCATTTTATTGTTATTGTTTTCTGCGTGTCAAGTATTCATTCCTATGACCATGAGATCATGTAACGCACTGACACCGGAGAAAGACCTTGTGTGTATCAAACGTCACAACGTTACTGGGTGACTATAAAGGTGCTCTACAGGTATCTCCGAAGGTGTCCGTTGAGTTAGCATGAATCAAGACTGGGATTTGTCACTCCGTCTGACGGAGAGGTATCTCGAGGCCACTCGGTAATACAACATCACATATAAGGCTTGCAAGCAATGTGCCAAAAGTGTTAGTCACGGGATCTTGTATTATGGAATGAGTAAAGAGACTTGCGGGTAATGAGATTGAAATAGGTATAGAGATACCGGCGATCAAATCTCGGGAAAGTAACATACCGAAGGACAAAGGGAGTGGTATACGAGATTCTATGAATCCTTGGCACAGAGGTTCAACCGATAAGATCTTCGTAGAATATGTCAGATCCAATATGGACATCCAGGTCCCGCTATTGGATATTGACCGGGGAATGTCTCAGGTCATGTCTGCATAGTTCTCGAACCCGCAGGGTCCGCACACTTAAGGTTCGGTGACGTTTCGGTATAGTTGAGTTATAGGTGTTGGTGACCGAAGGTTGTTCGGAGCCCCGAATAAGATCACAAACGTCAAGAGAGTTTCCGGAATGGTCCGAAAACGAAGATTGATATATAGGATGATTTCATTTGGTCACCGAAAAGATTTCGGGTATTACCGGAAGTGTGCCGGGAGTGATGAATGGGTTCCGGGTTTTCACCGGGAGGGGCCCACCCACCTGGGAGTGAGCCCAATAGTCCTAGGGTGGCGCACTAGCCCTTAGTGTGCTGGTGAGGCCAACCCAAGTGGGCTATGGCGCTAGATGAGAAAACCAAAAGAAAAAAACGAGGGAGGTGGGAAGGGAGAGGAGGACTCCTCCTTCCCGAAACCGAGTTGGAGTTGGAGTCCTCCTATCCACTTCGACTGGCACCCTAGGGGATCCGTTGAGCCCCAAGGCTAGCCCCTCCCCTCCTCCTATATATACTAGAGGTTTTAGGGTTTTTGAGACACAACTTTGCCACGTGCAACTCAAACCTATACCTCGTAGATCTAACTCTAGATCGGATTTCTGCGAAGCTCGGGCGGAGCTCTACAAGAATAGATCATCACCATCCCGGCATGTCATCACGCTGCCGGAGAGCTCATCTACCCATCTCTCTTGCTGGATCAAGAAAGCGGAGATCGTCATCGAACTGTACGTTTGCTAAACGTGGAGGTGCCGTCCGTTCGGTGCTAGATCGGGACGAATCGTGGGACGGATCATGGGACGACGGTGATTTGAATCACGAAGTTGTACCACTACATCAACCGCGTTCCTTAATGCTTCCCGCTGAGTCATCGACAAGGGTATGTGGATCCGATCTCCCTCTCGTAGATGAACATCACCATGATAGGTCTTCGTGTGTGTAGGAAAGTTTTGTTTCCCATGCAACGTTCCCCAAGAGTGGCATCATGAGCTAGGTTCATGCGTAGATGTAATCTCGACTAGAGCACAAAAGTTTTTGTGGGCGTTGATGTTTGATTTTCTGCCCTCCTTAGTCTTTTCTCAATTCGACGATATTGTTGGATTGAAGCGGCCCGGACCAACATTACTCGTATGCTTATGAGAGACTGGTTTCATCGACTAACATGCAACTTGTTGCATAAAGATGACTGGCGGGTGTCTGTTTCTTCAACTTTAGTTGAATTGGATTTGACCGACGCGGTCCTTGGAGAGAGGTTAAATAGCAATTTGCACATCTACATTGTGGTTTGTGCATAAGTAAGATGCGATCATACTAAATACCCATAGCAGCCACGTAAAACATGCAACAACAAATTAGAGGACGTCTTGGCCAATGACGTGATGTGATATATTGGATGTATGAGATGATCATGTTGTAATGGTTAATATCGAGTTGCACGTCTATGCTACAACAACCGACAGGAGCCATAGGGTTGTCTTTAAACTAACGTTTGTGTTTGCAGATGCGTTTACTATATTGCTAGGTTGTAGCTTTAATAGTAATAGCATAGATAGCACGACAACCTCGATGGTGGCACGATGATGGAAATCATGGTGTGGCGCCAATGATGATGAAGATCATGCCGGTGCTTTGGTGATGGAGATCAAGAAGCACAAGATCATGGCCATATCATGTCACTTATGAATTGCATGTGATGTTAATCCTTTTATGCACCTTATCTTGCTTAGAACGACGGTAGCATTATAAGGTGATCCCTCACTAAAATTTCAAAGATAACATTGTGTTCTCCCCGAGTATGCACCGTTGCGACAGTTCGTCGTTTCGAGACACCATATGATGATCTGGTGTGATAGACTCAACGTTCTCATACAACGGGTGAAAAACAGTTGCACACGTGTCACACTCGGGTTAATATTAACGAGCCTAGCATGTGCAGACATGGCCTCGGAACACGAGAGACCGAAAGGTCGAGCATGAACCCTATAGTTGATATGATTAGCATAGAGATGTTTACCACTGAAACTACGCTCAACTCACGTGATGATCGGATTTGAGTTAGTGAATTTGGATCATGCCACACTCAAGTAACTAGAGGGATGCCTATTTGAGTGGGAGTTTATTAGTAATTTGATTAGTTAAACTCTAATTATCTTGAACATAGTCTAAGTACACTTTGCAATATTTTATGTTGTAGATCAATGGCTCATGCAGTAGCAACCCTGAATTTCAATACGTTCCTAGAGAAAGCTAAGCTGAAAGATGATGGTAGCAACTTTGTAGACCGGGATTGTAATCTTAGGCTCATCCTACAAGCTAGGAAAAATAATTATGTCCTTGATGTTGCGCTAGGAGATGAACCACCCGCTACGTCTGACCAAGATGTTTTGAACGCTTGGCAATCACGTAAGGAGGACTACTTAGTAGTTCAATGTGCAGTCTTGTATGGCTTGGAACCGGGACTTCAACGATGCTTTAAACGTCATGGAGCATATGAGATGTTCCAGGAGTATGAGACCTCCGATAAATTCTATGCTTGCAAGATGGAGGAGAATTCGTGTGTCAGTGGACATGTGCTCAAAATGTCTGGGTACTCAAACCGTCTAGGTGAGCTGGGGATTGAACTCCCGCAAGAGGCTATCACTGACAGAATTCTTCAATCACTACCACCTAGCTACAAGAGCATTGTGTTGAACTATAACATGCAAGGGATGAACAAGTCACTCGACGAGTTATTCGCGATGCTGAAAGTCGCAGAGTCAGAACTCCGGAAAGAGCATCAAGTGTTGATGGTCAATAAGACCACTGGTTTCAAGAAAAAACGACAAAGGAAAGAAGGGTAACTCCAAGAAGAGCGGCAAGACTGTTGCCAATCCGACGAAGAAACCCAAGGCTGGACCTAAGCCGGAAACAGAGTGCTATTATTGCAAGGGGATGGGTCACTGGAAGCGCAACTGCCCCAAGTATTTGGCTGATAAGAAGGCGGCCAACGCCAAACGAGGTATATGTGATATACATGTTATTGATGTGTACTTAACCAGCTCCTGTAGTAGTGCCTGGGTATTTGATACCGGTTCTGTTGCTCATATTTGCAACTCGAAGAAGGGACTGCGGAATAAACGAAGGCTGGCGAAGGATGAAGTGAGGATGCGCATGGGAAATGGTTCCAAGGTGGATGCAATCGCCGTTGGCACAATGTCACTTCTGTTACCATCAGGATTAGTTATGAACTTAAATAACTGTTATTTAGTGCCTGCATTATGCATGAACATTATATCTGGATCATGTTTATTGCGAGACGGTTACGCATTTAAGTCAAAGAATAATGGTTGTTCTATTTTTACGAGTAATATCTTTTATGGTCATGCACCCAATGTGAGGGGTTTGTTCATATTGAATCTTGATTGTGATGACACACATATACATAACATTGAGACCAAAAGATGTAGAGTTAAAATGATAGCGCCACATTTTTTTGGCACTGCCACTTAGGTCATATTGGTGTAAAGCGCATGAAGAAACTCCATGCTGATGGGCTTTTGGAGTCACTTGATTTCGAATCACTTGACACGTGCGAACCGTGCCTCACGGGCAAGATGACCAAGACTCCGTTCTCCGGAACAATGGAGCGTGCATGTGACTTGTTGGAGATCATACATACTGATGTGTGCGGTCCGATGAGTGTGGAGGCGCGTGGCGGATATCGTTATTTTCTTACCTTCACTAATGATTTGAGCAGTTATGGATATATCTACTTGATGAAGTACAAGTCTGAAACGTTTGAAAAGTTCAAGCAATTTTAGAGTGAAGTTGAAAATAATCATAACAAGAAGATCAAGTTCCTACGATCTGATCGAGGGGGTGAATATCTGAGTTTCGAATTTGGTGCTCACTTAAGACAATGTGGAATCGTTTCACAGTTGACACCGCCTAGAACAACACAGCGTAATGGTGTGTCCGAACGTCGTAATCGTACTTTGTTAGATATGGTGCGATCTATGATGTCTCTTACTAATTTGCCGTTATCGTTTTGGGGTTATGCAATAGAGACAGTTGCATTCACTTTAAATAGGGCACCATCAAAATCCGTTGAGACGACACCATATGAGCTATGGCATGGCAAGAGGCCAAAGTTGTCGTTTCTTAAAGTTTGGGGATGTGATGCTTATGTCAAAAAGCTTCAGCCTGAAAAGCTGGAACCCAAAGCGGAAAAGTTTGTCTTCATAGGTTACCCAAAAGAGACAGTTGGGTACACATTCTATCTCAGACCCGAGGGCAAAGTGTCTGTTGCTAAGAACGGAGCTTTTCTTGAGAAGGAGTTTCTCTCGAAAGAATTGAGTGGGAGGAAGATAGAACTTGATGAGGTTGTAGAACCTCTGCTCCCTCTAGATGGTGGCGCAGGGCAAGGGAAACCCCTGTCGAGGCAACACCGGTTGAGGAGGAAGCTAATGATGATGATCATGAAGCTTCGGATCAAGTTATTGTCGGACCTCGCAGGTCGACAAGATCACGTATTGCTCTTGAGTGGCACGGTAATCCTGTCTTATCTATCATGTTGTTAGACAACAATGAGCCTGCGAATTATGAAGAAGAAATGGTGGGACCGGATTCCAACAAATGGTTGGAGGCCATAAAGTCCGAGATAGGATCTATGTATGAAAACGAAGTGTGGACTTTGGAAGTATTACCTGAAGGTCGCAAGGCTATTCAGAACAAATGGATCTTTAAGAAGAAGACGGACGAGGACGGTAATGTGACCATTTATAAAGCTTGACTTGTGGCAAAGGGTTTTTCACAAGTTCAAGGAGTTGACTACGATGAGACGTTCTCACTCGTAGCGATGCTTAAGTCCGTCCGAATCATGTTAGCAATAGGTGCATTTTTCGATTATGAAATCTGGCAGATGGATGTCAAAACGGTGTTCCTTAATGGTTTTCTTAAGGAAGAGTTGTATATGATGCAACCCGAAGGTTTTGTCGATCCGAAGAATGCTAACAAAGTATGCAAACTCCAGCGATCCATTTATGGACTGGTGCAAGCATCTCGGAGTTGGAATAAGCGCTTTGATGAGGTGATCAAAGCATTTGAGTTTATACAAGTTGTTGGAGAATCTTGTATTTACAAGAAAGTGAGTGGGAGCTCTGTAGCGTTTCTAATATTATATGCGGATGGCATATTCTTGATTGGAAACAATGTGGAGTTTTTAGAGAGCGTAAAAGATTACTTGAAAAAATGTTTTTCAATGAAAGACCTAGGAGAATGTGCTTACATATTAGGCATTAAGATCTATAGGGATAGATCAAGGCGCCTAATAGGACTTTCACCAAGCACATACCTTGATAAAGTTTTGAAGAAGTTCAAAATGGAGCAGCCCAAGAAGGGGTTCTTGCCAGTGTTACAAGGTATAAAGTTGAGTAAGACTCAATGTCGAGTAACTGCGGAAGATAGAGAAAAGATGAGTACCGTCCCCTATGCTTCAGCCATAGGGTCTATCATGTATGCAATGCTGTCCACAAGACCGGACGTCAGCCTAGCCATAAGTATGGCAGGCAGGTTTCAAAGTAATCCAGGAGTGGATCATTGGACGACGGTCAAGAATATTCTGAAGTACGTGAAAAGGACTAAGGAAATGTTTGTCGTTTATGGAGGTGACAAAGAGCTCGACGTAAAGGGTTACATCGATCCAAGCTTTGACATTGATCCGGATGAGTCTAAGTCTCAAACCGGACACGTATTTATTCTTAATGGGGGTGCGGTAAGCTGGTGCAGTTCCAAGCAAAGCGTCGTAGCTGATTCTACATGTGAAGCAGAGTACCTGGCTGCCTCAGAGGCAGCTAAGGAGGGTTTCTGGATGAAGGAGTTCATGACGGATCTAGGAGTTGTGCCGAGCGCACTAAATCCAATAACTCTGTTCTGTGACAACACTCGTGTCATTGCTTTAGCAAAGGAACCAAGGTTTCACAAGAAGACTAGATACATCGAACGACGCTTCAACCTCATCCGCGACTACATCGAAGGAGAGGACGTAAATATTTGCAAAGTGCACACGGATCTGAATGTTGCAGATCCGCTGACTAAACCTCTTCCACGAGCGAAGCATGATCAACACCAGAACTCTATGGGTGTTAGATTCATTCCAATGTAAATGGCATAGCGATGTGAGACTAGATTATTGATTCTAGTGCAAGTGGGAGACTGTTGGAAATATGCCCTAGAGGCAATGATAAAATAGTTATTATTATATTTCCTGTTTCAAGATAATCGTTTATTATCCATCACTACTGGAAAATAGTTTTTTGCCATCTGCCTAGTCTTTGTTGTTTGCTAGCTGATGGCAAAGAGTGTCTTTGCCGTCAGCTTCAGCAAAACAGACGGCAAAGCACATGCTGATGGCATAAAGTGTTTTTGCCATCTGTCACATCTTTGCCGTCTGCTAGCGGACGGCAAAGAGTCCGGAGGCAGACGACAAAGATATAGATGGGCCCACCTGACCGCGGGGTGGCTAGGTCAAATTGGAGTCAGACCTTTGTTGTCTGCTAGCGGACGGCAAAGAGTCCGGAGGCAGACGGCAAAGAGTCTAGACTCTTTGCTGTCTGCCAGCAGACGACAACGCGCTAACTCCGTTAACGGCTCCTTCCCCCACCCCGCCCCTCTCTCTTTGTAACCGTCACCCCGCATGCCCCTCTCTCTCCCCACCCCGCGCGCCCCTCTCTCTGTAACGGCCGCCACCACCACCGTCGCGCCGCCGCCCCTGTCGCCCCCGCCGCCGCCCCTCTCTCTCTCCCCACCTCGCCCCCGCTGCCGCTGCCCCACCACCGTCGTGCCACCGCCCCGCCACCCCCAACACCCCGGCCCCTCCACAGCCGCCCCTCCCGGTGAGCCCCCACACCCCACCCCCACCCCCCACCCGCATTATTTTTTAGTAGTTTTAGTAGTTGTTATTGTTAGTAGTTTTAGTGGTAGATTTAGTTAGGTTAGTAGTTTTAGTTAGGTTAGTTAGTTAGCTTGGTTAGTTAGGTGGAGGAGGAGAAGAGGAGGAGGACGAGGACGAGAAGAGGAGAAGAAGAAGAGGAGTAGGAGGACGAGGAGGAGGAGAAGAAAAATAAGAAGAAGGAGAAGAAGAGGAGAAGAAAAAAATAAGAAGGAGAAGAAGAAGAAGAAGAAGAAGAAGAAGAGAAGAAAAAAAATAAGAAGGAGAAGAAGTAAAGAAGAAGAGAATAAGAAAAAAATAAGAAGGAGAAGAAGAGAAAAAAGAAGAAGAAGTTGATTTTTTATTGTTTGGTATTTAGTGGTAGCTAGATTCTTTTTTAGTTACTTAGTGGTAGATTTTGTTTTTGTTATAGTGGTAGATTATGTTTTTGTTATTTTTTTGCTGTTTAGTGCTATCTAGGTTTAGCGATAGGTTTAGTTAGCTTGGTTAGTTAGGTTAGTTAGTTAGTTAGCTTAATAGAAAGAATAGGAAGAATAAGAAGAGGAGGAGGAGGATAAGAGGAGAAGAGGAGGAGGAGAAGAAGAAGAAGAAGAAGAAGAGGAGGAGGAGAAGACAAAAATAAGAAGGAGAAGAAGAAAAGAAGAAGAAAAGAAGAGAAGAAGAGAAGAAGAATACCTTCTCCTCCTCCTTCTTCTCCTCCTTCTTCTCCTCCTCCTCCTTCTCCTTCTTCTTGATTTCTTATTCTTCTTCTCCTCCTCCTCTTTCTTCTCCTCTATCTTATTCTCCTGACCTTATTTTCCCCAACAATGAGATAATTAGCCCATTTAGCTACAAAATGGCATAAAAACCTTGGTTAGGTCGTGAATATTATATTCTTAACTTGTTTTCCTCTAAAATGACATAATTAGAATATTTGTGTTGATCGGGTGGATTTACATGTGATAGTTGTCTCGTCGCTGTGAGGTCTGCTGTGCGAAGACCTGCCCGTGCGTTGTACGAGCTCCGCCCCTGCATTCGTGGGTCAGTACAAATTTCATCTCCTCCCCGCCCCTTCATTTACTGTGGCTCGGTTTCTGGATGAAACTTTCTAGATTTAGGTAATTAAATTAATTTATCAGTATGCGTGACCAGTATGCGTCTCCCGTTCGAAAGGGCGACATCTATAAATATGCATGTCTTTGCATATTTATAACTGCCATCCTTTCGAATTGTCCAACATTATCCATGGACAACCCGAGTATGTGTAGATTGGGTTCGTTTTCCCGTATGCTATGCTTTGGATCCGATACGACATTTCTTCAGTGCCTCCGTGTTGTTCTCCGGATGCACATCCTCTCTGTTTATTGCAGAGACGTGTATCAGGAAAACAACGGGGAGGTGCTGCCAAAATTTTGCGTTGGATCCGGAGCAGAGCATGGGAAAACGAACCCAATCTACACATACTCGGGTGGGATTAGGACCTATCTTTCCCTATTAGCATGTAGGTTGCGTGGACGTAATAAAAATGGCGAACCTGATTAACCAATGAATATAAATGCTAAATTATATATAAATATATTTCTTCTGTCTTTAGTAGCTACGCAAGATGAGTGATCGTGTGTGGATGTATACCGGTCACCCTAGTCAGAAAGAGATGACGAAAGAATGGTTTGTAAAAACAAAGGAATTTGTGAAAGCCGCATTCACAAATGGCCAGGAAAGAAACTATTGCCCCTGTCCTGGATGCGACAACTATAAAAAGACGACAGAGGCTGTAATGATTAAACACCTGCAGAGGGGGGGGGGTTTAAGCCTAATTATACGGTGTGGACATTTCATGGGGAGTCTATACAACACACAAGAGCTGAGGTGGTCCGTCGTCGCACGGAAGAGCATGGTACCGGGATTCGAAGACATGGTGCAAGACTTTGATGATGCTCGGGATTCGGAAGATGAGACGGAGGAATCTGCAAAGACCTTTTGTGAAATGTTGGAGTCTTCAAAACATCCTCTCCATGAGCACACTGAGCTCTGTCAGCTGGATGCAATTGCACAAGTAATGGCTGTGAAGGCTCAGTTCAACTTGGGAAGAGAATGCTACGACGCGATGATGACACTATTTGGACGCTTCCTACCCAAAGGCCATGCCATGCCTGCAAACCTGTACCAATCGGAAAAAATACTTCGTATACTTAAGATGCCCTATGAGAAGATAGATGCATGTGAGAAAGGATGTGTCTTATTTAGGAAGGAGTATGCACACTTGGACTATTGTCCCAATTGCGAGTCTTGCAGGTATCTTGTGGTAGACAACGGTATGGGTGAGAAGAGGTAGAAAAAAATTGCAGTTAGTGTTCTTCGGTATATGCCAATCATACCAAGACTTCAACGTATTTTCATGGTCGAAGAGACAGCCAGACAGATGACATGGCAAAATTGGGCAAAAGAACCGAACTAGATGCGGATGGGAATAAGATGGTGGTACAAACATCGGATGGGGAAGCGTGGAAACATTTCGATGGATTGCATCAGGATAAAGCGACAGATCCAAGGAATCCTCGAGTGTGCGCCACCACGGATGGTTTTAATCCCTTCGGCATGACGGCAACCCAATACAGTTGTTGGCCTGTATTTGTCATTCCACTCAATCTCCCCCCCGGGCAGATTATGCAAAGAAAGAACATATTTCTGACGTTGATAATTCCAGGGCCCAATTATCCAGGGAAGAATATGAATGTGTACCTGCAACCGCTTAAGGATGAATTGGAAGAAGCTTGGGATAATGGGGTCAAGACATACGATACCGCTAGAAAAGAAAACTTCAAAATGCATGTGTGGTACATGTACTCTATGCATGACTTGCCAGCGTATTCACTATTCTCTGGATGGTGTGCGCATGGAAGGTTCCCGTGCCCCCAATGCAAGGCAGCTCTTCAGTTTCATTGGTTGCAGGAGGGTCAGAAGTATTCTTGCGTTGACTTGCATAGACAGTTCCTGGATCCTGACCATCAGTTCAGAAAAGACAAGAAGAACTTTACCAAAGGTAAAGTTGTCAAAAACTTGGCACCACCTGCGTTCACAGGCCAACAGATCCTGGATCAGTTAAACACCCTCGAGCCTGATCCAGAGCGTCCAGGGTATTTCAAGGGGTATAATTCAAAACACGCCTAGATTCACAAGCCATGCTTCTGGGATCTGCCTTACTTCAAAGACCTCCTTCTTCCACACAATATTGACATGATGCACACTGAAAAGAATATCGGAGAGGCTATTTTTGGTACATTGTTCGACATAGATGGGAAGACAAAGGATAATACTAAGGCTATAGTCGATCAAGAGACACTATGTCATAGACCGTTACAAAACATGCGAGAACGCAAAGGAAAGCAGAAGTGGTCGAAGCCAAAGGCCTGGTTCAATCTTGGAAGGCCAACTATGAGGGAAATTATCTTGTGGGTCAAAATGCACTTGATGTTCCCCGATGGGTATGCAGCGAATCTAAAGAGGGGAGCGAGTCTTGAAAAATTAAAAATCTTCGGTCTCAAGAGTCATGATTGGCACATATGGCTAGAGCGGCTAATGTCGGTGATGTTACATGGCTTTATTCCTGAGGATGAATGGCTAGTACTAGCGGAGCTGAGCTATTTCTTCAGTGTTCTTTGTGCGAAAGAATTGTCGCCTCGCGTGGTAGAAGACATGGAGGATTTTGCACCGGAGTTGTTGTGCAAGTTAGAGAAGATCTTTCCACCAGGCTTCTTTAATCCAATGCAGCATTTGATTTTACATCTACCGACCGAGGCAAGATTGGGTGGGCCCGTGCAAGATCGTTGGTGCTATGCAACTGAGAGGATGCAGAAGACCCTTCGAGCTAAATGTAAAAATAAGCGTAGAATTGAAGCATTGATGGCTGAGGCATTCATTACTCAGGAGGTGGAAAATTTTGTGACAACACACTACGAAGCCAAAAATTATCATTTGCATAATCCGAAGCCTCGGCACAATGATGATACCCTAAAAAAGGTGGGTCCAACCTCAGCCTATTCAAAGGGAAGCTCGCACCAGCTGGTGATTCGAAACCAATAACGTTGGATGTCGAAGAATGGCGGAACATTTTGTTGTATATCTTCAACAACCTAACAGAAGTGCGGCCGTACATCGAGTGAGTTCTCGGCACATTTTCAGGTAACTTCTAATTCATTTGAACTGCTCTTATTCCCGGATATTTCAAACAGCCGTTACGTCGCCAAATTCTCGGATGGAGCGGTGATCGAAAATGATACCGTCGAAGAGTATGAGCTTCTGTGAAAGACAGGAGGCGGCTATCCCGGTTTCATCTCTTGGTTCAAACAAACGGTAATTATCAATAATGGACCATTTCATTTCTTGGTCTAACTTGCGGCTAATGCAACAATTGTTTCGTATTAAACTTGTAGGCTAATTCAGAGTCTATGGACGCCGAATTGAGACAAGTCGCTAATGGTTTTGACTATAAGGTCCGTTCATTTGAGAAATACAACATCAACGGGTATCTCTTTCGTACCTATGGCAAAGAGCTATCTATGCCCGACCGGAAATCTACAGATTGTGGTGTCTCTGCTATCGGCGAAGGTGTTATCGAGTATTATGGAAGAGTTGAAGCAATTTATGAACTTCAATTCTATGGTGAAAACCCACCGAACGTCGTAGTCTTCAAATGTTATTGGTTCCAGCCGAAGAAGACTAGAAGGACTCATGAACATATAGGACTAGTCGAAATCAATCCAAACACCCATTTAGATGTTCCCGATGTCTATATTACGGTTCAACAGGCGACCCAAGTTTTCTATCTACCGTGGGCATGCCAAACGGATAAGAATCTGGAAGGTTGGTATGTTGTTTATGAAGTGCCGCCACATGTCAGACCACCTCTCCCAAATGAACAAGATTATGAACCTCACATTAACCCACACACATATGATGGAGAATTCTTCCAAGAAACACGTCTTTCCAAGAAACGTTTCAAGAACCGCCGTGCTTCACCCAAGAACATGGAAGTAGATAGCGACAATGAATCCGACTCCAGCCCTGAGCCGGAATCAGAAGACATGGAACTCGTAGAGGTTACTGATGCGGATGACCTGTCAATGCTTCAACGATTAAAGGAAGGACTTTCACAACTTCACGCCGTTGAACCCGATGAGCACGTCATTCATGAAGACATGCGTGATAGTGATGATGATGATGCATTTATTGATGATGATTATTAGTTTGTAAGATTCACAACTAAAATTATATATATTTTAATATTTATTATTCATGTACATATTATTATTCATGTCATTTATTCAATTTTTTATGTTGTGCTTATTTCTTTTAATCTTAATCATGGTAGGTCACCAGGTGTGGAAAGATGGTGGGCGCTGGTCCAGATCGCTCGACGGGTTCTTCCCAAGCGCCCCGCACGAGGGGTGGTACTTCCCTTCAAACCCTATCTCTGCGTAGAGCCTTGGCAGACAGTCTGTCGACACCACCCGTGGGTTCTTCTTCGTCGGCGGCATTGCCCACTGGGAGAGGTGCTGATCGGGTAGGGAAGAAGGGGAAGGGTACAAGGAGAGGTGGTGGCCGCGGAAGATCCAGGAGGACTGTTGAGCCGTCCTCGCCACCACCACCAGCTCATTCACCCGAGCATAGGACTACTATGGTGGACCCGTTTGCAGAGGAGGCTACGGGGACTCTGTTCCAGGAGCCTGGTGTTGACGGGCATTCGTCCCATGAGACTCCGGTCCAGGAGCAGCCTCGGGTCGAGCTGCATTCGGCCCACGAGACTACGGTTCCGGAGGCTTCACCCGACGTGGAGAGGCCCGGATCGGACCGAGGGTTCGGGTGGCTCAGGGGTTGGGGATGGCGGGGATGAGCTTACGGATAGTGAGGGCGATGTGTAGGTGGACGGGGCCACCGTGTACAAGCGTGGTAGTACACGTCTCCCGGTCGTGCCGGCTACCCGCGAGCAGAGGCTGGTGATTAAACTTGAAGGAGATAGGTAAGTACATTTACTCTTTTTTTTCGCTTTTTTCCTTCAAGTTTGTTCAAATATCTAATGCGTTGAACTTATCATACTGCAGGGGATGGGTACACCCTCTTGGAGTCCGCAGGCCGAACTCCATCCTTGGTGTGCTTTGCGGGACAAATTTCCCGGGGTTTGTCACGTTGCCTGGTGAGGGTCAGGTTCCTACACTAGGATTTTCCTGGGAGCACTACCAGGCTGCGCAGGCCCCGCCGGAGGAGATTATAGATGGTGTCTTGTGACACACGAGGGCCGAGATGGTGATCAAGAGCTTTTGGGTAAATTATCCTTTTACAGAATCTAAAATTAACAATATAGCTAATTATTGTACTAACCGGTGTTTTCACGTTTGATTGCAGACCTTCTATAGGTGTGAGGATGGATATGAGGAGGAGGCATCCAGGGTTCTCGAGGCCGAGTGTAGGCGGTTACTACAGAACTTACGCCACGAGGCTCAGCCGTAGGCTATTCGAGATTACTACGCCAAACGTGGTATTAAGAAGCAGAAGAAGGATTGCCGCGGAAAGTTTCTAAAGAAGGAGCAATACATGAAGGTAATTACCTATTCTTAAGTCCTTCTACGTAGTTTTCTTGATTTCATTCATAGGCGCAACGCTCAAAATTCTTTCTAATAACTTACAGGTGCCCCCGAGATGGTGTGCGGATAAGATGGATTGTAGGGAGGCGTTGGTTGATGAGTGGTGCACAGGCAGTTGGCGAGCCGTCCACGAGAATGCGAAGGATCGGCGTAGCCAAATGGTTGGTGTGCCACACCATCAAGGCAGCGCCAATTTACTTCAGTTCGGACGAAACTGGGTATGTGATTTGCTTCATGATTCATGCAATTCATTCTTCATGCTAATATTTTGTTCCTCTCTTTTAGGCGCATCACAATAAGACGGAGATGCCACACTTGTACGACCTTTATGGCATGGCCCATACTGCCTCGTACAAGAAGGCGAAGGCATTCTTTGAGTCTGACCTGGATGATCCCAATAACTTCACCAACATATCATCCCACCAGAAGCTCGTGGCATACAGGGACGCGGGGAAGGCTATGAAAGGGGATGACTTTAACCCTAGCCAGGAACCTTTGGATCCAGAGCTGGTGATGATATCTGGTGGCGGGAGGCCCCATGGCTTGATAGCCATTGGAGATGGGATAATACATTGTCCACTCACTATCCCAGAGATCAAGGCGCGCCAATCGAGCAGCTGTCCTGAGATAATGTGTCGTCCACGGCCAGTCGGTCTTGCCATCGAGGTTAGTTGTACGGACTAAGAACAATTTCATCCATTTCATTATGTGTGTCACCATAGATCATTACTGTGGTAACGAGGAATGGTGTTTCAGGCTGCTCTTCAGAAAGAGAGATGGCAAACCAAGGTGCTCTTGAGAAAGAGAGATTGGCAAGCCAGGCTGCTCTTGAGTCTGCTCTTGAGAAAGAGAGATTGGAAGTCAAGCTGCTCTTGATGAGAGGGACCAAACCACGACACGATTGATTGAGGAGGAGAGGTCCCGGAATGAGGCGGGTCAGCGGTCCGTGTACGAGCTTTTTGTGGTAAGTTTTTTTTTCACATTAGCCAAATCATGTGTGTAATGTCTGTTTCATTACTAACTAATACGACCCACTCTTCAGGGTCTGTGCGAGAAGAGCGGTCAAGTCCCTCCGCCGATGCCCGTCTTCTCTTCGATTGGCACGGTGAGTTTCATTATAAACTAGTATTAATAATTGAGTGTCATCATGCTAACTGAGACATTGCAAAATATCTATTCTGCAGAATAACTCCCGAGCGGCATCGCACGACCCTTCTCCAGGTGTTTCTCCTCCTTGATGACCACTATGGTAAGTTTCTCTTCTCCTCCTTCATATTCTCTTTGCCTTAATTTCCCCAACAATGAAATAATTAGCCCATTTAGCTCCAAAAAGACATAGTTAGCTAATTTAGCTCCAAGAAGACGAGAAGAGGCGAAGAAATAGGAAAAATGAAAAGAAAGAAGAAGAAGAAGAAGAGAAGAAGTAGGAGGAGGAGGAGGAGGAGGAGAAGGAGGAGAAGGCCAAGGACCTTCTAGTCCTTCTCCTCCTCCTCCTCCTGCTCCTCCTTCTTTTTTATTTCTTCTTCTTCTCCTCCTCCTCCTCCTCTTTCTTCTCCTCTTTCATATTCTCCTTGCCTTAATTTCCCCAACAATGACATAATTATCCCATTTAGCTCCAAAATGCCATAATAAGCTCAAAATGGCATACGAACCTTGGTTAGCTCATTAATATTATATACTTAGCTTGTTTTCCTCTAAAATGAGATAATTAGCCCATTTAGCTCCAAAAAGACATAGTTAGCTAATTTACCTCCAAGAAGAGGAGAAGAGGAGAATAAATAGGAAAAACGAAAAGAAAGAAGAAGAAGAAGAGAAGAAGGAGAAGGAGGAGGAGGAGGAGGAGGAGGAGGAGAAGGAGGAGAAGGCCAAGGACCTTCTAGTCCTTCTCCTCCTCCTCCTCCTTCTCCTCCTTCTTCTTTATTTCCTCTTCTTCTTCTTCTCCTCCTCCTCTTTCTTCTCCTATTTCATATTCTCCTTGACTTAATTTCCCCAACAATGACATAATTAGCCCATTTAGCTCCAAAATGCCATAATAACCTCAAAATGGCATAAGAACCTTAGTTAGATCATTAATATTATATACTTAGCTTGTTTTCCTCTAAAATGGGATAACTAGCCCATTTAGCTCCAAAAAGACATAGTTAGCTAATTTAGCTCCAAGAAGAGGAGAAATGAAAAGGAAGAACAAAAAGTAGAAGAGAAAGAGAAGAGAAGGAGAAGGAGAAGAAGGAGGAGAAGAAGGAGGAGGAGGAGGAGGAGAAGGAGGAGGAGGAGGAGAAGGAGGAGAAGGCCAAGGACCTTCTAGTCCTTCTCCTCCTCCTCCTCCTTCTCCTCCTTCTTCTTTATTTCTTCTTCTTCTCCTCCTCCTCCTCTTTCTTCTCCTCCTCCTCCTCTTTCTTCTCCTCTTTCATATTCTCCTTGCCTAAATTTCCCCAACAATGACATAATTAGCCCATTTAGCTCCAAAATGCCATAATAAGCTCAAAATGGCATAAGAACCTTGGTTAGCTCATTAATATTATATACTTAGCTTGTTTTCCTCTAAAATGATATAATTAGCCCATTTAGCTCCAAAAAGACATAGTTAGCTAATTTAGCTCCAAGAAGAGGAGAAGAAATAGGAAAAATGAAAAGAAAGAAGAAGAAGAAGAAGAGAAGAAGGAGAAGGAGCATGAGGAGGAGGAGAAGGAGGAGAAGGCCAAGCACCTTCTAGTCCTTCTCCTGCTCCTCCTCCTTCTCCTCCTTCTTCTTTATTTCAACTTCTTCTTCTCCTCCTCCTCTTTCTTCCCCTATTTCATATTATCTTGCCTTAATTTCCCCAACAATGACATAATTAGCCCATTTAGCTCCAAAATGCCATAATAACCTCAAAATGGCATAAGAACCTTGGTTAGCTCATTAATATTATATACTTAGCTTGTTTTCCTCTAAAATGGGATAATTAGCCCATTTAGATCCAAAAAGACATAGTTAGCTAATTTAGCTCCAAGAAGAGGAGAAGAGGAGAAATGAAAAGGAAGAACAAAAAGAAGAAGAGAAAGAGAAGAGAAGGAGAAGGAGAAGAAGGAGGAGGAGAAGAAGGAGAAGGAGGAGGAGGAGGAGAAGGAGGAGAAGGCCAAGGACCTTCTAGTCCTTCTCCTCCTTCTCCTCCTTCTTCTTTATTTCTTCTTCTTCTCCTCCTCCTCCTCTTTCTTCTCCTCTTTCATATTCCCCTTGCCTTAATTTCCCCAACAATGACATAATTAGCCCATTTAGCTCCAAAATGTCATAATAACCTCAAAATGGCATAAGAACCTTGGTCAGCTCATTAATATTATATACTTAGCTTGTTTTCCTCTAAAATTGGATAATTAGCCCATTTAGCTCCAAAAAGACATAGTTAGGTAATTTAGCTCCAAAAAGAGGAGAAGAGGAGAAGAAATAGGAAAAATGAAAAGAAAGAAGAAGAAGAAGAAGAAGGAGGAGGAGGAGGAGAAGGAGGAGAAGGCCAAGGACCTTCTAGTCCTTCTCCTCCTTCTTCTTTATTTATTCTTCTTCTCGTCCTCCTCCTATTTCTTCTCCTCTTTCATATTCTCCTTGCCTTAATTTCCCCAACAATGATATAGTTAGCCAATTTAGCTCCTAAAAGACATTATAAGCTGAAAATGGCATAAGAACCTTGGTTAGCTCATTAATATTATATACTTAGCTTGTTTTCCTCTATAATGACATAATTAGCCCATTTAGCTCCAAAAAGACATAGTTAGCTAATTTAGCTCCAAGAAGAGGAGAAGAGGAGAAATGAAAAGAAGGAATAAGAAGAAGAAGAAGAGAAGAAGAAGAGAAGGAGAAGGAGAAGGAGAAGAAGAAGAAGGAGGAGGAGAAGAAGAGAAGAAGAAGGAGAAGGAGGAGAAGAAGGAGAAGGAGTCCTCCTTCTTCTCCTTCTTCTTCTATCCTCCTGCTTCTCCTCCTTCTTCTCCTTCTCCTTCTCTTCTTTTTTCTTCTTCTCCTCCTCCTTCTCCTTCTCCTTCCCCTTCCCCTCCTCCTCCTCCTCCTTCTTGTTTTTCTTCTCCTTGTTCTCTTCTTCCTTCTTCTCTTTCTTCTTCAATTTAGCTTATTTGTCATATATATGTTGTTGTTCTTCTTCTTCTGACTTTCTTATTCCCATTTTGTAGATTGGATGTACTACATGCATGGAAGCTCGCATTGGAGTGCTTTAGTTTCCGTTTTTATTTGAGTTGATGAACAATGTGGAACTATATGTATATGTATATATGGATGAACAATATATGTGGAACTATATGTATGTATATATGGATGAAACTTTGTATGTGGTGGTTCTTTTGATATATGGGATGTACGTTGATGAACAAATGGCATTGATGAGCTTTATATGTATATCATATATGTGTTGTGACCTATTTATCATATATGTGCTATGAATTATATGTATATGTGCTGTGAAATAGAAAAAATAAACAAAAATGTGACAATATAGGCTCTTTGCCGTTAGCTGGCCGACGACAAAGGTGCCACGTGGCGCCCAGCTGTGCAACCTGGGCAGTAGCAGCTGGTCATATGGTATCTTTGCCGTCTGCTTCCAGGGGGGACAGACAGCAAAGAAGAGGGAACAGAGGAGGGGTGGAGGAGGTGGAGGCTGACGGCAAAGAAGAGGAGAGGGGAGGCAGACGACACACAAGAGGGGGGAGGCAAACGGCAAAGAAGAGGGGGGACGCAGACGGCAAAGCCTCCGTTAGCCCCTAACGGAGGCAACGCGTGTCGGCTGCCGTCTCGACCACTTTGCCGACTGCTCCTATGAAAAGGTGACGACAAAGCTCTTTGCCGTCCGCTTTGGGGAGACAGACGGCAAAGAAGCTACGATGCCGTCGTAGGCTGACGCAGAAATTTTGCCGGCCGTGAGATTCTTTGCCGTCTGTGATATTCTCTTTGCCGTCCGGGATTTAGTCTTTGCCGTTTGTGATGGCAGACGACAAAGAAGCTAATTCCTGTAGTGCATGCTATAATTTTATTGAATGAAAGCATAGATACATGTGTGGATATATAGACAAAACAGTGTCCCTAGTAAGCCTCTAGTTGACTAGCCAGTTGATCAAGGATGGTTCAGGTTTTCTGACCATATGCAAGTGTTGTCACTTGATTACTGGATCACATCATTAGGAGAATGATGTGATGGACAAGACCCAAATTATAAACGTAGCATGTGATCGTGTCATTTTGTTGCTATTGTTTTCTGCATGTAAGGTATTCATTCCTATGACCATGAGATCATGTAACTCACTGACACCAGAGGAATACCTTGTGTGTATCAAACGTCACAATGTTACTGGGTGACTATAAAGGTGCTCTACAGGTATCTCCAAAGGTGTCCGTTCAGTTAGCATGGATCAAGACTGGGATTTGTCACTCCGTGTGACGGAGAGGTATCTCGAGGCCCACTCGGTAATACAACATCACATATAAGCCTTGCAAGCAATGTGCCTAAAGTTTTAGTCATGAGATATTGTATTACAAAATGAGTAAAGAGACTTGCCGGCAACGATATTGAAATAGGTATAGAGATACCGACGATCAAATCTCGGGCAAGTAACATACCGAAGGACAAAGGGAATGGTATACGGGATTCTATGAATCCTTGGCACAGAGGTTCAACCGACAAGATCTTCGTAGAATATGTAGGATCCAATATGGACATCTAGGTCCCTCTATTGGATATTGACCCGGAGTGTCTCAGGTCATGTCTGCATAGTTTCGAACCCGCAGGGTCTGCACACTTAAGGTTCGGTGACGTTTCGGTATAGTTGAGTTATAGGTGTTGGTTACCGAAGGTTATTGGAGTCCTGGATAAGATCACAGACGTCACGAGGGTTTCTGAAATGGCCTGGAAAGGAAGATTAATATGTAGGATGGTTTCATTTGGTCATTGCAAAGATTTCGGGCATTACCGGCAGTGTACCGGGAGTGACGAATGGGTTTCGGGTTTTCACTGGGAGGGGCCCACCCACCCAGGAGTGAGCACAATAGTCCTAGGGTGGCGCACCAACCCTTAGTGGGCTGGTGAGGCCAGCCCAAGTGGGCTATGGCGCTAGAAGAGAAAACCAAAAAAAGAGGGAGGTGGGAAGGGAGAGGAGGACTCCTCCTTCCCTAAACCGAATTGGAATTGGAGTCCTCCTCTCCACTTCGGCCGGCGCCCTAGGGGCTCCCTTGAGCCCCAAGGCTAGCCCCTCCCCTCCTCCTATATATACTAGAGGTTTTAGGGTTTTTGAAACACAACTTTGCCACATGCAACCCAAACCTATACCTCGTAGTTCGACCTCTAGATCCGATTTCTGTGGAGCTCGGGCGGAGCCTTGCAGGAATAGATCATCACCATCGCCGGCGCGTCATCACGCTGTCGAAGAACTCATCTACTTCCCCGTCTCTCTTGCTGGATCAAGAAGGCGGAGATCGTCATCGAGTTGTACGTGTGCTGAATGCGGAGGTGCCGTCCGTTCAGGGCTAGATCGGGACGGATTGTGGGACGACGGTGATTTGAATCACAAAGCTGTACCACTACATCAACTGCATTTCTTAACGCTTCCCGCTCAGCGATCTACAAGGGTATGTGGATCCGATCTCCCTCTCGTAGATGAACATCACCATGATAGGTCTTCGTGTGTGTAGAAATTTTTTGTTTCCCATGCAACGTTCCCCAACAATTTACACTGCCCGGAAAATTCCACAAAAAATATAAAAAAATCAGCATTCTAGAAGATTCCAAACGGCCGAAGGAGGGAGAGAGGGGGGTCACCACGCCCCGAGGCGCCCTGGTGGCGCGGCCTGCCCCCTGGCCGCGCAGGGAGGCCCCCTCTGGTGCCCTACCTTGGCTCCTATTTTTACCCCCGTGGAGGAGACCCTGATTTCGGAACCCTTTTCTCCAAAAGCAATTCCGATCTCCACCACCATCGCCAACAAGTTTCGGGGGACCATAATTCCTGCCGGCACCCTGCCGGGACGGGGAAGTGCCCCCGGATTCATCTCCATCGATGTTGCTTCCTTCCTCCATGAAGCGGGAGTAGTTCCTCCTCGGGGCTAAGGTCTTCTACAATACCTATGTGGTTAATTCTCTCTCCCATGATGTGATCTTGATTGTGATCATAGGCTATGTTAACCTAGGGTGATCCCATGATGTTTCCCCTTCTTCTATGTATTGGATTGATGTACTCACTTGATCTTATCTAGTATAATCCCTGAGACCATGGTGACAGCGTTCATTGGACATGGATTAGAATAATATTTTCATGAGTGATTTCCTCTTTTGTGAATTGGTTGACGCTTGAGAGTCTCTTGGTGCTTGTCTTTGACCCACGGTGACATTGGGAAACCCATAGATGAGAAGTACGAACTCTCAGGTGTGCTTTTATAGCCCTACATAATTGTCGTCCTATCTTGATCACAAAGGAATGATCTCCGAGTACGTCACCATTGCATGTTTTAGTGGAAATATCATGTGATTAGACTACGTTAATGTTGTTGGGAGTTGCCACTAGTGAAACTATGAAGGCTATGCCTTGTTTCTCACCATTGTTACACCGTTTATGCTCACTTTTGTCACTTGCTACCTTGCTGTAATTTTTATTACATATTTATATTACCTTGCTTTGGCACACCTATCACCCATATTTTACCATCTCTTCGCCGAACTAGTGCACCTATGCAATTTACCATTGTATTAGGTGTGTTGGGGACACAAGAGACTTCTTGTTTCTTAATTGCAGGGTTGCTTGAGAGAGACCATCTTCAACCTCTACTTCCCTGAGTTCGATAAACCTTAGGTCATCCACTTGAGGGAAATTGCTATTGCCCTACAAACGTCTGCGCTTGGAGGCCCAACATAGTCTATAAGAATAGAAGCGTGCATAGACATCAAAGGTCCATATCCCACTCCTACCAAAGGAACAAGCTCACAAGATGGCCTTCTACCACAAGACCACAAAGGCAAGGGAAAGCTTCAAGATGACATTGAACTATTTGAAGAAGAACCCAAAGCCAAGGCCAAGTGGGTTCCCAAGGACACTACTAGCTCTACCTCAACAAGTGCTACCACAACTCCAAGGATTCCCATCAATTTGATGTGGATTCCCAAGAGGAAGAACTAGGGAAGTTCTTAAGGGGTGAGTCCGCCAATGAAATTCACTCTTATTCATTTTGGCAAGAACTATTTGCAATCAACCCCAATCATATGCATTAGTTCAAGGAGTCACACATTCCCTCAAAGTTAAGCAAGGAACAAGGTAATCAGTGCATCTTTGGACATCATCCCATTTATGTTTCACTCCATGTCCATAGATATTCCTGCATTTGTTCCTCGTGTTTTGGGACTAACCCATGTAGGTGAGAGAGTATAAGAACAACAAGGATTGCTCCCAACTCAAGATGATCTTCATCAACTTTGAGCACCCACCACTACTTCACCTACTTGAAGTCTTCAACGACAAAACCCAAAGTTAGTTGACCCCTCTTAGTGGGGATGTCATATCAAGGGGGAGATTTACTCTAAGACTTGAGTATAAGCATCTCCTAAGGATATGAACACATTAATGCTTATGTAAAAGTGTTAGCCCCACTTGTTCTTAACGATGAGTATGACCTATGATCAAGTATTCTTACTTGGCTCCTATGTCAATATACTCATATATAGATGACTTTGTCATCGCCCAAGTGCTTGATAGCTGCTAGGATGTTTGTGCATGTTCACCATGTTTTTCTCTATCATTCTTACTATGTGAGCATGTTGGTGTGCATGTGTTTGATCATTCAAGGACATCCAATTGTTGTTATTTGGCTCTTGATTTATCTTTTGCCAATTGGTTGGACAAGAATGCCTAGGACCCTTCTATAGCTATCTATGCTATATTATGTCAAGTTCTATTCATACTTCATCACAAAACTGGAACAAGCACTTGTCGATCCCTCTGTGTGAAGGAGCACTCGGAGTTCCGTATCGTCAATGGCTGATACATCCAAAACGTATCTATAATTTTTGATGGTTTCATGCCACTTTTATGCTTTTGATAATTGTTTTTATATTAAGTTTATATTTATTTGCACTAACCTACTAATAGTTGCAAAAGTGCAAAATGTTCTTGTTTTACACTTTGATGTGTAGGAACTATCAAAAATAGAAGAGGAAACCTTGTTGGAGTGGGACTCTGACTTTCCTGAAATCTGTCCCCCCTAAAGATTTTAGAGATCGTCTGTTTCCGCTTCTAAGGTGACGTCAAATGGAAAATTAATACTTGCCAAAGTTGTGGGGAAGTTTATGCTGATAATTCTAGACATAACATTCGGCCTATTTCGAGTTCGGACGCTCTAGGAAAGCCCGTTTTACTGCAGGACAAATATCTGATTACAGGATTACGGGAATCGGTGACGTGATTGAGTCCAACTCTTACCATATTAGATGGATTCGGCCAAGCCACGACTTGGGGACCTCATTAGGACTCAGAGGGGTTCCTAGGAAGGTTCTAGAGGTGCCCAAGAGCCCTTGGATCAAAGGGGCATCCATCGGAGGGCCAAGGATGATCGTCCCGACTCATATAAGGGGAGGAAAAACCTGATTTCTGGAGGCCGACCAAGAGCTACGAGATTTCCTCCTCCTAGGCAGCCGCCTTGAGGTGGAGAACCACCTCCATACCAGCACCATCTCCAAAGAAGAAGGGGGGCGATGGGCCGCCACCCCCAAGGGCCATGGCCGCCGCCGTGGCCGTCGTCGGCCGCCGTCTCCTCTCTGGGCTGCACCTCTCCATCAACCTCTTGCTCACCATGGCCATGTGTGAGTAGTCTCCCTCGGGCCTGAGGTCTTCTACGTGTAGCTATGTGCTCATCTCTCTCTCCCATGATGTGATCTTGATTGTGATCATAGGCTATGTTAATCTAGGGTGATCCCATGATGTTTCCCCTTCTTCTATGTATTGGATTGACGTACTTACTTGATCTTATCTAGTATAATCCCCGAGACCATGGTGACAGCGGTCTATTGGACATGCATTAGAAGAATATTTTCATGAGTGATTTCCTCTTTTGTGAATTGATTGAAGATTGAGAGTCTCTTGGTGCTTGTCTTTGACTATCCTTGAGATACGTTGTGGTGATTGTGGTACTCTCTTTGGATGGCCGTGGTGACATTGGGAAATCCATAGATGAGAACTTCGAACTCTGATGTGTGCTTTTGTAACCCTACATAATTCTTGTCCTCTCTTGATCACAAAGGAATGACCTTTGAGTATGTCTCCATTGCATGTTTTAAGTGGAAATATCATGTTATTAGACTATGTTAATGTTGTTGCGAGTTGCCACTAGTGAAAGTATGAAGCCTAGGCCTTGTTTCTCACCATTGTTACACCGTTTATTCTCAATTTTTTCACTTGCTACCTTGCTGCCATATTTATTACAGATTTATATTACATTGCTTTGCCACACCTATCACCCATATTTTACCATCTCTTCGCCGAACTAGTGCACCTATACAATTTACCATTGTATTAGGTGCGTTGGGGACACAAGAGACTTCTTGTTTCTTAATTGGAGGATTGCTTGAGAGAGACCATCTTCAACCTCTACTTCCCTAAGTTTAATAAACCTTAGGTCATCCACTTGAGGGAAATTTCTACTGTCCTACAAAACTTTGCACTTGGAGGCCCAACATAGTCTACAAGAATAGAAGCGTGTGTAGACATCAAGCTATTTACGTCGCCTTTGCCGGGGAGGTGAGTGCTTGAAGGTATATCTTTAGATCTTGCAATTATATATTTTTGTTTTTTGTTTTTATTTCACTAGTTAGACTTAATGGAAAATAAAAAAAATATGAGAGAGCTTTACAAACTTTATCTTGAATAAGGACACGAAGTGTTTGAGGAGAAAATTGAAAAACCTATGGAACTCTATTATTTGCATAATTTATGATGGTGGCAATGTTATTAGTATGCTTACTTTGAATATCAATATTTCTAAAGACATCGAAAGCTCTAAGCTTGGGGATGATGGGTTTGATGAACATGATATTTTTAGTCCCCCAACTTTTGAGGAGAAAATTTGCTTTGATGACTACCATGATGATAATGATTGCTTTACTCCCGCTATTCTTAATGAGAAATATTATGCTTATGTGGAGAGTAAGAGTACCTTTTTTGCATGTGGATCATGGTAACAATCTCGGGACCCCGTTCCTAAGCCATAAGAATCCAGCCTGTAACACATCGCATCACTTTGCGGTCTCACGCAGGGTTAAACCCACGGCTGCCACCTTACCTTAGTCGGGACCGTTTGCGCCTTTTGACTCACGTATGCATTTGTGTCGCTAGCATTGCAATGTCAAAAAACCCGGGTCGACATAACGAGTCATAAACTCAAGTGGCTCAACTGTACAGAGACATGCATACATAACCCAACAAAGCAGGTGTCGGTCATCAGCGAGTGTAGACGAGTCGTAGCAAGCTACAAGGAGTCCATTACACCACGTGACATTTCCCCGTAGGGACAGACACAACAACTAAGAAGGATACATGCCGGTCAACCAATGTGTCTAGAGCAGTAGCAAACTACCAAGGCTCATTGGAAGCACAAAGGGGCATTTCTCTGTATAGAGAGCTACTAAGGGCATACGACTAGGTGTCGAATCCCATACATATCATAGTGCATCACACGTACGCATGACATACTCGATATGCATAGATACAACAATGGCATCACAACATAACCATGCAATATCACAACATTTATCTAGAAGACTCGGAAGAGTCTTGCATAATATGTTCATACAGGTAGGGGTCACATGACTCGACACTCAAGTCATACCAGCAGAGTCATACAAACCAAGCGGAAGCATTAAAGCTGTCTGTGTACACACAGTTGAAAGGAAAAGGCATAAAGCCTGACTATCTACATATCCCTTCTGAAAGGGGCCAGGTCGTAGCTTGGATACTAGCTACTCGTCATCATCAAGGTCTAGATAGAACCCACCTGTTGGCTCGTTGGTATTGTCACGCCCATGATGCGACTCTATCCTCAATTTGGCATGAAGGCCTCGTCAGGGATAGAAGCGCATCTCGTCATGTCGCAAGAATGGATATTGATACAAGTACATGTACTGAAAAGAAGAGATATATATATCAAATTGGCTTACACTCGCCACAAGCTACATCAGAGTCACATCAGTACATTACATAATCATCAAGAGTAAGAGCAGGCTCCGACTACGGACCAAAACAAACGAGAAAAGAAGAACGACGTCCATCCTTGCTATCCCAAGCTGCCAGCTTGGAACCCATCCTAGATCGACGAAGAAGAAGAAGAAGAAGCAACTCCAAATGAACAATCAACGCGCTCGTGTCAAGTAACCTTTACCTGTACCTGCAACTGGTGTTGTAGTAATCTGTGAGCCACAGGGGACTTAACAATCTCATTTCCAAAGGTATCAAGACTAGCAAAGCTTACTGGGTGAGGCATGGTTAAGTGGTGAGGTTGCAACAGCGGCTAAGCATATATTTGGTGGCTAAACTTACGAGTACAAGAAATAAGAGGGGGAAGATCTACGCATAACGGACGTGACTACTGGTGATCAAATGAATGATCCTGAACACCTACCTACGTCAGACATAACCCCACTATGTCCTCGATCGGAGAAGGAACTCACGAAAGAGACAGTCACGGTTACGCACACAATTGGCAAGTTTTAATTAAATTAGTTTCAAGTTATCTAGAACCAGTGTTAAACAAAGTTTCCACATTGCCACATAACCGCAGGCACAGCTTTCCAAAAGATTTAACCCTGCAGGGGTGCTCCAACTAGTCCATCACAAATTACTACAAGCCGCATAGAAATCCTCAATCACAAAGCTCGTGATCTCGTCGGATTCCCTAGTGGAAAACCTCAACTCTGAGATTACCCAAAGCATCACCGGAATCCCGATGCAGAAGATATCTCGTCAAAGGTAAAACTAATCCAGCAAGGCCGCCCGGCGTGTCGACGATCCCGATAGGAGCCGCGTATCTCGTTCTCAGGACACGTCGGATGAGTGACGCGTAACGTGGCCTGATAGAAATCTCCCAAGTTGCCCTGGGTTGGCCCCGCACAGTGCTCTGTTTTGGACCAGCACCATCAGCACTGGCCCTCCCTGTATTATGTAGAATTACTCCTCGGGTTCATGACGCGCTATGCATTTCAGTGTTAACAGAATTATTATGTCGGGCAAATGTAGAACCAATGATGGGCCTTGCCAGAGCAGCTTTAATCTAAAACGAATTATCAGGGGGGGGGGGGGTTCCCCATAACAACGCCGATCGTGTTAGGAGCGCTTATTTATGGAACATAACACCGGTAGCCGAAACTAAGGGGCCAAGGTGGAACAAAACATCAGGCTAGAAAGGCTGAGCCTTCCACCTTTTACCAAGTATATAGGTCCATTAAATTAAATAACATTAATAGGGTGATATAACAAGGAACCCATGTTATCACATGGAAGCAACTACATCTGCAACTAGCAACGCTAACAACACGGTTAAGCAAGCAGTAACATAGCCAATCAGTGGTTTGCTATGTTGAACAGTTGAAGGTTTCATGGCATTGTAGAGAGGCTGATACTTAACATGTGGTAGGCAACGAGACATAAACGTTAGAAACGGTAAAACTAGCACGGGAATGATAGTAATGGTATTTGGGGAAATGGTCATCTTGCCTGAGATCCCGCTTGGAAGAAGAACAACTCCAAGAAGTCGACGAACCATCGTAGTTGAACGGGTCCTCACATTCCGACACGCTTGCGGAACTCTATCGAGACAGAGCAAACCGGAAACAAACATCAACACAGATATTCACCACACAATGCACAACATGATGCAAACCTAATATGATGCATGGTCAGATCTATGATGCAAGGGATGGCATGGAAATTCACCTCACGCAAACACTACACATTAAGTGAAGCTCGATATGAAACGAGTTGCATATCGACGAAACTCCACATTTAATTATTTAATTCACTCCCGATTATTTACTCGGCAATATTAAATTATAGTTAACATGGCAAGGGTGAAGCGACGGTCCTACATGGCATCCTAGACGGTTAACACGCGGAGCATAGAACGGAGCTACGACACAAGATGCATGCAACGCACGATATGTGCCATGAATGCGTCATGCATGCGAGTTCAAACATCACGGGCAAGAAAAGAAAGAAACAGGTGTCGCCACGGTGAACGAGAGGGAACCATGGCGGCAAGACGGATAGGAAGCCACGGCAACGTTCCTATCCCGATAACTCGTCGAGATATCGTGCCAACGTTTAGGAAGCGTGTGCGGGAACGTTAAATAAAGAATGGGGTGATCCCGCTACCGGGTTCCCATGTGTCGAGGGCACAACGAAAGAGGAACACAACGTGCCACGGGCAACATACGGTGCAACATACATTCAACTCATACATCACATTCGTTCGTTACACGACACGTCTCATCGGTATACCTTCGAAGCTTGCGATTCGAAACGGATCGGTTCGTAGCGGACGTCGTGGAAGTCATGGTCGTCGTGGAAGTCTTGGTACACGGTCTCGTCGACGGTAGTCGTACACGGTTCTTCTCGTCGGCACAGGGTCTTCGGCGTCGGTATTCGAACACGTTCCGGGGGTCGTCGAGGACGTAGTTGTACACGCGATCTCGTTGACGGGCCACGGTGGCGGGGATGGTGCACCGGTCTTCGGCGATGTTCCCGAAAGGCGATAGGGCAAGGCACGCAACAGCAAGCAGCAACATCTGGCAGCAGCCGACTTCAGCTAACAACTAACAACAAGCTATGGCGGCAAGCGACAGCACCTAAGCAACTGGCAACAGCAGCAAGCACTAAGCTGCCTAGCAGCAGCTAGGAGCAAAGCAGGAAAACAGCATACGGCAACCGGCATCAGCAGCGACAACAATAGCTAGCAGCAGCACGCTACAGCACCTAGCAGGCCGCTATAGCTAGCAGCAGCTACAGGCAGCAGCAGCAAAGCAGCAGGGGGAAAACAGCAAGCAGCAGCTCGCGGTAGGCACAACACACGGCAACAACAGCAAGGCATCGGCGGCGCACACGACTAGCAGCAACATGGACAGTAGGCGGCAGCAGGCAAGATTCAGCCGCTAGCCAGCAACTACATCAGCGACAGGGCGGCGCGGGCACTGGCCCCAGGGCGAGCAACAAGGAGGAGGTCGGGCCTGGAGGGCTACCATGGCGGCGGCCGACAACGCTGGAGAATCTTCGTCGGGCGCGTGGGGAGACGAGCACCGGTGACGGCCAGCTCGGGCAGGCGGGCGCGGTGACGGGAGGCGTGGGCGACGGCGCTGGAGACGGTGGCTGTGGCGAGCACTTGCTGGCGCGCGGGGCTGGCGGCGACTGGGTGTAGGGCGACGCGGGGAGGGGAGCTGCTGCAGGCGGGCTCGCGAAGGAGAGGGGCGAGGCCGAGGGGATCGGGACAGAGGGAGGTCGAGCCTGGGGAGGGGGATGACGGCGCTAGCGGAAACAGAGGGAACGAGGGGATCGGTTGAGCCTCTTCTCGCTAGGGCTAGCAGGGGCCAGTTGGGCCTTGGGCCGGGTGTGCCATGGGCTGGCAACTCCCTCTCCCCCTTTTGTTTCCTCTTTTGTTTTTTTAAAATAGAAAAACTCACGCAACAAAAAGAATTAAACAAAATTAAAAAATACTTTTGACTCCTTTAAAACAAACCCCAACTATAAAATAGATTGGGCATTTTTTTAACGAATAAAGATGAAACCTTTTTGAAGAATAAAATAAAACCCTTTTTTATTTAAAGAATAAAATAAAAGCCCTTTAAAAGAGAAAAGAAAATGGGACGGCTTTAAAATAAAACAAAAGGAGAAATAAAATAAAACCCAAGGGTTGCCCCCACATTTAATAAAAGGACCTTTTTAAAAGAAGACATTTTTTAAGGGGATAAAACGGAAACTTTAGCAAAACCTCAAAAATGAAAAGAGAGGGGAGAGAAGGTTTTAGGTCCATGGTGCAACAGGGCTTTGAGGTGGCTCTCACGCACCCACTCTCATCACTCCAAAACAACGCCACTCACAAAGCACTAACAGTCAAACAACACGACAACAATCAACACTGACAAAACACAGTTGACATGATGCCATGCATGATGCGATGATGCAAACTAAATGATGATGCAACGAACGAAAAAAATAACCACTCGAGGGAAACGGAAATAAAGGAGAATCTTCTGGAACGTCGGTCTCCGGCTGTCACAGGTATCCTCTGCAACATTTATTAAACAAACATGAGTACAAAAGTACTCAGCCAGACTTTAGAACAGATCTATCTACTCATGCACATGTATCAATAAAGGGGGTTGTGGGGTTGCATGCAGCAAGCCAACTTTGACACTTGGCTAGACTAAACTACAATTTTAAATAGTTTTAAACAACTTTGATACGTCGTACACGAGTCCACTACCACCACAACAATACACTATCATGGATTCCTTTCCGTCTCACTACGGAAATGCCATACATGATACTCACACTTATGTTCATACTTTTATGAGTAGCCATTAAAGTTGTCTATGAACAACATATGTCTCCAAGTAGTCCATATCCGCGGACGCGGCTATTCGAATAGATCATAACCCTGCAGGGGTGTACTTCTTCACACATGCTTGATACGTCTCCGTTGTATCTACTTTTCCGAACTCTTTTGCCCTTGTTTTGGACTGTAATTTGCATGATTTGAATGGAACTAACCCGGACTAACGTTGTTTTCAGCAGAATTGCAATGGTGTTGTTTTTGTGCAGAAATAAAAGTTCTCGGAATGTCTTGAAAATTTACGGAGAATTTTTTTGGAATTAATGAAAAATACCTGCGCAAAGATCCACCGGAGGGGGTGTGTCAGGTGGCCACAAGCCCCTGGGCCACGCCCACCCCCTAGGCCGCGTCGTGAGGGCTTGTGGGGGCCCACGTGGCACCACCGCCCCCAAACTCAGCTCTATTTATTCCGTCTCGCCCGGAAAAAAATCAGAGGGAAGGTTTCATCGCGTTTTACGATACGGAGGCGTCGCCACCTCCTGTTCTTCATCTGGAAAGCAGATCTGGAGTCCGTTCGGGTCTCCGGAGAGGGAAAATCGTCGCCATCGTCATCCTCAACCTTCCTCCATCGACAATTCCATGATGCTGTTCACCGTTCGTGAGTAATCTCATCGTAGGCTTGCTGGACGGTGATGAGTTGGATGAGATCTATCATGTAATCGAGTTAGTTTTGACAGGGATTGATCCCTAGTATCCACTATGTTCTAGATTGATGTTGCTACTACTTAATGCTTGTCACTAGGGCCCGAGTGCCATGATTTCAGATCTGAACCTATTATGTTGTCGCCAATATATGTGTGTTTTAGATCCTATCTTGCAAGCTGTAGTCACCTACTATGTGTTATGACCCGGCAACCCCGGAGTGACAATAGCCAGAACAACTCCTGGAGATGACCATAGGATGAGGAGTTCATGTATTCACCAAGTGTTAATGTGTTGGTCCGGTTCTTTATTAAAAGGAGAACCTTAATATCCCGTAGTTTCCATTAGGACCCCGCTGCCACGGGAGGGATGGACAATAGGTGTCATGCAAGTTCTTTTCCCTAAGCACGTATGACTACATACGGAATACATGCCTACATTAGATCGACGAACGGGAGCTAGTTACATATCTCTCCGCGTTATAGCTGTTACGTGATGAATTACATCCGGCACACTCATCCATCACCGATCCACTGGCTACGAGTCTTCTACTACTGGTCCTTGCTATGTTACTTTGCTGCTACTTCTGTCGCTACTGTTGTTACTCTGCTGTTACTACTGCTGCTGCTACTGTTGTCACTATTGGTGTTCCTTGCTACTGCTGTCACTACTGCTGTTACTTTGCTGCTACTTGTTGCAAGACTTTTCTGGAGCCGTTGCCGGGGAAGAATAGTTCCCCGTCCACGTGCTATTTACTAATGCCATTGATACAATAGTTAGGAATAGTCTGCCGTCAACATATCTTTTTCTGACACCATTGCTATCATACTACTTTGCTACTGATACTTTGCTTGCAGACACTAATCTTTCACGTGTGGTTGAAATTGACAAAGTCAGCTGCTAATACTTGAGAATATTCTTTCACTTCCCTTTGTGTCGAATCAATAAATTTGGGTTGAATACTCTACCCTGAAAACTGTTGCGATCCCCTACACTTGTGGGTTATCAAGACTATTTTCTGGCACCGTTGCCGGGGAAGCACAGCTATATTCTGTGAGTCCCTTGGTATTGAAGTCTGCTGGTCACTATGAGGAATCCGAAAGATCCAAGAACTAAAATCTTGCCTTCCACTACGAGGAGAGGTAAGGAACTACCATCTAGCTCTGCACTTGATTCACCTTCAGTTTTGAGTAAGTTTGCGACTTCGCCTCCTGCTAGAAATCTTGATATGTCGCATGTGCTTGATGATGCTACTTCTGCTGCCCATGATGCTTATGATGATGCTATGCTTGATACTATGCCTGATGATGCTATGCTTGATACTATGCCTGATGATGCTATGCTTGATACTATGCGTGATGATGATATGCCTGATACTGCTTTGCCACTAGGTGCATTCCTTGATGCACAAATTTCTAGAGTTGCTTCTAGATGTGATGATACTTCTGAAACTGCTGATACTATTGAAGTAGAACCTGCTATTATGCCTGAATTGCATGTTATGCCTGAGCGCTATGTTATGGAGGGAGTGATAGTGAGTACTTTCTTGCGTGTAAGGATAGCTATGATGTTGAGAAACTACTGCTCAAGTGGAAAGAAAAATCTCTGAACGCTAGGATGAAAGACGACCCGAAGTTTGCCAGTTCGCCTATCTTTGTGACCGATAAGGATTATGAATTCTCTGTCGACCCTGAGTTAATCACTCTGGTCGAATCTGATCCTTTTCACGGTTACGAGTGTGAAACGGTTGTAGCCCATCTTACCAAACTGCACGATATAGCCACCCTATTCACTAGTGAGGAAAAGATCCGCCACTACTATATCCTCAAGATGTTTCCTTTCTCTCTAAAGGATGATGCTAAGACCTGGTTCACTTCTCTTGCTCCTGGTTGTGTGCATAGCCCCCAGGATATGGTCTACTACTTCTCTGAAAAATATTTCCCTGCCCATAAGAAGCAAGCTGCCTTGCAGGAAATATACAACTTTGCTCAAGCTGAGGAAGAGAGTCTCCCACAAGCTTGGGAGAGGCTCATGTAGCTACTGAATACTTTGCCTGATCACCCTCTTGAGAAGAATGAAATACTTGATATCTTCTATAATGGACTTATCGATGCTTCCAAAGACCACCTAGATAGTTTTGCCGGTTGTGTTTTTAGGGAACAAATCGTAGAACAAGCTGAGATTCTACTGAATAACATCTTGTGCAATGAGAATGCTTGGACTATTCCCAAACCACCTCCTAAGAGAACTCCGAAGAAAAGAGGTATTCTATTCCTCAGTACTGAAGATATGCAAGAAGCCAAGAAATTTATGCGAGAGAAAGGCATTAAATCTGAAGATGTCAAAAATCTACCACCTATCGAAGAGATCCATGGTCTCGATAACCCGATACAGGTAGTAGAATTAAATTCTCTGCGTAGGTTTGATGAGAGTGATATTCCTTTTGATAAACCTGCTATCTTATGCATGGACGAATTTGATAACTTCGTTGCCAAACAACAAAGTTTCAATGATTATGTTAGCAGACAATTGGAACAGAATGCTCGTATTCCTAGTCATTTAAGTGCTTGTGTGGACAGAAATGTCAATGATCTTAAGCTCCTGAGTAAACATGCCTCTATGGTTACTACTCAAGTAGAACAAGTACTTAAAGCTCAGAATGACTTGCTCAATGAGTTGAATGACAATTCTATCAGAGTTGTTACTAGAGGCGGTAGAATGACCCAGGAACGTCTGTATCCTGAGGGTCATCCGAAGAGAATTGAACAAGATTCTCAAGGAATTAGCACTGATGCACCTAGTCATCCTAGAAAGAAGAAGAAAGATGATAGGGACCTGCACGCTAGCAACCCAGATGCTGCTACACCTGAGAGTCCAAACGATGCCTCTGTCTCTGATGCTGAAACACAATCTGGTGACAAACATGAGCCTAATGATAATATCAATAGTGATGTTCATGTTGATGCTCAACCTAGCAATGATAAGGATGTGGAGATTGAACCTGTTGATCTTCATAACCCACAACCTAAGAATAAGAGATATGATAAGAACGACTTCGCTGCTAGGAAGCATGGTAAAGAAAGGGAACCATGGGTTCATAAACCTATGCCCTTTCCTCCCAAACCATCCAAGAAAAAGAATGATGAGGATTTTGAGCGATTTGTTGAAATGATCAGACCTGTCTTTCTGCAAATGTGTTTGACAGATATGCTCAAAATGTCTCCGTATGCTAAGTACATGAAGGATATTGTGACTAATAAGAGGAGGATACGTGAGGTTGAGATTTCCACCATGCTTGCTAATTATACCTTCGAGGGTGGAACTCCTAAGAAACTAGGTGATCCCGGTGTGCCCACTATACCTTGCTCCATTAAAGGCAACTACGTTAGAACTGCGTTATGCGACCTTGGAGCTGGTGTTAGTGTTATGCCTCTCTCTCTCTTTATCGTAGACTTGAACTGGATAAGTTGACACCCACTGAAATCTCTCTGCAAATGGCCAACAAATCAACTGCTTTCCCTATCGGCATTTGCGAGGATGTGCCTGTTGTGGTTGCTAATGTCACTATAACAGACTTTGTTATCTTGGATATTCCTGAGGACGATGCCATGGCAGTCATCCTCGGAAGACCCTTTTTAAACACTGCATGGGCTCTTATAGATTGCAACAAAGGCAAAATCACTTTCCATGTCAACGGTAATGAGCATAAGGTGCACTTTCCGAAGAAACAATATCGAGTACATTACATCAATGCTATCGAAAAAACTTCATCGATTCTTATAGGGAGCTTTGAATGCCCTATTCCTCGTGTCAAGATGAAGTATGATTTGCTTGTTGGGGAGATACACATCCCCATTGAGGTGACTTAGTGACTATTCGAAAATTCTCCGTTCTTTTTTGCGATTCGAAAAGGTTTGTCGAGGACACTTGATCAACCTCATTGACGGATTTTCTTTCGATGACCATGAGATGGATGAATCAAGGAGTCACAAACCTCTGTTCCAAGCTTTCACCTTCGGTTGCTTAGAAGAAAAATGATAGATTTAGTTTAGTTTTCCCTGTTTTCTGTTTTAGCGTCCGGTAGAAAAGTACCCCGAAAATAAAAGTTCTCCGAACGTGCTGAAAATCAAGAATGATTTTTCTGGAATTTGTGAAAAATTCTGAGACAAAGAGCTTATCTGGGGGATGCACCAGTGGGCCACAAGCCCTGATGGCGCAAGCACCCCCTGGCCGCGCCACCCAGGCTTGTGGGGCCCGCAGGCACCCCCTCCACTCATTCTTGCTCTCATCTGGTTCTCCTACCTCCAGAAAAATCGTTTTGCAGCTCAAACCCGTGTTCTTGCTCCTCTTGCTGGGATTTTCGATCTCTTTGCTCAAATCACCATTCTCCGAACTGTTTTGGAGAAATTACTCCTTGGTAAGTGACTCCTCCATTGGTCCAATTAGTTTTTGCTCTAGTGCCTTATACTCCGCGTATTTTTGTTGCCTTGGTGAGCATGTTCTTGAGCTTTGCATGCTGATTTTAGCTGTTCCCAAGTAGTTTTGATGCGTAATATGGCCTCTAGGCACTTGAGGGAGTAGTTGCTAGGAATTTAGTTGAGCCTTGTTCACTTTTCCTTTGGGTCACTGAAAATTTCAGAAAAGGAAGATGTTCAGGAGAAACTTTCATGGTGGTTCCTCAAGCAACAGAGGTCCCCGTCTTGCGATTCGGGAGCCTGATCCTTACCAACCAAGGGACGCATAGGTACAACCATGTGAATGGCCTTCTGATGAATATATGATTGAGGCTTTCAAAGATGAGTTTGATGCACTTGTTCACAACGTTGGACTCGAAGAATTCATCTTCGATAAATGTGAACAGTATGTTGCTCTCACTGCCTCTCTTTTGTTCGTAGATTCAAATTTTCAACTGTCCGTGAGACATCGGTACTGTTTGATCTCTATGATAAATCGTATACCATGGATTTAGAGAATTTCAATAGAATTTGCAAAATACCTATTTGGGGTAGCCTCAGTGATCCTCCTAAATCTTCGGTTAGAGATTTTTGCTCTGGTATTACTGTTGAAGAAACTAGAGACATTACGCAAGCTACCATGGGGAGTATTCATTTTCCTGGCTTGCATTACTTTGCCCTCTTCATTGGCAGATGCATTAATGGCAAGATTGAGCATTGTCACCTCTGCGCGCCCGACCTTAGTATCCTTAAGAGCGCAGTGACGGGTGAAAAAAGCTTCAACATGGGAGCTATAATAGCAAGGAGGCTGAATAAGAATGCTATTGAAGGGGATTTCTTCGGTGGGATCTATGCCACTCGCATGGCAAATTTTCTTGGAGTACCCATCCGCGAAGGAGATCCCCCTCTCCATACAGCTTTCCTTGTCCGCGTCGCTTTGACACGCTACCAGTTCCTTGAGGGGGATGATGAATCCCTCCTATACCGTCTGATATTTAACCGGCAGCATGTTTTCCATATTACCCTTCCTCCTCCTGCCCTCTTTGACTTTCAGGTAAAACGGAGATATTACATAACCAGAGGAGAGGCAGAGGAGTATGAGAGGGAGGCAAAGGCTGCTCGTCTCCGTGAGGGAGCTATTCAGGCAGTGGCTGCAGCGCTCCCGTATAACCCCCATTATGATTTTGGCTTTCGCCAGGACCATCCTTGTGAGTAGACCAACTTAGGCCAAAAGCCTAAGCTTGGGAGAGTACGTGTTGTCACCGACTTTACATTCTTGCTTATGCTTTCACTTTGTTAAGCCGGTGTTCACACTTTGCCGCTGTATCATCCATGTTAGTTTATTTTCTTTTTCTCGTCTTCTTTTCGTGTGTCTGTCTAGTTTGAGGAAAAACCAAAAAGATTTCCTTTTTCTTCTTTTGCTTGTTGGGAGCTTTCCCGTGTAATTAGTTTTCTTTTTATTTGGGTCAAGGTAGAAGGTATTGGTTACAATGTTTAGTGGCTCTTGCATGCATACCTGTTTAGCTTTCAAAGAGCCATATTACTTTGTCTTCTCCTTTGTGTTTGCCTGCAGATTCCAGCTTTAGTCCAATGCACGAGCACTCTTATTATTGTTCACATCGTTCCGTCGTGCAAGTGAAAGGCAATAATGATGATATATGATGAAGTGACTGAGCCTGGAAAAGCTGGTACGAACTCGATCTATTTTGTTTTTGTAAATATGACTAGCTCATCATGCCTGATTCAGCTTTGTTGTGAGAGAAACATGTTTGCAATGACAACTTAGATATCATAGTTGCTTATGCCATGCTAACTTAGCTAGGAGCTTATATGGTTTGTCTTGGATGCCCACATGAATTTTGAGATGACTGTGTTGTAGTATGATAGGATGGTATCCTCCTTTGAATGATTCAAGTGGCTTGACTTGGCGCATGTTTACGCATGTAGTTGAAACAAAATCAACATAGCCTCTATGATGTTCATGTTCATGGTGATTTGTGTCCTACTCATGCTTGCACTCAATATTAGTTAATCTCAATGCATTTTGATGACTGTTGTCGCTCTCTAGTTGGTCGCTTCCCAGTCTTTTGCTAGACTTCACTTGTACTAAGCGAGAATACTGCTTGTGCATCCACTTCCATAAACCCAAAGTTGTTCCATATGAGTCCACCATACCTACATATGTGCGGTATCTACCTGCCATTCCAAGTAAATTTGCATGTGCCACTGTCTAAACCTTCAATAAATAATCTGTTTTGCATGCCCGAATTGCTCATGTGGTGACAGGGGGCTATTGGTATCTTCCATGCTAGGCGTGTTATCCTCGATATGTGTTTATTCACTATCATTCACGAGAAAGGGGCCGGTAATTGGAATTCCCAGTTCCATGCTCAAATCGAAAAGATAATTGCAAACAAAACTCCCCCGGGATTGATGTTGGTATGGACGGTACCCGAGGATTCGGCTAGCCATGGAGTGTGATTGATTGGTGGTGGGGGAGTCAAAACTTTACTTTTCTGTTTGGGAACCGCCTATAGCATGTGTAGCGTGGAAGATATTGAGAACTATTAGTCATTGCATTGACAATGAAAGCATGCCACCCAAAATTATTATCTCTGTTTTCAAAGCTTGAGCTCTGGCACCTATGCAAATCAATGCTTCCCTCTGCGAAGGGCCTGTCTATTTATGTTCCTGTTGAGTCATCCTCCTCTTACAAAAGCACCAATTAGAGACCACCTCTGTCATTTTTATGCTTTTCTTTTAACTATGTTGAGTATGACTGTGACTGGATCTTCATTGCCATGAATTACAATGTTTAGTCAGCCCTTGGTCTTTGAAGGTGCTCTGCATTTATGTTTTAAGGTCTCAGAGAGAGGTAGCGAGATACCATCTATTCGTACTACTTCATGTTGTTTTGATTGAAGTGTTGACGTTCGAGACTTATTATTATTTGGTCGCTAGCTGATTATGCCATTGATATGAGTTTACCGTGAGACCTAGATGTCATTTTATTATGTGGTTTGCTTGTGATCTTGCTGAAATTCTGGTTATGAGTTAGACATAGTTGCAACAACAAGATCAAACAGAGTTCGTCAAAGTTTTTCTTTTGTCTCTTTCAGTTTCTCAACTGAATCGCTCGAGGACAACCAAGGCTTTAAGCTTGGGGGAGTTGATATGTCTCCGTCGTATCTACTTTTCCGAACTCTTTTACCCTTGTTTTGGACTCCAATTTGCATGATTTGAGTGGAACTAACCCGGACTAACCTGTTTTCAACAGAATTGCCATGGTGTTGTTTTTGTGCAGAAATAAAAGTTCTCGGAATGTCCTGAAAATTTACGGAGAATTTTTCTGGAATTAATGAAAAATACGTGCGCAAAGATCCACCGGAGGGGGTGTGCCAGTGGGCCACAAGCCCCTGGGCCGCGGCCACCCCCTAGGCCGCGCCGTGAGGGCTTGTGGGGCCCAAGTGGCACCACCGCCCCCAAACTCAGCTCTATTTATTCCGTCTCCTCCGGAAAAAATCAAAGAAAAGGTTTCGTCATGTTTTACGATACGGAGGCGCCGCCACCTCCTATTCTTCATCTGGAGGGCAGATCTGGAGTCCGTTTGGTGCTCCGGAGAGGGGAAATCGTCGCCATCGTCATCATCAACCTTCCTCCATCGACAATTCCATGATGCTCTTCACCGTTCATGAGTAATCTCATCGTAGACTTGCTGGACGGTGATGAGTTGGATGAGATCTATCATGTAATCGAGTTAGTTTTGACGGGATTGATCCCTAGTATCCACTATGTTCTAGATTGATGTTGCTACTACTTGGCTATGCTTAATGCTTGTCACTAGGGCCCGAGTGCCATGATTTCAGATCTGAACCTATTATGTTGTCGCCAATATATGTGTGTTTTAGATCCTATCTTGCAAGTTGTAGTCACCTACTATGTGTTATGACCCGGCAAGCCCGGAGTGACAATAGCCGGAACCACTCACACAGATGACCATAGTATGAGGAGTTCATGTATTCACCAAGTGTTAATGCGTTCGTCCGGTTCTTTATTGAAAGGAGAGCCTTAATATCCCGTAGTTTCCATTAGGACCCCGCTGCCACGGGAGGGATGGACAATAGATGTCATGCAAGTTCTTTTCCCTAAGCACGTATGACTACATACAGAATACATGCCTACATTAGATCGATGAACGGCAGCTAGTTACATATCTCTCCGTGTTATAGCTGTTACATGATGAATCACATCCGACACACTCATCCATCACCGATCCACTGCCTACGAGTCTTTTACTACTGGTCCTTGCTACGTTACTTTGCTGCTACTGCTGTCGCTACTGTTGTTACTCTGCTGTTACTACTGCTGCTGCCACTGCTGTCACTACTGATGTTCCTTGCTACTGCTGTCACTACTGTTGTTACTTTGCTGCTACTTGTTGCAAGACTTTTTTGGATCCGTTGCCGGGGAAGAATAGTTCCCCGTCCACGTGCTATTTACCGGCGCCATTGATACAACAGTTAGGAATAGTCTGCCGTCAACAGATCTTTTTCTCACACCGTTGCTATCATACTACTTTGCTACTAATACTTTGCTTGCAGACACTAATCTTTCAGGTGTGGTTGAAATTGACAAACTCAGCTGCTAATACTTGAGAATATTCTTTCGCTTCCCTTTGTGTCGAATCAACAAATTTGGGTTGAATACTCTACCCTCAAAAATTGTTGCGATCCCCTACACTTGTGGGTTATCAACGCTCTCGCCACTTATCACCATGTGCACATCATGCACCTCGGCAACCTTCAAGCGGAAGCCCATCGAGGGAGTCGGCCATGACCGTTAACCACGCTAATACCTAGTCCAGGTTTATCGCCTATTTCAGAGTGAACCAGCACGAAAGTCCGGCCGAGGTTTCCGCCACGGCCCCAAACGATGTGCGCAGGGTTCCCAAGCCCACCATCTGGGTGCCACTTGGTACACCATTCCACTGCCTACCGCATCATAGCCCACCTCCAAGGTCAGCACTATGCATGGCCTCCAGCTTGACTGTAAACACCAGAAACTACTTGCAACTCCTGAACCGAGTATTAGGCGCTTAATAAGTCAAGCGGGGCCATATTTCAGGGCCCAACATGTGGTAGTAACTAGTCTTGGATTACATACACGGAACTCAGTTCCTAAGGACGGTTCCAATGAAACAACCCGCCATGTACTCCTACATAGCCTTTCATCGGTACCTTTAGCAAATTAGGTTCCACACTTATTATTTGTCACTAGAACACATTCATCCATTCCTGTTCATCACCCAGATGACACAAACCTCACACAACTCTAGGCATAGTTAGCATAGCAGGATAAGACACATCATGGCTCAAGCAACTACTAGGTATGCTAGGTTGCAAGGTTTAGCTATTTACTATGACAATGACAGGTCATGCAAAGGAATAGGTTCAGCTACCGAAGTAAAGCATTTGAAATATTTTGTTCTAATGCAATAAGTGGGAGCAGGAGCAGGAACATGGGATTATATCGGGATGATCCAAAGGGTGCTTGCCTTGTTGCTCGGCACAAGGATTAAATCTGTCAGTCGGATAATCGGACGTATCCGGAAGGGCACAGCCTACTGAAATAATAACGACAATCAATATCATTCATATGCAACACTATGATGCATGATCATGGCATGAAATGAAATGTAGCATGGATTAAGGTGACTAAGAGAACCTTAGTATGAATCTGATTTGTATTCAAAATTCAAATATTATTTGAAATAATATATTTATCAATTTCATTTAATTGATTTGACCTGATGCTGTTTCATAACTTTGTTTGTCATGCATGAAAATAGCACCATTGTGTCCACTGAATTTTTCTGATTATTTTACATATATTATTTGTCAAATTTGGAGTTATATTTAATTTTCTATGAATTTCCAAAGTTTTGCACTTATTCTGGAATTATTTTAAAACAGAAATAGTATTACTGCATCAGCATGACATCAACAGGTCAATCTCGTCGTTGAAAGTCAAACCTGACCAGTGGGTCCCACTAGTCAGTGACTCTGGTTAGTTTTTAGTTAAACTTTAAGTTAAATAACTAATTAATAGTGGCTGGCCCACATGTTAGTGACTCGTTAGGGATGTAATTAATTAATTATTTTTATTAACTTAAACTTAATTACTCAGGGGCTGGCCCCACCTGTCATAGGCTCAGGGGGGTTGAACCCACCGGCGACGAGGTCGATCTCGCCGGCGGTGAGCCTCCGGCGGCACCAGGGATGGCGAAGAGCGTCGGAAACGCGTCTCGGATGACCAATCCAGCGGCGGAAGGCACTGGGAGAACGACCACTCAATGGCGCGCACGATGGAGCAAACCACAGGGGCTGGGGTGGCCGGAATCAACGCCGGCGACTAGCTTGGCGGTGGCCGAAGCTCGGGACTCGTGGAGGTCACTGCTATGGGGCTCAACACGCGCGGGGCTGGGCTCCTATGGCACCTACGTGACGAGCTGGAGCCGATGGTGGCCTCAGAATGACCAACCGATCACCGGAGCGTCACCGGCGACGAGCTCCCGCAGTGGATCTCGTCGGGCTCTGGTGAAATCGAGGCCTAGAGCTCGGGATCGAGGGGGAAAAGAGGGGGAAAGGCACCCTGAGCTCGCGAGGGTTGCAGAGGCTCTGAGAGCGGGCTCGGAGATGGCTCGGAGAGGAAGACCGACGGCGGCGAATTTTGATGATCCAAGGAAGCAGACGACGGCGTTGAGGCGATGCATGGCTTGGGGGCTCGTTTCCTTTGGCCGGGACGACATGCTCAGGGAGGCTTGAGGTGGCCGGAAGCGACGACTAGCTCAAGCTCGAGCTCGGCTCTAATGGCGGCCGAGAGGAGGGGGCGTGGGAGAGCGAATGGGAAGGGGGAGAGGATTGGAATGAGCTCGGGAGGCTTATCCCTTCGCGGCCAGCGTGACGTAGAGGCCTCACACGCACCCAGGTGCGTGGCCGCGCCGGAGGAAGCGGCGGCCACCTCCTGTTGCCGACTGGCAAGGGGAAGAGGACAGGAGAAGATGGGTTGGGCCAAGGTGAGCGTCAGGTAAGCTTTTTCTATTTTTCTTTCTTTTCTGTTTTCTTTTAAATCATTTCTGGCATTTGTTTGATTTTATTTTGGCTCCAAACTATTCCCATAATTAGTGAATAAAACTCTGAGCTATTATTTGAATTATATCCAAGCCCATATAAATGATTCAACATTTTATGATATTCTGAAATATTTAGAATCACATATTTGAGTGATTCCAGTGGCTTTTATGATTTAAATAAAATGCCAAAAGTATTTCTGAAAAGAAATCCACCCCTCAAATATTGTTTCCAATATTTATCAAAAAGGGTGGGCTTTCATGAAGGCCATTTTGGGTTCATTGAACTTTTGCTTCATTGGAATTTAGTTGAATATAGAAGTGCTAGGGTTTTTCTTTGATTTCTATTTTCACTTTTAAATGCAAGAATAAAACATGAGCACAATCTTGCTAAACTTCAAATGGAAACTAGGGATGTGACAACTCACCCCACTCAAAAGAATCTCGTCCCGAGATTTGGAAGTCGTCGGGAAGAGCGCGGGATACTCAAGTCGGAGACGGTCCTCTCTTTCCCATGTTGCTTCTTTTTCAGAATGATTTGACCATTAAAATTTAATAAACTTGAGGTTTCGACGTCGAGTAGTACACTCAGCTTCATCAAGAATACAAACAGGGTATTCTCGGTATGAAAGGTTATCTTGGAGATCAAGCGTTTCATGGTCCACTTCACGGATAGGATCCGAGAAGCAAAGCCTGAGTTGTGAGACGTGGAAAACATCATGAACCTTGGAAAGATGCCGAGGAAGTTCCAACTGGTAGGCAACTTCTCCTCGTTTGGCAATAATGTGAAAAGGACCAATGTAGCGATGGGTACCCTTCAAAGGTGTAACCCGAAGGTAAGCCTTCTCGTCAACTTCAAAGGTCACGGCCTTATGATGACGATCATATTGGCTCTTTTGACGAGATTGGGCTGTTTTCAACTTTTCACGAATAATGCGAACTTGCTCTTCTGCTTCCTGGATCATATCCGGACCAAAGAGTTGCCTCTCTCCGGTTTCTGACCAATTAAGAGGTGTTCGACATCTTCGTCCATAGAGAACTTCAAAAGGGGCTTTGCCCAAGCTTGATTGATAACTATTGTTATAAGCAAATTCGACGAATGGAAGGCACTTCTCCCAATTCTTACCGAACGATATAACACAAGCTCGAAGCATATCCTCTAGGATTTGATTGACTCTTTCTACTTGACCACTTGATTGAGGATGGAAAGCAGTGCTAAAATATAGGTGAGTCCCCATGGCATTCTGAAAACTTTCCCAGAAACGAGAAGTAAAAATACTTCCCCGATCTGAATTAATCTCCAGAGAGACACCATGAAGAGACACTATTCGAGAGATATATAACTCCGCTAGATGGCTAGCTGTTATACTCTCACGAACTAGAAGAAAATGAGCTACTTTGGAGAGACGGTTAATGACCACAAAGATAGCATTATTCCCTTTCTTGGTCCTGGGAAATCCAGTGATGAAATCCATACTAACTTTATCCCATTTCCATTCATGAATAGCTAAAGGTTGAAGGGTGCCAGCAGGCCTTTGATGTTCCTCTTTAACTCGGCGACAAAAGTCGCAGTTAGCAACGAACTCAGCAATTTCTCTCTTCATCCTAGTCCACCAGATCCTCCGGCGTAGGTCCTGATACATCTTAGTACTACCAGGATGAATGGTGAGAGGAGAATGATGAGCCTTCTTAAGGATCAACTGCCTCAGATGTGGATTCTTAGGAACCACTAGACGGTTCTGGAAGAACACAACATCTTGATCATTCATAGAGAATTCCTTAGCGTTTCCGCTAATAATATTCTCCTTGATCCGTGATATACCCTTATCACGCTTTTGGCCAGCTATGATTTGATCCCTAATTGTAGGTTTCGCCACCAGGGTAGAAAGGAATCCTTGAGGAACAATGTGGAGGTTTAACTTCCGAAATTCCTCATAGAGACGTGGTTGACCTCGTTGTAACATCAGATTGTTACAATAAGACTTACGACTTAGTGCATCAGCCATGACATTGGCCTTCCCCGGGGTGTAAGTTATCCCTAAGTCATAATATGTGATCAACTCGACGCACCGTCTTTGCCTGAGATTCAAATCCGGCTGGGTGAGATATATTTCAGACTTTTGTGATCAGTGAATATTTCACACCGGTTACCAAGAAGGTAATGTTGCCAGGTTTTTAGTGCATGGACTACAGCTTCAAGCTCAAGATCATGTGTGGGATAATCATCCTCATGTGGACGCAACTATCGAGATGCGTATGCAATCACATGACGATCCTGCATAAGAATACAACCTATTCCTTGTTGCGAGGCGTCGCGATAGATAACAAAGTCCTTAGAGAAGTCTGGTGGTAGCAACACACGTGTGGAAGTCAGGCGTCTTTTCAGTTCCTGAAAACTATGCTCACACTGTGGTGTCCACTCGAACTTTTTATCTTTCTTGAGGAGTTCAGTTAGAGGCTTTGCAACCTTGGAGAAGTTCTCGACAAAGCGGCGACAATAGCCTGCTAGACCAAGAAAACTCCTAACTTGCTTAACCGATTCAGGTTGAGTCCAATCAAGGATAGTTTGAACTCTCTCGGGATTGACAGGAATACCCTTACCAGAGATTACGTGGCCTAGATAGGTCACTTCTGGTAACCAAAATTCACATTTTGAAAACTTGGCATAAAGGCGATGCTCTCGAAGTTTCATCAATACCAGCCTTAGATGCTCGGCATATTCTTGTTCGTTCTTCGAGTAGATGAGAATATCATCGAAGTATACCACAACAAATTTATCCAAGTACTCCATGAAGATTGAATTCATCAAGCGAGATGATGTGGCTGTGGCATTGGTTAAACCGAAGGACATGACGGTGTACTCGTATTGGCCATAACGAGTGACAAAGGCCGTTTTTGGAATGTCCCCGTTCTTGATCTTGATTTGATGGTAACCCAACCTCAAATCTATTTCGGAGAAGACTGAGGATCCTGCGAGCTGATCATACAGATCGTTGATCCTGGGAAGCGGATACTTGTTCTTTATGGTGACCAGATTAACTTGTCGATAATCTACAACCATCCGATCCGTTCCATCCTTATTCTTAACGAAGAGGACGGGACAAGCCCAAGGAGAAGAGCTAGGTCGAATGAAACCTTTATTCAAGGCCTCATCTAGTTGTTTCTTAAGTTCGACTAGCTCTAAGGGTGCCATCTTATAGGTTCTTCTGGCTATTGGTACAGTTCCTCGAACAAGATCTATCACAAACTCTACATCCCTGTCAGCTGGAATTCCTGGCAGTTCTTCTGGAAAAACATCCGGGAAGTCACGGACTACCGGAATGTCTTCAAGTTCTGGGAGAGGACTAGCATTGAGGGAATAGAGTTGGCATTTGGCAACTTGAGTTGATACATTAACTATCTCACCCGAGGGATGGGTAAGCTGAACATTCGTAGTATGGGTATCAATCTTGGCATAATGAGCTGACATCCAGTCCATACCCAAGATGATGTTGATATCTGAGGATTTAAGGGCTATCAATGATGCTAGAAAAACTAGCCTGTCTACTAGGATTTCATTGTCATAACTTATCCTAGAAGTTTGCCATTTACTACCACGGGTTTGGACAGCTAATGGGATTGGCATATCACAAAAGGACATGTTATGCAACTACGCATAACTTTCGGAAATGAAGGAATGAGATGACCTAGTGTCAAAAAGAACAGACGCTGGGTGATGATTGACAAGGAGCGTACCCAAAATGACATCGAGATCCTCTGCAGCTTCTTCTGCAGAAGCATAATTCACACGGCCACGCGCATGAGTTGGCTTCACATAATATGCTTTGCCCGACTTGCCTTGCCAAACAAACTTCCCAGGTTGGTTGGCAGCTATATTCTGACGACACTCTCGTGAATAGTGCCCTGGTTCTCCACACTTGTAACAGATCACCTGATTGGCGCGTGGTGCAGCATTGCTAGCTGGACCACCATAGGTCTTTGATGGGGGGTTGGTCTGGTTTGCCTGAGGCGCCACATAGGATGGCCTCGGGGTATATCTTGGCGGTAGAGAGTTGTTCGGGACCCACACCCGGCGCTTTGGAAACGCTGAACCGGATGAGGAGCGAGAGTCGCGAGAGTGCTTCTTCGTGGCTTCATACTCGGTATGACCAGTCTCAGCACTAATCGCCTTGTTGACAAGAGCTTGAAAACTTGTACATTCATGAAGGCGCAGGTCACAATGAAGTTCGGGGCTCAGACCCTTGCGGAATCTTGCTTGCTTCTTGGCATCAGTTGACACCTCTTCAGTTGTGTAGCGAGCGAGATTACCGAACTCGCGGCCATAAGCATCCACGGACAACTTTCCCTGAGTGAAGGCACATAATTCCTCTCTCTTACGGTGCATCAGACCCTCTGGAATGTGGTGCAGACGGAAAGCTGCACTAAAATCTGCTCATGTGGCTGCTGGTCCGGCAGGACGCATAGCTTCAAAATTCTCCCACCACAGATTGGCGGGGCCTTCTAGAAAGTATGCAACGAAGGTCACCTTGTCAGCCTCAGAAACATTGGCAGAGAGTATCTTGCGCGATATACTGCACAACCAGTCATGAGCGTCGAGAGGATCGACAGAGTGATGGAACTTCGGGGGATTTAGCTTCACAAAGTCATTGAGAGACACTGCATCATTTCGCGGCTGACGAGCCGTAGTTTGCTCAATATGTTCTAGCAGACAGTTGGTCTCTCGCTTGTTTCTTTCCGCCTCGAGCATAACCTCTACCAGAGAAGGCGGGTGGGGCAGTTCCTCCAGTGTTGCCTGACTACCTTCTCCCTGCTCATGGCTAGGGGCACGGTTGTGCCTGGTAAACACCATCCTGGCAAACAAACTCACAGCTTAGACTATATCAACATGAACACTACCTATGGATTAAGAATGCACTCAACACATGGAATGTGGAAATGAACATCCGAACAATATGGTAACTAGAACACTGCTATATATACACCACGGTTCATACACACCATTACATAGTTCAGTACAACCTCAACTGAAGAGCAAACTATTGAAAATATGTTACTACTCATCAGAGGCCTTCCAAGCTTCCTATACATTATTTATCTATGCCTCCGGAACTCATCTCACGACATAGTCATACTCCACAAGACACACAGGACTGTGGAAATATAACTACTACAACACTACCCTTCCACTCACGGGCTCAGGCATCCGCTTAAAACATCTCAAACATTTTGCCTCCATGGCCTGGGAGCTAAACCTGCGGATTAGGAAATACTCTAGCCTGAGACCCCTGGGAACCGTAGGGACACGGGTGTGGCCTTGGTCCCCTTACTGGTGATAGTAGAGGTCCCCGAAGAGGGGTGACACCTCCTATAGCAGGCCAGTCAACATGAGCTGGAAGATGAGTCCTAACGGGGTTCAACATCTCCATATCCCCATAACCTGTCTGAACTACAGGTGCAAGCTGTGTCAAGGCTGTCCAAAAACGGGCACGAGTAGCATAAAGCTCCATACGAAGGGCACGAGCATCTCGGTCTCTATTCTCTAACATCTGAGTGGTAATCTCTAGCAGCGGATCCTCTAAAGAAGAATCAAAGTGAACTCCACTAAGATATCCTTCTTCTCCCGGGTGAGAAGCGGGAACATAACAGAACTCTGAATTCTGCAGCAATGCATGTCTGGCTCTCATGATGGTCAACATTGAATATGCGGCATCTTGTACGGCCATGTCAACGGTAACCCCCAATCCATAAGACCAATGGATCGGCTCCTCGGCTCCAGGGTAATCTGGGAATACCCGAACAGTGCACAAGTACTGACTCTGGTTGAAATCCCGATACTGCTCCTCCACTATATACTCTGGGTACCAGCGGTAACCGGCTACTGACATCATCCTGACCAGCATGGCCGTGTGACCCGGTACATCAATGCACCTAGTCAGACGGACCACGTGATGGAAAGGATGGGCAGACATCTGAAATAGAGAATAATGCAAAGGCATTAGAGCTCTGAAAATGAAATTGGGCAGCATAATGGTTGTAAATGCTCAAAAACAATTTTGAGACAACCCACAAAAGATAGGATAGCATAACCACTCAACTATCAAGTTCAATTCCATGGTCATCAAATACTTATTTTCTTTTCTTTGGAACAAAAGAAAACTCGGATTAACTCTCGAACCGTTTTCCTACAATCTACCAATTAGTAACACGCGATCCTGAGAGATAGATAAGAAACCTAATTCTTAATCCCCGTAGGAAAGATGAGGATGACCAGAATAGAATGACTTGAGAAGAGAAGCAAGAAACTTACGTTCCCTTTCACAAACAATTCCCCTATATATAACTAAAGCATTTCTAGACTCAACTTCGACCAGTTTGGCTTGGTAATCCTACAATTAGTCAGGCTCTGATACCAACGTTGTAGGGACCCCGATCCTAAGCCATAAGAATCCAGCCTGTAACACAACGCATCCCTTTGCGGTCTCACGCACGGTTAACCCCATGGCTGCCACCTTACCTTAGTCGGGCCCGTTTGCGCATTTTGACTCACGTATGCATTTGTGTCGCTAGCATTCCAATGTCAAAAAACCCGGGTCGACACAACTAGTCATAAACTCAAGTGGCTCAACTATACAGAGACAGGCATACATAACCCAGCAAAGCAGGTGTCGGTCATCAGCGAGTGTAGACGAGTCGTAGCAAGCTACAAGGACTCCATTACACTGCGCGACATTTCCCCGTAGGGACAAACACAACAACTAAGAAGGATACATGCCATTCAACCAATGTGTCCGGAGCAGTAGCGAACTACCAAGGCTCATTGGAAGCACAAAGGGGCATTTCTTTGTATAGAGAGCTACTAAGGGCATACGACTAGGTATCGAATCCCATACATATCACACTACATCACACGTATGCATGACATACTCGATATGCATAGATACAACAATGGCATCACAACATAACCATACAACATCACAACATTTATTTAGAAGACTCGGAAGAGTCTTGCATAATATGTTCATACAGGTAGGGGTCACATGACCCGACACTCAAGTCATACAAGCAGAGTCATACAAACCAAGCAGAATCATTAAAGTTGTGTGAGTACAGACAGTTGAAAGGAAAAGGCATAAAGCCTGACTATCTACAGATCCCTTATGAAAGGGGCCAGGTCGTAGCTGGGACACCAGCTACTCGTCATCATCGAGGTCTAGATAGTACCCACATGTTGGCTCGTGGGTATCCTCTGCAACATTTATAAAACAAAAATGAGTACAAAAGTACTCAACAAGACTTTAGAACAGATCTATCTACTCATGCACATGTATCAATAAAGGGGGTTGTGGGGTTGCATGCAGCAAGCCAGCTTTGACTCTTGGCTAAACTAAACTACAATTTTAAATACTTTTAAGCAACTTTGATAAGTCGTACACGAGTCCACTACCACCACAACAATACACTATCATGGATTCCTTTCCGTCTCCCTACGAAAATGCCATACATGATACACACGCTTATCTTGATACTTTTATGAGTAGCGATTAAAGTTGTCTATGAACAACATATGTCTCCAACTAGTCCATATCAGCGGACGCAGCTATTGGAATAGATCATAAACCTGTAGGGGTGTACTTCTTCACACACGCTCTCGCCACTTATAGACATGTTCACGTCATGCACCTCGGCAACCTTCAAGCGGAAGCCCAACGAAGGAGTCGTCCACAACCGTTAACCACACTAATACCTAGTCCAGGTTTATCGCCTATTTGAGAGTGAACCCACATGGAAGTCTGGCCGAGGTTTCCACCACAACCCCAAACAATATGTGCAGGGTTCCCAAGCCCACCATCTGGGTGCCACCTGGTACACCGTGCCAATGTCTACCGCATCATAGCCCACCTCTAAGGTCAGCACTTTGCAGGGCCTCCAGCATGAAAATAAACACCAGAAACTACTTGCAACTCTTGGACCGAGTATTAGGCGATTAATAAGTCGAGCGGGGTCATATTTCAGGGCCAGCATGTGGTAGTAACTAGTCTTGGATTACATACACGGAACTCACTTCCTAAGGACGGTTCCAATGAAACAACCCGCCAAATCAGGTTCCACACTTATTCTTTGTCACTAGAACACATTCATCCATTCATGTTCATCACCCAGATGACGCAGACCTGACACAACTCTAGGCATAGCAAGCATAGCAGGATAAGACACATCATGGCTCAAGAAACTACCAGGTATTCTAGGTTGCAAGGTTTGTCTATTTACTATGACAATGACAGGTCATATAAAGGAATAGGTTCAGCTACCGAAGTAAAGCATTTGAAATATTTTGTCCTAATGCAATAAGTAGGAGCAGGAGCAGGAACATGGGATTATATCGGGATGATCAAAATGGTGCTTGCCTTGTTGCTGAGCAGAAGGATTAAATCCATCAGTCGGATATTTGGACGTATCCGGAAGGGCAAAGCCTATCGAGATAATAACGAATCAGTATCATTCATATGCAACATTATGATGCATGATCATGGCATGAAATGAAATGTAGCATGGTTTAAGGTGACTAACAGAACCTTAGTATGAATCTGATTTGAATTCAAAATTCAAATATTATATGAAATAATATATTTATCAAATTCATTTAATTGAGTTGACCTGATGCTGTTTCATAACTTTATTTGTCATCCATGAAAATAGCACCATTGTGTCCATTGAATATTTCTGATCATTTTTCATATATTATTTGTCAAATTTGAAGTTATATTTAATTTTCTATGAATTTCCAAAGTTTTGCCCTTATTCTGGAATTATTTTAAAGCAGAAATAGTATTACTGCATCAACATGACATCAGCAGGTTAATCTGGCCGTTGAAAGTCAAACCTGACCAGTGGGACCCACCAGTAAGTGACTCTGGTTAGTTTTTAGTTAAACTTTAAGTTAAATAGCTAATTAAAAGTGGCTGGCCCACATGTTAGTGCCTGGTTAGGGATTTAATTAATTATTTATTTTTAGTAACTTAAACTTAATTACTCAGGGGTGGCCCCACCTGTCATAGGCTCAGGGGGGTTGAACCCACCGGCGACGAGGTCGATGTCGCCGACGGTGAGCCTCCGGCAGCACCAGGGAGGGCGGAGAGCGTCAGAAACGCGTCTCCGATGACCAAACGAGCGGCGGAAGGCACTGGGTGAACGTCCCCTCGATGGCGCGCACGATGGAGCAAACCCCAGGGGCTGGGGTGGCCGGAATTGACGCCGGTGACGAGCTTCGCAGCGGCCGAAGCTCGGGCCTCGTGGAGGTCACTGCTACAGGGCTCAACACATGCGGGGCTGGGCTCCTATGGCACCTATGCGACGAGCTGGAGCCGATGGTGGCCTCAGAATGACCAGCCGATCACCGGAGCATCACCGGCGACGAGCTCCCGTGGCGGATCTCGTCCGGCTCCGGTGAAATCGAGGCCTAGAGCTCGGGATCGAGGGGGAAAAGAGGGGGAAAGGCACCCTGAGCTCACGGGGGTTGCAGAGGCATTGAGAGCGGGCTCGGAGATGGCATGCAGAGGAAGAACGACGGCGGCGAACTCCGGTGATCCGAGGAAGAAGACGACGACGTTGAGGCGATGCAGGGCTCGGAGGCTCGTTTCCTTTGGCGAGGACGATGTGCTCGATGAGGCGAAGAGGATGGCATGCTCGGAGAGGCTTGCGGTGGCCGTAAGCGACGGCTAGCTCGAGCTCGAGCTCGGCTCTAATGGCGGCCGAGAGGAGGGGGCGCAGGAGAGCGAATGGGAAGGGGGAGAGGATTGGAATGAGCTCGGGAGGCTTATCCCTTCGCGGCCAGCGCGACAGAGAGGCTAGGCAGGCACCCAGGTGCGTGGCCGTGCGAGAGGAAGCGGCGGCCACCTCCCGCTGCCGAATCGCGAGGGGAAGATGACAGGAGAAGATGGGTTGGGCCAAGGTGAGCGTTAGGTAAGCTTTTTCTATTTCTCTTTCTTTTCTGATTTCTGTTAAATCATTTCTGGCAATTGTTTGATTTTATTTCGGCTCCAAACTATTCCCATAATTAGTGAATAAAACTGTGGGATGTTATTTGAATTATATCCAAGCCCATATAAATGATTCAACATTTTATGATATTCTGAAATATTTAAAATCACATATTTGAGTGATTTCAGTGGCTTTTATGATTTAAATAAAATGCCAAAAGTATTTTTAAAAATAAATCCACCCCTGAAATATTGTTTCCAATATTTATCAAAAAGGGTGGGCTTTTATGAAGGCCATTTTGGGTTCATTGACCTTTTGCTTCATTGGAATTTAGGTGAATATAGAAGTGCTAGGGTTTTTCTTTGATTTCTATTTTCACTTTTAAATGCAAGAATAAAACATGAGCACAATCTTGCTAAACTTCAAAAGGAAACTAGGGATGTGACAAACAATGCTTTATGTGATACTTATATTTTTGAGTTTATTCATGATCCTCCTGAAAATTATTATGAGAAGGGAACATATGCTTATAGATATTTCAATAATTTCAAGTTCCCTCTCTTTATGTCGAAGGTTTTGAAGCTGCACTTGTTTTGCCTTCCTATGCTTATTGCTTTGTGCTTCAATGAATTATTCTATCGCAATATTCCTTTGCATAGGAAGCATGTTAGACTTTAATGTGTTTGATATTTGCTTCTTGATGCTCTCTTTTGTTCTACAACTCTTATTCATATGAGAGCATCATTAGAATCTTAAGCCTATCTTTATGGCTATAAAGAAAGAGCTCTAGGGAGACAACCCTTGTTATCTTTACTTTGAGTTTTGACTTTCAGTTTTTAGTGGTCTTGATGTGTATTACTACTGTAGAAACATCATTGTATCTTTATTTTTACGCTCTGTGCCAAGTTTTAGCCTCGGATTGCAAGAAAGTTCAAAAGTTGTGACATGCTGTCCAGAAACAGATTCTGTCTACTTGACGGAAAAATTCGCCAAATATCACCAGATCATCCTTTTGATATGAATTTTTTTAACAATATGCTTTATATAATTTTATTTCTAGCATCTGTTCTGAGTTTTTTTATTTGAGTTGCAGAAGTGCCCTGAAAAAATTATTTAGTACCTGTTGTTCTGTTTTTCAGAGATTCTGCCACGTTTTGCGTTTTCATCATTTTGCAAACCTCAAGCTTGATTTTACTTTGCAAAAACCTTTGGGCAATCATCAGAGACAGTAGCTTTTCATGAAAATATTTATTTCCAGAACATAATGAATTATTTTATCATGGGTACTAACCACTCTAACCAGCTTATGATGAGTTTCGTATGAAGGGAGTTTTCAAGTATGCAATGGAAGATGATGAAAGAAGATCCACGAGTGTCAAGCACTCAAGCTTGGGGATGCCCCCATGCACCTCAAGAAATATTCAAGGATACTCAAGCGTCTAAGCATGCCCCCGTGCATCCCCTTCTCCATCAAAAATCATCAGTTCGTCCTTCCCCATACTATATTTTTATCACTTCATATGTTATGTGCTATGCTTGGAGCGTCCCGCTCTTTACTTTTTAGTTTGTTTTAGTTTTTCTTGCTGGTCATAAATTAGTTACATCATATCATTTTTATTTGGGAGAGAGACACACTATGTTTTAATTGCTTAGAACACTCTGGTTTTCACTCTTATTGTTCTGTGAGTGTTCACTTTTTGCTAGTACTGCGTTTAGCTCTTGTTTTCCACTCATAATTTGTTTAGAGCTTGTTATTTTGCTTCAGTTATATATGATTATCTCTCTGGTCTTTAATTAATATTATCTATGAGTGTTGTTTCAAGAAAGTTGATTGGTGTTGGAGAAGAGTAAAATATTTCATGCTTATAGTGGTGCAATAGGAAGCTTGTTTAGACTGTGGCTTAGACTTTAACATGTCATGTTAGATATTATCTTAATTATATGCTTAATAGTTATTGATGTAGCATGACTTGTCTTAAATAGCTGAGAGTGCTTAATGTGCCATTGAAAGAATAATGTGTTTTTTTTATCATATCGAAGCATAATATTGTGGTATTCTCCTTTAGTGCTTCATTTGGGTTGACTTGGCGCATGCTCACACCATGTTATGACTACAAACCAGTCACCTCTAGCCTCTATGACCATTTAGTTTTTGACTTGTAATATTATTTATGCTTTGATTAATAATGTTTTGTCGTTGTGCACGATTATGGCCGTTATTGCTCTCTTAGTTGGTCGCTCCCAGTCTCTTGCTAGCCTCCACCTGTACTGAGTATGAGCTCTACTCGTGCATCCAACTCCCAAAAAAACGAAGTTTGCCAAATGTGTCCACCATAACGACTTACATGTGGTATTTAACTGCCACTCCAAGTAAATTTCTCATGTTCTACCTTTAAAACTGTCAAAATTATTCCTGTTTTGTGCCTCTGTTTAGCTCATGAGGAAGTAGTAGATAATTCGTGATCTTCTCATACTTGACAAGCTTTATCTTGGGTTTGCATGTCTAATCTACAAACTCTAATACGAGGAGGGACTGGCATGAGTGCGCTCAGCTCATAAAATATAATAGCAACAAACAAAACCTCTTTCACGCTTTGTTCATGAGATATCAGAATAGTGATAAACAAAGGAGACTAAGGGGATGTGATGTCCCCACTTTGGGAGCCATCCTCAAAACTTGTCTACCATGAGAAGTATTGGGCTATCTGCTAGCGTTTGTTGACAAATTATGCACCTCCCAAAAGATTGTTTTTACAATATTATTGATTTCAAAAATCTCTAAAAGCTCTAGCACATGAGTAATCCCTGCTTCCATCTGCGAAGGGCCTTTCTTTTACTTTTCTGTTGAGTCTTCATCTTCTAACTTTGTGCACCAATTAAGAGAGCATAGTTGTCATTCTGAGTATAATGTGATAGTCCCAAAATTTATTATTGATTGATTCATGATTATGTTATTACTTGTTCTCAAATTATTTGTATCTAGTCACCACTTGAACTTCGAAGGTGTCCTGGCATTTATGTTTTGCCCCACTCTTAAGGACAAGCGAAATACCACTTTGCTATGTTTTCTTTATGCTCGAAACAAATGTATAACTTTCAAGTGCATTATTATTCATGATATTTTGTTGGTGTTACTTTTCATGTTGAAACATGGTTGCTAAGTTTCATTGTTAGAATTATATCTATCATGCCTATGTTTAGAGTGCTATGATCTCAGCTTACAAATGCTTTTACAAATATGATGATCAAGATTATGTTGGTAGCATGTCACCTGAAAAATTATTTTGTTTTTATTGTTTCACAGTTATTGCATTGGATTATATCCAAACATCTAAAAATCTGGCAGATCCTTTTACTAAGGGTCTATCACGTAATGTGATACATAATGCATCGAGGGAGATGGGTATGAGACCCACAATTTGAGTTGTTCACAGTGGTAACGTATTCTTTGTGATCGGAGATCCCGTGAATTAGATGTGGAAGACAAGCTTTTGGTAAACTGAGAGGAAAGTATCCTTATTATTCATATTACCACTCCATGAAGATGCAATACTTTCCTAAACTGCATGGCTGGTTGATATACATCTTAATATGTTCTAAGTGGCTTATTGAAGCAGAGATGTTGTCCTGCAGAACATCTTTTGAAGAACATACATATATGAGTCTGATTGTTAACATCGCAATCTATGAGAGTAGGGTGCTCTCTAGTAAACTCATGAAAGGTCTCGGAGTATGACGTATAAGCTCCACCCGCGCCGAAGTCCCACGGTAGCCTAGTATGGTCAAGGCTGTGTGTGAAGCTAGATTCGCAGAAAACTTGCAGTTCAAGGCCTAGTCCACTATTCAAGTTGCTTAGTAGTGTAGCATAGAGTTCTAGGTGGAAGTTCAACTTAACAGTCTCCACTTTAGTATCGGTATATAAAACAATGTTTTGGAACCAAAGGCAAATTATATGTGCCTCTCGGATCTGGTGGGGGATTGCTGGAATTTTTGTCTACTTTTGGGCCAGCCCAATATATAATTTCAGAAATTCCTAATAAATCCTAGAGGTCCATGCAGCCCATTTGTGCAAGGCAAGAGGTGCAAAAGTTTAGTCTCACATTGCTAGTTTAGTGGGAGTTGGACCTCTTATAAGGGAGGATTTCCACACATGTATGAGCTTGAGAACAAGAGAGACATACACGCACGCTCCTCCTCCTCCGCCGCCCGCCTCGCCTCGTCACGGGTTGCGGGAATGAGCTGAACTAATTTTTTGCTATGCACGACTGGTATACAAAAGTTCACTTGGGAAGCTGAACGTTTTTGCTATAGTGGATATTGAACACGAACGCTACGCCCTTCTGCTGTCTGTTTGTTTCATATACCTCGCTTTCTTCGGCTCCCGTCGCTGGCCTCTCACCTCCCTCTCTTGTGCCTATAAAAGAGAGGTCACTCCTCTCGAGAGAAGACGCATCAGAACTTCCTCTCGCCACTGGTTCCGTTCTCTGTGTTGTTGCGACGTTCTTCCCCATCTCGACTTGCGGCGTCCATTGTATGTCAGGACAGTAGGCCCGTGAAACTCCGTCTCCTTGAGTCTTGTACGGGAGAAGGGCGAAAAGGTTTTTGGGGAGCGGTTAGCGCGACTACTGGCTTCCATCACGGACACCGACGATCTCTTCCCGGACGACGACTACTTCCCCGACGTCGACCACCTCTTGCGTAACATGGCCAACGACAACGCCAACACCAACCCTGCTGCTGCTGCAACTTAGTATGTGCTCATGTTCCTTTTCTTTAAGTTCCTATCATAATTTCTTGCTATTATTTCAATTCTAGATATGTTTCGTCTATGCTCATTCTTCCATATGATGCCTTGTGTATATAGAACAGCTCTACATATGTACTCTTCTAGATCATATGTGCACATGTCTTTTGTCATCTCATCTCTATATTGCATGTTTTGTTTCATCTGTTTTATGCTAGACATGCTTTTCCTAGATTTTCTTTTAATAAAGTCCTATGGTAAATTGCTTATATTTCCAACAGGATAATCGTCCCGACTCATATAAGGAGAGGAAAAACCTGATTTCTGGAGGGCCACCAAGAGCTATGAGATTTTCTCCTCCCAGGCAGCCGCCTTGGGGTTGATAACCACCTCCATACTAGCACCATCTCCAAGGAAGAAGGGGGGCCAAGGGCCGCGGCCCCCAACGACCGTGGCCGCTGCTTTGGCCGTCGTCTCCTCTCCGGGCTGCACCTCTCCATCAACCTCTTGCTCACCATGGCCATGTGTGAGTAGTCTCCCTCGGGGCTGAGGTCTTCTACGTGTAGCTATGTGGTCATCTCTCTCTCTCCCATGATGTGATCTTGATTGTGATCATAGGCGAGGTTAATCTAGGGTGATCCCATGATGTTTCCCCTTATTCTATGTATTGGATGGATGTACTTTCTTGATCTTATCTAGTATAATCCTCGAGACCATGGTGATAGCGGTCTATTGGACATGGATTAGAATAATATTTTCATGAGTGATTTCCTCTTTTGTGAATTGATTGAAGATTGAGAGTCTCTTGGTGCTTGTCTTTGACTATCCTAGATATATGTTGTGGTGATTGTGGTTCTCTCTTTGGATGGTCGCGGTGACATTGGGAAATCCATAGATGAGAACTACGAACTCTGAGGTGTGGTTTTGTAGCCCTACATAATTCTCGTCCTCTCTTGATCACAAAGGAATGACCTCCGAGTACGTCTCCATTGCATGTTTTAAGTGGAAATATCATGTTATTAGACTATGTTAATGTTGTTGCGAGTTGCCACTAGTGAAAGTATGAAGCCTAGGCCTTGTTTCTCACCATTGTTACACAGTTTATTCTCACTTTTGTCACTTGCTACCTTGCTGTCATTTTTATTACAGATTTATATTACCTTGCTTTGCCACACCTATCACCCATATTTTACCATCTCTTCGCCAAACTAGTGCACCTATACAATTTACCATTGTATTAGATGTGTTGGGGACACAAGAGACTTCTTGTTTCTTAATTGCAGGGTTGCTTGAGAGAGACCATCTTCAACCTCTACTTCCCTGAGTTCGATGAACCTTAGGTCATCGACTTGAGGGAAATTGTTGTTGTCCTACAAACCTCTGCGCTTGGAGGCCCAACATAGTCTACAAGAATAGAAGTGTGCGTAGACATCAATGGCTGACCTCCAAAACCTCTCTGTGAATGAATTTGGTGAAACCAACTTCACAAACTCGGTTCCACCGAATTCCAGAGTTGATTTAGGTTTTCCATCTCGGTACCACCGGAAGCACTAACTCGGTTCCACCAAGTTTCCCTGCCAGCTAACAGCAGAGGAACTCGATGACACCGATTTCGTAATCTCGGTAACACCGACAGCGAATGGGTACATATTCCAGCGGACGGGTTATTTGATTTCCAAGCTGTTTCACCTCAAACCCTAAGCTGCCTCCTGGACCCATGGTCGTCACCCTTTAGTTCCCGTACTTCTCCGCTGCTGGGAATCGCCGCCGCCGACATAATCTTCACCGCCATGACCACCGTAGTCGGACCACCGCCAAGCTAGGGTATGGTCCGGACCCCCTCTGCGTTCCTCCATCTGATTCATATGCAATGGGAAATTTTAATCCACAAGCCACTGTGTGCAACCTCTCTATCCACCAGATGAATCCCGTAGATTAGAGAACTAGGAAGTTTTTAGGGTTAATTGTGCGCAGACCCCATCTCGGTGACTCCGAGTTGCAAACCTTGGTGCCACCGATTTTTGAACCTAGGGTTCCCGAGAATGGACTCGGTGAGACCGAGTTGTCATTTTTGGTTCCACCGAAATGATGACCAAGTTTATGTTAAGGAGTTCATGTGTCTTGGAGACTACGAAAGTTCAAACTTGGTTCCACCGATATGTGTTTTGCAGAAAGTTAACACTAAGGATTTCTCTGTTCAAATTTTAAAAAACATCTGAATTTTTTGATGCTCATCCTTTCTGTCCTTCCTATATCCACTTCATAGGCTTTGTTGTTTGTTGTTGAGATTGTGGTTGCTTGTCAGAAATGTCTGGTTCAGAAGATAGTGAGAATGACTTCAGAGAGCAGAGTCTTGAGATGGACTCAGGCACTAGTCCAGAGAAGTCTGCTTCAGACCCAAGTTCTCCCAGTTGTCATGGTTTGCCAAAGGCAGCCACCAAGCAAAGGAATAATCTAGTTTCTGATGAAGTAGACTCAGATTTTATGCAATAGGAAACTTCAGCTCCTTCAAAGGCTCCAAGGAAAACTGTCAGGAAAGTAACTGCTACCCATGCTGTTCTCAGAGCACCTGAATATGCCAGGAAGAGCACAACGATTTACAAAGATGTACCTGCCAAGAAGGTGCTGGAAATATGCCCTAGAGGCAACAATAAATTGGTTATTATCATATTTCCTTGTTCATAATAATCGTTTATTATCCATGCTAGAATTGTATTGATTGGAAACTCAAATACATCTGTGGATACACAAACAACACACTCTCCCAAGTGAGCCTCTAGTTGACTAGCTCGTTGAACAAAGATGGTCAAGGTTTCCTGGCCATAGGCAAGTGTTGTCACTTGATAACGGGATTACATCATTAGGAGAATGATGTGATGGACAAGACCCAAACTATAAACGTAGCATATGATCATGTCGGTTTATTGCTACTGTTTTTCTGCATGTCAATGTATTTGTTCCTACGACCATGAGATCATGCAACTCCCGGACACCGGAGGAATACCTTGTGTGTATCAAATGTCGCAACATTACTGGGTGACTATAAAGGTGCTCTACAGGTATCTCCAAAAGGTGTCTGTTGGTTTGGCATGGATAAAGACTGGGATTTGTCACTCCGTGTGACGGAGAGGTATCTCGGGGCTCACTCGGTAATACAACATCACAACAAGCCTTGCAAGCAATGTGATTAAGGAGTTAGTTATGGGATCTTGTATTACGGAATGAGTAAAGAGACCTTCCGGTAACGAGATTGAACTAGGTGTGGAGATACCGACGATCGAATCTCGGGAAAGTAACATACCGAAGGACAAAGGGAACAAAATACGAGATTAACTGAATCCTTGACATTGAGGTTCAACCGATAAAGATCTAAGTAGAATATGTAGGAGCCAATATGTACATCCAGGTGCCGCTATTGGTTATTGATCGGGTAATGTCTCAGGTCATGTCTGCATAGTTCTCGAACCCGCATGGTCTACACACTTAAGGTTGAGTGACGTTATGGTATAGTTGAGTTATAGGTGCTGGTGACCGAAGTTTTGTTTGGAGTCCCGGAGGAGATCCCGGACGTCACAAGGAGTTCCAGAATGTTCCGTAAACGAAGATTGATATATAGGAAGTTGATATTTGGATTCCGGAAGAATTTCGGGCACTGCCGGCAGTGTACCGGGAGTGAAGAATGGGTAGCGGGGGCCCACTAGGTGGGCCCACCACTCCCCAAGAGGGCCACATGGACTTGATGGTGGCACAATAGCTCTTAGTGAGCTGTCTAGTCAACCAAAAAAAGGCCATGTGGAAAAAGGTGGAAAATCCAAAAGAGTTGGACAATTTGGGAAGGAGTCCTAATCCAAGTAGGATTGGAGGAGGACTCCTCCCTCCTTTGGTTCGGCCGAGGCCAAGGGGTTTCCCTTGGTGGGCAAGACAGCCTACTCCCTCCTCCTATATATACTAGAGGTTTTAGGATTTTTGAGACACAATTTTCAACCATGTGCAACCCTCTCCTCTAGTTTGTAGTTCTTCCTCTAGATCAGATTTCTGCGGTGCTTAGGCGAAGCCCTACAGGAATAGATCACCACCTCCGCAGGCGCGCCATCACGCTGTCGGAGAACTCATCTACTTTCCCATCTCTCTTGCTGGATCAAGAAGGCCGAGATCATCATCGAGCTGTACGTGTGCTAAACGCGGATGTGCCATCCGTTCGGCACTAGATCGGGATGGATCGTGATGGGATCGCGGGACAGATCGTGATGAGATCACGGGAAAGGCTGCGATTTGAATCCCGAAGATGTTCCACTACATCAACCGCTTTATATACGCTTCCGCTTAGCGATCTACAAGGGCATGTAGATTCACTCTCCCCTCTCGTAGATGATCATCTCCATGGATAGGTATTGCGTGTGCGTAGGAATTTTTTTGTTTCCCATGCTACGTTCCCCAACAGTGGCATCATGAGCTAGGTTCATGCGTAGATGATATCTCGAGCAGAACACAAAACAATTTGTGGGCGTTGATGTTCGATTTGCTGCCCTCCTTAGTCTTTTCTCGATTCAGCGGTATTATGGCATTGAAGCGGCCCAGACCAACATTACTCGTGCGCTTACGAGAGACCGGTTTCATCGACTAACATGCAACTTGTTGCATAAAGATGACTGGCGGGTCTCTATTTCTTCAACTTTATTTGAATCGGATTTGACCGAGGCGATCCTTGGAAAAGGTTAAATAGCAAGCTGCATATCACCGTTCTGGCTTTGCGTAAGTAAGATGAGATCATACTAGCTACCCACAACAGCCACATAAAACATGCAACAACAAATTAGAGGACGTCTAACTTGTTTTTGCAGGGTATGCATGTGATGTGATATGGCCAAAGACATGATGTGATATATTGGATCTGTGAGATGATCATGTTATAGTAGTTAAATGTCGACTTGCACGTCGATGCTACGACAACCGGCAGGAGCCATAGGGTTGTCTTTTAAACTAACGTTTGTGCTTGTAGATGCGTTTACTATATTGCTAGGTAGTAGCTTTAGTAGTAATAGCATAGATAGCATGACAACCTCGATGGTGGCACAATGATGGAGATCATGGTGTGGCGCCGGTGACGATGAAGATCATGCCGGTGCTTTGGTGATGGAGATAAAGAAGCACAAGATCGTGGCCATATCATGTCACCTATGATTTGCATGTGATGTTAATCCTTTTATGCACCTTATTTTGCTTAGAACGAGGGTAGCATTATAAGGTGACCCCTCACTAAAAGTTCAAGATAAAATTGTGTTCTCCCCGACTGTGCACCGTTGCGACAGTTCGTCGTTTCTAGACCACGTGATGATTGGGTGTGATAGACTCAACGTTCACATACAACGGGTGCAAAATTGTTGCACACGCGGAACACTCGGGTTAAACTTGACGAGCCTAGCATGTACAAATATGGCCTCGGAACACAAGAGACCTAAAGGTCGGGCACGAAGAATATTGTTGATATGATGAACATGGAGATGTTCAGCAGTGAAACTATACTCAACTCACGTGATGATCGAACTTGAGTTAGTGGATTTGGATCATGTGCCACTCGAATGACTAGAGGGATGTCTATTTTGAGTGGGAGTTATTAGTAATATGATTAGCTAAACTCAATTATCATGAACATAGTCAAAAGGCCTTTGCAAATTATGTTGTAGCTTGCATTGTAGCTCTATTGTTTTTGATAAGTTCCTAGAGAAACTTTAGTTGAAAGATGATAGTAGTAATTATGCGGACTGGGTCCATAAACTGAGGATTGTCCTCATTGTTGCGCAGAAGGCTTATGTCCTTAATGTACCGCTCGGTGTGCTGAACCTGAAGCGTCGTCTGTGGATGTTGTGAACATCTGACATACACGTTTTTTGATGACCACATGATAGTTCAGTGCGTAAATCTTAAATGGCTTAGAATTGAGGCACCGAAGACGTTTTGAACGTCACAGAACATGCGAGATGTTCCAAGAGATGAAATTGGGATTTCATGCTCGTGCCCTAGTTGAGAGGTATGAGACTTCCGACAAGATTCTTTATCTACAACGTAAGGGATAAAAGCTAAATCGTTGAGCATGTGCTCAGATTGTCTGAGTGCTACAATCGCTTGAATTTAGTGGGAGTTAATCTTCCAGATGAGAGAGTGATGGTTCTCCAAAGTCACTGCCACCAAGCTACTAGAGCTTCGTGATGAACTATAACAGATCAAGGATAGATATGATGATCCCTCAGCTATTCGCGATGTTTGACACCGCGAAAGTAGAAATCAAAAAGGAGCATCACTTGTTGATGGTTAGTAAAACCACTAGTTTCAAGAAGGGCAAGGGCAAGAAGGGATACTTCATGAAACGGCAAACCAGTTGCTGCTCTAGTGAAGAGACCCAAGGTTGAACCCAAACCCGAGACTAAGTGCTTCTGTAATGAGGGGAATAGTCACTGAAGAGGAACTACCCTAGATGCTTGGTAGATGAGAAGGCTGGCAAAATCGACATAAGTATATTGGATATACATGATATTGATGTGTACTTTACTAGTACTCCTAGTAGCACGAGGGTATTAGATACTGGTTCGGTTGCTAAGTGTTAGTAACTCAAAATAAAAGCTACGAAATAAATGGAGACTAGCTAAAGGCGAGGTGACGATATGTGTTGGAAGTGTTGCCAATGTTGATGTGATCAAACATCGCACACTCCCTCTACCATCGGGATTAGTGTTAAACCTAAATAATTGTTATTTGCATTGAGCATGAACATGATTTGATCGTGTTTATTGCAATACGATTATTCATTTAAAGAGAATAATGGTTATTATATTTGCTTGAATAAATACCTTCAATGGTTTATTGAATCTCGATCATAGTGGTACACATGTTCATAATATTGATGCCAAAAGATACAAAGTGGTAATGATAGTACCACTTACTTGTGGCACTGCCGCTTAAGTTATATTGGTATAAAATGCATGAAGGAGCTCCATACTGATGGATCTTTGTGCTCACTCATTTTTGAAACATTTGAGACATGCAAACCATGCCTATTGGTATAAGCGCATGAAGAAACTCCATGCAGATGAATCGTTTGGACTCACTTGATTTTGAATCACTAGAGGCATGCAAATCATACCACATGTGCAAGATGACTGAAGGTCTCATTTTTCCATTGAGATGGAACAAGAAAGTAACTTGTTGGAAGTAATACATTTTGATGTGTGGAGTCCAATGAGTGCTGAGGCACGCAGTGGATATCATTATGTTCTTACTTCACTTACGATTTGAGTAGATACAGGAGTATTTGCTTGATGAATCACAAGTCTGAAATATTGAAAAGTTCAAGCTATTTCAGAGTGAATATCATCGTGACAAGAGGATAAAATGTCTACGATATGATCATAGAGATGAATATCTGAGTTGCGAGTTTGGTACACAATTAAGACAATGTGGAAATTGTTTCGCAACTCATGCCACCTGGAGCACCATAGTGTGATGGTGTGTCCAAACGTCATAGTCGCGCCCTATTGGATATATCGCATATTATGATGTCTCTTATCGAAATACCACTATCGTTTTGGGTTAGGCATTAGAGAGAACCGCATTCACTTTAAATAGGGCACCACGTAATTCCGTTGAGATGACAACGTATGAACTATGGTTTGGAGAAACCTAAGCTGTCGTTTCTTAAAAGTTTGGGGCTACGATGCTTATGTCCAAAGGCTTCGGCCTGATAAGATCGAACCCAAAGCAGATAAATGCATCTTCATAAGATACCAAAATAGTTGGGTATACCTCCTATCTTAGATCCAGAAGCAAAGTGTTTGTTTCAGAAAATGGGTCCTTTCTCAAGAAAGAGTTTCTCTTGAAAGAATTGAGTGGGAGGATGGAGGAACTTCATGAGGTTACTGAACCAACACTTCAACCAGAGAGTAGAAGGGCGTAGGAAGTTGTTCCTATGGCGCCTACACCAGTTGAAGTGGAAGACAATGATGGTGATCATGAAGCTTTGGATCAAGTTACTACCAAACCTCGTAGATTGACAAGGATACGCGCTACTACAGAATGGTGCAGTAATCATGTCTTGGAGGTCATGTTGCTGGACAACAATGAACCTACGAGCTATGGAGAAGCGATGGTGGACCCGGATTCCGACAAATGGCTGGAGGCCATGAAATCCGAGAGAGGATCCATGTATGAAAACAAAGTGTGGACTTTGGAATAACTACTTGATGGTCGTAAGACTATTAAGTACATATGGATCTTTAAAAGGAAGACACACGATGATGATGAGAAGTCACCATTAAAACAAGCTCGACTTGTCGCAAAGATGGTTCCCACAAGTTCAAAGAGTTGACTATGATGTGACTTTCTCACTCGTAGTGATGCTAAAAGTCTGTTGGAATTATGTTAGCGATTGCTGCATTATTTATTAAATATTGCACATAGGATGTCAAAACATTGTTTCCTCGACGGTTTCCTTGAGGAAAGGTTGTATGTGATACAACCAGAAGGTTTTGTCGATCCTAAAGATGCTAACAAGTATGCAAGCTCCAGTGATCCTTCTATGGACTGGTGTAAGCATCTCGGAGTTGGAATACATGCTTTGATGAGATGATCAAAGCTTTTTGGTATATACAAGGTTTATGAGAAACTTGTATTTCCAAAGAAGTGAGTGGGAGCACTGCAGAATTTCTGATAAGTATATGTGGTTGACATATTGTTGATCGGAAGTAATGTAGAATTTCTGGAAAGCATAAAGGATTGTCTGAAAGGAGTTCTTCAAAGGAAAACTTGGATAGAGCTACTTGAACATTGAGCATGAAGATCTATAGAGATATATCAAAACGCTTAATAGAACTTTCAATGAAATGCATGCCTTGAATTTTTTTTGAAGGAGTTCAAAATAGATCAGCAAAGGAGGAGTTCTTGGCTGTGTTGTAAGGTGTGAATTTGAGTAAGACTCAAATCCCGAGCACGACACAAGAAAGAGAAAGGACGAAGGTCGTCCCCTATGCCTTAGCCGTAGGCTCTAAAGTATGCCTTGCTGTGTACCGCACCTGATGTGTGCCTTGCCATGAGTCTGTCAAGGGGTACAAAGAGTGATCCAGGATTGAATCACTGAACAGCGGTCAAAGTTATCCTTAGTAACTAGTGGACTAAGGATTTTTTTCTCGATTATGGAGGTGATTCAAGAGTTCGTCGTAAAGGGTTACGTTGATGCAAGCTTTGACACTAATCCGAATAACTCCGAGTAGTAAACTGGATTCATATAGTGGAGCAGTCATTTGGAATAGTTCCAAAGGGCGCGTAGTCGCAGCATCTATAGGATGACATAGAGATTAGTAAAGCACACACGGATCTGAAAGGTTCAGATGCGTTAACTAAAAACCTCTCTCACAAGAAAGACATCATCGAACCCCAGAACTGTATTGGGTGTTAGATACATTGCAATAACACAGTGATGTGAACTAGATTATTCGCTCTAGTGCAAGTGGCAGACTGTTGGAAATATGCCCTAGAGGCAATAATAAATTGGTTATTATTATATTTCCTTGTTCATGATAATCATTTATTATCCATGCTAGAATTGTATTGATTGGAAACTCAAATACATGTGTGGATACATAGACAACACACTGTCCCTAGTGAGCCTCTAGTTGACTAGCTCATTGATCAAAGATGGTCAAGGTTTCCTGGCCATAGGCAAGTGTTGTCACTTGATAACGGGATCACATCATTAGGAGAATGATGTGATGGACAACACCCAAACTATAAACGTAGCATATGATCGTGTCAGTTTATTGCTACTGTTTTTCTGCTTGTCAATGTATCTGTTCCTATGACCATGATATCATGCAACTCCCGGTCACCGGAGGAATACTTTGTGTGTATCAAACATCGCAACGTTATTGGGTGACTATAAAGGTGCTCTACAGGTATCTCCAAAAGGTGTTTGTTGGTTTGGCATGGATCAAGACTGGGATTTGTCACTCCGTGTGACGGAGAGGTATCTCGGGGCCCACTCGGTAATACAACATCACATATAAGCCTTGCAAGCAATGTGACTAAAGTGTTAGTCATGGGATCTTGTATTATGGAACGAGTAAAGAGACTTGCTGGTGACGAGCTTGAAATAGTTATAGGGATACCGACGATCCAATCTCGGGCAAGTAACATACCAAAGAACAAAGGGAATGATATACGAGATTATATGAATCCTTGGCATAGAGGTTCAACCGATAAGATCTTTGTAGAATATGTAGGATAAAATATGGACATGCAGGTCCCGCTGTTGGATATTGCCAGGGAGTGTCTCGGGTTATGTCTGCATAGTTCTCGAACCCACAGGATCTGCACACTTAAGGTTTGGTGACGTTTTGGTATGGTTAAGTTATAGGTGTGGGTGACCGAAGGTTGTTCGGAGTCCCGGATGAGATCATGGACGTCACAAGGGTTTCCAGAATGGTCCGAAAACGAAGATTGATATATGATACGTCTCCATCGTATCTACTATTCCAAACTCTTTTGCCCTTGTTTTGGACTCTAATTTGCATGATTTGAATGAAACTAACCTGGACTAACGTTGTTTTCAGCATAATTTCCTTGGTGTTATTTTTGTGCAGAAATCAAAGTTCTCCAAACGTCCTGAAAATTTACGGGGAGCAGTTTTGGAAAATATCAAAAATATCTATGCCAAGCTCCACCTCAGGGGGTGGGCCAGTGGGCCACAAGCCCCTGCTCCGCCACCACCCCCTTGGTGGCGGTGGGCATGCTTGTGGGGCCCACACGGCCCTGCCGCCCCCAACTCCAACTCTATAAGTTGCCTTTCATCCCAAAAAAATAAAAAGAGAAGTTTTCGCTGTGTTTACGATACACAGCCGCCGCCACCACCTGTTCTTCATCTGGAGGGCAGATCTGGAGTCTGTCTTGGGCTCCGGAGAGGGGAAATCGTCGGGATCGTCATCATCAACCTTCTTCCCTCTCCAATTCCATGAAGCTCTTCGTCGTTCGTGAGTAATCTATTTGTAGGCTCGTTGGGCGGTGATGAGTAGGATGAGATCTATCATGTAATCGAGTTAGTTTTGATGGGGATTGATCCCTAGTATCCACTATGTTCTGAGATTGATGTTGCTACTACTTTGCCATGCTTAATGCTTGTCACTAGGGCCCGAGTGCCATGATTTCAGATCTGAAATTATTATGTTGTCACCAATATATGTGTGTTTTAGATCTGATCTTGCAAGTTGTAGTTACCTACTATGTGTTATGATCCGGCAACCCCGGAGTGACAATAACCGGAACCACTCCCGGTGATGACCATAGTTTGAGGAGTTCATGTCTTCACCAAGTGCTAATGCGTTGGTCCGGTTCTTTATTAAAAGGAGAACCTTAATATCCCGTAGTTTCCTTTTGGACCCCGCTTCCACGGGAGGGATGGACAATAGATGTCATGCAAGTTCTTTTCCCTAAGCACGTATGACAACACACGGAATGCATGCCTACATCACATTGACGAACGGGAGCTAGCCATATATCTCTCCGTGTTATAGCTGTTGCATGATGAATATCATCCAAACAAATCACCGACCCATTGCCTATGAGTTTGTCCTACTGTTGCTACTGATGTTACTTGTCTTGCTCTGCTGCTGCTACTGTTGTTGCTACTGATGTTACTTGTCTTGCTCTGCTGCTACTGTTGCTACTATTGTCGCTTGCTACTATTGCTACTTGCTACTGCTGTCACTACTGTTGTTCCTTGCCACTTCTATTGCTCATTACACTGTCATTACTCATTACTTTGTTGTTACTACTGTGCTTGCAGATACTAATCTTTCAAGTGTGGTTGAATCTAACAAATTCAGCTGCTAATACTTGAGAGTATACTCTCACCTCCTGTGGCTTATCAAAAAATTGGGTCGAATACTCTACCCTCAAAAACTGCTGCGAACCCACGCGCTGGTGGGCCATCAACAACATTCTTCCAGTTTCATTGCCGGGAGTTCTAGCAGCATTCTTCTGGTGGTGTTGCAGGAGAAGGTTTGTTGTCATCAGCACTCGTCTAGCTAACGCCAGAGATTGCAAATCAGCATTTTTCTGGCACCGTTGCCGGGGAGGTATTGCTATATTCTCTGAGTCACTTGGAATTTATATCTGCTGATCACCATGAAGAATCTGAAAGATCCGAAGACAAAGTCTTGCCCTCAACTATGAGGGGAGGTAAGGAATTGCCATCTTGCTGTGCACTTGATTCACCTTCAGTTATGAGTAAGTTTGTGACATCACCTCCTGCTAGAAATCTTGATATGTCGCATGTGCTTGATGATGCTTGTGATACTACTGCTAGAGATACTATGCCTGATGATCCTATGCTTGATACTATGCCTAATATTGCTAGAGATGCTATGCTTGATACTATGCCTAATACTGCTAGAGATGCTATGCTTGATACTATGCCTGATACTGCTAGAGATGCTATGCTTGAGACTGCTTTGCCTGATGATGCTAGAGATGCTATTTTGCCTGATGATGCTATGCTTGATAGTGCTAGAGATGCTACTTTGCCTGATGTTCCACCAGGAGTGTTCCTTGAGGCATATATTGCTAGAGTTACTGCCAATGCTCGTGATGCTTCTGAAACTGTTGATACTATTGAGATCAAACCTGCTTTTGCTCCTGCTAGATCTAGCTCTCCTAGATATGAATTGCCTGCTATACCTTAGGGTTACGTTATGGAGGGAGAGATAGATGAGGATTTTCTTGCGTGTAAGGATGCCTATGACGCTGAGAAATTACTTCTCAAGTGGAAGGAAAAATCTCGGGAAGCTAGGATGAAAAATGACCCGAAGTTTGCCACTTCGCCTATCTTTGTCACCGATAAGGATTATGAATTCTCTGTCGACCCTAAGATAATCTCTCTAGTCAAATCTGATCCTTTTCACGGTTATGAGTCTGAGACGGTCATAGCCCATCTTGCTAAATTATCCGAAATAGACAACCTTTTCACTAATGAGGAGAAGATCCGCCACTACTATATCCTTAAGCTATTTCCTTTCTCTCTAAAGGATGACGGTAAAGTCTGGTTCACCTCTCTTGCTCCTGGATGTGTGTGTAGTCCCCAGGAGATGGTCTATTACTTCTGTGAGAAATATTTCCTTGCCCATAAGAAGCAAGCTGCCTTGCAGGAAATATACAACTTTGCTCAACTCCAAGAAGAGAGTCTTCCACAAGCATGGGGGAGGCTCGTCCAACTACAGAATGCTTTGCCTGATCACCCTCTTAAGAAGAACGAGATACTTGATATCCTCTATAACGGACTTACCGATGCCTCTAGAGACCACCTAGATAGTTGTGCCGGTTGTGTTTTTAGGGAACGAACTGTAGAACAAGCTGAGACTCTACTGAATAACCTCTTGATCAACGATAATGCTTGGACTATTCCCGAACCACCTCCTAAGCCAACTCCTAAGAAAAGAGGTATTCTATTCCTTAGTCCCGAAGATATGCAAGAAGCCAAGAAATCTATGCAAGAGAAAGGCATTAGATCTGAAGATGTCAAAAATCTACCACATATCGAAGAGATCCATGGTCTCGATAACCCGATACAGGTAGTGGAAGTAATTCTCTGCGTAGGTTTGACGAGAGTGATATTCCTTTTGATAAACCTGCTAGCCTATGCTTTGATGAATTTGACAACTTTGTTGCCAAACAAAAGAGTTTCAATGATTATGTTAGCAGACATTTGGAACAAAGTACTCGTATGCTTAGCCATTTAAGTGCTTGCGTAGACAGAAATGTCAATGCTCTGAAGCTTCTGAGTAAACATGCCTCTATGATTACTACTCAATTAGAACAAGTACTTAAAGCTCAGAATGACCTGCTCAATGAATTAAATGACAACTCTGTCAGAGTCATTACTAGAGGAGGCAAAATGACTCAGGAACCTTTGTATCCTGACGGTCATCCTAAGAGAATTCATCAAGATTCTCAAGGAATCAATGCTGATACACCCAGTCATCCTAAGGAGAAGAAGAAGGATGATAGAAACCTACACGCCAGTTCACCAAATACTGTCACACCTGAAGAACCTAATGATATTTCTGCGTGTGATGCAGAAACACAATCTGGTGATGAACATGAACCTGGTGACAATATGGACAGTTACTTTCATAATAATGCTCAACCTAGCCATGACGAGGATGTGGAGATTGAACCTACGGTTAATCCTGATAATCCACAACCTAAGAAATACGATAAGAATGACTTCACTGCTAGGAAGCATGGTAAAGAAAGAGAGCCATGGGTTCAGAGACCTATGCCCTTTCCTCCTAAGCCATCCAAGAAAAAGGATGATGAACATTTTGAACGCTTCGTTGAGATGATAAGACCCGTCTTTCTGCAGATGCGGTTAACTGATATGCTCAAGATGTCTCCGTATGCCAAGTACATGAAACATATCATGACTAATAAACGGAAGATACCAGATCTTGAGATCTCCACCATGCTTGACAATTACACTTTCAAGGCTGGAACTCCTAAGAAACTTGGTGATCCCGGAGTGCCCACTATACCTTGCTCCATTAAAGGAAACTACATAAGATCTGCCTTATGTGACCTTGGAGCCGGTGTTAGTGTTATGCCACTCTCTCTTTATCGTAGACTTGAATTGGATAAGTTGACACCCACTAAAATTTCTCTGCAAATGGCCGACAAATCAACTGCTTTCCCTATCGGCATTTGCGAGGATGTGCCTATTGTGGTTGCTAATACCACTATCTTAACAGACTTTGTTATCTTGGATATTCCCGAGGACGATGCCTGGCTATCATCTTCGGAAGACCCTTTTTAAACACTGCAGGGGCTGTTATAGATTGCAACAAAGGCAATGTCACTTTCCATGTCAACGGTAATGAGCACACCGTGCACTTTCCGAAGAAACGATATCAAGTACATTGCATCAATGCTATCGAAAAGACTTCATCGATTCTTATTGGGAGCTTTGAATGCACTATTCCTCATGTCAAGATGAAGTATGATTTGCTTGTTGGGGAGATACATATCCCCATTGAGGTGACTTAGTGGCTATTTGAAAATTCTTCGTTCTCTCTTGTGATTCGAGAAAGTTTTGTCATAAGGACTTGATCAATCCCATTGACGGATTTCTTTCGATGACCATGAAACAGATGAATCAAAGAGTCACATACCTCTGTTTGAGTTTTCTTTTTCTGTTGCTTAGCAGAAAAATGATAGAATTAGTTTAGTTTTTCCCTATTTTCTGTTTTAGCGTCCCGGAGATAAATACCTCGAAAATAAAAGTTCTCCGATGGTCCTGAAAATTTAGTATGATGTTTTTTGGAATTTTTGAAAATTTCTGGGCCTGAGAGTTGGCCTGGGGGCCAGACCAGTGGGCCACAAGCCCTCCCACCGCCACCTACTCCCCTGGTGGCATGGTGCAAGTTTGTGGGGCCCATAGGCACCCCCTCCACTCATTCCAGCTCCCAGCCTCTTCTTCCACCTCCAGAAAAAATTGTTTCGTAGCTCAAACTCGTGTTCTAAAAATTTCAGAATTTTTCAGAGCTAGAAAAAGGAAAATATGAGGAGGTTCTTGAGAGGCTCTTCAAGCCGTAACCACAAGGAGGATGAGAAGAACCACCCCAAGTACATAGTCCCTCGAGTCACATAAGTTCGAGCGTGTGAGTGTCCAAGTGATGAATTTTTGCGCGCCGCCGGACATTATGAAGACTTTTATTACTTGGTGGAGAACGCAGGTCTTACTGCGTTCGTTGAAGATAAGTGCCCACAATATCGGCTCCTCACCAATACTTTCGTTCACAGCTTCAACTTTTATCCGAGCAAGAATCCTCCCATGGTTGAGTTCATGATATACGATGTCCCTCAGTGCATGACGCTACATGATTTTTGCAATGTATGCAAATTACCTTATGTTGGGGATATCTGTGACCCTCGTCCACGGGACTTGGAGGATTTCATTGGTTCTATTGGTGTTGGAGAGGAGAGAGGAGTGTCTCGCGCTAGAATTGCTAGCATACATTTTTCCCGTGCTTAGTTACTTCTCACTATTTGTGGGAAAATGTTTGATTGGCCGTGGGGAGGCTGGATCACTTAGTTCTCCAGACCTTGCGGTTTTGCACGAAGTCCTTTATAACGATAAGACTTATAGCTTGGGCGCTATAGTAGCTCAACGGTTGAACCTGAACCATTCTAAAGGTGTTGTCTATTGAGGTATCTATGCTACCCGTCTTGCCAGACACTTTGATATACCCATTAGACTGGGAGAGGAAGGAGAGATGCTTCTCCCTGAGAGATAATTGGATTATGACAGCATGGTTCGCCATGATTTTCTGGATAGAGATGCTAGTAGACGGATGATTTATAACCTGGTATTTAGTCAGGGTACTCGAGAGACTATTACTTTTCCTGCTCCTTCTTTGTTTGATCTTCACGCAGGCAGGTACACTATTATGCCCGCGGACATCTACGCATATTGGGGCTTGGCCCAACCACAAGCTCCCGTGCCCGAGCCGCCAGCCGAGTACCAGACGCCAGTTTATCAGTGGGAGCTAGAGGAGCTCACACAATAGTGGCATCCACAGTCTGCTCCGGAGTATCCTGGAGCTGGTTATTTCCCACGTGGGAGGAGACCAAGCTAGGCCAAAAGCCTAAGCTTGGGGGAGTACGTGTTCTCACCGACTTTACATTCATGCTTATGCTTTCACTTTGTTAGCCGGTGTTTACACTTTGCCACTGTATTATCCATGCTAGTTTCTTTTCGTTTTCTTGTTTTGTGTCCTTTTGAGAAAACCCAAAAAGATTTTTCTTTCTTCTTTTGCTTGTTGGGAGCCTTCCCGTGTAAATAGTTTTCTTTTTCTTTGTGTCAAGGTAAGAAGATATGGGTTACAATGTTTATTGGTTCTTGCATGCTTACCTGTTTAGCTTTCAAAGAGCCATATTACTTTGTCTTCTCCTTTGTATTTGCCTGCAGATTCAGCTTAGTCCAATGTTCTTATTATCATTTTCATCATTCGATCGTGCAAATGAAAGGCAACAATGATGATATATGATGAAGTGACTGAGACTGAAAAGCTGGTATGAACTCTATCTATTTTGTTTTTGTAAATATGACTAGCTTGTCGACCCAGATTTAGCTTTGTTGTGAGAGAACCATGTTTGCAATGACAACTTAGAGATCATAGTTTCTGATGCCATGCTTATTTAGCTGAGAGCTTATAATGGTTTGTCTTGAATGCCAACATAGATTTTGTGATGACTATGATGTAGTATGATAGGATGGTATTCTCCTTTGAATGTCTCAAGTGGCTTGACTTGGCGCATGTTCATGCATGTAGTTGAAACAAAATCAACATAGCCTCTATGATGTTCGTATTCATGGTGATTTATATCTTGTTCATGCTTGCATTCAATGTTAGTCAAACTCATTGCATCTTGATGACCGTTGTCGCTCTCTAGTTGGTCGCTTCCCAGTCTTTTGCTAGCCTTCACTTGTACTAAGAGGGAATACTGCTTGTGCATCCACTCCCATAAACCCAAAAGTTTTTCCATGAGAGTCCACCATACCTACCTATTTGCGGTATCTACCTGCCGTTCCAAGTAAATTTGCATGTGCCATTCTCTAAACCTTCAAGAAATAATCTGTTTTGCATGCCCGAACCGCTCATGTCGTGACAGAGGGCTATTGGTATCTTCCATGCTAGGAGTGTTATCCTCGACATGTGTTTATTCATAGTCATTCACGAGAAAGGGGCCAGTATTTGGAATGCCCGGTTCCACGCTTAAATCGAAAACATAACTGTAAAACAAGACTCCCCCCGGATTGATGTTAGTATGGACGGTACCCGAGGATTCGGCTAGCCGTGGAGTGTGATTGATTGGTGGTGGGGGAGTTAAACTTTACTTTTTTGTTTGGGAACCGCCTATAGCATGAGTGGCATGGAAGATATTGAGAACTCTTGGTCATTGCGTTGACAATGAAACCATGCCACCCAAAATTATTATCTCTGTTTTCAAAGCTTGAGCTCTGGCACCTCTGCAAATCAATGCTTCCCTCTGCGTAGGGTCTGTCTATTTATTTTCCTGTTGAGTCATCCTCCTCTTATATAAGCACCAATTAGAGAGCACCTCTGTCATTTTTATGCTTTGCTTTTGATTGATATTGAGTATGACTATGAATGGATCTTCGTTGCTATGAATTACAATGTTTAGTCAGCCCTTGATCTTTGAAAGTGCTCTGCATTTATGTTTTGCGGTCTCAGAAAGAGCTAGCGAGATACCACCTATTCATATTGCTTCATGCTTGTTTTGATTGAAGTGTTGGTATTTGAAACTCATTATTATTTGCTCGTTAGCTCATTATGCCATTGATATTAGTTTACCGTGAGACCATTGTGTCATTTGCTTATGTGGTTAACTTGTGATCTTGCTGAAATTCTGGTTATGAGTTAGACATAGTTGCAACAACAAGATCAAACAGAGTTTGTCAAAGTTTTTCTTTCTCTCTCAGTTTGTCAACTGAGTTGCTCGAGGACAAGCAAGGTTTTAAGCTTGGGGGAGTTGATACGTCTCCATCGTATTTACTTTTCCAAACTCTTTTGCCCTTGTTTTGGACACTAATTTGCATGATTTGAATGGAACTAACCTGGACTGACGCTGTTTTCAGCAGAATTGCCTTGGTGTTATTTTTGTGCAGAAATCAAAGTTCACCAAACGTCTTGAAAATTTACGGGGAGCAGTTTTGGAAAATATCAAAAATATATGCGCCAAGCTCCACCTAAGGGGGTGGGCCAGTGGGCCACAAGCCCCTGCTCTGCCACCACCCACCTGGTGGCGGTGGGCAGGCTTGTGGGGCCCACATGGCCCTGCCGCCCCAACTCCAGCTCTATAAGTTGCCTTTCGTCCCAGAAAAAATAAAAAGAGAAGTTTTCACCATGTTTACGATATGGAGCCGCCGCCATCACCTGTTCTTCATCTGGAGGGCAGATCTCGAGTCCGTCTTGAGCTCCGGAGAGGGGAAATCGTCGCCATCATCATCATCAACCTTCTTCCCTCTCCAATTCCATGAAGCTCTTCGTCGTTCATGAGTAATCTATTCGTAGGCTCGCTGGGCGTTGATGAGTAGGATGAGATCTATCATGTAATCGAGTTAGTTTTGATGGGGATTGATCCCTAGTATCCACTATGTTCTGAGATTGATGTTGCTACTACTTTGCCATACTTAATGCTTGTCACTAGGGCCCGAGTGCCATGATTTCAGATCTGAAATTATTATGTTGTCACCAATATATGTGTGTTTTACATCCGATCTTGCAAGTTGTAGTTACCTACTATGTGTTATGATCCGGCAACCCTGGAGTGACAATAACCGGAACCACTCCCGGTGATTACCATAGTTTGAGGAGTTCATGTGTTCACCAAGTGCTAATGCATTGGTCCGGTTCTTTATTAAAAGGAGAACCTTAATATCCCGTAGTTTCCTTTTGGACCCCGCTGCCACGGGAGGGATGGACAATAGATGTCATGCAAGTTCTTTTCCCTAAGCACGTATGACGACACACGGAATGCATGCCTACATCACATTGACGAACGGGAGCTAGCCATATATCTCTCCGTGTTATAGCTGTTGCATGATGAATATCATCCAAACAAATCACTGACCCATTGTCTACGAGTTTGTCCTACTGTTGCTACTGATGTTACTTGTCTTGCTCTGCTGCTGCTACTACTGTTGCTACTGATGTTACTTGTCTTGCTCTGCTGCTACTGTTGCTACTACTGTGGCTTGCTACTGTTGCTACTTGCTACTGTTGTCACTACTGCTGTTCCTTGCCATTGCTATTGCTCGTTACACTTCCGTTACTTGTTACTTTGCTGTTACTACTGTGCTTGCAGATACTAATCTTTCAGGTGTGGTTGAATTTGACAAATTCAGATGCTAATACTTGAGAGTATACTCTCACCTCCTGTGGCTTATCAACAAATTGGGTCGAATACTCTACCCTCGAAAACTGCTGCGAACCCACGCGCTGGTGGGCCATCAACAACGTTCTTCCAGTTTCATTGCCGGGGAGTGCTAGCAGCATTCTTCTGGTGCCGTTGCAGGAGAAGGTTTGTTGTCATCAGCATTCGTCTAGCTAACGCCAGAGATTGCAAATCAATATATAGGATTGTTTCATTTGGCCTCCGGAAAGATTTCGGGCATTACCGGCAGTCTACCGGGAGTGATGAATGGGTTCCGGGTTTTTACCGGGAGGGGCCCACCCACCCGGGAGTGAACCTAATATCCCAAGGGTGGTGCACCTGCCCTTAGTGGGCTGGTGAGGCCAGCCCAAGTGGTCTATTTCAGCCAAGAGGAAAAATCAAGGAGAAAGAAAGAAAGGAAAGAAATAAATAAATAGGAGGTGGGAAGGAAGGAAGGGACTCCTCCCTCCAAACCGACTTGGAGGAGGATCCCTCCTCCCTTCGAGCGGCGCCCCAAGGGCAAACACCACCCCTTGGCTCCTCCTATATATACTTGAGTTTTAGGGCTTTTTGATACACAACTTTGCCACGTGCAACCCTAAACCTCTACTTCGTAGTTCTTCCTCTAGATCGGTTTTCTACGGAGCTCGGGCGGAGCCATGCATGAATAGATCATCACCATCACCGGCGCGCCGTCACGCTACCGGAGAACTCAGCTACTTCCTCGTCTCTCTTGCTGGATCAAGCAGGCGGAGCTCGTCATCGAGCTGTACGTGTGCTGAACACGGAGGTACCGTCCGTCAACGCTAGATCGGAATGGATCGTGGGATGACGGTGATTTGAATCACGAAGCTGTTCCACTACATCAACCGTGTTTCTTAACGCTTCCCGCTTAGCGATCTACACGGGTATGTGATTCAGATCTCCATCTCGTAGATGAACATCACCATGATAGGTCTTCTTGTGCGTAGGAATTTTTTTGTTTCCCATGCAACGTTCCCCAACAGTGGCATCATGAGCTAGGTTCATGAGTAGATGTAATCTCGAGTAGAACACTAAAGTTTTTGTGGGTGTTCATGTTCGATTTGCTGCCCTCCCTGGTCTTTTCTCGATTAAGCGGTATTGTTGGATTGAAGCGTCCCGGACCAACATTACTCGTACGCTTACGAGAGACCGGTTTCATCGACTAACATGCAACTTGTTGCATAAAGGTGACTGGCGGGTGCCTGTTTCTTCAACTTTAGTTGAATTGGATTTGACCGAGGCGGTCCTTGGAGTGTCGGTGAATACTCACAACATATGCCATAGGTAGGCTAAAGTCGGTGAGAACCGAAGGGACAAAGGTGGACGCTGGGAACGAGGTTGGTACACGCATGGGACGCACGATGTACCCAGGTTCAGGGCTCTCCGTAGAGATAATACCCCTAATCCTGTCGGAGTGTTTGATGTGTATGAATAGAGTACAATGTCGCTCCTGGAGCTGTGTTGGGAGGAGGAAGAGGGGAGCAGCCGGCTCGTCTCTACCCCTCTCTCTGTGGTTGGTGAATGTGTTATGTTGAATGACTGGTGAATGATCGGCCCCCCTGCATGGAGGGTGACCGGGGGGTTTTATAGACGAACCCGCCGGCCTACAATATCGATAAAGGGTACAAGTGTGGGACCCGGCTGGCAGCCTCGCCGGCTGGCCAGGGGCCCACAAGAGTCTTGTCTTGCCACTGGGGGGCCCGCTGGCTGCATGGTCTCGATTGCCTGTGGAACCCACCGGCTAGCCAATGAGGCCCTCGCGTAAGGTTGACGCCGAGAACTCGTTGTACATCAAGCGTCGCCCTGCGAGATTCTTCATGGGCAGGTAGTACGGCCGCCTCCACTCTTCCCGACGCCAAGTGCAGTAATGGAGTGGGAGTGTGACGGTGCGACACTATGCTAGGTGATGGATCAGAGCCGGGGTAGGTTAGCGGCGTGGCCGCCGACGCTCGTACCTGTCGGGCGCCCCAATCCAGTACCTTTGCTGACGGGTAGCTACCTTTAATCGTGAGGTCTTACCCTGACCTACGATCTGATGTGACCTGTGATCCTCGGCCGGCTAGCCTGCTTGGTTAGCCGGCTTAAGTGCGGCCGCCTCCTCCCCAGTCCGGCTGGCGGGACCAGGCTGGCTCAGAAGAGGAGGCCGCCTTGACTCTAGCCGACAAGCGTTGCCTGGCCGGCCAGAAAGATGGCCGCCTCGTCCTCTAGCCGGTAGGTGATGCCTAGCCCGCCGGAAGACTTGGGCCTTGGGAATCTGCATACGTTCATGTCCATTGGGCCGGAAATGAAGGAATAGGCTTGATGAGCCTACCCCGGGGTTATCCCCCCGACAGTAGTCCCCGAAGCTGGCGAGGTCTGCCGCCTGCGAGCGGGCGGCCTCACCGGCTTGTTGATTTGTCTTGATATTTTGGCCGCTATTCGCGACGATGGACCCGTCTTTGAAACCGGGTGGCTTCGAAGCGATGCCTCGGTCTAGTCGTAACTTGCTCGGAGAACAACACATGCCAGGCCCCGCCTGGCGTAATAATGGCGATTACTGCTAACGGGACCAGGCCTGGGCCGTGGGTCCCGCCACGATGCCCCCTCGGCCTCCGCGAGGGAGATCCTCTGCGGATGTACTTCACGGCGGTTGGGCTTAGGGAAGCGTTACCTCCCGTAATACACGGGGTTAATGGGGCCCGGTGCGCACCGGATCCCCTCCACATGATGCTTCGTGGGGGTTTAAATGGGACGCGAGGGCTCCGAGGAATCCATTCGATCCCTCTTCTTGCCTTGCATCCGCGCTCTCTTCCTCCCTGCGCTCTGAGAAGAAGAGCTCGCACCCTTCGTCTTCTTCATCTTCGCCGTCGCGACATAGCCGACTACTTCGAGCTCTCGTCACCCGCAGCCATGGCCGGCGGTTCTTCCTCGAAGAAGTCCTCGGCGCAGAAGGCGTCCTCGCAGGGAGCCTGGTTGGGCAGCGACATCGACGAGGGGCACATCGAGGCGCTTCGTCACCATCGACTGCTGCCCCCGGCTTCCCAAGTATTGGTGCGCCTCTCCAGTGCCGAGACCGCTCCCGCACCCGCCGCGGGAGAGGTCGTGGTCTTCGTCGAGCACTTCTGCCGGGGCTTCGGGCTCCCGGCTAGCTCTTTTTTCGCCGAATGGCTCCATTTCTTTGGCCTGGAGCCGCATCATATGGCGCCGAACGCCATACTGCAGCTGGCCGCCTTCGTGGTCCTGTGCGAGGGCTTCATGGGGATCAAGCCTTGCGTTGATCTGTGGCGCAGCCTGTTCTTCTTTAAGCAGCAATCCATCGCCATGGAGAAATCCAAGGTCGAGAAGCTCACGGGGCCGCGCCTAATGACGCCTTGCGGGGCCGCGTTGGTGCACCATCGCTCGAAGTCTGGCTTCCCCCAGATGCCTCTGCAAGAATCCATCAAGCATTGGCAGAAGGATTTCTTCTACGTGAAGAGCACCGACCCAGCCCAAGACACCCTCAACATGCCCCCATTCGACATCGCCCCGCCGACCCGGCGAAAAAGGGATGCGAAGACTCCCAAGCCGCATCCTGAGGTGGCGCTTATCTATGCCCACCTCGACATTTGGGAGAAGAGCGGCCTCCTCGGTCGCGACCTTCTCACCACCATAGTGGTCCGCCGGATTCTGCCCCAGCAGAGGCGGCCGCATCTGGTTTGCTAGATGGGCGGCCGACATGATCCATGTCGGCTATCCACCAAGAGGTTCACCCCGGGCGCTGTAGCACGAAGGGTGAACCTGATCTCCATCGCCCGCATGGATGAGAGCGGGGAATGGACGTGGGGGATGTCCCCGTTCAACAGGGCTCATCCGCCTCCGATGGTAGGTGGCCTCTTTCTTCTCTGTTGTTTTGTCTAGAAGCCGGTTGCGTTGCTGAGCCTTTGGTTGAACTCTTTTCCGTAGCTGTTCGAGACCCTGCAGGGGTCCCTCCGCCCGCCCGCTCCCGATGTGGAGGTGTTCGATGCCTCGGAGATTGAGGACGAGGGCACGATGGAATCCCGCTCAGACTCCTCCGCCGGCTCGGAGGATCCCCTGGAGTCGGAAGGGACCGAGCCGTCTGGTGATTACACACGGCCCGCCATTGCAGACTGGACGGACGATGATGAGATAGCCTCATTCTATTCTGGTGCAGCCTTCGAGGACTCTCATGAGGTGGAGGAGGTCACCAGCCCACCACTGACGCGCGGCCGGCGTCAAAGGGGCCGAGCGACCGCTGCTGACGAGGCAGCCGGGAAGAAGGGCAAGGGTGCCACAACTCCCGGCCGGCCTCTAAGCGGCCGACACAGGGTCCTCCAGCCGGACAGCGAGCAGGCGGCGTCAAGAGACTCTGCGGTGCTGGCCGGAGGCAGGTCCCTGTGGTAGCGGGGTAAGATTTCCTCCTCTTTTCCTTTGTCCATCTTGTGATGAGCTTTGTTCCTTAGGAGTTTTGCTTGACAGGGAGGCGGAGGATGTGGATGAAGACACCGCCTCCACAGCCGAGCGGGCTGGCTGGGCAGCAGCTGATGCTGCCCAGAGGGAGCTTGAGACGGAGTCCAAGCGCCGGTGGGACACAACTGCGGGGAAGACCGCCGTGGGTCAGCCTCGCCCCAGCCGGGTCGAGAGGCCGGTGGAGAAGCGTGCGAAGGATAGACATGACCCCTAGGCACATGCTCGTGCGGAGGAGCCAGCTAGCGAGGCCGCCTTCAGGCCATCCCCAAGGGCCGAGGGGGCCAGCCATCAGAGCCGCAAGCCTCAACGCAGGTGGACCTGGAGACGATCCCTGACTCTCCCAGGGCCGAGGCGGAGCTAGACTTGGCTGCGCCGGACACGACCCCTGACGCCCCACGGGCGACCATGGATGCGCTGCACACGGCCCATCCGCCTCCTGCGGAGGAGGTAGCGCCGGCCGGGATGGCACCCGAGCCGGTTGTCGAGCCGGCACCAGGAGTCGGCGCCATCGTCGTTCCTCAGCACGGCCCTTTTGCGCTAGGAGCCGAGGGTCGGGCTAGGAGCCGGCACATGAGGACATGGCCGGCGGCGAACCTGGCCCGCCTGTGACTGCCCACCGGCACCGTGCTTTCCGGCGTACCAGAGCTGGTGGCGACGTTTTCCAGCAGCCGGTCCAAGGTGGAGCAGTTGGCCCGCGTGGTATGCAGCGACATGGAGCGCCTGGAGGCCCGCACCCAGGTAGGTCTTGCCTTCTTCGGTTTTTTGTACTTTTTTCTCTTCTCTTGGCGTTAGTGGGGGCGCGACAGCGCACCCAATGGGTGTAGCCCCCGAGAATCGGGCGGGTCGATTGTCGACCGGTCCGAATCCCTTGGAGGCCCTTTTCCCTAGATAGTTTTTTCAGTGTGAGCGCACTAGCGAACCCACTTGGTGTAGCCCCCGAGAATCGGGCTGGTTAGGTCTTAACCAGGTCGAATCTTAATCATGTTCCCTTTTTTGCTCTTTTGGCAGGCGCTTTATGATGCTCAGGTACATGCATACAACGAGCTAACGACACAGCACCTGGGGGCCGATAGCCGGATTGCCGAGCTTGAAGCCCGGCTGGGCGAGGCAGCCACGGAGCATGGCGCCCTGCATAACGCTGGCGGCTGGCTCGAGGGGCAGCTAGACCTTCTTTAGGCGGAGAAGAAGGAGCTCGAGGCAGCCAGCCGGGTCGTGCTGGAGCGGCCGCGGGCCACGTTGCATGAGAAGGAGGCCTCCTACTCTGCCGATGTGGACCGCCTCGCGTCGCTTCACCTCAAGGAGATGGACCTGAAGGACGCCACCTTGAGGGAGAAGGAGGAGGCCCTTGTCCAGAAGCAGACGCAGCTGGCCAAGGCTTTGGAGTCTACGGCGACTCTCCAGGAGGAAGTTGCCCGCCTTACTCATGCGAGTAAGGTGCGGGAGCGCGAGGTCCTTGAGGTCTCCCATGAGACCAACGGCGCCTTCCATCATGGGTCTCTCTTCCTTGTCTTGTGTTTGGTACTTTTGGCCGTCTCCTCCTTTTATTATGCTCTTACGTCCTGGCTGCCGTCCCTCCAGGTCTCTTCCCCGAGACCCAGATCGCGGCCGACACCGCCGTCGAGGTGTGCCGTGAGGAGCGCCGCGCGGCCGGGAAGGAGGTAGACACTACCTCCGGCTGGGCGTAGCCTCACACCCATATACCAGAAAGAATGGAGTGAAGCTGTTCGACCGGTTGGGCGTGGTGCGGAGGCTCCATAGCACAACCAGCAGTTCTTCAATCCAGCAGCCGGCTGACCTGACCAGTGGTGCCACCAGCCTTGGCTTCATGCCGGCTAGAATCAGGCCGTTGGCCCTCTCTGCTTGGCCATTCGACTGAGGGTGTGCCACTATAGCCAAGTCGAGCCGGATGCCTACCTTGGAACAGTAGAGCGCTAGGGCGCCCTTGGCGAAGTTGGTGCCATTGTCGGTGATGATGCTGTGGGGAACGCCATATTGGACAGAGATGTCTGTGATGAACCTGACCGTCGTGGGGCCGTCAAGTTTTTTGATAGGTCTGGTTTCGATCCACTTGGTGAATTTGTCGACGGCCACCAAAAGATGTGTCATCCCTCCACGAGCTGTCTTAAAGGGCCCTACCATGTCCAGTCCCTAGACCACGAATGGCCATGACAGGGGAATGGTTTTGAGGGCCGAAGGCGGCATGTGACTTTGCACGTTGAAGCGCTGGCAGCCTTCACACTTGTCAACCAGTTCCACACCCTCCTCGAGGGCCGTGGGCCAGTAGAATCCATGACAGAATGCTTTGGCCACCAGGGTTCTGTAGGCGGCGTGATGCCCACACTCCCCCTGGTGGATGTCTCTGAGAATTTCCTGCCCTTTTTCTGACTCGACGCGGTGTTGGAACACGCCGGTCACGCTACGTCGTACCAGTTTGCGATTAATGATGGCGTAGGCGGCGGATCTGCGCTGGATCTGTCTCGCCTCCGCCTCGTTCTGAGGAAGTTCGCCGCAAAGAAGGAAGGCCAGAATAGCTTGAGCCCATGATGAGCCAACACAAGAGTCGCCTCCGCTTCGTCTTGACTGTTGGGGGCTTCTGCAGCCCCGAGTTTGATGGTGTCTCTGGTGCTATCACTGCAGCCGGCTCATCGTCTACCTCCATGACGTCCACCCACTGGGAGGATTCGAGCCCGGGCAGAGCCGGGGTTGTTGTTGTAGCCGGTGCCGCCATTGCAGTCGGTGGGACCAATGGAGCCAGTGTAGGAACCACAGCTGGCGTAGTTGGTGGAGCCGACGGTGCTTGCACCATGGATTCAGTCGGTGCCGCATTTGGAGTTGGCGCCGCCAGCGCACCCGGCGTGGGGTCCACAGCCGACGTAACTGACGGAGCCGACGGCGCTTGCATCGTAGAGTCGGCCGGTACAAAGATCGATGCCGACTCGGGAGATGGCTTGATAGATGGCTTATGGAGTTGCTCGAGGGAGACGCCGGACGGAATGGCTTGTCTCGTGGAGCCGATCTTCGCTAGTGTATCGGTCGCCTCATTTTCCGCCCTGGGAACATGGTGAAACTCACATCCCTCGAAGGGACCGCTGAGGTGCTGGATGAGTAAGCGGTAGCTCGCCATGTTGGCGTCCCTGGTGTCCCATTCGCCAGAGACCTACTGCACCACTAAGTCTGAATCGCCGAAGCATATGAGCCGCCGGATGCCGATCTCCTTGGCAAGCCAGAGGCCATGACCCAGTGCTTTGTATTCGGCAACGTTGTTGGTGGCGGCGAAATGGATCTGGAGAGCGTACTTGAGCTGGTCCCCTTTCGGAGACGTTAATACGATGCCGGCTCCCAGTCCTATCCACATCTTCGAGCCGTCGAAGTGCATTCGCCAATGCATAGAGTTAGGAGGCGGTTGCTCAAACTGGGTCTCGGCCCAGTCGACTAAGAAGTCAGCCACCACCTGTGATTTGATGGCGGTGCGAGGCTCGTACCAAATATCATGATCCGCCATGGCGATGGACCATTTGGCAATTCTGCCCGTGGCATCACGGTTGCCCATGATCTCTGAAAGTGGAGCAGTGCTCATCACAGTGATGGCATGCTCTTGGAAGTATTGCTTCAATTTCTTTGCAGCAAGGTAAACACCATAACACATTTTTTGATAATGTGGATAGTTCTGCTTAGAGGCGGACAAGACCTCGCTAAGGTAGTAGACAGGGCGCTGCACTGGCAGGGCCTTGCCTTCCTCTTTACGCTGAACTACCAACACTACGCTAACCACGCGAGTGGTCGCCGCGATGTATATGAGTATGGGTTCCCTTTCAGACGGGGCTGCCAAGATTGGCACGCTCGAGATTACCCGCTTGAGGTCGCGGAAGGCTTCGTCCGCCTGGTCGTTCCACTCGAACTTTGTCGTCTTCTTCATGAGATGGTAGAGTGGAATGGCCTTCTCGCCAAGCCAGCTGACGAACCGGCTGAGGGACGCCAAGCAACCGGCGAACTTTTGGCCGTCGAGGATCCGAGCCGGCCGCACCATCCGCTCGATGGTGCCGATCTTCTCACGGTTCGCTTCGATGCCGCAGGCGGATACGAAGAACCCCAAGAGTTTGCCTCCTGGGACCCCGAAGACGCACTTCTCGGGGTTGAGCCAGATCTTGTACTCGCGCAGATTGGCGAACGTCTCCCGCAGGTCGTCGAGGAGGCTGAAGTGCTGCTTTGTCTTGACGACGATGTCATCCACATAGACGTGGATGTTCCTCCCAATCTGTGGTAGTAGGCACTGCTGCATGCAGCGTTGGAATGTCGCACTTGCGTTCTTCAGACCAAATGTCATGGTGGTGTAGTAGTAGGCCCCGAAGGGCGTGATGAAGGAGGTCTTCAAGCGATCAGCTGGATCCAACTTGATTTGATGGTATCCTGAATAAGCATCCAAAAACGACAGCAGTTCGCAACCTGCAGTGGAGTCGATCACTTGATCTATCCTAGGCAACACGAAAGGGTCTTTCAGACAGGCCTTATTCAGGCTAGTGTAGTCGATACACATTCGCCATGTGTTGTTCTTCTTCAGCACCAGGACTGGGTTAGCCAGCCAGTCCGGGTGGAAAACCTCCATGATGAAACCGGCTGCAAGGAGCCGGGTGATTTCTTCTCCGATCGTGCGCCTCTTCCCCTCGGCGAAGCGGCACAGGGGTTGTTTCACCGGCTTCGCATCCGGTCGCACGTGAAGTTTGTGCTCGGTGTACTTCCTCGGAACACCCGGCATGTCCTTGGGGGGCCATGCAAAGATGTCCCAATTCTTATGGAGGAATTTGACGAACTCGCCTTCCTATTTGGGGCTGAGGCCAGCCCCGATGGTGACGCACTGCTTCGGGTTGGCAGGGTCGAGTGGGACCTGCTTGGTCTCTTTAGTCGGCTTGAAAGAGCCCTCGCCGGCCGATTGGGACGGAGGAGAAGGAATCGCCGGCTGCTCGGTAGCCTCGCCCACGAGTCGGTCGATCTGCTGCTTCTCCTCAGCAATCACCAAGGTGTCGGCGAGCCGACTGCTATCTTGGGCACACTCAAGCGACTTCTTGTAGTCGCCAACAACAGTGATAATGTCGTTGGGACCCGACATCTTCATCTTTAGGTAGGCGTAATGTGGAATAGCCATAAACTTGGCCAGAGTCGGTCTTCGCAGCAGCGCGTGATACGGGCTACTGAGGTCCACTACCTCGAACCATATGGACTCTCGGCGGAAGTGGGCTTTGTCGCCGAAGAGGACGTCCAGCTGGATCTTGTCGATAGGCGAGCAGGACTGCCCAGGCACGATGCCATGGAAGACAGTACTGGTTGGTAGGACGTCCATCTCCTTGAGCCCCAGCTTGAGGAGAGTGTCGAGGTAGAGGATGTTCATGCTGCTGCCGCTGTCGACCAGCACTCGAGAGAATCAGCACGTGAGCCTTTTGGAGGCGAAGGTGGGGTCGAGGATGAGTGCGTATGATCCCGGGTTGGGCATCACCGCAGGATGGTCCACCCGGCTCCAGGTCATTGGTTTGTCAGACCAATGCATGTATTGGGGAATCGGGGGGACTGTGGCGTTTACCTCGCGCCGCCTCTGGCGTAGGTTGTGCTTGTTGTCGCCTTCGCTGGTGAAGACGAAGAACGTTCCGTCTTGATGAGGGTAGTCGTCTTGGTGGTGACCATCGTCGCGCGGCGGCGGCGGCGGAGTCGGAGCGTGGTTGGGAGCCGGTGCACGAGGGACCGCCCGCGCACCTGGAGGAGCCGGAAAGCCATCTCCTTGCGACAACCGGCGTGCAAAGCTGCACTGTCGAAGGGTGTGAGTAGACGGCTGCGCCCCAGAGTGTATCTTGCAGGGGGCGTCGAGCAGCTGCTCAAAGGATTGCTTGGGCACCAAGTTGACGTTGCTTCGGTTGGGACGCTTTCGTGGAGGGCCGGCTTGAGGAGCCGACGCTTCACCCTCCACGCTGGCCACCAACTTGCTGTTGGAGCGGGGATCCATCTGATCCGCCTTGCGCATGTAGTTGTTCTGGCCGCCTCGGTTGTCCCCAGCAGGCTTGGGAGTAGTTGGCTTAGGCATAACCTTGTCCGAGGCGGTCACCTTGACGCGCATTGCTGAGTCGGCCGTGGCGTATTTGTCCGCCTTGGCCATGAGAACCGCCAGAGAGGTGGGCTCGATGCACATGAGCTTGTGCTTGAGGAGGGTGCCGTCTCGGCAACCGTCGGTGAAGTACTGGATGGCTTGTACCTCATGCACCCCCTCGCAGGAATTGTGTAGCTCAGTCCACCGGGTGACATAGTCGCGAAGGGGTTCGTCGGCCTTCTGGACGCACATGGCCAGCTCGCGGGGCCGGCCAGGGCGCTTGTAGGTGCGAGTGAAGTTGCAGACAAACGCCTCCTCGAAGTCCACCCAGGAGTTGACACTGCCGGTCGGGAGGCTGTTAAGCCAAGTCCGGGCCGAGCCGGTCAACATCAGTGGCACGTAGCGAACTGCTACGCGCTTGTTGCCCCTGGCAATGACGACAGCCGTGGTGTAGTCGAGCAGCCAGTCCTCTGGCATGGCCCTGCCGTTGTACTTTGGCGTGTCCTGAGGTAGGGTGAAACTTCGGGGGAACAGCTCCCCTCGGATCCGGGGGCCGAAGCATGCCGGACGGACGGGTCCGTCTTCCTCTAGGACGGCTGACTGGGCCAGGACGATGAGACGCCGGCGGGCGTCCCGCTCATCCTGGGTGGCGTGAGCGCCAGCCCTGGTGGCGAGAGGGGAGGCGCCTCGTGAGCCGGAGATGTGAGTTCTTCGCGGGGGAAGAATCTCACACTCTGAATCGCCCTCGTCGCCTCTGCGACGCAAGCCCGAAGTGTGCTCCTCTGGCGCTGAGAGCACCGGTCGTGGCTTCCCTCGCCCCTCCAGCCGGAAGGGCGATGCGAGGAAGATCCTTCTGCATGATGCTGACCGCTAGGGTTGCGGCGTGCCCCGGAGTTGGGTCTGGGGGACTCCGATTGAGCCTAACTGGGGTCAAGCGGGGCGTGTCGCTGGTTGGCGGCGTCAAGGAGGTCCTTGACCCGCTTCTCCTGGAAAGCGCGCTCCTCGCCTTCCAGGCTTGCCATCTCCTCCATGGCTGCCTGCGCCGCTCGCATGTTGGCCGCAGGAGTCTCGTAGGTGGGCAGATCACCGCCTAGAACCTCGGCGACAAACCGGCCGCGACTGTGGACCGATCCAAGCCGGCTAGGGGCCTCGAAAATTGGAGTGAGACCGTGTGCAGAGTTATACTCGTGCTGCGTAGCCTCCAACGGACGTTTCGCCGAAGCTACGGCGATGCCCTCCTCCAAGATACGCTTGCGAGCCTCCTCCAGCGAGGCCCGAGCATCAGCAGGGTTTGCGGGAGTGGTGACGGGCGTCTTCAGGCTGGCGATGGCATCCCGAAGAGTATCAGCGATGGCAGCAGCGGGTTCGCCAGCGCCTGCGGAGACCCTGCCAGGAGCCATGCCGGTGCCGGTGCCGATAACCATCACCTCCACGGTGTTGGAGACGGCAGCAACGTGGTAAGGGGTGAAGAACCCCACCAACGGTGGAGGGCCATCGAAGATGAGGACGTTACTGGGATATACGTCATGGGCAGGCATCTCAGCGATAGAGAGCTTCCTGAAGCTGGCGCAGAGTGCCTCAACGTCGAAGTCCTCGCCGAAGTAGCACGGGTCGTCGTTGAGACGAAGGTGCTGAAGAGAACGCTGAGGTTCTCCATAACAGCGACGACGACGCTTGGGCGCGCGTCGTCATCAGAATCTTCGTCCGAATCCGCATGGCGGACGGGGACGTCGATCATCATGGGTGTCGCCTCGTCGAAAGCGGGTTCCACGGGCATGCAAACTGATCCGGACGTGATGCATCCGATGGCGTAGGTTCGGGGCCCCGCCCAGCGCGTAAAGCCATCCTATTCCGCGATCGGCCCCACGATGGGCGCCAAATGTCGGTGAATAGTCACAACATATGACATATGTACGCTAAAGTCGGTGAGAACCGAAGGGACAAAGGTGGACGCTGGGAACGAGGTTGGTACACGCATGGGACGCACGATGTACCCAGGTTCAGGGCTCTCCGTAGAGATAATACCCCTAATCCTGCCGGAGTGTTTGATGTATATGAATAGAGTACAATGTTGCTCCCGGAGCTGTGTTGGGAGGAGGAAGAGGGGAGCAGCCGGCTCGTCTCTACCCCTCTCTCTGTGGTTGGTGAATGTGTTATGTTGAATGACTGGTGAATGATCGGCCCCCTGCATGGAGGGTGACCGGGGGGTTTTATAGACGAACCCGCCGGCCTACAATATGGATAAAGGGTACAAGTGTGGGACCCGGCTGGCAGCCTCGCCGGCTGGCCAGGGGCCCACAAGAGTCTTGTCTTGTCTCTAGGGGGCCCGCCGGCTGCATGGTCTCGATTGCGTGTGGGACCCGCCGGCTGGCCAATGAGGCTCTCGCGTAAGGTTGACGCCGAGCACGTGTTGTACGTCAAGCGTCGCCCTGCGAGATTATTCATGGGCAGGTAGTACAGCCGCCTCCACTGTTCCCCACGCCGAGTGCAGTAATGGAGTGGGAGTGTGACGGTCCGACACTATGCTAGGTGATGGATCAGAGCCGGGGTAGGTCACCGGCGTGGCCGCCGACGCTCGTACCTGCCGGGCGCCCCGATCCAGTACCTTTGCTAAGCATAGCTACCTTTAATCGTGAGGTCTTATCCTGACCTACGATTTGATGTGACCTGTGATCCTCGGCCGGCTAGCTTGCTTGGTTAGCCGGCTTGAGTGCGGCCGCCTCCTCCCCAATCTGGCTGGCGGGACCAGGCCGACTTAGAAGAGGAGGCCGCCTTGACTCTAGCCGGCAAGGGTTGCCTGGCCGGCCAGAAAGATGGCCACCTCGTCCTCTAGCCAGTAGGTGATGCCTAGCCGGCCAGAAGACTTGGGCTGTGGGAATCTGCATACGTTCATATCCATTGAGCCGGAAATGAAGGAATAGGCTTGATGAGTCTACCCCGGGGTTATCCCCCCGACATGGAGAGAGGTTAAATAGCAATCTGCACATCTCCGTTGTGTTTTTGCGTAAGAAATATGCGATCATACTAGATACCCATAACAACCACATAAAACATGCAATAACAAATTAGAGGACGTCTAACTTGTTTTTGCAGGGTATGCATGTGATGTGATATGGCCAAATACATGATGTGATATATTGGATATATGAGATGATCATGCTGTAATAGTTAAATATTGACTTGCACGTCGATGGTAGCATTATAAGGTGATCCCTCACTAAATTTCAAGATAAAAATGCGTTCTCCCCGACTGTGCACCGTTGCAATAGTTCGTCATTTCGAGACACCACGTGATGATCGGGTGTGATAGACTCAATGTTCACATACTACGGGTGCAAAACAATTGCACACGCGGAACACTCGGGTTAAACTTGACGAGCCTAGCATGTCCAAACATGGCCTCGGAACACATGAGATCGAAAGATTGAGCATGAACCGTATAGTTGATATGATTAACATAGAGATGTTTACCACTGAAACTACACTCAACTCATGTGATGATCGGACTTGAGTTAGTGAATTTGGATCATGCCACACTCAAGTAACTAGATGGATGTCTATTTGAGTGGGAGTTTATTAGTAAATTGATTAGCTAAACTCTAATTGTCTTGAACATAGTCTAAATCCACTTTGCAGTATTTTATGTTGTAGATCAATGGCTCACGCAGTAGCAACCCTGAATTTCAATACGTTCCTAGAGAAAGCTAAGCTGAAAGATGATGGTAGCAACTTTGTAGACTGGGCTCGTAATCTAAGGCTCATCCTACAAGATGGGAAAAAGAATTATGTCCTTGATGCAGCGCTAGGAGATGAACCACCCGCTACGTCTGATCAAGATGTTTTGAACGCTTGGCAAGCACGTAAGGAGGACTACTCAGTAATTCAATGTGCAGTCTTGTATGGCTTAGAACCCGGACTTCAATGACGCTTTGAACGTCATGGAGCATATGAGATTCTCTAGGAGTTGAACTTTATCTTTCAGAAGAATGACCGGATCGAGAGGTATGAGACCTCCGATAAATTCTAGGCTTGCAAACAGGAGGAGAATTCGTCTGTCAGTGAACATGCGCTCAAAATGTCTGGGTACTCAAACCATCTAGCAGAGCTGGGGGTTGAACTCCCGCAAGAGGCTGTCACTGACAGAATTCTTCAGTCACTGCCACCTAGCTACAAGTGCTTTGTGTTGAACTATAACATGCAAGGGATGAGTAAGTCACCTGGCGAGTTATTCGCGATGCTGAAAGTCGCAGAGTCAGAACTCCAGAAAGAACATCAAGTGTTGATGGTGAATAAGACCACTGGTTTCAAGAAAAGCGGCAAAGGCAAGAAGGGTAACTCCAAGAAGAGCGGCAAAGTTGTTTCTCCTCCCACAAAGAAACCCAAGGCTCGACCTAAGCCGAAAACTGAGTGCTATTATTGCAACGGGATTGGTCACTGGAAGCGCAACTGCCCCAAGTATTTTGCTGATAAGAAGGCGGCCAACGCCAAACCAGGTATATGTGATATACATGTTATTGATGTGTGCCTAAACAACTCTCGTAGTAGTTCCTGGGTATTTGATACCGTTTTTGTTGCTCATATTTCCAACTCGAATCACGAACTGCGAAATAAACGAAGGCTGGCGAAGGATGAAGTGACGATGCGCGTGGGAAATGGTTCCAAGGTTGATGCAATCGCCGTTGGCACAGTCTCACTTCAGTTACCATCAGGATTAGTTATGAACTTAAATAATTGTTATTTAGTGCCTGCGTTAAGCATGAACCTTTAAGTCAGAGAATAATGGTTGTTCTATTTTTATGAGTAATATCTTTTTATGGTCATGCACCCAATGTGAGGGTTTTTTTCATATTGAATCTTGATTGTGATGTCACACATATACATAACATTGAGAACAAAAGATGTAGAGTTAACGATGATAGCGCCACCTTTTTGTGGCACTACTGCTTAGGTCATATTGGTGTAAAGCGCATGAAGAAACTCCATGTTGATGGCCTTTTGGAGTCACTTGATTTAGAATCACTTGACACGTGCGGACCATGCCTCATGGGCAAAATGACTAAGACTCCGTTCTCCGGAACAATGGAGCGTGCAAGTGACTTGTTGGAGATCATACATACTTATGTGTGCGGTCGAATGAGTGTGGAGGCGTGCGGCAGATATCGTTATTTTCTCCCCTTCACTGATGATTTGAGTAGGTATGGATATATCTACTTGGTGAAGCACAAGTCTGAAACATTTGAAAAGTTCAAGCAATTTCAGAGTGAAGTTGAAAATCATCGTAACAAGAAGATCAAGTTTCTACAATCTAATCTAGGGGGCGAATATCCGAGTTTCGAGTTTGGTGCTCACTTAAGACAATGTGGAATCGTTTCACAGTTGACACCGCCTGGAACACCACAGCGTAATGGTGTGTCTGAACGTCGTAATCGTACTTTGTTAGATATGGTGCGATCTATGATGTCTCTTTATGATTTGCCATTATCGTTTTGGGGTTATGCATTAGAGATAGCTGCATTCACTTTACATAGGTCACCATCAAAATCCGTTGAGACGACGCCATATGAGCTATGGCATAGCAAGAGGCCAAAGTTGTCGTTTCTTAAAGTTTGGGGATGCGATGCTTATGTCAAAAAGCTTCAGCCTGAAAAGCTGAAACCCAAAGTGGAAAAGCGTGTCTTCATAGGTTACCCAAAAGAGACAGTTGGGTACACCTACTATCTCAGATCCGAGGGCAAAGTGTTTGTTGCTAAGAAGGGAGCTTTTCTTGAGAAGGAGTTTCTCTCGAAAGAATTGAGTGGGAGGAAGATAGAACTTGATGAGGTTGTGGAACCTCTGCTCCCTCTAGATGGTGGCGCAGTGTAGAGGGAAATCTCGGTCGAGGCAACACCGGTTGAGGAGGAATCTAATGATGATGATCATGAAGCTTCAGATCAAGTTACTATCGGACCTCGCAGGTCGACAAGATCACGTACTGCTCGTGAGTGGTACGTGAATCCTATCTTATCTATCATGTTGTTAGACAACAACGAGCGTGCGATTTATGAAGAAGCAATGGTGGGCCCGGATTCCAACAGGTGGTTAGAAGCCATGAAGTCCGAGATAGGATCTATGTATGAAAACAAAGTGTGGACTTTGGAAGTATTACCTGAAGGTCGCAAGGCTATTCAGACCAAATGGATCTTTAAGAAGAAGACGGACGCGGACGGTAATGTGACCGTCTATAAAGCTCGACTTGTGGCAAAGGGTTTTTTCACAAGTTCAAGGTGTTGACTACAATGAGACATTCTCACCGGTAATGATGCTTAAGTCCGTCCGAATCATGTTAGCAATAGCTGTATTTTTTTATTATGAAATCTGGCAGATGGATGTCAAAATGGCGTTCCTTAATGGTTTTCTTAAGTAAGAGTTGTATATGATGCAACCCGAAGGTTTTGTCGATCCAAAGAGTGCTAACAAAGTATGCAAGCTCCAGCGATCCATTTATGGACTGGTGCAAGCATCTCAGAGTTGGAATAAGCGCTTTGATGAAGTGATCAAGGCGTTTGGGTTTATACAAGTTGTTGGAGAATCTTGTATATACAAGAAAGTGAGTGGGAGCTCTGTAGCGTTTCTAATATTATATGTGGATGACATATTGCTGATTGGAAACAATGTGGAGTTTTTAGAGAGCGTAAAGGATTACTTGAACAAAAAAAATTCAATGAAAGACCTAGGAGAAGTTGCTTACATATTAGGCATTAAGATCTATAGAGATAGATCGAGGCGCCTAATAGGACTTTCACAAAGCACATACCTTGATAAAGTTTCGAAGAAGTTCAAAATGAAGCAATCCAAGAAGGGGTTCTTGCTAGTGTTACAAGGTATAAAGTTGAGTAAGACTCAGTGTCTGGTGACTGCAAAAGATAGAGAAAAGATGAGTACCGTCCCCTATCCTTCACCCATAGGGTCTATCATGTATGCAATGTTGTGCACAAGATCAGACGTCAGCCTGGCCATAAGTATGGCAGGCAGGTTTCAAAGTGATCCAGGAGTGGAACACTGGGCGGCGGTCAAGAATATTCTAAAGTACCTGAAAAGGACTAAGGAAATGTTTCTCATTTATGGAGGTGACAAAGAGCTCATTGTAAAGGGTTGCGTCGATGCAAGCTTTGACACTGATCTGGATGACTCTAAGTCTCAAACCGGATACGTATTTATTCTTAATGGGGGTGCGGTAAGCTGGTGCAGTTCCAAGCAAAGCGTCGTAGCAGATTCTACATGTGAAGCGGAGTACATGGCTGCCTCGGAGGCGGCTAAGGAGGGTGTCTAGATGAAGCAGTTCATGACGGATCTTGAGTTGTGCCGAGCGCACTAAATCCAATAACTCTGTTGTGTGACAACACTAGTGCCATTGCTCTAGCCAAGGAACCAAGGTTTCACAAGAAAACCAGACACATCAAACGACGCTTCAACCTTATCCGCGACTATGTCGAAGGAGAGGACGTAAATATTTGCAAAGTGCACATGGATCTGAATGTTGCAGATCCCTCACTAAACCTCTTCCACGAGCAAATCATGATCAACATCAGAACTGTATGGGTGTTAGATTCATTCCAATGTAAATCGCATAGCGATGTGAGACTAGATTATTGACTCTATTGCAAGTGGGATACTGTTGGAAATATGCCCTAGAGGCAATGATAAAATAGTTATTATTATATTTCCTGTTTCAAGATAATCGTTTATTATCCATGCTATAATTGTATTGAATGAAAACATAAATGCTTGTGTGGATACATAGACAAAAGAATGTCCCTAGTAAGCCTCGAGTTGACTAGCGAGTTGATCAAGGATGGTTAAGGTTTTCTGACCATATGGAAGTGTTGTCACTTGATGACTGGATCACATCATTAGGAGAATGATGTGATGCACAAGACACAAACTATAAACGTAGCATGTGATCGTGTCATTTTGATGCTTTTGTTTTCTGTGTGAAGTATTCATTCCTATGACCATGAGATCATGTAAGTCACTGGCACCGGAAGAATACCTTGTGTGTATCAAACATCGCAACATTACTCGGTGACTATAAAGGTGCTCTACATGTATCTTCGAAGGTGTCCGTTGAGTTAGCATGGATCAAGACTCGGATTTCTCACTCCGTGTGACGAAGAGGTATCTCGGGGCCCACTCGATATTACAACATCACATATAAGCCTTGCAAGCAATGTGACTAAAGTGTTAGTCACGGGATCTTGTATTATGGAACGAGTAAAGAGACTTGCTGGTATCGAGATTGAAATAGGTATAGGGATACCGACGATCAAATCTCGGGCAAGTAACATATCGAAGGACAAAGGGAATGATATACAGGATTATATGAATCCTTGGCACACAGGTTCAACCGATAAGATCTTCGTAGAATATGTAGGATCCAATATGGACATCCACGTCCCGCAGTTGGATATTGACCGGGGAGTATCTCGGGTCATGTCTGCATAGTTCTCGAACCCGCAGGGTCTGCACACTTAAGGTTCGGCGACGTTTTGGTATAGTTGAGTTATATGTGTTGGTGACTGAAGGTTGTTCGGAGTCCCGGATGAGATCACGGACGTCACGAGGGTTTTCAGAATGGTCCGGAAACGAAGATTGATATATAGGAATGTTTCATTTGGCCTCCGGAAAGATTCCGGGCATTACCGCTAGTGTACCGGCAGTGACGAATGGGTTCCGGATTTTTACCGGGAGGGGCCCACCCACCCGGGAGTGAACCTAATTGCCCAAGGGTGGCGCACCAGCCCTTAGTGGGCTGGTGAGGCTAGCCCAAGTGGGCTATTTCGGCCAAGAGTAAAAATCAAGGAGAAAGAAAAAAAAAAGGAAAAAAAAGAGGAGGTGGGAAGGAAGGAAGGGACTCCTCCCTCCAAACCGACTTGAAGGAGGATCCCTCCTCCCTTCGGCCAGCGCCTCAAGGGCAAGCCCCACCCCTTGGCTCCTCCTATATATACTTGAGGTTTAGGGTTTTTTGAGACACAACTTTGCCACATGCAACCCTAAACCTCTACTTCGTAGTTCTTCCTCTAGATCGGTTTTCTACGGAGCTCGGGCGGAGCCCTGCAGGAATAGATCATCACCATCACCATCATTGGAGAACTCATCTACTTCCCCGTCTCATCTACTTCCCCGTCTCTCTTGCTGGTTCAACAAGGTGGAGATCGTCATCGAGCTATACGTCTGCTGAACGCGGAGGTGTCGTCCTTTCGGCGCTAGATCGGAACGGATCATGGGACGAAGGTGATTTGAATCACGAAGCTGTTCCACTACATCAACCGCGTTCCTTAACGCCTCCCGCTTAGCGATCTACAAGGGTATGTGGATCCGATCTCCCTCTCGTAGATGAACATCACCATGATAGGTCTTCGTGTGCGTAGGAAATTTTTAGTTTCCCATGCAACATTCCCCAACAGCGTCGACCGAGTCCATCACTACTGTCAATGGGTTAGTGGTAAGTGCTGGAGTGAGACCAGCGCTGCTACTGTGGCCAGACCATGTCCGTACGGTGTGTCCCACTTATTAGTAGCGTTAGGTGTAAAGGGCATCGCTACTGCCATATCTTACCAGTAGCGTTTGTTTTGGCCCAACACTACTACTAATTAACAATAGCGTAGGGCTTTTATCTCTCGCTACTAGTAATATTCTACCTATAAGATATTTCTTAGTAGTGTTTCTAGCTCTGTAAAGTGTGGAACTATGAGTCTACATCGGAATCCAATTTAGTTTTCTTCTTCGAATGTTAGCTTTATCTCTTTATGGTGGTGTTGTATTGGTTGTAGAGGAAAAATCATAGGAAATAAAATTATCACCACAATATTCGTTCTAGTTTTAGTAAGTGGAGATGGATGACCTCATTTACATCTAAAAGTCATGGTGGTTGATGTGGTACACATCAAAGAGCACACCTGTGCTCGTGTTTGTAAAATAGGTTATAGATCCAGTAGTTTGTCTCCAATACTTATGCTTTATTTAACATAGTGTTTCTCCGTTTTTCGCCTTTTGACTTATGATTAGTTGTCTAAAATAGATAAATCTTATTTTCCTACTTGTTTCCAAGTATAAACATTTTTTAAGGATTTGGAGTAATATTGGAATGATAGATGAGGAGATGGTCACATTTAACGTTGAAAAGATCTTCACCCGGCAGGAACGTAACTGGAGATGGTAGGTGGTACGAGCATCACCGCTCGTACTGCTGGTCATACCAGCCGTCGTTGCCTTCCTCTCATCTACATAAACAACTTTCGTATTGGGCATATATGAAGAAGAACATCAGAAAACCATCGAAATGTGACCAGAGCAGAGAAGAGAGATCTAGAAGAGAATTGTTTCGCTTGGATCCATTTCAGGGCCCTGTGCAACACGATCCTCCATTCCATAATTGAAAACACTGTTGTAAAGCATGCAGTAGCCATTCACACCAGTTTCCTACAATGGACCCTAAATATTTGTTGTTCACTCTTTTGAAAAACTCAAACCCATTTCTCATTGCATAAGTTGTGAGTGCAAATTTTTACTCCTCATTAGGATAAACAATCCCTGCTTCATATCAGGGTGGTACCTGCCCAAGGAGACAACTAACATATGCTCTTCTTATTGTCCACCATTAGGTATCCCAACACCTTCCCGGTCTAGTATGCTCATGCTCAACAATGTGACAACAAACAACAACATCAATATCAATCAAACAAGGCATAGCTAAAGCCCTCACAGGTTCTTATGCCAAATTTTGGTACGATTTCTCATATATATTGTCATGAACCCTTTAACAACCCCTCTTTTAAATCGTTTTCCTCCTCTAGACCCACAAGTTGCTCTTATGTGGGGCACATGGACTTCTTTGAGGAGGAGATGTCGGTGCACTCATGTCCCTTCCTGCTTGGTTGATCGGTAGTTAATGACACAATCTTCCTATTTCCTTTCCTGTATTACCCTCTTGCTTTGGGCAAGGTTGATGCATTTTGTAGGGAATGTTGATTCCCCATTAGTGACATGCTCTTCCTCAGTCCAACCGTTAATGATATGAACCAGTATCAATAGAACCCTCATAATCATGTGTTTACTTCCTCCGTCTCGGTTTACAAGTCCGGCACATGTATCTTCGTCGTCAATTTGGCCAACTTAATGAAAGCCATATATTACAAAAAATATATCATTATAAACTCTAGATGCTCTATTTTCTTATGATATAATTTTTATGTTAAACAATATTTTTTATAGAAGTTAAATTGACGACATAGGTATACATGCATGCCTTCTAATCTGTGACGGAGAGAGTACCATACATCAAGGCACAACAATCCTCATTGGCTACATCAAAGAATTTCTTCAATGCACTATCATAATACCTGGGCAGGAAACATTGGTTTTCATCAAACAGATACTTCTCAAAATCCTTGGTTAGATCCCTCCGAGTAAATAAACCGACGTCTACAACAAATTGCTAGGAAAACCCACTTCTAATTGTGAATCTACCGCCAGGCATGCAATATGTTGGACACCCATGTCGAATTTCAATACCATCATCACGGCGGTGGGCGGTAGTGGCCTATGTGAAGTATCGGAGCATGAAAATGCTTTTGAAATCGCAGATGGGGACTCACAATTTATTAGCCAAATGGGGGGAAATGACTGTTTCACCGGGTTCCAAAGGCCGACGTCCATCATCACTATCATGATCGGGGTCGATGCACGCCATAGCAGTTATATTGAAGGCATTGGAGCTCGGTATCAGTGAATCGGAGGTGGTGCGTTCAGCAAGCAGGGAATGACATGACCGAAAGTGGCGGAAGTGAAGAGGCTCTAGCCACCGAAAAATTATCTACATGCCACTATCTACCGCTCTAGCCAAATATTAGGAATGTCCCACTATCAAGCGTTGCAGGTGGGCCCACAATGGAAATTGGTGGGCCCACATTCAAGTGAAGGAGTGGCAAAGGGGAAAATATGGTCTTGACGGTGGGTAGCCACATTGTTCGTAATGGTCAACCGAGTCTCCCATTGTGGTTGTGAGGGACGACATGCGGAGACATGTAACTAATTTCATTGCAAGAGCTAGTGGCACATATGTAGTTTGTAAAGTACAAGTGGCATCAATCATCGAATATCTATGGTTTCCCATCAACAAAATATATTCGAGCTTGTTAGAGCAACACCAGCCGTTTGCCTCCCCAGCGCACTCGACGAATTCCTTTTGGCGTTTGCGCTGGTGCTTTTTCACCTTCGGCGCGAACGAGTTTTCAGCCGTGCACCCAGGTTTCGGCCCCCAGACGTCAATTAATTTAAACTTGTCTTCCCCGCTGCCAAAAAGACATCACTAGTTCGGCAATCATCATGCCGCAAGTCGTCGATCATCATGCCATAGTTCGCCGATCAAACACACCCGCTAGTTCGGCGATCAAAAGAAAGGGACAGTAGAGATGAAACGAATCAAATGGCCGGCTTGGCATAGTGCGGCTCCTCTGCCGTGTGGCAGACCGGGGTTGGGCTCGTCGTCGGCATAGTCGGGCTCGTCATCGGCGTGGTTTCTATGCTCGGGTTGGGCGTCGTGTTGGTGTTGCCGTCGTGGTCACCACCGACGCGGACATATGGTTTAAGATGAGGCCGCGCTCCACAAGGTACCACCCCTTCACCTTCTCCTCCATCGTCGACATGTGTGGTCACGTCAAGAACGCCAGGTCCTTGTTCCTCTTCTTCATGACGATGTTGGTCCTGAGAAGGTCGAGCTTGACCTCCACGACGATCACATGCCACTTGTTGCAGGCCGTTTGGATCGTAGTCCAGTGGTTCGCCATGCCTTGTCGTTGCGGTCCATGTGGATCTTGGCGAAGTCGGGGTCGACCAGCTTGCGTTCGTCGAACGCCGTCTTGATTCTCCCCCAGTACGTGTCTGTTTTATGATTTGCGCTGGTGATCGGGTCGATGCTGACGGCCTCTCACGCTTCTGCAAGGCACTCGTCTTCCTTGTACGTCCACTTGATGCAGGGTTCGGTTGGTTTGGCGTTCAACGCCCACTTCTTCTGCCCCCACCTCCTCGGCACTGGTTTCGGTTCCACCTCCGCCTGCTCTTCCTCCCCACTCTCCTCCTTGGCTTCGTTGAGCTTGTCTTCCATGTCATTGGTGGTGTCCATTGTTTCATCTTGCACGCTGTACCCGAGTAGGACGCGGCGTCTACGGAGCCGCTCGTGATGATCCCATCCATGTCGGCTTCGGTGTGGTTAAACTACAGCATCGAGCCGAGCACGAAGGGAAGGGCACCACGATCCAGAGGCAATGCAGGAAAGGCTGGCGAGTACGCCGCCGGCGAGTAGCTGTACTGGGTGTTGAGGCTGAAGTTTAACGTGGGGGAGGGACTGCGTGGGTTGTCGTTGAAGTCGGTGAGGGAGGAACGCTGCGACGCACCATGCGGGAAGGTGATGTTGGGGTTGAAACCGCCATGCGTGTCGTCGTCGGATTAGTCAGGCGAGGGTGCATACACCCAGGGTGGCATCGGCGCGAGAGGTTGGTCGGCGAGGCGACACGCTGTTGGTGGCTCCGCGCGGCCTACGGGTTGCGGCCGGGCGGATTCATCATCCCTGCCTGAGAGGCCTCTCCATGATTTATCGCCGCCACTGCCACCGTGTCCCTGACCCTCTTGGCGTCGAGCCTTCTCCACCGGTCGGTTGCAACCACCTCCCGGCGCTGGACATCCACCCTCCACTGGGCGTCTGCCATGCTCGCTGGACTAGCCATCGACGCCCTCGGCTTCCTCTGCTACGGTCGGGTGGAATTTGTTGGGGAAGTAGTAATTTCAAAATAATTCCTACATCACACAAGGATCTATCTAGGAGAAACCAGCAACGATCAAAGGGGTAGAAATCTTCATATCTTTGAAGATCGCTAAGCGGAAGCATTACTAGAACACGGTTGGAGTCATACTCGTAGCGATTCACATCGTGGAAGATTCCGATCTAAGCGCTGAACAATGGCGCCTCCGCGTTCAACACACGTGCAGCCTGGTGACGTCTCCTATGCCTTGATCCAGCAAGGAGAGAGGAGAGGTTGAGGGAGAGCTTCGGCAGCATGACGGCGTGGTGATGGTGGAGCTACGTGGTACTCCGGCAGGGCTTCACCAAGCGCTTTGGAGGACGAGGAGGAGGAGAGGTAGGGCTGCGCCTTGGAGAGATGGAATTCTGTGTTGCAGCCCCAAAACCCCTTGGGTTTATATAGGAGGAGAGGGAGCAAGGCACGCCGCCCCTAGGGTTTCTCCTTCGTGGTGCGACAAACCTAGATGGGAGGGGCCACCGGCCAAATGGAGAAGGGCGGCGCCCTAGGGGTGGGCTTGCCGCCCAAGGCAGCCCCCCGATCCCTAGGGTTGGCCCCCTTAGCCCTCTTGTGCGCCTTGGGCTGAGGTGGGTGGCGCACCAGTCCACCTAGGGGCTGGTTCCCATCCACTTTCAGCCCACGTAACCCTTCGGGGCTGGTGGCCTTTCGTGGTGGACCCTCGGAACCCTTCTGATGGTGCCGATACATAACCAACGATCTTCGAAACTCTTTCGGCGATCAAAACTCCACTTCCTATGTATGAATCTTTACCCCCGGAACATTCCGGAACTCCTCGTGACGTTCGGGGTCTCATTCGGGACTCTAAACAACCTTCGGTAACCACGTATACTATTCCCATAATAACCCTCGCGTGATCGAACTTTAAGTGTGTAGACCCTACGGGTTCGGGAACCATGCAGACATGACCGAGACACCTCTCCGGTCAATAACCAACAGCGGGGTTTGGATATCCAGGTTAGCTCCCACATGTTCCACGATGATCTCATCGGATGAACCACGATGTTGGGGATTCAATCAGTCCCGTATGCAATTCCCTTTGTCTACCGGCATGATACTTGCCCGAGATTCGATCGTCGATATCCCTATACCTTGTTCAATCTCGTTACCGACAAGTCTCTTTACTCGTTCTGTAGCACATCATCGCGTGGCTAACTCCTTAGTCACATTGATCTTAGTATGATGATGCATTAGTGAGTGGGCCCAGAGATACCTCTCCGTCACATGGAGTGAAAAATCCCAGTCTCGATTCGTACCAACCCAAAAAACACTTTCGAAGATACCTCTAGTGCACCTTTATAATTACCTAATTACGTTGTGGCGTTTGATTCACCCAAAGCACTCCTACGGTATCCAGGAGTTGCACAATCTCATGGCCTAAGGAAATGATACTTGACATTAGAAAAGATTTAGCAGACGAACAATACGATCTAGTGCTATGCTTAGGATTGGGTCTTGTTCATCACATATTTCTCCTAATGATGTGATCCCGTTATCAATGACGTCCAATATCCATGATCAGGAAACCATGATCATCTATTGATCAACGGGCTAGCCAACTAGAGGCTCACTAGGGACACATTGTGATCTATATATTCACACATGTATTACGGTTTCCGGTTAATACAATTATAGAATGAATAATAGACAATTATCATGAACTAGGAAATATAATAATAACCCCTTTATTATTGCCTCTATGGTATATTTCCAACAGTCTCCCACTTGCACTACAGTCAATAATCTAGTTACATTGTGATGAATCGAAGACCCATAGAGTTTTGATGTTGATCATGTTTTGCTCGTGGAAGAGGTTTAGTCAACAGATCTGCGACATTCAGATCTGTATGTACTTTACAAATATCTATATCTCCATCCTGGATGTATCCACGAATGGAGTTGAAGCGGCACTTGATGTGCTTGGTCTTATTGTGAAACCTAGGTTGCTTGGCAATGGCAATAGCACGAGTGTTGTCACAAAAGAGAGTCATCGGGCCCGACACACTGGGAATCACTCCTAGTTCGGTGATGAACTACTTCATCCAGACTCCTTCTTGCGCTGCTTTCGAAGCAGCTATGTACTCCGCTTCACATGTAGATGCTGCCACGACACTTTGCTTGCAACTGCACCAGCTGACTGCCCCACCATTCAAAATATACACGTATCCAATTTGTGACTTGGAGTCATCTGGATCTGTGTTGAAGCTAGCATCGACGTAACCCTTTACGACGAGCTCTTCGGCACCTCCATAAATGAGAAACATATCTTTAGTCCTTTTCATGTACTAAAGGATGTTCTTGACCGCTGTCCAGTGATCCACTCCTGGATCACTTTGGTACCTCCCTACCAAATATATGGCAAGGTTCACTTCAGGTCTGGTACACAGCATGACATACATAATAGAGCCTATGGATGAAGCATAGGGGACGATAATCATCTTTTCTCAATCTTTTGTCGTGGTCGGGAGTTGAGTCGTACTCAACCTCACAACTTTTAATACAGGCAAGAACCCCTTCTTGGCCTTATCGATATTGAACTTCTTCAATATCTTGTCAAGGTATGTGCTTTGTGAAAGACCTATGAGGAGTCTCGGTCTATCTCTATAGATCTTGATGCCTAATATGTAAGCAGCTTCTCCAAGGTCCTTCATTGAAAAACTCTTATTCAAATAGGCCTTTATGCTTTCCAAAAGTTATATAGCATTTCCCATCAACAATGTGTCATCCACATATAATATGAGAAATGCTACAGAGCTCCCACTCACTTTCTTGTAAATATAGGCTTCTTCATAAGTCTGTACAAACCCAAACGTTTTAATCACCTCATCAAAGTGAATTTGCCAACTCCAAGATGCTCGCACCAGCCCATAGATGGAGCGCTGGAGCTTGCATACCTTCTTAGAATTATTAGGATCGACAAAACCTTCCGACTGTATCATATACAATTCTTCCTTAAGAAAGCCGTTCAGGAATGCCGTTTTGACGTCCATTTGCCAGATCTCATAATCATAAAATGCGGCAACTGCTAACATGATTCGGACCGACTTTAGCATCGCTATGGGTGAGAAGGTATCATCGTAGTCAATCCCTTGAACTTGTCGATAACGCTTAGCGACAAGTCGAGCCTTATAGATGGTCACATTACCATCCGTGTCAGTCTTCTTCTTAAATATCCATTTAATTTCTATGGCTCGCCGATCATCGGGCAAGTCCACCAAAGTCCATACTATGTTCTTATACATGGAACCTATCTCGGATTTCATGGCCTCAAGCCATTTGTTGGAATCTGGGACCGCCATCGCTTCTTCATAGTTCGAAGGTTCACTGTTGTCAAACAACATGATTTCCATGACTGGGTTGCCGTACCACTGTGGTGCGGAACATGTCCTAGTGGACCTTTGAGGCTCAGTAGCAACTTGATCCGAAATTTCATGATCATCATCATGAACTTCTTCTCTAGCTGGTGTAGGCACCTCAGAAACATTTTCTTGTGATGCGCTACTCTCCGGTTCTAGAGGAGGTACAATTACCTCATCAAGTTCTACTTTTCTCCCACTTACTTCTTTCGAGAGAAACTCTTTCTCTAGAAAGGATCCGTTCTTGGCAACAAAGATTTTTCCTTCGGACCTAAGATAGAAGGTATACCCAATAGTTTCCTTAGGGTATCCTATGAAGACACATTTTTCCGCTTTGGGTTCGAGCTTCTCTGGTTGAAGTTTCTTCACATAAGCATCGCATCCCAGAACTTTCAGAAACGACAACTTAGGTTTCACCATAATTCATACGGTGTCGTCTCAACGGATTTAGACGGTGCCCTATTGAAAGTGAAAGCGGTAGTTTCCAATGCATATTCCCAAAATGATAGCAGTAAATCAGTAAGAAACATCATAGATCCCACCATATCCAATAAAATGCGATTACGACGTTCAGACACACTGCTACGCTGCGGTGTGCCAGGCGGCGTGAGTTGTGAAATAATTCCACATTTCCTTAGGTGCGTGCCAAACTCGTGACTCAAATATTCTCCTCCACAATGAGATCGTAGGAACTTTATTTTCTTGTCACGTTGATTCTCTACCTCACTTTGAAATTCCTTGAACCTTTCAAAGGGTCCAGACTTGTGTTTCATTAAGTAGACATACCCATATCTTCTTAAATCATCAGTGAGAGTGAGAACATAATGATAGCCACCGCGAGCCTCAACGCTCATTGGACCGCATACATCAGTATGTATTATTTACAACAAGTTGGTTGCTCACTCCATTGTTCCAGAGAACGGAGTTTTGGTCATCTTGCACATGAGGCATGGTTTGCATGTGTCAAATGATTCAAAATCAAGAGACTCCAAAAGTCCATGTGTATGGAGTTTCTTCATGCGCTTCACACTGATATGACAAAGGCGACAGTGCCACAAGTATGTGGGAGTATCATTATCAACTTCACATCTTTTTTCAATCACACTATGAATATGTGTAACATCACGTTCGAGATTCGTCAAGAGTAAACCATTGACCAGCGGGGCATGACCATAAAACATACCACTCATATAAATAGAACAACCATTATTCTCAGATTTAAATGAGTAGCCATCTTGCATCAAGCGAGATCCCGATACAATGTTCATGATCAAAGCTGGCACTAAATAACAATTATTAAGGTTTAAAACTAATCCCGAAGGTAGATGCAGAGGTAGCGTGTCGACGGCGATCACATCGACCTTGGAACCATTCCCGACGTGCATCATCACCTTGTCCTTAGACAGCCTCTGCTTATTCTGCAGTTCCTATTTTGAGTTGCAAATGTGAGCAATACACCGGTATCAAATACCCAGGAGCTATTACGAGCGCTGGTAAGGTACACATCAATAACAAGTATATCATATATACCTTTGACGTTGCCGGCCTTCTTATTCGCTAAGTACTTGGGGCAGTTCCGCTTCCAATGACCGGTTCCCTTGCAATAATAGCACTCAGTCTTAGGATTGGGTCCTTTCTTTGGCTTATGCCTGGCAAATGGTTTACCGGGCACGTCAACTTCTTTGTCGTCCTTCTTGAAGTTCTTTTTACCCTTGCCTTTCTTGAAACTGGTGGTCTTATTCACCATCAACACTTGATGTTCTTTCTTGATATCTACCTCTGCTGATTTCAGCATTGAATACAACTCGGGAATGGTATTTTCCATCCCTTGCATGTTGTAGTTCATCACAAAGCCCTTATAGCTAGGTGGAAGCGACTGGAGGATTCTGTTAATGACCGCGTCATCCGGAAGTTCAACTCCCAGCTGAGTCAAGCGGTTGTGCAACCCAGACATTCTGAGTATGTGCTCACTCACAGAACTATTCTCCTCCATCTTAGAACTGAAGAACTTGTCGGAGACTTCATATCTCTTGACCCGGGCATGAGCTTGAAAAACTAGTTTTAGCTCCTCGAACATCGCATATGCTCCATGTTGCTCAAAACGCCTTTGGAGCCCCGGTTCTAAATTGTAAAGCATGCCGCGCTGAACCAGTGAGTAGTAATCACTCCGCGACTGCCAGACGTTCTAAACATCCCGGGCTGCCGCGGGAACGGGAGGATCACCTAGTGGTGCTTCAAGGACATATGCCTTCTTGGAAGCAGTGAGGATGAGCTTCAAATTACGAGCCCAGCCCGCATAGTTGCTTCCATCGTCTTTGAGCTTGGTTTTCTCTAGGAACACATTGAAGTTGAATGGGACATGTGCGTTGGCCATTGGATCTACAATATTTGTAAAGACAATTTTAGACTAAGTTCATCTAACCAAATTATTTAATGAACTCCCACTTAGATAGACATCCCTCTAGTCATCCAAGTGATACATGATCCACGTCGACTAGACCATGTTCGATCATCACGTGAGACGGACTAGTCATCAATGGTGAGCATGTCCATGATGATCGTATCATCCATACGACTCATGTTCGACCTTCCGGTCTCCCGTATTCCGAGGCCATGTCTGTACATGCTAGGCTCGTCGAGTCAACCTAAGTGTTTTGCGTGTGTAAATCTGGCTTACACCCGTTGTATTCGAACATTAGAATCTATCACACCCGGTCATCACGTGGTGCTTCGAGACAACGATCCTTCTCAACGGTGCACACTTAGGGGAATACCTATCTAGAAATTTTAATGAGGGATCATCTTATCTTTTCTACCTCGTTTTAAGAAATAAGACGAAAAACATGATGAACATCACATGCAATCATATAGTGACATGATATGGCCATTATCATCTTGCTCCTTTGATCTCCATCTTTGGGGAGCGACATGATCATCATTGTCACCGGCATGACACCATGATCTCCATTATTGTGTCTTTGCAAAGTCATCTCGCCAACTATTACTTCTACTACTATATCTAACGGTTAGCAATAAAGTAAAGTAATCACATGGCGTTGCATCTCATACAATAAACTAAGACAACTCCTATGGCTCCTGCCGGTTGTCATACTCTAGGAGAAACCAGCAACGACCAAAGGGGTAGAGCATCTTCATACCTTTGAAGATCGCTAAGCGGAAGCGCTACTAGAACGCGGTTGATGGAGTCGTACTCGTAGTGATTCAGATCGCGAAAGATTCGATCTAAGCGCCGAACAACGATGCCTCCGCGTTCAACACACATGCAACTCGGTGACGCCTCATATGCCTTGATCCAGCAAGGAGAGAGGAGAGGTTGAGGGAGAGCTCCGGCAGCACGACGGCGTAGTGATGTTGGAGCTGCGTGGTATTCCGATAGGGCTTCGCCAAGCGCTACGGAGGACGAGGAGGAGGAGAGGTAGGGTTGCGCCTTGGAGAGATGGAATTGTGTGTTGCAGCCCCAAAACCCCTTGGGTTTATATAGGAGGAGAGGGAGGAGGGTGCGCCACCCCTAGGGTTTCCCCTTGGTGGTGCGGCAGCCCTAGATGGGAGGGGCCGGCGGTCAAATGGAGGAAGGTGGCGCCCTAGGGGTGGGCTTGCCGCCCAAGGCAGCCCCTCACGCCCTAGGGTTGCCCCCCTTAGCCCTCTTGTGCGCCTTGGGCTGAGGTGGGTGGTGCACCAGCCCATCTAGGGGCTCGTTCCCATTTGCTTTCTGCCCACGTACCTCTTCGGGGCTGGTGGCCTTTCCCGATGGACCCCAGAACCCTTCCGGTGGTCATGGTACATTACCGACGATCTCCGAAACTCTTCCGGCGATGAAAACTCCACTTCCTATATATGAATCTTTACCTCCGGACCATTTCAGAACTCCTCGTGACGTCCGGGATCTCATCTGGGACTCCAAACAACCTTCCGTAACCACGTATACTATTCCCATAATAACCCTAGCTTCATCGAACTTTAAGTGTGTAGACCCTACGGGTTCGGGAACCATGCAGACATGACCGAGACACCTTTCTGGTCAATAACCAACAGCAGGGTCTGGATATCCATGTTGGCTCCCACATGTTCCATGATGATCTCATCGGATGAACCACGATGTCGGGGATTCAATCAATCCCGTACGCAATTCCCTTTTTCTACCGGCATGATACTTGCCAGGGATTCGATCGTCGGTATCCCTATACCTTGTTCAATCTCGTTACCGGCAAGTCTCTTTACTCATTCCGTAACACATCATCCCGTGGCTAACTCCTTGGTCACATTGAGCTTAGTATGATGATGCATTACTGAGTGGGCCCACAAATACCTCCCCGTCACAGGGAGTGACAAATCCCAGTCTCGATTCATTCCAATCCAACAGACACTTTTGGAGATACTTGTAGTGCAACTTTATAATCACCCAGTTCCTTTGTGACGCTTGATACACCCAAAGCACTCCTACGGTATCCGGGAGTTGCACAATCTCATGGTCTAAGGAAATGATACTTGAGATTAGAAAAGCTTTAGCAGATGAAAAATATGATCTAGTGCTATGGTTAGGATTAGGTCTTGTTCATCGCATCATTCTCCTAATGATGTGATCCAGTTATCAATGACATCCAATGTCCATGTTCAGGAAACCATGATCATCTATTGATCAACAAGCTAGCCAACTAGAGGCTCACTTGGGACACATTGTGATCTATATATTCACACATGTATTACGGTTTTCGGTTAATACAATCATAGCATGAATAATAGACAATTATCAAGAACTAGGAAATATAATAATAACCACTTTATTATTGCCTCTAGGGTATATTTCCAAGAGTCTTCCACTTGCACTAGAGTCAATAATCTAGTTATATTGTGATGAATCGAACACTCATAGTTATATATATATATACACACACACACACATACACACACACATATATATAGACTATTCGTCACTCTCGGTGAGGAATAGTTATTCTTTACCCCTCTATTTTCATATCAATGCACCGTAATTTTACATTCCGTAAATTTTATCTTATTTCATACATAAAAAGAGACCGTATGGAAAATATAATCATTGTAAAAAATATTTGATGTCACGTAAAATTAAAAACACAAAAATATAGTGTAAAATAAATATAAAACGATATTTTTCTGGTCTTATGACCTATATTTTTGTTTTTTATATCAAACTTTATGTAGTGAATCAATATAAATGTAACTATTTGCATTTCAAATGTAATTTTATGAAACAATCATAAGATTACCTCGGGTGAAGAATAACTTATTCTGTATCCTGGATGATGAATAGACTTTATATATATATATATATATATATATATATATATACATATATAATATATATATATATATATATATATATATATATATATATATATATATATATATATATATATATATATATATATATAATTTTGGGGTATCAAACTTGGTCGGCCATTCTGCTCATGTATTAATTTTCGTGCAGAAATGACACATGTATTATTTTTATTAAAGAAAATATAATCACAGCCTCATTATTCGTCAAACAATGTTTTTCAATATAGCTTTGATTTTGTTATTTTGGCCCTTCATACATTAGTATACTGATGGAGTATGTAAAAAAACGGATAGATTTTTTAAATTTTCAGTATTTTTTAATGTATTATTCATAAGGGATGGACGTGAAACCGTGTTCACCAAATGTATAGGGTTGGGCGTGAAACCATGTTCACCAAATGTTCTGTAAGGATACCAATTATTTAGATATATGTATAGAAGATATGTTTGCTTAACAATAAAGTCAAGATGTTTTTAAAAAGTTGTTGCCTTCAAGGTCAACAAAACTTCCTCCGTCCTAGATCGACATCCTATATCCATCGTCGTACGGTAGAAATCGAGCACCATCTCCGAAAGCCACGCCACCACACACCAGGTGGCTCAATTGAACGCCTCATCGCCCATTCAGCTAGCAAAGCGACTGTTTTGCAGGCTGGTGGCCATGCGCCACCGCGGATGTACAGCCCAACGTATGTATGCCTTTTCTTTCTCTTTCTTGTACTACGTCGAATCAGTCTCCAATGCCTTTTCCAGCTATGTATATATACACCACCATAACGATCTGTTTCTTCTGGCCATGCCTTGAAGAACAGACTTGGGACCAAGTATATACACTAGTACATCAGTATGAAAAATGCACAATTTTTTGAACTAAAACAGCGCTGTAGGTCTATGGATGACGGATAAACTCTAGTGAGGATGAAGATGAATTGTTGGAGGTAATCCAGGTGAGTGGGATTCAGGAAAATCTCACTCATAGAGTGACATGATGGGTAATTAGCAGTGCCATCGATGTCTCGAGCCATGTCGGCTCGTGTCACCATAACATTCGCTTCTTTCTTTGGTGTTAAGCAGAGCCTAACAGAGCTTTCTGCCTTTCTCGTGGGAGCACCGAGAGGAATCGGTAAAGAAAACCATATTAAACAACAAAGAACATCAAAAGCCGAGACCTAAAGCATCTTCGCTGCACACTCGTCTAGTAGCGACACCGAAAGCCTGCCCGTCGTACCCACGTCGCCGCTCCTCCATTTTCACCACAACGACGGTGACAGGAGGGGAGAAGAACCAAGGTTGCAGAAGCCATGGCGAGAGTTGAAGCGGTGGTCGTCTGCCTCCTCATCGTCGCCATGGACGTGGCCGCCGGCGTCCTCGGGATCCACGCGGAGAAAGCTCAGAGCCAGGTAGACCGCGTTGGCAAGAAGCAGGGGTTTCGTTGTTGTCTGCTTGATGTTTCATGGCAAATTTTGACTACTCTTGCAGGGGAGGCACCTGAAGATACTGTTCATCGAGTGCAGGCAACCTGTCCCACAGGCTTACAAGCTCGGCGTCGCGGCCGCCGCGGTGCTGGCGGCGTCGCACGCCATCGCCAACATCGTCGGCGGCTGCTACTGCACGTGGCCCTGCTGCTCCTGCGGCCAGGCCCGGCGCTCGTCGCCCAACCGGCAGATGGCGTCATTCGCCCTGGTCCTCACATGGTACGCTCCTGTCCTACGCACGAGCATGAGCCGTAAACAAAACACCACCACCAAGATATCAACTCCTGCATGCTTTTCCGGTGGTTCGATTGGAAGAACACGTAGTATTACAAAATGTCAACATATTTATGATTGCCAGGATGGTTCTACTGGTGGGGCTGGCGCTGCTGATCCTCGGTGCGCTGCCCAATTCCAAGAAGTCAATGGCGGAGTGCGGGCTGGTGCGGCACCGCTTCCTCTCCATCGGCGGTATCCTCTGCTTCGTGCACGCCGTCTTCTGCCTCGTCTACTACGTCTCCGCCAACGCCGCCGCGCGGGAGGAAGGCCGTGGGTCTGGGTCCAAGCCCGCCGGCGTGTATACCTGATGGATCTCTACGACCAGTCGCCATGCATCAACCTTTACTTCAGACCGCCTGTTGCTGCCTACACTGTTCAGGAAAATTCCTCCGCTGCGAGATTGGGTGTGATTGTGCTTTGTGTGTGCATGTAATTACGGATGTTGTGCCATCGTGTTGCCGAGCTGCCCAGTGATACTCTTTCCACTTTTGTTGTGTTCAATAAATGGAATCTTTCGGATTGCTGGATGGTTTCAGTATTCCCATGATATTTAAGGATGCGCAGTCGTAACCAGCAGATACTTCCGGGTGACGACACGTTCATGTGAGTGATGACTGATGACACGCTCATGTGAAGCATGGCTTGATGACTGATGACACGTTTCTCACTCGGTATCCTTACCCTCGGCCGACAGAGTTCCTGTCTTTGCAGGTTTTTGCCGACCATGTATGTATGGCCTGAAAGGCTTACTTCCGAAATCCTCGACAAAGACTGCATCGTGAGAACGTGCCACCCATCACGCGAAGCGATTTTAGTTTTGGTGACGAGGAAAGCGATACCGGTGCCTCCAAATTTCAAACGCAGGCTTAAAAAAACTGCTCAAACAATGCATAATTTAGCATTTAAAACACCGATCAACAGCCGACTCAAGTCCACACAAACTTAATTAAACAACAAAAAGTCATCGTCGCCACACGGACTGCCCTAAGCATCGATGTCCTCATCCTCGTCGGCACGGACCCAACCCAGGGGAATGCCGCCTTCCAGGCCTAAGTGATTAATGATTGGGCATGTCCCTTATTTATCCGTTCCCGCAGTCGCATTTTTTATTTTATTTTTCTCGTATGTCCGATCACTTGCACATAATTAATGAAAAGAAAGAAAAAAATGAGTAAAAAAGTGGTCTGGTCTGGGATCGTGTCCTATGCAGCGGACTGACAAGGCGTGTCTGCGAGCCTTCATATCCTTCGCATATTTGTCCTGAATATGAAGGTTCGCGGACAGTCTAGACGTATATGGTTGATATGAGGGTCTAATTGGATCATTTTCTATTCTTCTCTCTCATATTCGGTCACTCACCAGGCTCGCCACAAACTTATGAGAGGTTGTTTGAGACGTCCCATTGTAGATGCTCTTACTCTTTGCACGTGCGACGCTCGGATATGGTGAAGCCTCTTATTTGAGTTGTCATTCGGACTTTGATTCTCCTTGATTTCATCAGTCTTGAGGTAGTAATAGACAAAGCTTCCACACAGGCATCCTTTGTTTTTTAGAGCGATGAGTTTAGGGTTTCTTGTTGTGCTTGCCTGATGAACATATTTGGTCTCATCTGATTTAGATATATTCAGGGGTTCAACGATGATGACTGCGGCTCCAAGGCGTTGCTTCTGAGAGGTACACACACGAAGACTTTTCCATTGTCATTGACAAGGTCAAGCCGGCTGTGGTAGGGAGTGACAATGGCGACACGCCAATGGCTTGTTTTGGTTGCGCAAGTGGTCTACAGACTGCAATGTAATTTTTAGAACTCGTTTGAGGTGTTTTGTATTTCCGGTGATTTTATAATAAATTCAGATCCTTTTCACAAAAATAATAATTGGCGAACACTTCAGTGTATATAAGATCATGCATAGTTCAAGTTGCTTGTTGTGTTAGCTGATACCGATAGATCCCTGTGTAAGGTATCATGGCGTGGTGATTAGGTCAAAAGGAAAATAAGTAGACGAGTTTACCCAGTTTCAAACCCTCTGATAGAGGTAAAACGCTACTCCTACCATGTTTATATTCTAGTTGTGGTGTACAAAGTACTCATAATACCGAGTGATTCTAATCTATCTATCGACTAGCTCAGGCCTGGCTTATATAACATATCGGTTTCCTTAGGATTAGACAACCTAGTCGGCTATGTCGATGAAGAGGAGTCCCCCATGACTTCGGCTTCCTTGTCCTGAATGATAATGCTTCCATAGTCTTCTTCTATGATGTCCATGGGTCGGAGTGATAGCCTAAGGCAGAACTGACCTCAGGGGCCGCAGGCAGGCCTACTTGAGTCGACAATCTATAAGGTGGGGCACCCCTGGGCCTTAACGCCGTCGGTACCTTATGTACCGGTCCTAATGCTTGGTTGCGCTTCGACCAACAACAAACGGCACATCATCGTCAGCCTGCTGTTGGTCGTGCCAGCCCGAGGCTTGTCCTCATCACCTTCATTAGCGGAGTTTTCTTTTTCAGTGTTGCCTTCCCAAGCCTGCATGTCCCTCTTCTTGTAGATCCAGTAATTTCGATACGCGCGGTTGGCTGAAGGATCGTTGGGGTTCTAAGGTTTATGGTAGTCACAATGTTAATGCATAATCTTGTCAAAAGTCCAATCATCACCATCACGCTTCTTGTCCTTCTATTGCTTTTCTTATTTGGACCACCGTCGCCACCTTGGGCGTCAAAGCATTTTTCTTATTTGGACCGTCATCGCCACCTTGGGCATCGAAGTTGGCGTTGACCTCATCATTGTTGTCCTTGTTGTTTCTACGCTTGTTCTTGGGGTTGTGCCTCACTTTGACAAGCTCGTCCTTTGCACCAGACATGCTCGAATTTTTGTCGTGCGCCCTCTACTTGGCGAGCAATGATTACTCCCTGGAACAAAATTTGGTTGTCATGCCCATCAAGGTCGGCATGGTCTTGGGCTTGAAATACCCAAAGTCTCTAGAATGGAATTTGATAATCCCCAAATGCAAGGAATCATTGTAGCACTTTTCAAGGATGGAAGTGGTAAGTATGGCGTCTCCAACCCACAAGGAGCTAAAGATAAGGTCAACATTCTCTCCTATATGCCACTGATACGAGTCTACATACACCGAGCGTTTGCTTCTATGTAGAAATGAAAATTGTGTTGTGGGTATAAAGAGGATAGCTTTGCATTATATTGGAGAACTAAAATATGAAAATAGTTACTGCCTAAATAAAGTTAGAATATATTACAATATATTACAAATAGCGAGTGTGGAATAATGATGGTATGGTGTGCAGAATTGTCCTAGGCAATTGACAACAAGATGAGTAACCATTATTGCAATTTTATATAAGAAAGAGGCATGAACTAACATACTTTCCGCACTTGCATCATATGGACTTATGATTGGACCTCTAGCTAGCATCCGCAACTACTAGAAATCATTAAGGTAAACCCAACCATAGCATTAACACATAAAGTCCCCTTTATTCCCATGCGCAACAACCCCCTTACTCGGGTTTGTGTTTCAGTCACTCACGCAACCCACTATAAGCAAATTACGAACGTATTGCAACATCCTACAGCGGGAATCCTCCAAATGTGCGCAGCAGGAAGGCACCATAGGACAACACCAATATAAAACATACAACTCAAACCAATCTAGATCATCAATCAACCCAAAGGACTAAACAAATCTACTCACAATAGTCCACCGAGAGGATTGGCTAAGGATTGCGAGGAGATCCCCTAGATGCAAGGAACATCTATTGGCAACAAGCTTGAAGACTCTACATTTTGTATTTTGTGAGAAATCACAGTTAAGTCCATAGGAAAGCCAATACTATTAAAAGGGGATGAGGTGCCTATGATGATATGGTTGCTCAAGTGCTTAGAGATTAGCCACCAAAAATACGCATGAAATTCTCCCACAAATATTCTGCCCAAAGCCCAAAGTCCAAATTCGGTGTCACCAATATTTCCAATTCGGGCCCACCAAATTTTACCCTAGACAAATCATATGCCGAATCCTAAGGGATCGGTACCACCAAATTCAATTTCGTTCTGACCGAGAATCGGTGACCAACTATTTATATACCTATTTCTAAGAATCAGAATTTCTGAGTTTTAGGAATCGGTGACACTGAATCTGGTAACTTCCTAGGACAACCAAAATCAGACCCTGAGACATCTATATATCGGTCTCACCGAAACGCCAAAAGTTGTCACATTTTGCACTAGTCGGTGCAAATGAGTTTTTTACTTCGGTTTCACTGAATTGGGAAATAATGTTGTAACAGTTGGATTTTTGGAGATGCCTATATATACCCCTCCACCTACCTCTCACTCGAAGAGGAAGCACTCAAAATGAAACAACACTTGCCCCATCCATTTTTCGCAAAGAAAGCCACCTACTCATGTGTTGAGGTCAAGATATTCCATTCCTACCATATGAATCTTGATTTCTAGCCTCCCCAAGTTACTTTCCACCCAATTAATCTCTTCTACCCAGCCCAAATCGATGATAGAGTGATTGGGTATTGAGGATACTATCTTTTGAAGCACAAGAGCAAGGATTCATCATACTACCACATCTATTACCTTTTGGAGAGTGGTGTCTCCTAGATTGGTTAGGTGTCTCTTGGGAGCCTCTGACTTCATGTGGTGTTGAACCAACAAGTTTGTAAGGGCAAGGAGATTGCCTACTTCATGAAGATCTACCCCGAGTGAGGCTAGTCTTTCGTGGACGTAAGACATGATGGAATAGACAAGGTTGCTTCTCCATGGACCCTTCATGGGTGGAGCCCTCCGTGGAATCATGCAACCGTTACTGTTACAACATATTTCTCCATATGTGGTTTTGGTAATTGATGACAATCCCTATGGACTAATGGTCTACTTAAGTTATATTCAAAGGATTTGTCAATATGCACTTCTTGAAGTCCATCTATTGGTTTCAAGGAGTTTATATGATGACCAAGGTGGTACTCAAGGTTTTATCCAAAGATTGGTCATAAAGACACAAGGTTGATCAAGACTAAGTCAAAGAGTGAATCAAGTTGATCAACACACAAAGCATACAAGATGTACCGAGAGGGATTAAGTGATCCCATGGCATGGTAAGAATTGTCCATTACGCTTTGTGTACTAACCCATGGTCTTCGTGAGAATTCTATGTGGGGTTAGGTGTGTTTCCATGGACTTGCGTCAAGAGGAAAATCTCATTTAACCCATGGAAGATTATGGTGTGCAAGTTCAAGTGGAGCATGACGAAGAGATCATGCTTGAAGCTTGCCGTCCATTGTGGTGGCAATGGACTTGTGAAGATGTGCTGAAGAGTGGCTCACCCATAGCGGAGTATGGGGGAGCAATCTACTAGTCTTCATCGAGCCGGCGCAATCAAGAAAGGTGGTCCATCTTGAGGAGGATAACATCGTCATCATCTAGCTGAAGTGGACTATGCACAAGAAAAAGGTTTGTCCTTGATACGTTTTCTATTTTACCGGTCTTAGTGTGTTAGTTGGGAGACCGGGTTATAGGATAGATTGTCGTACTATCAAGGAGGGCTCTCAAGTGAGTAGCCTGATCATATCGTTCGTTGAGATCTCAAACCATTGCATTCTTGGCACCATCATCTTACTTGGTTCTTGGTTGGCTTTTCTCTATGTGGGTTCTTGAGCTTATGGTCATGTAACGCCCAAGATGCGATCCTATCCTTATTTTGGCACGTGGGCCACGACAAGGATAGAAGAACATCTCGTCGTTTTGCAAGAATGGATATCGTTACAAGTACATGTAGTGAAGAGATGAGTATATGGAATCATCTTACACTCGCCACAAGCTACAACAAGTTCAATTCAATACAATAACATATTCAATCCCCAAGTAGAAGAGAAGGGTCCGACTACGGACGAAAACAAACGATAAAAGAACGACGTCCATCCTTGCTATCCCAGGCTGCCGGCCTAGAACCCATACTAGATCGACGACGAAGAAGAAGAAACTACAAAGGAACAATCATCGCGCTCACGTCTTAATATCAGTTTACCTGTACCTGCAACTGGTGTTCTAGTAATCTATGAGCCAGAGGGACTCAACAATCTCATTTCCAAAGGTATCAAGACTAGCAAAGCTTAATAGGTGAGGTATGGTTAAGTGGTGAGGCTGCAGCAAGTGAGTAGCATTTATTTGAGGTGGCTAACTTACGAGTACAACAATAAAAGAGGGGGAATGATCTACGCATAATCGGACGTGAACTAATAATGATCAAATGAATGATCCTGAACACCTACTTACGTCAGACATAACCCCACCGTGTCCTCGATCGGAGAAGGAGCTCACGAAAGAGACAGTCACGGTTACACACGCAGTTAGCATATTTTAATTAAGTTACTTCAAGTTATCTACAGCTGGATGTTAAACAAAGTTTCAAAGTTGCCACATAACCGCGGGCACAACTTTCCGAAAAATTTAACCCTGTAGGGGTGCTCCAACTAGTCCATCACAAACTACCACACGCTACGCCGGAATGACCTCGATCAGGAAAAACCCGTGAAATCCTCGGGTTCCTATTAGAAAACCTGAACCTCGAGATAGCCCAAAGTATCCTCAGAATTCCATGCACGAGACGTTAGAGAAAGGTAAAACAAGTCCACCAAGCCCGCCCGACGTGCCTGATACGTCTCCATCGTATCTACTTTTCCAAACTCTTTTGCCCTTGTTTTGGACTCTAATTTGCATGATTTGAATGGAACTAAACTGGATTGACGCTGTTTTCAGCAGAATTGCCTTGGTGTTGTTTTTGTGCATAATTGAAAGTTCTTGGAACGTCCTGAAAATTTACGGAGAATATTTCTGGAAAATATGAAAAATACCTGCGCAAAGATCCACCGGAGGGGATGGGCCAGTGGGCCACAAGCCCTGTAGCCGCCACCCCCTGGTGGCGGCTAGCAAGCTTGTGGGGCCCACGTGGCTCTGCCGCCCCCAAACTCAGCTCTAGAAATTCACTTTCGTCCCAGAAAAAATCAAGAGAGAAGATTTCGTCGCGTTTGCGACATGGAGGCGCCGCCACATCCTGTTCTTCATCTGGAGGGCAGATCTGGAGTCCGTTTTGGGCTCCGGAGAGGGGAAATCATCGCCATCGTCATCATCAACCTTCTTCCCTCTCCAATTCCATGAAGTTCTTCATCGTTCGTGAGTAATCTATTCGTAGACTCGCTGGGCGGTGATGAGTAGGATGAGATCTATCATGTAATCGAGTTAGTTTTGACGGGGATTGATCCCTAGTGTGCACTACGTTCTGAGATTGATGTTGCTACTACTTTGCCATGCTTAATGCTTGTCACTAGGGTCCGAGTGCCATGATTTCAGATCTAAAATTATTATGTTGTCAGCAATATATGTGTGTTTTAGATCCGATCTTGCAAGTAGTAGTTACCTACTATGTGTTATGATCCGGCAACCCCGGAGTGACATTAACCGGAACCACTCCCGGTGATGACCATACTTTGAGGAGTTCATGTGTTCACCAAGTGCTAATGCCTTGGTCCGGTTCTTTATTAAAAGGAGAACCTTAATATCCCGTAGTTTCCTTTTGGACCCCGCTGCCACCGGAGGATGGACAATAGATTTCATGCAAGTTCTTTTCCCTAAGCATGTATGACGACACACGGAATGCATGCCTACATCACATTGACGAATGGGAGCTAGCCACATATCTCTCCGTGTTATAACTGCTGCATGATGAATATCATCCAAAAAAATCACCAACCCATTGCCTACGAGTTTGTCCCGCTGCTGTTGTTAATTGTTTGTCTCTGCTGCTGTTACTACTGTTGTTGCTGCTGTTACTTGCTTTGCTCTGGTGCTGTTACTACTGTTGCTACTTGCTACTGCCGTCACTACTGCTGTTCCTTGCCACTGTTGTTACTCGTTACACTGCTGCTACCTGCTACAATACTTGTTCAACGACGTTGACGGGAAAGAATATTTCCAGTCCACAGACAACTTCTGGCGCCATTGATACAATCGTTAGGAATAGTCTGCCGTCAACAGATCGTTTCTAACACCGTTGTTATCATACTACTTTGCTGCTGATACTTTGCTTGCAGATACTAATCTTTCAGGTGTGGTTAAATCTGACACATTGAGCTGCTAATACTTGAGAGTATCCTCTCACTTCCTATCCGACGAACCAACAAATTTGGGTTGAATACTATACCCTCGAAAACTGCCGCGAACCCACGCGCTGGTGGGCCATTGCAAGACAATTGCTAATTGTTGAGCAACTGGGAGCAGTTCTGACTCCGTTGCCGGGGAGGCATCAAGTCAGGAACACGTCAATAGCATTCTTCTTGTGCCGTTGCCGGGGACTGCTAGCATCATTTTTCTGGCGCCGTTGCCGGGGAAGCGATTGCTATATTTTCTGAGTCACTTGGGATTTATATCTGCTAATCACTATGAAGAATCTGAAAGATCCAAAAACCAGAGTTTTGCCCTCAACTACGAGGGGAGGTAAGGAACTGCCATCTAGCTCTGCACTTGATTCACCTCCAGTTATGAGTAAGTTTGCGACATCACCTCCTGCTAGAAATCTTGATATGCCGCTTGTGCTTGATGATGCTTATGATGCTATGCCTGATACTGCTAGAGATGCTATGCCTGATACTGCCTTGCCTGATGATGCTATGGTTGATACTGCTAGAGATACTACTTTGCCTGATGTGCCACTAGGGGTATTCCTTGATGCTCATATTGCTAGAGTTACTATCAATGCTCGTGATGCTTCTGAAACTGCCGATACTATTGAGATAGAACCTGCTTTTGCTCCTGCTAGATCTAGCTCTCCTAGATATGAATTGCCTGATATACCTGAGGGTTACGTTATGGAGGGAGAGATAGCTGAGATTTTCTTGCGTGTAAGGATGCCTATGACGCTGAGAAATTACTTCTCAAGTGGAAGGAAAAATCTTTGAAAGCTAGGATGAAATACGACCCAAAGTTTGCCACTTCACCTATCTTTATCACCGATAAGGATTATGAATTCTCTGTCGACCCTGAGATAATCTCTCTAGTCGAATCTGATCCTTTCCACGGTTATGAGTCTAAGACGGTCGCAGCCCATCTTACCAAACTACACGATATAGCCACCCTTTTCACGAGTGAGGAGAAGATCCACTACTACTATATCCTTAAGTTGTTTCCTTTCTCTCTAAAGGATGACGCTAAAGCCTGGTTCACTTCTCTTGCTTCTGGATGTGTGAGTAGTCCCCAGGATATGGTCTATTACTTCTGCGAGAAATATTTCCCTGCCCATAAGAAGCAAGCTGCCTTGCAGAAAATATACAACTTTGCTCAACTCAAAGAAGAGAGTCTCCCACAAGCTTGGGGGAGGCTCATCCAGCTACATAATGCTTTGCCTGATCACCCTCTTAAGAAGAACGAGATACTTGATATATTCTATAACGGACTTACCGATGCCTCTAGAGACCACCTAGATAGTTGTGCCGGTTGTGTTTTTAGGGAACGAACTATCGAACAAGCTGAGATCCTCCTGAATAACATCTTGATCAACAATAATGCTTGGACTATTCCCGAACCACCTCCTAAGCCTACTCCTAAGAAAAGAGGTATTCTATTCCTCAGTCCCGAAGATATGCATGAAGCCAAGAAATCTATGCAAGAGAAAGGCATTAGATCTGAAGATGTCAAAAATCTACCACCTATCGAAGCTATCAATGGTCTCGATAACCCGATACAAGTAGTAGAAGTGAATTCTCTGCGTAGGTTTGATGAGAGAGATATTCCTTTTGATAAACCTACTAGCCTATGCTTTGATGAATTTGACAACTTTGTTGCCAAACAACAGAGTTTCAATGATTATGTTAGCAGACATTTGGAACAAAGTACTCATATGCTTAGCCATTTAAGTGCTTGTGTAGACAGAAATGTCAATGATCTGAAGCTTTTGAGTAAACATGCCTCTATGATTACTACTCAGGTAGAACAAGTACTTAAAGCTCAGAATGACTTGCTCAATGAATTAAATGACAACTCTGTCAGAGTCATTACTAGAGGAGGCAAAATGACTCAGGAACCTTTGTATCCTAAAGGCCATCCTAAGAGAATTGATCAAGATTCTCAAGGAATTAATGCCGATACACCCAGTCATCTTAAGAAGAAGAAGGATGATAGAAACCTACATGTCAGTTCACCAAATACTGTCGCACCTGAAGAACCAAATGATATTTCTGCGTCTGATGCAGAAACACAATCTGGTGATGAACATGAACCTGGTGACAATATGGATAGCGGTGTTCATAATAATGCTCAACCTAGCAATGATAAGGATGTGAAGATTGAACCTACGGTTAATCCTGATAACCCACAACCTAAATGATATGATAAGAATGACTTCACTGCTAGGAAGCATGGTAAAGAAAGGGATCCATGGGTTCAGAGACCTATGCCCTTTCCTCCTAAGCCATCCAAGAAAAATGATGATGAGGATTTTGAGCGCTTCGTTGAGATGATAAGACCCGTCTTTCTGCAGATGCGGTTAATTGATATGCTCAAAATGTCTCCATATGCCAAGTACATGAAAGATATCGTGACTAATAAACGGAAGATACCAGATCTTGAGATCTCCACCATGCTTGCCAATTACACTTTCAAAGGTGGAACTCCTAAGAAACTTGGTGATCCCGTAGTGCACACTATATCTTGCTCCATTAAAGGAAACTACGTAAGAACTGCCTTATGTGATCTTGGAGCTGGTGTTAGTGTTATGCCGCTCTCTCTTTATCGTAGACTTGAACTGGATAAGTTGACACCCACTGAAATTTCTCTGCAAATGATCGACAAATCAACTGATTTCCCTATCGGCATTTGCGTGGATGTGCCTGTTGTGATTGCTAATACCACTATCTTAACAGACTTTGTTATCTTGGATATTCCCGAGGACGATGCCATGGCTGTCATCCTCGGAAGACCCTTTTTAAACACTGCAAGCGCTGTTATAGATTGCAACAAAGGCAATGTCACTTTCCATGTCAACGGTAATGAGCATACAGTGCACTTTCCGAAGAAAATATATCAAGTACATTGCATCAATGCTATCGAAAAGACTTCATCGATTCTTATTGGGAGCTTTGAATGCCCTATTCCTCATGTCAAGATGAAGTATGATTTGCTTGTTGGGGAGATACCTATCCCCATTGAGGTGACTTAGTGGCTATTCAAAAATTCTCCATTCTCTTTTGCGATTCGAGAAGGTTTTGTCATGAGGGTTTGATCAACCCCATTGACGAATTTCTTTCGATGACCATGAAATGGATGAATCAAAGAGTCACATACCTCTGTTTTAAGCTTTCACTTTCTGTTGCTTAGAAGAAAAATGATAGATTTAGTTTAGTTTTTCCCGTTTTCTATTTTAGCATCCCGGAGAAAAATACCCCGAAAATAAAAGTTCTCCGATGGCCTTGAAAATCTAGTATGATTTTTTGTGGAATATTTGAAAAATACTAGGACTGAGAGCTGGCCTGGGGGCCACACCAGTGGGCCACAAGCCCTGTAGCCGCCGCCCCCTCGTGGCGGCTACCAAGCTTGTGGGGCCCACAGGGACCCCCTGTACTCATTCCAGCTCCCATCCTCTTCTTCCACCTCCAGAAAAAATTGTTTTGCAGCTCAAACCCGTGTTCTTGCTCATTTGGCTGTGATTTTCGATCTCCTTGCTCAAAGCACCATTCTTCGAACCGTTTTGGGGGAAATTACTCCTTGGTAAGTGACTCCTCCATTGGTCCAATTAGTTTTTGCTCTAGGGCTTTATCCTTCGCGTATTCTTGCTACCTTGGTGACCTTGTTCTTGAGCTAGAAATGTTGATTTTAGCTGGTCCCAAGTAGTTTTAACGCGTGATACGGTGTCTAGGCACTAGTAGGAGTAGTTGCTACGAGTTGGGTTAATTCTTACACACTTTTCTTTCGAAGTCTCTAAGAATTTCAGAATTTTTCAGAGCTAAAAAAGGAAAAAGATGAGGAGGTTCTTGAGAGGCTCTTCAAGCCGTAACCCCAAGGAGGATGAGAAGAACCACCCCAAGTACGTGGTTCCTCGAGTCACAGAAGTACGAGCGTGCGAGTGGCCAAGTGTTGAATTTTTGCACGCCGCTGGGCTTTATGAAGACTTTTATTACTTGGTGGAGAACGCAGGTCTTACTGCGTTCGTTGAAGATAAGTGCTCACAATACCTCCTCCTCACCAATATTTTCGTTCAAAGCTTCAACTTTTATCCGAGGAAGAATACTCCCATGGTTCAGTTCATGTTATACGACATCCCCCAGTGCATGACACTACATGATTTTTGCAATGTATGCAAATTACCTTATGTTGGGGATATCCGTGACCCTCGTCCACGGGACTTAGAGGATTTCATAGGTACTATTGCTGTTGGAGAGGAGAGAGGAGTGTCTCGCGCTGGAATTGCTAGCATACATTTTCCTGCGCTTCGGTACTTCTCATTATTTGTGGGAAAATGTTTGATTGGCCGTGGGGAGGCTGGATCACTTAGTTCTCCAGACCTTGCGGTTTTGCGCGAAGGCCTTTATAACGATAAGACTTATAGCCTAGGTGCTATAGTAGCTCAGCGGTTGAACACAAACCGTTCCAAGGGTGTTGTCTATGGAGGTATCTATGCTACCCGTCTTGCCAGACACTTTGAGATACCCGTTAGACTGGGGGAGGAATGAGAGATGCTTCTTCCTGAGAAATATCTGGATTATGACAACATGGTTCGCCATGATTTTCTGGATAGAGATGCTAGTAGACGGATGATTTATAACCTGGTATTTAGTCAGGGTACTCGAGAGACTATTACTTTGCCTGCTCCTTCTTTGTTCGATCTTCATGCACGCAGGTACACTATTATGCCCTCGGACATCTACGCATATTGGGGTTGGCCCAACCACAGGTGCCCGTGCCCGAGCCGCCAGTCGAGTACCATACGCCAGTTTATCAGTGGGAGCCAGAGGAGCTCTCACAGCAGTGGCATCCACAGTCCGCTCCGGAGTATCCCGGAGTTGGTTATTTCCCACCTTGGGAGTAGACCAAGCTAGGCCAAAAGCCTAAGCTTGGGGGAGTACGTGTTCTCATCGACCTTACATTCATGCTTATGCTTTCACTTTGTTAGCCGGTGTTTACACTTTGCCACTGTATTATCCATGCTAGTTTATTTTCGTTTTCTTGTTTTCTTGTTTTGTGTCCTTTTGAGAAAACCCAAAAAGATTTTCCTTTCTTCTCTTGCTTGTTGGGAGTTTTCCCGTGTAAATAGTTTTCTTTTTCTTTGGGCCAAGGTAGAAGATATTGGTTACAATGTTTAGTGGCTCTTGCATGCATACCAATTTAGCTTTCAAAGAGCCATATTACTTTGTCTTCTCCTTTGTGTTTTCCTGCAGATTCAGCTTAGTCCAATGCACAAGCACTCTTATTATTGTTCACATTGTTCGATCGTGCAAGTGAAAGGCAATAATGATGATATATGATGAAGTGACTGAGACTGGAAAAGCTGGTATGAACTCTATCTATTTTGTTTTTGTAAATATGACTAGCTTGTCATCCCAGTTCAGCTTTGTTGTGAGAGAACCATGTTTGCATTGACAACTTAGAGATCATAGTTTCTGATGCCATGCTTAATTTAGCTGAGAGCTTATAATGGTTTGTCTTGAATGCCAACATAGATTTTGAGATGACTATGATGTAGTATGATAGGATGGTATTCTCCTTTGAATGATTCAAGTGGCTTGACTTGGCGCATGTTCATGCATGTAGTTGAAACAAAATCAACATAGCCTCTATGATGTTCGTGTTCATGGTAATTTATATCATGTTCATGCTTGCATTCAATGTTAGTCAAACTCATTGCATCTTGATGACTGTTGTCGCTCTCTAGTTGGTCGCTTCCCAGTCTTTTGCTAGCCTTCACTTGTACTAAGCGGAATACTGCTTGTGCATCCACTTCCATAAACCCAAAAGTTTTTTCCATGAGAGTCCACCATACCTACCTATTTGCGGTATCTACTTGCCGTTCCAAGTAAATTTGCATGTGCCATTCTCTAAACCTGCAAGAAATAATCTGTTTTGCATGCCCGAACCGCTCATGTGGTGATAGGGGGCTATTGGTACATTCCATGTTAGACGTGTTATCCTCGACATGAATTTATTCACTGTCATTCATGAGAAAGGGGCCGGTAATTGGAATGCCCAGTTCCATGCTTAAATCGAAAACATAACTGTAAAACAAGACTCCCCCCGGATTGATGTTAGTATGGACGGTACCCGAGGATTCGGCTCGCCGTGGAGTGTGATTGATTGGTGGTGGGGGAGTTAAAACTTTACTTTTTTGTTTGGGAACCGCCTATAGCATGAGTAGCATGGAAGATATTGAGAACTCTTGGTCATTGCATTGACAATGAAAGCATGCCACCCAAAATTATTATCTCTGTTTTCAAAGCTTGAGCTCTGGCACCTCTGCAAATCAATGCTTCCCTCTGCGAAGGGCCTGTCTATTTATTTTCCTGTTGAGTAATCCTCTTCTTATATAAGCACCAATTAGAGAGCACCTCTGCGAAGGTACTCTGTCTGTTGATTGATATTGGGTATGACTATGGCTGGATATTCGTTGCTATGAATTACAATGTTTAGTCAGCCCTTGATCTTTGAAAGTGCTCTCCACCTATGTTTTGCTGTTTCAGAAAGAGCTAGCGAGATACCACCTATTCATATTGCTTCATGCTTGTTTTGATTGAATTGTTGGTATTTGAAACTCATTATTATTTGCTCGTTAGCTGATTAGGCCATTGATATTAGTTTACCGTGAGACCTTTGTGTCACTTGCTTATGTGATTAACTTGTGATCTTGCTGAAACTCTGGTTATGAGTTAGACATAGTTTCATGTAGCGACCCGACTCAAAACTTGTCAAGCCTTTGTGTATCTGTGCCATCCCTGGATCAGTATGCTGGCACACACAGTACATCAATGTATATATCAAAGTGCAATCACATGGAAATAGCGTAAAACTGATATATACCTTAAATATCTCAGCGGAAGCAGTCAAGGGAGTGGAGTCCCAATAAACACCAACGGCAATTTGAGTGTAGACCGTAACCCTGAATCGTACTCTTACTCGTCGAAGAAAAATATCTGCAACATAAGACGTTGCAGCCGTGTAGGTCAGCATATTGAATATGCCGGCAAGTCACATAAGAGATGGGTGAAAAGTAATCATCTATACTATATGCATATATGGCAGGTGGGGCTATAATTTTTTAGCGAAAATCAAGTTTTCTCCTACATCAAGAGAGGGCTAAAAGCAAAATGTTACTACATTGTTGGTTGTTAACGAGATGGTTCCACCAACCAATTCTCGTACCCATGTTGTCAATAATACCCACATCAATATTATTATTTCTGTTGAGAATTTCAGATAACTTCAGCTCCTTTGGCTCAAGTTCTCCATGACCGTGGACACGGCTAATCGATTAGATTTGAGTACTCTGCAGAGTTTTGCACACGTTCCCCACAAGATTTGATCGCCTCCGAGTATGTCCTCGCACTTCAGGGTGTTTGAAGACCGGATGATCAAAACATGGTCTTTCAACGGGTCCCTCTGAATCCCTGTCGGTGCCCATCCATCCCTACCGTTTGTCTACATCTGCTAGCACCGCCCGTCCAGAGTCGCCGCGTTGTCCAACCAAGCCAGTGCCCATAATGACTTGTGGCTGTGCAGGTAAGCCTTGGGCCTTGAAAACATACGTCCGTCTCTTTGAGCCAGGGTGAAACTTTCCGCAAGATGTCATGGCCGTCTCCAGCATCCCGGGTCATCCACTGGTTTCTCCCGGGAGCCGATCAACCGTACTTCACCCAGAGTTGCATTGCATCATGTGGTCTTGAAAAGTCTTGACTTAACCGGTCTTGGTTATTAAATTATTCTCGCATGACTCATGGTAAACCCTCAACCAGAATCCCGTCTACTCAAGCATAGAAATATGAAATTTGTCGTCCCGGGCCAAGTAACGGGGTTGTTGGGTGCCTACCACATGATACTACAATATGTAACCATAATTTCCAAGTACCTACTCAACATGCAATTGGGCATAGGATGGTAGAACTATGATGCATAAAACATAGGTGATACATGATCAAATGACTTGCCTGGTGATGTTGACGAGGAAGAATTATCGTTCTCGAGGAATAACTTGATAGACTACTCGTCACACTCTGATGAAATCTATATAACAACCATATCATTCACGTAAGCACTCATACTAGCAATCATTCTAGCAATCAAAACAAAAGAGAGAGCGAATAAGAATCCGAAAGAAACTTCAACTAAAACTAGGAGTCTTCTACTACCTCAACACTAAATAGTTTTTTTTCTAACTGAAAATAACATTATCATAACAGAGAACTAAGATATAAATTTAACTAAGATAAAATAAAGTATTTTTTTCACAAAACTATTTGAAAGTATTTCCAAACGGGATTTGAAACAGTGGATAAACCAATTGCAAGTTATTAGAGAACTAGAATTGATTTCATGATAACATATAACAATAAAAATCAAAACTTGTTGGAAACATACTGTTAACTAACAGAAACAAAACATAATCTTTCTGTAATATAAATGAAAAATAATTTAAAAACAACTAAAGAAAGGAAATTGGTCACAATCCTAAAAGAGGTGAAACAGAAATTGTTTCAAAAGAAACAATGAGCTAAAATACTCAAACAATTCTGAAATTTTTACCACTGATAAATAAGATCACTAGTGATCAGTAGCAAAAAGAATTAAATTAAAAGCTATTTTAAACTCCGAGAATAAGCAAAACAAGGTTTAAACTAAATCTGATCTAATTCATATTTGAAAATTTCAAACATACACAAATAATATGTTTTTCAAAACTCCAGGAAAATTGTGATCTACTGGAAAAAGAATCAACCTGATTGGAGTTGTGGATCAAAAGTTATGAGCAAAAGAAAATTTGATCTGCTTTTGTTTTTGAACTAAAACTGAAAAAAAGAAAAATCTAAATAGTGAACTGGGGGTCCACGTGGCGGGTCCTGAGTGGCTAGGAGGTGTGCGCTGCGATGACTAACTAGCGGACGGCTGCAAATTAAACAAAAGCTCTCTGGCTAAATAATAAGTGAAGAAAACCGTTTGGTTTTTGTTTAAAAACCAAAGGGTTATCCTACTTCTAATCGTGCGCGTAAGATCTAGATCGGACGGTTATTAACGGGAGGGGGAGCTCACAGTGTGGTGGTGGTGCTCCGCCGAGGTCGCCGACGAGGCCGAGGCGGAGCTGGCGATGGGGAGGGGCTCCTGTGGTCTCCGGCGATGCCCGAGGGTTGGAGGAGACGGCGGCGGGTCTCCCGCGTCGGTTGGAGGTGGCGGAGAGGGGGTTCGGGGGCCGGGGAAGGAGCAGCAGGGCTCGGGGCTTCAGGTGGAGCTCGGAGCTCCGGCGAGGTGGCTAGGCGGCGGGGGTGGCGAGGGGTTCGGGCAGTGGAGGGGAACGGGGAGTTGGGCGAGGGGCGAGCTTTATAGGGGGAGGAGAGGGCTTGGGGAGGGCAGGCGAGGGAGATCCGGGCGGGGGAAGGAAACTCCGGCGATGGCGGGCTGGTCGGGCACGGGGAAGGAAGGAGAGGTGGGGGGTGGCCGACGGGGTGGCGGGGTCGGACGGGCGGGGCCCAGGTGGCAGCGAGGGGGGCGGGAGGTGGCTCGGTCGGTTGACCGTAGGGAAGGGGATCCCCAGATCCCGGGCCAGGAAGTGGCGGCCGACACTAAATCGCGCCCACGGCGCTTTCCTTTTTTTTAAATTACCTTCCCGATTTGAGTTTTTTCAAAATAGAAACTAAAAGGAATTAAAAGGAAACAAAATAATTAATATAGGGTATTATATACCAAAATTTTCAGAAAAAAAATCTCTACACGATTAACATTTTTCCAAGGCAAAAATAAAAACTTTAAAAAAATGTTTTTTTCCAGAAAAACCCCCAAGGCTTTATTTTCTGTTTGCAAGTAAATTTTTAAATAGAACTTTTGTTTTTATTGCCTCTAATATTTTCAAAAAATATCCCTGATTTGGGAGGGTCATTTTCCTCCGCTCTTTTTCTTGCTTGCAAGAATTTATTTTCGGGGTATTTTCTCGGAGAAGAAAAAATACAAATGCAGAAGCAAAATTTGAAAGAATTCAACTGCAAACTCCATTCAAATTCTTTATAGTTGAAGAAGTCATGTCATCTTCTCTCATTGCTTTTGAATTTGAATTTACCGGAGAAGGGGAAAGTCATTTTATTCCCTCTCATTCAAAAGTTTTGAAAAGTTTCAAATTTCACTCAAGTTTTCAATCACTCAAGCAACCAAACAATCATTCTAATAGTTATATTAACATTCCAAATTTTGGGATGTTAAAAACCTACCACACTTAAAATGAATCTCGTCCTCGAGATTCGGAGGGGCTACAAAGGTTAGGGTTTGGGGTCTTCTAACAAATCCAACCTCCGGCAAGGTGGGATGCTACCACACTTAAAATGAGAGATACTGGTCCCTCAAAATTTAGAAATCCTCTCGGGTTTTGGCATTTGACTCCTCACAGTCTTCATACTAACTCCTCTGGTGATGCTCTTCCGTTCTATTCATAACGTTTCCATCAAAATCGAGGGTTCCTCTGTTGGTATAAGCTTCTTCCGTTACTCGGTCTTCTTAACTGACAGTCTCGTGATCAATTCTAAATAACCTATCGGTGATTCTCATGGTGGTCTACCATTTGTGGTTATCCTGCAGAGAGGAGGTCTTGGTTGCATCCTCACCGTAAAATTTCTTACGCATGACAACAATTACCATGTACATGGGCTTTTCTTATACCATTCTAAGGCTTAAACAAAAGCTTCAAAGAACATCGTCTCTCACTATGGGTAAGTCTCTCAGATTTACCATTCCGAATAGCAAGAGAATGATAATAGTAAGTCGTCATGGTGGCCAAACCATGTCGCACTGAAATCATTACCTTGTATAAGTCTTAGTGCATCTCGTATTCTAACACTTGGGCATCCTCACAAGCATTGGAGAATTCCTCTTGTCCACGAACGAAGTTCGGATAATCCATTGGTTCTGCAAGCTGAACAAAACATCTATCGTATCTTCACAACTCTCATGTTTTCGTATGCTCCTAAGAAAACGTTTGCTGATCCATCATAGTTTCTTCCAAGTTTCTTTCTCCAAAAAGGAAGTACTTGATCCTTATTAGTTTCGGGGTCTGTGAGTTGCAGACATACTTGGAATTACTACGCCTTTAAATTCCATAGTGTTTCAATCCATCATATTCTTGGGGTAACCATCATATAATAAAAATCCTCAGACTTATTTTTGGTTCACACGCCACTCGGTGGGATACCATAAGAAGGTATTGCTTCATCGATAAATCATATTTATTTCATACTCAATCCTGTATTACATCCTTAATTTCTTCTCAAAAACTCCAATTCAAAAGTACTCTATTACAATGCTGCCATCCACATTGTTCGGTATGGTCGAGCATTTCTGCCAACATTATTCATTTGTCTGCCTTGCAGATATTTTCAATGTGCTCCTTGAAATCATCCATCTTTTGCTTTCTCCTGGTGTCCATGAGCTTCATCTCCATCATCTACGCATGCACTTCACTCAGGTATTCCTGGGTATGACGGAGTCTTGCTTCAAGTATTTCTCCAATCTGATGTATGGCCTCCATGGCAGCTTCACGAACAGCATCAAAGAAGGTTGCTCGTGGTACACGTGAAATGAAAAAGTATTGCCCCATAGTCTTTGGACAAACTCCTTTCACATGGTGGAGGTGTACTTCCACATACCAAAGTTCTACTCCACTTTCCATGAATGGGTAGCCTTTGTAGACTGCATCTCCTTCAAGATGAATGTGCTTCATCATGTCCTTCAGGATTTTCGGGTAATCATGATCATTGGTCAGGGTCATGATCATTTTGGGGCCCTTGAGGAATGACTCGTAGAGAGTTGTCGTCTGCAGGTGTTAGTAAATAGGTACTCAGAGGAATGTATGTGTCTCCTTGGTAATCATGGTACATTCCTACTCAGTGGATCCTGTGGGGTTACCGATTACTACCACACTTAAAATGAATTATACTCATGCCTGCATGGACCATATTTTCTCATATCCTCATAAATGTTCAGAGATCTTTGTTCGAAGAGAAACAACGCATACAGTTTCAACATGGGCAATCATGAGACAATAAATTCCATTTATTCATGATGTTATTACAATCTCAGGGACTTCTGTTACAAAAAATTTCACGCCATGATCTCATGAAAAACAAGAGTTCTTCCGATTACACTAATTGCCGCGGTCAAAACATAACTACTCCTTTTTAGCTTTCTTCCTTTGTGGACAATCGCTAGCAAAATGTCCTGCTTCCTTGCAACGAAAGCAAATGAGTTCTGACAAGTCTCGAGGCGTCTTAGTGTTTGCTTTTGCTCCTTGGGTTTCCGGCTTCCTTCCTGAGCACATGTATTTGTGGTGGCCAAATTCCATACACTTGTAACATCTGACATGACTCAGGTCTATGTCTGCAGAGATTTGGCTCTTCCGAGGGTACTTTTTCTTCTTTCCGGACTCCTTTATTTTGGCCAGTTCTTCTATTTCAAGTGGATCAAACTCCACTTTTTCCGTCGGGAAGTTTCCCAGATACTCTTGGCTTCCCTTCGTGCAATCCTGTGAATAATGTCCTTCTTCTCCACATGAGTAGCGTGCATTGGAGAAAAATCTAGTCAGACCTTGTCCATCAGGGTCTTCAATATTTTCGTTCATCACTGGTTCTTCTAGAATCTTCTTCTTGAGGGTTTCCTTCACTGCATCTTTCTGCTACTTGACAACTTGTTGCACCTTGGGGTAAATGTGACATTGAGCTGGGTAGTGGGTGGTTCCTTCACAAAGGAAGCAAGTCACCTGACTACTTGGGCACTCCTCAGCTGGGTGATTTTCTTCACAATGAGTGCATACATCCTTGTGTTCTTCCTGGGTGTGTCCTATTTCTCCACAGATCTTGCATGCACAAGTCTTCTCCTTGGGATTGTCATAACACTTCTGAATAAGTCGGGATCTTAACAGAGTGTTCTTGAATTCGTCCCAAGTTTCTGCTCCACTAAATCCTTGTATGGCATGGTGCATTTTCCACCAGATTGCAGCACTTTGTGTAAAGTACTGAAGAGCGTGTTCCACTTCATACTTCCTTGAGATCAAGTTGCTCCCGAAGTGGTTCTCCATGTTCCGAATCCATATTTCAGCCTCCAGCTGGGTCATTGGTCCAGAGACTACAAGTCCAGCTTCATACTCCATCTGGTAGGGTTGAGGTTTTGGGGATGAGACGGGTAAGAGAGGGAGGGAGATACACGCAATACAAACAATATTTTTGAGAATAGGTTTTTTATTTGTGGCCGTCGGAAAACACACATCAATGACGGCTCACAAATCATCGTATCTAACATGGGTATATAAAAGGGGTTTGGACTTCTAATGGTCATATAATTATTCGAACGTTTCAGGTTCTTCGAATTCTTCGGGTCTTGAGAGTCTTCTGTTGCTGTAGCTTCAATTCTTCAAATGCGTGGTGAAATCCTCTTTACTTTGATGTAGAACTCCGTTGATTCTTCATGAGGTCAAGGGTAAGGGGATTGCATAACTATTTGAGGTGAGAGAGAACATTTGATGAAATCAGAAGAGATGAGAAGTGAAAGGTGTTCTCGAAAATAAGATTTTTTTGAGAGATCCTATCCTAAGAAGTTTCTAGTTTCTAGGGTCACGTCCTACAGTCAACATGTGCTCTGATACCATTTCTGTAGCGACCCGACTCAAAACGAGTCAAGCCTGTGTGTATCTGTGCCATCCCTGGATCAGTATGCTGGCACACACAGTACATCAATGTATATATCAAAGTGCAATCACATGGAAATAGCGTAAAACTGATATATATACCTTAAATATCTCAGCGGAAGCAGTCAAGGGAGTGGAGTCCCAATAAACACCAATGGAAAGTTGAGTGTAGACCGTAACCCTGAATCGTACTCTTACTCGTCGAAAAAAAATACCTGCAACATAAGATGTTGCAGCCGTGTAGGTCAGCATATTGAATATGTCGGCAAGTCACATAAGAGAGGGGTGAAAAGTAATCATCTATACTATATGCATATATGGCAGGTGGGGCTATAAGTTTTTAGCGAAAAGCAAGTTTTCTCCTACATCAAGAGAGGGCTAAAAGCAAAATGTTACTACATTGTTGGTTGTTAACGAGATGGTTCCACCAACCAATTCCCGTACCCATGTTGTCAATAATACCCACATCAGTATTATTATTTGTGTTGAATTTCAGATATCTTCAGCACCTTTGGCTCAAGTTGTCCATGACCGTGGACACGGCTAATCGATTAGGTTTGAGTACTCTGCAGAGTTTTGCACACGTTCCCCACAAGATTTGATCGCCTCCGAGTATGTCCTCGCATTTCAGGGTGTTTGAAGATCGAATGATCAAAACATGGTCTTTCAACGGGTCCCTCTGAATCCCTGTCGGTGCCCATCCATCCCTACCGTTTGTCTACATCTGCTAGCACCGCCTGTCCAGAGTCGCCGCGTTGTCCAACCAAGCCAGAGCCCATAATGACTTGTGGTTGTGCAGGTAAGCCTTGGGTCTTGAAAATATCCGTCCGTCTCTTTGAGCCTGGGAGAAGCTTTCCGCAAGATGTCATGGCTGTTTCCAGCATCCCAGGTCATCCACTGGTTTCTCCAGGGAGCCGATCAAAGAGTTGCATTGCATCACGAGGTCTTGAAAAGTCTTGACTTAACCGGTCTTGGTTATTAAATTATTCTCGCATCACTCGTGGTAAACCCTCAACCAGAATCCCATCTACTCAAGCATAGAAATATGAAATTTGTCGTCCCGGGCCAAGTAACGGGGTTGTTGGGTGCCTATCACATGATACTACAATATGTAACCATAATTTCCAAGTACCTACTCAGCATGCAATTGGGCATAGGATGGTAGAACTACGATGCATAAAACATAGGTGATACATGATACAATGACTGCCTGGTGATGTTGACGAGGAAGAATTATTGTTCTCGAGGAATAACTTGATAGACTACTTGTCACACTCCGATGAAATCTATATAACAACCATATCATTCACGTAAGCACTCATACTAGCAATCATTCTAGCAATCAAAACAAAAGAGAGAGCGAATAAGAATCCGAAAGAAACTTCAACTAAAACTAGGAGTCTTCTACTACCTCAACACTAAATAGTTTTTTTTCTAACTGAAAATAACATTATCATAACAGAGAACTAAGATATAAATTTAACTAAGATAAAATAAAGTAATTTTTTCACAAAACTATTTGAAAGTATTTCCAAACGGGATTTGAAACAGTGGAGAAACCAATTGCAAGTTATTAGAGAACTAGAATTGATTTCATGCTAGCATATAACAATAAAAATAAAAACTTGTTGCAGACATACTGTTAACTAACAGAAACAAAACATAATCTTTCTGAAATATAAAAGAAAAATAATTTAAAAACAACTAAAGAAAGGAAATTGGTCACAATCCTAAAAGAGGTGAAACAGAAATTGTTTCAAAATAAAAAATGAGCTAAAATACTCAAACAATTCTGAAATTTTTACCACTGATAAATAAGATCACTAGTGATCAGTAGCAAAAAGAATTAAATTAAAAGATATTTTTAAACTCCCAGAATAAGCAAAACAAGGTTTTAACTAAATCTGATCTACAGGAAAATTGTGATCTACTAGAAAAAGAATCAACCTCATTGGAGTTGTGGATCAAAAGTTATGAGCAAAAGACAATTTGATCTGCCTCTATTTTTGAACTAAAACTGAAAAAAAGAAAAATCTAAATAGTGAACAGGGGGTCCACGTTGCGCGTCCTGAGTGGCTAGGAGGTGTGCGCTGCGATGACTAACTAGCGGACGGCCGCAAATTAAACAAAAGCTCTCTGGCTAAATAATAAGTGAAGAAAACCGTTTGGTTTTTGTTTAAAAACCGAAGGGTTATCCTACTTCTAATCGTGCGCGTAAGATCTAGATCAGACGGTTATTAACGGGAGGGGGAGCTCATAGTGTGGTGGTGGTGCTCCGGCGAGGTCGTCGGCGAGGCCGAGGCGGAGCTGGCGATGGGGAGGGGCTCCGGTGGTCTCCGGCGATGCCCGAGGATTGGAGGAGACGGCGGTGGGTCTCCCGCGTCGGTTGGAGGCGGCGGAGAGGGGGTTCGGGGGCCGAGGAAGGAGAAGCAGGGCTCGGGGCTTCGGGTGAAGCTCGGAGCTCCGGCGAGGTGGCTAGGCGGCGGGGGTGGCGAGGGGTTCAGGTAGTGGAGAGGAACGGGGAGCGGGGGCGAGGGGCGAGCTTTATAGGGGGAGGAGAGGGCTTGGGGAGGGCAGGCGAGGGAGATCTGGGCGGGGGAAGGAAACTCCGGCGATGGCTGGCTGGTCGGGCGCGGGGAAGGAAGGAGAGGTGGGGGGTGGCCGACGGGGGTGGCGGGGTCGGACGGGCGGGGCCCAGGTGGAAGCGAGGGGGGCGGGAGGTGGCTCGGTCAGTTGACCGTAGGGAAGGGGATCCCCATATCCCGGGCCAGGCGGTGGCGGCCGACACTAAATCGCGCCTAGGGCACTTTCCTTTTAAAAAAAATTTTACCTTCCCGATTTGATTTTTTTTCAAAACAGAAACTAAAAGGAATTAAAAGGAAACAAAATAATTAATATAGGGTATTATATACCAAAATTTTCAGAAAAAAAATCTCTACACCATTAACATTTTTCCAAGGCAAAAGTAAAAACTTTTAAAAAATGTTTTTTTTCCGAAAAACCCCCAAGGCTTTATTTTCTGTTTGCAAGTAAATATTTAAATAGAACTTTTGTTTTTATTGGCTCTAATATTTTCAAAAAATATCCCTGATTTGGGAGGGTCATTTTCCTCCGCTCTTTTTCTTGCTTGCAAGAATTTATTTTCGGGGTATTTTCTCGGAGAAGAAAAAATACAAATGCAGAAGCAAAATTTGAAAGAATTCAACTGCAAACTCCATTCAAATTCTTTATAGTTGAAGAAGTCATGTCATCTTCTCTCATTGCTTTTGAATTTGAATTTACCGGAGAAGGGGAAAGTCATTTTATCCCTCTCATTCAAAAGTTTTGAAAAGTTTCAAATTTCACCCAAGTTTTCAATCACTCAAGCAACCAAACAATCATTCTAATAGTTATATTAACATTCCAAATTTTGGGATGTTACATTGCAACAACAAGATCAAATAGAGTTTGTGAAAGTTTTTCTTTCTCTTTCAGTTTGTCAACTGAGTTGGTTGAGGACAAGCAAGGTTTTAAGCTTGGGGGAGTTGATACGTCTCCATCGTATCTACTTTCCCAAACTCTTTTGCCCTTGTTTTGGACTGTAATTTGCATGATTTGAATGGAACTAACCTGGACTGACGCTGTTTTCAGCAGAATTGCCTTGGTGTTGTTTTTGTGCAGAAATGAAAGTTCTCGGAACGTCCTCAAAATTTACGGAGAATATTTCTGGAAAATATGAAAAATGCCTGTGCAAAGATCCACGGGAGGGGATGGGCCAGTGGGCCACTAGCCGTGTAGCCGCCACCCCCTGGTGGCAGCTAGCAAGCTTGTGGGGCCCACGTGGCTCTGCCACCCCCAAACTCAGCTCTATAAATTCACTTTCGTCCCAGAAAAAATCAAGAGAGAAGATTTCGTCGCGTTTGCGACACAGAGGCGCCGCCACATCCTGTTCTTCATCTGGAGGGCAGATCTGGAGTCTGTTTTTGGCTCCGGAGAGGGGAAATCGTCGCCATCGTCATCATCAACCTTCTTCCCTCTCCAATTCCATGAAGCTCTTCATCGTTCGTGAGTAATCTATTCGTAGGCTCGCTGGGCGGTGATGAGTAGGATGAGATCTATCATGTAATCGAGTTAGTTTTGACGGGGATTGATCCGTAGTATCCACTAGGTTCTGAGTTTGATGTTGCTACTACTTTGCCATGCTTAATGCTTGTCACTAGGGCCCGAGTGTCATGATTTCAGATCTGAAATTATTATGTTGTCACCAATATATGTGTGTTTTAGATCCGATCTTGCAAGTAGTAGTTACCTACTATGTGTTATGATTTGGCAACCCCGGAGTGACAATAACCGGAACCACTCCCGGTGATGACCATAGTTTGAGGAGTTCATGTGTTCACCAAGTGCTAATGCGTTGGTCCGGTTATTTAATAAAAGGAGAACCTTAATATCCCATAGTTTCCTTTTGGACCCGGCTGCCATGGGAGGGATGGACAATAGATGTCATGCAACTTCTTTTTCCTAAGCACGTATGACGACACACGGAATGCATGCCTACATCACATTGACGAACGGGAGCTAGCCACATATCTCTCCGTGTTATAACTGTTGCATGATGAATATCATCCAAACAAATCACCGACCCATTGCCTACGAGTTTGTCCCACTTCCGCTGTTACTTGTTTTGCTCTGCTGCTCTTACTACTGTTGCTGCTGCTATTACTTGCTTTGCTCTGGTGCTGTTACTACTGTTGCTACTTGCTACTGTTGTCACTACTGTAGTTCCTTGCCACTGCTGTTACTCATTACACTGCAGCTACCTGCTACAATACTTGTTCGCACGACGTTGACGGGAAAGAATATTTCCCATCCACAGGCAACTTCTGGCGCCATTGATACAATCGTTAGGAATAGTCTGCCGTCAACAGATCATTTCTAACACCGTTGTTATCATACTACTTTGCTGCTGATACTTTGCTTGCAGAAACTAATCTTTCAGGTGTGGTTGAATCTGACACATTGAGCTGCTAATACTTGAGAGTATCCTCTCACTTCCTATCCGGCGAACCAACAAATTTGGGTCGAATACTCTACCCTCGAAAACAGCCGCGAACCCACGCGCTGGTGGGCCATTGCAAGACAATTGCTAATTGTTGAGCAACTGGGAGCAGTTCTGACTCCGTTGCCAGGGAGGCATCAAGTCAGGAACATGTCAACATCATTCTTCTAGTGCCGTTGCCGGGGACTGCTAGCAGTGCTGACAATTGATACGTCCCTAACGTATCTATAATTTCTGCTTGTTCCACGATCTTTTGTGTGACATTGTTATATGTTTTGCGAAACTTTTATATCATTTTACACATATTTGGACTAACCTACTAATTCAGTGCACCCAATGCTAGTTTCTGTCTGCTGATGTCTTTTTTGCAGGGACTTCTACCCCAGTTTACAGAGCCCCAAAAATCCCGAGAAAAATATATAAAAATTAGCGTGACGAAAGCTTCCAGACGCCCGAAGTAGAGCCAGAGGGGGGTCACCAGGCCTCCAGGCGGCCTGGTGGCGCGGCATATCCCCTGGCCGCGTGGAGAGGCCGCCTGGGTGGGTCCCACCTCCTCTCGTGCCCTACCTTAGCTCCTATTTTTACCCGAGTGGAGGAAACCCTGATTCCGGAACCCTTTTCTTCATAAACGATCCTGATCTCCGCCACCATCACCAACAAGTTTCGAGGGACCAGAATTCCTGTGCCGGCACCCTGCAAGGATGGGGAAGTGCCCTTGGATTCATCTCCATCGATGTTACTTCCTCCCTCCATGAAGCGGGAGTAGTTCCTCCTCGGGGCTGATGTCTTCTACAATAGCTATGTGGTTAATTCTCTCTCCCATGATGTGATCTTGATTGTGATCATAGGCTACGTTAATCTAGGGTGATCCCATGATGTTTCCCCTTCTTCTATGTATTGGATTGATGTACTCACTTGATCTTATCTAGTATAATCCCCGAGACCATGGTGACAATGGTCTATTGGACATGTATTAGAAGAATATTTTCATGAGTGATTTCCTCTTTTGTGAATTGATTGAAGATTGAGAGTCTCTTGGTGCTTGTCTTTGACTATCGTTGAGATATGTTGTGGTGATTGTGGTACTCTCTTTGGATGGCCGCGGTGACATTGGGAAATCCATAGATGAGAACTACGAACTCTAAGGTGTGCTTTTGTAGCCCTACATAATTCTCGTCCTCTCTTGATCACAAAGGAATGACCTCCGAGTACGTCTCCATTGCATGTTTTAGTGGAAATATCATCTGATTAGACTATGTTAATGTTGTTGGGAGTTGCCACTAGTGAAAGTATGAAGCCTAGGCCTTGTTTTCCACCATTGAACACCGTTTACTTTCAGTTTTGTTTCATGGTTGCTTGCTGCCATTTTTGTTTCAGATTTACAATACCTTGTTTTACCATCCATATCACTTGTGTTTTAACATCTCTTCGCCGAACTAGTGCACCTATACAACTGATAATTGTATTAGGTGTGTTGTGGACACAAGAGACTTCTTGTATCTTAATTGCAGGGTTGCTTGAGAGAGACCATCTTCAACCTCTACTTCCGTGAGTTCGATAAACCTTAGGTCATCTACTTGAGGGAAATTGTTGTTGTCCTACAAACCTCTGCGCTTGGAGTCCCAACATAGTCTACAAGAATAGAAGTGTGCATAGATATCAAGCTATTTCTGGCGCCGTTGCCGTGGAGGTGAGTGCTTGAAGGTATATCTTTAGATCTTGCAATTAAGTCTTTTTGCTTCTTGTTTTTATTTTCACTAGTTAGGCTTATGGAAAACTGCACTCTTAGTTCGCTACTTGGGGAAGTCCGCTTTACCACACCCGTGGTAGAGAAGTATCCTCCACCTACTGAATGTATCCCACTCAAAATACCACTTGGGATAACTGAAGTAATTAGGAATGATTGTTATGATGGAACCGTCAATCCTAGTATTCATTTGTCGAAACTTACAGAACTTTGTGAGTTGTTTAAGATTTCAGGTTTAACAAGAGATGGAGTCATGAGAAAATTATTTTCCTTGTCACTGAAAGGAAAATCATTGGAATGGTATAGGCTACTAGATGGTTCTCACCTACTGGATAGGGAAGAGATCTAGTCTCTCTTTTACTCCAAGTTTTATCCTCTTCATGAAGTCCATTAGAATAGGAATTATGTTTATAATTTCTATCCTCATGACGGAGAGAGCATAGCTCAAGCTTGGGGGAGACTGAAAACTTTAATGCTAAAATGTCCTAACCATGGGCTCCCCAAAGATATGATTATTAGTAATTTCTATGCGAGGCTCTCTCGACAGGATAAAGACTTGCTCGATGCTTTCTCCATGGGATCTTTCACAAACTAAGGGATTGATGCTAAATGGGAACTCCTTGAAAGAATTCAACGTAATACTGAAGATTGTGAGATCGACAAAGGTAAAGAGTCAGGTATAAATTTTGAGTATGATTGCATTAAAGCCTTTGTTGAAACTGCAAGTTTTAATAAGTTTAGTGCTAAGTTTGCGCTTGATTCTCAACTCCTTGTTGATTTCCTCCAATCTTTTGCTTGACAACTTAATATGCCTAAGGAGAATTGGATCAAGAATCATGATCCTTTTAAAGAGTTTTGCAAAGAAAATGAAATTGTTAATATAACTGCATCATGCATGATCCAATTCCTGAAAATGAAGTTTTATATAAGCATGTTAATTTTTGTGGAGTGGATAGACCTTGTGAAAGGCCTATGATTGAAGAAGCGAAGTATTGTAAGCAACATAAGCATGAAAGAACAATCACTTGAGTTATAGATTTAAATGAAATTGCTGGAGAATTGTGTGACCTTTATCCTTTTACTTGTGAACTTTGTGGTATAGAGGGTCACTTTAATTTTCAGTGCATGTACTTCAAAGCATAACTGTTAACCAGTTGTGCGATAACATGATGACCTATGATCTTTTTGATGTGTGAAGAGTTATCAGAAAAAACTTCTTGGCTAGATCATAAGGCTTTAGGAATAAACAACACTTTGCAAAAATGCCATCTCTATTGTGTTGTTAATTGCCATGAAAATGATTACATTAGTAAGATTAGAAAGGAGGGAACTTTACCAAGACATAAAAATGTCTCTTATGTTTCCACTAATAAAAAGGAGAGTTTCTCCCAAGTTTCCCCTATTGTTTCTAATGATAAACCAGAATATTTGGAGAAGCTTCCTCTCCAACCACTCCCTCCTAAGGTGAAGAAGAAGAAAAAGAAGAGGAGGAAGAGGAACAAGAAGGAAGAAGAATGGGTATGAACCTGGCTTGAGCATATTCCTCGCATCAACTTTTATCCTAACAGACATAAATTTATGGAGGATGGTGAGCTTGATTGCATTCATTATTATCTTGAAGATAAGTCCGTAGGTACTATTGAAGATGATTTTGATTATGATATGCACGTTACTTATTGTGATTGGGAAGATGATGATAATGCTACCTATTATCTTGAAAATCCTTTTGGTACCAACTTTGAAAATGATGATATGGAAAGTTCTAAGCTTGGCGATGAGAGGATTGCAAGTCCTTGATAATTGATAATTATTTTGCTAGTAAGAATAAAGACACCATGTTTACAAATATAGTTACTAGCAATAATAATGCTCTTCTCTACCATGATGATGTTATAACTCCTATCTATAGTGATTGTAAAGATACCTATGACATAAGGAGAAATTATCCATATGAAACTGGTCATAATCATGGAGGGAATTACTCCCTTGCTGAACGCCATATCCCCAATACACAATTAATCTATAGTGTTCACGTTGTTTATGATAGTCCTACTCCCACTATTACCAATGAGAAAGATTAGGCTTATGTGGAGAGTAAGAGTACCTTTTTGCATGTGGATCATGATAACAATGCTTTGTGTGATACTTATATTGTTGAGTTTATTCATGATCCCACTGAAAATTATTATGAGAAGGGAACATATGCTTATAGATATTTCAATAATATCGAATTCCCTCTCCTTATGTTGAAGGTTTTGAAGATGCACTTGTTTTGCCTTCCTATGCTTATTGCTTTGTGCTTCAATGAATTATTATATTGCAATATTCCTATGCATAGGAACCATGTTAGACTTAAAAGTGTTTGGTATTTGCTTCTTGATGCTCTCTTTTGTTCTACAACTCTAATTCCTACCAGAGCATCATTAAAATCTTAAGCCTATCTTTATGGCTATAAAGAAAGAGCTCTAGGGAGACAACCCTTATTATCTTTACTTTGAGTTTTTACTTTCAATTTTAGTGGTCTTGATGTTTTTTACTACTGTAGCAACATCATTGTATCTTTATTTTCAAGCTTTGTGCCAAGTTTTAGACTCCGATTGCAAGAAAGTTCAAAAGTTGTGACATGCTGTCCAAAAACATATTCTGTCTGCGTTACAGAAAAAATCGCCTAAAATCACAAGATCATCTTTTTGATCTGAAATGTTTTGACAATATGATCTATATAATTGTATTTCTGGGTCAGTTCTGTGTTTTGTGGTTTGAGTTTCAGAAGTGCCCCGAAGAAATTATTTGCTACCTGTTGGTCTGTTTTTCCCAGATTCTGCCCTGCTTTGCGTTTTCATTGTTTTGCAAAGCTTAAGCTTGCTTTTTATTTGCAAAAAACTTTTGGCAATCTTGAGAAATAGAAACTCTTCCTAAAAATATTTATTTCCTGTAGAGAGTTAAATATTTTATTAAGCGAACTAACCACTCTAATAAGCTTATGATGAGTTGCGTATGAAGGGAGTTTTCAAGTATGCGATGGAAGATGATGAAAGAAGATCGAGGAGTGTCAAACGCTCAAGCTTGGGGATGCTCATACATCCCTAATGTATCTATAATTTTGCTTCTTACGTTCTCTTTTGGGTCACATTGTTATATGTTTTGCATGACTTTTATAACATTTTCACATATTTGGACTAACCTACTAACTTAGTGCATCCAGTGCCAGTTTCTGTCTACTAATATGTTTTTTGCAACGGCTTTTACCCAATTTTCTGAAGCCCCAAAAATTCTAGAACAAATATATAAAAATGAGCATTATGGGAGCTCCAAAAATCACCGAAGATGGGCCAGAGGGGGGCCAGGGGGCGCCCAGGCGACCTACTAGAGCGACCTAGCACCTGGCTGCGCCAAGCGGACGCCTGGGTGGGTCCCACCTCCTCCGGTGCTCTCCTTCGGCCTATATTTACTCCTCTGCGAGAAAACCCTTCCATCACAACCAGAATCGCGAATTCCTCCACCGTTCCACCGCCGCAGCACTTTCGACATCGGGAGTGCCAGGAGACCTCTTCCTGGCGCCGTGCCGAAGGGAGGATTGATCTCTGGGAGCTTCTCCACCACCATGGACGCCTCTCGGACATGCCGTGATTAGTCCTCCTTGGACCATGAGTCCATGACTAGTAGGTATGTGATGTCTTGTCTTCAATCTCGTGCTTCAATGGTTAGTCCTTGTGAGCTTCCCTACACGATCAAGGCATTTATGTAACGCTCTTGCTATTGCTATGTTGAGTTTGATGGGATCTGATAGATTATGAGATTATGTTCAGATTATTGTGAGTTATATATTTGGTTATCCTTTTATATTATGTTCTTAGTGATTCATGCATGTTCTCTGTTACCGTTTATTACTTTGGCCGAGTAGTAGATTGTAACTCCAAGAGGGAGCATTATGCATGATTGTGGGTTCATACCCCTCGATGTCTAGCTTGAGTGACAGAAACATGAGACTAGGGGATGTGCTATTTCCACCAAGGAGAAGACAACGGTGCTTGTGACCGCGGTTGCAAGTATTGTTTACCTTACGCGTAGTTCGTTCATGCAATTGTTCGTTGCTTTGAGTTTACACTTTGGGTGGGACTCGCAACTTAATACCGGCGAGATGATGTGGATAGATATCTCTAGGTGGATGATTAGTAAGTAGATGCTGATGAATAAACGGTCTACTTGTCTTGGCGTATTGCCTATTACTTTGTGCCTTAGAATAATCAATGAGCATGATTAGCATCGCGATGCGTTTATAATTCTGTCAATTGCCTATCTGTAATTTGTTTACCTCGCTTAGTTGTTTACCATCTTTTGGGAGAGAGACATCACTAGTGAACATCATGAGACCCCGGACCATATTTCCACCATTGCTTACACGTCCACCATTTACTACTTTATTTACTTTCCTCCTGCTACCACCATTACTATTCCCGCTTGTGTTTTGATCCTTTGCAAACTACAAGGCCAGAGAGATTGACAACCTCTCTGTACTCGTTGTGAGCAAAGTTATTTGTTTGTGTGTGCAGGCCCGCGTCCTCTGTAAGCGCCAGAGCAGAGGGCACCTACTTGTTGAACCTCGGAGTCCTCCTGGTTCGATAAACCTTATAGTTCCTGTGTGTGGGAAACTTGTTGTTGACTACATCTCAACCTTGCACTTGGGGTAACCAACGAGGGGGCGAGAAGTATATACATTACCTCGTCATCAAGCAAAAGTTTCTGGCGCCGTTGCCGGGGACTCCATTCTTCAAGATAGGGGAGTTGCACACCATCCTTTACCTTTGTTTTCAGTCTTGTTAGTTTGCTTGCTAGTTGTTGCTTTAGAGTCCTATACCAAAAATCACAAAAAAATTAGTTGCTTAGTTCTTGCTTGCTGTTGATGCTATGGGTTCCACTGATAACGCCAAGTCGTGTGACTTCACTAGTCACAACAACAATGACTTTATGTGCACTCCTATTGCTGCTCCCGCCACTACGACGACGTCCTATGAGATTTAACCTGCTTTACTGAACCTTGTTATGAAAGATCAATTCTTCGGTGCTGGAGATGATGCTGCTTTGCACTTGACTAATTTTGTTGAGCTCTATGACATGCAAAAGTACAAAGAAGTAGATGGTAATATTGTTAAACTTAAGCTTTTTCCTTTCTCCTTGAGAGGAGGAGCTAAAGTGTGGCTTCAATCTTTGCCTAGGAATAGCATAGATGCTTGGGACAAGTGCAAAGATGCTTTTTTTCTTCCTTCCCCATCATTATTCTATTTCCATCCTAAGTGCCAATATATCTTGCTTACGCTCATCCATTGCTTGAGTGCTCAAAGTTGAAAGGGAGAGGATCATTTTGACTTGCACCTGACTACTAGTCTGGGGATGAGTCAAAATAATATTTCAAAGGAGACCAAGTGTGAAATTTTAATAGTTTGAGTTCTCAACTAAAACAACTATTTTTACTCTCAACCCATCTCCCATTTCTTGCACGCAAACACCATTTGGAGATATTCGAGTCACGGACAACGAGAGCTCTTGCACCTTTATGTTCTTACTTTGCTAACTTCAATACTAGATATAGACTCTTGCTTGTTAATGTATTGACTTGAATTGCATATCTTACTTTCTTTACTTTGTAGTTCTTATATGTGAGATAGAATGTCACCGCATAAATTAGTTTTGTTATCATTTACCTACTCGAGGACTAGCATGAATTAAGCTTGGGGATGTTGATACGTCCCTAACGTATCTATAATTACTGCTTGTTCCATGCTCTTTTGGGTGACATTGTTATATGTTTCGCAACACTTTTATATCATTTTCACATATTTGGACTAACCTACTAACATAGTGCACACAGTGCCAGTTTCTGCCTGCTGATGTCTTTTTTGCAGGGGCTTTTACCCAATTTTCCGAAGCCCCAAAAATTACAGAAAGAATATATAAAAATCAGCATGACGAGAGCTCCAAAAATCACCGAAGATGGGCAAGAGGGGGGCTAGGGGCCGCCCAGGCGACCTGCTGGCGCGGCTTGGCCCCTTGACGCGCCAAGAGGCCGCCTCGGTGGGTCCCACCTCCTCCGGTGCCCTCCTTCGGCCTATATTTACTCCTCCACAAGAAAACCCTTCCATCACAACCAGAATTGCGAATTCCTCCACTGTTCCGCCGCCACAGCACTTTCGAGATCGGAAGCACGAGGAGACCTCTTCCCGGCACCCTGCCGGAGGGAGGATTGATCTCCGGGAGCTTCTCCACCACCATGGACGCCTCCTGGACGTGTCGTGAGTAGTCCTCCTTGGACCATGAGTCCGTGACCAATAGCTATGTGATGTCTTCTCTCCAATCTCGTGCTTCAATGGTTAGTCCTTGTGAGCTGCCCTACATGATCAAGGCTTTTATGTAATCCTCTTGCTATTGCAATGCTGAGTTTGATGGGATCCGATGGATTATGAGATTATGTTCAGATTATTTTGAGTCATATATTTGGTTACCCTTTTATATTATGTTCTTAGTGATTCATGCATGTTCTCCGTTACCGTTTATTACTTTGGCTGAGTGGTAGACTGTAACTCCAAGAGGGAGCGTTATGCATGATTGTCGGTTCATGCCCCTTGATGTCTAGCTTGAGTGATAGAAACATGAGACTAGGGGATGTGATGTTGCCACCAAGGAGAAAACAATGGTGCTTGTGACCGCGGTTGCAAGTATTGTTTACCTTACGCATAGTTCGTTAATGCAATTGTCCGTTGCTTTGAGTTTACACTTTGGATGGGACTCACAACTTAATACCGGCGAGATGTTCTGGATAGATATCTCTATGTGGATGATTATTAAGTAGATGCTGATGAATAAACGGTCTACTTGTCTTGGTGTATTGCCTATTACTTTGAGCCTTAGAACAATCAATTAGCATGATTAGCATCGCGGTGCATTTATAATTATGTCAATTGCCTATCTGTAATTTGTTTACCTCGCATAACTGTTTACTGTCTTTTGGGATAGAGACATCACTAGTGAACATCATGAGACTCCGGTCCATATTTCCACCATTGCTTACACCTCCACCATTTACTGTTTTATTTACTTTCCTGCTGCTATCACCATTACTATTCCCGCTTGTGTTTTGATCCTTTGCAAACTACAAGGTCGGAGAGATTGACAACCTCTCTGTACTAGTTGGGAGAAAAGTTATTTGTTTGTGTGTGCAGGTTCGCGTCCTCTGTAAGGGCCAGAGCAGAGGGTACCTACTTGTTTCAACTCAGAGTCCTCCTGGTTCGATAAACCTTACAGTCCCCGTGTGAGGGAAACTTGCTGCTGACTACATCTCAACCTTGCACTTGGGGTAACCAACAATGGGGCGAGAAGTATATACATTAACTCGTCATCAGATGCCCCCATGCACCCCCAAGAAATATTCAAGGAGACTCAAGCGTCTAAGCTTGGGGATGCCCCCGTGCATCCCCTTCTCCATCAATAATCATCAGTTAGTCCTTCTCCATGCTATATTTTTATCACTTCGTATGTTATGTGCTATGATTTGAGCGTCCCCCTCTTTACCTTTTTAGTTTGTTTTATTTTTTCTTGCTATCATAACAAGTTGGACCATAGCCTTCTTTGTTTGGGAGAGAAACACGCTTCACTCCAACATAGAACACAACATGATTTTCATGCTTATCCTTTTTGTGTGTTCTTTATCTTTTCGTAACTGCTGTCATGCTTAGCTCTTAGTTTTCATGCTTATTATTTTAAGAGCTTTTATTTAGGTTGATTTTGAAACTCTCTTGAACTATGTTTAGAGAGTTGGCTTGTTGCACTGAGTTGTGTGTCTTGCATGAGTAGGTAATTAAGGTTGCTATTTAAGTATAGTAGTAACTTGCAATAGTTTTGAGGTATTGATTTGAGTAATGTCTAGACTATTGGTGCCACGAGCTTGAGCCTATTAGAGATAGTTGTCGTATTTTGGGAAATCCGTGTGTTTTTCAAAAACTAAAAAATTAGTTGAGATCTCTAGCTATTAAATGGATCGCTAACCTCTGGAGGGCTTGGAATATATAGAGTACCCTCACGTTCCCATGGGTCGAGGATGCGCAAGGATAACCAAACCCCCAAACACTCCTCCTCGGGGTACTTGTCTCTTTGTGAATTTCCAGACTAGATAGAGAGTTACCGATAATAAGTGCATGATTTCTTCGAACTAATGTGAGTATTCCATTATTGGCAATTCGACCATCCATCTTTTGCTTGCCACTTCGGTACCGTGCATTGCCTTTCTCATCTTGAGAGTTGGTGCAAACTTCGCCGGTGCATCCAAACCCTTGACATGATATGCTCTTTCATCATGAGCCTCATTATATCTTTCCTCAAAACAGCCACCATACCTACCTATTAAGGCATTTCCATAGCCTTTCCGAGATACATTGCCATGCAACATCCACCATCTCATGACTTGATCTTCATGTCATACATGATTTTGCTTGGTCGAGGAGCCGCATGTTAGTTGGGCTTTTCCCTTATTATTATTGCTACATGACGCGCTAGTATCATTGCATATCCTGCTACACTAGGAGCGGAATACATTTGCATACATCATGATAGTTTTCATAGTTCTTTATGTTGAGTACTTGTTGTAAAGTGTGAAGATTTTTCTTTCTATTCTTGCAAAAAATAGACTGTTGCCCTTAAGTGAGAAAAAGATCCCAAAGAGGACAAAATTAAAAGATCCCAAAGAGGACAAATGAGAGATAAATAGAAAGAGCCAAAGAGGACACAAAAAAAAGAAAAAAAAGAAAAAAAGAGAGAAGGGGGCAAAACTACTATTCCTTTTTAAAGATCCACACTCGTACTCCATTGTTATATTTGTGCTCCATAGAGATTATCATTCATGCATAACTATGTGGGGACCTTTACACTATAGAACTTGGCTTTTATATTCCAATGATGAGCCTCCTCAAATGAGCTCTAGGTCTTCATGAGCAAGCAAGTTGGATGCACCCTCACTAATTCCATTGGAGAGCTTACCATAGCTCATATGTGCATCCGTTGCATGGCAATCCCTACTCCTCACATCATATCTGTCATTTGGTTTTCTCTCACCTACGATTGTTCTCATTGATGTGAGCCTTTCACACCTTTTTTGTCTTCCTTCCCCATCATTATTCTCTTTTCCATCCTATGTGCCAATATATCTTGCTTACGCTCATTCATTGCATGAGTGCTCAAAGTCGAAAGGGATAGGATCATTTTGACTTGTGCCTAACTAGTGGTCTCAGGATGAGTCAAAATAACATTCTGAAGGAGACCAAGTGTGAAATTTTAGTAGATTGAGTTCTCAATTAAAAAATATTTTTATGCTCCCAACCCATGTCCCACTTCTTGCACGCAAACACCATTTGGAGACATTAGAGTCACGGATAGTGAGAGCTCTTGCACCTTTATTTTTCTTACTTTGCTATTTTCAATACTAGATATAGACTCTTGCTTGTTTTGGTCTTTACTTGAATTGCATATCTTACTTGCTTTACTTTGTAGTTCTTATATGTGCATTAGCAGTTTCTGTCTGCTGATGTCTTTATTGCAGGGACTTTTACCCCAATTTACGGAGCCACAAAAATCCCGAGAAAATATATTAAAATCAGCATGACGGAAGCTTCCAGACTCCCGAAGGCGAGCCATAGGGGGGTCATCGGGCCTCCAGGTGGCCTGGTGGCGCGACCTCCCCCCTGGCCTCACGGAGAGGCCTCCTAGGTGGGTCCCATCTCCTCTCGTGCCCTACCTTGGCTCCTATTTTTAACCCCCTGTAGGAAACCCTGATTCCGAAACCCTTTTCTCCAGAAGCGATTCCTATCTTGTCCGCCATCGCCAACAAGTTTCGGGGGACCAGAATTCCTGTGTTAGCAGCCTGCCGGAACGAGGAAGTTCCCCCGGATTCATCTCAATCGATGTTACTTTCTCCCTCCATGATGCAGGAGTAGTTCCTCCTTGGGGACGAGGTCTTCTACAATAGCTATGTGGTTAATTCTCTCTCCCATGATGTAATCTTGATTGTTATCATAGGCTATGTTAATCTAGAGTGATCCCATGATGTTTCCCCTTCTTCTATGTATTGGATTTATGTACTCACTTGATCTTATCTAGTATAATCCCCAAGACCATGGTGACAGCGGTATATTAGACATGGATTAGAAGAATAATTTCATGAGTGATTTCCTCTTTTGTGAATTGATTGAAGTTTGAGAGTCTCTTGGTGCTTGTCTTTGACTATCTTTGAGATATGTTGTGGTAATTGTGGTACTCTGTTTGGATGGCCACCGTGACATTGGGAAATCCATAGATGAGAACTACGAACTCTGAGGTGTGCTTTTGTAGCCCTACATAATTCTCGTCCTCTTTTGATCACAAAGGAATGACCTCTGAGTATGTCTCCATTGCATGTTTTAGTGGAAATATCATGTGATTAGACTATGTTAATGTTGTTGGGAGTTTCCGCTAGTGAAAGTATGAAGCCTAGGCCTTGTTTTCCACCATTGAACACCGTTTACTTTCAGTTTTGTTTCATGTTTGCTTGCTGCCATTTTTGTTTCAGATTTACAATACCTTGTTTTACCATCCATATCACTTGTCTTTTAACATATCTTCGCCGAACTAGTGCACCTATACAACTAACAATTGTATTAGGTGTGTTGGGGACACAAGAGACTTCCTGTATCTTAATTGCAGGGTTGCTTGAGAGAGACCATCTTCAACCTCCACTTCCCTGAGTTCAATAAACCTTAGGTCATCCACTTGAGGGAAATTGCTGTTGTCCTACAAACCTCTGTGCTTGGAGGACCAACATAGTCTACAAGAATAGAAGCGTGCATAGACATCAAGCTATTTCTGGCGCCGGTGTCGGGGCGGTGAGTACTTGAAGGTATATCTTTAGATCTTGGAATTAAATCTTTTCGTTTCTTGTTTTTATTTTCACTAGTTAGGCTTATGGAAAACTGCACTCTTAGTTCACTACCTGGGGAAGGCCGCTTTACCACACCCGTGGTAGAGAAGTCTCCTCCAACTACTGAATGTATCCCATTCAAAATACCACTTGGGATAATTGAAATAATCAGGAATGATTGTTATGATGGAACTTTCAATCCTAGTATTCATTTGTTGAAACTTCAAAAAAAAATTGTGAGGCTTTTAAGATTTCAGGTTTGATAAGAGATGGAGTCATGAGAAAATTATTTGCCTTGTCATTGAAAGGAAAATCATTGGAATGGTATAGGCTACTAGATGATTCTCACCTACGAGATTGGGAAGAGATCTAGTCTCTCTTTTACTCCAAGTTTTATCCTCTTCATGAAGTCCATGAGAATAGGAATTATGTTTGTAATTTCTATCCTCATGACAGAGCATAGCTCAAGCTTGTTAGAGACTGAAAAATTTAATTCTAAAATGTCCTAACCATGGTCTCCCCAAATATATGATTATTACTAATTTCCATGCGAGGCTCTCTCGACAGGATAAAGACTTGCTCGATGCTTCCTCTATGGGTCCTTTCACAAACGACAGGATTGATGCTAAATGGGAACTCCTTGAAAGAATTCAACACAATACTGAAGATTGGGAGATCGACAAAGGTAAAGAGTCAGGTATAAAGTATGAGTATGATTGTATTAAGGCCTTTGTTGAAACTGCAAGTTTTAATAAGTTTGGTGCTAAGTTTGGGCTTGATTCTGAACTCCTTGTTGATTTCCTCAAATCTTTTTGCTTCACATCTTAATATGCCTAAGGAGAATTAGATCAAGCATCATGAACCTTTTAAAAAGTTTTGCATAGAAATTGAAATTGTTAATGATAATTGCAACATGCATGATCAAATTCCTGAAAACGAAGTTTTATATAAGCATGTTAATTTTTGTGGAGTGGATAGACCTTGTGAAAGGCCTATGATTGAAGAAGAGAAGTATTGTAAGCAACATAAGGATGAAAGAACAATCACTTGGGTTAGAGATTTAAATGAAATTGCTAGAGAATTGTGTGACCTTTATCCTTTTACTTGTGAACTTTGTGGTATAGAGGGTCACTTTAATTTTAGTGCATGTACTTTCAAAACATAACTGTTAACCAGTTGTGTGATAACATGATCATTTATGATCTTTATGATGAACTTATGTTATTTTTCATGTGTGAAGAGTTATCAGAAAAATCTTCTTGGCTAGATGATAATGCTTTAGGAATAAGTAACACTTTGCAAAAATATTATCTCTATTGTGTTGTTAATTGCCATGAAAATGATTACATAAGTAAGATTAGAAAGGAGGGAACTTTACCAAGGCATAAAAATGTCTCTTATGTTTCCACTAATAAAAAGGAGAGTTTCTCCCAAGTTTCCCCTATTGTTTCTAATGATAAACCATAATATTTGGAGAAGCTTCCTCTCCAACCACTCCCTCCTAAGGTGAAGAAGAATAAAAAGAAGAGGAGGAAGAGGAACAAGAAGGAAGAAGAATGGGTATCAACCTAGCGTGAGAATATTCCTCGCATCAACTTTTATCCTAAGAGACATAAATTTATGGAGGATGGTGAGCTTGACTACATTCATTATTATCTTGATGATAAGTCCGTAGGTACTATTGAAGATGATTTTGATTATGATATGCATGTTACTTATTGTGATTGGGAAGATGATGATAATGTTACCAGGCTAGAAGGCCGAGCCTTCCACCTTTTATCAAGTATATAGGTGGATTAAAATAATTAGCAATAATATGGTGATATAACAAGGAACCCATGTTTACACATGGAAGCAACTACACCTACAACTAGCAATGCTATCCAATGGTTAAGCAAGCGGTAACATAGCCAATCAGTGGTTTGCTAGGTTGTAGAAGGTTGAAGAGTTTTCATGGCAATGTTGAGAGGTTGGCATTTAACAAGTGGTAGGAAGCGAGACATAGAAATAGAAACGAAACAACTAGCATGGCAATGATAGTAATGCTATCAAGGGAAATGATAATCTTGCATGTGATCCCCTTTGGAAGAAGAACGAATCTGTGAAGTAGGCGAACCATCGTAGTGGAACGATCCTCACATTCCGACACACTTGCAGAACTCTATCGAGAAGAAGCAAACCAGAAACAAGTATAAACACACGATATTCACCACAGCACATGCACAATATGATGCACACCCTAATGTGATTGATGTCCATTTCAATTATGCAAGGCATGGCATGGCAATGCACAACAGTCAAACACTACATATTAAGCGAAGCTCAATATGCAACGAGTTGCATATTGATGAAACTCCACATACGAATTATTTTGCTCACTCCCGTTTAGGTACACGACAATATTAAATGTGGTAAGAGGTGAAGCACAAATAAACTACCTATCTAGGCGTTTTAAATTAGGCCAAAAACGACATATAGCATTTCCGAAACGACCCCACGCATTAACTTCAAAATCTATCCAAATCCGTCCTAAACATATTTTAAGTTTGTTAAACGGAAAAACAAAGTGGTTCACGTGAAACTTCACGTCATTCTAGTCGGTTTACATATATGTATCATCTCCAAGGGAGCTACGGATCACTAGCTACGACTTAAACCATTTTTAGCATGCTATCATGCAAACCAATGCAAACAACACGGTTAACAGTTCTAATTATGCATGAGAGTCGAAAAATATTAATATAACCAAAATTCTAATCATTTTACATATACAACTTGTCGCGATCCCACACACGCCTTAAAAGTTATGGACGTTTTAGCGTTTTAGAATAATGCATTTTTCTGAAATTAAAGAAAGTCCTAAAAATACTAAACAGACCGAATCTATTACTAGGCGTAGACAGAGGCATGGGTGTAAAATAACAATATAGTGCCTGGGGCGACGGATAGGGCAGCTGCTCACCTCGGGCCTGGGCCAATGGAGAGGTAGAGCTTGGACGGCGGGCGAGTTGGGCTTGCGGCACGAGGTGGCGAGGCTGCGCCTCGAGGCGAGATTGATCTAGGCCGGCTGGAGAGGTGGGCCGGGACAAACCGAGCATTGGGCCGGGGTCGATCCATCAGTGCTCAACGGGGCCGGTGACGGCTCGATCTGGATCCCGATTTAGGGCGCGAGGCGATGGCGATGGCTGGCGATCTGCGAGCGAACTCCGACGAGGAACGGACACCTGCGGGCGGCGCACCGGCAGGTGGTGGCGGAACGTGGCCGGGTCGGGGGCGCCGGTGTGCGGTGGCGGCAGCGGGAGGCTGCGGCAAACGGCGGCTGCTGGAGCCGGATCGGGCTGGAGAGGAGGCGCGGGGTGGTGCAGTTCTGCCGAGGCCAACAAGAGGCGGGGCTCTGGTGGCGTTCCGACGAGCTGGCCTGGTCCGGCAACCTTGTCGCGGTGCGGGACAACGCTGGTGGTGAGGACGCCGACGGTGGCTGCCATGGAGGGCTCGAGAGGAGCTGGGGCTCCCGATGTGGAACTGAGGCAAATGGGCCTACCCGGGCGTGATCTGGGCTCAGCGTGCCCGGTGGCTGGAGGAAAGAGGAGGTGGCTCAGGTGGCGGCTGGGGGTTGGGGATGCATGAATTTCAAGGAGGAGCTAGGTTAGCTGAGTTAGGGGTCTATATATAGAAAACGGGGCTAGGTTAGGGGGATTTACTCCGTATTCAGGCCATTACATCTTCATCGGACTATCCAAAACGAAGGGGTAGGCTAGGTGGGTGGTGTTGGGGTGTGTAGAATAGGCTAGGTGGGGAAGAGAGGGAAGTTTGTGGCCCGGTGATACGTCTCCAACGTATCTATAATTTTTGATGGTTTCATGCTATTATCTTGTCAAACTTTGGATGTTTTGTATGCCTTTTATATGTTTTTTGGGACTAACTTATTAACTCAGTGCCAAGTGCCAGTTCCTGTTTTTTTCTGTGTTTTTGACCCTTTTCGGAGGAGGATTTTAAACAGAGTCCAAACAGAATAAAACTTCCGAAAAGATTTTTTCCGAAACAGAAGAAGATCGGGAGACTTGAGAACCAAGGCAGAGGGTCACCAGGGACCCCACAAGCCCCCTAGCCGCGGCCAGGGGGGCGCCTCCCAGGCTTGTGGGCTCCATTGGTCTTGATGACCCACAAGTATGGGGTATCTATCGTAGTCCTTTCGATAAGTAAGAGTGTCGAACCCAATGAGGAGCAGAAGGATCTAACAAGTGGTTTTCAGCAAGGTAATATCTGCAAGCACTGAAATTATCGGTAACAAGTGATTGTATGGTGAGGTGTTTCGTAGCAAGCAACAAGTAACAAAAGTAGCAATGGTGCAGCAAAGTGTCCCAATACCTTTTGTAGCAAGGGACAAGCCTGGACAAAGTCTTATAGGAGGAAAAACGCTCCCAAGGACACACGGGAATTTCTGTCATGCTAGTTTTCATCATGTTCATATGATTCGCGTTCGTTACTTTGATAGTTTGATATGTGGGTGGACCGGCTCTTGGGTACTTCCCTTACTTGGACAAGCATCCCATTTACGATTAACCCCTCTCGCAAGCATCCGCAACTACGAAAGAAGAATTAAGACAAAGTCTAACCATAGCATTAAACTAGTGGATCCAAATTAGCCCCTTACGAAGCAACGCATAAACTAGGGTCTAAGCTTCTGTCACTCTAGCAACCCATCATCTACTTACTACTTCCCAATGCCTTCCTCTAGGCCCAAATAATGGTGAAGTGTTATGTAGTCGACGTTCACATAACACCACTATAGGAAAAACACAATACAACACATCAAAATATCGAACGAATACCAAATTCACATGACTACTATTAGCATAACTTATCCCATGTCCTCAGGAACAAAAGTAACTACTCACAAAGCATAATAATATTGATGACCAGAGAGGTAATGAGTAACATCAAGGATCTGAACATAAACTCTTCCACCAAGTAATCCAACTAGCATCAACTACAAAGAGTAATTAACACTACTAGCAACCTCACAAGTACCAATCGGAGTCGCGAGACAGAGATTGGTTACAAGAGATGAACTAGGGTTTGGAGAGGAGATGGTGCTGATGAAGATGTTGATGGTGATGAGTCCCCTCCGATGAGAGGAGTGTTGGTGATGACGATGGCAACGATTTCCCCCTCCGGGAGGGAAGTTTCCCGGTAGGATCGTCCTGCCTGAGCTCTCGATAGGTTCTGCTCAAGTTCCGCCTCGTGGCGGCGGCGAAACCTCTGAAAAGCTCCCTTCTGATTTTTTCCGGATGAAACCCTTCATATAGCAAAAGATGAGCGTGGGAGGGGCAAGAGGGGGCCCACAAGCCCCCCAGGCCCGGCTAGGGGGGTAGGCTGGGCCTGGCAGGCTTGTGGCCTCCTCGTGGCGCCCCTCTGGTACTTCTTCCGCCCAGTATTTTTTATATATTCCCAAAAAATTCCATGTTGATTTTCACGGCTTTTGGAGTTGCATAGTATAGGCATCTCAAACTTGCTCCTTTTTCAGGCCAGAATTCCAGCTGCCGGCATTCTCCCTCTTCATGTAAGCCTTGCAAAATAAGAGAGAAAAAGCATACGTATTGTATCATGAAGTGAAATAACAGCCCAAAAAGCAATAAATATCAACATGAAAGCATGATGCAAAATGGTCGTATCAACTCCCCCAAGCTTAGACCTTGCTTGTCCTGAAGCGAAAGCCTAGATCAATAAACATGACCACATGTTTAGGGAGAGAGGTGTTGACAAAACACGATACGAACATGCAGGCATCATGATCATGATTAGAACAGCAATACCAAGATATAATCTCTCATGCCAAAGTGACAATACCTTCACAAAGTAAAGTATGATCAAGAACCTTACCGAGAAGTAACAACCGATAGCCTTTAGTCATTAAAGCAGTTGCAATTTATCACAACATCAGAAAGAGTCAAATAAGAGCTTTGTAAAGCAAATCCACATACTCAATCATCTTTTCGTTCTCTACAATTGCCACAACTCACGTGGTACTCATGAGATCAAACTTTCAGCTGTACACAGAGAAAGATAGGGCTTATAGTTTTGCCTCCCAACTGCTTACCTCAAGGGTAAAGTCAACAATAATAATTCATGAATACTTACCTCCAAGTTGACATATGAATATAGATCTTTCCCTAGCATATGACGTTAGCCAAGATAAGGGCGAAACAAGGAATTGGTGAAGATCACCATGACTGTTTCAAAGGCAAAAAGTAAAGGTACAAGATAGGCCCTTCGTAGAGGGAAGCATAGGTTGTCATGCGCTTTTGAGGTTTGTATGCGTGTCCTCTTAGTGCGGAGGAACGTCACTTTATATTGCCTCTTGTGATAAACAACTTTATTGTGCAGTATGTCGCTTTTATGTCTTCCTCATCACAGGTTCGTACAAAGCTTATTTTCCACACACTAATAGATCATACATATTAGGGAGCAATTTTTATTGCTTGCACCAATGACAACTTACTTGAGGGATCTGATTCAATCCATATGTAGGTATGGTGGACACTCATGGCAAAACTGGGTTGAAGATTTATGGATGCACAAGTAGTATATCTACTTGGTGCAGGAGTTTTGGCTAATATGAGGTGGAAGCAATCGTCACATGCTAAGGGATCTCTAATCATATAACATTGTTTGGAACCAAGCAAACACAATTCATTATGTTGTTTTCCTTGTCCAACATCTACTTCTAGGGACGCAATAGTTTAGTCAGTGTTCACAATCATAGGCGCTGTCAAGGATGATATATTTATATGTGAACCTCTCCTTCTCTGTCACTTCCTATTAATTGCAACAATGACCAAGGTACACGTTTGTCTACCCTCAACAAGTTTCAATCATCATCCTTTTTATATGTGAAGTCATCACTTCCCATAAGATCACTACATGATCTTTCTTGCTTTTGTTCTTTCTTGATCTTTTGATCATGGCATGAGGCAAAGCTCTTCAACTAAGACACTCTTTATTATATGGCTCACGAGCTCGAATACATCGGGGGTGACACAAAGCAAAACTCAAGCCTAAAACACTAAGACTTTTATTCTACTAGAGAAAGAGAAAACTGAAAAGCAACAAACTAAAACAAAGGTAAAGGCAAAAGATGTGATGGTGATACGATACCGGGGCAACTCCCCCAAGCTTGGCACAAGCCAAGGGGGTTGCCCATACCCCTGCTCAGTTGTCTTCCTTTGTAAGTGATGGTGGTGGAGTTGTTGCAACATGATATTGATCCTCCGTCTTCCAAGGCATAGGTGCTCCATCATGGAAAGATGAACGAGTCTCCGGAATCCTCAAATCTGCAGCCAACCGTATTGATTTAAATCTACAGTCATACTCACAGTTTTGGTTGTGCAGGTCATAGATCTGGGCTTGGAGGTGATCAATCCTGTCATAGAGCCTGGAGAGGTGCTTCCCAATGTCATTGGCATCAATCTTGTGCATGTTGGTGAACTCCGTGATCATCATATGGTTGGCGTTGAGTCCACGCTACACCATCCCTTGGCACTTGGAGACCTATTACTCAATTTCTTCGAGCCTCGCCTCCATGCTTCCGGTCTTCTTGGGCCCCTCAACATCACGGATGTGCAACATCCCCTCACGCATCTCGATAGATTGAGGGTGTTGCAATACTCCCGCTAGGTAAGGATTGATGACCTTCTCGAAGATCTTGTCCTTCGGAGCTTTTGGGGACGTCATAGCGATCTAGATCTGTAGCAGAAACAAGCTCGAAACAAAAATAGAGGAAATCTACATGATACAGAGGTCAGACCTTTCGGGAGAATATATAATGATTTTTTCCAGACCAGAAGGAGTACTCCACACGAAAACGGAGTCCGGGAGGCGCACGAGGTGGGCACAAGCCCTCCAGGCCCGGCCAGGGGAGTAGGTCGGGCCTACCAGGCTTGTCGCCTCCTCGTGCACTTTCCGCACTACTTTAAAATTTTCTATTTTTTCTAATATTCCAAAACGGAGGAAAATTGCTACGGGAAAGGTTTTCGAGTCGGTTTACTTACGGAATCACATACCTCTTCGTTTTCGGAGTCTGAAACAGGCTGATAAATATCCCTTATGTACTCCTCCGGAGTTTTGGTATTGATAATATTGCTTTCAACATTTATGGGAGTACCTGAGATATAATGCTTGATTCTCTACCCATTTACCACTCTTGGACAATTACCTTCCGCGTTTTTGATCTTGATAGCACCGGAACGATATACTTCCTCAACAATATAGGGACCTTCCCATTTAGGGAGAAGCTTGCGTGTAAAGAATGTTAAACGAGAATTATATAGCAAGACATAATCACCTACATTGAACTCATGCTTTTGTATCCTCTTATCATGCCACCTCTTTACCTTAACTTTGAACAACTTGGAATTTTCTTATGCCTGAGTTCTCCATTCATCAAGCGAGCTAATGTCAAATAACCTCTTCTCACCAGCAAGTTTGAAATCAAACTTGAGCTCTTTGATTGCCCAATAAGCATTATGTGCTCTAGCTCAAGAGGTAGATGACATGCTTTACCGTACACCATTTTGTACGGAGACATGCCCATGGGATTCTTATAGGCAGTTCTATGAGCCCACAGTGCATCATCGAGCTTCTTAGACCAATTCTTTCTAGACCTGTTGACAGTCTTTTGCATAATCAGTTTAATCTCTCTATTGCTTAGCTCTACTTGACCACTAGACTGAGGGTGATAGGGAGACACAATTCTATGGTTGACATCGTACTTAGCAAGCGTTTTACGGAAAGCACCATGAATGAAATGTGAACCACCGTCGGTCATTAGATATCTAGGGACTCCAAATCTAGGGAAGATAACTTCCTTAAGCATCCTGAAAGAGGTGTTGTGATCAGGACTACTAGTGGGGATAGCTTCTACCCACTTAGTGACGTAATCAACAGCAACTAGGATATGAGTATACCCGTTGGATTTTGGAAAAGGTCCCATATAATCAAAGCCCCAGACATCAAATGGTTCAATTAAAAGTGAATAGTTCATAGGCATTTCCTAACGTTTACTAATATTACCTATTCGTTGACATTTGTCACAAGACAAGACAAACTTACGGGCATCCTTGAAGAGAGTGGGCCAATAGAAACCTGATTGCAATACCTTGTGTGCAGTTCTATCTCCCGCATGGTGTCCTCCGTAGGCCTCGGAGTGACACTTATATAGGATCTGTCCCTGTTCATGTTCAGGTACACAACGTCTAATAACACCATCTACTCCTTCCTTGTAAAGGTGAGGATCATCCCAAAAGTAATGTCTCAAGTCAAAGAAGAATTTCTTCTTTTGCTGGTACGTGAAACTAGGTGGTATATATTTGGCAAAGATATAGTTTGCATAATCAGCATACCACGGTGCACTACCTGAAGCATTTATGACATTCAATTGCTCATCGGGAAAACTATCATCAATAGGTTGTGGGTCATCAAGAACGTTCTCCAACCTAGACAAGTTATCTGCTACGGGGTTATCAGCACCCTTCTTGTCGACAACGTGCAAATCAAACTCTTGTAGCAAGAGGACCCATCTGATAAGTCTAGGTTTAGCGTCCTTCTTCTCCATGAGGTACTTAATAGCAGCTTGATCAGTGTGAATAGTGACTTTGGAATCAACTATGTAAGACCTGAACTTTTCACATGCAAACACGACTGCTAAAAACTCCTTTTCCATAGTAGCATAGTTTCTTTGGCACTTTCTAGAGTTTTAGTAGCATAGTGAATAACATTCAACTTCTTATCAACTCTTTGCCCTAGGATGGCACCAACAGCATAATCACTAGCATCACACATGATTTCAAAAGGTAAGTTCCAATCAGGTGGTTGAACATTAGGTGCAGTTATCAAAGCCCTCTTAAGTATTTCGAAGGCTTTCACAATCATCGTCAGAAACAAAAGGGATATCCTTTTGCAAGAGATTGGTAAGAGGCCTAGAAATCTTAGAGAAGTCTTTAATAAACCTTCTATGGAAACCAGCATGACCAAGGAAACTTCTTATACCTTTGATATCTGTGGGGTATGGCATTTTCTCGATTGCATCAACCTTAGCCTTATCGACTTCAATACCTCTTTCAGAAATTTTATGTCCTAAGACGATGCCTTCATTAACCATAAAGTGGCACTTCTCCCAATTCAAGACAAGATTGGTGTCTTTACATCTCTGCAGAACTCGATCAAGGTTGGTGAGGCAATCATCAAAAGAAGACCCGTAAACGGAGAAGTCATCCATGAAAACCTCAACAATATTTTTACAAAAGTCAGAGAATATAGCCATCATACATCTTTGAAAGGTGGCAGGTGCATTACATAGGCCAAAAGGCATACGTCTATAAGCAAAGGTACCGAAAGGGCAGGTGAAAGTGGTTTTCTCCTGATCAGATTGTGCAACTGGTATTTGGGAGAAACCAGAATAACCGTCTAGAAAGCAGAAGTGTGTGTGTTCACACAGTCTTTCTAGCATTTGGTCGATAAAAGGCAAAGGGTAAGGATCTTTCCTAGTGGGTTTATTCAATTTCCTAAAATCGATCACCATCCTATAGCCAGTAATAATCCTCTACGGGATCAATTCATCCTTATCATTAGGGATAACGGTAATGCCTCCCTTCTTAGGGACGCAATGCATCGGACTCACCCAATCACTATGAGCAACATGATAGATAATACCTTCCTCCAGGAGCTTTAGTATTTCTTTTCTTACTACTTCTTTCATCTTAGGATTTAATCTCCTTTGATGATCAGCAACTGGTTTGAAATCAGGATAAGTTTTAATCTTGTGCTGGCATAGAGTGGGACTAATGCCCTTAAGATCATCAAGAGTATATCCAATAGCAGCACGGTGCTTCCTGAGAGTTTTTAGTAATTTCTTTTCTTCATGCTCTGAGAGGCTAGCACTAATTATGACATGATATATCTCTTTTTCATCAAGATAAGCATACTTAAGAGTATCAGGCAACTGTTTAAGCTCGAACACAGGATCACCCTTTGGCGGGGGTGGATCCCCAAGCAGTTCAACAGGCATATTATTCTTAAGGATAGGATATTGTTCTAAGACAACTCTATCTATCTCACCCCTTTCATCCCTATGCATATCATTTTCATGCTCAAGCAAGTATTGCTCTAAGGGATCAGTAGGAGGCACGGAAATAGAAGCTAAGGCAATAGTTTCATCCCTACTACGCAACTCCTTTTCATGAGGTTGTCTACCAAACTTGGAGAAATTGAACTCGTGTGACACACCTTCAAAGCCAACAGTGAGAGTTTGATTCTCACAGTCAATATGAGCATTGACAGTATTGACGAAGGGTCTGCCAAATATGATGGGACAAAAGCTATCTTGGGTGGTAGCAAGAACGAGGAAATCAACAGGATACTTCGTTTTACCACACAAGACTTCAACATCCCTAACAATTCCCACAGGGTTGATAGTATCTCTATTGGCAAGCTGAACAGTGACATCAATAAGCTCTATCTCAATAGGTGCAATCTCATCTTTGATTTCATCATATAAGGATTGAGGTATTGCACTAGCACTAGCACCCACGTCACATAAACCATGATGGTAATGATCTCCTATCTTAACAGAAACAACTGGCGTGAGAACAACATGCCTATGTTTGTCTCTAGCGTGAGGTTTAGCAATTCTAGCAGCATCTTCACAGAAGTGAATATTATGTCCCTCAACATCGTCGGACAGAAGATCTTTGATTATAGCAATGATAGGTTCAGCTCTAATTTTCTCAGGGGGTGTAGGTGTTCTAATGTAGCCTCTACGTATCACAGTTGAAGCTTTAAAATGATCCTTTATCCTAACAGGGAAAGGTGGTTTCTCAATGTAAGCACTGGGAACAATAGGATCATTATAGGCAATGACTCTTTCTTCAACTAGATTGGGTTTAACTACATTGACTTCTAAAGTACGGTGATATTTAAACCCCTTCTCTTTGGGGAGATCAATATGAGCAGCAAATGATTCACACAATGAAGCTACTATCTCAGAGTCAAGTCCATACTTAGCGCTAAAATCACTAAAGGTATTTGTTTCAACAAAGGATTTAACGCAATCAAACTTGAAATTCATACCTGAATCCTTACCTTCTTCAAGCTCCCAACCTTCAGAGTTGCGTTTAATTATCTCCAATAAATTCCACCTGAAGTCAATATCTCTCTTCATAAAAGAACCGGTACAAGAAGTGTCAAGCATGGTGCGATCATCATGAGAAAGCTGAGCATAGAAGTTCTGAATGATAATTTATCTTGAGAGAACATGGTTGGGAATGAATATAACATTGATTTAAGACTCCCCAAGCTTGAGAGATGCTTTCTCTGTCATGGGGCCAAAAAATATAAATATAGTTCCGATCACGATGTACTAAATGCATATGATAAAACTTTTGATGAAATTCTAATTTCAACCGATTGTAGTCCCATGATCCAGTATCATCACATAGCATCATGTCAACGCCTTATCCTTCGAAGATAAAGGAAATACCTTCTTCTTGACCTCATCCTCGGGAAAACCTGCAAGCTTAAATAAACCACAAACTTCATCTATAAAGATTAGATGCAAGTCTGGATGTGATGTTCCATCTCTTGTAAAAGGATTAGCCAACAGTTTCTCAAGCATACCCGAAGGAAATTCAAAGAAAATATTTTTAGTAGGTGCAGCAGGCTGAGGGGCAAATATTTGTGGTTCCGTTCGAGGTGAAGATACCCCGAACAAGCCCCTCAAAGATTAGTATCCATAGTGACAAGTGACAATAAATTTCAGCACAGTATATGAATGTTTCCTTACCAAGTTCCACTTACCAAAGGCGCTTCACTCGCTGGCAACGGCGCCACAAAAGAGTCTTGATGAACCACAAGTATAGGGGATCTATCGCAGTCCTTTCGATAAGTAAGTGTGTCGAACCCAACGAGGAGCAGAAGGATCTGACAAGTGGTTCTCAGCAAGGTAATATCTGCAAGCACTGAAATTATTGGTAACAAGTGATTGTATGGTGAGGTGATTCGTAGCAAGCAACAAGTAACAAAAGTAGCAATGGTGCAGAAAAGTGGCCCAATCCCTTTTGTAGCAAGGGACAAACCTGGACAAAGTCTTATAGGAGGAAAAACGCTCCCGTGGACACATGGGAATTTCTGTCATGCTAGTTTTCATCATGTTCATATGATTCACGTTCATTACTTTGATAGTTTGATATGTGGGTGGACCGGCGCTTGGGTACTGCCCTTACTTGGACAAGCATCCCACTTATGATTAACCCCTCTCGCAAGCATCCGCAAGTACGAAAGAAGAATTAAGACAAAGTCTGACCATAGCATTAAACTAGTGGATCCAAATCAGCCCCTTACGAAGCAACACATAAACTAGGGTTTAAGCTTCTGTCACTCTAGCAACCCATCATCTACTTACTACTTCCCAATGCCTTCCTCTAGGCCCAAATAATGGTGAAGTGTTATGTAGTCGACGTTCACATAACACCACTAGAGGAAAAACAACATACAACACATCAAAATAACGAACGAATACCAAATTCACATGACTACTATTAGCATGACTTATCCCATGTCCTTAGGAACAAAAGTAACTACTCACAAAGCATAATCATATTCATGACTAGAGAGGTATTGAGAAGCATCAAGGATCTGAACATAAACTCTTCCACCAAGTAATCCAACTAGCATCAACTACAAAGAGTAATTAACACTAGTAGCAACCATACAAGAACCAATCGGAGTCGCCAGACGGAGATTGGTTGGTTTAGAGATGAGATGGTGCTGATGAAGATATTGATGGTGATGAGTCCCCTCCGATGAGAGGAGTGTTGGTGATGACGATGGCGACGATTTCCCCCTCCGGGAGGGAAGTTTCCCCGGCAGGACCGTCCTGCCAGAGCTCTAGATTGGTTTTGCTCAAGTTCCGCCTCGTGGCGGCGGCGAAACCTCCGAAAAGCTCCCTTTTGATTTTTTTCGGACGAAACCCTTCATATAGCAAAAGATGAGCGCCAGATGGGCAACAGGGGGCCCACAAGCCCCCAGGCTCACCCAGGGGGTAGGCCGGGCTTGGCAGGCTTGTGGCCTCGAGGTGGTGCCCCTTTGGTACATCTTCCGCCCAATATTTTTTACATATTCCCAAAAAATTCCACGTTCATTTTCACGGCTTTTGGAGTTGTGTAGAATAGGCATCTCAAACTTGCTCCTTTTTCAGGCCAGAATTCCAGCTGCCGGCATTCTCCCTCTTCATGTAAACCTTGAAAAATAAGAGAGGAAAGGCATAAGTATTTACCATGAAGTGAAATAACAGCCCAAAAAGCAATAAATATCAACATGAAAGCATGATGAAAAATGGACGTATCAGGCCTCCTCTGCCCTAGGTCCTTCGTCATGGAGATCCACGAAAATACCTTTCCTCCGCCGCAAGCTTCTGTCTCCGCAAGATCCCATCTGGGGCACGTTATGCTGCCCTGCCGGAGGGGGATTCGGATACGGAGAGCTTCTTCATCAACACCATGACGTCTCCAATGATGCGTGAGTAGCTCACCATAGACCTATAGGTCTGTAGCTAGTAGCTAGACGGCTTCTTCATAACAATTTGATACGCCGAGTCAATGTGACCATCTCCTCCTTTTTGTCTCACAACCACCACCACACTCTATTCCACCTATAGTGCTACATCCATGTCTCACGCTTATGTATTGCGTGATAGTTGTAAAAGGTTTGAGAAAGTAAGAGTGCAAAAACAATTACTTGGCCAATACCGGGGTTGTGCATGATTTAAATTAGTTGTGTGAGGATGATGGAGCATAGTCAGACTATATGACTTTGTAGGGATAACTTTCTTTGGCCTTGTGTCGGGACCCCGATCCTAAGCCATAGGAATCCAGCCTGTAACACATCGCATCCCTTTGTGGTCTCACGCACGGTTAACTCCATGGCTGCAGCCTTACCTTAGCCGGGACCGTTTGCGTCTTTTGACTCACGTATGTGATAGTGTCGCTAGCAATCCAATGTCAAAGAACCCGGATCGACATGTCTAGTCATAAACCAAAGTGGCAGTACCGCACAAGGACAGGCATACATGACCCAACAAAGCAGGTGTCGGTCATCAGCGAATGTAGACGAGTCGTAGCAAGCTACAAGGATTCCATTACATCGCGTGACATTTCCCCAAAGGGGACAGACACAGCAGCTAAGAAGGACACATGCCGGTCAACCAATGTGTCCGGAGCAGTAGCGAACTACCAAGGCTCGTTGGATCACAAAGGGGCATTTCCTTGTAAGGAGTTCTACTAAAGTTCACGACTAGGTAATCGAACCCCATACATATCAAGTACGACACACGTACGCATGACATACCGATATGTATAGATACATCGATGGCATCACAACATAACCATAAACATACAACCTTTATTTAAGAGGCTCGGAAGAGCCACACACATAATATTACACATTAAGGGTCTCACGACCCATAATAGCAGTCATACAATACAAGCCAGCGGAAGAGTTATAAACTATCTGGGAACAGACAGTGCAACTAGAAGGCACATGGCCTGACTATACTACAGAGCCGACGTAGGGCCAGACCATAGCTGGGACACCAGCTACTCGTCATCGTCGATGTCTACGAAGAACCCTCCATTAGGGTCATTAGCAACCTCTGCAACATTTATTAAGCAAACATGAGTACGAAGGTACTCAGCAAGACTTTAGGAGAACTAACTACTCATGCAAGATATCAAAAGGTATTGTGGGGTTTCATGCGGGAAGCCAGCATTTGACTCGTGGCTAGACAACTTGCATTTTGAAATTAGTTTTGACAACTTGATTTCTCGCACATGAGTCCACTAACACCACAACAATACACTATCGTGGAATCATTCCGTCTCCATACGGAAATGCCGTCCACGACACTCACGCTTATCTTGACAATTTTATGAGTAGCCATTGAAGTTATCTATGAACAACATATGTCTCCAAGTAGTCCATATCCGCGGACGCGGCTATTCGAATAGATCATAACCCTGCAGGGGTGTACTTCGTCACACACTCTCTCGCCACTTATCGCTATGTGCACGTCATGCACCTCGGCAACCTTCAAGCGGAAGCCCAGCGAGGGAGTCGACCACACTAGTACCTAGTCCAGGTTTATCGCCTAACTGAGAGTAACCCGTACGGAAGTCCGGCCGAGGTTTCCGCCACAGCCTCAAACGATGTGCGCAGGGTTCCCAAGCCCACCATCCGGGTTCCAATTGGTACACCGTGCCACTGCCTACCGCATCACGGCCCACCTCTCAGGTCAGCACCATGCACGGCCTCCAGCATTACTATAAACACCAGAAACTACTTGCAACTCCTGGACCGGGTACTACGCGATTAATAGGCCGAGCGGGGTCATATTTCAGGGCCCAACATGTGGTAGTATCTAGTCTTGGAATACATACACGGAACTCAGTTCCTAAGGACAGTTCCAATGAAACAACCCGCCATGTACTCCTACACAGCCTTTCACCGGTACCTTTACCAACTCAAGTTCAACACACAACCTTTGCCTACCGAACACATTCCACATTTCTGTTCATCTCCCAGATGACAGCCCATACACAACTCTAAGCATAGCATGCATAGCAGGATAAGGCACATCATAGCTCAAACAACTACCAGGTATGCTAGGTTGCAAGGTTTGGCTATTTACTGTGACAAGGTTAAGTCATGCAAAGGAAGTGGGTTCAACTATCGTGGCAAAAGCAGTTGAAGCATTTGATCTTAAATGCAATAAATAGGTGCAGGAGCAAGAACATGGGAATTATCGGGATGATCAAAAGGGTTGCTTGCCTTGTTGCTCAGAGGAGGAACGATATCCGTCAGACGGATATTCGGTGGAATCCGGGGGTGCGGAGCCTACCGAAATGAATGGCAACATTCAATAACAATCATATGCACTCAAAATGATGCATGAGCATGGCATGAGAATGCAAGGTGATAAGTTATTATTTTCAACATGTATTAGGTTTAGAGTTGATTTGAATCACATTCGAATAGCAATTCAAACGGGGTATTCTCGGATACCGGTTTAATTGATTCGACCTGATGCTCAGATCAACTTGATGTTAACATGCATGAAATGTCATGTTATGGTACTGATTTGTAATTAGGACAGTGGTGAACATTGTATATATAATGAAATTTGAATATTTTTGCAAATTCCATTTAAAAAGTGATTATAAGAATTGAATTATTCCTTATTCCACAATTTAGGGTTCTGTAACTTTTTTAAACATGGCTGAAAATAGCATAATCAGAATCCTTGAATTTTTCTGATACTTTTTCGTATATAAATTATTTTCATTGGAGTTACAGATTAATTTCTATGATTTTTACAATTTTTCGCAATTTCCTGAATTAGTTTTATACTGGAAATTATATTTATTGCATCAGACTGACGTCAGCAGGTCAGCCGACTTGTTCAGGTCAAACCTGACAGGGGGGCCCCACTGGTCAGCCTCTTTGGGACTAATCCCGCGCTGACCAGCCCTAACTGAGGTTTGACATGGCCTTGGGCCCACTTGTCAGCGAGTGATTAGGTGCTGAGCTGCTGGGTTAGCTTTGCCACGTCGACATCCACCGGCGACGAGGTCGTCCTCGCCGGCGGGGAGCCTCTGGCGACCACCAGCACGGCGGAGGGGCTCGGAAACGGCGCACAGGGTGCCAAATGCTGCGCGGAGAGCACCAGAGGAACGACACGTCTCCCGCAGCTTCATTTCTGCACTTAGCCGGGGCTGATCTGGCCGGAGATGACGCCGGCGACGAGCTTGGCGGCAGCCAAGGCTCGGGCGTCATCGGGGTCTTTGAATCAGAGGGATCTACGCTCGGTTCTTAGCTGCTACAGCATCTACGCGTCGACCTGGAGCTGCTGGTGCCCTCGGAAGGACGAGCTGATCATCGGAGGGCTACCGGCGACGAGCGGCAGCGGCGGTCCTCGTCGGGCTCTGGTGAAACTAGAGCTAGAGGAGGGGATCGACGGGGAAAACTTAGGGGAAACGACCGCATGCTCACGGGGAGTGCAGAGCAGAGCTTATACGGCTCGGGGAAGGCCTGGGGGCGACGAATCGACGGGAGAGGTCCGGCGGCCGGAGGTGGAAGACGACGGCGTTGCGGGCGTTGCAGGGCTCGAGGAAGCTTCGGCTTCTACAGAGATGACTAGGGCGACGAGGCGGAGCTAATGGCGTGCTCTGGGAGGGAATCCTATGGCTTGGGGCACGGGCAGCTCGAGCTCGAGCTCGGCTCTAATGGCGGCAGCAAGGAGGAGGAGGAGATCCGGGAGGAGGAAGAGAACCGAGGCGGGGAATTGATAGGGGAGGCCCTGGGGAGCTTATCCCCGTCGTTGCCAGCGCGAGGCGGCGGCCAGGTAGGCACGCAGGTGTGTGGCCGTGCCGGAGGGGGCGGCGGCCACCTCCTGCTGCCTACTGCCGTGAGGGAGGGGACGAGCCAGGGATGGGCCGGGCCAGGCTTAGGCGACAGGTAAGGTTTTTCCATTTTTTTCTGTTTTTGTTTTTCTGTTTTGCTAATTATTGTTTTGCTAATTAATTCAGCTCCAAAACAATAAGTAAAAACTATTTTAGACCTCCTGAAATATTTGTTATAATATCCCCAACCATTTCCAAGGTTTTCAACATTTTTGGAAATTTATAGTTTCTGATTTCAAATTTAAAACTTGAAACCAGTAGCCTTTTTCATTTATTCAAAAAGCTTAAAGTGTCAAGAAAATAGTTTTCTCCAATGCTCATTTACTTTCATGATTTATCAGAAAGTTTGAACATTTCTTGAGGCCATTTTGGGTTCATTGATTTTGAACTAGTTTGAGATTTCCTTTAATTGAAATGGTGGCTAGGGTTTTGAATTTTTCCTTTGCCACTTTGTTGTTTTTGTTGAAACTTCTTAGATGCAAATGCAAAGAAGACATGAGCACAATGCTATCTTGCTTAAGGGTTAGGGATGTGACACCTAGTTATTTTGAAAGTTCATGATTACCTTGCTAGTTTGCTTGAAGTATTATTGTTTTCATGTCAATATCAAACTATTGTTTTGAATCTTACGGATCTGAACATTCATGTCACATGAAAGAAGTTACAAAGGACAACTATGCTAGGTAGCATTCCACATCAAAAAATCAGTCTTTTTCACTTCCCTACTCGAGGACGAGCAGAAGTTAAGCTTGGGGATGCTTGATACTTCTCCAACGTATCTATATTTTTTGATGGTTTCATGCTATTATCTTGTCAAACTTTGGATGTTTTGTATGCCTTTTATATCTTTTTTGGGACTAACTTATTAACTGAGTGCCAAGAGCCAGTTCCTGTTTTTTCCGTGTTTTTGACCCTTTTCAGAGAAGGATTTTAAACGGAGTCCAGACGGAATAAAACTTCCGAAAATATTTTTTCTGAAACAGAAGACGATCGGGAGACTTGAGAACCAAGGCAGAGGGTCGCCAGGGACCCCACAAGCCCCCTAGCCGCGGCTAGGGGGGCCCGCGCCTCCCAGTCTTGTGGGGTCCCTGGGCCTCCTCTGCCCTAGGTCTTTCACCTATATATTCCCTAAAATCCCAGAAAAAATCAGGAGATCCACAAAAATACTTTTCCGCCGCCGCAAGCTTCTGTCTCCGTAGGATCCCATCTGGGGCACGTTCTGGTGCCCTGCCGGACGGGGGATTTGGATATGGAGGGCTTCTTCATCAACACCATGACCTCTCCGATGATGCGTGAGTAGTTCACCATAGACCTACGGGTCCGTAGCTAGTAGCTAGATGGCTTCTTCTCTGTCTTGGATCTTCAATACAAAGTTCTCCATGATCTTCATGGAGATCTATCCGATGTAACCTTCTTTTGCGGTGTGTTTGTTGAGATCCGATGAATTGTGGATTTATGATCAGATTATCTATGAATCTTATCTGAGTTTCTTCTGATCTCTTATATGCATGATTTCATATCCTTGTAATTCTCTTCGAGTTGTGGGTTTTGTTTGGCCAACTTGATCTATGATTCTTGCAATGGGAGAAGTGCTTGGTTTTGGGTTCATACCGTGCGGTGACCTCACCCAATGACAGAAGTGGTAACGAGGTACACATCATGTTGTTGCCATCAAGGGTAAAAGATGGGTTTTTCATCATTGGTTTGAGTTTATCCCTCTTCATCATGTCATCTTGCTTAAGGCGTTACTCTGTTCGCCATGAACTCAATACACTAGATGCATGCTGGATAGCGGTCGATGTGTGGAGTAATAGTAGTAGATGCAGAAAGTATCGGTCTACTTGTCTCGGATGTGATGCCTATATGTATGATCATTGCCTTAGATATCGTCATGACTTTGCACGGTTCTATCAATTGCTCGACAGTAATTTTTTCACCCAGCGTAATATTTGCTATTCTGGGAGAAGCCTCTAGTGAACACTATGGCCCCCGGGTCTACTTCACATCATATTTTCAGCCTTACTCTTTTACTTTGTTGCACTCTCCGCCTTCAGATCTCACTTTGCAATCAATCTTGAAGGGATTGACAACCCCTTTATAGCGTTGGGTGCAAGCTCTTTTGTGTTTGTGCAGGTACTCTGGACTTGACGTGATTCTCCTACTTGATTGATACCTTGGTTCTCAAACTGAGGGAAATACTTACTGCTCCTGTGCTGCATCACCCTTTCCTCTTCAAGGGAAAAACCAGCGCAAGCAAGTCTCCGTCAACGTGTCAAATTTATGGCGCTGTTGTTTGAAAAGTAGCACCCGGCGCATGATTTTTAAACACCAAAAAACGTCTGCCGATAAACCGATGACGGTGCCGCTATGGTCGACCGTTCGTGTATCAAACGGACTCCAATTCCGACGAAATTTGGCAGGTTACCTAGCTACGTTAAAATAAGACCGCACGCCAAGTTTCAACCCAATCCGCGAATATTTTAAACACACTTTTAAAAACAAGATTTTAATAGTGTCGTAGGCGCGTGCGTGTGTGGTTGGTCTCGAAACGGTCAACAACAAAAACAGAGAGAACCAACAACTAATAACAGATGCAAGTTTTGAAAACTTGTGGCAATAGAGTGGCGATGTAATGCAAATGATATGCATGATGCGATGATGAATGCGACACACAATCTAATCGCATGGCAACAATGGAGGAAAAGGGGAATCTTCTGGAGTGTCGGTCTCGGGCTGTTACATGTCATCATCATGACAAGCTCGAGTTCATTGAAAATGGAGTTCATGTGCTTCTTCTATGATTTTATCGATGTTGGAGTTCTTGCCAGTTCTTCATTCATAGAGGTTTCACATCTCTATATCGTTGGCATTTATTATCCATTGCTTCATAGTACATTTATTCATCTATCCAACAAGCTTGAGTTTTCATTTCGGAGTTCGCATGCGAAAGTTTTGGTAGTTTCAGTTTTGCTTGGGCTGAAGTACTGCTTTGAGCGGTAATAGATGTTGGAAATATGCCCTAGAGGCAATAATAAAATGGTTATTATCATATTTCATTGTTCATGTTAATCGTCTATTGTTCATGCTATAATTGTATTAAAAGAAAACAGTAATACATGTGTGAATAAATAGATCATAATGCGTCCCTAGCGAGCCTCTAGTTGGCTAGCTCGTTAATCAATAGATGATCATGGTTTCCTGATCATGGGCATTAGATGTCATTGATAATGGGATCACATCATTGGGAGAATGATGTGATGGACAAGACGCAATCCTAAGCATAGCACTAGATCGTATTGTTCGTATGCTAGAGCTTTTCTAATGTCAAGTGTCTTTTCCTTCGACCGTGAGATTGTGCAACTCCCGGATACCGTAGGAGTGCTTTGGGTGTATCAAGCATCACAACGTAACTGGGTGACTATAAAGGTGCACTACGGGTTCCTCTGAAAGTGTCTGTTGGGTTGGTATGAATCGAGATCGGGATTTGTCACTCCGTGTGACGGAGAGGTATCTCTAGGCCCACTCGGTAGAACATCCTCATGAGCTCAATGTGACTAAGGAGTTGGTCACACGATGACATGCTACGGAACGAGTAAAGAGACTTATCGGTAACGAGATTGAACAAGGTATAGGTATACCGACGATCGAATCTCGGGCAAGTTCTATACCGACAGACAAAGGGAATTGTTGGACAAGGAAGACAATGTAATGAATTGTGTTTGCTTGGCTCTGAACAATGTTATATGATTAGAGATCCCTTAGCATGTGACGATTGCTTACACCTCATATTAGCCAAAACCTCCCGCACTAAGTAGAGATACTACTTGTGCATCCATAAACCTTCAAACCAGTTTTTCCATGAGTGTCCACCATACCTACCTATGGATTGAATAAGACCCCTGAAGTAAGTTGTCATCGGTGGAAGCAATAAAAGTTGCTCTCTAATATGTATGATCTATTAGTGTGTGGAAAAGAAGCTTTATACGAACCTGTGATGAGGAAGACATAAAAGCGACAGACTGCATAATAAAGTTCTTTATCACACGAGGCAATATAAAGTGACGTTCCTCCGCACTAAGAGGACACGCATCTAAACCTCAAAAGCGCATGACAACCTCTGCTTCCCTCTACGAAGGGCCTATCTTGTACCTTTACTTTTTTCCCTTGAAAGAGTCATGGTGATCTTCACCAATTCCTTATTTCTCCTTTGTCTTCGCTAACGTCATATGCTTGGGAAAGATCTATATTCATATGTGAACTTGGAGGTAGGCATTCATGAATTATTATTGTTGACATTACCCTTGAGGTAAGCAGTTGAGAGGCAAAACTATAAGCCCCTATCTTTCTCAGTGTCCAGCTGAAACTTCGATCTCATGAGTACCACGTGAGTTGTAGCAATTGTAGAGAACGAAAGAATGATTGAGTATGTGGATTTGCTTTACAAACTCTTATTTGACTCTTTCTGATGTTGTGATAAATTGCAATTGCTTCAATGACTAAAGGCTATCGGTTGTTACTTCTCGGTAAGGTTCTTTATCCATGCTTTACCTTGTGAAGGAATTATAACTTTAGCATGAGATATTATATGTTGGTATTGCTGTTCTGAGCTTGGTCATGATGCATGCATGTTCGTATCTTGTTTTGTTGACACCTCTCTCCCTAAACATGTGGACATATTTATTGAGCTAGGCTTTCGCTTGAGGAAAAGCGAGGTCTAAACTTGGGGGAGTTGATACGCCCATTTTGCATCATGTTTTCATGTTGATATTTATCGCTTCTTTGGCTGTTATTTCACTTCACGGTACAATTCTTATGCCTTTTCTCTCTTATTTCGCAAGGTTTACATGAAGAGGGAGAATACCGGCAACTGGAATTCTGGCCTAAAAGTGGAGCAAAGTTGAGATACCTATTCTGCGCAACTCCAAACACCGTGAAAATCAACGGGTTTTTTTCCCAATTTATAAAAAGTAATGGGCCGAAGAAGTGCCAGAGGGGTCCGTGCAGGTGGCCACAAGCCTGCACAGCGCGGCCACCCCCCAGGCCACACCATGAGGGCTTGTGGGCACCCTACAGGCCCACTTGCCCCCCTCTTTTGCTATATGAAGGGTTTCATCCAGGAAAAAATCAAGGAGGAGCTTTTTCGTGGTTTCGCCGCCGCCACGAGGCCGAACTTGAGCAGAACCAATCTAGAGCTCCGGCAGGACGATCCTGCCGGGGAAACTTCCCTCCCGGAGGGGGATATCGTCGCCATCGTCATGACCAACACTCGTCTCATCAGAGGGGACTCGTTACCATCAACATCTTCATCAGCACCATCTCATCTCCAAAACCTAGTTCATCACTTGTAACCAATCTCCGTCTCGCGACTCCGATTGCTAGTACAGTTGATTACTCTTTGTAGTTGATGCTAGTTGGATTATTTGGTGGAACAGTTTATGTTCAGATCCTTGATGCTACTCATTACCTCTCTGATCATGAATATGATTATGCTTTGTGAGTAGTTACTTTTGTTCCTGGGGACATGGGATAAGTCATGCTAATAGTAGTCATGTGAATTTGGTATTCGTTCAGTATTTTGATATGTTGTATGTTGTTTTTCCTCTAATGGTGTTATGTGAACGTCGACTACATAACACTTCACCATTATTTGGGCCTAGAGGAAGGCATTGGGAAGTAGTAAGTAGATGATGGGTTGCTAGAGTGACAGAAGCTTAAACCCTAGTTTATGCGTTACTTCGTGAGGGGCTGATTTGGATCCACAAGTTTAATGCTATGGTTAGACTTTGTCTTAATTCTTCTTTTGTAGTTGCGGATTCTTGCGAGAGGGGATGCTTGTCCAACTAAGGGCAGTACCCAAGCGCTGGTCCACCCACATATCAAACTATCAAAGTAACGAACGCGAATCATATGAACATGATGAAACTAGCATGACAGAAATTCCGGTGTGTCCTCGGGAGCGTTGTTCCTCCTATAAGACTTTGTCCAGGCTTGTCCCTTGCTACAAAAGGGTTTGGGCCACTTTGCTGCACCGTTGATACTTTTGTTACTTGTTGCTTTCTACGAATCAGCTCACCACACAATCACTTGTTACCGACAATTTCAGTGCCTGCAAATTTTAACTTGCTGAAAACCACTTGTCAGATCCTTCTGCTCCTCGTTGGTTTCGACACTCTTACTTATCGAAAGGACTACGATTGATCCCCTATACTTGTGGGTCATCAATCTTCCCCAACCTCTCCCTCCTCCTTGCTAGATCAAGGTGCAGGAGACGTCATCGGGCTGCACGTGTGTTGAACGCGGAGGTGCCGTGGTTCGACACTAGATCGGAATGTCACCGCGATCTGAATCGCCGCGAGTACGACTCCATCAACCGTGTTCTAGCAATGCTTCCGCTTAGCGATATTCAAAGGTATGAAGATGCACTCACCCCTCTCTCTTTGCTGGTCTCTCCATAGGGAGATCTGAATATGCGTAGGAATGTTTTTGAATTTATGCTACGTTGCCCAACAGTGGCATCCGAGCCAGGTTTTCTATGCGTAGATTCTATGCACGAGTAGAACAGAAAAGGTTGGCGGCGATGATTTGTCAATTGCTTGCCGCTACTAGTCTTATTCTTTTCAGCGGTATTGTGGGATGAAGCGTCACGGACCAACCTTACACGTACGCTTACGTGAGACTGGTTCCACCGACACACATGCACACCGTGCATAAAGGTGGCTAGCGGGTGTTTGTCTCTCCTACTCTAGTCGGATTGGATTTGATGAAAAGGGTCCTTATGAAGGGTAAATGGCTTTGGCATATTATTGTTGTGGCTGTCACGTAGGTAAGAAGGCGTTCTTGCTAGAAACCCAAATCAGCCACGTAAAACTTGCAACAACAATTAGAGGACATCTAACTTGTTTCTGCAGGGTTTGACATGTGATGTGATATGGCCAAAGTTGTGATGTTGCATGTATGATGTATGATATGATCATGTTATTGTAATAGGTTTCAGGACTTGCATATCGATGAGTATGACAACCAGCAGGAGCCATAGGAGTTGTCTTAATTTATTGTATGAGATGCAACGCCATGTGGCTACTACTTTTACTTCATTGCTAACGGTTAGCTATAGTAGTATTGATTGTAGTAGTTGGCGTGACGACTTCACAGAGACACGATGATGGAGATCATGATGATGGAGATCATTGTGTCACGTCGGTGACAACGATGATCATGCGATGCCTGGAGATGGAGATCGAAAGAGCAAACATGATAATGGCCATATCATGTCACCATATGATTGCATTGTGATGTTTATCATGTTTTTCATCTTATTGCTTAGAACGACGGTAGCATAATAAGATGATCCCTCTTAAAATTTCGAGAACGTATTCCCCTAAGTGTGCACCATTGCGAAGGATCGTTGTCTCGAAGCACCACGTGATGATCGGGTGTGATAGAATCTAACGTTCGTATACAATGGGTGTAAGCCAGATTTACACACGCGAAACACTTAGGTTGACTCGACGAGCTTAGCATGTACAGACATGACCTCGAATACAAGGGACCGAAAGGTCGAACATGAGTCATATGGTTGAATACGATCAACATGAAGTTGCTCACCATTATGACTAGTCCGTCTCACGTGATGATCGGACAAGGGTTAATCAACATGGATCATGTATCACTTAGATGACTAGAGGGATGTCGATTTAAGTGGGAGTTCATACTTAATTTGATTAAATGAACTTAGTTGTCATGAAATAAGTCTAAAAGTTGTCTTTATAAATATTGTAGATGGCCAACGTTAACCTCAATTTCAACGCATTCCTAGAGAAAAACAAGCTGAAAGATGATGGTAGAAACTATGCGGACTGGGTTCGCAACTTGAAGTTCATCCTTGAGGCAGCTAAAAAGGCTTATGTCCTTGATGCGCCGCTAGGTGACCCTCCCGCTCCCGCAGCAGCCCAGGACATTCTGGACGTCTCGCAAACGCAGAGTGATGACTACTCTCTCGTTAGGTGTGGCATGTTATATAGTTTGGAAACGGGGCTCCAAAGGCATTTTGAGCAACACGGTGCATATGAGATGTTCCAAGAGCTGAAACTGGTTTTTCAAGCTCATGCCCGTTTCGATAGATATGAAGTCTCCGACAAGTTCTTTAGCTGTAAGATGGAGGAGAACAGTTCTGTCAGTGAGCACATACTCAAAATGTCTGGGTTACATGGTCGTCTGACTTCACTTGGAGTCGAACTTCCGGATGATGCTATAATTGACACAATCCTCCAGTCTCTCCCACCAAGCTACAAAGGTTTTGTGCTGAACTACAACATGCAAGGGATGGAGAAGACCATTCCCGAGTTGTACTCGATGCTCAAGTTTGCAGAAGTAGAAATCAAGAAAGAGCATCAAGTGTTGATGGTGAATAGTTTCAAGAAGGGCAAGGGTAAGAAGAACATCAATAAAGACGGCAAAGTCGTTGCCGCGCCTGGTAAGCCAGATGCTGGGAAGAAGAAAAATAATGGACCCAAGCCTGAGACTGAGTTCTTCTATTGCAAGGGAAAAGGTCACTAGAAGCGGAACTACCCCAATTACTTAGCGGACAAGAAGGCCGACAACGTTAAAGGTATATGTGATATACATGTTATTGATGTGTACCTTACTAGTGCTCGTACTAGCTCCTGGGTATTTGATACCGGTGTTGTTGCTCACATTTGCAACTCAAAGCAGGAATTGCGGAATAAGCGGAGACTCGCCAAGGACGAGGTGACGATGTGCGTCGGGAATGGCTCCAAGGTCGATGTGATCGCCGTCGGTACGCTACCTCTACATCTACCGTCGGGATTAGTTTTAAACCTTAATAATTGTTATTTAGTACTAGGTTTGAGCATGAATATTTATTAGGGCCTTGCTTAATGCGAGATGGCTACTCATTTAAGTCAGAGAATAATGGTTGTTCTATTTATATGAGTGATATGTTTTATGGTCATGCTCCACTGGTGAATGGTTATTCTTGATGAATCTCGATCGTGATGTTACACATGTTCATAGTGTTAGTACCAAAAGATGTAAAGTTGATAATGATAGTCCCACATACTTGTGGCACTGCCGCCTTGGTCATATCGGTGTTATGCGCATGAAGAAGCTCCATACTGATGGACTATTAGAGTCTCTTGACTTTGAATCATTTGACACATGCAAACCGTGCCTCATGGGCAATATGACTAAGACTCCATTCTCAGGAATAATGGAGAGAGCGATCGACTTATTGGAAATAATACATACTGATGTGTGTGGTCCAATGAACGTTGAAGCTCGCGGTGGCTACCATTATGTTCTCACTCTCACCGATGATTTGAGTAGATATGGGTATATCTACTTGATGAATCACAAATCTGAGACGTTCGAAAAGTTCAAGGAATTTCAGAGTGAGGTTGAGAATCAACGTGACAGAAAAATTAAGTGTCTACGATCTGATCGTGGAGGAGAATTTTTGATTCACGAGTTTGGCACACACCTAAGGAAGTGTGGAATCGTTTCACAACTGACGTCGCTTGGTACACCGCAACGCAACGGAGTGTCTGAACATCGTAATCGCACTTTATTAGATATGGTACGATCTATGATGTCTCTTACTGACTTACCGCTATCATTTTGGGGATACGCATTAGAAACTGCAGCATTCACTTTAAATAGGGCACCGTGTAAATCCGTTGAGACGACACCGTATGAACTGTGGTTTGGCAAGAAACCTAAGTTTTCGTTTCTTAAATTTTGGGGCTGCAATGCTTATGTGAAGAAACTTCAACGAGAGAAGCTTGAACCCAAAGCGGAGAAATGCGTATTCATAGGATACCCTAAGGAAACTATTGGGTATACCTTCTATCTTAGATCCGAAGGTAAAACCTTTGTTGCCAAGAACGGATCCTTTATAGAGAATGAGTTTCTCTCGAAAGAAGTAAGTGGGAGGAAAGTAGAACTTGATGAGGTAATTACACCCCCTCTCGAACAGGAAAGTAGCGAAGCGTGGGAAATTGTTCCCGTGGCGCCTACACCTACTGAAGAGGAAGTTAATGATAATGATCATGAAGCTTCGGATCAAGTTACTACTGAACCACGAATGTCCACAAGGGCACACTATACACCAAAGTGGTACGACAACCCTCTGATGGAAATCATGTTGTTAGACAACGGTGAACCTTCAAACTATGAAGAAGCAATGGCCGGTCTGGATTCCAACAAATGGCTTGAGGCTATGAAATCCGAGATAGGACCCATGTATGAGAACAAAGTATGGACTTTGGTGGACTTGCCCGATAACCGGCGAGCCATAGAAAATAAATGGTTCTTCAAGAAGAAGATTGATGCAAACGGTAATCTGACCGTTTATAAAGCTCGACTTGTCGCAAAGGGTTTTTGACAAATTAAAGGAGTTGACTACGAAGAGACTTTATCTCCCGTAGCGAAGCTGAAATTTGTCCGAATCATGTTAGCAATTTCCACATTTTATGATTATGAAATTTTGCAAATGGACATCAAAACAGCGTTCCTTAACGAGAATCTTAAGGAAGAGTTGTATATGATGCAACCAGAAGGTTTTGTCGACCCTAAGGGTGCTAACAAATTGTGCAAGCTCCAGCGCTCCATCTATGGGCCGGTGCAAGCATCTCGGAGTTGGAACATTTGCTTCAATGAGGTGATTAAAGCGTTTGGGTTCATACAGGTTTACGGAGAAGCCTGTCTGTACAAGAAAGTGAGTGGGAGCTCTGTAGCTTTCCTCATACTGTATGTGGATGACATATTATTGATGGGGAATAATATAGAGATGTTGGATAGCATAAAGGCCTATTTGAACAAGAGTTTTTCAATGAAGGACCTTGGAGAAGTTGCTTACATATTAGGCATCAAGATCTATAGAGATAGATTGAGTAAGTCTCAGTCACCGACCACGGCAGCAGATAGAGAGAAGATGAGTAATGTCCCCTACGCTTCAGCCGTAGGCTCTCTTATGTATGCCATGCTGTGTACCAGACCTGATATAAACCTTGCCATAAGTTTGGAAGGGAGGTACCAAAGTGATCCCGGTATGGAACACTGGACAGCGGTCAAGAGTATCCTTAAGTACCTGAAGAGGACTAAGGAGATGTTTCTCGTTTGTGGAGGTAACGAAGAGCTCATCGTAAAGGGTTATGTCGATGCTAACTTCGACACAGATCCGGATGACTCTAAGTCACAGACCGGATACGTGTATGTTTTGAATGGTGGGGCAGTAAGCTGGTGCAGCAGCAAGCAAGAAGTCGTGGCAGCATCTACATGTGAAGCGGAGTACATAGCTGCTTCAGAAGCAGCTCATGAAGGAATTTGGATGAAGGAGCTCATCACCGACCTTGGAGTGGTTCCAAGCGCCTCGGGTCCACTGACGCTCTTTTGTGATAATACTCGGGCCATTGCCATAGCCAAGGAGCCCAGGTTTCACCGGAATACCAAGCACATCAAACGCCGCTACAACTCCATCCAGGACCTTGTCCAGAGTGGAGTAATAGAGATTTGTAAAGTACATACAAAGCTGAATGTTGCAGACCCGTTGACTAAACCTCTTCCTCGAGCAAAACATGATCAACACCATAATGCTATGGGTGTTCGATACATCACAATGTAACTAGATTATTGACTCTAGTGCAAGTTGAGACTGTTGGAAATATGCCCTAGAGGCAATAATAAAATGGTTATTATCATATCTCCTTGTTCATGATAATCGTCTATTGTTGATGCTATAATTGTATTAAAAGGAAACAATAATACATGTGTGAACAAATAGATCACAATGTGTCCCTAGCAAGCCTCTAGTTGGCTAGCTCATTAATCAATAGATGATCATGGTTTCCTGATCATGGGCATTAGATGACATTGATAACGGGATCACATCATTGGGAGAATGATGTGATGGACAAGACCTAATCCTAAGCATAGCACTAGATCGTATTGTTCGTATGCTAGAGATTTTCTAATGTCAAGTGTCTTTTCCTTCGACCGTGAGATTGTGCAACTCCCGGATACCGTAGGAGTGCTTTGGGTGTATCAAACGTCACAACGTAACTGGGTGACTATAAAGGTGCACTACGGGTACCTCTAAAAGTATCTGTTGGGTTGGTACGAATAGAGATCGGGATTTGTCACTCCGTGTGACGGAGAGGTATCTCTGGGACCACTCGATAGAACATCATCATGATCTCAATGTGACTTAGGAGTTGGTCACACGATGACGTGCTACGGAACGAGTAAAGAGACTTACCGGTAACGAGATTGAACAAGGTATAGGTATACCGTCGATCGAATCTCGGGCAAGTTCTATACCGACAGACAAAGGTGATACGTTTCCAATGTATCTATAATTTTGATGGTTCCATGCTATTATCTTGTCAACTTTGGATGTTTTATATGCATGAATATGCTATTTTATATCTTTTTTGGGACTAACCTATTAATTCAGTGCCAAGTGCCAGTTTCTTTTTTTTCCGTGTTTTTGACCCTTTTTCAGACGGAGTCCAAATGGAATGAAACTTTACGATGATTTTTTTGGACCAAAAGAGACCCCCGAAGCTTTGGAAGAAGCCCAGAAGAGCCACGAGGGAGTCACAAGCCATGACGCCGCGGCCACCCCCCAGGCTGCACCGTGCAGGCTTGTGACCTCCTCGTTGGCCCAACTGACGGAATTCCACCGCCATAAATTCCTATTAATTTAGAAACCCCCAGAAAGAAACCTAGATCAGGAGTTCTGTCGCCGCAAGCCTCTGTAGCCACCAAAAACCAATCTGGAGCCTGTTTCGGCACCCTGCCGGAGGGGGAATCCATCTTCGGTGGCCATATTTATCATCCTGACGATCTTCATGACAAAGAGGGAGTAGTTCTTCCTCGGGGCTGAGGGTATGTACCAGTAGCTATGTGTTTGATCTCTCTCTCTCTCATGTTCTTGAGATGTCTTGATCTCGATGTACCATGGGCTTTGCTACTATAGTTGGATCTTATGATGTTCTTCCCCCTCTCCCTCTTGTAATGAATTCAGTTTCCCCTTGAAGTTATCTTATCGGATTGAGTCTTTGAGAACACTTGATGTATGTCTTGCACGTGTCTATCTGTGGTGATCAACTTGCGGGTTTGTGACATTGGGAACCTATGCATATGGGTTGGCACATGTTTGGATATTCTTGTGAGTACTCGATGTATGTTTTGGTGATCAACTTGTGGGTTTCGTGACATTGGGAACCTATGCATATGGGTTGGCACACGTTTTGACTCTCCGGTAGAAACTTTGGGGCACTCTTTGAAGTTCTATGTGTTGGTTGAATAGATGATTCTGAGACTGTGTGATGCATATCGTATAATCTTGCCCACGGATACTTGAGGTGACAATGGAGTATCTAGGTGACATTAGGGTCTTGGTTGATATGTAACTTAAGGTGTTATTCTAGTACGAACTCTATGATGGATCGAACGGAAAGAATAGCTTCGTGTTATTTTACTACGAACTCTTGAATAGATCGATCAGAAAGAATAACTTTGTGGTGGTTTCGTACCCGACAATAATCTCTTCGTTTGTTCTCCGCTATTAGTGACTTTGGAGTGAATCTTTGTTGCATGTTGAGGGCTAGTTATATGATCCAATTATGTTATTATTGTTGAGAGAACTTCAATAGTGAAAGTATGAACCCTAGGCCTTTTTTCCACGCATTGCAATATCGTTCGTGCTCACTTTTGTTACTAGTTAACTTTCTGTTTTTGTAATTTCAGATTATAAAAACCTATATCTACCATCCATATTGCACTTGTATCACCATCTCTTCTCCAAACTAGTGCACCTATACAACTTACCATTATATTGCGTGTGTTGGTAACACAAGAGACTCTTTGTTATTTTGTTGCAGGGTTGGTTGAGAGAGACCATCTTCATCCTACGCCTCCCGCGGATTGATAAACCTTAGGTCACCCACTTGAGGGAAAATTGCTACTGTCCTACAAACCTCTGCGCTTGGAGGCCCAACAACGTCTACAAGGAGAAGGTTGCGTAGTAGACATCAAGCTCTTTTCTGGCGCCGTTGCCGGGGAGGTTAGCGCTTGAAGGTATATCTTTATATCTTGCAATCGAATCTTTTTGTTTCTTGTTCTTTCACTAGAAAACTACAGAAAAAATGGAATTGAGGATGCCTCATATGCTCCATCTTTTCAATGTCTTTCGTGAGCATGATGGGAAGGAAAATTGTGCTCATGTGCTGAAAGAAGAATTACATAGAATTCTTGGCATAGAATATGTGGAGGATGATCATGATTGCAATGTTTTTAGCATGAATTCTTTTAATACCCATGATGCTAATGATATGCAAAGCCAAAAGCTTGGGATGCTATATTTCATGAAGATGATCTTTTTAGTTCTTCCACTTTGAATGATCAAAATCATTTTGATGAAAGCATTCCCCCTATCTATGATGATTATTGTGAGGATACTTATGCTTTCAAGAAGAGGGATGATAAAACTTGTCATACTCTCGAGAACCCTTTTGCTAAACCTTGCTTTTTCATTGTGGACACAATTTGTAGTGCTCAAGTCTTTTACGATACTCCCACTACTATTCTTGAGAATAGATTTCCTTATGTGGAGAGTAGTAAAATTTCTATGCTTGTAGATTATGAAAAGAAAGGCTTAGGTGCTGGTTATATTGTTGAATTCATTCATGATGCTACTGAAAATTACTATGAGAGAGGATCATATGCTTCTACTTATTGCAATAGTATCAAGCTTCCTCTCCATGTGTTGAAATTTTTGAAGCTATGCTTGTTTTGCCTTCCTATGCTAGTTGATTCTTGCTCCAATAAATTGTTTGATCACAAAATCCCTATGCATAGGAAGTGGGTTAGACTTAAATGTGCTAGCCATTTGCTCCATGATGCTCTCGTTGTGTTTCAGTCCTTACCTTTTATGTGAGCATCATTGAAATCAATGCCTAGCTAAGGGCGTTAAACGATAGCGCTTGTTGGGGGATAACCCAATGAATAATTTTTTCTTTGCTTTTTTGCTTCCTGTTTTGTTTTCTCCACACCATCATAATTCTGTTATGATTGTGTCTTTTGTGTTTCTTTTTGTGTTTGTGCCAAGCAAAACCGTTATGATTAGTCTTGGTGATGATTGTTTGATCATGCTGGAAAAAGGCAGAAACTTTCTGCTCACGAAAATAATTTTCATTTTCATTCTGTAAGAGCTTTTGAGTTGATTCCTTCTGCTGCTGATTTCTATGCAATTTCTTCAGACTGTCGTAATTTGTCAGATGTTTTGAAGTAACATAAGCATACGAAGTATACAGATTGCTACAGACTGGTCTTTTGTTAACAGATTCTGTTTTTGTTGAGTTGGTTGCTTATTTTGATGAAACTATGGATATTATCGGAGGGTACTAGCCATGGAAAAGTGAAAATACAGCAACCCAACACCGACATAAGTAGAATTTAAGTTTGCTACAGTACCTAAGGAAGTGGTGATTTGCTTTCTTATACTAATGATATCACGAGTTTCTGTTTAAGTTTTGTGTTGTGAAGTTTTCAAGTTCTGGGTGTAGTTCTTATGGACAAAGAGATAAAGAGTGTCAAGAGCTCAAGCTTGGGGATGCCCAAGCCACCCCAAGTTGATTCAAGGATGCCAAAAAAGCCTAAGCTTGGGGATGCCCCGGGAAGGCATCCCCTCTTTCGTCTTCAATCCATCGGTAATGTTACTTGGAGCTATATTTTTATTCACCACATGATATGTGTTTTGCTTGGAGCGTCTTGTATCATAGGAGTCTTTTATTTTTGTTGTGTCACAATCTTCCTTGATGCACACCTAGAGAGAGAGACATGCACTCACCGTGATTTTGTCGAGCTTCACATATATCCTTTGAGTTATGCAATTCAGCTCACATGTGTTTCACTTATATATTTAGAGCTAGTTGATTTTGCTCTATGTGCTTCACATATATCTTTTAGAGCACCTCGGTGCATGGCTTGGTAGTTGGCTTATGCTATGAAAGTAGTCCCAAAATTGGTAGTTATCCAAAGGGTTACGAAAACTTCCATCTTCATGTGCATCTGTACTATTAAAAGCACAAGAGGGTAGATCCATCTCCAGATCTTGACCGTCTAAACACTCAATCAACGGCGTAATTACGTCATTAATGAAAAGACTTCGTTAACGAAGCGATAACCCACCCTATCACGCAGATTCCCTCATCGCCTAGCCCCGCACCCCCTATCCTCCACGCACCACCCAGCCCCCGCCGGCCCCCACATCGCCGCACAGCCCCGTCGCCTAGCAGCACAGCCGCGCCACCGCCGTCCCGCCGTCACGCACGTCTTCGCCCTGCTAACCGCTCCCGGCTCCCCTATCTCATGCACCCCCACCCGCCACTCCGTCTCCCTCCCCACTCCCTCAAACACCTCCCCGCTACCAACCGTTCGGCTGCGATGGAGGGACAGGGATGTCGGCCGCCGCTCCTTCTCTGCCCTGTTCATCCTCTTAGCCGCGCACGACGCCCTATGATTCTTCGTACTCTGATGGTCGAAGGCGATGAAAGTCGCACGCTCCGATTCTGCAGACCTCTGACAGTCGCCGAAGCCGCCGGAAGCCGCATGACCCCGCACCTGTCGACCCGGGGTTGCAACGGATGTAGCCGCCGCCGGAAGCCTTCGTCGCCTAGGCCTGCCGACCTGTGGTTGCCCCGTCCATCCACCGATTTTTTGCCCTCGGGTTGCGGGCTGCTATCGATGCCTTACATCGTACTGTTGCTGGCTGCTTCCGGCGTCATCTGAATATTTTCCCGTGAGCCAACCTTCTTCTCTCTTTTATTTTCAATCTATACAAGATTCAGTACCTCCGTTGCATCTACACGGGTATGGGGTCTTTTTCTGACGCGCAGTTAGCCCATCAGCAGCAAGAATACGAGCCACCACCACTATGCAGAAGCTCCATGTTACATTGAGATCAAAACTTCAAATCGTTACACTTGTAGGTATATATCCTGTCTCCTCTTTCTTTTGGGCTTCATATATTCGTTGGTTGATATGATTTTTAGGTTCTGATAAATTGCAATGATTTTGCAGAATAAGTTCAGGGAGCTTTTCATGACCAATAGCTCCCTAATCAAGCAGTTTGGCAACAACAATGCCAAGGTTCAGTTCGGCGAGGAAGCCCAACAACTTTTTACAATGACCACTATGACAAGTACTCTGGTCAATGGTTGTTACTCTCTTGTAGACCGTAGTCGGTTGTATTATGGATGTCTCTTGTGCCACTGATAGATTGGTTTGGTGCTTGGTGTCATGTTCAGGGTTGGTAAAACAAGAAGATTCTGAAGGCGCAGCGAGATGTTGATAAGGAGGTTCTCTGGTCCTCTCGACAACCCAAACAGAGAATAGAAGGACAAGCATGTCGCCTTCCACCATTAGACTGTCATGCACAAGGAATTTTGCAGGATGGCCAATGCTGCTAAGAGCCAGGTTAGCATTAGAGCAAACTTCCCCTTACCCCTTCTTTTTACATGTGAGGTAAGAAACTAAGAGTTAATCAGACCAGAATGAGATTTATGGCTCAGATCTGTTCTATACTCCTACCCCTCATGTGAACAAAGGGGGTAAGAGGGAGCATGTTAAAACTCCTCTTTTTTTCGAGAAAACGCAAAAGAGTTTTGCGTTTCATTTCGTTGAAAAGATAGGGGTTTGGGTTACAGTCCTCCTAGGAGGTAGTTACAGGGCCATAAAAGGAAATCAGTGGACGTCCGAGGTCTGTGCGATCATAGCTTTGAGGCCTTGTGCGCTGGCTCTGGCCAAAAGCGCAACTTCCTCCTTGATCTTCGCTACCAGGCCAATGGTCGGAGGGCGACCTCTGTCAAACACGCACTCATTCCTGTGCTTCCATGTCATCCAAGGCACGAGTAGGGTCATGGATGCGAGGCCTTTGTGCATCGGCTTCGGCATAGTCTGTCGCACGGTGGTCCACCAAGCATTGAGTGATTCCTCACCATCGGGTGGGCGACAGGGTATCCTCAACCATGCCAGGGCCTCGTGCCAAACCTGCCGAGAGAATGGACAGGTGAGGAGGAGGTGGTGTATGGTTTCTTGTTCCTGGTTGCATAGGGGGCGCCGTGGGGGATGTTGTAACCCTCTCCTGGCAAGCCGGTCAGCTGTCCAGCAGCGATCGAGCCGGGCGATCCAGTGGAAGAATCGAACGCGTGGCGGTGCCCAACATTTCCAGTTGAGCTTCCAGGCATCGCATGAGATGGAGCCGTGGAAGCTAGCCTGGTAGGACGATTGCGCGGTATAAGTGCCGCTTGCAGTCCACTTCCAAAGCAGGTGATCGGGCTCATTGGAGAGCGTTGTGTGTTCGATCATGTGCCAGAGCTGTAGGTATTGGCCAACCTCTTGGATCTCGAGCACGCCGTGGATATACCGTGCCCATTTGTGAGCTTGCAGCCCGTCAGCCATGGTCCGTAGCTTGCGCCGGTGCTTGGGAATGCATGCATGGAGAAGGGGTGCGGTTTCGTGGATGGAACGTCCCTCAATCCATCTGTCTTCCCAGAAAAGGGCCTGCTGGCCGTTGTCGAGCTACATGGTGGTGGAGGCGAAGAAGAAGTTGCGTTCCTCCGACAAGAATTGGAGATCGAGGCCACTCCATGCACTGGTGCTATCTGTGCGGATGAACCACAGCCAGCGCATGCACATCGCAAGGCCGGAGCGCTCCAGGTCGCGGACACCGAGGCCACCCAGTGAGATTGGGCGCGCGACACGCTGCCAATTGACATGGCAGTTGCATTCATTGGCATCAGCACGCCCTGGCCATAGGAACCCCCGCTGGATCTTCACAAGTAGCTGGTGAATAGGGATCGCGCTCAGGACAGCTTTAACAAATGCGAGGCGACCAGCCTTGTTCATGAGGCGCGCCTTCCAACACGGGAGCATGCCGACGGTCCTGTCGACGACGGGCTGTAGCAGGGCTGCGGTTGGGCGTTGTATTGTCAGTGGGATGCCCAGATAGGTGATGGGCAGGTCCACAACGGGGCACCCAAGCAGGTCGATAACGGGTGCGGCCGGGACAGGGTCGCAGCGAATCAGCGTGGCTGAGCTGTTCAGGAAGTTAACCTCAAGTCCAGAGGCTTGCCCAAAGAGGTGTAGGATGCTCTTTACCGCCTCAATGTCGCCGCGCGAGGGGTGGCAAAAGAGAATCACGTCGTCGACGTATAGCGAGACAACGGGAATCGAGCGGCTGGGATGCAGTTGCTGTAGGATGCCGAGCTCTATGGCGCGGTGCAGCACGCACCCTAGGGTGTCCACCGCGAGGACGAAGAGCTGGGGTGACAGGGGGTCGCCCTGTCTTAGTCCGCGACGGTGCCAGATGGCGTGGCCAGGCTCGCCGTTTAAGAGCACCTTGGTGCTGGTTGTCGAGAGAAGAATCGCCAACCAGTCCAGGAAGCGACCGCCAAAGCTGAATTGGCGCAAGACCTCGAAGAGGAATGCCAGCTGATCGAGTCGAAGGCGCATGCCAGGTCCAACTTCAGAAGCACGCGAGGGGCTCCAAGCTGGTGCAGCACGCGCGCAGATTGCCGCACGAGGACGAAGTTGTCGTGTAGGTTGCGCCCTGGGATGAACGCGTTCTGGTTCGCGCTGACGAGGTCATTGAGCTTGGGGGCTAGGCGACAGTGATCCACCAGGGAGCACTAGCTCAGGTCGTAGCGGAAACCTTAGCAGATAGGGTGTTGGCAGTGAAAGAAATATCGGTGATGGTCACCTCTCTACTTTTCCATGCCAACAAGATGCCACCGAGGGTTCCAGTCGCGGGGAGGTATACATAGTCATCGAATTCCATGCCTAGGGTCTCGAGGACAGTTGACGAGCAGATCAATTCTATCTTTGTTTCTTGAAAGCAAGCGATCGAAGCACTAGCGGTTACAATCAGTGATCGAATGACGAGACGACGGGCGCACATCTTCATTCATTTCTGTTCATTGTGATGCTAGCTGTTCTGATTAAGTACCATTAATGACAACTGGTTTTGGAAATGTGTTTCGCGATGTACGCAAACATGTAAGAACCATCCCTCTGATCGCATTGTCAATGAAACATGACAATTTTCCGTAAGGACTCTGTGAAGTCACATATTACTTGAAGTAGCATTGGTATATTAAGAAGTACATGTTTACTTCTCAATTTCTAAGGTTTTATGGTAGTGTATGGACTTTCATAATTGTTTTGGTGACTTTTTATATGCTTGTTGTTTGGTTTAATGTTGTCAATGCCTTTTTCGTAGATTTCTCTAGAAAATTGGGAGAAAATCGTAACATCAAACGTAGTTCGTGTTGTTGTTCCGGGAAATTCTGCGCATATTGCAAGGTTCTTGAATGGTCAGGTAATGACATTGCCTTACACATTTTTCTTTGTCTTCTCAAAATTTCTTTTGCCGGTTCTAATAGTAGTATCTATTCTATCTTGAAAACAATAGCTGCAAAAGATAAACCCTTGATAGTTGAGATAATCAAAGAACTAAATTACGTTTTCATCTGCAATAACTCCAGTTTCTCTGGTAGACCTTGATGTAAGATCAAGAGATGAAGTGTATTTCTTATAAAATTCGATTATTTACTTATCAGATGACTTGATTTTATGATGAACTTTTGGCATTTAACCAATCAAAAGTTATAGTAAATTCAGACTGTTTCCCTCTTCCACTTTTCAACCACTATATCATGATTCGCGAGTGTTATAGTATAGCTCTAAAAGGCTGAGATATCTTTGTTTTACTAGTTAGTGATATATTTTTACATTTATAGTGCAAATTATAATCAATGGTTCCATATTTTGAAAAATTTAGCTACTTTTGATGCGAATGTGACTATGAAGACTTTAATCTCCACGAATTGGTGTAAAATTAATAGTTATCTTCTTTGAATTTAGAAGGCAGAGTTCAGGTTTGTGTAGTAATGATATTCATGTTATTCCACGCCCTCTATCAATAGATAGGATTCCATCCTTGACGATGTTACTGTTGGAAATATGCCCTAGAGCCAATAATAAATTAGTTGTTATTATATTTCTTTGTTCATGATAATCGTTTATTATCCATGCTATAATTGTATTGATTGGAAACACAATACTTGTGTGGATACATAGACAAAACACTATCCCTAGTAAGCCTCTAGTTGACTAGCTCCTTGATCAAAGATGGTCAAGGTTTCCTGATCATAGGCAAGTGTTGTCACTTGATAACGGGATCACATCATTAGAAGAATCATGTGATGGACTAGACCCAAACTAATAGACGTAGCATGTTGGTCGTGTCATTTTGTTGCTACTATTCTCTGCGTGTCAAGTATTTATTCCTATGACCATGAGATCATATAACTCACTGACACCGGAGGAATACTTTGTGTGTATCACACGTTGTAACGAAACTGGGTGACTATAAAGATGCTCTACAGGTATCTCCGAAGGTGTTCGTTGAGTTAGTATGGATCAAGACTGGGATTTGTCACTCCGTGTGACGGAGAGGTATCTCGGGGCCTACTCGGTAATACAACATCACACACAAGCCTTGCAAGCAATGTGACTTAGTGTAAGTCACGGGATCTTGTATTACGGAACGAGTAAAGAGACTTAATGGTAAACGAGATTGAAATAGGTATGCGGATACTGATGATCGAATCTCGGGCAAGTAACATACCGAAGGACAAAGGGAATGACATACGGGATTATATGAATCCTTGGCAGTGAGGTTCAAACTATAAGTTCTTCATAGAATATGTAGGATCCAATATGGGTATCCAGGTCCCGCTATTGGATATTGACTGAGGAGTCCCTCGGGTCATGTCTACATAGTTCTCGAATCCGCAGGGTCTGCACACTTATGGTTCGACGTTGTTTTATGCGTATTTGAGTTATATGGTTGGTTACCGAATGTTGTTCGGAGTTCCGGATGAGATCACGGACGTCACGAGAGTTTCCGGAATGATCCGGAGATGAAGACTGATATATAGGATGACCTCATTTGATTACCGGAAGGTTTTCGGAATTATCGGGAATGTACCTGGAATGACGAATGGGTTCCGGATGTTCACCGGGGGGGGGGGGGAGCCCACCCCGGGAAAGCCCATAGGCCTTAGGGGTGCCGCACCAGCCCTTAGTGGGCTGGTGGGCAAGCCCAAAGAGGCCCCTGCGCGGGAATAAAAGAAATCAAAGAGAAAAAGGGGAAGTGGGAAGGAAGGGAAGGACTCCACCTTCCAATCCTAGTTGGACTAGGATTGGAAGGAGGACTCCTCCTCCGCCCTTCGGCCGAACCCCTTGGGGCTCCTTGAACCCCAAGGCAAGCCCCTCCCCTCCCACCTATATATACGGAGATTTTAGGGCTGATTTGAGACAACTTTGCCACGGCAGCCCGACCACATACCTCTACAGTTTTTCCTCTAGATCGCGTTTCTGCGGAGCTCGGGCGGAGCCGAGCTGAGATTAGATCACCACCAACCTCTGGAGCGCCGTCATGCTGCCGGAGAACTCATCTACCTCTCCATCTCTGTTGCTGGATCAAGAAGGCCGAGATCATCGTCGAGCTGTACGTGTGCTGAACGCGGAGGTGTTGTCCGTTCGGCACTAGATCGGAGCGGATCATGGGACGGATCGCGGGACAGTTCGTGGGACGGTTCGCGGGGTGGATCGAGGGACGTGAGGACGTTCCACTACATCAACCGCGTTTATTAACGCTTCTACTGTGCGATCTACAAGGGTACATAGATCTGAAACCCCCCTCGTAGATGGACATCACCATGATAGGTATTGCGTGTGCGTAGGAAATTTTTGTTTCCCATGCGACGTTCCCCAACAGTGGCATCATGAGCTAGGTTCATGCGTAGATGTTATCTCGAGTAGAACACAAAAGTTTTTGTGGGCAGTGATGTGCGATTTGCTACCCTCCTTAGTCTTTTCTTGATTCCGCGGTATTGTTGGTTCGAAGCGGCTCGGACCGACATTACTCGTACGCTTACGAGAGACTGGTTTCATTGCTACGAGTAACTCCGCTGCTCAAAGATGACTGGCGAGTGTCGGTTTCTCCAACTTTAGTTGAATTGGATTTGACCGAGGAGGTCCTTGGATGAGGTTAAATAACAATTCATATATCTCCATTGTGCTGTTTGCGTAAGTAAGATGCGATCCTACTAGATACCCATGGTCACCACGTAAAACGTACAACAACAATTAGAGGACGTCTAACTTGTTTTTGCAGGGTATTCTTGTGATATGATATGGCCAACGATGTGATGTGATATATTGGATGTATGAGATAATCATGTTGTAAAAGTTAATATCGACTTGCATGTCGATGGTACGGCAACCGGGAGGAGCCATAGGGTTGTCTTTAAACTAACGTTTGTGCTTGGAGATGCGTTTACTATATTGCTAGGATGTAGCTTTAGTAGTAATAGCATGAGTAGCACGACAACCCCGATGGAGACACGTTGACGGAGATCATGATGATGGATATCATGGTGTGACGCCGGTGACAAGAAGATCGTGCCAGTGCTTTGGTGATGGAGATCAAGAAGCACATGATGATAGCCATATCACGTGACTTATGAATTGCATGTGATGTTAATCCTTTATGCTCCTTATCTTGCTTAGAACGACGGTAGCATTATGAGGTGATCTCTCACTAAAATTTCAAGACGAAATTGTGTTCTCCCCGACTGTGCACCGTTGCGACAGTTCGTCGTTTCGAGACACCACGTGTTGATCGGGTGTGATAGACTCAACGTTCACATACAACAGGTGCAAAACAGTTGCACGCGTGGAACACTCGGGTTAAGCTTGACGAGCCTAGCATGTACAGACATGGCCTCGGAACACGTGAGACCGAAAGGTCGAGCATGAATCGTATAGTTTATATGATTAGCATAGAGATGCTTACCACTGAAACTATTCTCGACTCACGTGATGATCGGAGTTGAGATAGTGGATTTGGATCATGTACCACTCAAATGACTAGAGAGATGTACTTTTTGAGTGGGAGTTTTAAGTAATATGGTTAATTGAACTAATTGTCATGAACATAGTCTAATGGTCTTTGCGAATTACGATGTAGCTTGCGCTATAGCTCTACTGTTTTTATATGTTCCTAGAGAAAATTTAGTTGAAAGTTGATAGTAGCAAACTTTGCGGACTGAGTCTATAAAACTGAGGATTGTCCTCGTTGCTACGCAGAAGGCTTATGTCCTTAATGCACCACTCGGTGTACTGCACCTCGAGCGTCGTCTGTGGATGTTGTGAATATCTGACATACACGTTTCTGATGACTACGCGATAGTTCAGTGCAAAATACTTAATGGCTTAGAAGCAAGGCGCCGAAGACGTTTTGTAACGTCATGGAATTTAAGAGATGTTCTAAAGAGATGAAATTGTGATTTCATGCTTGTGCCCTTGTTAAGAGGTATGAGACCTCCGACAAGATTCTTTGTCCACGAAGTAAAGGAGAAAAGCTCAATCGTTGAGCGTGTGCTCATATTGTCTGAGTACGACAATCGCTTGAATCATGTGGGAGTTAATCTTCCAGATGAGATAGTGATGGTTCTCCAAAGTCACTGCCACCAAGATGTGAGAGCTTCGTGATTAACTATAACATATCAAGGATAGATACAATGATCCTTGAGCGATTCGCGATGTTTGACACTCCGAAAGTAGAAATAAATAAGGAGCATCAATAGTTGATGGTTAGTAAAACCACTAAGTTTCAAGAAAGGCAAGGGCTTGAAGGGATACTTCGTGAAACGGCAAAACAGTTGCTGCACTAATGAAGAAACCCAAGATTAAACTGAAACCCAAGACTAAGTGCTTCTATTATGAGGGGAACGGTCACTGAGGTGGAGCTACCCTAGATGCTTGGTAGATAAGAAGGCTGGCAAAGTCGAAAGAAGTATATTTGATATACATGACGTTGATGTGTACTTTACTAGTACACCTAGTAGCGCGAGGGTATTGGATACCGGTTCGGTTACTAAGTGATTAGTAACACAAAATGAAAGCTACGGTATAAACGGAGACTAGCTAAAGGCGATGTGACGATAAGTGTTGGAAGTGTTTCCAAGGTTGATGTGATCAAACGTCGCACGCTCCCTCTATCATCGGGAATGGTGGTAAAACCTAAATAATTGCTATTTGGTGTTTGCGTTGAGCATGAACATGATTGGATCATGTTTATTACAATACGTTTATTCATTTAAAGAGAATAATAATTTTTCTATTTGCTTGAATAATTACCCTCAATGGTTTATTGAATCTCGATCATAGTGTTACACATGTTCATAATATTAGTGCCAAAGATACAAAGTAATAATGATAGTACCACTTAGTTGTGGCACTGCCACTTGAGTCATGTTGGTATACAATGCATGTTGAAGCTCCATGCTGATGGATCTTTGTACTCACTCATTTTTGAAACGTTTGAGACATGCAAACCATATCTGTTGGTATAAATGCATGAAGAAACTCCATGAAAGATGGATCGTTTGGACTCGCTTGATTTTGAATCAGTTGAGACATGCAAAACATGCCACATGAAACAAGAGAGTAACTTGTTGGGAACAGTACATTTTTGATGTGTGCAGTCCAATGAGTGCTAAGGCACGCAGTGGATATCATTATGTTCTTACTTCACTAACGATTTGAGTAGATACAGGAGTATTTAGTTGATGAATCACAAAGTATGAAATATTGAAAAGTTCAATTCTCTTTCAGAGTGACGTTCGTCGTAACAAGAGGATAAACTGTCTACGATATGATCATAGAGATGAATATCTGAGTTACGAGTTTTTGGTACGCAGTTAAGACAATGTGGAAATTGTTTCGCAGTTCACGCCACATGGAACACCATAGTGTGGTTATGTGTCTGAACGTCATAGCCACACCCTATTTGATATGGTGCATACTATGATGTCTCTTATCGAATTACCACTATCGATTATGGGTTATGCATTAGAGACAACCGCATTCACTTTAAATAGGGCACCGCGTATTTCCGTTGAGATGAAACAATATAGACTGAGGTTTAGAGAAATATAAGCTGTCGTTTCTTGAAAGTTTGGGGATGCGATGCTTATGTGAAAAACGTTTTAGTCTGATAAGATCGAACCCAAAGCGGATGAAAGCGTCTTCATAGGATATCCAAAACAGTCGGATACATCTTCTATCTCGGATCCGGAAGCAAAATGTTTATTTCGAGAAACAGATCCTTTCTCGAGGAAAGGTTTCTCTTGAAAGAGTTGAGTGGGAGAGTGGTGGAACTTGATGAGGTTATTGAACCGTCACTTCAACCAGTGTGTAGCAGGGTGCAGGAAGTTGTTCCTGTGGCGCCTACACCAATTGAAGTGGAAGCTGATGATAGTGATCATTAGTGCTTCGGATCAAGTTACTACAAACCTCGTAGGTCGACAAAGGTCGCGTACTGCTACAGAGTGGTACGGTAACCCTGTCTTGGAGGTCATGTTATTGAGCAACAATGAACCTACGAGTTATGGAGAAGCAATGGTGGGCCCGGATTCCGAAAAATGGCTGGAGGCCATGAAATCCGAGAGAGAATCCATGTGTGAGAACAAAGTGTAGACTTTGGAAGAACTGCTTCATGGTAGTAATACTATTGAGTAAAGATGGATGTTTAAAAGTAAGACAGACGATGATGGTGATAAGTCACTATTAAGAAAAGCTCGACTTGTTGCAAAGATGTTTTCGACAAAATCAAAGAGTTGACTATGATGTGACTTTCTCAGTCATAGCGATGCTAAAGGTGTGTTGGAATTATGTTAGTAGTTGGTGCATTATTTTTGAAATATTGCACAAAGGAAGTCAAAACATTGTTTCCTCGACGGTTTCCTTGAGGAAAGATTGTATGAGATACAATCAGAATGTTTTGTCGATCCTAAGGATACTAACAAGTATGCAAGCTCCAGGGATCCTTCAATGGACTAGTGCAAGCATCTTGAAGTTGGAAAATACACTTTGATGAGATGATCAAAGATTTTGGGTTTGTACAAGGTTTATGAGAAACTTGTATTTCCAAAGAAGTGAGTGGGAGCGCTATAGAAGTTCTGATAAGTATATGTGGTTGACATATTGTGGATCAGAAGTAATGTAGAATTTCTGTAAAGCGTAAAAGGTTGTTTGAAAGGAGTTTTTCAAAGGAAGGCCTGGATTGAGCTACTTGAACGTTGAGCATCAAGATCTATGGAGATAGATCGAAACGCTTAATAGAAGTTCCAACAAGATGCATGCCTTGACAAGTTTTTGAAGGAGTTCAAAATAGATCAGCAAAGAATGAGTTCTTGACTGTGTTGTAAGGTGTGAATTTGAGTAAGACTCAGAACCCGACCACGGCAGAATAAAGAGAATAGACGAAGGTCGTCTTCTATGCCTTAGCCGTAGACTTTAAAGTATGCCATGCTGAGTACTGCACCTGATGTGTGCCTTGCCTCAAGTCTGTTAAGAGGTACAGAGAGTGATCCAGGATTGAAACACTAAACAGCGGTCAAAGTTATCCTTAGTAACTAATGGACTAAGAAATTTTTCTCGATTATGGAGGTGGTTAAAAGAGTTCATCGTAAAGGGTTACGTTGATGCAAGCTTTGACACTAATCCGAATAACTATGAGTAGTGAAACAGATTCGTATAGTAGAGTAGATATTTGGAGTATTTCCGAATAGCACGTAGTAGCAGCATCTATAAGATGACATAAAGATTTGTAAAGAACACACAGATCTGAAAGTTTTCAAAACCGCTGACTAAAACCTCTCTCACGAGCAAGACGTGATCAGACCCCAGAACTATATGGGTGTTGGATTCGTTAGAATCACATGGTGATGTGAACTAGATTATTGACTCTAGTGCAAGTGGGAGACTATTGGAAATATGCCCTAGAGGCAATAAGAAATTAGTTGTTATTATATTTCTTTGTTCATGATAATCGTTTATTATCCATGCTATAATTGTATTGATTGGAAACACAATACTTGTGTGGATACATAGACAAAACACTGTCCCTAGTAAGCCTCTAGTTGACTAGCTCGTGGATCAAAGATGGTCAAGGTTTCCTGACCATAGGCAAGTGTTTTCACTTGATAACAGGATCACATCATTAGGAGAATCATGTGATGGACTAGACCCAAACTAATAGACGTAGCATGTTGATCGTGTCATTTTGTTGCTACTGTTTTCTGCGTGTCAAGTATTTATTCCTATGACCATGAGATCATATAACTCACTGACACCAGAGGAATACTTTGTGTGTATCAAATGTCGCAACGTAACTGGGTGACTATAAAGATGCTCTACAGGTATCTCCGAAGGTGTTCGTTGAGTTAGTATGGATCAAGACTGGGATTTGTCACTCCGTGTGATGGAGAGGTATCTCAGCGCCCACTCGGTAATACAACATCACACACAAGCCCTGCAAGCAATGTGACTTAGTGTAAGTCACGGGATCTTGTATTACGGAACGAGTAAAGAGACTTGCCGATAAACGAGATTGAAATAGGTATGCCGATACTGACGATCGAATCTCGGCCAAGTAACATACCGAAGGACAAAGGGAATGACATACGGGATTATATGAATCCTTGGCACTGAGGTTCAAATGATAAGTTCTTCGTAGAATATGTAGGATCCAATATGGGTATCTAGGTCTCGCTATTGGATATTGACCGAGGAGTCCCTCGGGTCATGTCTACATAGTTCTCGAACCCGCAGGGTCTGCACACTTAAGGTTCAACGTTGTTTTATGCGTATTTGAGTTATATGGTTGGTTACCGAATGTTCTTCGGAGTCCCGGATGAGATCACGGATGTCACGAGCGTTTCCGGAATGATCCGGAGACGAAGATTGATATAGAGGATGACCTCATTTGATTACCGGAAGGTTTTCGGAACTACCGGGAATGTACCGGGAATGACGAATGGGTTCCAGATATTCACAGGGGGGGGGAGCCCACCCCGGGGATGCCCATAGGCCTTGGGGGTGCTGCTCCAGCCCTTAGTGGGCTGGTGGGAAAGACCAAAGAGGCCCTTGCGCAGGAATAAGAGAAATCAAAGAGAAAAAAAAGGGGAAGTGGGAAGGAAGGGAAGGACTCCACCTTCCAATGCTTGTTGGATTAGGATTGGAAGGAGGACTCCTCCTCCCCCCTTCGGCCGAACCCCTTGGGGCTCCTTGAGCCCCAAGGCAAGGCCCCTCCCCTCCCACCTATATATACGGAGGTTCTAGGGCTGATTTGAGACAACTTTGCCACGGCAGCCCGACCACATACCTCCACGGTTTTTCCTCTAGATCGTGTTTCTGCGGAGCTCAGGCGGAGCCCTACTGAGATTGGATCACCACGAACCTTCGGAGCGCCATCACGCTGCCAGAGAACTCATCTAACTCTCTATCTCTCTTGCTGGATCAAGAAGGCCGAGATCATCGTCGAGCTGTACGTGTGGTGAACGCGGAGGTGCCGTCCGTTCGGCACTAGATCGGAGCGGATCGTGCGACGGATCGCGGGACGGTTCGTGGGGCGGATCGAGAGACGTGAGGACGTTCCACTACATCAACCGCGATTATTAACGTTCTGTTGTGTGATCTACAAGGGTACGTAGATTTGAAACCCCCCTCGTAGACGGACATCACCATGATAGGTATTGCGTGTGTGTAGGAAATTTTTGTTTCCCATGCGACATTCCCCAACAATTACTTTAGAAGGGTGGAGTTTTCAAAACACTCGATCCTCGATGAAGAGTCAAATTTGGTTTGCAACGTTTCTTTCATTCAGTCATATATTGAGCCTTACATTTGCGTGACAGGTGAGATATTGAACCCTACATATAGTTTAGTTTAGATGACTGCATGTTAATATTTTATATATTGATTAAGTAAGTATTATCATGAATGCTAACTGATAATCTCGAGAAGTCTTAGATGGCATAAGAGTAGACTTCACTATATATAAATGATTGTTGTTTGCAGAGGTTGATCGTTGCGCCACTCAGAATAGAGTCACCGTCGGTGCTGAGGCTGATTGTCGACCACCCAGATCTGGTGGATGCTGCTCAGGCCATGCGCCTGTACTATAACGCCGCCATCTTCCTCCGAGCCACAGCTGGGGGCCACTGCTAGCCGGAGTTGATTAGTAACTATTTGATTTGGCCATTAATCGCTTACCCTGGTTTTTCTGTTTCACATAGGTTCGCTCGACTAGCGCCTGTATGGATGTTTTCCCTGATGTCGTACATGTTTTTCTTGTCTTCTTTACATATATTTGCAATACAAATAAGCCTGCTATAGCATATAGTCAGAAATGGTAGCACTATCTAGCAAAGTTGAGATGTCTTTGGTCAAGTTCTCAAGTTGTACATTGTGGTAGTGTCCCTGCCTCATCTATAACAACCTCTACACCTCACTTCCAAGTTGCAGGTGAGCCTCATCCAAGATAAAGCTGAGGGCGTCAATGGCATGGCCTTATCAGTTTGTTCAAATTGCAAGTTTGATTAATTCCCACTCTAACTCAGGTTGTGAGCCCCTTTGATTAATTCCTTGCTATAACTCTATAGTAACAGTACAATTTTAAGGATTGTGGGTCTAATTATGTATGAATACTATTTATTTTCCGCAATTTGGTCAATCCAATCTAAAAAACAAGACGAGAGGGGCAACCACCCCCTCGACAATTTATTTATAGAAGGACATACCCAGATTTTTATATTGTAAACATATGGACACATTGTTTGTAGTAGTCTTGCAGCATATAGTGTTAAGATGTCTTATATGGGATGATATGAACCAAATAGCAAAAGCATTGTTGTTCTTTAATGCGACTAAAACAATATGGACACAACATTAGCTGAAAGGCTTTTTTAATTTATTGAACTTCATATCGTTCATTGTTTCTTTACCTTTTTATTTGCTTTCTCATTGCATTCTTGATTTTCACGTAACATGATCGACATTTTTTAGCATTTAAGGTGTATGTGCACACAAAGCAAAAGTGTTGTTCTAATATCAAGCTCATGTGATTATATGTTCTGTGGGTTGCCAAATTTTCACTAACACCTTCTCCTGCCCAATTAAAGCCATGCACGAAAGGTCTTAGTACTCGCAGAGTATTTCCATGCATCAAATTATCTTAGTGAAGAGAATACTTAGTGAAGAGAATACATGTAAAATGTAGGGATTCTTTTCCCGGAACTTAAGTCACAATGAACCATTTTATGAGTTTTGTAACTCAACATTACTTACTGCAAAGTTGAGATCTCAAGTTTTCTGATAGCTTCGGGATTATTGTATATTGCTATATCTTATGTCTAAGCTTTTCTTGTTGCCCTACATTACTTTCTTTCAATTCCATAGATGAGAAGGGATAAGAAGGCTGCACTTCTATTCTATGAGCAGGAAATTATTTCAAACTTTGATTTGGAAGCAACCTAAATGGTTTTGTTTAGCTTTGTTCTTATGTCTTGTGTAGTCAGGTTTAATATTCATTGAAATACATGTTTTTGTTTGAACTACATTTGAATTGTAGATCTGAAGTTTGATGTGCATACATCAACTGCTACAGAATTTTGAACCATAGTGAGGTTGGTTTCAGTTTTCTTTTTGAGAATGGTTAAGCTCAGTTCATATGCATCATTTGATGATATTTGTCAGCCATTATTATTTTTCCAAGATTGTTCATCATCTCCTTGCCGTCCCTTAACGCCGGGCTTGCAGCTTGCCTCGCCCGTCCTGTTGTCTCTATCACTCTGTGTCTGCCCAGCGATCGCACTTGGCCAAGACGAGGATGAAACCCCGGCCAATGTAGGAACGGGAGAAACAGTCTGTTCAGCACGGATCCATGATAGTAGACTGATGCTTCCTCTATTCAATCAATATTTTTTAGTTCAACGAATTTTCAAGGAGCCATATGCATTCCCAACTGTAATATATGGGAGATGTTTTTTAGTTTAGCTGATCGAAAGATAAATGCAGTAATTTTCAGACTACATGATGCATGTTGTTGCAGAAGATATAAGGGAGAAGTAATTGTACTTAAATTCAGATATCTTACATCTTTGTCGACACTCACTACAATGGAATCGCTGATCCCCATGAGGCCACAAGGTTCCCCCATGTTACTCTAAAAAACTCAAAATTTTCCTATCCTTAACGAGGAAATTCATTCGATTACACGTGCGTTGCACGTGCACTGTTACTAGTTGAGCAGAAAGAGAAGCTTGATTCCTCTCAATTAATTTTGAGATGTGGTTGTGGTAATATTTAAGTTATGTTAGTATGGTGTTGTGAATATAGAGATACTTGTGTTGAAGTTAGTGATTCCCGTAGCATGCACGTATGGTGAACCGCTATGTGATGAAGTTTGAGCATGATTAGTTTATTGATTGTCATCCTTTGTGTAGCGGTCGGGATCGCGCGATGGTTTATACCTACCAACCCTTCCCCCAGGAGTATGTGTTGAATGCTTTTCGATTACTAATAAAACTTTTGCAACAAGTATATGAGTTCTTCTTGACTAATGTTGAGTCCATGGCTTAGATGCACTTTCACCTTCCACCATCACTATCTTCTTTAGTACCGTGCAACTTTCGCCGGTGCATAAACCTACCATATAGCCTCCCTCAAAACAGCCACCATACCTACCGACTATGGCATTTTCAAATCCATTCCGAGATATATTTCCATGCAACTACCACCATGACATGTGCCACCACTTCTACATTGCCATTGCATGATCATAATATAGCTAGCATGATGTTTCCATTGATGTCTATGCCATGCTAGATCATTGTCACGGTACACTACCGAAGGCATTCCATATAGAGTCATCATTGCTCTAAGTTTTGAGTTGTAAGTGTGATGATCATCATTGATGGAGCATTGTCCCATGTGAGGAAATAGAACAGGCCAGCGAAGACCATTTACAAAAAGAGGCTAAAGATGCCCACAAAAAAAAAGAGGCCAAAGAGCCCACCAAAAAATGAGAGAAAAAGAGAGAAGGGACAATGCTACTATCTTTCCATACTTGTGCTTATTAAGCACCATGATCTTCATGATTGAGAGTCTCCCGTTTTGTCACCACCATATAAATAGTGGGAAATTTTCATTTTATAACTTGGCTTGTATATTCCAATGATGGGCTTCCTCAAAATTGCCTTAGGTCTTCGTGAGCAAGCAAGTTGGATGCACACCCACTAGTTTTGTTTAAGAGTTTCACATACTATTAGCTCTAGTGCCTTATTTGTATGGCAATCCCTACTCATGCACATTGTATCTATTGATGAGCATCTCCATAGCTCATTGATATGCCTAGTCGATGTGACCATCTTCTTCTTGTTTACCTTGCAACCTCCACCACACTCCATTCCACTTATAGTGCTAAAACCATGGCTCACGCTCATGTATTGTGTGAGAGTTGAAAAAGTTTGAGAAAGTAAAGGTGTGAAAACAATTACTTGGCCAATACCGAGGTTGTGCATGATATAAATTCGTGGAGCAAGGATGATAGAGCATAGCCAGACTATATGATTTTGTAGGGATAACTTTCTTTTGGCCTTGTTATTTTGAAAGTTCATGATTACCTTGCTAGTTTGCTTGAAGTATTATTGTCTCCACATCCATAGAAACCTATTGTTTTGAATCTAACGGATCTGAACATTCATGTCACGAGAGAGAAGTTACAAAGGATAACTATGCTAGGTAGCATGCAACATCAAAAATTCATTCTTTATCACTTCCCTACTCGAGGACGAGCAGGAGTTAAGCTTGGGGATGCTTGATACGTCTCCAACATATCTATAATTTTTGATGGTTCCATGCTATTATCTTGTCAACTTTGGATGTTTTATATGCATGAATATGCTATTTTATATCTTTTTTGGGACTAACCTATTAACTCAGTGCCAAGTGCCATTTTTTGTTTTTTCCGTGTTTTTGACCCTTTTTCAGACGGAGTCCAAATGGAAGGAAACTTTACGATGATTTTTTTGGACCAAAAGAAACCCCCGAAGCTATGGAAGAAGGCCAGAAGAGCCACAAGGAAGTCACAAACCGTGACGTCGCAGCCACCCCCGAGGCCGCACCGTGCAGGCTTGTGACCTCCTCGTTGGCCCAACTAACGCAATTCCACCGCCATAAATTCCTATAAATTCAGAAATCCCAAAAAAGAAACCTAGATCGGGAGTTCCGCCGCCGCAAGCCTCTGTGGCCACCAAAAACCAATCTGGAGCCCATTCCGGCACCTTGTCGGAGGGTGAATCCATCTCCGGTGGCCATCTTCATCATCCCGGCGATCTCCATGACGAGGAGGGAGTAGTTCTCCCTCGAGGCTGAGGGTATGTACCAGTAGCTATGTGTTTGATCTCTCTCTCTTGTGTTCTTGAGATGTCTTGATCTCGATGTACCATGGGCTTTGCTACTATAGTTGGATCTTATGATGTTCTTCCCCCTCTCCCTTTTGTAATGAATTGAGTTTCCCCTTTGAAGTTATCTTATCAGATTGAGTCTTTGAGAACACTTGATGTATGTATTGCACGTGTCTATCTGTGGTGATCAACTTGCGGGTTTGTGACATTGGGAACCTATGCATATGGGTTGGCACACGTTTGGATATTCATGTGAGTGCTCGACGTATGTTTTGGTGATCAACTTGTGGGTTTCGTGACATTGGGAACCTATGCATATGGGTTGGCACACGTTTTGACTCTCCGGTAGAAACTTCGGGGCACTCTTTGAAGTTCTATGTGTTGGTTGAATAGATAATTCTGAGATTGTGTGATGCATATCGTATAATCATGCCCACGGATACTTGAGGTGACAATGGAGTATCTAGGTGACATTAGGGTCTTGGTTGATATGTATCTTAAGGTGTTATTCTAGTACGAACTCTATGATGGATCGAACGGAAAGAATAGCTTCGTGTTATTTTACTACGGACTCTTGATCATAGATCGATCAGAAAGAATAACTTCGTGGTGGTTTCATACCCGACAATAATCTCTTCGTTTGTTCTCCGCTATTAGTGACTTTGGAGTGAAATATTTGTTACATGTTGAGGGCTAGTTATATGATCTAATTATGTTATTATTGTTGAGAGAACTTCACTTGTGAAAGTATGAACCCTAGGCCTTGTTTCCACGCATTGCAATACCGTCCGTGCTCACTTTTGTTACTAGTTACCTTGCTGTTTTTGTAATTTCAGATTACAAAAACCTATATCTACCATCCATATTGCACTTGTATCACCATCTCTTCCCCGAACTAGTGCACCTATACAACTTACCATTGTATTGGGTGTGTTGGGGACACAAGAGACTCTTTGTTATTTGGTTGAGGTTTGCTTGAGAGAGACCATCTTCATCCTACGCCTCCCACGGATTGATAAACCTTAGGTCACCCACTTGAGCGAAAATTGCTACTGTCCTACAAACCTCTATGCTTGGAGGCCCAACAACGTCTACAAGGAGAAGGTTGCGTAGTAGACACCAAAAGGGAATTTTATACGGGATTGATTGAATCCTTGACATCATGGTTCATCCAATGAGATCATCGTGGAACATGTGGGAGCCACCATGGCTATCTAGATCCCGCTCATGGTTATTGGCCGGAGAGCGTCTCGGTCATGTCTGCATGTTTCCCGAACCCGTAGGGTCTACACACTTAGGGTTCGATGACGCTAGGGTTATAGGGAAATGTTATACGAGGTTACCGAAAGTTGTTTGGAGTCCCGGATGAGATCCCGGACGTCACGGGGAGCTCCGGAATGGTCCGAAGGTAAAGATTGATATATAGGGTGGATGGTTTTGGACACTGGAAATGTTTCGGGCATCGCCGGTAGCGTACCGGGACCAACGGGACCACCGGAAATGGTCCCGGGGGTCCACCGGGAGGGGCCACCATGTCCAAGAGGTAGCATGGGCCAAAAGGGGGAGGGAAACCAACCCAAAGTGGGTTGGTGCGCCTCCCACAAGAGGCCCAAGGTGCAGGAGGGAGAGAAGGGGGGAGGAACCCTAGGCGCTGGTGGGCCTAAGGCCCACCTAAGGGGTGTGCCACCCCCTCCCCCTCCCCAGGCCGCCACACCTCCCATTTGGGGGGCTGCCGCACCACCTAGGGGGGAAACCCTAGGGGTGACACCTCCCTCCCCTCCTCATATAAATAGAGAGGGGTTTGGGGCTGTTTTCCACATAGTTTATTCTCCTCTCGGCGCAGCCCTGCTCCCCTCCTTCCTCCTCCTCCCATGGTGCTTGGCGAAGCCCTACCGGGAGACCTCGTCTCTCCATCGACACCACGCCGTCGTGCTGCCGGAGATCTTCCCCAACCTCTCCCTCCTCCTTGCTGGATCAAGGTGCGGGAGACGTCACCGGGCTGCACGTGTGTTAAACATGGAGGTGCCGTGGTTCGGCACTAGGTCAGAATCTCACCGCGATCTGAATAGCCGCGAGTACGACTCCATCAACCGTGTTCTAGCAACGCTTCCGCTTAGCAATCTTCAAAGGTATGAATATGCACTCACCCTTGTCTCGTTACTGGTCTCTCCATAGGAAGATCGGAATATGCGTAGGATTTTTTTTGAATTTATGCTACGTTGCCCAACAATAGAGAGCGCTATTATCTCTCAAGCGGTACTTCCTCTCCCCCGAGCGGTAGTACCTCTCAAGCAATAGTACCTCTCCCCGAGCGTTAGTACCTCTTAGGCGCTACTTCCGTTGACCATTACCGCTTCCACTTCCGCTTATTTTATTCTTCGGGTGTCCAATCTGCTTGAGTGGTAGTAGAGCGGTAGTAGAGAGCGGTAGTACCTCTCAAGCGGTACTATCGCTCCCCCGAGCTGTAGTACCTCTCAAGCAGTACTACCTCTCCCCCGAGCGGTACTACCTCTCTGGGAGAACTGCCACTTGTGTTTTTGTGTCTTGTTGTGCTATTTTGACCGTCCTAAGCTGTAGTACCGCTCCCCCCAAGAGGTAGTACCGCTTGAGCACGACTTGTGGGCATAACAGTTAGATTTTGGGATGCCAATTTAACGGGGCCTTCTTCCCCAATTGCCCCAACTCTTGTGCCCGTATTTGCCCCCATTGTTGACCTTCTTTGAGCTTGCTAAATCTCAATCCCTCAAGTGATTCTTGCTAGTTTTTGAGGGAAAAGAGAGAGGATTCTAGATCCACATTTCCACCAATCACTTTCTCCTCTTTGTGAGGGGAACCCCTTGGATCTAGATCGTGGAGTTTTTTGTGTTCTTCTTCATTCTTCCTATCATTTCTATTCCATAACATTAGTTGTTGTGGTGGGATTTGAGAGATAATGACTTGGTCACTCTGTGTGCCCTTGCCATTGCATTTGGTGCATAGGTTTGAGTTCTCCATGGTGATATGTCGAAGTGAAGTTTGAGAAGCTTATTACCCTTGGGTGCTTGCTACCCTATACTTTTTCTTATCGGGTGCTTTGGCATCGTAGAAGCTTGGTGGTACCTTGGAGCTCAATCATTGTGGTGTAAAGCTCCGGGCAAGGTTCGGGGTTTCCAATTAGGTTGTGGAGATTGCCTCGAGCATTTGAGGTCATCTCGGAGCCACAACCCATTGTGGTGAAGCTTCCTGTTGTTGTTGGGAGCCTCCAATTAAGTTGTGGAGATTTCACCAACCTTATTTGTATGGTTTTTGTGACCACCCTCAAGGGTCCCTTAGTGGATTCACGACATCTTGTATTGTGTGAGGGCGTGAGGAGATTATGGTGGCCTTAGTGTCTTCTTGGGGAGCATTGTGCCTCCACACCGCTCCAAGCGGAGATTAGCATCCGCAAGGGTGTGAACTTCGGGATACATCATCGTCTCCACGTGCCTCGGTTATCTCTTACCCTGGCCCTTACGCACTTTACTTTGTGATAGCCATATCATTTCTTGTTATATATCTTGCTATCACTTAGTTGTTTATCTTTCTTAGCATAAGTTCTTGGTGCACCTAGATAAGCCTAGTTGTTTTAGGTTTTGTGCTTGACTAATTAAACATTAGTTTTATTCTATATTTGTTCAAGGCTAAACCTTAATTATTTTAAAGCGCCTATTCACCCCCTCTAGGTGACACCCACGTCCTTTCAGTTACCCTTCATGAGTTGACGTCTCCACGAACGTGAACGTACGATAACACCACCTATCAGAACCACGCCAAAAATCACTGTGTCATCTTTGCATTTGATCTTCCTAGCTCTACTCCTTACTTACATGTGCACATGTTTACTTTCCGCTGCTATACTCGTAGACTTGCATGTGTAGGATGTGCTTCACTTGCTATAATTGGTAAAATCTGCCAGCTAATAATATTAGGAAAATGCTAGGTTTTTTTTATTTTGTCAAGTAGTCTATTCACCCCCTCTAGACGTCTCTTCTATTGATCCCACAATTGGTATCAGTGGCATGATCTCCATAGCTTTGGTTTCGTCAGCATTGGAGGAATATGGATGTGTCTAGGTTGGGGAGTCTTAGTTGTAGAGTGCCTATTCTCAATGGGGAGTACTATAGTCAATGGAAAGACAAGATGCTTGACATATTTGATGAATTCCATTTGGGAAAGTATGTTGAAAATCCCTATGTGCCTCCCATTGATCCCTTACATCAATCTCATGAGGAAGAAATTGATTTTTTTGCAATCTTAGAACTGTTAATCTTATCATTAGAGGATTGCAAATAATTGAGCTTATTAAAATGAAGAACTTTGAGTGTGCTTATACTTTGTGGAGAGATTTGGAGGAAAGATATCCTAATTACTCTTCGAAAAATCTTGATGTCATTCTCCATAAATCTATTGCCTTTCACAAAATTAAGCCTAGTGATCCAAACTTTGTAATTACTTGTTTGAGCTTCGTGGCCTCATGCGTGGTATAAGAGATATCATTACCATCAACGAAATCATTTTTGAAGCTATTCACATTCATAAACTTGAATATTGTTATGGTCAAAATTCTAACGAATCTCTTGATTCTTGTGACAAGGATACTCGACTTGACGATGAAAATATGGAACATGGCTACTATGTTGAAGTTGAAAGGTTTGACATCGAAGATGGGAAGACCATGAAGAGTCTAAGTCTTATGGCAAATTTCAAGGACAAATTGGTTGGAGGAAAAGAGTAGATTCTCGATAGCGGATGCACCAATCATATGATCCGAGATAGAGACGTGTTTCAAGATATCACACCAAACCATGGACCATAGAGGTATGTCGCTTTTGGAGACATTTCCAAGGGTAAGGTACCAGGTCTTGGTAAGATGGCCATATCTCATGATAGTTCTATTAAAAGTGTCATGCTTGTTGAATCCCCTAGCTATAATCTTTTTTCCGTATCTAGACTAGCCGACTTTGGTTTCAATGTGCTCTTTACTAAAGTTGATTGCCAAGTGTTTTGTCAAGATAATCAAGACATGGTCTTTCCGAGCTTTCATAGACGTGATATATACATTGCCGATTTCACTAAAAAAATCCAAACCTCATACTTGTCCTATTGCAAAATCATCTAAAGGTCGGCTATGGCATAGAAGGCTAGGACATGTTAGCATGCATAATCTAGACAAGCTCATCAAAGGTGATCATATACTTGGTGATAAATATTTTATCTTTGACAAAGATATACTTGGTAGTGCTTGTCGAGAAAGAAAACAAGTGGGCATAAGTCATCTCGTGAAGAACATCATGACGACTAGGAGACTACTCGAGGTGCTTCACATGGATATCTTTGGTCCCAATACTTACAAGAGCCTCAATGGAAATTCTCTTGGTCTAGTTATAGTTGATGATTTTTCAATATTTACGTGGGTATTATTTCTTGATTACAAGTCTCGGGTACAAAAGATCTTCAAGAAGTTTGCTCGGAGAGCCCAAATATGTTTCAAGTGAAGATTAAGAAAGTTTGGAGCAACAATGGGTGAGAGTTCAAGAACACCAATGTGGACACCTTTCTTGACGAAGAAGTTATCTCACATGTGTTCTCGGCTACATATACACCTCAACAAAATGAATTTGTTGAGAGGAAGAACCAGACTCTCACATAGATGGCTAAAACGATGCTTGACGAATACAAGACACCAAGACACTTTTGGGCACACGCCATGGAAATAACTTGTCATGCAACAAACCAACTCTACCTAGACAGGCTTCTCGGTAAAACGTCATACGAACTACTCACCATTAAAAAACCCCAAGTTGGATACTTTTCGGTATTCGTCTCAAAGTGCTACATTCTTGATAAGCATCATCATTCTAAATTTTCCCCTAAATCTCATGAAGGTTTCCTACTTGGTTACAGATCAAAGTTTTACACTTACTGTGCCTATAACAACTTCACTCGAAAATTTGAAAAGACGTTAGATGTGAAGTTTAATGAGACTAACGGTTCGCAAGTCGAACAATTGCCAAATGATGTAGGAGATAAGAAACCTTCAAAACCCATTAAGGAATTGTCCATCAACAAGATTCATCCCAAGGAGGTGAAGGAAAGTACTTCATCAACACAACTAGAAGCTCCTAATTTACATCAAAGTGAACCACAACACGACATGGAGGCATCCACAAGTGGTACACGACAAGATGAAGAGGAGTAATAAGTACATTTTGATGATCCACCTCAACCTCCTTCACCACCACCTCAAGGACACGACACCTTCAATGACCACGAAGAAGATGATGATTAGGAAGCGCCACCATACAACAAGAAAAAGCTACCACGAGTTTGAGCAAGAGTGAAAAAGAATCATCCCGTCGAAGAAATTCTCGGTGACATACGAACTGGGAGAATGACTCGCTCTAAAACTCGTTTAACTAACTTTTGTGAGCATTACTCATTCCTCTCTAGCATTGAGCCTATGAAGGTGGCAGAAGCACTTAAAGACCCGGATTGGGTAAATGCGATGCACGAAGAGCTACATAACTTTGCGAGGAATGAAGTGTGGACACTAGTGGACAAGCCCAAGGATGAGCACTACATCATTGGTATGAAATGGGTGTTTGAAAACAAGTATGATGAAGATGTCCAAGTGGTATGCAACGTGGCACGTCTCATAGTTGAAGTTTACACTCAATTTGAAGGTATGGACTATGGTAAGACATACGCCCCCGCTGCTAGACTTGAGGTCATCCGTATACTTCCTGCTTATGCCAATCACCATGATATTACTCTTTACCAAATGGATATCAAAAGCGCATTTCTAAATGGTGAATTTTAGGAGGAAGTTTATGTCAAACAACCTCCCGGATTTGTGAACCCTAAGAAACCAAATCATGTTTATCAACTTTGTAAATCTCTATATTGTACTAAACAAGCCCCTCGAGCTTGTTACAAATGCCTAACAAAGTTTCTTATTGAAAAGGGTTTTGAGATTGGTAAAATTGATGCAACCTTGTTCACTAAAACAATTAATGGTGAATTATTTGTGTGCCAAATTTATGTGGATGATATTATCTTTTGATATACTAACCCACATTTTAGTGAGAGATTTGTAAGGTTGATGTCTGAGAAATATAAGTTGTCCATGATGTGTGAGCTGAAATTCTTTCTTTGTTGGCAAATCAAGAAAACGAGAGAAAGTACGTTTAACTCTCAAACCAAGTATACCAAGGACTAGATCAAGAAGTTCAACATGCAAGAATGCAAAGGTATGAAAACTCCCATGCCTACTAGTGGACATGCCGACCTCACCAAAGAGGACAAACCGGTTGATCAAAAGGTTTATTGATCAATGATCGGTTCATTGCTATATCTATGTGCCTCCCATCCGGATATCGTGATAAGTGTGTGCATGTGTGCCCAATATCAAGAGGCACCCAAGAAGTGTCATCTAAACGTGTGGCAACCGGTTTTTCAGAAAATAATTTATAGAAAATAGGTCTTTGTGTTCTCCAGCCCCAGGACTACTGTTAGCTGGTGGACACTCACTTGATACAGAAAATGCAAGAAAAATACAAAATCTGGGTTACAATACCATGAAGGTCTACTGGTTTGGCCAAAGTCTAAGGTTGACGGCGCAACCGACTCGAGGAATCTCCAGTGCCCATGGGACTCCATTCCCATAGGAACAACTGACATGGATAAATTCCCATCTCACAAGGCTGCTATCCTGGACTCCCAGGTTCCGGGGTTGACGACATCGTGGTCCTCTCCGAACTCAATGCGGCCAAGACATTAGCCAGAGAAAAGCCAGTGAGTACTTTGAATGTACTCGCAAACATCAACAAAATAGGTAAGTTAAAGCAGGTGAGATGCATGCATAGTCCACTTAATAACTCTAACATGCCATAAGAATTAATTCATGGATGCATTCATGCAGATAAAGTATTTCCACCAATGTTGTATAAACAAGCAAGGATGAATAATAATGAATAAGTAATAGGATGCGTGCTGCAGTCGGGCGTAGAAGCGACACCGCCTAAAGGGCTCACATGCAAGTATTAATAGTTGCCACATTCGGGCGTCTCAGCGACACCACAAAAAGGGCTCATATTAAAGAAATAACAGTTGCCACAATCGGGCATCTTAGCGATACCACATAAAGGGCTCATACGAAAGAAATAATAGTTGCCACAACCGTGTGTCTTAGCGACACCACATAAAGGGCTCATATGAAAGAAATAACAGTTCCCACAGTCGGACGCCTTAGCGACACCACAGAAAGGGCTTATAAGAAATAATAACAAGCATGCCACAGTTGGGCGTGTGAGCGACACCACAGAAAGGGCTTATAATAAATAATAATAGGCATGCCACAGTCAGGCGTCTAAGCAACATCACATAAAGGGCTTATAAGAAATAATAATAAATATCGAATATCTAGGAGGTAGAACCGTCCTAGGGCTATGCAACAATCATAATCATAGGGGTTAGTCCACCAAAAAAATAACAATATGATCATCCACCATATTTCATGATTAGTCTCACGATTTCTTTAACTTCCTCTAAAGACCGACACTCAGACCGACAATTGACTAGTCAACCAGTCGTCCTTAACCATGCACACTGCTAATTGAATAGTTTTTATTCTATAGAGGGCGTAATCTTTACCCACAGCCCACGGGTTCCACTAGTCACTCGGACTAATCCCGCGTATGGTATTTTAGAAGTAAACACTCAGAACCAGCACACAACAATTTTTCCACCGCGAACACCTGACTCACCAGGACTACGCTGCCATGGAAAACCCATAATACGGGGAGGCTCCAACCACGACTAGCATGGGATCACATTTATACCGCGCGCTACAAGGGAATGGCCATTCCCTCTCGGTCCCAAACCGGAAACACCCATGCCCCCTAACCGGATGACTGGATTTAGTCTAGGGCCATGGATACCTTCATCCCAGCCTCTCTACTTGGTGTGTACCTGGTAATAGGTTTACGACCTACTATACCGTATTCTCTTTTGGAAAGACCTATGGAAGCACAAAAGGTAAGGTGACATACTCACAAGACTCGATCTATGGTCGACTTAGGAGGTTTAAGATTTCCTGCAAGGGTTACTACCACACTATCTTGCTGAAAGAAATATCTCAGTGTTACTACCATCACACCCGACATGCCTTCACTGACCACTCTCGTCCCAAAAGATGTTAGTCCTTGGTCTCACAATATCGACGACAAACCTCCATCTGAGGTTGTCCAGACGAACATAGCATCCGAGATATGAGGCAGTACACACTTACCATCTGCATCACATCAAATCAACAACCTACTTATCTCAAGAACCCATGCCATATTATGATTTTATGTGGGGTTCTTTATCAACATAACCAAATTCGCGCATTCAAAGCATCACAGCAAACATCACACACTTAAAGTAAACTGTAATTCAAGATGCTTGCCTTTGGAGTTTGGTGAGGGTGATGTGTACCCCAACACCTTGGAGTAGGTCTCCTTCTCTTCAAAATCCTATTTTGAAAATATTTCAATTAACACACACATTCAAAACAGCACATAAAGTTGTTTAAAATAAGTTTGAAATAAATCTTATAATAAACTAGATGAAATTTTAGAGATCTAGGAAAAAGAATCAGTCCATTCTGATTTTTCTATAAAAAGTTAGAGTGAGTCAAAGTTTCTGGTCAAAGCTGGTTTTTAAACCAGACAGAAAAGAAAACGTTTTCGATCAAAGTGTGCTAATAGAACAGGGGAGGCGTAATCGCGGTGATGCGCTTTCTTAGGGGGAAGACGTACTATGGGGCAGGCGACATCAAGGGCTTGGGCTAGCTCACCGACAGGCGGGACCCGCCTGTTGGGTTCCTCTCCTACCTCCCCCGCGCGCACTGGACTGGGGGAACAGCAGACGCCGGTGGAGGTAACCGAATCAAGGGGGCGCCATCCTTGGAGATGAGCACGACGTTCTGCTCTAGAGGGAGGGGCCCATCACCTAGGGGAACGCAGGTAGTAGGGTAGCTCGAGGGCGAGCACAACCCTCGTCATGGCGGACAGAGAGCTCCGGCGCACCGACATCTCCACCATGGCCCGCCATGGGTGGATTTTGCAGCGGGAATGGGTTCGGTGGGGCTTGAAGAAGTTAGCAAGGGCCAAGGGGTAACAGTATGGGCTCGGAGCAACAACAATTTTGCCGGATGCCGGCGGCGGGGATGCGGCCACACAGGAACAGGGTGAGCGGCTCCGGCCAATTTGGAGTGTGGGGAAGAGAGATACGAGTCTAAGAAAGCTGCTGGATGCTTAAGGGGGCTCGGGGCCTCCTTTTATAGCTGGCCCGATGCGGTTCCGTGGTAGCAGTGGATAAGCTCGCCGGCGACGGTCTCTGCGGCAGCATAGGGACGCAAAGAGCACGCTAGCAACATTGGCAGTCACTGGGGCGACGCAGGGGGTGGTCCAAGGGGCAGGTGGCGCTCGGGGGTTGCTTCGGCGGTGCTGTCCGTGGCATGACCGAAGCAGTCGACAACTATGGTGGCTCTACCGGTAGTGGCAGTACTAGGGCATGATACGTCTCCAACGTATCTATAATTTTTTATGGTTTCATGTTATTATCTTCTCAAACTTTGGATGTTTTGTATGCCTTTTATATCTTTTTCGGGACTAACTTATTAAATCAATGCCAAGTGCCAATTCCTGTTTTTTCCGTGTTTTTGACCCTTTTCAGAGGAGGATTTTCAACGGAGTCCAAACGGAATAAAACTTCCGAAATGATTTTTTCCGGAACAAAAGATACGCAGGAAGCTTGGGAACCAAGGCAGGGAGTCCCGGGGGAGGGCACAGGCCCCCATGGCACGGACAGAGGGGGGCCGCGCCTCCCAGGCTTGTGGACACCCTGGGCCTCCCTGCCCTAGCTCCTTCGCCTATAAATTCCCTAAAATCCCTAAAAACATAAGGAGATCCACGAAAATACTTTTCCGCCGCCGCAAGCTTCTGTCTTCGCAAGATGCCATCTGGGCACGTTCTGGTGCCCTGCGTGAGGGGAGATTCGGATATGGAGGGCTTCTTCATAAACACCATGACCTCTCCGATGATGCGAGAGTAGTTCACCATACACCTTCGGGTCCATAGCTAGTAGCTAGATGGCTTCTTCTCTCTCTTGGATCTTCAATACAAAGTTCTCCATGATCTTCATGGAGATCTATCCGATGTAATCTTCTTTGCGGTGTCTTTGTCGAGATCCGATGAATTGTGGATTTACGATGAGATTATCGATGAATCTTATTTGAGTTTCTTCTGATCTCTCTTATGCATGATTTCCTATCCTTGTAATTCTCTTCGAGTTGTGGGTTTTGTTTGGCCAACTTGATCTATGATTCTTGCAATGGGAGAAGTGCTTGGTTTTGGGTTCATACCATGCGGTGACCTCACCCAGTGACAGAAGGGGTAGCGAGGCACGCATCGTGTTGTTGTCATCAAGGGTAAAAAGATAGGGTTTTCATTATTGGTTTGAGTTTATCCCTCTACATCATGTCATCTTGCTTAAGGCGTTACTCTGTTCGTCATGAACTCAATACACTAGATGCATGCTGGATAGCGGTCGATGTGTGGAGTAATAGTAGTAGATGCAGAAAGTATCGGTCTACTTGTCTCGGATGTGATGCCTATATGTATGATCATTGCCTTAGATATCGTCATGACTTTGCGCGGTTCTATCAATTGCTCGACAGTAATTCGTTCACCCACCATAATATTTGCTATTTTGAGAGAAGCCTCTAGTGAACACTATGGCCCCCAGGGTCTACTTCACACCATATTTTCAGCCTTACTCTTTTACTTCGTTGCACTTTCCGCCTTCAGATCTCACTTTGCAATCAATCTTGAAGGGATTGACAACCCCTTTATAGCGTTGGGTGCAAGCACTTTTGTGTTTCCGCAGGTACTCTGGACTTGACGAGATTCTCCTACTCAATTGATACCTTGGTTCTCAAACTGAGGGAAATACTTACTGCTCCTGTGCTGCATCACCCTTTCCTCTTCAAGGGAAAAACCAACGCAAACCAAGTCACCGTCAATGTGCCAATTTCTAGCGCTGTTGTTTGAGAAGTAGCAGAAGGATTTCTGGCGCCGTTGCCCGGGAGGATCAAGTCAAGAACTGATCCAAGTAAGTGTTGCAAACTCATCTCTTGCATTTACTTTCTTGCCTCTCGTTTTCCTCTCCCCTACTTCTGGAAAACAGAAATTTACAAAAATATTAGCCTTTATCATTTTCCTTTTTCGTTCGCCCTTTTCTCTCGCTTGCTTTCTGTTCGCTTGTGTGCTTGCTTCCTTGCTGAAGTCATGATGACTGAAAACACCAGACTTTGTGACTTCTTGAATACTAATAATAATGATTTTATTAGTACTCCGATTGCTCCCGCCACTAATGCGGAATCATACGAAATCAATGATGCTTTGCTGAATCTTGTTATGAAAGAGCAATTCTCCGGCGTTCCTAGTGAAGATGCCGCATCCCATCTTAATACCTTCATTGAGCATTGCGATATGCAAAAGAAGAAAGATGTGGATAATGATGTGATTAAATTGAAGCTTTTTCCTTTCTCATTGCGAGATCGAGCAAAAACTTGGTTTTCGTCTTTGCCCAAAAATAGTATTGATTCTTGGAACAAGTGCAAAGATGCTTACATATCCAAGTATTTTCCGCCGGCTAAGATTATCTCTCTCCGTAATGATATTATGAATTTTAAGCAACTTGATCATGAACATGTTGCACAATCCTGGGAGAGAATGAAATTGATGATGAGAAATTGTCCCGCTCATGGCTTGAGTCTTTGGATGATTATACAGATCTTTTACGCTGGCTTGAATTTCTCTTCTAGAAATATCTTGGACTCCGCCTCAGGTGGAACGTTCATGGAAATCACATTAGGAGAAGCTACAAAACTCCTAGACAATATCATGACGAACTACTCTTAGTGGCACACTGGAAGGTCACCTACTAGTAAGAAGGTACACACTATAGAAGAAATTAACTCGTTAAGTGCTAAGATGGATGAGTTAATGAATTTGGTTGCTAGTAGAAGTGCTCCTTTAGATCCTAGTGATATGCCCTTGTCTTCCTTGATTGAGAGTAGCAACGCTAGCTTGGACGTTAATTTTGTAGGTAGGAATAATTTTGGCAACAACAATGCTTTTAGAGGAAACTATGTTCCTAGGCCTTTTCCTAGTAACCCCTCTAATAACTTTGGCAACTCCAACAACAATACTCATGGAAATTACAATATATTACCCTATGATTTAGAGAGTAATATCAACGAGTTTATCAACTCGCAAAAGATTTTCAATGCGTCCATAGAGGAAAAACTACCCAAAATTGACGAGTTGGCTAGGAGCGTTGATAGAATGTCTAGTGATATTGATGCTTTGAAAGTTAGATGTGCTCCTCCCAAGATCAATATGGATGAAACTTTGAAAGCTATGTGTGTTTCCATGAGTGAGAGCAAAGAAAGAACCGACCAAGTTCTTGCTAGACATGAATGGCTTAAAAGGGCGTGTTCTCCTGATAAGAGTCACGAATATCTTAAAGTGCTTGGTGTGACTCCCGTTGAATCTTTGTTTTCTTCTATGAGTTGATGATGGGTTGTTCGATGTTCATGAAGATCGAATTCCGTAGAGCTTCCTGTTTCTTTTTGTCGTGGTGCTTAGATGAAGCCTCAAAGACAAAGATGTCAAGATCAACATGATGCTATGAATCAACATCTTCGAGAAGGGCAATTGGATCGTTAAGATTGTGATAGCCAGTATCCCCTCTTTTCTCTTACCCTACGCCTGAATCTCGGTATGAGATTCTTGTTTAGTGGGAGTGAGTTGTCACAACCCAAGTTTACCTTGTTTGTCATTGCATTTCATGCATGAATTTTTCCTTTTTATTTTGAATTCGAACTGAGGAGTGATTAAGCCTCAGAAATATATTTTTGTAAATAAGCAAGATAAAAATTGCTTCAAACAAATCGAAGAAAATGTCCTTGGTATTCTAAGGAAATATTGGCATGAGGTAAAATTCAAATCAATAATTTTAGAATCACACAAACATTTATTTTGGGGATTTGATTAAAACAATAATTATTTAAGTTGAATTTAATTCTGCTAAAATAAAATTACAATTCCAATAGTTCTAAAAAAATTGGTGAGTGGCTATGAATATATATTATAAGGCCACATGATAATTTTCAGAAGCTATAAAAGTGATTTGGTTGTAAAACCAAATTCAAAATATATCACACAAATTAGAAAACAAAACAAATAAAAAGGGAAAAGAATCACATGGCTTACCTAGCGGAGCCCCCTAGGAGGCCCAGCCCACCAGGGGCACAGGCGTCTTCTTCCTCCTGCCAAAAGGGAGATGAGAAACTCGCCACGGTGCCGCGGCCTTGTGCCACGCCAGCAGCAACCTACTTATCCTTCCCTAGCCAGCGCGACACCAGGGATTAGCTCCCCGCTGCTGTATGGATCCGGAGGGCCCCTCCATCCCCCTTCTTCTCTCCCTCGCTTCCGTCGCCATGACCGAAAACCACCGAAGAGCGTCACCGTCGCATTCATGCGCATCGTCGCCCCCTCGCTGCATTTCCTTGGCCAGAAGACCGACTGTACTCCACCTCATCTTCGTGCCCAAGGAATCAATCCCAGAAGATTTTCATCACCGTCATCGTCGCTGTCGTGGTTTTGTCAAGGGAGATGTCCTTGATACGTCTCCAACGTATCTAAAAATTTTATGGTTCCATGCTATTATCTTGTCAAACTTTGGATGTTTTGTATGCATTTTATATCTTTTTTGGGACTAACCTATTAAATCAGTGCCAAGTGCCAGTTCCTGTTTTCTCTGTGTTTTTGACCTTTTTCAGAGGAGAATATCAAACTGAGTCCAAACGGAATAAAACCTCCGAAAAGATTTTTTCCGGAACAGAAGATACGCAGGGAGCTTGAGAACCAAGGAAAAGGTTCCCGCGGGAGGCCACAAGCCCCCTAGCCGCGGCCTGGGGGGCACCTAGCAGGCTTGTGGGCCCCCCGTGGCTCCTTTGCCCTACCTCTTCCGCCTATAAATTCCCTAAAAATCTGAAACCACGGGAGACAACCATGAAAATACTTTTCCGCCGGCACAAGCTTCCGTCTCCGCAAGATCCCATCTGGGGCACGTTCTGTTGCCCTGCCGGAGGGGGGATTCGGACACGGAGGGCTTCTTCATCAACACCATTGCCTCTCCGATGATGCGTGAGTAGTTCACCACTGACCTTCGGGTCCATAGCTAGTAGCTAGATGGCTTCTTCTCTCTCTTGGATCTTCAATACAAAGTTCTCCATTTTCTTCATGGAGATCTATCTGATGTAATCCTCTTTTGTGGTGTGTTTGTCGAGATCTAATGAATTGTGGATTTATCATCAGATTATCTATGAATCTTATTTGAGTTTCTTCTGATCTCTTATATGCATGATTTCATATCCTTGTAATTCTCTTCGAGTTGTGGGTTTCTTTTGGCCAACTTGATCTATAATTCTTGCAATGGGAGAAGTGCTTGGTTTTGGGTTCATACCGTGCGGTGTCGTCACCCAGTGACAGAAGGGGTAGCGAGGCACGCATCGGTTTGTTGCCATGAATGGTAAAAAGATGGAGTTTATATGTATTGCATGAATTTATCCCTCTACATCTTGTCATCTTGCTTAAGGCGTTACTCCGTTTGTTATGAACTAAATACACTAGATGCATGCTGGATAGTGGTCGATGTGTGGAGTAATAGTAGTAGATGCAGAAAGTATCGGTCTACTTGTCTCGGATGTGATGCCTATATGTATGGTCATTGCCTTAGATATCATCATGACTTTGCGCGGTTCTATCAATTGCTCGACAGTAATTCGTTCACCCACCGTAATATTTGCTATCATGAGAGAAGCCTCTAGTGAACACTATGGCCCCCGGGTCTACTTCACATCATATTTTCATCTCTACACTTTTACTTTGTTGCACTTTCCGCCTTCAGAACTCACCTTGCAATCAATCGTGAAGGGATTGACAACCCCTTTGTAGCGTTGGGTAAAAGTTTGCCGTTTTTGCGCAGGTACTTTGGAGACTTGCCTTGATACTCCTACTGGATTGATACCTTGGTTCTCAAACTGAGGGAAATACTTACTGCTGCTGTGCTGCATCACCCTTTCCTCTTCAAGGAAAAACCAACGCAAGCTCAAGAGGTAGCAGTCCTCGTGAAAGGACTTAATGAAGGAGCCATCGCACCTTGGTGGCGACTCAAAGGGGGTGGGCGAAAGAGAGACTCAGATTTACCCACGTTCGGCCCCTCGTGTGGAGGTAAAAGCCTACGTCCTGCTTTGTGTAGATTGATGATGGTTTCGATTACAAGGAGGGCGTAACTCGCCTGACCTAGCTCTCGATGATTTCTAACTTGCCCTATCTTCCCCAGGGACTCGCCTTTATATACAGGTCGAGGCCCTAGGATTTACAAGAGTCCTAGCCACGCTACAGATCGTGGTTTTACCTATCTCTAAGTCGCCGTGCTTTCCAAGACTGGAAACCTCCTTGGCGGTATATCCTCTGTATAGCTTCTGAACTGCCATCCGGCTCTAGCCCCCCCTGGGCCAAGGCTTGTATTACCAAAGGATGAGTCGCCCCTTTAGTGACCCGACCCAATTAGGACGGGTTACGCCGCACGTAATATCCCCAACATTAGGCCCCAGATTTCCTTGAATTTATTCACGCGAATAAACTTCCACTCATTTTGGGGCGACTTGTATCACTCCTATCTTTTGACGGATGACAAGCCGCCATCCATCTTGAATTGTTTGAGCCGCCAAGCAGTTTTTGATGACATCACCTTATCCCTCCAATTTCGGGACTTAATGACGCAACCACCCAATGGATCTTTCTCTCTGCCATTTGGTTATCATGAAAATCGAGGCGCCATCATTGCAAATTTTCAGTTTGTCGCCTCTATTCCTGCGCCGTCCGCCTTGATTCCAGCACCCGCCCTTAAAATAACCACACGGGGAGTGGGGGCACCGTCACCTACCCTCACTTCGGCTTCCTCATGCCAGCACCCCTGTTTATTCGCCGTTCCTGAAGCTTCGCCGCCAGCCATCGCGGTCCGGACGCCTCCAGGCCAACCGAAGGCGCGGGATCCACCGCAAACCTTCCGCATCTTCCTCCGGGGACCGCCCTTAATTCTTAGGTAAGATCTCTTCCGCCATTTGGGTTAGACCTCGCTGCCATGTCTAGTCTAGGTTAACTTCGGAACGCAGTGATGATACTTCTTCTATTTTAGATCCATTAGTCATACTCCCGATAGATCCTCCATAGTATTGAAGCATGGCAGCATCATCGTATCTGTGGGTTATTACAATGTCCTTATTTCATAGATTTATACGGCACCCCTGTTGCATTCTCCCGTTCGTAGTCTTCACAATTTCATCAAGCATTACCTCTTTAATTTGATCCACCCGTGGATCCGTGTTTCACTGCTTGCTTTTAGAAACTTGTTTATCCCACTCTGGGAATATCCCTAAGGAAAGAATCTTTTCTGAACCGCCACTCGCCATCTGTTGGGGAACGTCGCATGGGAAACAAAAAATTTCCTACGCGTACAAAGACCTATCATGGTGATGTCCATCTACGAGAGGGGATTTCCGATCTACGTACCCTCGTAGATCGCACAGCATAAGCGTTAGTGAACGCGGTTGATGTAGTGGAACGTCCTCACGTCCCTCGATCCGCCCCGCGAACCGTCCCACGAACCGTCCCGCGATCCGTCCGACGATCCGCTCCGATCTAGTGCCGAACGGACGGCACATCCGCGTTCAGCACACGTACAGCTCGACGATGATCTCGGCCTTCTTGATCCAGCAAGAGAGACAGAGAGGTAGATGAGTTCTCCGGCAGTGTGACGGCGCTCTAGAGGTTGGTGGTGATCTAATCGCAGCAGGGCTCCGCCCGAGCTCCGCAGAAACGCGATCTAGAGGAAAAACCGTGGAGGTATGTGGTCGGGCTGCCGTGGCAAAAGTTGTCTCAAATCAGCCCTAAAATCCCACTATATATAGGAGGGAGGGAGGGGAGGAGGCAGCCTCAAAACCTAATGGTTTGGCCGAAATTGGAGGTGGAGGAGTCCTACTCCAATCCTACTTGGAGTAGGATTCCACCTTCCCACTTGGAAACTCTTTCCACCTTGTGTTTTCTCCTTCTCAAACCTTATGGGCCTTAGTGGGAACTTATTCCAGCCCACTAGGGGATGGTTTATCTCTTCCCATAGCCCATAAGACCCCTTGGGGCGTGACACCCCTCCTGATGGTCCCCGGCACCCCTCCCGGCACTCCCAGTACACTACCGATGAGCCCAAAACTTTTCCGTTAATGCACGAAAACCTTCCGGTAACCAAATGAGGTCATCCTATATATCAATCTTCGTTTCCGGACCATTCGGAAAACCCTCGTGACGTCCGTGATCTCATCCGGGACTCCGAACAACATTCGGTAACCAACCACATAACTCAAATACGCATAAAACAACGTCGAACCTTAAGTGTGCCAAGGATGACCCGAGTGACTCCTCGGTCAATATCCAACAGCGGGACCTGGATGCCCATATTGGATCCCACATATTCTACGAAGATCTTATCGTTTGAACCTCAGTGCCAAGGATTCATATAATCCCGTATGTCATTCCCTTTGTCCTTCGGTATGTTACTTGTCCGAGATTCGATCGTCAGTATCCTCATACTATTTCAATCTCGTTTATCGGCAAGTCTCTTTACTCGTTCCGTAATCCAAGATCCCGCAACTTACACTAAGTCACATTGCTTGCAAGGCTTGTGTGTGATGTTGTATTACCGAGTGGGCCCCGAGATACCTCTCCGTCACATGGAGTGACAAATCCCAGTCTCGATCCATACTAACTCAACGAACACCTTCGGAGATACCTGTAGAGCATCTTTATAGTCACCCAGTTACGTTGCGACGTTTGATACACACAAAGCATTCCTCCGGTGTCAGTGAGTTATATGATCTCATGGTCATAGGAACAAATACTTGACACGCAGAAAACAGTAGCAACAAAATGACACGATCAACATGCTACGTCTATTAGTTTGCGTCTAGTCCATCACATGATTCTCCTAATGATGTGATCCCCTTATCAAGTGACAACACTTGCCTATGGTCAGGAAACCTTAACCATCTTTGATCAACGAGCTAGTCAACTAGAGGCTTACTAGGGACAGTGTTTTGTCTATGTATCCACACATGCACTGTGTTTCCAATCAATACAATTATAGCATGGATAATAAACGATTATCATGAACAAAGAAATATAATAATAACTAATTTATTATTGCCTCTAGGGCATATTTCCAACAGTCTCCCACTTGCACTAGAGTCAATAATCTAGTTCACATCACCATGTGATTCCAACGAATCCAACACCCATATAGTTATGGGGTCCGATCACGTCTTGCTCGTGAGAGAGGTTTTAGTCAACGGTTCTGAAACTTTCAGATCCGTGTGTTCTTTAGAAATATTTATGTCATCTTATAGATGCTGCTACTATGTGCTATTCAGAAATAATCCAAATATCTACTCTACTATACGAATCCGTTTCACTACTCATAGTTATTCGGATTAGTGTCAAAGCTTGCATCGACGTAACCCTTTACGACGAACTCTTTAACCACCTCCATAATCGAGAAAAATTAGTTAGTCCATCAGTTACTAAGGATAAATTTTGTCCGCTACTAGTGATTCAATCATGGATCACTCTCTGTACCTCTCAACAGACTTTGAGTCAAGGCACACATCAGCTGCGGTAACCAGCATGGCATACTTCAGATTCTACGGCCAAGGCATAGAAGATGACCTTCGTCTATTCTCTTTATTCTGCCGGGGTCGGGTTTTGAGTCTTACTCAAATTCACCCCTCACAACGCAACCAAGAACTCTTTCTTTGCTGATCTATTTTGAACTCCTTCAAAAACTTGTCAAGGCATGCATCTTGTTGAAACTTCCATTAAGCGCTTTTGATCTATCTCCATAGATCTTTGATGCTCAACATTCAAGTAGCGCAATCCAGGTACTCCTTTGAAAACTCCTTTCAAACAACCTTGTATGCTTTACAGAAATTCTACATTACTTCTGATCCACAATATGTCAACCACATATACTTATCAGAAATTCTATAGTGCTCCCACTCACTTCTTTGGAAATACAAGTTTCTCATAAACCTTGTACAAACCCAAAATCTTTGATAATCTCATCAAATTGTATATTCCAACTCCGAGATGCTTGCACAAGTCCATTGAAGGATCGCTGGAGCTTGCATACTTGTTAGTATCTTTAGGATCGACAAAACCTTCTGGTTGTATCACATACAATGTTTTCTCAAGGAAACCGTCGAGGAAACAATGTTTTGACATCCTATGTGCAATATTTCAAAAATAATGCAACAACTACTAACATAATTCTAACAGACTTTTAGCATCGCTACGAGTGAGTAAGTCTCACCATAGTCAACTGTTTGATCATGTCGGAAACATCTTTGCGACAAGTCGAGCTTTTCTTAATAGTGACTTATCACCATCGTCGTCTGTCTTCCTTTTAAAGATCCATCTTTACTCAATAGTCCTACGACCATCAAGTAGTTCTTCCAAAGTCTACACTTTGTTTTCATATATGGATCCTCTCTCGGATTTCATGGCCTCCAACCATTTGTCGGAATCCGGGCCCACAATTGCTTTCTCCATAACTCGTAGGTTCATTGTTGCTCAACAACATGACCTCCAAGATAGGGTTACCGTACCACTCTGCAGTAGTACGCGACCTTGTCAACCTACGAGGTTTGTAGTAACTTGATCCGATGCTCGATGATCACCATCATCAGCTTTCACTTCAATTGGTGTAGGCCCCACGGGAACAACTTCTTGCGCCCTGCTACACACTGGTTTAAGTGATGGTTCAATAACCTCATCAAGTTCTACCACCCTCCCACTCAATTCTTTCGAGAGAAACCTTTCCTCGAGAAAGGATCTGTTTCTAGAAACAAACACTTTGCTTTCGGATCTGAGATAGGAGATGTACCCAACTGTTTTGGATATCCTATGAAGATGCATTTATCCGCTTTGGGTTTGAGCTTATTCGACTGAAACTTTTTCACACAAGTGTCGAAACCCCAAACTTTCCAGAAACAACAATTTAGATTTCTCTAAACCTCAGTCTATACCGTGTCATCTCAACGGAAATACGCGGTGCCCTATTTAAAGTGAATGCGATTGTCTCTAACGCATAACCCATAAACGATAGTGGTAATTCGATAAGAGACATCTTAGCATGCACCATACCAAATAGTGCGTGGCTATGACGTTCAGACACATCATCACACGATGATGTTCTAGGTGGCATGAACTACGAAACAATTTCCACTTTGTCTTAACTGGGTACCAAAACTCGTAACTCAGATATTCATTTCTATGATCATATCGTAGACAGTTTATCCTCTTGTTACGACGAACTTCACTCCTGAAACAGAATTCAACTTTTCTATATTTCAGACTTGTGATTCATTAAGTAAATACTCTTGTATCTACTCAAATCGTCATTGAAGTAAGAACATAATGATATCCACTACGTGCCTCAGCACCCGTTGGACTGCATACATCAAAATGTATCACTTCCAACAAGTTACTATCTTGTTTCATCTCAATGAAAACAAGGCCTTGCTCATGTGGTATGATTTGCATGTCAATAGTGATTCAAAATCAAGTGAGTATAAAGATCCATCAGCATGGAGGCTCTTCATGCAATTTATGCCAACATGACTCAAGCGGCAGTGCCACAAGTAAGTGGTACTATCATCATTACCTCGTATCTTTTGGCACCAATATCATGAACATGTGTGACATTACGATCGAGATTCAATAAACCATTGAGGGTAATTATTCAAGCAAATAGAATAACTATTATTCTTTTAAATGAATAATCGTATTGCAACAAACACGATCCAATCATGTTCATGCTCAACGCAAACACCAAATAACAATTATTTGGGTTTAACACCAATCCCGGTGGTAGAGGGAGTGTGCGACGTTTGATCATATCAACCTTGGAAACACTTGCAACACGTATCGTCAGCTCGCCTTTAGCTAGTCTCCGTTTATGCCGTAGCTTTCATTTCGTGTTACCAATCACTTAGCAACTGAACCGGTATCCAATACCGTCGCGCTACTATGAGTACTAGTAAAGCACACATCAACATCATGTATATCAAATATACTACTTCCGACTTTGCCAGCCTAATTATCTACCAAGCATCTAGGGTAGCTCCACCTCAGTGACCGTTCCCCTCATAACATAAGCACTTAGTCTCGGGTTTGGGTTTAGACTTGGGTCTCTTCATTAGTGCAGCAACTGTTTTGCTGTTTCACGAAGTATCCCTTCTAACCCTTGCCTTTCATGAAACTTAGTGGTTTTACTAACCATCAAGCATTGATGCTCCTTCTTGATTTCTACTTTCGCAGTGTCATACATCACGAATCTCTCAAGGATCATTGTATCTATCCTTGATATGTTATAGTTCATCATGAAGCTCTCACAGCTTGGTGGCAGTGACTTTGGAGAACCATCACTATCTCATCTAGAAGATTAACTCCCACTTGATTGAAGCGATTGTCGTAATCAGATAATCTGAGCACACGCTCAACGATTGAGCTTTTCTCCTTTATTTCGTGGACAAAGAATCTTGTCGGAGGTCTCATACCTCTTAACAAGGGCACAAGCATGAAATCACAATTTCATCTCTTTAGAATATCTCTTATGTTCCGTGACGTTTCAAAACGTCTTCGGCGCCTTGCTTCTAAGCCATTAAGTATTTTGTACAGAACTATCGTGTAGTCATCAGAAACGTGTATGTCGGATGTTCACAACATCTACAGATGACGCGCGACGTGCAGCACACCGAGTGGTGCATTAAGGACATAAGCCTTCTGCGCAGCAACGAGGACAATCCTCGGTTTTACAGACTCAGTCTGCAAAGTTTGCTACTATCAACTTTCAACTAAATTTTCTCTAGGAACATATAAAAACAGTAGAGGTATAGCGCAAGCTACATCGTAATTCGCAAAGACCATTAGGCTATGTTCGTGACAATTAGTTCAATTAATCATATTACTTAAGAACTCCCACTCAAAAAGTACATCTCTCTAGTCATTTGAGTTGTACGTGATCCAAATCCACTATCTCCAGTCCGATCATCACGTGAGTCGAGAATAGTTTTAGTGGTAAGCATCTCTATGCTAATCATATCAGTTATACGATTCATGCTCGACCTTTCGGTCTCATGTGTTCCGAGGTCATGTCTGCACATGCTAGGCTCGTCAAGCTTAACCCAAGTGTTCCGCGTGTGCAACTGTTTTGCACCCGTTGTATGTGAACGTTGAGTCTATCACACCCGATCATCACGTGGTGTCTCGAAACGAAGAACTGTCGCAACGGTGCACAGTCGGGGAGAACACAATTTCGTCTTGAAATTTTAGTGAGAGATCACATCATAATGCTACCGTCGTTCTAAGCAAGATAAGGTGCATAAAGGATTAACACCACATGCAATTCATAAGTGACATGATATGGCCATCATCATGTGCTTCTTGATCTCCATCACCAAAGCACCGACACGATCTTCTTGTCACCGGCGTCACACCATGATCTCCATCATCGTGATCTCCATCAACGTGTCGCCATCGGGGTTGTCGTGCTACTCATGCTATTACTACTAAAGCTACGTCCTAGCAATATAGTAAACGCATCTGCAAGCACAAACGTTAGTTTAAAGACAACCCTATGGCTCCTGCCGGTTGCCGTACCATCGACGTGCAAGTCGATATTAACTATTACAACATGATCATCTCATACATCCAATATATCATATCACATCGTTGGCCATATCACATCACAAGCATACCCTGCAAAAACAAGTTAGACGTCCTCTAATTGTTGTTGCATGTTTTACGTGGTGACCATGGGTATCTAGTAGGATCGCATCTTACTTACGCAAACACCACAACGGAGATATATGAATTGCTATTTAACCTCATCCAAGGACCTCCTTGGTCAAATACGATTCAACTAATGTTGGAGAAACCGACACTCGCCGGTCATCTTTGAGCAATAGAGTTACTCGTAGCGATGAAACCAGTCTCTTGTAAGCGTACGAGTAATGTCGGTCCGAGCCGCTTCGATCCAACAATACCGCGGAATCAAGAAAAGACTAAGGAGGGCAGCAAAATGCACATCACCGCCCACAAAAACTTTTGTGTTCTACTCGAGATTACATCTACGCATGAACCTAGCTCATGATGCCACTGTTGGGGAACGTCGGATGGGAAACAAAAAATTTCCTACGCGCACAAAGACCTATCATGGTGATGTCCATCTACGAGAAGGGATTTCCAATCTACGTACCCTTGTAGATCGCACAGCAGAAGCGTTAGTGAACGCGGTTGATGTAGTGGAACGTCCTGACGTCCCTCGATCCGCCCCATGAACCGTCCCACGAACCGTCCCGCTATCCGTCCCACGATCCGCTCCGATCTAGTGCCGAACGGACGGCACCTCCGCGTTCAGCACACGTACAGCTCGACGATGATCTCGGCCTTCTTGATCCAACAAGAGAGACAGAGAGGTAGATGAGGTCTCCGGCAGCGTACGACGCTCCGGAGGTTGGTGACGATCTAATCTCAGCAGGGCTCCGCCCGAGCTCCGCAGAAACACGATCTAGAGGAAAAACCGTGGAGGTATGTGGTCGGGCTGCTGTGGCAAAAGTTATCTCAAATCAGCCCTAAAATCCCACTATATATAGGAGGGAGGGAGGGGAGGAGGCAGCCTCAAAACCTAAAGGTTTGGCCGAAATTGGAGGTGGAGGAGTCCTACTCCAATCCTACTTGGAGTAGGATTCCACCATCCCACTTGGAAACTCTTTCCACCTTGTGTTTTTTCCTTCTCAAACCTTATGGGCCTTAGTGGGAACTTATTCCAGCCCACTAGGGGCTGGTTTATATCTTCCCATAGCCCATGAGACCCCTTGGGGCGTGACACCCCTCCTGATGGTCCCCGGCACCCCTCCCGGCACTCCCAGTACACTACCGATGAGTCCGAAACTTTTCTGGTAATGCACGAAAACCTTCCGGTAACCAAATGAGGTCATCCTATATATCAATGTTTGTTTTCGGACCATTCCGGAAACCCTCGTGACGTCCGTGATCTCATCCGGAACTGCGAACAACATTCGGTAACCAACCATATAACTCAAATACGCATAAAACAACGTCGAACCTAAAGTGGCAGACCCTACGGGTTCGAGAACTATGTAGACATGACCCGAGTGACTCCTCGGTCAATATCCAATAGCGGGACCTTGATGCCCATATTGGATCCCACATATTCTACGAAGATCTTATCGTTTGAACCTCAGTGCCAAGGATTCATATAATCCCGTATGGCAATCCCTTTTTCCTTCGGTATGTTACTTGCCCGAGATTCGTTCGTCAGTATCCGCATACCTATTTCAATCTCGTTTACCGGCAAGTCTCTTTACTCGTTCCGTAATACAAGATCCCGCAACTTACACTAAGTCACATTGCTTGCAAGGCTTGTGTGTGATATTGTATTACCGAGTGGGCCCCGAGATACCTCTCCGTTACATGGAGTGACAAATCCCAGTCTCGATCCATACTAACTCAACGAACACCTTCGGAGATACCTTTAGAGCATCTTTATAGTCACCCAGTTACGTTGCGACGTTTGATACACACAAAGCATTCCTCCGGCGTATCGTAGATTTCCAACTGGCAAGTTACCACGTTTTATGGTCCTTAATGAGCCGCCTTGTTTCTTCTTTTTTGTAGTCATGGTTAGCATCTCGAAATGCGTTTGGCTACCAACCAAGATTAATGACGCCTTTGTCGAGAAATTTGTCAAGTCGGATCATCTTGATTGTAAAGAAGTCATTGGTTGGCGGACCTCCCTAGGCGACGTGATTCCCAATCCTGGCGAGGGGGGAGTAGTTATTTTCATTGATCATCTTGAACGGGGCTTCAAACCGCCCGGGTCAAAGTTCCTTAGAGATGGTCTGCATTTCCTCAACGTTCACCCTCAGGATCTGGGATCCAACTCCATGAGTAATCTCTGTCAATTCCAAGTATTTTCCGAAGCATACCTATAGATAGAGCCCACATTTCCATTATTTTGGAACTTGTTTCATCTGAGCCGCCAGACCAAATTTTCCAACGGGCCCAACTTGGAACTCGGGGGGGGGGGGTCAACATTCAACGGCGGGGCGAACGTGGGTTTCCGTCCGTCCTCCTGCCCAGCCATCCCAAAGGCTGGGCCGAGTCTTGGTTTTATTGTCGTGATGCTTCTCCTCCCAGTGAGAACCCACTTCCGGGTTATAGAGAAGATCGCTTACCCATGGACTTCAAGCTGCAAGGGAAACTTATCGAAGAAGAAGAGTCGGTATTCATCCCCATCTTCTCCGATCTACGGTCTTTGACCAATAATGGGCTCATCGGGGTTGACCTATTCCGTTACTGGGTGGAGTGGAATATTCTTCCTTTGAGTCGCCGGAATGGTCAGATGTGCGAATACGATGGCAGCGTGAACCATCCGCAATGCTTCCATCATGAAAGACTCTCCGAGAAAGACATTGTTGGATAATTAAGAAGTTAACCGGCGAGTCCTTAGAATACAGTGCCAAGGTCGGGCTCAAGCCGTTCTGCCTCACCAACCCGGCTCCACCATAACAATCTAAATCACCTCCTTCCACTTTTTTCAACATATGTGGCAGTGTTCCAGGTTTGAAATTTGATTCTATACACAATAAAGGTGATCCATTTTTGGTCTCAAAGGCCAAAGGTGACCGCCCAGAAAACAACTAAGCCATCACCGAAGAAGAAAAAGAAGAAGACGAGTAAGGGCAAAGCCGCCATCAAGGAGTCATCCGTCGTCGACGAGTCTCAAGCCGGCGAAGAACAGTCAGAGGTAAAAAACTTACCCTTTTGTTTATCATCATTATGTTCCGACTTGCGCTTATACCCTGGTACCTTTATGCATAGGACGATGACTATGAGAGCCAAGATGATGCGGTTGAGGTAATTTATATTTCTTCCGACTCAACTTCCTTTTCACCTAGGACGGCGAGGCGGATTTGTGGAGAAGTTCCCATGTCTGAACCAGATGCTATTTTGGACCCTGATTTCCTTTTGAAGAAGGCGAAGTATACTCCCAAATGTAAAACCCGAAGCCGTTCTAGCGACTTAGTTTCCGGGTTACCTGAAAAGACAACCGGTCGGAAGCGCACAAGTGAGGTATACTCTTGTTGAACACAATCTCCTCCTTGTAGAAAATGTGATTCCCAACCCATTCACTCCTCGAACTTATATTCTTTCAGGTTTCTCCTCCTTCATCTGGCGACTCAGTGATGTGAGCTCTTCCGCCAATGATTCGTGTACACGGGTAAGTTCTTTTATTAACCTTTTCTCTTCCCAATAATGATATTTGTTCTAACTTTGATGTCTTTATCTCAGAGCACAAGCAAAGAAGGAAAAAACTGGCGACTTGTCTTCTGCTCCTAAGACGACTGAGGTGTTAGGCATGAGCACCTCTGCCCCAGAGCTTGATGAGGACCAAGTAGCGGCTCATGATGATCCTGCGGATGACATTCCTGACGTCCGGGACAACTCTCCAGGCTCTTTAAAGGAAACCACTCACAATGTTAACCCGCCGATGTCTTCCAAGGCGACTGAAGATCCAGATACCGTGATTATCACTGGTACTAGATACTCCAAACCTGCAGCGGCGGTGTTATCCAAACACATATCAAAAGAATCCCATCCTTCCGCAAAACAAGATATCACTAAGCTGAAGCTTCCCCATTATGAGAAGCTCGAATTTCACCAACTCTGCTCTGGCTTCGTAAGTCGCCTGGAGACGAGTTATGAAATGGAGAAGAGCTTGATCCACATGATGAGAGGCAAACATGAGGTACGTCCTTTTTTATGTGTTCTTCCACCCATTAGCCTTGCAGGAGACTAATCTTGCTTGATGAAATAATGTTTGTTGCAATATCTGGTAGACCCATGCATGTCTGCCCATAGCCCACAAGGTCCGGCTCATCTTTTGAAAGATGAGCCGAGTATTGAATTGATATAAAAACTTCAACCTGTAGCCCCCAAGGGTCGGGTCATCTTTTGAAAGATGAGTCGGGTCTTGCAGTAGATAAAAACTTCAACCTGTAACCCCCAAGGGCTAGGTCATCTTTTGAAAGATGTGTTGGGTCTTGCATTAGAGAAGAACTTCAACCTATAGCCCCCAAGGGCCGGATCATCTTTTCAAAGATGAGCCGGGTCTTACATTAGATAAAAACTTCAACCTGTAGCCCCCAAGGGCCGGGTCATCTTTTGAATGATGAGTCGGGTCTTGCATTAGATAAATACTTCAACCTGTAGCCCCCAAGGGCCGGGTCATCTTTTGAAAGATGAGCCGGGTCTTGTATGTTGTATGACCTCGAATAGAATCATACATTTAGCCCCCAAGTGTTAGGGCTATTGCTTGCAACAGTTCTGAAACTTGTCTCCCCAAAATTTGTTTGCAGGAATCAGTGATCCGGGCCGATTTATCTCTTGCTAACGTGAAGAAAAGCTGAGCCGAACAGCAGGATGCTCGGACTGTGTCTGAAGAAAAATATCAGTTGGCTCTGGATGACATGGAGAAGATGAAAGACGACCATAAAAATTTGAGAAGAAAGCCAGTGCTGATCAAGCCGCCCTCCTCAAACGGGCAGAACAAGCTGAGACAAAACTTGAAGCCGCCCTACAGGAGCTCTCCGGGCTAAAAAAGCACGTCTCCAACATGACCCAAGCCATCTTCGGTAAGAAGATATTCCCTTGTTCGGAAAGAGAAGTCATAATTTAGTTTGCAAATACTGATTGTCGTTGTTTATCCTTTGTTGGTCCGCGAGCCACCAATCTCCAAGACGACTGCATCCTGAAGCTGAAGGCGATTTACACCTTTACGGAGCAGTTGTATACAGGGAGCATGCTGACGATGAAGGCAGTGATGGGCAACAATGAGCCAATCAAGTCCATCAAGACTATGTTGGGTTGCTTGTCAACGTTGCCACCACAAGTAGAGGAGCTAAAGAGGTCAGCCGCCGGCAAGGGAGCTCTAACCACCCTAAGACGGTGCCTGGCATATGCCACTGAACTCAAGCCACAGGAAGTAGCAGCTGCTTACCCTGAGCTGAAGGACGACGAGTCGGAGTTTACTGAAGATGATTACCACCGGGTTGTGAAAGAGTCCCGTGCCGCAGCGACTCAGCGGGCAGCCAGTTTGGACTTGAACAAATACCAGGCTGTGTATGACGACAACAACAAAAAGGTGACTCCTCCTTCGTTTGGAATTACCAGCCTAACTCCTCGCCGGCCCAAGAATCCATTTGACTTTCAAGCAGACTTATATGTCTTTCTGAACGACAAAGATGAATTCGTTGCCTTGTCCAAGTGCAATGGAAACTTGGCGACTTACAAATTGAAGATGGAGAGATCTCAAGGCAAGGCGACCCGGAGGAGGCTTAAGTATAACCAGGGTGTAGTCATTGCTGGAAAACAATTTGATCTTTCCTTGACGGGGAGATGATACACGATATGGCCGTGTTAGCCATGTAATAGTTGTTAGGGAAACAATCTTCCATCCATGCCTTCTGCTTGACATTGCTGAATAGTTTATCCTTTATGCGAATCATGAGTCGCCTTTACCAATATTGATGCTTGATAGTTTAGGAAGTGTCATATGTCGACAAGAGAAAGCTTCTTCAACCTGTTCATCAGGGAGAAAACGCCATAGGCCGACTCAATGAGTCATGGCGAGTTATAAGCAAGGAGCCGGCTCAGTGAGTCGCGGCGAGTCATATAAAGTTCTACGAAACCTTCCGGCTGTGCCATGAAGATAGTCGTAAAAATTTGTCAGCTCGATGAGCTGCGACAGGATAGGACAAGTTTGCAAAACTCTAGTGCTGCCCGAAGAAGGCTTTTGCAATAGCCCAAGTTTTTAGATCGGCTAATCAGGCGCGAGTCAGGCTTCAGTGAAGCAGGTTAAGTGAACCAATGGTTTCTCTATTTTCCATGTGTGGCTCTAGTCGGTACCTTTCATGTTTTAACCAAGGCGAGTTCAGGGTCCAAAAAGCAGATCGATTCGCCAAGAGTACATGGGTCCATATGGCGACTCGTCCAATACATAGTATAGTATAACCATTTGTAATGCGGTAATTTTTCGCTAGCCAAGAGGGTATTCAGGTTGAACTCAGTGAGTGGAAGCCCCCAAGTGACCTATGATTAGGGAAAAGCCGAACATAGGATTGCAGAAGCGTTTTACGCTCTTACTGCAAAATGACTTGGGAACTAGTAGCCCCCAAGTAAGCCGACTTAATTCTCAAAACCATATAAGGCGCCCATGTTTGAACCGTCCAACGTGGAAACTTTGGTCCTCTTTGGCTTACAGTACCCCGTTTTGAAATAAGTGCAGCATGGCGACTTATGCTCTTTGGTACTGATAGCGTCCATGCTTGGACAACTCATAGAACAATCAAAGACTCATGCTTTCCAGAAGCTGAAACGGCATAGGACCCCGAAGTTCGTGGGTGCCGTTTTTAGTGCTTTATAAATAAAAGATTACAAGTTCGAAGATTTGTAGAAAAGAAAGGAGCCCATGGCTCTAGGTATAGTAAGAATGCAAGTGCGCAATATTCCACGGGCCACTTGTCTCAACCTCTGTAGTTGGCCGATCAGGGCGAAGATCCACCAAATAGTATGAACCATTCTGAAGATTCTTGCTGATGACAAACGTTCCTTCCCATGGAGGTCATAACTTATGCATACCAGTGTGGTCTTGAATCAACCGGAGCACTAAGTCGCCCTCTTGAAAAGTCCGGCTCTTGACACGGCGGCTGTGATAGCGTCGCAAGTCCCGTTGATAGATCGCCTATCACAATGCAGCCAAGTCTCGCTCTTCCTCCAAAGCATCCAACGAATCTTGTCATGCCAACTCGTTGTCCTGTTCCACATAGGCGGCGACTCGCGGTGAATCGTGTCTGATGTCACTTGGCAACACCGCCTCTGCCCCGTAGACTAGAAAGAAGGGAGTAAAACCCGTGGAGCGGTCTGGGGTGGTCCTGATGCTCCATAATACTGAGGGCAACTCATCCACCCAACATGCTGGAGTACGATCCCAAACCGCTCCACGGGTTTTACTCCCTTCTTTCTAGTCTACGGGGAGTAATGATACTCCCAAAAATATTGCATTGCGCCCTTTGATAGATTAGTACCATTGTCAGTAATGATACTATGGGAGTATCCAAACCGGAAGATCAACTTTTTCAAGAATTTGACAGTCGTATCTGCATCACAACTACTAACGGGTTCTGCTTCAACCCACTTAGTGAACCTGTCAACCGCCACCAATAGGTGAGTCTTTTTATTGGACGACATTTTGAAAGGACCAACCATGTCCAGCCCCCAGACCGCGAACGGCCAAGTAATTGGAATCATCCGTAACTCCTCAGCTGACACGTGCATCTGGCGTCCAAATTTCTGGCAACCATCACATCAGCGAACTATCTCTTCCGCATCTGCATGAGCCGTCAACGAATAAATTCCATGCCGAAAGGCTTTGGAAACCAGGGAGCATGACCCGACATGATATCTGCAGTCACCTGCATGAATTTCGTTGAGAATCGTACGTCCTTCCTCGGAAGAGACACATCTTTGAAATACCCCTGAAGTGCTTCGTCTATGCAACTCGCCATTGTGTATGACCATGGATATGCACCGACGAACGATTTGGCGAGCCAATAACTCTTCTGCTAGTAACTCGCCCGTGTGAGATACGCCATGTGGGGAATCGCCCAATCCGCGGTGGCACGAAGAGCCGCCACAAGTTGAGACTCAGGGTCCGACACCGCTAAATCTTCCTCTGAAGGTAGCCTCACCGAGGGGTAATGTAACACATCCAAAAGACATTGGGAGGAACCGGCTTGTGCTATGAACCGAGGCGTGAAAGAGCATCTGCTACTTCATTGACCCGTCGATCGATCAGATCCACTTGGTAACCATGAAAATGACCCGCCACGTCAGACACAGCTCGCGTGTAAGCCGCCATCAAGGGATCTCTAGAATCCCAGGTGCCAGAAACCTGCTGTGCCACTAGATCTGAGTCGCCCAAGCATCTGACTCGTGTGAGGTTCATCTCGTTGGCTAGTCGCAACCCATGGAGCAAGGCTTCATACTCTGCTGCATTGTTGGTGCATGGAAATATGAGTCGGATGACATAGCAGAATTTGTCAACCTGAGGCGAAGTTAACACCACACCAGCCCCCGAGCCTTCCAACTGCCTAGATCCATCAAAATGGATGGTCCAATATGTGTGATCGGGCCTATCTTCTGGAATTCTCAACTCGGTCCAGTCGTTGATGAAATCCACTAATGCTTGAGACTTAATGGCCGTACGGGGAGTATATCGCACGTGATGAGGCCCTAACTCGATGGCCCACTTAGCAATCCATCCAGTGGCTTATCGATTTTGTATGATCTCACCAAGGGGGGCAGAACTGACCACCATGATGGGATGCTCTTGGAAGTAGTGCTTCAGCTTCCGACTTGCCATAAACACCCCAAAAACCAGCTTCTGCCAATGCGGGTAGCGTTGTTTGGAGAGGGTCAGGACTTCGCCGATAAATTTACCGGTCGCTGAACCGGATATTCCTTCCCTTCTTCCTTACGCTTGACGACCACTGCCTCGCTCACTGCTTTAGAATTGGCCACGATGTACAAGAGCATAGGCTCCTTGTCCGTTGGAGCCGCCAACACTGGCGGCTTAGCCAGTTGTCGCTTCAAGGCTTCAAAGGCTTCGTTGGCTTCGTCCGTCCACATGGAACGATCAGTCTTCTTGAGTAACTGATAAAGAGGAATGACTTTCTCCCCAAGGCAACTTATAAAGCAACTTAGAGCCGCGATACGACCCGCCATGCGTTGTACTTGGTTGATATTGCTTGACTTTCCTAGCGAAGTTATCTCTTCAATTTTGTCTGGGTTAGCTTCAATGCCACGTTCTGACACCAGAAAACCCAATAACTTTCCTGCAGGAACACCAAACACACACTTGGTGGGGTTAAGCCTCATCTTGTATACGCACGAATTGTCAAAAGTCTCCTTGAGATCCTCCAAGAGCGACTCTTTCTTCTGAGAACTGACTATGATGTCGTCAACATAATCATGGACATTGCGTTCGATCTGATTATGCAAACAATTCTGGATGCAACACTGATAAGTCGCCCCCGTACTCTTGAGCCCGAACGGCATAGACACGTAGCACAAGGCTCCGAAGGGGGCTATGAAGGACGTTTTCTCATGGTCTGCCACTTCCATCTTGATCTGGTGGTATCCTGAGTAAGCATCCAAAAAACACAAATGCTCGCAACCCGCCGTCGAGTCAATTATTTGATCAATGCGGGGAAGGGCGAAGGGATCCTTTGGACAAGCTCTATTGAGGTCGGTGTAGTCGATGCACATGCTTAAATTGCCGTTCTTTTTTAGCACTAGGACCGGGTTAGCCAACCATTCAGGATGGAAAACCTCGATGATGGATCCGGCGGCCAAAAGCTGGGCGACTTCCTCTCCAATCGCCTTACGTCGTTCCTCATTAAACCTACGAAGGTACTGCCGAACTGGCTTTACTTTGGGGTCAGTGTTAAGATGGTGCTCAACAAATTCTCTCGGTACACCCGGCATGTCAGAAGGTTTCCACGCAAAGATGTCCCGATTCTCACGGATGAGTTCGATGCACGCGCTTTCCTATTTGGGATCCAGACCCGTCCCAATAGTGAACTGCTTGGTTGAGTCGCCAGGCGTGAAGTCTATCACCTTGGTGTCATCCATTGGTTTAACCTTGAGGGGCGGCTCAGAGTCGATTGTTGGCCTCCTGAGCGGCATCATATCCGTCGGGTCAACATTGGCTTGGTGAAACTTGAGCTCCTCGGCCGCGCAAGCCGTCTCGGCATAAGCCGTGTCTCCTTCTTCGCACTCTTGAGCTATCTTCCTATCCCCGTTGATCGTAATAGGCCCCTTAGGACCGGGCATCTTGAGCTTGAGATAAACATAACATGGGCAAGCCATGAATCGAACGTAAGTCGGCCTTCCAAAGAATGTGTGGTAAGGGCTCTTGACTTTGACCACCTCAAACATGAGTGACTCGCTCCTATAATTGGACTCTATGCCAAAATCCATGTTAATTTTAATCCGCCCAATTGGGTACGCCGACTTACCCGGAACAATGGCGTGCAAAACCATGGACGACGGCATCAAGTATTTCTCCGAGAGGTTCATCTTTCGGAAGGTATCGAACTATATGATGTTTATGCTGCTGCCACCATCCATAAGGACTTTGGAAAAGGGAGTATCCTCCGACTTGGGGAGCCACGACCAAAGCCAAGTCGTCCGGTTTATCAACTCGGGGTGGGTGATCCTCCCTACTCAAGCTTATGGGCTGTTCATACCAATGGAGGTACCTAGGGAGCGCCGGCTCAGCCATGCTGAAAGTTCTATGTTTCACCTTCTGGTCCCGTTTGCAGGTGCTGGTGGTGAACACATGATATTGCCCGCTGTTCAGCTGCTTAGGGTTATTCTGAAAACCGACATTATCATCCTGTCGCTGAGGATCCCCTTGCGGGGGTGGTTCCTGAAACACTCCCTTCGGGTTATACCCGTGTTGGTTGTGAACTTGGTATTGTCCACTATTAGGCTGTGACCCGCCCTGCGCACTCGGGGTTAGGAAATCCACCGAACGGGCTTTCGCGCGCCTCGGGCGCACCGAACTGTTCCTGTTGCTGGCCCTGATCGCCTCCTTGGCCTTTCTTGAGTGCCTCAACCCGGAACTCTTGCATCACATAGCAATCGTCCCAGGAGTGGGTGGCCGGTCCTTCAACCGTAGCGTCCTGCGGGCAGGGGCCTTTGAGCATCTCATGATAGTTGTGAAGTTTCTTCCCACTGAAGTCTCGGTTCTTCTGGCGTTGGTTCCGGTTTCTGGCATTTGTATTGGCGACGAACTCTGTGGGACCTTCTTGTTGTCTCCTCTTACCGTGACAGCCGTGGTTGTGGTTACCCCGCCCTTAAAACTGGGAGTGACCTTTTGACGACTCGCCCCTCCTGGCGGTGCTAACTTTGTCGTCATCCTCCCCGGGATCCTTGGTGTCGTCTCACTCGGCATATCTTGCGAGGGTATCCAACAACTCGCCCATGTCTTGCACCTTACACTTAAGTCACCCCAGCTTTAGCACCAAAGGTTCGTAATGGCAATTTTTCTCCAGAATCAGCACTGCCTAAGCCGCCGATATGCCGTGCGAATGAATTCTGCAACTCGCCGCGTCCAATGATGGGTGACTCGTCCGGCCGCTGAACGCAGTGTTGTAAGTCGACGATGGTCATTGGGCGTTTGCATGTCCCCCGAAAGTTTTGATGAAACACTCCTTTAACTCTGCCTAGGTGTTGATGGAGTTAGGCGGCAGGTTTTTCAGCCACGCATGCGCCGTTCCTTCAAGAATCATAGTGAAATACTTGGCGCAAACTGTCTCATTCACGTCGAGCATGTCCATCGCAAGTTCGTAACTCTTGATCCATGAGCCTGGCTCGAGATCTGGTGTGTAATTGGGTACCTTCCTTGGTCCTTTGAAATCCTTCGGCATCCGCTCATTGCGGAGAGCGGGCATAAGATGGGGCACCCCGACGTGCTTGCCGCCGGCATCGAGCGGCGCGGGAGGCGTCTAGGTATAAGCCGGATAGCCCTGACCCGCCGCGACTGCCGTCTCCAGCTGTCGCACGGCTCGTGCTGCATCCACAATGTCTTGGGCTCGTGTATCAGGCACCCCGAGCGGGTTGGCCTAAGGCAAACGTCGTTGACCACTGGTCACCGTGGGTTGGTCCTCGTGGCGGCTCTTGGTGTAACTCGCCTGGGGTGTGGAGTGTAACCGGTCAAGCCTGTGTGAGTATTGCGCGTGTTGGACCACTGCTGTCTTCAGCATATCGATGGCGTTTCTTGCCTCCACATCGGCCAGGGAGTTTCCGTAGATCGGGAGGGACTCCAAGTGGCGGGTTGTCGCCAGCACGTTATCCACGGGATTTGAGAAGTGGCCTCGTGGTGTCTGGAAGCGAGGTGTGCGGGCATCCGTTTGTTGAGGTGGTGCCGGGTTAGGCGGTTGAACCGGACCTCCCCTGGACCGGCCTGCAAGGGTCGATCGGGTCCCGCCCCAGGAGTGTGTGGGGTGTCGAAGTGACGAGTTGGATGTAGATCGGACGGGAGGCGCCCGTGGTGCCTCCTCTGATGAATAGCATCGGACGCGCGTTGTTGTCTCTCGAGCCACCAGCCTTCGGTGTTCAGCCGTTCCATCTACGAGGTGATCCGGGCCTGCTGTGCCGCCATCCTGGCGGCTTCAGCTCCCATGTCTCGCTCGGCCTTGGCCATCTCCTCCTGCAGCTTCCCCAGCTCGGCGTTGATCGCTTCCTGATTCTCTGCCATCACAGCGGTTGCCATGAGTCTGGTGACCTTCGCCGTCAAGTCTGCCACGTCTGGAGCCAGAGTTTCGACGACTCGCCAGTCTCGTTGTGGCCGGTCGTGTTTGGCTGAGGTTGTGTCGCCCCTGCCATATAGATGGCGATTTGTCGATGGGATCTTTCGAAGACCTCGGGGTCTATCGCTAGCGGCAACTCTCTAAGTTGTCCTTCGGAGAGAGGGCTAATTGAATCTTTGTCGCCCATGGATGATTCGTCATCGGAGTTGACGGGGGTGATCTGCTGGACTCCCAGTTTGTCCTGCACGCCGGCTCCCTGTGTAAAACCGACAAAAACATGGCGTCTCTTGTCCTGACGTGTGATGGGGAGGACGTACCTGGCCGGCTCGACGATGTCAGTGGAGGTGTCTGGCTCGAGCACCGGTGTTCCAATCATGCCGATGAGGATGTTGACCTTGCCGAAGGGGACCCTGTACCCTTATTCGATTGAATCGGCTTCACGCCCCCACAGCAAGTTTTCGATGTAGTACTTTCCGCGGCGGCTCTTTGTCATGATGCCGACCGCATAGCTTTCTGACCCTAGTAGGGCTCCCTTTGAGAACTCAACTCCATCGTGCGCTAGCCCCACGGTGGGCGCCAATTGTCGTGGTTTTGTCACGGCAGATGTCCTCGTGAAAGGACTTAATGAAGGAGCCATCACACCTTGGTGGCGACTCAAGGGGGTGAGCGAAAGAGAGACTCAAGGGGGTGAGCGAAAGCCCCAAGTTCGGCCCCTCGTGTGGAGGTAAAAGCCTACGTCCTGCTTTGTGTAGATTGATGATTTCTAACTTGCCCTATCTTCCCCAGGGACTCGCCTTTATATACAGGTCGAGGCCATAGGATTTACAAGAGTCCTAGCCACGCTACAGATCATGGTTTTCCCTATCTCTAAGTCGTCGTGCTTTCCAAGACTGGAATCCTCCTTGGCGGTATATCATCTGTATAGCTTCTGAACCGCCATCCGGCTCCTGCCCCCCTGGGCCAAGGCTTGTATTACCAAAGGATGAGTCGCCCATTTAGTGACCCGACCCAATTAGGGCGGGTTACACCGCAGGTAATAACCCCAACAATTGCCGTTCTCATCTCCGGCCGCCGAAACTTGTCGTCATTGATTCGCTGGCTCACGACCGTCCCCGAGCCGCCTGACCGTTCAGTTGGCGGAGTTGATCTGCAAATTAGAGAAGATCTTTCCCCCGGGATTCTTTAATCCAATGCAACATTTGATTTTGCATCTCCCGATGGTGGGGGCGTTCAAAATCGATGGTGCTACTCAACTGAGAGGATGCAGAAGACGCTTCGAGCTAAATGTAAAAATAAACGTAGAATTGAAGCATCGATGGCCGAGGCATTCATTACCGAGGATGCCGCAAACTTCCTGACAACACACTACGAAGCTAAAAATCATCATTTGCATAACCAGAAGCCTCGGTACAATGATGGCCATCCTAAAAAAGGTCGATTATTGTTCCGCAATTTCTAATTTCTTTGAACTACTCTTATTCCCGGATATTTGATATAGTCGATACGTTGCTAAATTCTTGGATGGAGCGCTCATCGAAGAGGATTCCGTCAAAGAATATGAGCTTCTCGCAAAGCACGGAGGCGACTATCCCGGTTTCATCTCTTGGTTCAAACAAAGGGTAATTAATTACCATTAATGGGCCATTTGATTTCTTGGTCTAATTTGCGGCTAATGCATCCATTCGTTCGTATTAAACTTGTAGGCTGATGCAGAGTCTATGAACGCCGAGTTGAGACAAGTCGCTAATGGTTTTGACTATAAGGTCCTTTCATTTGACAAATACAACATCAACGGGTATCAATTTCATACCTTTGGCAAAGAGCTATCTATGCCCGACCTAAAGACTACAATTTTTTTTCTCTGTGCTATCGGCGAAGCAGGCACCGAGTATTATAGAAGAGTTGAAGCAATTTATGAACTTCTATTCTATGGTGAAAACCCACCGACTGTCGTAGTCTTCAAATGTTATTGGTTTGAGCCGAGGGAGACTAGAAGGACTCATAAACATATAGGACTAGTCGAAATCAACCAAAAAACCCACTTAGATGTTCTCGATGTCTATATTACGGCTCAACAGGCGACACAAGTTTTCTATCTACCGTGGGCCTCCCAAACTGATCCAAATCTAAAAGGTTGGGATGTCGTTTATGAACTGTCGCCACATTTTAGACCACCCACCCTCAATGAAGAGGATTACGAACCTCATATTAACCCAGACACATATGAAGGAGAATTCTTCCAAGAAACACATATGTCCAAGAAATGTTTCAAGAACCGCTCTACTTCACCCCAGAACATTGAAGTAGACAGCGACAGTGAACCCGTCTTAACCTCTGAGCCCGAACAAGAAGAGCCGAAAGAAGAAGAGGTTATTGCTGCGGATGACCTATCGCTGCTTGACCGATTACATAATGGTGGCCTTCCACATGTTCTTCCTGATAGTGATGATGATGATGCATTTATTGATGATAGTGATGATCATGATGCATTTATTGACCCGAAGCATATATAGACGAGCACGATTGTTATTAGTACATGTCAGGTATTCAACTATTACTATATATAAATTTTGAGTTCATGTTAGGTATTCGATTTTTATTAGTCATGTTGGTATTTATGATGATGATACACTTAAATTAGATACATTTTATTACTCATGTTGGTATTTATGTTGTACTAATTTCATTTACTGTTTGTCATGACACGTGTTGAAAGATGGTGGAGAAGGGTCGAAAGCACTCCGCGTCTCCTTCTTCGTCGGCGGGTGGTGGGATGGGTACTTCCATTCCTGCCTCGCCTCTTCGGAGAGCGTTGCTCTCTACTCTGCATGGAGTGGCCGCTTCTTCGACTCTCGCGGCCCAAGTGAGAGGAGGTCGAACCCCTGTGAAGCCGAGAGGTAATAAAGGTACACGTGGCCGCGGGAGAGGTAGGGCGGAGAAGAAGGAGAAGGAGTCCTACGAGCTCCTATCCCGAGATAACACCTCGTCCACGGCCAGTCGAGCTCGCCATCGAGGCTAGTTTAATGGACTCAACTATCTTTCCACATTATGTTGTGCGTGTGAACCAATATGATTACAATGCTAACAATGAGTTGTGTTGCAGGCTGCTATTCTGAAAGAGAGAGAGGCAATGCAGGCGCTTTTGGCGGAGAAGGATAAGGCGATGAAGGAGCTGGAGGAGAGGACGGCTGCGTTGGTGGAGGCGGAGAGGGCTCGGAATGATGCATCTAACAAGGCCATGTACGAGCTCTTCGTGGTAGGTTTCTTCTTCATATTTTGTCAAATCTTGCATTTTAATGTATGTTTCATTAATAACTAAAAAGTTTGACTTGTTGAAACCAAATGTATAGTCTATGTGCGAGAAGACCGGCCACGTCCCTCCGGCGATGCTAGTCATTAACATGGCGGGGACAGTGAGTTTCATTTCAATGTAGTGATCTCAAGAGTGTCATCATCAAACGACACATTGCAAACGATGTTTGGTGCAGAATATGTCCCGAAACGCATCGCACAACCCTTCTACAGTGGAGCCTTCTCCAGGGCAGCCTTCTCTAGGTGAAACAAGCCAGAGCCATTGTACTTCACCGCCGTGATGACGATAATGGTATGTTATTTCTGGTGTTTTGCCTAACAACCACATAATGGTCTTTAATTACCTTACCTTAGCTCCAAAATGACCTATAAATAGCTAGGCTTCCACCTAAATGACATAATTAGCTAAGTTAGCTCCAAAATGGCATATTTAATAGAAATGACCTATACTTAGCTAAGTTCTCTCCTAAATGACATAATAAGGCTTACATAGCTCCAAGATGACCTATTCCCCCTAACTTAGCTATTAAATGGCCTATAATTAGCTTAGATAGCTCCAAATGGCTTAATAAGCATAGCTAGCTCCAAAATGACATGTTTAACCAAAGTTAGCTCCAAAATGACTAATTTAGCTCCAATATGACATAATAAGCTCAAAATGGCATAAGAACCTTGGTTAGCTCATGAATATTATAAACTTAGCTTGTTTTCCTCTAAAATGACATAATTAGCCCATTTAGCTCCAAAAAAGACATACTTAGATATTTTAGCTCCAGGAAGAGGAGAAGAGGAGAAATGAAAAGAAGGAATAAGAAGAAGAAGAGAAGAAGAAGAGACGGAGATGGAGAAGAAGAAGGAGAAGGAGTCCTAATACTCCTCCTCCTTTTCCATCTTCCTCTCCTTCTTCTTCTTCTCCTTCTTCTTCTTCTCCTCCTATTTATTCTTATCTTTCTTATTGTCCTTACCTTATGTTCCCCACCAATGACATAATTAGCCCATTTAGCTCCAAAAAGGTATGATTAGCTAATTTAGTTCGAAGAAGAGGACAAGAGGAGAAGAAAGAGGAAAAATGAAAATAAGGAACAAGAAGAAGAAGAGAAGAAGAAGAGAGTAAGAAGGAGAAGGAGGAGAAGAAGGAGAAGGAGCCCTCCTTCTTCTCCTTCTTCTTCTCTCCTCCTTCTTCTCCTTCTTATTCTCCTTCTTCTTCTCTTCTTCTTTTCTTATTCTTCTCCTCCTCCTCCTCCTCCTTTCTCTTTTTATTCTCCTTCTTCTTCTATTCTTGCTTCTTCTCTTTTTTCTTCTATGTAGCTTATTTTTTCCAACAAAGACATACTTAGCTAATTATCCTCCAAAATGACATAATTAGCTTAGTTAGGTAAAGACATCATAAGAACCTTGGTTAGCTCATTAAAATGACTAATTTAGCTCTGAAATGACATAATAAGCTCAAAATGGCATAAGCACCTTGGTTAGCTCATGAATATTATATACTTAGCTTGTTTTCCTCTAAAATGACATAATTAGCCCATTTAGCTCTAAAAACACTACTGGAATCCAGTTCTTTGCCGTCAGTCAGTTCTTTGCCGTCTGCTGGCTGATGGCAAAGAACCTCTTTGCCATCAGTTGACACAAGGCAGACGGCAAAGGGCTGACACATGGAAACAATACTATTTTCCATGTGTCGGCCCTTTGACGTCTTCCAGCGGACGGCAAAGAGACCCAGGGCTGACGGCAAAGAGTACGAGTGGGTCCCATGCCTGCTGTGTCCGACATCCGGGGGCCTTTGCCGTCTGCGTGGGGCCCTTTGCCGTTGGGGGACGGACGTCAAAGAGGCCGACCTATAACGCCCGTTAACCCCCTCCTCGCTCACTGTCTCTCTCTCCCCTCGGCCACTGTCTCTCTCCCCTCACCCCACGGCGACCCCCTCCCCGCGAGAGCCCCTTCCCGCGACGAGCCCCTCCCCGCGAGAGCCCCTCCCTGCGGCGACCCACCCCCGTAGCGACCCCCTCCCCGCGAGAGCCCCTCCCCGCGGCGACCCCCTCCCCGCGCCGACCCCCTCCCCGCGGCCCTCCCGTTAAGGCGGCCCTCCTCCCCCACCACCACACAATGAGTTCATTTTCTTTCATTTTTTTCTTTTTTTCATTTCATTGCATCTGTTAGTTTAGGTTACTGTCGGTGTTAATTAGGTTAATGTTAGTTTAGGTTAATTAGGAGGAGAAAAAAGAATGTTAGTTTAGGTTAATTAGGTTAATGTTAGTTTAGGTTAATTAGGTTAGGTTAATTAGTTTAGATTAATTAGTTTAATGTTAGTTTAGGTGAATTAGGAGCAGAAAAATAATAATAATAATAGTAATAAGATGATAAAGAAGAAGAAGAAGAAGAAGAAGAAGAAGAAAAAGAGGAGAGAGGAGAAGAAGAAATAAGACGACCCCAACCCCCCGCCCACGACCCCCGACGCCCGACGCCCGATGCCAGTAACCCCCGACCCTCGACCCCCGACCCCCGACGCCACTAACACCCGACTCCCGACCCCCGACGCCCGACACCACTGACCCTCGACCCCCGACACGCGACTCCCGACCCCCGACGCCCGATGCCACCAACCCCCGACGCCCGACGCCACCAAACCCCGACCCTCGACCCCCGACCCCCGACGCCACTGACACCCGACTACCGACCCCCGACGCCCGACACCACCGACCCCGACCCCCGACTCCCGACGCCCGACACCCCCGACCCCCGACCCCCGACCCCGGACCCCCGACTCCAGACCCCGATGCCCGACACCACTGACCCCCGACCCCCGACGCCACTGACCCTCGACCCCCGACCCCCGACCCCCGACGCCACTAACCCCAAACCCCGGGCCCCAGACAACTCTTTGGCCTCTTGTTGATCGAAAAGACCCCAACCCCCAATGCTAGTGACCCTCGACCCCCGACGACACTGACCCCCGACCATCGACTCATTTAACCCGACCACCGACACCCGACACCACCAACCCTCGACGCCACTAAGCCCCGACCCTCGACACCTCTTCTACTTACTGTTGAACAAGAAGGTGCTTTTCGGCCTTCTAGAGGCCCACGTGGTCATAGTTTTGTAAATTATGTGTTAGGTCACATATTTTCCGATTATGTTAATTATAAAAACATCATATTTGTGTTGATCGTGTGAATTTCAAAGTGCAGTTGTTCGACGACCTCCACGTGCGTTGGACGAGCTCCGCCCTTGCGTTTGTTGGTAAGCACAAATGCCTTCTGCTCCTACCCCCTTAATTACCTCTGACCTGGTCTTCGTGCCGATGAAACTTGCTAGCTATAGGTTTCTTCAATCATGAGTATGCGTGACCAGTATGTGTCTCCCGTTCGAAAGGGCGACATCTATAAATATGCATTTATTTGCATATTTATAACCGCCATCCTTTCGAATTGTACAACGTTATCCATGGACAGCCCGAGTATGTGTAGATTGGGTTTGTTTTCCCGTATGCTGTGCTCCGGATCCGATGTGGAATTTCTTCAGTCCCTCCCCTGTTGTTCTCCGGGTACACATCCTCTCTGCTTATTGCCGAGATGTGTATCAGGAGAACAGCAGGGAGGTGTTGCCGAAATTCTGCGTCGCATCTGGAGCAGAGCATGGGAAAACGAACCCAATCTACACATACTCGGGTGGGATTAGGACCTATCTTTACCTATTAGCGTGTAGGTTGCATGGACGTAATAAAACTGACAAACTTGATTAGCGTATGAATATAGATGATGAATTATATATTTATTTCTTGGGCCCCCATAGGTAGCTAGGCAACATGAGTGATCGTGCTTGGATGTACACTCGTCACCCTAGTCAGAAAGACATGACCCATGAATGGTTAACAAAAACCAGGGGGTTTGTGAGAGCCGCATTTGCAAATGGCCAGCAAAAAACATGGTGCCCGTGTCCCAACTGCGACAACTGGAAAAAGCAGACAGAGTTTGAAATGGGTAAACACATACAGATGTGGAGTTTTACGCCTAATTATACGGTGTGGACTTTTCATGGTGAGTTTGACCAACATGCCAGAGCTTAGGAGATCCGTCGTCGCACCGACGAGCATGGTACCGGGATTGAAGACATGGTGCAAGACTTTGATGATGCTCGGGATTTGGACGATGAGATGGAGGAATCTGCAAAGGCCTTCTATGAAATGTTGGAGTCTTCAAAACGTCCTCTCCACGAGCAGACTGAGCTTTGTCAGCTGGATGCCATCGCGCAAGTAATGGCTCTGAAGGCTCAATTCAACCTAGGCAGAGAATGCTACGACGCGATGATGACGATATTTGGACGCTTTCTACCCAAAGGCCATGTACTGCCTGCAAACATGTACCAGTTAGAGAAAATCCTCCGTGAGTGTACTTAAGATGCCTATGAGAAGATACATGCTTGTGAGAACGGATGTGCCTTATTTAGGCTTGAGTATGCGGCCTTGAACTATTGCCCCATTTGCAATTCTTCCAGGTATATTGTGGTAGAGAACGGTATGGGTGAGAAGAATCAGACCAAAATCCTCATTAGTGTTCTTCGGTATCTGCCAATCGTACCAAGACTTCAACGTCTTCTCATGATCGAAGAGACGGCCAGACAGATGACATGGCACAAATTGGGCAAAAGAACCGAACTAGATGCGGATGGGAACAAGATGCTGGTACACACTTTAGATGGTTTTGCGTGGAGGCACTTCGATGCATTACATAAGGATAAATCGGAAGATCCAAGGCAACCTAGAGTTGCCATCAGCACGGATGGGTTCAATGTGTATGGTATGACGGCAGCACAATACAGTTGTTGGCCTATATTTGTCATTCCACTATATTTGCCACCCGGAGAGATTATGAAAAGAAAGAACATTTTCCTGACGTTGATAATTCCGGGGCCCAACTATCCGGGGAAGAATATGAACGTGTACATTCAGACACTTAAGGATGAGTTGCAAGAAGCCTGGGATAATGGGATCAAGACCTACGACGCGGCTACCAAAACAAATTTTAAAATGCATGTGTGGTACATGTACTCGACGCATGATTATCCGGCGTTTGCGCTATTCGCTGGCTGGTGTGTGCATGGAAGGTTCCCGTGCACCACATGCAAGGCAGCCCTTCAGTTCCGTTGGCAGCAGGCTGGTCGCAAGTATTCTTGCTTCGACATGCATAGACAATTCCTGGATCCCGACCATAAGTTCAGAAAAGACAAGAAGAATTTCATCAAAGGTAGAGTTGTCAAAAACACTACACCAGCTGCGTTGACAGGCCAATAGACCCTTGATCAGTTAAACGCTCTCGAGCCTGATCCTTTGCGTCCAGGATACTTCAAAGGGTATAATACGGAACACGCCTGGACTCACAAGTCATGCTTATGGGATCTGCCTTACTTCAAAGACCTCCTTTGCCCACACAACAGTGACATGATGCACACTGAAAAGAATATTACGGAGGCCATTTTTGGTACATTGTTCGGCATAGAGGGGAAGTCAAAAGATAATCCTAAGGCTAGAATCGACCTGGAGGCTCTATGTGATAGACCGTTGCAAAACTTGCGACAACGGAAAGGAAAGCAAAGCATAGCGAAGCCAAAGGCATGGTTCAATCTTGAAAGGCCATCTATGAGGGAAATGCTATTGTGGGTGAAAATGAAGTTCATGTTCCCCAATGGGTATGCTGCGAATCTAAAGAAGGGAGCGACTCTTGAGAAATTGGAAATATTTGGGCTCAAGAGTCATGATTGGCACATATGGATTGAGCGGGTAATGCCGGTGATGTTGCGTGGCTTTATTCCTGAGGATGAATGGCTAGTACTGGCAGAGCTGAGCTATTTCTTCCGTTCTCTTTGTGGGAAAGAACTATCGCCTGGCGTGCTAGATGAAATGGAAGAGTTAGCGCCGGAGTTGATGTGCAAATTAGAAAAGATCTTTCCACCGGGCTTCTTTAATCCAATGCAACATTTGATTTTGCATTTCCCGACGGAGGCAAGAATGGGGGGGCCCGTTCAAAATCGATGGTGCTACTCAAAAGAGAGGATGCAGAAGACGCTTCGAGCTAAGTGTAAAAATAAACGTAGAATTGAAGCATCGATGGCCGAGGCATTCATTACTGAGGAGGCGGCAAACTTCGTGACAGCACACTACGAAGCCAAAAATCATCATTTGCATAACCCGAAGCCTCGGTACAATGATGGCGATCCAAAAAAAGTTCGATCCAACCTCAGCCTATTCAAAGGTAAGCTCGCACCATCCGATGCTTCGAAAGGGAAATCGTTGGATGTCGAAGAATGGCGGACCATTTCTTTGTATATCTTCACCAACCAAACAAAAGTGCGGCCGTACATCGAGTAAGTTATTGATAATTTATTGTTCCGCAACTTCTAATTGCTTTTAACTACTCTTATTCCTGGATATTTGATATAGTCGATACGTCGCCGAATTCTCGGATGGAGCGGTCATCAAAAAGGATTCCGTCGAAGAGTATGAGTTTCTCGCAAAGTATGGAGGCGACTATCCCGGTTTCATCTCTTGGTTCAAACAAAGGATAATTAATTACCATTAAGGGACCATTTGATTTCTTGGTATAATTTGCGGCTAATGCATCCATTCTTTCGTATTAAACTTGTAGGCTGATACAAAGTCTATGGACGCCGAGTTGAGACAAGTCGCTAATGGTTTTGACTATAAGGTCTGTTCATTTGACAAATACAACATCAACGGGTATCACTTTCGTACCTTTGGCAAAGAGCTATCTATGCCCGACCTAAAGACTACAAATTGTTCTCTCTCTGCTATCGGCGAAGGAGACACCAAGTATTATGGAAGAGTTGAAGCAATTTATGAACTTCTATTCTATGGTGAAAACCCATCAACCGTCGTAGTCTTCAAATGTTGTTGGTTTGAGCCGAGGGAGACTAGAAGGACTCATGAACATATAGGACTAGTCGAAATCAACAAAAACACCCACTTAGATGTTCCCGATGTATATATTACGGCTCAATAGGCGACACAAGTTTTCTATCTACCGTGGGCCTGCCAAACTGATCCAAATCTCAAAGGCTGCGATGTCGTTTATGAAGTGCCACAACATTTTAGAACACCTACCCTCAATGAAGAGGATTACGAACCTCACATTAACCCAGACACATATGAAGGAGAATTCTTCCAAGAAACACGTATGTCCAAGAAACATTTCAAGAACCGCTCTACTTCACCCCAGAACATTGAAGTAGACAGCGATAGTGAATCCGTCTTAACCCCTGAGCCCGAATAGGAAAAGCTGGAAGAAGAAGAGGTTACTGCTGCGGGTGACCTGCCACTTCTAGACCGATTACATAATGGTGGCCTTCCACATTTTCTTCATGATAGTGATGATGGTGATGCATTTATTGATGATAGTGATGATCATGATGCATTTATTGACCCCAAAGCATATATAGATGAGCACGATTGTTATTAGTTCATGTCAGGTATTCAACTATTATACTATATATAAATTTTGAGTTCATGTTAGGTATTCAATTTTTATTAGTCATGTTGGTATTTATGACGATGATACACTTAAATTATATACATTTTATTACTCATGTTGTTATTTATGTTGTACTAATTTCATTTACTCTTTCTCATGACAGGTGTTGAAAGATGGTGGGAAAGGGTCGAAATCACTGCGCGGCTCCTTCTTCGTCGGTGGGTGATGGGATGGGAACTTCCATTCCTGCCTCGCCTCTTCAGAGAGCATTTCTCTCTACTCTGCAAGGAGCGCCCCTGTTAGAGGAGGTCGACCCCCCGCGAAGCCGAGAGGTACTAAAGGTACACGTTGTATTCATGTTGGTATTTATGTTGTACTCATGTTGTATGCATATTGGTATTTATATACATTTTATTACTCATGTTGGTATTTATGTTGTACTAAAGGTACACGTGGCCGCGGGAGAGGTAGGGCGGTGGCTGCCACGCCTTCTGAGGTGGAGGCTACACGGTCTCTGCCACCACCCCAAGCTGATTCACCTGAGCACAGGACTTCTAGGGTGGATTCTTCCGAGGTGGAGGCTACACGGTCTCTGGTTCACGAGCCTCGGGTCGACGAGCCTTAGGTCGAAGAGCCTTCGACCCACGGGACTCGTGTCCCAGAGGCTTCATTCCAGGTGACTCCGGAGCAAAGCAGGGATGAGGGGACGTCCCAAGAGACCCAGTGGGATACCTGGGCTGAGCCAAGTGGCCATGCTGGTAGCGACGAGGAGCTTGGTGAGGGGGCTACCGTCTACCAGCGTGGTAGTTTAGGGCTCCCGCTCGTGCCGGCGACCCCCGAGCAGAGGTGGTCGATTAGGACAAATGGGGACAAGTAAGTTAATTTACTCTTATTTAACCTTTTGCCTTCCCGTTTTCTCAAATATCTAATGTTTTTGCTTTAATTTGTCATACTGTAGGGGTTGGATTGTTGCCAAGGGTGTCCGCAAGCCCAACAGCGTCCTTGGTGTGCTTTGCCGTAAAAACTTCTCATGGTTTGTTACGTTGCCCGGTCGGGAGCGAGAGGTAGGAATGACCTGGGAGCACTACTTGGGTGCCCTGGCCCCGTCGGAGGTGGAGATCGACGGTGTTTTGTGCGACACGAGGGTGGACATGGTGATCCGAAAGTTCTAGGTAATTTCTCCTTCACACAATTATAAATCAACCATAGCTATTTATTGTACTAATCGGTGTTTTCTCGTTTGCAGACCTACTACAGGTGTGAGGACGGATACGAGGAGGACGCGGCAAAGGTTATCGAAACCGAATGTCGCCGCCTACTTCAAAACTTTCGGCACGAGGCTCGGGTGCAGTCTGTTTGAGACTACTATGCCACGCGGCGTATTAGGATTGACAAGGCAAAGTGTCGTGATGCTAAGATGGAGAAGGAGCATTACATGAAGGTAATTACATATTATTAAGGCTTTGTAGTTAGTTTCCTTGATTTGGTTCTTACGTGCTCAAATTTCTCTTTATTAACTTAGGTGCCCCCAAGATGGTGTGTGGATTAGATGGATTGTTGGGAGGCCTTGGTGGATCGGTGGTGCTCCGAAACGTGGGAGGCCAGCCACAACAACACTAAGGAGAGGCGTGGCAAAATGGTTGGTGTGCCACACCATCAAGGGAGCATCAACTTAATCCAATTTGGCGAGAACTGGGTATGTGGTTTTCTACATGCCTCATGCAATTCATTCTTAAGGCTATCTTGAGCCCTTTACTAATAGAATTTTCCTCTCTCTCTCTCTTTTAGGCGCGTCACAATAAGACGGAGGTGCCATAGATGTACGACCTGTATGCGATGGCTCATACATCCTCGTACAAGAAGGTCAAGGCATTCTCTGAGTCTGACCTCGAGCATCTAGAAAACTTCACCAACATCTCCTTCTACCACAAGCTCGTGAAGTACAGAGATCACGGGAAGGCGAGGAAAGGGGAGGACTTTAACCCGAGCGAGGGGCCTATTGATCCAGAGCTCGTGATGATAGCTGGCAACGGGAGGCCTCATGGCTCGGTCGCCATTGGAGACGGCCTTATACGTTGTCCTAGCACTCTCCGGCAGATAAAGGCACGCCAAACGAGCTCTTGTCCGGAGATAACACATCGTCCACGGCTAGTCGAGCTCGCCATCGAGGTTAGTTTAATGGACTCAACTATCTTTCCGCATTATGTTGTGCGTTGGAACCAATATGATTACATTGCTAACAATGAGTTGTGTTGCAGGATGCTATTCAGAAAGAGAGAGAGAGGGCACGAAATGATGCGTCTAAGAGGGCCATATACGAGCTCTTTGTGGTAAGTTTCTTCTTCACGTTATTTGAAATCCTGCATTTGAATGTTCGTATCATTAATAAATAAAAAGTTTGACTTGTCGAAACCAAATGTAGAGTCTATGTCCGAGAAGAGTGGCCAAGTCCGTCCGCCGATGCAACTCATTAACGTGGCGGGGACGGTGAGTTTCATTTCACTGCAGTGATCTTAAGAATGTCCTCATGCTAACGACACATTGCAAACGATGCTTGGTGCAGAATATCCCCCGAAACACATCGCACGACCCTGCTAGAGTGGAGCCTTCTCTAGGGCAGCCTTCTCCAGGTGAAAAAAGCCAGAGCCACCGTGCTTCTCCGCCGTGATGATGTTAATGGTATGTTATTTCTAGTGTTTTAATAAAAAATAGCTAGACTTCCATCTAAATGACCTAATTAACTTAGTTAGCTCCAAAATGGCTAAATTGGCTAATTATCCTACAAAATGACATAATTAGCTTAGTTAGCTCCAAAATGACCTATTTAATAAAAAATGACCTATAGTTAGCTAAGTTCTCTCCTAAATAACATAATAAGGCTTACATAGTTGCAAGATGACCTATTCCCCCTAACTTAGGTATTAAATGGCCTATAATTAGCCTAGCTAGATCCAAAATGGCTTAATAAGCATAGTTTGCTCCGGAATGACCTATTTTACCCAAGTTAGCTCCGAAACGGCCTATAGTTAGCGAGGGTTCCACCTAAATGACATACTTAGCTTAGTTAGCTCCAAAATGGTCTATTTAATAAAACATGACCTATACTTAGCTAATTATCCTCGAAATGACATAATTAGCTCCAAAAAGGCATTCTTAGCTAATTTAGCCCGAAGAAGGGGACAAGAGGAGAAGAAAGAGGAAAAACGAAAGGAAGGAAGAAGCAGAAGAAGAGAAGAAGAAGAAGAGAAGGAGGAGGATAAGAAGAAGGAGAAGAAGGAGGAGAAGAAGGAGAAGGAGCTCCTCCTTCTCCTTCTTCCTCCTTCTTCCTCCTTCTCCTTCCCCTTCTTTTTTTCTTCTTCTTCTCCTCTTCCTTCTCCTCCTCCTCCTCCTCCTCCTCCTTCTTTTACTTCTTCTTCTCTTTCTCTTCTTCTACGTAGCTTAGACTCATCCAAGAAAGCCTAAATTGGCTAATTATCCTACAAAATGACATAATTAGCTTAGTTAGCTCCAAAATGACCTATTTAATAAAAAATGACCTATAGTTAGCTAAGTTCTCTGGTAAATGACATAATAAGGCTTATGTAGTTGCAAGATGACCTATTCCCCCTAACTTAGGTATTAAATGGCCTATAATTAGCCTGGTTAGATCCAAAATGTCTTAATAAGCATAGTTTGCTTCGGAATGACCTATTTTACCCAAGTTAGCTCCGAAATGGCCTATAGTTAGCTAGGGTTCCACCTAAATGTCATAATTAGCTTAGTTAGCTCCAAAATGGCCTATACTTAGCTAATTTCTCTCCGGAATAACCTACATATACTTCTTCATCTAGTATTATTCTTCTAACTTTTTTATTTGTCATTTTGTAGATTACATTCACTTCACGGGAAGCCTGGATTATATTGATGGAATGCTTGAAGATCATTTCTTGTACCATGGCTTCACGGAAGCTTGTATTGAAACTATTGTAGTATATGCATATATATGAAACTTTGTATGCATGTGGATGAAACTGGTGTAATATATGGTTTGGTACGGATGCAACTTGCATAATATGTATGCAGTATGGATGAAAGTTATTTTAATATGGTATGAGTACGGAAAGAAATTTATTTATGTCAAATATATATATACATATCCCGATTATTGTTAAAAATGCTGGATATAATAAGAAATAAATTAAAAAGGGGCTAGTTCCACACTTTGCCGTCTGCCCCCACATGGCAAAGGGGGGATGGCAGACGGCAAAGAGGGGAATCAGCCCCCTCTCTCTCCCCTCTTTGTCGCTGCCCCCACATGGCAAAGGGGGAATCAGCCCCCCCTCTCTCCCCCCTTTGTCGTCTGCCCCCACATGGCAAAGGGGGGAATCAGCCCCCTCTCTCTCCCCTCTTTGCCGTCTGCCCCCACATGGCAAAGAGGGGATGGCAGATGGCAAAGAGGGGAGAGAGAGGGGGCTGGTTCCCCCCTTTGCCGTCTCCCCCCACATGGCAAAGGGGGGATGGCAGACGACAAAGAGAGGAGGCCTGTCGTTAACACTTAACGGGGCCGTTGGAGTATGTGTCGTCCCATTTAATTTGCCGTCTGCCCCCTCATGGCAAAGATTCTCTGTCGTCCGCTTTAAAAAAGCAGACGGCAAAGAACGTCTTCACCGGAGTTTTTTTGCCGTCTACTTTGCCGTCCACTGACCAACGGCAAAACCTTTGCCGTTAGTGGTTGCCCCCTTTGCCGTCAGCCATTGAAGACGGCAAATTTCTGGATTTCAGTAGTGAAAGACATAATTTGCTAGTTTAGCTCCAAGAAGAGGAGAAGAGGAGAAATGAAAATAAGGAATAAGAAGAAGAAGAGAAGAAGAATAGAAGGAGAAGGAGAAGAATGAGAAGGAGGAGAAGAAGGAGAAGGAGGCCTACTTCTCCTCCTTCTTCTCCTTCTTCCTCTCCTCCTTCTTCTCCTTCTTCTTCTTCTCCTTCTCTTTCTTCCCCTCTTTCATATTCTCCTTACATTATTTTTTCCAACAATGACATAATTAGCCCATTTAGCTCCAAAAAGGAATACTTAGCTAATTTAGCTCGAAGAAGAGGAAAAGATGAGAAGAAAGAGGAAAACTGAAAAGAAGGAAGAAGAAGAAGAAGAAGAAGAAGAAGAGAAGGAGGACAAGAAGGACTTCTTCTTCATCTTCTCTTCTTCTATTATTCTTTTTCCTTATTTTCATTTCTCCTCTTCTCCTCTTCTTGGAGCTAAATTAGCTAAGTATGTCTTTTTGGAGCTAAATGGATATGAAACTTACTTATTTATTATCCTCTTCATCTAGTCTTCTTCTTCTAACTTACTTATTTCCCATTTTGCAGATTACATTCACTTCACGGAAGCTTGGATTATATTGATGAAGTGCTTCAATATGGTTTCTTCTAAAATGGCTTCACGGAAGCATGCATTGAAACTGTTGTAGTAAATGGATATGAAACTTTCTATGTATGGATGAAACTAGTGTAATATATGGTTTGGTACGGATGAAACTTGCAAAATATTTATGTATTATGGATGAAACTTATTTTAATATGGTTATGAGTATGGTGCAATTTGTGTGAAATATATTATGTATTACGGATTATGGATGAAACTGTCAAATATATATACACACACACACATATATATTTCCTGATTTGTGTGAAAAATGCTAGATATTATTAAAAATAAAATAAACAGGGGCAGTTTGGACCCTTTGCCATCTGCCCACCGACAGCAAAGGAGCTACAACAGATGACAAAGGGACCAAACTGGCCTTTCGAATCAAACTGGGTGCCGTCTTTGCCGTCTGCCCACAAGCATGGCAGACGACAAAGGTGTGCAGGGCAGACGGCCAACTATCTGTGGGCCTAGCAGTCTGCCGTTAGCACTTGACGGAGGTGCCCGCGGATGTGCCGTCCCATATTCTTTGCCGTCTTCCCCCTCACGGCAAAGATCCTTTGCCATCAGTCGGCCCAATGCAGACAGCAAAGAGGCCCTTCACCGGATTTTTGTTTGCCGTCCAGTTTGCCATCTGCTGACAGACGGCAAAGGCCTTTGTCGTCCGGGTTGTCCCCCTTTGCCTTCTTCCATGGTAGACGGCAAAGTATCTGATCCCTATAGTGATATGTTTTATGCATACAGCCAAGGTACACATGACCTGTCATGTCCCTTTCTACAATGTGGGTGTCGATGGATTCTAAAGCAACTGCCCTTTAAAGGGGATTGCACACATTCAAGGGGAGCTTGTATCAGTCATGTGTCCTATTAAGCTATCACATTTTTGCATATCTTAAGCTGAATCTTTGGTTGTATGTTGTCATAAATTACCAAAAAGGGGGAGATTGAAAGCACATATGGTCCCTTGGTGGTTTTGATAATTCGTGACCACATACATTTTCTCTTGGACTAATAGCTTTAGCTAGTTCATTTCAGATATAGTCCACCAAGAGGATTGGCTAAGGATTGTGAGGAGACCCCCTAGATGCAAGGAACATCTATTGTCAACAAGCTTCAAGACTCTACATTTTGCATTTTGTGAGAAATCAGAAATGAGTCCGTAGGAAAGCCAATACCATTAAAAGGGCGTGATGTGTCTATGATGATCCGGTTGCACAAGTGCTTAGATATTAGCCATCGAAAATACTTATGAAATTCTCCCACAAATATTCGGTCTAAACCCCAAAGTCCAAATTCGGTGCCACCAATATTTCCAATTTGGGCCTATCGAATTTTATCCTAAACAGATCCTATGCTAAACCCTAAGGTCTCGGTACCACAAGTTCAATTTTGGTCTGACCAAGAGTTAGTGACCAACTAAATTTCTGAGTTTTAGGAATCGGTAACACTGAATTTGGTAACTGCCTAGGCCATCCAAAATTGGACCCTCCGAGATCTATAAATTGGTCTCACCGAAACACCAAAAGTTGCCACATTTTCCACTAATCGGTGCAACCACATTTTTAGTTTGGTTTCAGTGAGTTGGGCAATAATGTTGTAATAGTTGGATTTTCGAATGTGCCTATATGTACCCCTCCACCTACCTCTCATTCAAAGAGGAAGCACTTAGAATGAACCAACACTTGCCCTATAATTTTTTGAGAGAGAGCCACCTACTCATGTGTTGAGATCAATATATTCCATTCCTACCATATGAATCTTGATTTCTTGCCACCCAAAGTTGCTTTCCACCCAATTAATCTCTTCTAACCAAGCGTAATCTGTGAGAGAGTAATTGAGTGTTGAGGAAACAATCTTTTGAAGCACAAGATCAAGGAGTTCATCATACTATGACATTTATTACCTTTTGGAGAGTCATGACTCCTAGATTGGTTAGGTGTTGCTTGGGATCCTCCAACTTCGTGTGGAGTTGAACCATGAAGTTTTAAGGGGAAGGAGATCACCTACTATATGAAGATCTAACCCGAATGAGGCTAGTCCTTCGCGGACGTAAGGCCTGGTCGAATAGACAAGGTTGCTTCTTCGTGGACCCTTCGTGGGTGAAGCCCTCCATGGAATCGCACTGTTGTTGCCCTCCATGGGTTGAAGTCTCCGTCAATATGGATGCACGATAGCACCACCCATCAGAACGACACCAAAAATCATTGTGTCATCTTTGAATTTGAACTTCCTACCTCTACTCCTTACTTATATGCGCATGTCTTTATTTTTTGCTACTATACTCGAAGACTTGAATGTGTAGGGTGTGCTTGACTTTCTATAATTGGTAGAATCTGCCAACTAATAAAATTGGGAAAAGGCTAGGGTTTTTATTTTGTCAAGTAGTCTATTCACCCCCTCTATACGTCTCTTCTAGTGAACCCACATTTTTTTATTATATTATAAAAAAATTGCAAAAAAGTTTTGGGCCATTTCGAGAACTTTCATTTTCTGCGCAAAAAACAAGACCATGGTAATTCTGCTGAAAACAACGACAGTCCGGTTTAGTTCTAATTAGATCATACAAAGTCCATAAAAGACATGTAAAAATATTATAAGCATAGGTAAATATGGCATGAATACTCCATAAATTATCGATACATTGAAACGTATCAGAATTCGTTGGACATGGCGTGATTAAATGCAGAGATGGCTTCGACTATGTCACAATCGACTATCTCATTTATTTCATGAAGCGCATCTTGTAATCATGCACCATTCCTTAACTTTCCTTACTTTAGGTTACTTAGATTGCTAGCATATGTAGGCCATACACACGTGTCATTAAAGTTTGCTATGCACTCAACCTACAGATCATCCTAGTCTATAAATCACCTGGCACGAGGGTGTTGAACCAAGCCCTCACCGATCCCTTAAGCATAAGAGCCAGATGTTTCATGGCTTGCCAATCATCATTTTTTGACACCTATACTACTAGAAGGTACTCTATGACCCAAATGTGGAGGTCCTCATTGTTGTCATACTACTAACTGTTGCATAAAAGTAAATATAGAAAATTAAATATGTAAAAGTAAAAGATATGACCTTCACAGAGGGAAGGAGAGGTCATCATGCACATTTTAGTTTTGGATGTGCAATCTCTTAATGAAAAGTAATTTCATTATATATTGCCCTTTGTGGTAGCAACCTTTATTATGCATTCTGCCTCTTTTATTTTTTCACCATCAGAAGTTAGTACAAAGCTTATTTCCCTACCAATAAAAGACCATACATATTGAGGAGCAATTTTTGTTGCTTTTTGCACCGATGACAACTTACTTGACGGATCTTATTCAATCCATATGTAGATATTGTGGAATCTCATGGATATAAACCGTGTTTAAGGGTTTTTGAATGCACAAGTAGTATCTCTACTTAATACAATTTTTTTCTAGCAAAAGATCCTAAGAAAGCACCACATGTTAGAGGATCCAAGGCAACATAACTTCTATGTGAATATAAACAAACATAACCATTACGTTCTTTTCCTTGTCCAACATCAACTACTTAATCCAGTTTGAAAATAAGTAATGGGGGATAACAATCATAGAAGATGTCCAATATAGTGTATTTGTATGTGAAATCTATCTTCCTTTAATATTCTTTCATGAATTGTTCAAGTGACCAATGCTATGTTTACTAACTTCCATAAAATTTTACCGCCTATACTCCTAGCATGTGAAGTCATTACTCCCAATGGGACAAGCATATTAAGAATATATAATTTCACCTTTATTACATTTAACTCATTCAACATTTTCACTTAGGATATAAGTGAATCACAAGAACGATCGTCATGATACTCCAAAAGATATAAGTGAAGTTCATAGAGCATTCCACAATGAATATAGAGAGACCAATATCAAAGCTCAAATATATAAGTGAAGCACATGAAGAATTCTATAAATCCAAGGATTATCTCATACCAGCATCATGTGTAAAATAAAAAGGAAAAATAAACACAAAAGATGCTCTAAGAGTAGCACATATCATGTGAAAAAAATTAAAACTTAGGATCGACATACGCTAGCCGATAATTGCTTGACGAAGAGAGGTGGGATGCTTAGCATCCCCAAACTTAGATGCTTGAGACTTCTTGTAACATTTACCTGGTGAGCCTTGGGCATCCCCAAGCTTGTGCTTTTGTATCCCATTCAATCCTCTCATATCCCAGGTTCACCTAAGGCTCAAAAACTTCATGCACACAAAACTTGAAAAGAACTCGTGAGGTAGGTTACTACACATAAGAATAGATCAACACTTCATGTACTGCCAAGACTAGTTGCATAACAATTCTGAGACATTAGGTACTATATACTACCCTTTTAGGATAAGTAGATAACAAAACTATGACAACAATCTGTCAAAATGTAACAATCAATAGTAATAAATTTAAAACGTGTACTTATGTATCTACAAAAACTCTGAAAATTTAGAATAATCTAATGTATTTGTATTAAAGTATTGTGTAAAAAATTTAGAATCTTTTCGTGTTCTTGTAAAATTTCATAATTCAAGTACTAGAAAAAAGTTTCTGTTTTTATACAACACTCCCCACACATGCAACTAAAGCATTTCAAAGGCGATTCTTAGAACTTTTTATATAAAATTGTAAGTAACAGCAAGCAATATTTAACAAAATAAATTAACACTCCAAGAAAAACACATATTATGTGATGAATAAAAATAAAGCTCCAAGTAATATATATCAATTATATTGGAGACGGAAGAGGGGATGCGTTCTGGGGCATCCCCAATCTTAGACGCTAGAGTCTTCCTTGGATACTACCTGGGGGTGCCTTGGGAATACCGAACCTTATGGACTTCATGCTCCTTATTCTCCTCATACCGGCATCTCACCCAAAACATGAAAACTTCAATCACAAAAAATGTAACACAAACCTCGTGATATCCTTTAGTATAATAGACGAACCATAAACTTTAGGTAACATTATAAACTGATTGATATTTAATTATTTCATAAGGTACTATATTTTAACATTACCATCGCTTATACTCCCTGATATAATCCATATAGAGGAGGATAGAGTTGGTGGTGACGGCGGCGAAGTTGTTGGTGTAGATTGTCGTCATGATATTTTCCGCGGTGCCACTTGGAGAGAGGGGGAGAGAGCCCCCCTCATTCTTCTTCCTTGGCCTCCTCCCTAGATGAGAGGAGCGTTTCTCCTCTATTCCATGGTCACCATGGCTCCCGGAGTGCAAGAGCTCCTCCGAGATTGGATCTCTCTATACTTCTCTCCTATTTTCGCCTCTATTTTGTGGCCCTTCACCGTTTTTAAATATCCGAAGATCCATAACTTCGACTGGGATGAACTAATGAGGGGATTTTTATCATGAAATTATCTTTCTTGCCCCTAAAGTAGAGCTCCAACTGAATTAAGTGGTGGCCACAAGGCATGAGGGAACAACCGCCCCTGTCCACTCCTTGTTGCCTTGTGGGCGCCTCAGCGATCGTATGGTATTTATTCTTCTTCCCAAAATTCACATGTATTCCAAAAAGTCTTCATAACTTTTTATTGTGTTTGTACTCCGTTTTATATGGAATTTCTGCGGAACAAAAAACACACAAAAATAGGAACTGACAGTGGGCACTTGATAAGTAAGTTAGTCCCCAAAATAATATAAAATGTTGCCAAAAGTGTATGAAACTTGTACAACATTGGAATGACACAATAAAAAAATTAGATATGGCGGAGACATATCAGAATCCCCAAGCTTAATTCCTTCTCATCCTCAAGTAGGTAAATGATAAAAAGATGATTTTTGATGTGCAATGCTACCTAACATAGTCTTGAACAAACGCCTAATCATGGCATGAAAATTAAGATACAAGTGATTCAAGGAAATAGTCTATCATTTGACAATAATACATTCATACTCAGGTTTACTAGCATGCAATTATATCATTTCAAAATAACAACGCTATAGAACACAATCCCTAAAAACTCATTGTAAGTGCATCTAGTGCCCCTTACTGATTTTGGTGGTTTGAAGACTTATAGGTTAAGTATCTAATGTGTTTATGAGTGTACACAGGATCTATAAGTCACTGAGGAGTTTGAAATATTTGATGAATATCGACCCCTAGAAATGTATATCTTCGGTTGAAGAAATTGGTCTGAAGCTGAAGAATTGAATCGCGAAGAATCTGCGATGAAATTGATATTCCTCATGAAGATATTGAAATTGAGGAATTTGGTGTGTCGTGAAGAAAATCATTCTGAAGACTTTCAAGCATGAAGATTTACTCTTTCTGTTTTGTTTTCTTCACACTTGAGTAATAGGAACACCGTACTGTTAAAGGGGTCGAAGTTACACTCTGGAATGAATTTCCTCATGATTCTCAACCCAAGCCTAATCCTACCAAAAGCCTCAAGTGAGGAATACGAGTGCCATGAGGACTCTCACAGTTGAGGGTTCCGACCGTTTCGATAGCCACGCCACATCATTGGTCTTATCCACACCAACGGTCATATTATTTAAGGGCATTAGTGTCAAATCATGTCGGGATGCTCCTAGGCTATAAATAGCCACCCCCACAACCATTAGCTAGTTGGCTGCTCCGTTAGAAAGTGACACTTGTCATAAGAGCAACCTAATTCCTCACAGTCTTCGAGAGTAATTCATCAGTGAGGAAATACCCCAAACACCAAACCACAAACCTAGAACCAAGTGATTGAGCATCACTGAAGAAGTTGTTCCTGCGTGGGACGGAAGCCTTTTTCCTTTGAGGACTGTGCATCCTCCAGACGGTTAGGCGTCATGGTCCAGAGCAATCCAGCAGTCAATTGTGGATCGCCGGGTGACCAAGTTTGTGAGGGTTTGGAAGTCTGCCCTGAAGACTTACCACGAGTTACGGGCGAGGACTGTGTCTTCTTAGCCCAAGGAGAATACGGTAGGGACTGTGTGTCCCCAGACTGTGTGTCTTTTGGTTTCAATACCAAGCCGCTCCAAACCAGATGTACAACTGTCACAGCAGTTGGAACTGGGTCATCAACTAGTGTCTTCGCTGTGAAACGGGTTCTAATTCCTCAACTCTTTACATTCCTCAGATTATGTTTTGATGACTTTCACTGTTACTGTTTGAAGTATTTGCTGAAGACTTTCTCTGAAATTCCTCAACCCCAAATTCTTCACGCTAGTTAATCCTCATCTGTTTTCTACGTGCCTGCTCACTATGCAATCTGTTTTCACATTCCTCACACTTTAAAACTGCTGTTGTGAAACTTTGCACTTCTGATCCTTTACTGTTTCTGCTGTAAGTTATTCATCAGTGAGGAATTTCCTCAAAAGGAATTTCCTCAGTAATGAAATTCTAAAATCTCCTATTCACCCCCCTCTAGTCGATATAACGCACTTCCAATTGGTATCAGAGCAAGGTACTCCCTTGTTCTGTGTGATTTTGGTTTAACCACCTGGAGTTTTAGTTATGTCGACTGCAGGCATGATTAAGGTTACTGTAGCATGTCCTACTTTCGAAGGAAAGAACTTTCCCTTCTGGAAGAACAATATGCAAATGCATCTACAAGCTATTGATAATGATCTCCGGTATATTGTGGAACATGGCATCCCCATCATCTCTGCTAGTGTCTCTGCTGCTGATGTGAAGAAATTCAAACAACTACATTCTCAAGCGAAGAATATCATCTGTGGCCATCTGAGCCCAGGACAGTTTGGAAGAGTGAGTGCTTTGGGCTCAGCAACACTTATCTAGGAGAGACTATGCAATGTAAATGAAGGAGTATCAACCCAGCGTGATTCTCGTGTTGATGTTCTTCGCAATCTCTTCAATCGCTTCAAGAGGCATGACAATGAAAGCTGCCAAGATACCTTTGATCGCCTCACTGACATATCAAATGAACTGCAAGCACTGGGAGCTCGAACATTACTGATCACGAAGTTGTGAAGAAATGGTTAAGATCTTTGGATTCTTCATTTGATACTTTAGTTCTGATGATTCAAGAAAGACCAGACTACAAGATGCTTGATCCAGCTGATATACTCGAAAGAATCAATACTCATGAATTCCAGCAAGAAGAAAAGAAAGATCTATATGGACCAAGCTATACTAGACCACGTGCACTGAAGGCTAGAGCAATTTCCTCATCTGAAGAAGAAGATTTGGATGATAGCATTGGTGACCCTGAAGAATTTGGACAGGAGCTTGCAATGCTCGTGAGGAAATTCCAAAGGTTTACACGACGTGGCCAGTTCGGTAAATCTTCAACAAGAGATATGAGGAAATCAGAACCTTCATCTGAGGATTACAAGAAAAGAACCTGCCACAAATGCAAGAAATCAGGTCATTACATTGCTGACTGTCCCCGTTGGGGAAAGGAATCAAAGAAGAAGAAATACATGGATGACAGTTCTGATGACTCGAAGAAGAAGAAGAAATCTTCAAAATCCTCATCTTCAAAGCCCTCATCGCACAAGAAGACTAGGTTCAGAAAGGCTCGGGCACTTATTGGCAAGGAAATGGATTCCGAGGCAGAATCTGAGGAATGTGACGAAGAGGAGGGTTCTGATGAAGACTCAGAATCTGGACAGGCCAGCCTTGCACTTGCAACCACTTTCATCAGCAAGTCAATCTTCAACCTTGAAGAAGATGATAATACCATCCACACTGATGACTATGCCGATGACTTCGCTCCAACCTATTGCTTCATGGCAAAAGGCTCAAAGGTACCGAATGATGCTTCCTCCTCTGATTCAAGTGACTGTGAACCTAATGATTAAAAAAAACCCAGTTACAGTAAACTTGCTATCATTGCCACTAAATAACAAACTACCCCAGAAAAGATTCAGAAACTCCTAGATAGAAGTGATGATCTGTTGAATGATGAAATGAATCTTACCCAAATCCTCATTGAAGATGTGAAAAGTCTTCAGTCTAGATTTGATAATCTTCAACATCGTTATGATACACTCCTCGCTGATCATGAGAAACTTTCCTATGAATTTCTTCAAAGGAAGCTTGATCTAGAGAAGCTGAGGATTTGTCATGATCATCTTTGTATGGAAAATGATTCATTACTAGCTCAATAGATCAGCGCTTCTCAAGCTAAATTCATTCCTCCATGTCTTAAATGCATTGAACGCGAAACTGCTAATTCTTCACCAGAATCATCAAATGCTTCTATTGCTACAAATTCTTCAACTGCACCTGCAGTGTCTATTTCCTCACTTGAGGAAAACACAAATGTTACAGATGAAAATGCAGGGTTGAAGGAATTGTATGTGACAAGCATATACAAAAGCCTCAAAGGACATCAAACCCTTTGTGATGTGCTCAAAAAGAAGATCTTGAACAAGAATGCGAGGAAAGAACGAATTGCCTTTGAGAGGAAATTGAATGCTGATGGATCTTATTGGAAACCTAAGGAGTATCCCAAAACCTCATGGGTTGCTGCTACTGGGCCTGCTTTTGATCCATCCAATCTAACTAGCTTTTCATGTGAATTATCCTATTCCTCAGATGAGTCAGTTGACTCGAACTATAAACTGTTCAAAAATCAATCTGGTGAAGTATTTGCTCGATATGTTGGTACTAACTGCAGGAATGGCCCTCCTTTGAGGAAAATCTGGGTTCCCAAAAGTTGTCTTGAAAATCTTCAGGTGAATGTCCTGATGGCACCACAATTGAAGAATCTGAACCCCGCATCAAAATCCTCAGGAGGACCAAAGTCTTCAAGAGGATCAAAATCCTCAGCTGGTCAAAATTATGCTCGTTCTCGTGCTGATACTTCTAACATGCAGGGAAACTACAAGGAATATGAGTATGAGCGTTACTCTTCAAATCATTATGTTCATAAGTCCGCAAACTAGTTCTCTGCATATTCATATGAGTACTTTAACCCCCCTACTGTTAAGAGAAGTGCATTAGCTTCAATGCCACCTTTCTCATATGGTGCTCGTAGGATGATGAATGCTTTACCACCCCTTCAGATGTGGGTGGTGAGGAAATCGAACTAATCACTTCTGCAGGACAGGTGTCCAGATGAAAATCATCATCTAAAGAATTTGCTGGAGACCTGAGGAAATGCTTGATAGGACGCAAGACAATATTGATGAAATAGAAATATTTCACACGTCCTTATAATTCTGTTATGATGAAATTCTTATCTGATGAAATTGATATCATATTCTTCAAATCTGAAGCATATGAGATGGTAAGCTCTACTAATTCATCTGCAGGATGACAAACCCAAGAATACTGAGTGGGTTGTTGATAGTGGCTGCACACATCACATGACTGGTGATAAAAGCTTGCTGATGAATATGCCACTAACTCCATCACCTCTGAAGTAAATCACATATGCTGACAAAGGTAAAAGCAAGGTATTGGGACTTGGCAAAGTGGCTATTTCCAAGGATAGGCATATGGACAAAGTGATGCTTGTTGAATCCCTTGGTTTTAACCTCATGTCAGTCTCGATGCTTTGTCATCTTGATATGATTGTTATCTTTGGTAGGTATAGATGTGTTTTTATCATGGAATCTGATAGATCCAAAGTCTTCGAAGGTGTAAGGAGGGGATTTGTACATTGTTGATTTCTCTACAGGTCCTCAACCAGCCACTGGCTTACTAGAAAACACCTCAGAAGGATGGCTGTGGCACCGAAGACTAGGTCATGCAGGCATGATGAATTTGCACACGCTCGAGAAGAAGAAGCATGTCATCGGCATCGAATCAGTCAAATTCCTCAAGGATCATCTCTGCGATGCATGTGAATCTGGGAAAATGACCAAATCCAAGCATCCCTCGAAGACTATCATCACCACTACACGTCCCTTCGAATTGCTTCATATGGATCTATTTGGACCTACTCACTATGCCACACTAACCAATGCAGCATCATTATATGGCTTCGTCATAGTTGATGATTATTCCAGATATACATGGGTGCATATCATCGTATATAAAACTGAAGTGCAGGAAATCTTCAAATGATTTTCTTCAAGGGCCTCGACGAACTTTGGCATCAAGATCAAACATATCAGGAGTGATAATGGAACAGAGTTCAAAAACACTGGTCTTGATGATTATCTTGATGAACTTGGCATTACTCATGAATTATCTGCTCCTTATACTCCTCAGCAGAACGGTGTCGTCGAAAGGAAGAACAGGACTCTGGTTGAGATGGCAAGAACTATGCTTGAAGAATATCAGACTCCTCGTCGCTTTCGGCCTGAAGCAATCAACACTGCATGCCATATCATCAACAGGGTATATCTTCACAAATTCCTCAAGAAAACCTCATATGAACTCCTCACTGATAAGAAACCCAATGTAAGTTATTTCAAAGTCTTCGGTGCAAAATGTTCGATTAGAGATCCTCACCATAGCTCAAAATTTGCACCTAAGGCACATGAGGGTTTTATGCTCGGTTATGGAAAGGACTCGCACACCTATAGAGTCTTCAACAACTATCACAACAAAGTTGTTGAGACTGTAGATGTGCGGTTCGATGAAACTAATGGCTCGCAAAGAGAGCAATTACCTTCTGATCCAGATAAGTTGTCTCCTGAGGAAGCAATAAAGCTCAAACCTACTGAAGACATTGTTCCCACTGAGGAAATTGATGAAGAAACCATCCCCGTCACTGATGAAAATCGAGAAGATGCTCCTGAGATAATTGCTCCAAAGCCACTTCCTCAGCCCAGACGAAATCCTCAACCAGCTCATTCGAGGATTGCAAATGAAGTAGAACTTGACAAAATCCTCAACAACATCAACGCGCCAGGTCCTCTCACTCGCTCAGAAGCTTCACACTTAGTTAACTTTTGTGGGCATTTTTCCTTTGTATCTATCACAGAACCCTCAAAAGTTGTTGAGGCTTTCTTGGAACCGGAGTGGATCCAAGCTATGCAAGACGAACTTCTCCAATTCAAGCTGAATGACGTATGGGAGCTAGTCAAACGACCAGATCCTCGCAAGCACAACATGATCGGAACCAAGTGGGTTTTCCAAAACAAGCAAGATGAGGATGGTCAAGTGGTGAGGAATAAGGCACGACTCGTAGCCCAAGACTACACCCAGGTTGAAGGAATAGATTTCGATGAAACTTTTGCACCTGTTGCTAGACTTGAAGCTATTCGAATACTTCTTGCTTATGCTAATCATCATAACATCATCTTATATCAAATGGATGTGAAAAGTGCATTCCTCAATGGTAAGCTTGAGGAAGAAGTATATGTTGCTGAGCCCCCGGGTTTTGAGGATCCAAAGAATCCAGACAAAGTCTTCAGACTCAAAAAGGTGCTCTATGGTCTCAAGCAAGCCCCTCGGGCATGGTATGACATATTGAAGGAATTCCTCATGAAGAAAGGCTTCAAACCTTGTTCACTCGATCCAACTCTTTTCACTAAATCCTATGATAATGAGCTATTTGTGTGCCAAATATATGTCGATGATATCATATTTTGCTGTACTGACAAACGATAAAGTGATGAATTTGCCTCCATGATGAGTGAAGAATATCAGATGTCTATGATGGGGGAGCTGAAATTCTTCTTAGGTCTTCAAATTCGTCAACAACGCAATGGAATCTTCATATGACAAGAGAAATACCTCAAGGATGTTCGGAGGAAATTTGACATGCATGAATGCAAAGGTTCCAAGACTCCAATGCCTACCAACGGCCACCTCGGGACTGATGAAAATGGTAAAGAATTCGATCAGTAGGTATATCGCTCTATGATTGGCTCTTTATTGTATCTGTGTGCATCTAGGCCAGATATAATGCTTAGTGTTTGCATGTGTGCAAGTTTTCAAGCAAAAACGAAGGAATCACACCATAAGGCTGTGAAGCATATTCTTCGATACTTAGCTCACACACCAACACTGGGATTATGGTATCCCAAGGGCTCAAATCTTCATCTAGTAGGGTATTCTGATTCTGACTATGCTGGTGATCGTGTGGATTGCAAGTCAACTTCTGGTACATGCCATTTCCTCGGAAGATCACTAGTTTGCTGGTCCCCAAAGAAGCAGAACTGCGTATCACTCTCCACAACCGAAGCTGAGTACATTGCTGCTGGTTCATGCTGTGCTCAATTACTATGGATGAAGCAAACCCTCAGGGACTACGGCATCAACATGAAGAATGTGCCTCTCTAATGCGACAATGAGAGTGCAATCAAGATTGCATACAACCCAGTACAGCACTCGAAGACTAAGCACATCCAGGTTCGTCATCATTTTCTTCGGGACCATGTCCTCAAGGGCAATATCCTCATCAACCATGTGAAGACTGATGATCAACTCGCACTTATCTTCACTAAGCCCTTGGATGAGAAAAGGTTTTGCAAGTTGCGGTGCGAGCTAAATATCTTAGAATCTTCAAATGTTTTGTAAAAACATGCACACATCCTAACACTTATGCAAAATTGATGACTTAGATGTGCAACACATGATGAATCGATTTTCTTCAACTGATGAAGAATATAAATCTGAATGTGAAGAAATCAACGAAGAAATTGATTCTCAGGGCCCTACGACAATTGTACGCGGCGTCTGTAATCAACATTCTTATATGGTGGGTCACGCCACCGCCCAACATGAAATTCCTCAAGTTGATTTTCTTCAAAGTTCCATTTCCTCAAAATTTGATTTTCTTCAAAACAGTTGTTCTTCACTGTGACGATTTATCACAAAATCCTCAAGTTAGTCAAATCTTCAAAAACACTTGATGACTTTCATTTAACTAGATAGACTGTGATTTTAAGTCCTCAACAACATTCACTTATTTCTATTTCTTCAAGTTGATATTTCATCTAAGTGAATGTGATCGGACCCTACTTTCCCTCTATGCTATTCTCATCCAGTCTATTCAATTCTACATATGCGTTCTACTTGAAACTTTGCTCAAAATCCTCACTGCGTCCTTGTCAGCTGATGATTTTGTAACAAAATCCTCAAATCTTCAAAAAAAAAAAGGTAAAAAGTAACTGAAACCCCACTTCCCTCGTTCGGATAACCACGATCTCCACGATCTCCACCGCTTTGCTCGGGAGCGACACGTGTCTTGCGGAGACGTAGAGGCAGGGGCTATTTGGTCTGATTTCTTCGCGCCAACAGTAACTGCCTGGCTATAAATATGTCCTTATCCCCCTCGGCAAACACTTCTTCGCTCCATCGCTCCCCCGCTACAGCAAAAGCCCCGAACCCTAGCGCCACCGCTCGAAGTCTCGTCGCCGGCGAAGAAGAGCTTCACTGCCTCGACTTTTCCGTCGCCGAAATCACGCCGGAGTCGGACCATCTTCGTCCGCCACCGCCGTAGACGTCCTCTGCCGCTGGGTTAGGGTGCATTGGACACGCACTGAAGAGCTTCTCCCTGCAACTCTTCTTTGTTCTTCGTGCGCGCCATCTAGGGTAAATAAAAACCCTATTTCTACAGCAAGTTAGATCTACTATTTTACATCTGTGATGTGAAATCTGTTTTTTTTCTCAAGAATCCATAAGCATCTGATTCCTCAAAGACTGCCTATGACCACACTATTGATGAACTTTACTAAGCATCTAAGACTTTCACGAGATTCCTCAATTGTGCGAATTTTCGGATTTGTACAACTCTCGAACGCAAGAACAGTATGCTTAGGCAAATTCCTCAACGGTCAAACTTTTTCATTTTCTTCAAATTTGAGAACACATATGACCTCTCCAAATTCCTCGCAACTATACTCTGTTCACAGGTACACACATGACAGGCATATTCCTCATGTTGAACTTGAAGCAATACCATGCCTGATTCCAGTCCTCAATGTCCTTCATGAAGCTGGACTGCTACCAATGTGCTCAGACATCTCTGATTGGAACAGCGAGCTCATTCTTCAGTTTTATGCCACTCTTCACATATCTGGCGATCCTGAAGACATTAACACCTGGGTGTTTGACTGCATGACGCAAAATACTCACTACAAATCTCCTGCTACTGAGCTACTACGTGAGCTACCAGTATCAATTCCCTCAGAGGAGGTCGTGAAGCTTCATGGTGAGCGTGAGCTGCCCAACGGGATGATGGAAGTCCTCATGAAGCCTTTGGCTAAAGGGCAGCCACCGAGAAAAACCTTCCTCGTCCACGAGCTCAAGTATGAACCAAGATCTGTTTACAGAATCCTCTGTAGCGTCCTTGCACCAATCAAGGGACACGATGATGAAGAAGATGTTGTACGCCTCATGAAGAATATCCTCTTCAACATCATTCATGGTATTCCTATCAACATCCATGATTTCTTCTTGAGGACTTTGGCCGACAATGCCATGTGTCCATTTGATCACAAGATATATGCCCCATGGATCAAGAGATTCATCAGGACAAGGACAGGCATCAACTTCCACGCTGATTTCAACAACCATGTTGGTTATATGCCTCCTACCAGGGTCAACAAGAAGACTTTCGAGCCAGTTGAAGGAAAAGGCAAGTCAGTAATTGATGAAGTACGTAAGCCTCTTGATGTTCAGTTCAGAGAGCCGGAAGCATATTCTTCATGGGATGATACTGAGACTCACCCTCCAAGCCTTGTTGCTCCTCGTGTGATGACTACCACAGAGCTTCTCCTCAGTCTTCACCAGAAGGTGGATCATAATCACAAGTGGGTCAAACGCCAGTTCGGCGCCATTGTGAAAACCCTCACTAAAACACAGAATTCTGTTAAGCTTAACCATCAATATCTTCATGATGTTTTTGATCGCACCTGGGCTACACTTGCTCATCTGAAGACTCAGACAGAACTTGATGAATTAGAGTTCGAGCGAGACTTTGACTGGTCGTGGCCACCCAAGAAGCAGTTCAGGCCAATTCCTGTTCCAGACCTTGAAGACAGTTCCTTTTCTTCCTTCCGCACTGCTGAGTGTGATGAAGAACAACTCGACACTGCCACCGGTCCAAGGAAAAAGACTACTCCCAAGAAACCTCAGGCATCTTCATCAACCGCCAAGAAGTGAAGTCTTCACGGGCGTTAGTCCTCAGTTTGTCCCTTTTTGTCACTTGATGACAAAGGGGGAGAAACTTGAGATTTAGTCTTCAAGCGGGATATTTTGGGGCTTATGAACTATATTTAAGTTACAAACTCTTGGCTCTTTTGAAGTTTTTATGTAATGATTTGTAACTTAAGCCCGATGGTACTCTGACGCTTTTGAACGTTTTTCTTCGCATGCTTATTCCTCAAATTTTTAATGCACGCATGCTGAAATTCAACAGATACCATTTGTCATCATGCATCCTCAATTTCTTCATACTATATGTCATATGTATGCATGATTTACAAGACTCAGGGGGAGATCTCCATGATATAAATCATCAATGTGCTTTTGTTGTGAAAAGCAAAATCCTCAAGATATGGACATCTTCAGGGGGAGTCTCTCTGAATCTTGATTTCAAATTCCTCAAATGAGTACTTACACTTTATATTTTTACCCCTGTTGAAGACATAACCTAATTGTCATCAACCACCAAAAAGGGGGAGATTGTAAGTGCATCTAGTGCCCCTTAGTGATTTTGGAGGTTTGAAGACTTATAGGTTAAGTATCTAATGTGTTTATGAGTGTACACAGGATCTATAAGTCATTGAGGAGTTTGAAATATTTGATGAATATCGACCCCTAAAAATTTATATCTTCGGTTGAAGAAATTGGTCTGAAGCTGCAGAATTGAATCGCGAAAAATCTGCGACGAAATTGATATTCCTCATGAAGATATCGAAATTGAGGAATTCGGTGTGTCCTGAAGAAAATCATTCTGAAGACTTTGAAGCATGAAGATGTACTCTTTCTGTTTTGTTTTCTTCACACTTGAGTAATAGGAACACCGTACTGTTAAAGGGGGTCGAAGTTACACTCTGGAATGAATTTCCTTATGATGCTCAACCCAAGCCTAATCCTACCAAAAGCCTCAAGTGAGGAATACGAGTGACATGCGGACTCTCGCAGTTGATGGTTCCGACCGTTTCGATAGCCACGCCACATCATTGGTCTTATCAACACCAACGGTCATATTATTTAAGGGCATTAGTGTCAAATCATGTCGGCATGCTCGCAGGCTATAAATAGCCGCCCCCCACAACCATTAGCTGGTTGGCTGCTCCGTTAGAAACTGACACTTGTCATAAGAGCAACCCAATTCCTCAGAGTCTTCGAGAGTAATTCATCAGTGAGGAAATACCCCAAACACCAAACCACAAACCTAGAACCAAGTGATTGAGCATCACTGAAGAAGTTGTTCCTGTGTGGGACGGAAGCCTTTTTCCTTTGAGGACTGTGCATCCTCGAGACGGTTAGGCGTCATGGTCTAGAGCAATCCAGCAGTCAATTGTGGATCACCGGGTGACCAAGTTTGTGAGGGTTTGGAAGTCTGCCCTGAAGACTTACTACGAGTGTTGGGCGAGGACTGTGTGTTCTTAGCCCAAGGAGAATACGGTAGGGACTGTGTGTATTTTGGTTTCAATACCAAGCCGCTCCAAACCAGATGTACAACTTTCATAGCAGTTGGAATTGGGTCATCAACTACTGTCTTCGCTGTGAAACGGGTTCTAATTCCTCAACTCTTTACATTCCTCAGATTATGTGTTGATGACTTTCACTGTTACTTTTTGAAGAATTTGCTGAACACTTTCTCTGAAATTCCTCAACCCCAAATTCTTCACGCTAGTTAATCCTCATCTGTTTTCTGCGTGCCAGCTCACTGTGCAATCTGTTTTCACATTCCTCACACTGAAAAACTGTTGTTGTGAAACTTTGCACTTCTGATCCTTTACTGTTTCCGCTGTAAGTTAGTCATCAGTGAGGAATTTCCTCAAAAGGAATTTCCTGAGTGATGAAATTCTAAAAATCTCCTATTCACCCCCCTCTAGTCGATATAACGCACTTTCACTCATATAGTCTGTCATGCATGGTATTCCTAGCATAAAGTATAAATCATGAGCACCTCGGTGTCAAACCAAGCAATTGGATAGTACTTTTTACGATCTTCACTCTTTATTACTCACTCAATACATGAGCGTGAACCATGGATATAGCATAAATGTGGAATATAATATGGTGGTAGGTTTCAAAGGTGTAAAAGTGGGGAAGAAAGTCTTGCATCAACTAGGCGTATCAACAGGCTATGGGGATGCCCATCAATAGATATCAATGCAAGGAGTAGGGATTTCCACGCAACAGATCACTAGAGCTATAAGTGTATGAAAGCTCAACTCAAGCTAAGTATGTGTGCATCCTACATGCTTGATCATGAAGGCCTCACACATTTTAGGAAACCTGTCATCGTAATATACAAGCCAAGTTCTATAATGAAAAATTACCACTAGCATATGGAAGTGACAAAACAAGAAACGCTATATATGTAGAACATGGTGCCACATTGAGGCATAAGTGTGGTAAAGGATGGTAGAAAAATCTCATCTCTCTTTTTGTCTTATTTATTTACTTATTTTTAACTAATTTCATGGTGGGCTCTTTTTTGCCTCGCCCATATCTCATTCTCTTTTTTTGTGGTGGGCTTATTTGGCCTCCCCCATTTTTCAAGTTTTTCCGTTCGGAGTCTCATCCCGACTTGTGAGGGAATCATAGTCTCCATCATCCTTTCCTCACTGGGACAATGCTCTAATAATTATGATCATCACACTTTTATATACTTAGAACTCGATATGAAACCTATGAACCAAAATGACTCAATACGAATGGCTCTGGCAGTGTACGAGGATGTGCAATGATCTAGCGTAGCGAAGATATCAAAAAATGGACAATCCATGGAAACATCATGCTAGATATCTTGTGATCATGCAAAGCAATATGACAATGAATTCTCAAGTCATGTATATGATGATGATCGAAGTTGCATGGCAATATATCTCATAATGGATATGGAAATTCCATGATAGGTAGGTATTGTGGCTATTTTGAGCAAGATATAATGAGTATTATGTCTAATAGAGCATATCATATCACGGGGTTTGGATGGATCGATGAAATTTGCCTAGATCCTCGACGTGAGACTGGGCAATGCACGATACCAAAGAGGCTAGCAAATATGTGGCGGTGAGATGAGTATATCCATGGATTCACATTAGTCATAAAGACATCACATACTTATTGCAAGATTTTATTAGCTCTCCCGAAGCAAAGCACTACTCGCATGCCCCTAGGGAGGAGGTTGGTAGGTATAAGTAAAGCATGAGAGTTTAATTATTTCTAAAAAAGACAATTCTCTAATAAATATAAGTGAAGCAAAAGCGTTATACAAATAACGGTTTTCTATATGTAGAGAAACAAGTATCCAACTTCAAATGATGTAAGTGAAGCACATGAAGCACTCCATAAATTCATAGTCAAAAGATATAAGTTAAGTGTAAAGATCATTCTATAAATCAACCATGGACTTTACCATACCAGCTTTGTGCATAGCTGAAAGGAAAATAGCATGCACATGACGCACTAAGAATTTACACATACCATGTGAACAAACGAAAAACCGAAACATATCGATAGTTTTTCAAGAAGAAAGATGGGATGCTTTCCGTGGCATCCCCAAACTATAACTATTGCCTCTCCTTATTTTTCTCATATAGATACCTCCTCTATCTTCGAACACTTCATCCACACAAAACTTGAAATACATTTTATTAGAAACGTTAGTACATAATCTTAAAATCTGATCATGTCCTGCCATAACATTATGGTATAATTATCATATGACATTACCTCTATATTCTATCACAATTATATGGCTCCCAAGTGAATGGGGCTCAACCAGAATTCAAACATAAGCACACAAAGCAACTAAAACACCAATCTGTGAATAAACAGTATAGTATGTAAAGATGCAGATGAAACGTATATTTCTGTAACTTACAAAATTCTGAAATTAGGAAGTGGTAAATAATTTTTTTGAAAGTAATTTGTAAACATGCCAAAAAGTTTTGGCGTTCTAGTAAAATATGAAAAATCAAACTGTACAACCAATGTCGTGGGTATAAGTCTGTCAGTAGATGTGTAGGGTACGAAAGGATGGGCAGAGCCTTAGCTACGGCGAGGTTGTATGAGTTCAGGCCCCTCTACAGTGGAGGTAAAAGCCCTACGTCTCGGTGCTCTTGGGAGCTTAGTGTGGAGTGGAATATCAGATTACAGTAAATGCCCACCCCTGCACCAGTGGGGAAGGGCGACTTATACAGAGTGCGCTGCCCTCCACAACGGCCTGGTGGACAGGGGTGGAATAGTGGCGAATAAATGCCTACGTTATAGGTAACGTATGCCTTAAATGCTAATAATGGTGTATGAAAACGTATGACCGTTGCCCTCCTGGGAGGTTACGATGTACAGAGTGGAATTCAGTCGGTACGTTAAATACGCTCCGAATGCTCGTCGCCGACTGGATGATGGGGGAGTCCTTAGTTCATTCGGAACAGTCTAAGGGCCTTGTCCTCTATGAAGGGTAGTCCTTGGGTAGGACCTATAGGGCAGGCCTATGACCCTACCATGGGACTATAACCCCATCATTAGTCCCCGAATGGATCGGGGTTGGAACGACGAAGTGATGCCTGGAGTACGGATCCGACTGGTATGGATGTGACTTTGGCGTCGTTTGCCTCGATCCATTTTATCCTTTCGACCAGCGATCCAAGTGAATATACCAGTGAAACGAACCATCAGGGACCGAGTGCTTCCGCGGAATCTTTCGATGTGACCGGCCAAACTGACAGCGGAGGATTTTCCGGGATCCTCAAATTTCGGTTGCCGCGCGCTCAGTGGGGATGACGACATCGCCATCGAGTAGTTTCTGCCGCCTCGATTACCGCGCCGTTATCTTCTCCACTAACATCGCAGCAGCCTGTCGGGGGGATAAGATTTCGGGGCCACCTGTTAGCGACTTAGTCGGAAGCTTATTTAAGCCCTTCCGGCGGGGATCTCTTGTTGCGCTGCTCTTCTGCCTCGCGTTAACCTCACTCCTCCCATAGCTCCTTGCGCACCTCAAGCCTCCTCCTTCCTCTCCTCCTTTGCGTATCTGTTGCCTTCGCAATGACGAAGGGGCAGACCAGCAAACTCGAAGCGCAGAAGAAGAAGAAGAAGGGGGCGGCCCCTGCTCATCGGCGACAGCGGGGACTGCCGGCGGGTTGGATCCAGGGGATTTCCTCCCCTCCACGATGACGGCAGACGACTTGCTGGAGCTGGTGGAGCATGGCATGATTGCCAACAAGTCGTGGACGCTGTCGGCGGAGGGCGAGACGGAGCCAGCGCCGAAGGAGGGGGAGCACGTCCTGCTGCTCAGCTACGTGTTCAGGGGTTTCTCCCTGCCTCCCCACCCCTTCTTCAGAGGTATTATGAATCACTTCGGGGAGCACCTCCATCATTTTCCTCCGAACGCGATAGCCCACCTTGCGGCATTTGTCACCCTTTGCGAGTGCTTTATTGGATGTCCCCCCCACTGGGGGCTCTTTAAGTACGTCTTCTCCGCTAGGTCCCAAACTGTCAATAAGCTTAGCCAGTCGGACGATAAGACCCATCTATTCCAACTCTGCGGGGGCTTAGGCTTCCAGAAGAAAACAAAAAGTAGCTACCCCCCTCTCCAGTTGTCCGAGTCAGTTAGGAACTAGTAGTCGACCTGGTTCTACTGCGAGGATAGCGCCTGTCCGAATGCTGCGACTGGGCTGCCACCTTTTAGCCTAGACCATCCGGCCCCTCCCAGGGAGCTTGCGCTCTCAAAGGTGGAAAAGGTCCAGATCCAGCCTCTGGTCGACGCGTTGATAGCCGTCGTCCACAAGGGAGTCACCGGCATGGACTTGCGGGACACTTTTCTGGGTCGACGCATCCATCCGCTGCAAGCCCGACACCACGCCATGTGGCACTACGTGGGGCCTGAGGATTCCACTCGAACTCACCCAGAGTGCGTGACCGGGGAGACGGTGACAGCGTGGGTCCGCGGCATCACATGCGCATGCGACAACCCCCAAGGAGCCCGGCGAGTGAGGCCCTTCCGCGTCGACAACCCTCCTCCAAATGAGGTGAGCGCATCTTGTCGAGTGCTTTCAATCTACTTAGATATATCGCTTTTCTTGCATCGCCGCCTGGCGTCTGACGTTGCCGACTGTGTCTTGTGCAGGAGTGGACTAACTGGCATTCTGCCGTCTCGAACGGGAATCCAGCTGAGGAAGAGGAGGGCAGCCAGGAGGGCAGCATGGACAGCGCCGAGTACGTCTCCGATAGTGGGGAGACGGAGGAGGAGACCGAAGAGGAGGAGGAGGAGGAGGAGGTTGCGGAGAAGAGCTCGCGACCTCCACCACCAGCACATCGAACTAAGCGCCGTCATGATCCCGCGACTCCGCCGGCTCCTCCAGCGGCCTCGAGTGCTCCGCCAGCCCCTCCCGTAGCTCCGAGTGCTCGGAGTGTGAAGAGGACTAGGGACGCTGCTGCCGAACCCACGAACCAGTCGTCCAAGGTGGCCAAACCTAGCGGGCCCAAGCCTCGGAAAGCTTTGCCTCGGATGAGGATCGCTGTTCGAGTCGCCTCAGCGTAAGTGTCTTGCTCTCCCATCATCCTTCAGTATCTGATTGAACTCATGCTTATCTGTCGAGTGGATTTCACTCAACAGAGCTGCTACCTCCGCCGCCTCTCTGCCACACCAGGACGATGATCCCATGGACACGGATAACACTACCACATTCCAGCAAGGTATGTTGTCACGACTCTGAGAGTTTGTATTTATCGTTTCGCGAGTGCTGCCTTTAATCTTGCCCTTTTTCTGTAATTTCAAGTTGTTCAGTCGGGATTCCTTCGGAGGTGATTCATCTGGAGGACGACGACCAAAGGGGGTCAGGGCCAGCTTTAGCGCCTGTCCTTGAGGTTGTCCCATCTGCTGCTGCTCCCACCAGGGCCGTGCTGCCGACCGAGACGATGCCGCCGACTGAGACGGTGCCCCTCGCGACGGAACCGACTGGAGCGGAGCTTGGGATGCCCAAGGAGTCTTCTGCCGCGCCGTGTCCGTCAACCGTTCAGTATGACGCTCGACATCTCCCAGAAGACCAGGTGGGGCCGCCAAGGACGCCATGGTGCAGGTGGAGTTGATGGCGGGTGATGCCAAGGGAGCGTACGACTCCATCGCGTCTTTGTACAAGAGAAGCTTAGAGCTCCGGGACAATACCGAGTAAGTGCGCTAGTAAGTGTTTACTTTCCTCTTGTCACCCACTAGGGGTTGCAGTGATAGACCCGGATACAGTAGGATGATTTTGCAGTGGGTTCACTCCGAGTGAACCTAGTGGGTGTAGTCCCCGAGACTTGTGTCGAGTGCTTGCACCGGCAGTTATCTTTAGATGCATTTTCCGTTACCTAAGCGGATCAGAGTTGATCTGCCCGAATGGTTCCAGTGGGGGCAGTCCGAGTGCATCCACTGGGTGTAGTCCCCGAGAGTAGTGTTACTCAGGTCGGGTGATAGTAATGTCATAGATTTGTCTGTTTGTCATGTAGCTCAATAGGGCCGGCCTGTTCGAGCTTCATGCCAGTGGGATCACTGTTAGTGAACCCACTGGGTGTAGTCCTCGAGACAGCTGTCGATTGCTTGCATCGGCAGGGGTCTGAAGAACTTTGAGCTTTGTCTGTTTTCCTTGTTGAATGTGTGTGATCTTCCCTTTGCGCTGATTTGGCAGAAGACTTGCGAAATGGGATCCGCGTACAATGCTCTAAAGGCTGAAAAGATTCAGCTTGCTGCGGAATTGGAGGCGGCTGTGAATGACTTGGCTGGTGTGAAGGGGGCTCTTGCTGACCGAGAGAAGTCTTGGAGGAGTCCCGGGAGACCAACAAGGCATTGGTGACCGAAATTGAGAAAATGGGCAGGCAAAGAACCGAACGGATGTGTCAGCTGAAGTTGATGAACAATCGGTGCATGGCGCAGGAGAAGTACGTCAGCGACTGGGCAAGGAAGATGATTGCACTGCTTGGTGGTAAGCTTTTTGCTGAGTGCTTCTTGTCTTTGGAGTTTATTCTGCGCTTACTTTCTGCTTGTCTTTTCTTGGCAGATTTTTGTCTGGACGGTGAGGCTCAAGCAGCAGACATTGAACGGTTGGTTCTTCCATGCCTCCACTCGGCGACGAAGCCAATCGGGACATGCTCTGAGCGCATATTCGCCTTGGTAGAGTGGGACCTTTCATTGGCCGCCTGAGAGAAGTCATCGCCGGATCGACAAGAAGCTGTGGCCCAAAGACGATTCCCGGCAAGAAATAGAAGGGTTGATGACTCGGCTGGAGGACGTCCCGAACAGAGTGGAGGCATGGAAGAAGTCTGCCGCTCGTTGTGGTGCGGACGTGGCGCTATCGCTGGTCCGAGTGCATTGCAAGGAAGCTCGCGAAGAAAAGCTGAAGGCGTTGCAGGTCGCCAACACCAAGAAGCTTTGATTCGAGTATTTCATGGAGACCTTCCTCGACACAGCCACTCGCATTGCAAACGGGATCGACGTTGACACCTTTGTGGAGCCTGTCATTCCCGGTGACGCTTGAAAAACGTTACCTCGGTATGCCGAGTGGTATCTGTATCAAAATTTGGCCACTGCTGTTGGCCGTCACATTCATGGTTCGGTGTGGATAAGCTTGATCCACACCGAGCCGACTGATCGTAGATCCAACTTTGAATTCGAATCGAATATTTTGCTCTTCTTTCGCCAAAAAATTTTTTGACACGATTTTGGCTCGTGGTTTTTGTTTGGCGTTTCTTGGTGAAGCCAATGGAAAACATGAGGAAGCTTTTTACTTAGGCGACTCTGAGTCGCAGCTAAGTCCCCGAGTGTGACTTTTCGTGCGCACTCGGAGTGAGTTGACACTCATGTAGTTGTCAGTTGTCTTCACATCTACATGAGCCTCAATGAGGGTCCGCTAAGCCTCCGAGTGGATCTCGAGGACACACTCGAAGGAAGCTTTTTTACTTAGGCAATTCTGGATCGCAGCTAAGTCCCCGAGTGCGGCTTTTAGTGCGCACTCGGAGCGAGTTTGTACTTAGGCGATTCCGGGTCGCAGCTAAGTCTCCGAGTGCGGCTTTTGGTGCGCACTTGGAGCGAGTTTTTACTTAGGCGATTCTGGGTCGCAGCTAAGTCCCCGAGTGCGGCTGTAAGCTCGCACTCGGAGTGAGTTGTTACTCATGTAGTTGTCAGTTGTCTTCACATCCACATGAGTCTCAATGAGGGTCTGCTAAGCCTCCGAGTGGATTTCGAGGAAACATTCGAAGGAAGATTTTTACTTAGGCGATTCTGGATCGCAGCTAAGTCTCCGAGTGCGGCTTTTAGTGCGCACTCGGAGCGAGTTTTGTACTTAGGCGATTCTGAATTGCAGCTAAGTCCCCGAGTGTGGCTGTTAGTGCACACTCGGAGCGAGTTTGTACTTAGGCGATTCTGGGTCGCAGCTAAGTTCCCGAGTGCGGCTTTTGGTGCGCACTCGGAGCGAGTTTGTACTTAGGCGATTCTGGGTCGCAACTCAGTCTCCGAGTCAGTCACATCCCAGTTTTGGCCTTCCTGACTAATTAAATATTTCAAAATTTGGGACCAATTAAAATTTTTGTGAATGCTTGTGATGCTTGAAGTGACTATTGTTTGCCTTGCTTGTTTGCATGATTATGTTTGATACCTAATAGATCCTGTCACTCTCCTAATCATTTTCTCATCCCATGATCTCCTGCCTAATGATCATGCCATGTGTTTAGGAAAAATATCTGTTTTACCAAATATTATTTTCACCAAAAAGATTTTCTTTGAATTAAACCTTCAAACCCCTGAAATGAGGTTTGTACTACATGTCCTCAAATTAGGGAGTTTCTTTTGCACCAATTGTTTTATTTAAAACCTATTATCAAAATGTCTACCAAAAACCATCATATTATTAATTTAAAAGTTATTTTAGTATTTTATTTAAAACCCTTTCTGTGAGGCCAGAAATGGTCTCTTATGAAGGAAAGTTATTTTTATTGCTTTCAAAATATTTAAGAAAATTTAGGGAAACTCAGTGGATATATTTATTCCATATTTATGAGTTTCAACACAAGGTCATGTTCAAAATATTGGGCAAATCCCTTCAAAACCATTCGTGTCTATTTCGAGCTTTTGGAATATTTCTATAAGAAATAATCTCAATAAATTCCAGTAAAATTCTAGCATGTCATCTATGATATTCGTGATGATCTTGCCAAGTTTCATTTCAATCCAAGTTGATGTGACTCCCCTAATCACTCTAAAACCCTATCTGTCCAGAATCAAATTTGAGCAACTCTACATCATGAAGTGTCTCCAATTGTGCTCAAATTTGGTGGACATGTTCCAGTACTCCAATGAGGCATCCACACCAAGTGGTACACCAAGGAGAATAGAGGAAATTGTCCTAAAACCCTCAAAACCCTCTCTGGTGGTTTCTGACTTTGACAAACTTTACATTATAAAGTTTGTCCAATTGACCTCAAACTTTTTGTGCATGCCTTAAGGCTCAAATAATGCCCCTACACCAAATATTGCATTTGTGGGAATTTATTTGAATAGGGTTCTAAGCATAAACCCATTTCTGCCCCTTTCTAGGGTTTTTCAAGTCTACATTGGAAAACTTCTCCAGCAAATCCCAAATTTGGTGTGCAAGCCTATTTTCATCTATTATTTGATCCTGTTAAGTTTCATAGCCATTGGAATCCATCTGGTAGCCTAACCGCAGATCAAACACCTTGTGTGCACTCACTAATTTGGCTTTTATTGCCCCTTCTACTTTTACCCATGAGCTCAACTTTCTACCACAGCCTAACATACTTGCATTTCACGTCCAGTAACGTTCCCATGGCCACTGGTCAATTATTGGAGAAGGTCCCTTTGTAACTTTCTCTCATTTTCACCTTGGCAGCACTATTTTACCTCTCTTTCCATTCTTCTGCTTAAGCCATCACCCCCAACTCTTTCCAGACCATCTATTATATGCCAAGGCCTCATTTAGACCAAAGTTATGGCATGCTCATGTAGGAAAAATGAGCAGCACCTCCTCAAGTTCATTTCTGGCTGAAATGTGGCTTTGTAGACACAGGTGCTCGTGGTGACCACCACTCGAGCGTGCAGAATCGGTGCTCTGCACCCTCTTCTCCTTCTGCAGCTCGGACCCCTCCTTGGTAGCGTGCCCCAACGCGCCATAACACTCCCCTTGACCAGTCCAATGACTCCCCGACGCTGGCTAGCCTCCAAGACTCCTCAGGCATGCGTGGCGACCATGCACCGAGAGCTCCAGAGAGCTCTTGAGCTCTCTCGGCCCTCCCCTCTCCTATCTTCTCTTCCCCGAGCCCTCACTTACTCTCCCTCATTCTCCCTCTCTCCCTTGGACCCCGAGGCACCCCATTTTCTTCCTCCCGAGCTCTGTTCCCCCTCCCCTGTCCAAATCTCGCCGGCGGCACCCGTCTCAATTGGACAGGACCGAGGCTTGCCCTCGCCCCTAACCTCCCCTGCGGGGCACTCCTGACTGGTGCGAGCCGTTCCCCCTTCCTCTGGACCTTCTCCGGGAGCCTAAGGCCCCGCACTCACGAGGACACGGCTGCCACCATTGTCGCTGGAGCCGGCACAGCCCTAGGCCTCTCCGGCCAACAGGGGCCCCAGCTAGGCGCAGCTCGTGGCCCTGGTGCCCTCCGGCGGCTGGGCCATGGCCAGAGGTGGCCGATGCTACCCGGGGAAGGCGCTTGCGCTGGCTTGCCCTGCCTCGCGTGCTCTGTTTCTCATCGAGCGTGAGGAGGAAGACGAGCCTGGTCCGCGGGCCCCACGGGTCGGTGACACGCGAGCTGGTTGTGCTCGTAAGTCGACACGGCCTAGCCGAAAGACGCTTCCCCGCCAGGGAAGCGTATCTGGGAGTATACGCCTTCGGCATGGCCAGTCCACTGACCACACGGAGCCACTGGGCAGGCCCACCTCTATCCAACGCTGAGTGCGCAGCCCAACTCCGGAGGCCCTCTTTCCTTTTGTTTTATCAGAAAACTTCATAAATCCATCCAAAAATCACACTAACTCCAATTTCATTGATTCAAATTTCTGCAGGTTTCTAAAATCCTGTTCTATCCAGATCTGGGCATTGAAACTTTTTCCAAAATACTTTCCTATGATAATAATATCTAAATGCCCATTTAGACATACTAATCACCACCTTTGCAAATTCCTAGAGGATCCATTTCAACTCCAAATGGAGTGATTCAAACTGCCAGAGACTTCTAAAATCACTCTTCATTTTTAGAGCCTTGGTCAACATTTTTATCAAACTTCATTCTGTTGCTTAAAATAAATAGCTTCTATTTCTATTTAATCCTCATTGTTAAATCCCTAGAATATTCATTTCAACTCCAAATCCAGTGAAACCACTTCCTAAATATTTCTAAAATCATCCTCTGTTAAATGGGTGCCTCCACTCATTTTCAACAGAAAGATTTCTGTTGGCTTATTCAATGGCCACGTATCCCTCCTTTCCTTCCATCTAGACACCCCTGATGATTTAAACCCCTTGGCAAGGATTCAGGTATTTTTCTTATGACCAGAGAGGTCCAAGAAAAATATAACTTCTATTTATAGAACACTTTTATTCTGCTGGATGTGTGGCTTACTATGGTTATTTCCGACGTAGTTGACGGTAGACGGAGTATTCGGGGACGGAGCGGAAGACCTCGAAGACTCCGAGGACTTACGTGAGAAAGGCAAGCAGACCTTTGCCATGACTTTGGCAAATAAAATGATGCATGCTAGAATATCAAATATTTTATGTTGCATGTGATCACGATGCCGGTTCATCATTGATGTGATGGTACCGAAGGCTTCTTCGAAGCACTTGCATTTATAGTAGTGATATTCACATGGCTCCTCGGAGCACAAACATGATGAGCTGACCCTACCTTCTACGAGGATCATGCTACTGTCATGTTGGCTAGTAGAGTAGAATCACTGCATTGAGCTTGACCCCGTGAGGGTCATGATATTATCGTGTTGACAAGTAATAATAGAGCATTTTATCATGAGCATGTTGATGAGTTAAATAAAGAGTTACCCCGTCGGGTGCCACTAATGCCCGAGGGTGATGATGAGTTGGTGATCAGTTTTGGTGAAGTGATGCACCGGTGATTTTGGTGTGAGTATGGTTTCGAAAATGGATTAGATTTATGATGTGTCGACCGTCCCAACCTTACCCAGTACGACCACGATACCCCTTTATGAGACGGGGCTTTTTTGATTACTCTAGTCGGTACTAGCAAAGAGCCACATTACTAGTGGCGGGAGTGATCGGTGTCACTCTTGTGATGGGGTCGTGCCAGGTAGGACGACTATGCCATTATTATGAGTTCCAGGAACACCGTTGGTCCCTGCATGGTTGATACAGTTTAGAGTCGGTGCTCGTAAGACGTACAACATGTGGGCTGGGTACCAATCGAGTGGACCTCTTTGTCTAGTATCGTCAAGGGAAAGATGATGATCGGGTACTTACCTCAGGTATATGTGATATACCGCGTGTCGTGGATGACACGGAAGTTTCCCGTTTCTCGTGGGTCCAGCGTACTACCTCTGCAGTCTGTAAACTATTCGAATAGCCATGTCCACGGTCAAGGACAGTTGGGTGGTGCTGCTTAAACTACGTCCTTAGTTTCCGCATAAACCAAGTGTGTGTGTGTGTGTGTGTGGTGTTAAAAAGGTGTTGTTATAATCATGATAAATCACAATATATGACCAAGTTCGATGACTTGTCATATATGGTAAACCCGGATGGTTTTGCCCTCATTAATACATTGAGATTATGACAAGTCCTATGACTTGGCATATAGGGTGAACCCGGTGTGTTCAACCCTTGTCAGATTTGTCGATATCTGTAACCTGTTCTTCAAAAGTAATTCTTTAACGTGATGCATATACATGATCATCCCACCCAGATGAGTTACACCAAAGATGCATGATACTGTTATCCTTCACTTTCATTGTTCGTGTCATGGACTGTTTGCGAGTACATTCAAAGTACTCATTGGCTTTCCACTAGTTATTTCATTGACCAGGTATGAAAGACAGGATACGGTGAAGATTAACTCGATGACGTTCTTGCGAGCTAGGACGCTTCCCAGTCAGAATGCCTGTAGGTTAAGGCTGATGGCATGGGTTCATGCTTTCAACCAATATTTCCTCTATTGGTCTAGTTTGGTGCTTGGCCTTTAAGGCCCTATGTATGTAAGACTCGACCGAAGTGGTCATTTATTGTATCAAACGGTATGTATGGATGTAAGACTCTATTATTCAGTATCTGTGTTAAGTGAGCATTGATCCTTGGGATCACTGGGCACGGCGATCTCGACTTACCAGTCAGGGTCTCCACAGAGTGCGGCTGTTAGTGCACACTCGGAGCGAGTTTGTACTTAGGCGATTCTGGTTCGCAGCTAAGTTCCCGAGTGCGACTTTTAGTACGCACTCGGAGTGAATTTTTTACTTAGGCGATTCTGGGTCGCAGCTAAGTCCCCGAGTGCGGATTTTGGTGCGCACTCAGAGCGAGTTTGTACTTAGGCAATTCTGGGTAGCAGCTAAGTCTCCGAGTGCGGCTTTTGGTGCGCACTCCGAGCGAGTTTGTACTTAGGCGATTCTGGGTCGCAGCTAAGTCCCGGAGTGCGGCTATTAGTGCACACACGGAGCGAGTTTGTACTTACGCGATTCTGGGTCGCAGCTAAGTTCCCGAGTGCGACTTTTAGTGCACACACGGAGCGAGTTTGTACTTAGGCGATTCTGGGTCGCAGCTAAGTTCCCGAGTGCGAAATATAGTACGCACTCGGAGTGAATTTTTTGCTTAGGCGATTCTGGGTCGCAGCTAAGTCTCTGAGTGCGGCTTTTGGTGCGCACTCGGAGCGAGTTTTTTACTTAGGCGACTCTGGGTCGCAGCTAAGTCCCCGAGTGCGACTTTTAGTGCGCACTCGGAGAGAATTTTTTTTTAGACCGGAGTCTACAAATGCGGAAGAATTTTGAACCTGCAAGAAATCAATCTGCTTTGTATTACTTCAATGATACTTGTTCTTTACATTGTCCTCGTCGGCGGTCATGTGTAGAAGCGCTTCAGGAGATCTCCGTTCCACGCCCGCGGCTCGTCCATTTCCCTGTCGAGGTTGTAAAGTCGATACGCCCCATTGTTCAGCACCTTAGAGATGATGAAGGGTCCTTCCCAGGCGGGAGCCAACTTGTCTGGTCTCTGCTGATCCACCCGGAGCACCAGGTCGCCTGCTTGGAATGTGCGACTCCTGACGTGTCGCGCGTGAAATCGCCGCAGATCTTGTTGATAAATTGTTGAGTGAGTCAGTGCCATCTCACGCTCTTCTTCCAGAAGATCCACTCCGTCTTGCCTAGCTTGCTCTGCTTCAGCTTCGGAGAAGAGTTCGACTCGTGGAGAGTTGTGAAGCAAGTCACTCGGAAGGATCGCCTCTGCTCCATAAACGAGGAAGAACGGGGATCGCCCTGTAGATCTATTCGGAGTTGTGCGGAGGCCCCACAACACCGAAGGCATTTCGGTGACCCATGCGCCGGCGGCATGTCCAACTTCTCACAGGAGTCGAGGCTTCAACCCTTGAAGAATAAGCCCATTCGCCCGCTCTGCTTGCCCGTTTGTTTGGGGATGCGCCACAGATGCAAAATCCACTCGGATACCTTGGCCCGTGCAAAAACCATTGAATCTGTCCGAGTCAAAGTTTGTGCCATTGTCGGTGATTATGTTGTGCGGAACCCCGAATCTGGTGATGATGTCTCTGACAAATTTGATGGACGTAAGGGCGTCGAGCTACTTGATGGGCTTGGCTTCAATCCACTTGGTGAACTTGTCGACTGCTACCAACAGATGAGTGAATCCCCCTTGGCTTGTTCTGAATGGTCTGACTGTCTCTAATCCCCACATTGTGAATGGCCAAACAAGAGGGATTGTCTTTAGCGCAGATGTTGGCTTGTGGGACTTGTTCGAATAGAACTGACAGCCTTCGCATCGGTCGACCATATCTTTTGCCATTTCATTCGCGTGCAACCAGAAGAAACCAGCTCTGAATGCTTTGGCGACGATTGCTCTTGAGGAAGCATGATGGCCGCAGGTTCCCGAGTGAATTTCTTCCAGGATTAACTGTCCCTCTTCAGGGGAGATGCACCGCTGAAGGACGCCTGAAACACTTTCCTTGTACAACTGGCCATCAATGACGGTGAAGTACTTCGACCTGCGGACTATCTGCCTAGCTTGGACTTCGTCTTCTGGTAATTCTTGCCTCAGGATGTACGCAATGAACGGCACAGTCCAATCGGGGATGAGAGCAAGAATCTCCATGATGAAATCAACCACAGCAGGGACCTCGACTTCAGTCAGATCTGTTGAGCTCTTCGGTTGTACTGGTTCTTCTGTAAATGGATCTTCTTTCACCGAAGGGAGATGTAGGTGCTCGAGGTAGACACCACTCGGGACTGGTCTCCGAGTGTATCCGAGTTTTGCCAACTCATCAGCTGCTTGGTTTTTCAGTCGGGGAACATGGTGAAGTTCTAGACCTTCAAACTTCTTCTCGAGCTTCCTTACTGCGTTGTAGTATGCGGTCATGGTGGAGTTCCTTACATCCCATTCTTTCATCACTTGATTAACCACCAGATCTGAATCATCATAGACCATCAGGCGATGAACGCCGAGTGTGATGGCCATGCGCAACCCATAAAGGAGAGCTTCATACTCTGCCTCGTTGTTGGAAGAATCGAAATGTATCTGCAACACATACTTGAGTTTATCACCTTTTGGCGATATGATCACTACGCCAGCGCCGGAGCTAGTCAACATCTTGGACCCATCGAAGAACATGGTCCAATGAGCCGAGTAGATGTCAGTCGGTTGCTGTTGTTCTACCCATTCTGCTATGAAGTCAGCCAGAGCTTGAGACTTTATAGCCTTCTTGGCTTCGAACTTGATGTCGCAATATAACGTCTCCATTGCCCACTTCGCCACTCGGCCTGATGCGTCCCGATTGTGGAGGATTTCAGACAACGGAGCATCAAAAATGAGAGACACCGAGTGGTCTTGGAAATAATGAGCCACCTTCTTTGCAGTCATGTATATCCCATAAATAAGCTTTTGATAATGGGGATACCTCTACTTGGAAGGAGTGAGGACTTCAGAGACATAATATACTGGCCGCTAAACCTTGTACGCTTTGCCTTCTTCTTCGCGTTCGACTGTGAGAATAGTGCTGACGACTTGATTTGTAGCCGCGATGTATAGAAGAAGGGGTTCTTTGCTGAGCGGGGCAGTAAGAACCGGCTGGGTGGAAAGCAGGGCTTTGAGGTCGTCGAATGCAATTTGGGCTTCGTCTGTCCACTCGAAAGTATCTGATTTCTTCATGAGTCGGTATAGAGGTAGCGCCTTCTCGCCGAGTCGAGCGATAAACCTGCTCAAAGCCGCTAGGCAACCTGTGAGCCTTTGAACATCATGTATTCTGAACGGACGTTCCATTCGGACGATGGTCCCGATCTTTTCGGGGTTGACATCGATCCCTCGTTCGGAAACGAACAAACCGAGTAACTTCCCGCTGGGAACGCCGAATGAACACTTGGCTGGGTTGAGCTTGATATCGTACCTACGCAGGTTGGCGAATGTTTCTGCCAAGTCAGTCAGCAGGTCGGAACCTTTGCGTGACTTGACTACGATATCATCCATATATGCCTCCACATTTCGACCGATCTGGTCAAGGAGGCATTTTTGGATCATGCGCATAAAAGTTGCTCCTGCATTCTTCAAACCGAATGGCATAGTGATGTAGCAGAAGCACCCGAATGGGGTGATGAAGGCTGTTTTTAATTCATCCGGACCATACAGACGGATCTGATGATAGCCCTAATAGGCATCAAGGAATGATAAACGCTTGCAACCCGTAGTCGAATCGACAATTTGATCAATGCGGGGGAGCGGGAAATGATCTTTCGGGCAGACCTTATTGAGATGCTTGAAGTCGATGCAGATACAGAGGGACTTGTCCTTCTTGGTCACCATGACAACATTGGCGAGCCACTCCTCGCGAATGAAGTTGGCTGCCAAAAGTTTAGCCACCTCCTCTCCGATTGCCTTCCTTTTGTGCACGGCGGACCAACGCAGGCGTTCTCGGACGGGCCGAGCAGCAGGATCCACATGCAGTCGGTGCTCAGCCAACTCCCTGGGTACACCTGGCATGCCAGCGGGCTTCCATGCAAAAATGTCCCAGTTCTCACGGAGGAATTGGATGAGCTCGGCTTCCTATTTTGGATCAAGGGTCATGGAGATGTTCATCGGGGCAGTGGCGTCGTCCGTCGGGTGGATGCTGACTTTCTTTGTGTCTCCTGGCGACTGGAATGCGGACTCCGAAACTGGCTTCTTCGAACGCATCAAGTCAGCGGGGTCGACTGTCTTCTTGTACTCATCCAGCTCGACGATAGCCATCTGCTGATCGGCAATCCTTGACCCCTGCTGCAGACACTCCTCGGCCCGCTGCCGATTGCCTGTGACCATGATCACACCTTTGGGACCCGGCGTCTTCAGCTTCAAATACACGTAACATGGACGGGCCATGAAACGCGCATACGCCGGACGGCCCAGAATCACATGGTATGCACTCTGGAAGTCCACCACCTCGAATGTCAGCTTTTCCTTGCGGAAGTTCTTGTCGGAGCCGAAAATGACGTCCAACGCGATACGGTCGAGTGACTTGGACTTTCGTCCTAGGACGACTCCGTGGAACTGCATGCTGCTCTCGCTAAGTTTGGACATCAGAATGCCCATCCCCTTGAGAGTGTCGGTGTACATGATGTTCAAGCTGCTGCCGCCGTCCATGAGGACTTTGCGCAGTCGGACTCCTTCCACCACCGCGTTGATGACCAGAGCTTGCCTCCCTGGGGTGGGCACGTGTGCTGGATGATCCGACTGATCGAAGGTGATCGAAGTCTGAGACCATTTGAGGAACATGGGGTTGGTTGGGCTTGCCATGTTCACCTCCCTATCACCAGCTTCAATCGACTCTTGCTTTCCACGTCAGCAAAAATCATCAATGTTGCATGGACTTGGGGGAACGGATCCTCCTTGTCCTCATCATCTTGCTCGTTGTCCTTTTCACTCGGTTGCCCTTCGCCGAACCCTTGGATCAGGAGGCGACATTGCCGAGTGGTGTGCTTCGGGAATATGGCGTTGCCTTCTTCGTCCATCTTCGTGTGGATTGGACATGGCTGATCCAGGATGGAATTCCCGAACTGTTTCTTCTTGGGGGTGTACTGAGCTTTCCCCTTGCCCTTGAACTTGGCATTGGTAACGGTTGCTGCCTCTGCCTGCGGAGTGGACGGAGCTTTCTGCTTCTGCTTCCGATTGTTGTTCCCATCTCCATCAGCGACTGCCTTATGCTTGCTGCTACGTATGCGGTCTTCTTCTTCGCCATTTGCATAGCGTGCGGCTGTCTCCATCATCTTGCTCATAGAGATGTCGCCTGTCCGATCGAACTTCATGTACAGATCTCTATACCACACGCCTGCCTTGAAGGCGCAGACTGCTTGGTGCTCTGTAACGTTCTCCACCGTGTGGTAGAGGGTCGTCCAGCGCTGGATGAAATCGCGCAGGGGTTCATTCTGCTTTTCAACACAGTGCTGGAGCTCCACGAGACCAGCAGGGCGTTTGCACGTGCCCTCGAAGGTCCTGATGAAGACTCGAGACAGATCAGCCCAGCTATAGATGCTCGATGGAGCCAACTGGTTCAGCCACGCTCGTGCCGAGCCGTCGAGCATCAGGGGGAGATGTTTCATGGCGACCTGGTCATCTCTACCACCGATCTGGACCGCCACTCAGTAGTCGTCCAGCCACGTTTCTGGCTTGGACTCTCCTGTGAACTTGCTTATCCCCGCGCCAATCAGAAGTTGGGAGGGATGTCAGCTGAACGGATGGCCCGACTGAAGCACTCGGGACCAGAGACGATGGTCCTGTTACCACTCGGACGGTCTCTATCGTGACCATCACGGTGGGCTCGACTCCTGTCGACCTTCCTCTAGGCGATGTACCCTCTTGCGTCGGGCCTTTGATCAATCGCATCACCGACTGAACGCCGATCATCGTGATGTCGGGGCCCGTAAGGCCCACCCCGCGGAGGGGTGTGTGAAAGGCGACGATCTCCAGGATTCATGGAACGGCTGCCCCCTCTGCGTCGCTGATGAGAGTCGGGGCTGAAAACCGACCGATGCGTGTTCGCGTGAACAAAACTGTTGTGGATCCTATTGTGCGACTGGGAGACCGCCGAATTCTGCTGCTGTGCCGTGTGCAACAGGCACGGATCTGCTCGATCCCTCTACGAGCCTCTGAATCAGTCGGTTGGAGGGAGTCGACTATCTTGGCAGCGGTAGCCAGGTTGAGGACGGGTGTGGGGAACACCTCGACGTTGCTCTAGCGAGTGCGCCGACTGGCAGAACGACAGTGTTGACGACGAGCGCCGAATGATTCACCGACCTCATGCTCGTTCCGACCTGATCGGAGGGAACTTTCATGGGAATCAGCCATGAGAACTTCGGCTGCAGGCTCGCGACCCAAGTACTCGGAAGGTAACTCAGTCGGAACTCAGTCCAAGCACTGGGACGGCGGCTCGACCACAACTGACTCGAGGACCGCCACTTGAGAAGACGCGTTTTGTCGCGCCTGGGCGTGCCGCACCCAGCGCTGGAGCCGCGGACGGCGGGACCGCTTGTTGCGGCGCGTGACGGGGGCGAAGATCGACAACGGGGCCGATTGCTGGAGAAGTAGGACGCCGCGGGCACCGGCACGGAAGTGCGTAGCCCCGCGACTGGGGAGCGCTTCGACGTCGAGAGGCGCATCCCGAAGCCATGCCGAATTGTCGACGATGAAGGAGAGCGCGCCGAAGAGGATCTCATGAACCATGCACAAATCTCCGCCGAACGACATGATGAAAAGATGAAGTTGCAAAATCGCCGGAAGTCGCTTAGACGCCTGCCCCACGGTGGGCGCCAACTGTCGTGGGTATAAGTCTGACAGTAGATGTGTAGGTTACGAAAGGATGGGCAGAGCCTTAGCTACGGCGAGGTTGTATGAGTTCAAGCCCCTCTACGGTGGAGGTAAAAGCCCTACGTCTCGGTGCTCTTGGGAGCTTAGTGTCGAGTGGAATATCAGATTACAGTAAATGTCCACCCCTGCGCCAGTGGGGAAGGGCGGCTTATATAGAGTGCGCTGCCCTCCACAACGGCCCGGTGGACAGGGGTGGAATAGTGGGGAATAAATGCCTACGTTACAGGTAACGTATGCCTTAAATGCTAATAATGGTGTATGAAAACGTATGACCGTTGCCCTCCTGGGAGGTTACGATGTACAGAGTGGAATTCAGTCGGTACGTTAAATACGCTCCGAATGCTCGTGACCGACTGGATGATGGGGGAGTCCTTAGTTCAGTCGGAACTGTCTAAGGGCCTTGTCCTCTATGAAGGGTAGTCCTTGGGTAGGACCTATAGGGGAGGCCTATGCCCCTACCCTGGGACTATAACCCCATCCACCAAAGTATTTTGTTTTTACATAGCACATATCAAACAAGAAATTTAAACATCCTAAAGGTAAATCTTGGTACATTATTTTTATAATACGATAGATTTTGTCGGGACACCGGTCCTAAGCCTTAGTAATCCAGCCTGTAACACATCGCATCTCTTTGCGGTCTCACGCACGGTTAACCCCACGGCTGCAGCCTTACCTTAGCCGGGACCGTTTGTGCCTTTTGACTCACGTACGCAATTGTGCCGCTAGCAATCCAATGACAAAGAACCCGGATCGACATGTCCAGTCATAAACCAAAGTGGCAGTTTCACACAGGGACAGGCATACATGACCCAGCAAAGCAGGTGTCGGTCACCAGCGAATGTAGACGAGTCGTAGCAAGCTACAAGGACTACATTACATCGCGTGACATTTCCCCAAAGGGGACAGACACAGCAGCTAAGAAGGACACACGCCGGTCAACCAATGTGTCCGGAGCAGTAGTGAGCTACCATGGCTCGTTGGATCACAAAGGGGCATTTCCCTGTAAGGAATGCTACTAAAGTCTATGGCTAGGTAATCGAACCCCATACATATGCAGTATGAGACACGTACGCAGGGCATACCGATATGTATAGATACATCGATGGCATCACAACATAACCATAAACATGCAAGCTTTACTTAAAAGGCTCGGAAGAGCCTCAGACATAGTATTACACACTAGGGGTCTCACGACCCATCATAGCAGTCATTCAGTTACAAGCCAGTGGAAGTGTTTAAACTGTCTGAGTACAGACAGGTGAAACTAGAAGGCACATGGCCTGACCATACTACAGACCCAACCTAGGGCCAGATCGTAGCTGGGACACCAGCTACTCGTCGTCGTCGATATCTAGGAAGAACCCTCCATTAGGGTCGTTAACAACCTCTGCGATAATTATTAAGCAAACATGAGTACGGAGGTACTCAGAAACACTTTAGAATAACTATCTACGCATGCAAAGTATCAATAAGGAATTGTGGGGTTTCATGCGGAAAGCCAGCATTTGACTCGTGGCTAGACAACTTGCATTTTAAAACAAGTTTTGACAACTTGATTTCTCGCACACGAGTCCACTAACACCACAACAATACTCTATCATGGAATCATTCCGTCTCCATGCGAAAATGCCGTCCACGACACTCACGCTTATCTTGACAATTTTATGAGTAGCCATTGAAGTTATCTATGAACAACATATGTCTCCAAGTAGTCCATATCCACGGACGCGGCTATTCGAATAGATCATAACCCTGCAGGGGTGTACTTCTTCACACACGCTCTCGCCACTTATCGCCATGTGCACGTCATGCACCTCGGCAACCTTCAAGCGGAAGCCTAGCGTGGGAGTCGGCCACGACCGTTAACCACACTAATACTTAGTCCAGGCTTATGGCCTATCTGAGGGTAACCCGCTCGGAAGTCCGGCCGAGGTTTCCGCCACGGCCCCAAATGATGTACGCGGGGTTCTCAAGCCCACCATCCGGGTGCCACTTGGTACACCGTGCCACTGCCTACCGCATCACAGCCCACCTCTCAGGTCAGCACTATGCACGGCCTCCAGCATGACTATAAACACCAGAAACTACTTGCAACTCCTGGACCGAGTACTAAGCGATTAATAAGTCGAGAGGGTCAATTAAGTATCCCAACGTTTGGTAGTATCTAGTCTTGGATTACATACACGAAACTCAGTTCCTAAGGACGGTTCCAATGGAACAACCCTCCATGTACTCCTACATAGCCTTTCACCGGTACCTTTACCAAATCAGGTTCAACGCACCACCTTTACTTACTGAACACATTCTCACAATTCTGTTCATCTTCTAGATGACAGACCATACACAACTCTAAGCATAGCATGCATAGCAGGATAAGGCACATCATGGCTCAAGCAACTACCAGGTATCCTAGGTTGCAAGGTTCAGCTATTTACTATGACAAGGACAGGTCATGCAAAGGAAGTGGGTTCAACCAACGTGGCAAAAGCATTTGAGGTATTTGATCCTAATGCAATAAGTAAGTGCAGGAGCGAGAACATGGGATTTATCGGGATGATCAAAATGGTTGCTTGCCTTGTTGCTCAGAGGAGGGACAACATCCATCAGTCGGATATTCGGTGGAATCCGGAGGAGCAGAGCCTACCGAAAGGAATGCAACAATCAATAACAAACATATGCAACAAGATGATGCATGAGCATGGCATGAGGAGGCAAGGTGGCATACCATTATAGCTAACATCTATTAGGTTTGAAGTTGATTTGAATTAAACTCAAATATCACTTCAGACGAGGTATTCTCGAATACCATTTTAATTGATTCGACCTGATGCTCAGATCAACTTGTTTTTAACATGCATGGAAATGACATGTTAAGTTGCTGGTTTGTGATTGAACAATGTTTGGCCATATCATTTGAAGTGGAATTCAAATGATTTCCAAATTCCATCTCCAAAGTATTTATAGCATTTAACTTATTCATTATTCTATATGTTTGGGTCCAGTAACATTTTCAAACATGTTTGAAAATGACATATTCAGATTCCTTGGGTTTTTCTGATACTTTTTCATATATAAATTATTTTCATTGGAGTTACAGATTAATTTCTATGATTTTTAGAAGTTTTGGCATTTTTATGGTATTCTTTTAAATCAGAAATCCACTTATTGCGTCAGCCCTACGTCGTCATGGCGTCAGCAGGTCAACTGACCTGATCAGGTCAAACCTGACAGGGGGGACCCATTGGTCAGCGTCTCAGGAGCTAATCCGCGCTGACCAGCCCCCTGATTGCGTTTGACTTGGCCTAGGGCCCACTGTCAGCGAGTGCTTAGCGCTAAACCACTCGGATTAGGTCGGCCACGTCATCCCCCGCCGGAGGCTGACCGGCGGCGACTAGATCCGCGGCGGATCTTCACCGTAGACGCGCTAAATCGTGCTGTGGTGCTCGGAATCGGGTGCCGAGAGCACTGGGATGATCCCCAGGCTCGGCCTCATCAAGCACTGGCCTCAGGGAGGGCTATGGGTGGCCGGAGCATGCCGTCGACGAGCCGAGGCGGCTGCCGGAGCTCGGGTTCGTCGGTCCAGTGGGTAGGGGGCAATAATCCGAGGGGAAGAAGAGGCGAAATGATCGCAAGCTCACGGTGGAGGTGAAGCTAGTCTCAGACTTCTCGGGGAGGGGCTATAGTCGGCGATCCACCATCGATTTGCCGGCGGCCGAAGGTTGAAGACGATGGCGCTGGGGGTGTTGCAGGGCTCGGGGAGGCTTCGGCTTTTGCAGGGAGAACCAGCTCGTCGAGGCGGAGCTACTGGACTACTCGGGAGGAAGATCCTGTGGCTAGGGGCACGGTAGCTCGAGCTCGAGCTCTTGGGAATGGCGACAGGAGGAGGGAGGAGAGAACCGGAGAGGAGGGGGAGGAATGGTCACGGGAACGGATAGAGACACGCTCGGGGAGGATAACCCTGCCGTCGCGCTGTCCTCGGGGGCAACGGAGGTCGCCATGGCGAAGCAAGAGGTGGAGGAGGTCGTCGCGCTGTCCTCGAGGGCAGCGGAGGTCGCCACGGCGAAGCAAGAGGTGGAGGAGGCCGTCGTGGTCGATCTCTCCTCTGCCACAAGGTAGAGGAAGAAGACGACCCTGCCCCTCGTGGGCTGGGCCTCCTCAGGGCGACATGTAAGTTTTTCCTCACTTTTTTTTATATTTTGTTTCTGTTTTAATTATTGACATTGCTTTCCATTTATTTTGGCTTCAGAAGCAAACTATAAATAGTTTGAAAAATGCTGGGGTGTTAGTTGGAATATTTCCAACCACCCATAAAGTTTTCAGCATTTTTGGAAACTTTATATTTTTGAATTCAAATTTACAACTTGAAACCAGTAGTCTTTTGCATTTATTTAAAATGCCAAATGTATTAAGAAAATGGTTTTCTTCGTTGTTTATTTGTTTTCAAGAATTATCAGAAAAGTTGAACTTTTCTTGAGGCCATTTTGGGTTCATTGATTTGAATAAGTTTATAATTCCTTTGAATTTAAGAAGTGGCTAGGTTTTTTTGAGTTTTCCTTCACCACTTGCTTTGTTCTTGTTGAAATTTTCTTAGATGCAATGAAAAAATATATGAGCACAATGCTAACTTGATTAGGGTTTCAGGGATGTGACAACTCACCCCCACTCAAAAGAATCTCGTCCCGAGATTTAGAAGTCGTCGGGAATAACGCAGGATATTCAAGTCGGAGACGATCCTCTCTTTCCCATGTTGCCTCCTTTTCAGAATGATTTGACCATTGAACTTTAAGAAACTTGAGGTTTCGACGTCGAGTGGTACGCTCAGCTTGATCAAGAATACGCACAGGGTATTCTCGGTATGAAAGGTTATCTTAGAGATCAAGCGTTTCGTGGTCCACTTCGCGGATAGGATCCGAAAAGCAACACCTGAGTTGCGAGACGTGGAAGACATCATGAACCTTGGAAAGATGCGGAGGAAGTTCCAACTGGTAGGCAACTTCTCCTCGTTTGGCAAGAGTGCGAAAACGACCAATGTATCGAGGAGCCAACTTGCCCTTGATACCGAATCGATGGGTACCCTTGAAAGGTGTAACCCGAAGGTAAGCCTTCTCGTCAACTTCAAAGGTCACAGCCTTATGATGACGATCATAATGGCTCTTTTGACGAGACTGGGCTGTTTTCAACTTTTCTCGAATAATGCGAACCTGCTCTTCTGCATCCTGGATCATATCCGGGCCAAAGATTTGCCTCTCTCTGGTTTCTGACCAATTAAGAGGTGTTCGACATCTTCGTCCATAGAGAACATCAAAAGGGGCTTTGCCCAGGCTTGATTGATAACTATTGTTATAGGCAAATTCGGCGAATGGAAGACACTTCTCCCAATTTATACCGAACGATATAACACAAGCCAGGAGCATATATTCTAGGATTTGATTCACTCGTTCTACTTGACCACTTGATTGAGGATGGAAAGCAGTGCTAAAAGATAAGTGAGTCCCCATAGCATTCTGAAAACTTTCCCAGAAGCGAGAAGTAAAGATACTCCCACGGTGTGAGTTAATCTCCAAGGGAACACCATGAAGAGACACTATTCGAGAGATATATAACTCCGTTAGCTGGCTAGCTGTTATAGTCTCACAAACTGGAAGAAAATGAGCTACTTTGGAGAGACGGTCAATGACCACAAAGATAGCATTATTTCCTTTCTTGGTCTTGGGAAATCCAGTGATGAAATCCATACTAACTTCATCCCATTTCCATTCAGGAATAGCTAAAGGTTGAAGGGTGCCAGCAGGCCTTTGATGTTCTGCCTTAACTCGACGACAAACGTCGCAGTTTGCAACGAAGTCAGCAATTTCTCTCTTCATCCTAGTCCACCAGAACCTCTGGCGTAGGTCCTAATACATCTTAGTACTTCCGGGATGAATGGTGAGAGGAGAATCATGAGCCTCCTTAAGGATCAATTGCCGCAGACGTTTGCTCTTAGGAACCACTAAACGGTTTTGAAAGAAGACAACACCTTTCTCATTGACGGAGAAATCCCTAGCGTTTTCGCTAGCAATATTCTCCTCGATCCGGGATATAACCTTATCATAAGCATGCACTGCTATGATGTGATCCCTAAGATTAGGCTTCACCACCAGGGTAGAAAGGAATCCTTGAGGAACAATATGGAGATTTAACTTTCGAAATTCCTCATAGAGATGTGGTTGACCTTGTTGTAGCATCAAATTGTTACAATAAGATTTACGACTTCGTGCATCAGCCATAACATTGGCCTTCCCCGGGGTGTAAGTTATCCCTAAGTCGTAATCCGAGATCAACTCAACCCACCATCTTTGTCTGAGAATCAAATCCGGCTGGGTGAAGATTAGTGTGGACTTAGTGCATCAACCATAACATTGGCCTTTAGGATGTTTAAATTTCTAATTTGATATGTGCTATGTAAAAACAAAAACTTTGGTTGATGGGGTTATAGTCCCAGGGTAGGGGCATAGGCCTGCCCTATAGGTCCTACCCAAGGACTACCCTTCATAGAGGACAAGGCCCTTAGACAGTTCCGACTGAACTAAGGACTCCCCCATCATCCAGTCGGTTACGAGCATTCGGAGCATATTTAACGTACCGACTGAATTCCACTCTGTACATCGTAACCTCCCAGGAGGGCAACGGTCATACGTTTTCATTACTCGGGAGGAAGATCCTCAGGGCGACAGGTAAGTTTCTCCTCACTTTTTTTCTATTTTGTTTCTGTTTTAATTATTGACATTGCTTTCCATTTATTTTGGCTTCAGAAGCAAACTATAAATAGTTTGAAAAATGCTCGGGTGTTAGTTGGAATATTTCTAACCACCCATAAAGTTTTCAGCATTTTTGGAAACTTTATATTTTTGAATTCAAATTTACAACTTGAAACCAGTAGTCTTTTGCATTTATTTAAAATTCCAAATGTATTAAGAAAATGGTTTTCTTCATTTCTTATTTGTTTTCAATAATTATCGGAAAAGTTGAACTTTTCTTGAGGCCATTTTGGGTTCATTGATTTGAATAAGTTTATAATTCCTTTGAATTTGAGAAGTGGCTAGGGTTTTTTGAGTTTTCCTTCACCACTTGCTTTGTTCTTGTTGAAATTTTCTTAGATGCAATGAAAAAAAGATATGAGCACAATTCTAACTTGACTAGGGTTTCAGGGATGTGACAGATGTATACAAGGGTATAAATATTTTTGTTCAAAAGTTTCTGTAATCAAGATTCATAAATTTTCCATGGGCATGAATAAAGTTCAAGGCTCATCTTTCTATCTTTCACATTTTTTTGAAAAATTCTAGGTTTCCACTTTTTTGTTCTAAATTATTTTAAAATCACACAACAGAAATGAATGAATCTCTAAAATTTCCGGGTTGTCTCCCTAGCGATGGTTTCTTTAAAGCCATTAAGCTAGACATATAGTGCTCAAGTAGTTGATCCACCCGATCCCAAGGTATATCAAAGATAATTTTAATTAACAATGATTTGTAATATAGTAGTGAGAACAAAGTAATATATATCAGGTGATGACGAAGTTTATCTCTCTTCCTATGCATTTACATGTCATAAAAGAACAATTCATTCACATCAAGTAAAGGCCAATAAATAGCATAAGTAGTTTCTCACAATTTTATTTTATTGGAAAAATAAAGGGGTGAATATTTGGTGCCTCTGTCATAATAATTGCAAGTAGGAGCAGCACGCACATGCATATTATATTCATCACAATCATCATGTGTAATATGCAGATGCAACCCATCAAAATAGTCCCTAATAAGTGCAAACTTCTCCTATATAGTGTAGTTGGGAGAATTCAAAAAGATAATAGGACTATCGTTTGTGGGTGCAATAGAAATAATTTCATGCTTAACATAACAAACTATAGCAAGTTCATCTTAATAAGCATAATTCATATTGGCATCATGGCCACAAGCATAGAAAGCATTGCGTTAATCAAAAAGGGATATTTCAAATGAAGGGATTATAGCAATTACCATAGCATTCATCCTTCGGTATGTGCAAAGGAAAATTAAACACTGTATGAGTTGAATAGTTACTCCCATTACAAGGTAGGCACGTGTAGCTAATCTGTTCTTCCTTCCTTTTTTCTTCGCTCTCCTCCTCATCTTTTTCATCGAATGAGCTCACAGATTCAACAATTTCTTCTTCATAGATTCCTGCAAAAAAATAGTATCTTCGAAGACAGAAAACATTCTTTCAATAAATTCTTCAACATAAGCATTAGAAGCATAGTCTTCATAGCAATTTTTAAGTACGGCAAAAAAATTAGATTTGTAAAGATTAGTATCATACTTTTCAATCAAAGTAGCAATTACATAAGCATCCTTAAGAGCAACAAACTTTTCAATTTGTTCCACATTATAATAACAATAGGCCTCATTGGCATAAGAAGATAGTATTTCATTATCATTGAACACACATTGATAGGTATGGTGCTTTCTAGTTTCTTCAGAACAACAAGTAAAATCATGTATTTCGCATAAATTCCAAGCATAGCAACACAAAGTATTGATTTGATGCCACAAGAGTTTCCCTTTTTGAGATAAGCGGTGTCACACATAATAAGCATGCTCATCTAATTATTTTACCTCAACTAAGCTAGTTGGGTTTTCAACACGCGCACAAAGGGATGAAAGATGATCCAAGTAATAAGCTTTAATAGAAAAATAGATTTTGGGAGGTTCCTCAACCAAGGGGTTAGCAAGTACATCTTTTTTTTGGTATTTTGTGTTTCCTACCCACAAATAAAAATATAAAAAAAACTAAGAACATAAATAAAATTACTTAGTGATGAACCAAACAAGCACACACGAGAATATCAACCGTTACACTATTGCTCCCCGACAATAGTGTCCGAAAAAGGTCTTGGTAACCCACAAGTGTAGGAGATCATTTGTAGCCTTTTCGATAAGTAAGAGTGTCGAACCCAACAAGGAACTGAAGTTAGAATTAATATTCTCTCAAGTTCTATCGACCACCGATACAACTATACGCACACTAACGCTTACTTTACCTAGAACAAGTATGAAACTATTTTGCGGGAAGGAAACTAGAAGTACATAGTAGGTGTGAAAGATAGTTTTGCAAGCTAATAAAGAACAAGTAAATAAAAGTTAGAGGATGTTTAGATAATGATTAATTTAGTTAGTTGTTTAGTAGAAAGCTTTTTTGTGGAACACAAGATAAAGATTGTCCATGGACAATTGAATCTAACATGATAGATACTTATTATATGCAATGAGGGAGAGGCATACACTAACACACTTTCCGTACATGGATCATATGAGCTTATGATTGGACCTCTAGCAAGCATATTCAACTACTATAAATCATTAAGGTAAACCCAACCATAGCATTAAACATAAAGCCCTCTTTACTCCCATATGCAAACAACTCCCTTACTCGGGTGTAAGCTTCTGTTACTCTAGCCACCCACTATAAGTGAGTCATGAACATATTGCAAACCCTCCAGTAGGAATCCTTCATGTGTGCGCCTCATGGAAGGCACCTTACGAAACCACCATATCAACATAGAACTCATATCAATAACATCATACCACAATTAACCTGTAGGACAAAATAGATCTACTCAAACATCATAAGATAGCCACACATCATTGGATAATAATATATAGTAATAAGCACCTTGTTTAATTAGAGATTAGATCAGGGATGATAGGTTTTACACCGCTGCATAGAGGAGGAGAGAGTTGGTGGTGACGGCGGTGATGTTGTTGGTGTAGCTCGTCATCACGACGGTTGCCACGGCGGCCCTCCGGCACCACCGGGACAGAGGGTAGAGAGGGGGAGAGAGCCCCCTTCTTCTTAATATTCTTTGGCCCCCTTCCTAGGTGGGAAAGAGCCCCTCCGGGATTGGATCTCTCTGTGTGTTTCTCTCCTGATTTCGCCTCTGTTTTCTAGACCTTCACAGTTTCTTAAATATCCGGAGATCCATAACTCTGATCGGGCTGAAGTTTTGAGGGTATTTTTATTGCGAAAATATATTTCTTACGGCCAAAGTAGATCACCAACCGACTTGAGGTGTGGCCACAATGCATTAGGGCACGGTCGTGCCGTGTTGCCTTGTGGGAGCCTCGCGCATCGTGTCGCGTTGATTCTTCTTCCCAAAATTCACATATATTCGAAAAAATCACACTAAAGTTTTATTGAGTTTGGGCTGCGTTTTATATGGAATTTCCTTGAAACAAAAAACAAATGAAAAACAGGAATTGGCACTGGGAACTCGGTAAGTAAGTTAGTCCAAAAAACAAAAGTGTATGAAAGATGTAGAACATTGGTATGAAACAATCAAAAATTATAGATACGACGGAGACCTATCATTGCCCCCCTCTCCGATCCCTATTTGCTTGTGCCTCCCTTGTGTGGCTTTCACCTTCTCCCAAGGCTTACAAGTCTTATTTTGGTCCAAAAAAATCATAAAAAGTTTCGGGGCAATTGGACTTCGTTTGGTACTCTAAACATAAAAGGTAAAAAACACGTAGAAAGCAGGAACTGACAGTGGCACTGGGTCAATAGGTTATTGCTAAAAAATAATATAAATTTGTAAATTCTTACTCAAAAATTATCCAAGAATGATAATATAATATCATGGAAGAATAACAAAATATATTTATGTTGGAGACGTATCAAGCATCCCCAAGCTTAATTCCAGCTCGTCCTCGAGTAGGTAAATGATAAAAACAGAATTTTTGATGTGACATGCTACCCAATATGTAATATTTTGCATGCATTTTCATTGAGAAAAGATGAATTAAAAAGCATCAACATTGTAATATTTATAAGCACAAGCAGCAAAATCATCAATCCTTCAAGGTATACGATCCTAAAAGAATGTTTACCCCATCCATCTTATCGTATTAGCAAGGCATAGCTCTGTCTTCACCACATTAATACAAATATCAAGCACCATGGTGTCCAAATTTGGCAATTAGATCATACTTTTTCAACGTAAATCAACTTTTTATTCTTCATGCAATATAGGATCATGAACCATGGACATCGTATATATGCAGAATAGATTATGGTGGTAGATATCAAAGGGGTAAAAAGTGGAGAAGATAGTCTCACATCAACTAGGCGTACCAACGTGCTATGGAGATGCAGATCGGTAGATGTCAATGCATGGAGTGTTTATTGTCGTACAAATGATGCACTATAGCTATAAGTGTATGAAAGCTCAACTAAAGCTAAGTGGGGTGTGCATCCAACTTGCTTGCTCATGAAGACCTCGAGCATTTGAGTAAGCCCATCATCAGAATATCAAGCAAAGTTTACAATAATGAAAAAGTGATTCCCACTAGCATATGAAAATGACATAACATGAGACTCTATATGAGGAACAAGGTGCCATTTAGAGGCAAAAGTGTGGTAAAGGATAGTAGCAAAGTCCCTTATCTCTTTTTCTCTCATTCATTTTTTTCATTTTTCATATTTTATTATGGTGGGCTCATTTGGCCTCCCCCATTTTTATTTCCTCACTGGGACAATGCTCTCAATGATGATCATCACACTTTTATTTACTTGCAACCAAATGAGTACTCACTATGAGGAACTATGAAGCAATATGACTCAATATGAATGCTTATGGCAGTGTACCAGGATGTGGAATGGTCTAGGTATTGGGGAACATTGCATGGGAAACAAAAAAATTCCTACGCACATACAAGATCTATCCATGGTGATGAGCATCTATGGAAGGAGAGATCGGATACACAAACCCTTGCAGATCGCTAAGAGGGAAGTGTTAAGAAATGAGGTTAGTGTAGTCGAACGTCTTCGCGATCCAAATCACAAGCCATCCCGCGATCCAATCATAATCTAGTGTCGAACGGACGACACCTCCGCGTTCAGCACATGTCAAGCTTGATGACGATCTCCACCTCGTTGATGCAGTGTCGGGACCCCGATTCTAAGCCATAGGAATCCAGCCTGTAACACATCGCATCCCTTTGCGGTCTCACGCACGGTTAACCCCACGGCTGCAGCCTTACCTTAGCCGGGACCGTTTGCGCCTTTTGACTCACATATGCAATTGTGTCGCTAGCAATCCAATGACAAAGAACCCGGATCGACATGTCTAGTCATAAATCAAAGTGGCAGTTCCGCACAGGAACAAGCATTCATGACCCAGCAAAGCAGGTGTCGGTCACCAGCGACTGTAGACGAGTCGTAGCAAGCTACAAGGACTCCATTACATCGCGTGACATTTCCCAGAGGGGACACACACAGCAGCTAAGAAGGACACACGCCGGTCAACCAATGTGTCCGGAGTAGTAGCGAACTACCATGGCTCGTTGGATCACAAAGGGGCATTTCCCTGTAAGGAGTGCTACTAAAGTTTACGGCTAGGTAATTGAACCCCATACATATCAAGTACGACACACGTACGCATGGCATACCGATATGTATAGAGACATTGATGGCATCACAACATAACCATAAACATACAAGCTTTATTTAAAAGGCTCGGAAGAGCCACACACATAATATTACACAGTAAGGGTCTCACGACCCATCAAAGCAGTCATTCAGTTACAAGCCAGCGAAAGTGTTTAAAACTGTCTGAGTACAGACAGGTGATACTAGAAGGCACATGGCCTGACTATACTACAGACCCAACCTAGGGCCAGATCGTAGCTGGGACACCAGCTACTCGTCGTCGTCGATCTCTAGGAAGAACCCTCCGTTAGGGTCATTAACCACCTCTGCAACAATTATTAAACAAACATGAGTACGGGGGTACTCAGCAAGACTTTAGGATCACTATCTACTCATGCAATGTATCAATAAGGAATTGTGGGGTTTCATGCGGAATGCCAGCACTTGACTCGTGGCTAGACATCTTACATTTTAAAACAATTTTTGACAACTTGATTACTCGCACACGAGTCCACTAACACCACAACAATACTCTATCGTGGAATCATTCCGTCTCCATAGGAAATGCCGTCCACAACACTCACACTTATCTTGACAATTTTATGAGTAGCCATTGAAGTTATCTATGAACAACATATGTCTCCAAGTAGATCATATCCGCGGACGCGGCTATTCGAATAGATCATAACCCTGCAGGGGTGTACTTCGTCACACACGCTCTCGCACTTTATCGCCATGTGCACATCATGCACCTCGGCAACCTTCAAGCGGAAGCCCAGCGAGGGAGTCGGCCACGACCGTTAACCACACTAGTACCTAGTCTAGGTCTATCGCCTATCTGAGGGTAACCCGCACGGAAGTCCGGCCGAGGTTTCCGCCACGGCCCCAAACAATGCGCGCAGGGTTCCCAAGCCCACCATCCGGGTGCCACTTGGTACACCGTGCCACTGCCTACCGCATCACAGCCCACCTCTCAGGTCAGCACTATGGACGGCCTCCAGCATAACTATAATCACCAGAAACTACTTGCAACTCCTGGATCGAGTACTAAGCGATTAATAAGTCGAGCGGGATCATATTTCAGGGCCCAGCATGTGGTAGTATCTAGTATTGGATTACATACATGCAACTCAGGTCCTAAGGACGGTTCCAATGAAACAACCCGCCATGTACTCCTACGTAGCCTTTCACCGGTACCTTTACCAAATCAGGTTCAACACACAACCTTTACTTACTGAACACATTCTCACAATTCTGTTCATCTCCCAGATGAAAGACCATACACAACTCTAAGCATAGCATGCATAGCAGGATAAGGCACATCATGGCTGAAGCATCTACCAGGTATGCTAGGTTGCAAGGTTCAGCTATTTACTATGATAAGGACAGGTCATGCAAAGGAAGTGGGTTCAACTAACGTGGCAAAATTATTTGAGCATTTGATCCTAATGCAATAAGTAAGTGCAGGAGCGAGAACATGGGATTTATCGGGATGATCAATATGGTTGGTTGCCTTGTTGCTCAGAGGGGTGACAATATCCGTCAAACGGATATCCGGTGGAATCCGGAGGAGCGGAGCCTACCGAAAAGAGTGACAACAATCAATCACAAGCATATGCAACAAGATGATGCATGAGCCTGGCTTGAGGATACAAAGTGGTATACTTTTATAACTAACATTTATTAGGTTTGAAGTTGATTTGAATCAAATTCAAATATTACTTCAAGCGAGGTATTCTCGGATACCATTTTAATTGATTTGACCTGATGCTCAGATCAACTTGCTTTTAACATGCATGGAGATGACATGTTAGGTTGCTGGTTTGTGATTTGGACGGTGTTTGATCATATCATTTGAAGTGGAATTTAAATAATTTCCAAATTCCATCTCCAAAGTATTTATAAGAGTTAACTTATTCATTAATCTATGTGTTTGTGTTCAGTAACATTTTCAAACATGTTTGAAAATGACATATTCAGATTCCTTGGATTTTTCTGATACTTTTTCACATATAAATTATTTTCATTGGAGTTACATGTTAATTTCTATGATTTTTAGAAGTTTTGGCATTTTTCTGGAATTCTTTTAAATCAGAAAACTCTTTACTGCATCAGCATGACATCAGCAGGTCCAACTGGCCGTTGAAAGTCAAACCTGACCAGTGGGACCCACTGGTCAGTGACTCTGGTCATTTTTAGATTGGTTTTAATCTTAATTAGCTAATTAACCCCACTGGACCCACATGTTAGTGACTTAATAATTTATTTAATTTTATTTTTATTAGTCCAAATTATCCAGAGGCTGGCCCCACACGTCAGTGGCTCAGGCCAGCTGAGATCCACCGGCGGCGAGGTCGTCCTCGCCAGCGGGGAGCCTCCGGCGACCACCAGTACGTCTGAGGGCATCGGAAACTCGCCTCCGACGTCCAAACGCACGGCGGAGACCAAGGGGAGAACGGCCACTCGACGACGCGCACGATGGAGCAAACCCCATGGGCTGGGGTGGCCGGAATCGACGCCGGCGACGAGCTCGGCGGCGACCAAGTTCGGCCATCGTCGAGGTCATTGGATATAGGGTCAAATCGCGCGGGGCTGAACTCCTAAAGCATCTACGTGACGTCCTGAGGCTGCTGGTGGCCTCAGACGGACCAGCCGTTCACCAGAGGGCTGTCGGCGACGAGCTGTAGAGGCGTTCATCGTCGGGCTCCGGTGAAACTAGGCCTAGAGGAGGAGATCGACGGGGAAAAGTTGGGGAAAAGCTGCGCAGGCTCACGAGGAGTGCAGAGGAGGGCTTAGACGGCTCGGGGAAGCGATGAGAGCGACGAATCGAGCAGAGCTCGCCGGCGGCCGAAGGTTGACGACGACGGTGCCGTGGGCGTTGCAAGGCTCGGGGAGGCTTCGGCTTCTTCAGGAAGGACCAGCTCGTCGGGGCGGAGCTAATGGCACAGTCGGGAGGAAGATCATGTGGCTAGGGGCATGGGCAGCTCGAGCTCGAGATCCTGTCAATGGCGGCAGTGGGGATCGGAAGAACCGAGAGGAGAGGGGGAAGGTGGAGCACGGGAATGGATAGATACGTGCTCAGGGAGGTTATCCCCGTGCTCGCCAGCACGATGCAGCGGCCAGGCAGGCACAGAGCTGCGTGGAAGCGCGCGGCGTCGCGGCGGTCACCTCCTGCTCCTACTGGCGAGGAGGAAGACGACAGCGCGACTGGGCCTCGGCTGAGGTGAGCGATAGGTAATTCTTTCCTCTTTTTTTCTGTTTTATTTCTGTTTTGCTAACTATTTGATATGCTATTTATTTCAGCTCCACAATAGTTTGTAAAAAGTATTTTGAACACACCAGAATATTTGTTGGAATATATCCAACCATTCCTGGAGTTTTCAACATTTTTTAAAACTTAAAGTTTTTAAATTCAAATTTTAAACTTGAAACCAGTAGCTTTTTGCATTTATTAAAATGCCAAAAGTGTTATGAAAATGGTTTTCTTCATTGCTTATTTGCTTCCATGATTTATCTGAAAAGTTGAACTTTTCTTGAGGCCATTTTGAGTTCATTGATTTGAACAAGTTTATAATTCCTTTGAATTTGAGAAGTGGCTAGGGTTTTTGAGTGTTCCTTCACCACTTGCTTGTTCTTGTTGCAATTCTCTTGGATGCAATGCAAAGAAGATATGAGCACAATGCTAAACCTTGGTTAGGGTTCCAGGGATGTGACAACTCACCACCACTCAAAAGAATCTCGTCCCGAGATTTAGATGTCGTCGGGAATAACGTCGGATACTCAAGTCGGAGACGATCCTCTCTTTCCCAGGTTGCCTCCTTTTCAGAATGATTTGACCATTGAACTTTAAGAAACTTAATTTTTCGACGTCGAGTAGTACGCTCAGCTTGGTCGAGAATACGAACAGGAAATTCTCGATAAGAAAGGTTATCTTGGAGATCAAGCGTTTCGTGGTCCACTTCACGGATAGGATCCGAAAAGAAACGCCTGAGTTGCGAGACGTGGAAGACATCATGAACCTTGGATAGATGCGGAGGAAGTTCCAACTGGTAGGCAACTTCTCGTCGTTTGGCAAGAATGCGAAAAGGACCAATGTAACGAGGAGCCAACTTGCCCTCGATACCGAAACGATGGGTATGCTTCAAAGGTGTAACCCGAAGGTAAGCCTTCTCGTCAATTTCAAAGGTCACAGCGTTATGATGACGATCATATTGGCTCTTTTGACGAGACTGGGCTGTTTTCAACTTTTCACGAATAATGCGAACCTGCTCTTCTGCATCCTGGATCATACCCGGGCCAAAGAGTTGCTTCTCTCCGGTTTCTGACTAATTAAGAGGTGTTCGACATCTTCGTCCACAGAGAACTTCAAAAGTAGCTCTGCCCAAGCTTGATTGATAACTATTGTTATAAGCAAATTCGGCGAATGGAAGGCACTTCTCCCAATTCATACCGAACGATATAACACAAGCTCGGAGCATATCTTCTGGAATTTGATTCACTCTTTCTACTGGACCACTTGATTGAGGATGGAAAGCAGTGCTAAAAGATAAGTGAGTCCCCATAGCATTCTAAAAACTTTCCCAGAAGCGAGAAGTAAAGATACTCCCACGACCCGAGTTAATCTCCAGGCGAACACCATGAAGGGAGACTATTCGAGAGATATATAACTCCGCTAGCTGGCTAGCTGTTATACTCTCACGAACTCGAAGAAAATGAGCTACTTTGGAAAGACGGTCAATGACCACAAAATAGCATTATTTCCTTTCTTGGTCTTGGGAAATCCGGTAATGAAATCCATACTAACTTTATCCCATTTCCATTCAGGAATAGCTAAAGGTATAAGGGTGCCAGCGGGCCTTTGATATTCTGCCTTAACTCGACGACAAACATCGCAGTCAGCAACGAACTCAGCAATTTCTCTCTTCATCCTAGTCCACCAGAACCTCTGGCGTAGGTCCTGATACATCTTAGTACTACCAGGATGAATGGTGAGAGGAGAATCATGAGCCTCCTAAAGAATTAACTGCCTTAGATGTAGGTTCTTAGGAACCACTAGACGATTCTGGAAGAACACAACACCTTGATCACTCATGGAAAATTCTTTAGCGTTTCCGCTAATAATATTCTCCTTGATCCGTGCTATACCCTTGTCACGCTTCTGGCTAGCTATAATCTGATCCTTAAGGGTAGGCTTCGCCACCAGGGTAGAAAGGAATCCTTGAGGACCAATATGAAGATTCAACTTTCGAAATTCCTCATAGAGATGTGGTTGACCTTGTTGTAGCATCAAATTGTTACAATAAGATTTATGACTTAGTGCATCAGCCATAACATTGGCCTTCCCCGGGAAGTAAGTTATCCCTAAGTCATAATCCGAGATCAACTCAACCCACCGTCTTTGCCTGAGATTCAAATCCGGCTGGGTGAAGATATATTTCAGACTTTGGTGATCAGTGAATATTTCGCAACGATTACCCAGAAGGTAATGTCGCCAGGTTTTTAGTGCATGGACCACAGCTGCAAGCTCAAGGTCATGTGTGGGGTAATTATCCTCAAGTGGACGCAATTGTCGAGATGCGTATGCGATCACATGACGATCTTGCATGAGAATGCAACGTAATCCTTGTCGCGAGGCGTCACAATAGATAACAAAGTCCTCAGAAAAATCTGGTGGTAGCAACACAAGTGCGGAAGTCAGGCATCTTTTCAGTTCCTGAAAACTATGCTCACACTGTGGTGTCCACTCGAACTTTTTATCCTTCTTGAGGAGTTCAGTTAGAGGCTTTGCAACCTTGGAGAAATTCTCGACAAAGCGGCGACAATAGCTCGCTAGACCAAGAAAACTCCTAACTTGCTTAACCGATTCAGGTTGAGTCCAATCAAGGATGGCTTGAACTTGGTCGGGATTGACAGCAATACCCTTACCAGAGATTATGTGACCTAGATAGGTTACTTCTGGTAACCAAAATTCACATTTTGAAAACATGGCATAAAGGCGATGCTCTCGAAGTTCCATCAATACCAGCCTTAGATGCTCGGCTTGTTCTTGTTCGTTCTTCGAGTAGATGAGAATATCATCGAGGTACACCACGACGAATTTATCCAAATACTCCATGAAAAATGAATTCATCAGACGAGAGAAAGTGGTTGGGGCATTGGTTAACCCGAAGGACATGACGGTGTACTCGTATGGGCCATAACGAGTAACAAAAGCCGTTTTTGGAATGTCCCCGTTCTTGATCTTGATTTGATGGTATCCCAACCTCAAATACATTTTGGAGAAGACTGAGGATCCAGCGAGCTGATCGTACAGGTCGTTGATCCTGGGGAGCGGATACTTGTTCTTTATGGTGACCAGATTAACTGGTCGATAATCTACAACCATCCGATCCGTTCTGTCCTTCTTCTTGACGAAGAGGACGGCGCAAGCCCAAGGAGAAGAGCTAGGACGAATGAAACCTTTATTCAGGGCCTCCTCTAGTTTCTTCTTAAGTTCGGCTAGCTCCAGGGGTGCCATCTTATATGGTCTTCTGGCTATTGGAACAGTTCCCGGTACAAGATCTATTACGAACTCTACATCTTTGTCAGGTGGAATTCCTGGCAGTTCCTCTGGAAAAACATCCGGGAAGTCATGGACAATCGGGATGTCTTCAAGTTCCGGAAGAGGGTTTGCATTTAGGGAATAGAGTTGGCATTTGGCAACTCGAGTATAGACATTGACTATCTCACCCGAGGGATGGGTAAGCTGAACATATCTAGAATGAGTATCAATCTTTGCATAGTGAGCTGACATCCAGTCCATACCCAAGACGATATTAATATCCGAGATTTCAGAGCTATCAATGAGGCTAGAAAAACTAGCCTGTCTACTAGAATTTCATTGTCATAGGTTATCCTAGAGGTTTGTCATTTACTACCAGGAGTTTGGACAACCAATGGAATTGGCATATCACAAAAAGACATGTTATGCAACTGTGTATAACTTTCTGAAATGAAGGAATGAGAAGACCCAGTGTCAAAGAGAACAGACGCTGGTTGATGATTAACAAGAAGCGTACCCAGTATGACTTCTGCTGAGACATAGTTCACACGGCCACGTGCAGGAGTTGGCTTCACATAGTAAGCTTTGCCCGGCTTGCCTTGCCCGACAGACTTTCCGGGTTGCTTGGCACCCACATTTTGAGGACACTCACAGGAATAGTGCCCTGGTTCTCCACACTTGTAGCATATCACTTGGTTGGCACGTGGTGGAGCATTGCTAGCTGGACCACCATAAGTTTTTGCTGGAGGGTTGGTCTGATTCGTTTGAGGCGCCACGTAGGATGGCCTCGGAGTGTATCTTGGCGGCAGAGAACTGTTCGGAACCCACAGCCTGCGTTTTGGAAACGCGGAACCAGATGACGAGCCAAAGTCACGGGAGTGCTTCCTTGTGGCTTCAAAGTCGGTATGGCCAGTCTCGGCACTGATCGCCTTGTTGACCAGGGCTTGGAAACATGCACACTCGTGGAGGCGCAGATCACGACGAAGCTCAGGGCTGAGACCCTTACGAAACCTTGCTTGCTTCTTGGCGTAAGTAGACACCTCTTATGTTGCATAGCGGGTGAGGTTACTGAACTCGCGGCTATAGGCATCCACGGTCAACTTGCCCTGGGTGAAAGCACATAACTCCTCTCTCTTTCTGTCCATCAGGCCCTCTGGAATATGGTGCAGATGAAAGGCCGCACTGTAATCTGCCCATGTGGCTGCTGGTTCAGCAGGACGCATAGCTTCAATGTTTTCCCACCACAGATTGGCGCGTCCTTCCAGAAAATACGCCGCAAAGGTCACCTTGTCGGCCTCACAAACATTTGCAGAGCGAATTTTGCATGATATGATGCACAGCCAGTCATCAGCGTCGAGGGGATCGACGAAGTGACGGAACTTTGGAGGATTCAGCTTCACAAAGTCGTTGAGGGACACTGCAGCATTCCTATGCTGGCGAGCCGTATTCTGCTCAATACGCTCTAACAGTCGGTTGGTCTCTCTTTTGTTCCTCTCTGCCTCAAGCATAACTTCCGCCAGAGAGGGCGGGTGAGGCACGTCTTCCTGCAACGCTTGACTACCCTCACCTTGCTCATGAGCAGGGGCACGGTTCAACCTGGTGAACACCATCCTGGCAAATAAACTCACAGCTTAGACCAATATCATATCAATACTAGCTATGGATTAAGAATGTACTGAACACACGGAATGCGGAAATGAATATCCGAACAACATGGTAACAAGCATCTGGTATATATACACCATGGTTCATACACACCCTTACATAGTTCAGCACAACCTTAATCGAAGAGCAAACTACTAAAATTATGAAACTACTCATCAGAGGCTTACAAGCTTCCTATACATTATTTATCTAGGCCTCCGGAATTCATTTCACATCACAAACATACTTCACAAGTCACGCAGGACTGTGAACGTACGACTACTACCATACTATCCTTCCACACACAGCTTAGGCATCCGCATAGAACATCTCATAGAAATTGCCTCCATGGCCTGGAAGCTCAACCTGCGGATCAGGAAACACTCTGGCCTGAGATCCCTGGGATGCATAAGGACATGGATGTGGCCTCGGTCCCCTAACTGGTGGTAGTAGGGGTCCCCGAAGAGGGGTGACTCCTCCTATAGCGGGACAGTCAACATGGGCCGGAAGATGGGTCCTAACAGGGTTTAGCATCTCCATATCTCCGTACCCTGTCTGGACTACCGGTGCCAGCTGCGTCAAAGCCGTCCACAGACGAGCACGTGTAGCATAAAGCTCCATGCGGAGAGCACGAGCATCCCTGTCTCTGTTCTCTAGCATCTCAGCAGTGGACTGTAGTAGTGGATCCTCCATAGAAGAATCAAAATAGACTCCGCTGAGGTATCCCTCTTCACCAGGCTGAGAGGCAGGAACATAGCAGAACTGTGAATTCTGCAGCAGTGCATGTCTCGCTCTCATAATGGTCAGCATTGAATAGGCAACATCTTGTACTGCCATGTCAACAGTGACTCCCAACCCATAGGACCAATGGATTGGCTCCTCAGCTCCAGGGTAGTCTGGAAATACCCTAACAGTGCGGATATACTGGCTCTGGTTGAAGGCTCGGTACTGTTCCTCCATTGTGTACTCGGGGTACCAGCGGTAACCGCACACCGACATCACCCTGACCAGCATGGCCGTATGACCCGACACATCAATGCACCTGGTCAGACGTACCACCTAAGGAGAAGGACGTCCAGGCATTTGAAAATAGAGAGTAATGCAAAAGCATTAGAGTTCTGAATGCAAAATTGGGCAGCATAACGGCTGTAAATGCTCAAAAACAAATTTTGAGACAACCCAAAATTGAATAGCGTAACCACTCAACTATCAAGTTCAAGTCTCTGATCATCAAACTTACTTCCCTTTTCCTAGGGAGAAAAGAAACCCAATATAACTCTTGACCCGTAGTCTTATAATCTATCGATCAGAAACACGAGCCTAGAAGAAGATGAGTAACCTAGTCCTTAATTCCTGCAGAAAAGACGAGGATGACCATAATAGAATTACTTGAGAAGAGAACAAGAGTCTTACGTTCCCTGCCACAAACAAATCCCTTATGTATAACTAAAGCAATTCTAGACTCAACTTCGACCAGTTTGGCTTAGTAGTCCTATAGTCAGTCAGGCTCTGATACCAACGTTGTCGGGACCCCGATTCTAAGCCATAGGAATCCAGCCTGTAACACATCGCATCCCTTTGCGGTCTCACGCATGGTTAACCCCATGGCTGGAGCCTTACCTTAGTCGGGACCGTTTGCGCCTTTTGACTCACATATGCAATTGTGTCGCTAGCAATCCAATGACAAAGAACCCGGATCGACATGTCTAGTCATAAATCAAAGTGGCAATTCCGCACAGGAAACGACATTCATGACCTAGAAAAGCAGGTGTCGATCACCAGCGACTGTAGACGAGTCGTAGCAAGCTACAAGGACTCCATTACATCGCGTGACATTTCCCCAGAGGGGAGAGAAAAAGCAGCTAAGAAGGACACACGCCGGTCAACCAATGTGTCCGGAGCAGTAGCGAACTAGCATGGCTCGTTGGATCACAAAGGGGCATTTCCCTGTAAGGAGTGCTACTAAAGTTTACGGCTAGGTAATTGAACCCCATACATATCAAGTACGACACACGTACGCATGGCATACCGATATGTATAGATACATTGATGGCATCACAACATAACCATAAACATACAAGCTTTATTTAAAAGGCTCGGAAGAGCCACACACATAATATTACACAGTAAGGGTCTCACGACCCATCAAAGCAGTCATTCAGTTACAAGACAGCGGAAGTGTTTAAAACTGTCTGAGTACAGACACGTGAAACTAGAAGGCACATGGCGTGACTATACTACAGACCCAACCTAGGGCCAGATCGTAGCTGGGACACCAGCTACTCGTCGTCGTCGATGTCTAGGAAGAACCCTCCGTTAGGGTCATTAACCACCTCTGCAACAATTATTAAACAAACATGAGTACGGGGGTACTCAGCAAGACTTTAGGATAACTATCTACTCATGCAATGTATCAATAAGGAATTGTGGGGTTTCATGCGGAATGCCAACACTTGACTTGTGGCTAGACATCTTACATTTTAAAACAATTTTTGACAACTTGATTACCCGAACACGAGTCCACTAACACCACAACAATAATCTATCGTGGAATCATTCCGTCTCCATACGAAAATGCCGTCCACGACACTCACACTTATCTTGACAATTTTATGAGTAGCCATTGAAGTTATCTATGAACAACATATGTCTCCAAGTAGTCCATATCCGCGGACGCGGCTATTCGAATAGATCATAACCCTGCAGGGGTGTACTTCGTCACACACGCTCTCGCCACTTATCGCCATGTGCACGTCATGCACCTCGGCAACCTTCAAGCGGAAGCCCAGCGAGGGAGTCGGCCACGACCGTTAACCACACTAGTACCTATTCCAGGTCTATCGCCTATCTAAGGGTAACCCGCACGGAAGTCCGGCCGAGGTTAACGCCAGGGCCCCAAACGATGTGCGCAGGGTTCCCAAGCCCACCATCCGGGTGCCACTTGGTACACCATGCCACTGCTTACGCATCACAACCCACCTCTCAGGTCAGCACTCTGCACGGCCTCCGGCATGACTATAAACACCAGAAACTACTTGCAACTCCTGGACCGAGTACTAAGCGATTAATAAGTCGAGCGGGGTCATATTTCAGGGCCCAGCATGTGGTAGTATCTAGTCTTGGATTACATACACATAACTCAGGTCCTAAGGCTGGTTCCAATGAAACCTTTACTGACTGAACACATTCTCACAATTCTGTTCATCTCGCAGATGACAGACCATACACAACTCTAAGCATAGCATGCATAGCAGGATAAGGCACATCATGGCTCAAGCATCTACCAGGTATGCTAGGTTGCAAGGTGCAGCTATTTACTGTGACAAGGACAGGTCATGCAAAGGAAGTGGGTTCAACTAACGTGGCAAAAGTATTTGAGCATTTGATCCTAATGCAATAAGTAAGTCCAGGAGCGAGAACATGGGATTTATCGGGATGATCAAAATGGTTGCTTGCCTTGTTGCTCAGAGGGGTGACAATATCCGTTAGACGGATATTCGGTGGAATCCGGAGGAGCGGAGCCTACCAAAAAGAGTGACAACAATCAATCACAAGCATATGCAACAAGATGATGCATGAGCATGGCATGAGGATGCAAAGTGGTATACTTTTATAACAAACATTTATTAGGTTTGAAGTTGATTTGAATCAAATTCAAATATTACTTCAAACGAGGTATTCTCGGATACCATTTTAATTGATTCGACCTGATGCTCAGATCAACTTGCTTTTAACATGCATGGAGATGACATGTTAGGTTGCTGGTTTGTGATTTGGAGGGTGTTTGATCATATCATTTCAAGTGGAATTTAAATAATTTCCAAATTCCATCTCCAAAGTATTTATAAGAGTTAACTTATTCGTTAATCTATGTGTTTGGGTTCAGTAACATTTTCAAACATGTTTGAAAATGACATATTCAGATTCCTTGGATTTTTCTGATACTTATTCATATATAAATTATTTTCATTGGAGTTACAGATTAATTTCTATGATTTTTAGAAGTTTTGGCATTTTTCTGGAATTCTTTTAAATAAGAAAACTCTTTACTGCATCAGCATGACATCAGCAGGTCCAACTAGCCGCTGAAAGTCAAACCTGACCAGTGGGACCCACTGGTTAGTGACTCTGGTAATTTTTAGATTGGTTTTAATCTTAATTAGCTAATTAACCCCACTGGACCCACATCTGAGTGACTTACTAATTTAGTTAATTTTATTTTTATTAGTCCAAATTATCCAGAGGCTGGCCCCACACGTCAGTGGCTCAGGCCAGCTGAGATCCACCGGCGGCGAGGTCGTCCTCGCCGGCGGGGAGCCTCCGGCGACCACCAGTAAGGCGGAGGGCATCGGAAACTCGCCTCCGACGTCCAAACGCACGGCGGGGACCACGGGGAGAACGGCCACTCGACGACGCGCACGATGGGGTAAACCCCAGGGGCTGGGGTGGCCGGAATCGACGTCGGCGACGAGCTCGGCAGCGACCAAGTTCGGCCATCGTCGAGGTCATCGAATATAGGGTCAAATCGCGCGGGGCTGGGCTCCTAAAGAATCTACGTGATGTCCTGAGGCTGCTGGTGGACTCAAACGGACCAGTCGTTCACCGGAGGGCTGCCGGCGACGAGCTGCAGCGGCGGTCATCGTCGGGCTCCGGTGAAACTAGGCCTAGAGGAGGAGATCGACGGGGAAAAGTTGGGGAAAAGCTGCGCAGGCTCACGAGGAGTGTAGAGGAGGGCTTAGACGGCTCGGGGAAGCGCTGAGGGCGACGAATCGAGCAGAGCTCGCCGGCGGCCGAAGGTTGAAGACGACGGTGCCGTGGGCCTTGCAGGGCTAGAGGAGGCTTCGGCTTCTTCAAGAAGGACCAGCTCGTCGAGGCGGAGCTAATGGCACACTCGGGAGGAAGATCCTGTGGCTAGGGGCATGGGCAGCTCGAGCTCGAGCTCCTGTCAATGGCGGCAGTGGGGATCGGAAGAACCGAGAGGAGAGGGGGAAGGTGGAGCACGGGAATGGATAGATACGTGCTCGGGGAGGTTATCCCCGTGCTCGCCAGCACGAAGCAGCGGCCAGGCAGGCAGAGAGCTGCGTGGAGGCGCGCGGCATCGCGACGGCAACCTCCTGCTCCTACTGGCGAGGAGGAAGACGACAGCGCGACTGGGCCTGGGCTGAGGTGAGCGACAGGTAATTCTTTCCTCCTTTTTTTCTGTTTTGTTTTTGTTTTGCTAACTGTTTGATTTGCTATTTATTTAAGCTCCAAAATAGTTTGTAAAAAGTATTTTGAACACACCAGAATATGTGTTGGAATATATCCAACCATTCCTGGAGTTTTCAACATTTTTGAAAACTTAAAGTTTTTAAATTCAAATTTTAAACATGAAACCAGTAACTTTTTGCATTTATTTAAAATGCCAAAAGTGTTATGAAAATGGTTTTCTTCATTGCTTATTTTCTTCCATGATTTATCAGAAAAGTTGAACTTTTCTTGAGGCCATTTTGAGTTCATTGATTTGAACAAGTTTATAATTCCTTTGAATTTGAGAAGTGGCTAGGGTTTTTGAGTGTTCCTTCACCACTTGCTTGTTCTTGTTGCAATTCTCTTGGATGCAATGCAAAGAAGATATGAGCACAATGCTAAACCTTGGTTAGGGTTCCAGGGATGTGACATGCAGAAAGCGAGGGCGAAGAGGTAAATGAGTTCTCCGGCAGCACAACGGCATGGTGGCACTGGTGATGAACTAATCCGACAGGGCTTTGACGAGTTCTGCCGAACTAATCTAGAGGAGGAAGACAATCTGGAGAGGAGAGGGTAGCACGTGGCTTTTCAGGTGGTGGCTGCGCTCAAAAGCTCCATTATATATAGGAGGAAGGGTAGGAGGAAGCGACCTAGGGTTTCCCCTAGGGCCTACTACAAGGAGGTGGGCGTGGGAAGGAGCCCAACTCCAACAAGGACTCCTCCCACCTTCCGCCTTTTCCTCTGGGGCTTATGGGCCTGATGTCTACTACACAACCTTCTTCTCGTAGACTCTTGTTGGACCTCCAAGCGCAGAGTTTTGTCGGACAGTAGCAAATTTCCCTCAAGTGGATGACCTAAGGTTTATCAATCCGTGGGAGGCATAGGATGAAGATGGTCTCTCTCAAGCAACCCTGTAGTCTCTTGTGTCCCCAACACACCCAATATAATGGTAGATTGTATAGGGCCACTAGTTCGGCGAAGAGATGGTGATACAAGTGTAATATGGATGGTAGATATAGGTTTTTGGAATCTGAAAATATAAAAACAGCAAGGTAACAAATGGTAAAACTGAGCACAAATGGTATTGCAATGCTTAGAAACAAGGCCTAGGGTTCATACTTTCACTAGTGCAAGTTCTCTCAACAATACTAACATAGTGGAATCAAATATAAATCCCTCATGTGCGACAAGAAGTTCACTCCAAAGTCATAAATAGAGAAGAATAAACTAAGAAATTATTGTAGGGTATGAAACCACCTCAAAGTTATTGTAGCGACCCGACTCAAGACGAGTCAAGCCTCTGGTGTTTCCGTACCATCCCAAGATCATGCTGGTACACACACAGTAGATAATGTATATATTCAAGAGTTCAATCACACAACTTTATTAATCGAGATCTCATAAAGAGTACTTTATTACAATAAAGGAGTACAATAAAGTGGCTGAAGGCCAACTCATGAGATTATCTAACGAAGACTAAGCGGAAGCATCAGCTAGACGAGTCCATCCGACTCCAACGGCATGTCGCTGAGCGTAGAATCGTAGCCTCACTCCTGGTCGGAAAAGTACTCTGCAACATGATACGTTGCAGCCGTGTAGGTCAGCATATTGAATATGCCGGCAAGTCATCAAAGAGAGGGGTAAAGTAATAATCAACTATCTCTACATGCATATTTGGCCGGTGGAGCTAAGTTTTGCATAAAGCCAGTTTTATCCTACAACAAGAGGGGTTGAAAGCAAAATATTACCACAATGTTTGTTGTTAACGAGATGGTTCCGCCAACCAGTTCTCATGCCCGAATAGTTGTTAACACCCACATCATTATTAAGTTGTGTCGAGAGTTCAGGGGAAATTCAATGCCTTCGGCTCAAGTTGTCCATGACTGTGGACACGGCTAATCGATTAGGTTGGGCACTCTGCAGAGTTTTGCACACGTTCCCCACAAGATTTGATCGACTCCGGGTTTGTCCTCGCACTTCAGGGTGTTTGAAGACCGGATGATCAAAACATGGTCTTTCAACGGGTCCCTCTGAATCCCTGTCAGTGCCCATCCATTCCTACCGTTCGTCTACATCTGCTAGGACCGCCTGTCCAGAGTCGCCGCGTTATCCAACCAAGACAGAGCCCATAATGACTTGTGGCTGTGCAGGTAAGCCTTGAGTCTTGAAGTCTCCGTCCGTCTCTTCGAGCCTGGGTGAAGCTTTCTGCAGGATGACATGGCCTCTCCAGCATCCCGGGCATCCACTGGATTCTCCAGGGAGCCGATCAACTGTCCTTCACCCAGAGTTGCATTGCGTCCGAGGTCTTGAAAGTCTTGTCTTAACCGGTCTTGATTATTTAATCAACCTCACATCACTCGTGTTATGTACTCAACCGAATTCCCGTCTACTCAAGCATAGCAATATGAAATTTGTCGTCCCGGGGCCAAGTATCGGGGTTGTTGTGTGCATACCACATGATACTACAATCTATACTAATATTTCCAAGTACCTAAGCAACATGCAATTGGGCATAGGATGGTAGAACTACGATGCATAAAACATAGGTGATAGTATGATCAAAGTGACTTGCCTTGATGATAATTGTCTTGCTCGAGCGCTTCTAAGTAACACGCTTCGCACTCCGGATGATCTACTGATACAAACACAAAGCACACCATAAGCACTTCAATCAAGCCACAAGTAAAAATATCATCACAAGTATTGATTTGCAAAAGTCTAAGCAAAGGAATTTAACACGCGCCGGTATGGCAGAAACTTGTTTCTGTTGAAAACACCAGTAAAAATACTTTACAAATTCTGAAACTTCTACCACAGTAAGATTTTATCACTAGAAAGCATTAGCAAAAAGAATCAACTCAAAATCATTTTTGAAACTCCTGGAATAGGCAAAACAAGGTTTAAACTAAATCTGCTCTAACTTATGTTTAAAAATTTCAAACATAGACAAATTATATGTTTTTAAAAATTACAGGAAATTTTTGAGCTACTGGAAAAAGAATCAATGTGTGGCAGGCTACTATTGGCTGCGGGGGTTGTTTGTTGGAATGCTACGGGCAAACGGCCTAAGGCTAGCAAAAACTACTGGTTAAAACTTAAGTGGAAATAAAAACCGTGGGTTTTCTAAGATAAACCGAACAGGTACAAAAGATCTAATCTAAGCCCTATATCTAATATCTGACGGCTAAGAAAATAGAACATGAAATAGTAGAGAGAGGGGAGGGCTACCGTGGCTGGGCAGTGGGTTGCTCCGGCGAGAAGGGGCTGCCCGGCGAGGGAAGGGAGCTCCAGGGCGGGGTGGACTTCGGGGGAGGCGGCGGCGGAGGTCTTCCTCCTCGGGGAGGCGCTCGGGGGGAGAGGGGGCTCCGGGGGGCGCTCCCAGGGCGGGACCGAAGGGTGGTAGTAGCTGATGCTGTTGCTCCGGCGGGCAGGCGGCGAGGGGACGGGGCGGCGGCGGTCCGACGAGTTAGGGTTGGGAAGGGGTCGGCCGAGGGGCTGGTTTATATAGGCCATGGGGTGGTGGTAGGAAGGAAAGGGAGAGGGAGAAACGGGAAGAAAATCGCGAGGGAGGAGCTCGGTCTCGGTACTGGGAGCAGAAGAAAGAAGGAAAGAGAGGGAGGTAGGAGAAAGAAGGTGGCCGACGTGGGGGTTTGGTTCGGTTGGGGGGGCCCGCAGGTAAGTGGCAGGGGGCAGGGAGAAGTGGCTCGGTCGGCCGATGGATAGGGGAAACAGATCCCGGCTGTGGGGGGATTTCGGTCCAGCTATCTAGCGCCCACGCGCGGTGTTTAAAGAAAAAAAAGACTTTCCTTTTATTAAACCTTTTCCGAAATAGAAAATATAAAAGCTAAAAAAAGAAAATAAATCAAAATATCTATATATGGTATTATATATAAAAAAAATTCAGAAAAAGAATCTCTACCCGAATAACATTTTTTTAGCCAAAATAAAAACTTTTAAAAATGTTTTTTCAGAAATTCCCAATTTGCTTTATTTCTGTTTGCAATTATTTTTGCAAAAGAACTTTGGGTTTTCTTGGCTCCAACATTTCAAAAATTGCCCGCACTTTTGGAGTGTCATTTTTCTCCGCTCTCTCTCTTGCGTGCAAGAGAGTTTTCTCCAGGCATTTCTCGCGCGAGGAAAAAATGAAAATGCAAATCGAAAAGACGAAAGAAATTCACGAGCTAAATTTATTTCAATCACTTATGCATAGATGCTTAGCTACAATGTAAAACATTCCCAATTAGGAAAATTGGGATGTTACAAACCTACCCACCTTAAGATGGATCTAGCCCTCGAGATTCGGGTTGGCTAGAAAATAGGTGCGGGTGGTCTCGACGAAGATCCTCTTCTCGTTCCCAGGTGGCTTCTTCCTCGGTGTGGTGGCTCCACAACACCTTGCAGAACTTGATTATCTTGCTGCGGGTAACTCGGTTGGCAGTCTCAAGAATCCGGACGGGTTTCTCCTCATACGTCAGATCACTATCAAGCTGTATGGCCTCTAGGGGCACTGTATCTCTCAACGGAACATCGGCCATCTCAGCGTGGCATTTCTTGAACTGGGAAACGTGGAAGACATCATGAACTCCGGACAATCCTTCCGACAGTTCTAGTTTGTATGCAACTTCGCCTCTACGTTCGAGAATTTTGTAGGGGCCAATGAAACGTGGTGCTAATTTTCCTTTCACACCGAATCTCTTGATTCCTCGAAGTGGAGACACCCGAAGGTATGCTCGGTCTCCCACTTCGTACGTTACTTCCTTGTGTTTGCTGTCGGCATAACTCTTCTGCCTGGACTGAGCTATCTTGAGTCGGTCACGAATAAGCTTGACCTTCTCTTCAGAATCTCGGATAAGGCCGGGACCAAAAAGTTGTCGGTCTCCAACTCCATCCCACATCAACGGTGTTCTGCACCTCCTTTCGTATAGAGCTTCGAAAGGGGCCATCTTCAGAATGGTCTGGTAGTTGTTGTTGTATGAGAACTCGGCATACGGTAAATTGTCATCCCAACTAGACCCATAGTCTAGTGCGCAAGCTCTCAACATGTCCTCCAGAATTTGATTAACTCTCTCGGTCTGTCCATCTGTGTGCGGGTGAAAAGCTGTACTGAATTCCAATCTATTTCCCAAGGTTTCATGCAGTTGGTGCCAAAATTTTGATGTGAACTGAGTCCCTCTATCGGACACAATGCTCTTCGGTCCTCCATGCAGACATACGATCCTCGTCATATATATCTTGGCCAGCTTGGCACTCGTGTAAGTAGTCTTCACCGGAATGAAGTGAGCTACCTTGGTCAAACGATCGACCACAACCCAAATAGAATCATAGCCAGAACGGTTCCTGGGTAATCCTGTGATGAAGTCCATACCAAGCTTTTCCCATTTCCATTCGGGTATCGGCAGAGGTTGGAGCAAACCTGCTGGCTTCTGATGCTCGGCTTTTACTCGCTGACAAACATCGCATATTGCTATGAAGTCAGCAATGTCTTTCTTCAATCCTGTCCACCAGAAACTTTCTTTCAGATCCGGATACATCTTGGTGTTGCCGGGGTGTATTGAGTATGGGGAATCATGGGCCTCCTAAAGTATCAACTTCCTGAGTTCGGGATCATTGGGCACATAGATGCGATCCTCAAACCATAAAGTTCCGTGTTCATCCTCACGAAAACCTTTAGCCTTCCCGTCTTCCATTTTCTGCTTAATCTCAGCTATCTCCTTGTCTGATTTCTGTGCCTCGCAGATCTTTTCTGTCAAGGTGGACTGAATTTCCAGTGTGGCAACAAATCCTCTTGGAATTATCTCCAATTTTAGCTCTCGGAGATCATCGACTAACTCCTGGGGTAATCCTCCAGCTGTGAGCGTGTTCACATAACTCTTGCGGCTCAACGCATCGGCTACAACATTTTCCTTGCCTGGGTGATAATGCAATCTCATGTCTAGTCCTTGATCAACTCTAGCCATCGCCTCTGTTTGAGGTTCAACTCCTTCTGCGTGAAGATATATTTCAGGCTCTTGTGATCGGTGTAAACATCACAACTATTTCCGATCAGGAAATGTCTCCAGGTCTTGAGAGCGTGCACTACGGCTGCTAGTTCCAAGTCATATGTGGCATAATTCAACTCATGAGGTCTGAGCTGTCTGGATGCATAGGCTACAACTTTGCCTTCTTGCATGAGCACTCCTCCAAGTCCTTGACGAGAAGCGTCACAGTAAACCTGGAAATCCTTCCGAATGTTCGGCAATATCAGCACTGGGGCTGTAACAAGACATTTCTTCAGCTCTTGAAAACTGGTTTCACATTTCTCAGTCCAAATATACTTCGATTCCTTCTTCAACAACTCTGTCATAGGCTTGGCAATCTTCGAGAAATTCTCGATGAACCTCCGGTAATATCCGGCAAGTCCGAGGAAACTGCGGATCTCCTTGAGTGAAGTGGGTGCTACCCATTCGGTGACTGCTGTGACCTTGGCAGGGTCCACTGCTATTCCTTCTCCTGAGATGACGTGTCCGAGGAATCCGACTTCCTTCAACCAAAACTCACATTTGCTCAACTTTGCATATAGCTTATGCTCTCGAAGCTTCTCCAGAACTAGACGCAGATGTTCCTTGTGTTCCTCTTCGTTCTTGGAGAATATCAATATGTCATCGATGAACACCACGACAAACTTGTCCAAGTATTCCATAAATACTTTGTTCATCAGATTCATAAAATATGCCGGAGCATTAGTGAGTCCAAATGATATGACCGTGTACTCATACAAGCCGTACCGAGTGGTAAAGGCTGTCTTGGGTATATCATGTTCACGAATCTTCAACTGATGATACCCGGATCGAAGATCGATCTTTGAGAATACGCGAGCTCCAACTAACTAATCAAACAGATCATTGATCATCGGCAAGGGGTGCTTGTTCTTGATGGTCACATCGTTCAATGCACGATAATCGACAACCATCCTCAAGGACTTGTCCTTCTTTTCAACCAAGAGCACTGGGGCTCCCCAAGGTGAAGAACTTGGGCGAATATACCCTTTGTCCAATAGCTCCTTAATTTGCTTCTTGATTTCTATCAAGTCATTTGCGGGCATCCGATAAGGTCTCTTGGATATCGGGGCTGTTCCAGGTAATAGCTCAATCAAGAACTCAATCTCTCTATCGGGTGGCATGCCCGGCAATTCCTCCGGAAAGACATCTGGGTACTCCTGTACAATCGGTACTTCCTCCTGGACTACTCCCGTGAGACAGTTTACTCGCTTACTCCGTGTCGGGCGCTGAGACACGTACTTAATCCGCTTTTGCTCGGGGGTGGTGAGCAAAATAGACTTAAGGGCACAATCGATATTCCCTTCATACTTGGCCAACCAATCCATGCCTAGGATTACATCCAATCCCTGGGACTCTAATACGATGAGGTCGGTGGGAAAATTATGGTTCCCGATGTTGAGACTCAAAGCATGGCATCCTATCCCGGCTGTCATCATGCCTCCTGGGGAACTGACCTTAATAGGTTGGCTGAGGGTTCTAGTTGGCAAACTATACTTTTCCACAACTACCCTTGATATGAATGAATGCGTTGCACCAGAATCAAAAAGTACCAATACTGGATGTGAATTTAGCAAGAACTTACCAACCACAGTATCGGGATGATCCTAGACCTCTTCATCATCAATGTGGTTCACCTGAGCTCGAGGAAAAGGATTGGGCTTCTTTGCTGCAGAGTTGCCATTGCCGTTTCCATTTCCCTGCTTGTTCTGGGGACAACCAGTGGCATAGTGTCCCGTCTTCTGTCACTTGAAGCAAGTGATGTGAGTCAGATCCTTCTGAGCTGGAGCTGAATGCTGCTGAGTGCCAGTACCGCCATTCTTGAAGTTGTTGTTGTTGCGGTGGTTCTCATTTCCTCCATGGTTGTGACCTCCATGGTTGTGCACTGGGTGGTTATGTTGAACGTGTCCTCCAAACTTACCAGATCCAGTCCCGGCATTCCCTGGATAGGGGGTGTAGCGAGGCTTCTGCTGAGTGCCGGAGTTGAACTTTCCAACCCCATACTTTCGCTTGCGGTTCTCCATCTGCTGATGTTTCCCCTCCAAGATGAGGGCCTTATCAACCAGCTCCTAGTAGTTGCTGAAGGTGGCTACCGTCAACTGAATGCTTAGCTCATCATTGAGTCCTTCCAATAACTTTTCCTGCTTGGACGCATCATCGGCCACATCTCCAGGTGCATAACAGGCGAGCATGCTGAATTCATCAACGTACTGGGCCACAGAGCGATTCCCCTGGCTTAAGTTGCGAAACTCACGCTTCTTCAGACTCATTGCACCAGCTGAGACATGCGCGGTGCGGAAGGCTTGCTTGAATTGCTCCCAAGTGACTCCAGCAATGGGATAAGTGGTGGTGTAGTTCTCCCACCAAGCAGCTGCAGGGCCTTCAAGTTGATGCGCGGCAAAATGCACCTTCTCAGCTTCAGAATAACCAGCAGTGATAAGTTCACGCTCCATCTTGCGAAGCCAATCATCTGCCACAATGGGCTCAATGCTGCTGGAGAAAGTCGGAGGGTTCAACCTCAGAAAACGGGTGAGATTGTCAGCCTGGGGTGGATGATGGTTGTTGTTGTTGTTCTGGTTCTGGATGATCAGCTGCATCGGGGTGTTTTGTTGCTGGATCAACTGGGTGAGTTCCGGCGGAAAGTTGGACTCAGGGGCGCCTCTCGGAGGCATCTGATGTTTGTGGAGGGGTGAGATTAGCATAGAACAATGGTCTAAGAGGAATTTCACTACCCATATGAATGCAACACATAAGTATCACACCACACATTTCATTCAATACCATCACAAAGGTTCACACCGGGATACAAAATTCGATAATCCTAAACATCGGCCTAAAACGTATAACGATAAAGTAAATTTGGTGGTCTAGTCTAAGTGTCCTCCTCAGAAAAGCATGGTGACCGGTCCTTCGGTGGAGCTTTCTTCATAGTCCTCGTTGTTGCTGATCAAGGGGGCTACGTCTCCTTCGGGATGATGGTTCTCGCCCATGTCCAGTTCCTCCTTCAGGTATGCAACTCGAGTCTTCAGCTTCTCGATCCGCTCCAGAAAGTCCTTCACTTCCAGTTCGTGCTCATAGTGGGCTTCCCAGGCTGCATCTTCAAGTTCAAGCTCGCGGAGTGAGAGTTGCTTGATCTTCCTAGCGTCCTTGATCACGTGATACTCCAGAGTCCCGTTGTGCTTCTCCAAGGTCTGGGCATAAGACAAGAGAGCGTCCTTGGTCTTGCTTGAGATGATATCTCCGTCTTCGTTTCTCCGGGATACGACGAATAGGTCTGGAGAAATAGGGCAGCCTTTGTATTCTTCCTTGATACATTCGAGTGCACAATGGATCGCCATGTCCCTTCCAAGAATCCAGTTGGGTGCGATGAACTTGAAATCCATGGGCTCAGTGCGCGGCTGGAATGTCCTTCCGGGAATGTGCACCTTGATCCTGTAGCGTGAATCCTCCGGGTAAGACGAAGTTGGCTTCCCTGTGATAGTCGGCAGAGCAATCCTCAAGTCCTTGGTGATCGGCACCAGCTCCTTTCCGAATGGCATAGTGGTGTCGGGCTGGCAAAACTCCGTGAACTTAACAGGGATGAAGGTGGCCATCTAAACATTGGAAAATCGGAGAGAAGTCAGAAATGATCAGAAGAGGAATAGAAGATTTATAGACATAAGAGAAAATAGTTTTCTTCCTAAGACTTTTCCATTCCTAGAGGTTACGTCCTAAGGTCAGCGTGTGCTCTGATACCATATCTGTAGTGACCCGACTCAAGACGAGTCAAGCCTCTGGTGTTTCCGTACCATCCCAAGATCACGCTGGTACACACATAGTACATAATGTATATATTCAAGAGTTCAATCACACAACTTTATTAATCGAGATCTCATAAAGAGTACTTTATTACAATAAAGGAGTACAATAAAGTGGCTGAAGGCCAACTCATGAGATTATCTAACGAAGACTAAGCGGAAGCATCAGGTAGACGAGTCCATCCGACTCCAAGGGCATGTCGCTGAGCTTAGAATCGTAGCCTCACTCCTGGTCGGAAAAGTACTCTGCAACATGATACGTTGCAGCCGTGTAGGTCAGCATATTGAATATGCCGGCAAGTCATCAAAGAGAGGGGTAAAATAATAATCAACTATCTCTACATGCATATTTGGCCGGTGGAGCTAAGTTTTGCATAAAGCCAGTTTTATCCTACAACAAGAGGGGTTGAAAGCAAAATATTACTACAATGTTTGTTGTTAACGAGATGGTTCCGCCAACCAGTTCTCGTGCCCGAATAGTTGTTAACACCCACATCATTATTAAGTTGTGTCGAGAGTTCAGGGGAAATTCAATGCCTTCGGCTCAAGTTGTCCATGACCGTGGACACGGCCAATCGATTAGATTGGGCACTCTGCAGAGTTTTGCACACGTTCCCCACAAGATTTGATCGCCTCCGGGTTTGTCCTCGCACTTCAGGGTGTTTGAATACTGGATGATCAAAACATGGTCTTTCAACGGGTCCCTCTGAATCCCTGTCGGTGCCCATCCATTCGTACCGTTCGTCTACATCTGCTCGCACCGCCTGTCCAGAGTCGCCGCGTTATCCAACCAAGCCAGAGCCCATAATGACTTGTGGCTATGCAGGTAAGCCTTGAGTCTTGAAGTCTCCGTCCGTCTCTTCGAGCCTGGGTGAAGCTTTCCGCAGGATGACATGGCCTCTCAAGCATCCCGGGCATCCACTGGGTTCTCCAGGGAGCCGATCAACCGTCCTTCACCCAGAGTTGCATTGCGTCCGAGGTCTTGAAAGTCTTGTCTTAACCGGTCTTGATTATTTAATCAACCTCGCATCACTCGTGTTATGCACTCAACCGAATTCCCGTCTACTCAAGCATAGCAATATGAAATTTGTCATCCCGGGGCCAAGTATCGGGGTTGTTGTGTGCCTACCACATGATACTACAATCTATACTAAAATTTCCAAGTACCTAAGCAGCATGCAATTGGGCATAGGATGGTAGAACTATGATGCATAAAACATAGGTGATCGTATGATCAAAGTGACTTGCCTTGATGATAGTTGTCTTGCTCGAGCGCTTCTAAGTAACATGCTTCGCACTCCGGATGATCTACCGATACAAACACAAAGCACACCATAACCACTTCAATCAAGCCACAAGTAAAAATATCATCACAAGTATTGATTTGCAAAAGTCTAAGCAAAGGAATTTAACACGCACCGATATGGCAGAAACTTGTTTCTGTTGAAAACACCAGTAAAAATACTTTACAAATTCTTAAACTTCTACCACAGTAATATTTTCTCACTAGAAAGCAGTAGCAAAAAGAATCAACTCAAAATCATTTTTGAAACTCCTGGAATAGGCAAGACAAGGTTTAAACTAAATCTTCTCTAACTTATGTTTAAGAATTTCAAACATAGACAAATTATATGTTTTTAATAACTATAGGAAATTTGTGAGCTACTGGAAAAAGAATCAATGTCATTAGACTTAGGGATAAAAAGTTGTGGCCAAAACAAAACAGAAAGTTTCTGTTTTTGCAAAATAGACAGAAAAAAATAAAACTACTAGTAGCTAATCAGGGAGTATACGTGGCAGGCTACTATTGGCTGAGGGGGCTGTTTGTTGGAATGCTACGGGCAAACGGCCTAAGGCTAGCAAAAATTACTGGTTAAAACTTAAGTGGAAATAAAAACCGTGGGTTTTCTAAGATAAACCGAACAGGTACAAAAGATCTAATCTAAGCCCTATATCTAATATCTAATGGCTAAGAAAAGAGAACATGAAATAATAGAGAGAGGGGAGGGATACCGTGGCTGGGCAGTGGCTTGCTCCGGCGAGAAGGGGCTGGCCGGCGAGGGAAGGGAGCTCCGGGGCGGGGTGGACTTCGGGGGAGGCGGCGGCGGAGGTCCTCCTCCTCGGGGAGGCGCTCGGGGGGGGGGAGAGGGGGCTCCGGGGGGGCGCTCCCACGGCGGGGCCGAAGGGTGGCAGTAGCTGCTGCTGCTGCTCCAGCGGGCGGGCGGCGAGGGGACGGGGCGGCGGCGGTCCGACGGGTTAGGGTTGGGAAGGGGTCGGCCGAGGGGCTGGTTTATATAGGCCATGGGGTGGTGGTAGGAAGGAAATGGAGAGGGAGAAACGGGAAGAAAATCGCGAGGGAGGAGCTCGGTCTCGGTACTGGGAGCAAAAGAAAGAAGGAAAGAGAGGGAGGTAAGAGAAAGAAGGTGGCCGACGTGGGGGTTTGGCTCGGTTGGGGGGGCCGCAGGTAAGTGGCACGGGGCGGGGAGAAGTGGCTCGGTCGGCCAATGGATAGGGGAAACAGATCCCGGCTGTGGGGGGCTTCGGCCCAGCTATCTAGCGCCCAGGGGCGGTGGTTAAAGAAAAGAAAAAAGACTTTCCTTTTATTAAACCTTTTCCGAAACAGAAAATATAAAAGCTAAAAAAATAATATAAATCAAAGTATCTATATATGGTATTATATATCAAAAAACCAGAAAAAGAATCTCTACCCGAATAACATTTTTTTAGCCAAAATAAAAACTTTTAAAAATGTTTTTTTCAGAAATTCCCAATTTGCTTTATTTCTTGTTGGAATTATTTTTGCAAAAGAACTTTGTCTTTTCTTGGCTCCAATATTTCAAAAATTGCCCGCACTTTTGGAGTGTCATTTTCCTCCGCTCTCTCTCTTGTGTGCAAGAGAGTTTTCTCCGGGCATTTCTCGCGCGAGGAAAAAATGAAAATGCAAATCGAAAAGACGAAAGAAATTCACGAGCTCAATTTATTGCAATCACTTATGCATAGATGCTTAGCTACAATGTAAAACATTCCCAATTAGGAAAATTGGGATGTTACAGTTATCTTTTCTGATCAATCTTATGAGCTATCCCTATAAGTGTCACAAACAGCCCTAGAGTTTGTACTAAAATAACACCTTAATATACACATCAACCAAAACCCTAATCTCACCTAGATACCCCAATGTCACCCCGAGTACCCGTGGGCTTGGTTATACGATATGCATCACATAATTTCAGATTCATCATGTTCAATCCAACACAAAGAACTTCAAACAGTACCCTGAGGTTTCTACCAGAAAGTCAAGACAAAAACATGTGCCAACCCTTATGCATAGATTCCCTAGGTCAGGAAACCTGCAAGTTGATCACCAAAACATACATCAAGTAGATCAATAGAACATCCCATTGTCACCACAAATATCCCATCGCAAGACATACATGAAGTGTTCTTAAATCCTTAAAGACTCGATCCGATAAGAAAACATCAAAAGGAAAACTCAATTTATCACAAGAAGATAGAGAGGGGAATACTCCATATGATTCATCTATATTAATAAACCTCGCGATACATCAAGAACGTGCCATATCAAGAACACGAGACAGAGATCAAACACATAGCTACTGGTACATACCCTCAGCCCCGATGGTGAACTACTCCCTCCTCGTCATGGAGGACGCCAGGATGATGAACATGGCCTCCGGTGATGGTTTCCCCCTCCAGTAGGGTGCCGGAACGGGCTCCCGATTTGTTTTTTGTGGCTTCGGAGGCTTGCGGTGGTGGAACTCCTCATCTAGGTTTCTTTCTAGGGGTTTTGGTATTTATAGGAATTTTTGGCATCGGGTTTACGTCCAGAAGGTCCCCGAGGAAGTCACAAGCCAGGGGGCACGACTTAGGAGGGCACCCTGCAGGCTTGTGGCTTCCTCGTCCACTTCCTGGCCCAGCTTTGGTGCTTCGGGGGTATCTTTTGGTCCATAAAAATCACTGTAAATTATCAACCCATTCCATGAACTATTATTTCTGCACAAAAAACGACACCGGGTTAGTTCTAATAAAATCATACCAAAATCATATAGAATTATTGTAAACATGGCATGGATACTTCATAAATTATAGATACGTTGGAACGTATCAAGGCTCCTTATGGGGTCAGCTGCCCAGCCCAACAGGGGTTGGTGCACCACCTCTTGGGCCCATGTCCCCCCAAGAGTGTGTGGGCCCCTCCCGGTGGACCCGAGGAACCCATTCGTCTCTCCCCGTACACTACCGAAAATACCCGAAACTCTTTCGGAACCCAAATACCACTTCCCTATATATAAATCTTTACCTCTGAACCATTCTGGAGCTCCTCGTGACGTCCAGGATCTCATCTGGGACTATGAAAAATGTTTGGTCACCATAATACATAACTCAACAATACCAAAATGTCACCAAACCTCAAGTGTGCAGACCCTGCGGGTTCGAGAACTATGTAGAGATGACCAAGACACTCTCCACTCAATAACCAATAGTTGGACCTGGATACCCATATTGTTCCCTACATATTCTACGAAGATCTTTATCGTTTGAACCTCTATGTCAAGGATTCAGTTAATCCCGCATGTTGTTCCCTTTGTCCATCGGTATGTTACTTTCCCGAGATTCGACCATCGGTATCAGCATACCTAGTTCAACCTCGTTATCGACAAGTCTCTTTACTCGTTCTATAATACAAGATCCCGTGTCTAACTCTTTAGTCACATTGTTTGCAATATTGTTGTGATGTTGTATTACCGAGTGGGCCCTCAGATACCACTCCATCACACGGAGTGACAAATCCCAGTCTTGATATATGCGAACCCAATAGACAACCTCAGAGATACCTGTAGAGCAACTTTATAGTCACCCAGTTACGTTGTGATGTTTGATACACAGAACGCATTCCTTCGGAGTGAGTGAGTTGCATAATCTCAAGGCCATAGGAATAGATGCTTGACATGCAGAAAACAGTAACAATAAATTGACACGATCATATGCTACGTTCATAGTTTGGGTCTTGCCCATCACATCATTCTCCTAATGATGTGATCCCGTTATCAAAATGACAACTCATGTCTATGGCAAGGAAACCTTGACCATCTTTGATCAATGAGCTATTCCTTTAGAGGCTCGCTAGGGACAGTGTCTATCTGAGTTTCCAATCAATACAATTCTAGCATGGATAATAAATGATTATCATGAATAAGGAAATATAATAATAACCATTTTATTATTGACTATAGGGCATATTTCCAATAGTCTTTCACTTGCACTAGAGTCAACAATCTATCTGACATCACTATGTGATTTATATTGTAATGAATCTAACACCTATACAGTTCTGGTGTTGATCTTGTTTCACTCGTGGAAGAGGCTTAGTCAACGGGTCTGCAACATTCATATCCGTGTGCACTTTGCAAATACTTATGTCTTCCTCCTTGATGTAATTACGGATGGCATTGAAGCGTCGCTTTATGTGTCTGGTCCTCTTGTGAAACCTTGGTTCCTTGGCTAGAACAATGGCACGAGTGTTGTCACAAAGCAAAGTCATTGGATCCAGTGCACTGGGCACAACTCCAAGATCTATCATGAACTCCTTCATCCACACACCTTCTTTAGCTACCTCCGAGGCAGCTATGTACTTCGCTTCACATGTAGAATCAGCTACCGCGCTTTGCTTGGAGCTGCATCATCTTATGGTTCCCCCATTGAGAATAAATTCGTATACGGTTTGAGACTTAGAGTCATCCGGATCAGTGTCAAATCTTGCATCGACGTAACCCTTTACGACGAGCTCTTGATCACCTCCATACACGAGAAACATTTCCTTTGTCCTTTTCAAGTACTTCAGAATATTCTTGACCGTTTCCCAGTGTTCCATTCTTGGATCACTTTGAAACCTTCCCGCCATACTTATAGCAAGGCTGACATTAGGTCTTATGCACAACATTGCATACATGATAGAGCTTATGGCAGAAGCATGGAGGATGACACTCATCTTTTCTCTATCTTCTGCAATTACTCGGCATTGAGTCTTATTCAACTTCACAACTTGCAATATAGGCAAGAACACTTTCTTCGACTGATCCATTTTAAACTTCTTCAAAAGTTTGTCAAGGTATGTGCTCTCTGAAAGTCCTATTAAGCGTCTTGATCTATCTCTATAGATCTTGATGCCTAATATGTAAGCAGCTTCTCCTAGGTCCTTCATTGAAAAATTGTTATTCAAATAATCCTTTACACTTCAAAAAACTCTATATTGTTTCCAATCAGCAATATGTCGTCCACATATAATATTAGAAATGTTATAGAGCTCCCACTCACTTTATTGTAAATACAAGCTTTTCCACAAACTTGTATAAACCCAAACGCCTTGATCACCTCATCAAAGCCCTGATTCCAACTCCAAGATGCTTGCATGAGTCCATAAATGGATCGCTAGAGTTTGCATACATTGTCAGGATACTACGGATCGACAAAACCTTTCGGTTGCATCATATGCAACTCTTCCTCAAGGAACCATCAAGGAACGTTGTTTTGACATCCATATGCCAAATTTCATAATAAAAAAATGCAGCTATTGCTAACATGATTCACATGGACTTAAGCCTCGCTACGTGTGAGAAAGTCTCATCATAGTCAACTCCTTGAACTTTTGAAAAAACCTTTGCCACAAGTCGAGCTTTATGGACGGTTACATTACCGTCCGCGTCCATCTTCTTCTTAAAGGCCCATTTATTCTGAATGACCTTTCCCCTTCAGGCAATACTTTCAAAGTCTACACTTTGTTTTCATACATGAATCCTATCTTGGATTTCATGGCCTCTAACCATTTGTTGCAATCCGGGGCCACCATCGCTTCACCATAGCTTGTAGGTTCATCATTGTCCAACAACATGATTGTTAAGATAAGGTTACCGTACCACTCAGGGGCGACGCGTGCCCTTGTTGACCTATGAGGTTCAACAACAACTTCATCCGAAGCTTCATCATCGTCATCATTAGCTTCCTCTTCAGCTGGTGTAGGCTCCACAGAAACATCTTTCTACGTCGCGCTACTATTTGGTTGAAGTAAAGGTTCTACAACCTCATCAAGTTCTATCTTCCTCCCACTCAATTCTTTCAAGAGAAACTCTTTCTCAAGAAATGTTCCATTTTTAGCGACAAACACTTTGCCTTCAGATCTGAGATAGAAGGCATACCCAACTATCTCTTTTGGGTATCCTATGAAGATGCATTACTCCGCTTTGGATTCCATCTTTTGAGGCTGAAGCTTTTTGAGATAAGCATCACATCCCCAAACTTTAAGAAACGACAACTTTGGTTTCTTGCCAAACCACAGTTCATATAGAGTTGTATCAAAGGATTTAGATGGTGCCCTATTTAAAGTGAATGCAGCTATCTCTAACGCATCACCACAAAATGATAGTGGGAAATCGGCAGGAGACATCATAGTATGCACTATTTCTAATAAGGTTCGATTACGATGTTCGGACACACCATTACTGCGTGGTGTTCCAGTCGGTGTCAAGTGTGAAACAATTCCACATTGTCTTAGGTGAGTACCAAACTCATAACTTAGATATTCTCCTCCTCGATTAGATCGTAGGAAATTTGATCTTCTTGTTATGTTGATTCTCCACTTCACTCTGAAATTGCTTGAACTTTTCAAACATTTCAGACTTGTGTTTCATTAAGTAAATATAACCATATCTATTTAAGTCATCGGTGAAGGTGAGAAAATAACGATATCCACCACGCACCTCAATGCTCATCAGACCACACAAATTAGTATGTATGATTTCCAATAAGTCACTTGCTTTCTCCATTGTCCCAGAGAATGGAGTTTTGGTCATCTTGCCCATGAGGCATGGTTCAGATGTGTCAAGTGATTTGAAATCAAGTGACTCCAAAAGTCCATCAACATGGAGTTTCTTCATGTGTTTTACAACAATATCACCTAAGATGCAGTGCCACAAGAAAGTGGTACTATCATTACCAACTCTACATCTTTTGGCATAATATTATGAACATGTGTGTCATCACTTTCGAGATTCAATAAGAATAAACTCCTCACACCGAGTGCATGACCATAAAATATATTATTCATACAAATAGAACAACCATTATTCTCTAATTTAAATGAGTAACCATCTCACAATAAACAAGATCCAGATATAATGTTCATGCTCAACATAGGTACTAAATAACAACTATTGAAGTTCATCACTAATGTTGATGGTATTTGAAATGAGAGCGTGCCGACAGCGACCGCATCAACCTTGGAACCATTTCCCACGCACATCGTCACTTCGTACTTCGCCAACCTTCGTCTATTCCGTAGTTTCTGCTTTGAGTTGCAAATGTGAGCAACCGAACCGATATCTAATACCTAGGAACTACATCGAGACTTGGTGAGGTACACATCAATAACATGTATATCATATATACCATGTTTGGTATTGGCTGCCTTTGTCGGCCACATACTTCGTGCATTTCCGCTTCCAGTGACCAATCCCCTTGCGATGAAAGCACTCAGTTTCTGGCGTGGGTCCAACCTTGGGTTTCTTCATGGGAGGGGCCAATACTTTGCCACTCTTCTTAGAGTTACCCTTCTTACCCTTGCCATTTTTCTTGAGAATTGTGGCTTTATTGACCATCAACACTTGATATCCGTCTGAATTTCTAACTCAGTGACTTTCAACATCACAAACATCTCAGCGACTCATTTATTCATCCCTTGCATGTTATAGTTCATCAAAAAGCTTTTGTATCTAGGTGCAGTGATTGAAGAACTATGTCAGTGATTGCCTTTTGCGGGAGAACAATTCCCATCTTAGCCAGACAGTTGTAATACCCACACATTCGGAGCGGAGTATGTGCTCACTGACAGACCTGTTCTCCTCCATCTTGCAAGCATAGAACTTACCGGAGGTCTCATATCTCTCGATCCGGGCATTCTTTTCAAAAATGAACTTCAACTCCTGGAACATCTCATATGCTCTATGATGTTCAAGACGTATTTGAAGTCCTGATTCAAATCCATACGAAATTGCACACTGAACTACTTAGTAGTCATCCAGACATGACTGTGAGACGTTCATAATGTCTTCAGCCACCGCAAGGGGGTGCATCACCAAGCGGTGCATCAAGTACATAAGCCTTTTGGGAAACCATGAGTACAATCCTCAGATTACGAGTCGAGTCGACAAAGTTACTTCCATCATCTTTCAGCTTGGCTTTCACGAGAAACGCATTGAAATTCACGGGTGCTACTGTGCAGGCCATTGATGTACATCATAAATTTGCAAAGATTACTTAGACTATTGTTCAAGATAATGAGTTTTGTTAAACATATTACTAGAAACTCCCACTCAAATTGACATCCTTCTAGTCATTCGAGTAATACATGATCCAAATCCACCAACCCAAGTCCGATCATCACATGAGATGAGCTGGTTTCAATGGTGAACATCTTCATGTTGATCATATTTACTCTATGACTCATGTTCTACCTTTTGTTTTCTTGTGTTCCGAGGCCATGTGTGTACGTGCCAGGATAATCAAGTTTAACCCCGAGTGTTCTGCATGTTCAAAACTGTCTTGCACCCGTTGTATGTGAACGTAGAGTCTATCAAACCCGATCATCACATGGTGTCTAGAAACGACGAACTTTCGCAATGGTGCTCACTCGGGGAGAACACAATTTTATCATCAAACTTTAGTGAGGGATCACCTTATAATGTTACCGTAGTCCTAAGCAAAACAAGTTGCATAAAAAATATTAACATTACATGCAAATCATAAGTGACATGATATGGCCATGATCTTGTGCTTTTCATCTCCATCTCCAAAGCACCGGCATGATCTCCATCATCACCGACACAACACCACGATATCCTTCATCATGATGTCCATCATCGTGTTGCCATGAAGGTTGTGCCGCCAACCATTCTTGCACTATTGTTGCTACCATTTAGCGATAAAGTAAAGCATTGCATAGTGCTTAATGATTGACAAGCAGGTCATACAATAATTAGAGACAACCGTATAGCTCCTGTCGGTTTCCTTAGCATCGAGATGCAAGTCGATATTAACTATTACAACATGATCATCTCATACATCAAATATATATCATCATGTGTTTGGCCATATCATATCACAACATACCCTACAAAAACAAGTTAGATATCCTCTAATTTGTTGTTGCATATTTTATGTGGCTACTATGGGTATCTAGCGAGAATGCTTCTTACCTATGCAAAACCACAACGATGATATGAAAGTTGCTATTTAACCTTCTACAAGGACAGTCTTTGTCGAATCCGATTCAACTAAAGTGGGAGAGACAGACCCCCTCTAGCCATGTTTATGCAACAAGTTGCATGTGAGTTGATGGAACTAGTCTCTCATACGTGGAAAATTAAGGTTGGTCCGGGCCGCTTCATCCCACAATACCGCTGAATCAAGAAAATACTAAGGAGGGAAGCTATCTGAATATGAACACCCACAAACTCCTTTGTCTTCTACTCAAGATGTCATCTATGCATAGACCTAGCTCATGATACCACCGTTGGGAAACCTTGCATGGGAAACAAAATAAATTCCTACACACATACAAGATCTATCCATGGTGATGAGCATCTATGAGAGGAGAGATTGGATCCACATACCCTTGTAGATCGCTAAGTAGAAAGCGTTAAGAAGCACACTTGTTGTAGTCGAACGTCTTTGCGATCCAAATCGCAAGCCGTCTCACGATCCAATCACGATCTAGTGCCGAACGGACAACACCTCTATGTTCAGAACACGTACAACTCGATGACGATATCCACCTCCTTGATCCAGCAAGCGAGGGCGAAGAGGTAGATGAGTTCTCCAGCAGCACAATGGCATGGTGGCGATGGTGGTGAACTAATCTAGCAGGGCTTCACCGAGTTGTACCAAACTAATCTTGAGGACGAAGGCGATCTAGAGTGGAGAGGGCATTACATGGCTTTTCAGGTGGTGGCTACCCTCAAAACATCCACTATATATAGCAGGAAGGGTGGGAGGAGGTGCCCTAGTGTTTCCCCTAGGGCCTTTGGCTGTCGTCCAAGGAGGTGGAGTCCACCTCCTACAAGGAGGTGGGCATGCGGAGGAGTCCTACTCCAACAAGGACTCCTCCCACCCTCCACTTTTTCCTCTTGGGCGCATGGGCCCCTTATGGGGTCGTCTGCCCAACCCACGAGGGGCTGGTGTGCCACCTCTTGGGCCCATGTGGCCGCCCGGTGTGGGTGGGCCCCTCCCGATGGACCCCCAGAACCCATTCATCACTCCCAGTACACTACCGGAAATATCTCGAACACTTCCGGAACCCAAACACCACATTCCTATAAATAAATGTTTACCTCCGGACCATTCGAGAGCTCCTCGTGACGTCCAGGATCTCATCCGGGACTCAGAACAACCTTCGGTCACCAAAATACATAACTCAATAATACCAAAACATCACCGAACCTTAAGTGTGCATACTCTATGGGTTAGAGAAGTATGTAGACATGACCGAGACACTCTCCGATCAATAACCAATAGTGGGACCTGGATGCCCATATTGCTTCCAACGTATTCTACGAAGATCTTTATCGGTTGATCCTCTATGTCAAGGATTCAGTTAATCACGTATGTTGTTCCCTTTGTCCATCAGTATGTTACTTGCCCGAGATTCGATCATGGTATCTACATACCTAGTTCAATCTCATCACTGGCAAGTGTGTTTACTCGTTTCTTAATATAAGATCCCGTGGCTAACTCTTTAGTCAGATTTCTTGCAAGCTTGTTCTAATGCTGTATTATCGGGTGGGCCCTGAGACACCTCTTCGTCAAATGGAGTGACAAATCCTAGACTTGATCTATGCCAACCAAACAATCACCCTCGGAGATACCTATACAACACCTTCATAGTCACCCAATTACGTTCCGACATTTGATACACACAAGGCATTCCTCCGGTGTCACTAAGTTGCATAATCTCATGGTCATAGGAACAGATACTTGACATGCAGAAAATAGTAGCAATAAACTGACAGGATCATATGCTCTCCGTTATGGGGAGTGACAAATCCCAGTCCCAATTCACGCCAACCCAACACACACCTTGGGAGATACCTATAGAGCACCTTTATAGTTGCCCAGTTATGTTGTGACTTTTGATACACACAAGGTATTCCTCCGGTGTCCGGGAGTTGCATGATCTCATGGTCATAGGAACAAATACATTGACATGCAGAAAATAGTAGAAATAAACTACCGCGTTCATATGCTATGTTCATAGTTTGGGTCTCGTCCATCACATCATTCTCCTAATGATGTGATCGCGTTATAAAATGACAAATCATGTCTATGGCCAGGAAACCTTGAACATCTTTGATCAACGAGCTAGTACTTTAGAGGCTCACTAGGGACAGTGTGTTGTCTATGTATCCACACATGTATTTGAGTTTCCAATCAATACAGTTCTAGCATGGATAATAAACGGTTATCATGAACAAGGAAATACAATAATAACCACTTTATTATTGCCTCTTGGACCTATATTCAACACTAGCATGACATGTATCAACAATATAATGAATGGTTCCTTTGCCACAAATGCCATGTCAGCTCTATATGATCATGCAAAGCAATATGATGATGAACGAATTAATCAAATGATGTAATGGTGGAATTTGCATGCTAATATATCTTGTAATGGCTATGGAAATGCCATTATAGGTAGGTATGGTGGCTATTTTGTGGAACATATAGGAAGGCTTATGTGTGACAAAGCGTATCATACCACGGGGCATGGATGCACCCACAAATTTGCACCAATCCTCGAGGTGAGAATGGGCAATGTATGGTAAAAAAGGCTACCAAAATATGAGGATGTGAAATTGCGTATGTCCATGTTTTTACATTAGTCATGAAGAACTCATATAATTATTGGAAAGTTTTAATAGTTTTATCAAAGATTAACGCACTACTCGCATGCCTTGAAGGAGGGGGTTCGGAGGAGTTAACCATCGCGCTCCTCCGACCCAAAACAACACTAGGATTTTAACAAGGAATATAAATGCTCACACATCCCCGCCATGCATTTTTAATATTTAGATAAACAAGAAATTAACACCTCTTCATAACAATACCTCTAAGAATAAACAATGATGTACTCACACCTTTTTCATATTACCACATCAATATCATTAGCCCACAATTTCTCTCTATGTGCTACATGATGGTTTTGATTATCACTTATTTAACACTTATTATTTTTAGACTAGCCTAACAATCCATGCAAATTACCATTACTATTCATTAACTCTCAACAGATATAAGTGAAGAAAGAGAGTGCAAATATTTCTATAAAATCTATATGCCACCATGCTCAAAAAGATATAAGTGAAGTACTTGAGCAACTGCTAGGCCCAAAAGATATAACTGAAACACATAGAGTATTCTAAAAAATCATGAAGAATGTTTCTCTCTGAAGTTGGTGTGTCCAGTGATAATTGTGGCAAAATTAATACAAAACTGAACAATGCTCGAAGAAAAACTCATATAATGTGACGAATAAAAATGTACCTCCAAGTGACATACCGATGGATTGAGACGAAAGAGGGGATGTCTTTCGCGGTCATCATGATACTTGTGATCTGCGTTGGGTTTTTTGTGAAGAGGAACGGGTTATCATAGCACAATGTGGGTATGTATTTTACTCTATTATGAAACCAAGGTTTATCAAACCAAGGTTTATCAACCACAACCGTCTTCAATGGTTGCACACAAAAGCAAACAAATTGCATCTTACGTGGGCAAGAGGGTTGTCAATCCTCTTCTCTTGTTCTTTGCAACCGAGTGAGGTGTGTAGATAATTATAGATAACAAGATAAAATAAAAACAAGTAAGTAGCAGCAAGGTATTGAAGGTTTCATAAATATGTTGTGAATAGACCCGGGGGCCATAGTTTTCCCTAATGGATCTCTTATAATAATAGCATACGGTGGGTAAACAAATTACTGTTGGGCAATTGATAGAAAAGCGGATAGTTATGCGATATTCATGGCAATGATCATGTGTATATAGGCATCACACGCATAAACAAATAAGTCGACTCCTGGCTGCACCTATTACTACTATTCCACTCATCGACCGCTATCCAGCATGCATCTTGTCCCCTTCTGTCACTCGGACATAGCGTCAGGTTGAACCTACCACAACGTAATGCATGGAGAACAATGACATGATGTAGACAAAGTAAACACAAGCAATATGAATAAACTCTGTATTTTTATCCTCAGTAGAAACAACACAAAGACGCATCTTGTCCCCATCCGTCAATCGGACATAGCGTCAGGTTGAACCTACCACAACACACCTCTCTCGCCGAAGAAATACTGATCTAGTTGGTCAAACTATTTCAATAGATTGGAGAGAATTATGATGCAATCATAATCATGCACATAATGATAGTATAAGTATTCGGAGGAGACTCAAATATCTATAATGAATAAACTGGACATAAACCCACAATTCATCGGATCCCAAGAAATGCACCGCACAAAAGGAATTACATCATACGGATCAAATCAAAGATGCGATGAATTGTATTGAAGATCAAAGACAAACATATTGCAATCTAGGTACTAGCCATGGACCTGTAGGTCTCTGGTGAACTACTCACACATCATCGGGAGGGCAGCAAGGTTCATGAAGAGGCCCTCCGTGATCAATCCCCTCTCCAAAAGTGTTCCGGGACGGAGCTCGAGATGGCCTCCCATCCGAACAGAGACATGCGGTGGAGTAAAACGTGTTTCAGGACTCCCCCTGATGTTTTTAGGGTATACAAATTTATGAGCCAGAGAAAAGAGTCGGGAGATCCATGAGGGAGGCACAAGCCATTAGGGCGCACCCCCCAGGCCACGCCATGTTGACTTGTGGGCCCCTTATGCGGCCTCCAACCTTCTTCCGATACTCCTTGGTCTTCTTTTGGTCTAGAAAAAATCACCAAAAAGTTTCACGTCAATTGGGCTTCGTTTGGTATGGAAACCCTAAAAGTGAAAAATATGCACAAAACTACAACTGGCACTAGGCACTAGGTCAATAGGTTAGTGCTAAAAAATAATATAAATTAGTAAATTAATAAGCCAAAATTATATTAAAATGATAATATATTAGCATGTAACAATCAAAAATTATGGATACGTTGGAGACGTATCAAGCAACCCCAAGCTTAATTCATGCTTGTCGTCGAGTAGGTAAATGATAAAAACAGAATTTTTGATGTGACATCTATCCACGATGTAACCTTATGCATGTATCCTCATTGATAAACTATGAATTAACAAATATTAACACAACAATACTTATAGGTATAAGAAGAAAAATCATTAGTCTTTCAAAGTATACGATCCTCAAAGATTGTTTTACCCCCCAACCATCTTATTATATTAGCAAGGCATGGCTCCATCTTCACCACATTAATAGAAATGTCAAGCACCACCATGTCCAAGTCGAGAAATTGGATCGTATTTTTTGAATATGCATCAACTTTTTATTATTCACGAGATACATGAGCGTGAACCATTGGACATAACATAAAGGTGGAATAGAATATGGTTGCAGGTTTCAAAGGGGTAAAAGTGGAGAAGATAGTCTCACATCACCTAGGCATACGAACGAGCTATGGATGTGCCCGTCAATAGATATCGATGTAAGGAGTAGGATTTCCATTCAAATGATGCACACGAGCTATAAGTGTATGAAAGCTCCAGTGAAGCTAAGTGTGGTGTGCATCCAACTTGCTTTCTCATTAAGACCTCGAGCATTTGAGTAAGCCCGTCATCGGAATATACAAGCCAAGTTTATGAAAAAGTGATTCCCACTAGCATATGAATTATATAGCATGAGCCACTCTCTAAGAAGAACAAGGTGCCACTTTGAGGCGCAAGTGTGGTAAATGATAGTAGCAAAGTCCCTTCTCTCTTTTTCTCTCATTCATTATTTATTATGGTGGTCTCATTTGGCCTCACCCATTTTTATTTTCTCACTCGGACAATGCTCTAATAATGATGATCATCACACTTTTTTTTACTTACAAGTCAGTATGAAAACTAATAGGACGATGTGACTATGTATGAATGCCTCTCACAGTGTACCAGGATGTGCAATGATCTAGTGTGACATGTATAAAAAATATGATGAATGATGGATTTGCCACAAATACCTTGTCAGATCTATAAGAACATGCAAATCATTATAATGACGAAAGAACTAGTCATGTGAGGTAACAATGGCATTTGCAAGGCAATATATCTCGGAATACCTATGGAAATGCCATGATAGATAGGTATGGTGGCTGTTTTGAGGAGGATATGAAAAAATTTATTTGCAAAAGAGCGTGTCATTTCGTGGGGTTTGGATGCTGATACGTCCCTAACGTATCTATAATTTCTGCTTGTTCCATGATCTTTTGGGTGACATTGTTATATGTTTTGCAACACTTTTATATCATTTTACACATATTTGGACTAACCTACTAAATCAGTGCACACAGTGCCAGTTTCTGTCTGCTGATTTCTTTTTTGCAGGGACTTTTACCCCAATTTACAGAGCCCCAAATATCCCGAGAAAAATATAAAAAAATCAGCATGACGGAAGCTTCCAAACGCCCGTAGGAGAGCTAGAGGTGGGGGGTCACCAGGCCTCTAGGCGGCCTGGTGGTGCGGCCTGCCCCCTGTCCGCGCGGAGAGGCCGCCTAGGTGGGTCCCACCTCCTTTGGTGCCCTACCTTGGCTCCTATTTTTACCCCCGTGGAGGAAACCATGATTTTGGAACCCTTTTCTCCACAAGCGATTCCCTTCTCCGCCGCCATCGTCAACAAGTTTCGGGGGACCATAATTCCTGTGTCGGCACCCTGTCGGGACGGGGAAGTGCCCCCGGATTCATCTCCATCGATGTTTCTTCCTCCCTCCATGAAGCGGGAGTAGTTCCTCCTGGGGGCTGAGGTCTTCTACAGTAGCTATGTGGTTAATTCTCTCTCCCATGATGTGATCTTGATTGTGATCATAGGCTATGTTAATCTAGGGTGATCCCATGATGTTTCCCCTTCTTCTATGTATTGGATTGATGTACTCACTTCATCTTATCTAGTATAATCCCCGAGAACATGGTGACAACGGTCTATTGGACATGGGTTAGAAGAATATTTTCATGAGTGATTTCCTCTTTTGTGAATTGATTGAAGATTCAGAGTCCCTTGGTGCTTGTCTTTGACTATCCTTGAGATATGTTGTGGTGATTGTGGTACTCTATTTGGATGTCCGTGGTGACATTGGGAAATCCGTAGATGAGAACTATGAACTCTGAGCTGTGCTTTTGTAGCCCTACATAATTCTCGTCCTCTCTTGATCACAAAGGAATGGCCTCCGAGTATGTCTCCATTGCATGTTTTTGTGGAAATATCTTGTGTTTAGACTATGTTAATGTTGTTGGGAGTTGCCACTAGTAAAAGTATGAAGCATAGGCCTTGTTTCTCACCATTGTTACACCATTAGCGCTTACTTTTGTCACTTGCTACCTTGCTGTAATTTTTATTACAGATTTATATTACCTTGTTTTACCATCCCTATCACCCATATTTTACCATCTCTTCGCTGAACTAGTGCAACTATACAATTTACCATTGTATTAGGTGTGTTGTGGACACAAGAGACTTCTTGTATCTTAATTGCAGGGTTGCTTGAGAGAGACCATCTTCAACCTCTACTTCCTTGAGTTCGATAAACCTTAGGTCATCCACTTGAGGGAAATTGCTGCTTTCCTACAAACCTCTGCGCTTGGAGGCCCAACATAGTCTACAATAATAGAAGTGTGCGTAGACATCAAATGCATCGGCGAAAGTTGCACCGATCCTCAAGGTGAGGACGGGCGATGCACGGTACCGTAGAGACTAGAAATATGAGGAGGTGAGATTTAGTATGTCCATGGTGTCACATTAGTCATGAAGAACTTATTTAGTTATTGCAATGTTTTATTAGTTTTATCACAAATCAAAGTACTACACTCATGGCCTGAGGGACACGGTTGTTAGGACTTAACCATCAGGTGACTCCGACTCAAAACATTACTTGGATTTCAACGAGGAATAGAAATGCCCACACATCATCATCATGCCCTTTTAAATTTTTATATGAACAAGAAGTTTAACATCTCTGAATATCGACACCTCTCTGATTTAATAATAATGCACTCACACCTTTTTCATATCACCACATCAATATCATTAACCCAGAATTTCTCTGTACATGCTACAAGATGGTTTTAATTATCACTCGTTGAATACCCATTATTTTTTATCTAGTCTTTTACCCATGAAAATTACCGGCACTATTTATCCATATGTCAAACAAAAATAATAGAAGAACGAGAGCATAAAATCTGCAAGCCACCATGCTCAAAAAGATATAAGTGAAGTACTAGAGAAACTGGTAAGCTCAAAAGATATAAGTGAAGCACATATCTTATTCTAACAAATATTGATAATGTGGTATCTCTCAAATAGGTGAGTCCAGCAAATGATGATTTTTGAAAACTAAAAGTAAAATCAAGCAAAATAAAATGACGCTCCAAGCAAAACTCATGTCATGTGATGAATAAAAATATAGCTCCAAGTGACATACCGATGGATTGAGACGAAAAAAGGGGATACCTTTCGGGGCGTCCCCAAGCTTAGACACTTGAGTATTCCTAGAATATCACCTTGGGGTTCCTTGTGCATCCCCAAGCTTAGGCTTTTCCTGCTCCTCAATCCTTTGTCCATCGGGATAATATCCAAAACTTGAAAACGTTAATCACATAAACTGAACAAAACTTCACGAGATCCGTTAGTATAAGCAACACATCAAATACTTTCAGCTGGTCTTATAAGTTAATATTATTTTATTTTTTCATATGGTACCGTATCCTAACACCTCCATGGCTTATACCCCCAATACAACCCGTAGCATCATCAAAATATGCAAGGAAAAACAAAATCTGGCTAAAACAAAACATTATGTAGTGATCTATAATGAACCTATACTTCTTTAAATCCTACAATTCTGAAAAATTAGTAAGACATGAGGAATTTTTATAGAAATACTTTCTAAAAAATTCAGCTTAAAAATACTTTCCAGTAAAATTACAGAATTTCTGCACTAGATGTCAAAGTTTTTGTTTCTCCACCGTATCAATTCTACTCATCATGCAAATCATCCCAAAGGCTTTACTTGGAACAAACACTAATTAATACATAAGAATGCAATAATTAAAGAGGCAATAATAATGTTGTCACAAACAAACATGAAGTAAAAATCAAAAATTGAGGTAACTATTTGGTTGCCTCCCAACAAGCGCTATTGTTTTACGCTCGTAGCAAGGCATATTGCATAGTTTCAAGTGTTGTCATCTTTGACACTCCACCCATATGTGGATATCATCTTTAATTCATAGGTATGGTCTAATTTTTTCTAGGGAAGTGTTCCATTCCTTTCTTTACTAGGAATTTAAACCTTATGTTTCCCTCTTTCATGTCAATGGTTGCACCTATAGTTCGTAGGAAGGGTCTTCCAAGGATGAATTATTTGACAGGTAGGATTGCAATCTATATCAATCACAATGAATTATGCACGAAAATAATTCTTATTTTCAATAATAATAACATCATTAATTCTACCTAAGGGTTTCTAAATGGTAGAATCTGCAAGATGAAAGTTTAGGGAACACTCTTGAATATTAGTGAGACCAAGCACATCACAAAAGGGTTTAGGTATTGTTGAAACACTATCACCAAGGTCACACAAAGAATTACATTCATATTTATTTATTTTTATTTCGATACTAGGTTCCCACTCATCATACAAATTTATAGGAATTTAAACTTCAAGTTCAAGTTTCTCATAATAAGCTTTTATCATTGCTTCCACTATATGATTAGTGAAAGCCATGTTTTGTTCATAAGCATTGCGTGAGCTAAAAATGGTTTCTAACAATGAGCTACATTCTACTAAATATAAACTTTCATAATTAAAGTCCTCGTAAGCCAAGATAGTGGGCACATCAGTAGTTAAAGTTTTGACCTCTCCAAACCCACTTTTTCAGATTTAGGATTAGAATCATCTCCGTTCCCTTTATCATTTATATTCTGATAATTAAATAAGGATTCAATAGGAGAAGTGCCAATCATTTCAAGGTCTTCATCATGATTTCGTTAAAAACCGAGTGGGAGAGATTTTTCTAGGAATTCCCGCTTAGCTTTGAAGTTAGCGGTCCTCTCCTTGCTTTCATTAACACATATTTGGATAGATTTAATATTGTCATTAACATAATGCTTGGGTGGAAAAGATTTACTTTAAGAGTTTCTACATTAAGAGGAATTATATCCATGTTTTTAGCCAAAGTATTGATCGTATGCAGCTTTTCCTCTAAAATAGTATTGAAAACTTTTTGATAATTAATGAATTATTTAATGGTGTTTTCAAGACTAGAGGATAAATTATTATTATCGGTACAAGGTTTTCCATAATAATTGTCATAAAAGTTGCCATAACCATTAGACGGATTACCGTTATATGGCCTAGCATTGAAATTACCCCTATAGGAAATGTTGTTGAAATTATTTAGCGATATAAAATTCAAATCAATTGCATTATAATTTTTCTCACTTTTTCACTCTAAGTAGCGATTTCCTCAACATAATTTACCTTCTTACCAGTTGGAGCTCTTTCGGTATGCCATTGAGAGTAGTTGGTCATGATGTTGTACAGAAGTTTGGTGTCCTCTCCTAAGGTCACCTCCATGAAGGTACCACCGGTGGCATAATCTATAAGATTTCTAGATACAAATTTTAGTCGAGCATAGAAGGTTTGGATAATCATCCACAAGTTTAAACCATGAGTAGGGCAATTTCTAATCATCAATATCATCCTCTATCAAGATTGTGCAACATGTTCATGATCATGATGTTGAAAATTCATTATTTGATTTTCTACGGAAGATGATCTTAATAGGAGGAAAATACTTTGCAATAAAAGCCATCTTTACACTTATCCCATCTTCCAATACTATTACATGGTAAATACAAAAACTAAGCCTTAGCTCTATCTCTTTGTGAAAAAAGGAAATAATTTTAATTTCATAATATCATTATCCATGTCCTTTTTCTTTTGCATATCACAAAGTTCAACAAAGTTATTAAGATGAGCAGTGGGATCCTCATTAGGACTTCTCGAAAATTGTTGTTTCATGACAAGATTCAGCAATGCAACATTAATATCAAAATCCTCTGCACTATTGGAGGATGGTATAGGAGTACTAATAGAATCATTATTATTAGTATTAGAGAAGTCACACAACTTACTAGTATCTTGGGACATGGTGACCGAGAAAGCAAAGTAACAAGGAGGACAAGTAAACTAGCGAGCAAAGAAGTGAACTAGTGACAAGAAAATGCAAATATTTCTGTATTTTTTGAAGCAATCAAAATATAACGTAAAATAAAAAGAAGAACAAGTGAATGATAATTTGTGTTAAGTTAAGTGATAGTTGGCTATGATATTCCCCGGAAACGGCGCCACAAATCCATCCTGATACTTGTGATCTGCACTAGGTTTTTCGTGAACAGGAACAGGTAATTGCAGCACAATACGGGTAAGTATTTACCTTAGTTAAGAAACCAAGGTTTATCAAACCAATAGGAATATCAATCCTCAGTCGTCTTCAATGGCTGCACACAAAAGAGCAAACAACTTACACCCAACGCGGGCAAGAGGGTTGTTGATACCATTGATCTCGTTATTTGCAAGCGAATGAGGTTTAGATAATTGTAAAATGCCAAATAAAATCAAAGACAAATAAGAACAATAAGCTAAAGTTTGGTAATAATAATGTGAATTGAACCCGGGGCAAATAAATTACCGTTGGACAACTCACAAAAAAGCGGATAGTTATGTGATTTTCACGGCAATGACCATGTGTATACATGCATCACGTCGATAAGAAAATAGGCCGAACCATGCCTGCACCTACTACTATTACTCCACTTCAAGAGAGCTTCTATGCTTGCCTCCCTACGTATTAAGTTCATGACAAACGGAGTAATGCTTGTAGAATGATGACATGATGTAGACAAAGTAAAGTAAATCAATATGAATAAACCCCATCATTTTATCCTTAGTGGCAATAACACAAAGACACATCTTGTCCCCTTGTGTCAGTAGGATACAGAAACCCATCAGGTTGGACCCACTACAACCCACCCCTCTCACTGAAGAAATATCAAGCTACTTGGCCAAACAATTCAATAGATCGGAGAGAATTATGAAGCTATGATCATCATGCAAATAAGAATCATAATAATCTGCAAAGACAAAAATAGTTTACATGAATAATCTGAACATAAACCCACAATTCATCGAATCCCAACAAATGCACCATACAGAAGAACTACATCAGATAGATCAAAGCAAAGATGTGATGATCATTGTATTGAAGATGAAGAGAGAGAGAGATAGCCATCTAGGTACTAAATATGGACCCATAGGTCTGTTGTGAACTACCCACACATCACAATGAGGGCAGCAAGGTTGATGAAGAGGCCCTCGATGATCGATCCCCCTTTGACAAGCTGCCAGAACATAGCTCGAGATGGGATCACCACGAACGAATACATATAGTGGAGGAAAAAGTGTTTCGTGGTCGTTCTTAGGTTTTTTGGAATATATGTGAATTTATAGGCGAGAGAACGGTGGTAGGGCCACCATGGAGGGACAAGCCATCAGGGCACATCGACCCCCCTAGCCGCGCCCTGTTGGCTTGTGCCTCCCCGTGTGGCTTCCGACCTTCTCCCGTGTCTTCCAGGTCTTCTTTTGGTCAAGAAAAAAATCATAAAATAGTTTCGGGGCAATTGGAGTTTGTTTGGTACAATAAACCTGAAAAGTAAAAAGCACATAGAAAACAACATTTGGCACTAGGAAGTGGGTCAATAGGTTAGTGCTCAAAAATAATATAATTTGGTAAATTATTACTCAAAAAGTATCCTAGAATAATAATATAATAGCATCTAACAATGAAAAAGTATAGATACATTGGAGATGTATCACGTAACATGTATACAATGATGAATGGTGGTTATGCCACACATATAATGTGATCTATATGATCATGCAAAGCAAAATGGCTATGGATGCTCAAGACATAAGAATGATGGAAGTAGCATGGCAATATATCTTGTAATGGCAATGAAAATGTCATAATAGGTAGGTATGGTGGCAGTTTTGAGGAAAATTGTAGGATCGAAAGTATGTCTAGAGGGGGGGTTATTAGACTACTTGCCAAGATAAAAAAATTCCTTTTCCCAATTTTACTTGAGTGGCAGCTATGTTAGTTATAGCAAGTCAAGTACACCCTACACATGCAGTTCTAATAGTATAGCAGCGGAAAGAAAACATTCAAGTGTAAAGTAGAGGAGTAAGGTAGGGAGATCAAACGCATGAGGTTGACACGGTGATTTTTGGCATGGTTCCGATAGGTGGCACTATCGTACGTCCATGTTAGTGTAGACTTCAACCCACAGAGGGTAACGGCTGTGAGAGTCCATGGAGGGCTCCACCCATGGAGGGTCCACAAAGAAGCGGCCTTGTCTATTCCACCACGGCTTCCGTCCACAGAGGACTAGCCTTACTCACGGTAGATCTTCATGAAGTAGGCGATCTCCTTGCCCTTGCAAACATCTTGGTTCAACTCCACATCACGAAGAAGGAGGCTCTCAAGCGACACCTAACCAATCTAGGAGGCACTACTCTCCAAAAGGTAATAGATGGGTAGATCAATGAACTCCTTGCTCGTGTACTTCTAAAGATAGTCTCCTCAACACAAAATCACTCTCTCACAAAATATGCATGGGCAGGATAGGTTGATTTGGTGGATAGCTGTTTGGGGAGGCTAGAGATCAAGTTTAAAATGATTGGATTGGAATATATTGGTCTCAACACATGAGTAGGTGGTTCTGTGTCAAAAAATGGATCTGGCAATGAAGTATGTTTTCTGAGTGCTTCTCCCATGAATGAGAGGTGGGTGAAGGGGTATATACAGGTAGCAGCCAAAATCAAACCGTTACACACAAAAAGGAAAACTCGGTGATACCGAAGTTGGAAACTCGGTGGTACCGATTATCACTAAAGGTGTGAACTTCTGAATCTTAGTGAGTCCGGTATATGAAACTCGGTAGCACCGGTACTCAAACACGGAAATTCCGATTTTGTGTACCGAGGCACCCGAAGGTTGGTCACTCAAACTCGGTAGCACTAAAGTGAAGAGTCTTCTAGATTGAATCTTCAAAAACAAGAGCTCCAATATTAGACTATGGATTCAAAAGTGATTTCTCACACATAAAATGAAGAGTCTTCTAGATTGAAGCTTGATCCAACATTATTATTTTCTTGTATCCAGGGGTATCTCCACATAAAGCTTTAGCCATATCATCTTTTGAACTTTTCTGAAATATACTTGGAAAACATATTAGTCCAATGATGCATATGTTGTGATCAATTATCAAAACCACCCTAGGGAGCAATTGTGATTTTAGTCTCCCCCTTTTTGGTAATTGATGACAACATATAGATCAAAGCATCAACAAAAGATATAATGAACGATTAGCATCGATGCTTTGAGAAATATTTGAAAAATAAGAGCTCCCCCAAAATTTGTGCATTATTTAAAATTTGCGTGTGAATGCAAATGCACAAACGGTTTGGATCATGGGTCACTCTTCCATGTCACATACATCTTGGTGGTGCGCATACAAGATAAGAATGAATAGCAATGCACATGACACCAACAAGATAAGTGAATTATCATCACATAGATAACTACAAGATAATATCGTAGCATCAACCAGGTAAAGCGTATGATCAAACGCCCAGATAACGGAATAAAGTCATCCAAAAGACAAAAGTTTTTGAAAACTAAATGAGAGAAAATAAAGTCAAAAGCTCTCTCTCACGAAGTCTATGATCTATACATTTCTCCCCCTTTGGGAACAAGTTACCAAAAAGTTCAAAAAGTATAGAACTACTCATCTCTCTAAGCAGCTGATGACGGAGTCGACACAAGAGCATCCACGAAAGCATCTTCTGAATGTCTTGGAGCTGGAGGAGTTGATCCTGGAGGTGCTTGAGCTGGAGCTGGTGCTGAAGGTGTTGAAGCTTGAGCTGAAGATGTGTGTTGGTCTCCTGAGCAGGTACAACAGCTGACCTTGGCTTTGTCTGAACTGAGTAGTAGTGGGAGGAGGAGACTCTTCATCATCATCATCATCATCATCTTCATTATCTTCCTCATTTGAGCGTGGAATCTCCAGTGAGTCAACTTCATGTCGAAGTTGTTTGACTATGGTGGTCAAATCAGTAACCTTCACATCCATGTCACGAAATTTAGTTTCACGACTAACCCAAGGTTTTTCTGGCTTTGCAGTATCTCTGGGTTGTTTTTCTCCACGCCTTGGAAAGAGCTAACTAGAAATGCCATTTTCTCAGCTTGTGTTCTGAGCTGTGGAACTGGTGGTGGCTTGTTTCTAGCAGCCTTGGCTTCTGCTGCCGCTGCTGTCATTCTTGCTGTAGCTGAGTTGGGATCATTTTCATCCATTACCACTTCATTGTATCCAAACTTTAGTTGAAGAGGTAGATGGGGATGATCTAATAGATACATATGTTTGCCTAGCTTGGCATTGATAAGCATTCGAATGTAAGGAGCAGATCCACATGATCTCTCCTGATCTATAGTAGTCCTTCGGATTATCTTTACTGTCAAATCCATCACTCTAAATCTGGTATAGGTGTCTAACAGGTGTAACAGGTTGATGGAATGTCCTCTGATCATATTTTGATCACCAGAATTAGGCATCAAGGTGTGTCTCAGAATTGTGTTTGTAGTAGGAATACCTGCTTGCAGAAAGTACATAGAACCCATCTCGTGACTAGCCAAGTACTTGTGTGGAATTTTCTTGTACATATTGGCCATTGAGTTGTGACTTTGCTTTGCTTCCAAGTACACATCAACGTCTCGATCTTCCTGCTTTGGGGCACCAATTATTTTGGCCCACTCATCAATTGTAGCTTCGTACTTGTGACCATCAGTCATCCAGACCAAACAACCATCACCATAGAAATAAATTGTTGCATAAAATTGCATGATAAGCTCGTCATTCCATGGGCTGATCTCTTTACCACCAAACTTCTCAACGTCCACTAGCTTGAAATTTTCTTGGACATGGGGAAAGAAATCTTCATTCTCCTTGATATATGCCAGTCGACATATCTCATATCACTGACAGCTGGACTCTTGTCAAACAAGACAGCATCATAAAAAATATTGTTATTCCTTGGTGTGAAACATTGGATCAACAACAACTCTTCTCCTGACAGCATATGGATCAATATCTTTCCACTTTCCCAATCTAGCATCCTTCCACTTTTTCATATCTTTTGCTACTAGATGAGCAGCATTGTGAATTGGCAGGGTTGGTCTTAGCTTCTTGAAAAATGGTGCATTCACATCTTCTACCTCCTCTGCATCATGGGCACTATATGCAGGGTCTTTGTTCTTGGCAGCTACAGGTATTTCCTTTGTAATTTTCTTGGGAGCTACATCCTTCTTTGCTTTGGCACGAGGCTTAGGAGTAGATTTCATTGCATCAGCCATAAGCTTCTTCTTCTTAGGACGAACTGGAATCTCCTTAGGAGCATCTTCTTGAGCAGCTTCTTCAGGGTCTTCAAACATTGAAGTCCTTCTCCCAACAAGATGAATAGTTCTCTTTGTGGGCCTCTTCACACCAGCCTTCTTGGCAGGTGCATCACTGGTATGTGATGTGCTCTTCCTGGCATAGTCAGGTGCTCTCAGATCAACAGGAGTTGCAATTACCGTCGGATTTCGGGCTTCGCAAAACCCTTAAGATTCGAACTCAGGAGTGTGTGCAAAGATATCTCATGGCCTCGCCTCACCTAACTCGCTACTCGATGGATATGGCGAAGAAATCACACGATGGTGAGGAAGACAATGAACACAATAGTTTACCCAAGTTCGGGCCGCTGCGAAGCTTAATACCCTACTCCTCCTTTTTGTGGATTTCCTCTCGCGGAGGTGGATGGATAAACAAGTACAATGCCTTGGGAGCCTCCGGAGGCCCTCGGATGTGTTCGAGGCTCCCAGCAGTTTGGTGGTCTATGGGCGGTGGAAGTGAGTAGATGCATGGATCGATCCGGGTGTCGATCCCCCTCCCTACGAAGTAACCTATCATCAATATATAGTGGTGGCCTGGGTACTCATCCCTTAAGGGGAACGAGGGAATGTGATCCCCCTGCCCAAAGGTGGTCTTCACTTGCAAAGTGGCTAACGGCGCTGCAGGGACGGGCTCAGCAATGATGTCCATCCTGCAGGCGGGTGGTTATGCCATTGTTGCACCAGAACGGAAACCTTTGGAATATGCCTTGGGAACTCGCGTACGTCCTTGCCACCTTTTCCCAAAAGGGGAAATTGCACCGCCTGGCGACCTGCTGCTCGCCTGTCCTTCCTCGCGTCTCCTTGACTCCTGAGGCCGGGCCTTGCATCAGAATCCCCACCGCTCTGGAGGGGTCCTGAGGAGGCCCCCTGTTGGTCCTGGTGCTGCTCCTCCTTGCGAGGCTCGGGCCCTCATGAGGGCCTTGTCTTGAGTGGGGCCATGCCCGGTAGATGAAGTGGGCCAGCCGTGGCCGCAGGCAGGCAGGTCTGGGTACCCCCGTTCCGAGAAAGCCGACAGTAGCCCCCGGGCCCGAGGCATGCTCGGGCCGGCCTCGGGGCAGAGCCTTAGGGGCGGCCCGGAGCGCTGCGGGCCCTATATACCTGTTGGCCAGGTCTGGCGCGCGTCACGCGAGTGATGTCGGATTTGCCTTGTCTTTTGCCTCCACTCGAGTTATCAGGAGTCTGAATCGTAGCATTGGACCATTATTTCTTTTGCTTCTTGCACACCCGCTCTTCCTTGTCGGTCAACAACTCCAACGGGCACCTCCCAGATCCAGCGATGTGTCGTTCCCTTCTTGGTTGCTCCGGCCTTGCTGGTGCAGTGATGGCACATGCCGGCAAGCAGAAGTCAGAGGCGTAAGGTTCTCCCTCGACTCCTCCGCTCTTGGGGTGCGCCCTTTCCAAGGACGAGAATCTCATCCCCGTGCTCCCATGGACGGCAGACGAGTCCAACGAGCATGGGCATACTTTGATCTGGGGCGGCGGCTCGGCGGAGCGGCCGTTGTCCAAGGCGGTCTACCCCTTCTTTCTCCATAGCATGTTATCCGGGCTCATCCCGCCCTTCTCCATGTTCGTCACTGCCATTCTGAACCACTACGGGATCCAGGCCCTTCACCTCCAGCCCAACTCCATCTAGCTCTTGTTTGTCTTCGCTTTCTACTGCGAGGCCTTCGTAGGCGTGCAGCCTTCGGTGGCCCTCTTTCGCCATTTCTTCTACTTGCACATATATGACGGCGCCCAACGGTCGGCGTGTGTCACTTTCGTCGCGGTCCAGAGCGGCAACGTTCTCCTAAAGGCCGGGAAGAAGGTGGAAAAGCTCAGGCAATGCTGGGTCTTCATGGATCTCGAGGACGTCAACCCTCGGTTGGAACTGCCGAAGGGGCTACCGGAGAAGACTTCTGCGTGGAGCTCTGCGAAGCTTTCCGACCATCAAGCCGAGCACGTCCTGGAGCGCTTCTCCCACGATATTAGCGCAGGAAGCTGACTGATGGAATGATAGTGAACGAATTTTTGTTGTAGCGCCTGGCGCACCTTCAGGCCCATTCTAGGCCCTTGTGGGACTAACAGGGCGGTGGCGACAAACTCAGGCTCTGGTCCACACGCATTCCAACCGAGGACCTAAGCAGGACCGTGGCGACCTTGTTGGCCAGCGACCCTGGTGACCTGCTCGCGGCTCACGATCCGTTGTACCGTCCCGGCAGTGGGACCGAACTAGTTGCCGAGTTGCATGTCTTCAACGAGTTGGTGCTCTTCCCGATCGAGGGCTCCGGTCTGGTGAAGGTGTCATCCGACGATGCCTTTGACGCGGAGGACTTGGAGAGGACCGCCGATGACAGCCCGGCGAGGGCGCCTCCCCCGTCGCGAGCTGACCTTTTGCGTGAGCTTGAAGACGATTATCATGTCGGCGAAGCCCCCGCTGTGAACTCCTCGCGCTTGGCCAGGGCCTCCAGAGGACCAGGGTCAGCTCCAATTGCAGCGCGGTCGGCGTGCATATCTGCCACCCAGAAGCATGGGGTCGAGTCTCTTCCGATGCGTCCTGCCCCTGCTTGTCGGGCGTTTGAGGTGCCGGCGTCACCCCCCTCCTCTGGGGGCTATGGCGTCCTTGCCGTCGTCGGGGAGGAGAGGAAGAGGAAATGGGTCGACGGCGAAGAGTATGCGACCTGACTTGGCATGTCTCTCGCGCCCATCACTTACGGATGGATGATACCTCCTTGTTTGGTATCCAGGAGTGTTGATGTGCTGGGGACGATGAAGAAGAAGGCGGGGACCAAGCCAAAGGCGACTCCTGACGTGCCGCTGTACCTTCCCGATGCGTCGCCACCTGTTGATGAAGAGGAGAATGCTCGTGAGGCGACCCCTCAGGCCTTGGTCGCCGAGCCCACCGAGCCTTCGACGTGTGCTGGCGCGATCGCCCCTACGCTTGGGGGTGTGGCAGCACCGTCGTGTGAGGGGCCGGCCCTTGAGGGCCTACGATCTGTCGATTCATCCGCGTCCGCGGCCACCAAGCTGTCTCCGGAGCTGCCTTGTTCATTGTGTCGCCGCCTTCCCGATGGCACCACCCGTGACAGCACAGGGGACTCCTTAGGGGGTGACCCTGGCGCCTCCGGTACGCGTCCAGAGCGCCATGGACGGGGTCTTCACTGCTCTGGGTAGGGTCGCGACTGTGGTGACAAAGAGCAAGGAGGAAGCTGAGTCCGCCCGCACCGTGCACGAAGAGGCGCTGAAGGAAGCCGCGACTTCCGCAAAGCGCTGCGAAGAGGTGGAGGCCCTCCTGAAGGCCTCCCACGAGGAACAAGCCAAGCTAGCGGGGCAACTTCGTCAGCGAGCGACAGAACTCAAAGCCCGCAAGGCCAAGCTTGCCGCCCGGGAAACCGAGTTATTCCAGGCGGTGACCCACCAGGATGCGGAGCGGGTGCGCTTAGATGCACATGAGAGGGAGATTGCCTTGAGGGAGACCCTCCTTGACGCCAAGGAGAAAACCATCACCGTAGTCGAGAAGTAGAAGCCCGCGGAGCTGGTTGCCTTGCCTCCCATCGAGCTTAGGTTTCGCATGGCGCTCCATGCCCTCTGTCGGGACGGGTTCGCTGAGCCTTTGGCCGCCTCGCAGAGTGGCTTCGTAGTGGTTGCCTCAAAAGCTCTCCACGGCGTTGGAGGACGCCATCGTCTAGGTGGACAGGATCTTGGACAGTGAGTGCCGCGACCTCTTTTCTAAGGCCGCAACGCGTGTCTTCAGCCACCTCCATCTTCGCGAGCCGGGGTTTGACTTCGACTCCGTGATCCTCCCGGTCGCCCCTAAGGCCTGCGCCGGCGCCGCGGAGGTGGTGGGGAGCGCCGTGGAGGCGTTGGTGAAGAGATTCGCCCATGTTGCAGTTTTTCCATCTCCGGAACTGCCGAAGCCGACGGTGGGGACTATGATGTGAACGACGTCGATGAAAAGTCCCCTCAGGATGGAGTGATCGGTAGTGGTGGTTCCTCCTGATTTCTTCCTCCTTCTTTTTCCATGCAATGCACATCATGCCTCATGGAGGCGATAAACTCATTTGTGTTTACGAGAACTGTTTAAGGCATGTACTAACTGCTAGACTGCGTGAATGTTTTCTTTGCCTTGTTTCCTTCGTATTTGCTATGATACTCTGTGTCGGCAGGGCCCGGCCCGCGCATACCTCCACCCCCGTTGGGACGACCGGATACCAGGACGGTTCAAGGAGAAAGGGGCTACGAGTCAAGTTAGGCTCCTGAGTCATGATGCTCAGGAGTCCCCCTTGACGTGCGAGCAACCCTCATGAAGGGAACACGGCGAGGATCGGAACAATATGAAACTTCAGAACACCTTCAGCACTCTGTGTCGGCAGGGCCCGGCCCGCGCATACCTCCACTACTGTTGGACCGACACGACGGCCCAAGCAGCAAGGGGCTACGGGTCCAGTTAGGCTCCGGAGTCGCGATTCTCAGGGTTCCCCCTTGACGTACGAACGACTCCAGCGTCCTCCTTAGGAAACTGATAACTTGAAACTTCCGAACTCCGTCGGCACTCTGCATCGGCAGGGCCCGACCCTCGCGTACCTCCATCGTCGTTTTACCGACAGGACGGCCCAAGGAGCAAGGGGCTACAGGTCCAGTTAGGCTCCTGAGTCACGATGCTCAGGAGTCCCCCTTGACGTATGAGCGACTCCAGCATCCTCCCTAAGAGATTTTGAGTACCTTGCTGAGCGCACTAGGCTCTGCGTTGGCAGGGCCCGACCCGCGCATACCTCCTCCACCGTTGGGCCGACGGGACGACCCAAGGAGCAAGGGGATACGGGTCCAGTTAGGCTCCTGTCACGATGCTCAGGAGTCCCCTTTGACATACAAGCGGCTCCATATCTCCACTTGTTAACCCCCCGTACTGAGCGTGGGCATAGTCATTGGTGAACCGTGTTGATTTCTCTGCCAGCCGTGGGCACCTAGGGTAGTCTTCATCTTCCCCCAGCGCTGATCGTAGGGCATCCACGTTGTGTGGGAGGGACCCCTCCGCATCCTCGGGGGGGCCCGGGTGTATACAACTGCAGCTCATTATTACCTGAGAGTGTCACGGTCTTCCCTCAGTGCTTAGCATAGGACATCCACATTGCATGGGAGGGACCCCATCGCATCCTCGGGGCGCCCCAGGCGTATACAGCCGTAGCTCATTATTACATGAGAGTGTCACGATCTTCCCCCAGCACTGAGCGTAGGGCATCCACATTGCATGGGAGGGACCCCTCCGCGTCCTCGGGGGTCCCCGGGCAAATATATAACCGCAACTCATTTTTACGTGAGAATGTCACGGATCGATGTAGGTCGAGGGGGCGCCTTGGGAGCCCCATGCCTCGTAGGCACAATCCCGGCTCATGTTCTCCGGGATAGTAGCGGCTTAGTGTGGTCCACCTCGGGTGAGCCCTCGAGCGTGGGAGAAGCCCCCGTGCTTGTTAGCCAGAGAGCTCGCCCAGGCGAAGGGTCCTCAGTTCCCCGGGCGTTGCCCCAGCGCGCCTCACTGGGACCCCCTGCGTTCCCATGGTGGTACTCTGGGCCCTACCCCCGGGCCGGGCGAGCCAGACCTTAGGACAATCGCGAGTATACATGTACACCCGCTAGTAATCGAGCGAAACCTGCCCTAGTGACATGGGCGTGTGTTCCACCCTCCGTCCCCAAGTGAGCGTCGCACGCCCCGGAGGAAAGGGCGGATGTACCACCATTGGCCCCAGGTTAGGATCATCTGGCCCGTGGACTTGGGTGTGTGTTCCACCCTCCACCCCAGGCTGGGGCCTCTCGGCTTGGATAGGAGGGTGTTTGTTCCAGCCCACGTTCCGACACGAGAAGCCCCCAGTTCTGATACATCCATTTTGCATCACGTTTTCATGTTGATATTTATCGATTCTTTGGCTCTTATTTCACATCACGGTACTATTCTTATGTCTTTTCTCTCTTATTTTGCAAGGTTTACATGAAGAGGGAGAATACCGACAACAGGAATTCTGGCCTGAAAGTGGAGAAAGTTGAGATACCTATTCTGCGCAACTCCAAACGCCGTAAAAATCAATGAGGATTTTTTCCCGATTTATCAAAAATACTGGGCCGAAGAAGTGCGAGTGGGGCACCAGGGGGTGCCCACAAGCCTGCACGGCGCGGCCACCCCCCAGGTCGTGCCATGGGGGCTTGTGGGCAGCCCACTGGCCCACTTGCTCCCCTCTTTTGCTATATGGAGAGTTTCGTCCAGGAAAAAATCAAGGAGGAGCTTTTTCGTGGTTTCGCCGCTGCCACGAGGCGGAACTTGAGCGGAACCAATCTAGAGCTCCGGCAGGACGATCCTGGCGGGGAAACTTCCCTCCGAGAGGGGGAAATCGTTGACATCGTCATCACCAAAACTCTTCTCATTGGAGGGGACTCGTTACCATCGACATCTTCATCAGCACCATCTCATCTCCGAACCCTAGTTCATCACTTGTAACCAATCACCGTCTCGCGACTCCAATTGGTACTTGTAAGGTTGCTAGTAGTGTTGATTACTCTTTGTAGTTGATGCTAGTTGGATTACTTGGTGGAAGAGTTTATGTTCAGATCCTTGATGCTACTCATTACCTCTCTGATCATGAACATGATTATGCTTTGTGAGTAGTTAATTTTGTTCCTGAGGACATGGGATAAGTCATGCTAATAGTAGTCATGTGAATTTGGTATTCGTTCGGTATTTTGATATGTTGTATGTTGTTTTTCCTCTAGTGGTGTTATTTGAACATCGACTACATAACATTTCACCGTTATTTGGGCCTAGAGGAAGGCATTGGGAAGTAGTAAGTAGATGATGGGTTGCTAGAGTGACAGAAGCTTAAACCCTAGTTTATGTGTTGCTTCGTAAGGGGCTGATTTGGATCCACTAGCTTAATGCTATGGTTAGACTTTGTCTTAATTCTTCTTTCGTAGTTGCAGATGCTTGCGAGAGGGGTTAATCATAAGTGGGATGCTTGTCCAAGTAAGGGCAGTACCCAAGTGCCGGTCCATCCACATATCAAACTATCAAAGTAACAAATGCGAATCATATGAACATGATGAAACTAGCATGACAGAAATTCCCGTGTGTCCTCGGGAGCGTTTTTAATCCTATAAGACTTTGTCCAGGCTTGTCCCTTGTTACAAAAGGGATTGGGCCACTTTTCTGCACCATTGCTACTTTTGTTAGTTGTTGCTTGCTACGAATCATCTCACCACACAATCACTCGTTACCGATAATTTCAGTGCTTGCAGATATTTCCTTGCTGAAAACCACTTGTCAGATCCTTCTGCTCCTCGTTGGGTTCGACACTCTTACTTGTCGAAAGGGCTAAGATTGATCCCCTATACTTGTGGGTCATCAAGACTCTTTTCTGGCACCGTTGTCGGGGAGTGAAGCGCCTTTGGTAAGTGGAACTTGGTAAGGAAACATTCATATAGTGTGCTGAAATTTGTTGTCACTTGTCACTATGGATACTAATCCTTTGAGGGGCTTGTTCGGGGTATCTTCACCTCAAACGGAAGCACAAATAGTTGCTCCTCAACCTGGTGCACCTACTGAAAATATTTGCTTTGAATTTCCTTCGGGTATGCTTGAGAAACTGCTGGCTAATCCTTTTACAGGAGATGGAACATCACATCCAGACTTGCATCTAATCCATGTAGATGAAGTTTGTGGTTTATTTAAGCTTGCAGGTGTGCCTGAGGATGAGGTCAAGAAGAAGGTCTTTCCTTTATCTTTGATGGATTAGGCGTTGACATAGTATAGGCTATGTGATGATACTGGATCAAGGGACTACAATCGGTTGAAATTGGAATTTCATCAAAAGTTTTATCCTATGCATTTAGTACATCGTGATCGAAATTATATTTACAATTTTTGGCCTCGTGATAGAAAAAGCATCGCTCAAGCTTGGGGGAGGCTTAAATCAATGTTATATTCATGCCCCAATCATGAGCTCTCGATAGAAATTATCATTCAGAACTTCTATGCTCGATTTTCTCATGATGATCGCACCATGCTTGACACTTCTTGTACCGGTTCTTTTATGAAGAGAGATATTGACTTCAAATGGAATTTACTGGAGAGAATTAAACGCGACTCTGAAGATTGGGAGCTTGAAGAAGGTAAGGAGTTAGGTATGAATTTCATGTTTGATTGCGTTAAATCCTTTGTTGAGACAAATACCTTTAGTGATTTTAGCGTTAAGTATGGACTTGACTCTGAGATAGTAGCTTCACTGTGTGAATCTTTTGCTGCTCATATTGATCACCCCCAAGAGAAGTGGTTTAAATATCATCCTCCTTTGTAAGTCAATGTAGTTAAACCCACTCCAGTTGAAGAGAAAGTCATTGCCTATAATGATCCTGTTGTTCCCAGTGCTTACATTGAGAAACCACCTTTCCCTGTTAGGATAGAGGATCATTCTAAAGCTTCAACTTCTCTAAGTTTGGTAGACAACCTCATGAAAAGGAGTTGCCTAGTAGGGATGAAACTATTGCTTTAGCTTCTATTGCCGTGCGTCCTACTGATCCCTTAGAGCAATACTTGCTTGAGCATGAAAATGATATGCATATGGATGAAAGGGATGAGATAGATAGAGTTGTCTAAGAACAATATCCTATTCTTAAGAATAACTTGCCTGTTGAACTGCTTGGGGATCCACCCTCACCAAAGGGTGATCCTATGTTCGAGCTTAAACAGTTGCATGATACTCTTAAGTATGCCTATCTTGATGAAAAGGAGATATATCCTGTTATATTATTAGTGCTAGCCCCTCAGAGCAGGAAGAAAAGAAGTTACTAAAAACTCTGAGGAAGCACCATGCTGCTACTGGATATACTCTTGATGATCTTAAGGGCATCGGTCCTACTCTATGTCAGCACAAGATTAAAACTGATCCTGATTTCAAACCAGTTGCTGATAATCAAAGGAGATTGAATCCTAAGATTAAAGAGGTAGTAAGAAAACAAATACTAAATCTCCTCGAAGCAGGTATCATCTATCCTGTTGCTCATAGCGATTGGGTGAGTCCGGTGCATTGCGTCCCTAAGAAGGGAGACATTATCGTTGTCCCTAATGATAAGGATGAATTGATCCAACAGGATTATCACTGGCTATAGGATGGTGATCGATTTTAGGAAACTGAATAAAGCCACTAGGAAAGATCATTACCATTTGGCTTTTATCAGCCAAATGCTAGAAATATTATCTAAACACACACACTTGTTCTTTCTAGACGGTTATTCTGGTTTCTCCCAAATACCAGTTGCACAATCTGATCAGGAGAAAACCACTTTCACCTGTCCTTTCGGTACCTTTGCTTATAGACGTATGCCTTTTGGCTTATGTAATGCACCTGCCACCTTTCAAAGATGTATGATGGCTATATTCTCTGACTTTTGTGAAAAGATTGTTGAGGTTTTCATGGATGACTTTTCCGTTTACGGGTCTTCCTGTGATGATTGCCTCAGCAACCTTGACCGAGTCTTGTAGAGATGTAAAGACACCAATCTTGTCTTGAATTGGGAGAAGTGCCACTTTATGGTTAATGAAGGCATCGTCTTAGGACATAAAATTTCTGAAAGAGGTATTGAAGTCGATAAGGCTAAGGTTGATGCAATCGAGAAAATGCCATACCCCACAGATATCAAAGGTATACGAAGTTTCCTTGGGCATGCTAGTTTCTATAGAAGGTTCATCAAAGACTTCTCTAAGATTTCTAGGCCTCTTACCAATCTCTTGCAAAAGGATATTCCTTTTGTCATTGATGATGATTGTGAGGAAGCCTTCGAAATACTTAAGACGGCTTTGATAACTGCACCTATTGTTCAACCACCTGATTGGAACTTACCTTTTGAGATCATGTGTGATGCTAGTGATTATGTTGTTGGTGATGTCCAAGGGCAAGGAGTTGATAAGAAGATGAATGTTATTCACTACGCTAGTAAAACTCTAGACAGTGCCCAGAGAAACTGTGCCACTACGGAGAAGGAATTTTTAGCAGTCGTGTTTGCATGTGAAAAATTCAGATCTTACATAGTTGATTCCAAAGTCACTATTCACATTGATCATGCTGCTATTAAGTACCTCATGGAGAAGAAGGACGCTAAACCTAGACTTATCAGATGGGTTCTCTTGCTACAAGAATTTGATTTGCACGTTGTCGACATAAAGGGTGATGATAACCCCGTGGCAGATAACTTGTCTAGGTTGGAAAACGTTCTTGATGACCCACAACCTATCGATGATAACTTTACCAATGAGCAATTGAATGTCATCAATGCTTCACGTACTGCACCGTGGTATGCTGATTATGCAAACTATATCGTTGCCAAATACATACCACCTAGTTTCACGTACCATCAAAAGAAGAAATTCTTCTTTGACTTGAGACACTACTTTTGGGATGATCCTCACCTTTATAAGGAAGAAGTAGATGATCTTATCAGACGTTGTGTACCTGAACATGAACAGGGACAGATCCTACAGAAGTGTCACTCCGAGGCCTACGGAGGACACCATGCGGGAGATAGAACTGCACACAGGGTATTGCAATCAGGTTTCTATTGGCCCACTCTTTTCAAGGATGCACGTAAGTTTGTCTTCCCTGTTGACGAATGTCAAAGAATAGGTAATATTAGCAAACGTCAGGAAATGCCTATGAACTATTCACTTGTCATTGAACCATTTGATGTCTGGGGCTTTGATTATATGGCACCTTTTCCAAAATCCAATGGATATACTCACATCTTAGTTGTTGTTGATTACGTCACTAAGTGGGTAGAAGCTATCCCCACTAGTAGTACTGATCACAACACCTCTATCAAGATGCTGAAAGAAGTTATTTTCCCTAGATTTGGAGTCCGTAAATATCTAATGACCGACGGTGGTTCACACTTCATTCATGGTGCTTTCCATAAAACGCTTGCTAAGTACGATGTCAACCATAGAATTGCGTCTCCCTACCACCCTCCGTCCAGTGGTCAAGTAGGGCTAAGTAATAGAGAGATTAAACTGATTCTACAAAAGACTGTCAACAGGTCTAGAAAGAATTGGTCTAAGAAGCTCGATGATGCACTGTGGGCTTATAGAACTGCCTATATGAATCCCATGGGCATGTCTCCGTACAAAATGGTGTATGGGAAAGCATGTCACTTACCTCTTGAGCTAGAGCATAAAGCTTATTGGGCAATCAAAGAGCTCAACTTTGATTTCAAACTTGCCGGTGAGAAGAGGTTATTTGACATTAGCTCGCTTGATGAGTGGAGAACTCACGCATATGATAATGCCAAGTTGTTAAAAGAGAAGGTTAAGAGGTGGCATGATAAGAGGATACAAAAGCGTGAGTTCAATATAGGTGATTATGTCTTGCTATATAACTCTCGTTTAAAATTCTTTGAAGGCAAGCTTCTCTCTAGATGGGAAGGTCCCTATGTTGTTGAGGAAGTATATTGTTCCGGTGCTATCAAGATCAACAACACGGAAGGTAATTGTCCAAGAGTGGTAAATGGGCAGAGAATCAAGCATTATATCTCAGGTACTCCCATAAATGTTGAAAGCAATATCATCAATACCATAACTCCGGAAGAATACCTAAGGGACATTTATCTGCCTGTTTCAGACTTCGAAAACGAAGCGGTATGTGATTCGGTAAGAAAACAGAGTCCAAAACTTTTCCAGTAGGAAATTTTCTCCATTTTGGAATATTTGAAAAAATAAAAAAATTGGAAGTAGTCCGGAAAGTGCACGAGGAGGCGACAAGCCTGCACGGCGCAGGCCCACCCCCTGGCCGCGCCGTGAGGGCTTGTGGCCACCTTGTGCGCCTCCCGGACTCCGTTTTCATGCAGGGTACTCCTTCTGGTCTGGAAAAAATCATTATATATACTTCTGTTTGGTCTGACCCCTGCATCACACAGATTTCCTGTGTTTTTCGTTTCGAGCCTGTTTCTGTTGCAGATCTAAATCGCTATGACTTCCCCAAAAGCTCCAAAGGACAAGATCTTCGAGAAGGTCATCAATCCCTACCTCACGGAAGTGCTGCAACACCCTCAATATATCGAGATGCGTGAGGGGATGTTGCACATCCGTGATGTTGAGGGGCTTAAGAAGACCGGAAGCATGGAGACGAGGCTCGAAGCAATGGAGCAACAAGTCTTCAAGTGCTAGGGGATGGTGGAGCGTGGACTCAACGCCAACCACATGATGATCACGGAGTTCACCAACAAGCACATGATTGATGCCAATGACATTGGGAAGCACCTCTCCAGGCTCTATGACACGGTTGATCAACTCCAGGGCCGGATCTATGACCTGCAGAACCAAAACTATGAGTATGAGTATAGATTTAAATCAATAAGGTTGGCTGCAGATTTGAGGATTCCGGAAACTCGTTCATCTTTCCATGGTGGAGCACCTATGCCTTGGAAGACGGAGGATCAAACTCATGTTGCAACAACTCCACCATCACCACCGAAGGAAGACAACTGAGCATTGGTATGGGAAATCCCCTTGGCTTTTGCCAAGCTTGGGGGAGTTGCCCCGGTATCGTATCACCATCACATCTTTTGCCTTTACCTTTGTTTTAGTTTCCCTTTTCATTTTTTCTTTTTCTCCAGTAGTTTAAAGTCTTAGTGTTTTAGTTTCGAGTTTTGCTTTGTGTCACCCCTGTTGTATTCGAGCTCGTGATCCATATAATAAAGAGTGTCTTAGTTGAAGGGCTTAGCCTCTTGCCATGATCAAAAGAGTGAGAATAGAACAAAAGCATGAAAGATCATGTAATGATCTTATGGGAATTGATGGCTTCACATATAAAAAGAATGAGGATTGAAACTTGTTGAGGGTAGGCAAACGTAGACCTTGCTCATTGTTGCAATTAATAGGAAGTGATAAGGAAGGAGAGGTTCACATATAAATATATCATCTCTGACACCATCTATGATTGTGAACACTCACTAAACAATTACATGCCTAGAAGTAGATGTTGGACAAGGAAGACAACGTAATGAATTGTGTTTCCTTGGCTCTGAACAATGTTATATGATTAGAGATCCCATAGCATGTGACGATTGCTCCCACCTCATATTAGCCAAAACCTCCTGCGCTAAGTAGAGATACTACTTGTGTATCCATGAACCATCAAACCAGTTTTGCCATGAGTGTCCACCATAGCTACCTATGGATTGAATAAGATCCGTCAAGTAAGTTTTCATCGGTGCAAGCAATAAAAATTGCTCTCTAATATGTATGATCTATTAGTGTGTGGAAAATAAGCTTTATACGAACCTGTGATGAGGAAGACATAAAAGCGACAGACTGCATAATAAAGTTCTTTATCACAGGAGGCAATATAAAGTGACGTTCCTCTGCACTAAGAGGACACGCATTCCAATCTCAAAAGCGCATGACAACCTCTGCTTCCCTCTGCGAAGGGCCTATCTTGTACCTTTACTTTTTGCCCTTGAAAGAGTCATGGTGATCTTCACCAATTCCTTATCTCGCCTTTATCTTGGCTAACGTCATATGCTTGGGAAAGATCTATGTTCATATGTCAACTAGGAGGTAGGCATTCATGAATTATTATTGTTGACATTACCCTTGAGGTAAGTAGTTGGGAGGCAAAACTATAAGCCCCTATCTTTCTCGTGTTCAGCTGAAACTTTGATCACATGAGTACCACGTGAGTTGTAGCAATTGTAGAGAACGAAAGAATGATTGAGTATGTGGCTTTGCTTTACAACCTCTTATTTGACTCTTTCTGATGTTGTGATAAATTGCAATTGCTTCAATGACTAAAGGCTATCGGTTGTTACTTCTCGGTAAGGTTCTTGATCCATGCTTTACTTTGTGAAGGAATTATCAATTTAGCATGACAGATTATATGTTGGTATTGCTGTTCTGATCCTGATCATGATGCATGCATGTTCGTATCTTGTTTTGTTGACACCTCTCTCCCTAAACATGTGGACATGTTTATTGAGCTCGGCTTTCGCTTGAGGACAAGCGAGGTCTAAGCTTCGGGGAGTTGATACGTCCATTTTGCATCATGTTTTCATGTTGATATCTATCGTTCTTTGGCTTTCACTTCACGGTCTTAGCTTGGGGGAGTTGATACGTTATTTCACTTCGCGGTACTATTCTTATGCCTTTTCTCTCTTATTTCGCAAGGTTTACATGAAGAGGGAGAATACCGGCAACTGGAATTCTGGTGTGGAAGTGGAGAAAAGTTGAGATACCTATTCTGCGCAACTCCAAACACCGTAAAAATCAACGAGGATTTTTTTCCTGATTGATGAAAAATACTAGGCCGAAGAAGTGCCAGAGGTGCACCAGGGGTGCCCACAAGCCTGCACGGCGCGGCCACCCCCTAGGCCGCGCCATGGGGGCTTGTGGGCAGCCCACTGTGGCCGAATTTCTCCCCTCTTTTGCTATATGGAGGGTTTCGTCCAGGAAAAAATAAAGGAGGAGCTTTTTCATGGTTCCGCCGCCGCCACGAGGCGGAACTTGAGCAGAACAAAATCTAGAGCTCCGGCAGGACGATCCTGCCGGGGAAACTTCCCTCCCGGAGGGGGAAATCGTCGCCATCGTCATCACCAACACTCCTCTCATCGGAGGGGACTCCTCACCATCAACATCTTCATCAGCACCATCTCATCTCCTATCCCTAGTTCATCACTATTAACGAATCACCATCTCGCGACTCCGATTGGTACTTGTAAGGTTGCTAGTAGTGTTGATTACTCTTTGTAGCTGATGCTAGTTGAATTACTTGGTGGAAGAGTTTATGTTTAGATCCTTGATGCTACTCATTACATCTCTGATCATGAATATTATTATGCTTTGTGAGTAGTTGCTTTTCTTCCTGAGGACATGTGATAAGTCATGCTAATAGTAGTCATGTGAATTTGGTATTTGTTCAGTATTTTGATATGTTGTATGTTGTTTTTCCTCTAGTGGTGTTATGTGAATGTCGACTACATAACACTTCACCATTATTTGGGCCTAGAGGAATGCATTGGGAAGTAGTAAGTAGATGATGGGTTGCTAGAGTGACAGAAGCTTAAACCCTAGTTTATGCGTTGCTTCGTAAGGGGCTGATTTGGATCCACTAGTTTAATGCTATGGTTAGACTTTGTCTTAATTCTTCTTTCATAGTTGCGGATGCTTGCGAGAGGGGTTAATCATAAGTGGGATGCTTGTCCAAGTAAGGGCAGTACCCAAGCGCCGGTCCACCCACATATCAAACTATCAAAGTAACAAACGCGAATCATATGAACATGATGAAACTAGCATGACAGAAATTCCCGTCTGTCCTCGGGAGTGTTTTTCCTCCTATAAGACTTTGTCCAGGCTTGTCCCTTGCTACAAAAGGGATTGGGCCACTTTGCTGCACCGTTGCTACTTTTGTTACTTGTTGCTTGCTACGAATCATCTCACCACACAATCACTTGTTACCGACAATTTCAGTGCTTGCAGATATTTCCTTGCTGAAAACCACTTGTCAGATCCTTCTGCTCCTCGTTGGGTTCGACACTCTTACTTATCGAAAGGACTACGATTGATCCCCTATACTTGTGGGTCATCAGGTCCCCAGACCCAGACGTCTGCCCGAAGTAGCTCCCAACCAACGGGTGTGCCTCGATAGACCCTGCGTCAAGCGTCCCCGGAAGCCACCCCTGCGAACCGCTCCCGCAGTGTTGCACGTACCTGTCCGCACGGGGGGCTACTCACGGGGTCCTGTGTGTGCCTTCTACTGCTGTGGTAGCCGGCGCTACTTTCTCCGTGGTCTGGGCGTGTGCCAACATGGTCGTCGTCGAGTTGCGCCTGCCTCCAGGAGTTGACGTAGTCGAGCGTCAAGTACTCCTCCCTTGTTCCGGAAAACGTGTCGGGGGACGCTGGACCACGCCCCCTTGCGCGGCCGGGACCCGCGCCTCTAGCAGTTGGGCCGAGTCCCCGGAATGGGCGGGTCTGAGCGGATGTCTTGGATGCGCCCGTGCGGTTCCTTCGCTGCAGCCCCTGGTGGTGCAGGCCCATGAGCCGGTCCCCACGGGGGCAAACCTGGGTCTCGTTGATGGCGACGTTGCGCCGAGGAGCATGCCTGGGATCGTCGATGCGGCGGGGGCGGGCGACGTGTTGGCGCCTGAGCTCGTGCGCCACAAGGAGCGCGACATGTCTGTGAGTCGGGTCTTGATTGACTCGGTAGGGCGGAGGCATGGCCTGAACGCGAGGATGGGTCGGGGTGACGGGGGCATGCGTGCGCTTGGTGAAGGCGGCTTCCCCCGGCGCACGTCGGGAACCCGTCCGGTTTTTACGCTCACGAGCGGGGTGGCAGATCATCGTACGGCGTTCCGGCCCGCCTACGCTGGCCGCGCCATGCAGGCGGCTAACTGCTCCGCGTGGATTCGTTGTCCTCTTGCCATGGGTGCAACGAGCTTCTGCGAATCAAGAGCTGGGGGAGACTTCGACACAGCCCCTACCTGACGCGCCAAATGTCAGATTTCAGGATCCGCACAACCCTTAAGATTTGAACTCAGGTGTGTGTGCAAAGATCTCTCATGGCCTCACCTCACCTAACTCACTACTCGTTGGATATGGCGAAGAACTCACACGATGGTGAGGAAGACAATGAATACAACAATTTAACTAGGTTTGGACCGCTATGAAGCGTAATACCCTACTCCTGCTTTTGGTGGATTGCCTCTCGCAGATGTGGATGGATGAACAAGTACAATGCTTTGGGAGCCTCTCGAGTCCCTCGGATTTGTTCCGAGCTCCCAGAGGTTTGGTGGTCTATGAGCGGTGGAAGTGAGTGGATGAACGGATCGATCAGGGTGCCGATGTCCCTCCCTACGAAGTAACCTATTCTCTCTATATAGTGGTGGCCTCAGTCCTCATCCCTTATCGTGATGGCGGGAAGGGATCCCACAACGGCCAATTTTGAAGGGGAACAAGGGAACGTGCTCGACCTGCCCAAGGTGGTCTTCGCCTACAAAGTGGTTGTTGGCGCTGCAGGAACGAGCTTAGCAATGACGTTCGTACTGCATATCGGTGGTTGTGGCCTTGTTGCACCAGAAGGAAACCTTTGGAAGATGCTTTCGGGAACCAACGTACGTCCTTGCCCCCTTTTCCAAAAGGGGAAATTGCACCGTCTGGCGACCTGCTGCTCGCTTTTCCTTCCTCACGTCATCCTTGTCTCTTGAGACCGGGCCTTTCATCGGAATCTCCGCCGCTCCGGAGGGGTCTTGAGGAGGTTGGTCCTGGTGCTGCTTCTTGTCGCGAGGCTCGGGCCCTCGCGAGGGACTTGTCTCGAGTGGGGCCACGCCCGGTAGATGAAGTGGGCCAGCCCTAGGCCGCAGGCAGGCAGGTCTGGGTACCCCCGTTCCCAGAACACTGATAGTTATCTTCTTGACAACCTTCGTTGGAGCGTGTGGAGGAGCTGAAGTTTCCTCCGGCACACAATCTGAGGCCTCTTTATCAGAATTCAGCTTCTTCCCCTACCTCGTGGCTGCCATGGGTAAACCATGCGAGCTGTAGGATCCAGGGTCAGAGTTAGACTTATCTGTACTAGTGCCCGAGTCCATCTCAACACTCCGATGTCTAAAATCATTTTGACTATCTCCGAAACTAGACATATCTGACAGACAAGCAGAAACTCAGCTGCATATAGCAAAACCTATGAAGTGGATATAGGAAAGACAAAAGGGATGAGCATCAGAAAATTTAGAAATTTAGAAAAATTGAAAAAAGAAATCCTCAGTTTTAACTTGCTGCAGAACACATATCGGTGGAACCGAGTTTGAACTTTCGGAGTCACCGAGACACATGAACTCCTTAACAGAAACTTGGTCATCATTTCAGTGGAACCGAAATTGACAACTAGATCTCGCCGAGTCCATTCTTAGCAACCCTAGGTTCAACATCGGTAGCACCGAGTTTTTCAACACAGCGGCACCGAGATGGGGTCTGGGGTCTGCAAACGGTTAACCCTAAAAATTCCTAGTTATCTGATCTATGGATTCATCAGGTGGATGGAGAGGATGCACACGGTGGGTTGTGGATAAATCTTCCCATTGCATAATGTCAGTGTTTACTCACAACATATGCCATGGGTAGGCTAAAGATGGTGAAAACCGAAGGGACACCAGCGGGCTCTGGGAACGAGGTTGGTACAAGCACAGAACACACGATGTACCCAAGTTCGGGGCTCTCCATAGAGATAATACCCCTAGTCCTGCCAGAATGTATAATGCACCAATGAGGTTACAATGTGCTCCTGGAGCTGTTCGACGGAGGAGGAAGAAGGAGCAATCGGCTCACGTCCACCTCTCATGTATGAGTGTGTGTGTGTGTGTAGGATTGACCGACCCTCTACATGGAGGGGCTCGGGGGGGGGGGGGGGGTTATAGACGAACCCACTGACCTACAATTAGGATAAGAGTACATAAATGGGACCTGGCTGGCAGCATCGCCGACTGGCCAGGGCGTCCACAGTGGTCTTGTCTTGTCGTTGGAGGGTCCCGCCAGCTGCGAGGTCCCATCTGGCCATGGGACCCGTCGGCCAGCCAATGAAGCTCTCCCGTAAGGCTGACGCAGGACACATATTGTACGCCCGGCGTCGTCTTGCGAGATTCTTCATGGGTTGCCAGTACGGCCGTCTCCACTGTTCCCACGCCGAGTGTGGTAATGGAGTGGGTGTTCGACGGGCTGATACTGTGCATGGTTGACAGATCGGAGTCAGAGTAGGTCAGCGGTATGTCCGCTGAGAGTGTATCTGTTGTGCGCTCCAATATTGTACCTTGGCTGATGCGTATTCACCTTTAACCCTAGGGCCTCGTCATGACCTATGGTCTGATGCGACTTGAGCTCCCTAGCCGGCTAGCAGCCTCGCTAGCTGGCCTGGGTACGGCCGTCTCGCCTCTAGTCGGCCGACGCAACCTAGACGACCAGAGGGAGGTAGCCGTCTCGCCCCCAGTCGACAGGAGCTTCCTACCGACCGGGGGATTTGGCCATCTCGCCCCTAGCCAGCAGGAGCTTCCTAGCCGGCCAGGGGGATTTGGTCGTCTCGCCCCTAGCTGACAAGGGTTTCCTAGCCGGCCAGGGGGATGGGGCCGTATAGAATGAGTCATGCTTTTCCTTCAAGGTAGAAGGCAAAGGAGTATGCTCGATAAGCCTACCCCGGGGTTATCCCCTCGTCAGTAATCCCTGAAGCAGGGGAGACCCGCCGCCTAGGAGCCGGAGGCCTCGCCGGCTTGAGTTATTTGTTGTTGATCTTCTTGAGCCGCCTACGGCAAGAGGCGTCGGCTCGGAAGCCGGCTGGCTTCGAAGGAACGCCTCGGCTTCGCGGAAAGTTGCGCTTGTTGCGCCACGTGCTAGGCCCCGGCCTGACGTAATGATGACTTTTTAGCAGATGACGGGACTGGGACTGAGCCCTGGGCACCTCCACGACGCCCCCTTGGCCCCCACGCGAAGGATCCTCTACGGATTACTCCGCGACGGTTAGAATCCAAGGAGCGTTAATGTGCCCGTAATAATCGGGGGGAGTGGGCGTCGTGCGCACCGGATCCCCTCCCCACGATCCATCAGGGGGGTTTAAATAGGGTGCGGGAGCACCGAGGAGGCCATTCGCCCCCTTCTCGCCCTGCACCTGCACCCCTTCCTTCCCTGAGCCCAGAGAAAGAAGAAGCCCTGCTTGTCTTCGTCGTCGCACAAGCCATCGCCGACAGCCGCCCCCACGTTCAACCTAGCCGTCGCCACCATGTCCAGCAGTGCCCCTAAGAAGGGGCAGCACAGCCGCGCCTTGGTGGGCAGCGATATTTGCAACGACAACATTCAGGCGCTCCGCCACCACCGCATGCTGCCTCGTGCAACACTTGTGGTAGCATGGGTGCCCGGAGCTGAAGAAGCTCCAACTCCGGCGGAGGGAGAGGTAGTGGTGTTCGAAGAACAATTCTACCGGGGCTTCGGGCTCCCGGCGGGAGATTTCTTCGCTCGCTTCCTCACCTTCTTCGGCCTGCAGCCGCATCATCTGGCGCCCAACGCCATTCTCCAACTCGCCTCCTTCGTCGTCTTGTGCGAGGGTTTCCTAGGGATTGAGCCCCGCCTCGACCTCTGGCAGAAGCTGTTTTTCTTTAAACAACAGTCAGTGAAGATGGTCAAGGCCGCGGTGGCAAAGCTCAAGGGCCCCCGGCCGATGACCCCGTGCGGTGCAGCGCTGGCACATCACCAAACGTCGTCTGGCTTCCCCCAAATGCCACTTCAAGACTCCATCAAGATGCGGAAAAGAGGGTTCTTCTACGTGAAGAACGTCGACCCCTGCCGCGACTGCATCAACCTACCCCCCTTCACCATCGCTCCTTCGATGGTGAAGACGAACTGGAAAGCAACGCTCCCGAAGCCAATTGCTGAGGTGGCGCAAATATTTGCCCACCTCGACAACCTGAAGATTCGCGGCCTTCTAGGCCACGACCTGCTCGCCAGCATGATCTCCCGCCGGATCCTGCCTTTGCACAGACGACCGCATCTGATCTGTCAGATGGTCAGCCGTCAGGACCCTTGCCAACTCTCCACCAAGAACTTCCGACCCGGCGCGGTGGCCCGGAATGTGAACACGATCTCCTCTGCCAACATGGATCATGGTGGAGACTAGGAATGGGGGATGGCCCCCTACGACCGAGCCCATCCGGCTTTGGTGGAAAGTTCCTCTCCAAATCCCCTTTTCTTTTCTTGATCTTTCTGTTCTTCTTTTTTGAGCCGGGTACCGACTCCTTTATCTAGATGTTCGAGTGCCTGCAAGTGCTTGACCCGTGAGCCGAAGATGTGGAGACGTCGGACCCCTCGGAGATTGAGGATGAAGGGGTGATGGAGCCACGGGTCGCCGCCTCCGAAGACTCGGAGGAAGCGTTAGAGTCGGAGGGCTCCAAGCAGCCTGGTGAGCATTTAAAGTATTCCCTTCTTGACTGGACAGATAATGACGAGACGCCGCCTACTCTACATGATGCAGCTTTCGGGGAGGACCCAGAGGAACTGGAGGAAGTCTCCAGCCCTCCCCCGACGCGAGGCCACCGCATCGTTGGCGAGACGGCAGCGCCTGGCGAGGCGGCCCAGCATAAGGGCCAGGGGGCCGCCACATCCAAGCCGGCTCCTAAGCATGCCTCAACAGGACGTCCAGCGGCAGACCGAGGCAGCAACGCTATGAAGCACCGCGCCGGCACCAGCACGAAGCGGGTGCCCGTCGTGGCCAGGTAAGATCTCTTTATTATCTCCTTTCAATTTCTTGTGCGAGGATAGATTCCTCAATTTTTACTTGGCAGGGATGCCGAAGAGGTGGAGCAGGAAACCACCTCTGCCACCGAGCGAGCCGCCTGGGCGGCTGCTGACGCTGCCAAGAAGGCGCTGGACGATGAGTCCACCCTTCGCTGGGAAGCAGCGGCTTGTAAGGCGACCGCAGACCAATCTAAGCCCAGTCGGGCTGAAAAGCCCCCCAAGGAGAAACGATCGAAGACCAGGCACGACCCCGCCAAGCGGGCGTGCATGGAGGAGCCAGCTAGCGAGGCGGCTCTGAAGCGCGCCCAGGGGGCCAAGCCAGCCAAATCTACCGAGTCGGCCGCCTCCACGCCGGTGGATCTTGAAGTGATCCCCGACACGCCTGAAGCTAATGTAGACGGCGCGCCAGAGATGACCATGGAGACGCCGGAGGTGACAATGGAGGCGCCGGAGACGGCCAATCCACCTCTGGTTGCGGAGACGACGCCGGCCAGAACGTCAAGGGAGTCGGCTGCTAACCCACCACTTGGAGACGGCACAATTGTCATGGTCAGCCGCGGCACGGGCACCCCAGGAGCTGGCCCCATCGCCAGGAGCCGGACAGTAAAGACCTGGCGCGTGTCCAATGCTGAGCGTACAACACTGGCACCAGGCGCCGAGCTCAACGGCATCCCAGAGCTGGTGGCGTTGTTCTCCAGCAGCCGCGACAAGGTGAAGCAGGCAGCCCTGGTGGACAAGTGCGACCTTGAATGCCTTGAAGACTGAACCAGGGTGAGTCTTCCATGTTTTACGTTTTCTTTGCTTTGGTTTGGCTTTTCTTTCTTGCTCTTGAACCAGTGGGGGCGCGCCAGGGCACCCACTGGTTGTAGCCCCCAAGAATTGGGCCAGCCAAGCATTGTTCGGGCCGAATCTCATTGTGCTATGCCTGCCGTTTGCTTTTTTAGTGGGGGCGCGCTAGCGCACCCACTGGGTGTAGCCCCCGGGAATCGGCCAGCTGAGAGTTAGCCGGGCCGAATATTACTTTTTGCTTCGTTCGTATTGTTTGTAGGAGCTTCATGACGCCCAAGTGCAGGCGTATAATGTACTGCGGGCCGAGATCCAGGCGACCAAAGGCTAAGCCGGTGATCTTTAGAACTGGCTGGATGCTGCCGTCTCGGAGCAAGACGCCTTGCACGAGGCGGACAAGCAGCTCTAGCTGCAGTGAGATCTTCTCCACACGGAGAAGAAGAACCGCAAGGCGGCTCACCAGGCAGAGCTGTAATAGTTGCGCGCCACCCTTCTGGAGAAGGACACCTCCCACGCTGCCGACACGGAGCACCTGAAGATGGCTCATCTCCAAGAGATGAAGCTCAAGGACGTTGCCCTAAAGGAGAAGGAGGCCGCCCTTACCCAAGTGCAGGTGTAGCTGGTGAAGGAGACGGAGCCGGCCCAGGCCCTCCGAGGCGAGCTCTCCCACCTGGCTCAAGAGAGCGCGACACGGGAGCACAAGGCCCTCGAGGAGGCCCGCGAGACCGACATCCATTTCAAACGTAAGTTTTCTTCATCTTGACTTGATCTTTTTTTTGTTGGCCTCCCCCCCTTATTCTTCTCCGTACCACCTCCCATACCCCAGGGATATTCCCTGGGACACGGGAAGCAGCGGAAACGGTTGTGGAGACCAGTCGCGAGGAGCGTCACGCCGCTGGTGAGGAGGTGGATGCCGACGCCGGCTGGTGTGTGGAGGAGATCGCCACCGGCGTCAAGACCCGCCTGCTAATACTGGTCTGCTCCCTGGAGCGCTCCAGAGCGTGGGTCTGGAGATGGTGAGGTCGTTCTGGCCCGACGTCGTGGAGCCGGCGTCCATGAGCCGGTTGTCCCACTGGCTTGAGGCAGGCAGCTCCCGCCTCGATGCCTGGCACGCCTTGGCTAGATGTGTTGGCCCATACCTAGCACTCCGCTTGGCCAAGTCCTGGTACCGAAACCTAGACTTGGGAAATCTCGTAGCGTAGCGCACCGGCTCGAAGGAGGAGCCGGTGGCCTTGGAGGATCAACTGTAAGTGAGGGCCAGCGGCATCGCTTCCTTCGCCTCCTGGGACGAGTTCGGCCTAGTGCGTGATGCAGACGACAATGTGGTCCCTCAAGACCTGTTCCGTCTGCAGTCTTACGACGCCGAAGGCAATTCTGCCGAGGCGGCCCTCGAGGAGGAAGCCGCCGACTCAAGCAGCGAGGCCTACACGGACTCAACCATGAAGGACGGTGCCGAAGGCGCCCGAGGCGGGGAAGGCGCCTCCACCTCAGGCGTTCCCGGCGATGGTGAAGCCACCACTTCAGGAGCTGCAGTCGGGGCCGCAGACGGATCCACCGCCCCTTAGCCGATCATCTTTGTCTTTTATCTGGGTTTTGTCATTAGTCAATAGTTCCACCCACTGGGGTGTTTTATTGTAATGAATTTCGGCCGTGGGCCTTTGAATGTTTTTGCATGAAATATATGCTATGTCATTCTGCATTGAATTCGTAAGCACTATGCTTGCTGACTCACATTTTGATCTTTTGATTCATGTTTGACTCCTTTTCATCCAACTCCTTTGTTCTCTCTAACATCCGCCTCGCCAGCCCGACAGCCGGGAGCCGGTCTATGACTGGGACGAGGCTTCTGCCTTTGAGAACATTGGGGTTATACTTTTCGAAGCCATCAAGACTTTTAGACTAAAAAACGAGCCAACAAAGGCCGGCTAGAAAATAAGATCGCAAGTGATCAAACCGACCCGAGCCGGCAACCCTCTTTGTAGTTGAACTTTTCATGCAACCAGCCTTTCCTACCACCGCCTCGTTAGCCGAATAGTCGGGAGCCGGTCTGTAGCTTGTGCAAGACGGAAAGGGTTCGACCCGGCATACACTATACGCCCATCTACAACTAAGGAAATCGTTCGGGCCAGCTAGCGAGCCCCCGAGCCCATAGAGCCGGACCAGGGAACTCACAGATGAGTGAGAAACTCTTGCCATGAATCTGAAAGAGGTGTGTGTCAAGCACCGGCTTGAAACACCCATTGCATTCATTGGAAATCCTGAAAAGGGAGGAATATACATACGTACATGCATTTTTCTTTTCTTTCTCTTGCACTCTAGCAATAAAACGAGCGAAGCAATGCCGCGTTCCATGGACGCTCTATTTCCTGGCGGGAGTCGTCTCTCTTGTGCTTCCTTGGCTTCTGGGCGTCAATCAGATAGTATGCATTGTTATGCAATGCCCGGGTGATGATGAAAGGTCCCTCCCATGGGGAAGAGAGCTTGTGCTGGCCGGCTGTTCGCTAGATTCTTATGAGCACCAAGTCCCCCTCTGTGAAAGAGAGAGGCTTGATCTTCTTGTTGTGGTAGTACCTCAGCTTCTATTGATATATAGCCATCTGGCTCAAGGCCAAATCCCGTGCCTCCTCGAGCAGATTAAAGTCGTCTTCTGTTGCCTCCTTCGCCTCCATCTCCGTGTACAGGATGACCCAAGGTGAGTCGAACTCAACATTCATGGGGATGATTGCCTCGGACCCATATACTAGAAAAAAAGGTGAGAAGCCGGTTGAACGGTTCGGCATGGTGCGTAGGCTCCACAGCACAGCCGGCAGCTCTTCAATCTAGGAGCTGGCTGACCTGACAAGTGGCGCCACCAATCTTGGCTTGATCTCGGCCAGGATCAGACCATTGGCCCTTTACACCTGGCCGTTGGATTGTGGGTGCGCCACCAATGCCATGTCAAGATGGATACCTTCATTGGAGCAGTAGAGTGTCAAAGCACCCTTGGCAAAATTGGTGCCCTTGTCGGTGATGATACTGTGGGGGACGCCATAGCGGACAGCGATGTCCTTGATGAACCTGACGGCCATGGGGCCGTCAAGTTTCTTGATAGGCCTGGCCTCGACCCACATGGTAAATTGGTCAACAACCTCCAAGAGATGTGTCATGCTGCCTCAAGCGGTCTTGAATGGCCCCACCACATCCAGCCACCAGACGGCAAACGGCCATGACAGGCGGATGGTTTTGAGGGTTGAAGCCGGTATGTGGCTCTGCATGCTGAAGCGTTGGCAGCCTTCACACTTGTTGACCATGTCCACGGCTTCCTCGAGGGCCGTGGGCTAGTAGAATCCATGGAGGAATGCCTTAGCCACCAGGGTTCTAGAGGCGGCATGATGCCCACACTCACCCTGATGTATGCCTCTGAGGATCTCCTACCCCTTTTCTGACTCGACGGAGCGCTGGAACACGCGTGTCACACTACGCCGAGCCAGCTCGCGATTGATGATGGCATATGCATCTGATCGACGCTAGATTTACCTTTCCTCCATCCCATCTTAGGGAAGTTCGCCGCGAAGAAGGAAGGCCAAGATGGGTTGAGCCCACGACAGAGCCGACACAGAAGCCACTCCACCTCGATTTGAGGATCAGGAGCTTCTGCAGCCCCTGCGCTTGTTGACGTAGTCGCAGGCTCGAGACCGTTTGTCTTTGATTCCGTTGTGGCAGCCGGCACATCGTCTATCTCCATGACGGCCACTGATAACCCACAAGTATAGGGGATCGCAACAGTTTTCGAGGGTAGAGTATTCAACCCAAATTTATTGATTCGACTCAAGAGGAAGTGAAAGAATACTCTCAAGTATTAGCAGCTGAGTTGTCAATTCAACCACACCTGAAAGATTTAGTGTCTGCAGCAATGTATCAGTAGCAAAGTAGGGTGATAGCAGCAGTAGCAACGGTAACTAGTAGCAGCAGAGTAACAGTAGTAGCAACGGAGTAACAGTAGCAGGAGTGACATCAGTAGCAGCAAAGTAACGTAGCAAGGACCAGTAGTAAAAGACTCGTAGGCATTGGATCGGTGATGGATGATTATGCCGGATGCGATTCATCATGCAACACTTATAACACGGAGAGATAAGTAACTAGCTCCAGTTCGTCAATCTAATGTAGGCATGTATTCCGTATGTAGTCATACGTGCTTAGGGAAAAGAACTTGCATGGCATCTATTGTCCATCCCTCTCGTGGCAGCGAGGTCCCAATGGATAAAGAACCTGACCAACGCATTAACACTTGGTGAATACATGAAGTCCTCATACTATGGTCATCTCCGGGAGTGGTTCCGGCTATAATCCCTCCGGGGTTGCCGGGTCATAACACATAGTAGGTGACTACAACTTGCAAGATAGGATCTAAAACACACATATATTGGCGACAACATAATAGGTTCAGATCTGAAATCATGTCACTCGGGCCCTAGTGACAAGCATTAAGCATGACAAAGTTGTAGCAACATCAATCTCAGAACATAGTGGATACTAGGGATCAATCCCAGTCAAAACTAACTCGATTACATGATAGATCTCATCCAACCCATCACCGTCCAGCAGGCCTACGATGAGATTACTCACGAACGGTGAAGAGCATCATGGAATTGGCGATGAAGGAAGGTTGATGATGACGATGGCGATGATTTCCCCTCTTCGGAGCCCAGAACGGACTCCAGATCTACCCTCCAGATGAAGAACAGGAGGTGGCGGTGCCTCCGTATCGTAAAACACAATGAACTCTTCTCCCTGATTTTTTTCCCGGCGAGACAGACTAAATAGAGCTGAGATTGGAGGCGATGGAGCTACGTGGGCTCCACAAGCCTGCCAGGCGCGGCCAGGGAGGCGCGCCTGGTGGGCTTGTGGGATCCACGCTCCACATCCTCCGCTGATTCTTGCGCCAGTATTTTTCATAAAATTCGAAAAAAAAAATCTCTGTAAATTTTTAGGTCATTCCGAGAACTTTTATTTCTGTGCAAATACAACACCATGGCAATTCTGCTGAAAACATCGTTAGTCCGGGTTAGTTCCATTCAAATCATGCAAATTAGATTCCAAAACAAGGGCAAAATAGTTCGGAAAAGTACATACGACGGAGACATATCAACTCCCCCAAGCTTAAAGCCTTGCTTGTCCTCAAGCAATTCAGTTGACAAACTATAAGAGACAAAAGAAAAACTTTAACGAACTATGTTTGATCTTGTTGTTGCAACTATGTCTAACTCATATCCAGAGTTTCAGCAAGATCACAAGCAAACCACATAGGAAAATGACATCTAGGTCTCACGGTAAACTCATATCAATGGCATAATCAACTAGCGAGCAAATAATAATAAGTCTCAAACGTCAACACATCAATCAAAACAATCATGAAGCAGTACGAATAGATGGTATCTCGCTAGCTCTTTCTGAGACCGCAAAACATAAATGCAGAGGACCTTCAAAGACCAAGGGCTGACTAAACATTGTAATTCATGGCAAAGAAGATCCAGTCACACTCATACTCAACACAGTTAAACGCAAAGCATAAAAATGACAGAGGTGCTCTCTAATTGGTGCTTTTATAAGAGGAGGATGACTCAACAGGAACATAAATAGACAGGCCCTTCGCAGAGGGAAGCATTGATTTGCAGAGGTGCCACAGCTCAAGCTTTGAAAACAGAGATAATAATTTTGGGTGGCACGCTTCAATTGTCAACGCAATGTGGGGACGCCGACTAACAAGTCGAGTTTGCCGTGCCCATTGACCCCAAGGATCAATGTTCACTGAACACAGATACTGAATAATAGAGTCTTACATCCAAGTACCGAGATTATTACATCAAACGACCAGAAGGTCGGGTTCAAGAGCGAGGCCTAAGGCCAAATTAAACAGATACATCGAGTAGCGGAAACTCGTAAGGGCTAAGCGGTGCCCATGCCGTCAAGCCTACACCGACAAGCATTCTGACTTGGAAGCGTCCTAGATCGCAGGTTCGTCTCCGACGGCGTACTCATCGCCAAACTCCGATCCTTCCATGTCTGGTCAATAATATAACCAGTGGCAAGCCAATGAGTACTTTGAATGTACTCGCAAACAGCCTATGATATGAACATTTATAGTGAAAAATAACAGTAACATGCATCTTTAGTGGAATGCAATTTGGTGGAATGATCAGGTTTATGCAACAGGTTAAAGAATTACTCTTGAAGAACAGGTTACAGATATCATCATATCTGCTAAGGGTTGAACACACCGGGTTCACCCTAAATGCCAAGTCATCGGACTTGTCATAACCTCAATGTATTAACGAGGGCTAAACCATCCGGGTTTACCCCTATATGTCAAGTCACCGAACTTGGTCATATTATTGTGATTATCCTAACAACACCTTTATAACACCACTCACACACACTTGGTTTATGCGGAAACATTGGACGTAGTTTAAGCAGCACCACCCAACTGTCCTTGACCATGGACACGGCTATTCGAATAGATTACACTCTGCAGAGGTAGTACGTTGGACCCACGAGAAATGGGAAACTTCCGTGTCATCCACGACTCGCGGTATATCACATATACCTGAGGTAAGTACCCGATCATCATCTTTCCCGTGATGATACTAGACAAAGAGGTCCACTCGATTGGTACCCAGCCCACATGTCTTACGTCTTACGAGCACTGACTCTAGACTGTATCAACCATGCAGGGACCAACGGTGTGCCTGGAACTCATAATAATGGCATAGTCGTCCTACCTGGCACGACCCCATCACGAGAGTGACACCGATCACTCCCGCCACTAGTAATGTGGCTCTTTGCTAGTACCTACCAGAGTAATCAACAAAGCCTCGTCCCATAAAGGGGTGTCGTGGTCATACTCGTAAGGTTGGGACGGTCGACACATCAAAAATCTAATCCCATTTCCGAAACCATACTCACACAAAAACACCGGTGCATCACTTCACCAAAAGTGACCACCAACTCATCATCACCCTCGGGCATTAGTGACACCCGATGGGGTTTTCATAAACTCTTTACTTAAATCATCATCATGCTTGTGATAATATGTTCTATCTTTACTTGTCAACATGGTAATAACATGACCCTCACGGGGTAGGGTCAAGCTCAATGCAATGATCTTACTCTACTAGTCAACATGACACTAGCATGATCCTCATAGATAGTAGGGTCAGCTCATCATGTTTGTGCTTCGAGGAGCCATGTGAATAACATTACTACCATGCAAGTGCTTCGAAGAAGCCTTCGGTACCATCACATTAATGATGAACCGACACTGTGATCACATGCAACGGGAAAAGTACTTGCTATTCTAGCATGCATCATTTCATATGCTCAAGTCATGGTCAAAGGTTGCTTGCCTTGGTCAGCTAGGTATCCGGGGTCTTCGAGGTCTTCCGCTCCGGATCCTCCGTCACTCAGTAACTCTACCGTCGAGAAAGGAATAAATAAATAATAGCTCTCACTAAAACAGATCACAAAGTGCTTTTAAAAATGTTGCAAAGTTTGAATAAATTCAGTTTATCATTTTGGAAAATGTTTCCTATAGTTTTTGTTAGCTAAGCATATTTATTTAAAAGCAAACAGAAGCAAATAAGGGCTTTTAATATTATTTTATTATACCAGAATAGTTTCTGTTTTTGATAAATGTCAAACACTACGGAATCAAATACTACACATTTTTAGAAAATTACTGGTGGAAGAATCATATTTTCCTACTGGCTAAATATTTTTATAAAAATCATTTAAGTTATTGGATTAAAATAAAAGGAAAAGGCCAGGGGGAACAGATCCAGCCGGCCCAACCAGCAGGCCTGGCCACCAGCCGCGCGCGGGCCAGGTTCAAACCTGACCTGCGGGCCCCCGGGGTCAGCGTCAGTGGCTGCGCGCGCTGGCTGCCCGAGGACACCGACAGGTGGGCTCCACCTGTCGGTTCCTTCTCCTACCTCCAGCCAGAGAGGTGGAGACGGACGCCGGCGAGGCTACCGTTGTCCTCACGCCAATCTAGGAGCGGGAACGGGTCCCTCGTGCCTCCGCCTACCTGCTCGTGGTCGGGATGTCACCGAAGGTGGTCTGGGTCGCCTGCGACGAGGTGACCGTGGCGGAAGGGTTTTGGGTTGGTGTTGAACTAGTGGCTAGGGGCACGGATTCACTCGGGAAAGCTGGGGGAGATGTTCCTCGTGTCAAGGGGAGTGTAATGGGAGCTCGGGCAGCGCAGGAGCCGACGTGTAGCTGAAGATTGACCGGAGCTCCGAGGCGGAGGGGCCTCGGTCGATCTCGAGCACCGGGGCTCTGCTAGCTCGATTGGGTGGCTAGGGGGTGTCTACTGGTTGTGCTGAAGCTGCTTGGAGGGTGCTGGGGTGCCGGGGGGACCTATTTATACGCCAGCGATGGTGACCCGACTCGGGCGCGCCGGTGACTCACCGTGGCGCGCGTGCGAGCACAGTGAGCTGCTGGCCGCGAAACCACGGGTTCGGGACGTGGTTTAGGACCTCCTGGTGCATCGGCCGCAGAGGGAAAGCGAGTGGGGTCGAGCCGCAGCGACCGTGCATGCTCGGCCGCGTCGGGCGCGCACGGGCACGCATCGCCTGAGCTCTTGCGCGAGGGGAGAGGGTCCCTAGGGGTAGCTTTGCACTGAATAGATGTCGGGGGAGTGTTTGGACATAACTAGGGAGGTTGGGACCGGCCGGGGCGTCGTCCCCTTGCGGGAGGCTCTCTGCAGCGCGCCCAGAGCGCAGTTTTGGCATGCCACGGCATGCTGGCGCGCTCTGGGGCACTTGGGACGTGTGCTCCATGTCCTTAGTGTTGCTAGGAGTGCCCCTAGCCGTTGTGGTTTAGTGGGAGCTCGAGCTAGTCAAGGGAGCAAGGAACACTGGTGTTGCCAGTACTGCCCTGCGGCTCAAATTGGAGTTCTTGTCACTTGTGGTTGGAGTTGGGGAGGGGCTGATTGACTGGGTGCTCAGGGTGTTCTGGGGATCTAACCCACCAAGTTTGGGGCCTTGCCATTGGGTAAAACAGTGGCTAGGAGGGTTTTTACCTTCCTGTCAATAGGTGTTCGACAGTGACTTGGGGTGCTTCCACTCCACTACTGGAAATGAAACTTAACAGGTTTGGTCTTGGGGTAAAAACATGGGGTTTCACCAAATTTGAGCTCCATTGAACCAGTTTGGCTTTGTAAACTTGAAAATGCCTCAAAATGACCAGTACTGTCCTCTACAAAGGAAGTGTGGCCAAACAGAGTCTCACAAATCCCATCTTTGGTGTGGAGTCCTCATCTGGGGTGTCAAACACCTCTGCAAAGTTTCAGCTCCATTGGAGAAACTTTGCAATGTAGAGTTGTTCCAACTCTTCTCTGGACAGAGAGGGTTTTGGGCTCATTAGGTGCACTTCCCTACCTTGGATCAAGGTAAGATTTTAGGTGAGCACCTAATATGGCTTGGGAGAGCTCCTGTAATTTTATGGGAATTTACTGAGATAATTTCCTTTGGAAACATCTCAAAAAGCTAAAACAGACAGAAATGGTTTTCAGGGTTTTACTCAAATAATATTAATATAAAATAGGGTTGAAAATCTTGTATATGGAAAATATATGTCCTTCTGAGCTTCCATGAATTTACTCAGAATTTTCTAAGGCAGGAAAGCAATTCTCCTTGTGGGAATATCATTACTGGCCTTAGAAACAGACATAGATATAAAATAGGAAAATAATATTTTAAATCACCAATTAATGTTTTTAATGAATGAAAATAATATTTAGATCAGACCACCAACTTTGGTTGGAAGTGCCACTTGGCTTCATGAGCTAGTAGTGTATCCCAACATGGTGAAGGTGATCTTGATATAAAGGAAAAAGGGTTTTTGAAGAGAGCAAAATAATAAGTTTTCATGGGTTTGAGTCATCAAACAAGCAAGCATTCACTCATACAAGGGTTCACATTGCACTCACAACATTATTTGAAAAAGTTTTAACAAGCTCTGATTTTTTGCAACATAAAATACTTGTGGTGAAAAACAGGGTGTGACAGGCAATGACTAAGAGTTCTCAACATCCTCCACACAGCACATGCTATAGGCGGTTCCCACACAGAAAAGTAAAGTTTTGACTCCCCCACCACCAATCAATCACACTCCACGGCTAGCCGAATCCTCGGGTACCGGCCATGCCAACATCAATCCTGGGGGAGTTTTGTTTGCAATTATCTTTTCGATTTGAGCATGGAACTGGGAATTCCAATTACCGGCCCCTTTCTCGTGAGTGATAGTGAATAAACACATATCGAGGGTAACACGCCTAGCATGGAAGATATTGATAGCCCACTGTCACCACATGAGCGCTTCGGGCATGCAAAACAGATTATTTCTTGAAGGTTTAGAGAACGGCACATGCAAATTTTGTTGAAACGGCAGGTAGATACCGCATATAGGTAAGTATGGTGGACTCATATGGAATAACTTTGGGTTTATGGAAGTGGATGCACAAGCAGTATTCCCGCTTAGTACAAGTGAAGGCTAGCAAAAGACTGGGAAGCGACCAACTAGAGAGCGACAGCAGTCATCAAAATGCATTCAGATTAACTAACATTGAGTGCAAGCATGAGTAGGACATAAATCACCATGAACATGAATAAAATAGAGGCTATGTTGATTTTGTTTCAACTACATGCGTGAACATGCGCCAAGTCAAGCCACTTGAATCATTCAAAGGAGGATACCATCCTATCATACTACATCATAGTCATCTCAAAATTCATGTTGGCATCCAAGGCAAACCATTATAAGCTCCTCACTAATTAAGCATGGCATCAGCAACTATGATCTCTAAGTTGTCATTCAAACATGTTTCTCTCACAACAAAGCTAAACTAGGAACAGTGAGCTAGTCATATTTGCAAAAACAAAATAGATCGAGTTCATACCAGCTTTTCCAGGCTCAGTCACTTCATCATATATCGTCATTATTGCCTTTCACTTGCACGACCGAATGATGCGAACAATAATAAGAGTGCTCATGCATTGGACTAAAGCTGGAATCTGCAGGCAAACACAAAGGAGAAGACAAAGTAATATGGCTCTATGACAGCTAAACAGGTATGCATGCGAGAGCCAGTAAACATTGTAACCATTATATCCTACCTTGACCCAAAGAAAAAGAAAACTATTTACACGGGAAAGCTCCCAACAAGCAAAATAAGAAAAAGAAAATCTTTGTGGGTTTTCTCAAACTAGACATACACACGAAAAGAAAACGAAAAAAAAAGAAAATAAACTAGCATGGATGATACAGTGGCAAAGTGTGAACACCGACGAACAAAGTGAAAGCATAAGCAAGAATGTAAAGTCGGTGAGAAACACGTACTCCCCAAGCTTAGGCTATTGGCCTAAGTTGGTCTACTCCCAAGGAGGGAAATAACCAGCTCTGGGGTACTCCGGAATGGCTAGAGGATGCCACTGCTGTGTGAGCTCCTCTGGCTCCCACTGATAAACTGGTCTCTGGTACTCGACTGGTGGCTCGGGCACAGGCACCTGTGGTTGGGCTAAGCCCCAATATGCATAGATGTCCGAGGGCATAATAATGTACCTGCCTGCATGAAGATTGAACAAAGAAGGAGCAGTCAAAGTAATAGTCTCACGAGTACCCTGACTAAATACCAGGTTATAAAGTCATGGCGAACCATGCTATCATAATCTAGATATCTCTCGAGAAGAAGAATTTCTTCTTCCTCGCCCAGTCTAATAGGTATCTCAAAATGTCTAGCAAGACGGGTAACATAGATACCTCCATAGACAACACCTTTAGAACGGTTCATGTTCAACCGTTGAGCTACTATAGCGCCCAAGCTATAAGTTTTATTGTTATAAAGGGCTTCGTGCAAGACCGCAAGATCTGGGGAACTAAGTGACCCATCTTTCCCACAGCCAATCAAACATTTTCCCACAAATAGTGAGAAGTACCGAAGTACGGGAAAATGAATGCTAGCAGCTCTAGCGCAAGACACTCTTCTCTCCTCACCTACAACAATTGTATCAATGAAAGCTTCCAAGTCCAGTGGATGAGGTTCATGAATATCCCCGACATAAGGTAATTTGCAAACATTGCAAAAATCCTGGAGTGACATGCGCTGGGGGATATCATATAATTTGAACTCAACCATAGGAGGATTCTTCCTCGGATAGAACTTAAAGGTTTGTACAAAGATATTAGTGAGGAGGAGGTATTGCGGACACTTATCTTCAACGAAGGCGGTAAGGCCTGCATTCTCCACGAAGTAATAATAGTCCTCATAAAGTTCGGCGGCGTGTAAGAATACATCGCTTGGCCACTCGCACGCTCGAACTTCTGCGACTCGAGGGACCGGATACTTGGGCTTCTTCTCACTTCCATCATCCTTGGGGTCACGGCTTGACGAGCCTCTGAAGAACCTCCTCATCTTATCCCTTTTCCTATCTCAAGGAGTACTTTCCCCAAAACAGTTTGGAGAATGGTGCTTTGAGCAAGGAGATCGAAAATCCCAGCAAGAACAGCAAGAACACGGGTTTGAGCTGTGAAACAATTTTTTCTGGACCTAGGAGAAGTGGATGAGAGCTAGAATGAGTGGAGTGGGTGCACGTGGGCCCCACAAGCCAGGTAGGTGCGGCCAGGGGGTGCCCACGCCTCCAGGGCTTGTGGCCCACTAGTGCAGCCCCCAGACTAGCTCTATGTCCCAGTATTTTTCAAAAATTCCAGAAAAAATCATATTTGATTTTCAGGACGTTCGGAGAACTTTTATTTTCGGGGTACTTTTCCACGGGACGCTAAAATAGAAAACAGGGAAAACTAAACTAAATCTATCATTTTTCTTCTAAGCAACCAAAGGTGAAAGCTTGGAATAGAGGTTTGTGACTCCTCGATTCATCCATCTCATGGTCATCGAAAGAAATCCGTCAATGAGGTTGATCAAGTCTCCTTGACAAACTTTTTCTAATCGCAAAAGAGAACGGAGAATTTTTGAGTAGTCACTAGGTAACCTCAATGGGGATGTGAATCTCCCCAACAAGCAAATCATACTTCACCTTAACAGGAGGAATAGGGCATTCAAAGCTCCCAATAAGAATCGATGATGTTTTTTCGATAGCATTGATGCAGTGTACTCGATATTGTTTCTTTGGAAAGTGCACCGTATGCTCGTTGACATGGAAAGTGACATTGCCTTTGTTGCAATCTATAACAGCCCCTGTAATGTTTAAAAAAGGTCTTCCGAGGATGACTACCATGGCATCATCCTCGGGAATATCCAGAATAACAAAGTTTGTTAAGATAGTGACGTTAGCAACCACAACAGGCACATCCTCGCAAATGCCGATAGGGAAAGCAGTTGATTTGTCGGCCATTTGCAGAGAGATTTCCGTGGGTGTCAACTTATCCATCTCAAGTCTACGATAAAGAGAGATAGGCATAAGATTAACACCGGCTCCAAGACCGCATAACGCAGTTCTAATGTAGTTGCCTTTAATGGAGCAAGGTATAGTGGGCACACCGGGATCACCTAGTTTCTTAGGAGTTCCACCCTTGAAGGTATAATTAGCGAGCATGGTGGAAATCTCAACCTCAGGTATCCTCCTCTTATTAGTCACAATATCCTTCACGTACTTAGCATACGGAGACATTTTGAGCATATCTATCAAACACATTTGCAGAAAGATGGGTCTGATCATTTCAACAAAGCGCTCAAAATCCTCATCATCCTTTTTCTTGGATGGTTTGGGAGGAAAGGGCATGGGTTTCTGAACCCATGGTTCCCTTTCTTTACCATGCTTCCTAGAAGTGAAGTCATTCTTATCGTATCTTCTATTCTTAGGCTGTGGGTTATCAAGATCAACAGGTTCAATCTCCACATCCTTATCATTGCTAGGTTGAGCATCAACATGAACATCACTATCGATATTGTCATTAGGCTCATGTTCATCACCAGATTGTGTTTCGGCATCAGAAACAGAGACATCGTTCGGACTCTCAGGTGTAGCAGCAATAGGGTTGCTAGCGTGCTGGTTCCTATCATCTTTCTTCTTCTCTCCAGGATGACTAGGTGCATCAGTGCTAACTCCTTGAGAATCTTGTTCAATTCTCTTCGGACGACCCTCAAGATACAAAGGTTCCTGGGTCATTCTACCGCCTCTAGTGAAGACTCTGATAGAATTGTCATTCAACACATTGAGCAAGTCATTCTGAGCCTTAAGTACTTGTTCTACTTGAGTAGTAACCATAGAGGCATGTTTACTCAGGAGCTTAAGAACATTGACGTTTCTGTCCACACAAGCACTTAAATGACTAAGCATACGAGCATTATGTTCCAATTGTCTGCTAACATAATCATTGAAACTTTGTTGTTTGGCAACAAAGTTATCAAATTCATCTAGGCATAAGCTAGCAGGTTTATCAAAAGGAATATCACCCTCATCGTATCTACGCAGAGAATTTACTTCTACTACCTGTATCGGGTTATCGAGACCATGGATCTCTTCGATAGGTGGTAGATTTTTGACATCTTCAGATTTAAGGCCTTTCTCTAGCATAGATTTCTTAGCTTCTTGCATATCTTCAGGACTGAGGAATAGAATACCTCTTTTATTCGGAGTTGGGTTAGGAGGTTGTTCGGGTATAGTCCAAGCATTGTCATTGCACAAGATGTTATTCAGTAGAATCTCAGCTTGTTCTACGGTTCGTTCCCTAAAAACACAACCAGCACAACTATCTATGTGGTCTTTAGAAGCGTCGGTAAGTCCATTATAGAAGATATCAAGTATTTCATTCTTATCAAGAGGGTGATCAGGCAAAGCATTCAGTAGCTGGACGAGCCTCCCCCAAGCTTGTGGGGGACTCTCTTCTTCAGCTTGAGAAAATTTGTATATTTCCTCCAAGGCAGCTTGCTTCTTATGGGTAGGTAAATATTTTTCAGAGAAGTAGTAGACCATATCCTGGGTGCTACGCACACAACCAAGAGCAAGAGAAGTGAACCAAGTCTTAGCATCATCCTTTAGCAAGAAAGGAAACAGCTTGAGGATATAGTAGTGGCGGATCTTTTCCTCACTAGTGAATAGGGTGGCTATATATCGTGCAGTTTGGTAAGATGGGCTACAACCGTTTCAGACTCGTAACCGTGAAAAGGATCAGATTCGACCAGAGTGATTAACTCAGGGTCGACAGAGAATTCATAATCCTTATCGGTCACAAAGATAGGCGAAGTAGCAAACTTCGGGTCGTATTTCATCCTAGCGTTCAGAGATTTTTCTTTCCACTTGAGAAGTAATTTCTCAACGTCATAGCTATCCTTACAAGCAAGAAAGTCCTTAGCTATCTCTCCCTCCATAACATAACGCTCAGGCATATCAGGCAATTCATTTCTAGGAGAGCTAGTTCTAGCATGCAAATAGCAGGTTCTACTTCAATAGTATCAGAAGTTTCAGAAGTATCATCACATCTAGCAGCAACTCTAGCAATTTGTGCATCAAGGAATGCACCTAGTGGCAAAGCAGTATCAAGCATAGCATCATCAGGCAAAGCAGTATCAAGCATGGCATCATTAGGAAAAGCAGTATCATGCATAGCATCATCATATGCATCATGGGCAGCAGAAGTAGCATCATCAAGCTCAGGCGACATATCAAGATTTCTAGCAGGACGTGATGTCGCAAACTTACTCATAACTGAAGGTGAATCAAGTGCAGAGCTAGATGGCAGTTCCTTACCTGTCCTCGTAGTTGAGGGCAAGACTTTAGTTCTTGGATCTATAGTTGTGCCTCCCCGGCAACGGCGCTAGAAAAAGGTCTTGATAACCCACAAGTATAGGGGGTCGCAACAGTTTTCGAGGGTAGGGTATTCAACCCAAATTTATTGATTCGACTCAAGGGGAAGCGAAAGAATATTCTCAATTATTAGCAGCTGAGTTGTCAATTCAACCACACCTGAAAGATTTAGTGTCTGCAGCAAAGTATCAGTAGCAAAGTAGGGTGATAGCAGCAGTAGCAATAGTAACCAATAGCAACAGAGTAACAACAGTAGGAACCGAGTAACAGTAGCAGCAGTGACAGCAGTAACAGCAAAGTAACGTAGCAAGGACGAGTAGTAAAAGACTCGTAGGCATTGGATCGGTGATGGATGATTATGCAGGATGTGATTCATCATGCAACGGTTATAACACGGAGAGATAAGTAACTAGCTCCAGTTCGTCAATCTAATGTAGCCATGTATTCCATATGTAGTCATACGTGCTTAGGGAAAAGAACTTTCATGACATCTATTGTCCATCCCTCCCCGGCAACGGTGCCAGAAAAAGGTCTTGATAATCCACAAGTATAGGGGATCGCAACAGTTTTTGAGGGTAGCAACCCAAATTTGTTGATTCGACTCAAGGGTAAGCGAAAGAATATTCTCAAGTATTAGCAGCTGAGTTGTGAATTCAACCACACCTGAAAGATTTAGTGTCTGTAGCAAAGTATCAGTAGCAAAGTAGGGTGATAGCAGCAGTAGCAACAGTAACCAGTAGCAGCAGAGTAACAACAGTAGCAACAGAGTAACAGTAGCATTAGTGATAGCAGTAGCAGCAAAGTAACGTAGCAAGGACGAGTAGTAAAACACTCGGAGGCATTGGATCGGTGATGGATGATTATGCCGGATGCGATTCATCATGCAACAGTTATAACACCGAGAGATAAGTAACTAGCTCCAGTTCGTCAATCTAATGTAGGCATGTATTCCGTATGTAGTCATACGTGCTTAGGGAAAAGAACTTGCATGACATCTATTGTCCATCCCTCCCGTGGCAGCGTGGTCCAAATGGAAACTACGGGATATTAAGGTTCTCCTTTTATTAAAGAACCGGACCAACGCATTAACACTTGGTGAATACATGAACTCCTCATACTATGGTCATCTCCGGGAGTGGTTCCTGCTATTGTCACTCCGGGGTTGCCGGGTCATAACACATAGTAGGTGACTACAACTTGCAAGATAGGATCTAAAACACACATATATTGGTGACAACACAATAGGTTGAGATCTCAAATCAGGGAACTCGGGCCCTAGTGACAAGCATTAAGCATGGAAAAGTAGTAGCAACATCAATCTCAGAACATAGTGGATACTAGGGATCAATCCCCGTCAAAACTAACTCGATTAGATGATAGATCTCATCCAACCCATCACCGTCCAGCAAGCCTACGATGAGATTACTCACGAACGGTGAAGAGCATCATGGAATTGGCGATGAAGGAAGGTTGATGATGACAATAGCGACAATTTCCCCTCTACGGAGCCCAGAACGGACTCTAGATCTGCCCTCCAGATGAACAACAGGAGGTGGCGGCGCCTCCGTATCATAAAACGCGATGAACTCTTCTCCCTGATTTTTTTCCGGGCGAGACGGACTAAATAGAGCTGAGTTTGGAGGCGGTGGAGCTACGTGGCCTCCACAAGCCTGCCAGGCGCTGCCAGGGGGGCCTGCGCCTGGTGGGCTTGTGGGCTCCATGCTCCACATCCTCCGCAGATTCTTGCGCCAGTATTTTTCATAAATTCCAGAAAAATTCTCCGTAAATTTTCTGGTCATTCCGAGGACTTCTATTTTCGCGCAAAAACAACACCATGGCAATTCTGCTAAAAACAGCATTAGGCCGGGTTAGTTCCATTCAAATCATGCAAATTAGAGTCCAAAATAAGGGCAAAAGAGTTCGGAAAAGTAGATACGACGGAGACGTATCAGCCACCCACTAGGTGACGAGCCGACAGGATTCGACGCTTTGCGTAATCGAAGTTATTGGTGTAGCTGGCGAAGCAGTTGTAGATGGCACAACAGTTGGAGCCTGTGAAACAGTTGTAGCCGGTGCAACAGTTGGAGTCGGCGTAGCCAGTGTAGCCGTCATAGTAGCTGTAGCCGGCGAAACTTGTGTAGTCGTCGTCGTTGGTACTGAAGGATCTCCGGCACAAAAATCGATGCCGACTCCGGAGGCGGCTTGATAGATGGCTTGTGCAATTTCTCGAGGGAGACACCTGCTGGGATTCCCTGCCTTGTGGAGCCGATTTTGGCTAAGGTGTCGGCCGCCTCGTTGTCCGCCCTGGGGACATGATGGAACTCGCAGCCCTCGAAAGGACCGTTGAGCTGCTGGATGAGGAAGCGGTAGCTCGCCATGTTTGCATCACTGGCATCCCATTCGCCAAGACTTCCTGCACCACAAGGTCCGAGTCGTCGAAGCAAAGGATCTGCCGGATGCCAATCTCCTTGGCGAGCCGGAGGTCAAGAGCGAGCGCTTTGTACTCGGCGACGTTGTTGAAGGCGGCGAAGTGTATCTGGAGAGCATACTTGAGTTGGTCTCCTTTCAGATACGTTAAGACGATGTCGGCTCCCAAACCAGTTCGCATCTTCGAGCCGTTGAAGTGCATCCGCCAATGAGTGGAGTCTGGATGCGGCGACATAAATTGCGTTTCAGCTCAATCGACCAAGAAGTCAGCCTCCACCTGAGATTTGATGGTGGTGCACGGCTCGTAGTGGATATCGTGGTGAGCCATGGAGATGGACCACTTAGCAATCCGGCCCGTGGCATCACGGTTGCCCATAATTTCTGAAAGTGGAGAAGTGCTCACCACAGTGATGACATGCTCGTGGAAGTATTGCTTCAACTTCCTCGCGGCAAGGTAAACACCATAACACATCTTTTGATAGTGGGGGCAGTTTTGCTTGGAGGCGGACAAGACCTCACTGAGGCAGTAGATAGGGTGTTGCACTAACAGTACCTTGCCCTCCTCCTTACGCTCCACTACCAGAACCACACCGACCACGCGAGTGGTTGCTGCTATGTAGATGAGGATGGGTTCCCTTTCAGCCGGCGCCGCCAAGATTGGCAAGCTTGAGATGACGTGCTTGAGGTCGCGGAAGGCTTCGTCCGCCTGGTCATTCCACTCAAACTTGGTCGTCTTATTCATTAGTTGATAGAGTGGAAGGGCCTTCTCGCCCAGCCGGCTGACGAACCGGCTAAGGGACGCCAGGCAACCGGCGAACTTCTGGACGTCAAGGATTCGAGCCGACTTCACCATCCGCTCGATGGTTCCGATCTTCTCAGGGTTTGCCTCAATGCCACGAGCGGACACGAAGAAACCCAAGAGTTTGCCGCCTGGAACCCCAAAGACGCACTTCTTCGGGTTGACCCGGATCTTGTATTCGCGCAGATTGGCGAATGTCTCTCGTAAGTCTTCAAGGAGACTGAAGTGCTGCTTGGTCTTGACGATGATGTCATCCACATAGACGTGGATGTTCCTGCTGATCTGTGGCAGGAGGCATTGCTGCATGCAGCGCTGAAATTTGGCACCAGCGTTCTTTAGACCGAACGTCATGGTGGTGTAGCAGTAGGCCCCGAAGGGGGTAATGAAGGAGGTCTTCAGGCGATCAGCCGGATCCAGCTTGATTTGATGGTAGCCTAAATAGGCGTCCTGAAAGGATAGAAGTTCTCAGTCGGCTATGGAGTAGATCACTTGATCTATCCTGGGCAAGGCAAAAGGATCTTTCGGGCACGTCTTCTTCAGGCTCGTGTAGTCGATACACATTCGCTATGTGTTGTTCTTCTTCAGCACCAGGACTGGGTTGGCCAACCAGTCTGGGTGGAAAACCTCCGTGATGAAGCCGGCTGCGAGCAGACGGGCGATTTCTTCTCCAATTGTGCGTCGCTTCCCCTCGGCCAAGCGGCGCAAAGGTTGTTTCACCGGTTAGCATCCGGCCATACATGAAGCTTGTGCTCGGCGTACTTCCTTGGAACTCCTAGCATGTCTTTTCGAGACCATGCAAACATGTCCTGATTCTCATGGAGGAAGTCGACGAGATCGCCTTCCTATTTCGTGCTGAGATTAGCACCGATGGTGACGCACTGCTTGGGGTTCGCAGGGTCGAGTGGCACCTGCTTTGTTTCCTTGGCCGACTCGAATGAGCCCTCGCCGGCCGACTGGGATGGTGGAGTAGGGATTGCCGGCTGCTCGGTAGCCCGAGCCACAAGCCGGTCAATCTGCCTTTTCTCCTCAGCAATCACCAGTGCATTAGCCAGACGGCTGCTGTCGTGTGCACACTCGAGCGACTTCTTGTAGTCGCCAGCAATGGTGATGATGCCCTTTGGACCGGACATCTTTATCTTGAGGTAGGCATAGTGGGGGATGACCATGAACTTGGCCAATGTCGGTCTCCCCAACAGCGCATGGTACGAGATATTGAGATCCACCACCTCGAACCAGATTGGATCTCGGCGGAAATGCGCATTGTTGCCGAACAGGACATCCAGCTAGATTTTGCCGATCGGCGAGTAGGACTATCCGGGCACGATTCCGTGGAAGACAGTGCCGGTCGGCTGGCGGTCCTTCTCCTTTAGCCCAAGCTTGAGCAATGTGTCACGGTAGAGGATGTTTATGCTGTTGCCGCCATGGACCAACACCTGGGACAACCGTCAGGTGAGCCTCTTGGAGGAGAAAGTGGGGTCGAGGACGAGCGCGTATGAGCCAGGGTTTGGCAGCACTGCAGGATGGTCAGCCCCGCTCCATGTAATTGGCTTTTCAGACCAATGCATGAATTGGGGAACCGGGGGGACCGTGGCATTCACCTCACGTCGGCGTTGTCGTTGGCTGTGTTTGTCGTCACCTTGGCTGGTGAAGACGACGTAAGATCCGTCTTGATGGGGGTAATCATCGTGGAGACGGCCGTCATTGTGAGGTGGTGGTGGTGGAGCTGGAGCACGAGGCGCAACAGCTCCCACCGGGGGAGCCGACAAGCCCTCTCCTCGCGACAATCGATGTGCAAAGCTACACTGTTGGAGGGTATGAGTGGCCGGCTTCGCGCCAGTGTGCATCTTGTAGGGCGCGTCAAGCATTTTCTTGAATGTGAGCTTGGGCTGCCAGGTGTTCTTTCCGGTCCGTTGTCATTGTGAGCCGGCTTGAGTAGCCAGCACATCTTCCTCCACGTTAGCCACCTGCTTGCTTGTGGAGTTCGAATCAAGTTGGTCCGCCTTGCGCTTGTTGTTCTGGCCACCTCGGTTGTCGCTAGCCGGCTTGGGAGTAGACGGCGAGGGGACAACCTTGTCCGAGAAGGTGACCTTGACCCACATCATGGAGTCAGCCATGGTGTACTTGTCCGCCTTGGCCATGAGCACCGCCAGAGAGGTGGGCTCGGAGCATATGAGCTTTTGCTTGAGTAGAGTGTCATCTCGGCAGCCGTCAATGAAATATTGAATGGCCTGACCTCATGCACTCCTTCGCTGGAGTTGCGCAGCTCCGTCCAACGAGTGACGTAGTCGCGAAGGGGTTCGTCGGGCCTCTGGACGCACATGGCCAGCTTGTGAGGCCGGCCAGGGCGCTTGTAGGTGCTACTGAAGTTGCGAACGAACGCCTCCTTGAAGACAACCCAAGACTTGACGCTGCCGGCCGGAAGGCTGGTAAGCCATGTCCAGGCTGAGCCGGTCAACATGAGAGGCACGTAGCAGACGACTACGCGTTTGTTGCCCCGAGCAATGCCGACAGCGGTGGTGTAGTCGATCAGTCAGTCTTCTGGCTTGGTCGTGCCGTTGTACTTGGGGGTGTCCCGAGGGAGAGGGAAGCCTCTGGGAAACGGCTCCCCTTGGATCCGGGGGCCGAAGCACGACGGACCAATGGGACCATCCTCCTCAAGGAGGGCCGATTGCGCCAGAAGGTTGAGGCATCTGCGAGCATCGTTGCCGCTGTGAGGGACGCGAGGGCCGATCCGGGCCGAGATCGGAAGGGTGTCCTAGGAGCTTGTAGCATGTGCCCTCCCATGACGCCTCGGGGGAGGAACCTCATACACTGAATCGCTCTCGTTGCTAGCATCCCTGTGGCACCGGCCTGAAGATGCCTAGCTTGGGCGCTGAGGCGCCTGCCCTGGCTATCCTCGCCCTTCCGGCAAGAAGTGCGATGCGAGGAAGAACCCTCAGCATGATGACGACCGTTGGTGTTGCGATGTGCTCCGGGGTTGGCTCCCGGAGACTCCGACTATGCATGACCAGGGTCAAGAAGAGACTGCTGCTCATTAGCGGCGTTAAGGAGATCCTTGACCCGCTTCTCCTGAAGGACGCGCTCCTCGCCCTCCAAACATGGCATTTCTGCCATGGCCGCCTGAGCAGCCCGCAAGTTGGCCGCGGGGGTGTCGTAGATGGGCTGCTTGCCACCTAGGATATCGGCGATGACCCTGCCGCGGCCGCGGACCGAGCCGAGCCGGCTAGGTCCTTTAGCAACCGGAGTGAAGCCGTAAGCGGAGTTATACTCGCACTTCGCGGTCTCCATCCGACGCTTGGTAGTGGCGATGACATTTCCCTCCTCCAGGATCTGCCTGCTGGCCTCCTCGAGCGAGGCTCGCGCATCTGTTGGCTTTGCAAAGGTGGCAATAAGCGTCTTCAAGCCGGCAGGGGCAGCATGAAGCGTGTCTGCTGATTCCGCAGCAGGATCAGCCGCATCTACTGACGCCTTGATGTGAGCCTTGCTGGTGTCGGCACCAATTACCGTCACCTCCATGAGGTTGGAGACGACGGCGACGTGATACGGGGCTAGACACCCCGTGGATGATGGCGAACCATCGAAGACGAGCACCTTGCTAGGGTACTCATCAAACGCACGCGCCTCATTGAGGGAGAGCCTAATGAAGCTGGCGCGTAACGCGTCGATGTGGATGTCCTTGCCGAGGTAGCAATGCCCATGGTCGAGGCGCAGGTCGCTGAAGAGAACGCCGAGGTTCGCAACAGCGGCGATGACGACGCTGGGGAGTGACTCATCGTCAGACTCCTTATCAGAATCCATGAGATGGACTGGGACATCGATCAGCATCCCAGAAACCTCCTCAAGGGTTGGCTCCACGGGCATGTTGATCGATCCGGACGCGAAGCATCCGATGGTGTTGGCGAAGGGCCCCGCCCAGCGCGTAAATCCGGCCGACGCCACAGACGGCCCCACGGTGGGCGCCAAATGTCGATGTTTACTCACAACATATGCCATGGGTAGGCTAAAGATGGTGAGAATCGAAGGGACACCGGCGGGCTCTGGGAACGAGGTTGGTACAAGCATGGAACACACGATCTACCCAGGTTCAGGGCTCTCCATAGAGATAATACCCCTAGTCCTGCCGGAATGTATAATGCACCAATGAGGTTACAATGTGCTCCTGGAGCTATTATACGGAGGAGGAAGAAGGAGCAGCCTGCTCGCGTCTACCTCTCATGTATGAGTGTCCGTGTGTAGGATTGACCGACCCTCTGCATGGAGGGGGTCGGGGGGTTTTATAGACGAACCCACCGACCTACAATAAGGATAAAAGTACATAAATGGGACCCGGCTGGCAGCATCGCTGGCTGGCCAGGGGGTCCACAATGGTCTTGTCTTGTTGTTGGAGGGCCCCGCCGGCTGCGAGGTCCCATCCGGCTATAGGACCCACTGGCCACCCAATGAAGCTCTCGCGTAAGGCCGACGCAGGACACGTATTGTATGACCAGCGTCGTCTTACGAGATTCGTCATGGGTTGCCAGTACGGCCGTCTCCACTGTTCACACGCCAAGTGTGGTAATGGAGTGGGTGTTCGACGGGCTGATACTGTGCATGGTTGACAGATCGGAGCCGGAGTAGGTCAGCGGTATGGCCACTGACATTGTACCTGCCGTGCACTCCAATCATGTACCTTGATTGATGCGTATTCACCTTTAAGTGTAGGGTCTCGTCATGACCTACGGTCTGATGCAACTTGAGCTCCCTAGCAGTCTAGCACCCTCGCTAGCCGGCCTGGGAGCGTCCGTCTCGCCTCTAGCCAGCCGACGTAGCCTAGACGGCCAGAGGGAGGTAGCCGTCTCGCCCCCAGCCGGCAAGAGCTTCCTAGCTGGCCTGGGGATTTGGTCGTCTCGCCCCTAGCTGGCAGGATCTTCTTAGCCGGCCAGGGGGATTTTGTCGTCTCGCCCTAGCCGGCAGGGCTTTCCTAGCCAGCCAGGGGGATGGGGCCGTATAGAATGAGTCGTGCTTTTCCTTCAAGGTAGAAGGCAAAGGAGTAGGCTCGATGAGCCTACCCCGGGGTTATCCCCCCGTCACATAAGAATTAGATGGAGGAACATACAGGAGATCCAAACCATACCCTAACTCGGCGGTGGTCCGGCTACAACAGCGACGAGGGTAAGGAATCCATCGGCGGCGGCAATTCCCAGTGGCGGAGACACACGGGGATTCAAGGTAGATGTCCAAGGGTCCAGAGGCAGCGTAGGTTTTTGGGATGAAAAGCCTTTGACGAAGAGAAATCAAAGATTCGGTCTGTTGGATTTATATACCCTTTTGCTTTTGGTATCACCGAGATGACAAAATCGGTGTCACCGAGTTCCTCAACGACCAGTTGACAGGAAACTCGGTGTAACCAACTTTGTGACTCCGGTGGCACCGAGGTGGAAAACTAAGATCAACTCTGGAATTTGGTGGAACTGAGTTTCTGAAGTTGGTTTCACCGAGTTCATTCACAGAGATATTTTGGAAGTCAGCCATTGACGATTTGGAACTCCGAGTGCACCTTCACTCAGAGGGATCGACAAGTGCTTGTTCAAATTTTGTGATGAAGCATGAATAGAACTTGAGACGAGATATCATCGATAGCTAGAGAAGGGTCATAGGCATTCTTTTCCATCCAATTGGCAAAAGATAAATCAAGAGCCAAATAACAACAATTCGATGTCCTCAAATGAGCAAACACATGCAAACCGACATGCTCACACAATAAAAATGACAGAGAAAATATGGTGAACATGCACAAACATCCTAGCAGCTATCAACCACTTGGGCGATGACAAAGTCATCTATATATGAGTATATTTACTTAGGAGCCAAGTAAGAATACTTGATCATAGGTCATACTCATCGTTAAGCACAAGTGGGGTTACCACTTTTACATAAGCATTAATGTGTTCATATCCTTAGGAGATGCTTATACTCAGGTCTTATATTAAGATCCCCCTTGATATGACATCACCCCTAAGAGGGATCAACTAACCTTGGGTTTTTTTGTAGAAGACTTCAAGTAGTTGACATAGTGGTGAATGCTCAATGTTGATGAAGATGATCTTGAGTTGGGAGCAATCCTTATTGTTTTCATACTCTTCTCCCCTACATGGGTTTGTCCCAAATCAAAAGGAACATATGCAAGAATATCTATGGACATGGAGTGAGATACAAAAGGGATGATGTCCAAAGATGCATTAATTACCTTGTTCCTTGCTTACCTTTGAGGGAATGTGTTACTCCTTGAACTAATGCATATTGTTTAGGTTGATTGGAAATAGTTCTTGCCAAAATGAATAACAGTGAATTTCATTGGCGGAGTCGAATCCACACCAAGTTGTTGGGAATCCTTTGAGTTGTGGTAGCACTAGTTGAGGTAGAGCTAGTAGTGTCCTTGGGAATCCACTTGATCTTTACTTGGGGTTCTTCTTCAAATAGGTCAATGTCATCTTGAAGCTTTCCCATGCCTTTGTGGTCTTGTGTTAGAAGGCCATCTTGTGAGCTTGTTCCTTCGGGAGGAGTTTAATCACACTTCTCCTCTTGATGAACAAACTTAGGGATGGGGTATGGACCTTCTTCCCAAACATCTCCGTTGACGTTGAAGTAGCCAACCCCTTGTTTCTTCCGATGTCCTCCTTGCTTGTGCACAATTTCCTCGAATTGTTTACTTCCGGCAAGGCTCTTGAAGACACCTCTCTCTATAATCCCTTTCAATAGATCATTTTCTGGCTCAAGTCTAACTTGGCTAAGAGAACCATTAGTGGAATCAATACAGCTACTAGCAACAACATTATTGGATTTAGCTTTAGAATTGTTGTTACTAGATGAAGAAACTTTCTTGCCTTTGTTACTAGTGTTCCTAGGTTTAAATTGTGGAACAAAATTAGACAAGAGTAATTGTTTGGCTAGATAAGAAGAACTCTTCTTTCAAAGATCATCATTGATCGCTTTTAAGAAATCATGCTCTCTCTCCAAGTTGAGCTTCTCGAAGCATAGCTTCTTATGGGTTGTTGCAAGCTATCTATGATCTTCTAGAGTAGTCTCATGAGCTAACTGAAGAGTGTTTAATTCTTGAGTTAGTCATTCAATTTCTTTCTTATCATCATTCGATTTCTCTTGACTAGCATGACAATTAGCAAGTTCATTTACATTGCAATCACTAGTTTTATCAAAGAGCAAGTCATCTTCTCCTAACAAGCCATCCTTATCACTATTAAAATCAAGATACTCGGGGTGTGATACCTTGGGGCCTTTAGCCAGGAAGCAGTTTCTGAACCCCTCATTCGGTGACTCAAATAGGTCGTAGGAGTTGGTGGAAACAAGTGCAATGCCAGCAACACCTTCACCTTGACTATAATCGGAGTTGGAATGATATCTTCTCTAAGAGTGGTGATCAGACTCGGACCCAAAAAACCATTCACCAATATGAGCTTGATGTCTTCTTCTTGCTCTGCTCTTGGTGTATTTGTCCTTCTTCTCCAATTCATTGCCTCTCCGTGAGTGTCTTCGTTGATAGTGATTTTCTCTACTCCGTCTCTCTATGCGAGGTGAATCATCTCTTGAGCTTCGTCTTCGAGGTGACTCTTCTCTTCTTTTGTAGGGAGGCAAGGACTCATTGGAGTAGACGAACGCTTCTCATCATGTCTTGAGCTTAAGGTTCTATCTTTGCCTCTACTCTGGTAGAACTTGTTGAATTTTCTGACCATGAGGCTTATCTCTTCATTAGTGACAGGATTGTCCTTTGAAGTAGCGGGAGCATCACATGAAGCTTTATAAGCACCGCTTGACTTGTTGTGTAGCTCATCTTTGTCCTTGAGTGACTTCTCATGAGCAACAATCCTACCAATGACTTCAGTTGGCTTCAGATCTTTGTAATTTGGCATCATTTGGATCAATGTGTATACTGTGTCATATTTGCCATCAAGAGCTCTAAGTACCTTCTTGATGATGAATTTGTCGGTCATCTCTTCGCCGGCAATATCATTGGTGATGAGAGCTAGCCTAGAGTACTTTTCAGCGACACCTTCACCCTCCATCATCTTGAACTTGTCAAGCTTACTTTGAATCACATCCCACTTAGATTCTCTCACGGAATTAGTACCTTCATGCATATCAACAAAAGTATCTTAGATTTCTTTTGCATTCTCAAGACGACTGATTTTGTTGAATTCTTCGGGGCATAGGCAGATGAAGATGATGCCGTAGGCTTGAGCATTAGGTTGCAACATCTTTAGCTCATGCCCTTCTCCAAATAAGTTACCTTGCACAGCAACACGAATAACAGCCCAAACATGAGGATTAAAGCCAAGAATATACATTTTCCTTTTATGCTTCCAACTAGCAAAATTAGTGCCATAGAAATATGGACCTCTACGATGATAATTTCCCTCACTAGATACCATACTCTCCTTGGTTGTTAAACCAATGAAATGGAGACGAAAGCTCTCATACCACTTGTAGGATCAAAAGTATGACTAGAGGGGGGGGGGTGATTAGATTACCTGACAAGATAAGTTTTTGAATTTTCCCAATTTTACTTGAGAGGTAGCTATGGAAGTTATAGCAAGTCAAGTACACCATACACATGGAGTTCTAATAGTACAATAGCGGAAAGTAAACCGTGCAAGTGTAAAGTAGAGGAGTAACATAGGGAGATCAAACGCATGAGGTTGACATGGCGATTTTGGGCATGGTTCCAGTAGGTGGCGCTATCGGACGTCCATGTTATTGGATACTTCAACCCTCAGAGGGTAATGGCTGCGAGATTCAACAGAGGGTCCACAAAGAAGTGGCCTTGTCTATTCCACCACGGCTTCCGTCCACGAAGGACTAGCCTTACTCATGGTAGATCTTCACGAAGTAGGCGATCTCCTTTCCCTTACAAACATCTTGGTTCAACTCCACATCACGAAGAAGGAGGCTCCCAAGCGACACCTAGCCAATCTAGGAGGCACCACCCTCCAAAAGGTAATAGATGGGGTAGATCGATGATCTCCTTGCTCTTGTGCTTCTAAATATAGGCTCCTCAACACAAAATCACTCTCTCACAGAATATGCATGGGTAGGAGAGGTTGATTTGGTGGAAAGCTATTTGGGGAGGCTAGAGATCAAGTTTCAAATGATTGGATTGGAGTATCTTGGTCTCAACACATGAGTAGGTGGTTCTCTCTAAGAAAATGGATCTGGCAATGAAGTATGTGTTATGAGTGCTTCTGCCACGAATGAAAGGTGGGTGAAGGGGTATATATAGGCAACAACCAAAATCCCACCATTGCACACAAAAAGGCAAACTCGGTGACACCGAAGTTGGAAACTTGGTGTTATCGATTAGCACTAAAGGTGTGAACTTTTGAATCTCGGTGAGACCGATATATGAAAATCGATGCCACCGATACTAAAACTCGGAAATTGTGATTTTGTGTACCGAGGCACCCGAAAGTTGGTCACCCAAACTCGGTAGCACTGACTTGGTTTCGGTTGCACCGATTTGGTGGAAATGGATAGGGTTCTTTGTGAAGTCAAACTCGGTGGGTACGATATGGAAATGCTGGTGACACCTAATTTGTGTATGTGGATCTTAACAGAGTGGATATGTGGGAAAAATGACTAAGTATTTTGGTGGATAACTTTGAGCATTTTGAGTAGTCAGTTCATTTTACTACCTCACCCCCTTTTAATAGTATTGGCTTTTCTATGGACTCATGTGATTTCTCACACATATAAATTAAGAGTCTTCTAGCTTGAAGCTTGAGCCAACATTATTCCTTTCTTGTATCCAGGGGTATCTCCACATAAACCTTTAGCCGTCGCATCTTTTGAACTTTTTTGAAATATACTTGGAATAGTCCAATGATGCATATGTTGTGATCAATTATCAAAACCACCCTAGGGAGCAATTGTGCTTTCAAAAATATAACAAGGCTTATGTGTGATAGAGTGTATCATATCATGGGGTTTGGAAGCACCAACAAAGTATGTGCCAATCTTTAGTTGAGAACGGGAAATGCACGATACCGAAGAGGCTAGCAAATTGCGGAAGCATAGTAATGCTTACGATCCAGAAACTCACATTAAACACAAGGAGCTTAGTTACTTATTATGTCCTATATTAGTTGTCTCAAAGCAAGGCACTCATCGCATGCTCCTAGGGAGGAGGTTGGGAGGAGTTGACCATCACGCACCCGTGACTAAACCATACATGAAGTTTTCAATCAAGGATACAAGACACTCCAAATTCCCTCTCATGCCACGATTAACACTTTAATGAATAGTAGACTGAAACCTTAATATAATTATTCTTACTAATAAATTTCCACAAGCTAGTAAGCCTCACTATTCTAACTCCAATATTGTTGATCATACGTTTCACATTATGGATCTACGTGCAAGTTTATATTATATCCCTCTTGTATACCTATCCTTTTCCGACTAAACATATAACCAGTGCAAACTAGCACTTCCTATTTTAGAGACTCTCAAAAGGATTTAAGTGAAGCATGAGAGTGCTAAGGATTTCTGTCGTGCTCTAGATGTATAAGTGGAGCACATGAGCATAATTGCCTTAACTCAAAATATGTAAGCGGAGCATAAAGAACATTATAATAAGTTATGATGTGTGTATATGTGATACGTCTCCAATGTATCCATAATTTTTTATTATTCTATGTTGATATATTATAATTTTATAATACTTTTTGGGTATTTATTTACCAATTTATATTATTTTGAGTACTAACCTATTAACCTAGAGCCCACTACCAGTTGCAGTATTGTGCACGTTTTTCACTTTTAGGTTTTCCATACCAAACGAAGCCCAATTGACTTGAAACTTTCTGGTGATTTTTCTTGACTAAAGGAAAGCCGAGGAGTATCGGAAGAAGGGTGGAGGCCACATGACAGACCAACAAGCCAATAGGGCGCAACATGGGAGGCCCCTTGATGGCTTGTGCCTCCCTCGTGGCCCTCCCGACTCCGTTCTCAAGCTTATAAATTCTCTTATACCCTAGAAACACCGAAAGGAGTCCCAAAACACTTTCTATGCTGCCTCAATTCTCTATTCCGATGGGACTCCTGTAGAGCTCTGTTTTGGCACCCTACCGAAGGGGGGATCGATCGCGGAGGGCCTCTTCATCAACCTTTGTGCCCTCATGATGATGTGTGAGTAGTTCACCCCAGACCTACGGGTCCATACCGGTACCTAGATGGCAATCTCTCTCTCTTTGATCTTCAATGCAATGATCATCATATCTTCTCTTTGATACACATGATGTAATTACTTTTGTGCGGTGTGTTTGTTTCTTCGGTGAGAGAGGTGCATTGTAGTAGGTTCAATCTGGTAAATTTCTTCGGTGAGAGATGTGCGTTGTAGTAGGTTCAATCTGGTGAAATTTCTATATCCAAGTGACATAAGGGGACAAGATGTGTATTTGTGTTTCTTCTACTAAGGATAAAACAATGTGGTTTATTCATATTGCTTGAGTTTACTTTGTCTACATCATGTCATTGTTCTCCATGCATGACTCTATTTTACTTCATATTCTAGATGCATGCTAGTTAGCGGTAAATGAGTGGAGTAATAGTAATACTTGCAGGAAGGAGTTGGTCTATTGTTTTATGGAAGTGATGCCTATATACACGTGATCATTGCCGTGAATATCGCATAACTATCGACTTTTGTGTCAATTGCCTAACAGTAATTTGTTTACTCACTGTATGCTATTTTCCATGAGAGATGCCATTAGGGAAAACTATGGCCCCCGAATCTATTCGCAACACATCGATAAAACCTTCATTACCTTGTTTCCGTTTACTTGTTTTTATTTTTTCTTGCTATCTACAATTATCTACACACCTCACTCGCCTGCAAATAACAAGAACAAGAGGATTCACAACCCTCTGGCCCGCGTTGGGTGCAAATTGGTTATTCTTTTGTTGCAGCCACTTAAGACGATTGTGGTTTATATTCCTATTTTTTCAACAAACCTAGGTTTCATAACTAAGGGAAATATTTACCCACATTATGCTGCGTTAACACGTTCCTCTTTACTGAAAAACCAACGTAGATCACAAGTATCCCGAAGGATTTCTGGCGCCGTCGCCACTAAATATCATCACCAACTACCAAGTAACTCCACACAAATTTACATTCACTTGTTTCTCTTTTTCTTTGCTAGTATATTAAATTTGTCTTATAAAAACTAAAATAAAAAAGTATTTACCTTTGCTTGCTTAGCTTGTCACTAGTTTACATCGTCCCTCTCTAGTTTACTTGCCTAGCAATGCTATCTTTATCTTTGTCACACCAAACAGAAAGTAAAATGCAAAGATGAAAATAAATGGATACTCATCCACTACCTAATCTTTTCAAAATACCCATTTATGTTGAAAAAATTGCTTGTGAGAGTGCACTAGATTATCTTTTTGAGGTCTTTCTTGAAACTCATGAATCCAAAAAATGTGAAATTTATGAAGTGATTCGTGATAGTTCCTGGAATGAAAAGCATGATTTATATATTGTTGAATTTGAATATGATCGTACATGTAATCATTATGACAGAGGCAAATATGGTTATAGAAATTTTCTTGTTACTCACTTACCTCTCTTGATATTCAAATTGTTAATGCTTCATTCTTCCTACTTGCTTATGCTAGACACTTCTTGTCTTGATGAATTGTTTGCTTATAAAATGCCTATGCATAGTAAGTATGTTATACATAAATTTTCTTGTCACATGTTTTATGATGCACTCTTTTTGATTCATTTGTTTTCTTTTATGTGAGCATCATTATTATCTCAAGCTTATCTTAATGGCTATAAAGAAAATGCTCGTTGGGAAACAAACCAATAGTTATCATTTATTTCTGTTTCCTTGTGATAACATGATTATTTCCTCTGTAATTATTGTGTTTTATATTTTAATTAGCATTTGTTCCAAGTAAAGTCTTTGGGATGATTTGCATGATGAGTAGTATTGATACGGTGCAAAAACAGAAACTTTGATGTCGGGTGCATAATTTCTTTAATTTTACTGAACAAATTTTTAAGATGAATTTCTTACACCATATTGCTATACAGATTCCTTAGGTTGTCCTAAGTTATCATAAATGTTAGAGTTACAGAGTTATAGGTTCATTAGCGATTACTGCAGACTTTTTTATTTTAGTGAGATTATTTTCTTGCTTGCGTAGTTTGCTTGTTTTGATGATGATATGGATTGTATCGGGGGTATAAGACATGGATAAATCTGAATAGAGTAACCTATTCTAAAACAAAATAGTAATCAACTTATAACAACACTTGAAATATTTTATATATTGCTTATACTAGCGGATGCCACGAAGTTTTGTGGAGTTTTATGTGATTGAAGTTTTCAAGTTTTGGGTATTATCTTGATGGATAAAGGAGTGACGAGCAGAAAAAGCCTAAGCTTGGGGATGCTCTAGGAACCCCAAGGTAATATTCTATGAAGACTCAAGCATCTAAGATTGGGGATGCCCCGGAAGGCATCCCCTCTTTTCGTCTCAATCAGTCGGTATGTCACTTGGAGTTATATTTTTATTCATCACATGATATGAGTTTTGCTTGGAGCGTCGTTTGCATTTGTTTGCTTTTACTTTCAGTTTGCCACAATCATTGTTTCCTGGACACATATATTTGATAGAGATACCACATGATCACAACTTGTTAGAAAACTCTATGTGCTTCACTAGTATCTTTTGAGCTTAGCAGTTTCTCTAGTACTTCACTTGTATCTTTTTAAGCACGGTGGCATGTAGATTTTATAGAAATATTATGCTCTTGTTCTTCACTTATTTTTTTAGAGCTAGAAAAATAGTGATAGTAATTTGCATGGGTCATAAGACTAGATAAAAAATAATGGGTATTCAATGAGTGATAATTAAAACCATCATGTAGCACATGTAGAGAAATTGTGGGTTAATGATATTGATGTGATTATATGAAAAAGTTGTGAGTGCATTATTATTAATTAAGAGAGGTGTGGACATTAATGGATGTTAAACTTCTTGTTCATCTAAAAAATAAAAAGGGCATGGTGATGATGTGTGAGCATTTCTATTCCTCGTAGAAATCCTAGATGTTGTTTTGAGTCGGAGTAATGCGATGGTTATTTCCTACCAACCCTCTCCCTCGGGGCATGCGAGTAGTACTTTGATTTGTGATAAAACTTATAAAACTTTGCTATAAGTACATGACTTCTTCATGACTAATGGAACACCATGGACATACACAATCTCACCTCCTCATATATGCTAGCCTTGAGGATCGGTGGAACTAATAAAACCTTTTTATATCCTCCTCAAAATGGCGACCATCCCTACCTATGATGGCATTTCTATAGCCATTCCAAGATATATTGCCATGCAAATGGAATCATCACTTCACATGACTAGCATGACTAGTTCGTTCATCATCATAATGATTTTCATGATCATATAGAGCTCACAGGGTATTTGTGGCAAAGACATCGTTCATCATATTTTTATTGATGTCATGCTAGATCTTTGCACATTCTAGTACACTGCCAGAGGCATTCATACATAATCCTATCATCCTATCAGTTTTCATATTGATTTGTAAGTAAATAAAGGTCTAACGATCATCATTATTTGAGCATTGTCCCAGTGAGTAAATTAAAATAGGGGAGGCCAAATCAGCCCACCATAATAAAAAAGGAGAGAATGAAAAAATGAATGAGAGAAAAAGAGAGAAGGGACTTTGCTACTATCCTTTCCCACACTTGTGCCTCAAAATGACACCTTCTTCTTCATATAGAGAGTCTGATGTTATATCATTCATATGCTAGTGGGAATCACTTTTTCATAAAATTTGCTTGTATATTCCGATGATGGTCTTCCTTAAATGCCTAAGGTCTTCATGAGAAAGCAAGTTGGATGCACACCCCACTTTGCTTCAGTGGAGCTTTCATACACTTATAGCTCTAGTGCATCATTTGCATGATAATCCCTAGTCCTTGCTTTGATATCTATCGATGATCATCTCCATATCCCGTTGGTACGTCTAGTTGATGTGCGACTATGGCGGGGGATAACCCTGGGGTAGGCCAAACGCAAGGAGTCCTCTAGCCCCCTTTGAAAAACATACGCATGATGGCCAGCTCCTCATGGAGGCCAGCTGCGCCTGGCCTGATGCACGGTCGAGACGGCTCGGGCAAGGTCCCCCCTCTCCGACTTGACTGTGCCCTGCTAGATGGCGGGTCTGCCCCAGTCACATCACCCTGGCAAAACTGCATCAAGGGCATCATTACTGATGGTATGGCTACAGCGTTGCATGTACCGCTGACCATATCGAGCGAGTCTACAGTGGAGCGGACGTGTCACTGACTGTTGCCGACTACGACCAGCTGAGATGGCACAGTGACGAGCACGCCCCGTCTACTCCATTATCTGCCCCGGCGTGGCCAATAGTGCAGTCGGCTGTATAATCACCAAATTCGGCTACACATGGCGACGCGCATAACGCGGCACACGCCGCTATGTAACAAGCACGCACCAATGGCGATGCCCAGTCGGCGGCCCCTAGCAGCCGACGGGCCCCCACTTGCGACAAGACTTCTCTAGCCGGTGGGCCCCTTGGCCGGCTCCACATGCTGCCATGTGGGTCCAACTCGGCAACTTCTATTCCTATTGTAAGCCAGGGGGTTGGCCTATAAAACCCCCTGGCACCCCTCATGCAGGGGTCAGCTGTTCACACTCACACACAACGAGAGGGAAAGGACAACACTAGATCCTTCTTCTTCCTCCAGCATACATCTCTAGGAGCGTATGGTATATCCATCCGGATCATCAACCAACTCAAGCACGACTAGGGGTGTTACCTCCCATAGAGGGCCCCGAACCTGGGTACTTTGTGTGTCTTGCACTACTCACTCCCAATTCCGTTTCTAGAGCCCGACGACGTCCTTTTGGTCCCAACCACGTACGATTAGCCACCCCATGGTATGTGTCGTGAGAAAACAACAACAGTTGGCACCCACCATGGGGCGATGCATGGCGCCAAGCGGAATCATGCTCCGGGTGGGACCCTTCGCCAACTCCGCCGGACGCACCGCGCCCGGGCTGAATAGCACGCCCATGGAGCTCTCCCTCGTGGAAGCTTCCACGACACTGAGCCCTGGCTCCACCTCCTTCATAGGCTCCGCCACCGCTCCTCTCGACGAGACGAGCCCTAGAATCGCCTCGCCAGATGTCGATACTCTCTGCAAGCCCTTCAATATGCTGCGACTTGACGACGATCCTACGCCCGACAGGTATCCCAGCGAAGTGCTGGACTTCTCCAATCCACCATCATTTGCAGGAACGACCGCCCCGAGCAGAGCCTGTGACTTTCATGTCCTCGCGGAGGTGATGGTCACCGGCTCCACCACGAGCTCTTCTCGTGCCAGTGCCAAGGCGCATGCGACTTCCGCCACGGCTCACCGTCGCCCCTCCGATCCTCTCTGCACGACACTGCATGAGTTTAGCAGCCTTATCGTGCCAACGACTAACCCAACCACGGATGTGGATGATCTGGAGGCGAACTGGCACCGGCTGTTGAAGGAGGCCAACATTCTAGCATCTGCCAAACGCTGGATGGAGGCTGCGCAGCACGAGTACAACTCCGCCTACGGCTTCACCCCGGCTGGCGACGGACCCAGCCGGCGTGGTGCGGTTCTCTAGCCGCTGACACGTAGTCTTCGACATCCTCAGAGGCAAGCTTCCCACTAACGACAATCCCGCAGCCAACATGAGGGCTGCCCAGGTGGCCGACGAGGAGCTGGCCACCAAGGAGGGCGAGGAACGTGCGCAAGAATAAAAGCACATCAAAGACCTCATCGCCACTGCCAACTCGCAGCAAGCTCGCTTCGAGCCGGAATATCACAATGGCGAGTCACCTTCACTAGGAGGCGAGAACCTGCGGACGGCCTTCGACCGCCAGCCATCCCAACACTCTTCATCCCCCTGCGGCTTCCTACGACGCACTGACAGGAGCCGCGACAGACGCACCCTATGCACCGGCGAGCACCCAGTAGTCTCCAGCTAGCGCTACGATGCCGTCGAGGGTGACGACCAGTCGGCTCGCATCCCCAGGCCGCCTCGAAGGTGGGAGCGGGCACCCTTGCCAGTTCCTTCTATTCGGTCCAAGCTCGCTCGCCATCTTGGCCCGTGTGTCCCCCGAAGCGAGAACGATGCGACATCGGATCGACCAGCTGGCTCAGTCCGCCCTCCTCGAGGAGGAGGGTCCGATTGTCCCAACGTGCTTCGGTCCCCAGATCTGCGACGAGCTATTTCCCACCAACTTCACTCTTTCGCGCGACACCCTGAAGTACAATGGGACGGCCAAGCAAGAAGATTGACTGATCGACTAGACCATCGTAGTCTGCATCGCACGGGGCAACAAGCATGTTGAAGTGTGTTACGTCCCGCTCATGCTAACCGGCTCGGTGCACACTTGGCTTAACAGCCTACCGGTTGGTAGCATCAACACATGGGTGGATTTTGAAGAAGCATTAGTCCGCAACTTCATAGGCACCTACAAGCGTGTTGGCCGTCCCCACGAGTTGGCCATGTGCATCAAGGTGGAGTACGAGCCTCTCCGCAACAACTCACGCGCTGGACCAAGCTGCACAACTCCTGCGAAGGAGTGCATGAGGTTCAAGCCATTCAGTATTCATCGAGGGCTGCCGAGACGGCATACTCCTCAAGTACAAGCTTATGTGCTCGGAGCCGGCCACTCTGGCCGAGCTCATGGCCAAGGCGGACAAGGATGCCACGACCGACTCCGCGATGCGTATCATGGTCACTGCAATTTGCAAAGGCCGTTGCACCGCCGACTATGCCATGGCCGGCTACCAAGAACCGGGGGCACCAGAACAACAAGTGGAAACCCGACCAGCCGGATCCCCGGTACGGGAGCAAGCATGTCACCACCATGGAGGAAGAGCAGCCGGCTGCCCAAGCCATGAGCCAGTACCAGTGCGTCGGCAAAGGCACCTGGCAACCCAAGCTCACCTTCGAGCAGATGCTCGACGCCCCCTGCAAGATGCACACCGGGGCAAAGCCGGCTACACATAAGCTCTGACAGTGCAGCGTCTCCCAGCAGGTGGCCCGAGGCAAGGGCCTTCTGGCTCCTCCGCCTCTGGCTCCGGAAGCGTCGGCTCCTCAAGTGTTGGCTCCGACTCCGGCTCCCCCCAATAGTGGTCGTCTCCACGACCAGTTCCCCAATCAAGATAGGGCCTACGTCCTCTTCACCAGCGAATCCGACAACAAGCACAGATAGCGCCACCGATGGCATGAGGTGAATGCCATGGTGCCCCCGGTCCCGCGGTACATACACTGGCCAAAGATGTCGGTTACCTAGAGTCGGACTAACTATCTGGCCATAATGCCAAACCCTGGCAGCTACGCCCTCGTCCTCGACCCCACCATCGCCTCCAAGAGGCTCACCTGCCTATTCTGCGGGTGCTGGTCGACGGTGGGACCAACATCAACATCCTCTACTGTGACACGCTGCTCAAGCTGGGGCTCTAGGAGAAAGACCTGCAGCCGACTCGGACGATGTTCCACGACATCGTGCTGGGGCAATCCTGCTCCGCCATCGGGAAGATCCATCTCAACGTCCTCTTCGGCGACAAGGCTCACTTCCGTCGGGACCCAACTTGGTTTGAGGTGGTGGATCTCCACAGCCCCTATCACGCGCTCCAAGGCAGGCCAGCGCTCGCCAAGTTCATGGTAGTTCCGCACAATGCTTACCTCAAGATGAAGATGGCAGGTCCCAAAGGCATCATCACCATATCCGGCGACTAGAAGTAGTCAATCGAGTGCGCCCGAGATGGCAGCCGGCTAGCCGAGGCACTAGTGATTGCGGAGGAAAAGTGTCAGCTTGACCAGCGCGTGGCCCAGTCCACCGAGGAGCTGGCCGTGTCGACTCCCCCATCCCAGCCGGCCAGCGAGGTGACTTTCCAGCCGTCCAGAGACACCAATCAGGTTCCACTCGACCCGACCAACACGAAGCAGTGCATCACCATTCGTGCCACCCTCAACAGCAAATAGAAAGGCGAGCTCATCAACTTCCTCCATGAGAATCGGGACATTTTCGCATGGTCCCCCAAGCACATGTTGTGTGTTCCTAGGAAGTTCGCTGAGCACAAGCTTCTTGTGCGTCTAGATGTGAAGCCGGTCAAACAACCAATATGTCGTTTGTCCAAAGAGAAGCGGCGCACCATAGGAGAAGAAATTGCCGGGCTGCTTGCAGCTGGATTCATCCTGGAAGTTTTCCACCTAGAATGGCTGGCCAACCTAGTCCTGGTGCTGAAGAAAAACAAAACCTGGCGCATGTGTATCGACTACTGATGACCCACAAGTATAGGGGATCTATCATCTTCTTTTCGATAACTAAGAGTGTCGAACCCAACGAGGAGCAGAAGGATGTGACAAGTGGTTTTCAGCAAGGTAATATCTGCGAGCACTGAAATTATTGGTAACAAGTGATTGTATGGTGAGGTGATTCGTAGAAAGCAACAAGTAACAAAAGTAGCAACGGTGGAGCAAAGTGGCCCAATCCCTTTTTTACAAGGTACAAGCCTGGACAAAGTCTTATAGGAGGAAAAACGCTCCCGAGGACACACGGGAATTTCTGTCATGCTAGTTTTCATCATGTTCATATGATTCGCGTTCCTTACTTTGATAGTTTGATATGTGGGTGGACCGGCGCTTGGGTACTTCCCTTACTTGGACAAGCATCCCACTTATGATTAACCCCTCTCGCAAGCATCCGCAACTACGATAGAAGAATTAAGACAAAGTCTAACCATAGCATTAAACTAGTGGATCCAAATCAGCCCCTTACGAAGCAACGCATAAACTAGGGTTTAAGCTTCTGTCACTCTAGCAACCCATCATCTACTTACTACTTCCCAATGCCTTCCTCTAGGCCCAAATAATGGTGAAGTGTTATGTAGTCGACGTTCACATAACACCACTAGAGGAAAAACAACATACAACACATCAAAATATTGAACGAATACCAAATTCACATGACTACTATTAGCATGACTTATCGCATGTCCTCGGGAACAAAAGTAACTACTCACAAAGCATAATATTATTCATGACGAGAGAGGTAATGAGTAGCATCAAGGATCTGAACATAAACTCTTCCACCAAGTAATCCAACTAGCATCAACTAAAAAGAGTAATTAATACTACTAGCAACCTTACAAGTACCAATCGGAGTCGCGAGACAGAGATTGGTTACAAGAGATGAACTAGGGTTTGGAGATGAGATGGTGTGATAAAGATGTTGATGGTGATGAGTCCCCTCCGATGAGAGGAGTGTTGGTGATGACGATGGCGATGATTTCCCCCTCCGGGAGGGAAGTTTCCCCGGGAGAATCGTCCTGCCGGAGCTCTAGATTGGTTTTGCTCAAGTTCCGCCTCGTGGCGGCGGCGAAACCTCCGAACAGCTCCCTTCTGATAATTTTTTTCCAGACGAAATTCTTCATATAGCAAAAGACGAGCGCCAGAGGGGCAACAGGGGGCCCACAAGCCCCCAGGCCCGGCCAGGGGGGTAGGCCGGGCCTGGAAGGCTTGTGGCCTCCAGGTGGCGCCCCTCTGGTACTTCTTCCGCCCAGTATTTTTATATATTCCCAAAAAATTCTACGTTGATTTTCACGGCTTTTGGAGTTGCGTAGAATAGGCATCTCAAACTTGCTCCTTTTTCAGGCCAGAATTCCAAGTGCCCGCATTCTCCCTCTTCATGTAAACCTTGCAAAATAAGAGAGAAAAGGCATAAGTATTGTACGGTGAAGTGAAATAACAGCCTAAAAAGCGATAACTATCGACATGAAAGCATGATGTAAAATGGACATATCAACTCCCCCAAGCTTAGACCTCGTTTGTCCTCAAGAGAAAGCCTAGATCAATAAACATGACCACATGTTTAGGGAGAGAGGTGTCTACAAAACAAGATGCGAACATGCAGGCGTCATGATCATGATTAGAACAGCAATACCAATATATAATCTCTCATGCCAAAGTGACAATACCTTCACAAAGTAAAGTATGGATCAAGAACCTTATCGAGAAGTAACAACCGATAGCCTTTAGTCATTGAAGCAATTGCAATTTATCACAACATCAGAAATAGTCAAATAAGAGCTTTGTAAAGCAAATCCACATACTCAATCATCTTTTCGTTCTCTACAATTGCTACAACTCATGTGGTACACATGAGATCAAAGTTTCAGCTCGACATAGAGAAAGATAGGGTCTTATAGTTTTGCCTCCCAACTGCTTACCTCAAGGGTAAAGTCAACAATAATAATTCATGAATACTTACCTCCAAGTTGACATATGAATGTAGACCCTTCCCTAGCATATTACGTTAGCCAAGAGAAGGGCGAAACAAGGAATTGGTGAAGATCACCAAGACTCTTTCAAAGGCAAAAATTAAAGGTACAAGATAGGCCCTTCGCGGAGGGATGCAGAGGTTGTCATGCGCTTTTGAGGTTTGGATGCGTGTACTCTTAGTGCGGAGGAACGTCACTTTATATTGCCTCCTGTGATAAATAACTTTATTATGCAGTTTGTCGCTTTTATGTCTTCCTCATCACAGGTTCGTACAAAGCTTATTTTCCACACACTAATAGATCATACATATTAGGGAGCAATTTTTATTGCTTGCACCGATGACAACTTACTTGAGGGATCTTATTCAAACTATAGGTAGGTATGGTGGACACTCATGGCAAAACTGGGTTGAAGGTTTATGGATGCACAAGTAGTATCTCTACTTGGTGCGGGAGTTTTGTCTAATATGAGGTGGAAGCAATCGTCACATGCTAAGGGATCTCTAATCATATAACATTGTTTGGAACAAAGCAAACACAATTCATTATGTTGTCTTCCTTGTCCAACATCTACTTCTAGGCATGTAATAGTTTAGTGAGTGTTCACAATCATAGGTGGTGTCAAGGATGATATATTTATATGTTAACCTCTCCTTATTTGTCACTTCCTATTAATTGCAACAATGACCAAGGTCCACGTTTGTCTACCCTCAACAAGTTTCAATCATCATCCTTTTTATATGTGAAGCCATCACTTCCCATAAGATCAGTACATGATCTTTCATGCTTTTGTTCTTTCTCGATCTTTTGATCATGTCATGAGGCAAAGCCCTTCAACTAAGACACTCTTTATTATATGGCTCACGAGCTCGAATACATGGGGGTGACACAAAGCAAAACGCAAGCCTAAAACACTAAGGCTTTTATTCTACTAGAGAAAGAGAAAATTGAAAAGGAACAAACTAAAACAAAAGTGAAGGCAAAAGATGTGATGGTGATACGATACTGGGGCAACTCCCCCAAGCTTGGCACAAGCCAAGGGGGTTGCCCATACCCCTGCTCAGTTGTCTTCCTTTGGAGGTGATGGTGGTGGAGTTGTTGCAACATGAGTTTGATCCTCCGTCTTCCAAGGCATAGGTGTTCCATCATGGAAAGATGAACGAGTCTCCGGAATCTTCAGATCTGCAGCCAACCGTATTGATTTAAATCTATACTCGTACTCATAGTTTTGGTTCTACATGTCATAGATCTGGGCCTGGAGTTGATCAATCCTGTCATAGAGCCTGGCGAGCTTCTTCCCAATGTCATTGGCATCAATCTTGTGCTTGTTGGTGAACTCTGTGATCATCATGTGGTTGGCGTTGAGTCCACACTCCACCATTCCTTGGCACTTGAAGACCTGTTGCTCCATTGCTTCAAGCCTCGCCTCCATGCTTCCGGTCTTCTTGGGCCCCTCAACATCACGGATGTGCAACATCCCCTCACGCATCTCGATAGATTGAGGGTGTTCCAGCACTCCCTCTAGGTAAGGATTGATGAACTTCTCGAAGATCTTGTCCTTCAGAGCTTTTGGGGACGTCATAGCGATCTAGATCTGCAGCAGAAACAAGATCGAAACGAAAATAGAGGAAATCTGCGTGATACAGAGGTCAGACATTTTGGGAGAATATATAATGATTTTTTCCAGACCTGAAGGAGTACTCCATACGAAAACGGAGTCCGGGAGGTGCACGAGGTGGCCACAAGCCCTCCAGGCCCTGCCAGGGGGGTAGGCCGGGCCTACCAGGCTTGTCGCCTCCTCGTGCACTTTCCGGACTACTTTAAGTTTTTCTGTTTTTTCAAATATTCCAAAACGGAGGAAAATTGCTACGGGAAAGGTTTTGGAGTCAGTTTACTTACCGAATCACATACCTCTTCATTTTCGGAGTCTGAAACAGGCTGATAAATATCCCTTATGTACTCCTCCGGAGTTATGGTATTGATAATATTGCTCTCAACATTTATGGGAGTACCTGAGATATAATGCTTGATTCTCTGTCCGTTTACAACTCTCGGACAATTACCTTCCGTGTTGTTGATCTTGATAGCACCGGAACGACATACTTTCTCAACAATATAGGGACCTTCCCATTTAGAGAGAAGCTTGCGTGCAAAAATCTTAAACGAGAATTATATAGCAAGACATAATCACCTACATTGAACTCACGCTTTTGTATCCTCTTATCATGCCACCTATTTACCTTTTCTTTGAACAACTTGGAATTTTCATATGCTTGAGTTCTCCATTCATCAAGCGAGCTAATGTCAAATAACCTCTTCTCACCAGCAAGTTTGAAATCAAAGTTGAGCTCTTTGATTGCCCATTAAGCTTTGTGCTCTAGCTCAAGAGGTAGATGCCATTCTTTACTGTACACCATTTTGTACGGAGACATGCCCATGGGATTCTTATAGGCAGTTCTATAAGCCCACAGTGCATCATCGAGCTTCTTAGACCAATTCTTTCTAGACCTGTTGACAGTCTTTTGCAGAATCAGTTTAATCTCTATTGCTTAGCTATACTTGACCACTGGACTGAGGGTGATAGGGAGACGCAATTCTTTTGTTGACATCGTACTTAGCATGCGTTTTACGGAAAGCACCGTGAATGAAATGTGAACCACCGTTGGTCATTAGATATCTAGGGACTCCAAATCTAGGGAAGATAACTTCCTTAAGCATCCTGATAGAGGTGTTGTGATCAGCACTACTAGTGGGGATAGCTTCTACCCACTTAGTGACGTAATCAACAGCAACTAGGATATGAGTATACCCGTTGGATTTTGGAAAAGGTCCCATATAATCAAAGCCCCAGACATCAAATGGTTCAATGACAAGTGAATAGTTCATAGGCATTTGCTAACGTTTACTAATATTACCTATTCGTTGACATTTGTCACAAGACAAGACAAACTTACGGGCATCCTTGAAGAGAGTGGGCCAATAGAAACCTGATTGCAATACCTTGTTTGCAGTTCTATCTCCCGCATGGTGTCCTCCGTAGGCCTCAGAGTGAAACTTCTGTAGGATTTGTCCATGTTCATGTTCAGGTACACAACGTCTAATAACACCATCTACTCTGTAATGACTAAGATGCGGTCCTTTCCGATTTGGGGGAACGAGGCCCCGAATTGGAAAGAAGCGCATCTAAGCGTTTCGCAAGCACGGTAACATAGCATATACATAATAATAATAGAATGACAATTAAGGATTCAACTACCATCTCATAAATATATCAGAGTTACATCACGCATCCAAACAAGGTAGTTCCGCTACGGACTACAAAACATGAGAAATGACTATGCTACCCGGCATGCTTGCCCACGATCACGACCACGTCTCAGTCTTCTGGATAGTTCACGTACAGGCGGTCGTTCTCCTCATCGTACTGCCACGCCAGCTGTGTGCTGTCAGCATCACCTGTCTTGGGGGTACCTGAACCTGTTGGTGTGTTGGAGGAATCTGTGAGCCACAGGGACTCAGCCATCTATGACCTCGGTGCGAGAACTAGTCAAGTTATTAGGTAAGGAAGGTGGAGTATTTAGGTTGCAGCATCCTAAGCATATATGGTGGCTAACTTACGTAGAACATGTATTGAAGGTGGTCTATGCTAGCAGTTGAAGAATAGCTGATCACTAAGTGATCCTGAACACCTACTTGCGTCAATCATAACCCCACCGTGTTCCCGATCGAACAGAGGTCTTCGAAGGGGACAGTCATGGTTACGCACACACTTGGCAAATTTTATTATATTATGTTCAAGTTATCTATAACGGGACGTTAACAAATATTCCAAGTTGCCACATAAACGCGGGCACGGCTTTCCGAAAGATTAAACCCTGCAGGGGTGCTCCAACTAGTCCATCACAAATGATCACGGGCCACAAAGTAATCCTCTATCACGAATCTCGTGATCTTGTCGGATTCCTTAGAGGAAAACCTCAACTCTTGGTAGAACCAAAGCTTCACCGGGATTCCTATACGCAAAATATATCGCTAAGGTAAGACAAGACTAGCAGGACCTCTCGTCGTGTCAACGACCCTGATAAGAGCCGCGTCTCTTAGTCTCAGGACACGATGGATGAGCTAGACGTCGGGATGGCTAAACCTCTGGGTGACCAGTGGGGCCCCGGACATCGCTCAGGTGGGACCAACACTCATGAGGAGCACTGGCCCGGGTTGTTGATTAAATTCCTCGGGGTAGCTATTCCCTATGCAGATTATTATTAAGTGATTAGCAAATTAAAACCAATGTTGGGTCCTGCCGGACAAGCCTTAACACTACACGATTTATCAAGGGGGTCCCCATATCAACCCCGAACGTGTTAGGAGCGAACAGTTATGGAATCAAACACCGGTAGCCGGTAACTATGGTGGCAATAACGGAACAAAACACCCAGCAAAAGGCAAGGCCTTCCGTTATTTACCAAGTATATAGGTGCATTAATTAAATAACAGGTTTAACATAATGATAACAAGCTCATGTTATCACATGAGATAAAGCACCTGCAACTAACAAGCTAACATTAGTAGATGAGCAAAGCCTACTTAGCCATTCAAGATTTGCTAGGAAGGGATAAATGTTTGGGTTTCATGGCAATATCAGGAGGCAATTACTTCAGTGGTAGGCAGCGAGCATATGACAGAAGAAACGTAATCTAGCATAACAAGTCTAGAGATGGAATCAAGGTCATATCATCTTGCCTGTGATGTCCTCAGCTTGGAATTGCTCTTGTTCGTCCTGCACGTACTCTCCCGGATCCGCGTACTTGTTCTCCGATCTCGGTATTACCCAACATAAAAATAACATAAAATGAACAATAGCACAACAAGATGCAACAAGCACATGATGCATGGGATGAAAATGAACATGCATCTCTATCCTAGCTACTAGCACAAGCATGAGAAGAAAATATAAGTTCCTGGAAAGAACTGCACACTAAGATATCTTGACATGCATGAGGATGTCATGAACAGATGCGTCACGCGAAAACGATACAAAACCATATAAAGAACATTACAAACGGAGCTACGGATCAACCGAAAACAACGAAACAAGAAATAGAGTCCTACGTGTCAAATACATCACCACACACTCCAATGGCATACTTATGGTATTCCCAGGTTGCCAAGACATAAAACAAATAAGAATGGATGGGGTGGTGCAAAGAATATCACCACACCATCAACTATGCATTCACAAGCATCAAAACATCAAAACTACAGAATCTTCCATAAACAGCATCATAGCAGTTTGAGGGCTACATACAAAGCACCTATAGCCACCCAAATATGCCAAATAAGATATGTGGCAGAAGCTATTCAAAAGTAATACAAGCATGAGCCACAAGCTAATCCAAAGAGTTACACAGAGGAAGTTACACAGCTGCTAACTTGGTCAAAAATATCAGATTTCAGGGACTTAGTGAAAATTCCAGATTCTCACTAGCTGTTTATGCTCTGAAGCATTTTGACAGCACCCAAATCAATAACTACAGGATTCCAAATGGAATGAAAATTTATAGAGAGCTACAAAAACACAAAAGCTACAACTTTACAGTTGATAGCTAAGGCTGATTCCCAACACATGGACTTCTACAAGCACAACAACAGGAGAAGAAAATATAAACAGATTCTCAGAGTTAGTGAAAATCTCAGATTTTCACTAAACTGGAATTTCAGCCACATGCCTACTTTGACTAGGTACAACTTGCACACATGTACTCCTAAGCAAGAAAAAAAACCAACAAGTGGTAGAGGGGTTCACCCTTTACTGCCACAGCAAAGAATCAACCTCTTGGGCTCATCACATCACATGGAACCAAGCTCTAAACATGGAGCAAAACTGAAATATGACATTCCCAGAAAGTGTTCCAAAGTGGAAACTGACTTCACCAATGTATTCCTGGCATGATTCAACCCCAAAAACATATATAATACCTATGTACTCACATAGAACAAATGGGCACAAACTTGAAAAGGAAACCTACATGGAATCACATATAGTGAATAATGCATCATCACATGTGCTATTCACTAGAACAACCCCTACCCAAGCACTTGCACACTCTCACAAGTCCAATGGTGACATTAGGGTTTAGACCTCGTGCATGTGTGCCATAGCACATCACCATTCCCACACACATACAACAAGCACAAGCATCACAATCACCTACACATGCTAAAAAAATACTCCACTAACTACACACACATCATATTGCCTATCTACCCTACACATACAAGCACATGTGCTTATCATGGCACATCATGCCATGACATGTGTGATACACACACACATAAGCACACACACACACACTCACATACATCATCACAAGGTATGTGGGGGGGGGGAGGAACCCACACACACATGCACGTCACTTGCACAACATGGATACACCACCTTAGTGCCATACACCCACAAGGTGCACACACACATACATGATTCTACACATACATATATGCAAATCAACCTACACATGCAACACTACCAAGACTATACCTACACATATACTCTTCACTTGCTAGCAAAAGGAATAGCCACAACAAACTGTTTGAAAGCTAGAAAATAATACCACAAGGTGCCAAGCCTACCACATGCAAGTAAGCAAGTGAAAAAAGCAAAACAGAAAAGAAAAAGACAAAAATAAATAAAAGATTTGGGGGGATCGAACCCGAGAGCCCCTGATCCACCAACAAACAAACCACCACTCTGCTAACAGGCACTAGCTCGACAGAGAAGGGGAGCCCAGCAAGGTAAGCTGATTCTGAATCCACAACTTGCTACTGTGCCGAAAATACCACACAAAAAGGGGGTTTTCTCCGCTGGGACTCGAACACACAACCACTTGATCAACACTCCACGGCCCTACCACTATGCTATGCTTCGGTAATTGACAGAACAGGGAACTACTACAAGGGTAACTTACTACGATGCCCTGCTCTTCTCTGCACAGCTAGCCGACGACAGAGAGGTCGTCGGAGATGGCCGTCTACTCTACTGCTGTTGCGCGTGGTGGAAGATCAACTACGCTAGCAATCTATTGCGCTGCGAGGGATGCCATCTCCCTGAGGCACGATGAGTAGAGTCACCTCCCAGGAACAACACATCTACACACAACATCACATGCACTCGTGCTCTCCTCTCGGGACAGAGAGGCACGCCTCGATCGTTGCCGCATCTACAGAGGGAGAAGGGAGGAACAGGGCATCCTCACCTAGGGAAAGAAGAAGAGGTCGCCGATCGAGGAAGAGGAGCCGCATGGAGACGACGAAGATGATCTAAAGGAGATGAAGAAGTCCTGGATGCAGAACCGATGGATGGGAAGAAGACCGTGGAGCTGGCCGTCGGTGTGGTCGCTCCCCGACCTCAGCGACAGCGGGAATGGAGCGTGGGCACCTCTCCCGAGCCCCCGGATATGGTGGCCAGCGCCGGAGACGACGAGAGCAGGGTGGACGTCGGCGGTGCACTTCTCTCTCTTTGCTAGGTGGATCTACAGGAGCTCTTACCTCAGGAGGAAGGAGAGATGGAGGGAGATGGTGGCGGCGCAGAGAGGGGAGGCGCAGAACCCTAGGGAAAAGGGGCACGGACGCCGAGGTTATATGGTGTCTCGGATGGGACGGCGTCATCATCTGTCCCGCTCTCTCTCTCGGTTGCCCTGACGGAAAGCAGCACTGGGGGGACGCCGTCTGAAGAAGAAGAAATGGACACAAAGCAAGGTGACAAACACAAGACGAGGATGAAATGATAGTGATGCATGCATGCAAAGGAACACAAAGCAAGGTGACACATGAAATCATAACACATAGAATAGCTCTCATATCAATGACAAGGTTGGACCCACATAGAGAAGGTTCCAAAAAGGGAAAGATGCACTCTTGGGGTATTACAAACTCTCCCACACTACAAAAAGATCTCACCCCGAGATCTAAGACTGAAAGAACTCCAGAAATTCAGGACGGAGGTGATCCTCGCGTTCCCAAGTAGCCTCTTTGTTGGAATGGTGTCACCACTGCACTTTGAGAAATTTGACAGTCTTGTTGCGGGTCTTGAGATAGACGAAGTCATCAAGCTCATAAGACATGTCACGATGCTTGCTATCATAACAACTCTCATATCAATGACAAGGTTGGACCCACACAGAGAAGGTTCCAAAAAGGGAAAGATACACTCTTGGGGCATTACATACTCCTTCCTTGTAAAGGTGAGGATCATCCCAAAAGTAATGTCTCAAGTCAAAGAAGAATTTCTTCTTTTGCTGGTACCTGGAACTAGGTGGTATATATTTGGCAACGATATAGTTTGCATAATCAGCATACCACAGTGCACTACATGAAGCATTGATGACATTCAATTGCCATCGGGAAAGCTATCATCAATAGGTTGTGGGTCATCAAGAACGTTCTCTAACCTAGACAAGTTATCTGCTACGGGGTTATCAGCACCCTTCCTGTCGACAACGTGCAAATCAAACTCTTGTAGCAAGAGAACCCATCTGATAAGTCTAGGTTTAGTGTCCTTCTTCTCCATGAGGTACTTAATAGCAGCGTGATCAGTGTGAATAGTGACTTTGGAATCAACTATGTAAGACCTGAACTTTCCACATGCAAACACGAGTGCTAAAAACTCCTTTTCTGTAGTAGCATAGTTTCTTTGGGCACTATCTAGACTTTTACTAGCATAGTGAATAACATTCAACTTATTATCAACTGTTTTCCCTAGAACAGCACCAATAGCTTAATCACTAGCATCACACATGATTTCAAAATGTAAGTTCCAATCAGGTGGCTGAACAATAGGCTTCCTCAGAATCATCGTCAAAAACAAAAGGGATATCCTCTTGCAAAAGATTGGTAAGAGTCCTAGAAATCTTAGAGAATTCTTTAATAAACCTTCTATAGAAACCAGCATGACCAAGGAAACTTCTTATACCTTTGATATCTGTGGGGTATGGCATTTTCTCGATTGCATCAACCTTAGCCTTATCGACTTCAATACCTCTTTCACAAATTGTATGTCCTAAGACGATGCCTTCATTAACCATAAAGTGGCATTTCTCCCAATTCAAGACAAGATTGGTGTCTTCACATCTCTGCAAAACTCGATCAAGGTTGCTGAGGTAATCATCAAAAGAAGACCCGTAAACGGAGAAGTCATCCATGAAAACCTCAACAATCTTTTCACAAAAGTCAGAGAATATAGCCATCAAACATATTTGAAAGGTGGCTGGTGCATTACATAAGCCAAAAGGCATACGTCTATAAGCAAAGGTACCGAAAGGGAAGGTGAAAGTGGTTTTCTCCTGATCAGATTGTGCAACTGGCATTTGGGAGAAACCGGAATAACCGTCTAGAAAGCAGAAGTGTGTGTGTTTAGACAGTCTTTCTAGCATTTGGTCAATAAAAGGCAAAGGGTAATGATCTTTCCTAGTGGCTTTATTCAATTTCCTAAAATCGATCACCATCCTATAGCCAGTAATAATCCTGTGCGGGATCAATTCATCCTTATCATTAGGGACAACGGTAATGCCTCCCTTCTTAGGGAAGCAATAAACCGGACTCACCCAATCACTATGAGCAACAGGGTAGATAATACCTGCCTCCAGGAGCTTTAGTATTTCTTTTATTACTACTTCTTTCATCTTAGGATTTAATATCCTTTGATGATCAGCAACTGGTTTGAAATCAGGATCAGTTTTAATCTTGTGCTGGCATAGAGTGGGGCTAATGCCCTTAAGATCATCAAGAGTATATCTAATAGCAGCACGGTGCTTCCTCAGAGTTGTTAGTAATTTCTTTTCTTCATGCTCTGAGGGGCTAGCACTAATAATAACACGATATATCTCTTTTTCATCAAGATAAGCATACTTAAGAGTATCTGGCAACCGTTTAAGCTCGAACACAGGATCACCCTTTGGTGGGGGTGGATCCCCAAGCAGTTCAATAGGCAAGTTATTCTTAAGGATAGGATATTGTTCTAAGACAACTCTATCTATCTCATCCCTTTCATCCATATGCATATCATTTTCATACTCAAGCAAGTATTGCTCTAAGGGATCAGTAGGAGGCACGACAATAGAAGCTAAGGCAATAGTTTCATCCTTACTAGGCAACTCCTTTTCATGAGGTTGTCTACCAAACTTGGAGAAGTTGAACTCGTCTGCTTCTCACATTCAACAGTGACAGTTTGCTTCTCACAGTCAATATGAGCATTGACTGTATTGAGGAAGGGTGTGGCAAATATGATGGGACAAAAGCTATCTTGGGTGGTAGCAAGAACGAGGAAATCAGAAGGATACTATGTTTTACCACACAAGACTTCAACATCCCTAACAATTCCCACACGGCAGATAGTATCTCTATTGGCAAGCTGAATAGTGACATCAATAGGCTCTATCTCAATAGGTGCAATCTCATCTTTGATTTCATTATATAAGGATTGTGGTATTGCACTAACACTAGAACCCACGTCACATAAACCATGATTGCAATGATCTCCTATCTTAACAGAAACAACAGGCGTGCCAACAACAGGCCTATGTTTGTCTCTAGCGTGAGGTTTAGCAATTCTAGCAGCATCTTCACAGAAGTGAATATTATGTCCCTCAACATCGTCGGACAGAAGATCTTTGATTATAGCAATGCTAGGTTCAAATCTAATTTTCTCAGGGGGTGTAGGTGTTCTAATGTAGCCTCTACGTATCACAGTTGAAGCTTTAGAATGATCCTTTATCCTAATAAGGAAAGATGGTTTCTCAATGTATGCACTGGGAACAATAGGATCATTATAGCCAATGACTTTCTCTTCAACCGTATTGGGTTTAACTACATTGAATTCTAAGGGAGGATGATAAACCACTTCTCTTTGGGCACATCAATATGAGCAGCAATTGATTCACACAATGAAGCTACTATCTCAGAGTGAAGTCCATACTTAGCGCTAAGTCAAAAAAAGTATTTGTTTCAACAAAGGATTTAACGCAATGAAACTGGAAATTCATACCTGACTCCTTACCTTCTTCAAGCACCCAATCTTCAGAGTTGCATTTAATTCTCTCCACTAAATTCCATTTCAAGTCAATATCTCTCTTCATAAAAGAACCGGTACAAGAAGTGTGAAGCATGGTGCGATCATCATGAGAAAGCCGAGCATAGAAGTTCTGAATGATAATTTCTCTCGTGAGCTCATGGTTCGGGCATGAATATAACATTGATTTAAGCCTCCCCCAAGCTTGAGGAATGCTTTCTCTGTCACAAGGCCAAAAATTATAAATATAATTCCGATCACGATGTACTAAATGCACAGGATAAAACTTTTGATGAAATTCCAATTTCAACCGATTGTAGTCCCATGATCCAGTATCATCACATAGCCTATACCATGTCAACGCCTTATCCTTCAAAGATAAAGGAAAGACCTTCTTCTTGACCTCATCCTCGGGCAAACCTGCAAGCTTAAATAAACCACAAACTTCATCTACATAGATTAGATGCAAGTCTAGATGTGATGTTCCATCTCGTGTAAAAGGATTAGTGAGCAGTTTCTCAAGCATACGTGAAGGAAATTCAAAGCAAATATTTTCAGTAGGTGCAGCAGGCTGAGGGGCAACTATTTGTCCTTCCGTTCGAGGTGAAGATACCCCGAACAAGCCCCTCAAAGGATTAGTATCCATAGTGACAAGTGACAATAAATTTCAGCACAATATATGAATGTTTCCTTACCAAGTTCCACTTACCAAAGGCGCTTCACTCCCCGGCAACGGTGCCAGAAAAGAGTCTTGATGACCCACAAGTATAGGGGATCTATCATAGTCCTTTTGATAAGTAAGAGTGTTGAACCCAACGAGGAGGAGAAGGATCTCACAAGTGGTTTTCAGCAAGGTAATATCTGCAAGCACTGAAATTATCGATAACAAGTGATTGTATGGTGAGGTGATACGTAGCAAGAAACAAGTAACAAAAGTAGCAACGGTGCAGAAAAGTGGCCCAATCCCTTTTGTAGCAAGGGACAAGCCCGGACAAAGTCTTATAGGAGGAAAAACGCTCCCGAGGACACACAGGAATTTCTGTCATGCTAGTTTTCATCATGTTCATATGATTCGCGTTCGTTACTTTGATAGTTTGATATGTGGGTGGACCGGAGCTTGGGTACTGCCCTTACTTGTACAAGCATCCCACTTATGATTAACCCCTCTCGCAAGCATCCGCAACTAGGAAAGAAGAATTAAGACAAAGTCTAACCATAGCATTAAACTAGTGGATCCAAATCAGCCCCTTACGAAGCAACGCATAAACTAGGGTTTAAGCATCTGTCACTCTAGCAACCCATCATCTACTTACTAGTTCCCAATGTCTTCCTCTAGGCCCAAATAGTGGTGAAGTGTTATGTAGTCGACGTTCACATAACACCACTAGAGGAAAAAAAACATACAACACATCAAAATATCGAACGAATACCAAATTCACATAACTACTATTAGCATGACTTATCCCATGTCCTCAGGAACAAAACTAACTACTCACAAAGCATAATCATATTCATGACCAGAGAGGTAATGAGTAGCATCAAGGATCTGAACATAAACTCTTCCACCAAGTAATCCAACTAGCATCAACTACAAAGAGTAATTAACACTACTAGCAACCTTACAAGTACCAATCGGAGTCGCGAGACGGAGATTGCTTACAAGATATGAACTAGGTTTGGAGATGAGATGGTGATGATGAAAATGTTGATGCTGATGTGTCCCCTCCGATGAGAGGAGTGTTGGTGATGACGATGGCGACGATTTCACCCTCCGGGAGGGAAGTTTCCCCGGCAGGATCGTCCTGCCGGAGCTCTAGATTGGTTCTGCTCAAGTTTCGCCTCGTGGCGGCGGCGAAACCTCCGAAAAGCTCCCTTCTAATTTTTTTTCCAGACGAAACCCTTCATATAGCAAAATATGAGCGCCGGAGGGCCAACAGGGGGCCCACAAGCCCCCCAGGCCCGGCCAGGGGGGTAGGCCGGGCCTGGCAGGCTTGTGGCCTCCAGGTGGCGCCCCTCTGGTACTTCTTCCGCCATGTATTTTTTATATATTCCCAAAAAATTCCACGTTGATTTTCACGGCTTTTGGAGTTGCACAGAATAGGCATCTCAAACTTGCTCCTTTTTCAGGCCAGAATTCCAGCTGCCGGTATTCTCCCTGTTCATGTAAACCTTGCAAAATAAGAGAGAAAAGGCATAAGTATTGTACCGTGAAGTGAAATAACAGCCCAAAAATCGGTAAATATCAACATGAAAGCATGATGCAAAATGGAAGTATCAACTACATGAGCCTGAATAAGGCATGTCCAAAGGGTCCATTCGCCCTGCCCTGGAATGATCACGTGATCGACTCCACGGCCAGATGTGACTTGCTATCCTTCCTAGACGCCTATTGCGGCTACCACCAAATCAAGGTGGATCCGACGGATCATTTGAAGACCTCCGTCATCACCCTATTCAGAGCCTACTGCTACGTCACCATATCGTTCGGCCTGAAGCATGCAGGTGGCACCTTCCAGCGTTGCATGCAGAAGTGTCTCTTGTCCCAAACCGGGAGGAACGTGCAAGTCTATTTCGATGACATAATCATCAAATCCAAGAAGCACTTCAGCCTCCTCGACGATCTCCGGGAGACATTCGCCAACTTGCGTGAATACTAGATCCGCCTCAACCGGGAGAAGTGTGTCTTCGGTGTGCCGGCTGGTCGGCTCCTCGGTTACTTCATGTCCGCACGCAGCATCGAAGCCAACCCGAAGTAGATCAGGGCCATCGAGTGCATGCACAAGCCGGTGGACCTCAGCGATATCCAGAAGTTCGTCGGCTTCCTGGCCTCACTCAGCCAGTTCGTCAGCGTGCTCAGCGAGAAGGCGCTGCCACTTTACTAGCTCATGAAGAAAATGACCACGTTCGAGTGGACACACCAAGCGGACGAAGCCTTTCGCGACCTTAAGCGCGTCCTCTCCAGCACGCCCGTCTTGGCCGCACCGACTGAGAAGTAGCCCATGCTCGCATACATCGCAGTGACCACACGAGTGGTCAGCGTCATTCTCGTGGTGGACCGGCCTGAGGAAGTCAAGACATTGCCGGTTCAGCGCCCCATCGACTACCTGAGATAAGTCCCCTCAGTCTCCAAGCAGAACTACCCCCACTACCAGAAAATGTCCTACAACATATACTTCAGCACAAAGAAGCTGAAGCAATACTTCCCGGAGCACACCATCACCATGGTGAGCACGACTCCACTTTCAGAGATCATGGGCAACCAGGACACAATCGGCTGGATGGCCAATTGGACCATCGCCATGCTCGACCACGACATCCAGTATGAGCCATGCACGACCATCAAGTCCAAGGTGGTGGTCGACTTCCTTGTTGACTAGGCGGAGACTCAGTTCATGCCACCGCCTCCGGACTCCACGCATTGGCACATGCACTTCGACGGCTCCAAGATGCGAACCGGATTGGGAGTCGGCATTATTCTGTCTTCACCTAAAGGGGATCAGCTCAAATATGCCATCCAAATCCACTTCGCCGCCTCCAACAATGTGGTCGAGTATGAGGCACTCGTCCATGGCCTCCGACTTGCCATGGAGATAGGTATCTGCCAGATCATCTTCTTCGATGACTCGGACCTCGTGGTGCAGCAAGTCTCCAGCGATTGGGCATTCCAGGGACGCCAACATGGCCATCTACCGCTACCTTGTCCAACAACTCACCGACTCCTTCGAGGGCTATGAGTTCCATCATGTCAATTGAGCGGACAATGAGGCGGCGGCTGCAGTGGGAAAGATCGGCTCCACCCGGCAGGCACTCCCAGCCAGTGTCTCCCTCCAGCAACTACGCAAGCCTTCGATCAAGCTGTCTCCAGAGTCGGCGTCCATCTTAGTGTCGGCTCACCCATCCGACCCCGCCTCGGGCCCAGAGGCTACTCCGGCTACGTCTGCGGTGCCGACTACAGATGGGCTGGCGACGGCCGACTCCGAATCCGTAGCCGTCATGGAGATGAAAGACGCATCTAGTTCTTCCATAGTCCCGGGGGTGACGGATCCGCCTCGAAGACTCTGATTGGAGACCCGAGGGCTCCGGCTGTGCCGGTCCCTCAACTCGAGCCGGCTTCAACTCCGGTATCAGCCTCGACTTGGGCTCAACCCATCCTCGCCTATCTCATAAGTGGCGAGCTCCCTCCGGACGAAGCCGAAGCCCGCCAGATCCCACGCCGATCCACTGCCTACACCATCATCGACCGGGATCTGGTTCCCCATAGCGCGACTGGCGTTTTTTAGTGCTAAATCAAATTAGAAAAGGGTCAGGAGATCCCTAGAGACATCGACCAGGGCGAATGCGGGCACCACGTCGCCTCGAGAACCCTGGTGTACAAGTCCTTTTTCCATGAATTCTACTGGCCAACAACCTTGGAAGAGGCAAAGCAGCTCATGGACGAGTGCAAAGGCTGCCAACACTTCAACACGCAGATCCACCTACCGGCTATGGCCCTCAAGACCATTCCCATCTCATCGCCTTTTGCTGTTTGGGGGATTGACATGGTGGGGACATTCAAGACTGCGCGAGGTGGCATGACGCACCTCCTGGTAGCCGCTGACAAGTTCAGCAAGTACATCGAGGCAAGAACCATCAAGGATATCATAGTCCGCTATGGGGGCCCTCATAGCATCATCACAAACAACGGCACCAACTTTTCCAAATGTGCGATGACACTTTTCTGCTCCAAGGAAGGCATCCGGCTCGACCTCGCGTCAGTGGCCCATCTACAATCGAACAGCCAGGCCGAAAAAGCAAACGGCTTGATCCTAGCCGGCATCAAGCCGCGGTTCATGATGCCACTGGTCCGATCAACCGGCTGCTGGATTGAAGAGTTGCTAGCTGTCCTGTGGAGTCTTTGTACCATGCCCAACCGATCAACCGGTTTCACTCTGTTCTTCCTTGCGTACGGATCTGGGGTTGTCATCCCCATGGACATCGATTTTGACTCGCCTCGGGTCACCCTGTATACGGAGACGGATGCAAAAGAGGCAAGCGAAGACAGTGTCGACCTGCTCGACGTTGCACGCGAACTGGCTCTGAGCCACATGGCCATCTACCAGCAGAAGCTTCGCCACTACCACAGCAAGTGAACGCGAAACTCCTTCGCCCGTTCTATTGCTAAAAGAGAAAGAATGAGTGTATGTATGTATCCCCTACCCTTTTGGGCTTAATGAATGCAGCAGGTGTCCCAAGCCGATGTTTGGGGCATACCTTTTCGATTCTCTCAATCGTGTTGTTTATTGAGCAAGCACCCGGGTCCGACTCCTCAGACCCGGGGGCTCGCTAGCCAGTCTATAGTCATCTCTACACTTAGTAGCCGGCTAAGTATTGTGGGTCAAGAAAAAACCTACCACCCTACCTAACTACAGACCGACTCCTGGCTGTCCGGCTAGCGGGACTTTGGGACGGAAAAGCTTGTCGCACACCAACACCGACTACAAAGGAGTAGCCAGCTTGGGCTAGTCGAAACATCCATGGTTATTTTCAGCTGTCATCTGCCGCACTCGCCCCAAGTTGAAATGTTCTTGTGGCTCCAAAGACCATGGCCAACCCCCCCCCCCACCCCCTGAAGGCAGAAGCCCCGCCCTAGTCACAGATCGGTTCCCGGCTGTCGGTCTGGCAGGGTAGAAGCCAGAGGAGGCCAAGGTCTTTAGTAAATAGAAGCCAAAGGAATAGAAAACGAAAGACGAGTTGGCAAGCCCAAACTTTTCAAACAAACATGCATATATTACAAGCAAGCAAAAACGGTGCACGGCCACAAGTTCAGTACGTTACAACCCCAGTAGTGGAATTGCAGACTTAACAAAATGCAGGAAAATAAGAAATTCTACTTGGCGGCACCTCCGCCCTTGGCTCCGGCGTCACTTGCAGCAGCCGAGGCGGGCGCCTCGTCGTCGGCACCGGCCCAGCCCGCGGCATCCAAAGTGGATGCTCCGTGTCCGGCTCCGACGCCTCCTGCGTCGCCCATCGCGGCGATATCCTCGTCCATCGCGGGGATGACGTACGTGGCACCACTAGAGTTGGTGCCCTCGAGCTCCATCTCGCCGCCGCTGCCTTCAGGGTAATAGAGGGCCAGCCGGTACTGGGCCTCCGGAACCGCGCTGCCATCGGCCCTCCACTCGGAGACGTACTCGTCCCACGGGGCAAACAACGCCAGGTCGCTGGCCCGCAAGAGCAGCTCGTCCTCGACCACCGCCACCTCCGTCTCCATGCTGGCGTGCTGGGCTGCAAGGAGACCCAAGTCGAGGTCTGAGTACCACGACTTGGCGACCCAGAGCACCATGTACGCGCCAGCTCATGCCGCCGAGGCATGCCCGTTGCCCAGCCGGGTGCTCCCAGCCTCCAGCCACCTCGACAACCGGCTCATGGATTCCGACTGCAACGCACCTGGCCAGAGCGCATGGACCATGGCCAGCCCGAACTCATGGAGCCTCGCTAGGGATGGCTCCAGCTCCGTCAGGCGGGCTTTGGCGGCGATCCCCAACTCCTCCATGCTCCAGCCAGCAAATGCCTCCGCCACATCGTGCGCCCCCGGAATTAGGTCTGGGGAGGAAAGCGGGCGCGTGGTATATGAGAGAGGGAGAAGAGAGAAAACCCAAATAGACACCAAGAAAAGAAAACAAGACGAAGAGGACTTACTAGAAAGGAGAGCGTACACCTTGTGTGCCTCGTCCTCTAGCTCACGCTCCCTCGTTGCATACGCCTTAACCTGGTCGGTGAGCTCGGCCCGCGCCACACGCGTCGCTTCAGCCTCCTCCACCAGATGGTCATCCTTGACCTTGAGGGCCACCTCGTGAGCAGCCTTCAGCCGCTCTAGTTCATCGCGGTGGACCTGCTCCAGCTCTGCAGTCCAGGTCGCTTCCCGCTGCTCCAAGGCCTGGCGGTGGGTCGCGTCCCGCTGCTCCTCCTCCATGAGCTGGCCTGCCTCGTGGTCCTTCTTCTCCATCTAGAGAAGGTCCTCCTCCTGGCGTAGCCAGGCGCACTCCTCCTGCAAAGTGTCATGTTGCTGGCCAGTTTTGTCCAGCCGGCTTCGGAGATCGGCCAGCTCGCTCTCCACCTCCTTGTGCCGACCTAGCAGCGTGTTGTGGGCGGTCACCCGACGGTCGTGATAGTCCTGCCAACAAAAAAGAAAGGTTTTGAGGCAAGTAAGACTCGACCCGGCTAGTTCCATTCAACCCAACTCTCGGGGGCTACATCTAGTGGGTGCGATCGCGTGCCCCTACTAGAAGCAAAAGACAAAGGCACGCTATGAGTAGGACTTGACCCGGCTGGTTCCTAGTCTGCCTGACTCCCCAGGACTACACCCAGTGGGTGCGCTGGCATGCCCCCACCGATGGAAGAAGCAGAATAAATTCCCAACGAAAAAAATAAAAAGGAAGAGAACATACCCTGACCGACTTCTCAAGGTTAAGCAACCACTCCCGTGTCATCTGGGTCACGTGTGCCACGTAGTTGCAGCACTGGCCGAACTCCACAATCTGCATGGGGACCCCGCTCAACAGCGCACCAGAGGCTTCCCTCGTAAGGCGCCTGCAGGCTTCGCCCCAGGTCTCCATCGGCCGGCTCCCGACGCTAGAAACGGCCCCGGAGGGGGCTCTGGCACGTCCCGACAAGACCATGGCGCCGGCTCCAAGTAGAGCACCCCCGGTGGGATCCCTCGATGAGTTGTCCTGGAGAGGCTCCTTCGCCACACGGACCTCGACTCATGGGGCCTCACCTCCCTCCTCCGTCGTCGGATCCCCGACGGCATCTACCTCACCACTTGGCGCCTCCGTCCTTGGCGGCGAGACCTCAGCCTCCAGCGCCTTCGGCGCGACATCCGGCATGACCTCATGACCCTCCTACATGGTTTAGACCTCCGGCGGGCCCACCGTCGTCCCCTCTGGTGCAGCGATGGGCCCCTGCCAGTCCACCTCGGGCGCTTTCGGAGCGTTGTCAGACCATTGCTTAGGTCCCCTAGCGGCCTCCGCCGTGCTCGCATCCGGACGCTCCGCCTACCACTGTCGCGCGAGATTGTGTGACTGTTGGATGCCTTCTCCCTAACCGGCGGCTCCGTGGTGAAGCCATCCGGCTAAGGCACCATGCGGCTCCCCTCACCCGCCATCTTCTAGGCCGCCTCCTCCCAAGGGTGCTGCTCCTGCTCGATTAGCGCCCGCTGCTCCGCCTCCATTTCGGCCCAGCCGGCACGCTCCCTCTTGAAGCTTCCCCCGAACTCCGTCGTTGTCGTTCGGGCCAACTTTGCCAACGCACCAGGGGCCCTGCTCGTCGCCTTCAGATGAGCACTAAAGCCTTGCAAATAAAAAGAAAGGGGAACAGGCCGAATAGGAAACTTACCCGGTGCTGACGGTAGCTGACCGTCTAGAAGGCCCAAACGGCACAATCCACCGTTTCTTCGCTCCGCCACCGTGGCCACTAGCTGGAGGCCCACCAGCTCCTCGCTTAGGAGCTGGAAAGGTCCCCAACAGAAACTTGCCTTGCCTCTTGGCCTCCGCCTCGTCTCAGGTCGAGTCACGGCTGGCTAGGCGCACCCGCCTCCTCGGCACACTCGGGGCGTCTTTCGGCGGCTCCAAATCTTTCACGGAAGCTACATTGCGTGACTCCGATGACTCAGCATCATCATTAGGCCAACCCAGCAACATAGACTTAAGGGACTCACCAGCCGCCTCGGATCCGCCTGATTCCATCGCATCGTCCGCCGACATCTCGTCTCCGGCACGGTCCGCCAACCTCGGCTCCACCTCGTCGGCGTCCTCGATCTCCTCCAGATCCGACTCTGGCAAAACGATAGTTGGCGCGTCGTAGATCTGGAGCCGAGGAAACAGTTGCCACCGCATTCGGCTTGTGGGATCAAACGCAAAGCACAACAAAGAATTAAGGAAAAGGGGAGTCGGCGCGTCACTTACCATCGGAGCCGGATTGGCCCGGTCATAGGGCATCTTGCCACAGCTCTAGTCGTTCTCGTCCATCGGGTTGTTAGAAATCAGGTACACTAGTCGGGCCACCCAATGCGTGCACAACTCCTTCGTCGAGGGCCAGCATGGTCGTGTTCGCCGCTCATCTAACATTTGAGGTTCGGCCTGTGCTACAGCGGCTTGATCCAGCCCGACACAATGGTGGCCACTAGAGCCACCGCTGTGAGGCCCTCCACCTACAAAATATGCTCCAACTGGTTGCAGAGCGCTCCCACCTCCTCAGCCACAGACGGCAGCTCTACGTTCCAGTTCAGTTTCTCAACTGGCGATGCGTCGAAGAAGGCGCGCACGTTGACATGGTCATCTGTCGGATCGAGGTTCTTCACATAGAAGAACCCCCTCTCCGAGTTCTTCACTGAATCATACAGAGGGAGCACTGGGAAGCCGGAGCGGAGATACACGAGCGCAGCCCCGCAAGGAGTCACTTGCATCTCACCGGTGGCCTGGTCCTTCACCGACGATTGCGGAGGACATCGATGTGCTTCATGTCAATGCCGTTGTTGTCCCAGGATCCACGGGTCGATGACATATCCGGCGGCGATTCGGAGCGAGGGGTCGTGGGTGAAGAAGGGCACGACGCGACGCGTTGGGAGAGCGGTGGCGATAGGCTTGTCACCGGTACATCACTCTATCTCTCTCAGACGGGGAGGGGAGATGTCGGAAAAGATAGTGATGGGGAACATAGCATGGCAAACAAAAAAAATTCCTACACACACGCAAGTCCTATTCATGGTGATGACCATCTACTAGAGGGGAGAGTGAATCAACATACCCTTGTAGACCGCTAAGTGGAAGCATATATAATGTGGTTGAAGTAGTGGAAGATATTCATCATCCAAATCGCAGCCCGTCCCGCGATCTCATCATGATCCGTCCCGCGATCCAATCACGATCCATCCCGATCTAGTGCCGAACGGTCGGCACCTCCGTGTTAAGCACACATACAGCTCGATGATGGTATCCACCTTCTTGATCCAGCAAGATGGGGCGGAGATGTAGATGAGTTCTCCAACACGAAGGCGTGGTGGTGGTGGTGGTGGTGATGATGAACTAATCCAGCAGGGCTTCATCTAATCACCGCTAAACTAGACTAGATGAGATAATGATCTAGATGAAGTAGAGGGAGCACGTGGAAACTAGGGTTAGCTCTCCCCTCTAAATCCTCTAGTATATATAGGAGGGAGGGAGGGGAGGATGCAGTCTCAAACCATTAAGGTTTGGCCGAAATTGGAGGTGGAGGAGTCCTACTCCAATCCTACTCGAAGTAGGACTCCTCCCACTTGGAATATTCTGCCTCTCTCTTTGGAAACCCTTTCCACCTTTGGGTTTTCCCGACCCCTAGCCGCATGGGCCTTAGTGGTTGGTTCGGCCAGCCCACTAGGGGCTGGGTTGACTCCTCCAGAGCCCATCAGGTCTTTTGGGTCGTCACACTCCTCCCGGTGGTCATCCAGTACCCTCCCGGCACTCGTGGTACACTACCGATGAGCCCAAAACTTCCGGTGACCAAAGCAAGACTTCCTATATATAAATCTTTTCCTCCATACCATTTTGGAGCTCCTAGTTATGTCTAGATCTCATCCGAGACTCCGAACAACCTTCGGTAACCAACACCTATAACTCAATTATACCAAAATATCACCGAACCTTAAGTGTGCAGACCCTGCGGGTTCGAGGACTTGCAGACATGACCTGGGACATTCTCTGGTCAATAACCAATAGCAGGACTTGGATGCCCATATTGGCTCCTACATATTCTATGAAGATGTTTATCGGTTAAACTCTATGTCAAGGATTCAGTTAATCCCATATGTTGTTCCCTTTGTCCCTCGGTATGTTACTTGCCTGAGATTCGATCGTTGCTATCTCCATACCTAGTTGAATCTATTTATCAGCAAGTCCCTTTACTCGTTCCGTAATACAATATCCCGTGACTAAACCCTTAGTCACATTGCTTGCAAGTCTTATTGTGATGTTGCATTACCGAGTGGGCCCCGAGATACCTCTCAATTATACGGAGTGACAAATCCCAGTCTCGATTCACGCCAACCCAACAAACACCTTCGGAGATACCTGTAGAGCACCTTTATAGCCACCCAGTTATGTTGCGATGTTTGATACACAGAAGGTATTCCTCCGGTGTTTGGGAGTTGCATGATCTCATGGTCATAGGAACAGATACATTGACATGCAGAAAACAGTAGCAATAAACTGATACGGTCATATGCTACATTCATAGTTTGGGTCTTGTCCATCACATCATTCTCCTAATGATGTGATCCTGTTATCAAGTGACAACACTTGTCTATGGCCACGAAACCTTGACCATCTTTGAAGAACGAGCTAGTCAACTAGAGGCTCACTAGGGACACTGTGTTGTCTATGTATCCACACATGTATTTGAGTTTCCATTCAATACAATTCTAGCATGGATAATAAACAATTATCATGAACAAGGAAATATAATAATAACTAATTTATTATTGCCTCTAGGGCATATTTACAATAGTCACCCACTTGCACTAGAGTCAATAATCTAGTTCACATCACTATGTGATTGTAATAAATCTAACAACCATACAGTTCTTGGGTTTGATCATGTCTTGCTTTTGAGAGAGGGTTTTAGTCAACGGGTCTGAACCTTTGAGATCTTAGTGTGCTTTAGAAATCTCTATGTCATCCTATAGGTGCCACTACCAATGTGCCATTTGGAACTATTCCAAATGACTACTCTACTATATTATCTTGTTTACTTCTCAAAGTCATCTGAGTTAGTGTCAAAGCTTGCATCGACGTAACCCTTTACGATGAACTCATTTATCACCTCCATAATCAAGAAAAATTCTTTAGTCCACTAGTTACTAAGGATAACTTTTGAACGTTATCCAGTAATCCATTCCTGGATCACTTTTGTACCCCTTGATAGATACATGGCAAGGCACACATCAGGAGTGGAACACAACATAGCATACTATAGAGCCTATGGCTAAGGCATAGGGGATGACCTTCATCCGTTCTCGTTTTCTGCCATGGTCGACCTTTGAGTATTACTCAAATTCACACCTTACAACATAGCCAAGAACTCCTTCTTTGCCGATCTATTTTGAACTCCTTCAAAAACTTGTCAAGGCATGCATTTTATTGAAAGTTTTTATCAAGCTTCTTGATCTATCTCTATAGATCTTGATGCTAAATGTTCAAGTAGCTTAATCCAGGTTTTCCTGTGAAAAACACTTTTCAAACAACCCTATATTCTTTCCAGAAATTAAACATTATTTTCGATCAACAATATGTCAACCACATATACCAATCAGAAAATCTATAGTGCTCCCACTCACTTGGAAATACAAGTTTCTCATAAACTTTGTATAAACCCAAAAGCTTTGATCATCTCATCAAAGCACATATTCCAAATCCGAGATGCTTTCTCGAGTCCTTAGAAGGATCGCTGGAGCTTGCATACTTGTTTGCATCCTTAGGATCGACAAAACCTTCTGGTTGTATCACATACAACCTTTCCTCAAGGCAACTGTTGAAGAAACAATGTTTTGACATCCATCTGCAAGATTTCATAATTGAAAAACGCAGCAGTTGCTAACATAATTCCAACAGACTTTTAGCATCATTACAAGTGAGAATATCTCATTGTAATCAACTCCTTGAACTTTGTTGGAAACATCTTTGCGACAAGTCGATCTTTCTTAATGCTGACATTTACCATCATCGTTCGTCTTCCTTTTAAAGATCCATTTGTACCTAACAGCCCTACGACCATCAAGTAGTTATTCCAAAGTCTACACTTTGTTTCCATACGTGGATCCTACCTCGGATTTCATGGCGTCCAATCATTCATCGGAATCCATGCCCACCATCGCTTCTCCATAGCTCGTAGGTTCATTGTTGTCCAACAACATGACCTCCAAGACAGGGTTACCTCACTCTGGAGTAGTACATGACCTTGTCGACCTACGAGGATTGTAGTAACTTGATCTGAAGCTTCATGATCACTACCATCAGCTTCCACTTCAATTGGTGTAGGTGCCATCGGAACAACTTCCAACGCCCTGCTACACACTGGTTGAAGTGACGGTTCAATAACCTCATCAAGTTCCACCATCCACCCACTCAATTCTTTCGAGAGAAATCTTTTCTCAAGAAAGGGCCCGTTTCTAGAAACAAACACTTTTCTTCGGGATCTAAGATAGGAGGTATACCCAACTGTTTTGGGTGTCTTATGAAAATGCATTTATCTGCTTTGGGTTCGAGCTTATCAGGCCGAAATCTTTTGACATAAGCATCTGATATGTCTCAAACGTATCTATAATTTTTTATGGTTTCAAGTTGTTATCTTGTAAACTTTGGATGTTTATGTACCTTTTATATCTTTTTGGGACTAAATTATTAATTCATTGCCAAGTGCCAGTTCCTGTTATCTGTGTTTTTTCCTCTTTTCAGATCTAATTTTGGAACGAATTCCAAACAGAACAAAATCCCCAAAATAATTTTTTCCAGAACGGAAGAAGATCACGGGACTTGAGGGCCAAGGCAGGAGAGCCACAGGGGGCCCACAAGCCCTGTAGCCGCCACTAGGGGGGCGGCGGCTACCAGGCTTGTGGCCTCCCTGGCGCCCCCTGACCTAGCTCCTTCACCTATATATTCCCTAAAATCCATAAAAAAATGGGGGAATCCACGATAACACTTTTCCGCCGCCGCAAGCTTCCGTTTCCGCGAGATCTCATCTGGAGACCCTTCCCGGTGCCCTGCCGGAGGGGACTTTGGAGTTGGAGGGCTTCTACATCAACATCATCGCCTCTCCAATGACTCGTGAGTAGTTCACTTCAGACCTACGGGTCCATAGTTAGTAGCTAGATGGCTTCTTCCCTCTCTTGGATCTTCAATACAAAGTTCTCCATGATCTTCATGGAGATCTATCACATGTAATCCTCTTTGGCGGTGTGTTTGTCGAGATCCGATGAATTGTGGATTTGTGATCAGATTATCTATGAATTATATTTGAGTCTTTGCTGATTTATTATATGCATGATTTTATATCCTTGTAAGTCTCTCCGAGTCTTGGGTTTTGTTTGACCAACTAGATCTACGATTCTTGCAATGGGAGAAGTGCTTGGTTTTGGGTTCATACCGTGTGGTGACCTTTCCCAGTGACAGAAGGGGCAGCAAGGCACACATCGTGTTGTTGCCATCAAGGGTAAAAATATGGGCTTTTATCGTAGATATGAGATTGTCCATCTACATCATGTCATCTTGCTTAACGCGTTACTCTGTTCTCATGAACTTAATACACTAGATGCATGCTCGATAGCGGTCGACGTGTAGAGTAATAGTAGTAGATGCAGAAAGTATCGGTCTACTTGTTTTGCACGTGATGCCTATAGATATAATCATTGCCTTAGATAACGTCACGACTTTGCGTGGTTCTATCAATTGCTCAACAGTAATTCGTTCACCCACCGTCTACTTGCTTTCATGAGAGAAGCCACTAGTGAACACTACGGCCCCTCGGTCTATTCACAACTATCGTTTCCACTTTCTCTTTTACTTTGCTTTGTTTCCTTTTGCTTTAAGTTCTCACTTGGCAAACAATCTATAAGGGATTGACAACCCCTTCATAGCGTTGGGTGCAAGATCTTTGTGTTTGTGCAGGTATTTGTGACAATCCTTCACTGGATCGATACCTTGGTTCTCAAAACTGAGGGAAATACTTACCGCCGTTGTGCTACATCACCCTTTCCTCTTCGAGGGAACACCAACACAAGGCTCCAAGGCCATGGGGGAATCCTTTGCATATTTTCTAAGGAAGTCCCTAAAGGCGTAGCCGTAGCAGAAGGATTCCTGGTGCCGTTGCTGAGGAGTATCAAGACAAGAATAGTCTCCCATCAACACGCTTGTTTCTGGCGCCGTTGGAAGGTCTTTTGTTGCAGTAGCAGAAGTATTTCTGGCGCCGTTGCCGGGGAGGGAGAGATCTATCCAAGTAGGTGTCACAAACTCATCTCTTGCATTTACCTTTTTTGCCAGTTGCCTCTCGTTTTCCTCTCCCCCACTTCACATTTGCCGCTTTCATTTGCCTTTCTTCTTTGTCGTTTCCTTTTGCCTTTTTGCCGTTTTCTTTTGCCGTTCTCTTTTGCCCGCCTACTTACTGCTCGTTTGTGTGTGGGATACTCCATCAATGGCTAGACCCACCACTCCAAACGATAGCCCTAAGAACGAAGTTCTCAATTTCAAGCAGATTGAGGAAGAAAGTTTAAAGGACGCTTGGTACAGGATTTGCAATGCTCAAAGTAGATCTACTCGTAAGCAATCCACTACCGTTCTTCTTCGCAGTTTTTAGGTTGGAATCTCTCCTTGGAATAGGTATATTCTTGATACCATTGTAGGCGGAAAATTTTTGTGGAGCCATACTATTGACTCCTATGGAGCTATCATGAATTTGGTAGGCTTACCCCCGCTCATGGTTAGTGGGACTACCTTGACCTTGGAACACGTGATGCAAAGGCTTGATGCTATTGAAAACAAACTTGCCACAATTGAACTTATTGAGGGTTTGGACAGAAAGATCCACAATCAAATTACTCAGTACGGATCCAAAGTGGGAATGGTCTTGAAAAATTTAAGGGAGAAGGAACCTATAGTTAATGATTCCTCTAGAATTGGCAAACTAGAAGATGTCATAACCAACTTGGGTTCCGCTTTTGCCGCTGTGCAAAATACTCCAAATCTCACTCTCAAAAAGATCGTCAAGTCTGTTTTTATTCCTAAAGCTAGTGGTGAGACATCCAATAAAGATGAAAATCTTAAGATGATAAACGATCACGCTACTTATGGTTTGAGCACCAAAGATGACTATACGTGATTCCATCACCTTTTGCCTAGCTAAGGGTGTTAAACAATAGCGCTTGTTGGGAGGCAACCCAACGAATCTATCCTTTCTCTTTCTGTTGTATTTTCCACACTTTCATAATTCTGTTATGATTGTGTTTTTTGTGTTTCTTTTTGCGTTTGTGCCAAGCAAAACCGTTATGATTAGTCTTGAGGATGATCGTTTGGTCATGTAGGAAAAGACAGAAACCTCTGCTCACGAAAATAATTTTCATTTTTTTCTGTAAGAGGTTGGTACTTTTTGCTGCTGATTGCTACGCAAATTCTTCATACTCTCATATTTTTTCAGAATTTTTGAAGTACCAGAAGTATACAAAGTATACAGATTGCTACAGACTGGTCTGCTCTTAACAGATTCTGATTTTGTTGAGTTGGTTGCTTATTTTGATGAAACTATGGATAGTATCGGGGGTATTAGCCATGGAAGATTGAAAATACAGTAACCCAACATCAACATAAGTAGAATTTAAGTTTTCTACAGCACCTAAGGAAGTGGTGGTTTGCTTTTCTTATACTAAGGTTATCACGAGTTTATGTTTAAGTTCCGTGTTGTGAAGTTTTCAAGTTTTGGGTGAAGTTCTTATGGACAAAGAGATAAAGAGCGGCAAGAGCTCAAGCTTGGGGATGCCCAAGGCACCCCAAGATGATTCCAGGATGTCGGAGAAGCCTAAGCTTGGGGATGCCCTGGGAAGGCATCCCCTCTTTCGTCTTCAATCCATCGGTAACGTTATGTGGGGCTATATTTTTATTGACCACATGTTATGTGTTTTGCTTGGAGCGTCTTGTATCGTAGGAGTCTTTTATTTTTTTGTGTCACAATCATCCTTGCTGCACACCTAGAGAGAGAGACATGCACTCACCATGATTTTGTCGAGCTTCACTTATATCCTTTGGTATACAATTCAGCTCACATGTGCTTCACTTATATCTTTTGAGCTAGTTGATTTTGCTCTATGTGCTTCACTTATATCTTATAGAGCACGGAAGCGCGTGGCTTGGTAGTTGATCTATGCTATGAAAGTAGTCTCAAAAAGGGGTATTTATCCAAAGGGATATGAAAACTTCCACCTACATGTGCATTGAATAGTTAGAGAAGTTTGATTCATCTAAATTAGTTTTGAGTTGGGGTTGTGGTAATATTGAAGTTATGCTAGTAAGGTGTTGTGGATCTAGCAATACTTGTGTTGAAGTTAGTGATTCCCGTAGCATGCACGTATGGTGAACCGCTAAGTGATGAAGTTTGAGCATGATTAGCCTATTGATTGTAATCCTTTGTGTGGCGGTCGGGATCGCGCGATGGTTTATACCTACCAACCCTTCCCCTAGGAGTATGCGTTGAATGCTTTGTTTCGATTACTACTAAAACTTTTGCAAAAAGTATATGAGTTCTTCATGACTAATGTTGAGTCCATGGTTTAGATGCACTTTCACCTTCCACCAACACTATCTTCTTAGTGCCGTGCAACTTTCGGCGGTGCACAAAACCCACCATTAGCCTCCCTCAAAACAGCCACCATACCTACCTACTATGGCTTTTTCAAAGTCATTCTGAGATATATTGACATGCAACTACCACCATGACATGTGCCACCACGTCTACATTGCCATTGCATGATCGTAAGATAGCTAGCATGATGTTTCCATTAATGTCTATGCCATGCTAGATCATTGTCACGGTACACTACCGAAGGCATTCCATATAGAGTCATCATTGTTATAAGTTTTGAGTTGTAAGTGTGATGATAATCATTGATGGAGCATTGTCCCATGTGAGGAAATAAAAGAGGCCAGCGAAGCCCATATACAAAAAGATGCCAAAGATGCCCACCAAAAAAAAGAGGCCAAAGTGCCCACCAAAAAAATGAGAGAAAAAGAGAGAAGGGACGATGCTACTATCCTTCCACACTTGTGCTTATTAAGCACCATGATCTTCATGATTAAGAGTCTCTCGTTTTGTCACCACCATATAGCTAGTGGGAAATTTTCATTATATAACTTGGCTTGTATATTCCAATGATAGGCTTCCTCAAATTTGCCTTAGGTCTTCGTGAGCAAGCAAGTTGGATGCACACCCACTAGTTTTCTTTAAGAACCTTCACTTACTCTTAGCTCTAGTGCATCATTTGTATGGAAATCCCTACTCATTCACATTGATATCTATTGATGAGCATCTCCACAGCTCATTGATATGACTAGTTAATGTGACCATCTTCTCCTTGTTTGCCTTGCAACCTCCACCACACTCCATTCCACTTATAGTGCTAAAACCATGGCTCACGCTCATGTATTGCGTGAGAGTTGAAAAGGTTTGAGAAAGTAAAGGTGTGAAAACAATTTCTTGGCCAATACCGGGGTTGTGCATGATTTAAATTCGTTGTGCAAGGATGATAGAGCATATCCAGACTATATGATTTTGTAGGGATAACTTTCTTTTGGCCTTGTTATTTTGAAAGTGCTTGATTACCATGCTAGTTTGCTTGAAGTATTATTGTTTCCACGTCAATAACAAAGTATTGTTTTGAATCTAATGGATATGAATATTCACGTCACATAAGAGGAGTTACAAAGGACATCTATACTAGGTAGCATGAAAGCATCAAAAATTCATTCTTTATCACTTCCCTACTCGATGACGAGCAGGAGTTAAGCTTGAGGATGCTTGATAAGTCTCAAAAGTATCTATAATTTTTGATGGTTTCATGTTGTTATCTTGTCAACTTTGGATGTTTTATGTACCTTTTATATCTTTTTTGGGACTAACTTATTAATTCAGTGCCAAGTGCCAGTTCCTGTTTTTTCTGTGTTTTTGACTCTTTTCAGATCTGATTTTGGAACGGAGTCCAAACAAAATAAAATCCCCGAAATAAATTTTTCCAGAACGGAAGAAGATCAAGGGACTTGAGGGCCAAGGCAGGAGAGCCATAGGGGGCCCACAAGCCCTATAGCCGCCACAAGGGGCGGCGACTACCAGGCTTGTGGCCTCCCTGGCGCCCCCCTGACCTAGCTCCTTCGCCTATATATTCCCTAAAACCCAGAAAAAATGGGGGAATCCACGAAAACACTTTTCCGCCGCCGCAAACTACCGTTTCCGCGAGATCTCATCTGGAGACCCTTCCCGGTGCCCTGCCGGAGGGAACTTTGGAGTTGAAGGGCTTCTACATCAACATCATCGCCTCTCCAATGACTCGCGAGTAGTTCACTTCAGACCTACGGGTCCGTAGTTAGTAGCTAGATGGCTTCTTCTCTCTCTTGGATCTTCAATACAAAGTTCTCCATGATCTTCATGGTGATCTATCAGATGTAATCCTCTTTGGCGATGTGTTTGTCGAGATCGGATGAATTGTGGATTTGTGATCAGATTATCTATGAATTATATTTTAGTCTTTGCTGATTTCTTATATGCATGATTTGATATCCTTGTAAGTCTCTCCAAGTCTTGGGTTTTTTTGGCCAACTAGATCTACGATTCTTGCAATGGGAGAAGTTCTTGGTTTTGGGTTCATACCATGTGGTGACCTTTCCCAGTGACAGAAGGGGCAGCAAGGCACGCATCGTGTTGTTGCCATCAAGGGTAACAAGATGGGCTTTTATCGTAGATATGAGATTTTCCATCTACATCATGTCATCTTGCTTAAGGCATTACTCTGTTCTCATGAACTTAATACACTAGATGCATGCTGGAGAGCGGTCGACGTGTGGAATAATAGTAGTAGATGCAGAAAGTATCGGTCTACTTGTTTTTTACGTGATGCCTATAGATATAATCATTGCCTTAGATAACGTCACGACTTTGCGTGGTTCTATCAATTGCTCGACAGTAATTCGTTCACCCACCGTCTACTTGCTTTCATGAGAGAAGCCACTAGTGAACACTACGGCCCCTGGGTCTATTCACAACTATCGTTTCCACTTTCGCTTTTACTTTGCTTTGTTTCTTTTTGCTTTAAGTTCTCACTTGGCAAACAATCTATAAGGGATTGACAACCCCTTCATAGCGTTGGGTGCAAGATCTTTGTGTTTGTGCAGGTATTTGTGACAATCCTTCACTGGATCGATACCTTGGTTCTCAAAACTGAGGGAAATACTTACCGCCGTTGTGCTACATCACCCTTTCCTCTTCGAGGGAACACCAACACAAGGCTCCAAGGCCATGGGGGAATCCTTTGCATATTTTCCAAGGAAGTCCCTAAAGGCGTAGCCGTAGCAGAAGGATTCCTGGTGCCGTTGCTGAGGAGTATCAAGACAAGAATAGTCTCCCGTCAACACGCTTGTTTCTGGCGCCGTTGGAAGGTCTTTTGTTGCAGTAGCAGAAGTATTTCTGGCGCCGTTGCCGGGGAGGGAGAGATCTATCCAATTAGGTGTCACAAACTCATCTCTTGCATTTACCTTTTTTGCCAGTTGCCTCTCGTTTTCCTCTCCCCCACTTCACATTTGCCGCTTTCATTTGCCTTTCTTCTTTGTCGTTTCCTTTTGCCTTTTTGCCGTTTTCTTTTGCCGTTCTCTTTTGCCCGCCTACTTCCTGCTCGTTTGTGTGTGGGATACTCCATCAATGGCTAGACCCACCACTCCAAACGATAGCCCTAAGAACGAAGTTCTCAATTTCAAGCAGATTGAGGAAGAAAGTTTAAAGGACGCTTGGTACAGGATTTGCAATGCTCAAAGTAGATCTACTCGTAAGCAATCCACTACCGTTCTTCTTCGCAGTTTTTATGTTGGAATCTCTCCTTGGAATAGGTATATTCTTGATACCATTGTAGGCGGAAAAATTTTGTGGAGCCATACTGTTGACTCCTATGGAGCTATCATGAATTTGGTAGGCTTACCCCCGCTCATGGTTAGTGGGACTACCTTGACCTTGGAACACGTGATGCAAAGGCTTGACGCTATTGAAAACAAAATTGCCACAATTGAAATTATTGAGGGTTTGGACAGAAAGATCCACAATCAAATTACTCAGTACGGATCCAAAGTGGGAATGGTCTTGAAAAATTTAAGGAAGAAGGAACCTATAGTTAATGATTCCTCTAGAATTGGCAAACTAGAAGATGTCATAACAAACTTGGGTTCCGCTTTTGCCGTTGTGCAAAATACTCCAAATCTCACTCTCAAAAAGATCGTCAAGTCTGTTTTTATTCCTAAAGCTAGTGGTGAGTCATCCAATAAAGATGAAAATCTTAAGATGATAAACGATCACGCTACTTATGGTTTGAGCACCAAAGATGACTATACGTGATTCCATCACCTTTTGCCTAGCTAAGGGTGTTAAACAATAGCGCTTGTTGGGAGGCAACCCAACGAATCTATCCTTTTTCTTTCTGTTGTATTTTCCACACTTTCATAATTCTATTATGATTGTGTTTTTTGTGTTTCTTTTTGCGTTTGTGCCAAGCAAAACCGTTATGATTAGTCTTGAGGATGATCGTTTGGTCATGTAGGAAAAGACAGAAACCTCTGCTCACGAAAATAATTTTCATTTTTTTCTGTAAGAGGTTGGTACTTTTTGCTGCTGATTGCTACGCAAATTCTTCATACTCTTATATTTTTTCAGAATTTTTGAAGTACCAGAAGTATACAAAGTATACAGATTGCTACAGACTGGTCTGCTCTTAACAGATTGTGATTTTGTTGAGTTGGTTGCTTATTTTGATGAAACTATGGATAGTATCGGGGGTATTAGCCCTGGAAGATTGAAAATACAGTAACCCAACATCAACATAAGTAGAATTTAAGTTTTCTACAGCACCTAAGGAAGTGGTGGTTTGCTTTTCTTATACTAAGGTTATCACGAGTTTATGTTTAAGTTCCGTGTTGTGAAGTTTTCAAGTTTTGGGTGAAGTTCTTATGGATAAAGAGATAAAGAGCGGCAAGAGCTCAAGCTTGGGGATGCCCAAGGCACCCCAAGATGATTCCAGGATGTCGGAAAAGCCTAAGCTTGGGGATGCCCTGGGAAGGCATCCCCTCTTTCGTCTTCAATCCATCGGTAACGTTATGTGGGGCTATATTTTTATTGACCACATGTTATGTGTTTTGCTTGGAGCGTCTTGTATCGTAGGAGTCTTTTATTTTTTTGTGTCACAATCATCCTTGCTGCACACCTAGAGAGAGAGACATGCACTCACCATGATTTTTTCGAGCTTCACTTATATCCTTTGGTAGACAATTCAGCTCACATGTGCTTCACTTATATCTTTTGAGCTAGTTGATTTTGCTCTATGTGCTTCACTTATATCTTTTAGAGCACGGAAGCGCGTGGCTTGGTAGTTGATCTATGCTATGAAAGTAGTCTCAAAAAGGGGTATTTATCCAAAGGGATATGAAAACTTCCACCTACATGTGCATTGAATAGTTAGAGAAGTTTGATTCATCTAAATTAGTTTTGAGTTGGGGTTGTGGTAATATTGAAGTTATGCTAGTAAGGTGTTGTGGATCTAGCAATACTTGTGTTGAAGTTAGTGATTCCCGTAGCATGCACGTATGGTGAACCGCTAAGTGATGAAGTTTGAGCATGATTAGCCTATTGATTGTAATCCTTTGTGTGGCGGTCGGGATCGCGCGATGGTTTATACCTACCAACCCTTCCCCTAGGAGTATGCGTTGAATGCTTTGTTTCGATTACTACTAAAACTTTTGCAAAAAGTATATGAGTTCTTCATGACTAATGTTGAGTCCATGGTTTAGATGCACTTTCACCTTCCACCAACACTATCTTCTTAGTGCCGTGCAACTTTCGAGTGCACAAAACCCACCATTAGCCTCCCTCAAAACAGCCACCATACCTACCTACTATGGCTTTTTCAAAGTCATTCTGAGATATATTGACATGCAACTACCACCATGACATGTGCCACCACGTCTACATTGCCATTGCATGATCGTAAGATAGCTAGCATGATGTTTCCATTAATGTCTATGCCATGCTAGATCATTGTCACGGTACACTACCGAAGGCATTCCATATAGAGTCATCATTGTTATAAGTTTTGAGTTGTAAGTGTGATGATAATCATTGATGGAGCATTGTCCCATGTGAGGAAATAAAAGAGGCCAGCGAAGCCCATATACAAAAAGATGCCAAAGATTCCCACCAAAAAAAAGAGGCCAAAGTGCCCACCAAAAAAATGAGAGAAAAAGAGAGAAGGGACGATGCTACTATCCTTCCACACTTGTGCTTATTAAGCACCATGATCTTCATGATTAAGAGTCTCTCATTTTGTCACCACCATATAGCTAGTGGGAAATTTTCATTATATAACTTGGCTTGTATATTCCAATGATAGGCTTCCTCAAATTTGCCTTAGGTCTTCGTGAGCAAGCAAGTTGGATGCACACCCACTAGTTTTCTTTAAGAACCTTCACTTACTCTTAGCTCTAGTGCATCATTTGTATGGAAATCCCTACTCATTCACATTGATATCTATTGATGAGCATCTCCACAGCTCATTGATATGACTAGTTAATGTGACCATCTTCTCCTTGTTTGCCTAGCAACCTCCACCACACTCCATTCCACTTATAGTGCTAAAACCATGGCTCACGCTCATGTATTGCGTGAGAGTTGAAAAGGTTTGAGAAAGTAAAGGTGTGAAAACAATTTCTTGGCCAATACCGGGGTTGTGCATGATTTAAATTCGTTGTGCAAGGATGATAGAGCATATCCAGACTATATGATTTTGTAGGGATAACTTTCTTTTGGCCTTGTTATTTTGAAAGTGCTTGATTACCATGCTAGTTTGCTTGAAGTATTATTGTTTCCACGTCAATAACAAAGTATTGTTTTGAATCTAATGGATATGAATATTCACGTCACATAAGAGGAGTTACAAAGGACATCTATACTAGGTAGCATGAAAGCATCAAAAATTCATTCTTTATCACTTCCCTACTCGATGACGAGCAGGAGTTAAGCTTGAGGATGCTTGATAAGTCTCAAAAGTATCTATAATTTTTGATGGTTTCATGCTGTTATCTTGTCAACTTTGGATGTTTTATGTACCTTTTATATCTTTTTTGGGACTAACTTGTTAATTCAGTGCCAAGTGCCAGTTCCTGTTTTTTCTGTGTTTTTGACTCTTTTCAGATCTGATTTTGGAACGGAGTCCAAACAGAATAAAATCCCCGAAATAAATTTTTCCAGAACGGAAGAAGATCAAGGGACTTGAGGGCCAAGGCAGGAGAGCCATAGGGGGCCCACAAGCCCTATAGCCGCCACCAGGGGCGGCGACTACCAGGCTTGTGGCCTCCCTGGCGCCCCCCTGACATAGCTCCTTCGCCTATATATTCCCTGAAATCCAGAAAAAATGGGGGAATCCACGGAAACACTTTTCCGCCGCCGCAAACTACCGTTTCCGCGAGATCTCATCTGGAGACCCTTCCCGGTGCCCTGCCGGAGGGAACTTTGGAGTTGAAGGGCTTCTACATCAACATCATCGCCTCTCCAATGACTCGAGAGTAGTTCACTTCAGACCTACGGGTCCATAGTTAGTAGCTAGATGGCTTCTTCTCTCTCTTGGATCTTCAATACAAAGTTCTCCATGATCTTCATGGAGATCTATCAGATGTAGTCCTCTTTGGCGATGTGTTTGTCGAGATCGGATGAATTGTGGATTTGTGATCAGATTATCTATGAATTATATTTTAGTCTTTGTTGATTTCTTATATGCATGATTTGATATCCTTGTAAGTCTCTCCAAGTCTTGGGTTTTTTTGGCCAACTAGATCTACGATTCTTGCAATGGGAGAAGTTCTTGGTTTTGGGTTCATACCATGTGGTGACCTTTCCCAGTGACAGAAGGGGCAGCAAGGCATGCATCGTGTTGTTACCATCAAGGGTAACAAGATGGGCTTTTATCGTAGATATGAGATTTTCCATCTACATCATGTCATCTTGCTTAAGGCATTACTCTGTTCTCATGAACTTAATACACTAGATGCATGCTGGAGAGCGGTCGACGTGTGGAGTAATAGTAGTAGACGCAGAAAGTATCGGTCTACTTGTTTTGTACGTGATGCCTATAGATATAATCATTGCCTTAGATAACGTCACGACTTCGCGTGGTTCTATCAATTGCTCGACAGTAATTCGTTCACCCACCGTCTACTTGCTTTCATGAGAGAATCCACTAGTGAACACTACGGCCCCTGGGTCTATTCACAACTATCGTTTCCACTTTCGCTTTTACTTTGCTTTGTTTCTTTTTGCTTTAAGTTCTCACTTGGCAAACAATCTATAAGGGATTGACAACCCCTTCATAGCGTTGGGTGCAAGATCTTTGTGTTTGTGCAGGTATTTGTGACAATCCTTCACTGGATCGATACCTTGGTTCTCAAAACTGAGGGAAATACTTACCGCCGTTGTGCTACATCACCCTTTCCTCTTCGAGGGAACACCAACACAAGGCTCCAAGGCCATGGGGGAATCCTTTGCATATTTTCCAAGGAAGTCCCTAAAGGCGTAGCCGTAGCAGAAGGATTCCTGGTGCCGTTGCTGAGGAGTATCAAGACAAGAATAGTCTCCCGTCAACACGCTTGTTTCTGGCGCCGTTGGAAGGTCTTTTGTTGCAGTAGTAGAAGTATTTCTGGCGCCGTTGCCGGGGAGGGAGAGATCTATCCAAGTAGGTGTCACAAACTCATCTCTTGCATTTACCTTTTTTGCCAGTTGCCTCTCGTTTTCCTCTCCCCCACTTCACATTTGCCGCTTTCATTTGCCTTTCTTCTTTGTCGTTTCCTTTTGCCTTTTTGCCGTTTTCTTTTGCCGTTCTCTTTTGCCCGCCTACTTCCTGCTCGTTTGTGTGTGGGATAGTCCATCAATGGCTAGACCCACCACTCCAAACGATAGCCCTAAGAACGAAGTTCTCAATTTCAAGCAGATTGAGGAAGAAAGTTTAAAGGACGCTTGGTACAGGATTTGCAATGCTCAAAGTAGATCTACTCGTAAGCAATCCACTACCGTTCTTCTTCGCAGTTTTTATGTTGGAATCTCTCCTTGGAATAGTTATATTCTTGATACCATTGTAGGCGGAAAATTTTTGTGGAGCCATACTGTTGACTCCTATGGAGCTATCATGAATTTGGGAGGCTTACCCCCGCTCATGGTTAGTGGGACTACCTTGACCTTGGAACACGTGATGCAAAGGCTTGACGCTATTGAAAACAAAATTGCCACGATTGAACTTATTGAGGGTTTGGACAGAAAGATCCACAATCAAATTACTCAGTACGGATCCAAAGTGGGAATGGTCTTGAAAAATTTAAGGGAGAAGGAACCTATAGTTAATGATTCCTCTAGAATTGGCAAACTAGAAGATGTCATAACCAACTTGGGTTCCGCTTTTGCCGCTGTGCAAAATACTCCAAATCTCACTCTCAAAAAGATCGTCAAGTCTGTTTTTATTCCTAAAGCTAGTGGTGAGTCATCCAATAAAGATGAAAATCTTAAGATGATAAACGATCACGCTACTTATGGTTTGAGCACCAAAGATGACTATACGTGATTCCATCACCTTTTGCCTAGCTAAGGTGTTAAACAATAGCGCTTGTTGGGAGGCAACCCAACGAATCTATCCTTTCTCTTTCTGTTGTATTTTCCACACTTTCATAATTCTGTTATGATTGTGTTTTTTGTGTTTCTTTTTGCGTTTGTGCCAAGCAAAACCGTTATGATTAGTCTTGAGGATGATCGTTTGGTCATGTAGGAAAAGACAGAAACCTCTGCTCACGAAAATAATTTTCATTTTTTTCTGTAAGAGGTTGGTACTTTTTTCTGCTGATTGCTACGCAAATTCTTCATACTCTCATATTTTTTCAGAATTTTTGAAGTACCAGAAGTATACAAAGTATACAGATTGCTACAGACTGGTCTGCTCTTAACAGATTCTGATTTTGTTGAGTTGGTTGCTTATTTTGATGAAACTCTGGATAGTATTGGGGGTATTAGCCATGGAAGATTGAAAATACAGTAACCCAACATCAACATAAGAAGAATTTAAGTTTTCTACAGTACCTAAGGAAGTGGTGGTCTGCTTTTCTTATACTAATGTTATCACGAGTTTATGTTTAAGTTCCGTGTTGTGAAGTTTTCAAGTTTTGGGTGAAGTTCTTATGGACAAAGAGATAAAGAGCGGCAAGAGCTCAAGCTTGGGGATGCCCAAGGCACCCCAAGATGATTCAAGGATGTTGTAAAAGCCTAAGCTTGGGGATGCCCTGGGAAGGCATCCCCTCTTTTGTCTTCAATCCATCGGTAACGTTACGTGGGGCTATATTTTTATTGACCACATGTTATGTGTTTAGCTTGGAGCGTCTTGTATCGTAGGAGTCTTTTATTTTTTTGTGTCACAATCATCCTTGCTGCACACCTAGAGAGAGAGACATGCACTCACCATGATTTTGTCGAGCTTCACTTATATCCTTTGGTAGACAATTCAGCTCACATGTGCTTCACTTATATCTTTTGAGCTAGTTGATTTTGCTCTATGTGCTTCACTTATATCTTATAGAGCACGGAAGCGCGTGGCTTGGTAGTTGATCTATGCTATGAAAGTAGTCTCAAAAAGGGGTATTTATCCAAAGGGATATGAAAACTTCCACCTACATGTGCATTGAATAGTTAGAGAAGTTTGATTCATCTAAATTAGTTTTGAGTTGGGGTTGTGGTAATATTGAAGTTATGCTAGTAAGGTGTTGTGGATCTAGCAATACTTGTGTTGAAGTTAGTGATTCCCGTAGCATGCACGTATGGTGAACCGCTAAGTGATGAAGTTTGAGCATGATTAGCCTATTGATTGTAATCCTTTGTGTGGCGGTCGGGATCGCGCGATGGTTTATACCTACCAACCCTTCCCCTAGGAGTATGCGTTGAATGCTTTGTTTCGATTACTACTAAAACTTTTGCAAAAAGTATATGAGTTCTTCATGACTAATGTTGAGTCCATGGTTTAGATGCACTTTCACCTTCCACCAACACTATCTTCTTAGTGCCGTGCAACTTTCGTCGGTGCACAAAACCCACCATTAGCCTCCCTCAAAACAGCCACCATACCTACCTACTATGGCTTTTTCAAAGTCATTCTGAGATATATTGACATGCAACTACCACCATGACATGTGCCACCACGTCTACATTGCCATTGCATGATCGTAAGATAGCTAGCATGATGTTTCCATTAATGTCTATGCCATGCTAGATCATTGTCACGGTACACTACCGAAGGCATTCCATATAGAGTCATCATTGTTATAAGTTTTGAGTTGTAAGTGTGATGATAATCATTGATGGAGCATTGTCCCATGTGAGGAAATAAAAGAGGCCAGCGAAGCCCATATACAAAAAGATGCCAAAGATGCCCACCAAAAAAAAGAGGCCAAAGTGCCCACCAAAAAAATGAGAGAAAAAGAGAGAAGGGACGATGCTACTATCCTTCCACACTTGTACTTATTAAGCACCATGATCTTCATGATTAAGAGTCTCTCGTTTTGTCACCACCATATAGCTAGTGGGAAATTTTCATTATATAACTTGGCTTGTATATTCCAATGATAGGCTTCCTCAAATTTGCCTTAGGTCTTCGTGAGCAAGCAAGTTGGATGCACACCCACTAGTTTTCTTTAAGAACCTTCACTTACTCTTAGCTCTAGTGCATCATTTGTATGGAAATCCCTACTCATTCACATTGATATCTATTGATGAGCATCTCCACAGCTCATTTATATGACTAGTTAATGTGACCATCTTCTCCTTGTTTGCCTTGCAACCTCCACCACACTCCATTCCACTTATAGTGCTAAAACCATGGCTCACGCTCATGTATTGCGTGAGAGTTGAAAAGGTTTGAGAAAGTAAAGGTGTGAAAACAATTTCTTGGCCAATACCGGGGTTGTGCATGATTTAAATTCGTTGTGCAAGGATGATAGAGCATATCCAGACTATATGATTTTGTAGGGATAACTTTCTTTTGGCCTTGTTATTTTGAAAGTGCTTGATTACCATGCTAGTTTGCTTGAAGTATTATTGTTTCCACGTCAATAACAAAGTATTGTTTTGAATCTAATGGATATGAATATTCACGTCACATAAGAGGAGTTACAAAGGACATCTATACTAGGTAGCATGAAAGCATCAAAAATTCATTCTTTATCACTTCCCTACTCGATGACGAGCAGGAGTTAAGCTTGAGGATGCTTGATAAGTCTCAAAAGTATCTATAATTTTTGATGGTTTCATGCTGTTATCTTGTCAACTTTGGATGTTTTATGTACCTTTTATATCTTTTTTGGGACTAACTTATTAATTCAGTGCCAAGTGCCAGTTCCTGTTTTTTCTGTGTTTTTGACTCTTTTCAGATCTGATTTTGGAACGGAGTCCAAACAGAATAAAATCCCCGAAATAAATTTTTCCAGAACGGAAGAAGATCAAGGGACTTGAGGGCCAAGGCAGGAGAGCCATAGGGGGCCCACAAGCCCTATAGCCGCCACCAGGGGCGGCGACTACCAGGCTTGTGGCCTCCCTGGCGCCCCCCTGACCTAGCTCCTTCGCCTATATATTCCCTGAAATCCAGAAAAAATGGGGGAATCCACGAAAACACTTTTCCGCCGCCGCAAACTACCGTTTCCGCGAGATCTCATCTGGAGACCCTTCCCGGTGCCCTGCCGGAGGGAACTTTGGAGTTGAAGGGCTTCTACATCAACATCATCGCCTCTCCAATGACTCGCGAGTAGTTCACTTCAGACCTACGGGTCCGTAGTTAGTAGCTAGATGGCTTCTTCTCTCTCTTGGATCTTTAATACAAAGTTCTCCATCATCTTCATGGAGATCTATCAGATGTAATCCTCTTTGGCGATGTGTTTGTCGAGATCGGATGAATTGTGGATTTGTGATCAGATTATCTATGAATTATATTTTAGTCTTTGCTGATTTCTTATATGCATGATTTGATATCCTTGTAAGTCTCTCCAAGTCTTGGGTTTTTTTGGCCAACTAGATCTACGATTCTTGCAATGGGAGAAGTTCTTGGTTTTGGGTTCATACCATGTGGTGACCTTTCCCAGTGACAGAAGGGGCAGCAAGGCATGCATCGTGTTGTTGCCATCAAGGGTAACAAGATGGGCTTTTATCGTAGATATGAGATTTTCCATCTACATCATGTCATCTTGCTTAAGGCATTACTCTATTCTCATGAACTTAATACACTAGATGCATGCTGGAGAGCGGTCGACGTGTGGAGTAATAGTAATAGATGCAGAAAGTATCGGTCTACTTGTTTTGTACGTGATGCCTATAGATATAATCATTGCCTTAGATAACGTCACGACTTTGCGTGGTTCTATCAATTGCTCGATAGTAATTCGTTCACCCACCGTCTACTTGCTTTCATGAGAGAAGCCACTAGTGAACATTACGGCCCCTGGGTCTATTCACAACTATCGTTTCCACTTTCGCTTTTACTTTGCTTTGTTTCTTTTTGCTTTAAGTTCTCACTTGGCAAACAATCTATAAGGGATTGACAACCCCTTCATAGCGTTGGGTGCAAGATCTTTGTGTTTGTGCAGGTATTTGTGACAATCCTTCACTGGATCGATACCTTGGTTCTCAAAACTGAGGGAAATACTTACCGCCGTTGTGCTACATCACCCTTTCCTCTTCGAGGGAACACCAACACAAGGCTCCAAGGCCATGGGGGAATCCTTTGCATATTTTCCAAGGAAGTCCCTAAAGGCGTAGCCGTAGCAGAAGGATTCCTGGTGCCGTTGCTGAGGAGTATCAAGACAAGAATAGTCTCCCGTCAACACGCTTGTTTCTGGCGCCGTTGGAAGGTCTTTTGTTGCAGTAGCAGAAGTATTTCTGGCGCCGTTGCCGGGGAGGGAGAGATCTATCCAAGTAGGTGTCACAAACTCATCTCTTGCATTTACCTTTTTTGCCAGTTGCCTCTCGTTTTCCTCTCCCCCACTTCACATTTGCCGCTTTCATTTGCCTTTCTTCTTTGTCGTTTCCTTTTGCCTTTTTGCCGTTTTCTTTTGCCGTTCTCTTTTGCCCGCCTACTTCCTGCTCTTTGTGTGTGGGATAGTCCATCAATGGCTAGACCCACCACTCCAAACGATAGCCCTAAGAACGAAGTTCTCAATTTCAAGCAGATTGAGGAAGAAAGTTTAAAGGACGCTTGGTACAGGATTTGCAATGCTCAAAGTAGATCTACTCGTAAGCAATCCACTACCGTTCTTCTTCGCAGTTTTTATGTTGGAATCTCTCCTTGGAATAGTTATATTCTTGATACCATTGTAGGCGGAAAATTTTTGTGGAGCCATACTGTTGACTCCTATGGAGCTATCATGAATTTGGTAGGCTTACCCCCGCTCATGGTTAGTGGGACTACCTTGACCTTGGAACACGTGATGCAAAGGCTTGACGCTATTGAAAACAAAATTGCCACAATTGAACTTATTGAGGGTTTGGACAGAAAGATCCACAATCAAATTACTCAGTACGGATCCAAAATGGGAATGGTCTTGAAAAATTTAAGGGAGAAGGAACCTATAGTTAATGATTCCTCTAGAATTGGCAAACTAGAAGATGTCATAACCAACTTGGGTTCCGCTTTTGCCGCTGTGCAAAATACTCCAAATCTCACTCTCAAAAAGATCGTCAAGTCTGTTTTTATTCCTAAAGCTAGTGGTGAGTCATCCAATAAAGATGAAAATCTTAAGATGATAAACGATCACGCTACTTATGGTTTGAGCACCAAAGATGACTATACGTGATTCCATCACCTTTTGCCTAGCTAAGGGTGTTAAACAATAGCGCTTGTTGGGAGGCAACCCAACGAATCTATCCTTTCTCTTTCTGTTGTATTTTCCACACTTTCATAATTCTCTTATGATTGTGTTTTTTGTGTTTCTTTTTGCGTTTGTGCCAAGCAAAACCGTTATGATTAGTCTTGAGGATGATCGTTTGGTCATGTAGGAAAAGACAGAAACCTCTGCTCACGAAAATAATTTTCATTTTTTTCTGTAAGAGGTTGGTACTTTTTGCTGCTGATTGCTACGCAAATTCTTCATACTCTCATATTTTTTCAGAATTTTTGAAGTACCAGAAGTATACAAAGTATACAGATTGCTACAGACTGGTCTGCTCTTAACAGATTCTGATTTTGTTGAGTTGGTTGCTTATTTTGATGAAACTATGGATAGTATTGGGGGTATTAGCCATGGAAGATTGAAAATACAGTAACCCAACATCAACATAAGAAGAATTTAAGTTTTCTACAGTACCTAAGGAAGTGGTGGTCTGCTTTTCTTATACTAATGTTATCACGAGTTTATGTTTAAGTTCCGTGTTGTGAAGTTTTCAAGTTTTGGGTGAAGTTCTTATGGACAAAGAGATAAAGAGCGGCAAGAGCTCAAGCTTGGGGATGCCCAAGGCACCCCAAGATGATTCAAGGATGTCGTAAAAGCCTAAGCTTGGGGATGCCCTGGGAAGGCATCCCCTCTTTCGTCTTCAATCCATCGGTAACGTTACGTGGGGCTATATTTTTATTGACCACATGTTATTTGTTTTGCTTGGAGCGTCTTGTATCGTAGGAGTCTTTTATTTTTTTGTGTCACAATCATCCTTGCTGCACACCTAGAGAGAGAGACATGCACTCACCATGATTTTGTCGAGCTTCACTTATATCCTTTGGTAGACAATTCAGCTCACATGTGCTTCACTTATATCTTTTGAGCTAGTTGATTTTGCTCTATGTGCTTCACTTATATCTTATAGAGCACGGAAGCGCGTGGCTTGGTAGTTGATCTATGCTATGAAAGTAGTCCCAAAAAGGGGTATTTATCCAAAGGGATATGAAAACTTCCACCTACATGTGCATTGAATAGTTAGAGAAGTTTGATTCATCTAAATTAGTTTTGAGTTGGGGTTGTGGTAATATTGAAGTTATGCTAGTAAGGTGTTGTGGATCTAGCAATACTTGTGTTGAAGTTAGTGATTCCCGTAGCATGCACGTATGGTGAACCGCTAAGTGATGAAGTTTGAGCTTGATTAGCCTATTGATTGTAATCCTTTGTGTGGCGGTCGGGATCGCGCGATGGTTTATACCTACCAACCCTTCCCCTAGGAGTATGCGTTGAATGCTTTGTTTCGATTACTACTAAAACTTTTGCAAAAAGTATATGAGTTCTTCATGACTAATGTTGAGTCCATGGTTTAGATGCACTTTCACCTTCCACCAACACTATCTTCTTAGTGCCGTGCAACTTTCGTCGGTGCACAAAACCCACCATTAGCCTCCCTCAAAACAGCCACCATACCTACCTACTATGGCTTTTTCAAAGTCATTCTGAGATATATTGACATGCAACTACCACCATGACATGTGCCACCACGTCTACATTGCCATTGCATGATCGTAAGATAGCTAGCATGATGTTTCCATTAATGTCTATGCCATGCTAGATCATTGTCACGGTACACTACCGAAGGCATTCCATATAGAGTCATCATTGTTATAAGTTTTGAGTTGTAAGTGTGATGATAATCATTGATGGAGCATTGTCCCATGTGAGGAAATAAAAGAGGCCAGCGAAGCCCATATACAAAAAGATGCCAAAGATGCCCACCAAAAAAAAGAGGCCAAAGTGCCCACCAAAAAAATGAGAGAAAAAGAGAGAAGGGACGATGCTACTATCCTTCCACATTTGTGCTTATTAAGCACCATGATCTTCATGATTAAGAGTCTCTCGTTTTGTCACCACCATATAGCTAGTGGGAAATTTTCATTATATAACTTGGCTTGTATATTCCAATGATAGGCTTCCTCAAATTTGCCTTAGGTCTTCGTGAGAAAGCAAGTTGGATGCACACCCACTAGTTTTCTTTAAGAACCTTCACTTACTCTTAGCTCTAGTGCATCATTTGTATGGAAATCCCTACTCATTCACATTGATATCTATTGATGAGCATCTCAACAGCTCATTGATATGACTAGTTAATGTGACCATCTTCTCCTTGTTTGCCTTGCAACCTCCACCACACTCCATTCCACTTATAGTGCTAAAACCATGGCTCACGCTCATGTATTGTGTGAGAGTTGAAAAGGTTTGAGAAAGTAAAGGTGTGAAAACAATTTCTTGGCCAATACCGGGGTTGTGCATGATTTAAATTCGTTGTGCAAGGATGATAGAGCATATCCAGACTATATGATTTTGTAGGGATAACTTTCTTTTGGCCTTGTTATTTTGAAAGTGCTTGATTACCATGCTAGTTTGCTTGAAGTATTATTGTTTCCACGTCAATAACAAAGTATTGTTTTGAATCTAATGGATATGAATATTCACGTCACATAAGAGGAGTTACAAAGGACATCTATACTAGGTAGCATGAAAGCATCAAAAATTCATTCTTTATCACTTCCCTACTCGATGACGAGCAGGAGTTAAGCTTGAGGATGCTTGATAAGTCTCAAAATTATCTATAATTTTTGATGGTTTCATGCTGTTATCTTGTCAACTTTGGATGTGTTATGTACCTTTTATATCTTTTTTGGGACTAACTTATTAATTCAGTGCCAAGTGCCAGTTCCTGTTTTTTCTGTGTTTTTGACTCTTTTCAGATCTGATTTTGGAACGGAGTCCAAACAGAATAAAATCCCCGAAATAAATTTTTCCAGAACGGAAGAAGATCAAGGGACTTGAGGGCCAAGGCAGGAGAGCCATAGGGGGCCCACAAGCCCTATAGCCGCCACCAGGGGCGGCGACTACCAGGCTTGTGGCCTCCCTGGCGCCCCCCTGACCTAGCTCCTTCACCTATATATTCCCTAAAATCCAGAAAAAATGGGGGAATCCACGAAAACACTTTTCCGCCGCCGCAAACTACCGTTTCCGCGAGATCTCATCTGGAGACCCTTCCCGGTGCCCTGCCGGAGGGAACTTTTGAGTTGAAGGGCTTCTACATCAACATGATCGCCTCTCCAATGACTCGCGAGTAGTTCACTTCAGACCTACGGGTCCGTAGTTAGTAGCTAGATGGCTTCTTCTCTCTCTTGGATCTTCAATACAAAGTTCTCCATGATCTTCATGGAGATCTATCAGATGTAATCCTCTTTGGCGATGTGTTTGTCGAGATTCGATGAATTGTGGATTTGTGATCAGATTATCTATGAATTATATTTTAGTCTTTGCTGATTTCTTATATGCATGATTTGATATCCTTGTAAGTCTCTCCAAGTCTTGGGTTTTATTTGGCCAACTAGATCTACGATTCTTGCAATGGGAGAAGTGCTTGGTTTTGGGTTCATACCATGTGGTGACCTTTCCCAGTGACAGAAGGGGCAGCAAGGCACGCATCGTGTTGTTGCCATCAAGGGTAACAAGATGGGCTTTTATCATAGATATGAGATTGTCCATCTACATCATGTCATCTTGCTTAACGCATTACTCTGTTCTCATGAACTTAATACACTAGATGCATGCTGGAGAGCGGTCGACGTGTGGAGTAATAGTAGTAGATGCAGAAAGTATCGGTCTACTTGTTTTGTACGTGATGCCTATAGATATAATCATTGCCTTAGATAACGTCACGACTTTGCGTGGTTCTATCAATTGCTCGACAGTAATTCGTTCACCCACCGTGTACTTGCTTTCATGAGAGAAGCCACTAGTGAACACTACGGCCCCTGGGTCTATTCACAACTATCGTTTCCACTTTCGCTTTTACTTTGCTTTGTTTCTTTTTGCTTTAAGTTCTCACTTGGCAAACAATCTATAAGGGATTGACAACCCCTTCATAGCGTTGGGTGCAAGATCTTTGTGTTTGTGCAGGTATTTGTGACAATCCTTCACTGGATCGATACCTTGGTTCTCAAAACTGAGGGAAATACTTACCGCCGTTGTGCTACATCACCCTTTCCTCTTCGAGGGAACACCAACACAAGGCTCAAAGGCCATGGGGGAATCCTTTGCATATTTTCCAAGGAAGTCCCTAAAGGCGTAGCCGTAGCAGAAGGATTCCTGGTGCCGTTGCTGAGGAGTATCAAGACAAGAATAGTCTCCCGTCAACACGCTTGTTTCTGGCGCCGTTGGAAGGTCTTTTGTTGCAGTAGGAGAAGTATTTCTGGCGCCGTTGTCGGGGAGGGAGAGATCTATCCAAGTAGTTGTCACAAACTCATCTCTTGCATTTACCTTTTTTGCTAGTTGCCTCTCGTTTTCCTCTCCCCCACTTCACATTTGCCGCTTTCATTTGCCTTTCTTCTTTGTCGTTTCCTTTTGCCTTTTTGCCGTTTTCTTTTGCCGTTCTCTTTTGCCCGCCTACTTCCTGCTCGTTTGTGTGTGGGATAGTCCATCAATGGCTAGACCCACCACTCCAAACGATAGCCCTAAGAACCAAGTTCTCAATTTCAAGCAGATTGAGGAAGAAAGTTTAAAGGACGCTTGGTACAGGATTTGCAATGCTCAAAGTAGATCTACTCGTAAGCAATCCACTACCGTTCTTCTTCGCAGTTTTTATGTTGGAATCTCTCCTTGGAATAGGTATATTCTTGATACCATTGTAGGCGGAAAATTTTTGTGGAGCCATACTGTTGACTCCTATGGAGCTATCATGAATTTGGTAGGCTTACCCCCGCTCATGGTTACTGGGACTACCTTGACCTTGGAACACGTGATGCAAAGGCTTGACGCTATTGAAAACAAAATTGCCACAATTGAACTTATTGAGGGTTTGGACAGAAAGATCCACAATCAAATTACTCAGTACGGATCCAAAGTGGGAATGGTCTTGAAAAATTTAAGGGAGAAGGAACCTATAGTTAATGATTCCTCTAGAATTGGCAAACTAGAAGATGTCATAACCAACTTGGGTTCCGCTTTTGCCGCTGTGCAAAATACTCCAAATCTCACTCTCAAAAAGATCGTCAAGTCTGTTTTTATTCCTAAAGCTAGTGGTGAGTCATCCAATAAAGATGAATATCTTAAGATGATAAACGATCACGCTACTTATGGTTTGAGCACCAAAGATGACTATACGTGATTCCATCACCTTTTGCCTAGCTAAGGGTGTTAAACAATAGAGCTTGTTGGGAGGCAACCCAACGAATCTATCCTTTTTCTTTCTATTGTATTTTCCACACTTTCATAATTCTGTTATGATTGTGTTTTTTGTGTTTCTTTTTGCGTTTGTGCCAAGCAAAACCGTTATGATTAGTCTTGAGGATGATCGTTTGGTCATGTAGGAAAAGACAGAAACCTCTGCTCACGAAAATAATTTTCATTTTTTTCTGTAAGAGGTTGGTACTTTTTGCTGCTGATTGCTACGCAAATTCTTCATACTCTCATATTTTTTCAGAATTTTTGAAGTACCAGAAGTATACAAAGTATACAGATTGCTACAGACTGGTCTGCTCTTAACAGATTCTGATTTTGTTGATTTGGTTGCTTATTTTGATGAAACTATGGATAGTATTGGGGGTATTGGCCATGGCAGATTGAAAATACAGTAACCCAACATCAACATAAGTAGAATTTAAGTTTTCTACAGTACCTAAGGAAGTGGTGGTCTGCTTTTCTTATACTAATGTTATCACGAGTTTATGTTTAAGTTCCGTGTTGTGAAGTTTTCAAGTTTTGGGTGAAGTTCTTATGGACAAAGAGATAAAGAGCGGCAAGAGCTCAAGCTTGGGGATGCCCAAGGCCCCCCAAGATGATTCAAGGATGTCGTAAAAGCCTAAGCTTGGGGATGCCCTGGGAAGGCATCCCCTCTTTCGTCTTCAATCCATCGTTAACTTTACGTGGGGCTATATTTTTATTGACCACATGTTATGTGTTTTTCTTGGAGCGTCTTGTATCGTAGGAGTCTTTTATTTTTTTGTGTCACAATCATCCTTGCTGCACACGTAGAGAGAGAGACATGCACTCACCATGATTTTGTCGAACTTCACTTATATCCTTTGGTAGACAATTCAGCTCACATGTGCTTCACTTATATCTTTTGAGCTAGTTGATTTTGCTCTATGTGCTTCACTTATATCTTTTAGAGCACGGAAGCGCGTGGCTTGGTAGTTGATCTATGCTATGAAAGTAGTCTCAAAAAGGGGTATTTATCCAAAGGGATATGAAAACTTCCACCTACATGTGCATTGAATAGTTAGAGAAGTTTGATTCATCTAAATTAGTTTTGAGTTGGGGTTGTGGTAATATTGAAGTTATGCTAGTAAGGTGTTGTGGATCTAGCAATACTTGTGTTGAAGTTAGTGATTCCCGTAGCATGCACGTATGGTGAACCGCTAAGTGATGAAGTCTGAGCATGATTAGCATATTGATTGTAATCCTTTGTGTGGCGGTCGGGATCGCGCGATGGTTTATACCTACCAACCCTTCCCCTAGGAGTATGCGTTGAATGCTTTGTTTCGATTACTACTAAAACTTTTGCAAAAAGTATATGAGTTCTTCATGACTAATGTTGAGTCCATGGTTTAGATGCACTTTCACCTTCCACCAACACTATCTTCTTAGTGCCGTGCAACTTTCGTCGGTGCACAAAACCCACCATTAGCCTCCCTCAAAACAGCCACCATACCTACCTACTATGGCTTTTTCAAAGTCATTCTGAGATATATTGACATGCAACTACCACCATGACATGTGCCACCACGTCTACATTGCCATTGCATGATAGTAAGATAACTAGCATGATGTTTCCATTAATGTCTATGCCATGCTAGATCATTGTCACGGTACACTACCGAAGGCATTCCGTATAGAGTCATCATTGTTCTAAGTTTTGAGTTGTAAGTGTGATGATCATCATTGATGGAGCATTGTCCCATGTGAGGAAATAAAAGAGGCCAGCGAAGCCCATATACAAAAAGATGCCAAAGATGCCCACAAAAAAAAGAGGCCAAAGTGCCCACCAAAAAAATGAGAGAAAAAGAGAGAAGGGACGATTCTACTATCCTTCCACACTTCTGCTTATTAAGCACCATGATCTACATGATTGAGAGTCTCTCGTTTTGTCACCACCATATAGCTAGTGGGAAATTTTCATTATATAACTTGGCTTGTATATTCCAATGATAGGCTTCCTCAAATTTGCCTTAGGTCTTCGTGAGCAAGCAAGTTGGATGCACACCCACTAGTTTTCTTTAAGAAACTTCACTTACTCTTAGCTCTAGTGCATCATTTGTATGGAAATCCCTACTCATTCACATTGATATCTATTGATGAGCATCTCCACAGCTCATTGATATGACTAGTTAATGTGACCATCTTCTCCTTGTTTGCCTTGCAACCTCCACCACACTCCATTCCACTTATAGTGCTAAAACCATGGCTCACGCTCATGTATTGCGTGAGAGTTGAAAAGGTTTCAGAAAGTAAAGGTGTGAAAACAATTTCTTGGCCAATACCGGGGTTGTGCATGATTTAAATTCGTTGTGCAAGGATGATAGAGCATATCCAGACTATATGATTTTGTAGGGATAACTTTCTTTTGGCCTTGTTATTTTGAAAGTGCTTGATTACCTTGCTAGTTTGCTTGAAGTATTATTGTTTCCACGTCAATAACAAAGTATTGTTTTGAATCTAATGGATCTGAATATTCACGTCACATAAGAGGAGTTACAAAGGACATCTATACTTGGTAGCATGAAAGCATCAAAAATTCATTCTTTATCACTTCCCTACTCGATGACGAGCAGGAGTTAAGCTTGGGGATGCTTGATAAGTCTCAAAAGTATCTATAATTTTTGATGGTTTCATGCTGTTATCTTGTCAACTTTGGATGTTTTATGTACCTTTTATATCTTTTTTGGGACTAACTTATTAATTCAGTGCCAAGTGCCAGTTCCTGTTTTTTCTATGTTTTTGACTCTTTTCAGATCTGATTTTGGAACGGAGTCCAAACGGAATAAAATCCCCGAAATAATTTTTTCCAGAACGGAAGAAGATCAAGGGACTTGAGGGCCAAGGCAGGAGAGCCATAGGGGGCCCACAAGCCCTATAGCCGCCACCAGGGGCGGCGACTACCAGGCTTGTGGCCTCCCTGGCGCCCCCCTGACCTAGCTCCTTCGCCTATATATTCCCTAAAATCCAGAAAAAATGGGGGAATCCACGAAAACACTTTTCCGTCGCCGCAAACTACCGTTTCCGCGAGATCTCATCTGGAGACCCTTCCCGGTGCCCTCCCGGAGGGAACTTTGGAGTTGGAGGGCTTCTACATCAACATCATCGCCTCTCCAATGACTCGCGAGTAGTTCACTTCAGACCTACGGGTCCATAGTTAGTAGCTAGATGGCTTCTTCTCTCTCTTGGATCTTCAATACAAAGTTCTCCATGATCTTCATGGAGATCTATCAGATGTAATCCTCTTTGGCGATGTGTTTGTCGAGATCCGATGAATTGTGGATTTGTGATCAGATTATCTATGAATTATGTTTTAGTCTTTGCTGATTTCTTATATGCATGATTTGATATCCTTGTAAGTCTCTCCAAGTCTTGGGTTTTATTTGGCCAACTAGATCTACGATTCTTGCAATGGGAGAAGTGCTTGGTTTTGGGTTCATACCATGTGGTGACCTTTCCCAGTGACAGAAGGGGCAGCAAGGCACGCATCGTGTTGTTGCCATCAAGGGTAACAAGATGGGCTTTTATCATAGATATGAGATTGTCCATCTACATCATGTCATCTTGCTTAAGGCATTACTCTGTTCTCATGAACTTAATACACTAGATGCATGCTGGAGAGCGGTCGACGTGTGGAGTAATAGTAGTAGATGTAGAAAGTATCGGTCTACTTGTTTTGTACGTGATGCCTATAGATATAATCATTGCCTTAGATAATGTCATGACTTTGCGCGGTTCTATCAATTGCTCGACAGTAATTCGTTCACCCACCGTCTACTAGCTTTCATGAGAGAAGCCACTAGTGAACAATACGGCCCCCGGGTCTATTCACAACTATCGTTTCCACTTTCGCTTTTACTTTGCTTTGTTTATTTTTTCTTTCAGTTCTCACTTGGCAAACAATCTATAAGGGATTGACAGCCCCTTCATAGCATTGGGTGCAAGCTCTTTGTGTTTGTGCAGGTACTTGTGACAATCCTTCATTGGATCGATACCTTGGTTCTCAAAACTGAGGGAAATACTTACCGACGCTGTGCTACATCACCCTTTCCGCTTCGAGGGAACACCAATGCAAGGCTCCAAGGCCACGGCGGAATCCTTTGCATATTTGCCAAGGTAGTCCCTAAAGGCGTAGCCCTAGCAGAAGGATTCCTGGTGCTGTTGCTGAGGAGTATCAAGACAAGAATAGTCTCCCGTCAACACGCTTGTTTCTGGCACCGTTGGAAGGTCTTTTGTTGTAGTAGCAGCATCGCAGCCTCAAACTTTAAGACACAACAGCTTAGGTTTCTCCAAACCACATTTCATACGGTGTCATCTCAATGGAACTTACGTGGTGCCCTATTAAAGTGAGAGGTGTTGTCTCCAATGCATAACCCCAAACGAAAGTGATAATTTGATAAGAGACATCATAGTATGCACCATATCTTAATAGGGCACGGCTACGATGTTTTGACACATCATCACACGGTGGTGTTCCAGGTGGCATTAGTTGCGAAACAATTTTCACATTGTCTTAAATGTGTACCAAACTCGCAACTTGGATATTCATCTCTCTGATCATATCTTAGACATTTCATACTCTTGTCACGACGATCTTCAACTTCACTCTGAAATTACTTGAACCTTTCAATAATTCAGACTTGTGTTTCATCAAGTAAATATACCAGTATTTCTTGAAATCATTCGTGAAGTAAGAACATAACGATATCCAGTGCGTGCCTCGGCACTCATTGGACTCCATACTTCAAAATGTATTATTTCCAATAAGTTACTTTCTCGTTCCATCTCACTGGAAAATGAGCCTTCGGTCATCTTGCCCATGTGGCATGATTTGCATGTCTCAAGTTATTCGAAATCAAGTGAGTCCAAACGATCCATCTACATGTAGTTTCTTCATGCGTTTACATCAATAGGCCTGGTTCATATGTCTCAAACGAAAAACGAGTGAGTCCAAAGATCCATCGGTATGGAGCTTCTTCATCCGTTTTACACCAATATGACTGAAGAAGTAGTGCCACAAGTAAGGGGAACTATCATTACTACTTTGCATCTTTTGGTATCAAATATTATGAACATGTGTAGTACTACGATCATGATTCAATAAACCATTCATATTAGGTGCATGACCATTGAAAGGTATTATTCAAGTAAATGGAATAACAACTATTCTCTTTAAATGAATAACTGTGTTGCAATAAACATAATCCAATCATGTTCATGCTCAACACAAACACCAAACAACATTAAGGTTCAGCACTAGTCTCGAAAGTAGAGGGAGCGTGCGATGGTGATCACATCAACCTTGGAAACACCTCCAACACACATCGTCACCTTGCCTTTAGCTAGTCTCCATTTACTCCATAGATTTTATTTTGAGTTACTAACACTTAGCAACCGAATCGGTATCTCATACCCCGGTGCTACTAGGAGTACTAGTAAAGTACACATCAATATCATCTATATCCAATATACTCGGCCTTCTCATATACTAAGTAACTAGGGTAGTTCCGCTTCAGTGATCGTTCCCCTCATAATAGAAGCACTTAGTCTCGGGTTTGGGTTCAACCTTGGGTTTCCTCACTAGAGTAGCAACTGGTTTGCCATTTCATGAAGTATCCCTTCTTTCCCTTGCCCTTCTTGAACTAGTGGTTTCACTAACCATCAGCAATTGATGCTCCTACTTGATTTCTAATTTCGCGGTGTCAAAAATCGCGAATAGCTCAAGGATCATCATATATATCCCTGATATGTTATAGTTCATCATGAATCTATCTAGCTTGGTGGCAGTGCCTTTGGAGAACTATGTCAATCACTATCTTATCTGGAAGATCAACTCCCACTCGATTCAAGCGATTGTAGTACCCAGACAATCTGGGAACATGCTTAAGATTGAGCTTTTCTCCCTTAGTTTTTATGCAAAGAATCTTGTCGGAGGTCTTGTACCTCTCAACATGGGCATGAGCCAGAAATCCCAATCTCATCTCTTGGAACATCTCATATGTTCCATGATGTTCAAAACGTCTTCGGTGCCTTACTTCTAAGTTGTTTAAGCATTACACACTGAACTATCATGTAGTCATCAAAAATGTGTATGTCAGATGTTCGCAACATCTACAAACAATGTTTGGGGTTTAGCACACCGAACGGTGCATTAAGGATATAAGCCTTCTGTGCAGCAGTGAGGAAAATCCTTAGTTTACGGACCCAGACCATATAATTGCTACTATCATCTTTCAACTAAGTTTTCTCTAGGAACATATCAAAAACCAGTAGAGCTATAGCGCAAGCTACAACATAATTTGCAAAGACATTTTGACTATGTTCATGACAATGAGTTCAATTAATCATATTACTTAAGAGCTGCCACTCAAATAGACATCCCTCTAGTCATTCGAGTGTCGCATGATCCAAATCCAATAACTCAAGTCCGATCATCACGTGAGTTGAGATTAGTTTCAATGGTGAACATCTCCATGTTGATCATATCAACTATATGATTCATGCTCGACCTTTCGGTCTCTTGTGTTCCGAGGCCATGTCTGTGCATGCTAGGCTCGTCAATTTTAACCCGAGTGTTCCGCGTGCGCAACTGTTTTGCACCCGTTGTATGTGAACGTTGCGTCTATCACACTCGATCATCACGTGGTGTCTCGAAATGACGAACTGTCGCGACGGTGCATAGTCGGGGAGAACACAATTTTATCTTGAAATTTTAGTGAGGGGTCACCTTATACTGCTACCATCGTCCTAAGCAAAATAAGGTGCATAAAAGGATTAACATCAGATGCAAATCATAATTGACATGATATGGCCATGAACTTGTGCTTCTTGATCTCCATCACCAAAGCACCGGCATGATCTCCATCGTCACCGACACCGCACCATCATCTCCATCATCGTGTTGCCATCGAGGTTGTCATGCTATCTATGTTGTTAGTACTAAAGCTACAGCCTAGCGATATAGCAAGATCATCAGCAAGAGCAAAATAAATTTAAAGACAACCCTATGGCTCCTGTCGGCAGTCGTAGCATCGACGTGCAAGTAGATATTTTACTATTACAACATGATCATCTCATACATCCAATATATCATATCATGTCTTTGGCCATATCACATCACATGCATACCCTGCAAAAACAAGTTAGACATCCTCTAATTTGTTGTTTCAAATTTTACGTGGCTGCTATGGGTATCTAGTATGATCACATCTTATTTACGCAAAGCCATAACAGTAATATGGAAATTTCTATTTAACCTTGTCCAAGGAGTGCTGCGGTCAAATCCGATTCAACTAAAGTTGAAGAAACAGACAACCGCCAGTCGTCTTTATGCAACAAGTTGCATGTTAGTCGATGAAACTGGTCTTTCGTAAGTGTACGAGTAATGTTGCTCCGGGACGCTTCAATCAAACAATACCGCGGAATCAAGAAAAGACTAAGGAGGGCAGCAAATTGAACATCAACTCCCACAAACTCTTTTGTGTTCTACCCGAGATGTCATCTATCCATCAACCTGGCTCTGATACCACTCTTGGGGAACGTGGCATGGGAAACAAAAAAATTCCTACGCACACGCAAGACCTATTCATGGTGATGACCATCTACGAGAGGGGGAGTGAATCTACATACCCTTGTAGATTGCTAAGCGGAAGCATATATAACGTGGTTGAAGTATTGGAACATCTTCGCGATCCAAATCACATCATGTCCCGTGATCTCATCACGATCCATCCCGCGATCGCATCACGATCCATCCCGATCTAGTGTTGAACGGACGACACCTCCATGTTAAGCACACGTACAGCTCGATGACGATCTCCACCTTCTTGATCCAGCAAGATGGGCAGGAGAGGTAGATGAGTTCTCCAACACGACGGCATGGTGGTGGTGGTGGTGATGAACTAATCCAGCAGGGCTTCGCCTAAGCACCGCCGAACTAGACTAGAGGAGGTAATGATCTAGATGAAGTAGAGGGAGCACGTGGCAATTAGGATTAGTTCTCCCCTTTAAATACTCTAGTATATACAGGAGGGGGAGGGGAGGAGGAAGCCTCAAACCCTCAAGGTATGGCCGAAATTGGAGGTGGAGAAGTCCTACTGCAATCCTACTCCAAGTAGGACTCCTCCCACTTGGAATATTCCCCCTCTCCCTTTGGAAACCCTTTCCCCTTTGGGTTTTTCCCACCCATACACACATGGGCCTTAGTGGTTAGTTCGGCCAGCCCACTAGGGGAAGGTTTGACTCGTCCCACAGCCCATGAGGTCTTTTGGGTCGTCACACCCCTCTCGGTGGTCCCCCGGTACCCTCCCGGCACTCCCGGTACACTACCGATGAGCCCGAAACTTTTGCGGTTACCAAAATAGGACTTCCTATATATCAATCTTTACCTCCGGACCATTTTCAAGATCCTTGTGACATCCAGGATCTCATCCGGGACTTCCAACAACCTTCGGTAACCAACACCTATAACTCAACTATACCAAAAATATCACCGAACCATAAGTGTGCACACCCTGCGGGTTCGAGAACTATGCAGACATGACCTGAGACATTCTCCGGTCAATAACCAATAGGAGGACCTGGATGCCCATATTGCTTCCTACATACTCTAAGAAGATCTTTATCAGTTGAACCTCGATATCAAGGATTCAGTTAATCCCATATGATGTTCCTTTTGTCCTTTGGTATGTTACTTGCCCGAGATTCGATTGTCGGTATCTCCATACCTAGTTCAATCTCATTACCGGCAAGTCTCTTTACTCATTCTATAATACAAGATCCCGTGACTAACTCCTTAGTCACATTGCTTGCAATGCTTACTGTGATGTTGCATTAGCGAGTGGGCCTTGAGATATCTCTCCGTTATACGGAGTGACAAATCCCAGCCCCAATTCACGCCAACCCAACAAACACCTTCGGAGATACCTGTAGAGCACCTTTATAGTTCCCCAGTTATGTTGTGACGTTTGATACACACAAGGTATTCCTCCGGTGTCCGGGAGTTGCATGATCTCATGGTCATAGGAACAAATACATTGACATGCAGAAAACAGTAGCAATAAACTAACGCGTTCATATGCTATGTTCATAGTTTCGTCCTTGTCCATCACACCATTCTCCTAATAATGTGATCCCGTTATGAAGTGACAACACTTGTCTATGGCCAGGAAACCTTGACCATCTTTGAACAACGATCTAGTTAACTAGAGGCTCACTAGGCATAGTGTGTTGTCTATGTATCCACACATGTATTTGAGTTTCCATTCAATACAATTCTAGCATGGATAATAAACTATTATCATGAACAAGGAAATATAATAATAACTAATTCATTATTGCCTCTAGGGCATATTTCCAATAGACAGGGGCGAGGACGGGAGAGCAAATGGCTTCCTCGGCCTCTCCTCCTACCCATTTAAACCCCACGGGGGTAGTGGGGAGAGGATCCTACGCGCACCCCCCCCCCCACTAACTCCACGCCACGTGGGAGGCATAATTATGCCTCGGGAGCACCAACTGTTGCCCTTGAATCCATAGAAGATACGCGCGCGTGGGCCGAGGCAGCCGTCGGGCGGGCCCCGCTCCATGGCCTGGTCTTGTCACACACATGGCCTGTCAGGCCTCCACCTGCGGGGCACCATATGTGGTGCCCACCCTCTGCGCACCGGAGAGCCCGAGGCTGCTCACACGACGGCTGGCTATGGCCCTGGCCGGCTCGGGGGAGCAGGCAATCACGTTGTAGCACCGCATCGCTCAAAGTAACAAAAACTAAGCCAGCAAGGTCCACCGCTCTGGGCCAGCGGGCCTCCCATGTTTCAAGGACTACTGGCGGAGGGATAACCCTGGGGTAGGCCAAACGCAAGGACTCCTCCAACCCCCCCTTTGAAAAACATGCGTAGGACAGTCGGCTCCTTGTGGAGGTCGGTTGTGCCTCGCCAACTACGCCTGGTGGGCTTCACGGTCGAGACGGCTCGGGCAGGGTCCCCCCCTCTCCGAGTCGACTGCTCCGCGCAAGCCGGCGGGTCAACCCCAGTCACATCACCGTGACAAACCGCGCCAGGAGCATCATCACTGAAGGTATCGCTACAGCGTTGCAGGAAGCACTGACCACACTGAGCGAGTCTACATTGGAGGGGACGTGCCACTGACCTTCGCTGACTGCGACCAGCCGAGATGACATAGTGATGAGCACGCCCCCATCCACTCCATTACCTGCCCCGATGTGGGCAACAATGCAGCCAGCCGTACGATGACCAAAGCCGGCTATGCAAGGCGACACACATAACGTGGTGCATGCCGCTGCGTAACAAGTACGCACCAATGGTAATGCCCGACTATGCATCCTATGGAGGGTTATGGATGCCCGGAGGGTTTTGGATCAGTCATCCATTGATCTTATGGAGGGTTTTGGATCGTTCACTTTGATTGTCTCCTTTAGTAGACACACTTTCAGATTTAATGAAGCTTCAATGGCGGCTACTCTCGAGTCTACCATTGGAGGGTCGGTCGTTGATCTTGGAGTGCTATAGGTGCAACATAAAGACTTTTGATTTAATGTCTCCTCCAACATGTTGCATTTCTAATTGTTAAGTTGTGTTCATACTCTTGTTCAGATTTCAAATGTTTCTTTCATGTTTGGAGGAATGGAGGTCCTAACTAGACCAGAGAATTCTGCATTTGCAAGAAGGAATGTGATGTGGAATGGATCTTGACAAGTCCTTCCAAGTGTCGTGCGGCTATGGGCTTATTGGTTATGCATAAACCTCTGGCGCATTCATCTTTTAAAAGGATGGATTCTGTGAAGAAGAAGTTATCTTTTGGTACCATTCGTAATTATCCTATCTGTCGGGGTTATAGATATGCGGCGACTCAGAATGAAATTGATGTTCTGTCAAAATATGCGGGGTATTCTTTTTCTGCACATGAACGGGTGATCATTCGTCCTCCTCCTACTCCAGAAATCAACTAGACAATCTCTCGCCCGCATATCGTGTTTGGATCGGTTTCTTCTCCTATGATGCCTTCACCAGCGCTGATGAATTCGTCTATGCCGGTGGCCTCTGCGGCGAGTATCCTAGAGATGAGGTCTTCCACATCAATGATTTTGGTAGGTACGGATTTGGTGGCACCTGGCACTCCTGATATCTTCGGCATGAATGAGGGATTTTCAAATCCGTGGATGGGATGCGGGCCTCATGATGGGCGAGGGACTTTTGATTCGGCCCAAACATATGGTACAAACAATGTTTTTATTCCATCCACCCAGGAAGCGGATGTTTCTTTTAATAATATGATTTTTGATATGGCATTAAAAGTTCTAATGTGTCGGGTTTGTTCTAAGGAGGGACACTTTGCAAGTAATTGCCCTGCTATTATGATTTGCAGGGCATGCTCGAAGGAAGGACACCATTGGAGGGATTGTGCGGCGTGTGCTAGGGACTTGGGTCTCGTTTGGCGGGAGAAACCACCCGAGCTGGATTTTGCGGTACCCACTTCCATTACTCCAACAAGGCAACTACGTGACGCTTCGTCCTCTTCCCCATCCAGTCCCATCATTGGCCTGCCATACCCACCATATTTCCCTCCGCTGGAAACCCCCCTCCTCCATTGCCAAAAAAACCTACACAGCAAATGGCAAATTTCAGGCTCAACCCTCAGTGATTTCTGCCGGCAGGACATGAGATCATCGATGGTGGTGACTTGCGAGTCCCTTGGAGTTCCGTCCCGCTTCCATCTGGAGTCCAGCAGCGAAATGAGGAGTTCATCATTGCCGAGGTAATGCCGCTTCCTACACCAAACAAGATAGGTTTTCTGAGGGAAGCGGTTATAGAGTTGTTGGAGCAGAGGGCTGTCCAGGTGATGTCAGCACGAGCCATGGATATCAGGTGTTGCTCTGTTTAGATTCTGTGATGCAGGAGTTCATTTTCCTCTGCTTCAACTCCCTCGTGTTGCTATGATGGATGACAAATTTGTCAGGTTTATGAAGCATGATGAGGGATTGGTATTCAGAGGGGCTCAGGGCTTTCATGAAGGTTGTTTGATGTTCCTAGGAGTGCCACTGGATTTGCGCACGACTGTGCATCTGCGTGCGGCAGTTAACACTTTTGGAAAGTTTTGCTATTGGGTTGATGATGATCCATACCTCGCCAGAAGCATTGTTTTTTGCTTTGTTCCCTAAGGATATTATTGTTCCTAGGGATGTGGTTTTCAGTGACTATGCTAATAGAGGAAGAGCAAGATTTTCTTGGACTGTCCCCTCTTATATCTTGGGGGCAAACTTTGCAGATCAGTTACCTGAGGATGAAGATCCAATGCCAATCAATGGTAACCACCACCCCTTGCGAGGAGTACGTTTTCCACAACATCACAATTTTGTTCTTCCCCCATACCCTGCATTGGCTTGGAATGATCTACCCCCAATCCCACCACCCATGAATCATCAGGTTGATCCTGATAACTAGGGCCATGGCCATTGGGGTGATGATGAGCATCAACTGCAGCAGGAAAAGGATCAGCCCGCTCTAGACCAAGAGTCAATAGTAATTGATCAACCATCTAGATCACTTTCTAAGAATAACATTAATGAACAACATCTACAAGTTCTTCATGAGGAGCAAGTTCAGAATGTTCAAGTGCAAGAGGAGCAAGTGCAAGATGAACAACAATTCGATGAACCTTTGCAAGATGTGCAACAGTTGTCTATAGTTCCTTACCAGCCACCACTGATTAATGAACAACAAATCTTTGTAGGAGCTGTCAGACTGGTTTATAGCCCTCCACTGCCACCAGAACTTGCTTGGAAGAGGACGTTCCACACATTGCTACAAGGTGAGATGTTTTTCGAAGGACCAAAGGCCCTGTCAGCTAAAACCGTGTCCCCAGTCATTCTCTCGAAAAGAACCTGGGCCCTTGCATTTGATGATGTACAGGTTCTATCTCGGATCCACTGGACAGCAACCTCTTTCTAGCAGGCCTACTCGGCCCACTGCGAGGCTTTTGCCGCCTCAGTTGGAGGCCTCTTCTGATGAATGCTCACAGCCCATGGAGGAAGCTCTTTCTGATAGCAACTGTCAGGCTAATACTGGCAGTGTCATACCATTTGTTGCTCTTCCCACAAAATAGAGTAAATCCAAGGCTCCGACTACATTGGTTGAATCACAAGTTCGGAGATGCACTAGGGGTTCTATTCGGAGGGATGGCTTTAAACATGTGTTTTCTTAAGATAACATCAGAACCAAAGAAAAAGAAACCATGCAGCAGGCCTATCCCAGATACCAACACATCAAGGAAAGATCAAGAGGAGGAAGGAGTCCCACCGCCCACACCAATCATGATGCTTCAGGTGATTGGCGAGGAACTTGGAATTGATGAAGGCAAGCTTTCGGTGGAGTAGCTTATGGTTGGCCATGCAACGAAGCCGAATGCGGTCTCCTATGATTAGTCTCATTACTCTCTAGTGGGTTTGGCGCACCCATAAGTTGGCCACTATCTATTTGCCTACTTTCTGCTATCGAGACTTCCGTTACATTTTGATGTCTTATACGCTTGTTCAGTGATGTATTGGGACATATTATCTTTTGGTGTGTTTGTGTGTGGCTTTTTACTATGTAACCGGCTGATGGTTGCTACTTACTCTGGTTATTAATGAGTAGTTCTTATCATAGAAATTGGAATGTTTTCAATTGGAATGTTCGAGGTCTGAATTCTCCGGCTGGGCAGCGAGTAGTGTGTCAAAAACTGGAGGAGAGCCAATGTGCGGTGGCTTGTTTCCAGGAAACTAAAAGTGGATCTTATACACTCAAGGAAATTTGGTCTTTCTGCCGAAAATAGTATCATAATTTTTCTTTTGCCCCTTCACATGGTGCTTCGAGGGGTCTTTTGGTGGTATGGAATTCTGCAATTCTTCATGGTGATTTAGTGGAGGTACAATCATTCAGAATGGTAATCAAGTTCACCTGCAAAATGAGTGCCGATGTTTGGACTCTACTTAATGTTTATGGACCATGTCAGGGGGAATTAAGAGATATTTTTGTTAATTGGTTGTATAATCTTCACATTTCTTTTGAAGAGAATTGGCCATTCTTGGGAGACTATAATTTCATTTGATCGCATGAAAACAGAAATCTACCAGGAGGGGATATGAATGATATGTTCATTTTTAATGAAATCATTGTGCATTTGGGTCTAGTCGAGCTACCCATTAAATTAACATCTTATACTTGGTCTAATATGCAAGACAATCCCTTGTTAGAGCAACTAGATTGGTTTTTTACTTCCACCAATTGGGTCACATGCTACGCCCTCACTGAAGTTTTGCATTTGGCCAGAACTGCCTTTGATCATGTTCCTTATGTGGTTGTCATAACCACCTCAATTCCCAAAACCAATATCTTCAGATTTGAAAATTATTGGACTAAGGTGGAGGGTTTCTTGGATTGTGTAGCCAAATCTTGGAGTAAGCCTTCTCACAAGGCCCAACCTGTAGTTGTTCTAAGACACAAGCTAAAAACCCTGAGACATGATCTCAAGCATTCGAAGTTGGGGATCTCCAAGATGAAAATTGCTATAGATAAATGTAATAAGGTGATTGAATGGATTGAAAGTTTGGCGGAGCTTCGGTCCCTCTTGAGACCGGAATTTAACTTCAGAAAGATTGTTAAGACACATTTGGAGGAATTGTTACATCTGCAATTTTTATACTGGAAAAGGAGCTTTCCTATCAGATCCATCAAGGTGGGGGAAGAGAATACTAAGTTCTTTCATGCCATGTCCTCTGAGAGACACAAAAGGAATTCTATGCAAACTTGACCTTGGCTGATGGCATAGTGATATCAGAGCATAGTGAAATGGAAGGAATACTTTGGTCCTCTTATAAAGGTCGAATGGGTACTGCTAAAGGAATTGTTATGGGCTTTGATTTGCCTAATCTTATTAAGCCGGATCAGGGGTTGTACGTGCTGACTGAACCGTTTACCCAGGAGGAAATGGATTAGGTGGTTAAATGCATGCCAGTTGACAAAGCAAAAGGACCAGATGGTTTCCATGCATTGTTTCTTAAGAAAGGTTGGTATATCGTTAGAAAGGAATTCTATGACCTTGTTAACCATCTCTTTGAAGGGAAAGCAAATCTAGAAAGTCTTAATGCTTCGTTCATCACCCTGGTTCCTAAGAAAGCCTCTCGAGAGCATGTTGGTGATTATTGGCCCATATCTTTGACAGGCTTGGGTATTAAATTCATCACCAAGATGGCTGCTAATAGACTCCAAAACATAATTCTTGATTGTGTTCATAAAAACGAATCTGGATTTATCATGACTAGAACCATTCATGATTGCATTGGTTGGACTCTGGAGTACTTACATCAATGCCATCAATCCAAAAGACCAATTCTCATACTTAAACTGGATTTTTAAAAGGCTTTCGACTCTATTAAACATGAGGTCATTTTGGAACTGCTAAAGTACAAAGGGTTCAACAACAAAAGGAGAGGATGGATTCATCAATTACTCACTTCTGGATCATCTTCCATTTTTCTCAATGGAGTCCGTGGAAAGCAATTTCACTCCAAGGCTGGTCTGAGACAAGGAGACTCCATCTCCCCTTTGTTCTTTGTTTTAGCAACAGATTTACTCCAGTCTATAGTTAGTGACATGCTAGCTAAGGGACAAATTTAGTTGCCAATTCCATTCCATGATAAAGATTTTCCAATTATCTAATATGCTGATGATACTTTGATTGTTTTCCCTGCTGAGGAAGGACAGTTGAGGGCCCTGAAAGAGATATTATAGGTTTATACTAGATCATCAGGGCTACACATTAACTTTAAGAAGTCATCAATGGTGCCAATCAATGTTTCCACAGAAGAAACTAGGAGGCTTGCTCGGGTCTTTGGTTATAAAGTAGGTACTCTGCCTTTCACATACCTTGGTCTGCCGGTTGGCACCTCACAGCCTAAGATGGAGCATCTGATGCCACTTGTTACATGTATGGAAAGGAGGATGTCTTCTAGTTCCTCTTATTTGGCTTAAGGATGAAGGCTGCAATATCTAAATCCTTCTTTATCCTCTTTGCCAATCTTTTTCCTACGCGGTCTATCTATCCCACCAGGCATCCTCAAATAGCTAGAAAGGATTCAGAGGCAATGTTTCTAGAGAAGGAATAGAAAGGAACATTCACCATATCTTGCTAGGTGGGAGCTGATTTGTAGACCCAAGAAAAAGGGTGGATTGGGCATTCTCAATCTCGGGCTACAAAATGCAGCACTGCTTTTGAAACATGCCAACAAATTTTTGAATAAATTGGATCTCCCATGGGTTCAGCTAATCTGGAACACCTGCTATCATGAGAGAGTACCACAGGGTAAAGACCCATGTGGATCATATTGGTGGAGGAGTATCCTGAAGCTATTGGACAATTTTAGGGAGGTCGCTTGGGTGCAAGTGAAGCAAGGAGATATTGCCCTCTATTGGCACGATAAATGGAACCTTGGAAACTCAGTAATCCCTCTCAAAGACAGATTCTCTAGACTATTTTCATATGTTAAGGATCCATGGACAATGGTGAGGATGGATTGAGCACTGAAGATTTATCTCTCTGGTTTAACCTGCCTCTCCCTGAGCATGCCTTTTTGGAGTTGTCTTCACTTCAAGCTCTCATAAGGGACTTTGAACGTTGCACAAGCCAGAATGATGTGTGGTCCTCGATGGGAACAAAAAAACCTTATACCCCAAAGTCTTTCTTGTCACAACCTGATTTCCACTCACCTCGATGTAACCTCTTTAAAAATTGAAACCAACTAAAACTTTATATTCAAATGCCATGAGTGCCATGATTGTCATTCTTCGGATTTGTGCTTGTATGTGTGGACTTAAAAAAATCATAAAATAATCTTGATAAAAATGCTTTATTCCAATTCTTACAAATATAACCTTGCTTAAGGGTTTGCACTACAAGACCCTGATTCCTAGGGAGTGTTATCCCTCAAGCAATGTATTTTGAAACCAGCATGGTTATGCATCTTCAAAATTATAAAATAATTATTTTCAAATTATATTCCTATTTTAATTTAATGTCCTTTTCTAAGGCCACGAACAATATTCCAACATGGATAATTATCTTTCTACCTTAGAAAAATCTGAGAAAACTTGAGAATACTCAGAGGACATATATTTTCCATATATATGATTTTCAACCCTTACTTTTATTTCAAATAATTGAGTTAAACCCTAAAAACCTAATCTGTCTGTTTTGATCCTTGGAAATATTTCCAAAGGAAATATTCTAAACAAATTCTCAAATAACTCCAGCATGTTTCCTAACCCATATTTGATGTCTATACCAAGTCTCACCTCATTGCAGGGTGGTTTGGTTCACCAAATAATCCTAAACCCCTCTCTGGTCAGAATCAAGTTTGAGCAACTCTACATTGCAAAGTTTGTCCTTTTGACTTGAAACTTTGCAGGAGGGTTAAATATCCCAAATAAGGAGTGCATGCCAAGAATTGGATTTGTGGGGATTAATTTACCCAAAATTCCTTTTCTAAAGGCAGAACTGTCCATTTGGGGGTATTTTCAAGTTTACACTGCTAAACTTGTCCAATGGAGCTCAAATTTGGTGTATCCTCTTGTTTTTGCACCAGACCTATTCCTGTTAAGTTTCACAACCAATGGTGGAGTGTAACCACCCTAAACCACTGTCAAACACCTTCTGACAGAACGGTAAAACTCCACTTAACCCCAGCTACACCCATCCCCTTTCTCTCAATCTCCTAGATTAAGTATCCAGCATCATTACCCAATTCCAGATGAATGGCCCTTCTCTGGTTCCAAGTAGAAAAGCCAAAAACTCCATTCCAAGCTTCAGTTCAAAGATGACAGCATCTTCTTTCTCCACTCCTTTGACGAGCCGGAGCTCCCACATCATTCAAACATCTTAGCATCTCCTAGAAAAGGCACAGGACATGCCAGATGCGTCCAAAGCGCCCGAGAGCGCGCCAGCATGCCATGGTATGCCAAAACCACGCTCTGGACGCACTACAGGAAGCAACCGAGGTGGGGGTGACCTCCCACGGCCAGTTCCAACCTCCCCTCAATGTCTCTCCTCTTCCCCGACAAGCTCTCTGCATCAGGGCAGCCCAGGGCCCCTCCTTTACCTCTCTGAGAGCCAGGGTGATACGTGCCCGCGTGCACCAGGTTCGGCCAGAGGAGCACGGCCACGCATGCGCATGACTCCTCTATCCCCCCCTCTTGCAGTGAGTCCCGGAGATCCAAAACAACGTCCTGAGACCGTGGTTTCGACCCCAACCTCTCTGCACCCCCCTGCGCGCCACGGTGAGATCACCGGCACACCCGAGTCAGCTCACCATCGCAGGCCTATTTATAGCTCCTCCCCTCACTCCAGAATCCCTCACTCCACTTCACCGAGACCCCAATTGCCTCCCTAGCCACCCCCTCGAGCAGGAAGAGCCCCGGTGCTCGAGATCGACTGAGGCCCCTCCGCCTTGGATCTTCTGTTGATCTCCGGCTACACGGCGGTTCTCGCGCCCCTCTTCCCTCCTACACACTCGCCAAGACCCGAGGAAGCTTTCCCCTGACTCGCCCGAGCGATTCCGTGCTTGTAGCCCCACCTCCACCGTCGACCGAATCATCTCCGCCGCAGCCACCTCGTCGCCGGCGAACTAGGACCCCCCCCCCCCCCCCCCGTCGTCTCTCGACCACCAGTAGGTAGGCGACGACGAGCTGGACCCATTCCCGCCATCGTCAGGGCAGGAGAGCGTTGGTAGCCACGCCAGTGAGCTCCGCTTCCCCTCTGTCCAGAGGTGGAACACGACCCTGACACATGTGATCCACCTGTCGGTGGCCCGTCCCTCTCTCGCACCCCGCAGCCGCTGACAGTCGGGCCCCGCGCGTCAGGTTTAAACCTGGCACTCGCGCGCAGCCTCGGCTAGTCGGGTGGCTGGCCACTTGGGCCGGCCCAACCCCAGACCAAGCCAGGCCAGGGCTTCTACCCTTTTTCTTTTTATTTCAAATCCTGTTTTGAATGATTTTTATAAAAATGTTTATCCAGTATAAATTTATTATTCTTCCACCATTATTCTGCTAAAATTGTGTAGTATTTAACAGAACCCTTGGATGAATTTTTGTAGCAACTATTCTGTTTTACAATAATAAAAAGGGTTATTTGGAATAGTTTTGCTTCTGTTAAATTGAATTATAAAATAAATCTTTCATCTAAACGAGAGGCAAATATTTTTAATATAACCACACGGATTTATCAGAACTAAACAACATTTTTAAAACAACTTTGTGCTCTGTTTTTGAGTGTGCTCTTATTGCTATTATTTTTCTTTTTAACGTTAGATCACGCCTTTGACGAAGGACTCGGAACCGAAGACCTCGAAGTCCCCGGATACCTAGCTGACCAAGGCAAGCAGCCCTTTGACCATGTCTGAGAAAATGTTACTACATGCCATGTAGAATAAATAATTCAGTTGCATATGATCATGAATATTCGGTGAACCATAGTTGTGGTGTTACCGGTGGCTCCTCCAGAGCACTTGCATTGAGCATGCCCTACCATCTATGAGGGACATGCTGACAATGTAGCCATGTAGTAGTAATGCTTTGCATACGATGAGCATATGCATGATGATGGTAAACTAATATGGTAACAAATGTTTTACGAAAACCCCGTCGGGTGCCACTAACGCCAGAGGGTGATGTGTTGAGTTGGGTGACCACTTGAGAAAGAAGTGGTGTGGCGGAAAGGTTTTGTGTGAGTGGTTTCGGAAATGGGATTAGATTTATGATGTGTCGACCGTCCCAACCTTAGATGTATGACCATGATACCCCTTATGTGACGGGGCTTTGTTGATTACTTTGGTCGGTACTAGCAAAGAAGCCACCTTACTAGTGGTCGGAGTGATATGTGGTCACTCTCGTAATAGGGTCATACCAGGTAGGTCGACCATGCCATTTTTATGTGTTCCGGTCACACTGTTGGTCCCTGCATGGATGATACGCTCTAGAGTTGGTGCTCGTAAGGCGTACATCATGTGGGTTGGGTACCAATCGAGTGGACTCTTTGGCTAGTATTGTCAGAGAAAAGGCAATGATCGGGTACTTACCTCGGGTATATGTTATATACTACGAGTCGTGTATGACACGGAAGTTTCCCGGATCTCGTGGGTAAAGCGTGCAACCTGTGTAGAGTGTAAAGCTATTCGAATAGCCGGTGTCCATGGTCAAGGAAAGTTGGGTGGTGCTGCTTAAACTACGTCCATTTGTTTCCGCATAAACAATGTGTGTGTGTGTTAAATCTGTTATCCAAGTTCGATGATATGACGAGTTTGGTGGCTTGTCATATAGGGTGAACTTGTGGTGTTCAACCCTCAACAGATATGTTGATATGTGTAACCTATTCTTCACAGATATGTTGATATCTGTAACCTGTTCTTCGGAATTCCATCTAGTTTATGATGCATGTCCATACAAGTATTGATCATGTTTATTTAAAAGCAAAGCTTGCTTTCCGCAAATGTTGCATGCCACTTTATTATCGTATCAACTGCATTATCCATATCATGGGTTGTTTGCCAGTACATTCAAAGTACTCATTGGCTTGCCACTGGTTATCTTATTGACCAGACATGGAGGAACCAGAATTTGGAGAAGAGTATGCCAGAGATGGACACGCGGTCTAGGACGCTTCCTAGTCAGAATGCCTGTTGGTTAAGGCTGATGGCAATGGGTTCCCCGTTATTCTACCAAGTATTATGCTAGTAGTTGTGATGATGTGATTGGCCTCGATGGCCTTATCTGTAAGACTTGATCATAATGGCCATATTTGTATCAGACGTTAATTTTGGATGTAAGACTCTTGTTATTCGGTATCTGTGTGTAAGGTGAGCATTGATCTCTGGGATCATTGAGCATGTTCATTCGGCGATCTCGACTCGTAACTCAGGGTCCCCACAGAGATGGTTTCAGAGCCATCCTGACTGTAGGAAGCCTTAGGTAGCATGGATGTTAGCCAAGGCAGATAGACCTCCCAGACCAACACTAGTAGTTTCCTTCACCCTACCACCATTTCTTACCACCTACTAAAAATTATAACTCTCTTCTATAAACCTTGTAGATGGCCCTTGTACCTGACATGCTTCTGGAGACTGGCTTTCCCCTACTTTTGGTAGATAGCCTGGAGAAGTGTCACGTACACCGCGCACCCATCTTACTCTACCACGAGCACTGGATCAATGTCGACACCAAGGAATATCATGTGGATGTGATTGTGAAGGCAAAGGACTCCCACACCGGTTGGTTCTTTGAAGGACCATGGATGGAGACCATAGTGCTAGCCGTGGAGGCAGTAGCACAAGAGGTGCTTGTGCATCTCTGCAACCTTCTTCCTGTGATGGTTGAGGACCCTGCTACTCGTCATCTTCCCTTTGTTAAGGACGGACAAGATGGGAGCTGGACACTTAACCCATCCCCGGAGGATGGAACACCTCTTCGATTACAGACCTACTTCAGCCTCTCCACCGACCCTTTGGCTCACTTGTTGATCAAGGAGTCAGTGACGCTTCGCCAAGAGCTTCACCAAGTCAAGGACCTACTCCACTTAGAGAATATGAAAGCTAGCAAGGTCAAGAAAGAAGGAGCACCCGGAGGGCAATCTCCTATTGCTTTCCGAGGAGGAGTACCACCACTCCTGGCCACTCCTATCCAAAGCCGTCGTCTGACAGCCGAGGAATACACTGAGCTCCTCACGGCTTTCCCGACTAAACGTCGTCGTGATGGACCTCTTCCCTCACCCACACCTGTGAAGAAGGAAGATGATCCCACTGATGATGAGGAGGAAGACCCTGAAGAGGATGAGTATGAGACCGAGCAATCCGCCGCATAGGATGTACGCTAGGTTAAGTTGGAAGAATCCCCTGCGTAGTCCAGTCCGTGTAATGGTTCATATGAAAGCATTTGATGCTTGTAGTTCTGTGCTTGTTGTTTGTGTTTCGATGTAAGTCGTGCTTTGCCCTAGGCAGCATGTAAGCGATTACATCACCTATCTTAGTTAATGCAATCACAAGGTTCTTCGAACCTTCTCAAATTGACACACTTGCACCAGGCCGGAACCCCTTAATAGGCACCTTGTCCTTTTATGCTCCCCTCGACCTCATCATATTATTGACCTGGTTTCTCCCGCAGGATGGTGACTGCTACGTGCACTAGTGTCTTCGGCGACCTTGGTGCTAGTGACTCTAGCGAGCAGCCAGGAGCCGGTGAGACCAACCAAGCTGGAGAACACCCAGAGCACCAGCACGATATTCCCCCGCCACCATATCCTCCGAAGAACTTGATTGTGGCTTAGTTCATTCAAGCTCTCCAAGAGGAGCGCCAAGCCAACAATGCCGCCATCCAGCAGATAACACAAGCCTTAGTGAATAAACCGCCGCAAGGTGGGAATGGCAATGGTCGCTCCACTCTATTTGACTTCATGCGAACTACGCCGCCAATATTCACCGAGACAACTGAACCCCTGGATGAAGACAACTGGATCCGCAGCATTGAAGACCTCCTTGCGCTGGTCAATTGAACTGATGACCGTGAGAAGGTCCTCTATGCCTCTCACTGTCTCGGAGGCACTTCCAGAGCTTGGTGGGATGGATTCTAGATAATGCAAGGTGCACGGGCCATCACTTGGACTGTCTTCAAGAACGGATTCTGCGCTTCTCACATTCCTCTTGGAATGATGACCATCAAGAAGGGGGAATTTCGTGCTCTGAAGCAAGGCAGTGGCACAGTCAAAGAGTACCTGCAGAAGTTCAACCTCCTATCAAGGTATGCGCCCGAAGATGTCAACACTGAAGCTGCCAAGGTGGAACGCTTCATGGAAGGGCTCCAGCACTCACTACAGTACCAGCTTGTTCTCTATGACTGCCGGACTTTCACTAACTTGGTGAATAATGCGCTCATGATGGAAGACAAGCATCGAGTTATGGATGATACTCGCAAGCGCAAGCTGATGGGCAACAGTGGGTCAAGTGCACCAAAGCCTCGTCTGTGGCAATCCGCCCCAGCCAGGCCTAATTATCAACAGCAGAAGTACAAGACTCCTACCTTCCGCCCAAGCTTTCAACCCCAGCAGCCTGCCAACCCCAATCCAACAGCTAACCCACCCAACAAAAGTGGGGGTAAGCCCGTCATCCCAGGGCAGGTCACCTGCTTTGGGTGTGGTCAGCCAGGACACTACTCCCGTCAGTGCCCTAACAAGAAGCCAGATGCACCGCGCCCCAATGCGCCAAATCAAGGCCAAGGAGCACCAAACCGGAATGAGGCACCCCGCAACCAGCAATACTACCACAGGGGACATGTGAATCATATCTCCACTAAGGAAGCCCAGGAAGACCCGGACTGCATTCTGGGTACGTTCCTTGTCAACTCAACCCCAGCATCAGTATTGTTTGATTGTGGTGCTTCGCATTCTTTTGTCACCCAAAAGTTTGCCGAAAAGAGTGGATTAAGGCCAACCTTCCTTCATGGGCATATGTTAGTTCATACCCCGAGAGCAGTACTAAAGACCAACCTAGGGTGTAGAGGGGTTGGGATCAACATTAATGGGGTAGACTTCATCGCCGATCTTATCGTCCTTAAGTCGCAAGGCCTAGATGTGATCCTTGGTATGGATTGGCTGGCCAGGCACCAAAGCATGCTCGATTGTGCCAAGTGGGCTATCACCATGACAAGTGACCAAGGAGTCAAGGTTCAGTTTGTCCCTAAGACTGCCACTACTCAAACCTCTCAGGTCAACTGCATTTCGGAAGAAAGTATGGACCGAGTACCGGTACTGTTCGAATACCCGGATGTGTTTCCTGATGACCTACCAGGGATGCCTCCTGACCGCGACATCGAGTTCATCATTGAGCTCATGCTCGGGTCAAGGCCTATCTATAAGAAGCCATATAGGATGGGATCCGAAGAGCTGGCAGAGTTGAAGAAGCAACTGGCCGAGCAGCTCCGAAAAGGATTTATCCAACCAAGTGCCTCACCTTGGGGATCACCTGTTTTGTTCGTGTCTAAGAAGGACGGGACGATCAGGCTCTGCGTTGATTACCGTTCCCTCAATGAAGTCATGATAAATAACAAGTACCCACTCCCTAACATTGAAGACTTGTTTGATCAGTTGAATGGCGCCAAGGTATTCTCCAAGATCGATCTCCGATCCGGATATTACCAGTTGAAGATTCGGCCCGAGGACATACCTAAAACGGAATTCGTGACAAGATATGGTCTGTATGAGTGCACAGTTATGTCGTTTCGTTTGACCAATGCCCCATCATACTTCATGTATCTCATATGTGGTGAAGACAGAGTCATGCCATGCTAATATGATAAAATGACCGGGGAGTAACGTTCTTTACGGATTGTATATTTTAAAAGTTGATGATTATGTTATTTACATTTATGGATTCTATTGTGTTGATGTTTATTAGTTCATCATTTTTGAAACATGAAACATAAAAGAGATTACATGTTGTGTAGCATGTCACATGAAAAATTCTATTTTTTTCATTTTCCTACTCGAGGACAACATGAATTAAGCTCGAGGATGCTGATATGTCTTTAATGTATCTATAACTTTAATTGTTCCATGCTATTATACTACTGTTCTAGGATACTTTATATGCACTCTTGTGCTATTATATATCATTTTGAGGAACTGACCTGTTAACCTAGTGCCCAGTGCCAATTGTTGTTTTGGCTTGTTTTTGGCCTTTTAGTAAATCAATACCAAATGAAGTCCAAATGCCACAAAACTTTTTGATGATTTTTTCTAGACAAAAATAGGACTTGGAAGCTTCACACGGAGTTTGGAGACTACAGAAACGGTAGCAACGCAAGAGGGCGCGACAAGGGGGTAGGTGCGTCCCCTTGCCTTGGGACCACCCCGTGGCTCCGTTTGACCTCACGCCATTACTATAAATTCTTTAAAATTGAGAAATCAACAAGGAGCCAGCCAAAATACGTTTTCAACTATCGCAAGTCTCTGATCCATCGTGTGCACATCTGGAACCCTATTCTAGTGCCCTGTCGAAAGGGGGATCGATCATGGAGGGCCTCTACATCAACCTTGTTGATCCCATGGTCATGTGTGAGTAGTCCAACATAGACCTACATGTCCATAACTAGGACCTAGATGGATATTTACCTCCCTATGTTCTTTAATACAAAGTTCACCCCGATTCTCGTGGTGATCTATTCGATGTATTTTTCTTTGCAGTGTGTGTGTTGGGATCCGATGAATTGTGGGTTTATGATTAGATTATTCATGAAAATATATCGAGTCTATGCTGGTTTCTATTGTTATAGCTTTGTATTTCTCTCCGATCTATCGGGTTGGTTTGGCCAAATAGATTGATTTATCTTCAGTGGGAGTGGTGCGTTGTGATGGGTTTAATCTTGCGATGTTGAATCCTAGTAATAGAAGGGGACCTTATATCTATTTTATTTCTACCATCAAGGATAAAATGAAGGTTTTTATTCATATTAGTTGAGGTCAATTTGTCTACATCATGTCATCTTGCTCCAAGCATTACTCTATTTCATACTTAATACTCTAGATGCATGCTAGATAGCGGTCGATGAGTGGAGCAATAGTAGTAGATGCAGACATGAGTCAGTCTACTTGTTTATGGACATGATGTCTATATACATGATCATTGTTGTGAATAAATATTTCATCACTATGCGCTTTTCTATGAATTCCCCAACAATAATTTGTCTACCCACCGTATACTATCTTCGAGAGAGAAGCGTGTGGCAAAAACAATGGCCCCCGGGTCTACACAAATATTATTACTGAAACCCTAAAAATATTGTTTCATATTATTTATTTTTATTTTATTTTCTAGTTAAATCGATAAACTATTAGTATTTAATCCTTGCAAGTAATGACTTCAGGGGGCTTGACAACCATCTTTCATGCATTGAGTGCAAGTGTTTGGTTCTATGTGTAGGTGATTGTCGGTGCACTAAAGACTGGGGTCTCCGGTGCCCCAAACTTGTGTGCGGACACCGGCAACCCCTCCGCAGCGGCAAGGCGTGTCACTGAGGCTTACGGCAAAAGCAAGACTTAGAGACCACCAAGTGCAGATCGCAAGCCCCGGCAAGCACTCGCTTGCTCGGAAGGAAGAAGAGACCCCGACAGGAGTTCTCTGCCGGAGAGACAGACAAGCCCACGGTGAGACCCTCCCACCGAGGAAGAAGGACTGAGCCCCGGCAAGCAACCCTTGCAAGGAGGACTGACAAGGCCTCGGCAGGCCATCACCTCCCTGTCGGGAAGAACAGGGAGAGCACCGGCATTGTAACCCTGCCGGGAAGAAAGAGAAAGGCCCGAGGAGAGGCGCGGGCCCAGGGCGCCCTTGTGACATGTGAACGCCTCCACCGATGAGAACGCCACCCACAATGCATGCACCACGCGTCTGCCCACACGCCAGCGCGACACCCCGATGCTGCCACGTGTGGGTACGTGTCCAACCCCCTGACGAGGTCAGGGAAGTCTGTCAAAGCATTTATTGCACCTCTGACAAGGCAGTAACACTATAACTGTCGATCGGCGATGTTTCACCGGTGAACCCACCGTTCACCTGCTCAGCCACTGTGGTGACCCCTTTGCCTATAAAAGGAGGCCTGACGCTCGGTAGTAGGGGCTTTTTGGCAAATCGAGAGGTTGTAAAAGGGGACAGATCTACAGTAAGTAGAAATGAATAACTAAACACATGCAGGAGTAGGGTTTTATGCACCACGCAGCCGAACCTGGGTAAAAAGATCTTGTCGGTCCCTGGCTGTTGGTTCTGCTCTTTCCACGACCACTCTCCCCGCCAAACCAGCAAAAAGGGGACCATTGAGGCCCCCATAGGTGTCAATCCTTCACCGACATCTTTGGCGCACCATGTAGGGGGGTCGCCGGAAGTAGGCCGGCGTCAGCGCCACCCCGATCCGACGAGCCGCTCGTCGTCTCCACGGATCCCAGTTCGCCGCTGCATCTTCCCTGAGTGAGAGGAAGCAGGGGTTGTTCTGCCCGCGGGAGAGCTCATAGTGCCTCCATAGGTGCTATGCGAGCGCGGGTGGAAGGAGAGGAAGCCCCGAGATCCGCATCGCCTGGCCGACACACCTCTTTGGTATGTCGTGCTGCTGTCGAGGGCGTGACACGGGGCTTCGGTCAGGCCTCCGATGCTTACTTCGACCGACGCACCTCTCCGGAGTGCTACATGGTCGTCGAGGACGCGTCCGAGGTCCCGAACTGCCCCTTCACGCGCCCTCTGGCTCGCATTTCTCCTTGGAGCGCCGTGACACCGAAAAAGATGTGCCCGGGAACTCCGCCAGCAAAACTCTTGCAAAATATATTAGAAAGCGTTACGCCCCGGCGTGTCTCTTTCCTCCAGAGTGGCCAAAGGCCACCGGAAAAAACCTCGTCGGCAAGGAGTCCGCTGGAGGAAACATCAGCTTGCCGGGGGTACGGATACTCCTCCCCGGCAGCACCTTCCGATGCTACGGCCAGGAATGCTGCGACGCGTGAGATAAGTACAGAAAAAAAAATATTTACCAGACTCTTGGTAGACTAGTTGTATCCTTTTGAAGTATCGACTTTTGTATGAGAATCCCGCGCGTAGATGGACCTTGCTAGGATCAGTGCACTCTGACTCCGTTTCGAGCCTGTTCAACGACTGGAGCGGCCACGAAGCGCCCTTATCTCGTTTCGAGCTCGCTCAACGTTTCGGACGGCTACGTAGCACCTTATTTTGCCTCGAGCCGTGGTCGACGATTTAAATGGTTGCACTGAGTGCGGCAAGGAGTCTTGCCAGTGATGACCTCCTCTGTTGAGTTTTTTAAGGATCCGCTCCTCTAAGGGCTCGCCGCAGGATAAGTCAAGTCAGCAAGCTTCCGGAAAGTGCAAGGAAATAATCATACAAAATGAGAGTCAAATAAAGGATGCAACTATTCATTCATTTGTCTGGATACATTTGATATCACTTACAAAGCATTGTTGTCCTAACCTAAAGACTTTGTCTTTTAATGAGGAACGACCTAAGCGGAGGAATTGGAGTTCATGAAGACAAAAAGCGGCAAGGCCCATGGTACATCCATGCTGGCTCCCCTGGATCCAACACAGTACCGACGAGAGCGGGTTCGGCCTCGTCAATCCACATGAAGGGGTGAAGGATCCGGAGCCGTGACGTGTTTCCTTTTGGAACACGAGGCACCGGCGCTGGATACGGTTGAGATCCCCCCCCCTCCAAGGAGGGGGTGTGACCAGGTTGCGCGAGTGCAGGAAGCCCTCAGTCCAAGCCAGGGGAATCGTCCTCCGATTTGATTCCCCCGGGCTTGAGGCTAGGCTCAGCGCTGTCACCACCGCCGCCCTCCTCGTCGCTATCACTCGAAGCGGAGCATTCAATGCCGCTCGATCTTCCTTCGCAGTAGCTGAGACGCACACCAGAAAGCCCATAGAACTTGACGATGAGCACATGTGCCTCCATCAGCTTGAAGCGGAGGACGTAGCCATCCTCGAGACCATGAGCCTGGGCAAAGGCCTTCCAGCCGCGCCCGAGTAACATGGAGTGAGACTTCGGATACTCCGTGTGCACCTGCATGGCACCATGGGAGCATCCGTGCGCTCGCAACCAGAAGACGGGAGGCTGATCGACCTCCATCACCATGGTGAAGCCGCGAGGGAGATGCAGGTGACCCTGTGGGGGCCAAGAAACTCTGCGATGAACTCGAATGGCGTCGCCTCCGAGTAGCCACCCGAAGAAGAAGGAACGAGGAGGGAGATTGAGGGTGCGGTCCTTCCTCGGCCATGACCCCGGCGTCCTTGTCCCCTCGACCCTCTCCCACCACGGTCGACGGGGCTGCCACTGGTTGTGGCTCCTAAAGCTGTGGCATGATCCGAACGGGATCCCCTTGCCGCCCTGATGGCTGACGGAGGCCGGCCTCGTCCCCTAACCATGGTTAGGGGCGGGCGCCACCGGCAAAGCTGAAAGAAACAAGAGAAGGCAAGGCAAGTGGCGCTGAAAGCTTCAAGAGTGAGACGAATGGGCAAAACCTCTGCGCAAACACCCTAATTTATAGGGCAAAGCTCGGAGGCTCCCCCCCTCGCTCTAGATGCCACCGCCCCTCTCGCCCAATCGCCCTCGGTCATGGGTGAAACAGGGAACCGCTCTGCTACAGCAATGCATGCAGGAGCGGGCCCATCCATGCCCGCGGCTTTTAAGGCCACGATCGCCACTTGCTCGACCGCCACTTCGCATGTTCTACACGTGGTAGAGGCGTTTTCGGGGAGTAAAGCAGCCACTACGCGCAGGCTGCACACCCTCCCACTTTCAGTTTTCAATGCGTGACGTGGGGAAAGAAAGCCTGTAACGGCTCGATTTCAATAAGCCTGGTGCCCACGAGTCCGCGCACCGGTTTGGGCCTAGACCAACAACGCCTCGCATGCGTGCGTGGCAGGCTCGGGGGCTCCTGTCGATGCACTAAAGACTGGGGTCTCCAGTGCCCCAGACTTGTGTGCGGCAAGGCAGCCCCTACGCAGCAGCAAGGCGCGTCGTTGAGGCTTAGGGCAAAAGCAAGACTCACAGACTGATACGTCTCCATCGTATCTACTTTTCCAAACTCTTTTGCCCTTGTTTTGGACCCTAATTTGCATGATTTGAATGGAACTAACCCGGACTGACGTTGTTTTCAGTAGAATTGCCATGGTGTTGTTTTTGTGCAGAAATGAAAGTTCTCGGAATGTCCTGAAAATTTACGGAGAATATTTTTGGAAAATATGAAAAATACCTGCGCAAAGATCCACCGGAGGGGGTAAGCCAGTGGGCCACAAGCCCTGTGGCCGCGGCCCCCTCGAGGATGCGGCGTCAGGGCTTGTGGGGCCCACGTGGCTCTGCCACCCCCAAACTCAGCGCTATTTATTCCATTTTGTCCCGGAAAAAATCAAGAGAGAAGATTTCATCATGTTTGTGACACGGAGCGTCGTCACATCCTGTTCTTCATCTAGAGGGTAGATCTGGAGTCCGTTTTGGGCTCCGGATCAAGGAGATCGTCGCCATCGTCATCATCAACCTTCTTCCCTCTCCAATTCCATGAAGCTCTTCATCGTTCGTGAGTAATCTATTTGTAGGCTCGCTGGGCGGTGATGAGTAGGATGAGATCTATCATCTAATCGAGTTAGTTTTGACGGGGATTGATCCCTAGTATCCACTATGTTCTGAGATTGATGATGCTACTACTTTGCCATGCTTAATGCTTGTCACTAGGGCCCGAGTGCATGATTTCAGATCTGAAATTATTATGTTGTCACCAATATATGTGTGTTTTAGATCCGATCTTGCAAGTTGTAGTTACCTACTATGTGTTATGATCCGGCAACCCCGGAGTGACAATAACCAGAACCACTCCCGGTGAAGACCATAGTTTGAGGAGTTCATGTGTTCACCAAGTGCTAATGCGTTGGTCCGGTTCTTTATTAAAAGGAGAACCTTAATATCCCGTAGTATCCATTTGGACGCCGCTGCCACGAGAGGGATGGACAATAGATGTCATGCAAGTTCTTTTCCTTAAGCACGTATGACGACACACGGAATGCATGCCTACATCACATTAACGAACGGGAGTTAGCCACATATCTCTCTGTGTCATAACTGTTGCATGATGAATGTCATCCGACTAATCACCGACCCATTGCCTACGAGTTTGTCCCACTGCTGATGTTACTTTTTTTGCTCTGCTGTTGTTACTACTGTTGCTGCTACTGTTACTTGCTGCCACTGTTACTTGCTTTGTCCTACTGCTACTGCAACTACTGTTGCTACTACTGTTACTTGCTACTGCTGCTACTTGCTACAGCTGTTACTCGCTACTGCTGCTACTTGCTACTGCTGTCACTACTTCTTTTCCTTGCCACTGCTGTTACTCGTTACACTGCTGCAACCTGCTACAATACTTTTTTCTGGCACCGTTGCCGGGAAAGAGTATTTCCCGTCCACGGGCAACTTACTGGCGCCATTTATACAACCGTTAGGAATAGTCTGCCTTGTCAACAGATCTTTTCTGGCACCGTTGCTATCATACTACTTTGCTTGCAGATACTAATCTTTCAGGTGTCGTTGAATCTGACGCATTCAGCTGCTAATACTTGGGAATATTATTTCACTTCCCGTCGCGCGAACCAACAAATTTGGGTTGAATACTCTACCCTCTAAAACCGCCGCGATCCCACGCGCTGGTGGGCTATTGCAAGACAATTTCTAATTGTTGAGCAACTCGAAGCAGCTCTTTTCTAGCTCCGTTGCCGTGGAGGCATCAAGTCAGGAATAGTTGCACGTCAACAACATTTTTCTGGCACCGTTGCCGGGGAAGGATAGCTATATTCTCAAAGTCACTTGGGATTTATATTTGCTGATCACTATGAAGAATCTGAAAGATCCAAAACCGAAGACTTGCCCTCAACTATGAGGGGAGGTAAGGAACTGCCATCTAGCTCTGCACTTGATTCACCTTCAGTTATGAGTAAGTTTGCGACACCACCTCCTCCTAGAAATCTTGATATGTCGCATGTGCTTGATGATGCTTATGATGCTGCTATGCCTGATACTGCTAGAGATGCTATGCCTGATACTGCTAGAGATGTTATGCCTGATACTGCTAGAGATACTAGTTTGCATGATATGCCACTAGGGGTATTCCTTGATGCTCATATTGCTAGAGTTACTGCCAATGCTCGTGATGCTTCTGAAACTACCGATACTATTGAGATAGAACCTGCTTTTGCTCCTGCTTGATCTAGCTCTCCTAGATATGAATTGCCTGATATACCTGAGGGTTATGTTATGGAGGGAGAGATAGCTGAGGATTTTCTTGCGTGTAAGGATGCCTATGACGCTGAGAAATTACTCCTCAAGTGGAAGGAAAAATCTCTGAAAGCTAGGATGAAATACGACCCGAAGTTTGCCACTTCACCTATCTTTATCACCGATGAGGATTACGAATTCTCTGTCGACCCTGAGATAATCTCTTGAGTCGAATCTGATCCTTTCCACAGTTATGAGTCTGAGACGGTCATAGCCCATCTTACCAAACTACACGATATAGCCACCCTTTTCACTAGTGAGGAGAAGATCCGCTACTACTATATCCTTAAGTTATTTCCTTTCTCTCTAAAGGATGACGCTAAAGCCTGGTTCACTTCTCTTGCTCCTGGATGTCTGATTAGTCCCCAGGATATGGTCTATTACTTCTGTGAGAAATATTTCCCTGCCCATAAGAAGCAAGCTGCCTTGCAGGAAATATACAACTTTGCTCAATTCAAAGAAGAGAGTCTCCCACAAGCTTGGGTGAGGCTCATCCAGCTACAGAATGCTTTGCCAGATCACCCTCTTAAGAAGAACGATATACTTGATATCTTCTATAACAGACTTACCGATGCCTCTAGAGACCACCTAGATAGTTGTGTCGGTTGTGTTTTTAGGGAACGAACTATAGAACAAGCTGAGATTCTACTGAATAACATCTTGATCAACGATAATGCTTCGACTATTCCCGAACCACCTCCTAAGCCAACTCCTAAGAAAAGAGGTATTCTATTCCTTACTCCCGAAGATATGCAAGAAGCCAAGAAATCTTTGCAAGAGAAAGGCATTAGATCTGAAGATGTCAAAAATCTACCACCTATCGAAGAGATCCATGGTCTCGATAACCCGATACAGGTAGTAGAAGTAAATTCTCCGCGTAGGTTTTATGAGAGTGATATTCCTTTTGACAAACCTGCTAGCCTATGCTTTGATGAATTTGACAACTTTGTTGCCAAACAACAGAGTTTCAATGATTATGTTAGTAGACATTTGGAACAAAGTACTCGTATGCTTAGTCATTTAAGTGCTTGTGTAGACAGAAATGTCAATGATCTCAAGCTTCTAAGTAAACATGCCTCTATGATCACTACTCGGGTAGAACAAGTACTTAAAGCTCAGAATGACTTGCTCAATGAAATAAATGACAACTCTGTCAGAGTCATTACTAGAGTAGGCAAAATGATTCAGGAACCTTTGTATCCTGAAGGCCATCCTAAGAGAATTGATCAAGATTCTCAAGGAATTAATGCTAATACACCCAGTCATCCTAAGAAGAAGGATGATAGAAACCTACATGTCAGTTCACAGAATACTGTCACACCTGAAGAACCAAATGATATTTCTGCGTCTGATGCAGAAACACAATCTGGTGATGAACATGAACCTGGTGACAATATGGACAACGATGTTCATAATAATGCTCAACCTAGCAATGATAAGGATGTGGAGATTGAACCTACGGTTAATCCTGATAACCCACAAGCTAAGAGATACGATAAGAATGACTTCACTGCTAGGAAGCATGGTAAAGAAATGGAGCCATGGGTTCAGAGACCTATGCCCTTTCCTCCTAAGCCATCCAAGAAAAAGGATGATGAGGATTTTGAGCGCTTTATTGAAATGATAAGACCGATCTTTCTGCAGATGCGGTTAATTGATATGCTCAAAATGTCTCCATATGCCAAGTACATGAAAGATATCGTGACCAATAAACGGAAGATACCAGATCTTGAGATCTCCACCATGCTTGCCAATTACACTTTCAAAGGTGGAACTCCCAAGAAACTTGGTGATCCCAGAGTGCCCACTATACCTTGCTCCATTAAAGGAAACTACGTAAGAACTGTGTTATGCAACCTTGGAGCCGGTGTTAGTGTTATGCCTCTCTCTCTTTACCATAGACTTGAACTGGATAAGTTGACACCCACTGAAATTTCTCTCCAAATGGCTGACAAATCAACTGCTTTCCCTGCCGGCATTTGCGAGGATGTGTCTGTTGTGGTTGCTAACACCACTATCTTAACAGACTTTGTTATCTTGGATATTCCCAAGGATGATGCCATGGCTGTCATCCTCAGAAGACCCTTTTTAAACACTGCAGGGGCTGTTATAGATTGCAACAAAGGCAATGTCACTTTCCATGTCAATGGTAATGAGCACATAGTGCACTTTCCGAAGAAACGATATAAAGTACATTGCATCAATGTTATCGAAAAAACTTCATTGATTCTTGTTGGGAGCTTTGAATGCCCTATTCCTCGTGTCAAGATGAAGTATGATTTGCTTGTTGGGGAGATTCATATCCCCATTGAGGTGACTTAGTGGCTATTCGAAATTCTCCGTTCTCTTTTGCGAGAAAGTTTTGTCATGAGGATTTGATCAACCCCATTGACGGATTTCTTTCGATGACCATGAAATGGATGAATCAAAGAGTCACATACTTCTGTTTTAAGCTTTCACTTTATGTTGCTTAGAAGAAAAATGATAGGTTTAGTTTAGTTTTCCCTGTTTTCTGTCTTAGCGCCGTTGGAAAAGTACCCCGAAAATAAAAGTTCTCCGAACGCTGTGAAAATCTAGTATGATTTTTTCTAGAATATTTGAAAAATACTGGGACTGAGAGCTGGCCTGGGGGCCACACCAGTGGGCCACAAGCCCTGACGCTGCGGGCTCCCCCCTGGCCGCGGCCACCAAGCTTGTGGGGTCCACAGGGACCCCTCCACTCATTCCAGATCCCATCCTCTTCTTCTACCTCCAGAAAAAAATCGTTTCGTAGCTCAAACCCGTGTTCTTGCTCATTTGGCTGTGATTTTCGATCTCCTTGCTCAAAGCACCCTTCTCCGAACCGTTTTGGGGAAATTACTCCTTGCTAAGTGACTCCTCCATTGGTCCAATTAGTTTCTACTCTAGTGCTTTATCCTTCGCGTATTCTTGCTACCTTGGTGACCCTGTTCTTGAGCTTGAAATGTTGATTTTAGCTGGTCCCAAGTAGTTTTAGCGCGTGATACGGTCTCTAGGCACTAGTAGGAGTAGTTGCTACGAGTTGGGTTAATCCTTACTCACTTTTCTTTCGAAGTCTCTAAAAAATTTCAGAATTTTTCAGAGCTAAAAAAGGAAAAAGATGAGGAGGTTCTTGAGAGGCTCGTCGTAACCCCAAGGAGGTAGAGAAGAACCACCCCAAATACATGGTTCCTCGAGTCACAGAAGTTCGAGCGTGCGAGTGGCCAAGTGATGAATTTTTGCGCACCGTTGGGCTTTATGAAGACTTTTATTACTTGGTGGAGAACGCAGGTCTTACCGCGTTCGTTGAAGATAAGTGCCCATAATACCTCCTCCTCACCAATATTTTCATTCAAAGCTTCAACTTTTATCCGAGGAAGAATCCTCCTATGGTAGAGTTCATTTTATACGATATCCCCCAGCGTATGAGACTACAGGATTTCTGCAATGTGTGCAAATTACCTTATGTTGGGGATATTCATGATCCTCGTCCACGGGACTTGGAGGCTTTCATAGATACTATTGCTATTGAAGAGGAGAGAGGAGCGTCTCGCGCTAGAATTGCTAGCATACATTTTCCTGTGCTTCGGTACTTCTCATTATTTGTGGGAAAATGTTTGATTTGCCGTGGGGAGGCTGGATCACTTAGCTCTCCAGACCTTGCGGTTATGCGCAAAGGCCTTTATAACAATATGACTTATAGTCTAGGTGCTATAGTAGCTCAGTGGTTGAACACAAACCGCTCCAAAGGTGTCGTCTATGGAGGTATCTATGCTACTCGTCTTGCCAGACACTTTGAGATACCCGTTAGACTGGGGGAGGAATAAGAGATGCTTCTTCCTGAGAAATATCTGGATTATGACAGCATGGTTCGCCATGATTTTCTGGATAGAGATGCTAGTAGACGGATGTATTATAACCTGGTATTTAGTCAGAGTACTCAAGAGACTATTACTTTGCATGCTCCTTCTTTGTTCAACCTTTATGCAGGCAGGTACACTATTATGCCCTCGGACATCTACGCATATTGGGGCTTGGCCCAACCACAGGTGCCCATGCCCGAGCCGCTAGTCGAGTACCGGACGCCAGTTTATCAGTGGGAGCCAGAGGAGCTCACAAAGCAGTGGCATCCACAGTCCGCTCCGGAGTATCCCGGAGCTGGTTATTTCCCTCCTTGGGAGTAGACCAAGCTAGGCCAAAAGCCTAAGCTTGGGGGGTACGTGTTTGCACCAACTTTACATTCTTGCTTATGCTTTCACTTTGTTAGTAGGTATTTACACTTTGCCACTGTATTATCCATGCTAGTTTATTTTCGTTTTCTTGTTTTCTTGTTTTGTGTCCTTTTGAGAAAACCCAAAAAGATTTTCCTTATTCTTTTGCTTGTTGGGAGCTTTCCCGTGTAAATAGTTTTCTTTTTCTTTGGGTCAAGGTAGAAGATGTTGGTTACAATGTTTAGTGGCTCTTGCATGCATACCTGTTTAGCTTTCAAAGAGCCATATTACTTTGTCTTCTCCTTTGTGTTTGCCTGCAGATTCAGCTTAGTCCAATGCACGAGCACTCTTATTATTCTTCACATCGTTCGATCGTGCAACTAAAAGGCAATAATGATGATATATGATGAAGTGACTGAGAATGGAAAAGCTGGTATGAACTCTATGTATTTTGTTTTTGTAAATATGACTAGCTTGTCGTCCCAGATTCAGCTTTGTTGTGAGAGAACCATGTTTGCAATGACAACTTAGAGATCATAGTTTCTGATGCCATGCTTAATTAGCTAGAGCTTATCATGGTTTGTCTTGAATGCCAACGTAGATTTTGAGATGACTATGATGTGGTATGATAGGATGGTATTCTCCTTTGATTGGTTCAAGTGGCTTGACTTGGCGCATGTTCATGCATGTAGTTGAAACAAAATCAAGATAGCCTCTATGATGTTCATGTTCATGGTGATTTATATCCTGCTCATGCTTGCACTTAATGTTAGTCAAACTCATTGCATCTTGATGACCATTGTCGCTCTCTAGTTGGTCGCTTCCCAGTCTTTTTCTAGCCTTCACTTGTACTAAGCGGGAATACTGCTTGTGCATCCACCTCCATAAACCCAAAGTTGTGCCCTACGAGTCCACCATACCTACCTATTTGCGGTATCTACCTGCCGTTCCAAGTAAATTTGCATGTGCCATTCTCTAAACCTTCAAGAAATAATCTGTTTTGCATGCCCGAACCGCTCTTGTGGTGACAGGGGGCTATTGGTATCTTCCATGTTAGGCGTGTTATCCTCCACATGTGTTTATTCACTGTCATTCACGAGAAAGGGGCCGGTAATTGGAATGCCCAGTTCCACGCTTAAATCGAAAACATAACTGTAAAACAAGACTCCCCCCGGATTGATGTTAGTATGGACGGTACCCGAGGATTCGGCTAGCCGTGGAGTGTGATTGATTGGTGGTGGGGGAGTTAAAACTTTACTTTTCTGTTTGGGAACCGCCTATATCATGAATAGCATGGAAGATGTTGAGAACTCTTGGTCATTGCGTTGACAATGAAAGCATGTTGCTACTGCAACAAAAGACCTTCCAACGGCGCGAGAAACAAGCGTGCTGACGGGAGACTATTCTTGTCTTGATACTCCTCAGCAACGGCAACATGAATCCTTCTGCTACGGCTACGCCTTTAGGGACTTCCTTGCAAATATGCAAAGGATTCCCCCATGGCCTTGGAGCCTTGCGTTGGTGTTCCCTCGAAGCGGAAAGGGTGATGTAGCACAGCGGCGGTAAGTATTTCCCTCAATTTCGAGAACCAAGGTATCGATCCAGTGAAGGATTATCACAAGTACCTGCACAAACACAAAGAGCTTGCAGCCAACGCTATGAACGGGTTGTCAATCCCTTATAGATTGTTTGCCAAGTGAGAACTGAAAGCAAAAAGAAACAAAGCAAAGTAAAAGCGAAAGTGGAAATGGTAGGTGTGAATAGACCTGGGGGGCGTAGTGTTCACTAGTGGCTTCTCTCATGAAAGCAAGTAGACGGTGGGTGAACGAATTACTGTCGAGCAATTGATAGAACCGCGCAAAGTCGTGACGTTATCTATGGCAATGATTATATCTATAGGCATCACGTCCAAAACAAGTAGACCGATACTTTCTGCATCTACTACTATTACTCCACACGTCGACCGCTATCCAGCATGCATCTAGTGTATTAAGTCCATGAGAACAGAGTAACGCCTTAAGCAAGATGACATGATGTAGATGGACAATCTCATATCTACGATAAAATCCCATCTTGTTACCCTTGATGGCAACAACATGATGCGTGCCTTGCTGCCCCTTCTGTCATTGGGAAAGGTCAGCACACGGTATGAACCCAAAACCGAGCACTTCTCCCATTGCAAGAATCATAGATCTAGTTGTCCAAACAAAACCCAAGACTCCGAGAGACTTACAAGGATATAAAATCATGCATATAAGAAATCAGCAAAGACTCAAATATATATCATAGATAATCTGATCACAAATCCACAATTCATCGGATCTCGACAAACACACCGCCAAAGAGGATTACATCGGATAGATCTCCATGAAGATCATGGAGAACTTTGTATTGAAGATCATGGAGAACTTTGTATTGAAGATCCAAGAGAGAGAAGAAGCCATCTATCTACTAACTACGGACCCATAGGTCTGAAGTGAACTACTCATGAGTCATTGGAGGGGCGATGATGTTGATGAAGAAGCCCTCCAACTCCAAAGTCCCCTCCGGCAGGGCACCGGGAAGGGTCTCCAAATGAGATCTCGCGGAAACGGAAGATTGCGGCGGCGGAAAAGTGTTTTCGTGGATGTCCTGATTTTTTCTGGATTTTTAGGGAATTTATAGGCCAAAGACCTAGGGAGGCGAGCGCCAGGGGGGCACAAGCTTGGTTGCCGCGGCCTCCCCCCTGGCCGAGGCAACAGGGCTTGTGGGCCCCCTGTGCACTACTAGGAAAAGGCCTACTAGTGGCGCACCTGTTTTGGCTACTAATGGCGCACTACAGGTGCGCCACTAGCATCACGCCATTAGAATTTTTTACTAATGGCGCACCACAGGTGCGCCATTAGTATCTGGTATACTAATGGTGCACCAGGCAGTGTGCCATTAGTATAGCTCATGGTGCGCCATTAGTATCTGGTATACTAATGGCGCACCACTCATGATGCGCCATTAGTATTTGGTATACTAATGGCGCACCAGGCAGTGCACCATTAGTATAGCCCATGGTGCTCCATTAGTATGCCTCCCAGGGCATATATACTAACGGCGCACCAGGCAGTGCGCCATTAGTATAGCCCATGGTGCTCCATTAGTATCTGCTTTCTGGCATATATATGTTTTGTTTCAAAACCACAAATTAAACAGCACATAACATATATATATAATACATAATATATGTCCAATAGTTTTACTGATCCACAACACATAACATATATGCAAAGTTGCATAACAAATTTCATGATCCATATATCAAAATTCCATAGCATCCATACATCCAAAATTTCATAGCATCCATATATACATATAGTTCCATAGCATCCATACATACATAGCTCCATACCAAATATAATACACAACGATACAACCCAAATCTATAGGGCAGTGACAACAGTAATCCCAGCCTATAGATCTTTGACCCCATCCAGAAAATGGGTTCAATTTCATTGCTTGTTCTTTCGATACCTACCAGGCTTGTTCAGATCGTTCTATGCCACTGCATATGCTGCTCAAAGGTCAAAAGTGTCGGAAATGACCGAGGACCAGCATGATTCCGAAAGACATCATTTTCCAATGCAGAATTTGCTGAATGATTACTGAAGCGTGTTCCTTTCTAACTCGTTGTATATGGGTAGAGTTTTGAACTTACTGCTTTCTCATATTTCTTGTACAATTCCTCAAACTTCTCACCCCAGCAATCAGCCAACCCCGGAGCTTCATTAGGACAAAACAGGGACCAATCCTCATTATTTCGTACTCTTTGCATGAATAGATCAGGAACCCAGAGAGCAAAGAAAAGATTCCTCGCACGGTTCTCCTCCTGTTAAATTGGCATTCATCAGAACACCTTCTAGAGATGGTATATGACAGAAACACACATCACAAACAAAGTGCATAGGTTTGGGTCACAGTAAGCAGATAATTATTTAAAAGCCTTCATATTATGCAAAAATGTACTACATAAATAGTATGTTAATATCAACTATTCTCTTGTATGGGCATAAATTGCAGCAAACTAAGACTTGCAGAGGCATCTGTAGGACAGGGTGCTCTTTAAATGTATGAGGTAAATCTGAATGTCATAGAAAGCACAGAAGATTTGAATGGTTATGTACTTCAGTTGCAAAACAAAAACAGTAATTAGATAATGCTTGGCTAACATTTTACCTTGCCATGGTTCTTCCATAGATCAAGGAACTCAAAAATATCAGCATGCCAGGGCTCTAGGTATACAGCAAAGGCACCTGATTTTTGAAACAATGAATGGATTTCAGAAGACCATGCGATTAGAATTTACAAGGGGGAGGAATGATTTTTGAAACAATGATTTTTGAAACAATGAATGGAACTCAAAAATAACCCCATGCCTTAAGAAGGCACAATAGATGCAAATTTACCCTCCACATTGACTGTGTTCCATCCCCAGCATTCAATTGCATGTCTCAAAATTTCAAAGCATGCTATCTACTCGAACTTGCGATTGATTTTTCCAGTCTTTAAAGTTTAAACTGGGAGGTTCTGATAGAACTTCAGACTAGTGCAACTAAATACTTTCAATTTCAACTATGAGGGGACAAACCTTTCACCGAAAACTTGTATAAAAATGAAAGCATACACCATGATTAATGTAGGACCTATCATAACAATAATTAATTATTCACCATGATTAATGTAGAAAGCAAATAAACAATTAATGTATAAAAACTAAGAGGGGACAAACGATCAACATTCACCATGATTTCCCTAAGAAAGCATACACCATGATTAATGTAGGACCTATCATAACAATTATATTCCAAGTTTGCAATATAGCAGGAGTAACACATCCAAAAAAAGGGTCCGGTCATATGATTGCAGAGAGATTATCAATGGTACTGGTACTTAAAAAATCCGACTCTTTGTGGTCATTTCTGGCCACTAGAACACTTGGTTACAAGAGAAGTTGGCATGGTATGCAGACGCGGGCATGGAAATATGACTTCAGCAGCTACATGGGCGATTCTACTGGAAATACGTTGTGCTCTATTTTCCGGCTGCTGCTGCTGCTGATCTGAAACTGAGCAACGCATATTTTGATTCAGGCCATTTGGCTACTTTTTTTTACAGATAGTCTGCATCCGTGCATATTCATTGTTCTAATCGAACCTAGTTATCGTAGCAACATGTGTGACATGGAAATAAGCACACGTGAGACAGCCGCTTAAATTAGCACCTTCCTCTTGTTGTCCATCTACAACAGAAAACTAGAACAAAAGAAAAAAAGTAACTTCCAGATGACATGCACAAAACTGAACTATGTCGTCCTCCGAACTGCAGCTAAGTAACCAGAAAGAAGCATGTCATACAAGGTATAAACGCGAGGCATCGCATACACACAAATCGCACACGGACAGCACCTCAGATCAGCATGCACACAATCAGCCAATCCACTGCCCAAGCAAATCGAACAACTTAGGGTTGTACCTAGGGAGGAATCGGCAGCGAAGAAGACAGAGGTGTTGTTGGTCGCCGGCCTACCGCTTGGTCCTGGCCTCCTTCGCGTTGCAGATCAGAGAAGAAAAACAGATCAGGGGAGGAGAGGGGGGAACCAGATTAATTATTTACTTGCTTTCAATTTATTAATTATTGGGCTGTCCTACCTCTGTTTTTCTACATTAATTATTTATTGAAAACAGATCAAACAGAGGTGTTGCTGGTCGCCGGCCTCTGTTTTTCTACATTAATTATTTATTTGCTTTCAATTTATTTGTCACCATGATTAATTAGGTCCAACATTAATCATGGTGTATGCTTTCTTAGGGAAAACTTATATAAAAGTAAACATAAGTCGAATGATTGGGATGTCCTACCATACACATGACGACATAACTGAAGCTTTCCCCCGCCCAAACATGTCCAACATCTGTTAGTTTAGTCAAGCTTCCAGCTCTGATGTGTTGCAGGGATTTCCTGCATCTGCGTCAACTACTACTACCACAGTGCAGAACAGCAAAGCTCACCATGTAGTGAAAATTAATTAGTAGAGGTGAGCTCCACACAGCTCAACAATTACATTGCGAGAACATGGAAGTATCTTAACATGGAGATGGCCTCTCTTACTGCAAGTTGTGAACCAGATGTGAACTCACGAGGCAAGTCTGGGACACCATTGATAATGATGGCAGGCTCTCTGGGTACTTTAATAACAGGTTTAGTGTCTGCTGACTATTGCATGTCCTTGCTCCCCTCCATGACCTGATATGGCACAAATTCCTTGGATTTAACCACAAACAGCCTGGGGGAGCAATAAATAGTTTCATTGATAAAATAAGTCATCGTAAGCAAGAAAAATCAAAGAACCAAGTAAGAAGTGACCATAAACCGAGCACTTTTCACAGCTACAATGCATACTTTGATCATGAGTCAGGCATGTCGAAACATAAGAGATACCGACCAACAGTTGGGATTTAGGAAGCACTGCACATCGCATTCGCATCAGCGCTGCTACTTGCATTTAGTAAACACTTGGTATATTAACCAGCTGCAGATGCATTTCTGTTCTTGCATCTGTACTTCATCTATGTGCGAATAATTGTCATGCCAATTGCTGGCAAGTCTAAGATATTGGCTATCAATTGGTTGGAAAACTGACAATGTTTGAGAACAGTAGCCAACATCATCAGCAGTTCCGCACAACCACCCATCGATCCATGGCACAACAGAACAGTAGCACACGCAAGCAGCAGCACGACACCAGTAGCTCAAGCGGGAGCAGCTAGCACACGCACGAGAGTGGAAGAGGAGCTCACCGAGGCGGCGTCCGGTGACGATGCAGATCCAGGTCGGCGGCCGGCCGGCCGGCCTTAGAGAGGAGGGAGGCTCAGAGGTGGGTCGTTGGCGAGGAGCGCGGCGTCCAGGGGAAGAGAGAGCGCGATGGGGTAAGCAAGGGGGGTAGCAACGGCGGGAGGCGGGGGATCAGCGACCGGCGGCTTGTGGCGGTGCTGGTGGGAAGTGGGAACGGGAATCCCTGGCACGGATATGAGGCGGTGGAGAGGGGATGCGGGAGAGGCGACCGGAGAAGAAGAGAGGAGATGGGCGAGGATGGAGCTTCGCAGCCGGAGCATGGCGGCGGCGCCGGCGACGAGGGAGACAGAGGAGAGAGTGGTGAGGGTTTGCGTTGGCGTCTCCTTTTTCGCGGTCGCGGTGGAGCAGGGAGAGATTTTTTTTCCAAAAGTACTAATGGCGCATCACCAGATGGTGTGCCATTAGTAACCTGGTTACTAATGGCGCACCATCTGGTGGTGCGCCATTAGTAGTTTTTGCACAAAAAAAAATATAGTAGTGGCGCACTGGGTGAATGGTGTGCCATTACTAGTTAAACTAGTAATGGCGCACTCTGCCCCAGTGCGCCATTAGTATTTTTGGAAAAAAAAATTGTTAGTAGTGGCGCACCATGTGTGTGGTGCGCCATTAGTGTCCATCACACTAATGGCGCACCTGCACATGGTGTGCCACAGCTATATAGTAGTGGCGCACCACTTGTCTGGTGCGCCATTAGTGTCTATATTATCTATACCCCTTTTCCTAGTAGTGGTGGGCCCACTTGCTTGGCCCTCAAGCCTCCCGATCTTCTTCCATTCTGGAAAAATTTATTTCGGGGATTTTATTCCGTTTGGACTCCGTTCCAAAATCAGATCTGAAAAGAGTCAAAAACACAGAAAAAACAGGAACTGGCGCTTGGCACTAGATTAATAAGTTAGTCCCAAAAAAGATATAAAAGGTAAACAAAACATCCAAAGTTGACACGATAACAGCATGAAACCATGAAAAATTATAGATACGTTTGAGACGTATCACATGCCACCCAAAATTATTATCTCTGTTTTCAAAGCTTGAGCTCTGGCACCTCTGCAAATCAATGCTTCCCTCTGCGAAGGGCCTGTCTATTTATTTTCCTGATGAGTCATCCTCTTCTTATATAAGCACCAATTAGAGAGCACCTGTGTCATTTTTATGCTTTGCTTTTGATTGATATTGAGTATGAGTATGACTGGATCTTCGCTGCTATGAATTACAATGTTTAGTCAGCCCTTGATCTTTGAAAGTGCTCTGCATTTATGTTTTGCGGTCTCAGAAAGAGCTAGCGAGATACCACCTATTCATATTACTTCATGCTTGTTTTCATTGAATTGTTGGTATCTGAAACTCATTATTATTTGCTCTCTAGCTGATTATGCCATTGATATTAGTTTACCGTGAGACCTTTGTGTCACTTGCTTATGTGGTTAACTTGTGATCTTGCTTAAATTCTGGTTATGAGTTAGACATAGTTGCAACAACAAGATCAAACAGAGTTTGTCAAAGTTTTTCTTTCTCTTTCAGTTTGTCAACTGAGTTGCTTAAGGACAAGCAAGGTTTTACGCTTGGGGGAGTTGATACGTCTCCATCGTATCTACTTTTCCAAACTCTTTTGCCCTTGTTTTGGACCCTAATTTGCATGATTTGAATGGAACTAACCCGGACCGACGCTGTTTTCAGCAGAATTGCCATGGTGTTGTTTTTGTGCAGAAATGAAAGTTCTCGGAATATCCTGAAAATTTACGGAGAATATTTCTGGAAAATATGAAAAATACCTGCGCAAAGATCACCAGCGGGGGTGAGCCATTGGGCCACAAGCCCTATGGCCGCGGCGTCAGGGCTTGTGGGGCCCACGTGGCTCTGCCGCCCCCAAACTCAGCGCTATTTATTCCCTTTCGTCCCGGAAAAAATCAAGAGAGAAGATTTCATCGCGTTTGCAACAAGGAGGCGCCGCCACATCTTATTCTTCATCTGGAGGGCATATCTGGAGTCCGTTTTGGGCTCCGGATCAAGGAGATCGTCGCCATCATCATCATCAACCTTCTTCCCTCTCCAATTCCATGAAGCTCTTCATCGTTCGTGAGTAATCTATTCGTAGCCTTGCTAGGCGGTGATGTGTAGGATGAGATCTATCATGTAATCGAGTTAGTTTTGACGGGGATTGATCCCTAGTATCCACTATGTTCTGAGATTGATGTTGCTACTACTTTGCCATGCTTAATGCTTGTCACTAGGGCCCGAGTGCCATGATTTCAGATCTGAAATTATTATGTTGTCACGAATATATGTGTGTTTTAGATCCGATCTTGCAAGTTGTAGTTACCTACTATGGACTATGATCCGGCAACCCCGGAGTGACAATAACCGGAACAACTCCCGGTGATGACCATAGTTTGAGGAGTTCATCTGTTCACCAAGTGCTAATGCGTTGGTCCGGTTCTTTATTAAAAGGAGAACCTTAATATCCCGTAGTATCCATTTGGACCCCGCTGCCACGGGAGGGATGGACAATAGATGCCATGCAAGTTCTTTTCCCTAAGCACGTATGACGACACACGGAATGCATGCCTATATCACATTAACGAACGGGAGCTAGCCACATTTCTCTCCGTGTTCTAACTGTTGCATGATGAATGTCATCCGACAAATCACCGACCCATTGCCTACGTGTTTGTCCCACTACTGTTGTTACTTGTTTTGCTCTGCTGCTGTTACTACTGTTGCTGCTACTGTAACTTGCTGCCACTGTTACTTGCTTTGTCCTGCTGCTGCTGCCATTACTATTCCTACTACTGTTACTTGCTACTGTTGCTACTTGCTACTGTTGTTACTCGCTACTGCTGCTACTTGCTACTGCTGTCACTACTGTTGTTCCTTGCCACTGCTGTTACTCGTTACACTGCTGCTACCTGCTACAATACTTTTTCTGGCACCGTTGCCGGGAAAGAATATTTCCCGTCCACGGGCAACTTACTGGCGCCATTGATACAACTGTTAGGAATAGTCTGCCTTGTGAACGGATCTTTTCTTGCACCATTGCTATCATACTACTTTGCTACTGATACTTTGCTTGCAGATACTAATCTTTCAGGTGTGGTTGAATGTGACGCATTCATCTGCTAATACTTGAGAATATTCTTTCACTTCCCGTCGCGCGAACCAACAAATTTGGGTTGAATACTCTACCCTCGAAAACTGACGCGATCCCACGCGCTGGTGGGCTATTGCAAGACAATTTCTAATTGTTGAGCAACTGGAAGCAGCTCTTCTCTGGCTCCGTTGCCGTGGAGGCATCAAGTCAGGAATAGTTGCACATCAACAGAGACCACCAAGTGCAGATCGCAAACCCCGGCAAGCACTCGCTTGCTGGGAAGGAAGAAGAGACCCCGACAGGAGTTCTCTGCCGGAGAGAAAGACAAGCCCACGGTGAGACCCTCCTGACGAGGAAGAAGGACTGAGCCCCGGCAAGCCACCCTTGCCGGGAGGGCTGACAAGGCCTCGGCATGCCATCACCTCCGTGACGGGAAGAACAGGAAGAGCCCCGGCAAGCTAACCCTGCCGGGAAGAAAGAGAAAGGCCCGAGGAGAGGCGCGGGGCCAAGGCGCCCTTGCAACCTGGGAATGCCTCCACCGACGAGCACGCCACCGACGATGCATGCGCCACGCGTCTGCCCGCACGCCAGTGCAACACCCCGGGGCTGCCGCGTGTGGGTACGTGTCCAACCCCCCTGACGGGGTGAGGGAAGTCTGTCGAAGCATTTATTGCACTTCTGACAAGGCAGTAACACTGTAAGTGTCGGTCGGCGATGTTTCACCCGTGAACCCACCGTTCACCCGCTCAGCCACTATGGCGACCCATTTTCCTATAAAAGGAGGCTCAAAGCTCAGTCGTAGGGGCTTTTTGGCAAATCGAGAGGCTATAAAAGGTGACAGGTCTATAGTAACTAGAAACGAATAACTAAACACATGCAGGAGTAGGGTTCTACGCACTACGCGGCCCGAACCTGGGTAAAAAGATCTTTTCGGCCCCTGAATGTTGGTTCTGCTCTTGTCGTGACCCCTCTCCCTGCCAAACCAGCAAAAAGGGCACCGTTGAGGCCCCCATAGGTGTCGATCCTTCACCGATAATGATGATGACGGAAACTTGTGTGATTCTCCTATTGGTTCGATAACCTTGGTTCTCACTGAGGGAAATACTTATCTCTACCGTGAAGCATCTTCTCTCCTCTTTGGGGAGAAACCCAACGCAGTTTACAAGTAGTATAGTTTTTCACAAAGAAGTTGCTGATAAATTTCTAACAACCAACAATTTATCTACGGGGCACAGCACAGAGGTCATCGGTCCAAAGATCAACCCCAGGCATTTTTGATCATAATGTGCCATACATGTGGAGTAGAAGATAGTAATTAAGAAAAATACTTACTCGTACTATTTTGTCAGCATCGACACAATAGTTAGAAGATGTGCATAGGGACATCACGTGTGTGCAAATGTAGTATCCAAAAAGGTTGGTCCCTTCTCGTTGTTGAGGACACTTAAATTTTTTGTACGTAATTAGTCATGTAGTTTCCCTATTAGGAACAACCTAACTGGTGTAAGTTGTTTCTTTTTTATTTGGTGAGAAATAGAAAGAGGTTTACTTAGAAACTTCAACATCTTACTACCATTTTTGAAAATAACAGATTTTTGTGTCTTACGGGAGAAACACTCTCGTGCTAGAGATAGTTGGGAGTCAAACAGTTTCGCTCCTAAAGTTATGTACCTTAACAGTACACTGCAAATAAAGATGCATTTTCACATACTCAATTCTTGAACCAGATATGAATAATAAATATGAAGAGCAAAACATTCAATACCTATCCATGAATTCATGAAGATGCTTCAGATCCTCAGGATTTTTTGAATCTCTCAGATAATCAAGGTAGTAAACTATGTTGCGCTTTGGAACAATGACCACCAAGATCCAGTGATGGCTATAGTTTAGGAAAACCATGAACTTACAAACTATGTCAAAAACTAAAAGACGATCAATCTATGCATGGTTCTATATTTAACTTACCCATATGGCCACATGAAGAATTCTCCTACATGTAACGTATTAAAGATATTGGATACATGTTCAATTGAATCCTTACATGTACCATCTTGGATATATGAAATACACATACTCCCTTAATGATCTCTTCGCCATTAATGCCTTAACGGGAATACGATAAATTTTGGTTTTTCGTTAACAACCTTGTATGGAGAACTTGATCCGAGTTTGTTAAATACTAACAACATCAAACATTTAACCAGTTTGACGGCAAGCTCATTGAGGTTGAATAAGAGATGAAAGTTAACGAATTCGACAGTCATGGTTCTCGGAAGGTGAGGGAAATGCCTCATGCGTAGTAGAGCTGCAGAATGTTATTATCTTATCCTTTTGACATTTTCTTGATGCAATATTTGTGTAACATGTGGTAACTGGAACTGCACTCCTAAAAGGTTGCCAACAAGAAATGGCTAGCCAGGCTTGTATTTGCGTTCTTCAAATGTGTCTTCATTATGACTACGAAGTAGCTTTTCAATTGTTTCATCGGCCATGACGTCAGAACCCGGATTACCCACCCCTTCAAACAACTTGTTGTTAATTTTGTTCTGTGGGAGGAGTCTTTGTAGTAGGAGGCCATTGGTCCCATTCCTCCTTGGTTTGGGGGGGCCTTCTTCATGTGTACATCAATGCCCGCTTTCCTCTTGCTAGAAGAAGCACTTCTAGTTTGAGGTCTTGATACATGAACGATGTGCTGCTGAGCAGCCAGTGAAGCTATGATGGACTGATGAGCAGATGGTGTTGCTATGACGGGCTATTGGGCTATAGTAGGAGAGGCAACATACTACTGACCAACCATTGAAGCTAGGTCGGGCTGCTGCGCAGGTGGTGCCAACACATTAGTGTGCTGAGGCAGCCATGACAACATGTTGGTTTGTTGAGCAGGCAATGCTAACAAATCGGTAGCTTATCATGAGGTTACGAGCCGCTGGACTAATGAGAAACTGATTCAAGACTTTCAAACTACTTAGCATGCGGTTCCATCGGGTTTGTGTGCTAAGCATGCAGTGTCGATGTGTCTGCCCCTTCTGCTTTAGTGGTCGGCACATGAACTGATGGTACCTCTTCAATAGTTGTAGGCCTTGCAAAAGGTTGGTCAGGAGCGAACGATGATAGGAAGTCGGCCGAGCTGATCACAGGTTGATGCCTCAGCTATGGAATTACGAATATTATGTTCCTTGGGGAAGCATGCACGATCTGCTGTGACGAGAAGAGAGACACTAGTTAAAGGGTGTCATTGGTTGATTTTATGTGTGGTGGGGGTGTGGTGGAGGAATCTCATCCATGAAGTCTAATTTTAGGCCAATGAATATGATTTAATAGTGTTTCTCTCAAGGTTGTCTTCTCATCATAGTCCCGTGGACATTCTTTAGGGAAAATTCCTTGAATCCAACCTTTACTTCAATCACACGACACTTCACACAACCCGGCTTTAATGGCACATTGTCTAACAAGGGCTCCCTATCCGATGTGGGGGGTAAACCCAGGTTGTTGCACATTTTAACATACCTTCATAATGTGTAAGAAAGCCCCTTAGTCTATCTTTCATTCCATATAGATCAGATATAGCACCATTATGTGCAACTGCAGTCTCAGCGTCGTTGTGATCAGTTCATGCACATCTACTCTTGTGCGGTGTTGTTGTGCAACAAGTGGCATCCTCCATGACCACCTTCCCTTGTATCTCCTGGCTATGTCTCACCATTGTGTCTTCTGCTACATAAATGTCTCCTCAATATCCTTTTGAATTCCAGGATACATGTCCCTCTTCAACCTTTTGTACAAATCATTCTCCTTCATTTCACACCTAGCTTTTTTCATGTCGAGCCTCTCTTCTTTGCTTAGTGAGAAAGCCCTCTTATGCGAGACATTGACCCCAATACCCTTCGATGGCCCAGGGCTCTCTAATTTTCAGATCCCCAAATAGAATGTCACATGCCCCTGAGTTCCTGTAGAATCTTATAGGGATTTTGGAAACCTCTACCATGTCATTATACAGTCCTTCGTGTATTGAGTTTTCAAAGTAATAAGTACCATCATCACGCCGCCTTGCATGTGCCCCCTAGTAGTCTCTAGCATGACTGCCCTCAATTTCACTAAAGGTCGATTTCCCACCCACATCTCGTGCTTCTTTGTCCTCCTGATCCCATATTGATTTCATGTCATAGTATCATGCCACACCCATACGTTGGGTTTGTGTGTTCTTCTTCTGAAGTTCTGGTTGCTTGCCACTCTTCTTAATAATTCCTCACTGGCCCTGACCCTTTTGAATTATGTCGAGTCTTCCTTTGTAATTTGGGGGTATTAGGGGATTTGGTTCTTGCCTTGACGGAAGTAGTCCTTGTACAACACATGCTTCGAGTTTCTCCAAGCATCATCCCTCACCTTCCTTAGTGTTGCGTGTTCCACCTACTCTCTCCACTCCTCAGAATGTTGAAGTGCTTCATGATCTCCTGGACTATCCTGTGCCATGTTTCTGTGTCATCCTTCCAAAACCCCATCAGATTAATGTTGAGCCTGGCCCTACCTACAAATCAACACACACTCCTGAACCTTGTGTGTGCTTTATATGGTTTAGTTGCAGCCCAAGACTTCAAATTGATGTCGGCTACTTCATATACACATTTAGGCTGGTCTGTGGGCTTTCTTGGAGCATTCTTCCATGTTTGTACCTGAAGGGTGATTGCGGCAAGTCTATTCAATTCCTAATTTCTTGATCCAAGATAATCTGGTGCATACATGTTGGTTTTGAACTCAGATGAAGATACATCGATGGAAGTATGACTATTGTCGCTGCTACTCGGCATCTATCGAGGACATATTCATAATTAAAAAAGGGGTAAGCATAAGTTCAATCTAACAACCTCGCAGCAAGCAGTCTAAACATGGCATGTAATAATTTGAAAAATGTATGGTTAATTTGTTCATTTCGTGTGACTCATGCACCCATGATCGGTAACTTGACAATAACTAATTCGAACAAACACAACTTATATGTAGTTAGAAAGGTAGATAATTAACATATATACGCTCTCCATTATTTTACAACCACTTTGGTGTGGCACCCCGGTTCAACGAATCGGATTACCATTGTTTCCAACCCAGAGATCATGTCTTTTGGAAACACTCAACAACTTGGCACAGAACAGAACTGACTTTATTGATAGCATAATGTTACAAGAGCATATCTTACAATGATAGTGAGGCCAAAGGCACCCTTGGTGCAACACAATATCTACATTATTTATGAGACATAGTGGGGCCTCGAAACGACTAAGTACTTCTACGGCGTAGCGGAATATAGCGGCAACTCCATACACAGGGACACTGCTGTGGACACTTCCTAGTACGCATCATTAGGACCTCCGTCCTCGGCTTCTCCTGCATCTGGCATGATATGCCAGGTGAATACTTTGAATGTACTCGCAAGCTCATAATAACCAAGCAATGCAGCCAACAATAGCATGGCAACAAATTAAGAATAATGCCACTAGTCTTTATAACAGCCACTTACTCATGTCCGGGGTTGTCTCACAACCACTGGAATGCTCATCAAGCATCTCCACTCAACTGGAGAGTTCTTCCATCATTACTAACATCCACACGGGTGACCATCTACTGAGGTCTGGTCATGCTGTCCATTACCGTGGACACGGCTATTCGAATAGTTTTTTACACTCTACAGAGGTTGCACACTTTACCCACACTCTGGAGCACTGACCTCGTGATCCCATTCGGGTGGACCAGCATTGCTCCAACGAGACTTGTCTGGCCCGTGACTCTCTCATCATATCTCCGACAACCACTCCCTTCCGAAGTCATACCCTGGGTGGCCCTGTGTCCTCATGACACCTGCCACCGTCGTGGCCAAACAAACTGTCCCAAACGGGGACGGGCCCAACTCAACTTAACTGGTCTCACAGAGTTATCACCGCCCACCACACCAAGGTGGCACGCGTGCATAACCCTCCCTCTTTGGGGCATATCGGTGAGAGATCACGCGGACAGCCCAAGTCACGGCCTTCCCATACCGGCAAGAGGTGGTTGTACGATTTTGCCCGGTCAGGTGACTCATGATCATCCACCATATCATAGCAACCATAGTAACTCATAATCATAAGCATATATCTCTATATGATCATTTATTAAATCATTTTTTCTTAGCAAGAAAAGCAAGTTTAATGTATGAGGATGTGAGCTATGTTATGCAAAACTACATCACATGGATATGATGGCTTGCCTTGATCAGTGGGGTTGTTCAAACACTCCTGGTCTTCAAAGTTTCCCTCTGAAAATGTATTTGAAATAGCAAAATAAAAGGAAAAGCATTAAATATCTTTTCATTAACCAGAAATTCTATGAGTGTGGCAAAAATACCAAAATTTACCAGATTGTAAAGGATTTCAATACAAACCTAATGCAAAAACAATCAAGTGATTTGGACTTGTAGATAAAAATATTTAAATGATCAAAGTTTTTGTTTAAAAGTAAAATAACTAAAAGAAATGAAACCTGGGGGGGACACGTCGAAGGCCTAAAGTGGAGGGGCGCCTCCACTTAACGCTTCGGCCGCAGGCCACAGCCCCTAGAAGGTGGGGCTTGCATTTTTAAAAACAGAGAGAGAGGAGGGGAACAGAGGAGGGAGGCTCATCGGCGACGCTCACCGGCGATAGGGACGGCGGCGAGGTTGGGAGATGATGGGAATGGAACGGGCGCTCAACGGCGATCCTCCCTGTACCCGTAGCTCCTTCGGAGGTGGACGAACGGCGTCACCCCTCTTTCTCCGGCGGGTGGAGGCTACGGTGGTCGTCCACGGCGACGGTTCCGGCAGGGATTCAACTCTCTGACGGCTCGAGGAGCACCTGAGGGACCCAAGGAACACACTGGTGGCCTTTGATTCGACTCGGGAGGGGTGGAGGAGGCTGGCGACAGAGGGGATTTGGCGGCGGCGCAACTCACCGGAGCTGAGGGAGACGAGCTCCCGGCTCTTGCTGGGGGGCTCTAGGGCTAATCCATAGGTGGAGGAGTGGGGTGGGAGCTAGGAGGGGTTCGGGCAGCGCCTTAAATAGGCCAGCGACGAGCGCTGCCGAGCTCTCCCGAAGCGGCGAGGCTCGGGCTTGCCATTGGAGCAAGGACAGCGAGCTGGCTATCACGGCGTGGTGGTGAGGTGATGGAAGAGGTCAGGGGAGCGACGGGACGGGTCCGGAGCAATTAAGGGCGTGCAGACGACCACAGTGGCCGAAGCCCACTGTGTTGCCCGTGGTGGAGCTTGGCCAGGAGCGCCGGCGGCCTTCCCCGGCGAACTAGAGGGTTCGGGAGGTGCCACGCGGCTACCAGGGACCTTGTCAGCGCTTCAGACAAGGGGGGCAGCGATTGACGGCTCGGGGCGGCTCGGGTGTCACTCGAGCTACGCAGAGCGCGCTCTATGGCATGCCAGCACCATGATTACCACGGTTGCGGCCACCCTGATGCCACGCAAGCCTTGAAAGCTTGTCCATAGCGTCGTCCAGCCCTCCATCAGTCACCATCCACTTCTAGCCTCAGCATACAAGCTCTGCTGCGTCTAGGAAAATCATCAACAGGTTCTGCCAGCAGACTTTGTGAGGTTCTAGAGCTCAACAGGCTTGAGATTATAGCAAACTAAGATGTCTAATGGAATCAGTATCGAAAAGGCTCTAAACTGGCAAACTTTGGCAAGGTTTGAAGATCAAAAGAATATAGTTCCTTTATAAACCACCTTTCTGGTCCAGAACACAAATGAGCTCCTAGCACTCAATTGCAAGCTTTGCTACCAATGTCTTTTGGTGGGGAAGTGTCATTTGGTGGTGCATACATGCCCACAAATTTGCAGCTCCATTGTGCACTCCTAGCTGGCACTTCCTTCACAAAGGTCTTGTTTTAGCAAAAACTTAGCAGAGTGTTTTTGCTCAAAATTTGTATTGGGCCATGGGAGGTTTTTACATATTGGAACCTTATATGATCCCTAGTAACTACATGAATTTATTGGGAATTTTTCAAAACAGGAATCATAGGGTTGCTACACAAAGGGATAGTTCTGGTCAGATAATATATAATTATTCTGGCCATAATTATCCATTGGACAAAGAAATATTTTTGCATATCTTGAAATCATATAGCATTGAGAAAAGGTTGCAAAAGTTTTGTGTCTTAAAGCTCATCAAAGCTATAGGTTGTTTCACAACCCATAGTGATGGCATAATTCCCAAAATAGAAAAAGAGAATTACTTAATGAAAGAAAATATTGCAAATAAATCTCAGAGGGGTTTTAGTATGAAGCAAATGGTTTTGGGGTTGTTTGAGACAAGAATTCAAGGATTTCATAATCCAACTTGCTTTGAGAACTTGAAAATCCACCAAGTTGCAAGTGCTTTTCAAAATATTTTGAAAAGAAAAGGTTTGAAAAATCAGGGTGTTACAAACCTACCCCCCTTAGGATGAATCTCGTCCTCGAGATTCGGTTGCTTAGGGAACAAGTATGGATATGCGGATCTCAAGAAATCTTGTCTCTCCCATGTAGCTTCTTCCTCAGTATGGTGTTCCCATAATACTTTATAAAACTTAAGCACCTTTCTCGTGGTAGTTCTTTCCATCTCATCCAAGATCCTTAGCCCATTCTAGCTCACTCATATATGCCTGCTTAGTTGGAGGTGCAATACACTTTCTTAGCTCTGAGATATGGAAGACATCGTGCACATCTGACAATTCGGCTGGTAGCTCTAACTGATAGGCGACTCTGCCTCTTCTTGCCATCACTTGAAAGGGACCGATATATCTCGGCGTGAGCTTTCCCCGTGTGCGAAACCTTCTCACTCCTTTCATGGGGGTTACTCCGAGATAGGCATATTCTCCTGGTTCAAAGGTCACTTCTCGGTGCTTTGGATCATAGTAGCTTTTCTAGCGGGACTTGGCTACTTGAAGGCATTCCTGAATATCTTTGACCTGTTTCTCGGCCTCCAGCATCAAGTCAGTTCCAAATATGCGACTGTCTCCTGTGTGTGACCAATTCAACGGGGTTCGGCACTTCCTGCCATACAATGCTTCAAAGGGTGACACCTTCAGGCTTGTCTGATAGTTGTTGTTGTAGGAAAATTCTGCATAGGGTAGGCTATCTTCCCATTTGGGCCCATGGGTGAGGGCACATGACCGAAGCATGTCCTCTAGTATTTGATACACTCTTTCTGTCTGTCTGTGCGTCTGAGCGTGGTATGCGGTACTGTGTTTTAGCATGGTGCCCAAGGCCTGGTGAAGTCGTAGCCAGAATGCCGAGGTGAATAGAGAGCCTCTATCCGATGTGATTGACTTGAGTACCCCATGTAGGCTTACTATCCGGGACATGTATAGCTGTGCCAGTTGGTTGGCGTTGAAAGTAGTCTTTACCGGGATAAAGTGAGCTACTTTCGTGAGCATATCCACAATGACCCAGATAGCATCATTGCCTCTTATTGACTTGGGTAGTCCGACAATGAAGTCCATGCATATGTCGTCCCACATCCATTGGGGAACCGGTAAAGGTTGTAGTAACCCCGCAGGCTTTTGGTGTTCCGCCTTAAGTTGCATATATCACAGCAGGAGACATAATATGCTATATCCTTTCACATCCCTGACCACCAAAATGTCTTTCTCAGGTCTTGGTACATCTTCGTACCTCCTGGATGAATAGAATATGCGGAATCATGCGCTTCTGTGAGTATTTGCTGCCTCAGTCTGTTTTGGTCGGGGACGCATATTCGTTTTTCGAACCATAGGATGCCTTGGTCATCTACTCGGAAAGATTTGTCCTTCCCTTTTGGTAGTGACTCTTTGATCTTCTTGATTCCCTTGTCTAATTCTTGAGCTTTCTTGATTTCGTCTATGAGGATGGGGATAATTTCCAGGGTCTCTGGGGAAATTGGACCGCATAATATCATGTTGAGACTAATGAACTCTTCTTGTAGTCTTGGATGCATATTTTCCAGTAATGCATTTACTGTGATTGGCTTTTGACTAAGAGCGTCTGCAACCACATTGGCTTTCCCCGGATGATAGTTGATCCCAAGGTCATAGTCCTTGACGAGTTCAAGCCATCATCATTGCATGAGGTTCAGATCGGGTTGGGTGAAAATATACTTCAGACTTTTGTGGTCCGTATATATCTCACATCGTTGCCCAATGAGGTAATGCCTCCAAATTTTTAAGGCATGAACCACGGCCGCTAGCTCCAAGTCATGGGTGCGGTAGTTCTCTTCATGCGGTCGTAGCTATCGGGTTGCGTATGCTACAGCCTTCCCTTCTTGCATCAGCATGCAGCCAATTCCTCGTTGGGAAGCGTCACAGTAAATGTCAAAACTCTTGTGAATATCTTGGAGGCTTAAAACAGGTGCGGTTGTTAGCCTTGTTTTTAACTCCAGGAAACTTCTTTCGCATGTTGTCGTCCATACAAATCTCTGGTTTTTCTTGAGCAATTCCGTCAACGGTTTGGCTATCTTGTAAAATCCTTCTATGAATCATCGGTAATAGCCTGCCAATCCCAGGAAGCTGCGAACTTCGATCACCGAGACTGGTGTCTTCCAATTTAGCATTGATATTACCTTACTGGGGTCGACGGCCACACCTTGTTCTGACAGGATGTGTCCCAAAAATCCCACTTCCTTCAGCCAGAACTCGCATTTACCAAACTTAGCATACAGTTGATGGGATCTCAGTCTTTCCAAGACAGCACGGAGGTGATGCTTGTGATCCTCTTCGTCTTTAGAATATATCAGTATATCATCAATGAACACTACCACGAACTTGTCTAGGAAATCCATGAAGACCTTGTTCATCATAATCATGAAATAGGATGGAGCATTTGTCAGACGAAATGACATGACCGTGAACTCATACAAGCCATATCGGGTAGTGAATGTTGTCTTGGGTATATCTTCCTTTCTGATTTTGAGTTGATGATACCCAGTCCAGAGGTCAATCTTGGAGAACACTCGTGCTCCACTCAACTGGTCAAATAGGTCATCGATGCGTGGCAGAGGGTACTTGTTCTTAATAGTGACCTCATTTAGCTGACGATAGTCTATGCACATTCGCAAACTTCCATCCTTCAATTTGACGAATAGCACTGGTGATCCCCATGGTGAGATGCTTGGGCGAATGTATCCTTTCTACAGTAATTCGTCCAACTGTTATTTCAACTCTGCCAATTCTGGTCCTAGCATATGGTAGTATTTCTTGTAAATTGGGGCGGTACCGGGAACTAATTCGATTGCAAACTCCAACTCCCAGTACGGTGGCATTCCTGGCAATTCCTCGGGGAACACATCTGGAAATTCACATACCACTGGAATCAAGATCATGTCCGTGACATCTGCTTGGTATGCCATTCCGTTCCTTGTCTTCATGTTTGGCGATAAACTAGGCGATTTTACCGGCCGGATTAACCAGCGTCACAGTTCTGGTGGCACAATTGATGCACACTTGATGGGGTGTCAACCAATCCATCCCTAGTATTACATCTAATCACGAGGATTCGATGGCAATTAGTGCAGCTGGAAATGTAACTCCTTGTATCCGTATTTCCAGATCCCGGTATACGAGATTTGTTCTGAGCATGGAGCCAGGGGATTGTACCACCATGATTTTATCCAACAATGAAGGGGGAAATTGGTGTATGGCGGCAAAACTCCTTGAAATAAATGAGTGGGAAGCCCCGGAATCAAATAAAACTATTGTTGGTATGTTGTTAACAGAGAACATACCGATGACGACTTCTTGAGCTCCGCATGCTTCTTCGGCAGAGATATGGTAGACGCGTCCTTGAGTAACCTTAGAGTTAGGGCGGCGTCCAATAGTGTTGATCTGCGGTTTGGTGTCGGAGGATGGCTTTCCGCCATTGGTGGGGCACTGCTTTGCATAGTGTCCATTTTGGCCGCAAGTAAACAGGTGTTGTTGCAGTGACAATCCTCTAGCACTGGTTGTTTGCCGAAGGCCTTGTTCTAGCTCACTGTCTTGGTAGTGTTGTTACTGTTGTTCCAAGTGGGCTTGTAGACAGTGGTGTTTGGCTTCCAGGTACGCGGCTTTTGTGCAATCTGCTCCTTGCTGTCCTTCTTGGGTTCAACCTTCCTCTTGCGGTCATCGTATCCAGTCTTAAGCTCTCGCTCGGCTATGAAAGCTTTGTTTACCAGCGTCTCAAAGTCTGGAAAGTCCAGCATACAAAGCTGACAACGGAGGGCATGGTTAAGACCGCCTAGGAAGCGATCAACCTTCCTTTCCTCAGTGGATACATCATGGGTCGAGTATCGTGCCAGATTGTTAAACTTGTTTAGATACTCGGCTACCGTCATGCTTCCTTGTGTAAGGGCAAGGAATTCTCTTTGCTTCACCTTCATAATACCCGTGGGAATATGATATTTGCGGAATGCTTCCTTGAATCTTTCCCATGTAATATCTTCTCCACAGGGCCACGTTATCTTAGTATTATCCCACCATATAGCTGCTGGCCATTCCAGGTAGTGAGTGGCAAAGGGTACTTTGTCTGCTTCCTCACAACGGGCAATGTCTAGCTTCTTCTCCATAGTCCTTATCCAGTCGTCGGCTTCAATCGGATCTGCAGCTTGACCAAAACTGGGAGGCTTAGTACGCTGAAAATCCGACAACCTGGATCGTGCACCGTTGTGGGTTTTTTGGCCTAACATAGCTTGCATGCTTCTCAGTAATTCCATGAGATCCTGATTCCTCTTTTCCTCAAGCATTCTCATAATCTGCTCAGTACTTGGTGCCTGGGGTGGTGGAGGTGGTAGGTCTTCTGGTGGTTGACCTGCCTGCCTGGTAGACCGACGGATGGGGGTTCCGTCATTGCCTTGGCTACAGCTTCCTTTCATCCTAAATTATTGTTCCCATTGCAAAGTACCGAATCGATGAGCAACATCCATAAGAGAAAGCATGGTCATAAAACACCAAAGAAACCCTCATGAAAGGCGAATAAGCAAAGAACATAATTATACAATGCACATTAACATCACAATTGGCAAGCTAGTAGGGGAACATATCATGACTAGACTGCTCACACGGCAGTTGACATATGCAAAGATGCATGCTCAACAACTCCAACCTCGGCTCTAGTGGCGCGGATGGCACGAACACTGGAAGACCTCCAACTGCTCGTCGTCTGACCCTGAGTCAGAGTCTAAACTGATGATGTTGACCTCAATCTCCGGAGAAAAGGCTACGTGGCGACGCTGACAAGACGGTCCTGCTTCCGAGGGATCACGACGCCTCAGCATCGGGGCAGCAGGAGTAGCAAGGAGTGAGGCCCACTCAGAATGAGTCTCACGGCGACTGCCAAACAAAGTGCCTGGCGGTGCTGAAGAACTATTGGGATCTCAAATCCAGGTGGTGGTGGAACTGGTGGTGCATCTAGGGGTGGAATAGAAGACTGGGGTGGGGGTGGCACTGCAGTTGCAATGACAAGTGTCGCCCGAAGACGGGATAGCTCCTCTGCCAGGGACATAATCGTACGATAGCTGGCGCTCACATAGCGAGACAGCACAACACTCGCACGGTCACATGCCGGGTCTACGGGAACAAAAATGACTCGCCCTGTCGAAGGTGACAAGGTGGGGTAATGGAAGAAACATGGATGAGTCTGCATCTCCACCTCGTGGTAGCGCAAGTCGCAGCAAACTGGATTGCCATCTCTGGAGTAGTTCCGCCCTTAGTAGAGCGAGAATAGCTGCCAATATCCGAGCTGACAACGAGGTAAGCCTGAGGAGGGAACTCGAACACGGACTCGGCAAGCTGCTCCCGAAATACCTGGTACACTGGTTCCTCGCGCATGCGGGTACAGTCGAAACCAGACGTTCCGCAGCATTGCTCAGAAGGAGGATGGTGCAGGCTCATACTGGAAATGATACGAAACTGGTGCCATCTACACTCACAAAGCCAAAGGTTAGTAACACAATGAATCATGATGCATGCCATGCAACAATCAAATGCATCATCCAAATGCAACAAGCAAATGCATACTCACGACCCTGTACTACTCGTTCTGCTAACGCGGGTACTAGGGTGTCCTACAGTCAGCGTGGCTCTGATACCAATCGTTGTGGCACCCCAATTCAACGAATCGGATTACTAGTGTTTCCAACCCATAGATCATGTCTTTTGGAAACACTCAACAACTTGGCACAGAACAGAACTAACTTTATTGATAGCATAATGTTACAAGAGCATATCTTACAATGATAGAGAGGCCAAAGGCACCCTTGGTGCAGCACAATATCTACATTATTTATGAGACATAATGGGGCATCGAAACGACTAAGTACTTCTACGGCGTAACGGAATATAGCGGCAACTCCATACATAGGGACACTGCTGTGGACACTTCCTAGTACGCATCATCAGGACCTCCGTCCACGGCTTCTCCTGCATCTGGCATGATATGCCAGGTGAGTACTTTGAATGTACTCGCAAGCTCATAATAACCAAGCAATGCAGCAAACAATAGCATGGCATCAAAATAAGAATAATGCCTCTAGTCTTTATAACAGCCACATACTCATGTCCGGGGTTGTCTCACAACCACCGGAATGCTCATCAAGCATCTCCACTCACTGAGAGTTCTTCCATCATTACTAACATCCACACAGGTGACCATCTACTGAGGTCTGGTCGGGCTGTCCATTACCGTGGACACGGCTATTCGAATAGTTTTTTACACTCTGCAGAGGTTGCACACTTTACCCACACTCTGGAGAACTGACCTCGTGATCCCATTCGGGTGGACCAGCATTGCTCCAAAGAGACTTGTCTGGCCCGTGACTCTCTCATCATATCCCCGACAACCACTCCCTTCCGGAGTCCTGCCCTGGGTGGCCATGTGTCCTCATGACACCTGCCACCGTCGTGGCCAAACAAACTGCCCCAAACGGGGACGGGCCCAACGCAACTTAACTAGGCTCACAGAGTTATCACCGCCCACCAGGCCAAGGTGGCACACGTGCATAACCCTCCCTTTTTGCGGCATATCAGTGAGAGATCACGCGGACAGCCCAAGTCATGGCCTTCCCATACCGGCAAGAGGTGGTTGTACGATTATGCCCGGTCAGGTGACTCATGATCATCCACCATATTATAGCAACCATAGTAACTCATAATCATAAGCATATATTTCTATATGATCATTTATTAAATTATTATTTTCTTAGCAAGTTAAGCAAGTTTAATGCATGAGGATGTGAGCTATGCTATGCAAAACTACATCACATGGATATGATGGCTTGCCTTGATCAGTGGGGTTGTTCAAACACTCCTGGTCTTCAAAGTTTCCCTCTGAAAATGTATTTGAAATAGCAAAAGCAAAGGAAAAGCATTAAATACCTTTCTATTAACCAGAAATTCTATAAGTGTGGCAAAAATACCAAAATTTACCAGAAAACCTATGAGTGTGGCAAAAATACCAAAATTTACCAAAATTCAATACAAACCCAATGCAAAAAGAATCAAGTGATTTGGACTTGTAGTTAAAAATATTTAAATGATCAAAGTTTCTGTTTAAAACTGAAATAAATAAAAGAAAAGAAAACCTGGGGGGGCACGTCAAAGGCGTAAATTGGAAGGGCGCCTCCACTTAACGCTTCGGCCGCAGGCCACAGCCCCTGGCAGGTGGGGCCTGCCTTTTATAAAAACAGAGAGAGGAGGGGAACAGAGGAGGGAGGCTCACCGGCAACGCTCACTAGCGATAGCGACGGCGGCGAGGCTGGGAGATGACGGGAATGGAACGGGCGCTCGACGGCGATCCTCCCTGTACCCATAACTCCTCCGGAGGTGGACGGACGGCGTCGCCCCTCTTTCTCCGGCGGGTGGAGGCTACGGTGGACGTCCACGGCGACGGTTCCGGCAGGGATTCAACTCTCTGACGGCTCGAGGAGCACCAGAGGGGCTCAAGGAACATAGTGCTGGCCTTGGATTGGACTGGGGAGGGGCGGAGGAGGCTAGCGACAGAGGGGATTTGGCGGCAGAGCAACTCACCGGAGCTGAGGGAGACGAGCTCCCGGCTCTTGCTGGGGGGTTCAAGGGCTAATCTAGAGGTGGAGGAGAGGGGTGGGAGCTAGGATGGGTTTGGGTAGCACCTTAAATAGGCCAGCGACAAGCGCTGCCGAGCTCTCCCGAAGCGGCGAGGCTCGGGCTTGCAACTGGAGCAAGGACGGCGAGCTGGCTGTCGCGGCATGGTGGTTAGGTGATGGAGGAGGTCAGCGGAGCGATGGAACGGGTCCGGAGCAATTAATGGCGTGCGGACGACCACAGTGGCCGAAGCCCACTGTGTTGCCCATGGCGGAGCTTGGCCGGGAGCGTCGGCGGCCTTCCCCGGCGAACCAGAGGGTTCGGGAGGTGCCACACAGCTACCAGGGACCTTGTCGGCGCTTCACACAAGGGGGGCAACGATTGACGGCTCAGCGATTGTCACTGGAGCTGCGCAGAGCGTGCTCTGTGGCATGCCAACACCGTGATCACCACGGTTGCGGCCACCCTGATGCCATGCAAGCCTTGAAACCTTGTCCATAGCGTCGGTGAGCCCTCCATCAGTCACCATCCACTGCTAGCCTGAGCATACAAGCTCTGTTGCGACTAGGAAAATCATCAACAGGTTCTGCCAATAGACTTTGGGAGGTTCTCGAGCTCAACCGGGTTGGGATTAGAGCAAACTAAGATGTTTAATGGAATCAGCATCGAAAAGACTCTAAACTGGCAAACTTTGGCAAGGTTTGAAGATCAAATGAATATAGTTCTTTTGTAAACCACCTTTCTGGTCTAAAGCACAAATGAGCTCCTAGCACTCAATTGCAAGCTTTGCTACCATTGTCTTTTGGTGGGGAAGTGTCATTTGGTGGTGCACACATGCCCACAAATTTGCAGCTCCATTGTGCACTCCTAGCTGGCACTTCCTTCACAAAGGTCATGTTTTAGCAGAAACTTAGCAGAGTGTTTTTGCTCAAAATTTGTACTACGCCGTGGGATGTTTTTACATATTGAAACCATATATGATCCCTAGTAACTACAGGAATTTATTAGGAATTTTTCAACACAGGAATCATAGGGTTGCTTCACAAAGGGATAGTTCTGGTCAGATAATAAATAATTATTCTGGCCATAATTATCCATTGGACAAAGAAATATTTTTGCTTATTTTGAAAGCATATACCATTGAGAAAAGATTGCAAAAGGTTTGGGTCTTAAAGCTCATCCAAGCTATAGGTTTCTTCACAACCCATAGTGATTGCATAATTCCCAAAATAGAAAAAGAGAATTATTTAATGAAAGAAAATATTGCAAATAAATCTCAAAAGGGTTTTAGTACGAAGCAAATGGTTTTGGGGTTGTTTGAGACAAGAATTTAAAGATTTCATAATCCAACTTGCTTTGAGAACTTGAAAATCCACCAAATTGCAAGTGCTTTTCAAAATATTCTAAAAAGAAAAGGTTTTAAAAATCATGGTGTTACATTTGGGAACCATTCGAATCAGATAGCACTAGTGCAGGTGGCGCCTATACAAACGGGTTTTATCCCCTTTCCATGACATAGTATTAAACCATCACCTTGCGTTTGTGGGCAATAGAGGGTCTATCCCAAACGACACAGATAAATCGTCGATGATGGATGTATCCGGTCACACACTATGGGGAAAACTATAGTGTGTGCGATTGGAAGGGCCATACCAAACAGACATATTGGGGAAGTCATGTGAGATGTGCTTAGAATACCACATAGTGAATCCCAAACATACGCTTCCGTTTGTATTGTACATCACACACACAATTTTTTTGCATAACATAGTCTGTGTTAGCGGTGGCCACCATGCACGGTGCCTAGAAGAAACTGTTTGGCATAGGTATGTCCATCACACACACTTTTGTGTGAAAATGTTTGTGAAAGGGTGGCCTAACACACACGGCTATCGGCCGGAAGTCGTTGGTGAATGTTCACTGATCCAACACGCCAACTTTCCAGAAGCTGTGTGGGTTTGTTGAGGTCATCGCTCAAGGTGTTGTATGACAACCTGTGTGCAATAGGAAACCCTAATAATCACCCTAATTGCCCTATTATTTATAATCCATTTAGTAATCAAATTGGCACTTCATATCAAGAAGACAATATATTTCACTTTGTATTATGGCAACCAGTATTTCGTGATTGAAATACATCAGAGTACAACATCGTGTAGGCATATACTAGCTAGCTATCCAATTACATGACACGGCCAAGTTTCACAAGCAACATCTAAAACCTTTGTAAAGTAGCATCATATGCGGTAAATAGACAGAGAGTCTCTTCTAAGGTCCTTGCAACCTTATGCCAGTGCCTATGGATGGTTGCCCGCCCATCCTTCATCCTCCTGAGGAATACTTCTAGATTATACCGTGGGTGTTGTCTGAATACCTTCCTCGCCTCTTGACCATACAGGTGGTTTGAGATGTACTCATCGATGATCTGCTTTGGAAAGGACTGGAAACAAAGATATGCATAAATTTCATTTCCAAAAATTGAAATGTCGCAAAGGGGAAAAGACAAGGTAAAAGAGATAGTACCATCCTATAGTTGACTGATGTCTTCTTCATTGTGTAGACAAATATCCTTTTGTTTTTCGTTGATAGTTTATTTATCTTGACAATCTTTTTGAGTTTCTTGATTTGACTGATATTAATGAACATATCATTTCCCCACATGCAAAATGGGTCGAATAGTGGGTCTAAACCTCTTATAGGAGGACGTACATGTGCAATACCAAAACCTAAATATATGAATGGTTCCTGCAATTGCACAATACTATGCTATTAGCCAAAGGAACATGAATGTGCAAACCTCGATGGTAAATTTCAGTGTCTCCCATTGTTCCCCGCGTAACATATTTAAGATAGATATTGATCAGGTTACAAGTGAGATTTGGCGTGCTATCAATAAAATATGTAAATCAAAAATAAATGCATTGCAGATCCAACATATTAATTCAAACCACATGGAAAAGCCAAGCATGCTAATTAAGAACTATGAAATATAGCAATTGTATGTTTCACATGTATTTAGTATATCCAATTTCAATGTAGTTCTCACATGCATAACAATACAAAATTGTACCAACAACAATCGAACATCACATAGCAGATGATCACCAAAACAAATGAGCGAGACAGTTAAGTCAGCATCAAATTGGACACTAGAATATATTAGAAGGTCGGATTGCATAGTAGCATTATATTGCATATTTCACTAGAATTTTTTAAGGAAAGGCAGAAGAAGCACATGCAACAGGTAAACAAAACAGGCTTAATAGTTGTAGCTAGCTGAACACGGGTCATTAGTAATTCAACTAAAAAACAAGATATTCCTCATCGCCGGAGATATTGATAATGATGGTCTTGGAAGAGGGTGAGGCCTTCACATTGTGGGTGACCTCCTCATAGTGGTGAGTGGCTTGAGCCTTTTCGGGCAGCAACATGTTGGCTGTGAAGCTGAGAAATGCAAGGGCACACTGAGAAAACAACTCGTAGTCGTCGTCGAAGGCACCAACGGAGACCTCGAGGAAACACCACGAACTATTGTTTAAGGCAGCCAAATGCGTGACAGCAGCCCTGCGCGAGGCATCGACGGTGGCTTTGACAACGAAGTATTCCTCCAAGATATGGGGTTGACACGCATGGCAGCCATGTGGCCTCAGCCGCATGTGCGGCCGCGATTTGCTTCCCCGCTGTCAGATGCTCCTTGACATCATGGCTATACTATGTGCATCTTGTCGTTCGGCGGCAATTATGTGGGGGTGGGTCGGTGAATATGGTGAAAGATATCGCTCTGGCGGTCGAGGCATGTGGGATGGAGGAGGAGAGAGTGGAGGGGGTTGAGTTATGGGGAAGGTGGGGATTACTTGACTAGATGGAGGAGGCCGAGCAGTAGGTAGGAACGTCGTCGGCAAGGAGACAGCGATGGAAGCAAGAAGTGAAGGTTCGAACTTAGGAAAGGAAGGGGAGTAGGGGGAAAATCTGGATTTTGGTTGGTACGAGGGATGGGGGAGGTAGATATTTGCACGGCAGCCCCAGATTTCATTCGGTGCGGCGAAACACTCTAGCGCACAGTCACATCATACATAGTCCTTTTATCAGAACTGTGTGCAATATCCAACATCACAAACGAATCATATAGTTTATGCCGTCTGTGATGCGACTGAACGTAGAAATTTTGGTCTCCAAGCTTCCAACTTAAGATATTGGATACTACATTGCACATGGTACTGGCATTTCATTTTCATTTCAAAGAAAAAATGGGGATACAGTGCCAAATTTTGGTCTGGATTTCCCTTGTTACATTTGTCATCCACATCATTGCTTAATTTAACAACATTGCATATTTGAGTACTACCCAAAAGAGCCTACATCACTACCACACATACTTAATCGAGCAATTAAACGTTAGTTAGTTGACCTAAACATTACTCTAATAAAAGACCAGTGCTCTAAACAAAGACTAATATTCCACCTGGCACTCATCGATCTTCGTCGCCTCCTTGATCTCCAGCTCGAGCTCGATGACCTCCCGTGTAAGGAGATCCATGGCACCCATCGCCACATACTCCACCAGCATCTTGTAGTCCTCGTCCACCATCTCTTTGGATAAGTCCACCATGAGTCGGGCGTGTGCGGCCTTTGTCCGGGCATGGACCACCACCATCTTGGCTAGGGAGGCCACTGATAAAAAAAGACAACTACTAGAGCCCACTCAGCAATTACCAACTCTTCGGCCATGGGTTGTGGATCAGTGTCAGAGAAGGCACTTGTGGTTTGTGTAGTGATCAACATGAGATGGGCGTGGAGGCCTCGAGATGGGAATGGACGTCCGCCATCAGGGCTACCGCGACCGCCGAGAAACTGATAACTGGTGTGATGGTCTCTCCATTTGCTATCCCTCTCGCGGTTGTTGTTGCTTTCCTCTCAGCTGTAGCAATTACCCTTTCGATTGCTGCAGCGAACCTATCAGAGGTAGAGGTTGTGTTCAAGCAAGTTGAGAGCACGCTCATGGTTGATGCGATCATGCTCAGGCCGAAGTGGGTTGTCGAAGTTTCCTTCATGATGGGGATCAACGTCTCCATCTTTCATCGGCGAGGATTGAGTAGTAAAATGGTCCAGAGGAGTTAGTGCAGTAAATTGTCCGGCGGTGGATGCTACTTCTCAAACAACAGCGCCAAAAATTGACACGTTGACGGAGACTTGCTTGCGTAGGTTTTTCCCTTGAAGAGGAAAGGGTGATGCAGCACAGGAGTTGTAAGTATTTCCCTCAGTTTGAGAACCAAGGTATCAATCCGGTAGGAGAATCTCGTCAAGTCCAGAGTACCTGCACAAACACAAAGAGCTTGCACCCAACTCCATAAAGGGGTTGTCAATACCTTCAAGATTGATTGCAAAGTGAGATCTGAAGGCGAAAAGTACAACGAAGTGGCTGAAAATATGGTGTGGAGTAGACCCGGGGGCCATAGTGTTCACCAGAGGCTTCTCTCAAAATAGCAAATATTACGGTGGGTGAACAAATTACTGTCGAGCAATTGATAGAACCGCGCAAAGTCATGACGATATCTAAGGCAATCATCATACATGTAGGCATCACGTCCGAGACAAGTAGACCGATACTTTCTGCATCTACTACTATTACTCCACACATCGACCGCTATCCAGCATGCATCTAGTGTATTGAGTTCATGACGAACAGAGTAACGCCTTAAGCAAGATGACATGATGTAGAGGGATAATCTCAAACCAATGATGAAAACCGCATCTTTTTACCCTTGATGGCAACAACATGATGCGTGCCTCACTACCCCTTCTGTCACTGGGTGAGGTCACTGCACGGTATGAACCCAAAACCAAGCACTTCTCCCATTGCAAGAATCATAGATCTAGTTGGCCATACAAAACCCACAACTCGAAGAGAATTACAAGGATATGAAATCATGCATAAGAGAGATCATAAGAAACTCAAATAATATTCATAGATAATCTGATCATAAATCGACAATTCATCGGATCTCGAAAGAAGAAGATTACATCGGATAGATCTCCATGAATATCATGGATAACATTCTATTGAAGATCCAAGAGAGAGAAGAAGTCATCTAGCTACTAGCTATGGACCCGTAGGTCTATGGTGAATTACTAACGCATCATCGGAGAGGTCATGGTGTTGATGAAGAAGCCCTCCGTGTCCGAATCCCCCCCTCCGGCAGGGCACCAGAACGTGCCCGAGATGGGATCTTGTAGAGACAGAAGCTTGCGGCAGCGGAAAAGTACTTTCGATGATCTCCTGATTTTTTCTAGGATTTTAGGGAATTTATAGGCGAAAGTCCTAGGGCAGAGGTGGCCCAGGGAGCCCACAAGCCTGGGAGGCGCGGCCCCTCTGGCCGCGGTTAGGGGGCTTGTGGGGTCCCCGCACGCCCCCTGCCCTGATTCTCAGGCTTCCCGATCTTCTTAAGTTTCGGAAAAAATCTTTTTGGCAGTTTCGTTCCGTTTGGACTCCGTTTAAAATCCTCCTCTGAAAGGGGTCAAAAACATGGGAAAACAGGAACTGGCACTTGGCACTAAGTTAATAAGTTAGTCCCAAAAAATATATAAAAGGCATGCAAAACATCCAAACTTTGACTAGATAATAGCATGAAACCATCAAAAATTATAGATACATTGGAGACGTATCAAGCATCCCCAAGCTTAACTCCTGCTCGTCCTCGAGTAGGGAAGTGATAAACAATGAATTTTTGAAGTGGAATGCTACCTAGCATAGTTGTCCTTTGCAACTTCTTTCATGTAACATGAGTTTTCAGATCCATGAGATTCAAAACAATAGTTTGCTATTGACATGAAAACAATAATACTTCAAGCAAACTAGCAAGGTAATCATGAACTTTCAAAATAACAAGGCCAAGGAAAGTTATCCCTACAAAATCATATAGTCTGGCTATGCTCCATCATCCTCACACAACTAATGTAAATCATGCACAACCCCGATATTGGCCAAGTAATAGTTTTCACACTCTTACTTGCTCAAACTTTTTATAACTATCACGCAATACATGAGCATGAGCCATGGATATAGCACTATAGGTGGAATAGAGTGTGGTGGTGCTTGTGAGACAAAAAGGAGAAGATGGTCACATTGACTCGGCGTATCAAAGGGCTATTGAGATGCCCATTAATAGATATCAATGTGAATGAGTAGGGATTGCCATACAAAGGATGCACTAGAGCTATAAGTATGTGAAAGCTCAAAAGGAAAACTAGTGGGTGTTTATCCAACTTGCTTGCTCACGAAGACCTAGGGCAATTTTGAGGAAGCCCATCATTGGAATATACAAGCCAAGTTATATAATGAAGATTCCCACTAGCATATGGTGGTGACGGTACGAGAGGCTCTCAATCATGAAGAACATGGTGCTATTATGAAGCACAAGTGTGGAAAAGGATAGTAGCATTGTCCCTTCTCTCTTTTTCTCTCTTCTCTTTTTTTATTTGGGCTCTTAGGCCTCTTTTTTTCTCTTTTCTATTTTTTTTATTTTTGGGTTCTTTGGCCTTTTTTTATTTCCTCACATGGGACAATGCTCTAATAATGATGATCATCACACTTTTATTTACTCACAGATCAAAGCTTAGAAATGACTCTATAGGAAATGCCTCCGGCACTGTGCCGGGATGTGCAACGATCTAGCTTAGCGTATGACGTTCAAACATCTCACTAGCTATCTTACGATCATGCAATGGCAATATGAGACTGATAGCACAAGTCATGAGACAGAACGGTGGGAGTTGCATGGCAATATATCTCGGAATGGCTATGAAAATGCCATAGTAGGTAGATATGGTGGCTTTTTTGAGGGAGGCATTTGGTGGGTTTGTGTACCGGCGAGAATTGCACGGCACTAGAGAGGCTAGCAATGGTGGAAGGTGAAAGTGCATCTATACCATGGACTCACATTAGTCATGAAGAACTCACATACTTGTTGCAAAAGTTTTTATTAGTAATTGAAACAAAGTGATGAATGCATACTCCGAGGGGAAGGGTTGGTAGGTGTTAACCATCGCGCGATCCCGACCTCAACACAAAGGATGACAATCAATAGATCAATTATGCTCCGACTTCCTAACATAGCGGTTCACCATACGTGCATGCTACGGAAATCACTAACTTCAACACAAGTATTTCTAGATTCACAACACCCTACTAACATAACTCTTAATATTACCAAATCCACGCCTCAAAACTAATTGAGAGGAATCAAAACTTCTCTTTCTACTCAATGCACATGAAGATGGAGGTTTTTGTATCCTCTTTGGGTACCGATCACCTTTGGGACTACTTTCATAGCATAATCCAACTACCAAATCACGCACCGCCGTGCTCTAACAGATCTAAGTGAAGCACATAGAGCAAAATTATCTAGCTCAAAAGATATAAGTGAAGCACAATGAGAATTCTAGCAAAATCACGATGAGTGCATGTATCTCTCTAAAGGTGTGCAGCAAGGATGATTGTGACACAACAAAAAGAAAAGACTCCTACGATACAATATGCTCCAAGCAAAACACATATCATGTGGTGAATAAAAATATAGCTCCAAGTAATGTTACCGATGGATTGAAGACGAAAGAGGGGATGCCTTCCCGGGGCATCCCCAAGCTTAGGCTTTTTGGTGTCCTTGAATTTGGCTTGCGATACTTTGGGCATCCCCAAGCTTGAGCTCCTTCCACTCCTTATATCTTTGTCCATGAGAACATCACCCAAAAGTTGAAATCTCCACAACACAAAACTTAAACAGAAACTCGTGATAACATTAGCACAAGAAAACAAACTACCACCTCTTTAAGTACTGTAGCAATCTTGATTTATATTTATATTGGTGTTGGGCTACTGTATTCTCACTTTTCCATGTCTAGTACCCCCCCCCCCCCCCCCGATACTATCCATAGTTTCATCAAAACAAGCAACCAACTCAACAAAAACAGAATCTGTCAAAAATAGACCAGTCTATAGCAATCGGTATACTTCGTATACTTCTCGTACCTCAACAATTCTGAAAAATTACGACTGCGTGGGCAAAAGGCATACCAACCAGCAGAAAAAAGAATCAACTCAAAAGCTCTTTCTGAATAAAAATGAAAAATCATCTCATGAGCGAAAAGTTTCTCTCTTTTTCCAGCAGGATCAAACAACCATCACCAAGACTAGTCATAAAGGTTTTTCTTGTCTCAGACACAAAAATAAACACAAAAAACACAATCACAACAGAATTATGATGGTGTGGATGCAAAAAACAGAAAGAAAAAAGATAAATTCATTGGGTTGCCTCCCAACAAGCGCTATTGTTTAACGCCCTTAGCTAGGCATAAAAGCAAAAGAATCACGTATCGTCGTCTTTGGTGCTCAAACCATAAGTGGCCCTCATCATGGATTCATAAGGCAATCTTATTTTCTTTCTAGGAAAGTGTTCCATGCCCTTCTCTAAAGTAAACTTAAATCTAATATTCCCTTCGTTCATATTGATGATAGCACCGATAATCCTTAGGAAAGGTCTACCAAGAATAATAGGGCATGTAGGATTGCAATCAATGTCAAGCACAATGAAATCCACGGGTACATAATTCCTATTTGTAATAATAAGAACATCATTGATCCTTCCCATGGGTTTCTTGACAGTATAATCCGCAAGATGCAAATTAAGAGAACACTCTTCAATCTCATTAAAACCCAGAACATCACATAAAGACTTTGGAATCACGGAAACACTAGCACCCAAATCACACAAAGCATTGCATTCATAGTTTTTGATTTTGATTTTGATAGTAGATTCCCACTCATCATGAAGCTTTCTAGGGGTAGAGACTTCCAATTCAAGTTTCTCTTCAAGAGATTTTATCATGGCCTCGACGATATGATCGGTAAAGGCCTTGTTTTGGCTATAAGCGTGTGGAGAGTTTAACATGGATTGCATTGAGGAAATACATTCAATCAAGGAGCAACTATCATAATTGAATTCCTTGAAATCCAAGGTAGTAATTTCATTACTACTCAAAGTTTTAATATCTTCTACTCCACTTTCAATGCTTTTAGCATCAAGATAGATGGACTCCGAATCATTGGGGCACTTTTCAACCAAAGTGGATTCATATCCAGCCCCATCATCATTAGGTTTGACACAAGAAAACATAGATTTAATGGGAGTCACACCAAGCACTTTAAGATCTTCGTGATTCTTATCACGAGAACACGCCTTTTTAAGCCATTCATGTCTAGCACGAATTTGGGCGGTTCTTTCTTTGCTCTCAATCATGGAAACACGCATAGCTTTCAAAGTTTCATCCATATTGATCTTGGTAGGAGCACATCTAACTTTCAAAGCATCAACGTCACTAGACATTCTATCAACGCTCTTAGCCAAATTGTCAATTTTGAGTAGTTTTTCCTCTATGGACGCATTGAAAAAAATTGTGAGTTGATAAACTCTTTGATATTACTCTCTAGATCAGAGGGTAACCTATTGTAATTTCCATGAGTATTGTTGTAGGAGTTGCCAAAGTTATTAGAGGAGTTACTAGGAAAAGGCCTAGGAACATAGTTTCCTCTAAAAGTATTATTGTTCCCAAAATTATTCCTACCAACAAAATTAACGTCCAAGCTAGCGTTGCTACTCTCAATCAAGGAAGACAAGGGCATATCATTAGGATCTAAAGGAGCACTTTTACTAGCAACCAAATTCATTAACTCATCCATCTTAGCACTCAACGAGTTAATTTCTTTTATAGCGTGTACTTTCTTACTAGTAGGTGACCTTTCAGTGTGCCATTGAGAGTAGTTCGTAATGATATTGTCTAAGAGCTTCATGGATTCTCCTAACGTGATTTCCATTAACATTCCACCTGAGGCGGAGTCCAAGATATTTCTAGAAGGGAAATTCAAGCCAGCGTAGAAGATTTGTATAATCATCCAAAGACTCAAGCCATGAGCGGGACAATTTCTAATCATCAATTTCATTCTCTCCCAATATTGTGCAACGTGTTCATGATCAAGTTTCTTAAAATTGATGATATCATTACATAGAGAGATAATCTTAGCCAGCGGAAAATACTTGGATATATAAGCATCTTTGCACTTATCCCAAGAATCGATACTATTTTTGGGCAAAGACGAAAACCAAGTTTTTGCTCGATCTCGCAACGAGAAAGGAAAAAAGCTTCAATTTAATCACATCATTATCCACATATTTCTTCTTTTGCATATCGCAAAGCTCAATGAAGGTATTGAGATGGGATGCGGCATCTTCACTAGGAAGGCCAGAGAATTGCTCTTTCATAACAAGATTCAGCAAAGCGACATTGATTTCGTATGACTCTGCACTAGTGGCGGGAGCAATCAGAGTACTAATAAAATCATTATTATTAGTATTCGAGAAGTCACAAAGTTTGGTGTTGGTGACTTCGGCAAGCAAGCAAGCACACAAGCGAACAAAGAGCAAGCGAGAAAAAGGGCGAACGAAAAGGCGAATGAAAAAGGCAAATTGGTGAAGTGGGGGAGAGAAAAATGAGAGGCAACTGGCAAACAAAGTAAATGCAAGAGATGAGTTTGCGACACTTACTTGGATGAGTTCTTGACTTGATCCTCCCCGGCAACGGCGCCAGAAATTCTTCTTGCTACTTCTCAAACAACAGCGCCAAAAATTCACACGTTGACGGAGACTTGCTTGCGTCGGTTTTTCCCTTGGAGAGGAAAGGGTGATGCAGCACAGGAGCAGTAAGTATTTCCCTCAGTTTGAGAACCAAGGTATCAATCCAGTAGGAGAATCTCATCAAGTCCAGAGTACCTGCACAAACACAAAGAGCTTGCACCCAACGCCATAAAGGGGTTGTCAATCCCTTCAAGATTGATTGCAAAGTGAGATCTGAAGGCGGAAAGTGCAACGAAGTAAAAGAGTAAGGCTGAAAATATGGTGTGGAGTAGACCCGGGGGCCATAGTGTTCACTAGAGGCTTCTCTCAAAATAGCAAATATTACGGTAGGTGAACAAATTACTGTCGAGCAATTGATAGAACCGCGCAAAGTCATGACGATATCTAAGGCAATGGTCATACATATAGGCATCACGTCCGAGACAAGTAGACCGATACTTTCTGCATCTACTACTATTACTCCACACATCGACCGCTATCCAGCATGCATCTAGTGTATTGAGTTCATGACGAACAGAGTAACGCCTTAAGCAAGATGACATGATGTAGAGGGATAATCTCAAACCAATGATGAAAACCCCATCTTTTTACCCTTGATGGCAACAACACGATGTGTGCCTCGCTACCCCTTCTGTCATTGGGTGAGGTCGCCGCACGGTATGAACCCAAAACCAAGCACTTCTTCCATTGCAAGAATCATAGATCTAGTTGGCCAGACAAAACCCACAACTCGAAGAGAATTACAAGGATATGAAATCATGCATAAGAGAGATCAGAAAAAACTCAAATAAGATTCATAGATAATCTGATCATAAATCCACAATTCATTGGATCTCGACAAACACATCGCAAAAGAAGATTACATCGGATAGATCTCCATGAAGATCATGGAGAACTTTGTATTGAAGATCCAAGAGAGAGAAGAAGCCATCTAGCTACTAGCCATGGACCCGTAGGTCTATGGTGAATTACTCACACATCATCGGAGAGGTCATGGTGTTGATGAACAAGCCCTCCGTGTCCGAATCCCCCTCCGGCAAGGCACCAGAACGTGCCCCAGATGGGATCTTGTAGAGACAGAAGCTTGCGGTGGCGGAAAAGTACTTTCGATGATCTCCTGATTTTTTCTAGGATTTTAGGGAATTTATAAGCAAAAGTCCTAGGGCAGAGGTAGCCCAGGGAGCCCACAAGCCTGGGAGGCGCGGGCCCCCCCTCACCACGGCTAGGGGGCTTGTGGGGTCTCTGCAGGCCCCCTGCCGTGATTCTCAGGCTTCCCGATCTTCTTCTGTTTCGAAAAAAATCTTTTTGGCAGTTTCGTTCCGTTTGGACTCCGTTTAAAATCCTCCTCTGAAAGGGGTGAAAAACATGGAAAATACAGGAACTGGCACTTGGCACTGAGTTAATAAGTTAGTCATAAAAATATATAAAAGGCATGCAAAACATCCAAAGTTTGACAAGATAATATTATGAAACCATCAAAAATTATAGATACGTTGGAGACGTATCAGTGGACTGTAACCGATAAAGCTTCCGGCCTATGCCATGCATGTATGAGGATTGATCCAAGATATTTTATACTTCATCACACACAAGTCATGATCATGAACTATTTGAAATACACTTGATTTCCACATTTTTTTTGAAACGAAAAATGAGGTTACTTTGGCAAAGGACAGTGTTTGGATTGCAATAAGATTTATCTGCAATGAACACGAACCAATAGCAGTGTCGTGCTAAAATATGGAATTATTCAGGGTTCTTTTGGCATTTTCATACATTAATTGAGTTTTCTATACTTCTAATGTGTATAACTCAAATTTGAACTAGCGTCAGAAGGTCCGGTGCATCAAAATGGGTTGAAAATCATATAAGTGTTCATGGCTTCATCTTTAGGTCACATGCAAGAAATGGGAATGAATTTCAAACATCTCGGCATCTTGGCTCGGCCATAAACATTGAGAAACTTGGTTTTCATATTACTGTAAATCCAAAACACATCAGAAATTCTAAAAACTTGCATGTTGTCATGACATGGCACATATGCGCCTTGGTAAAAGAATGTCCAATTTGGGACAAGTTTAGGCACAAGTCCCTTACAAACTGGAGCTTCTCATGAGAAGCTTTGTGGTTCCTATAGGGAACACGTCATCTTACATGGGCGGGATGATGTCCACTCAACTTTTTTAGAGGCAACATAGACCAGTAGGAGTGTGTTGCTAAAATACAGAATTATTGAGGGTTCTTTTTGCAATTTTTGTACATTAATTGAGTTTTCTAGGTTTTTAATGTGTATAATTCAAATTTGACCTACTGTCTTGAGGTCCCGTGCATTAAAATGGGTTGAAAATTCATATAACTGTCCAATGGTTGCATTCTTTGGGCCCCATGCAAGATATGGGAATGAATTTCAAACATCTCACGGTCTTGGCCAGGCCACAAACATTGAGAAACTTGGGTTTTAAAGTCATGTATACCAAAACTCGTTAGAAATTTATGAAACTTGGTATGGTATCATGACATGTCTCATGTGTCTCTTGGTAATAAATTGTCCAATTTGGGACAAGTTTTAGCACAAGCCACTTACAAATCGGAGCTCTCACGGGAAGCTTTGTAGTTTCGATTCACAACATGTCACCTTACATGGGCGAATCGACATCCGTTGCCTCTTCTTGGCTTGAACTATTTCTAGAGGCAACGTAGACCAACACGAGTGTCGTGTCAAAACATGGAATTATACACGGTTTGTTAGGCCTTTTTATACATTATTTGTCTTTTGTAAGCATTTAATGTGCATAATTCAAATTTGAACTACAACCATAAGGTCTGGTGCATCAAAATGGGTTGAAAAATCATATAAGTGTATATGGTTGCATTGTTAGGTCCCGTGCAAGATATGGGAATGAATTTCAACATCTTGGGGTCTTGGCTCGGTGACACAAACATTGACAAACTTGAGTTTTAAATCATGTAAATCAAAAACTCATCATAAAAGTCATGAAAATTGGCATAGTGTCATGACATACCATATATGTGTCGTGGTAAAAAAATGACCAATTTGGGACAAGTATTGGCCCCAGCCCCTTACAAACTAGAGTTTCTTACTACATACTTTGTGGTTCCAATATGGAACACGTCACCTTACGTGGGCGAAACGACATTCGCTGCCTCTTCTCGCCTTGAACCTTTTCTAGGGGCAACATAGACCAATATGAGTGTTATGCTAAAATATGGAATTATTCGGGGTTCATTTGGCCCTTTTTATACATTATTTGTGTTTCATGGGAATTCATTGTGCATAACTTAAATTCGAACTACGATCACAAGGTCTGGTGCAACAAAATGAGTTTAAAAACATATAAGTGTGCATGGTTGAATATTTAGGTCCCACGCAAGAACTGTGAATGAATTACAAACATCTCAGGTTTTTGGCTCGGCCCCAAACATCAAGAAACTTGGGTTTTAAGTTCATGTAAATCAAAAACTCGTCAGAAATTCATGAAACTTGGCATGGTGTCATGACATGGCAGATAAAGGTGTCATAGCATTTTGTTTTCCTATTTGATACTCATTTTTAATATATATTTTCTTCTAGACCAACATTGAGAATATTGGTTTAAATTATAGTAAATTTAAAAATCACATAGAAGTCAAGAAATTGGGCATGGCGTCATTATATAGCACAAATATGTTGTGGTATTTTTTGTGTCAACTTTGGGAAAATGCTCACACATTAATAGCCAACAAAAACTTTTTCTAACAGAGAACTATCACGTTACCACGCAAACGGTTGCATTATTTATAAACTGTGGGCGTTCAACTACCCTTACGTGTTGCTACACGTCACACTTTGTTATTGGCTAGGAGGTGTCATGTGAGTAGCTGCTTGAGTTGAAGGGAGGCGTGCGAGCTGGCCTCTGATGTGCAGGCTCACCAGGAGGCATGCGAGCATTACACTATAGGCTCACCAGGAAGCAAACCCTTTCACTTCCATATCTGCCCGCCTCGCTTCCAACATGTCCATCCATGGTTCCCGAGCCACTGTTTAATAGGCGGATTTACTACCCACTCACTCACAGTCCTCTATCTTCGCCTCCCATTCCCCTCCATCATTCAGACCTCCACTCACCTACGCCGTGACGCACAAGGATCATATGCCACTAGTATTCCTGTTTGCTGAATCGACACCGAGCTGGAGGAGCTAGAACATAAAGACGAATGGGACGCCATGAACATGGCCTTGGAAGAGTTGCATGCCGCAGCGGATGCCACCCCAATGCACTCTCCCGCAACCATACCCGCACCCGTGCCAGCAACCATCCCCGTGGCATTGACGGGCTGGTTGCCGAGCATCATCACAGCGTGGTAAACCTCGGGCGTTACAGAGGTCCCCATGGACCAGCGCGAGCTCATGTACCTGCAAGTGCAAGCGCCACCTCCTGCCCCATGATCGTGTGCGCCCCTACACACGCCTCGCCTTTCCCGGTGCATGTGCATGCACCCACAGTGTATGTCCACGTGCACGTGCCTAAACCCATTGCTCTTGTGCCCGTGTGCGCTCATGCACCCGTCATGCCCCCTCAACAGATTGGGACACCGCTGTTAACCGCTTCCCCGTAGCGCCGCTAGTCACCACCGCTCGACCTTGCGCCAGTTGATCACGTGACGACCGACTCTTTGATTGGGAAGTCCATAACATTCTGGTCTCGTTTAAAGAATTGAACAACTGCACCCCGGATGTCGCCGCTACCATCGCAACTAGTTTTCTTTATATTGTATATTGATCGTACGAATGTAAAGTCAAAGCTTGGCTGAATGAAATCTATGGTTTGATCAACAAAGTATTTATCTCTGAATTCACATAGTAATCAAAGTAAATAAATAAACATCAATGTTTTTCTTTGAATAAACAATCATCACAAATAGTTTAGATTGACAACTATGTTTCCTTTGCCAGTAAGCCAAGTGAAAATTTGGCGCGAAGGATTGGTGCATCTCGTCATCGCAAACGTTTCTCTACAATGACCCATGTTCTTAGTACAGACAATGAGTTTAGATTTGCATCTGTCATATTGGGTAAATTACCATATGTCAAATTGGAACATTGGCATTTGTCGATCTAATAACATTTTTCATTTGCCAACATAGTAGAACTTATAGTTATCAAAATTTGCTAGAACAAAATCACTATTATGGTGCAATTTTGTAACTTAAATTCACTAAACATAGATTTCATTTGTAGATTGAGCAAAGGCCTTTGTACAAAACAATACAACTCGATAGCTGAACCGAACAAAGTTTTCTCCAATTGTTGCCAACCACATAGTGAAATAGCTAGTTCAACTATATATACTAGCTAATATAAAGTACACAGTACAGTTCAACCATATCTGTAGTTAGATGAACTAAACAAAATAGACCCTAAATTCTACTATCGAGGGGCTTTGTACTCCTTCCAGCAAAATTAAGTGTGCTCTATAAGAACCAAAGGAGGAGGAGCCTGCCGACGACCTGGTGGAATCGAGTCTGTTGCTTGTCAATGCTCCTCTCCGCCGCTCGAGACGCGCATCCTTGAAGTGGCGGGACTCGTATAGATCTCCGCATTCAGTGTTGCCGCTACGGATTCTCCTGCGCCCATGGCGTCGGTGATATTCTTCGCGTGCACGGCCTGGCGCTCCACCTCCTTCTCTAGGAAGTAGATGTAGCAGACAATGTTTGCGATGAAGAAGCCCAATAGCAAGCCTTTGGCAATGTTCACCTCCCGCATTCGGGCCGCGGTGGCAGAGTGAGTGATGACCCCGCCACCTGGTGACGGGGTTGCAGACAGGGCGGATGATGGTGTGGAGCTGGCCAAGGCGCCCGCCGCTAAGGTGGCGGCTGCAGATTGGGTCGCTGCCACGGAAGCCACCAGCAGCAACTACCTTCGGGCAGTGGCCATGGATCGTGTAGTGTGTGGTGTGCGCACACCCACCAGGGATGCCATGTGCATTGCATAGTTCATAGGACTGTCGCACCAACGCGGTGAAGCCTCCCAGCTAGAGTTGTCATCTAGTGGAGTAGCTGAGCGACGATGATCGGTCGGGGCCATTGGCGATTGGGGGAGAAGAAAGCTAGATAAGCTATGAGAAGGGAGGGGATGAAGGCAATGTGGAGTCATCGGTCGTCAGGGTTTATATAGCATGCCGACAAACATTGAATTTTTTGGGGATTTTGTCGAGCGAGGTAGGAAGCTAGAGCCGTAGCACAGTTTTGTGCACAGGAACCTGTGCGGTTGTGTGCTGGAACGAGCCAAAAGAAATGCGTGTGTGGTGCGAAAGCATGTAGTAGAATCATCTCGCGGCAACGTGATGACAAGACGTGAGAGAGAAGGACGGGGTGATGAGAAGGCAGATGGGAAATAATAATAAAACATTTGCAATATTAATACAAGAAACGACACTTCCCTACATAGCGATGGTAATGTTTTAGTCAATAGCTGACAATTGTTTAGCAGCAATCGTCAGCCCACAACACACATAGGTTGTGAGGATGAATCGTTTGGCTTATTATTGGTCTTCCCACACAATTTTTATGAATGAACTATTTGCATGTATCACACATACCTTCTTATCCTAACTCTTTGCTATTCTGCTCGATCAATGCAAACAGTTTATCCGAGTGAATTGTATGTTGTACTGCGCACACATATGTATTTTGTTTACTATTTGTGTTATCTTGGATAATCGCAACAGTTCCTAAGAACCAACTGTATACCACATATCACACACGTAAGTCTTTTCAAAATCATATTTCATGGATCCGCCATCACACACTGTTCGCGTCATTGGCGATGGAGCTTGAACTTTACCTTTTGTGATTCATGCATCGCACACAGTTTCATCGAAGGGTCTCTGATTGATGTGTCAACTTGGACCATCCTGCATGTGGGAAAAAGGGATTACAAGGATATAGGCCTCACCATGATGGAGGGAAGTAACTGAGAGGTTTTTGTGAAAACCCAATAGGAGAGGCGAGAGTACATGATCGATATGCTCAAGAGAGCCTAGCGATCAAACGCAGATGACGAGGCGTGGGCAGCCGCTTGTTCGGCATGGAAGTGAAGGGTAGGGTTGACGTCAGAGGGCGGGTGATGTCTACTATGCAACTTTATTCTTGTAGACGTTGTTGGGCCTCCAAGTGTAGATATTTGTAGGACATCGGCAAATTTCCCTCAAGTGGATGACCTAAGATTTATCAAATTGTGGGAGTTGCAGGATGAAGATGGTCTCTCTCAAACAACCCTGCAATCAAATACAAGAAATCTTTTGTGTACCCAACACACCCAATACAATCATAAATTATATAGATGCACTAATTTGGCGAAGAGATGGTGAAACAAGTGTAATATGGATGGTAGATATATTTTTGTAATCTGAAAATATAAAAATAACAAGGTAATAAATAGTAAACAACGAGCAAAACGATATGTCAATGCTTGGAAACAAGGCCTAGGGTTCATACTTTCACTAGTGCAATCTCTCAACAGTGCTAGCATAATTGAAACATATAACCATCCCTTAGCATGCGATAAATAATCACTCCAAAGTTTGTATCTAGAGGATAACATAAGGTGAAATTGTTGTAGGTAGCAAAATAACCTCAAAGTTATCCTTTTCTGTCAATCTATTTAGCCCTCCCTATATGTGTCACAAACAGCCCTAGAGTGTGTACTAGAATAACACATATGATACGCATCAACCAACTCTAATGTCACGTAGATACTCCAATGTCACCACATGTATCAATGATTTGATTATTTGACATGCATCAAACAATTTTAGATTCATTGTATCCAATCCAACACAAATAACTTCAAAGAGTACCCCCAAGATTTATATCGGAGAAAGTAAGATGAAAACGTGCATCAACCTATGTGCATAGATCACCCCAATGTGGGGAGAATCCACAAGTTGATTACCATAACATATATCAAGTGACTCAATAGAATACCCTAGTGTTACCACGGGTATCCACATGAAATACATACATCAGTGTTCTCAAATCCAATACAACATAAAAAACTTCAAAGGGCAAGACTCAATTCGTCCCATCAAGATAGCAAGGGAAGAACACCATATGATCCAACTATATTAACAAAGCATGTGATACATCAAGATCGTGACATCTCACGAACACGAGAGAGATATCAAACACATAGCTATCTAATACATCTCCAACGTATCTATAATTTTTAATTGTTCCATGCTATTATATTATCTGTTTTGGATGTTTTATATGCATTAATATGCTATTTTATATTATTTTTGGGACTAACCTATTAATCTAGAGCCTAGTGCCAGTTTCTGTTTTTTCCATGTTTTTAAGTATTGCGGATAAGGAATATTAAACAAAGTCCAAATGGAATAAAATCTTCGGAATGCTTTTTTTGGACCACAAGAAACCTGTCAAACTTGGAGAAGGGGGCAGGAGACCTGTCGGGGAACGACAAGCCTGCAGGGCACACCCTATGGGGCGCCCCTGGCTTGTGGGCCCCTTGTAGGTCTCCTAACCCTAATCTTCGTCATATAAATTCCCAAATATTCCCCCAATACCACACAAGCACCAAAAAATACTTTTCCACCGTCGGGAGTCTTTGTTCCCGTGAGATCCAATCTGGGAGCCTTTTTCGGTAATCTGGCGGAGGGGAATTGATCATGGAGGGCTTCTACATCAACTCCATTACTCCTCCAATGATGTGTGAGTAGTTTACAACAGACCTACGGGTCCATATCTAGTAGCTAGATGGCTTCTTCTCTCTCTTTGTTCTTCAATACCATGTTCTTCATGATCTTCATGAAGATCTATCCGATGTAATACTCTTTTGCGGTGTGTTTGTCGAGATCCGATGAATTGTAGGTTTATGTTCAAATTATCTATGAATATTATTTGAATTTGAATCTTATCTGAATTCTTATATGCATGATTTCATATCTTAGCAAGTCTCTTCGAGTTATTGGTTTGGTTTGGACAACTAGATTGGTAATTCTTGCAATGGGAGAAGTTCTTAGTTTTGGGTTCAATCTTGTGGTGTCCTCACCCAATGACAAAGTAGGGGTAGACAGGCACGTACTGCATTGTTGCCATCGAGGATAAAAAGATGGGGTTTTCATCATATTGCTTGAGTTTATCCCTCTATATCATGACATCTTACTTAATGTGTTACTCTGTTCTTCATGAACTTAATACTCTAGATGCCGGCAGGAGTCGGTCGATGTGTGGAGTAATAGTAGTAGATGCAGAATCATTTCGGTCTACTTGACACGAACGTGATGCCAATATTCATAATCATTGCCTTGTATATCTTCATAATTATTCGCCTTTCTATCAATTTCTCGACAGTAATTTGTTCACCCATCGTATTATTTTCCTTCATGAGAGAAGCCTCTAGTGAAACCTATGGCCCCTGGATCTATTTTCCATATTATACTTTCAGATCTATAAACCAAAAATACCAAAAATATATTGATACCATTTATTTACTTTTGTTTTACTTTTAGTTCTAGCAATCTTTTATATCTATCTCTATCAGATCTCATCCTTGCAAATAACCGTGAAGGGATTGACAACCCTTTTTTAGCGTTGGGTGCAAGTGTTTGATTGTTTGTGTAGGTGCTAAGATTGGGGCCTTGCTTGTTCCTCTTACTGGATTGATACCTTGGTTCTCAACAAACTTAGGGAAATACTTATCTAGTTTGTTGCATCACCCTTTCCTCTTCAAGGGAAAACCAACGCAAGCTCAAGAAGTAGCACTACCCCTACATAACCTCAGCCCCGAGAGTGGACTACTCCATCCTCGTTATGGAGACCATCTGGATGATGAAGATTGGCTATGGTGATGATTGCCCCTCCGGTAGGGTGTCCGAACAAGGCTCGAGATGAGATCACTTTGGAACGGAGGATTGTGGAGGCGGAGTAGAAGTTCTAGCTATATTTCTGGGGGTTCTCTATTTATAAGAATTTTCAGTGTTGGAGTCACGCGAGATGGAGTTACAAGGGTCCCACAAGGTGGTGGGCACACGTTGCCTTGTCACCTCCTCGTGAGTCTTATCATCCTCACATGAAGCATCATGGATCTCTTATATTCCAAAAAATTGTCAAAATGTTTCTTTAAATTCTGAGATCTTTTATTCTTTGCACAAAAAACAACACCATGGTAATTCTGCTAAAAACAACGCCAAATTGGTTAGTTCCATTTAAATCATATAAAAGTGCATCAAAATATATAAAACTTGGGTAAATATGGCATGAATACTTCATAAATTATAGATACATTGGATACGTACCAGCGGGTACACAGCCGGGTTGATCACCACGGCGTCAGAAAGGGTTCTGATGTGGGTCTGGGGGTTGGGAAAGAGTTGGCGATGGAGTTTAGCTAGAATATGCAGACTATTGAGTGAAAAGGGGCACGCACTAGGGGGCATTTTGGCGGTTCCGGTGAGCTGGTTGAAAAAAGAGCGTCGGTAGCCCCGCAAAAAGGCCTATGAAAATGGTTGCATCTAGTAACCTGTGTACACAAGGAGCATACACTTCATGTGAAATGAAAATGTGCCAATTTTGAAATGAAGACGTGACCTTATCGTTTCACCTAAAAAAATTCCACGGTACGCAATGACCATTATACCCTAGTAATGATTTTATGTCACATTTCATTTACTGTTTGATATTTTGCAACCATTTTTGCATTTATCTTCTATTTAGTTCATATAAATCAAATCCCAACTGCAACTACATGTGGGTGCTGGCAAAGAAGGCCTTAAAAATCATTTGTGTGTCACTTTTCTTGTTTTCATTCATTGTCCGAGGAATGGGAATACTTTCAAACATTTCGACTGCGAGATGCGTCTACCGACATAGAGCTTGTTGGTATTTAATTAGAGGGAATGCACATGGACTCCGAAAATCACAGAAATCATTGGGTCATCGTGGCCTGATCTCGAGACCCTGTGGATTTTTTTCATAAAGTTTGGCACAGGTTATGATAACCGCTCCTTGAAAATCATAGCATCTCACTAGAAGGATCATAGTTCCAAAAGGAGAAGTGGCAAATCAAACTCCAATCTATGGTATCTTCATGGCCTCTCCTCTAGTTTTCCCCACGGTTGGCAATCATCATTATACTCCATGTTTTATTTCCTGGTGAATTTCAATGCTCCTTTGGTATATTTAAGACATTTTTAGCATCTATCATATATTTTGTGCATACAAATCAAATCCCAACTGCAACTACTTATGTTGATGAGAGGAATAACGATTGTTGTTCGATCTGGGTACATCCCATGGTGCATACGTACGATCTGTGGGGCTTGAGTTTTGGCCAATCAGGATGCACAACTCATGTTGCATGCATTAGGGGTCATTAGTTACAGTTTGCGAGGAATGCGTCTTTGATGAATGGACCGTGTGCCAATGGTTTATGCAAGAACATCATAATTTCATCTGAAATCAAGGCGTGACTTCATCGTTTCACCTCGATTTTTTTATTTGATACTCAACGCCTTTTTTACCCCTTTATTGATTTTTTGTCATGTTTCAGGTCTTGTTTGATTTTTAAGCCATTTTTGCATTTACCGAGCATTTGGTGCATATAAATCGAAATCCGACTTCAACTATATGTGGTGTTTTCAAGGTAGTGTTGGGGAACGTTGCATGGGAAACAAAAACTTTCCTACGCTCACTATGATCAATCTAGGAGATGCACATCTACGAGAGGAGAGATTAAATCTACATGCCCTTGTAGATCGCTAAACGGAAGCGTTAAAGAAGTTGGTTAATGTAGTGGTACGTCTTCGCGGTGCTATCACGATCCGTCCCACGAACTTTCTGATCGAGCACCGAATGGACGGCACCTCCGCCTTCAGCATACGTGTAGCTTGATCACGTCTCCGCCTCCTCGATCCAGCAAGCGAGGGTGGAGTGGTAGATGGGTTCCTCGGCAATGCAATAGCGTGACGGTGGTGGTGGTGTAGCTGTCCTGACAGGGCTTTGCCAAGCACTAACAAAATATCTAGAGGAAGAGATGATTTATAGGGAGAGGGCGAGCCTGCATCGTGGCATTGGTTGCTGCAGCCCTCCCTCCCCTCTCATATATATAGGAGGAGGGGTGGAGTAACACCCAAGATGCGACTCTATCCTTATTTTGGCATGAGGGCCTCAACGGGGATAGAAACGCATCTCGTCGTTTCGCAAGAACGGATATCGTTGCAAGTACATGTACTAAAAAGATGAGTAAATATGGAATTGGCTTACACTCGCCACAAGCTACATCAGAGTCACATTAGTACATTTCATACAATCATCATGAAGAAGAGCAGGGTCCGTCTACGGACGAAAACAAATGATAAAAGAACGACGTCTATCCTTGTTATCCCAGGCTGCCGGCCTGGAACCCATCCTAGACCGAGGAAGAAGAAGAAGAAACTCCAAATGAACAATCAATGTGCTCGCGTCAAGTAACCATTTACCTGTACCTACAACTGGTGTTGTAGTAATCAGTGAGCTAGAGGGGACTCAGCAATCTCATTTCCAAAGGTATGAAGACTAGCAAAGCTTAATGGGTGAGGTATGGTTAAGTGGTGAGGCTGCAGCAAGTGACTAAGCATTTATATGAGGTGGCTAAATTACGAGTACAAGAATAAGAGGGGGGAATGATCTACGCATAACGGACGTGAACTACTGATGATCAACGAATGATCATGAACACCTACTTACGTCAAACATAACCCCACCGTGTCCTCGATCAGAGAAGGAGCTCACGAAAGAGACAATCATGGTTACGCACTCAGTTGGCAAGTTTTTAATTAAGCTTACTTCAATTTATCTAGAACCAGATGTTAACCAAAGTTTCCACGTTGCCACATAACCGTGGGCATGACTTTTCGACAGATTTAACCCTGCAGGGGTGCTGCAACTAGTCCATCATAAATTACCACAAGCCGCATAGAAAGCCTTGATCACGAAACTCGTGACTTCTTCGGACTCCTTAGTGGAAAACCTCAACTCTGAGAAATCCCAAAGCATCACCAGAATCCAGATGCACAAGACATTCGTCAAAGGTAAAACTAATCCAGCAAGGCCGCCCGATGTGTCGACGATCTCGATAGGACCCGTGTATCTCGTTCTCATGACACGACGGATGGGCCACACTAAGAGTAAAACCAAACCTCGAGTTGCCCCGCGGCTGCCCCGTAGTCTATCAGTTTGGACCAACACTCATGCACAACACTGGCCCGGGGGTCGATTAAATTTCCTCGGGTTAATTACTCCCTATGCGGTTCATTAGTTATTAGGCAAATGTAGTACCAAAGTTGGGCCTTGCCAGACTAGTTTTAATCTAAAACAAATTATCAAGGGGGTCCCCATAACAACCCCGGTCGTGTTAGGAGCGCTCAATTATGGAACATAACACCGATAGCCGAAACTAAGGGGGCAAAGGTGGAACAAAACACTAGGCTAGAAAGGCCGAGCCTTCCACCTTTTACCAAGTATATAGATCCATTAAATTAAATAGCAATCATATGGTGATATAACAAGGAACCCATGTTATTACATGGAAGCAACTGCACCTACAACTAGCAATGCTAACAAATGGTTAAGCAACCAGTAACATAGCCTATCAGTGGTTTGCTAGGTTGTGAACAGGTTGAAGGTTTTCATGGCAACGTTGAGAGGCTAACATTTAACAGGTGGTAGGCAACGAGACATAGCTATAGAAGCGAGACAAGTAGCGTGGCAATGATAGTAATGGTATCTAGGGAAATGGTCATCTTGCCTGAGATCCCGCTTGGAAGAAGAACGACTCCGTGAAACAGACGAACCGATGTAGTCGTACGGGTCCTCACTTTCCGACACGCTTGCGGAACTCTATCGGGACGAAGCAAACCGGAAACAAGAATCAACACACTATATACACCACACGATGCACAACACGTCTGATGCATGAACGATATCAATTATGCAGGGTATGGCATGGCAAATCACAACAATCAAACACTAGACATTAAGTGAAGTTCAATATGCAACAAGTTGCATATTGAAGAAACTCCACATACCAATTATTTAGTTCTATCTCAATTAGGTATTCGACAATATTAAATGTTGGTTAAACATGGCAAGAGGTGAAGCGTAGTTAATCTACCTATCTAGGCATTTTAAATGAGGTCGGAAACGACTTATAGCATCTCCGAACTGGCCCCATGTGTTACTTCCTAAATCTGTACAGATTTGTCCTAATCACATTTTATGCTTGTTAAACGGCAGAACAAAGGGGTTCACGTCATTCTACGCGTCGTTCTAGTCCATTTACATATATGGAACATCTCCAACGGAGCTACGGTTCAAAAGATATGATCACCGCAAGGTATGATGCCATGAATGCAATGTGTATGCGGATGACAGTTACAAGCATTCCAAAACATATAGGAAGCAAGATATTATGAAACTACACGAGATTCTAAGCAAGTTTCATGTATGACACGTTCCAAACGGAGCAACGGTTCAACAAATACAAGCTAAACAAGAAATGACTACAATCTGCCAAAAACAGCAACATGGCATTTACTACACCCTAAAATAACAAGCTACATAATTCCAAAATGCTCAAACAAGATATGAGGCAGTAGTGGTCAAGATGCACAACAACACCCTACTAAAAACAACTATCATGGAAGCTTGTATCACTAGGAAACGAATTCACAAAATGGCATCTCACACACAGTTTCAGACTTAGTGAAAATGACATTGTTGACTGTGCAGTTTTCGATCTGAAGGCATATTGGCAGCAACAAAACTATATGCTACGGGGCACCATAGCATATTGGCAGCAGAAATACTACATATTGGCAGTTTGGAATCATGAACAGTTTGGGAGTTCATGAACATTTCTTTCTCAAATTCCCATTTTTCTATTTTTAGAACTTTTTGATATCCTGAATTATTGGAAAAAGGAAAAAAAATAGGGGCATCCTAGCCCGTTGTAGCGACCAGACTCAAGACGAGTCAAGCCTCTGGTGTTTCCGTATCATCCCAAGATCATGCTGGTACACACACAGTACATAATGTATATATTCAAGAGTGCAATCACATAGCTTTATTAATCGAAATCTCATAAAGAGTACTTTATTATAATAAAGGATTACAATAAAGTGGCTGAAGGCCAACTCATGAGATTATCTAACGAAGACTAAGCGGAAGCATCAGTTAGACGAGTCCATCCGACTCCAAGGGCATGTCGTTGAGCGTAGGTCGTAGCCTCACTCCTGGTCGGAAAAGTACTCTGCAACATGATATGTTGCAGCCGTGTAGGTCAGCATATTGAATATGCCGGCAAGTCATCAAAGAGAGGAGTAAAATAAAAATCAACTATTTCTACATGCATATTTGGCCAGTGGAGCTAAGTTTTTCATAAAGCCGGTTTTATCCTACAACAAGAGGGGTTGAAAGCAAAATATTACTACAAGGTTTGTTGTTAACGAGATGGTTCCCCAACCAATTCTCGTGCCCGAATAGTTGTTAACACCCACATCATTATTAAGTTGTGTCGAGAGTTCAGGGGAAATTCAATGCCTTCGGCTCAAGTTGTCCATGACCGTGGACACGGCTAATCGATTAGGTTGGGTACTCTGCAGAGTTTTGCACACGTTCCCCACAAGATTTGATCGCCTCCGGGTTTGTCCTCGCACTTCAAGGTGTTTGAAGACCGGATGATCAAAACATGGTCTTTCAACGGGTCCCTCTGAATCCCTGTCGGTGCCCATCCATTCCTACCGTTCTTCTACATCTGCTAGCACCGCCTGTCCTGAGTCGCCGCGTTGTCCAACCAAGCCAGAGCCCATAATGACTTGTGGCTGTGCAGGTAAGCCTTGAGTCTTGAAGTCTCCGTCCGTCTCTTCGAGCCTGGGTGAAGCTTTCCGCAGGATGACATGGCCTCTCCAGCATCCCGGGCATCCACTGGGTTCTCCAGGGAGCCGATCAACTGTCCTTCACCCAGAGTTGCATTACGTCTGAGGTCTTGAAAATCTTGTCTTAGTCCGGTCTTGATTATTATATCAACCTCGCATCACTCGTGGTATACACTCAACCGATAACCCGTCTACTCAAGCATAGCATTAAGAAATTGTTGTCCCGGGGCCAAGTATCGGGTTGTTGTGTTCCTACCACATGATACTACAACTTATGCTAAAGTTTCCAAGTACCTAGGCAGCATGCAATTGGGCAAAGAAGGTGATCTACCATGCATCGAAAACATAGGAAAATAACATGATCAAAATGACTTGCCTTGATGATAGTTGTCTTGCTCGAGCGCTTCTAAGTAACACGCTTCGCACTCCGGATGATCTACCCATACAAATACAAAGCACACCATAAGCACTTCAATCATGCCACAAGTAAAAATAACATCACATGCAATGATTTGCGAAAGCCTAAGCAAAAGAATTTATCACGCGCCGGTATGGCAGAAACTTGTTTCTGTTGAAAACACCAGTAAAAATAATTTAAAAATTCTGAAACTTCTACCACAGTAAGATTTTATCACTAGAAAGCAGTAGCAAAAAGAATCAACTAAAAATCATTTTTTTAAACCCCTGGAATAGGCAAAACAAGGTTTAAACTAAATCTGCTCTAACTTATATTTAAAAAATTCAAACATAGACAAATTATATGTTTTTAAAAACTACAGGACATTTGTGACCTACTAGAAGAAGAATCAATGTCATTGGACTTCGGGATAAAAAGTTGTGGCCAAAACAAAACAGAAACTTTTTGGTTTTGTAATTTTTGACAGAAAAACTGCAAACAACTAGCTAGCTATTGGGGTACACGTGGCAAGTTGCTAGTGGCTGCGGAGGGTGTTTGTTGCAGCGCTACGGGCAAATGGCCTAAGCTAAGCAAAAGCTACTGGCTAAAACATAAGTGGAAATAAAACAGTTGGTTTTCTAAGATAAACCGAACAGTTACTCCGAGATCTAATCTAGGCCATCCACTAAGATCTAAGGGCTAAGAAGCAACAAAAGAAAAACAAAGAGGGGAGGGAAGACATACCGTGGCTGGCTGGGGCAGTAGCTCCGGCGGGGCGTCGCCGGCGAGGGGGAGGGGGAGCTCCGGGGCGGTGGAGACTTCGGGGGAGGCGGCGGCGGGGGTTCCTCCTCTGCGGGGTGGGGCTCGGGGGGCGGAGAGGGGGCTCCAGGGCGGTGCTCCCAGGGGTAGACGGAGGTGGCAGCAGCTACTCCGGCGGGCGGCAGTGGCGAGGGGACGGGGCGGCGGCGGTCCGACGGGTTAGGGTTGGGAACGGGGTCAGCTCGGGTAGGGGAGTATTTATAGGCTAGGAGGGCGTGGAGCTATGGAAGGGAGAGAGAGGATACGGGGTGGGAAATCTCTGGTTCTGGGCTCGGTTTCGGTCTCGCTGTAGAATAGGAAGGGGGAGGTAGGAGGAGACCGACGTGAAGGAGAGGGTCGATCGCTGGGGCCCGCAGGTAAGTGAGAGGGAGGAGGGGAGGTTGGGGTCGGGCGGCCGGTTTAAAAGGGATTCGGGATCCCTCGACAGGGGGGATTCGGCCGAGTAAAAAAATGCTCGGGGCGGCGGCTAGAAAATTTCCTAATATTAAACCTTTTTCTGAAACAGAAAGTAAAAGCGAATAAAAAGGTAATAAATCAAAATATTTATATATGGTATTATATACCAAAAAAAATCAGAAAAAAGATCTCTACCCGAATAACATTTTTTTTAAAGCCAAAATAAAAACTTTTAAAAAATGTTTTTTTTCAGAAATTCCCAAATTTGCTTTCTTTCTTTTTGCAATTATTTTTGCAAAAGAACTTTGGGTTTTCTTGGCTGAGATATTTCAGAAATTTGCCCGCACTTTGGAGTGTCATTTTCCTCCGCTCTCTCTCTTGCGTGCAAGAGAGTTTTCTCCGGGCATTTTTCGTGCGAGGAAAATGGAAATGCAAAACAAAAACGAAGGAAAATCACGTGCTAAATTTATTTCTCTCAATATGCATAGATGCTTAGCTACAATGTAAAACATTCCCAATTAGGAAAATTGGGATGTTACAAACCTACCCACCTTAAGATGAATCTCGCCCTCGAGATTCGGGTTGGCTAGAAAACAGGTGCGGGTGGTCTCGATGAAGATCCTCTTCTCGTTCCCAGGTGGCTTCTTCCTCGGTGTGGTGGCTCCACAACACCTTGCAGAACTTGATGATCTTGCTGCGGGTAACTCTGTTGGCAGTCTCGAGAATCCGGACGGGTTTCTCCTCATACATCAGATCACTGTCAAGCTGTATGGCCTCTAGGGGCACTGTATCTCTCAACGGAACATCGGCCATCTCAGCGTGGCATTTCTTCAACTGGGAAACATGGAAAACATCATGAACTCCGGACAATCCTTCCGGCAATTCCAGTTTATATGCAACTTCGCCTCTACGTTCAAGAATTTTGTAGGGGCCAATGAAACGTGGTGCTAACTTTCCTTTCACACCGAATCTCTTGATTCCTCGAAGTGGAGACACCCGAAGATATGCTCGGTCTCCCACTTCGTACGTTACTTCCTTGCGTTTGCTGTCGGCATAACTCTTCTGCCTGGACTGAGCTATCTTGAGTCGGTCACGAATAAGATTGACCTTCTCTTTAGAATCTCGGATAAGGTCAGGACCAAAAAGTTGTCGGTCTCCAACTCCATCCCACATCAACGGTGTTCTGCACCTCCTTCCGTATAGAGCTTTGAAAGGGGCCATCTTCAGACTGGTCTGGTAGTTGTTGTTGTAAGAGAACTCGGCATACGGTAAATTATCATCCCAACTAGACCCATAGTCTAGTGCGCAAGCTCTCAACATGTCCTCCAGAATTTGATTAACTCTCTCGGTCTGTCCATCTGTCTGCGGGTGAAAAGCTGTACTGAACTCCAATCTCGTTCCCAAGGTTTCATGCAGTTGGTGCCAAAATTTTGATGTGAACTGAGTCCCTCTATCTGACACAATGCTCTTCGGTACTCCGTGCAGACATACGATCCTCATCATATATATCTTGGTCAGCTTGGCGCTCGTGTAAGTAGTCTCCACCGGAATGAAGTGAGCTACCTTGGTCAAACGATCGACCACAACCCAAATAGAATCATAGCCAGAACGGGTCCTGGGTAATCCTGTGATGAAGTCCATACCAAGCTTTTCCCATTTCCACTCGGGTATTGGCAGAGGTTGGAGCAAACCTGCTGGCTTCTGATGCTCAGCTTTTACTCGCTGACAAACATCGCATATTGCTACGAACTCGGCAATGTCTTTCTTCAATCCTGTCCACCAGAAACTTTCTTTCAGATCCAGATACATCTTGGTGTTGCCGGGGTGTATTGAGTACGGGGAATCATGAGCCTCCTGAAGTATCAACTTCCTGAGTTCGGGATCATTGGGCACATAGATGCGATCCTCAAACCATAAAGTTCCGTGTTCATCCTCACGAAAACCTTTAGCCTTCCCGTCTTCCATTTTCTGCTTAATCTCAGCTATCTCCTTGTCTGATTTTTGTGCCTCGCGGATCTTTTCTGTCAAGGTGGACCGAATTTCCAGAGTGGCAACAAATCCTCTTGGAACTATCTCCAATTTGAGCTCTCGGAGGTCATCGACTAACTCCTGGGGTAATCCTCCAGCTGTGAGCGTGTTCACATAACTCTTGCCGCTCAACGCATCGGCTGCAACATTTGCCTTGCCTGGGTGATAATGCAATCTCATGTCATAGTCCTTGATCAACTCTAGCCATCGCCTCTGTCTGAGGTTCAACTCCTTCTGTGTGAAGATATATTTCAGGCTCTTGTGATCAGTGTAAACATCACAACTATTTCCGATCAGGAAATGTCTCCAGGTCTTGAGAGCGTGCACTACGGCTGCTAGTTCCAAGTCATGTGTGGCATAATTCAACTCATGAGGTCTGAGCTGTCTGGATGCATAGGCTACAACTTTGCCTTCTTGCATGAGCACTCCTCCAAGTCCTTGACGAGAAGCGCCACAGTAAACCTGGAAATCCTTCCGAATGTTCGGCAATATCAGCACTGGGGCTGTAACAAGACGTTTCTTCAGCTATTGAAAACTGGTTTCACATTCCTCAGTCCAAATATACTTGGATTCCTTTTTCAACAACTCTGTCATGGGCTTGGAAATCTTTGATAAATTCTCAATGAACCTCCGGTAATATCCGGCAAGTCCGAGGAAACTGTGGATCTCCTTGACTGAAGTGGGTGCTACCCACTCGGTGACTGCTGCGACCTTGGCAGGGTCCACTACTATTCCTTCTCCTGAGATGCGTGTCCGAGGAATCCGACTTCCTTCAACCAAAACTCACATTTGCTGAACTTTGCATATAGCTTATGCTCTCGAAGCTTCTCCAGAACTAGAAGCAGATGTTCCTTGTGTTCCTCTTCGTTCTTGGAGAATATCAATATGTCATCGATGAACACCACAACAAACTTGTCCAAGTATTCCATAAATACCTTGTTCATCAGATTCATAAAATATGCCGGAGCATTAGTCAGTACAAATGACATGACCGTATACTCATACAAGCCGTATCGAGTGGTAAAGGCTGTCTTGGGTATATCCTGTTCACGAATCTTCAACTGATGATACCCGGATCGAAGATCGATCTTTGAGAATACGCGAGCTCCAACTAACTGATCGAACAGATCATTGATCATCGGCAAGGGGTACTTGTTCTTGATGGTCACATCGTTCAATGCACGATAATCGACAACCATTCTCAAGGACTTGTCCTTCTTTTCAACCAAGAGCACTGGGGCTCCCCAAGGTGAAGAACTTGGGCGAATATACCCTTTGTCCAACAACTCCTTAATTTGCTTCTTGATTTCTATCAAGTCATTTGCGGGCATCCGAAAGGGTCTCTTGGATATCGGGGCTGTTCCGGGTAATAGCTCAATCAAGAACTCAATCTCTCTATCGGGTGGCATGCCCGACAATTCCTTCGGAAATACATCTGGGTACTCCTGCACAATCGGTACTTCCTCCTGGACTACTCCCGTGAGAGAGTTTACTCGCTTACTCCGTGTCGGGCGCTGAGACACGTACTTAATCCGCTTCTGCTCGGGGGTGGTGAGCAAAATAGACTTAAGGGCACAATCGATATTCCCTTCATACTTGGCCAACCAATCCATGCCTGGGATTACATCCAATCCCTGGGACTCTAATACGATGAGGTCGGTGGGAAAATTATGGTTCCCGATGTTGAGACTCAAAGCATGGCATCCTATCCCGGCTGTCATCATGCCTCCTGGGGAACTGACCTTAATAGGTTGGCTGAGGGTTCTAGTTGGCAAACTATACTTTTCCACAACTACCCTTGATATGAATGAATGCGTTGCACCAGAATCAAAAAGTACCAATACTGGATGTGAATTTAGTAAAAACTTACCAACCACAGTATCGGGGTGATCATAGACCTCTTCAACATCCATGTGGTTCACCTAAGCTCGAGGAAAAGGATTGGGCTTCTTTGCTGCAGAGTTGTCGTTGCCGTTTCCATTTCCTTGCTTGTTCTGGGGACAATCAGTGGCATAGTGTCCCATCTTCTGACACTTGAAGCAAGTGATGTGAGTCAGATCCTTCTGAGCTAGAGCTGAATGCTGTTGAGTGCCAGTACCGACATTCTTGAAGTTGCTGTTGTTGCGGTGGTTCCCATTTCCTCCATGGTTGTGGACTCCATGGTTGTGCACCGGGTGGTTATGCTGAACGTGTCCTCCAAACTTACCGGATCCAGTCCCGGTATTCCCTGGATAAGGGGTGTAGCGAGGCTTCTGCTGAGTGCCGCAGTTGAACTTTCCAACCCCATACTTTCGCTTGCGGTTCTCCATCTGCTGATGTTTCCCCCTCCAAGATGAGGGCCTTATCAACCAGCTCCTGGTAGTTGTTGAAAGTGGCTACAGTCAACTGAATGCTCAGCTCATCATTCAATCCTTCCAAGAACTTTTCCTGCTTGGCCGCATCATCGGCCACATCTCCAGGTGCATAACGGGCGAGCATGCTGAATTCATCGACGTACTGGGCCACAGAGCGATTCCCCTGGCGTAAGTTGCGAAACTCACGCTTCTTCAGACTCATTGCACCGGCTGAGACATGCGCAGTGCGAAAGGCTTGCTTGAATTGCTCCCAAGTGACTCCAGCAATGGGATAAGTGGTGGTGTAGTTCTCCCACCAAGCAGCTGCAGGGCCTTCAAGTTGATGCGCGGCAAAGCGCACCTTCTCAGCTTCAGAACAACCAGCAGTGATAAGTTCACGCTCCATCTTGCGGAGCCAATCATCTGCCACAATGGGCTCAATGCTGCTGGAGAAAGTTGGAAGGTTCAACCTCAGGAAACGGGTGAGATTGTCGGCCTGGGGTGGGTGTCGGTTGTTGTTATTGTTCTGGCTCTGGATGATCAGCTGCATCAGGGTGTTTTGTTGCTGGATCAACTGGGTGAGTTCCGGCGGAAAGTTGGACTCAGGGGCGCGTCTCGGAGGCATCTGATGTTTGTAGAGGGGTGAGATTAGCATAGAACAATGGTCTAAGAGGAATTTCACTACCCATATGAATGCAACACACAAGTATCACACCACACATTTCATTCAATACCATCACAAAGGTTCACACGGGGATACAAAATTCGATAATCCTAAACATCATCCTAAAACGTATAACGATAAAGTAAATTTGGTGGTCTAGTCTAAATGTCCTCCTCAGAAAAGCATGGTGGCGGGTCCTTCGGTGGAGCTTTCTTCATAGTCCTCGTCGTTGCTGATCACGGGGGCTACGTCTCCTTCGGGATGAAGGTTCTCGCCCATGTCCAGTTCCTCCTCCAGGTATGCAACTCGAGTCTTCAGCTTCTCGATCCGCTCCAGAAAGTCCTTCACTTCCAGCTCATGCTCATAGTGGGCTTCCCGGACTGCATCTTCAAGCTCAAGCTCGCGGAGTGACAGTTGCTTGATCTTCCTGGCGTCCTTGATCACGTGATACTCTAAAGTCCCGTTGTGCTTCTCCAGGGTCTGCGCATAAGACAAGAGAGCGTCCTTGGTCTTGCTTGAGATGATATCTCCGTCTTCATTTCTCCGGGATACGGTGAATAGGTCTGGAGAAATAGGGCAGCCTTTGTATTCTTCCTTGATACGTCCGAGTGCACAATGGATCGCCATGTCCCTTTCGAGAATCCAGTTGGGTGCGATGAACTTGAAATCCATCGGCTCAGTGCGCGGCTGGAATGTCCTTCCGGGGATATGCACCTCGATCCTGTAGCGTGAATCCTCCGGATAAGACGAAGTTGGCTTCCCTGTGATAGTCGGCAGAGCAATCCTCAAATCCTTGGTGATCTGCACCAGCTCCTTTCCGAACGGCATAGTGGTGTCGGGCTGGCAAAACTCCGTGAACTTAACACGGACGAAGGTGGCCATCTAAACATTGGAAAATCGGAGAGAAGTCAGAAATGATCAGAAGAGGAAATAGAAGATTTATAGACATAAGAGAAAATAGTCTTCTTCCTAAGGCTTTTCCATTCCTAGAGGTTACGTCCTAAGGTCAGCGTGTGCTCTGAATACCATTTCCGTAGCGACCCGACTCAAGACGAGTCAAGCCTCTGGTGCTTACGTACCATCCCAAGATCATGCTGGTACACACACAGTACATAATGTATATATTCAAGAGTGCAATCACACAGCTTTATTAATCGAAATCTCATAAAGAGTACTTTATTATAATAAAGGATTACAATAAAGTGGCTGAAGGCCAACTCATGAGATTATCTAATGAAGACTAAGCGGAAGCATCAGTTAGACGAGTCCATCCGACTCCAAGGGCATGTCGCTGAGCGTAGATCCTAGCCTCACTCCTGGTCGGAAAAGTACTCTGCAACATGATACGTTGCAGCCGTGTAGGTCAGCATATTGAATATGCCGGCAAGTCATCAAAGAGAGGAGTAAAATAAAAATCAACTATCTCTACATGCATATTTGGCCAGTGGAGCTAAGTTTTGCATAAAGCCGGTTTTATCCTACAACAAGAGGGGTTGAAAGCAAAATATTACTACAAGGTTTGTTGTTAACGAGATGGTTCCGCCAACCAATTCTCGTGCCCGAATAGTTGTTAACACCCACATCATTATTAAGTTGTGTCGAGAGTTCAGGGGAAATTCAATGCCTTCGGCTCAAGTTGTCCATGACCGTGGACACGGCTAATCGATTAGGTTGGGTACTCTGCAGAGTTTTGCACACGTTCCCCACAAGATTTGATCGCCTCCGGGTTTGTCCTCGCACTTCAGGGTGTTTGAAGACCGGATGATCAAAACATGGTCTTTCAACGGGTCAGAGCCCATAATGACTTGTGGCTGTGCAGGTAAGCCTTGAGTCTTGAAGTCTCCGTCCGTCTCTTCGAGCCTGGGTGAAGCTTTCCGCAGGATGACATGGCCTCTCCAGCATCCCGGGCATCCACTGGGTTCTCCAGGGAGCCGATCAACCGTCCTTCACCCAGAGTTGCATTACGTCCGAGGTTTTGAAAATCTTGTCTTAGTCCAGTCTTGATTATTATATCAACCTCGCATCACTCGTGGTATACACTCAACCGATAACCCATCTACTCAAGCATAGCATTAAGAAATTGTCGTCCCGGGGCCAAGTATCGGGTTGTTGTGTTCCTACCACATGATACTATGACTTATGCTAAAGTTTCCAAGTATCTAGGCAGCATGCAATTGGGCAAAGAAGGTGATCTACCATGCATCGAAAACATAGGAAAATAACATGATCAAAATGACTTGCCTTGATGATAGTTGTCTTGCTCGAGCGCTTCTAAGTAACACGCTTCGCACTCCGGATGATCTACCGATACAAACACAAATCACACCATAACCACTTCAATCATGCCACAAGTAAAAATAACATCACATGCAATGATTTGCGAAAGCCTAAGCAAAAGAATTTATCACGCGCCGGTATGGCAGAAACTTGTTTCTGTTGAAAACACCAGTAAAAATACTTTAAAAATTCTGAAACTTCTACCACAGTAAGATTTTATCACTGGAAGCAGTAGCAAAAAGAATCAACTACAAATCATTTTTTAAACCCCTGGAATAGGCAAAACAAGGTTTACACTAAATCTGCTCTAACTTATATTTAAAATTTTCAAACATAGACAAATTATATGTTTTTAAAAACTACATGAAATTTGTGAGCTACTGGAAAAACAATCAATGTCATTGGACTTCGGGATAAAATGTTGTGGCCAAAAAAAAACAGAAACTTTCTGTTTTTGTAATTTTTGACAGAAAAACTGCAAACAACTAGCTAGCTATTGGGGTACACGTGGCAAGTTGCTAGTGGCTGCGGAGGGTGTTTGTTGCAGCGCTACGGGCAAACGGCCTAAGCTAAGCAAAAGCTACTGGCTAAAACATAAGTGGAAATAAAACAGTTGGTTTTCTAAGATAAACCGAACAGTTACTCTGGGATCTAATCTAGGCCATCCACTAAGATCTAAGGGCTAAGAAGCAACAAAAGAAAAACAGAGAGGGGAGGGAAGAAATACCGTGGCTGGCTGGGGCAGTAGCTCCGGCGGGGCGTCGCCGGCGAGGGGGAGGGGGAGCTCCGGGGCGGTGGAGACTTCGGGGGAGGCGGCGGGGGTTCCTCCTCCGCGGGGTGGGGCTCGGGGGGGGGGGGGCGGAGAGGGAGCTCCGGGGCGGTGCTCCCAGGGGTTGACGGAGGTGGCAGCAGCTACTCCGGCGGGCGGCAGTGGCGAGGGGACGGGGCGGCGGCGGTCCGACGGGTTAGGGTTGGGAACGGGGTCGGCTCGGGTAGGGGAGTATTTATAGGCTAGGAGGGGGTAGAGCTATGGAAGGGAGAGAGAGGATACGGGGAGGGAAATCCCTGGTTCTGGGCTCGGTTTTGGTCTCGCTGTAGAATAGGAAGGGGGAGGTAGGAGGAGACCGACGTGGAGGAGAGGGTCGGTCGCTGGGGCCCGCAGGTAAGTGAGAGGGAGGAGGGGAGGTTGGGGTCGGGCGGCCGGTTTAAAAGGGATTCGGGATCCCTGGACAGGGGGGATTCGGCCCAGTAAAAAAAACGCTCGGGGCGGCGGCTAGAAAATTTCCTAATATTAAACCTTTTTCCGAAACAGAAAGTAAAAGCGAATAAAAAGGTAATAAATCAAAATATTTATATATGGTATTATATACCAAAAAAAATCAGAAAAAAGATCTCTACCCGAGTAACATTTTTTTAAAGCCAAAATAAAAACTTTAAAAAAATGTTTTTTTTCAGAAATTCCCAAATTTGCTTTCTTTATTTTTGCAATTATTTTTGCAAAAGAACTTTGGGTTTTCTTGGCTCGGATTCAGAAATTTGCCCGCACTTTGGAGTATCATTTTCCTCCGCTCTCTCTCTTGCGTGCAAGAGAGTTTTCTCCGGGCATTTCTCGTGCGAGGAAAATGGAAATGCAAAACAAAAACGAAGGAAAATCACGTTCAAAATTTATTTCACTCAATATGCAAAGATGCTTAGCTACAATGTAAAACATTCCCAATTAGGAAAATTGGGATGTTACACCCGTACATGGGCTGGCTCAGATGGGCACAAAGGGGAGCATAGGGTGGGGTGGTTTCTGATGCGTGGGTCATCAAATAGGAAGTCCCACCCGAGCGTCCTTTTCACACATGTTAACAAGCCAACATTCATAGACAGCATCTCCTAGGTAGAACTTGTCATCGGATATTGATACCATTAGGTCTACTCATGTTGTCACTTAGAATGTTAGCATCATGTGATGATCCTTCCCAGCCAGCTAGCACATATGTAAACTTCATATCGAAGTCAACAACATAAAAAGCATTGTGTTTTTTGTAGTGCTTTCTCCCCATGTATGTTGTAGATTTTGACCTGGGCATTCTAGTGGTGACATCAATATCTATCATCTATTGCCCATGTGTAATCCTGAAATACCATTACAAGATGGTGTTATGGCTATAGCAGAACAAGACAAGCATGCCAAGGCATGAACTACATACTGTCAATGCTCACCTTGAATTATGGATACCATCTTGGGCTAGTGCAAATCTTTCTAGGAGTCCATTAGAAATTCCGATTCACTATCCTCTCATGGTACCGGATTAACAGTAGACCATACCGGATGACAGGCGTGTCACTCCGACGAACAACTCTCTTATGGACCAACAGGATCCAGACCTGAATCACAGCTATCAGTGATGCTGCCTCAACTACAAGCTTCATTCGTTCGTTCACAACCTAGGCAACATCCATGGTGCGGTTAGCAATGTCGCAACCGACCCTACACTTTCCTAACGAACGACCTATAAAGGAGGGGCAATTTGTATGCTTCTTACTAGCTTCGAGGGGGGCATGGATGAGAAGAGGATGGCTAGACGGAGTCAAAGAAGGAGAGAAGTAGCTCGTGCTGCTACCGCCTCCATCGCCATCGCTTCCGCACATATGAGTTGTGGCCCATCGTGCAAAGAACAAAGGAAGTGATTGTCCTACAGCTAGGGGCGAGCGACTAAATGAGGGGGGGAGGGGTGAGGCTATATTTCATGCCATCCCTCCTTCGTCAAATTCCTTCTTACGTCATCTCCACCCGACCCCCCTGCACGTCGGCCACAACATGATCTACTTTTGCGCCCAACTTAGCCTGACACCCTAGAAATAGCCGATTCATGTGTTCCTAGTGGTCCAGACTTTGCGGTGACTCAAGTTTCATGAGGATGCGAGCTAGGCCTCCTTATACGCAACCAAACATGCTTTTCTCACCCCGTCTCGATCTGATTGGGTTATATGCGCGCTATCAAACACATCCTTAGGTCGCAAGTGCGGCACGTCCATTGCCGCAGTGTTGGCTCGGCCCACATAGCGCTTAAGAAGGAGCTAAAATACAACAAAACCATGTATGTCATTGAACCAATTTACAAAATGAATGAAAATTCAAAATTTATACATAACATGAAAATTAAAAGCTATTTGCATATTTCATAATTTTCCCAAATTTAAAATTGTTCACAAAACTTAAAAAATATTCTACTTGTTTAACAAATTCCCATGGAAATTAAAATATACATGATTTATAAAACTTTATTCAATCGTTCACATAATTTGAAATTTATCATAAAAATATTGAATGTGCCTAAAATTTTGTAATTTTTCCATAATTTTTAATTATGTTTACATATCCCAAAAAATATTGTTGTGTTTTTAGAAATATTAATAATTGCTGGAAAAAGCTTCGGTTTTGAAATATGTTCACATAAAAATAGGGAAAAGGAAGCACAAAAATTGGCCCACCTACACTAGGACAGGGAAAATAGTGTTGGGACAAGCGGTGTGCGCATAGTTCTGGGAGCTCCTACCTGCCGCTCAACGCGGCAGGCAGCCCTGCGTCGTACAGGGGGCGCCCCAACTGAGCCAGACCAGTTTTGTTTCTTTTTTCTGTATCTTTTTTCCTTTTTTGTTTATTTTATTTCTTTGGTTTATTTTTTCTTTCCTTTTTCCTTTTCTTTTTTGTTTTGAAGAATGTTTTTTAATTTGAATAACAATTTGAAAAATCGTGAAAACATTTGGAAGCATGAACAATTTTTTCAAGCACGAACATTTTTTAAGAACACAATTTTAAAAGGAGAAGAATTTTCAAAAACCCTGATCAAATTTGAAAGCACGAACAAATTTTGTAAGCACAAATTTTTTTAAAATTTTGAGAACCAATTTTGAAACCCAGAACAATCTAAAAAAACGTGAAATTTTTGGAAGCGTGAACAATTTTCTAAAGCACAAATTTTTTAAATCTTGAGAACAAAATTTTGAAAAAGAGAACAATTTTGAAAAACCACGAACAAATTTGAAAGTGCAAACAAATTTTTAAAGGAAGAATATTTTTTCAAATTTGAGAATAAATTCTGGAACCGAGTACAATTTAAAAAAAAACGTGAACAAATTTGGGAGCGCGAATGATTTGTTAAAGCATGAACATTTTTTGAATCTTTAGAACAAAAAATTGAAAAGGAAAACAATTTTGAAGAACCCTGAACAAATTTTTAAAGCACGAACATTTTTTGTATTTTGAGAACAAATTTTCAAACCGAGAACAATTTTACAAAAACATGACCAAATTTGGAAGCTCGAACAATTTTTGACTCTTGAGAACAAAACTTTGAAAAGGAGAACAATTTTGTTAAACCCCGAACAAATTTGAAATCGCGAACAAATTTTGCAAGCACGGATATTTTATGCATTTTGAGAACAAATTTTGAAACCAAGAACAATTTTTAAAAAACCCTGAACAAATTTGGAAGCATGAACAATTTTTTAAATACACGAACATTTCTTAAATCTTGAGAACAAAGTTTTGAAAAGGAGAACACTTTTGAAAAACCCCAAACAAATCTGAAAGTGCAAACAATTTTGTAAAGCACAAACATTTTTGGAATTTTGAGAACAAATTTTGAAACGAGAACAGTTTTTTAAAACGTGAAAGAATTCGGAAGCGTGAACAACTTTCTAAATACACAAATTTTTTGGAAAAAATAAACAATTTCCTAGTCTATAAAGAAATTTGAAAAAAGGAGCATTTTGCAAACATAGAACATTTTTCTTGTAAGACAAAACCTTTTTTGAAATTTGTGAACATCTTTTTAAAGGGAACATCTTTTGAACTGATGTACACTTTTTAAAACAGTAAAAAAAATTGAACTTACGTACATTTTTTGAAAACAGGAAATATTTTTTAGACCAAGAAGAATATTTTTCAAATTTCCCGAACATTTTAAAATCATGAATAATGTTAGAATTGGTGAACAAAATTATTCATAAAACAGGAACATTTTTTATAAAAATGTAAAACAAAGAACATTTTAAAAACAATTGTGAACAATTTATGAAAAAAGGAACATTTTCTGAAAAGTCGTACTGTTTTTTTGAATACGAGAACAAGTTTTGAAACAGGAATATTTTTTATAAAGATGAACACATTTTTTGAAGCAGGGATATTTAAATATAAACTGTGAATACGAGAACATATTTGGAAACTCAAAAAAAGGAACAAAAGTGAAGGAAAAATTAAAAAGGAAACAATAGCATTTGTTCAAAAAAGAACAATTTTTGAAAATGTCGGACATTGTTTTAAATCCAGAACATTTTTTTAAGCTATGAAGTTTTTGAAAAACAACAAGTATTTGAAATTTGGAAAATTTTTGTTAAATGAAGAACATTTTTGAAAGTTCAAGAACAATATTAAAACATGAACTTATGTTAAAAAATAACCATAGAAAAGAAACATAAGCAGAAAAACGAAGAAAAAAAACCAAAACTCTCTAAAGAGGTATACGGGACGGCCCAGTTTGTCCCGCTTCTGTGCGTTTGCCACACTATTTTATGGGAGGTCCTATTCGGGACCTCCTATGCGCCGCTCTTTGCGGCAACTGCCGAGCGGACGCACAGCGGTCGCCCCGACTGGGCCGGCCCAAGTTAGCGACCAGTAGTGATTCTGAAGACCACAACAAATAGCCACCAGCAGGTGAAAAATCTGAAACATTTCAGTAAAAATATCAGAACATTGTTTAAACTTCTGGAACATTTTTTCAAATTTCGAAACATTTTTAAAAATTCTGGAACATTTTTTAAAATGTGAAATATTTGTTTGGATTCTAGGACATTTTATTAAATTCCTGAACATTTTTAAAATTCTGCAACATTTTTCAAATTCTAGAGCATTTTTAAAATTCTGAAACATTTTTTGAAATTCCGAAACATTTTTAAATTTTCGAACCTTTTTTCAACTTTCACAACATTTCTTTTCAAAAATTCGAAACATTTTCATAAAAAATATCAGAATATTTTTTCAAATTTTCGAACCTTTTGTCAAATTTCGGAACACTTGTTTTAAAAAATTCGAAACATTTTAATAAAAATATCATAACATTTTTTCAAATTTCGTAAGAAATTTTTGATTTCCAAAACATTTTTTCAAATTCTGGTACTTTTTTATATTCCTGCATTTATTTTAAATTCTGGAACTTTTTTAAATTTTAGAATATATTTTTAAAAATCTAGAACATTATTAAAACAGAAAAAGAAAGAAAAAAAAACGGTTCATGGAATCTTCTAGAAAGTTCCAAAATCGGAAAAAACTGACTGAAAACCTTTAGAAAGTTCCCAAAACTGGAGGTGCTGGCATGTAAATGGACCGGCCCATTCCTAAACGCCGCTGGGTGTCCTTTGCGAAGCCTCGACACGGCGATGCAAAGAGCGTAAAATAAGGATTTTGCTCCTGTTCGCCGCTTATTGCGGCATGAAGACGAGGTTTCGCACAAACCGCACGTCACCCTGGGCCGGCCAATTTGTGGTGGCTTCGCTTCCCTTCGTTTTCACATGACAAAATCTCAAAAACAACTTGTGATACGAATCTAACCCACCACCTATTTGTTGATGTACACGCCGCACTAGCCACTGTATCACGCATGTTCAAGTGAAAAAAATACAACGCAAAACTTAAAGAAACTAACAGCGTCGAAACAAGAAAACAAAACGAAACCAGTTCATGAAATTTCTGAAAAATTGTAATCATTTTTTGGAAAATAAGAACAAAAGTGAAAATATAAAAGTTTTTAAAAATTACGAAAAAATTTAAAAACTCAAAACGTTTTCCAAATTCCGGAATGTTTTTCAATTTCTAGAATTTCAAGAAATTCTGGAACATTTTTTTAAAATTTCGGAATATTTTTCAAATTCCAGAACATTTTTTCAAATTCCAGAGTTTTTTACAAATTCCAGAATATTTTTTTCAAATATCGGAACAATTTTTCAAATGCCGGAATATTATTCAAAGTCTAGATCATTTTTTTAATTTCCGGGACATTTTCAAATTCTGAAACATTTCTTCAAATTCTGAAACATTTTTTGAAATTCTGGAACATTTTTTCAAATTCCGAACAATTTCGAAAGTCCGGAACATGTTTTCAAATTCCGAAACATTTTTTCAATTTCCGAACAGTTTTGAAACAGAAACAAAAAAGAAACAAAAAAGAACAAAGAAAAAAAAAACTGGTTTACGAAATCTTCTAGAAAGTTTCTAAAACCGGAAAAAATGGTGAAATCCAGTTCAACAACCTTATAGAAAGCCCCCAAAACCGGACTTTGTAGCGCGTGCACTATCTCATAATTTTACCAACCCATCTTGATCGCTAGGTGCCTTGGTTGCTCGCTTGTGTGCGAAGCAGCGGCAACTTGAGGCAAAGCGCGTCAAATAGAAAATCCCCTATTTGATACCAGGTGCGTCAAATAGGATTTTTCCACAGTTCTTATCCGTCGACCCATGAGCGAAATTGGAAGTACTACCACACACCAATGCATTGTGAGTGGGTCGTCCCTGTTCATGTAGGCTTCTTTGGGCTTTTGGAAGTACCTTTTTCTACAGGACTTTCGGAAATCGGGTGTAACCTCATTTGCAGGGTTTTAATTTCTGTTTCTTCTTTAATTTCCTTTTTATTTTATTCCTTTTAAAACTTTCTACTTCTATTTTTCCTTTTCTTCTTTTTCTCTACATTTTGTTTCCATTTTTCTAAGACAATCACTTCCATACATTTTCTTAATTTAAAAACCTGAGAATTTTTCTGAACACATAATCATTATCTGAAAATTTTATGAATTCAGCAATTCCTATAAAACTGTGTTAAATATGTTATAATTACACTGACTTTTACAAATCAAGTGTTAACAATTGTTTCAAGTACATGAAGATCATACGAACCTGCTTGTTTTTTCTTAGCAATGCGTGTTTACTTGTTTTGCGTTCTCAAGTTTCATTGCCTTGACTTCTCTTGCCGCCTCTTTTTCGCTTTGTGGTCTATGTCACAGGTAGCTCTGCTCGCCGTTCGAACCCCCCACGGGACACGGCGTCCAAACAGTTTCGCAACACAGAGGCGCCCGAGGGGTCTGCCACGTCTGGTCTGTCTCCCAAGAAGAAGTCCTTCAAGAAGGTCGCTCACAAGGACAAGAGGGTCAATATCCGTTCAATGTCCCCCAAGGACTTTCTGCAATTTCGCACCAAGAACCCCTATCTCAAGGAGAGGGAAGTGATCGATGGTGTTGAAAATGTCTGGGCAAGGGACCAGTGCAGGATCTATCGGGATGTTATTGCTCACTTCAAGAAGAACCATGTCTCTGTTCAGTGGATTGATCTGGCACATCTTCAGCGGAACATGGACTACTTTGGTGATGCCCTCTCCCTGGTTGACAAACTGGGCATCAAAGACATCATCACCTTCAAGACGGACTTTGATCCCACTGCAGTTGCTCAGTTTTATGTCACAGTCCATTTCTCTCCTGATGCACAGCGTTCCATGATCTGGATGACTGGGTCAAAGAAGATGACCGGTTCCTAAACTGAGTTCATGCAGTTCCTTCACATTGACTTTCAGGGTGCTGACACTCCTCTTGGGCTGCGTCCTCATGCTGCAGCCCCCACCGATAGGGCCCCCGCAAAGGACAGACTGCAGTCACTGTATCTGAGGAAGGGGGTGCTTCCCAAGCACCTGGACATCATGCATCGGATCTTTCGCAACACCCTCTTCCCTCGGAGTGGTAACTTCGATGAGGTCCATGGCTACTTTGCTGAGATGATGTTACTGTATGAGGAGGCTATGTCTCAGGAGTCTGGTCAGCTGGATATTTGAGATGTGATGTTCACAGAGCTCTGGAACTGCATCATCAATCGTAAGGTTCCTATCTACGGGCCTTACCTGTTCGCATACATTTGCCATAAGTGGGAAGAGGCTTTTCCGGACAAGGTGCTCTACGCACAGTCTGATTACATTGTGCATGACCCGATCAGGCTTCGCGTCAAGGACAAGTGGGCCAACCCATCTACATCCTCTCAGCACATGGAAAGTGATACAGAGACCGCTGCTGACAGAGGAACTGCCTCTCAGTCCCGCTCGTCTGCCATGCCATCTTGGGCTATCAAACTGCAGGATAAGATGAAGACACTTTTCTGTATGCAGGCCAAGGGTCAGTACCAGACACACGTGGCTCAGAAGCAGAGCCGCCAGAGGCATAAGCGTGTTCTCAGGACCTTGGATGTGGACATCTCCAGCGGCTCAGAGGACGACATCACTCCTGAGGCCACTTGGATGCAGGCTCAGGGGTACCAGTGGTCTGGCGATGAGGCAGAAGAGGAGGAGCAGACCGACCAGGAGGGGACAGACGAGTCTGGTGATCCTGAAGACGAGGAGTAGTTACCTGTGGCATTAGGTGTGCCCCCTTTTTGGTGTCTTGTGCCAAAGGGGGAGAGAGTCTAGGATTTGCTTTCATTTCGAACTTTGCATTGCTTTGCTTTATCTCGTATGGTTTGCTTCGAACTTGGTTTGATTCTCGTTTGCTATCTTTTGTGAGACATGATCTTATGTGAGATTTATTTCCATCATATGTTGTGAGTCATATGTCCCGTATTGTCATATATCTCTATCTTTTTGTTCTCATATTATTCTCTGTGCAAATCCGATATTGTCATCAATCCACCAAAAAGGGGGAGATTGTTGGGGCATAGTTTATGCCTAAGTAATTTTGGTGATTGATGACAGTACCGTACAGGACTAATCGTGTGTGTCAAGGTTTCAGGTAACACTCGTCAATGGCACAAGACGACACGTCTCCTCTCTTCTGGAACGGAAGCACGGCACTCTCTACGATTCTCTTTATTTGAGTCATAGGAAAGCCGTACTATTAAGAGGGGATCCGTAGTGGAAAGGTTTGGGTGGAATCTATCTTTACACACGCACACTTCACATTCTCCCCTTCCTTATCTTTTGGAGCGGCCCTCGCCTATTCGTCTCGATTATCTCTACAAAATGGTCCCCAGCGGTAGTACCGCTGGTGCCAGCGGTAGTACCGCTAGACTGCTAGCGGTAGTACCGCTGCAGCGAGCGGTAGTACCGCTAGCCAGCGGTAGTACCGCCCCTGGTCAGCGGTAGTACCGCTCCAGGTGCTTTGTTCCACCTACCTAGCGGTAGTTCGTGGACGGACCCTTTTGCGAATACTTTCCCGGCGGTAGTAGTGCTTGTGCACTACCAAGGGCCAGCGGTAGTACCGCTGGTGTCAGCGGTAGTACCGCTTGAGGCCCAACGGTAGTACCGCCAGGCAGCGGTAGTACCGCTCCTGCACAACGGTAGTACCGCTGGTACTCGGGCAGAGAGTGGGAAAACGGTCTGATTTTCCCCCCCACTATATAAAGGGTTCTTCTAGCTGAGGAACCCTATCTCTTACCTCTCCAAGCTCCATTGTTGCTCCACAAGCTCAAAAGTGCCCGATCTCTCTCCCTGGACAATCAAACTCGTTGATTCTTTAGGGATTGGTTGAGAAGGCCTAGATCCACACTTCCACCAAGAGAAAAGTTGATTCCCCCACCAATCCCTTGCGGATCTTGTTACTCTTGGGTGTTTGAGCATCCTAGACGGTTGAGGTCACCGCGAAGCCATATTCCATTGTGGTGAAGCTTCGTGGTTTAGTTGGGAGCCTCCAAGCTTTGTGTGGAGTTGCCCCAACCTTGTTTGTAAAGGTTCGGTCGCCGCCTTCAAGGGCACCTATAGTGGAATCACGGTACCTTGCATCGTGCGAGGGCGTGAGGAGAATACGGTGGCCTTAGTGGCTTTTTGGGGAGCATTGTGCCTCCACACCGCTCCAACGGAGACGTACTTCCTATCAAAGGGAAGGAACTTTGGTAACACATCCTCGTCTGCATCGGTTCCACTTGTGGTTATCTCTACCCTTTACTTTGTATTTGCTTATGCTTGTGACTATATCTTACTTGTCTTAATAGCTCTCGTTGTTAGCTCCTATAGGGTTCACCTCTTTGTCATATTATTTGTGAACCCGTATAGTGTTTACCTTAACTTGTTAAGATTAATTAAAAAGTGGTCGTTGTCTATTCACCCCCCCCCTCTAGCCAATCATATCGATCCTTTCAATTGGTATCAGAGCCACGTCTCTTTATTAAGGGTTTAACCACCCGAAGAGTATAGAAGGCGGAGAGGAATTTAACCGTGGGCAACCCGAGGACATGGACTTGACTTCGGTCACAAGGGACGACTTGAATACGGCTATGGCAGCCCTCAAGACGTCCTTGACGAGCAAAGTCAAAACCATGCTTAAAGAATTAATTGATGGTCTTAAAAGTTCACCCGAACCGGCTTTAGTGGTTAAACCCACCATTTCCGATTCGGAGGCCAACTCCTCTAAGGAAGCGGCTAAAGGTATGCGACCTGCTTCACCTCACGAAAAGGATGGGACTGGAACATATGCTTCTGTTCCACCTCCCATGGCATATGGAGGACCCGTTCTCGCACCTCGTCTTAATCCTGTTGGTCCTCCTCCTAAACTTGTTAAAGGTGACTTTGCTAACTGGGTATTTTCTATTAAGTCTCATTTGAATCACAGCTCAACAAACTTGTGGAGAATTATCGAGCAAGGATATTATCCCCATGACCCAAGCAACCTCACTCCAAGAGAAGATGCAGACAATCAATATAATCACTCTGCGTTTTTTATTCTCCAGTCTGCTGTGCCACCTGAAGATCTTCCCCACTTACATCCCTTCACATTGGCCAAGGATTGTTGGGAGCATATTATGGTGTTGTATAAGGGAAGCTCAAGTATTCAACGATCCAACTATGAAGTGATACTTGATAAGGCCGACGAGTTTGTGATGAAGGAAGAAGAGGACCCTCGTGATCTCTATCGGAGGGTGACTGCTATTGCTGTGGCACTAAAGGACCATGGGAGTAAGGATGTGGATGACACATGGGTAAAGCGCAAGTTTCTCAAAGCCATCATGCCTTTCAATAAAGCCATGTCATCTGTCATTCGTCAGCGGCCAGACTTCCACTCCTTGTCTTCCAGTGAAGTGTTGGATGAGTTCATTGCAATGTCAATCATGAACGAAACAGCCGACAATGCACTTGCTCGTGTTCGATCAAAGACAACTTCACCGAACCTTGCGTTGAAAGCAAGAGCAATGCTTGAAGAAGAAGAAGAAGATGAGGAAGAGGAGAGCTGCCCTGAAGACACAAAGTATGCCTATCATGAGCACATGGATCTTGCATCAAGGCAATTCTGGGGAAATAAAAGGAACTCAAGACCCACCTTCAACAAGAACAACTCGAGCGGATTCAAACCCAAACAACGAGTAAGGACATGTTATAACTGTGGCAAAGTGAGTCACTTCGTGGCAGAATGTCCCTATGAGAGAAGGAAAGACAACGGAGGCAAGCTCATTCGCAAAGACAAAACCAAATCATTTCCTATCAAGAACAACTTTATGAAGAAACCTCGCCCAAAAGGGATGGTGGCCCTGGAGGAGTATCCTTCCGATGATGATGATGATGATGATACAGTGGCAACGGCAACTGTTGCTATTGCCACTACCTCTTCCCAGAAGGTGTCTCTTTTCAACGCCCCTAACGAGAACCACATCACCAAGTGCCTCATGGCAAAAGGTACCAATCAGGTAACTCCCATCATTAAGACCAACATTGCTTCTGCTCCTTCATTGTTAAATTGTGTTGAAGATAGTGATGCTGGAGAACTTAATGAGCATGATCTTGATAAGTTTCTGTGCACTATTAAGGGAGAACCAAAGAGCACTTTGTTGCTCTCTTGGAACAATTGGGTGAGGCCACTGACCTCATTGAGTCTCATGAGGAGACCATCTGAGCTTCAGGGACATAGTCGTGACTATGCCGATGAAATTGCCGAATTATCTAGTGCTCTAGAAGAAGAGCGCACTCTTCGTTTGGCTCTTGAGGAGTCATATAACGATGACTGCGCTAAAATGCAAAAGAAACTAGACCATGATGTTGTTCTTACTCGCATGCTTAAATCTGAAAAGTATGCTCTTGAGGTTGGCTGTGACAGACTCAAAGAAGAATTTGACATACTTGACAAGGCTCACAAAGCCTTGAAAGGTGTTCATTTCTCTCTAAAAGAGTCTCATGATCAACTCCAGGCAAAGCTTACCAAGGAGATCTCTACTTGTCCTCCCTTTGTGTTAATTGATAATACTTGTGCAACTAACCCCTGTTGTGAGCATGTTCATCTTGTGGAGGAAAATGCCAAGTTAAAGGAGAAACTTGAGAAGGGCCTTGTGGCATGCAGACAAGGTGAGAAGAGTCTGAACGATCTCTTAAGCACTCAAAAGGGTGCTATAGGAAAGGAAGGACTTGGACTTACCTCCAAGTCAAAAGGTAAAAGGAAGAACAAGAACAAACGATCTCTCACCCTCATGGACATCTTTGTCAAAGAGGGTGAGGGGACTCAGAAGGTGAACAGGAACAAGATGGACTATGGGAACCCCAAGAAGGGCAAACCGCTCCTACTAACACAGCCGGCAAACTCAATTCCTCTTATGTGTTATGTTGTGCTAGTGATGGGCATGTTTATGCCAGATTTGTTGGTTCCTACGATGAAGATATTGAATGGGCTATCTGGGTTCCTAAGACCCTTGTCTCTAACATGAAAGGACCCATTAAAAAATGGGTACCTAAAACCAAGCCTTGATCTATTGCATGAGTTTGCCTCCGGTGGGGTGTCATGGTTGCTCGATAGTGGAGCAACAAATCATATGACCGGAAGCAAGGACTTAGTGTTGGATGTGCATCCTTCTCCATCTATGCCCACCCATGTCCAATTCGCCGATGCATCCTCGTCAAAGGTATTGGGATTTGGTAAGGTGGTCGTCTCTCAAGATTTATCTATTGAGAAGGTCATGCTTGTTGAGTCTCTTGCCTACAATTTACTTTCCGTTCGTCAACTTGCAATCATGGGTTTTTCCACATTCTTTAATATTGACACTGTGGTCCTCCTAAGGAGCAAGACTCTTAAAGTAGCCTACGTTGGACATGTCGAAAATGGTCTCTATGTGGTCAACTTCTCAAAGCGACCCACTAAGACTGCGACATGTTTAATGGCTAAAGTTGACGTGGGCTGGCTTTGGCATCGCCGTTTAGCTCATGTCAATATGAGATCTTTGCAAAGTCTTCTGACAGGGGACCATGTTCGTGGACTAACAAATGTGAGCTTTGCTAAAGATCGTGTTTGCAGTGCTTGCATTGAAGGAAAGATTCATGAAACTGCTCATCGTCCAATGACTCTTATCTACACTAAGAGGCCATTGGAACTTCTCCATATGGATCTGTTTGGTCCTCCAACATTTGATAGTCTTGGAGGCATAAAATATTGCTTAGTGATTGTTGACGACTACTCAAGATATATCTGGGTATATTTCTTCAAAAGAAAGAGTGAAACTCAACAAACGGTCATCAACTTTGCTAATGAAGCGCAACGTCAACATGAAGCAAAGATCTTGATGATTAGGAGTGCCAACGGCACCGAGTTCAAGAACTACACCCTAGATGAGTTTCTAGGTGATGAGGGAATAAAGCACCAATATTCTGCACCATATACCCCTCAGCAAAACGGCGTGGCAGAAAGGAAGAACCGGACCTTGATAGACGCTGCAAGAACAATGATGGCAGAATTCAAATCTCCATACAACTTCTGGGCAGAGGCCATCAACACAGCATGTCATGCGTCCAATCGGCTCTACATCCGCAAAGGCTTGAACAAGACTCCGTATGAGATTCTAACTGGAAACAAACCCAATCTCAAGTACTTCCGGGTATTCGGTTGTAAGTGTTTCATTCTTAAAAAGGGAGCTCGGTTAGCTAAATTTGATTCTAGAGCACATGAGGGTATCTTTGTTGGTTATGCTACAAACTCTCATGCTTACCGTGTCCTCAACAAGTCCACCGGACTAATTGATGAGACGTGTAATGTAGAGTTTGACGAAAATAATGGCTCCCAAGTGGAGCAAAGTGGTCTTTGTGATATAGGTGATGAAATTCCTCCCGAAGCCATAAGAAGAATGGGGATTGGTCAAATACTCCCCATTGAGGAACCCCTTGTGGCCGAAGGAGAAGGACAATGCTCTACTCAAGTGGAGCCATCACCCCCACAAGCCCCACACGCTTCCGATGAACAAAGAGAAGACTCTCAACAAGTTGATCAAGCTCTCGGTCAAGATCAATTGCCTAACAATGGTGATATGCCCCATGATATTCAAGCCCTACTCCAAGACCCTGAACCAACACAAGATCAAGATCAAGATCAACCACTAATACAAGATCAAACTAGTGAACCTGCTCAAGTCGAAGGACAAGATGATCAGGAGACTGTCTCACAATTCCCGTCTGGAGCTCCAACAACTGGCTCAAGACGCAAGGGCAAACAAAAGAAACAAGTCGACGCTCCTCCGTTATCTAATGAAGAACTCTTGGAGCGTCGAGCAGCCAAGAATGCGAACAAGCTGAGAGCCAAGTCACATCTTATGAAGAATGTTCTTGGCAGTTTAAAAAGGGGAGTATCTACTCGTCAACAGCTTTGGAATTATTGTGAGCATCACGCGTTTGTCTCGTATTGTGAACCTCAACAGGTACAGGAAGCGCTCGATAATGAGGATTGGCTTATGGCCATGCACGAAGAACTTAACAACTTCGAGCGCAACCAAGTCTGGGATTTAGTGCCTCGACCAACGAAGGAACATAATGTCATTGGGACCAAATGGATATTTAAGAACAAGCAAGATGCAAATGGAATTGTGATTCGAAACAAGGCAAGATTGGTGGCTCAAGACTACTCCCAAGTCAAGGGTATCGACTACGGTGAAACCTTTGCCCCTGTTGCTCGTCTAGAATCTATTCGCATGTTACTTGCATTTGCTTCTCATCATAACTTCAAATTACAACAAATGGATGTGAAAAGTGCATTTCTTAATGGTCCTTTGAATGAGTTGGTTTATGTCAAACAACCCCCGGGATTCGAACATCCCAAGCTCCCTAATCATGTGTACAAACTCAATAAGGCACTCTATGGCCTTAAACAAGCCCCACGCGCATGGTATGAGTACCTTACTGAGTTGTTACAAGATCGTGGGTTTGAAATTGGGAAGATTGATCCCACTCTTTTTACTAAGAGGGTTAAAGGGGATTCGCAACTATATGTTGATGATATTATCTTTGGCTCTCCTAACATTTCATTCAATGAAGAATTTGCTGCACTAATGACTGAGAAGTTTGAGATGTCCATGATGGGAGAATTGAAGTTTTTCCTCGGGTTCGGGATTAAACAAGGTCTAGAAGGGACATTCATCAAACAAGCCAAGTACACTCAAGACATGCTCAAGCGGTTCGAGCTCGAAGATGTCAAACCGGTCAAGTTCCCCATGCCAACCACATGCAAGCTTGACAGTGATCCCAATGGTAAAGCAGTGGATCAAAAGGTATACCGCTTCATGATTGGATCCCTCCTTTACCTCTGTGCATCTAGACCGGATATTATGTTGAGTGTAGGGATATGTGCACGGTTTCAATCCGCACCAAAAGAAAGTCATTACATGGCTGTCAAACGAATCTTTCGATATTTGGCTCATAGCCCAAACTTTGGCCTCTGGTATCCCAAAGGAGCAAACTTCAATCTAGTTGGCTATTCTGACTCAGATTGGGCTGGAGATTGTGTGGAGAGGAAGTCAACGTCTGGAGGATGCCAATTCCTTGGTCGCTCTTTGGTAAGTTGGTCTTCAAAGAAGCAGAACTGTGTCTCCTTATCATCCACCGAAGCTGAGTATGTGGCAGCTGCAAGTTGTTGTGCACAATTGCTATGGATGAGGCAAACTTTAAAGGATTATGGTGTCACTTGTGACAAAGTGCCTCTTCTATGTGACAATCAAAGCGCCATCAAGATTTCCCTCAACCTAGTGCAACATAGCAAAACCAAACATATTGATATTCGTCATCACTTCATCTGTGAACATATCAAGCTAGGTGATATTGAGGTTCATTTCATCCACACTGAAGAGCAACTTGTAGATATTTTCACCATGCCACTAGATGAAGCAAGGTTCCGGGTGTTAAGGCATGAGCTAAATATCATTGATTCAAGTAATGTGGATTGAAACTAGGCATGTTGCACCTCACTTTACATTTCATCTTGGTCTAGATGTAGGCATGGACATAGGGGGAGTGTTGTTCTCTCAATGAACTCTCCCTCCCCCATTATGCGTAAATCAATCTAGTCTTTCACTTTAGCCATTGTCAAATGGCACTTGTGCTTCAAAGATGAGCATTGGTCATGAACCCAAGGATAATTCTTCGCGGTGTCATACCATTGTCTCAAACATAGGTGGCCTCGGCCACCGCCCCTCCATCCTCTCTTGCGCATAAAGGAGAGGACATACAATGACAAGTCAGTACATTTTCTTGGATGCCATCTCTTTTCACTCACTTGTCATGTGCTCATTTTCTAGCCGTGTTGAAACATGTACAGCGGTACTACCGCCAGGACCCCAGCGGTACTACCGCCAGGGGTAGCGGTACTACCGCCAGGACCCCAGGGTACTACCGCCAGGTATGGCGGTACTACCGCCAGGATTCAAAATCTAACACGACCGGCTAGAAAATTTCTAGGGTTTCAAGGGGGAGCGGTACTACCGCCAGGGGGAGCGGTACTACTGCCAGGACCCCAGCGGTACTACCGCTGCATCTGGCGGTACTACCGCCAGGGGGAGCGGTACTACCGCCAGGACCCCAGCGGTACTACCGCTGCATCTGGCGGTACTACCGCCAGGTAGCGGTACTACCGCTAGGTCCTCAGCGGTACTACCGCTGGCCCGTACCCCTTGGGCTATATAAAGGGAGGGGGAGCCCGATTTTCTCATCTATTTCTGCTTCCTCGCGGCTCCTCCCTCCCCTAGCCCGAAAACCCCCTGTTTGGATCTCACTTCGTGGAGCTCCTTCTCCCCGTTGGTGTGGAAGGGTTGCTTCATCTCTTCTTCCTCCTCCAAAACCATGAATCCCGGTAAAAAAGCTCCTCCCTTCTTCTATTTTGTTGTTGTTCGTGTTCTAGGGTTAGGAGCATTGGGGAGTGGATTCATATTTTTGATCCTATGGCTAGTTCTTGGATGGCATGAAGGAAATATTTGAGGGGAGTATAGGTCCGATGATTTGTTGTTGAATTTGCTGCCATGTCCTAGGATTTACTCGTCTTAGATCGAACACTTGAACTTTTGCATTAGATCTAAAACGTGCTATCTCTTGCCTAGGCATATATGTATCTCTTGTTGCTAAGTGTTCCTCATGACAGTAGGGCTGGGGTGTACGTCTTAGTGTTCATATTCAGCCCATGCCCTCGAAAACGAGTCTTATATGTCAGATCTGAAAGTCAAATCCCCAGCGGTACTACCGCCAGGGGTAGCGGTACTACCGCTATGACCCCCAGCGGTACTACCGCCAGGGCTAGCGGTACTACCGCCAGGCCCCAGTGGTACTACCGCCAGGGGTGGCGGTACTACCGCCGTGAGCATTCACTATGTACTTTTTCTGCTTGTTTTTGCTTAGCAATGCGTGTTTACTTGTTTTGCGTTCTCAAGTTTCATTTCCTTGACTTCTCTTGTCGCCTCTTTTTCGCTTTGTGGTCTGTGTCACAGGTAGCTCTGCTCGCCGTTCGAACCCCCACGGGACACGGCGTCCAAACAGTTTCGCAACACAGAGGCGCCCGAGGGGTCTGCCACGTCTGGTCTGCCTCCCAAGAAGAAGTCCTTCAAGAAGGTCGCTCACAAGGACAAGAGGGTCAATATCCGTTCAATGTCCCCCAAGGACTTTCTGCAATTTCGCATCAAGAACCCCTATCTCAAGGAGAGGGAAGTGATCGATGGTGTTGAAAATGTCTGGGCAAGGGACCAGTGCAGGATCTATCGGGATGTTATTGCTCACTTCAAAAAGAACCATGTCTCTGTTCAGTGGATTGATCTGGCACATCTTCAGCGGAACATGGACTACTTTGGTGATGCCCTCTCCCTGGTTGACAAACTGGGCATCAAAGACATCATCACCTTCAAGACGGACTTTGATCCCACTGCAGTTGCTCAGTTTTATGTCACAGTCCATTTCTCTCCTGATGCACAGCGTTCCATGATCTGGATGACTGGGTCAAAGAAGATGACCGGTTCCTGGACTGAGTTCATGCAGTTCCTTCACATTGACTTTCAGGGTGCTGACACTCCTCTTGGGCTGCGTCCTCATGCTGCAGCCCCCACCGATAGGGCCCCCGCAAAGGACAGACTGCAGTCACTGTATCTGAGGAAGGGGGTGCTTCCCAAGCACCTGGACATCATGCATCGGATCTTTCGCAACACCCTCTTCCCTCGGAGTGGTAACTTCGATGAGGTCCATGGCTACTTGGCTGAGATGCTGTTACTGTGTGAGGAGGCTATGTCTCAGGAGTCTGCTCAGCTGGATATTTGAGATGTGATGTTCACAGAGCTCTGGAACTGCATCATCAATCGTAAGGTTCCTATCTACGGGCCTTACCTGTTCGCATACATTTGCCATAAGTGGGAAGAGGCTTTTCCGGACGAGGTGCTCTACGCACAGTCTGATTACATTGTGCATGACCCGATCAGGCTTCGCGTCAAGGACAAGTGGGCCAACCCATCTACATCCTCTCAGCACATGGATACTGATACAGAGACCGCTGCTGACAGAGGAACTGCCTCTCAGTCCCGCTCGTCTGCCATGCCATCTTGGGCTATCAAACTGCAGGATAAGATGAAGACACTTTTCTGTATGCAGGCCAAGGGTCAGTACCAGACACACGTGGCTCAGAAGCAGAGCCGCCAGAGGCATAAGCGTGTTCTCAGGACCTTGGATGTGGACATCTCCAGCGGCTCAGAGGACGACATCACTCCTGAGGCCACTTGGATGCAGGCTCAGGGGTACCAGTGGTCTGGCGATGAGGCAGAAGAGGAGGAGCAGACCGACCAGGAGGGGACAGACGAGTCTGGTGATCCTGAAGACGAGGAGTAGTTACCTGTGGCATTAGGTGTGCCCCCTTTTTGGTGTCTTGTGCCAAAGGGGGAGAGAGTCTAGGATTTGCTTTCATTTCGAACTTTGCATTGCTTTGCTTTATCTCGTATGGTTTGCTTCGAACTTGGTTTGATTCTCGTTTGCTATCTTTTGTGAGACATGATCTTATGTGAGATTTATTTCCATCATATGTTGTGAGTCATATGTCCCGTATTGTCATATATCTCTATCTTTTTGTTCTCATATTATTCTCTGTGCAAATCCGGTATTGTCATCAATCCACCAAAAAGGGGGAGATTGTTGGGGCATAGTTTATGCCTAAGTAATTTTGGTGATTGATGACAGTACCGTACAGGACTAATCGTGTGTGTCAAGGTTTCAGGTAACACTCATCAACGACACAAGACGACACGTCTCCTCTCTTCTGGAACGGAAGCACGGCGCTCTCTACGATTCTCTTTATTTGAGTCATAGGAAAGCCGTACTATTAAGAGGGGATCCGTAGTGGAAAGGTTTGGGTGGAATCTATCTTTACACACGCACACTTCACATTCTCCCCTTCCTTATCTTTTGGAGCGGCCCTCGCCTATTCGTCTCGATTATCTCTGCAATATGGTCCCCAGCGGTAGTACCGCTGGTGCCAGCGGTAGTACCGCTAGACTACTAGCGGTAGTACCGCTGCAGCCAGCGGTAGTACCGCTAGCCAGCGGTAGTACCGCCCCTGGTCAGCGGTAGTACCGCTCCAGGTGATTTGTTCCACCTACCTAGCGGTAGTTCGTGGACGGACCCTTTTGCGAAGACTTTCCCGGCGGTAGTAGTGCTTGTGCACTACCAAGGGGCCAGCGGTAGTACCGCTGGTGTCAGCGGTAGTACCGCTGCAGCCAGCGGTAGTACCGCTCCTGCACAACGGTAGTACCGCTGGTACTCGGGCAGAGAGTGGGAAAACGGTCTGATTTTCCCCCCCACTATATAAATGGTTCTTCTAGCTGAGGAACCCTATCTCTTACCTCTCCAAGCTCCATTGTTGCTCCACAAGCTCAAAAGTGCCCGATCTCTCTCCCTAGCCAATCAAACTCGTTGATTCTTTAGGGATTGGTGGAGAAGGCCTAGATCCACACTTCCACCAAGAGAAAAGTTGATTCCCCCACCAATCCCTTGCGGATCTTGTTACTCTTGGGTGTTTGAGCATCCTAGACGGTTGAGGTCACCGCGAAGCCATATTCCATTGTGGTGAAGCTTCGTGGTTTAGTTGGGAGCCTCCAAGCTTTGTGTGAAGTTGCCCCAACCTTGTTTGTAAAGGTTCGGTCGCCGCCTTCAAGGGCACCTATAGTGGAATCACGGTACCTTGCATCGTGCGAGGGCGTGAGGAGAATACGGTGGCCTTAGTGGCTTTTTGGGGAGCATTGTTCCTCCACACCGCTCCAACGGAGACGTACTTCCTGTCAAAGGGAAGGAACTTCGGTAACACATCCTCGTCTCCATCGGTTCCACTTGTGATTATCTCTACCCTTTACTTTGTATTTTCTTATGCTTGTGACTATATCTTACTTGTCTTAATAGCTCTCGTTGTTAGCTCCTATAGGGTTCACCTCTTTGTCATATTATTTGTGAACCCGTATAGTGTTTACCTTAACTTGTTAAGATTAATTAAAAAGTGGTCGTTGTCTATTCACCCCCCCTCTAGCCAACCATATCGATCCTTTTCAATTTTGAAATACAATTACATGAAATTCAATCAAACATATGCTCTACTTAGACCAACATATATTTATTTTATTGTCATATTTGGACTCCTTAAATAACAACTCAACTTACTGTTTTTATTTATTAATAACTTTATTATTAGATCCCTATTGTTTGTATTTACACTACAAGCATTTTGGGTTAGTGTTTAGGGCTTAGCGTTCAGGGTTTAAGGTTTACGGCTTACATCATAGGGCTTAGACTTTAGGGTGTAGGGCTGGTTTAGATTTAGGGTTTCACAATTAGGATTTAGAGCTTAGGGATTATGGTTTAAGTTTAGGGGTTTAATGTCTATAAGGTTTATGTTTTAGGTTTTTTTAGCTAATCTGGCCTTTGGGCTTTATATTTCGAGGTTAAGGTTTAGGTTTACTATTTACATCGGTGAAATATTCAATATCACCAATATTATTTAGTCCTTGGTGGTTAGAATGTTTGGATTACAATGTAGAGGGAACCGTTGCTCCCTGTCACTGTTCTGCTTTGAAAATTGCATTCACTTTTAGTCTTCTTATTTATTCTTGTACATTATCCTATGGAATTTTGGAAATCATTATTTCTCGACATTCTTCTAAATACAATCATTACTGTTTGATAACTTTTTAGCTTTAGGTCAATTTAATGGCCAACTTTCACTATAGTAGTACTGTTATTTATAATTTAGTTATTACATTTAATTCGCGACCTCGTAACCTAAATCGATGTTTTATACATGAATAAGTGTGCAACAACTGATTTTGTTGATAATGTTGTGAATCTTAAACTTGCATTGTTCACAATGTTAATATCCCAATCAATATGTGAAATAATATTATGGTTTAGAAGAACAGCGGAAATTTAAAGACATAAATATGATTAATAATGTTGAATTTTCATCATATTATTATTCAATCTAATCAAAACATGCATTTATTAGAATTATACCAACACAACTAAGTATGCATCTATACAAATAAATACCAAAAATCAGTACTATGTTGATTTCAAGTTTCATAACCTGTAAGTTATTCATAAACCATCTGAACATAAAGTTTCAGTGACTCTAACTTTTTACATTTAATGCCAATGTTTCCAGTACCCTAACTTCCAAGGGATAAGACGCCCATGATACCCAATAGTGTGAGCCAAACCAGGCTAGTAAACCATTCAACCAAAAAAGAAAGAAATTAGGTAAAACAGAAGCACTAGAGAGGAGTGCAAGTTTCATGCGAGGGCAAACTCAAACATCTTAGCCGTATGTCTTACTTGGGCAAACTCAAACATCTTAGCCGTATGTATTACTTCCCTTTGAATGTCCTTGTTATCCCTCTCGCTCTAGTTATTGTAGCTGCACTCTAAGATCCAAGTCATCCTAATCCAAATCTCATAAACAAAATTTATTCCAGGATGAAAAACTAAAAATGAACAAAGAACAACATTAAGAACGAAATTTCCCAGTTGTACAAGATCGATAAGAAACCAAACTTTTTCAAAAGTTTTTGAACCACCATTTTTCTGTAGGTGTTCTTATGTTTAAAGCCCTTCGATCTGCAAGGAAACAAGATGATATATTCTGTTTGGATAAGAAAATGAAGCTTCTCAAATAAATGTGTCCCTTTTCCTACCTATATACTGTCGTATGTGTTCTTATCTTCCATGCCTTCAATATACAAGGATCGATTCAAAGTAGGTGTGACCATGAATGTTTCATGCAAGAGAAAGATAAGAAGAAACAAGAAATAAAAAAGAACAACATAATAATGACTTGCATTGGTTTTGAGGGATCGTTGGACGGTTCGAGTGGTGGAGCGGCGTTCCATGTGACGTATCGACGACGTGGAGTCTTGGTGACATGGTGGGGCAGGGTCTCAACGACGGATGTGTGATGATGGACACATGTTGGGAGGAAGCGTTTTCTATCGCCATGGGGGCACCGATGGCAGGCCTGACATGGTCAATGCGTCAACATCTCCTCTAAAGATGGATAGGTGGAAGATGGCGATGACAACCTTTGAGAGTGCGTCGGCCGGTGTATGCCCAGACCCGGTATGAGGCTTGGTTGGAGCCACCGGCTTTAGATGTTAGGCTTTGGTTGAGATTTGCTTAATATTCGATCTGAATATTCGACACGTCTTCATCAAGTATATAGGAGTAGCGACGTATGTTGTTAAAATGATGATTTTAGACTTAGTGATGTATTACTTTATAAGATTTTATGAATACTTAATAAAATGATAGTATGCATCACCCAAATATAGAGGCCCGGGTCATCCTCCTTTTCTAAAAATAATAACAACTTAATGCGTGTATTTGATGTTTGAAAAAATTATTTGTGGTTTTAAATGATATAATTTAAGGCTTGTCCGGTCATTTTCTTCGAACGTGTCGGCGGATCTCCTATTTACTAATTAGAGACACCATATGAGTCTTCATGTTAATCCACAATAAAAAAACTAATGGTTAAGATATATTAGAAAATCATACAAAATTTAAGAGAAAAAATAGCACGTACATAAAAAAGATTAAACCAGCACGTACATGTAAGAGTCCACAAAGCGTGAAGCTTGAACCTACCAAAAATCCATGTGCCTTCCTTTGTGATGGAAAAAAATTACCTATATCAAAGGGTCCTCAATACCTATGTTTCCCTATAAATAAAATACTCATGATTCAGTCTCAACCTATAGAAGTCCATGTACCCATGTGCCTTCTCCCTTTAGAGCAACTCTAGCACACCCCGCAAAAGAGACAAACCCGTAACAGTTTGGCGAGTATGCGGGTTAGGTCCATTTTTCCGGCCAGAACAGAGCACGCATACTCGCCCGGTCCATAATTTTTTTTTTGCCGCGGCCCGCAAAACGCATGCCCCGACCACTATATCTACGGTTCCGCGGCGCGTTTGCGGGTCGAAACCCTATCCCCCGCCGCCGCCGAGCCCCCGCGATTCCCCACCCCTTCCCCACATTTCTCGCTGCCGGTGACCACCTTCCCCGCCTCCAGCCGCAATGTGGAGCTCCGGATGCGGCTCCGGCAGCAGATCCGGCGGCGGAAGCGACCCGGAGCGCGAGCGGCGCGTCCGGTCGGATTCCGCGAGGAAGCGCGGGGCCCGGAGGTGGACCAACCGTGGCATGTCGCCGTCGGCGAGCTTCCGCGTCCGGAAGACGGTGGAGTACGACCGTCGGCAGGTCGCCGCGGGCTCGTCCTTGGCCGCGAGCTCCTACTCTTTCACACGCCTTCTCCCTGCGAAGAGGCAGTGGTCGGAGAAGCCGGATGACATCGTCGCCGTCAAGGAGGAGCCCGAGGAGCTCGGCCGCCGCGGAGTCGTTGGGCCGGAGGACTTCGTCGCCGACGTGGACGCGGTTGCGGCCGCCATTGCCGAGCGCAGCTTGCATGAGGAGGCGGAGCGCCGGCGCCACGGCGAGGAGATCGAATACCTCCAGTGGCTGCAGGCGGTCGAGACCAACCTCGCCGCCAAGACGAAGGACGACGAGTGACGACGCATCCGTGAGGAGCGGACGGCGATGTACATCGACCTCGTCAGCTCCGACGAGGAGGACTGAGCTTGCACTGATGTATTATGTAGTACGTAATCTATGTAGTATGTAGTATGAACTTTCCCCGAAACTATATTTTTAAATTATGCAGTTTCATTTACGTTTTCTGTTCGGCCGCGTTCATTTTCGACCCGTAAACGAGATCTAAGTGAAACCGCAAACGCGTTTTGTAGGGTCTGCTAGAGTTGCTTTTATGATGGAAAAATATGTACAATGATTTAATTGTCAAGATCGATTAGAAGACCATAGAAGATTTCTAATAAAAAACCAGCAAGTTAATAAAACAGACTAAACCAGCAAGTACATTAGTCACGAAAAAGAAGAACCAAATACGTACATGCAAGAGTCCTCAACAACCACGTCAGCTTTCCACCTACAGAAAATCCACCGGCCTTCCTTTGTGATGAAAAAAATACATATACCTACGATTTTCCTTTAAGAAAGAGCCCCACTTTAAAACAGGAGTCTGATCTCAAAAAAACAAAGTATCCATGTCCCAATTATTACCACATACAAAAGAATACGTTCCACTCCCTTCAAAAATAAAAAAGGACACGTATAAGTAAATACTTCCCAAGCACTACTTTATAAAAAGAGAGACTCACCGTGAAAAAAACTTTTCAATCTCCCATTGAAAATAGATTCAATCCTACCTTACGAAATATTGACCTAGACTATATTAATAAATATGTGAAATCACCTAATTGTAACGTAACTAAGAAAATATATAAATTGTTGCACTATGGTAAATCATTTATGAACATAACCTATAATTTATGGGCACTGTAAATTGAAATACTGCACAACCACATCCATTAAAAGTTCAATCATAATATGTAAAGCAATTTTTCAAGTATTAGGATATACACTACTATTTAATTTGATGCACGCTAGATACATTCTGAATGAAGTATATAAGATTGTACTTAATAATAAAGTTAAGGACTATTTTCAAATGCACTAAAAAGGAATGCAGATTATGTAGATGAGAAAAATAACATTGTGGTGAGGGTACATATGTACACTAAGCGAGAGAAATTAGATACAAGCTTAAACAAAGTAATGTAATACCAAATGGAACATATATCCATCAAACATTTCTGTAGAATAATATTTCAAAACACTAGGTACCACTTTTGATAATTTAAGTTTATGTAATATTTTCTCAAAGGAAATTTAAGCAGATGGCTTTGTAGCATCAAAATAGTATGTTACTAAAATGTTCCTAATTTTGATGCTGGTCCAAGGGTGGACATAAATTTGTTATTTTGGACAGAAAGGTTCAATCGATAGAAATATATTAGGACTTCCATGCACACATCATATGTGTCCAAAAAAGTTGATATTATTTGCCAAAATTCCATTGTAGTTATAAATTTCGTTGCAATGAAATCTGCTATTTCTGATTCTTAATCTAAGAGTTACCGCAATACTTAAATATAAATCTACATATTTGTAATATTTGGGTCAAATTGGACATCATTTCAAATATATGTGGGCTGACACTTTGTATCAATTTTAGACTAATATATTAAACATTTTAGTATAGAACTTAACATGTGCAGCACGTTGTACCATAATATAAATTGTATAGTGTTTATTTGTATATATATTTGATTTCTCTTTAAAAATGGATGTGAAAAATTACATGAAATTGCACAATAATTTTAAGATAGACAATTCTCTAGCCCGTGCTGATGCACTCGGGTCGATGACTAGTATAGATAATCGGATTAGGCAATTCCGGTTTGTAGATGCTCTTAGAGCAACTCTAGCAGACCCCGCATCCGTCCGGCCCGCAAAACGTGTTTGCACTTCGCGAAGAAACGTCTTTGCGGGTCGGCGCGCACGGCCGCGGATGCAGACCCCGCATAATGGATCCATAAAAAAGCATAGTCGCGGAATATGCTTTTTTTTTACGGGTCGATTTTGTGGGGTCTGATCTGGGGCAGCTCCTTCCGGCCCGAAAAACCTAAATCCGCACCTTAATTTGATCCAACATTTGTACCCGTCGTTTTCGCATTTGAAGAACACCCATCTGGGGTGCTTCGGCGTGGCCGAAGTAAGCCGCAGCACTCTCTGCGTGCAGTCGTCGTATTGTATGAGCGGCAACGGCGAGCCACAGAGCCGCTGCGCGAGCGCCGAGCCCGGTGGACGGCCGGACGAATCCATGCCCGAAAATTGTCGGCGGCGCCGGGAGGATGAACCCGTCCCTGCATGCGGTGATGCGCCCTTGGGGGGGGGGGGGTTGCGGGAGATGCTCCCCGACCATTCCATCGCTTGGCGCAGCCACCTACGACAGGCAAAAACCAAATCCGGCTGCCCCGCGATGAAGGTCCGCAGATGTGACAGCCCGATGCCGACGTTCCATAAGATTCCCCCCCTTTATTCCGTTTCCGTCGTGTGGTTATTTTTATTTGTTGCATCATCATCACATCATGCGCATCATCAGCATTGCATCGGCATCTCCGTTGCCGCCAGTTTTCAAAACTTGCATCCGTTGTTAGTTGCCGGTTTCCGTCGTTGTCCGTTCTGAGCCCGACTGCACACGCACGCGCCAGCGGCATCGTCAAAACCCTGTTTTAAAAGTGTGTTGAAAACTTTCTCTCATCGAGGTGACACTTGGCATGCGGTCGTGATTAGTTATAGCTAGGCCGCCTGTCGAATTTCGTCGCGATCGGAGTCCGTCTGGTACCCGAACGGTCGACCGTAGCGGCACTGTATTCGGTCTATCGTCGGATGTGTCCCGGTGTTTTAAATCCGTTGTCGGGCCGCCCGTTTTTCCCTCTCGTCTCCGGTAAACCACCCTACACGGCCACTTACCCATTCCCGTGTGCGGAATCGTCCGAATCTGACCGCACGGTTGGATCCGGAACGAAATTCCGGTTAACCTAGCCCCCCCATTTGTCTATATATACCCCTCCTATTTTTAAGGCAGCCTACCACTCTCTCCTCCTCGTTTTCCGCGCAGCCCCCACCAAACCCTAGCCTCCCACCTCTCTCTCTCCCCCTCCAGCTGCCGGGCCCGCGAAGCCCATCTGGGGCCCGCCCGGGCCCAGATCGCGCCGCCCCCAGCGAGCCAGCACCTCCATCCCGCGCTGCCGCCCTCCCCGTCGGCCGCCGAAGCTTCTCGCGCTGCCGCCGTGAGCTCCCACGCGTCGGAGCTTCCCCTCTCCCGTTATTCCCGCTGGCCGGAGCCCCACCCGGTGCCCCGCAGCAGCCATGCCCTCGCCAGGGACAGTAGGCCGGCCAACCACCGCGCCGCGTGCTCGCCGCCGCGCCGCGCCATGTGCCCCCGTCGTTCCCTCCGATATGTGCCCATATCCGGTCGGGCCCCGCCGTTCCTCGGCCTCCCCGCCGGTCCCGTCGTCCCCCGGGCTGCCGGTCGCCCCGTGCGTCATCCCGCCGCCGCCGCTGGCAACCTCCTCGTCGGGAGGATGAGGAGACGAGGAGCACGACGCTCCAGCGCTCCAGGCCTTCCCCGCGCGGCCCAGGAGCTCGCCCAGGCCAAGCCGGCCTACCGCCTCGGCCCAACTCCTCCTCTCCAGCAGATCCCCAACCAGCCCAAGGTGAGCCAACCCCGTGGCCCCTCTAATGTGCGCTTGAGCGGGATTTGGTTATGTTGCGCATGTGCGCTGTTTCAGCCCGTAGATGGGTTAGGCCCAATAGTGTTTTTCTTTAGGATTTAGAATTTAATTCTATTTCACGAAGTTATAGATTTAAAACGCCCGTATCTTCTAATCCGTACGTCGGATCGCGATGAATTAGATAAGTATTTCGTGTAGAATTTCGCGTAGAATCCGAATTCACAACTTGCATATTTGTTTGACGTGGTTTGCCATGCCAAACGCATAGGTTTACGTGCTGTCTAGATAGGATAGTGCCCGTATTTATTTTTCGCGCAAGTCCGGATTGATCGTATGCCGTAGATAAAATGCCCATGTTTTAGGAACCACTTTTTCATGTATTTTAGAGTACACGTTGGTATTTTGCGTGTAGAGATTTGCCGCTAGATTATTTTCCCGTGTATAGGTTATTCTCTCGCTTTTATGTGTGGCTTTATTTTTGTTGTGTAACCCCACATATTTTATATGTTTTCGGGGTAGAAAAATCCATGGGATTTTTCTGTGCAATTAGTTTTAGCTTTTGAGCAAGTTAGTTCGCGCGATATTTTGCCGCGATGCCCTTTTGTTTAATTCGTAGGATTTATTTCGTGCTTTGTTTGAAGGAGTTGTCAACTAGAGAGTTGATCTTGGATGTTTTGTCTAGCCCCTGGTATTTTTGGTTGCAATAGATATGCATGTTTAGGTGTGGTTTGCTTGTTCTCAAGTTGCCAGAAATAGTGCTGATTTGGAGGTGCTGAAATATTTCTAAGTCTGGAATCTGTTATATTTTGTTGCTGTCTTGTCTTGCTTGTATTGTTTGATCTGTAGCTCTTTTGAGGTTGGTCCAATGGAGTTAGTTGTAACCCTTGTGATTCTCTAGCATGCTGAGAATTTTCATGCCATTTGGAGACCTGTAGCGTATGGTTTTGCTGCTGTCAATATGCCTTCAGATCGAAAACTGCACTTCCATGAAGTGTTATTTTCACTAAGTCTGAAATAGTGTGCGAGATGCCATTTTGTGACTTCTTTCCCTAGTGTTCCATGATGTAATGCTAGTTGTTGTTGGTTGTATGTTGTATTGCTTCTTGCCCTCTTTCGTGTCATGCCTTGGTTGATTATATTTGAGTTATGTAGCTCGTAGTTGTGGGGTGTAGAAAATGCTATGTGGCTGATTTTGGCAGATTGTAGTGTTTTCTTGTTTTGCTCGTAGATGTTGAACCGTAGCTCCGTTTTGATCGTGTCCTACATGAAACTTGCTTAGAATCTCGTGTAGTTTCATTTTATCTTGCTGGTTGCATGTTTTGAAGTGCTCGTGACTGCCGTTGCACACATATTGCATTCATGCCAACATAACTTGCGGTGCTTGTAACTTTTGAACCGTAGCTCCGTTGGAGATGTTCTCTATGTGTAAATTGCTTGTAACAACGCGTAGAATCACGTGAACCTATTTGTTTTGCTGTTTAACAACTAATTAAATGTGTTAGTTCAGATCTGGACAGAATTGTAATTTAACATGTGAGGTCGTTTCAGAGGTGCTATATGACATTTCCGACCTCATTTAAAATGCCTAGTTAGGTAGATTAATTGCGCTTCACCTCTTGCCATGTTTAACCACATTTAATATTGTCGTGTATCTAATCGGGATAGAACTAAATAAATAAACGTGGAGTTTCGTCAATATGCAACTCGTTGCATATTGAACTTCACTTAATGTGTAGTGTTTGAGTGTTGTGAATTGTCATGCCGTGACTTGCATGTATTCAGCTGCTCATACATCAATTGTGTTGTGCATCGTGTGGTGAATTCCGTGTGTTGATTTGTGTTCCCGGTTTGCTTCGTCTCGATAGAGTTCCGCAGCGTGCCGGATTGTGAGGATCCGTTCGACTACGTCGGTTCGTCTGCTTCACGGAGGCATTCTTCTTTCAAGCGGGATTTCAGGCAAGATGACCATTTCCCCAGATACCATTACTATCATTGCCATGCTAGTTTTATCGTTTATGTCGCTATGTCTCGTTGCCTACCACATGTTATATATGAGCCTCTCAACAATGTCATGAAACCTTCAACCCGTTCAACCTAGCAAACCACTTATTGGCTATGTTACTGCTTGCTTAACCCTGTGTTAGCATTGCTAGTTGCAGGTGCAGTTGCTTCCATGTGATAACATGGGTTCCTTGTCATATCACCATATTAATGCTATTTAAATTTAATGCACCTATATACTTGGTAAAAGGTGGAAGGCTCGGCCTTTCTAGCCTGGTGTTTTGTTCCACCTTTGTCCCCTTAGTTTCGGCTACCGGTGTTATGTTCCATAATTGAGGGCTCCTAACACGATCGGGTTTGTTATGGGGACCCCCTTGATAATTCGTTTTAGCTTAAAGCTGGTCTGGCAAGGCCCAACATTGGTACTATTTGCCCAACATAATAATTCTGTTAAATTGAAATGCATAGGGAGTTAGCGCTACCCGAGGAGTAATTCTACATAATACAGGGAGGACCAGTGTTGATGGTGCTGGTCCAAAACAGAGCACCGTACGGGGCCAACCCAGGGCAACTCGAGAGATTTCTATCAGGCCACCGTACGCTTTGCTTATCCGTCGTGTCCTGAGAATGAGATACGCGTCTCCTATCGGGATCGTCGACACGCCGGGCGGCCTTGCTGGATTAGTTTTACCTTTGACGAGATATCTTGTGCATCGGGATTCCGGTGATGCTTTGGGTAATCTCAGAGTTGAGGTTTTCCACTAGGGAATCCGACGAGATCGCGAGCTTCGTGATTGAGGATTTCTATGCGGCTTGTGGTAATTTGTGATGGACTAGTTGGAGCACCCCTGCAGGGTTAAATCTTTCGGAAAGCCGTGCCCACGGTTATGTGGCAATGTGGAAACTTTGTTTAACACTCGTTCTAGATAACTTGAAGTTAACTTAATTAAAATATGCCAACTGTGTGCGTAACCGTGACCGTCTCTTTCGTGAGTTCTTTCTCCGATCGAAGATACGGTGGGGTTATGTCTGACGTAGGTAGGTGTTCAGGATCATTCATTTGATCATCAGTAGTCACGCCCGTTATGCGTAGATCTTCCCCCTCTTATTTCTTGTACTCGTAAGTTTAGCCACCAAATATATGCTTAGCCGCTGCTGCAACCTCACCACTTAACCATGCCTCACCCATTAAGCTTTGCTAGTCTTGATACCTTTGGAAATGAGATTGCTGAGTCCCCTGTGGCTCACAGATTACTACAACACCAGTTGCAGGTACAGGTAAAGGTTACTTGACGCGAGCGCGTTGATTGTACATTTGGAGTTGCTTCTTCTTCTTCTTCTTCATCGATCTAGGATGGGTTCCAGGCCGGCAGCCTGGGATAGCAAGGATGGACGTCGTTCTTCTTTTCTCGTTTGTTTTCGTCCGTAGTCGGACCCTACTCTTACTCTTGATGAATACGTAATGTACTGCTGCGACTCTGATGTATCTTGTGGCGAGTGTAAGCCAATTCTATATATATCTCTTCTTTTCAGTATATGTACTTGTAGCGATATCCATTCTTGCGACACGACGAGATGCGCTTCTATCCCGAACGAGGCCTTCGTGCCAAATTGAGGATAGGGTCACATCTTGGGCGTGACAAGTCTGCAAATCCGGCGACCCGCCGATGCAGGGAGGGAGGGGAGGCCTCGTGCGTGTGGCGGCCTTTCGGCGAGCTCCTGCCGGCTTCTTTCGCCGGAATCTTGGGCGGCGGGGTGGCGGCAGCGCGAGGGGGAAGAGGGGAGGTGGTTGGTGGGAGAAAGCGCGGGCTGAAATGTCCCTCCACCAATCGCTTCGGCTTATATGCAGGGACCACAGCGGCGAGGGGAAAACCCGCGAATACGCGGGTTGAGGTCGAGATTTTGTCGCGCCCCCCAAATTTTTTTGCGGACCAGGACGGGTTGTGGAGTATGGTCGGGCGGGTTTTTTTGCCCGACCCGTATTTTAACGGTTATTTTCCGGATCGGGACGGAATGCGGGGTCGTTCTTAGTCTATGAGTATATAAACACCTTCCATGAAAATTCCCGTGTTTGCAACGGCCCAATTGTGCATCATCATTTTGCTTCCTTCTACCTTGCGTTTTGCACTGCTGGAGTTGCAAAAAAGAATCAGATTACTCGCAGCCTGATGTCAGGTATGACGCTATGGGACTATAATTTTCTTCAAACATACTACAAAATTATAGCTGAGATTTCCAAGCATGCGTGCACATGATGACATGGACCAAATTAAGCATATGCTGAGCTACGAACATGATTTTCGTTTACTCCTGGTCAGTGGTAAACGTCTTGCTGCTGGGCCCAAATGAAAGCGTGTTCCAGTTCCTCTATTAATGTTGACCAACAATTTTAATGCTTATCCGACAGGATAGGTGATGAATTGTATAGATCAGTGCTATCGAAATGCTTTAGAATAGTTTATGATGGTATTCGGGCGGGCATCTCAGGGTCAGAACCGACGGCTCGACCACCTCCTCTTGTACATTTCGGGAGTAGCTAGAGCATCTCTAAACCCCCCCCCCCCCCCTCTCTAAAAAAAGTCATAACTGTAAAACTGAGATATGATATAAAAAGACATTTTAAGGATCTATATTAGCTACGGTCGAACAAAAACTGTAAAACTAGGATAGAGAGCTCCTCCTTTGATTCGGCGGCCATCGCCCCTTCTTCCAGCCGGCCGTGCTGGCCACGTCGACCGCGTCCAACCCCGTGGCCGTGTCCCGTCGCCCGTCGGCCGCGCCACATCACCACGCCGGCCACGCCCAGCCTCACCGACCATGCCTTGTCGCCGGACGGCCATGCCCCGTCGCCCGCCGGCACTGTCCTGCTCTATTGCCAGCCGCGTCGGTCGAATCCTGCCCCTTTGCCGGTCATGCTGGGAGGATTCCGGCAGCCAGGCTGAGGTCATGGGAGGCCATGGCGAGGTTTGGCTCATCCAATTCAAACCGGCGGCGATCGATTGCGGCGTCTAGCGGCCTTTTTCGGCGCGCGGTGATGAATTTTGGCGAGTTTAGGGCACATTCTGGCAAAGTCGGCGGCGACATGTTTGCTCCGACGAGGTTTGACCGGTATATGCCCCCCTCTAGAATCAGCCTTCCAACCTTTAAAAATAAGGGTTTCGGGTGTGACTTTTTCGTGCCCCTTAAAACATTTATGGGTTGAATTAGTTTTACGGTTTCTGTTCTAGACACTTTTTGCGACCAAACTGTAAAACACATTTTTTTTACGGATTTGACCACTTATACGGGGTTTGCTAGAGATGCTCTTAAAAGGAACATGCGGGATGTTCGGTAAAAAAACTAAACAGAATTAGCATTCTTCTCGCATATAGATCTAACGTCCAAAATGCTACTAATCCTATGGCATAGACTGGTCTGATAGAACGTTAGGGATCAGTAGTCTGATTCCTAGTGGTTCTCAATCATAATCCGGTTTAAAAGAATCACGATTATGCTCATAATTTTTCTTGGACCATCATATCCTCTCGAAATAGGCCTTCACCACGCTTTATAAATAAAGCAACGATTCATACAATATGCACATAAGTTCATCCACACATAGGCGCCGGGCGACGACACTGACTCGCCCAAAGAAAGTAAAAGAAATGAGAAAAAAGACACCTAGTGGCGGTACAGCCTTGGAGCTACGTGGAAGCCAAACGCCGCGTCGTAGCCAGGAGAGTGTCCAACATACCATCCAGGTGCGCCCTGTCATGCTGCCTAGAAAGTGGGGCCAATGCTGCATAAAAGCCAGGAATTTGAAGGAGTGAGACACCTACCTCGAAAAAATTCATTCTATCACCATCTTATTGTGAGTCATCCATAGGGTCTAGGCCATGGAGGCAAAGATCAGCGAGAATAAACGGCGGCGTCACCCAGTGTTATTGGCCCTGAATTGGAGGAACTACGCAAGGTCCCGGCCTCCGAGTGGGGTCCAAGAGCCTCGCGAATGAATTCCCACATGGCCATTGCCGTCGTGCACGTAAAGATTATATGGGTTGCTGTCTCTCGCACAACACATAAGGGGCATGTGCCATCACCCGGTTCATACCGCTTCCGCACCTCCGTCCCCGATGGGATCCGGTTACGGAGCAACTGCCACACAAAGATTTTTTTATCTTTAGGAGTAAAGGGGCCTTCCATAGCAGCGCTAGCCATGGAATAATGGGGTAGCAGCAGATGGCTTGATATGCCGAACCCACCGAAAATTCCTGTGACAAGGAAAGACACCATGCCACTGTATCCGGGCGCTCCGAGAGTACTTGTGGCAAGATGTCGAGTAGGTGGTGCAACTCGGCCATTTCTGTCGGTCCGAATGAGCGCCTGAACCTAATAGCCTAGTGCCCTTGGAGGCAGGCGCTAGAGACTAGAAGGGGCGGGTTTTCGCACATGGAGAAAAGGAAAGGAAACCCACCCTGAATGGTTCATCCCTAACCTAGGGGTCCAGCGAGAACTGGACCCCTTTGCCATTACCTACATCAAAGGAGATTCCTAGGTTAATCTCATCTTTGATCTTCTGGATAGCGCACCAGAACTAGGATCCGCCCGTACGAGAGTACGCAAGGAGGAGCTCACTCCTTAGGTATTTTGACTAAAGTAGTTGGAGCCACAGGACACCCTCGCTACAGAGGATCCTCCAAACCCATCGTAGCATGAGGGAGGTATTCATTCCATGGGATGCCGGGATTCCCAACCAGCCATGGTCCATAGGCAAGCAAATATCTACCCACTTGACCATGTGGTACTTCTGGTGGTCGTCATTGGCCTACCAAAAGAACCTGGCGAGCTCCTTATTGAACCAGCTATGGACGCTCTCCGGTAGGAGATACAACCCCATCATAAACATGGGTAGGCTCGCCAAGTTGGCAGAAATGAGGACTGTTTTAGTCCCATTGGAGGTAAAACGGCCTCGCCATAGCTCAGCCCGCGAAGCAACCCGACCCACGAGGGGGTCAAACCCTCACGCCAGGATCTTCGACTCTGCCAAAGGCATCCCCAAATAAGTTTTGAGGAACATCGACAACTTGCAATTTAGGTCATTTGCAATACAGAGTTGGTCCTCTGAGGAGTAGCCTAGGACTAAGATCTCACTTTTATCAAAGTTGATCCTCATACCCAAAATCGCTTTGAAGCATAGCAGGAGGAATTTAAGATTCACGATATCAAGGTTGGACCCTTCAACCATGATCATCGTATCATCTGCGTAATGGAGGTGGGTGACCCCTCCACCAGGGATAAGGTGCCCCACCACCCAAGCAAGATGCCCGGCGTACGAGCTTTATCTAGAATGCCCGACATACGAGATTTATCTAGAATGTCCGCCAGGGCATTAACGACGGGGTTGAAGAGGAGGGGAGAGATAGGGCCCCCCTACTTCACACCAACCGAGGATGAGAAAAAGGTCCCACCTCACCGTTAATGTTAATGTACGTCTTGCTAGACTGCACCATCTGCATTATCCAGGAGCACCATCTCACATCGAAGCCCCTACGGTTAAGCACCAACCTCGGGACGGACCAATCGAGACGTTCATATGCTTTTTGGAAGTCCAACTTGAGGAAAACACCCTTCAGGCCGCATGAGTGCACCTCATGCACAATCTCTTGAAGGGCCAATATCCCATCATGGATCCATCGGCCGTTCAAGAATGCAGTCTGAAGGGGATGATCTAGCCTCTCTGCCACGGGAGCTAGGAGTGATGCACATACTTTAGAGAATATGTGCTCTAACACATGATCACCATGATAGACCTAAATTGCCTAACATTCTTCGCCCCAACTATTTTAGGGATCAGGGTAATAACGTCATAATTGATCCGGACCATATCAAAGGTCCCGATATAGAACTCGTGGAACGTTGGCATAACCACCAGCTTAATGACATCCCAGAACTTCTAGAAGAAGACCACTGGCAGCCCATCTGGACGAGGGGCCGAGCCCGCCTTCATAGAGGCAATCGCCCTGCCCACCTCCTCATCCGAGAAAGGGAGGGTTAACTCCGTATTGTCGGCATCCGAAACTCTGTCAGCGGGTGACCAGAAGTTGTGAGCGAGCGAAACCCCACTACAGGATCCCGTCTAAAATAAGTCCTTGTAGAAGGAGTATATGTGTGTCCGAGTCTCATCCAGATGCTGAAAAAGGTTTAAACCCTTCCATAAACACACACTAGCGCATCTCCGGCGTCGGCCATCCGCGATAGCCTGAAAGTATGAGGTATTGGCATCACCTTGTAGAAGTCATTTTTGTCCTCCAAGACGCTGGTAGAAGAAATCCTCGCCCTTGAAGATCTCCATAAGCGAGGCCTCAAAGGCATAGCACTGCATCCAGTCATCGGCCACCACATCAAGGTCCTTAATCTAGACCAGAAGTGCCTCCTTACGCGCTCTAGTATCCGTGTCGTGGTCAGCACCCCACCCCTTCAGGAACTGGCGGGTATGGTGCGAATAGTGGTGCCACATGTGAGTAGGACAGTACGCACGCGGAGGAGCCGCCGCTGCCTCGACCCAACAATTGCGCACCATCTCCATGAATCCCGGCTGCATGAGACACATGATCTCAAAGTGGAACCGCCTCGGCCTAGGGGGAGAGCCAGCCCCAGACGAGAGAAGCAGAGGGACATGATATCATCCTTTCCACGTGACCACCCAAAACGAGCAAAACAGGAACAAGACCTCCCACTACACCGATACTAGGACCCTATCCAGAACACTACTATGACGCCCTCGATTTGATCATACGATAATCATACACGCAAATGCGTACGACTAAGCTCAAGGACTCACGGGAAGATGTCACAACACAACTCTAAACACAAATAAAACATATAAGCTTCATATTACAAGCCAGGGGCCTCAGGGGATCGAATACAGAAGCTCGAGAAACACACGATTCAACGGAAGAAAAAAACTCAATAGTACAGACATAAAACAAGGAGATGCCTTAGAGAAGGCTAGCACAAAAAATATATCGATCGAATGAGGCGAAGCCTCCTGCCTCAGAATCTCCTAAACTACTCCTGGTCGTCAACGGCCTTCATGTAGCAGTAGGCACCGTCGGGGTAGTAGACGTCATCGACGGGATACACCATCTCCTGGGCTCCATCATCTGGTCGCAACAATCGTATCAAGGGGAAAAGGGGAGCAAAGCAATGGTCAGTACCTATCCAAAGTACTCGCAAGACTGACATCATAACTATGCTAAGTATGCATCAGTATCAAAGGAAAGGGTTATGTGTGGACTGACTGTAGCAATGCGAGAATAGAGAGAGGGGACTAGTCCTATCGAAGACTTGCATCTTCAACATCTTGCAGCAATAGACGAGAGTAGAGCAAGTAACACAACTATATAGTCATATTGTTGCAACAAATTTAATTAAGGTCACGCCCAAAGATTCTTCCTCGAATCCCTGCGAGAAAGCAATCCCGGTGCAAACATTCCAGTTAAGTAACACTTGAAGTTGTATAAGATCGATGCACAACTCCAAGTCGTCCTATAACCGTGGACACGACTATTCAAATAGTTAATTTTTATCCCTGCAGGCGTGCACCAAATTACTGAACACGCTTGATAAACTCTAGTCGGACACACTTTCCTGGGTCATGCTCGGCCTCGGAACATCAACACGTCGCAACCCTACCTAGGCTCAACAAGGAGGCCAGCCCGTCGGTCTAAATCCTAAGTGCGCGGGGGTCATGGGACCATCACCCTTTGCGCTCCTCCACAATGCAAGGGCTGTCGATGTCAGTCCTGACACTTCTTATACAAGAACGATGCTTATCCGGACCACTCGGGCGCGCGCCGCTCCATTGCTGACATCTGAAGAGCTTCGGCTGATACCACGACGTCGAGTACTCATAACTTCTCCCAGGTGAAGGTTAGTGCGATAAGGTCTCCCGACCAACTCAGATGAAATACCCAGAACCCCGTTAGCATTTTAATTAACACTGCGGCGACGATCAACATTCCATGATATGTGGTCCTGTCGCCCCATCTCAAGGATGTGTGGCAAGGGCCCAAAATGCCCGACCATGCCTCAGCACATTCACGCGGGAAATCTACCCGCAACACACCTCACCATTCCCAGTAGCAAGGTCAAGTAACTGTGCGGCTGTAACATCAGAGGGATACAAGGTATCAGTCCCGATGGATTCCGCACGATGTAATTGTCAAGGTGGCTAGGGAAGAATCACCCTCGATGGACCATGCTTGATGGGTTGTACGACAGAGTCATTATTGGACGTGGTGAAGGAGGAATCACCCTCCGGAAACCACCGCCGGTCAAGTACACTACATTGCTAACATCGGAGTATGTATCGAGGTGTCACCCTCGGTACTCGATAGTAGCTCTGCAGCGTCGTACAACTAAGGGGGTGTGAGTGATGTGATGGGTCTTGGCTCGTCGATGAGTAGATCGAGACTTGGCGATAAAGGGGGGCATCTGGACTAAGGGGTCAAAGGGGATCACTGCTCCACCTATACTAAACAGTTTAAAGTGCGGTAGAGTAAAGTAGAGTCTATCAAAAACAGGTTATGCATCCGAATAGGAGCCATCTACAACAGTAGCAAAATCTATAGCAAGCATGAGGGAGAAATAATGGGCGATATAGGAATGATCAAGGGGGGGGTTACTTGCCTTGTTGCTCTGCGGCAAAGGGCTAGTCGTTAGAAGGGTAGTCTGTGACAGCCCGAGACGACGTTCCAGAAGATTCCCCTCTCTTTCCGTTTTCGTCGTGTGTCTATTTTTATTGGTCGCATCATCATCGCATCATTCGCATCATCTGCATTGCATCGACATCTCCGTTGCTGCCAGTTTTCAAAAGTTGCATCCCTCAGCAATTGTCGGTTCTCGTCGTTGTCCGTTCTGAGTCCGACCGCACTCGCACGCGCCCGCGGCATCGTCAAACCCTGTTTTAAAAGTGTGCGTAAAACTTTCTCTGATCGGGATGAAACTTGGCATGCGGTCATAATTAGTTATAGCCAGGCCGCCTGTCGAATTTCGTCGCGATCGGAGACCGTCTGGTACCCGAACGGTCGACCGTAGTGGCACCGTATTCGGTCTACCGTCGGACGTCTGTCAGTGTTTTAAAATTCGTTGCCGCACCGCCCGTTCTCCCTCTCGTCCCCGGATATCCCCTCTACATGGCCTCGTAACCGTTCCTGCGTTCGGAATTAGCCGAATCCGACCGCGCGGTTGAAACCGGGGCGGAATTTCGCTAAACCTAGCCCCCCCATTTGTCTATAAATAGCCCCCGGGAAATTTTAGACAGCCTCCCTCCATCTGTCCTCGAAATCCGTGCGAAACCCTAATTCCCCCACTCTCTCTCCCCTGCCTTCCACCTCCAGCCGTCGGGCCCGCCCGAGCCCGGGTCAGGCCCGCCCCAAGCCCATCTGGCCTGAGGCAAACCCTAGCCGAGTCCCCATGGCTCTCCCTGCTCCCGAGCGCCCCTCGCTCGAGGCCGCCGCATCCTGCCTTCTCGCCGCTTGTGTGCGCGCTTCGCCGCCGCCTCCCCGCTGCCGGCAGCAGCTCGTCGCCGTAACGCCGGCCGTGGCCACCTCGCCCCGCCGTTTGCGGCCTCCCCGCTGCACCCCGTCGGCCGCCGCATGCGCCAGATCCAGGAGCCTCGTCGCCGGCCGCCTTTGGCCAGGGATCCGGCGCCGCCCTCGATCCAGCCGGACCTGCCACGTCCCTCGCCGGAGCGCCACCTTCCGAGGTCGACGCGACCGAGCCCCCTGGTTCCCATCGCCATGCCCCGCCTCGCCTCATCGGGTCGTCGAGGACGAGGAGCCCCTCCCCTGGGCCGCATCGGGGGCAAGGCTGGTGCTTGGGCCGGCCTCCTCCCGCAGCGTGCCAGCGCCCGAGGCCCATCGCCCCGCGCCGGCCCAGTGCGCTCTGCGCCACCTTCCTCAGCCCAGACCGGCCTTCTTCCCCCACCGGTCCCGCAGCTGCACCCAACCGGCCCAAGGTAATCCCCCGCATGTGTGCCTTTTAATAATGTTGCGCCCCCTGACCGGCCCGTAAGATATTAGGTTGATTTTCGGAATTAATATAAATTCCAGAAAAATGGCGATATTAAAACGTCCGTAGTTTTCAACTCGTGTGTCGGATCACGACGTGTAGCATATGTATCTTGTGTAACTTTTTGCCTAGATCACGAATTTACAACTTGCATAGTTGTTTGACGTAGTTTTGCATGTGGAATGCCTAGATATGTGTGCTGTTTATATTGTTTAGTTATTTTTCTCGTGCGAGTCCGGGTTGCCCGAACTCCGTAGTAGAAATGCCCATGTTTTAGGAATCATTTTTCCATGTATTTTAGACCGGTCACTCGTATTTTTGCGTGTAGGGATTGCCGCTAGTTTGTTTTCCCGTGTATAGGTTATTTTCTCGCATTTACGTGTTGCATTATTTTTGTGTAGCAACCCCACATATTTTATATGTTTTCGGGATAGAAAAATCCATGTGCAATTATTTTTAGCTTTTGAGTAAGTTAGTTCGTGCAATATTTAGCCGTGATGCCCTTTTGTTTATTTCGTAGGATTTATTCCGTGCTTCGTTTGATTAAGTTGTCAACTAGAGAGTTGTTCTTGGGTGTTTACTCTAGCCCCTGGCATTTTTGGTTGCAATAGAAATGCATGTTTAGGTGTGGTTTGCTTGCTCTCAAGTTTCTAGAAATAGTGCTGATTTGGAGGAGCTGAAATATTTCTGAGTCTGGAATCTGCTATATTTTGTTGTTGTTTTGTCTTGCTTGTATCTTATGATGTGTAGCTATTTTGAGGTTGGTCCAATGAAGTTAGTTGTATCCCTTGTGTTTCTCTAGAATTATGTGAATTTTCATGTCATCTGGAGTACTGTAGCTTATGATTTTGCTGCTGTCAGTATTGCTTCAGATCGAAAACTGCACTTTCATGAGGTGTTATTTTCACTAAGTCTGAAATAGTGTGTGGGAAGCCATTTTGTGACTTCTTTTCCTAGTGTTCCTTGCTGCCATGCTAGTAGTTGTTAGTTGTTTGTAGTAGTGCTTCTTGCCCTCTTTCTTGTCATGCCTTACTTGAGTTTATCGGAGTTGTGTAGCCCGTAGTTGTGGGCCGCAGAAAATGCTATGTGGCCGATTTTGGCAGATTGTAGAGATATCTTGTTTTGCTCGTAGTTTTTGATCCGTAGCTCCGATTTGATCGTGTCCTATATGAAACTTTCTTAGAATCTCGTGTAGTTTTATTTTATCTTGTTGGTTGTATGTTTTGAAGTGCTTGTGACCATCGTCGCACACATATTGCATTCATGCCATCATATCTTGCGCTGCTTGTATCTTTTGAACCGTAGCTCCGTTGGAGATGATTTCTATGTGTAAATTGCTTGTCTCGACGCGTAGAATCACGTGAACCTATTTGTTTTGCTGTTTAAAAAGTAACTAAAAGCATTAGTTCAGATCTGGACAGAATTGTAAATTAACATGTGAGGTCGTCTCAGAGGTGCTATATGTCATTTCCGACCTCATTTAAAATGCCTAGATAGGTATATTAATTGTGCTTCACCTCTTGCCATGTTTAATCACATTTAATATTGCCGTGTATCTACTCGGATAGAACTAAATAATTAACGTGGAATGTTTGATTGTGTGATTTGTCATGCCGTGACTTGCATGTATTCAGCTACTCATGCATCATCTGTGTTGTGCATCGTGTGGTGAATTCCGTTTGTTGATTTGTGTTTCCGGTTTGCTTCGTCTCGATAGAGTTCCGCAGCGTGCCGGATTGTGAGGACCCGTTCGACTACGTCGGTTCGTCTGCTTCACGGAGGCATTCTTCTTCCAAGCGGGATCTCAGGCAAGATGACCATTTCCCCAGATACCATTACTATCATTGCCATGCTAGTTTATCGCTTCTATCATTATGTCTCGTTGCCTACCACCTGTTAAATATCAGCCTCTCAACAATGCCATGATTACCTTCAACCTGTTCGACCTAGCAAACCACTGATTTGCTATGTTACGGCTTGCTTAACCCTGTTGATAGCATTGCTAGTTGCAGGTGCAGGTGCTTCCATGTGAAAACATGGGTTCCTTGTTATATCATCATATTAAATGCTATTTAATTTAATGCACCTATATACTTGGTAAAAGGTAGAAGGCTCGACCTTTCTAGCCTGGTGTTTTGTTCCACCTTTGCCCCCTTAGTTTCGGCTACCGGTGTTATGTTCCATAAATGAGCGCTTCTAACACGATCGGGGTTGTTATGGGGACCCCCTTGATAATTCGTTTTAGATTAAAGATGGTCTGGCAAGGGCCAACTTTGGTACTACATTTGCCTAATAACCTAATAAAATTGCATAGGGACTTTCTGGACCCCGAGGATAACTTAATCAACCCCCGGGCCAGTGGTCCTCATGAGTGTTGGTCCCACCTGAGCGAAATCCGGCGCCCATCTGGTCACCCGGAGGTTTATTGATCCCGACGTCTAGCTCATCCGTCGTGTCCTGAGAACGAGGTACGTGACTCCTATCGGGATCGTCGACACGTCGGGCGGCCTTGCTGGATTAGTTTTACCTTTGACGAGATATCTTGTGCATCGGCATTCCGGTGATGCTTTGGGTAATTCCTGAGTTGAGGTTTTCCACTAGGGAATCCGACGAGATCGCGAGCTTCGTGATTGAGGATTTCTATGCGGCTTGTGGTAATTTGTGATGGACTAGTTGGAGCACCCCTGCAGGGTTAAATCTTTTCGGAAAGCCGTGCCCGTGGTTATGTGGCAACGTGGAAACTTTGTTTAACACTGGTTCTAGATAACGTGAAGCTAACTAATTAAAATATGCCAACTGAGTGCGTAACCGTGACTGTCTCTTTCGTGAGTTATTTCTCCAATCGAGGACACGGTGGGGTTACGTCTGACGTAGGTAGGTGTTTAGGATCATTCATTTGATCATGAGTACTCACGTCCGTTATGCGTAGATCTTCCCCCTTCTTATTTCTGGTACTCGTAAGTTTAGCCACAAAATATATGCTTAGCCGCTGCTGCAACCTCACCATTTAACCATGCCTCACCCATTAAGCTTTGCTAGTCTTGATACCTTTGAAAATGAGATTGCTGAGTCCCCTGTGGCTCACAGATTACTACAACACCAGTTGGAGGTACAGGTAAAGGTTACTTGACGCGAGCGCGCTGATTGTTCATTTGGAGTTGCTTCTTCTTCTTCCTCTTCATCGATCTAGGATGGGTTCCAGGCCGGCAGCCTGGGATAGCAAGAATGGACGTCGTTCTTCTTTTGTCGTTTGTTTTCGTCCGTAGTCGGACCCTGCTCTTACTCTTGATGTTTATGCAATGTACTGCTGTGACTCTGATGTAGCTTGTGGCGAGTGTAAGCCAACTCTATATATATATCTCTCTTCTTTTCAGTACACGTACTTGTAACGATATCCATTCTTGCGACACGACGAGATGTGCTTCTATCCCTGACGAGGCCTTCGCGCCAAATTGAGGATAGGGCCACATCCTGGGCGTGACAAGTTGGTATCAGAGCAGTACCGACCTAGGAGCCCCCTTGATTGATCTAACTTGGCCAAGTCGAGTCTAGTGAAAAAACTGCTTTGAGTCTAGTTATATATCGGAGAGTAGGATTCTTTTTCTCCTCTTCTTTGCTCTGGTGAGGAATCTTGTCATAATAATTTAATTCTACTCCTCTTCTCACTCAAAAAAAAATTTAGGATCACGCGGATATTTTTGGAATCTATATGATGCCGATGTGACGATGTTCTGTCTTGGTGCCTCCTATCTGCTTTGAGTTTCAGGGGAGTTGAGCTCCAGGGGATTCTTGAGCACATCGTTATCATTCAGATTTCTTAGTATCTCAGAACGAAGGATGTTTGTAAATTGCTTCAATACTAGTAGTGGCAAGATAACCCCGATGTCCCCAGTACTGGTGCAGATTGTTCAGGAGTACTGCCATACTTTGTATCATTGTGATCACGAGGGTCTGTAGTAGATGAAGGTCCAAAATTCTGGTTGTGTGTTGACGGATGTGATACAGGTGTTGGGTTAGTATAGGAGTTGTGTGATATTACTCCTTGTATCCGTGTACCAGATTGCATGACCAGAAATTTCGGGAATTCTTAGGTGGGAATTCAAGTAGTTGCTTATAGGACAATGTTCCAACAAATGCATGATGCTAGGTTGGGGTTCGACATCTAGTGGATTCCTGTCCACAAAAATATCGGACGAAATCTTTCTCATGAGTTTGTTCTGACTAATTGCAAGCCGCACCCTGTGTTTTGTTGGAATATGGTAATTTAAGTTGCTTCGATTTCAATGGTGATTCAGATCTTTCCCAGAGGTGTACTCATATTTTTATGGGTATGCTAATCCTTTTCCTTAATCAGTTGTCTTATCAATTCTTGTCAACCGGGGTCATCGTATCAATTCCATTCAACCGGTGTGTTTCTCTCCAAGTGAATTCAATACTTTCCAATTTTTGCAAGATCATTCTTTTTTTATTCCGGAGTTCATCTCATCTGGCCCAAGTTGTCCTTGTTTTTCCCCGCCCTCCCACCCTTTTTCTCAGTGATTCAATTTTCATCCAGGAGTTTTCTTTTCATTGTGCTTCCGTTGTCTGTGCTTTTCTCTCTTACCCGGTGATTCATTGTGAAGAGTCTCAGGAGCTTCGTGTTCTTCTTTATTCAATCTTGTTATCTTTTTCGGTGAATTTAATTCAGTTGTTTGTGTTCAACATATCCTTTTCATCCTTGTAAATTCTTTCCCATGTTGGAGTTTCTTGTCAGCCTATCCTATTGTTCATTTCTCTCTAGCCTATCCGGAGTGCTGAAGTTATCTCAGAAATTCTTGTTTTCAATTCTTTCATTTATTTCGGGGTGATAATCTCATCTAGTTTTCATTTGTACCGGTGCATTCAATCTTTCCTTCAATCTTTCCTAACGGTGGTTTCTTTGAGTGGGCCCATAACCCACAGGTTCTTTCCCAGGATCTTTCCTGGCTCTTTTAGTCTTTTCACGGATATCATTAATTCTTTTCAACTATGACGTAAGTATGATTTTCATCAGTCATATTCCTTCTTCAAGATCAATTTGAATTAATTCTCATAATGGTTCAGCCTTTCATTCTTCTTTATCCCGGAGTGTCTCATTAATTTTTGGTGGTGTTGTTCTCGTCATCATTCTCAGCTTGCAAATTCGAAGGAGTGTTTCTCTCAAATCTTGCTCCATTCTTGTGAAGATTGTCATCTCAGCTTCGTGTTATCCTCTCAATTGTTTCTATCGCGAGTAATCCCTTTCGTGCTATCCGGTGCATTTCTGAGTTATTTTTATTTCTCGTTCCTCCGAAGGCCATCATTTCAGAAGTCTTCTTCGTCCTCAGCTTTCAGCTTTCATCCTCAATTCTCCTCCATTCTTGTCTCTTCGTTCGTCTCTCGATTATCCGGTGCCTTGTTCTAGTTTATCTCAGGTGGCTCATGATCTCTTCATTCGCATGTATCTCCATTAATTCATGGTGTTCCCATTCAATTGTGAATTCTTACCGGTGCTTCCTTCAATTATGCTTCATGTGGTGCATATCTATCTATCTCTTCAAGTTCTTTCAAGAAGAATAAGTTGTACGCTAAATCCGTTCCTTGTCATCAATTTAACTTGATGAAGGATTAGCATAACATAATTCTTATTCATGTTTCATAGTGATTTCAATCTTTCTTCCAGAGTGCCTCATGATATCAATTCTTTTCTCAAGTGCCTATATTTCTTTTCCGGAGTTCCTAGTTCTTTTAAGTATCTCTTTGTGAGGCTTCATCTAAATCTTGGCAAGGTCATAATCTTATTCTTTTCTACCTTCATATTTGTTGCATCATTCAGTTGTATACGGAGGCCCTTCATGGTGGTTCGTCATGATATCAATTCTTTTCTCAAGTATCCTTTCTCTTGCATTTATATGTGCAATTGTTATTCCTTTATACTTTGAGGTGGTATTATAGCATTCTTGTTAGTGTAGGAGCCTCGAAGAGATTTCCTTTAAAGTATGAGATAATTAAAACCACCAATCCTTTAATCATGAGATTATTCTTAACTCATGGTTTCTTCATTGAGCTATCTTGGTTTAGATTTCACCTAAAGCTTTTCCTATGGATTGTTGCTATCATGGTGCTTATCATTAATCCAAGTTCTCAATGTATCCTCTTGGTGTAAGAAATGGTTCATATCTTGTTTCTCCCAATCAATCCTTGTTTCTTTTAGTGGTTGGTTGTCACTTCATTAGTTTGAAAGGTTTCCATAAGCCCACAACTATCTTGTTCTTTTCGTTGTTGTTTGTCCAACAACTTCGTCCAATTCTTCTTGCAAGGATGCTTGCCAAGTTCATTGGAGTTAGTAGTTATCATTCTTTTCTTCATTCTCTTCTTCCGTATGAGCTAGTTCCTATTCTATAGTTTCGGAGGCATTATGATGTTGCTATTTTGGGTCTATTTTGTTGCTCTATCAAGATCATGGTGTTCCCTTGATCTATTTACTTGTTTGTTGTGAATATTGTCTATTTCTTCCACCTTTTCAAAAAAAATTTGTCCCATTTTCCTACCGAAGTGTTGCCGAAATTTTCCGTGAATTCTTGCTTCTTTCTCATATCATTCCTCATCGCTTTGCAACCTTCAAGGATCGTTGCTTTCACTCGATTGTCAAAGAAGCAACTAAGTTTTACCTCTTGTTCTTTCTCATCCTCTTCCCCCTTTCATTCTTGGATCTCGGGCGAGATCCTCTTGTAGTGTAGGAGAGTTGTGACAGCCCGAGACCGACGTTCCAGAAGATTCCCCTCTATTTCTGTTTTCGTCGTGTGTCTATTTTTATTTGTCGCATCATCATCGCATCATTCGCATCATCTGCATTGCATCGACATCTCCGTTGCTGCCAGTTTTCAAAACTTGCATCCGTCAGCAATTGCCGGTTCTCGTCGTTGTCCGTTCTGAGTCCGACCGCACTCGCACGCGCCCGCGGCATCATCAAACCCTGTTTTAAAAGTGTGCGTAAAACTTTCTCTGATCGGGATGAAACTTGGCATGCGGCCGTAATTAGTTATAGCCAGGCCGCCTGTCGAATTTCGTCGCGATCGGAGACCGTCTGGTACCCGAACGGTCGACCATAGCGACACCGTATTTGGTCTACCGTCGGACGTCTGTCGGTGTTTTAAAATTTGTTGCCGCACCGCCCGTTCTCCCTCTCGTCCCCGGATATCCCCTCTACACGGCCTCGTAACCATTCCCACGTTCGGAATTAGCCGAATCCGACCGCGCGGTTGAAACCGGGGCGGAATTTCGCTAAACCTAGCCCCCCATTTGTCTATAAATAGTCCCCGGTAAATTTTAGACAACCTCCCTCCATTTGTCCTCGAAATCCGTGCGAAACCTTAATTCCCCCACTCTCTCTCCCCTGCCTTCCACCTCCAGCCGCCGGGCCCGCCCGAGCCCGGGTCAGGCCCGCCGCAAGCCCATCTGGCCCGAGGCAAACCCTAGCCGAGTCCCCATGGCCCTCCCTGCTCCTGAGCGCCCCTCGCCGGAGGCCGATGCATCCTGCCTTCTCGCCTCTTGCATGCGCGCTTCGCCGCCGACTCCCCGCTGCCGGCAGCATCTCGTCGCCGGAGCGCCGGCCGTGGCCACCTCGCCCCGCCGTTTGCGGCCTCCCCGCTGCACCCCGTCGGCCACCACATGCGCCAGATCCAGGAGCCTCGCCTTCGGCCGTCTTCGGCCAGGGATCCGCCGCCGCCCTCGATCCAGCTGGACCTGCCACGTCCCTCGCCGGAGCGCCACCTTCCGAGGTCGACGCGACCGAGCCCCCTGGTTCCATCGCCATGCCCCGCCTCGCCTCATCGGGTCGTCGAGGACGAGGAGCCCCTCCCCTAGGCCGCATCGGGGGCAAGGCTAGTGCCTGGGCCGGCCTCCTCCCGCAGCGTGCCAGCGCCCGAGGCCCATCGCCCCGCGCTGGCCGAGTGCGCTCCGCGCCACCTTCCTCGGCCCAGACCGGCCTTCTTCCCCCACCGGCCCCGCAGCTGCATCCAACCGGCCCAAGGTAATCCCCTGCATGCGTGCATTTTAATAATGTTGCGCCCCCTGACCGGCTCGTAAGATATTAGGTTGATTTTTGAAATTAATATAAATTCCAGAAAAATGACGATATTAAAACGTCCGTAGTTTTCAACTCGTGTGTCGGATCGCGACGTGTAGCATATGTATCTTGTGTAACTTTTCGCGTAGATCACGAATTTACAACTTGCATAGTTGTTTGATGTAGATTTGCGTGCCGAATGCCTAGATATGTGTGCTGTTTATATTGTTTTGCCCGTAGTTATTTTTCTCGTGCGAGCCCGGGTTGCGCGAACTTCGTAGTAGAAATGTCCATGTTTTAGGAATCATTTTTCCATGTATTTTAGAGCGGTCACTCGTATTTTTGCGTGTAGGGATTGCCGCTAGTTTTTTTTGCCGTGTATAGGTTATTTTCTCGCATTTACATGTGGCATTATTTTTGTGTTGCAACCCCACATATTTTATATGTTTTCGGGGTAGAAAAATCCATGGGATTTTCCTGTGCAATTAGTTTTAGCTTTTGAGTAAGTTAGTTCGCGCGATATTTTGCCGTGATGCCCTTTTGTTTATTTCGTAGGATTTATTCCGTGCTTCGTTTGATTAAGTTGTTAACTAGAGAGTTGTTCTTGGGTGTTTACTCTAGCCCCTGGTATTTTTTCTTGGAATAGAAATGCATGTTTAGGTGTGGTTTGCTTGCTCTCAAGTCTCTAGAAATAGTGCTAATTTGGAGGAGCTGAAATATTTCTAAGTCTGGAATCTGTTATATTTTGTTGCTGTCTTGTCTTGCTTGTATCTTGTGATGTGTAGCTATTTTGAGGTTGGTCCAATGGAGTTAGTTGTAGCTCTTGTGTTTCTCTAGCATGCTGTGAATTTTCATGTCATTTGGAGTACTGTAGCTTATGATTTGGCTGTTTTCAATATTGCTTCAGATCGAAAACTGCACTTTCATGAGGTGTTATTTTCACTAAGTCTGAAATAGTGTGTGGGAAGCCATTTTGTGACTTGTTTTCCTAGTGTTCCTTGCTGCCATGCTAGTTGTTGTTAGTTGTTTGTAGTAGTGCTTCTTTCCCTCTTTCGTGTCGTGCCTTGCTTGAGTTTATCGGAGTTGTGTAGCCCGTAGTTGTGGGGCGTAGAAAATGCTATGGGGCCGATTTTGGCAGATTGTAGAGATATCTTGTTTTGCTCGTAGTTTTTGATCCGTAGCTCCGATTTGATCGTGTCCTATATGAAACTTGCTTAGAATCTCGTGTAGTTTCATTTTCTCTTGCTGGTTGTATGTTTTGAAGTGCTCGTGACCATCATTGCACACATATTGCATTCATGCCATCATATCTTGCGGTGCTTGTATCTTTTGAACCGTAGCTCCGTTGGAGATGATTTCTATGTGTAAATTGCTTGTCTCGACGCGTAGAATCACGTGATCCTATTTGTTTTGCTGTTTAACAACTAATTAAATGCATTAGTTCAGATCTGGACAGAATTGTAAATTAACATGTGAGGTCGTCTCGGAGGTGCTATATGTCATTTCCAACCTCATTTAAAATGCCTAGATAGGTAGATTAATTGCGCTTCACCTCTTGCCATGTTTAATAACATTTAATATTGCCGTGTATCTACTCGGGATAGAACTAAATAATTAACGTGGAGTGTTTGATTGTGTGATTTGTCATGCCGTGACTTGCATGTATTCAGCTGCTCATGCATCATCTGTGTTGTGCATCGTGTGGTGAATTTCGTGTGTTGATTTGTGTTTCCGGTTTGCTTCGTCTCGTTAGAGTTCCGCAGCGTGCCGGATTGTGAGGACCCGTTCGACTACGTCGGTTCGTCTGCTTCACGGAGGCATTCTTCTTCCAAGCGGGATCTCAGGCAAGATGACCATTTCCCCAGATACCATTACTATCATTGCCATGCTAGTTTATCGCTTCTATCGTTATGTCTCGTTGCCTACCACCTATTAAATATCAGCCTCTCAACAATGCCATGATTACCTTCAACCTGTTCGACCTAGCAAACCACTGATTTGCTATGTTACGGCTTGCTTAAACCTGTTGATAGCGTTGCTAGTTGCAGGTGCAGATGCTTCCACGTGAAAGCATGGGTTCCTTGTTATATCATCATATTAAATGCTATTTAAGTTAATGCACCTATATACTTGGTAAAAGGTAGAAGGCTCGGCCTTTCTAGCCTAGTGTTTTGTTCCACCTTTGCCCCCTTAGTTTCGGCTACCGGTGTTATGTTCCATAAATGAGCGCTCCTAACACGATCGGGGTTGTTATGGGGACCCCCTTGATAATTCGTTTTAGATTAAAGTTGGTCTGGCAAGGGCCAACTTTGGTACTACATTTGCCTAATAACCTAATAAAATTGCATAGGGACTTTCTGGACCTCGAGGATAACCTAATCAACCCCCGGGCTAGTGGTCCTCATGAGTGTTGGTCCCACCTGAGCGATATCCGGCGCCCCTCTGGTCACCCGGAGGTTTAGCGATCCCGACGTCTAGCTCATCCGTCGTGTCCTGAGAACGAGGTACGTGACTCCTATCGGGATCGTCGACACGTCGGGCGGCCTTCCTGGATTAGTTTTACCTTTGACGAGATATCTTGTGCATCGGGATTCCGGTGATGCTTTGGGTAATCTCAGAGTTGAGGTTTTCCACTATGCGGCTTGTGGTAAGTTGTGATGGACTAGTTGGAGCACCCTTGCAGGGTTAAATCTTTTCGGAAAGCCGTGCCCGCGGTTATGTGGCAACGTGAAAACTTTGTTTAACACTGGTTCTAGATAACGTGAAGCTAATTAATTTCAATATGCCAACTGAGTGCGTAACCGTGACTGTCTCGTTCGTGAGTTATTTCTCCAATCGAGGGCACGGTGGGGTTACGTCTGACGTAGGTAGGTGTTCAAGATCATTCATTTGATCATGAGTACTCACGTCCGTTATGCGTAGATCTGCCCCCTTCTTATTTATGGTACTCGTAAGTTTAGCCACAAAATATATGCTTAGCCGCTGCTGCAACCTCACCATTTAACCATGCCTCACCCATTAAGCTTTGCTAGTCTTGATACCTTTGGAAATGAGATTGCTGAGTCCCCTGTGGCTCACAGATTACTACAACACCAGTTGGAGGTACAAGTAAAGGTTACTTGACGCGAGCGCGCTGATTGTTCATTTGGAGTTGCTTCTTCTTCTTCCTCTTCATCGATCTAGGATGGGTTCCAGGCCGGCAGCCTGGGATAGCAAGGATGGACGTCGTTCTTCTTTTGTCGTTTGTTTTTGTCCGTAGTCGGACCCTGCTCTTACTCTTGATGTTTATGTAATGTACTGTTGTGACTCTGATGTAGCTTGTGGCGAGTGTAAGCCAACTCTATATATATATCTCTTCTTTTCAGTACACGTACTTGTAACGATATCCATTCTTGCGACATTACGAGATGCGCTTTATCCCTAACGAGGCCTTCGCGCCAAATTGAGGATAGGGCCGCATCCTGGCCGTGACAAGTTGGTATCAGAGCAGTACCAACCTAGGAGCCCCCTTGATTGATCGAACTTGTCCGAGTCGAGTCTAGTGAAAAAACTGCTTTGAGTCTAGTTATATATCGGAGAGTAGGATTCTTTTTCTCCTCTTCTTTGCTCTGGTGAGGAATCTTGTCGTAATAATTTAGTTCTACTCCTCTTCTCACTCAAAAAAAATTTAGGATCACGCGGATATTTTTGGAATCTATATGATGCCGATGTGACGATGTTCTGTCTTGGTGCCTCCTATCTGCTTTGACTTTCAGGGGAGTTGAGCTCCAGGGGATTCTTGAGCACATCGTTATCATTCAGATTTCTTAGTATCTCAGAACGAAGGATGTTCGTAATTGCTTCAATACTAGTAGTGGCGAGATAACCCCGATGTCCCCAGTACTGGTGCAGATTTTTCGTGAGTACTGCCATACTTTGTATCATTGTGATCACGAGGGTCTGTAGTAGATGAAGGTCCGAGATTCTGGTTGTGTGTTGACGGATGTGATACAGGTGTTGGGTTAGTATAGGAGTTGTGTGATATTACTCCTTGTATCCGTGTACCAGATTGCATGACCAGAAATTTCGGGAATTCTTAGGTGGGAATTCAAGTAGTTGCTTATAGGACAATCTTCCAACAAATGCATGATGTTAGGTTGGAGTTCGACATCTAGTGGATTCCTGTCCACGAAAATATAGGACGAAATCTTTCTCATGAGTTTGTTCTGACTAATTGCAAGCCGCACCCTTTGTTTTGTTGGAATATGGTAATTTAAGTTGCTTCGATGTCAATGGTGATTCAGATCTTTCCCAGAGGTGTACTCATATTTTTATGGGTATGCTAATCCTTTTGCTTAATCAGTTGTCTTATCAATTCTTGTCAACCGGGGTCATCGTATCAATTCCATTCAACCGGTGTGTTTCTCTCCAAGTGAATTCAATCCTTTCCAATTTTTGCAAGATCATTCTTTTTTTATTCCGGAGTTCATCTCATCTGGCCCAAGTTGTCCTTCTTTTTCCTCGTCCTCCCACCCTTTTTCTCAGTGATTCAATTTTCATCCAGGAGTTTTCTTTTCATTGTGCTTCCGTTGTCTGTGCTTTTCTCTCTTACCCGGTGATTCATTGTGAAGAGTCTCAGGAGCTTCGTGTTCTTCTTTATTCAATCTTGTTATCTTTTTCGGTGAATTTAATTCAGTTGTTTGTGTTCAACATATCCTTTTCATCCTTGTAAATTCTTTCCCATGTTGGAGTTTCTTGTCAGCCTATCCTATTGTTCATTTCTCTCTAGCCTATCCGGAGTGCTGAAGTTATCTCAGAAATTCTTGTTTTCAATTCTTTCATTTATTTCGGGGTGATAATCTCATCTAGTTTTCATTTGTACCGGTGCATTCAATCTTTCCTTCAATCTTTCCTAACGGTGGTTTCTTTGAGTGGGCCCATAACCCACAGGTTCTTTCCCAGGATCTTTCCTGGCTCTTTTAATCTTTTCACGGATATCATTAATTCTTTTCAACTATGACGTAAGTATGATTTTCATCAGTCATATTCCTTCTTCAAGATCAATTTGAATTAATTCTCATAATGGTTCAGCCTTTCATTCTTCTTTATCCCGGAGTGTCTCATTAATTTTTGGTGGTGTTGTTCTCGTCATCATTCTCAGCTTGCAAATTCGAAGGAGTGTTTCTCTCAAATCTTGCTCCATTCTTGTGAAGATTGTCATCTCAGCTTCGTGTTATCCTCTCAATTGTTTCTATCGCGAGTAATCCCTTTCGTGCTATCCGGTGCATTTCTGAGTTATTTTTATTTCTCGTTCCTCCGAAGGCCATCATTTCAGAAGTCTTCTTCGTCCTCAGCTTTCAGCTTTCATCCTCAATTCTCCTCCATTCTTGTCTCTTCGTTCGTCTCTCGATTATCCGGTGCCTTGTTCTAGTTTATCTCAGGTGGCTCATGATCTCTTCATTCGCATGTATCTCCATTAATTCATGGTGTTCCCATTCAATTGTGAATTCTTACCGGTGCTTCCTTCAATTATGCTTCATGTGGTGCATATCTATCTATCTCTTCAAGTTCTTTCAAGAAGAATAAGTTGTACGCTAAATCCGTTCCTTGTCATCAATTTAACTTGATGAAGGATTAGCATAACATAATTCTTATTCATGTTTCATAGTGATTTCAATCTTTCTTCCAGAGTGCCTCATGATATCAATTCTTTTCTCAAGTGCCTATATTTCTTTTCCGGAGTTCCTAGTTCTTTTAAGTATCTCTTTGTGAGGCTTCATCTAAATCTTGGCAAGGTCATAATCTTATTCTTTTCTACCTTCATATTTGTTGCATCATTCAGTTGTATACGGAGGCCCTTCATGGTGGTTCGTCATGATATCAATTCTTTTCTCAAGTATCCTTTCTCTTGCATTTATATGTGCAATTGTTATTCCTTTATACTTTGAGGTGGTATTATAGCATTCTTGTTAGTGTAGGAGCCTCGAAGAGATTTCCTTTAAAGTATGAGATAATTAAAACCACCAATCCTTTAATCATGAGATTATTCTTAACTCATGGTTTCTTCATTGAGCTATCTTGGTTTAGATTTCACCTAAAGCTTTTCCTATGGATTGTTGCTATCATGGTGCTTATCATTAATCCAAGTTCTCAATGTATCCTCTTGGTGTAAGAAATGGTTCATATCTTGTTTCTCCCAATCAATCCTTGTTTCTTTTAGTGGTTGGTTGTCACTTCATTAGTTTGAAAGGTTTCCATAAGCCCACAACTATCTTGTTCTTTTCGTTGTTGTTTGTCCAACAACTTCGTCCAATTCTTCTTGCAAGGATGCTTGCCAAGTTCATTGGAGTTAGTAGTTATCATTCTTTTCTTCATTCTCTTCTTCCGTATGAGCTAGTTCCTATTCTATAGTTTCGGAGGCATTATGATGTTGCTATTTTGGGTCTATTTTGTTGCTCTATCAAGATCATGGTGTTCCCTTGATCTATTTACTTGTTTGTTGTGAATATTGTCTATTTCTTCCACCTTTTCAAAAAAAATTTGTCCCATTTTCCTACCGAAGTGTTGCCGAAATTTTCCGTGAATTCTTGCTTCTTTCTCATATCATTCCTCATCGCTTTGCAACCTTCAAGGATCGTTGCTTTCACTCGATTGTCAAAGAAGCAACTAAGTTTTACCTCTTGTTCTTTCTCATCCTCTTCCCCCTTTCATTCTTGGATCTCGGGCGAGATCCTCTTGTAGTGTAGGAGAGTTGTGACAGCCCGAGACCGACGTTCCAGAAGATTCCCCTCTATTTCTGTTTTCGTCGTGTGTCTATTTTTATTTGTCGCATCATCATCGCATCATTCGCATCATCTGCATTGCATCGACATCTCCGTTGCTGCCAGTTTTCAAAACTTGCATCCGTCAGCAATTGCCGGTTCTCGTCGTTGTCCGTTCTGAGTCCGACCGCACTCGCACGCGCCCGCGGCATCATCAAACCCTGTTTTAAAAGTGTGCGTAAAACTTTCTCTGATCGGGATGAAACTTGGCATGCGGCCGTAATTAGTTATAGCCAGGCCGCCTGTCGAATTTCGTCGCGATCGGAGACCGTCTGGTACCCGAACGGTCGACCATAGCGACACCGTATTTGGTCTACCGTCGGACGTCTGTCGGTGTTTTAAAATTTGTTGCCGCACCGCCCGTTCTCCCTCTCGTCCCCTGATATCCCCTCTACACGGCCTCGTAACCATTCCCACGTTCGGAATTAGCCGAATCCGACCGCGCGGTTGAAACCGGGGCGGAATTTCGCTAAACCTAGCCCCCCATTTGTCTATAAATAGTCCCCGGGAAATTTTAGACAGCCTCCCTCCATCTGTCCTCGAAATCCGTGCGAAACCCTAATTCCCCCACTCTCTCTCCCCTGCCTTCCACCTCCAGCCGCCGGGCCCGCCCGAGCCCGGGTCAGGCCCGCCGCAAGCCCATCTGGCCCGAGGCAAACCCTAGTCGAGTCCCCATGGCTCTCCCTGCTCCTGAGCGCCCCTCGCCGGAGGCCGATGCATCCTGCCTTCTCGCCTCTTGCATGCGCGCTTCGCCGCCGACTCCCCGTTGCCGGCAGCAGCTCGTCGCCGGAGCGCCGGCCGTGGCCACCTCGCCCCGCCGTTTGCGGCCTCCCCGCTGCACCCCGTTGGCCACCACATGTGGCAGATCCAGGAGCCTCGCCTTCGGCCAGGGATCCGCCGCCGCCCTCGATCCAGCCGGACCTGCCACGTCCCTCGCCGGACCGCCATCTTCCGAGGTCGACGCGACCGAGCCCCCTGGTTCCCATCGCCATGCCCCGCCTCGCCTCATCGGGTCGTCGAGGACTAGGAACCCCTCCCCTAGGCTGCATCGGGGGCAAGGCTGGTGCCTGGGCCGGCCTCCTCCCGCAGCGTGCCAGCGCCCGAGGCCCATCGCCCCGCGCTGGCCGAGTGCGCTCCGCGCCACCTTCCTCGGCCCAGACCGGCCTTTTTCCCCCACCGGCCCCGCAGCTGCACCCAACCGGCCCAAGGTAATCCCCCGCATGCGTGCATTTTAATAATGTTGCGCCCCCTGACCGGCCCGTAAGGTATTAGGTTGATTTTTGAAATTAATATAAATTCCAGAAAAATGATGATATTAAAACGTCCGTAGTTTTCAACTCGTGTGTCGGATCGCGACGTGTAGCATATGTATCTTGTGTAACTTTTCGCCTAGATCACGAATTTACAACTTGCATAGTTGTTTGATGTAGTTTTGCGTGCCGAATGCCTAGATATGTGTGCTGTTTATATTGTTTTGCCCGTAGTTATTTTTCTCGTGCGAGTCCGGGTTGCCCGAACTTCGTAGTAGAAATGCCCATGTTTTAGGAATCATTTTTCCATGTATTTTAGAGCGGTCACTCGTATTTTTGCGTGTAGGGATTGCAGCTAGTTTATTTTCCCGTGTATAGGTTATTTTCTCGCATTTACGTGTGGCATTATTTTTGTGTTGCAACCCCACATATTTTATATGTTTTCGGGGTAGAAAAATCCATGGGATTTTCCTGTGCAATTAGTTTTAGCTTTTGAGTAAGTTAGTTCGCGCGATATTTTGCCGTGATGCCCTTTTGTTTATTTCGTAGGATTTATTCCGTGCTTCGTTTGATTAAGTTGTCAACTAGAGAGTTGTTCTTGGGTGTTTACTCTAGCCCCTGGTATTTTTGCTTGGAATAGAAATGCATGTTTAGGTGTGGTTTGCTTGCTCTCAAGTCTCTAGAAATAGTGCCGACTTGGAGGAGCTGAAATATTTCTAAGTCTGGAATCTGTTATATTTTGTTGCTGTCTTGTCTTGCTTGTATCTTGTGATGTGTAACTATTTTGAGGTTGGTCCAATGGAGCTGGTTGTATCCCTTGTGTTTCTCTAGCATGCTGTGAATTTTCATGTCATTTGGAGTACTGTAGCTTATGATTTTGCTGCTGTCAATATTGCTTCAGATCGAAAACTGCACTTTCATGAGGTGTTATTTTCACTAAGTCTGAAATAGTGTGTGGGAAGCCATTTTGTGACTTCTTTTCCTAGTGTTCCTTGCTGCCATGCTAGTTGTTGTTAGTTGTTTGTAGTATTGCTTCTTTCCCTCTTTCGTGTCGTGCCTTGCTTGAGTTTATCGGAGTTGTGTAGCCCGTAGTTGTGGGGCGTATAAAATGCTATGTGGCCGATTTTGGCAGATTGTAGAGATATCTTGTTTTGCTCGTAGTTTTTGATCCGTAGCTCCGATTTGATCGTGTCCTATGTGAAACTTTCTTAGAATCTCGTGTAGTTTCATTTTCTCTTGCTGGTTGTATGTTTTGAAGTTCTCGTGACCATGGTTGCACACATATTGCATTCATGCCGTCATATCTTGCGGTGCTTGTATCTTTTGAACCGTAGCTCGGTTGGAGATGATTTCTATGTGTAAATTGCTTGTCTCGACGCGTAGAATCACGTGATCCTATTTGTTTTGCTGTTTAACAACTAATTAAATGCATTAGTTCAGATCTGGACAGAATTGTAAATTAACATGTGAGGTCGTCTCGGAGGTGCTACATGTCATTTCCGACCTCATTTAAAATGCCTAGATAGGTAGATTAATTGCGCTTCACGTCTTGCCATGTTTAATAACATTTAATATTGCCGTGTATCTACTCGGGATAGAACTAAATAATTAACGTGGAGTGTTTGATTGTGTGATTTGTCATGCCGTGACTTGCATGTATTCAGCTGCTCATGCATCATTTGTGTTGTGCATTGTGTGGTGAATTCCGTGTGTTGATTTGTGTTTCCGGTTTGCTTCGTCTCGATAGAGTTCCGCATCGTGCCGGATTGTGAGGACCCGTTCGACTACGTCGGTTCGTTTGCTTCACGGAGGCATTCTTCTTCCAAGCGGGATCTCAGGCAAGATGACCATTTCCCCAGATACCATTACTATCATTGCCATGCTAGTTTATCGCTTCTATCGTTATGTCTCGTTGCCTACCACCTGTTAAATATCAGCCTCTCAACAATGCCATGATTACCTTCAACCTGTTCGACCTAGCAAACCACTGATTGGCTATGTTACGTCTTGCTTAACCCTATTGATAGCATTGCTAGTTGCAGGTGCAGATGCTTCCATGTGAAAGCATGAGTTCCTTGTTATATCATCATATTAAATGCTATTTAATTTAATGCACCTATATACTTGGTAAAAGGTGGAAGGCTTGGCCTTTCTAGCCTGGTGTTTTGTTCCACCTTTGCCCCCTTAGTTTCGGCTACTGGTGTTATGTTCCATAAATGAGCGCTCCTAACACGATCGGGGTTGTTATGGGGACCCCCTTGATAATTCGTTTTAGATTAAAGCTGGTCTGGCAAGGCCCAACTTTGGTACTATATTTGCCTAATAACCTAATAAAATTGCATAGCGACTTTGCGGACCCGAGGATAATTTAATCAACCCCCGGGCCAGTGCTCCTCATGAGTGTTGGTCCCACCTGAGCAATGTCCGGCGCCCCTCTGGTCACCTGGAGGTTTAGCGATCCCGACGTCTAGCTCATCCGTCGTGTCCTGAGAACGAGGTACGCGACTCCTATCGGGATCGTCGACACGTCGGGCGGCCTTGCTGGATTAGTTTTACCTTTGACGAGATATCTTGTGCATCGGGATTCCGGTGATGCTTTGGGTAATCTCAGAGTTGAGGTTTTCCACTAGGGAATCCGACGAGATCGCGAGCTTCGTGATTGAGGATTTCTATGCGGCTTGTGGTAATTTGTGATGGACTAGTTGGAGCACCCCTGCAGGGCTAAATCTTTTCGGAAAGCTGTGCCCGCGGTTATGTGGCAACGTGGAAACTTTATTTAACACTGGTTCTGGATAACGTGAGGCTAATTAATTAAAATATGCCAACTGAGTGCGTAACCGTGACTGTCTCTTTCGTGAGTTCTTTCTCCGATCGAGGACACGGTGGGGTTATGTCTGACGTAGGTAGGTGTTCAGGATCATTCATTTGATCATCAGTACTCACGTCCGTTATGCGTAGATCTGCCCCCCTCTTATTTCTGGTACTCGTAAGTTCAGCTACCAAATATATGCTTAGCCGCTGCTGCAACCTCACCATTTAACCATGCCTCACCCATTAAGCTTTGCTAGTCTTGATACCTTTGGAAATGAGATTGCTGAGTCCCCTGTGGCTCACAGATTACTACAACACCAGTCGCAGGTACAGGTAAAGGTTACTTGACGCGAGCGCGCTGATTGTTCATTTGGAGTTGCTTCTTCTTCTTCCTCTTCATCGATCTAGGATGGGTTCTAGGCCGGCAGCCTGGGATAGCAAGGATGGACGTCGTTCTTCTTTTGTCGTTTGTTTTCGTCCGTAGTCGGACCCTACTCTTACTCTTGATGCTTATGTAATGTACTGTTGTGACTCTGATGTAGCTTGTGGCGAGTGTAAGCCAACTCTCTCTATATATATATCTTCTTTTCAGTACACGTACTTGTAACGATATCCATTCTTGCGACACGACGAGATGCGCTTCTATCCCTGACGAGGCCTTCGCGCCAAATTGAGGATAGGGCCGCATCCTGGGCGTGACATAGTCGTACCCGGTAGCAACGTCAGTCTCGAGTTCTACCGGGGAGAAGAGGGGGAAGAAACAATAAATAATAGCAAACAGGTGCATCACGATGCATGACATGGCAATATGCAGTGTTAGGCATGAGCTACCGCACTACTACTCGTCATGGATAGATCAGGAAAATATTTGATGATATTTCCCGGGTCTCTAGATACTACCGGACAGCCGAAAAGGATGTGAAAGTTTTAAGTTCACTACGCTAGGAACGCGTGACACATGAATGGATAGCATATCCGGATTCGTCTCGTTTTTTATCAACTTTCATGTGTAAATTATTTTCATTCGGATAACAAATTATTTTAGATGATTTTATAATGATTAAACAATATTCTAAAATTATTATTAATTAGAGAAGTAACAGAAACACTTTTTATACCCATTGTTGCCTAACCACAATGTATGACAAGTGGGTCCATGGGTCCCAGTTGACCCAGTCAACTGTCTAGTTAGCAGTCAACTACTCCCTCCGTTCCTAAATATAAGTCTTTCTAGAGGTTCAACTAATGAAGTACATACGGATGTATATAGACATACTTTAGAGTATAGATTCATTAATTTTACTTTGTATGTAGACATCCAATGAAATATCTTAAAAGACTTATATTTAGGTATGGAGGAAGTATTTGACTGTTGACCTCGACAAACTAACATGTGGAGCCCCTGGTCATAGACAGCTTTAACTAACTAACCAGATTAAGTTAAACGAATTAGGTTTAGGTTAATTGAGTAATTAATTAATCAATTTATTTATTTATTTATTTATTGTTATTACTGAATTTTTATAATCACATTTTTTTCTTAAAAAACAGGGCATGGGCCCTAGCTTTCATTGGGCCAGGGGTTAGTGGGGATTAGCCCCACTAACCAGATCGGGCCGAGGCGCTGGGCACACACAACGCAAGGGGAGCCGGCGGCCATGGCTCCATGGGCGAGCACGACAACGACTGTGCGAGTGTGCGTGGGCAAGCGAGCGCATGCGACGACAACACATGGTGGTGCGCTGCAGCATCAACGCAGAGCAGCAACAGCGGTGGAGGACGGGCGCTGGAGGCTGCGGGCGGACATGGACATGGTCGTGTGAGCGCGCGCATCGGGTGCGGCAGGGGCTGGGACACGCGCCGTGGCGCAGTGGTGGAGGGGCCGAAGGCTGGCGTTGTCGGGCACGACGAACGATGGGAGTCGCGGCAACGATCGGAGGCGGGCGAGCATGGCGGCATCGGCGAGCGGGGCTAGTGGGGGAGGGGCGAAGTGGAGGGGGAAAGGGAGGCGGTCGGAGCCTCGAGCGTTGCTCACAGCGGTGGTGGGGAGGGACCTAGGAGGGCCGGAGCTCGCGGCATGGGGAGGCGGATGGCGGCGGACGACCGACGCCGGCGGGGCGACCCGGGCGACGACGTTGCTCGGGGCTGTGGTGGAGGTCGCAGGGGCGGTGGGTGTCGACGAGGTGGCACTGGTGTGGTAGGCGAACGGTGGGGCGACGTCGGTGAGGAGTGCCGGCTTCGGGCGCCCGATCTCGGCCCAAGGGGCGCGAGCCATCGTCGGGTGTAGGGGAGTGAGGATGAGATGGAGTGGGGGAGGAAAGGGGGTAGGGTTAGTGGGGTGAGGGTTTTATACCCCATGGAGAGAGTGGGAGAGATGGGCTGGCTGGGGGGACTCGGAGGTAGCTAGGCCGGCGAAGAGGCCAGCTGGGCCGAGGCCGAGGGGTGGGGGTTGTTTTCCCCTTTCCTTTTTCTTTTCTTTTCTTTTTTTTATTTCTTTTATGTTTTTTTAATTCCAACAACAAAAGGATTTTATAAAATAAGGGACTTGGCCCATAGTTAGTTTTGTAGTTTTATACACCACCACCAAAAGTTTGGAAGGTATTTGTAAAATTTAGGATGCTACATAATATAAAAGGCATTTAATTAAAAGTTTTTGGCATCTCTTTTAATTGTTTTGAGGCATTAAAATATTTGATGAAATGTTGGTTTCAATTTTATAAATACTAGGAGAATATTTATAACCCAATCATGGTTTTTATTTATTGGTTTGCAATACTTTTAGTTTCACTTTTCAAACGAATTGGATTTGCAAAGGAATTTGAATTGAGCTTTGATTTTCATTAAGTGGAAACTTGGCTTTGTTAATCTTGATGACATGACATCATTAACATGTGATTATTGTAGCTTAACTAACGAGGCGTCACAACTACAAATAGGGTCCGCCTGTTTATTAGTCCACATGAACCTAGCCCCTAAGGCCTTTCCCAGTGCATCGGTGCTAAGGATGCCACATAGGAAAAACAATATTGTGGCAAAGCAATTAAAGAGAAGAGAGAGCATTATGATGACCCCAGAAAGAAACGGTGCTAAGCGCGTGAACCTATGTAAAAACAGTACCAACCAATGCATGAAGAAATTTATTTATTAAAGAATTCCATGAGGAAATCTTACCAACAAAAGCTAAGCACCTATGCATTGGAGAGATTAGTTGCTAAGGTTTTTAATATACTTAACACCTCATCTAAGCATCAATGCATTGAAAGAGGCCTAAGCGGGCTAACTTCCGGAGCGAGGTCAGCGATGCAGTTATTGAACATGCGCATCCACCCCCGATCCACGTTGACGGAACTTTTGTCTTCCGTCTGCCGAATAAAGTTGAAATCGCCGGCCATCATATCCTAGCAATTCAAGAACTTCCAAAAGAAATAGTAGTGGAGTTCACAACGGTAACCGTCAAGCCGATGCTCTCAATGTTTTCATCGGCGTTCAAACTAGGGGCATGTACAATGATGATATATGGATACAGATGCTCCATAATAAAAAGTATTTTAAGGCATTTATATTGATTTTTTTATCTTCAATGCAAGTTATCATCATGATACTCATTAAAAAGTAAAAAATAAAGACTCTAATACACATGCATCTCTACTTTTCATTCTAACTTTTTCAGATTTTTTCAACGGGTCATACCTCTTCTCTTCAAGCACCCGCCTTTTGCATAAGATCCTACTTCATTATTCAAACCTACTTTTTCTGACATTCGATCCTACGTGACATACAGGGCATCATCCTGAGGCTATGCATTACACATGCCCTGAGTAGACTAATCCTTTTACCGAAATGCTGAAATCTCACAATCAAACTCTTATTCCTGTAAGTTTGCGTGTAAACTGGAAGCTAAACTTGTAACATATCACTCAACTATCTAACTACAAATAAAAAGACGAACAATTAGGTAATGTTGTTGGTGATTTCTTTTTTTGAGAATAATGTAGTTGGTGATTAAAGCATAGATCTGTACGACCAACTGTTCAATTATTATTTTTATTTATCCAAGTACAAGCCTCACTTTATTCTCGCTTGCAGCAATACATCAGAATCAAATCGACGGTGATGCAAGCGTGGCTTGTGCAAGTATAGCTCAGGCGTAGTACTTGATCAAGCTGCTGTAGTTGGTCTGCTTGTCGAAGTACCGGTCCCAGAGCATGATGCCGCCGTAGTTGTCCTTCTTCTGCGACACCGGCGCGACGCTGTAGTAGACGTTCTTGGGGTGTACCCACTGGTAGGACTTGTCGTCCGCCGTGAGCCCGACGTAGAACCGGGTGGCAGGGTACGCCGCCGTCCACTCGTTCCACGAGCCCTCCCACCCAAAGTTCTGGTTGCACCCATTGTCGCTCTCGTATGTCCTCACGTGGACGCGCTCGAAGATCCCCGTCGCCAGCGCCCGCCCCACGTGCGCCGCCGGCGGGTACCCGCACCGGACCGTCGCCGTCAGGTGCAGCGGCTTCCCCGGCCCCCCGCGGATGTTGTGCTTGGCCAGCTCCAGCGCCAGCACGTCGTAGCGGTCCGCCGGTGTGCCGTGCTCCAGGAAGAGGTCGACGCCGTCGAGCCACGCGTCGCCGAAAGGGCGGGGGACGCCCGGCTTGGACCCGCCGAAGTAGGAGTTCCAGAGGTGGTCGAAGAGGTCGAGCGCCGATCGGTTGGATGGGAGCGAGTAGCCGGTGCCGTAGCCGCCGATGGAGAGGGAGACGGGGACGCCCTTGAACTGGCAGTGCTTGATGTCGGCGCCGACGGAGGACAGGTCGTGGCCGGAGAGGTCGAGGTGGTACTTGCCGTTGGCGCCAAAGACGTCGAGGAAGGACATGGTGACCATGGTGTACATGCCGGAGTCGCAGGCCTCACGCAGGGACCCCTCGGCCTTATTCCGTCCCCAGAACACCGTCACCTGGCCGGTCTTCCCCCCCGCCGCCAAGGCCGGCGGGGTTAGGAATAAGGCAGCGACGACGGAGAGGAGGGGTAGGAGGCACGCTGGCCTCCAGGGTGGGAGCGGCGCCATTTTTGGTTTCTCCACGTAGCTAGTAGCTTTGGTCTCTTGTTTGGATGAAGGGTTATTTAGCTCGAATGCGATATATATAGTGGATTTCTGAGGCAAATACAGGGAGGTATTCGGAGACGCGGAATTGAGCTCGCTAGACAGCTATGGCTGACTGGAGCACTATATTATTTTATTTTATTTTATTATTGCGAACTGACTCGAGCACCTCTTTAGCTAGCTATGGTTGACTTGACTTGGCCAAGCAAAAGTAACATTTCAGGTTGCTTTTCGATTTTTTTAGAAAAAAATGCACGCCCTACTTTATAAAAGCCATTAGGCAGGGGAGAGGTGTTTAGGCTCCTGAGAGCACATGTGTGACGTGAACAGTAACCTAAAAAAAATAGTAAATCTTTTTAATAAAATTTATTTATTTTGGATGTTTGTGTTAGTGTTACAATCATGCCTGGCAATTTTCAAGCAAAACGGAGTAGCTGTGTTTCGTCGGTGAAAAAAATCAAATTTGAGATGACATTTGATCTTTAATTTGTTTTTTTACACAGATCAAAATGCTTAATCCTTTTGTCTAAAAATTTATAGATAGCATTTGGATGTGACAATGAACACATAGATTTTTTTTTTACATTTTAAAAATACTTTTTGCACGCAGGAGGACGTGCACCTCGGAGCCAAATTGAATTTCCGACCAGATAGGGTAAAGCACATCCATATCATGCATCAACCAAAGAATTTAGTACTGGTACAACTTACTTAAAACAGGCACACAGACCACCACACAGTTTAGACATCACTTGCACGTAGGCCACAACCTACTACAAAGCAAAAGAAGAAACGCTCCGGGCCACCAGCAACCGACTGGGAGAGAGCAAAGCCGAAGCCTGAACCTTGGAAATGAGCCTATCACATCCCGGTCCTCTTCCTTAATCAATAATCTCCACTCTTGCAAAATGACTGACATTTTAAATAGGCCCCTTTTAAATAAGCAGTCATCTGATTTGTTAGGAAATATGTGTTCGATAGTAAACTTGTTTCTAGTGGTTCAAAGGGACCAACACGTCGTGACAAATCCATTTCAAAACACCCTCTTGGATAGGCCGTGTAAGTTCTAGGAGAGGCCTGAATATCACTAAGGGACTTTGGATTCCAAGACACTCAAGCAAGAGCGAACCCAGCTCCAAGACAACTAAGCGAGGACACATTTGAAGAAAATATGCTCAGAATCTTCCAAATCCAGGCAACAATGATCCGAGCCTGGCCCGTTACGCTTTCGGATCTGGTCAGCCGCGGGCAGCCGACCCCTAAAGGCTTGCCACATGAAAATTTTGATGTTGGGGGGGGGGGGGGGGAGGGGGGATTTATGACTCCCAATAGGCTTGAACTTGGAGGTAGGAGAGACATAAATCAGCCTAGAATAGAAGGATTTGACAAAAAATATGACCTAAATGCAAATGGGGCCACGAAACCGAGTCCTCATCCTCTGAGAACGTGGGGAAGAAGGCACTGAGGTGATGCGAGTCGCCCAACTATTCGGGAGAAAGGGCACGGTGAAAACGGAGGTCTCACCTATCCTCAAAAGCTCTAAGATAGAGATAACAGGTTTGAGGCAATAATAAAAAAGAACCGAGAACTTCGAGGCTAGCGGGGAGTCCCCATACCACCAATCCAACCAAAACCTAGTAGAATCCTCTGATCCAACAACAAACTTAACATGGGATCTAAAAATATCTCGCACCGACACGAGCTGAGGCCAAAATTGTGAGCCATCCGAGGTGTTTGCAAACATGGGGCTCGAGTTAGGGAAGTACTTTATGATTTGAAACGAGAGAGTATCTCGGCCAATCATAAGATTTTTCAACCACCACTTAATAATCAAACAATTATTCATAATGGAGGTGCTGAGAATACCGAGACCTCCAAGGCATTTGGGGTCTACACATGGTCAGCCATTTGACAAGTGTGTACTTAGGGTGATTCCCGGGCGCATTCCAATAACTCACCCCGATGCTTGACAAAACCTTCGGGGGCAGCCTCTTGATGCAGTCTCGTGGGGGCGCCGCGAAGCCCCCGACTATAGTAGCTTGTGCGAGACCCACGGGGTTGTTGCCCCTGCGAGGTGCCCGTCCCAGCCGCTTGGCGGCGGTGCTTTGGGAGCCCGACGTCCCTTCTTTTGCGTCGCCTTCTTTTTCCTCCAATGCAACATGCTGGCCCTGTGGGGGCGTGTAAAAGAAGTAATGTCCTTCATGCCTCAAACTGATTTGAATGCTATTTTGGGTCAAAAATAAACTTCTCCTTCGTACTCCCTGTCGAGCTTACACCTCCTCCACGGCCGTTCCGACGCTTCGCGGCGTTAAGGCCCAACCCCCGAGCATGGGTTATAGGGCTCCTGAGGCACGACACCCAGGGGCTTGCATTCTTCACGCGAGCGGCTCACGCGAGTGGTTGCTGCTTGCAAGGCCCGCCTCGCGAGGCCCCTTGAGAGTAGCCCCGCAAGGAAACACCTTGTTTCAAACAGTATGCGCTCACCCGCTTGCTCTTGGGCGTTATGCAAGAAGTATAGGCCCCAAGGGCCTTGGTGAGGTGACGTGCGCGGGGGTATGCCCGGGAGCTAGAACCCTACTCTCCGGGTTTCCAACGCCGCGGGGGCAGACCCAGGCAAAGGCACCGTGCCCAGCCCCCGTGAGCGTGAGGCCTAGAGTAAGCCGGAGGGCGCATGCCGCGGGGGCATTCTTTGTTGTCTACGTCTTCTCCCCAGTGCAATGCATGGGGCTTCCATTGGGCGTGGGTATGGTCGCGGTTCGACAATAAGGAGGGAGGTGCCGAGTGCTAATGAGAAGACCAATGAAAACTCCGCAAAAATCAGAGGACCAGGAAAATCGCTGAAACAAAAGGCGAACTTGTTTGCAAGTCGATAAGGAAGGCAAGAAAGGTAGCTGTCATGTCCAACACGGGTCAACCTAGAAAGAAAGGCGACTGTCATATCCAGTATAGGTCAACCTAAAAGAAATGCGGACCCTGGGGTGTCTTCTTCGTCTTCTTCCCCAGCACAGAGCATGGGGACTGACACTGGGCGTGGGAGGGGACCCTCCTCCGTGGCCATGACGCGACTCGTTGTGGGTTTCCACTTTGGGGACCATGGAGCGTATACAACCCCAAAAACTCATTATTATGTGAGAGTGCCACGGTCTTATTCCCCAGCGCGGAGCATGAGTATTGCCACCGGCCGTGGGATGGGACTCTCCTCCGTGGCCACGACGCGACTCATTGTGGGCTTCCACTTCGGGGGGGAGCGTATACAAAAACTCATTATTACGTGAGAGTGTCACGTTCTTCTTCCCCAACGCGGAGCATGAAGACTGCCACTGGACATGGAAGGGGACCCTCCTTCGCGGCCACGAGGCGGCTCGTCGTGGGCTTCCACTTCGAGGGGCCCACAGCTTATACAGCCCCCAAAACTCTTTATTACGTGATAGTGTCACTGTCGGCGATAGTTGGGCGGATATCCGAGGCACAATGCTGAGGAGTCCCTAACCCGGTCTTCAGGTGCACTCCTGTGGCCCAAACATGAGCGTCGTTCATGCGCTGCGTAGCCTTAGGAGCGTCGTTGCGTGCCCCTATGACCCAAACATGAGCTTCGTTCGCGCCCAGCGTAGCCGTAAGAGCACGTCATCGGGAGAGTCGTTGTGTGAGGTGGCATGGCGCCCATCCAGCAGTAGCGCGAGCCAAGCAGCATCCTTTTCATCTGCTCGTGACGGTTCATCGAGAGAGAGCGACATTAAGGACCTTGGCGAGATTAGTAGCACGGGTGGCCAGCCCGTGAGCCAGAGCTCGGTCGCTCAGATTTGTCGGTGATGTGAGGACAAGTCCTGCACAGATGCCGTGTCTAACCCCTCACCATGGATCCATCCTAGGGCGGTTGTGGGGGCGTACCAGCCCCCGGCAGCGGCGGAGCACCATAGCTTAGTTGAGTTCGTTACACATCCAGAAAACACCTGCTCGGGGCAATGCAAAATACAAGGAATTGCTTGATTCGATCTATCCAAAAAGTCACCTGGCGCCAAGCTGCCATGAGACAATCAGGCTGCTTGACGACGCATGCCGCAGAAGTCTACCCTCGGAGGTGGGGGACAGCCTACTCCTGAGGCTTCAAGGGCCCGCAAGGTCCCGACACCCCGCGAGTCATGCTCGGCCCGCATCTCCTGCAGCTTGACGGCATCTTGAGCGGCAAACTCATGTATCCCTGGCACCGGCGCCACACTTGCGCCTGGGGGCGTGCACCATAGCATGACCCCACTTGCTTTCCGAGCACCTACTCGATCTCCCGAGTACGCGAGGCGGCTCCCAGGCGGGAGCCCTTGAGCCCGACGTGACATGAGCACCGGGAATGGCCTCCAATGCCGGGGGGAGGCGGGCGTCGGCTGGGGCCACGAGGCTCGAGGTACCGGCGCCTCCCGCATAGGGATAAAAACGGAGCGGAAACGGACGGAACTGAGTGCTATCACATTTGTTTTCATATTGTTTTGCAGAAGTGAAAACGAATACAGAAACCCCGGAAATGAATACGAAAACAGATACTACCGGAAACAGACACAGAGCAAAGGAAAAACGGATACAGAAATAGAAGTGGGCTTTGAACGGAACTTTAAAACCCCTTGAATCATAGAGTAATACACACAACAACAAAAATTAATGAATTGCTAACATGACTACAAAATAATTTGATTATGTTAACAACATATCCTAGTATTGTATTAGTACATGACAATTGTGTATAGGGTATAGATGAGTACATATATGGTAGTATAAGTTGGGCCTCAAGTGATCCATTATGCTCATTGTGTGATTGTGTGTTATTTGGTGGTTGGGCTACAAAGTAGCTGTAGGCCTATAGTAAAAATGGGAAAATCCATATTGACGAAAACAGAAAGTTCCATTTCCACATATGTTCCACCGGAAAACGCTCTTCCGTTTTTGTTTCCGTTTTCGCATTAAAAAATCCATTTCCATTTCCGTTTTGAAAATTTCCATTTCCGCTTTCATATTTCCTCTCCCTTTTCATTTTTCCTCCGGAAAAGCGGAAAGTTTCCACTCCATTTTCATCCCTAGTCCCGCATCACCCTCCGTCCTGTTGGCGCGGACGCGGGCCTGACGCCAGATGGCGCGTTCACTGGGGGAAGACCCAACCGTCTGACGGTCCTCCGTGTTGTGAGTGCGCACGTTGTGGTGGGCGCAAAGTACCCGCCAACTCTTTCGGGTGCGCGTGCGCACGGGCCCAGCGACGGCCCAAAGCCGGCTACCGTGACCCATAGGAGCAGGAGTACAACACCAGCTGAACCCTGCCTGGGCCCCTCGAGCTGGGACCGAGAGAGCCGCCACGTGGTGGTGGAGGGAGCTCACCGGTGGAGCCCCTGCCTCCGGCACCGGGGGGTCGAAGCGGGGCGTAGGGCAGCACGACCCTCCTGGCGATGGTGATGAGCTTGGCGATGTGGTCCGCCCAGGCATCGTACCCTCCGTCCATAGGGCGGCGACGAAGCAGTTAGTCCGCCATGAGCAGCGCTTCTTGCGCGTTGAGATCTCCCACATGGACACAAGCTAGTGAAGATGCCGCGGGGGCACGGGGCACGCAAAGCGGTCGCCTTGCCGCCCTAGAGGCCACGGGAAGCCCCACCACTTACGGGCGGCGTGGGCGAAAAAGGTGGTGGCTACGATGGTGGTGGGGCGGTAATAGCCACCCGACACCGAGCCCTCGGGGCGCTTGTGGTGAGCATCGTCCATGGGGTCGGTGAAGCTAGAGCCAAAACTGGAGCGAAAGAGCGGTGGTGCACCCCTACGTGGCGTGCCGAATGTCAAAATCGGGGCTCCGCGGACCTAGAAAAGTTCAAACTCTCGGGTGCGCTCGCTCTCCTACCATGTTCTACCTCTCAACCTCACGGTTACTCCCTATTGGCTCGAGCTAAGGAAGACGAACAAGAACGCAGACACTATTTTACCTAGGTTCAGGCCAGCTCATTATGTAATATCCTACTCCTTCTTGTCTGGGTTGCTTGTGGGAGAGAGATAGAGAGTACAAGGTGAGTTCTTGCCCTGACGGCGTTGGTGGAGGGAGTGGGGAGATTTATCCCCTTGCTATGGAGGCTCAACCTCTCTCGTATACAGGCCACCGTCATCTCCCCCCAATAATGCACACTTGGTGGGAAGGGTTGCCACAACGTCCATTTTGAAAGGGGACAGGACTGCAGTCCATCCTGACATAGGTGGTCTTCGCCTGCCAAAGCTATTCGACGTGACGCGTTGGTGGGCTCGGGGGTGACCTCCGTCCCGTTGAGCCCCCGGTCTTGGTCCTCTTGCACCAAAGAGGAAACCTTTGGGGGTTGCTTTGGGAACCCGTGAGCTGACTTTACACCCGTAGCACCAAAGAGGAAAGTCTCTCTGTCTGTGCTTGCTGGCACCGCCCCTGCGCCTCCTGCGCAGCTCGCATCACCCATGTGAGGGGGCAGGACCGCGTGGCCCCACCTGGTTGCCCTTTACTAGTCCACTCTGCGAGGACCTCAGGTGGCCTCGGGACGCACCTTGGAGGCGAGTCCCCCCTCGCGACCCTTGACTTCGACTCCCTGACGCCTGCCTCCCGAGGCGAGAGCCCTCACGAGGGTCTTGCTTGCTGGCCTGCCACCGGGACGAATTGAGCCAGTGCAGCGTGTTGCGCCTGGGGCCCGACAAACTCGGCCTCGCCACCATCCACTGTCGTGAGGGATGACGCCATCCCCGTGCCCGCTGCCTCGCACGGCGAGCATGTCGCGCCATGTTAGCGTCGGTAGGTGTCCATGATGTGTCCTCTGCCTCGGCGCACCAACGGAAAGGTTGCGCGTCCGTGATACGTCTCAAACGTATCTATAATTTTTGATGGTTTCACGCTGTTATCTTGTCATCTTTGGATGTTTTATGTACCTTTTATATCTTTTTCGGGACTAACTTATTAATTCAGTGCCAAGTGCCAGTTCCAATTTTTTCTGTGTTTTTGGCTCTTTTCAGATCTGATTTTGGAACGGAGTCCAAACGAAATAAAATCCCCGAAATAAATTTTTCCCGAACGGAAGAAGATCAGGGGGCTTGAGGGCCAAGCCAGGAGAGCTACAGGGTAACACAAGCCCTGTAGCCGCCACCAGGGTCCGTAGTTAGTAGCTAGATGGCTTCTTCTCTCTCTTGGATCTTCAATACAAAGTTCTCCATGATCTTCATGGAGATCTATCCGATGTAATCTTGTTTGCCGGTGTGTTTGTCGAGATCCGATGAATTGTGGATTTGTGATCAGATTATCTATGATATATATTTGAGTCTTTGCTGATTTCTTATATGCATGATTTGATATCCTTGTACGTATCTTCGAGTCTTGGGTCTTGTTTGGCCAACTAGATCTATGATTCTTGCAATGGCACAAGTGCTTGGTTTTGGGTTCATACCGTCTGGTGACCTTTCCGAGTGACAGTAGGGGCAGCAAGGCACACATCGTGTAGTTGCCATCAAGGGTAACAAGATGGGCTTTGTCGTAGATATGAGATTGTCCATCTACATCATGTCATCTTGCTTAAGGCGTTACTCTGTTCTTTTGGACTTAATACACTAGATGCATGCTGGATAGCGGTCGGCATGTGGAGTAATAGTAGTAGATGCAGAAAATATCGGTCTACTTGTTTTGGACGTGATGCCTATAAATATAATCGTTGCCATAGATGACATCACGACTTTGCGCGGTTCTATCAATTGCTCGACAGTAATTTTTTCACCCACGTCTACTTGCTTTCATGAGAGAAGCCACTAGTGAACATTACGGCCCCCGGGTCTATTCACACCTATTGTTTCCACTTTCGCTTTTACTTTGCTTTGTTACTTTGTTGCTTTCAGTTCTCACTTGGCAAACAATCTATAAGGGATTGACAACCCCTTCATAGCATTGGGAGCAAGCTTTTTGTGTTTGGGCAGGTACTTGTGATACTCCTTCACTCGATCGATACCTTGGTTCTCAAAACCGAGAGAAATACTTACCACCGCTGTGCTACATCACCCTTTCCGCTTCGAGGGAACACCAACGCAAGGCTCCAAGGCCACGGGGGAATCCTTTGCATATTTGCCAAGGAAATCCCTAAAGGAGTAGCCGTAGCACAAGGATTCCTAGTGCCGTTGCTGAGGAGAATCAAGACAAGAATAGTCTCCCGTTAGGCCGTGTTTCTGGTGCCATTGGAAGGTCTTTTGTTGCAGTAGCAGAAGTATTTCTGGCGCCGTTGCCGGGGAACGAGAGATCTATCCAAGTAGGTCTCACAAACTCATCTCCTGCATTTACTTTTTTGCCAGTTGCCTCTCGTTTTCCTCTCCCCCACTTCACATTTGCCGTTTTCATTTGCCTTTCTCCTTTGCCGTTTTCTTTTGCCTTTTGCCTTTTTGTCATTTTCCTTTGCTGGTTTTCTTTGTTGTTTGTCTGCTTGTTTGTTTGTTGAAGTCATCATGGCTGAAAACACCAAACTTTGCGACTTCTCGAGTACCAATAATAATGATTTTATTAGTACTCTGATTGCTCCCGCCACTAGTGCGGAATCGTATGAAATCAACGCAGCCTTGCTCAGTCTTGTTATGAAAGAGCAATTATCTGGCCTTCCTAGTGAAGATGCCGCATCCCATTTCAATACCTTCATTGAGCTTTCCGATATGCAAAAGAAAAGAGATGTGGATAATGACGTGATTAAGTTGAAGCTTTTCCTTTCTCGTTGCGAGATCGCGCAAAAACTTGGTTTTCTTCTTTGCCTAAAAATAGTATCGATTCTTGGGATAAGTGCAAAGATGCTTACATATCCAAGTATTTTCCGCCGGCTAAGATCATCTCCTTATGTAACGATATCATGAATTTCAAGCAACTTGATCATGAACACGTTGCAAAATCTTGGGAGAGGATGAAGCTTATGATTAGAAATTGTCCCGCTCATGGCTTGAGTTTGTCGATGATTACACAAATCTTTTACGCTGGCTTGAATTTCTCTTCTCGCAATATCTTGGACTCCGCCTCAGGTGGAACGTCCATGGAAATCACGTTAGGAGATGCTACAAAACTCCTAGACAATATCATGACCAACTACTCTCAGTGGCACACTGAAAGGTCACCTGCTAGCAAAAAGGTACACGCTATAGAAGAAATTAACTCGCTTAGTGCTAAGATGGACGAGTTGATGATTTTGGTTGTTAGTAGAAATGCTCATTTAGATCCTAATGACATGCCACTATCTTCCTTGATTGAGAGTAGCAACGCTAGTTTGGACGTTAACTTTGTTGGTAGGAACAATTTTGGCAACAACAATGCTTTTAGAGGAAACTACATTCCTAGGCCTTTTCCTAGTAACTCCTCTAACAATTATGGCAATTCCTACAACAACACTTATGGAAATCACAACAAATTACCCTATGATTTAGAGAGTAATATCAAAGAGTTCATCAACTCTCAAAAGATTTTCAATGCTTCCATAGAGGAAAAACTACTCAAAATTGACGATTTGGCTAAGAGCGTTGATAGGATGTCTTGTTATATTAATGCTTTGAAAATTAGATGTGCTCCTCTCAAGGTCAACTTGGATGAAACTTTCAAAGCTATGCATTTCTCCATGAATGAGAGCAAAGAAAGAACTGCCCAAATTCGCGCTAGGCATGAATGGTTTAAAAGGGTGTGTTATAGTGATGCAAATCACGAAGATCTTAAAGTGCTTGGTGTGACTCCTCTTGAATCTTTGTTTTCGCGTGTCAAACCTTTTGATGAAGGGGCTGGATATGAATCCACTTTGGTTGAAAAACGCCCCAATGATTAGGAGTCCACCCATCTTGATGATAAAGGTGTGGAGATTGGAGTAGAAGAAATCAAAATTTTGGGTAGTAATGAAACTCCCACTTTGGATTTCAAGGAATTCAATTATGATAATTGCTCCTTGTTTGAATGCATTTATTTGATGCAATCCATTGCAAACTCTCCACATGCTTATGGCCAAAGCAAAGCCTTTACCGCGCATATCGTAGATGCTATGCTGAAATCTCTTCAAGAGAAGCTCGAATTAGAAGTCTCTATACCTAGAAAACTTCATGATGAGTGGGAACCTACTATGAAAATCAAGATCAAAAGCTATGAGTGCAATGCTTTGTGTGATTTGGGTGCTAGTGTTTCCGCGATTCCAAAGTATTTATGTGATATTCTTGGTTTTCATGAGATTGAAGAGTGTTCTCTTAATTTGCATCTTGCGGATTCTACTGCCAAGAAACCCATGGGAACGATCGATGATGTTCTTATTGTTGCAAATAAGAACTATGTACCCGTGGATTTCATTGTACTTGATATAGATTGCAATCCTTCATGTCCCATTATTCTTGGTAGACCTTTCCTAAGGACTATTGGTGCTATCATCGATATGAAGGAAGGGAATATTAGATTTCAATTTCCTCTAAAGAAGGGCATGTAGCACTTTCCTAGAAAGAAAATAAGATTGCCTTATGAATCTATGATGAGGGATACTTATGGTTTGAGCACCAAAGATGACTATATGTGATTCCATCACCTTTTGCCTAGCTAAGGGCGTTAAACAAAAGCGCTTGTTGGGAGGCAACCCAACGAATCTATCATTTTTCTTTCTGTTTTGTGTTTTTCACACTTTCATAATTCTGTTATGATTGTGTTTTTTTGTGTTTCTTTTTGCGTTTGTGTCAAGCAAAACCGTTATGATTAGTCTTGGGGATGATCATTTGGTCATGCTGGAAAAGACAGAAACTTTCTGCTCACGAAAAGAATTTTCATTTTTTTTCTGTAAGAGATTTTGAGTTGATTCTTTTTGCTGATGATTTCTATGCAAATTCTTAAGACCTTCGTAATGTTTCAGAATTTGTGAAGTACCATAAGTATACAAAGTACACAGATTTCTACAGACTGGTGTGCTTTAACATATTCTGTTTTTGTTGATTTGGTTGCTTATTTTGATGAAACTATGGATAGTATCGGGGGTAATTAGCCATGGAAGATTGAAAATACAGTAACCCAACATCAACATAAGTAGAATTTAAGTTTGCTACAGTACCTAAGAAAGTGGTGGCTTGCTTTCTTATACTAATGTTATCACGAGTTTCTGTTTAAGTTTCGTGTTGTGAAGTGTTTTCAAGTTTTGCGTGAAGTTCTTATGGACAAAGATATAAAGAGAGGCAAGAGCTCAAGCTTGGGGATGCCCAAGGCACCCCAAGAGATTCAAGGATGTCGTAAAAGCCTAAGCTTTGGGATGCCCCGGGAAGGCATCCCCTCTTTCGTCTTCAATCCATCAGTAACGTTACTTGGGGCTATATTTTTATTCACCACATGTTATGTGTTTTGCTTGGAGCGTAGGAGTCTTTTATTTTTGTTGTGTCACAATCATCCTTGCTGCACACCTACATAGAGAGACATGCACTCACCGTGATTTTTTCGAGCTTTACTTATATCTTTTGGTAGACAATTCAGCTCACATGTGCTTCACTTATATCTTTTGAGCTAGTTGATTTTTCTCTATGTGCTTCACTTATATCTTTTAGAGCACGGCGGTGCGTGGCTTGGTAGTTGATCTATGCTTTGAAAGTACTCTCAAAAGGGGTAGTTATCCAAAGGGATATGAAAACTTCCACCTTCATGTGCATTGAATAGTTAGAGAAGTTTGATTCATCTCAATTAGTTTTGAGTTGTGGTTGTGGTAATATTGAAGTTATGCTAGTAAGGTGTTATGGATCTAGAAATACTTGTGTTGAAGTTAGTGATTCCCGTAGCATGCACGTATGGTGAACCGCTATGTGATGAAATCTGAGCATGATTAGTCTATTGATTGTCATCCTTTGCGTGGCGGTCGGGATCGCGCGATGGTTTATACCTACCAACCCTTCCCCTAGGAGTATGCGTTGAATGCTTTGTTTCGATTACTAATAATTTTTTTGCAACAAGTATATGAGTTCTTCATGACTAATGTTGAGTCCATGGTTTAGATGCACTTTCACCTTCCACCATCACTATCTTCTTAGTGTCGTGCAACTTTCGCCGGTGCACAAAACCCACCATTAGCATCCCTCAAAACAGCCACCATACCTACCTACTATGGCTTTTTGAAAGTCATTCCGAGATATATTGCCATGCAACTACCACTATGACATGTGCCACCACTTCTACATTGCCATTTCATGATCATAATATAGCTAGCATGATGTTTCCATTAATGTCTATGCCATGCTAGATCATTGCCACGGTACACTACCGAAGGCATTCCATATAGAGTCATCGTTGCTCTAAGTTTTGAGTTGTAAGTGTGATGATCATCATTGATGGAGCATTGTCCCATGTGAGGAAATAAAAGAGGCCAAATATGCCCACCAAAAAAAAGAGGCCAAAGAGCCCACCAAAAAAAATGAGAGAAAAAGAGAGAAGGGACAATGCTACTATCCTTCCACACTTGTGCATATTAAGCACCATGATCTTCATGATTGAGAGTCTCTCATTTTGTCACCACCATATAGCTAGTGGGAAATTTTCATTACATAACTTGGCTTGTATATTCCAATGATAGGCTTCCTCAAAATTGCCTTAGGTCTTCGTGAGCAAGCAAGTTGGATGCACACCCACTAGTTTTCTTTAAGAGCTTTCACATACTCTTAGCTCTAGTGCATTATTTGTATGGCAATCCCTACTCATTCACATTGATATCTATTGATGAGCATCTCCACAGCTCATTGATATGCCTAGTTAATGTGATCATCTTCTCCTTGTTTTTCTTGCAACCTCCCCCACACTCCACACCACTTATAGTGCTAAAACCATGGCTCACGCTCATGTATTGCATGAGAGTTGAAAAAGTTTGAGAAAGTAAAGGTGTGAAAACAATTACTTGGCCAATACCGGGGTTGTGCATGATTAAAATTCGTTGTGGAATGATGATAGAGCATAGCCAGACTATATGATTTTGTAGGGATAACTTTCTTTTGGCCTTGTTATTTTGAAAGTTCATATTTGCCTTGCTAGTTTGCTTGAAGTATTTTTGTTTCCACGTCAATAGCAAACTATTGTTTTGAATCTAATGGATCTGAACATTCACGTCACATAAGAGGAGTTACAAAGGACATCTATGCTAGGTAGCATGAAAGCATCAAAAATTCATTCTTTATCACTTCCCTACTCGAGGACGAGCAGGAGTTAAGCTTGGGGATGCTTGATACATCTCAAACGTATCTATAATTTTTGATGGTTTCATGTTGTTATCTTGTCATCTTTGGATGTTTTATGTACCTTTTATATCTTTTTGGGGACTAACTTATTATTCAGTGCCAAGTGTCAGTTCCTGTTTTCTCTGTGTTTTTGGCTCTTTTCAGATCTGATTTTGGAACGGAGTCCAAACGAAATAAAATCCCTGAAATAAATTTTTCTCGAACGGAAGAAGATCAGGGGGCTTGAGGGCCAAGCCAGGAGAGCTACATGGGGCCCACAAGCCCTGTAGCCGCCACCAGGGAGGCGGCGGCTAGCAGGCTTGTGGCCTCCCTGGCGCCCCCCTGACCTAGCTCCTTCGCCTATATATTCCCTAAAATACAGAAAAAAATCAGGGAATCCACGAAAACACTTTTCCGCCGCCGCAAGCTTCCGTTTCCGCGAGATCTATTCTAGAGACCCTTCCCGGTGCACTGCCGGAGAGGACTTTGGAGTTGGAGGGCTTCTTCATCAACATCATCTCCCCTCCAATGACTCGTGAGTAGTTCACTTCAGACCTACGGGTCCGTAGTTAGTAGCTAGATGGCATCTTCTCTCTCTTGGATCTTCAATACAAAGTTCTCCATGATCTTCATGGAGATCTATCCGATGTAATCTTCTTTGGCGGTGTGTTTGTCGAGATCCGATGAATTGTGGATTTGTGATCAGATTATCTATGATATATATTTGAGTCTTTGCTGATTTCTTATATGCATGATTTGATATCCTTGTAAGTCTCTCCGAGTCTTGGGTTTTGTTTGGCCAACTAGATCTATGATTCTTGCAATGGGAGAAGTACTTGGTTTTGGGTTCATACCGTGTGGTGACCTTTCCCAGTGATAGTAGGGGCAGCAAGGCACACATCGTGTAGTTGCTATCAAGGGTAACAAGATGGGCTTTGTCGTAGATATGAGATTGTCCATCTACATCATGTCATCTTGCTTAAGGCGTTACTCTGTTCTTTTGGACTTAATACACTATATGCATGCTGGATAGCGGTCGACATGTGGAGTAATAGTAGTAGATGCAGAAAGTATCGGTCTACTTGTTTTGGACGTGATGCCTATAGATATAATCATTGACATAGATGACATCACGACTTTGCGCGGTTCTATCAATTGCTCGATAGTAATTTGTTCACCCACCGTCTACTTGCTTTCATGAGAGAAGCCACTAGTGAACACTACGGCCCCCGGGTCTATTCACACCTATCGTTTCCACTTTCGCTTTTACTTTGCTTTGTTACTTTGTTGCTTTCAGTTCTCACTTGGCAAACAATCTATAAGGGATTGACAACCCCTTCATAGCGTTGGGATCAAGCTTTTTGTGTTTGTGTAGGTACTTGTGATACTCCTTCACTCGATCGATACCTTGGTTCTCAAAACCGAGGGAAATACTTACCACCGCTGTGCTACATCACCCTTTCCGCTTTGAGGCTCCAAGGCCACGGGGGAATCCTTTGCATATTTGCCAAGGAAATCCCTAAAGGCGTAGCCGTAGCACAAGGATTCCAGGTGCCGTTGCTGAGGAGAATCAAGACAAGAATAGTCTCCCGTCAACACGTGCTTCTGACGTCGTTGGAAGGTCTTTTGTTGCAGTAGCAGTCCGCCACCACGTTTTGATGCTAGGCGAACCACATTGTCTCCGGTGACACAGAAATGGCACACCTAGTAGAGGATCTATCCACCATTTTGGTTGACTCAATGAATTCCCACCAAAATGAATACAAATGATGCCATTGGGCCTCCTCCTCTTTGGAATGGCGGAGCGTATGTCGGACGGTCATATTCTCTTTGGGGCCGTGTGGGATGAGGTCGGGTCAAGGCGTCTGAAGGTGTAGGACTGATGACCCACAAGTGTAGGGGATCTATCGTAGTCCTTTCGATAAGTAAGAGTGTCGAACCCAACAAGGAGCAGAAGGAACTCACAAGTGGTTTTCAGCAAGGTATTCTGTGCAAGCACTGAAATTATCGGTAACAGATAGTTGTGTAATAAGATAATTCGTAGCGAGTAGCAAGTAACAATAGTAACAAAGGTGCAGCAAGATGGCCCAATCCCTTTTGTAGCAAGGGACAAGCCTCGACAAACTCTTATATGAGGTGAAGCGCTCCCGAGGACACATAGGAATTTCTGTCAAGCTAGTTGTCATCATGTTCATATGATTCACATTCGCTACTTTCATAATTTGATATGTGGGTGGACCGGTGCTTGGGTGCTGTCCTTACTTGGAAAAACATCCCACTTATGATTAAACCCTCCCGCAAGCATCCGCAACTACGAAAGAAGAATCAAGACTAAGTCTAACTATAGCATTAAACTAGTGGATCCAAATCAGCCCCTTACGAAGCAACACATAAACTAGGGTTTAAGCTTCTGTCACTCTAGCAACCCATCATCTACTTATTACTTCCCAATGCCTTCCTCAAGGTACAAATAATGGTGAAATGTTATGTAGTCGATGTTCACATAACACCACTAGAGGAAAGACAACATACAACACATCAAAATATCGAACGAATACCAAATTCACATGACTACTTATAGCAAGACTTATCCCATGTCCTCAGGAACAAAAGTGACTACTCACAAAGCATAATTACGTTCATGACCAGAGAGGTATTGAATAGCATTAAGGATCTGAACATATGATCTTCCACCGAGTAATCCAACTATCATCAACTACAAAGAGTAATTAACACTACTAGCAACCTTACAAGTACCAATCGGAGTCGCGAGATGGAGATTGGTTACAAGAGATGAACTAGGGTTTGGAGATGAGATGGTGCTGATGAGGATGTTGATGGAGATGAGTCCCCTCCTATGAGAGGAGTGTTGGTGATGACGATGGCGATGATTTCCCCCTCCGGGAGGGAAGTTTCCCTCGCAGGACAGCTCTGCCGGAGCTCTAGATTGGTTCTGCTCAAGTTCCGCCTCGTGGCGGTGACGTCTCTTCCCGAAAGCCTCCCCTTGATTTTTTCTGGGATGAAGCCCTCCTTATAGCAAAAGATGGGAGCCGGAGGGGCAATAGGGGGCCCACAAGCCACCCAGGCGCGCCTAGGGGGGTAGGCCGCGCCTGGGACACTTGTGGTCTCCTCGTGGCTCCCCTCCGGTACTTCTTCCGCCCGGTATTTTTTATAAAATCTTAAATAATTCCTCGTTGATTTTCGCGGCTTTTGGAGTTGCGCAAAATAGGTATCTCAAACTTGCTCCTTTTTCAGATCAGAATTCCAGCTGCCGACATTCTCCCTCTTCATGTAAACCTTATAAATAAGAGAGAAAAGGCATAAGTATTGTACCGTAAAGTGTAATAACAGCCCATAAAGCGATAAATATCAACATAAAATCATGATGAAAAATGGACGTATCAACTCCCCCAAGCTTAGACCTCGCTTGTCCTCAAGCGGAAGCCAGGATCAATAAATATGCCCACATGTTTAGAGATAGAGGTGTCGATAAAACAAAATACGGACATGCAGGCATCATGATCATAATTAGAATAGCTATATCGTCATATAATCTCTTATGCTAAAGTGACAATTCCTTCACAAAGTAAAGTATGGATCAAGAACCTTATTGAGAATTTACAACCAATAGCCTTTAATCATTGAAGCAATTGCAATTTATCATAACATCGGAAAGAGTCAAATAAGAGCTTGTAAAGCAAATCCACATACTCAATCATCCTTTCGTCTTCTACAATTTCTAAAACTCACGTGGTACTCATGAGATCAAAGTTTCAGTTGGACACAGAGAAAGACAGAGGCTTATAGTTTCGCCTCCCAACTACTTACCTCAAGGGTAATGTCAACAATAATAATTCATGAATACTTACTTCCAAGTTGACATATGAATATAGATCTTTCCCTAGCACATGAGTTAGCCAAGATAATGGCGAAATAAGGAGTTGGTGTCGATCACCATGACTCTTTTAAGGATAAAAAGTAAAGATACAAGATATGCCCTTCGCAGAGGGAAGCAGTGGTTGTCATGCGCTTTTGAGGTTTCGATGTGTGATCTCTTAGTGTGGAGGAACATAACTTTATATTGCCTCCTGTGATAAAGAACTTATTATGCAGTATGTCGCTTTTATGTCTTCCTCATCACAGGTTCGTACAAAGCTTATTTTCCACACACTAGTAGATCATACATATTTAGGGAGCAATTTTTATTGCTTGCACCGATGACAACTTACTTGAGAGATCTTATTCAATCCATAGGTAGGTATGGTGGACTCTCATGGCAAAACTGGGTTGAAGGTTTATGGATGCACAAGTAGTATCTCTACCTAGTGCGGAAGTTTTGGCTGATATGAGGTGGAAGCAAGCTTCATATGCTAAGGGATCTCTAGTCATAAAACATTGTTCGGAACCAAGCAAACATAATTCATTATGTTGTCTTCCTTGTCCAACATCTACTTCTAAGCATGTCATAGTTTAATGAGTGTTCACAATCATAGATGGTGCCCAAGATGATATATTTATATGTGAACATCTCCTTCTTTATTACTTCCTATTAATTGCAACAATGACCAAGTTTACGTTTTTCCACCCACGACAAGTTTCAATCAACATTCTTTTTATATGTGAATCCATCACTTCCCATAAGATCATTACATGATCTTTCATGCTTTTGTTCTTTTATTATTCTTTTCTTTAGATCATGGCATGAAGCAAGGCCCTTAACTAAAACACTCTTTATTATATGACTCACGAGCTCGAATACATTAGGGGTAACACAAAGCAACAATAAAGCCTAGATCATACTAAGAACTTTATTCTACTAGAGAAAGATAAAACCAAAAAGGATCGAACTAAGAAAAAGGTAAAGGCAAAAGATGTGATGGTGATACGATACCGGGGCAACTCCCCCAAGCTTGGCACAAGCCAAGAGGAGTTCCCATACCCGTGCTTAATTGTCTTCCTTCGAAGGTGATGGTGGTGGAGTTGTTGCAATCTGGGGTTGATTCTTCGTCTTCCAAGGCATAGGTGCTCCATCATGGAAAGATGAACGAGTCTCCGGAATCCTCAAATCTGCAGCCAGCCGTATTGATTTAAATCTATACTCATACTCACAGTTTTGGTTCTCCAGGTCATAGATCTGGGCTTGGAGGTGATCAATTATGTTATAGGGTCTGGAGAGGTGCTTCCTGATGTCATTGGCATCGATCTTGTGCTTGTTGGTGAACTCCGTGATCATCAAGTGGTTCACGTTGAGTCCGTGTTCCACCATCCCTTGGCACTTGAAGACTTGCGGCTCCATTGCTTCGAGCCTTGCCTCCACGCTTCCGATCTTCTTGGGCCCCTCAATATCACGGATGTGCAGCACCCCCTCATGCATCTCGATAGATTGAGGGTGTTGCAACACTCCCGCGAGGTAGGGATTGATGACCTTCTCGAAGAACTTGTCCTTCAGAACTTTTGGGGACGCCATAGCGATCTAGTTCTGTCTGCACAGTAACTCAAAACGAAAACAGAGGATATTTGTGCGATACGAGGGTCAGAACTTCCAGGAGAATATATAATGATTTTTTCCCGACCAAAAGGAGTATTCCACAAGAAAATAGAGTCTAGGAGACACACGAGGTGCCCACAAGCCACCCAGGCGCGACCAGGGGGTAGGCCGCGCCTGGCAGTCTTGTCGCCTCCTCGTGCGCTTTCCGGACTACTTTAAATTTTTCTATTTTTCTATAAATTCCAAAACGGAGAAAAATTGCTATTGGAAAAGTTTTGGAGTCGGTTTACTTACCGAATCACATACCTCTTCGTTTTTGGAGTCTGAAACAGGCTGATAAATATCCCTTATGTACTCCTCCGGAGTTATGGTATTAATAATATTGCTATCAACATTTATGGGAGTACCTGAGATATAATGCTTGATTCTTTTCCCATTTACAACTCTTGGAAAATTACCCTCCGTGTTGTTGATCTTTATGGCATCGGAACGATATACTTCCTCAACAATGTAAGGACCTTCCCATTTAGAAAGAAGCTTGCCTGCACAAAATCTTAAATGAGAATTGTATAGCAATACATAATCATCTACATTGAACTCACGTTTTTGTATCCTTTCATCATGCCACCTCTTAACTTTTTCTTTAAACAACTTGGCATTTTCATATGCATGAGTTCTCCATTCATCAAGTGAGCTAATATCAAATAACCTCTTCTCAGCAGCAAGTTTGAAATCAAAGTTGAGCTCTTTCATTGCCCAATAAGCCTTATGCTCTAGCTCAAGAGGTAAATGACATGCTTTACCGTAAACCATTTTGTATGGAGACATACCCATAGGATTCTTATAAGCAGTTCTATAAGCCCACAGTGCATCATCAAGGTTCTTAGACCAATTCTTTCTAGACCTATTAATAGTCTTTTGCAGAACTAGTTTAATTTCTCTATTACTTAGCTCTACTTGACCACTAGACTGAGGATGATAGGGAGATGCAATTTTATCGTTGACGTCATACTTAGCAAGCGTTTTACGGAAACCACCATGAATAAAATGTGAACCACCATCAGTCATTAACTATCTAGGGACTCCAAATCTAGGGAAAATAACTTCTTTAAGCATCCTAATGGAGGTGTTATGATCAGCACTACTAGTTGGGATAGCTTCTACCCACTTAGTAACGTAATCAACATCAACTAGGATATGAGTATACCCGTTAGACTTTGGAAAAGGTCCCATATAATGAAAACCCCAAACATCAAATGGTTCAATAACAAGTGAATAATTCATAGGCATTTCCTGATGTTTACTGATATTACCTATTCTTCGATATTCATCACAATACAAGACAAACTTACGAGCATCCTTGAAGAGGGTAGGCCAATAGAAACCGGATTGCAATACCTTGTGTGCAGTTCTATCTCCCGCATGGTGTCCTCCGCAAGTCTCGGAGTGACACTTCTGTAGGATATGTCCCTGTTCATGCTCAGGTACACAACATCTAATAACACCATCTACTCCTTCTTTATAAAGGTGAGGATCATCCCAAAAGTAATGTCTCAAATCAAAGAAGAATTTCTTGTTTTGCTGGTATGTGAAACTAGGTGGTATATATTTGGCAACAATATAATTTGCATAATCAGCATACCACAGTGTACTACGTGAAGCATTGATGACATTCAGTTGCTCATTAGGAAAGCTATCATCAATAGGTTGTGGGTCATCAAGAACATTCTCCAACCTAGACAAGTTATCTGCTACGGGGTTCTCAGCGCCCTTCCTATCAACATGCAAATCAAATTCTTGTAGCACGAGAACCCATCTGATAAGTCTAGGTTTAGCGTCTTTGTTTTCCATGAGATACTTAATAACAACATGATCAGTGTGAATAGTAACTTTGGAATCAACAATGTAAGATCTGATCTTTTCACATGCAAACACGACTGCTAAAAATTCCTTTTCAGTAGTAGCATAGTTTCTTTGGGCACTGTCTAGAGTTTTACTAGCGTAATGAATAAAATTCAATTTCTTATCAAGTCTTTGTCCTAGAACAGCACCAGCAGCATAATCACTAGCATCACACATAATTTTAAAAGGTAGGTTCCAATCAGGTGGTTGAACAATAGGTGCAGTTATCAAGGCCTTCTTAAGTATTTCAAATGCTTCTTCACAATCATCCTAAAAAACAAATGGAATATCTTTTTGCAAGAGATTGGTAAGAGGCCTAGAAATCTTAGAGAAGTCTTTATTGAACCTTCTATAGAAACCATCATGACCAAGGAAACTTCTTATACCTTTGATGTCTGTGGGGCATGGCATTTTCTCGATCGCATCAACTTTAGCCTTATCGACTTCAATACCTTTTTCAGAAATTTTATGTGCTAAGACGATGCCTTCATTAACCATAAAGTGGCACTTCTCCCAATTCAAGACAAGGTTGGTATCTTTACATCTCTGCAAAACTCGATCAAGGTTGCTGAGGCAATCATCAAAAGAAGACCCGTAAACGGAGAAGTCATCCATGAAAACCTCAACAATCTTTTCACAAAAGTCATAGAATATAGCCATCATACATCTTTGAAAGGTAGCAGGTGCATTACATAAGCCAAAAGGCATACGTCTCTAAGCAAAGGTACCGAAAGGGCAGGTAAAAGTGGTTTTTCTCCTGATCAGATTGCGCAACAAGTATTTGGGAGAAACCAAAATAACCATCTAGAAAGCAGAAGTGTGCGTGTTTAGACAACCTTTCTAGCATTTGGTCAATAAAAGGCAAGGGGTAATGATCTTTCCTGGTGTCTTTATTCAATTTCCTAAAATAAATTACATCCTATAGCCAGTAATAATTCAGTGTGGGATCAATTCATCTTTATCATTAGGGACAATGGTAATAACTCCCTTCTTATGGACGCAATGCACTGGACTTGCCCAATCACTATGAGCAACATGATAGATAATAGCTGCTTCCAGGAGCTTTAGTATTTCTTTTCTTACTACCTCTTTCATCTTAGGATTTAATCTCAGTTGATGATCAGCAACTGGTTTGGAATCATGATCTGTTTTAATTTAATTCTCGCATAGAGTGGGACTAATGCCCTTAAGATCATCAAGAGTATATCCAATAGCAGCACGGTTCTTCCTTAGAGTTTTCAATAATTTATTTTCTTCATGCTCTCAAAGGCTAGCACTAATAATAACAGGATATATCTCTTTTTCATCAAGATAAGCATACTTAAGAGTATCAGGTAACTGTTTAAGCTCAAACACAGGATCACCCTTTGGTGGGGGTGGATCTCCAAGTAGTTCAACAGGCAAATTATTCTTAAGGATAGGATGTTGTTCAAAGATAACTCTATCTATCTTATTCCTTTCATCCATATGCATATCTTTTTCATGCTCAAGCAAGTATTGCTCTAAAGGATTAGTAGGAGGCACAACAATAGAAGCCAGGGTAATAATTTCATCCTTACTAGACAATTCTTTTTCATGAGGTTGTCTACCAAACTTGGAGAAATTGAATTCATGTGACACACCTTCAAAGCCAACAGTGACAGTTTGCTTCTCACAGTCAATATGAACATTGACAGTACTGAGGAAATGTCTGCCAAATATGATGGGACAAAAGCTATCTTGTGGTATAGCAAGAACGAGAAAATCAGCAGGATACTTAGTGTTACCACACAAGACTTCAACATCTCTAACAATTCCCAAAGGGCAGATAGTATCTCTATTGGAAAGCTGAATAGTAACATCAATAGGTTCCATCTCAATAGGTGCAATCTCGTTTTTAATTTCATCATATAAAGATTGAGGTATTGCACTAACACTAGCACCCACGTCACATAAAGCATGATAACAATGATCTCCTATCTTAACAAAAACAACAGGCATGCCAACAACAGGCCTATGTTTGTCTCTAGTATGGGGTTTAGCAATTCTAGCAGCATCTTCACAGAAGTGAATATCATGCCCATAAACATTGTCGGACAGGAGATCTTTGATAATCGCAATGCTAGGTTCAACTCTAATTTGCTCAGGGGGTGTAGGTGTTCTAATGTAGCCCTTATGTAGGTGTTCTTATGCATGATCCTTTATTCTAACAGGGAAGGGTGGTTTCTCAATGTAAGAACTAGGAACAATAGGATCATTATAAGCAATGACTTTCTCTTCAACTGGATTGGGTTTAGCTACATTGACTTCAATGGGAGGATGATATTTAAACCACTTCTCTTTAGGGAGATTAATATGAGCATCAAATGATTCACATAATGAAGCTACTATCTTAGAGTAAAGTCCATGTTTAGCGCTAAAATCACAAAAAGTATTTGTTTCAATGAAGGATTTAACGCAATCGAACTTAAGATTCATACCTGACTCCTTACCTTCATCAAACTCCCAATCTTCAGAGTTGTGTTTAATTCTTTCCAATAAATTCCATTTGAAGTCAATATCTATCTTCATAAAAGAACCGGTACAAGAAGTGTCAAGCATGGTGCAATTATCATGAGAAAGCCGAGCATAGAAGTTCTGAATAATAATTTCTCTCGAGAGCTCATGGTTGAGGCATGAATATAACATTGATTTAAGCCTCCCCCAAGCTTGAGCGATACTTTCTCTATCACGAGGCCAAAAATTATAGATATAATTCCGATCACGATGTACCAAATGCATAGGATAAAACTTTTGATGAAATTCCAATTTCAATCGGTTGTAGTTCCATGATCCAGTATCATCACATAGACTATACCATGTCAATGCTTTATCCCTCAAAGATAAGGGAAATACCTTCTTCTTGACCTCATCCTCGGGAAAACCTGCAAGCTTAAATAAACCACAAACTTCATCTACATAGATTAGATGCAAGTCGGGATGTGATGTTCCATCTCCTGTAAAAGGATTAGCCAACAGTTTCTCTAGCATACCCGAAGGAATTTCATAATAGATATTTTCAGTAGGTGCAGTAGGTTGAGGAGAGACTCCTTGTGCTTCCGTTCGAGGTGAAGATACCCTAAACAAGCTCCTCAAAGGATTAGTTTCCATAATGACAAGTGACAATGAATTTCAGCACACTATATAAATGTTTCCTTACCAAATTCCACTTACCAAAGACGCTTCACTCCCCGAAAACAGCGCCAGAAAAGAGTCTTGATGACCCACAAGTGTAGGGGATCTAACTTAGTCCTTTCAATAAGTAAGAGTGTCGAACCTAACGAGGAGCAGAAGGAACTGACAAGTGGTTTTCAGCAAGGTATTCTCTGCAAGCATTGAAATTATCGGTAACAGATAGTTGTGTGGTAAGATAATTTGTAGCGAGTAGCAAGTAACAATAGTAACAAAGGTGCAGCAAGATGGCCCAATCCCTTTTGTAGCAAGGGACAAGCCTGGACAAACTCTTATATGAGGTGAAGCGCTCCCGAGGACACATAGGAATTTCTGTCAAGCTAGTTTTCATCATGTTCATATGATTCACGTTCGCTAGTTTGATAATTTGATATGTGGGTGGACCGGTGCTTCGGTGCTGTCCTAAGTTGGAAAAACATCTCACTTATGATTAACCCCTCTCGCAAGCATCCGCAACTACGAAAGAAGAATTAATACTAAGTCTAACCATAGCATTAAACTAGTGGATCCAAATCAGCCCCTTACGAAGCAACGCATAAACTAGAATTTAAGCTTCTGTCACTCTAGCAACCCATCATCTACTTATTACTTCCCAATGCCTTCCTCAAGGCCCAAATAATGGTGAAGTGTTATGTAGTCGACGTTCACATAACACCACTAGAGGAAAGACAACATACAACACATCAAAATATCGAACGAATACTGTCGTGGGTATAGGCCTGACAGTAGATGTGTAGGGTACGAATGAGATGGGCAGAGTCCTAGCTACGGCGAGGTTGTATGAGTTCAGGCCCCTCTACGGTGGAGGTAATAGACCTACGTCTCAGTGCTCTCGGAGCTTGTTACCGAGTGTAATATGGAGTACAATGTTTTGCTAACCCCATGACCAGTGGGGGAGGGCGGCTTATATAGAGTGCGCTGCCCTCCACAACGGTTCTGACTCAGGGGTGGAGTAGTGACGATTGAATGCGTATGTTACAGGTAACGTATGCTCTAAATGCTAATAAATGCACCCAGAAACGTACGGCAATTTCCCTCGGGAGAGGTTACGACGTACCGAGTGCATCCAGTCGGTGAGCCTGGTGTCCTCCGAATGCTAGTTACCGACTGGATGATTCAGGGCCTGTTACCGACTGGATGATGGGGATACCTTAATTCAGTCGGAGCAGACTTAAGGTCCTGTCCTTTGTGTGGGGTAGTCCTTGGGTAGGACATGTAGGGCAGGCCTATGACCCTACCCTAGGACTATGACCCCATCATTAGTCCCCGAATGGATTGGGGTTGAAATGTAGAAGCGGTGCTTGAGGTTCAGATCCGACTGAACTAGGTTCGGCTTGGGCATTGCTTGCCTGTATCCATTTTATCTCTCTCGACCAACGCTCCGAGTGGAAGTGCTTGCGAAACAGACTGTCGGGAACCGAGTGCTTCCACGACATCTTTTGACGCGCCCGGTCAACTGACAGCGGCGGATTTTCCGGGATCTCATATTTCGGGTTCCGCTCGCTCAGCGGGGACGACGTCAGCGCGCTCGAGTAGCGCCTGACTCCTCGATCCTCGCGCCTTCAACTCCTCCGCTGATATCGCCGCGGCTGGTTGGGTAGATAAGATTTTGGGCCCGCTCGCCAGCGACCCAGTCGGTGCTCTATTTAACTCTGGGCGACGAGACCCTTCGGTTACGCTCGCCGAATCTTTCGCTCTTGCCTGCTCCATCTTCCTCGCCACCTCCTCCGCTCATACACCCCTCTCTTCCTCTCCTTCTCGAGAGCTCACCATCGCCTCCATGACCAAAGGTCAGACCAGCAAGATGGAGGCGAGGAAGAAGAAGAACAAGGCGGCGGCTGCTCAGCGGCGGCAGCAGCCGTTGCCCACGGGGTGGATCCAGGGAGACTTTCTCCCCTCCACGGTGACGGAGGGGGACCTGCTGGAGCTGGTAGAGCACGGCCTGCTCGCGCATAAGTCCTGGAGGCTGCCGGCGGACGACGAGGTCGAGCCGGCGCCACGGGAGGGGGAGCGCGTCTTGCTCCTCAGCCATGTTCACAGAGGTTTCTCTCTGCCCCCGCATCCCTTTTTCAAAGGCATCATGAATCATTTTGGTGCTCAACTCCATCACTTCCCTCCGAATGCCATCGCCCATCTTTCTGCCTTCATTGTTTTGTGCGAGTGCTTTATCGGTTGCCCCCCCCATTGGGGTTTATTCAAACATATCTTCTCCGCCCGCTCTCAAACCATCAAACGTCTTAGTCAGTCAGATGACAAGACGCATCTCCTCCAGCTCTGCGGGGGTTTAGGGTTTCAGAAGAAGAGTCGGAGTAGCTATCCCGCTCTCCAGTTGAGCGAGTCGGTCAGGAATTGGCAGTCGACGTGGTTCTACTGCCAGGACATAGCCTATCCGAATGCATCGACTGGGCTGCCTCCGTTTAGTCTAGACCGTCCCGCTCCGCCCAAACAACTCGCGCTCTCCAAGGCCGAGAAGAATGATATCCAGCCTTTGGTTGAGGCACTCGTGGACGTTGTCAGGAGAGGAGTCACCGGTATAGACCTGCTGGAAGTCTTCATCGGTCGGCGGATCCAGCCTCTGCAGGCTCGGGACCACGCTATGTGGCACTACACAGGGCCCGAGGATTCCACTCGGACCATCGTGGTGGGCATACTCGAGGAGAAGGTGACCTCGTTGGTGCTCCAAATCACGGGTCCTTGTGAGAACCCTAAAGGATCTCGCCGAGTGGCGCCTTACAGCGCGGACAACCCTCCACCGAATCAGGTGGGTGGCATCAGCCGAGTGCATCGAATCGTCTTTATTCCATTCATTTACTTATATCTCCGCGTGATGCTTAATGTTTCCGACTGAAATTCATGCAGGCGTGGACCAACTGGTTCTCCCCCGTCTCGAACGGGAATCCGGAGGAGGAGGAGGAGGAAGGCAGCCAGGAGGGGAGCGTGGAGAGCGCCGAATACGTCTCCGACAGCGGGGAGTCGGAGGAGGAGGACAGCGAGGAAGAGGAAGAGGATGAAGAGCCAGACTCGCCACCTCCGCGGCCAGAGCATCGGAGTAAGCGTCGGCATGAGCCCGTCGTCCCTTCAGCTCCTCCCGCGTCGTCGAGTGCTCCGCTTGCTGCCCCGGCGGTACCGAGTGTTCGAGGCACCAAGAGGGCCAGGGACGCAGCCGCTGAACCTGCAGGTCAGTCCTCCAGGGCGCCCAAGCCGAGTGGGCCCAAACCTCGGAAGGCTCTGCCGCGGATGAGGATGGCCATCCCCGTCACCTCCACGTAAGTGAATCTAACTTTCGGCTCTTCCTGTTGACCGAGTGAACTCCTGCTTTACAAGTCGAATGGACTTCACTCGACAGGGTTGCCACTTCTGCGACCTCGCCGGCCCGCCAAGGGGACGACCCCATGGATACGGACAACGTCGTTTCGTCCCAGCCAGGTATGTTGTGGGAGAGTCGGGTATTTTATTCCTGTAGACTGCGCCATCCTTCTCTTTTTCTGAGGCGCCGTGTTATTCGGCTTGTCAGGGGCGACTTGCCTGGACAGGGACGACCAAGGGAGAGCCGACCCGGTCGTGGAGCCTGTCGTGGAGCCTATCCCTGAGGCTGCTCCTCCTGCTGCCGCCCCTGCCGCCGACGCTCCACCGACCGAAGTGCCTCCACCGACTGAACCGGTGCCGGTGGGCGAGGAACCGACTGGGGTGAACCTTGGGATGCCCCAGGAACTTCCCACGATTCCCGGTTCGTCGAATGCTAAATTCAGCATTCGGTGTGTCCCAGAGGAGCAGGTGGGAGCGGCCAAGGGGGCCATGGTCCAGGCGGAGCTGATGGCCGGAGAGGCCAAGAAGGCTTATGACTCTGTTGCGGCTTTGTACCAGCGGAGCTTGGAGCTGCGCGATGACATCCGAGTAAGTAGTCTAGTAAGTACTTACTTTTCTTCTGTAACCCACTGGGTGTTGTCTGTTGTATGCAATGGGTTCACTCCGAGTGAACCCAGTGGGTGTAGTCCCCGAGACTTCTGTCGAGTGCTTGCACCGACAGTTGTCTTTATACATTTGGTCCTTAGTTTGGTTGCGTCCGTAGACAAGATTTCCGAGTGCGAGTACTTACTGCAGTCGGAGCACTCTTTCGGTAAGAGTCCCCGAGAGTAAATTGCACGCAGGTCGAGTAGTATTGGCCTCGGAGGCGTAGGTGAAAACGTGCACCTCAATAGGGCAGACCTGTTTGAGGTGCATGCCAGTGGGGTCACTCTTAGTGAACCCACTGGGTGTAGTCCCCGAGATCGCTGTCGACTGCTTGCGTCGGCAGGGGTCTGAAGAACTTAGCCTGTGAACTGATAAACTTGCTGATTACCCTTTGTTTCTTGGTGCAGAAAACTTGTGAAATGGGAACGGCTTACGAAGCCCTGAGAGCGGAGAGGAACCAGTATGCTGGTGAACTGGAAGCTGCAATGCTCGCCATGGCTGGCATGAAGGACGCTCTGGAAGTGCGAGAAAAGTCCTTGGAAGAGGCTCTGGAGGCAAACAGGGTGTTGACGGCGGAGGTGCAGAGGATGGGGAAACAGAGGACCGAATTGCACAATCAGATGGGCGTCCTGAACAAACGATGCATAGCTCAAGAGAAGTATGTCACCGACTGGGCTGCGCAAATGATGACCCGTCTGGTTGGTAAGTCTTATGCTTTGTCGAGTAGTTGTACCGTGTGCCGTACACTCGGTTTTTATTGTCTGCTTGATTGTTCGTTGCAGACTTTTGCGGAGACGCTGGAGCTGAAGTGGCGGCTGTGGAGCGGTCTATTAAGGACAAAATTCCACTCGGCGAGGACGCCAATCGGGATCTGCTCCGGGCACATATCCACATAGGCAAAGTAGGTCCTTTCATCGGTCGACTGAGAGAAGTCGTCAGCCGAATTAACAAGGAACTTGGGCCACAAGACGAGTCGCGGGAGGGGATGGAGACCCTGACGGGGCGACTGGAGGAGGTTCCGAGCCGAGTGCAATCCTGGAAGAAATCGGCAGCGCGTTGCGGTGCTGATGTTGCGCTGTCCTTGGTCCGAGTCCATTGCAAGGAGGTGCGGGAAGATAAGCTGAAGGCGTTGAAGGTCGCCAACATGAAGAAGCTTCGATTCGAAGACTTCATGGAGACGTTCCTTGAGACTGCTACCCGCATCGCTGATGGAATTGACTTGGACACTTTTGTGGAGCCCTCCAGTCCTGACGCCAGCCCAGCTGACGCGTGATCAAACTTTGTCCTCGGTATGCCGAGTGTTTACCTGTAATATATTCTGGCCACTTCTGTTGGCCGTCATACTTTTAAATCGGTGCGGGTAATCTTGATCCGCACCGAGTCAATTATTATTTCTAGACTGTTGGAGTCGGAATGAAAACATTTAGTCTTTTGCTTGAATGTTGTTTCGAGTGCAACACTTAGTGCGTACTCGGAGAATATTAAGACTTAGGTGATTCTTGATCACAGCTAAGTCTCTGAGTGCGACGTATAGTGCACACTCGGAGGAATTTAATACTTAGGTGATTCTTGGTCACATCTAAGTTCTCGAGTGTGACGTATAGTGCACACTCGGAGGAGGTTAGTACTTAGGGGATTCTTGATCACAGCTAAGTCCCCGAGTGCAACGTATAGTGCACACTCGAAGGAAGTTAGTACTTAGGCGATTCAGGATCGCAGCTAAGTCCCCGAGCGTGATGTATAGCGCACACTCGAAGGAGGTTAATACTTAGGCGATGCAGGATCGTAGCTAAGTCCCCGAGTGTGACGTATAGTGCACACTCGGATGAAGTTAGTATTTAGGCGATTTAGGATCGCAGCTAAGTCCCCGAGTGCGACGTATAGTGCACACTCGTAGGAAGTTATTACTTAGGTGATTCTTGATCACAGCTAAGTCCCCGAGTGTGACGTATAGTGCACACTCGAAGGAAGTTATTACTTAGGCGATTCAGGATCGCAGCTAAGTCCCCGAGTGCGACGTATAGTGCACACTCGGAGGAAGTTATTACTTAGGCGATTCAGGATCGCAGCTAAGTCCCTGAGTGCGACGTATAGTGCACACTTGGAGGGAGTTATTACTTAGGTGATTCGTGATCACAGCTAAGTCCCCGAGTGCGACGTATAGTGCACACTCGAAGGAAGTTATTACTTAGGTGATTCTTGATCACAGCTAAGTCCCCGAGTGTGACGTATAGTGCACACTCGAAGGAAGTTAGTACTTAGGCGATGCAGGATCGCAGCTAAGTCCCCGAGTGTGACGTATAGTGCACACTCGAAGGAAGTTATTACTTAGGCGATTCAGGATCGCGGCTAAGTCCCCGAGTGTGACGTATAGTGCACACTCGGAGGAAGTTAGTACTTAGGCGATGCAGGATCGCAACTAAGTCTCCGAGTGCGACGTGAAGTGCACACTCGGAGGAAGGTAGTACTTAGGCGATTCAGGATCACGTCTAAGTCCCCGAGTGTGACGTATAGTGCACACTCGGAGGAAGTTAGTACTTAGGCGATGCAGCATCGCAGCTAAGTCTCCGAGTGCGACGTGAAGTGCACACTCGGAGGAAGGTAGTACTTAGGCGATTCAGGATCGCGGCTAAGTCCCCGAGTGCGACGTATAGTGCACACTCGGAGGAAGTTAGTACTTAGGCGATTCGGGATCGCAGCTAAGTTTTTTTTGTGTGTGTGTGTGACCGTAGTCTGCAACCGCGGAAGAACTCTGAATCTGCAAAAAACTGAATCTGCTGTATATTATTTCGTCAAAACTTGTTCGTTACACTGCTTCAGTCGACGATCACATACAAAAACGCTTGAGGAGATCTCCGTTCCATGCACGTGGCTCGTCTGTCTCCCTCTGAATGTTGTATAGTCTGTATGCTCCGTTGTTCAGCACCTTGGAGACGATGAAAGGCCCCTCCCAGGCCGGAGCCAACTTGTGGGGTCTTTGCTGATCCACTCGGAGCACTAAATCGCCTGCTTGGAACGTGCGGCTCCTGACATGACGTGCATGAAAGCGTCGTAGATCTTGTTGGTAAATTGTTGAACGAGTGAGTGCCATCTCGCGTTCCTCCTCCAGAAGATCGACTCCATCTTGCCTTGCTTGTTCCGCTTCGGCTTCGGAGAAGAGTTCGACTCGCGGGGCATTGTGAAGCAGGTCACTCGGAAGGACCGCTTCTGCTCCATAGACGAGGAAGAACGGTGATCGCCCTGTTGATCTGTTCGGAGTGGTGCAGAGGCCCCAAAGTACTGAAGCTAACTCGGTGACCCATGCACCAGCAGCATGTCCTACCTCTCGCAAGAGTCGAGGCTTCAAACCTTGAAGGATAAGACCATTCGCACGCTCAGCTTGTCCATTGGATTGCGGATGTGCTACGGAAGCAAAATCCACTCGGATACCCTGACTCGCACAGAAACCTTTGAATCTGTCCGAGTCGAAGTTTGTCCCATTGTCCGTGATTATGCTGTGAGGCACTCCGAATCTGGAGATGATGTCCCTGACAAACTTAACGGCTGTGGAAGCGTCGAGTTTCTTGATGGGCTTGGCTTCTATCCATTTTGTAAACTTGTCGACTGCCACCAACAGATGTGTGTAGCCTCCTTGGCCTGTCTTGAATGGTCCGACTGTGTCTAATCCCCAAACTGCAAATGGCCACACAAGTGGGATTGTCTTTAGTGCAGATGTTGGCTTGTGGGACTTGTTGGAGTAGAACTGACAGCCTTCACATCGGTCGACCATAGCTTTGGCCATCTCGTTAGCCTGCAGCCAGAAGAATCCAGCTCTGAACGCCTTGGCGACGATTGCTCTCGAAGAAGCGTGATGGCCGCAGGTTCCCGAGTGGATATCCTCTAGGATCAACTGTCCTTCCTCTGGGGAAATGCAACGTTGGAGGACGCCTGAAACACTCTCCTTGTACAATTGACCGTCAATGACAGTGAATGCCTTCGACCTGCGAACTATTTGCCGGGCTTGGACCTCATCTTCTGGAAGTTCTTGCCTTAGAATATATGCGATGATCGGCACAGTCCAATTGGGAATGACAACCAGAATCTCCGGGACCAGATCAACCACCGCAGGTACATCGACTTCAGTCGGATCTGTTGTGCTCTTGGGTTGTATCGGTTCTTCAGTGAAGGGATCTTCTTTGACCGAGGGAAGATGGAGGTGCTCGAGGCAGACATCACTCGGGACCGGTCTCCGAGTGGATCCGAGTTTCGCCAACTCATCAGCTGCTTGGTTCTTCAGTCTCGGAACATGATGGAGCTCTAGACCTTCAAACTTCTTCTCCAACTTCCTTGCTGCATTGCAGTACACTGTCGTGGTGGGGTTCCTTACGTCCCACTCTTTCATCACTTGGTTGACCACCAAATCCGAATCGCCGTAGACCATCAGGCGACGGACGCCGAGTGAGATGGCCATGCGCAATCCGTAGAGGAGAGCCTCATACTCTGCCTCATTGTTGGAGGAATCAAAGTGTATCTGAAGCACGTACTTGAGCTTGTCGCCTTTGGGTGATATGATCACAACGCCAGCGCCGGATCCATTCAACATCTTAGACCCATCGAAGAACATTGTCCAATGAGCCGAGTAGATGTTAGTCGGTTGCTGTTGTTCTACCCATTCTGCTATAAAGTCAGCCAGGGCTTGAGACTTAATAGCTTTCTTGGCCTCAAACTTGATGTCATAGTACAACATCTCCATTGCCCACTTCGCCACTCGGCCCGACGCGTCTCGGTTGTGGAGAATTTCCGACAACGGAGCATCAGAAACGACAGATACCGAGTGGTCTTGGAAGTAATGGGCCACCTTCTTAGCAGTCATGTAGATCCCATAGATAAGTTTCTAATAATGGGGATACCTCTGCTTGGAAAGGGTCAAGACTTCGGAGACGTAGTACATTGGCCGCTGAACTTTGTATGCTTTGCCTTCTTCTTCTCGCTCGACTGTAAGAACAGTACTGACGACTTGATTTGTAGCCGCGATATACAGAAGAAGGGGCTCTTTACTGAGCGGAGCAGTAAGAACCGGCTGGGTGGAAAGTAGGACTTTGAGGTCGTCGAATGCGACTTGTGCTTCGTCTGTCCACTCGAAGGTATCCGACTTCTTCATGAGTCGGTACAAAGGAAGTGCTTTTTCGCCGAGTCGACTGATGAACCTGCTCAAAGCCGCTAGGCAACCTGTGAGCCATTGAACATCGTGTATTCTGAGCGGCCTCTCCATTCGTATGATGGTCCTGATCTTTTTGGGGTTAACGTCGATCCCTCGCTCGGAAACGAAGAAACCGAGTAACTTTCTGCTGGGAACACCGAATGAACATTTGGCTGGATTGAGCTTGATATCGTACCTACGAAGGTTGGCGAATGTTTCTGCCAAGTCAGTCAGCAGGTCGGGATCTTTGCGTGACTTGACTACGATATCATCCATGTATGCCTCCACGTTGCGACCGATCTGGTCGAGGAGACATTTCTGGATCATGCGCATAAAGGTGGCTCCTGCGTTCTTCAGACCAAAAGGCATAGTGATGTAGCAGAAGCACCCCAAACGGGGTGATGAAGGCTGTTTTTAACTCGTCGGGACCATACAGACGGATCTGATTATAGCCCGAATAGGCATCAAGAAATGACAACCGCTCGCACCCCGCAGTCGAATCGACAATTTGATCTATGCGGGGGAGCGGAAAATGATCTTTCGGGCAGACCTTATTGAGGTGCTTGAAGTCAATGCACATTTGGAGTGACTTGTCTTTCTTGGGCACCATGACGACATTGGCGAGCCACTCGGAGTGGTGAACCTCGTGAATGAAGTTGGCAGCCAGTAGCTTGGCCACCTCCTCTCCGATTGCCTTCCTCTTGTGCGCGGCGCACCGGCGCAGGCGCTCTCGGACAGGCCGAGCGGCGGGATCCACATGCAGTCGGTGCTCAGCCAACTCCCTAGGTACACCCGGCATGTCAGATGGTTTCCATGCGAAGATGTCCCAGTTCTCACGGAGGAATTGGGTGAGCTCAGCTTCCTATTTAGGATCGAGGGTGGTGGAGATGTTCGTCCGGGCGGCTGAGTCGTCCGTCGGGTGGATGCTGACCTTCTTCGTCTCGCCCGCCGACTGAAACGCGGACTCAGAGGCTGGTTTCTTTGAGTGCATCAGGTCGGCAGGGTCGACTGTCTTCTTGTACTCGTCGAGCTCGAGTACCGCCATCTGCTGGTCAGCGATTCTTGATCCCTGCTGCAGACACTCTTCGGCACGCTGACGGTTGCCTGTGATGGTGATAACGCCTTTTGGACCAGGCATCTTCAGCTTCAAGTACACATAGCATGGACGTGCCATGAATCTCACGTATGCCGGGCGGCCCAAAATTGCGTGGTAAGCGCTTTGGGAGTCTACCACCTCAAACGTGAGCTTCTCCTTGCGAAAGTTCTTGTCAGAGCCGAAGATGACTTCCAATGCGATCTGGCCGAGTGATTTGGCCTTCCGTCCAGGGACGACTCCGTGGAACTGCATATTGCTCTCGCTGAGTCGGGACATCGGAATGCCCATTCCCTTAAGAGTGTCAGCGTACATGATGTTCAGTCCGCCGCCGCCGTCCATGAGGACTTTGCGCAGTCGGACTCCTTCGACCACCGGGTCGACGACCAGAGCCTGTCTTCCTGGGGTGGGAACATGAGTTGGATGATCCGACTGATCAAAGGTGATCGCAGTTTGAGACCATTTAAGAAACTTGGGAGCAGTCGGAACGGCCATGTTGACCTCTTTGTTCACCAACTTCAGTCGACTCTTGATTTCGACATCAGCAAAAATCATGAGGGTTGCATGGACTTGGGGGAACGGATCCTCCTTATCCTCCTCATCTTGTTCCGGATTCTTCTCACTCGGCTGCCCTTCGCTGAACCCCTGGATCAGGAGACGGCACTGCCGAGTGGTGTGCTTCACGTATATGGGGTTGCCTTCCTCGTCCATCTTCGTGTGAACTGGACAAGGCTGGTCCAGGATGGGATTGTTGAAAGGCTTCTTCTTGGCTGTAAACTGCGCTTTCCCTTTGCCCTTGAACTTGGCGCTGGTTACAGCTGCATCTTCTGCTTGCGGAGTGGGCGGAACCTTTTGTTTCTGCTTCCGAGTGTTACCTCCGTCGGCATCGCCGACTGTCTTGTGTTTGCCGCTCCGGATGCGGTCCTCTTCTTCGCCATTTGCGTAGCGAGCCGCTATCTCCATCATCTTGCTCATGGAGATGTCGCCCGTTCGATCGAACTTCAAGTACAGTTCTCTGTACCGCACGCCTGCCTTGAAGGCGCAGACTGCTTGATGCTCGGTGACGTTCTCCACCGTGTGGTAGAGAGTCGTCCATCGCTGGATGAAGTCGCGCAAGGGCTCATTCGGCTTTTGGACACAGTGCTGAAGCTCCACAAGGCCTGCAGGGCGCTTGCACGTCCCTTCGAAGGTTCTGATGAACACTCGGGCTAGATCTGCCCAACTATAAATGCTTGAGGGGGCCAACTGGTTCAGCCAAGCTCGAGCCGAGCCGTCGAGCATCAGAGGGAGGTGCTTCATAGCGACATGGTCGTCTTCTCCTCCGATCTGGACTGCCACTCGGTAGTCGTCTAGCCATGTTTCGGGCTTGGACTCCCCTGTAAATTTACCGATTCCCGCTGCCAATCGGAACTTGGGCGGGATGTCAGCTGAGCGGATGGCTCGACTAAAACACTCGGGGCCGGACACGATGGTCCTGCTTCCACTCGGACGGTCCATATCGCGACCATCGCGGTGGGCTCGACCCCTGTCGACTCTTCGCTGGGCGATTCGCCCCCTCGCGTCGGGTCTTGGGTCATAAGTGTCGCCGACCGAACGCCGATCATCATGATGTCGGGACCCATAGGGCCCACCCCGCGGAGGGGTGCATGAGCGGCGGCGATACTGATGAGAACCAGGGCTGTGAACCGATCGATGCGTGTTTGCATGGACGGAACTATTGTGGATCCGATTGTGTGACTGGGGGACTGCCGAATTCTGCTGCTGCGCCGTGCGCAACAGAGCTCGGATTTGCTCGATTCCCCTTCCTGCCTCTGAATTAGTCGGCTGGAGGGAATCGGCAATCTGGGCAGCCGCGGCCAAGTTGAGGAGATGTGTGCGGAACAACTCCACATTGCTTCGCCGAGTGTGTCGACTGGCAGAACGACGAGGCGGACGGCGCGCACCGGATGCTTCACCGATTTCGCCACGGTCGGCTTGACGGGGATCTTCGTGGGAGTTGGCCATGTGTACTTCTGCTGCAGGCCCACGACCCGCGTACTCGGAAGGGAGCTCAGTCGGAACCGAGCCCGAGCACTGGGAACGCGGGGCAACCACAACAGACTCCAGAACTGCCACCTGAGAGGACGCGATCTGACGCGCTCGGGCATGTTGCACCCAACGTTGGAGACGTGGACTGCGGGACCGCTTATTGCGGCGCATGACAAAGGTGCACGTCGATAATGGAGTCGATTGTTGGAGAAGGAGAACGCCGCGAGCGCCAGCACGGAAGTGCATGGCCCCGTGACAGGGAAGCATCTCGACGTCGAGAGGCGCCTCCCGAAGCCACGCCGAGTCGTCGATGGTGAAGGAGAGAACGCCGAAGAGGATCTGGCGACCCATGCTTGAATCTCCACCAGACGACATGACGAAAGGAAGAAGTCGCAAACTCGCCGGAAGTCGCTTAGACGCCTGCCCCACGGTGGGCGCCAACTGTTGTGGGTATAGGCCTGACAGTAGATGTGTAGGGTACGAATGAGATGGGCAGAGTCCTAGCTACGACGAGGTTGTATGATTTCAGGCCCCTCTACGGTGGAGGTAATAGCCCTACGTCTCAGTGCTCTCGGAGCTTGTTACCGAGTGTAATATGGAGTACAATGTTTTGCTAACCCCTTGACCAGTGGGGGAGGGCGGCTTATATAGAGTGCGCTGCCCTCCACAACGGTTCTGACTCAGGGGTGGAGTAGTGACGATTGAATGCGTACGTTACAGGTAACGTATGCTCTAAATGCTAATAAATGCACCCGGAAACGTACGGCAGTTTCCCTCCGGAGAGGTTACGACGTACCGAGTGCATCCAGTCGGTGAGCCTGGTGTCCTCCGAATGCTAGTTACCGACTGGATGATTCAGGGCCTGTTACCGACTGGATTATGGGGATACCTTAATTCAGTCGGGGCAGACTTAAGGTCCTGTCCTTTGTGTGGAGTAGTCCTTGGGTAGGACATGTAGGGCAGGCCTATGACCCTACCCTAGGACTATGACCCCATCATTAGTCCCCGAATGGATTGGGGTTGAAACGTAGAAGCGGTGCTTGAGGTTCAGATCCGACTGAACTAGGTTCGGCTTGGGCATTGCTTGCCTGTATCCATTTTATCTCTCTGAACATATGATCTTCCACCGAGTAATCCAACTAGCATCAACTACAAAGAGTAATTAACACTACTAGCAACCTTACAAGTACCAATCGGAGTCGCGAGACGGAGATTGGTTACAAGAGATGAACTAGGGTTTGGAGATGAGATGGTGTTGATGAGGATGTTGATGGAGATGAGTCCCCTCCGTTGAGAGGAGTGTTGGTGATGACGATGGCGACGATTTCCCCCTCCGGGAGGGAAGTTTCCACGGCAGGACAGCCCTGCCGGAGCTCTAGATTGGTTCTGCTCAAGTTCCGACTCGTGGCGGCGGCATCTCTTCCCGAAAGCCTCCCCTTGATTTGTTATGGGACGAAACCCTCCTTATAGCAAAAGATGGGAGCCGGAGGGGCAACATGGGGCCCACAAGCCACCCAGGCGCGTCTAGGGGGGTAGGCCGCGCGTGGCAGGCTTGTGGCCTCCTGGTGGCTCCCCTCCGGTACTTCTTCCGCCCAGTATTTTTTATAAAATCCAAAATAATTCCTCGTTGATTTTCACGGCATTTGGAGTTGCACAGAATAGGTATCTCAAACTTGCTCCTTTTCCAGACCAGAATTCCAGCTGCCGGCATTCTCCCTCTTCATGTAAACCTTATAAAATAAGAGAGAAAAGGCATAAGTATTGTATCGTAAAGTGTAATAACAGCCCATAAAACAACAAATATCAACATAAAAGCATGATGCAAAATGGACGTATCAAGGACTCTGATCCGCTGCCCTCCGTGCCAAAGAAGGTCGGAAAACACCAAGGGAAGTTTGGGTGGCCAAGGGAAGGGAAGAGGACGAAAGTGGAGTGGTTAGCATTTGGTCCGGGGAGGGGACGTGGAGTAGGGTGGGCCAGCATGGGCGGGTCCGAGGTGGCTGACGCGCCCGGTCACGCCTAGATCGTGCCATATCCGCCCCATATTTAGGTTAGATATAAAAGGTGTTCATCAGAATGTACGCTTGAGGCCGGTTTGAGGCACATGTTTGGGTCTGGTTTTTTGACCGGTCAGTGATCGGGCTGTTCGCCCAGTCATATGAGCTAGCGTTGAGACTCTCGTTGTATATGCTCTAACTTGGTGTAAATATATGCATGACTAATTTGAAAATATTGTGAAACTTTTATCAAAGTGTTTATATAAAAAGAAGAACCAAACAATTTTCAAGGATCATAAATGATGAGTGAGTTTCCTCACATTACCTCACGAGCCTAAAAAATATTACCAAACATGTTGCATCTACTTCGTCCTTTTCATATAAGATCGGTCATAATGGGAGTAACTTCAAGAGTACCATCAAATCCAACTCAGCAAATCTGTCTATATAACAATGTGTTAATAAGGAGAGAGGTATATTGAGTAACTTAGCTAGTTACTCATTTTATGAGTAACATCACAGTTAGAGCATCTACAACTTGACCCCTCATACCCGTCTCAAACGTCCGGACAGGCCTTTCGATCACTGGTCGATCACAAAAGCGCAACCCAACTAGACCCCTCATACGCCTGGGCTGACCGACACCCCTCATATCCAGCCCAAGTATGGGGAGGATACGAGGGAACCCGTGCACGCCGGCCTGACCGGCACTGGCCCACATCGACCCCACATATACTTGTCCTCAGCCGATCATTGGACCAAACCCTAGCCACTTCATTTCACTCCCCTCCACTCCCATCCGCCACCCTAGCTCACCTCCGGTGATCTTCGACCTTCTCCTACATGGAGGGCAGTGGATCCGACTCCGACCAGTCCGGATCCATCGACTGGGGGGGGGGTCGTCCCATCCGGAGTGGGGGAGGCAATGGAGGTTCGCGTTGCACTCCGCCGCTCCTGCGAGGACAGCGCCCGACCGACGGCAAGATCTATCCACTGCGACTCCATAACATCCACCCAACGGGCGCTCGGTTCCTCTGGGAGGGATCATCAAGGTCCCAACGGCAATCGAGTCCCACCGAGAACGGGTTGCCCGCCGTGGGAAGGAGAGAATAAGGGTCGTCGAGGCCTATCGCATGAAGGAAATGGCGGAGGTGGACGTGGTTGATGCGGCTGTGCGGGTGGCCGCAGAGGAGGAAGCCATCCGCGTCCACATTTGGAAGAAATGACAGAGGAGGAACACACGCGCCCTCGCCCTGCTGGCAGAAGGAGGTGGACGAGGTGAGCGATGGCGAGGGCAACTCCGGTGATGAGCAGATCCGACTCGATTCGTACTGCGTCTTCGATCGATACTTCTGCGAGAAGGATGGTAAGGGCTTCGGGAAAGGCAAAGGCAGTCGTGGCTGATGTCCACCATAGCCAAACATGTCAAATTTTTATAGTTCGATGACATGTTAGTAGTGATGTAGTAGCCGGACGAGGTGTGTAATGCATCGACGTAGAGTTGCATGGTTTGTATGGATTTGAGATATAAGATTTGAGATGTCCGGTTGTAAAATCCATTATTTGGGACGTGACCGGTTAATGTCCGCGGACGCGTCCGCGCGTGTTTGGGGGCCGGATTTGCAAGTTCCGGTTCTAGATCCTCTTACCGTAACAAATTGAGTCTATAACATAATAAATGAAGCTTTATAGAACAGTACACATATGTTACTATCCATTATGAAGATAGTAACATAGTCTAGGATATCGTATATGTTACTAGTGTAAGTTGGGCGTGAAGTTTCTCCTCCCTAGCTCATTTGAGCTTGGTGAACAGTAAAATAAAAAAACAAAATCGAAAAATGTTCAAACAACTTTTAATTTTTTCAGGTAACCACATTCACAAATGTTCTAGGCGCATGCAAATTTTTTGCCCGAAATAACATTTCTATAAGGCGTGACAAAAAATCAAAATCAATACTCTAAAAATGCGCATTTTCATAGTACCGATTTGTTTTTTTTTGCATGCACTTATTACTTTTTCTAGTGTTTTTCACAAGACAAAATTAAAAATTTTATGAAAGATTTGCGATTTTTTTTCAATTTTACTGTTCGCCGAGCTAATTTGAACTTGGGAGCACAAGGGCACTTTCCGGACGTGGAGTTTCTGCTCCCGAGCTCATTTTAGCTCGATAAACAGTAAAATTAAAAAAAATGAAAAACGTTCAAACAATTCTCAGTTTTTTCAGTTAACCACATTGATAAAAGTTCTAAGCGCATGCAAAAATTTGGCATGAAATAATATTTCTATGAGGTGTGGCAAAAAAAGAAAAACAAATTCGATACTCCGAAAATGCGCATTTTCCGAGTATTGATTTTGTTTTTTTCGCCACGCCTTATAGGAATGTTATTTCAGGCCAAATTTTTGCATGCATTTAGAACTTTTGTCAATGTGTTAAAAAAATTGAAATTTTTTATGAACAGGGTTCGATTTTTTTTATTTCACTGTTCACCGAGCTCATTTCAACTCGGGAGTAGAAGGGTAGTTTCGATGTAAGGGACCCGGAGTTTAGGCTCCCAGCTCATTTGAGGTCGATGAACAATAAAATAAAATAAAAGTTAAAAGACATTCAAACAAATCTGAATTTCTTTAGTTAACCACATTGATAGAAGTTCTAAACACATGCAAAAATTTGGCCTGTAATAACATTTTTGTAAGGTGTGGGAAAAAAATTGATACTCTGGAAATGCTCATTTTCAGAGTACTGATTTTTTTTTCCGCCACACCTTATATCAATGTTATTTCAGGCCAAATTTTTGCATGAACCTAAAAGTTTTGTCAATGTTGTTAGAAAAAAATACAAAATTTTATGGACAGTTATTGATTTTTTTTTAAAAATACTGTTCACCGAGCTCATTTGAACTCGGGAGCAGAAGAGCACTTTCCGGGACGTGGAGTTTCTGCTCCCATCTCATTTGAGCTGTGTAAACAGTAAAAAAAATCAAAAAACATTCAAACAATTCTGAATTCTTTCAGTTAACCACATTGAGAAATGTTCTAAGCGCATGAAAAAATTTGGCCTCAAATAACATTTCTATAAAGTGTGACAAAAAAACAAAATCGATACTCTAAAATGCGCATTTTCAGAGTTTCGATTTATTATTTTCGCCACGCCTTATAAGAATGTTATTTCCGGCCAAAAAAAATTATGCACTCAGAACTTTTGTCTATGTTTTTCACAAAAAAGGTCATTTTTTGAACGATTTTCTATTTATTACTTTTTTTACTATTCATTGAGCTCATTTGAACTTAGGGGCGGAAGGTCACTTTCCGTGTAAGGGACGTAGAGTTTCTGCTACCCAACTCATTTCAGCTTGGTGAACAGCAACATAAAAAACAGAAAAAAGTTGAAAAAATTCTGAATTTTTTTAGTTAACCACATTGACATAAGTTCTAAGCGCATGTAAAAATTTGGTCTAAAATAACATTTCTATAAGGCATGGTAATAAAATCAAAATTGATATTTTGAATGTGCGTATTTTCAGAAGATCGATTTTGTTTGTTTCACCACGCCTTATAAAAATGTTATCTCGGACCAAAATTTTGCATGCATTTAATTTTTTTGTCAATGTTGTTAAAAATAAATATAAGCGGCTTTTGATTTTTTTTTGATTTTACTATTCATCAAGCTCATTTACTCTGACTAGTCAATTATAAAGCGTCTTTATATTACTGTAAATATGGTGACTCTGTTAAGGGCCTGTTTGGTTTCAATAAGTCAGGTGACTTAAAACCAGTGACTTATAAGTCACGCCTGTTTGGTTGTCATCTGACTTATAAGTCACCTGACCACCTTCTCATCCAGTTTTATATTATAAAAGCCGAAAAGGTGATGGGACCCATGCAAAAGTGGATGATTTGTACTCCCTCCGTACCTATATATAAGTCTTTTAAGATATTTCACTACGTGTCTACATACAGAGCGAAATGAATGAATCTATACTTTAAAGTATATCTATATACATCCGTATATAGTTCATTAGTTGAATCTCTAAAAAGACTTATATTTAGGAACGGAGGGAGTAAGTTTTAAGTTGGGGTGGAGCAACTTATGACTTATATGTTGGGGTGACTTATAAGTTGAGTCTGTTTGATAAAATAAGTCACTTTTTGCACTTTTTAACTTATAAATTGATGACTTATTTGAAACCAAACAAGCCCTAAATTGCATTCACGTTGTACTTCCCTAGTTACTAAATATAAGTCTTAGATTTTAGTAAGAAACTACATACGAAGCAAAATGAGTAAATTTAAACTAAAAATATGTCTATATACATTAGTATGTATTTTATTTAGTAAAAAATATATAAAAAACTTATATTTAAGAACGGGAAAGTATTTCGCATGAGCCGACTAAATGGATCGACATCCTCCCGCCTGGCCGCTTGTCCCGCACCTATGATGATAACCAGGACACGGAGAACAGCTCACTTGGGGTGGTAATACGCCAAACATGCCGATGGAACAGTACACGTGTCCATGATTGATGTTGGTGCGACGTAGAAGGAGACGAATTATTGGATGCTCCAACACATCGCCGCACAACGTTGACCACGCAATTAGCTGGACAGACCTAGGGAGGAAGGAACCTGCCGACGTTTCCAGCACATGCTACATAAGTACTCCTCCGTTAAATAATATACTTCCTTGTCACGGTTAAGAAAATACAATAAATTTACTTGCATTTCCAAAATAAACAAGATTTAAGACGCATTACATTTATCCCTAATAGCTAATTAGTAATCCATTATGTGAATGCTATTTTTCAGTCCATCTCACAACCAATCAATAACCACCTACGTTTCAGAAAATTTTCAAACACACCTTCTAAATCGTGACGGAGATAGTAAGAGCGTTTAAGCAACTCCAACGCACCAATCAAACGGATGATGTTTTTGTTCGTTTTTTGTCCGTTTGAATCGGTTGTCAGCTCGGCGTCCGCCCAATTCAAGATTTGGGTCGACAGTGCGTTCAACATCGGTGACACATATTTACCGGTGTGGCCAGCTAACCATACTTTTAAAAACACATGCACACGTTTTATATTATTTGACAAGCAGACATATAAAAAAATAACATAGTTTTGTAACCAAATAAGCATAGTTTTCAAATAAATAATATAGTTTTACAAAACCGAATAAAAATTAAATTGTCTCAAATACATATGAAAAAAAGATATATCTATTGGTTGCCAATATGAGTCCACATGTACTCGACCAAATCATTTTGCAGCTGCATGTGAGTTTTTCAATCACGCATTTCATAATAAAATTGGGCAAATAACCGGATTTTCTGATGTTTGAACAACAAATTGGTTGTGTTAAAGTAGTCATTTCAAAAAAGAAAATGACCACTCTCTTGGTTACGATTCAATGTCGGAAAGTGTGCCGAGATAAGACACGAAACAACGACCGCTGGCTATTAAGGTGATGATGGACCAAGATGGCAGCCAAGATCTCCTACTCATCATCGGACGAGGAATCGTCGGAGTCGCAAAGGAAATTGCGGAAAAAGAACTCGTTGGCGGAGTCTATCTTATACCTTGCAAACTATCAAACAGTTTGTGGGCGACGTCGAAGGAGCTGGCCGACAAAGAGACACACGCCTCCCTTGGACTAGGTTGCTGGCCTGGAGAAGTCCCGGCGGCGCGACGGTGTTGGCAGCGAGGTGGCGATTTTGGGGGGGGGGGGGGGGGGGTGCCGGCACTGGCAAATGGGTGACGTCGACGACACGACGGAGGTGGGCAAGGGTTTGCTGTCGGTATGGGTGGGAGAGGATAACCAATGTGCCACCGACTAGCGGGCCAGGGGGAGGAGTAGGCAGGTGCCGCGCGCGTTCGTCTCGTATCTGCGTCGAGGTAACTCAGGCTAAAAAATGAAACAATAATGGGACGGCAGACGGATAAAAAGCGAGCGCGCGTCCGTTTGTATCGGTGCATTGGGCCAATTTTTCTGTCCACCGCGATCCAAACGGACGTATGTGGACGAAATGGATCTACACGTTGAAGTTTCTTTTAGATCATTAAAAAAGTGATTTAAATACTCATATACTCTCTCCATTATATTATATAGTGTAGTGCGTCTTTGGTTTTCGAACTAGAAGTTTAACTATAAATTTGACCAACGAGATTGATTGAGACAGGAGCAAAAATTATATCACTCAATTCATATTGAAAATACGGATCCAACGGTATAATTTAGATGGTGTTTCTTTACCCAGGGACTAGACTAAAAAGTCCATTTTAGTCCGTAGATAAAGAAATAGGATGAACTTTTCTTTAAGGGACTAGAAAAAGATTCAAAGGGATTTTTTTTTAATATCTGAAACTAAAAAAAGTCTTGTCCTTTGAAAAGAAACACCGCCTTATGCTCCCGCCGCAGTGCTTAAATATCAGAAAGCGCGATCGTACACATCGTGGAATGGAGGAAGCATTAATTTAGAGAGTGAGTAGTTGACTAGGATTAGTTGTGGCTGAGCGAGCTAGCTGTTTTTTTTCTGCATGAAAGGAACTAACCGCCTTTAAGGGCATTTCCAAGACGCGACTTTCAAATTTCCTGCACACGATTCGTATGATGAGATCCCCATCGTGGAAGTCATCCAATGTGAGTCCATATCGATTTATTTGATGATTTGAACGCATTTTTTTCCGTAAAATGAAGACAGAGTGGGACGGGAGAGAGGTGCGGCAGTCCGGACACTAATCAAGTTGGATTTCAACACCCGAGGCCCATTAAATCTATCTTTCACGTCTTAATTTCTTCCACTCCGTCACTTCGGCCCTTATTTTGCATCCGCACCCTCTATCTCTGTCGTCACCGCTATACCTCTCTAACCGTCACACATGCATTGTCAGACATTCGTAACCAGCACCGACGTGCCCGCACACATTTTATCGACAATGTTGTCCACCTTAGAGCCGTTTTTACCGATGTACACTCCGCTAACCTGTCGACAACCTCCATGAAGGCTACCATGCCCGAGAGGTGTTCGATCAAATGGCATTGATCTTATTTTGGACGCCATGTCATTTTTTCAGAGTAAGAACGATGTCGTGGTACTCGACAATGGAGTATGAGTTGTGTGATACGTGGTTGGCTGTATTCAAGAATTTCGTAGTCAGGAGCAAGAGGGAGGACCTTCTGTCACCAAGTGCACGAATCGTTTGACGAGCTAAAGCACACTGCGCTCTATGACATGCAGATCATCCACAATCGCAATGTGACATCGTTATCGTATCGATGATATGCCATCCAAACCATCGTCATCAAGTTTAGTCATGTAGTTGCTCAACTGGAGGCAAGGTGTCCATCGCACGTGGCAAAGGAGGATATCATAAGTTTTGCCTCTTCTTCCTCAACTTGTTGAATGAATCATTCACTCACTCAATGTTGTTATTCTTGTTATGTAGCCCGTATGCGATGTCGTGATGTACCACATGACAGAGGGACAAGCATTCACGTACACACACTGTTGGATGAAACTGAAGGGATATTATGTGTGGAACGACATGATTAGTTGAAAAACTTGTTGGACATTGAATTTGGGAGTTTTTTGTACTTGCATGTTGTGTATGGATGATTTGTGCTATTTTATATCCGAACTTTGATGAATATCACCCTGTTTGGAAATGAATATCACCCTGTTTGGAAGAATTTCATCCGCTAAGTCAAAATCCGACTTGAAATGTATGCGGGCAGTGTTTGATGGTGGGCTCCGGCATCCTTGTCCACGGACTACCCCCTCCTACTTTATTTTATTTTATTGAGTCAACATGTTCAATGCAAAAAATAAAGCAAGCAAATAAGGTGTGTGTGTGCAGGTACCCCAGCTTTTTATAGCTTCCCCGACAACGGCGCCATAAATTCTTCTTCTACTTTTGATATCCGTTGGGATTTTTCTCGAAGAGGAAGGGTGATGTAGTAAAGTAGAAACAAATATTTGACCTTAGTTAAGAACCAAGGATTATTGAACCAATAGGAAACCACGCAAACAAATTATTAGTACCTACGCACACAAGAACAAATACTTGCACCCAACATGGACAAAATGGTTGGCAAGCCCCTTGTACTTGTTAATTGCAAAGATCAAATATACTAGTGTAGGAGGTAATTACAAATATAAATATAAATAAATGCAGTAAGTATTTATATGTATTTTTTGAATGTATAATATGAAGATGGACCCTAGGCCATAGTAATTCACTCTTGACATCTCTTTCATGAGCATGACAGAGGTGGGTGCACAAACTACTATTGGGCAATTGATAGAAATGCGAATAATTATGTCGTTATTCATGATATGATCAATACATAGGTATTATGTCTATGAGAAGTAGACCGACTACTGCGTTCATCTACTTCTATTACTGCACCAATCAACCGCCATCCATTATGCAGTATGGTATTATGTTCATAACAAACGAACTAATGCTTTAAGTAAGGTCACATAATGTAGATAAAGTAATACCAAATAATATGTCCAGACCCTGTCATTTTATAATTAGTAGAAATACATGCCTCGCTACTACTCTCATAGAGTGAGTACATCGCAAGATTGAACCTACTACTATGCACCACTCCCTTTGAAAGTCTACTCATCTACTTGGCCAAAGCAAACTCATAGATCGGAAAGCATACATAGCTATATGAAATCACACATAATAAATCTCAGATTGGATCAATTACTTTCAATGAATAATCTAAACCAAAAATCATAACTCATCAGATCCCAACAAACACACCGCAAAGATTACATCGAATCGGCCTCCGAAGAGATCATTGTATTGAAGATCGAAAGACACACACACACACACACAAAGAGATAGATAGATAGAGATAGATAGATAGATAGAGATAGAGATAGAGAGGGAGGGAGAGAGAGAGATCCATCTAGCTACATGCAATGGACCCGTATATGTATGTCTTGGTAGACCTGCCACTAGCAGGAAAAGGGCCATCAGTCCTGGTTCTACATGGGCTTTAGTCCCGGTTCTTCAACCAGTACAAAACAATCGGGACTAAAGGCCCAAACCTTTAGTCCCAGTTGGTTTATGAACCGGGCCCAAAGGATCTCCACGTGGCCGCTGTGGGGCGCCCAGGAAGGAGGACCTTTAGTCCCGGTTGGTAACACCAACCGGGACCAAAAGGCAGCCACGCGTCAGCAGATCGCAGGCGCTAGGGTTTTTGTTTTTTTTGGAATGGGGGGAGGGGGTTAGTGGTTTTGGAGGGTTTTATTAGGGGTTTAATATTTTGTTAGCTAGCTACTACATATAGAGAGAAGTGACCTCTCTTTCTCCGTGATTGGTTGACGGTAGCTACTACATATAGAGAGAACTCGACGCTAGCTAGTAAGCAAATGAAGGAACCATTAATTACACAACATCTTCATGATCATATATAGAGAGAAGTGACCTCTCTTTCTGCTTGCCTGGTCAAACAACTCGATGCTACTACATATAGTACACGATCATGCATATATACAATATATAACATTCCTTGCGATCCCTAACTAGCTAATATCTATCCACGAAAGTTGGTTAGGAAATGCAGATGATGTTCCCCGTCTGATGGTATGACATGCTCAACAAAGAATCCCACCAATTCCTCTTGAATTGCTCGTGTGCAATCAGTTGGTAGGAGTTCTTCTCGCTTCCGTTCGATGTAATTTAAAGAAGGGGGTCAATATATATATATATCAATGAAACTCAAAACAGTTGATGGTAATAAAATAAAATGTGAATATTGTTTACGTACATCAAGTTCTTTAAAAGACCTTCCCTTCTCACATGTTGTCTGGTTAATCCACTCGCAAATGAGGCATCCACATAAATTAGTCCCAGTTTCCTGCCTCAAGCAGTACTTTACGAGAATAGAGTTCAATCAAAATAATAATGAAGCATGATAATGGTATTGAAACTAGAATGAATGAGAGATGCGCGAAACTAGCTAGTTCTACTTACTTTGAAGAAGGTAAATCGCAGCTCCTTATTCCATTCACCCTTAGGTTTCTTGGTGAACTTTTTAAAAACCCTACACGGCAAAGAAAATGATTACTTGATATCAGGAAATGAAAGAAAGTTGTCGATATGGTGCAATAATGATTAAACTTACTTCTGGAGCATTTCTGTAACCGGCGCCAACTCTGTAGCGAGTCCAAGATAAGTACTACTCGCTCGTCAGGCCTAAGGATTAGCAGAACAAAGTGAAACTAGTGCATGCATAACTCATCAATTACACTTAACCTCGAGTAAGCGAAACATAAAGTGTAGAAGACAACTAGTAACACTCACCCAAAGTTGTAAGGAAATAGTATTTCCCTTCTATCAAGTTGTCGAAGTAACACGGTTAGCAAGTTGTTCTCTGTATCCTTGGTATTATTACAATGTTATGTAAATTTACGGTATTTGGGTTAATGAACCCTATGTCATATATTTGTCCTCTTTTGCATTCGAGGATCTTCAATCTGCATAATATAGCAAGGACAATTACACATGCAATAATGAAGGAGATGAGCTAGAGACTTAATTACAGAAATAATACTTATAAACAATAGGAACTGACGATCGTTTTGTCGAGGGCGTCTTGATTGTATAACTGAAATAATTCGTCAAATTCAACAAACAACGACCCTTTTCCATTGTAAAAGTGCTCATCTGTAAATCCCACGTAGATACTGTTGGTCGAATAATTGCATGCTTTCAAGTACCAATCATGCAGTCTTCGCATCATCGTTGATAGTTCCGTCAAGTGCTTAGGTTTGACAAGAGGATTTCTGTTCTGGTATCTAAGGGCTACTATCGGGCAGTTTCGAACTGTACATCATCGCTTACGAAATCAGCAGGACTGAAACCAGGATAATTAGCGGCCACTTCCCCGGATCAACATTAACAACATCGGTAAACACCTTGAGCGGGGGGGGGGGGGGCACGATTGTTTCTCCTGTTTGGCAAGCTGGGGACTTGTTTTGCCACTTGTCGAATCACCGGTACTTAAGCTTTCCGACTGCTTTGCTTTAACATATGTTTTTTGAATATTTTGCTAATAGTGTGATGGCAACGGACGCGATACCGATGGTGGTAGCTTCAGGGCATCCCGACAGCCTTTGCTTTTACCGGATGAACTTTCTCCTTTGGAGGTGGACGTTTTGGTGCAAAATGCGCCTTAATATAGGCAGCCACGATTTCCGTGTTTTCCTCGGGAGTCCTATCATATGGTAACTTTGGAAGAACCTTCAGGCTTGGACCATATTTGAATTTTCCCGCCTCCAGTACTGCTAGCCGCCAGAGCGACGATGTCTCTCTTTCACCGTTGTTGATGTGCTGGAGGAGGCGGAGTACGCTCACGCGCCGGAGGAGGCGGCGGAGTGCGCTCACGTGCCGAAGGAGGCAGAGGAGGAGGAGGCAGAGTGCGCTCATGCGCCGGAGGAGGCGAAGGAGGAGGAGGCGGAGTGCGCTCATGTCTCGAACGAGGCAGAGGAGGAGGAGGAGACGAAGTGCGCTGACGCTCCAGAGGAGGTGCAGTGCTCTCATGCACCGGAGGAGGTGGAGGGGAAGGAGACGGAGGGGGAGGAGGCGGAGTCTGCTGAGGCGTCCAATGTGGAAGCTTGATGTACTTCTTTATCCATAGACATGTAGACCTTAAAGCATTTTCTAAATGAATCTCCCCTTCACCTGTGGGTAGTCAAGCTCCACCTCCTCAAATCCCTTCGTTATTTCATCCACAATCACAATAGCATAGTCATTTGGAATCGGATGGCAATGGAAAGTTCCCTCAGCTCGAGGAGGTAGAACAGAGCCGACCGCTGCCTTCAAGGTCAGGTTCTGGCATTTTGCCATTAGCACACAATATTCAGCCTCCGTGATACTATCCACGGGGTAGCGAGGAGCCATCAAACCAGGCTGAACAAGCTCCGTGGAAGCCACACTGCTTCTCTGCTGAGATGGTGGGGTAGCTTCTGTGGCAGCGTCCAAGGAATGATCTTCGTGCCGTTGAGATGGTTGGCCGGTAGCTCGCTGGCTCTCAAGCTCCTCTAGTTTCGCTAATCTTGCACTGACCTTCTCCATTTCGGTTGCTTCCTCTTTTTTTCGCTGTCGGCTTCTATAACCATCGCTGTCGGGAAACCCATGCACCCATGGAACGGAGCCTTATGTGCCCCGTGTTCGTCCAGGGTGTTCAGGATTCCCGAGGGCCTTTATCAGCTCGTCCTTCTCTTTGTCGGGAATGAAAGACCCTTCCCCCGCTGCCTTCATTGCCTTTTGAAGCTTGCTAATGGGTATTGCAAGTTGTTCGTTCGTCCAAACACACTTCCCTAATTCTGGTTCCAAAGTTCCCCCAACGCCGAAGAACCAATCGTTGACCGATCTGGCCAGTGCAATGTCTCTGGTTGGACCCCTTTAGCAAGGAGGTCTTTCTCAACATTTTCCCACAAAGGCCGGGCTTTGCTGTAGCCACCTGACCCCGTGGTATGGTGATACTTATTTAGTGAAGCATTTCACTTGTTTCTCTCTGACCTTGGCTTATCCTTGTTCGATTTCTTGTAGGCCACAAATGCGGGCCAGTGATCTCTGATCTTTTCATATTGACCGGTGAACTCTGGAGTCTCGTCTTTCTTGACAAACTTTGTGTTCAAATGTGTCCTCCAGTTCTTGAATAATTCAGCCATCTTATTTAGAGCAAACGCCTTGACCTTTCGCTCTATAACTGGGTTATTCGGATCCTTCTCTGGCGGTAGGATGAAATTTGTCATCAACGAGGTCCAAAGATCATATTTCAGTCTATCATGGCCATAAGAAACTTCAGGTTCCTTCTTCTTATTCCATTGGTGGATTGTGATCGGGACACTGTCCCTAACAACAACTCCGCACTCATGTACAAATGTGTCCTTGGTCCGCTTGGGAGCAATTGGTTGGTATTTTTCTATGAATTCTGTGATCGTGAACCTTTCATCCTGCCGCAACCTTTTCTTCGGGCCTCGTGTCCTTTCGGAAGTATGGCTCGATCCGGAGGGATAAAAGAATAAAGAAGCGTTACCAAAACATATAATGCATCAAGTCAGCATGGGCTTAATATATATATATATACCTCACCGGTTTTGCAATAGTTAAGGCTCCCTCCTCCGTTCGGTGTCCGGAGTCGTCATCATGATCTCCTTCCTCCACCGTTCGGTCACCGGAGCCGTCATGACCTCCTTACTCCTCCATTGTTGGATCATTGGAGCCATCATGACCTCCTTCCTCCTCCATTGTTGGATCACCGGAACCGTCAGCCTCTCCTTCTTGACCATCGGTGTCATTGAAAAACGACAAGGGATCACGTCCGTCACGAATTATATCCCCCAACAAATCTTCTTGTTCCCAGTCTCTGACCATGGTTTCTGCAAATATTACAACATGACAATATACAAACATGAGAGATGGATTAGCGTGGCCTCGATAGTTGATCGGGCGAGCGGACCGCCTCTCTCTCATGCATGTCCGACGTACCCCCTCATGTCGAAGTTATCAGGAAGGGAGTAGATCGACAACGACGCTCTTTCTTCTAAGGTTTGGGTGGCCTCGATAGTTGGTCGGGCGAGGGGACCGCCTCTCTCTCATGCATGTCTGACGTCCCCCCTCATGTCGAAGTTATTGGGGAGTGGGTAGATCGACAATGACACTCTTTCTTCTAGGGTTTGGGTGGCCTCGATAGTTGGTGGGGCGAACGAACCGCCTCTCTCTCATGCATGTCCGACATCCCCCGTCATGTCGAAGTTATCGGGGAGAGGGTAGATCGATAATGACACTCTTTCTTCTAGGGTTTTGGTGGCCTCGATGGTTGGTCGGGCGAGCGGACCGCCTCTCTCTCATGCATGTCTAACGTCCCCCCTCATGTCGAAGTTATCGAGGAGGGGGTAGATCGATAACGACGATCTTCCTTCTAGGGTTTGGGTGGCCTTGATAGTTGGTCGGGCGAGCGGACCGCCTCTCTCCCATGCATCGTTGACGTCGAGAACAATTTTTAGAATCATAACGAATTCTTTTAACCTTTAAGGGATTGAACAAAATGGCACCATTATGGATGTGCAGAAAATGGTCCATATTTTCCTGATCTCATCTACCTTTCTATATGTCACGTTGTCTACTTCCAAAGGATTCAAGAAAACCATGACTTCATCATTAGCCAAAAGTAATACGCGCATTATGGTACGTAGCTCTCCAAAGTTGTTTTGGAACGGAGTCTCGGATAGGATAATTTGCCTTTTGGTACGAAGTTCAGCCAGAGCTTTCCGAATATCTCTATTTGGAAGGCCTTTGCTGAACTTCGTACCAAAAAGCGAATTATCCTATGATGAACTCCATTCCAAAACAACTTTGGAGAGCTTCATACCATCATTCCCCTGTTACTTCTGCATAATGATGAAGCCATGGATTTCTTCAATACTTTGACACAAGACAACGTGACATATAAAAGCTAGCTAGGATACGTAGATGAGATCAGAAAAAAATTGGATCAAGTTGTACACATCCATAATGAGGGCATTCTTGTTATATCCCATATTAAAGAATTCCGAAGAATCCAATCCTCAAAAAATTCTATGATTTTTTTGAATCAAAGAAGTTGCGTATTAAAAGTAATGCTCCAATAAAGTATATGGCAAACTATTTTATTTTGAAAATTAGCCTAATAAAGATCTTTAGTATATGACAAACTTTGTAAATTTTGACCAAGTTTATACAAAAAGGTATTAACACCCACAATGTACCATTAGAATAATCATTGAATATAGTTTCACAGCATATAAATTTTTACCAAGTTTATACAATATGGTAGCTTATATCAGACTTTTTTTTCCTTTTTTTCTTTTGCGAGGAAGCTTATATCAGACTTATGCACATTGTTATGTCAAAACGGATTGATATACATTGTTGTCGATTTCACATGCTGTCAAAACTGTTGTTCCAAAGTACAGAAATGGTCCTGCAACTCTTACATACACGACACCAGGATCGACTGAGAACAGCGGTGGCCACAGGAGGAAGCAGCGGAGCTCGACGGGGGCGGGATCGACAGAGAATGACACCGGTTCTCATAGTCGAAGCAGCGGAGGTTAACGGGGGCTGCTTATAACCTATATATGCAAATATCTCTAACTTATATTAGTGACCTATGCAATTTTTTCTAAAAAAATGACTTTGATCATGAATATCTCTAACCGTGCAAATATCTTTAACTATGTAAATATTTTTCTTATATTTAATAAATTCCAAAGTTGGAATTTGAGTTATTCATAGTTCCTTTGATTTGCAAAGGGGCTATATTCTCCCTAGTTCTTTTGCACACACAAAAATTACTCCCTCTATTTGACAGTACCCACAACCCATTCCACCAAAAAGATTTGGTTCCATAGTTCAAAATTTTCAAATTTCATTTAGTTTAAATTTGGACGAGATTCAAACTCCTTGGTTAAAGCCCAATTTAACTTGCTCCAAATTTCTGAAACTTTGCCACACTCTCTTTTGTGCATCAAGACCTCACTACAATAAGTTTCAAAAATTCCGAAAATTCCTAGAGTCTTATGGCATTTCATCATACACTTGATGTGCACGGTTTAACACTTTCCAAAAATTTAGTAAACTCAGAAAAATTGTTACCTTAGTGAGGAGGAGTCGATGAGGGGGCGTCGGGAGGGCAGGGTGTTGGCGAGGGGGCATCGTGGCACGGCGTCGGCGAGGGTGTCGTTGGGGCAAGGCGGGTGACGCGGCGTGCTTGGCATCGGGGCAGGGCATCAGTGAGAGGGCGTCAGGGCAGGGCGTGGGCGAGGGCATCGGGGCTGCGCGTAGTGACAGCCTGGCCACGACGTGTTATGCGTCGGGCAGTGTGTCGCGCTAGAGATCCAAAACAAAGAAGTGTTGGGTGAGGAAGAAGGTCGCGATTATATACCCCAACCCTGTAGTCCTGGTTGGTGGCTTCAACCGGGACTAAAAGGACGCCTTCAGTCCCGTTCGGAGCCACCAACCGGTACTAAAGGTAAATTTCACCAGCCCAAAGGACGCGAAACCACCAACCCTTTAGTCCCGGTTGGTGGTTCAGACCGGGACTTAAGGCTGACTGGGACAAAAGGGCTGGTCCTGGCGCTGGCGCGGGGTGGTGGGAGTTTAGTCCCACCTCGCGAACCGTAGGGCGCTGGCAGTGGTTTATAAGCCCCGCTGTAGCTTACCTCTCGAGCTCGTCTCTAGCATGCAGTACATGCCTAACACTTTCTCTACCCTATTGGGCCTAATTTCCCCGTGGGCCTGCATCCTGGCCCAAGTATAGTTCGGTTTTTAGTCGTATGCAGGCCATGGTGGCCTATTAGGAGGGCATTTTTGTATTTTTGGCAAAATTATACTTCCGTCATAACCTGAGGTTTACAAAAGCTTTTTAGTTGATTTTTTTAATGTTATTTTAGTTTGCTATTGAAGATTTTAAGAAAAAAAACTTTATGATAATTCTTTTTAGTTGATGTTTTTTCATTCTTTTTAGTTAATGTTTTACTTCATTATTTTTAGTTGATTCTTTTTGGTTCATTCTTTTTAACAACTAAATACTTTGATAATTTTAGTTAATATTTTTATTATTATTTTTAGTTCATTCTTTTTAACAAATCAATACTTTGATAATTTTAGTTAATATCATTTTGGTTCTTTTTACTTCATTCTTTTTGTTATTAGTTTATTCTTTGAGCTAAATGACCGTGAAATTAAAAAGCACTACAAATGAACTATGAAAAGGTTGAAAGTTGGCATGGTATCATCATTTCACCCACATAGCATGTGCTAAAATGTTGAGAGGGTTACGGTAAAAATTAGATTCACTACCTGTACAAAATCGACAATCTCTTTCGAAGTATCACGATTTTGGACGAAAACTCATGTGTTGCAAAGAGATTTCATTTTTTCGAACTTATTTCAACTCTAGACTTTTTGTGTGTTCAACATGCACCATTCAAAGCAACATCATCAATTTTCAACCCTTTTTGACTTCATTTCGCATTTTTCATGCATTTACTCATTTTTGTGAGCTAAATGACCCTTGATACGTCTCCAACATATCTATAATTTTTCATGGTTTCATGCTATTGTCTTGTCAAACTTTGGATGTTTTGTATGCCTTTTATATCTTTTTTGGGACTAACATATTAACTCAGTGCCAAGTGCCAGTTCCTGTTTTTTCCGTGTTTTTGACCCTTTTCCGAGGAGGATTTTAAACGGAGTTCAAACGGAATAAAACTTCCGAAAAGATTTTTTCCGGAACAGAAGATACACAGAAAGCTTGGGAACCAAGGCACGGAGTCTCGGGGGAGGCCACAAGCCCTCATGGCGCGGCCAGGGAGGGCCCGCGCCTCCCATGCTTGTGGGCTCCCTGGGCCTCCCCTGCCCTAGCACCTTCGCCTATAAATTCCCTAAAATCCTAGAAAAAATCAGGAGATCCACGAAAATACTTTTCCGCCGCCGCAAGCTTCTGTCTCCGCAAGATCCCATCTCGGGCACGTTCCGGTGCCCTGCCGGAGGGGGGATTCTTTGGATACGGAGGGCTTCTTCATCAACACCATGACCTCTCCAATGATGTGTGAGTAATTCACCATAGACCTTCGGGTCCATAGCTAGTATATAGATGGCATCTTCTCTCTCTTGGATCTTCAATACAAAGTTCTCCATGATCTTCATGGAGATCTATCCGATGTAATCTTCTTTTGCGATGTGTTTGTCGAGATCCGATGAATTGTGGATTTATGATCAGATTATCTATGAATCATATTTGAGTTTCTTCTGATCTCTTATATGCCTGATTTCATATCCTTGTAATTCTCTTTGATTTGTGGGTTTTGTTTGGACAACTTGATCTATGATTCTTGCAATGGGAGAAGTGCTTGATTTTGGGTTCATACCGTGCGGTGACCTCACCCAGTGATAGAAGGGGTAGCGAGGCACGCATCATGTTGTTGCCATCAAGGGTAAAAAGATGGGGTTTTTATCATTGGTTTGAGTTTATCCCTCTACATCATGTCATCTTGCTTAAGGCGTTACTCTGTTCGTCATGAACTCAATACACTAGATGCATGTTGGATAGCGGTCGATGTGTGGAGTAATAGTAGTAGATGCAGAAAGTATCGGTCTACTTGTCTCGGACATGATGCCTATATGTATGATCATTGCCTTTGATATCGTCATGACTTTGCGCGGTTCTATCAATTGCTCGACAGTAATTTTTTCACCCACCGTAATATTTGCTATTTTGAGAGAAGACTCTAGTGAACACTATGGCCCCCGGGTCTACTTCACACCATATTTTCAGCCTTACACTTTTAATTCATTGCACTTTTTGCCTTCAGATCTCACTTTGCAATCAATCTTGAAGGGATTGACAACCCCTTTATAGCGTTGGGTGCAAGCTCTTTTGTGTTTGTGCAGGTACTCTGGACTTGACGCGATTCTCCTACTGGATTGATACCTTGGTTCTCAAACTGAGGGAAATACTTACTGCTCATGTGCTGCATCGCCCTTTCCTCTTCAAGGGAAAAACCAACGCAAGCTCAAGAGACGACAGAAGGTTTCTGTCACTGTAGCAGAAGGATTTCTGGCGCCGTTGCCGGGGAGGATTTCTGGCACCGTTGCCGGGGAGGATCAAGTAAAGAACTCATCCAAGTAAGTGTCGCAGACTCAGCTCTTGCATTTACTTTTTTGCCTCTCGTTTTCCTCTCCCCCACTTCTGGAAAACAAAAGTTTAGAAAAATATTTTCCCTTTTCTTCGTTTGCCTTTTTCGTTCGCCCTTTTCTCTCGCTTGCTTTCTTTTCGCTTGTGTGCTTGTTTGCTTGCTAAAGTCACCATGACTGAAAACACCAAACTTTGTGACTTCTCGAATACTTATAATAATTATTTTATTACTACTCCGATTGCTCCCGCCACTAGTGCGGAATCATACGAAATCAATGCTGCTTTGCTGAATCTTGTTATGAAAGAGCAATTCTCTGGCCTTCCTAGTGAAGATGCCACATCCCATCTTAATAACTTCATTGAGCTTTGCGATATGCAAAAGAAGAAATATGTGGATAATGATGTGATTAAATTGAAGCTTTTTCCTTTCTCGTTGCGAGATCGAGCAAAAATTTGGTTTTCGTCTTTGCCCAAAAATAGTATTGATTCTTGGAACAAGTGCAAAGATGCTTATATATCCAAGTTTTTTCCGCCGGCTAAGATTATCTCTCTCCGTAATGATATCATGAATTTTAAGCAACTTGATCATGAACATGTTGCACAATCTTGGGATACAATGAAATTGATGATTAGAAATTGTCCCGCTCATGGCTTGAGTCTTTGGATGCTGATACAAATCTTCTACGCTGGCTTGAATTTCGCTTCTAGAAATATTTTGGACTCCGCCTCAGGTGGAACGTTCATGGAAATCACGTTAGGAGAAGCCACAAAACTCCTAGACAATATCATGACGAACTACTCTCAGTGGCACACTAAAAGGTCACCTACTAGTAAAAAGGTACATGCTATAGAAGAAATTAACTCGTTAAGTGCTAAGATGGATGAGTTAATGAATTTGGTTGCTAGTACAAGTGCTCCTTTAGATCCTAATGACATGCCCTTGTCTTCCTTGACCGAGAGTAGCAAAGCTAGCTTGGACGTTAATTTTGTTGGTAGGAATAATTTTGGCAACAACAATGCTTTTAGAGGAAACTATGTTCCTAGGCCTTTTCCTAGTAACCCCTCTAATAACTTTGGCAACTCCTACAACAATACTAATGGAAATTACAATAGATTACCCTCTGATCTAGAGAGTAATATTAAAGAGTTTATCAACTCGCAAAAAAAATTCAATGCGTCCATAGAGAAAAAACTACTCAAAATTGACGATTTGGCTAGGAGCGTTGATAGAATGTCTAGTTATATTGATGCTTTGAATGTTAGATGTGCTCCTCCCAAGATCAATATGGATGAAACTTTGAAAGCTATGCGTGTTTCCATGAGTGAGAGCAAAGAAAGAACAACCCAAATTCATGCTAGACATGAATGGCTTAAAAGAGCGTGTTCTCGTGATAAGAATCACGAAGATCTTAAAGTGCTTGGTGTGAATCCCATTGAATCTTTTTTTTCTTGTGTCAAACCTAATTATGATGGGGCTGGATATGAATCCACTTTGGTTGAAAAACACCCCAAGGATTCGGAGTCCATCTATCTTGATGCTAAAAGCATTGAAAGTGGAGTAGAAGATATTAAAACCTTGAGTAGTAATGAAATTACTACTTTGGATTTCAAGGAATTCAATTATGATAGTTGCTCCTTGATTGAATGCATTTCCTTTATGCAATCCATGCTAAACTCTCCACACGCTTATAGCCAAAACAAGGCCTTTACCGATCGTATCGTCGAAGCTATGATAAAATCTCTTGAAGAGAAACTTGAATTGGAAGTTTCTATCCCTAGAAAGCTTCATGATGAGTGGGAACCTACTATCCAAATCAAAATCAAAAACTATGAATGCAATGCTTTGTGTTATTTGGGTGCTAGTGTTTCCGCGATTCCAAAGTCCTTATGTGATGTTCTGGGTTTTAATGAGATTGAGGAGTGCTCTCTTAATTTGCACCTTGCGGATTCTACTGTCAAGAAACCCATGAGAAGGATCAATGATGCTCTTATTATTGCAAATAGGAAGTATGTACCCGTGGATTTCATTGTGCTTGACATTGATTGCAATCCTACATGCCCTATCATTCTTGGTAGACCTTTCCTAAGGACTATCGGTGCTATCATTGATACGAAGGAAGGGAATATTAGATTTAAATTTCCTTTAGAAAGGGCATGGAGCATTTTCCTAGAAAGAAAATAAGATTGCCTTATGAATCCATGATGACGGCAACTTACGGTTTGAGCACCGAAGACGACGATACGTGAATCTATCACTTTATGCCTAGCTAAGGGCGTTAAACAATATCGCTTGTTGGGAGGCAACCCAATGAATTTATCTTTTTGTTTCTGTTTTTTTTCGTCCACACCATCATAATTCTGTTATTATTGTGTTTTTGTGTTTGTTTTTGTGTTTGAGCCAAGCAAAACCTTTATGACTAGTTTTGGTGATGGTTGTTTGGTCTTGCTGGAAAAAGACAGAAACTTTTCGCTCACGAAATTATTTTTCATTTTTATTCAGAAAGAGCTTTCGAGTTGATTCTATTTTCTGCTGGTTGATATTCCTTTTTCCTAGATAGTCGTAACTGTTCAGAATTTGTGAGGTACTAGAAGTATACGAAGTATACATATTGATACAGACTGGTCTATTTTTGATAGATTCTGTTTTTGTTGTGTTGATTGCTTGTTTTGATGAAACTATGAATAGTATCAGGGGGTACTAGCCATGGAAAAGTGATAATACAGTAACCTAAAACCAATATAAAGAGAAATCAAGATTGCTAAAGTACCTAAAGAGGTGGTAGTTTGTTTTCTTGTGCTAATGATATCACGAGTTTCTGTTTAAGTTTTGTGTTGTGAAGTTTTCAAGTTTTGGGTGATGTTCTCATGGAAAAAGGGATAAAGATTGGAAAGAGCTCAAGCTTGGGGATTCCCAAGGCATCCCAAGCCAAATTCAAGGACACCAAAGAGCCTAAGCTTGGGGATGCCCCGGGAAGGCATCCCCTCTTTCGTCTTCAATCCATCGGTGACATTACTTGGAGCTATATTTTTATTCACCACATGATATGTGTTTTTCTTGGAGCGTCTTGTATCATAGGAGTCTTTTTTTGTTGTTGTGTCACAATCTGCCTGGCTGCACACCTTTTGAGAGAGACATGCACTCATCGCGATTTTGCTAGAATGCTCATCGTGCTTCACTTATGTCTTTTGAGCTAGACGGTTTTGCTCTATGTGCTTCACTTAGATCTTTTAGAGCACGGCGGTGCGCGACTTGGTAGTTGGCTTGTGCTATGGAAGTAGTCCCAAAGGTGATAGGTACCCAAAGAGGATACAAAAACCTCCATCTTCATGTGCATTGAGTAGAAAGAGATGTTTTGATTCCTCTCAATTAGTTTTGAGACGTGGATTTGGTAATATTAAGAGTTATGTTAGTAGGGTGTTGTGAAGCTAGAAATACTTGTGTTGAAGTTAGTGATTCCCGTAACATGCACGTATGGTGAACCACTATGTTAGGAAGTCGGAGAACAATTGATTTATTGATTGTCATCCTCTGTGTTGCGGTCGGGATCACGCGATGGTTGACACCTACCAACCCTTCCCCTAGGAGTATGTTTTTAGCACTTTGTTTCGATTACTAATAAAAACTTTCGCAACAAGTATGTGAGTTCTTCATGACTAATGTTAGTCCATGGTATAGATTCACTTTCACCTGCCACCATTGCTAGCCTCTCTAGTACCGCGCAATTTTCGCCGGTGCACAAACCCACCATATGCCTTCCTCAAAACAGCCACCATACCTACCTACTATGGCATTTTCATAGCCATTCCGAGATATATTGGCATGCAACTCCCACCGTTCCGTCTCATGACTTGTGCCGTCACTCTCATATTGCCATTGCATGATCGTAAGATAGATAGCGAGATGTTTCAACGTCATACGCCAAGCTAGATCGTTGCACATACCGGTACACTGCCGGAGGCATTTCCTATAGAGTCATCATCGTTCTAAGATTTGAGCTGCGAGTAAATAAAAGTGTGATGATCATCATTATTAGAGCATTGTCCCATGTGAGGAAAAAAAAGAGAGGCCAAAGTTGCCTACATAAAAAAGAGAGGCCAAAGAGCCCAAATAAAAAAAGAGAGAAAAAGAGAGAAGGGACAATGCTACTACCTTTTTCCACACTTGTGCTTCATAATATCACCATGTTCTTCATGATTGAGACCCTCTCATTTCGTCACCACCATATGTTAGTGGGAATCTTTATTATATAACTTGGCTTTTATATTCCAATGATGGGCTTCCTCTAATTGCCCTAGGTCTTTGTGAGCAAGCAAGTTGGATACACACCCACTAGTTCTCCTTTTGAGCTTTCACATACTTATAGCTCTAGTGCATCCTTTGTATGGCAATCCCTACTCATTCACATTGATATCTATTAATGGTCATCTACATAACGCTTTGATACGCCGAGTCAATGTGACCATCCCCTCCTTTTTTGTCTCACAACAACCACCACACTCTATTCCACATATAGTGCTATATCCATGGCTCACGCTCATCTATTGCGTGATAGTTGTAAAAGGTTTGAGAAAGTAAGATTGCAAAAAAAATTACTTGGCCAATACCGGGGTTGTGCATGATTTAAATTAGTTGTGTGGGGATGATGGAGCATTGCCAGACTATATGATTTTGTAGGGATAACTTTCTTTGGCTTTGTTATTTCGAAAGTTCATGATTACCTTGCTAGTTTGCTTGAAGTATTATTGTTTTCATGTCAATATCAAACTATTGTTTTGAATCTTACGGATCTCAACATTCATGTCACATGAAAGAAGTTACAAAGGACAACTATGCTAGGTAGCATTCCAGATCAAAAATTTAGTCTTTATCACTTCCCTGCTCGAGGACGAGCAGGAGTTAAGCTTGGGGATGATTGATACGTCTCCAATGTATCTATAATTTTTGATGGTTTCATGCTATTATCTTGTCAAACTTTGGATGTTTTGTATGCCTTTTATATCTTTTTTGGGACTAACTTATTAACTCAGTGCCAAGTGCCAGTTCCTGTTTTGCCGTGTTTTTGACCCTTTTCAGAGGAGAATTTTAAATGGAGTCCAAATGGAATAAAACTTCCGAAAAGATTTTTTCTGGAATAGAAGATACGCAGAAAGCTTGGGAACCAAGGCAGGGAGTCCCGGGGGAGGCCACAAGCCCTCATGGCGCGGCCAGGGGACCCGCGCCTCCCAGGCTTGTGGGCTTCCTGGGCCTCCCCTGCCCTAGCTCCTTCGCCTATGAATTCCCTAGAATCCTAGAAAAAATCAGGAGATCCACGAAAATACTTTTCCGCCACCGCAAGCTTCTGTCTCCGCAAGATCCCATCTGGGGCACGTTCTGGTGCCCTGCCGGAGGGGGGATTCGGATACGAAGGTCTTCTTCATGAACACCATGACCTCTTCGATGATGCGTGAGTAGTTCACCATAGACCTTCGGGTCGATAGCTAGTAGCTAGATGGCTTCTTCTCTCTCTTGGATCTTCAATACAAAGTTCTCCATGATCTTCATGGAGATCTATCCGATGTAATCTTCTTTTGCGGTGTGTTTGTCGAGATCCGATGAATTGTGGATTTATGATCAGATTATCTATGAATCTTATTTGAGTTTCTTCTGATCTCTTATATGCATAATTTCATATCCTTGTAATTCTCTTCGAGTTGTGGGTTTTGTTTGGCCAACTTGATCTATGATTCTTGCAATGGGAGAAGTGCTTGGTTTTGGTTCATACTGTGCGGTGACCTCACCAAGTGACAGAAGGGGTAGCGAGGCACGCATCGTGTTGTTGCCATCAAGGGTAAAAAGATGGGGTTTTTATCATTGGTTTGAGTTTATCCCTCTACATTATGTCATCTTGCTTAAGGCGTTACTCTATTCGTCATGAACTCAATACACTAGATGCATGCTGGATGGCGGTCGATGTGTGGAGTAATAGTAGTAGATGCAGAAAGTATCGGTCTACTTGTCTCGGACATGATGCCTATATGTATGATCATTGCCTTAGATATCGTCATGACTTTGCGCGGTTCTATCAATTGCTCGACAATAATTTGTTCACCCACCGTAATATTTGCTATTTTGAGAGAAGCCTCTAGTGAACACTATGGCCCCCGGGTCTCCTTCACACCATATGTTCAGCCTTACACTTTTACTTCGTTGCACTTTCTGCCTTCAAATCTCACTTTGTAATCAATCTTGAAGGGATTGACAACCCCTTTATAGCGTTGGGTGCAAGCTCTTTTGTGTTTATGCAGGTACTCTGGACTTGACGCGATTCTCCTACTGGATTGATACCTTGGTTCTCAAATTGAGGGAAATACTTACTGCTCCTGTGCTGCATCGCCCTTTCCTCTTCAAGGGAAAAACCAACACAAGCTCAAGAGACGACAGAAGGTTTCTATCGCCGTAGCAACCCTGAAATGGAAAAGCACTACAAATGTACTCTGAAAGGTTGAAAGTTGGCATGGTATCATCATTTCACCCACATAGCATGTGCTAAAAAGTTGAGAGCGTTACGAGAAAAACTAGATGCACTTCATGTACAAAATAGACAATCTCTTTTGAAGTGTCAGGTTTTTAGACGAAAACTCATGTGTTACAAAGGGATTTCATTTTTTTGAGCTTATTTCAACTCGAGACTTTTCATGCGTTCCACATGCACCATTCAAAGCCACATCACGTATTTTCAACGCTTTTTGACTTCATTTGGTATTTTTCATGCATTTACTGATTTTTTTGAGCTAAATGACCCTGAAATTGAAAAGCACTACAAATTAAGTTTGAAAAGGTTGAAAGTTGGCATGGTATCATCATTTCACCCACAGAGAATGTGCTAAAAATTTAGAGGGTTACGGCAAAAACTAGATGCACTTCATGTACAAAATCGACAATCTCTTTCGAAGTATAAGGGTTTCAGACAAAAACTCATCTACTACAAAGGGATTTCATTTCTTTGTGTAATCAAATCCATCATCAAAGCCATCATGAGATTAGTTCTCGAGAGAAAGTCTGCACTTTTTTTGCTTATTGTGCCGTAACCATGGATAGTCTTCGTCACTTAACAGGGTGCTTGGGGCAGCCTTCAACTTGAAGGGAGGAATTTTATGAAACTTTTCATAATATTTAGACATGTTTGTCTTGCCCTCCACTCCCACGATGTCTCTTTTCCCTGAAAGAACTATGTGGCGCTTTGTCTCATCGTATAATGTATTCGCTTCCTTATCTTTTCTTTTTCTCGGTTTGGTAGACATGTCCTTCACATAGAAAACCTGTGCCACATCATTGGCTAGGACGAATGGTTTGTCTGCGTACCCAAGATTGTTCGGATCCACTACTGTCATTCCGTATTGTGGGTCTACCTGTACCCCGCCTCCTGACAGATTGACCCATTTGCACCGAAACAAAGGGACTTAAAATAATGTCCGTAGTCAAGTTCTCATATGTCCAATATGTAACCATAATATGTGTCCTTTCCTCTCTTGGCTGCTGCATCATGCGGACACCATTGTTTTCGTTGGTTATCTTTTGATCTTGGGCGATCGTCTAAAATGTGTTCCCATTTATCTTGTACTCCTTGTAAGTCAATACAGTCGAAGATGGTCCCGTGGCGAACGAGTACAACTCATCTTTAACAGTGTTGTCAACCATTTGATGTGTTTGCAACCAACTACCGAAAGTCCTGATGTGTTCAGATGTAATCCAGTCGTCACACTGCTCTGGGTGTTTGGAGCGTAGAATATTCTTATGTTCATTGAAATATGGGGTCACCAAGCTAAAATTCTGTAGAACTGTGTAGTGTGCTTGAGCCCAAGAATGCTCGTCCATACATATTATTGAGTCTGCTCCTAGCGTCCCTTTTTCCAGTCAGACTCCCCTCATATCATGATTGAGGGAGACCAATCTTCTTAAGGTCAGGAAAGAAGTCAACACAAAACCCAATGACCTCCTCTGTTTGATGGCCCGTGGAGATGCTTTTTTCTGTCCTAGCACGGTTACGATAATATTTCTTTAAGACTCCCATGAACCTCTCAAAGGGAAACATATTGTCTAGAAATACAGGGCCCAAAATGCCAAGACACTGCGTCATGATATTCAAGAAGGATGGTGGGAACACAAGCTTGAAACTGACAAGACATTGAACCAAATCACTCTTTAACCTTGGTATCATTTATGGATCGATTACCTTCTGAGAGATTGCATTGAGGAATGCACATAGCTTCACAATGGCTAATCGATAATTTTCCGGTAGAAGCCCCCTCAATGCAACTAGAAGCAGTTGCATGATAATCACGTGGCAGTCATGAGACTTTAGGTTCTGGAAATTTTTGTCTTCCATATTTATTATTCCTTTTATATTGGATGAGAAGCCAGACGGAACCTTCATACTGAGCAGGCATTCAAAGAATATTTCCTTCTCTTCTTTGGTAAGAGCGTAGCTGGCAGGACCTTCATACTGCTTTGAATGCATGCTGTCTTTTTCGTGCACACGTTGTTGGTTCTCCCGCGCCTTTGGTGTATCTTTTTCTTCCCATACACACCCAAGAAGCCTAGCAGGTTCATGCAAACATTCTTCGTCATGTGCATCACATTGATTGCAGAGTGGACCTCTAGGTCTTTCCAATAGGGTAGGTCCCAAAATATAGATTTCTTCTTCCACATGGGTGCGCGTCCCTCAACGTCATTCGGAAATGATTGTCTGCTAGGACCCTTTCCAAAGACTACTTGTAAATCATTGACCATATCATGTATGTGATCACCAGTACGGAGGGCGGGCTTCTTCTTGTGATCTTCCTCATCTTTGAAATGCTTGCCTTTCTTTCGACATTGATGGTTGGTCGAAAGAAATCAACGATGTCCCAGGTACACATTCTTCCTACATTTATCTAAGTATATACTTTTGGTGTCATCTGAACAGTGCGTGCATGCGTGGTATCCCTTGTTTGTCTATCCTAAAAGGTTACTAAGAGGAGGCCAATCATTGATGGTTAGAAACAACAACGCATGTAGGTCAAATTCCTGCTGTTTGTGCTCATCCACACACGCACACCTTTTCCATTCCATAACTGTAAAATTTCTTCAACTAATGGCCTTAGGTACACATCAATGTCGTTTCCGGGTTGCTTAGGGCCTTGGATGAGAAATGGAATCATAATGAACTCCCGCTTCATGCACAAGCAAGGAGGAAGGTTGTAGATACATAGAGTCATGTGCCAGGTGCTATGATTGCTGCTTTGCTCCCCAAAAGGATTAATGCCATCTGCACTTAAACCAAACCATATGTCCCTTGCGTCACCTGCAAAGTCCCCCACCTTCTCCCGAGTTTTCTTCGCTGCGATCCATCAGCGGGTGCTTTCAACTTCCCGTCTTTCTTACGGTCTTCCTTGTGCCATCACATCAACTTGGCATGCTCTTTGTTTCTGAAAATATGTTTCAATCGTGGTCTTATAGGAGCATACCACATCATCTTTGCAGGAACCCTCTTCCTAGGATGCTGGCCGTCAACATCACCATGGTCATCTCGTCTGATCTTATACCATAATGCACCGCATACCGGGCATTCGTTCAAATCCTCGTACTCACAGAGGTAGAGGATGTAGTCATTAGGGCATGCATGTATCTTCTGCACCTCCAATCCTAGAGGACAAAGAACCTTCTTTGCTTCGTACATATTGTCAGGCAATTCGTTATCCTTTGGAAGCATCATCTTCATTATCTTCAGTAGCTTCCAAAATCCCTTGCCAGATAAACCATTCTCCGCCTTCCATTGCAGCAATTCCAGTGTGGTACCGAGCTTTGTGTTGTCATCTTCGCAATTTGGGACAACCCTTTTTTGTGATCCTCTAACATGCGCTTGAACTTCAACTTCTCCCTTTCACTTATGCATTCTCTCTGTACAGCAACAATGACCTGACAAAGATCATCATCGAGCATATCGTCTGGTGCCTCTTGATCTTAAGCTTCCCCATTGCAGTATCACCGTATTCACGGAACATATGATCCGTATAGTTGTCATCATCCTCTTCTTCTGCATTATCTTCCATCATAACCCCTCTTTGTCCGTGCTTGGTCCAAACATAATAGTGGGGCATGAAACCCTTCTCAAACAGGTGGATGTGAAGGATTTTCACGGAAGAGTAATCCTTCGTATTCTCACAGTTAACATATGGAAGGTACATAAAACCATTCTGCTTGGTTGCCTCGGTCACACCAAGAAAATTACACAAGCCCGTAATGTACTCCGAAGTGCGTTGGTCACAGTACATCCATTGGTGGTTCATCTATATTATGAAATTATGTATATCAAAACCCATTACAGAACATCATGATCATCACATTAAAACCAAAGTAGAGTAGTGATCAAATGTTATTACTGCAAAAATAAATACATAAAATTCATATGTAGTTCTCATAAAACAATATACAACTATGTAAAACATTTAAATGCAACAACAAATGTGATCAAAATCGCAACTAAGGTAACAATTGACCTAACAACATAATGATACCAAACCTTTTTATCAATGGCATATTTTCAATATTCCTAATCATCAAGAGCATTGCATCCATATTCAATCGCATTGCATCCATCTTGATCTTGTCATCATCGACGACATCGGCAACATGCAATTCCAATTCCATATTCTTCTCCTCAATTATTTTCAACTTTTTCTTCAAGTAATTATTTTATTTTTCAACTAAATTTAACCTCTCGACAAGAGGGTCGGTTGGAATTTCCGGTGCACATACCTCATAGATAAAAACATCCATGTCATATTAGTGGGCATAATTTTCATAAACACTAAATGAAACAAGTAGTTATAAAATAAAATATACCACGTCCGAATCATAGGCCGGACGAGGGACGACGTGGGCGGATACCAAAACCATCACACTATATAATAATAAACAATAATAAAAGTAAAAAATTTATACAAGTATCTATCTAAATCATACAAGTAAGAATTGTTTTCTTTTAAAAATAAGATAATAACAAGAGGCTCACCACGGTGGTTCCGGTGACGAGATCGGCATGGGCGATCGACGACAATGAGGACAGGGACGGGACGACACCCTACACATGTGCACACTCTAAGAAGTTAATCTGAGCTCAAATTGTGCGTCTAAATCAAAAGAGCTCCCACATACACTCCTACACTAAAACCCACAAACCACTCTACTTCTAGAGCATTTGAAATGAGCTAAACTAGCAGTGAGAGATGAAAGGATGAAGTAGCTAACCTTTTAGAACACTTGTGTAGTTGGTGCACCGCGAAACCTGAACAAGTCTTGAGGAAAATAGAGCTTGGAGAGGGAAAAGCTTAAGTGTGGCTCCAGCATTTCATCGAACACCTCATGTGCATAGGAAGGCAGGAGAGAGAAGCACACACACCTCCCACCTTCTACTAGAAAAATAGAGGAGAGGGTGGGCAGGGGCAAGTATATATAGGCTTCTCTTTGGTCCTGATTGGTGGTCAGAATTGGGACAAAAGACTCACCTTTAGTCCCGTTTCCAGCCTCCAACCAGGACTAAAGGTGCTGCACTAGGAGTGAGGACCATTGGTCCCGGTTCGTGTTTGGAACCGGGACCAAAGGGGTCAGACGAACCGGGACCCTAGACCGGCCGACACCCTGGCCTCACGAACCGGTCCTGATGCACCAATTGGTCCCGGTTCGTAACAGAACTGGGATTAAGGCCGTTTCATCACGTGGACCAAAGCCGTGTTTTGTACTAGTGTACTCACACATCATTGGAGAGGAAACAAGGTTGATGAAGATGGTCTTCCTGATAGATTCCCCCTCCGAGAGTCTACCAAAAAAGGTCTCCAGATGGGTTCGCGGAGGAATAGAGACTTTCAAGAGCGGAAAAAATTGTTTCAGGAGCACCTTTTGGATTTTTGGGATATTAGAGAATTTATAGACTAGAAAGGCAGTGCAAAGGACGCATGAGGTGGTCATAAGGGTGGGGGCGTGACCTACCCCCGAGAGCTTGCACTACCCTTATAACCACCTCATAATACATTTGGAATCCTTTCATATCTTCGAGGTCTAGTTTTTCTCTAGAAAAGATAATCAAAAAGTTTTGACGTGTTTTGACTCCGTTTGGTACAGTTTCCTCAAAAGCCAAAAGTATGCAAAAAACATCAACTCGCACTAGGTTAATAGGTTAGTTCCCAGAAATGTATAAAACTGTATATAAAGCATACAATATTGATAAAATAATAGAATGAAACCATCAAAATAACATATTAGTTGGACACATATCATCCCTTGTCAGCGGATGGATACCAGAGCAAATTTGCGGATAGACGTTAAAGACGCCCTAAGTGCAAGAGCAAAAGCGACTCTACCACAGTTGCCACATTGGCTGAAAATACACACACGCTCATCGGTGCTTCACCCTTTATACGAATATTAATTTCAAAAAATACTAGAAAAAATATAGAAATTTGGGGATATCAAACGTGGGTGCCCAATCTAATCTCATGTGGAGTTTCATGAACAAATACCATAAAATGTATATGTGGCAAAAAAAATATATTCTGATCTATGATCTATTCAACTGTTCTTTTAGCATAGGAATTTTTTGTCCTTTTTATTGAGAATATATTTTATTATTTTTTCACAAAACTTCACATGGAGTAAATTGGGCACTCATAACCCACAAGTGTAAGTGATCAGTTGTAGCCTTTTACATAAATAAGAGCATCGAACCCAACAACCATGTGATCGTCTTCGACCTCAGAGATGCATGCCTGAGTGGTCTTTAGTGTGTCATGTTTAATGATGATCGCAAGGAGATCCCCTTCTCCCTCCAAGATGCACGCCTCCACAACTTTGTGCGTATTCTGCTCCTCGGCGAGCAGCTTGGCGCTTTCTTGGGTTGATTGCTTAAGTTGCTCGGCCTTGATGACCTACAAGTATAAGGGATCTATCGTAGTCCTTTCGATAAGTAAGAGTGTCGAAACCAACGAGGAGCAGAAGGAAATGACAAGCGGTTTTCAGTAAGGTATTCTCTGCAAGCATTGAAATTATCGGTAACAGATAATTTGGTGATAAGGTAATTCGTAATGGGTAGAAAGTAACAAATGTACCAAGGTTCTCCAAGGTGGCCCAATCCTTTTTGTAGCAAAGGACAAGCCTGGACAAACTCTTATATAAAGCAAAGCGCTCCGAAGGACACATGGGAATTTCTGTCAAGGTAGTTTTCATCATGCTCATATGATTTGCGTTTGTTACTTTGATAATTTGCTATGTGGGTGGACCGGTGCTTGGGTGCTTCCCTTACTTGGACAAACATTACACTTATGATTAACCTCTCTCGCAACCATCTGCAAGTACAAAAGAAGAATTAAGATAAATCTAACCATAGCATGAAACATATGGATCCAAATCAGCCCCTTACGAAGCAACACATAAACTAGGGTTTAATCTTCTGTCACTCTAGCAATCCATCATCTACTTATTTCTTCCCAATGCCTTCCCCTAGGACCAAATAATGGTGAAGTGTCATGTAGTCGACGTTCACATGACACCACTAGAGGAGAGACACCATACATCTCATCAAAATATCGAACGAATACCAAATTCACATGATTACTTATAGCAAGACTTATCCCATGTCCTCAGGAACAAACGTAATTACTCACAAAGCATATTCATGTTCATTATCAGAGGAGTATTAATAATCATTAAGGATCTGAACATATGATCTTCCACCAAGTAAACCAACTAGCATCAACTACAAGGAGTAATCAACACTACTAGCAACCCCCAGGTACCAATCTGAGGTTTGAGACAAAGATCGGATATAAGAGATGAACTAGGGTTTGGAGAGGAGATGGTACTCATGAAGATGTTGATGGAGATTGACTCCCTCTCGATGAGAGGATCGTTGGTGATGACGATGGATTCGATTTGCCTCTCCGGGAGGGAAGTTTCCCCGGCAAAATAGCTTCGCTGGAGCTCTAGATTGGTTCTACCGAAGTTCTTCCTCGAGACGGCGGCGCTTCGCCCCGAAAGTTCTGATATGATTTTTTCCACGTGAAAACCCTTCAAATTGGATAAGATGGGCACTAGGGGCCTGCCATGGGGCCCACAAGCATGCAGGGCGCGCGCCCTCACTTATGGCCACCTGGTGGGTCCCCTGATGTATGTCTTTCGCCCAATATTTTATATATATTCCAATATAATTCTCCGTAAGTTTTTAGGACTTTTGGAGTTGTGCAGAATAGGTGTCTCAGATTTGCTCCTTTTTCGGTCCATAATTCCAGCTGCCGACATTCGCCCTCTTCATGTAAACATTGTAAAATAAGAGAGAAAAGGCATAAGTATAGTACCATAATGTGTATTAATAGCCCATAAGGCAATAAATATTGATATAAAAGCATGATGCAAAATGGACGTATCAGGCCTCAACCCGAGCTTCCTCAAGATCGGCTTGCACGTCAGCCACGTGCTTCTCATCCGTTGTATAAAACACCTGAGTTAAGTATAAAGCTACTTGGTGACATAAAAAACAAGTTAAATGGATGAGTTGGCACATGCTTACCATGTGCCTTATTGGCATCCTGTCTCAGCCGAAGAGTCTCCTCCTCTGCTTGAGAAAGAAGATGCTTTACCTCGAACTGTGATGAGTGGGCCAAGCAATGCAAGGTGTAAGCCTTCTCAACAAAACGTAAAGTTTCAATAATGTGAATCATGAAAAGCATCCAGTTGAAGGATTATTTTTTTTTGACCGACTACTGTAGGGAATCACTACACAGTCCTTTCTATTATTCCCATAAAAAGAGTTCGTATGTACAAGGGAGGAAAATAATATACAAAAGAATAGTAGGGATGGGTGTGTAAGAGATACAAACCTCAATGAGGTAAAAATGCTATCCATCTAAGAAGATCATCCCTAAAACTAGGTTTAATCCTGTGAGCTAGGAGAGAAATATCATGAATAAAGCTAGACCTCCATTTTCTCAACCTGGGTTGCTGATGATGGAAAACTTTAGCATTTCTCACAGTCCAGATATTCCAACAAGCAACAAAGACAACTTTAGGGAAGAAGGGATTATGAAAGTCTCTTCTTGCAGCCAAAGAAGTAGTCCACATGGAGTGTCCCTGCCATGATATTTGAAGGTAATTCTAGACCGTGGTACTGAAAAGATAGTTGAAAAACAGATGATCTCTATCTTCTTTGGTCCTGGCATGGCATAGAACACATAGATTTGAATCAGACACATTCCAGTGACGCCTCTCCAACATATCTTGAGTGTTGAGTCTGTCCATGATCAGCAACCAGGCAAACATCTTGATTTTCATAGTACAACAGCTCTTCCAGATCTAGCTGAGCAAGGGTTTTGGCATGATGAACATAATACTTCTTGGCAGTGTAAACCTTAGAATCTTTACTCCAGAGCCATATATCATCAGCATTATGGTTTATAGCACTGTCCTGGAGTAGAGTGTTGATAGTATCTAATTCTTGATAGGCTTGTTCAGAGAGAGGCAAGTGGAACATGGAAAGCATACTGTTCTCTTGGAATGCATGGAAAACTTCTTGAGAAGTGCAAAAAGAATCAATAACAACAGAGAACAGTCTCTGGAACCTAGAAGCCAGAGGCCTGATAGAATCTCCAATCAACCAGGAATCAGACCAGAATAAGAATGTATCACCTTTGTTGGGTTGAACATATGTAACAGCTCTGAAATTATCCAGACGCTTGCAGATGTCCTTCCACCAAAAGGAACCAGAAAGTGCAGTACCTTGGGGAACTGTGTTGTGGTAATATATGTTCCAAATTAGCTTAACCCAGGGTATATCTACTTTGTTCAAGAATTTGTGTACATGTTTAAGCAGCAGGGCCTCATTCTGGACAATAAGATTCATGATCCCCAGCCCACCTTTCATCTTAGGTCTGCACACAAGGTCCCAAGAAGCAAGAGAGGGGGCATGATCTTTTGACCATTCTTTATCCATAAGCATTGTCGTTGGATCCTTTCTAGCTGCTTGAGGATCCCTGGAGGAATATCTAAGCTGCAGAGAAAGAAGATAGGGACCGAAGATAGAGCTGAGTTCAAATATTGTAAACGACCCCCCTAAGCTAGGAATGAGGAACTAGCACTGAGCCTTCTTTCCATATTATCCACTAAGGGCATGAGATCAATTATCCTTGGTTTGGTTGTTCCTACAGGTAATCCAAGATAGGTGAATGGCAAGGAACCAACCTTGCAACCACTAGCATCAGCTAACATTTGGAGTTGCCCTTGATCAATGTTGATGGGAGCAGAGCAGACTTGTGATAATTCACCTAAATACAAGTGGATTGGGAGAACAGAAGTAGCATTTTTTTGAATTCAAGCAACTGAGATTCTTCTACACATAGAATGACGAGAGTATCATCAGCATACTGTACTATGGGGAAGTCTCTGTCATGGCAGGGAATTGGTAATTGAATGAGGCCATCCTCCAAAAGTTTATTGACCAAAGTTTGAAGGAAGTCTGCAACAATTGCAAAAAGAAGAGGGGACATGGGGTCCCCCTGTCTGACCCCTTTCTTACACATGAACTTCCTTCCAGGAACTCCATTTAGAAGTACTCAGGAGGAGCCAGAAGTGAGCAACTGTTGCACCCGAAGGAGACATCTATCATTAAAACCCTTGTATCTGAGAATCTGAAAAATGAACTCATGTTCCATAGAGTCAAAAGCTTTTTCAAAATCCAGCTTGAGGATGACAATGGGTTGCTTGGATTGGTGACATTGGTGCAAATAATATAGTGTCCAGCCCACACAATCTTGGATGGTTCTAGATTTGATAAAGCCATATTGATTTTTGTGTATGCATTTCATAACTTGCAGTTGCAGTCTGTTGGCCACCATTTTAGATAAAAACTTAAGTCCCATCCCTGTAAGAGAGATAGGTCGAAAGCCACCAACTTGCTCAGGTGAACTCTTCTTGGGTATCAAAGTAATATAGGATGAATTCATGTTTTCAAGCTTGGCATTGCCAGCATGGAAATCAGCTGTAAGTTGGTAAAATTCAGGGCAGATAATAGACCATCATTTCTTAAAAAACAGGCCATTGAAACCATAAGGTCCAGGGGCCATGTCAGTGGGCATTCCTTGCATAGTCTGATCCATTTCTGTCTTGGTAAAAGGTTCTGTTAGCACATCAAGTCCATCCACCTTCTGAATTAGGGACTACAGGTCAAAAGCCATATTAATACCCTGAGAGGAGCCCATCCTATCCTTGAATGAAGTCCAGAAACATCCTGCAATTTGCTCATGATCAGAGATTACAGAACCATCATTCAGCTTAAGGGAGGAAATATAATTTTTTCTATATCTTTCAGTTTCCATGGCATGGAAAAACTTAGTGTTCTCTTCTCCAACTTTGATGAAACAGATTGCAGCTCTTTTTTCCAGTAAAGGAACTGCAGGTGCAATAGATGTTCCAGATGCAACTTTACAATCACCCTGAAATTAGCTTCACATCTGTATAGGGGTCTTAGTTCTTCCAGATCATCAAGGCAAAGCACAACCTGGTTGCATCTATCAATAAGAATCTTGAGCTGGGAGAGACTGGTTTGCCATTTCTTTAGGGCTTCAACTTGTCCATGATGATGGCAGTGATATGTCCTTTCCTGGATGGAATTTTCAAAGAGTCCTTGACACATTCCATGAAACCATCCATCTCAACCCAATAGTTCTCAAAACGAAAGAGATTGCATTTTGGGATGGAAGTGTTAACTGTAACTACACAGGGGACATGGTCAGATGCAGTTTTTGCCAAAGGTAGGACTTGTGTCAAAGGATATGATGAGATCCAAGTAGCAGATGCAAAAAACCAATCCAATTGTTCAAGAGAGGTGAATCTTAAATGTTGGACCAGGTAAAAGATCTCCCCTTAATAGGAAATTCAAGTAGACCAAGGTGACCAATGATCTCATTGAAGATGAACATATCATTCACATCAGCCCCAGGAAGGTTTCTATTAGATGGTGATCTAATAAAATTAAAATCCCCAAGCAACAACCAATTAACATTAGCAGGGATGTTTAGATTATATAACCAGCTGACAAAAAGATCTCTAGCCTCACCCTATGTCACATCCCTGACACCTTAAGCAAGTTAGTCTTGCGCTCATGTCTTCTTTGCATTTGCATCTAAGAATCTTCCAACAAGAACAAGAAAGTGGTAAAGGAAAAACCCAAACCCTAGCCACTTCTTTAAACAAAGGAAATCTCAAACTAGTTAAAATCAATGAACCCAAAATGGCCTCAAGAAATTTTCAAACTTTCTGGTAAATCATGAAAGTAAATGAGCATTGGAGAAAACTATTTTCTTGACACTTCAAGCATTTTAAATAAATGCAAAAGCTACTGGTTTCAAGTTTTAAATTTGAAATCAGAAACTTTAAATTTTCAAAAATGTTGAAAACTTTGGAAATAGTTGGAAATATTCCAACAAATATTCTAGGGTGCTTAACATAGCTTTTACAATTTATTTGAGAGTTGAAATAAATAGAAAACCAGTGAAATAGCAAAACAGAAACAAAAATAGAAAGAAAATAGAAAACTCTTACCTGTCGCTCACCTGGCCCGGCCCATCTCAACTCCTGTCGTCTCCCTCCCCCGCCAGTGGGCAGCAGGAGGTGGCCGCCACGTTCTCCGGTGCGGCCACGCACCTGTGCGCCTGCCTGGCCGCCGCCTCGCGCTGGCAAGGCCGGGGATAAGCTCCCCGAGCCCGTGTCTATCCATTCCCAGCGCCAGTTCTCCCCCTCCTCTCGGATCTCTCCTCCCTCCTTCTGCCGCCATTGGAGCCCGAGCAGAGCTCGAGCTCGTCGTCGTTCTAGCCGACCTCCCTTCCTTCTGAGCCGCGCATTAGCTCCGCCGCAACCCCCTGAAGCTTCCTAGCCACGAGCCGACGCCCAGATGCAGTGAATCAACGCGCAGCAGTCGTCTTCTTCCTCGGGTCACCAAAGATCGCCGCCGACGTTCTCCCTCTCCAGGCCGTCCCCGAGCAAGCTAGCGCCACCACTGCACTCCCCTTGAGCATGCGGTCTTTTCCCCTAAGATCTCCCCGTCGATCCCCTCCCCTAGGCCTAGTTTCACCGGAGCCCGACAAGATCCGCCGCTGCAGCTCGTCGCCGGTAGCCCTCCGGTGATCAGCTCGTCCTTCCGAGGGCACCAGCAGCTTCAGGCCGTCGCATAGATGCTGTAGGAGCTAAGAACCGTGCGTAGTTCCCTCTGTATCAATGACCTCGATGACGCCCGAACCTTGGCCGCCGCCAAGCTCGTCGCCGGCGTCATCTCCGGCCAGACCAGCCCCGGCTAAGTGCAGAAATGGAGCTGCGGGAGATGTGTCGTTCTTCTGGTACTCTCCGCGCAACGTTTGGCCCCCTGTGTGCCGTTTCCGAGCCCCTCCGCCGTTCTGGTGGTCGCCGGAGGCTCCCCTCCGGCGAGGACGACCTCGCCGCCGGTAGATCTCGGCTGGCCTGAGCCACTGACTGGTGGGGCCAGCCTCTGGCAAGATTAAAGATAATAAAAATTAAATCAGATAAGTTAATAAGTCACTGACATGTGGGACCAGTAAGTTTAATCAACTAATTAAGTTTAAACTTAATCTAAAAGTTAATAATCATTTACTGATATCGGTAGGGCATGCATTACTCAGATAAGTTAATAATCATTTCGGTAGGCTCCGCACCCCCGGATTCCACCGAATATCCGTCTGACGGATATTGTCCCTCCTCTGAGCAGCAAGGCAAGCAACCATTTTGAGCATCCCGATAAATCCCATGTTCTTGCTCCTGCACTTATTTATTGCATTAGGATCAAATGCTTCAACTGCTTTTGCCACGTTAGTTGAACCCACTTCCTTTGCATGACCTAACCTTGTCACAGTAAATAGCCGAACCTTGCAACCTAGCATACCTGGTAGTTGCTTGAGCTATGATGTGCCTTATCCTGCTATGCATGCTATGCTTAGAGTTGTGTATGGTCTGTCATCTGGGAGATGAACATAATTGTGAGAATGTGTTCGGTAAGCAAAGGTTGAGTGTTGAACCCGACTTGGTAAAGGTACCGGTGAAAGGCTGTGTAGGAGTACATGGCGGGTTGTTTCATTGGAACCGTCCATACGAACTGAGTTCCGTGTATGTAATCCAAGACTAGATACTACCACATGCTGGGCCCTGAAATATGACCCCGCTCGGCCTATTAATCGGTTAGTACTTGGTCCAGGAGTTGCAAGTAGTTTCTAGTGTTTATAGTAATGCTGGAGGCCGTGCATGGTGCTGACCTGAGAGGTGGGACGTGATGCGGTAGGAAGTGGCACGGTGTACCAAGTGGCACCCGGATGGTGGGCTTGGGAACCCTGCGCACATCGTTTGAGGCCGTGGCGGAAACCTCGGCCGGACTTCCGTACGGGTTACTCTCAGATAGGCGATAAACCCGGACTAGGTACTAGTGTGGTTAACGGTCGTGGCCGACTCCCTCGCTGGGCTTCCGCTTGAAGGTTGCCGAGGTGCATGACGTGCACATGGCGATAAGTGGCGAGAGCGTGTGTGACGAAGTACACCCCTGCAGGGTTATGATCTATTCGAATAGCCGCGTCCGCGGATATGGACTACTTGGAGACATATGTTGTTCATAGATAACTTCAATGGCTACTCATAAAATTGCCAAGATAAGCGTGAGTGTTGTGGACAGCACTTCTGTATGGAGACGGAATGATTCCATGATAGTGTATTGTTGTGGTGTTAGTGGACTCATGTGCGAGAAATCAAGTTGTCAAAATTATTTAAAAATGCAAGTTGTCTAGCCACGAGTCAAATGCTGGCTTTCCGCATGAAACCCCACAATACCTTTTTGATACCTTGCATGAGTAGTTAGTTATCCTAAAGTCTTGCTAAGTACCTTTGTACTCATGTTTGCTTAATAAATGTTGCAGAGGTTGCTAATGACCCTAATGGAGGGTTCTTCGTAGACATTGACGACAACGAGTAGCTGGTGTTCCAGCTACGATCTGGCCCTACGTTGGGTCTGTAGTATAGTCAGGCCATGTGCCTTCTAGTTGCCCTGTCTGTACTCAAACAGTTTAAACTCTTCCGCTGGCTTGTAACTGAATGACTGCTATTATGGGTCGTGAGACCCTTAATGTGTAATATTATGTGTGTGGCTCTTCCGAGCCTCTTAAAATAAAGCTTGTATGTTTATGGTTATGTTGTGATGCCATCGATGTATCTATACATATCGGTATGCCATGCGTACGTGTGTCGCACTGGATATGTATGGGGTTCGATTACCTAGTCGTGAACTTTAGTAGCATTCCTTACAAGGAAATGCCCCTTTGTGATCCAACGAGCCTTGGTAGCTCGCTACTGCTCCGGACACATTGGTTGACCGGCATGTGTCCTTCTTAGCTGCTGTGTCTGTCCTCTTTGGGGAAATGTCACGCGATGTAATGGAGTCCTTGTAACTTGCTACGACTCGTCTACACTCGCTGGTGACCGACACCCGCTTTGTTGGGTCATGTATGCCTGTCCTTGTACGGTACTGCCACTTTGGTTTATGACTAGACATGTCGATCCGGGTTCTTTGACATTGGAATGCTAGCGACACTATTGCATACGTGAGTCAAAAGACGCAAACAGTCCCGGCTAAGGTAAGGCTGCAGCCGTGGAGTTAACCGTGCGTGAGACCGCAAAGGGATGCGATGTGTTACAGGCTGGATTCCTATGGCTTAGGATCGGGGTCCCGACACCCTAACAAGGGCCATAGACATTTACGAGGGTCCAAGATTCTGTAGTATGATTGGAGGTAAAAGAGATAATTAGGCCAAAAGGCTGGCACTCAACTAAGGTACCAGTAAGAACAAAGGAGTTCCACAGAGTGATAAGCCCACCAGAGGCACCACGAGAGGGTGAGTATGCAAATTGGTCGAATCTTTTATGACTAGACATGTCGATCCGGGTTCTTTGACATTGGAATGCTAGCGACACTATTGCATACGTGAGTCAAAAGACGCAAACGGTCCCGGCTAAGGTAAGGCTGCAGCCGTGGAGTTAACCGTGCGTGAGACCGCAAAGGGATGCGATGTGTTACATGCTGGATTCCTATGGCTTAGGATCGGGGTCCCGACAGCGTTGGTATCAGAGCCTGACTGACTGTAGGATTACTAAGCCAAACTGGTCGAAGTTGAGTCTAGAATTGCTTTAGTTATATATAAGGGAATTGTTTGTGGAAGGGAACGTAAGAATCTTGTTCTCTTCTCAAGTTATTCTATTTCTGGTCATCCTCGTCTTTTCTGCGGGAATTAAGGACTAGGTTACTCATCTTCTTCTAGGCTCGTGTTTCTGATCGGTAGATTATAGGACTACGGGTCAAGAGATATTGGGTTTCTTTCTTTCCTAGGAAAAAGGAGGTAAGTTTGATGATCAGAGAGTTGAACTTGATAGTTGAGTGGTTACGCTATTCCATTTTTGGGTTGTCTCAAAATTTGTTTTTGAGCATTTACAGCCGTTATGCTGCCCAATTTTTCATTTGGAGCTCTAATGCTTTTGCATTACTCTCTATTTACAGATGCCTGGCCGTCCTTCTCGTCAGGTGGTACGTCTGACCAGGTGCATTGATGTACCGGGTCATACGGCCATGCTCGTCAGGGTGATGTCGGTGTGCGGTTACCGCTGGTACCCCGAGTACACAGTGGAGGAACAGTGCCGAGACTTCAACCAGAGCCAGTACATCTGCACTGTTAGGGTATTTCCAGACTACCCTGGAGCTGAGAAGCCAATCCATTGGTCCTATGGGTTGGGAGTCACTGTTGACATGGCAGTACAAGATGCTTCCTATTCAATGCTGACCATTATGAGAGCGAGACATGCACTGCTGTAGAATTCAGAGTTCTGCTATGTTCCGGCCTCTCAGCCTGGTGAAGAGGGATACCTCAATGGAGTCTATTTTGATTCTTCTATGGAGGATCCACTACTGCAGTCCACTGTTGAGATGCTAGAGAACAGAGACAGGGATGCTCGTGCTCTCCGCATGGAGCTTTATGCTACCCGTGCCCGTCTGTGGACGGCTTTGACGCAGCTGGCACCGGTAGTCCAGGCATGGTATGGAGAGATGGAGATGCTGAACCCTGTTAGGACCCATCTTCCGGCCCACGTTGACTGGCCAGCTATAGTGGGAGTCACACCTCTTCGGGGACCCCTCTTAGCACCAGTCAGGGGACCAAGGCCACATCCATGTCCTTATGGATCCCAGGGATCTCAGGCTAGAGTGTTTCCTGATCCGCAGGTTGAGCTTCCAGGTCATGGAGGTAATCTCTATGAGATGTTCTATGCGGATGCCTGAGCTGTGAGCGGAAGAATAGTATGGTAGTAGCCGTACGTTCACAGTCCTGCGTGACTTGTGAAGTATGCCTGTGATGTGAAATGAATTCCGGAGGCCTAGATAAATAATGTATAGGAAGCTTGTAAGCCTCTGATGAGTAGTTTGATAATTTCAATAGTTTGCTCTTCGAGTAAGTTTGCACTGAACTATGTAAGGGTGTGTATGAACCATGGTGTATATATAGCAGTTGCTTGTTACCATGTTGTTCGGATATTCATTTCCGCATTCCGTGTGTTCAGTACATTCTTAATCTATAGCTAGTATTGATATGATTTTGGTCTAAGCTATGTGTTTGTTTGTCAGGATGGTGTTCACCAGGTTGAACCGTGCCTCTGGTCATGAGCAAGGCGAGGGTAGTCAAGCGTCGCAGGAAGACCTGCCCCAACCGCCCTCTCTGGCGGAAGTGATGCTTGAGGCAGAGAGAAACAAAAGGGAGACTAACCGACTGTTAGAGCGTATTGAGCAGAATGCGGCTCGTCAGCCTAGGAATGCTGCAGTGTCCCTCAACGACTTTGTGAAGCTGAATCATCCAAAGTTTCATCATTCCGTCGATCCCCTCGACGCTGATGACTGGTTGTGCAGCATCTCACGCAAGATTCGCTCTGCGAATGTGTCTGAGGCCGACAAGGTGACCTTTGCGGCGTATTTCCTGGAAGGACCCGCCAATCTGTGGTGGGAGAATTTTGAAGCAATGTGTCCTGCTGAACCAGCAGCCACATGGGGAGACTTCAGTGCAGCCTTTCGTCTGCACCATATTCCAGAGGGCCTGATGGACAGAAAGAGAGAGGAGTTCTGTGCCTTCACTCAGGGCAAGTTGTCTGTGGATGCCTATAGCCGCGAGTTCGGTAACCTCGCCCGCTATGCAACAGAGGAGGTGTCTACTGACGCCAAGAAGCAAGCAAGATTCCGTAAGGGCCTGAGCCCTGAGCTTCGTCGTGATCTGCGCCTCCATGAGTGTGCAAGCTTTCAAGCCCTAGTCAACAAGGCGATCAGTGCCGAGACTGGTCATACTGACTTCGAGGCCACAAGGAAGCACCCCCGCAACTTTGGCTCGTCTTCTGGTTCCGCGTTTCCAAAACGCAGGCTGTGGGTTCCAAACAGTTCTCTGCCGCCAAGATACACTCCGAGGCCATCCTACGTGGCGCCTCAGACGAATCAGGCCAACCCTCCAGCAAAAGCTTATGGTGGTCTAGCTAGCAATGCTGCACCACGTGCCAACCAAGTAATATGCTACAAGTGTGGAGAACCAGGGCACTATTCTCGTGAGTGTCCTCAGAATGTGGGTGCCAAGCAACCCGGAAAGTCCGTCGGGCAAGCTAAGTCGGGCAAAGCTTACTATGTGAAGCCAACTCCTGCACGTGGCCGTGTGAACTATGTGTCAACAGAAGAAGCTGCAGAGGATCCCGACGTCATGCTGGGTACGCTTCTTGTTAATCATCACCCAGCGTCCGTTCTCTTTGACACTGGGTCTTCTCATTCCTTCATTTCAGAAAGTTATGCACAGTTGCATAACATGTCTTTTTGTGATATGCCAATCCCATTGGTTGTCCAAACTCCTGGTAGTAAATGGCAAACCTCTAGGATAACCTATGAAAATGAAATTCTAGTAGTCAGGCTAGTTTTTCTAGCCTCATTGATAGCCTTGAAATCTTCGGATATTAATATCATCTTGGGCATGGACTGGATGTCAGCCCACTATGCCAAGATTGATACCCATTCTAGAAATGTCCAGCTTACCCATCCCTCGGGTGAGATAGTAAATGTCTCTACTCGAGTTGCCAAATGCCAACTCTATTCCTTAAATGCCAACAATCTTCCGGAACTTGAAGACATTCCGGTAGTCCGTGACTTCCCGGATGTTTTTCCAGAGGAATAGCCAGGAATTCCACCTGACAGAGATGTAGAGTTTGTGATAGATCTTGTTCCGGGAACTGTCCCAATAGCCAGAAGACCATATAAGATGGCACCCCTGGAGCTAGCCGAACTTAAGAAGCAATTAGATGAGGCCTTGAACAAAGGTTTCATTCGTCCTAGCTCTTCTCCTTGGGCTTGCCCCGTCCTCTTCGTCAAGAAGAAAGACGGAACGGATCGGATGGTTGTAGATTACCGACCAGTTAATCTGGTCACCATAAAGAACAAGTATCCGCTCCCCAGGATCAACGACCTGTACGATCAGCTCGCTGGATCCTCAATCTTCTCCAAAATGGATTTGAGGTTGGGATACCATCAAATCAAGATTAAGAACGGGGACATTCCAAAAACGGCTTTTGTTACTCGTTATGGCCAATACGAGTACACCGTCATGTCCTTCGGTTTGACCAATGCCCCAGCCACCTTCTCTCGACTGATGAATTCAATCTTCATGGAGTATTTGGATAAATTCGTCGTGGTATACCTCGATGATATTATCATCTACTCGAAGAATGAACAAGAACATGCCGAGCATCTAAGGCTGGTATTGATGAAACTTCGAGAGCATCGCCTTTATGCCAAGTTTTCAAAATGTGAATTCTGGTTACCAGAAGTGACCTATCTGGGTCACGTAATCTCTGGTAAGGGTATTGCTGTCAATCCCGAGAGAGTTCAAGCTATCCTTGATTGGACTCAACCTGAATCGGTTAAGCAAGTTAGGAGTTTTCTTGGTCTAGCAAGCTATTGTCGCCGCTTCGTCGAGAATTTCTCCAAGGTTGCAAAGCCTCTAACTGAACTCCTCAAGAAAGATAAAAGGTTCGAGTGGACACCACAGTGTGAGCATAGTTTTCAGGAACTGAAAAGACGCCTGACTTCCGCACCTGTGTTGCTACCACCAGATTTTTCTAAGGACTTTGTTATCTACTGCGACGCCTCGCGACAAGGATTAGGTTGCATTCTCATGCAAGATCGTCATGTGATTGCATACGCATCTCGACAGTTGCGTCCACATGAGGATAATTATCCCACACATGACCTTGAGCTTGCAGCTGTGGTCCATGCACTCAAAACCTGGCGACATTACCTTCTGGGTAATCGTTGTGAAATATTCACTGATCACCAAAGTCTGAAATATATCTTCACCCAGCCGGATTTGAATCTCAGGCAAAGACGGTGGGTTGAGTTGATCTCGGATTACGACTTAGGGATAACTTACACCCCGGGGAAGGCCAATGTTATGGCTGATGGACTAAGTCGTAAATCTTATTGTAACAATTTGATGCTACAACAAGGTCAACCACATCTCCATGAGGACTTTCGGAAGTTGAATCTTCATATTGTTCCTCAAGGATTCCTTTCTACCCTGGTGGCGAAGCCTACTCTTAAGGATCAAATTATAGCTGGCCAAAAGCGTGACAAGGGTATATCACGGATCAAGGAGAATATTTTTAGCAGAAACGCTAAAGAATTTTTCATGAACGATCAAGGTGTTGTGTTCTTCCAGAATCGTCTAGTGGTTCCTAAGAACCCACATCTAAGGCAGTTAATCCTTAAGGAGGCTCATGATTCTCCTCTCACCATTCATCCTGGTAGTACTAAGATGTATCAGGACCTACGCCAGAGGATCTGGTGGACTAGGATGAAGAGAGAAATTGCTGAGTTCGTTGCTAACTGCGACGTTTGTCGTCGAGTTAAGGCAGAACATCAAAGGCCTGCTGGCACCCTTCAACCTCTAGCTATTCCTGAATGGAAATGGGATAAAGTTAGCATGGATTTCATTACCGGATTTCTCAAGACCAAGAAAGGGAATAATGCTATCTTTGTGGTCATTGACCGTCTTTCCAAAGTGGCTCATTTTCTTCCTGTTCGTGAGAGTATCACAGCTAGCCAGCTAGCAGAGTTATATATCTCCCGAATAGTGTCTCTTCATGGTGTTCCCCTGGAGATTAACTCGGACCGTGGAAGTATCTTTACTTCTCGCTTCTGGGAAAGCTTTCAAAATGCCATGGGGACTCACTTATCTTTTAGCACTGCTTTCCATCCCCAATCAAGTGGTCAAGTAGAAAGAGTGAATCAAATCCTAGAAGATATGCTCCGAGCTTGTGTCATATCGTTCGGTATGAATTGGGAAAAGTGCCTTCCATTCGCCGAATTCGCTTATAACATAGTTACCAATCAAGCTTGGGCAAAGCCCCTTTTGAAGTTCTCTATGGACGAAGATGTCCAACACCTCTTAATTGGTCAGAAACCGGAGAGAGGAAACTCTTTGGCCCGGATATGATCCAGGATGTAGAAGAGCAGGTTCGCATTATTCGTGAAAAGTTGAAAACAGCCCAGTCTCGTCAAAAGAGCCAATATGATCGTCATCATAAGGCTGTGACCTTTGAAGTTGACGAGAAGGCTTACCTTCGGGTTACACCTTTGAAGGGTAGCCATCGATTCGGTATCAAGGGCAAGTTGGCTCCTCGTTACATTGGTCCTTTTCACATTCTTGCCAAACGAGGAGAAGTTGCCTACCAGTTGGAACTTCCTCCGCATCTTTCCAAGGTTCATGATGTCTTCCACGTCTCGCAACTCAGGCGTTGCTTTTCGGATCCTATCTGTGAAGTGGACCACGAAACGCTTGATCTCCAAGATAACCTTTCATACCGAGAATACCCCGTGCATATTCTTGATCAAGCTGAGCGTACCACTCGACGTCGAAACCTCAAGTTTCTTAAAGTTCAATGGTCAAATCATTCTGAAAAGGAGGCAACTTGGGAAAGAGAGGATCGTCTCCGACTTGAGTATCCTGCGTTATTCCCGACAACTTCTAAATCTCGGGACGAGATTCTTTTGAGTGGGGGTGAGTTGTCACATCCCTGACACCTTAAGCAAGTTAGTCTTGTGCTCATGTCTTCTTTGCATTTGCATCTAAGAATCTTCCAACAAGAACAAGAAAGTGGTAAAGGAAAAACCCAAACCCTAGCCACTTCTTTAAACAAAGGAAATCTCAAACTAGTTAAAATCAATGAACCCAAAATGGCCTCAAGAAATGTTCAAACTTTCTGGTAAATCATGAAAGTAAATGAGCATTGGAGAAAACTATTTTCTTGACACTTCAAGCATTTTAAATAAATGCAAAAGCTACTAGTTTCAAGTTTCAAATTTGAAATCAGAAACTTTAAATTTTCAAAAATGTTGAAAACTTTGGAAATAGTTGGAAATATTCCAACAAATATTCTAGGGTGCTTAACATAGCTTTTACAATTTATTTGGGAGTTGAAATAAATAGAAAACCAGTGAAATAGCAAAACAGAAACAAAAACAGAAAGAAAATGGAAAACTCTTACCTGTCGCTCACCTAGCCCGGCCCATCTCAACTCCTGTCGTCTCCCTCCCCCGCCAGTGGGCAGCAGGAGGTGGCTGCCGCGTTCTCCGGCGCGGCCACGCACCTGTGCGCCTGCCTGGCCGCCGCCTCGCGCTGGCAAGGCCGGGGATAAGCTCCCCGAGCCCGTGGCTATCCATTCCCAGCGCTAGTTCTCCCCCTCCTCTCGGATCTCTCCTCCCTCCTTCTGCCGCCATTGGAGCCCGAGCAGAGCTCAAGCTCGTCGTCGTTCTAGCCTACCTCCCTTCCTTCTGAGCCACGCATTAGCTCCTCAACAAACCCCTGAAGCTTCCTAGCCACGAGCCCGACGCCTAGATGAAGTGAATCGATGCACAGTCGTCTTCTTCCTCGGGTCACCGAAGATCGCCGCCGACGTTCTCCCTCTCCAGGCCGTCCCCGAGCAAGCTAGCGCCACCACTGCACTCCCCGTGAGCATGCGGTCTTTTCCCCTAAGATCTCCCCGTCGATCCCCTCCCCTAGGCCTAGTTTCACCGGAGCCCGACAAGATCCGCCGTTGCAGCTCGTCGCCGGTAGCCCTCCGGTGATCAGCTCGTCCTTCCGAGGGCACCAGCAGCTTCAGGCCGTCGCGTAGATGCTGTAGGAGCTAAGAACCGTGCGTAGTTCCCTCTGTATCGATGACCTCGATGACGCTCGAACCTTGGCCGCCGCCAAGCTCGTCGCCGGCGTCATCTCCGGCCAGACCAGCCCCGGCTAAGTCCAGAAATGGAGCTGCGGGAGATGTGTCGTTCTTCTGGTACTCTCCGCGCAACGTTTGGCCCCCTGTGTGCCGTTTCCGAGCCCCTCCGCCGTTCTGGTGGTCGCCGGAGGCTCGCCGCCGGCGAGGACGACCTCGTCGCCGGTAGATCTCGGCTGGCCTGAGCCACTGACTGGTGGGGCCAGCCTCTGGCAAGATTAAAGATAATAAAAATTAAATCAGATAAGTTAATAAGTCACTGACATGTGGGACCAGTAAGTTTAATCAACTAATTAAGTTTAAACTTAATCTAAAATTGACCAGAGAGACTGACCAGTGGGTCCCATTGGTCAGGTTTGACTTTCAACGGCCAGATGGACCTGCTGATGTCATGCTGATGCAATAAAAGTATTTTCCAGTATAAAAATAATTCCAGAAATGTTTAAAACTTCAAAAATTCATAGAAATTAATCTGTAACTCCAATGAAAATAATTTATATATGAAAAAGTATCAGAAAAATTCAAGGAATCTGAATATGCTGTTTTCAATCATGTTTGAAAAAGTTACAGAACCCTAACATGTAGAATAATGAATAAGTCAATTCCTATAATTACTTTATAAATGGAATTTGGAAAATATTTAAATTTCATTATGCTTGACATGATCAAATATTAATCTAATAACAAATCAGTACCCTAACAAGACATCTCATGCATGTTAACATCAAGTTGATCTGAGCATCAGGTCGAATCAATTAAATCGGTATTCAAGAATACCTCGTTTGAATTGATATTTGAATGTGATTCAAATCAACTTCAAACCTAATACATGTTGATTATAATAGTATATCACCTTGCATTCTCATGCCATGCTCATGCATCATCTTGCTTGCATATGATTGTTATTGATTGTTGCCATTCATTTCGGTAGGCTCCGTACCCCCGGATTCCACCGAATATCCGTCTGACGGATATTGTCCCTCCTCTGAGCAACAAGGCAAGCAACCATTTTGATCATCCCGATAAATCCCATGTTCTTGCTCCTGCACTTATTTATTGCATTAGGATCAAATGCTTCAACTGCTTTTGCCACGTTAGTTGAACCCACTTCCTTTGCATGACCTAACCTTGTCACAGTAAATAGCCGAACCTTGCAACCTAGCATACCTGGTAGTTGCTTGAGCTATGATGTGCCTTATCCTGCTATGCATGCTATGCTTAGAGTTGTGTATGGTCTATCATCTGGGAGATGAACAGAATTGTGAGAATGTGTTCGGTAAGCAAAGGTTGAGTGTTGAACCCGACTTGGTAAAGGTACCGGTGAAAGGCTGTGTAGGAGTACATGGCGGGTTGTTTCATTGGAACCGTCCATAGGAACTGAGTTCCGTGTATGTAATTCAAGACTAGATACTACCACATGCTGGGCCCTGAAATATGACCCCGCTCGGCCTATTAATTGCTTAGTACTCGGTCCAGGAGTTGCAAGTAGTTTCTGGTGTTTATAGTAATGCTGGAGGCCGTGCATGGTGCTGACCTGAGAGGTGGGCCGTGATGCGGTAGGCAGTGGCACGGTGTACCAAGTGGCACCCGATGGTGGGCTTGGGAACCCTGCGCACATCGTTTGAGGCCGTGGCGGAAACCTCAGCCGGACTTCCGTACGGGTTACTCTCAGATAGGTGATAAACCTGGACTAGGTACTAGTGTGGTTAACGGTCGTGGCCGACTCCCTCGCTGGGCTTCCGCTTGAAGGTTGCCGAGGTGCATGACGTGCACATGGCGATAAGTGGCGAGAGTGTGTGTGACGAAGTACACCCGTGCAGGGTGATGATCTATTCGAATAGCCGCATCCGCGGATATGGACTACTTGGAGACATATGTTGTTCATAGATAACTTCAATGGCTACTCATCAAATTGCCAAGATAAGCGTGAGTGTCATGGACGGCATTTCTGTATGGAGACGGAATGATTCCACGATAGTGTATTGTTGTGGTGTTAGTGGACTCGTGTGCGAGAAATCAAGTTGTCAAAATTATTTAAAAATGCAAGTTGTCTAGCCACGAGTCAAATGCTGGCTTTCCGCATGAAACCCCACAATACCTTTTTGATACCTTGCATGAGTAGTTAGTTATCCTAAAGTCTTGCTGAGTACCTTCGTACTCATGTTTGCTTAATAAATGTTGCAGAGGTTGCTAATGACCCTAATGGAGGGTTCTTCGTAGACATCGACGACGACGAGTAGCTGGTGTCCCAGCTACGATCTGGCCCTACGTTGGGTCTGTAGTATAGTCAGGCCATGTGCCTTCTAGTTGCCCTGTCTGTACTCAGACAGTTTAAACTCTTCCGCTGGCTTGTAACTGAATGACTGCTATTATGGGTCGTGAGACCCTTAATGTGTAATATTATGTGTGTGGCTCTTCCGAGCCTCTTAAAATAAAGCTTGTATGTTTATGGTTATGTTGTGATGCCATCGATGTATCTATACATATCGGTATGCCATGCGTACGTGTGTCACACCGGATATGTATGGGGTTCGATTACCTAGTCGTGAACTTTAGTAGCATTCCTTACAAGGAAATGCCCCTTTGTGATCCAACGAGCCTTGGTAGCTCGCTACTGCTCCGGACACATTGGTTGACCGGCATGTGTCCTTCTTAGCTGCTGTGTCTGTCCTCTTTGGGGAAATGTCACGCGATGTAATGGAGTCCTTGTAACTTGCTACGACTCGTCTACACTCGCTGGTGACCGACACCCGCTTTGTTGGGTCATGTATGCCTGTCCTTGTACGGTACTGCCACTTTGGTTTATGACTAGACATGTCGATCCGGGTTCTTTGACATTGGAATGCTAGCGACACTATTGCATACATGAGTCAAAAGACGCAAAAAGTCCCGGCTAAGGTAAGGCTGCAGCCATGGAGTTAACCGTGCGTGAGACCGCAAAGGGATGCGATGTGTTACAGGCTGGATTCCTATGGCTTAGGATCGGGGTCCCGACACCCTAACAAGGGCCATAGACATTTACGAGGGTCCAAGATTCTGTAGTATGATTGGAGGTAAAAGAGATAATTAGGCCAAAAGGCTGGCACTCAACTAAGGTACCAGTAAGAACAAAGGAGTTCCACAGAGTGATAAGCCCACCAGAGGCACCACGAGAGGGTGAGTATGCAAATTGGTCGAATCTTTTAGGACAAAAACTTCTTGCTGATCGAAAGTCAATGGACTGCATTTTGGTTTCCTGTAAGCATACTACGGAGGCCAAGCTCTCATCGATTTTGTTACGAACAGCTCGCTGTGTATGATCAGAATTGAGCCCATGCACATTCCAGCAGAGAACACGCCAACTTTGCATAGATCTACTATCCACGACAGCTATGAGATATAGCAAAAGTGGACTTACATAATAACCCACACGACCAAGGTTCTCTTGTTTGCTCCTCGTGAAAACACGAATCCCGGGGGATGAACATCCGTATTCATTCAAAACAAGCATAAATCTATGATTTCACCCTCAAGTTAGTTTTACAAAATGACTCAAGGCTCGGGGGTATTGTGATTACGATTAAAAGTAGAATCTATTAAAAAGCAATATATTTCATCCAAATACTTCGGATGATGTCTCGGCATCATATTTGAAAGCTATTGTGCATTCTTAGAGTACCATGTGTTCTGAACCCAAAAAAAGAAAAATATATTGCATAAAGAATCATACCTCGAAACCTCTAGCAAGGCCAAGGAATGCCTCTATTATTCCAGTTTTGATAGACTGAAACTGGGTTTAAGGTTGCCACTATCGCTTGTTGGTACTCTGCCAGCTCACACCCTCGATGGCCAAGTAGCGGGAGCAGAGTGCTCGGTGCCTCGTCTTGAGTTGAAGGTGGAAGATACATCTCCTCTTGATCGTGTGTCTCTAGAAACGCGCGAACCGAAGCAGTGAGACGGTTATTCATCAATTCTTCCTGGTTGGCAGGAAGTTTCTCCCGTGGTCTTTTTTAGACCCTCCATGGACAAGGGTTGAACCTCATCCATGTGGTATTAATTTCCCGTTCCCCGACATCAAACCTTAGTAAGGAGAGAGTGATGATACCTCTCTCACCTCGTCTTGAATGAGGAAGGGACTGCCCTCCATCTTTGAAGAGCTCTCCATTAAAGAATTCCTTGGGACACCGACGAAGTCTGATGTTTACTAGACTTTATTCTTGTAGACTATGTTGAGACTCCAAGCATAGTGTTCTTTAGGACAACATAAATTTTCCCTCAAGTGGATGACCTAAGGTTTATCAATCCATTATAAGTATAGGATGAAGGTTGTTTCTCTCAAACAACCCCGCAATCAAATACAAGAAATCTCTTGTGTCCCCAACACACCCAATATAATGGCAAATTGTATATGTGCACTAGTTCCACAAAGAGATGGTGATACAAGTGTGGTTGGACAATAAATATCGGTTTTTGTAATCTTAAATGTAAAAACATCTAGGTAAAAATTGATAAAAGTAAGCACAAACGGTATTGCAATGCTTGAAAACAAGCTCGAGGATTCATACTTTCACTAGTGCAATCTCTCAAGAATGATAGCATAATCGAATCATATATCAATTATTTAAAGTCGGACAAAGAGTCACTCCAAAGTTCTTACCAATAACGGAGAACATAAGATGAAATTGTTGTAGGTGGCAAACCACCTCAAAGTTATCGTATCGATCAATCTACTGAGCCATTACTATCTGTCACAAACAACTCTATAGTTTATATTGCAATAACACCATATTATTCACATCAATCAACTCTAATGTCACCTATATAATTTAATATAACCACAAGTATATCTGAGTTAATTATTCAATATGCATCAAACAATTTCAGATTCATAATATTCAATCCAACAGAACAAATGTATAAGAGTTGCCCCAAAGTTTTTATAGAAGAAACTAGGATGAAAACGTGTATCAACCTATGTTCTTAGATTACCACATGTCACTACAAGAATCAACAAGTTGATTACCAAAGCATAAATCAATTGACTTAATAGAATACCATATTGCCACCATGGGTATCTGATCGTCCCAAACATATCTATAATTTCTGCTTGTTCCATGATCTTTTGGGTGACATTGTTATATGTTTTGATACACTTCTATATCATTTTACCCATATTTGGACTAACCTACTAACTCAGTGCATCCATTGCCAGTTTCTACCTGCTGATGTGTTTTTTGCAGGGGCTTTTACCCAATTTTCTGAAGCCCAAAAAAATCCAGAAAAACTATATAAAAAAATCAGCAAAACAAAAGCTTCGGGATCACCGAAGGGGGGACCAGGGGCCTCCGAGGCGGCCTGTTGGAGCGGCCTGGCCCTAGGCCGTGCCGGGAGGTCGCCTGGGTGGGCCCCACCTCCTCTGGTGCCCTCCTTTGGCCTATATTTAGTGTTCCGTGAGGAAATCCTCACAGACTTTCTGGAATCGTGAATTTCTCCATCGTTCCGCCGCCGCAGGGCTTCCCAGATCGGGAGTGTCAGGAGACCTCTTCCCGGCACCCTGCCGGAGGGAGGATTGACCTCTGGGAGCTTCTCCACTACCATGGATGCCTCCCGGATGTGCCGTGAGTAGTTTCCCTTGGACCATGAGCCCATGACGAGTAGTGTCGGGGATATACCCCGCGGTGTAACCCAGCTTGGTGTATGACCCGGCTGGGACTTGGCGACTCACCGATGACTCATTGGTGACCCGACTGAGCTTGGGGACTCACTGGTGATTCGGTAGGCGGGTCAGACGAATGAAAATATTGGAGGCCCAAGGGCCGACGTGCATCCCGGTATAAGGCGGCTCATAGAGAGGCCAAAAGGGCCGGCTTACAAAAGAAGGCCCAAGAAGAGGAAAGATTCCTTCACAAAGGAAACAAGATCTAGATTAGGATTCAAGATAGACCTGTCCTATTCCTACTCCTAGTAGGATTCTACATGTAAACCTACCCCTTCCACTTATATAAGGAGGGGTAAGGCGCCCCAAGAGAGACAAGTTAGATTGAGCCATGACAAGGCCGAGCAATTAGAGATAGGCAGATTAGACACCCACGAGATTAGAGCTGGCGAGTCTGCATCCTTTTAATCGAGATCATCATCTTCATCAATGAAACACAAGTAGGACGCATGCTTTTACCTCCATCGGAGGGGCCGGACCTGGGTAAACTCGTGTCTCTCGATTTCGACCAACCCCTCCCAAGCCGCCACATGGTAGCGAGGGCCTCACACCTAAGTCCTTGCACGAGGACATATGCTGTGCCAAAACCACAACATTTGGCGCCCACCATGGGGCTGATCGCACGGTTGAATTGTGTTCTTGAAGGGAGATTTTCAAAGATCAAGGAATTGGCGATCGACGAATGAAAGAGCCGGCTGGGAAGGATCAACTTCGACTCTGAGTTCATAAATCAAGGACTGAAAGGAATTTAGCGACAATGTAAGTCAGATCGGAATCAGAAGGTTTTTGCGGTAGCTATGGAGGTTTTGGATCTATCCCTCCTAGAAAACGTGCGGCGGTGGCGTTTAAGCAAAGGCAACAAGGCTCGCGAGATGCATACACTATGTGAGATCATATCATGGGCGAGTCGCTTATGCATCACCCAATCGGCCAAAAGTTTTAAAAAAATTAGAAGGCAACGGTAAAAGCAAGCACGAGCAGTAAACCGAGACACGTCACAGTTGCATCTGTCAGGACAAATTGTGGATTCGGCCAGAGATCAACCACAACGTGTTTTTTCTCCGCTGGTTAGCTGATCCGAAGAAGCCACCGTATGGCACGTCAGGACCAAGGATAATTATTCTATACAAAAGTGGTGTTATATTGCACATGCGGAGCCCGGTCAATACCAACGGTGACGTGGCCGACCCGTGCATTCGCGCTGGCTTACAACGCCATGTCCGATTCGCATCCGCACCGGTTTTTAGTGTTGTAGTTGACTCTCGCGTTACATCAACACGTCGGTGCCATAACTACTCGCCGGAGCCACCCTACGGATGTGTGTCATCGTCGCCCCTGCGGTTCGGTATACATCATCACGCCGGTGTCGCGCCTGCTTGCTCGAGCAGCCCGACGGATGCGTCAGAGCTGCAGCCTCGCCGGCCTGGTTATATCAAAGATGTCAGATGATTTTCTGACGCTCATCCGTGAAAAATACCAGGTGCTATCCACCTTATTTATTCCATCAGTATAATTTTTATTTTTGAGAACAATTACTTTCTGTACAAGATTTTGCTACGCAAGATACACTGCTCATTACAAAGGTGATGTCATACTGTGGATATCGAGCTCGCGCCAATATTATCACGCGCGAGCGTACGTCCATGCCAAATCTTCAAACGGAAGTGTAGAAGCCGCCACCCTCGCGGTACGATCTACATCAACCCGACGCGGCTAACTCGCCATCGAGATGGCGTACAATTACGCGGCAAACTCTCACATCCGCACGAACAAGACGGCTTCTAATACCGCGGCCAACTATCACATCAATGCAACCAAGACGGCTTACAATGATGCGGCCAACTCTCACGTCCACATGACCAAGACGGCTTACAACACTGCGACCGACTCTCGCATCCATACCAAATCACCGCACAACTCGCGCATTCAACTCAACATATGAGGTGCAGTGCTCATTGATACGTCTCCAACGTATCTATAATTTTTGATGGTTTCATACTATTATCTTGTCAAACTTTGGATGTTTTATATGCCTTATATATATTTTTTGGGACTAACTTATTAACTGAGTGCCAAGCGCCAGTTCTTGTTTTTTTCCATGTTTTTGACCCCTTTCAGAGGAGGATTTTGAACGCAGTCCAAACGGAATAAAACTTCCGAAAAGATTTTTTCCGGAACGGAAGAAGATTGGGAGACTTGAGAGCCAAGGCAGGGGGTCCTCAGGGACCCCACAAGCCCTCATGGCGCGACCAGGGGGAGCCCGTGCCGTCCAGCCTTGTGGGCTCCCTGGGCGACCTCTGTCCTAGGTTTTGTGCCTATATATTCCCAAAAATTCCATAAAATATCAGGAGATCATCGAAAGTACTTTTCCGCCGCCGCAAGATTCTGTCTCCGCAAGATCCCATATGGGGCACATTCTGGTGCCCTGCTGGAGGGGGGATTCGGATACGGAGGGCTTCTTCATCAACACCATGACCTCTCTGATGATGCGTGAGTAGTTCACCATAGACCTACGGGTCCATAGCTAGTAACTAGATGGATTCTTCTCTCTCTTGGATCTTCAATACAAAGTTCTCCATGATCTTCATGGAGATCTATCCGATGTAATCTTCTTTTGCGGTGTGTTTGTCGAGATCCGATGAATTGTGTATTTAGGATCAGATTATCTATGAATCTTATTTGAGTTTGTTCTGATCTCTCTTATGTATGATTTCATATCCTTGTAATTTTCTTCGAGTTGTGGGTTCTGTCTGGCCAACTAGATCTCCGATTCTTGCAATGGGAGAAGTGCTTGGTTTTGGGTTCATACCGTGCGGTGACCTCACCCAGTGACAGAAGGGGTAGCGAGGCACGCATCGTGTTGTTGCCATCAAGGGTAAAAAGATGGGGTTTTCATCATTGGTTTGAGATTACCCCTCTACATCACGTCATCTTGCTTAAGGCGTTACTCTGTTCGTCATGAACTCAATACACTAGATGCATGCTGGATAGCGGTCGATGTGTGGACTAATAGTAGTAGATGCAAAAAGTATCGGTCTACTTGTCTCGGACGTGATGCCTATATGTATGATTATTGCCTTAGATATCGTCATGACTTTGTGCGGTTCTATCAATTGCTCGACAGTAATTTGTTCACCCACCGTAATACTTGTTATTTTGAGAGATGCCTCTAGTGAACGCTATGGCCCCCAGGGTCTACTTCACACCATATTTTCAGCCTTACACTTTTTATTTCGTTGCACTTTCTGCCTTCGGATCTGACTTTGCAAACAATCTTGAAGGGATTGACAACCCCTTTATAGCGTTGGGTGCAAGATCTTTTGTGTTTGCGCAGGTACCCTGGACTTGACGAGATTCTCCTACTGGATAGATACCTTGGTTCTCAAACTGAGTGAAATACTTACTGCTCCTGTGTTGCATCACCCTTTCGTCTTCAAGGGAAGAACCAACGCAAGCCCAAGAGATGACAGAAGGATCTCTAGCACCACTGCCGGGGAAGAACTTTTGTTGCCGTAGCAGAAGGATTTCTCGTGCCGTTGCCGGGGAGGATCAAGTCATGAACTCATCCAAGTAAGTGTCGCAAACTCGTCTCTTGCATTTACTTTTTTGCCTCTCGTTTTCCTCTCCCCCACTTCTGAAAAACTAAAATTTACAAAAAAATATTTGCCTTTTTTCGTTTGCCTTTTTCGTTCGCCCTTTTCTCTCGCTTGCTTTCTGTTTGCTTGTGTTCCATGTGCCTTCAGTATGCTTGCATCTTCGCTTGCTGAAAATCTAGTGATATGGATCCTCATCCACTTGGTAATCTCTTTAAGAGATCCAATTATGTTGATCCAATTGCTAGTGAGTTGAGTGCACTTGACTATCTTTATGGAGTTTTGCTTGAGATGCGTGACTCTGAAAATTCTGAGGAAGAAATTTATGAAGTGATTCACCAGGGCTCCTTGGATGAAAAGCATGATTGCAATGGTTTCACTATAAATTCTATTAGTGACAATCAAGCTAAAAATATGCAAAACCCTAATCTTGGGGATGCTAGTTTTTCTATGTCCACTACTTGTTGCAATGATCATGAGTGGGGTGATGATTTTTTTATAATCTTGAAAATTTGTTAAAGCCTCATGATGAATATGATATTTGCAGTATTATTGAAAGTGTGTTTGGAGAAGTCATGACTTTAGTTGATGATAATCCCAATATTTTTTTGAAGAGCGTCAACTTTGCATGCATGTGGATCATGAAAATAATATCCTATGTGATAGTTACATTGTTGAATTCGAATATGACCCCACATGTAATTATTATGAGAGAGGAAAATATGGTGGTAGAAACTTTCATATCACTAAATCACCTCTCGTTATGTTGAGATTGCTATTGTCTCTTTCTGCTTCCTTGCATATGGTAACTATTGGTTGTCTTAACAATCTGTTTTCCTATAAAATGCCTATGCATAGGAAGTATTTTAGACTTAGATGTGATTTTCACATTCTTTATCATGCTCTCTTTGTGCTTCAATTCTTGTCTTTTGTGTGAGCATCATTGAATTATCAATGCCTAGCTAAGGGCGATAAACAATAGCGCTTGTTGGGAGGCAACCCAATGAATTTATCTTTTTCTTTCTGTTTTGTTGCGTCAACACCATCATAATTCTGTTGTGATTGTGTTTTTTGTGTTTCTTTTTGTGTTTGAGCCAAGCAAGACCTTTATGACTAGGTTTGGTAATGGTTGTTTGATCCTGCTGGAAAAAGACAGAAACTTTTCGCTCATGAGATGATTTTTCATTTTTATTCAGAGAGAGCTTTTGAGTTGATTCTTTTTGTTGCTGGTTGATATGCCGTTTTCCCAGGCAGTCGTAATTTTTCAGAATTGTTGAGGTACCAGAAGTATACGAAGTATACAGATTGCTACAGACTGGTCTGTTTTTGACAGATTCTGTTTTTGTTGAGTTGGTTTCTTGTTTTGATGAAACTATGGTTAGTATCTGGGGGTACTAGCCAAGGAAAAGTGAGAATACAGTATCCCAACACCACTATAGATAGAATTCAAGTTTGCTACAGTACCAAAAGAGGTGGTAGTTTGTTTTCTTGTGCTAATGATATCACGAGTTTCTATTTAAGTTTTGTGTTGTGAAGTTTTCATGTTTTGGGTGATGTTCTCATGGACAAAGAGATAAGGAGTGGAAAGAGCTCAAGCTTGGGGATGCCCAAGGCATCCCAAGCCAAATTCAAGGACACCAAAAAGCCTAAGCTTGGGGATGCCCCGGGAAGGCATCCCCTCTTTCGTCTCCAATCCATCGGTAACATTACTTGGAGCTATATTTTTATTCACCACATGATATTTGTTTTTCTTGGAGCGTCTTGTATCGTAGGAGTCTTTTCTTTTTGTTGTGTCACAATCATCCTTGCTGCAAACCTTTTTGAGAGAGAGAGAGATGCACTCATCGTGATTTTGCTAGAATGCTCATAGTGCTTCACTTATATCTTTTGAGCTAGATACTTTTGCTCTATGTGCTTCACTTATATCTTTTAGAGCACGGCGGTGCGTGACTTGGTAGTTGGCTTATGCTATGAAAGTAGTCCCAAACGTGATAGGTTCCCAAAGAGGATACAAAAACCTCCATCTTCATGTGCATTGAGTAGAAGAGAAGTCTTGATTCCTCTCAATTAGTTTTGAGACGTGGATTCGGTAATATTAAGAGTTATGTTAGTAGGGTGTTGTGAATCTAGAAATACTTGTGATGAAGTTAGTGATTTCGGTAGCATGCACGTATGGTGAACCACTATGTTAGGAAGTCGGAGCATAATTGATCTATTGATTGTCATCCTTTGTGTTGAGGTTGGGATCGCGCAATGGTTAATACCTACCAACCCTTCCCCTCGGAGTATGCGTTTAGCACTTTGTTTTGATTACTAATAAAAACTTTTGCAACAAGTATGTGAATTCTTCATGACTAATGTGAGTCCATGGTATAGATGCACTTTCACCTTCCACCATTGCTAGCCTCTCTAGTGCCGCACAACTTTCGCCGGTACACAAACTCACCATATGCCTTCCTCAAAACAGCCACCATACCTACCTACTATGGCATTTTCGTAGCCATTCCAAGATATATTGCCATGCAACTCCCACAGTTCCATCTCATGACTTGTCTGTCACACTCATAATGCCATTGCATGATCGTAAGATAGCTAGTGAGATGTTTCAACGTCATACGCCATGCTAGATCGTTGCACATCCCGGTACACTGCCGGAGGCATTTCCTATAGAGTCATCATCGTTCTAAGCTTCGAGCTGTGAGTAAATAAAAGTGTGATGATCATCATTATTAGAGCATTGTCCCATGTGAGGAAATAAAAAAAATAGGCCAAAGAGCCCAAAAAAGAGAGAAAAAAGAGAGGCCTAAGAGCCCAAATAAAAAAAGAGAGAGAAAAAGAGAGAAGGGACAATGCTACTATCTTTTTCCACACTTGTGCTTCATAATAACACCATGTTCTTCATGATTGAGAGCTTCTTGCTTTGTCACTACCATATGCTAGTGGGAATCTTCATTATATAAGTTGGCTTGTATATTCCAATGATGGGCTTCCTCAAAATTTCCCTAGGTCTTCGTGAGCAAGCAAGTTGGATGCACACCCACTAGTTCTCCTTTTGAGCTTTCACATACTTATAGCTCTAGTGCATCCATTGTATGGAAATCCCTACTCATTCACATTGATATCTATTAATGGGCATCTCCATAGCCTTTTGATACGCCGAGTCAATGTGACCATCTCCACTTTTTTGTCTCACAATGTTGTGGTAGATGCATTGAGCAGGAAGGCATATTGCAACAGTCTGATTCTGCAACCTCTCCAGCCGGGTCTTTCTGAGTCTTTCAGGAAGCTTAATCTTCAGCTAGTTCCTCAGGGTTTTCTTGCGAACCTTCAAATCTCTCCTACCTTGGAAGATCAGGTCAGAGCAGCTCAGCTACTTGACGCTATGGTGAAAAAGGTCAAGATTGGCGTGGGAAAGAGCCTCCCCAAGTATAAGTGTTTCACTATTGATGCCAGGGACACGTTGTTTTTCGAGGATCGCCTTGTCGTCCCGAAAGGTGATCTCAGGAAGGTAATCATGGAAGAATCTCATAACTGTCTACTCTCTATTCATCCTAGAAGTTCCAAAATGTACCATGACTTGAAGCAGACTTTCTGGTGGACTCATATGAAACGTGAAATTGCACAGTTCGTAAACGAGTGTGATGTATGTCGAAGGGCGAAAGCAGAACATCAAAGACCACCAGGCCTCTTGCAGCCTTTGCCGATTCCCGAGTGGAAGTTTGATCACATTGAGATGGACTTCTTCACCGGGTTTCCGAAGTCCAAGAAGGGAAATGATGCTATCTTCGTCGTCATCGCCAAATTGAGTAAAGTGTCTCATTTCCTTCCAGTCAAGGAGTCCATTTCAGCAGCTCAGCTGGCAGAGTTGTACACCTCCAGGATTGTCTCTTTGCACGGCGTGCCGATGATGATCTCTTCAGATCGCGGAAGTATCTTCACTTCCAAGTTCTAGGACTCCTTTCAGTTTGCTATGGGCACGAAGATCCGCTTCAGCACAGTGTTCCACCCTCAGACTAGTGGTCAAGTGGAGAGAGTGAATCAAGTTCTTGAGGATATGCTGCGAGCCTATGTTATCTCTTTCGGCATGAAGTGGGAAGATTGTCTGCCTTTCGCGGAGTTCTCGTATAACAACAGTTATCAAGCTAGTTCTGGCAAGGCTCCGTTTGAAATTCTCTATGGCAGGAAGTGCCGTACTCCGCTCAACTGGTCCCAGACAGGCGAGCACCAGATCCTTGGCAATGATATGATCGAAGAAGCTGAGGAGATGTGTCGGATCATTCGCGACAACCTCAAAGCAGCTCAGTCCTGTCAGAAGAGCTATTATGACAGCAATCACCGTGACATGTCCTATGAACTTGATGACTTTGTCTATCTCAAGGTGTCGCCTATGAAGGGTATGCAGCGCTTTGGCATCAAAGGCAAGCTTGCGCCTCGTTTCGTTGGTCCGTTCATAGTGGTTGGCAAGAGGGGCGACCTTGCGTACCAGCTCGAGCTTTCGTCAACTTTTGCAAATGTCCATGATGTGTTCCATGTTTCTCAGCTTCGGAGGTGTTTCAAGACCCCCGAGCGCACTGTGCATCTTCAAGATATCGACCTTTAGCCTGACCTTTCTTATCGTGAGCATCCAGTTGCGTTTCTCGAGGCGACTGAGCGCAAGACCCGTAACAAGACTGTCAAATTTCTCAAAGTGCACTGGTCTCACCATTCCAATAAAGAGGCTACATGGGAACGCGAGGATCACCTCCGTTCCGAATTTCCCGAGTTCTTTCAGTCTTAGATCTCGAGGGCGACATCTTCTTTGTAGTGTGGGAGAGTTTGTAGTGCCCCATATGTAAACCTTCCCTATTTGGAACCTTCTCTATATGGGTCCAACTTGTCATTTACATGAGATTATGTGCATGTGATATTCCATGTGATGCTTCCCTTGTTTTGTTTCCTTTTGCATGCATGCATCCATTCCATCCCATTCATACTTGCCTTTGTATTGTTGTTCTTGTGTTCCATGAGTGGTGATGTGATGATGGTATGTATGATAAGTGGACTTGTGGAGTGGTGCAATGGTAGTAGGAAGCTATGTGGTTGCTCTAGGATTATAAGACTTCCCCCCTCTCTTTTATCTTAAGCTCTATATTCACTTGTCCCATCCTTGTTTTAAAAATGTCCTTGATTTAGCATATTTTGTGGTGGATATGGAGATGTGATTTTGCTGTTTTCAAACTATGTTGTGAGGGTGCAAATATTCACAAAACAGCTCAACATATTCTGTTTTGTAAATATTTACTTGCTCCTAAAATCCCTTTTTCATTTTATTCTATTAGGTCATAATTCCTTATGACCATGGTTGTGTTTGTTATATTTTTAGCATCTATAGTCTAGCTTGTGCCTTATTTTGTTTTTTTGGTGTTGGTTAAAAATAAAATAAAACCCCAGGGAATTCTTTCTCTCCTCCTGGCGCAGCATGGGCCTTTTCCATCGGCCAGGGCCCATCTCCCTCTCCTTCCCTCACGCGCACACGGCCCAGCGCGACACCTCCTTCTTTCTGACGCCGTTCCCTCCCAGTGCTCACCTTTCCGTCAGTAACCGAGAGACCGAGAGGAATGACGCCGTTGCACAAACGTCGAGGGGCCCCATATAACCTGGGCGTCCGTGCCTCCCCCCTCCTCCTAGGGTTCCTCCTCTTCCAAGTTCGTCGCCGCCACCTCTCTTCTTCCCCTTCATCTCTCCCTTCCTCCCCAAGGTAAGTACTCTGTAGGAGTAGCAGAGAAGCAGAGAAGTAACCCGCCGTTGATCCCCTGCCTCCCGTCGTCTCTGGCGACGGCGGCCATGTCCAGGACCTCGGGGTTCGACACCGCGTTCCATTCCCGTCGTCAGTAGGGTCGGGGAGCGACCACACCGACGGGGCCGAACTCGTCTTCGCCGAGGCCATGGTGTCCTCCTTTCTCTACTTCAGCAGCATCGGATCTTCCTCGTCGACGTTCTTCTACCCCATCGGCGCTTCTTCCTCCACAGATCGGCCCCCCTTCCTTCCCAAGGTGATGCCGCACCTCCCCCTTCCTTCCTCCTCCATAGTTCAACCTGGATCCGATGGTGCGTGTGCCTTCTCTGCCTCGAGCAGCAACAATAGCAGCAGATGCATGTGTGCGAGGTTTCACCTCTATCAGGGCGACGTGTAGGTTGCAGCAGTAGCAGGAGCTCTCCTCCTTCCTGTTGCGTCGACATGGTGGTAGAGTCCTCCGGTTGCAGCTGCAGTAGTAAGGGACGGTGACCTCCCTGTCGCGTGTACCTCTGGCGAAGCAGCAGCAGCAGTGTGTGAAGTGGTGCGGTAGATGTAGGTGAATGCTGTTGGGTGCTGTGTGTGGTAGTGGATGTGGAGGTGCAGGTAGATAGCAGCAGCAGTAGCCGAGCGCAGCGCTGGCTTCTTTCCCTCCAGTGCGCGCAGTTCTGCACCGGCGAGTGCACCGGCGCCTCTCTGTTTGCAGAGAGGGTGCCCTTTTTGTTTTAGCTTCTTACCTAGCGTAGAACCCCCTTAGAGCAGTAGCCCCTTTCCTAGCCGAGTGGTGCGAGCGTCGCGCCTCCACCACGGGGATCTTGGGTTCGAATCCCCGTGGGGCCCTTTTGTTTTGGGGTTTTATTCCACTGTTGTGATTCAGTAGCAACAGGGAGAGGTTAGCTTGTTTGCCTCCCCTTCCCTGTCGAGCAAATCAGTCTAACGTAGTGGTATGAGTAGAGCTTGTGCACCAGGGGCACTGAGGTTCGAATCCCAGGGTGCCCCCTTTTCTTTTCTTCTTGCTGTTATTTTTTTCCTCTTTGCTTTGTTGATCCTACACTTGTGCCTAATCCAATAGGTATAAAGGTGGCATGTTAACTCCTTTTGCCTGCTAGATAAAAGTGGTAGGTTGAGGTGTGTATGTGTCTGTTGTGCAGCCACTTGTAGTAGAGAGGTGTGTGTGTTTTTGAGTATGTGGAGTAGATGCTTGTGTGTGTGAGCTTGTTCTAGTGTTTGTGGCTATCATAACACGTGTAAGTGTGTGGTGATGATCTTGAGCATGTTGTGCTTGTGGGTGATGTGGACTAGGTGTGTGTGTGAGTAGCATCCCACCTTGTCAAGCAAGCCTTGCACCTCCACATGACCATATGTGAGAGGGCATGGTATGTTGTTTGTGTGGGAGGCTTAATAGTAGGGGTTGAGAAGTTAATTTTCATGACACAAACATGGGGTTCAAACCCCCATGTAACTTATTCATTGTGCACATGAGCTCAACCTTTGTAGTTGTTGTTTTAGTACGAACTACATGAAATGATGCCCATTCCCTAGGCATGATTTGGAGTAGCTTCCTCTCCCTTAATTTGTGGTCACTTGTTCTAAGCAGGTGCCCACATTTTATATATGATTTTAGGGTAGAAACTGCCAAGGAATCCAGTGGTGAAGTTAGTTTTGCCATTGGGATAATTTATGGAGTGGACATATTCAGATTTGTTGCAAGTTTGATCTTGGTATTCATGGAATAGGTGGAGCCCAAGGGCATGTGTTTTTGTGTGATAGAAGTAGGGGTTTTGCTCTACACCTTAGTGGTGTCATTTATCACCTGGTGTTATTTGCATGCAAACTATGCCTAGACAAAGTGGGCATGTGGCTGAAAAAGTCCAGCTTAGTGAAATCTGGAATTTCACCAAGTCTGGGAATACTGGAAACATTTTCTTCTCCTATAGATGAGGATGTGCTGGTCATTGTGTTGAGAACTAGCCTTAGTTCAGTGCTAGGCTTTTGGACCTGATATGTTTGTGAAGCTCCCTGTCAAATTTCATATCATTTGGAGTCCAGTAGGTTGTGTTTTGATCGCTGTCAAAAAGCTTCAGAACAAAGACAGAAATTCAGGTGCAGGAATTTTCACCAAGTCCCTGAGATCTGATGGTTTTGGGAAAGTTTGTGGCCTTGTATCTTCTAGAGTTTAAATCCTTTTGCTGTGATTCTTGCTGGTACTTATAGTGTTCTTGGTTGTCTACAACCACATATATTATTTGTCATAGTTAGAGGGCTGTAGCTATGTTGCATGTAGCTCACAAAGAGCTAAGATGCAGATTATGGCAGATTGAATAGTATAGTCATTTTGATCTTGTGTGTGCTTAGTTGATGTTGTGGTGTTCTTCCTTTCTCCAATCCATTCATGTTGGGTTGTTACATGTCTTGGCAACCTAGGAATACCAGATTTGTGCCAATTGTGGGTGTGGTGTTGATTCTTCCACGTAGAGCTTCATATCTTGTTTCGTTGATTCCCGTTGACCCGTAGCTCCGTTTGCAAAGTTCTTTATATGGTTTTGCATCGTTTTAAAGAGCCGCATCTGTTCATGCCATCCTCATGCATGTCAAAATAGCTTAGTGTACAGTTCTGTCCAGAAACTTGTAGTAGTTTCTTTTGCTTGTTCTAGTGATAGAAATAGTGGTGCATGCTCATTTTTCATCTCATGCATCATGTGATTGTTGCATCTTGTGGTGCTCCTGTTCATTAGTTGTTATTCTTATGTTGGTTAGCACTAGGATCGGAGAACAAATACGTGGAGTCAGGAGAGTACGTGCAGGACGAACCAGATCCATTCCAAGCTGAGGATATCACAGGCAAGATGATATGACCTTGATTCCATCTCTAGACTTGTTATGCTAGTTTCGTTTCCTTGACATATTGCTCACTTACTACCACTGAAATTAAATTGCCTCTTCATATGCCATGAGCCCAAACACTGATCCCTTCCCAGCATAACTTGTATGGCTAAGTAGGCTTTGCTCAGCTACTAATATTAGCGTTGCTAGATGCAGGTGCTTTGTCTCATGTGAAAATATGAGCTTGATATAATTATTTTATATTCTGTTATTTAATTAATGCACCTATATACTTGGTAAATGATGGGATGCCTAGCCTTTTGTCGGGTGCTTTGTTCCATTATTGCCGCCTTAGTTACCGGTTACCGGTGTTTGATTCCATAATGATCGCTCCTAACACGTTCGGGGTTGTTATAGGGACCCCCTCGATAAATCGCGTAGTGCTAAGGCTTGTCCGGCAGGACCCAACATTGGTGTTAATTTGCTAATCACTTAATAATAAACTGCATAGGGAATAGCTACCCCGAGGATTTTAATCAACAACCCGGGCCAGTGCTCCTCATGAGTGTTGGTCCAAACTAGAGCACCGTGCGGGGCCATCCCGGGGCAACTCGGGAGATTCCTCTCGCCACCGTACGCTTCCTTATCCGGCGTGTCCTGAGACTGAGATACGCGGCTCTTATCAGGGTCGTCGACACGTCGGGAGGTCCTGCTAGCCTTGTCTTATCTTAGCGATATATCTTGCGTATAGGAATCCCAGTGAAGCTTTGGTTTTCCCCAGGGTCGAGGTTTTCCTCTAAGGAATTCGACGAGTTCACGAGATTCGTGATAGAGGATGCCTTTGCGGCCTGTGTACATTTGTGATGGACTAGTTGGAGCACCCTTGAAGGGTTTAATCTTTCGGAAAGCCGTGCCCGCGGTTATGTGGCAACTTGGAATATTTTGTTAACATCCGGTATTAGATAACTCAAACAAAAGCTAATAAAATTGCCAACTACGTGCATAACTGTGACTGTCCCCTCGAAGATCTCTCTTCGATCGGGAACACGGTGGGGTTATGAATGTCGTAGGTAGGTGTTCAAGATCACTTAGTGATCTAGTAATCCCGACCGCTAGTGTAGACCACCTTCACAATTACTTTAAGTAAGTTAGCCACTTAATCAAGCTTAGGATGCTGCAGCCTTATACACTTCACCCTTACCCTACCTAATAACATGACTAGTTCTGGCACCAAGGTCTTAGATTGCTGAGTCCCCGTGGCTCACGGATTCCTCCGAAACTCCCAACAGGTACAGGTACCCCAGAGATAGATGATCCCGACGGCACTCAGCTGGCGTGGCAGTACGACAAGGAGACAGACCTCCTCTACGTGAACTATCCAGAGGACTGAGGCGTGGACGTGATCGTGGGCCTGCAGGCAGGGTAGCATAGCATTTTCATGTTTTGTAGTCCGTAGCGGAACTACCTTGTTTGTATCTGTGATGTACTTTGAGTTAATAATGAGAAGATAGTTGAATCCCGAATTGTCTACTTTTATTATTATTTGTGCTATGTTACTTGCTTGCGAAACGCTTAGATGCGCTTCTTTCCTATTCGGGGGCCTCGACCCCTAGATCGGAAAGGACCGCATCTTGGTCGTTACACACAACCACCACCACACTCTATTCCTCCTATAGTGCTATATCCAGGGCTCGCGCTCATGTATTGCGTGATAGTTATAAAAAGTTTGAGAAAGTAAGAGTGCGAAAACAATTACTTGGCCAATACGGGGGTTGTGCATGATTTACATCAGTTGTGTGAGGATGATGGAGCATAGCCAGACTATATGATTTTGTAGGGATAACTTTCCTTGGCCTTGTTATTTTGAAAGTTCATGATTACCTTGCTAGTTTGCTTGAAGTATTATTGTTTTCATGTCAATAGCAGACTATTGTTTTGAATCTTACGGATCTGAACATTCATGTCACGTGAAAGAAGTTGCAAAGGACAACTATGCTAGGTAGCATTCCACATGAAAAATTCATTCTTTATCACTTCCCTACTCGAGGACGAGCAGGAGTTAAGCTTGGGGATGCTTGACACGTCTCCAACGTATCTATAATTTTTGATGGTTTCATGCTATTATCTTGTCAAACTTTGGATGTTTTGTATGCCTTTTCTATATTTTTTGGGACTAACTTATTAACTCAGTGCCAAACGTCAGTTCCTGTTTTTTTCCTTGTTTTTGACCCCTTTCAGAGGAGGATTTTGAATGGAGTCCAAACGGAATAAAACTTCCGAAAAGATTTTTTCCGGAACGGAAGAAGATCGGGAGACTTGAGAGCCAAGGCAAGGGATCCTCAGGGACCCCACAATCCCTCATGGCACGGCCAGGGGGAGCCGGCATCGTCCAGGCTTGTGGGCTCCCTGGGCCACCTCTTCCCTAGGTTTTGCGCCTATATATTCCCAAAAATTCCATAAAAAATCAGGAGATCATCGAAAGTACTTTTCCGCCGCCGCAAGCTTCTGTCTCCGCAAGATCCCATATTGGGCACGTTCTGGTGCCCTCCCGGAGGGGGGATTCAGATACGGAGGGCTTCTTCATCAACACCATGACCTCTCCGATGATGCGTGAGTAGTTCACCATAGACCTACGGGTCCATAGCTAGTAACTAGATGGCTTCTTCTCTCTCTTGGATCTTCAATACAAAGTTCTCCATGATCTTCATGGAGATCTATCGATGTAATCTTCTTTTGCGGTGTGTTTGTCGAGATCCAATGAATTGTGGATTTATGATCAGATTATTTATGAATCTTATTTGAGTTTCTTCTGATCTCTCTTATGCATGATTTCATATCCTTGTAATTTTGTTCGTGTTGTGGGTTTTGTCTGGCCAACTAGATCTATGATTCTTGCAATGGGAGAAGTGTTTGGTTTTGGGTTCATACCGTGCGGTGACCTGACCTAGTGACAGAACAGGTAGGGAGGCACGCATCGTGTTGTTTCCATCAAGGGTAAAAAGATGGGGTTTTCATCATTGGTATGAGATTATCCCGCTACATCATGTCATCTTGCTTAATGCGTTACTCTGTTCGTCATGAACTCAATACACTAGATGCATGCTGGATAGCGGTCGATGTGTGGAGTAATAGTAGTAGATGCAGAAAGTATCGGTCTACTTGTCTCGGACGTGATGCCTATATGTATGATCATTGCCTTAGATATCGTCATGACTTTGCGCGGTTCTATCAATTGTTCGACAGTAATTTGTTCACCCACCGTAATACTTGCTATTTTGAGAGAAGCCTCTAGTGAACACTATGGCCCCCAGGGTCTACTCCACACCATATTTTCAGCCTTACACTTTTTACTTCGTTGCACTTTCCGCCTTCAGATCTCACTTTGCAAACAATCTTGAAGGGATTGAAAACCCCTTTATAGCGTTGGGTGCAAGCTCTTTTGTGTTCGCGCAACTACTCTGGACTTGACGAGATTCTCCTACTGGATTGATACCTTGGTTCTTAAACTGAGGGAAATACTTACTGCTCCTGTGCTGCATCACCCTTTCCTCTTGAAGGAAAGAACCAACGCAAGCCCAAGAGACGACAAAAGGATCTCTGGCAGCACTGTCGGGGAAGAACTTTTGTTGCCATAGCACTTATCTGTACGAGCCGCCCAACAGACGGATGCAAGACACCGCCCCTGCGGTCCGGACGCCATCAACATATCGGTGCAGTGCTCTCTTATACGAGCCACCCATAGAACCCGCGCAAGCCGCCGTCCCCATGGTCCAATATACATCAACATATCAATGCGATACTCGCCTATACGAGCTGCCCAACGGACGCATGCAAGTTGCCTCTACGGCCCATCTCCCCCAACAACATTGGAGCAAAGAAAAAATGGCATTCATATCTTACACAACATCATCAAAACACGAACCAGCTCTAACTTGCGTCGGATTGTTCAGTGGATCGGCGCATTGGCCAATATTATCTACTTCATCATATGAAAAGTAACATGAGAGTTTGTCAAGGAAACATCCCTCGTGAAGCTACAATTTGAGTCGGCCTTTATTGATCTAGCAATTCAAAGCAAGCAGCAAAGGAAAAATAAAGTGGCCCTTGAGGAATCACGAGAGCCGGACTACCTGAGAATCAAGCACAGGTCAAAAACCCATCATCAACAGTCAAACCTTATGCCGTCTTATGCCACAATCAAGTATGGAGAATCTCAAGTCGCCTCCTTGAGTCGACTTAAGACTCGGGGGCTACATGGACATGGCTCAACAGACTCAACTAGGATGAATAATTTAAGAACCCCGGGTCGTTACAACAATAAAGCCGTCGCCATGAAATTCGGGGTCTCTGCCATTTCAACTTCTTGAGAGCCTGAGTCTTTATTATTTCACAAGCAATCCAAGCGTGGACGCTATCAGTATCAAAGAGCATAAGTCGCCACGCTGCACTTATTTCAAAACTGGATACTGGTAAGCCAAAAAGGACCAAAGTTGCCACGTTGCATGGTTCAAACATGGGTGTCTTATATGGTTTTGAGAATTAAGCCGACTTACTTGGGGGCTACTAGTTCCCAAGTCATTTTGAAGTAAGAGCGTAAACGCTTCTACAGTCCTATGTCCGACTTTTCCCTAATCATAGATCACTTGGGAGCTTCTACTCACCGAGTTCAGCCTGAATACCCTCTTGGCTAGCGAAAAATTAATGCATTACAATGGTTATACTCGACTGTGTGTTTGGCGACTCGCCCTATGGTCCCATGTACTCTTGGCGAGTTAATCCAGTTTGGACCCTGAACTCGCCTTGGTTAAAACATGAAGGGTGCTTGCGGGAGCCGACATATGGAAAATAGACAAACCATGGGTTCACCGAAGCTTGACTCGCACCTGATCAGCCGGTCTAAACAACTAAGGTTGTTGCAAAAGCCTCTTTAGGGTAGCACTACAGCCTTGCAAGCTCGTCCTACCCTGCCGTGACTCACTGAGCCGACCGCCGTGACACACTGAGCCGACTTAACCTTTTTGGGTACCACTAGATCCTTGAGAGCTCGTCCTACCCGCCGTGACTCACTGAGCCGGCTGCCAGGACTCACTTAGTCGGCTTATCTAAAATAACTTGATGCCATACTATGGTGTTGCCAACATTATTCTATCATATACATCCATCATATTGCATTGCATCATGCATCATACACACATATCATGTCGATCTTCAAATCGGGTCAAAGCATAAATTTTTGCAGGAGAAAATAAATATTTGGTAGTCAATATGGCTCGATTTTCATCATGGTTTATCATAACCAGTGTTAAATGATTGGGGATTTTTAAGCCAGCTCGAAAGAATTGACTATTGTCGAAGAGCCGCCCTATCACATATAATGCTGTGTCATCTAATTGACCGGCTCTTGGATTTCTTCAACTTGTGCTCTATAGTAAACTACAACACGTATGGGTTTCTCAACCATATATTTGTCGGGTTACATTGCAACCACGTCCAATGATTTCTTTCATCACAAAGTCATCATGAGAGCGGATATGATTTTATTCTACAATGGAAGGAATAGCTCCGAGCCGCTGCAGGCACACAACCAACACTTGGGGGCTACATTATTCAAATCAAGATTACATCAAAGTATGGAAGTCCAATGTCGCTGCAAGCATGCACCATGACACTTGGGGGATAATGCAATCCGCTTTTCAAATCATCACATCATCAACAGACCCGGCTACCTCAAAGAGATAATCCAACCCTGGAGGGCTAAAGGTCGCTTTTTATTCAAGTATGGATTCAAGGAAGAACCGGTTCATCATTTTTATAATGACCCGCCCTTGGGGACTACACATTGCTGCTCAAGGTTACATCATCAGATTTACAAAGTCCCTGCTCATTATTGCATAATGACCTGACCCTTGGGGGCTACATCATATGATGTTTTATCTTCAAAGGAGAAGAATTTGGAAGTTCCGAGTCACCGCAAGCAATCAACCCGGCCCTTGGGGGCTACACTATTCAGATCAAAATTTCTAAAGTCCTAGGTTGCTGCAGGCAAGAAAACCCGACACTTGGGGGCTACAACAATCAGTTGTTTCATAGATCATGAGGTCCAAATTGAAGACCCGGCCCATCACACACCGATGAGTTGGCCCTTGGGGGCTACACCAGCTGAAGCTTTATAAGTATAAGATGATCACAAATCCCAGGCTGCTGCAGGCAAGACAACCCGACACTTGGGGGCTACATGGTCAAAATTATTATTGCAAAACACCAAGTCACCATAAACTGATAAACTTGGAGTTTGAGGGCTACAGGTAATATGGACATATCAAAAAATTGAAGAGCACATTTTATTTCGTCATGGAGATGAAGTATTGGGAGACCGGCTCAACATATTTTTAATCTAGTTGAAGCATTGAAAGACTAGCTCAACATCACATGGATTTCTTTATCCCCAATAATTCGATATAGTCAATTGGAATTCAGTTGTTTGACCAGGCATTACCAATAATCATGACCCGCCATTAGCAATCATGACCATTCATTGTCAATCATAACCCACCGAAGCAAGAGAAGTCGGTTCAACATTGTGTGGATTTCTTATTCCCCAAATTTTCATCAAGCCAAAGCATTGGAGGCTGACTCAATGGCATATGTATTTTATTTTGGAGGACACGTACCTGCAATATGATTGAAGACAATTCAAACAAACCCAGATTTTTCAAGGAGCCACTTCAGTAAATCAAGCCAGCCAGTGGAGCAAGCTGGTCCCTTAACATATTTATTATTCTTATTTCAGGAGCTTACCTTGAATAAATTCAAGCTAACCTGGGGGGCTAATGTCGGGGATATACACCATGGTGTAACCCGGCTTGGTGTATGACCCGGCTGGGACTTGGCGACTCACTGATGAATCATTGGTGACCTGTCTGAGCTTGGCGACTCACTGGTGACTCGGTAGGCGGTCCAGGCGAATGACAAGATTGGAGGCTCAAGCGCCGACGTGCATCCCGGTATAAGGCGGCTCATAGAGAGGCCAAGAGGGCCGGCTTACCAGAGAAGGCCCAAGAAGAGGAAAGATTCCTTCACAAAGGAAACACGACCTGGATTAGGATTCAAGAGAGACTAGTCCTATTCCTAATCCTAGTAGGACTCTACATGTAAATATACCCCTTCCACTTATATAAGGAGGGGTAAGGCGCCCCAAGAGAGACAAATTAGATTGAGCCATGACAAGGCCGAGCAATTAGAGATAGACAGATTAGACACCCACAAGATTAGAGGTGGCAAGTCTGCATCCTTGTAATCGAGATCATCATCTTCATCAATGAAACACAAGCAGGACATAGGATTTTACCTCCATCCGAGAGGTCGAACATGGGTAAACTCGCGTCTCTCGATTCCGACAAACGCCTCTCAAGCCGCCACATGGTTGCGATGGCCTAACACCTAAGTCCTTACACGAGGACATATGCCGTGACAAAACCACGACAAGAAGCTATGTGATGTGTTCTCTCTAATCTTGTGCTTCAATGGTTAGTCCTTGTGAGCGGCCCTACATGATCAAGGCATCTATGCAATTCTCTTGCTATTGCTATGCTCGGTTTGTTGGGATCCGATGGATTATGAGATTATGTTCAGATTGTTATGAGTTATATATTTGATTATCCTTTTATATCATGTTCCTTAGTGATTCTTGCATTTTCTCCATTGCTTTATATTGCTTTGGCCAAGTAGTAGATCGTAACTCCAATAGGGAGCGTTATGCATGATTGTGGTTCGGGCCCCTCGATGTATAGCTTGAGTGACAGAAACATGAGACTAGGGGATGTGCTTGTTGCCACCAGGGAGAAAACAACGGTGCTTGTGACCACGGTTGCTAGGATTGTTTACCTTACGCATAGTTCGTTAATACAGTTGTCCGTTGCTTTGAGTTTACACTTTGGGTGGGGCTCACAACTTAATACTGGAGAGATGTTCTGGATAGCTATCTCAAGGTGGATGATTAGTAAGTAGATGCTGATGAATAAATGGTCTACTTGTCTAGACGTATTTCCATTTACTATTGAACCTCTAAATATCAAGGAGCATAATTAGCATTGCGGTGCGATCATAATTCTGTCAATTGCCCAACTGTGATTTTTTTACCCTAGCATAGTTGTTTATCGTCTTTTGGGAGAGAGACATCACTAATGAACATCATGTGACACCAGTCCATATCACCATGATTGCTTATAACTCCATCATTTACCGCTTTATTAACTTTTTCATTGCAATCACTATTACCTTCCTGCTTGTGTTTTGATCCTTTGCAAACTACAAGGCCGGAGAGATTGACATCCTCTATGTACTCATTGGGAGCAAAGTTATTTGTTGTGTGTGCAGGTCCACGTCTTCTGTTGACCAAGACAGTAGACACCTACCTGTTGAGCCTAGGAGTCCTCCTGGTTCGATAAACCTTACAGTCTTTGTGTAAGGGAAATTTGCTGCTGACTACATCTCCACCTTCCACTTGGGGTATCCAATGAGGGGCGAGAAGTATATACATCAACTCGTCATCAAGAAAATTTCTGGCGCCGTTGCCGGGGACTCCACTCTTCAAGATAAGGGAGTTGCACACTATATTTTACCTTTGCTTTTTAGTCTTGTTTGTTTGCCTCCTAGTTTTTGCTTTAGAGTCCTATACAAAAAACCACAAAAAATTAGTTACTTTGCTTTGAGTTTTCAAGCATGTTAAGGTTTGATTCCTGGAAGGAATCTGAGGTTCTAGAATTCCATCAAAGGAATGGAGAAAATATGAAGGAAGCATGGGATAGAATTTCTGAAGCACACAAAAGAATTATGCCTTGGATACCCATCAATATCGTGCTTAGATTTTTTTTATCATGGTCTCTTTATATGGTGCAAACACTCTCTTGATATTATAGCTAATGGAGATTTCTTAGAGTGTGATGAGGCAAGAGATCTTGATATTATACATGGTCTATATAATAATCTTATTTATAATCATGGATATGACACTATTATAGATAGACTTGCTACTATTGAAGGGAAAATAGATGCTAGATTTAAAAGACAGAGAGGACCCCATGGTTGATAAGAAGAAGATTTTGAAAATAGACAATGATTGGGAGCCTTTTGTTAGAATTAGCATCTCTAACTAAGACTTCCTTGCTTATTGTGATATTGGATCCATGGTTTCTACTATGCCAAAAGTTGTTTATGATTCTATCTAGTTAGACATGGATTTTTTTCATTTTATCATGAACATGCTAATGGTGATATTTCCGAGATCGAGGGAAAGGTAAAATATGTCCAAGTTACATTCTCTAAAAGGAGTGCAACAATTGATTTCTTCATCATGGAGCCCAACAAAGGGAATATAGTGCTTGGAAGGGACTTTCTCCGAGCCATGAGAGGCTTCATTGATTTAGGTAAAGGACAAAGGGAATATAGTGCTTGGAAGGGACTTCCTCCGAGCCATGAGAGCCCATCGAGGGAAAGAGAAAGGTACATATACCCATTCGCTAGGAAAAATGAGGATGAACTTGTTGAGGATCCGTTTGAAGGTCTTTATAATTCCGATAACTTTGAAGAACTTTGATCCTCCTTCTTGCATTATGCCTAGCTCAAAGGCATAAAGGAAAGCGCTTGTTGGGAGGCAACCCAATATGTTTTTACTTTCTGTTTTAGTGGTCTTGATGTGTGTTACTATTGTAGCAACATCATTGTATCTTTATTTTTAAGCTTTGTGCCAAGTTATAGCCTCCGATTGTAAGAAAGATCAAGAATTGTGACATGTTGTCGAGAAAAAGATTTTGTCTTCTTGACGGAAAAATTTGCCAAAACTCACCAGATCATATTTTTGATCTGATATTATTTGACAACATGCTATATATAATTGTCTTTCTGGCATCTGTTCTGAGTTTTTTGAGTTGAGTTGCACAAGTGCCCCGAATAAATTATTTACTACCCGATGTTCTGTTTTTCACAGATTCTGCCATGTTTTGTGTTTTCATTGTTTTGCGAATCCTAAGCTTACTTTTTATTTGCAAAAATCTTTTGCAATTCATGAGAAGAGTATCTTTTCATGAAAATATTTATTTCCAGCAGGTATTGAATTATTTTATTAAATGAACTAACTACTCTAATCAGTTTATGATGAGTTTCATATGAAGGGGGTCTTCAAGTATTGCGATGGGAGAGATGATGAAATAAAGATAAAGGAGTGTCGAACGATCAAGCTTGGGGATGCCCCCATGCATCCAAGAAATATTCAAGGAGACTCAAGCGTCTAAGCTCGGGATGCCCCATGCATCCCCTTCTCTATCAACAATCATCAGGTCGTCCATCTCCATGCTATATTTTTACCACTTCATATGACATGTGCTATGCTTGGAGCGTCCCACTATTTACTTTTGAGTTTGTTTTAGTTTTTCTTGCTGTTCATAACAAGTTGTAATCTAGCCTACCTTGTTTGGGAGAGAGACACGCTCCATTCCACTCTAGAACACAACATAGCTTTTCATGCTTATCCTTTTTGTGTGTTCTTCATCTTTTTGTAGCTACTGTCATGCTTAGCTCTTAGCTTTCATGCTTATATTTTTAAGAGGTTTTACTTAGGTTGATTTTGGAACTTGAGTTTTCATGCTTATCTTTTTTAGAGAGTTGGCTTGTTGCATTGAGTTGTGTGTCTTGCATGAGTAGGTAACTGAGGCTGCTATTTAAGTATAGTAGTAGCTTGCAATAGTTTTGAGGTATTGATTTGAGTAATGTTTGGACTATTGGTGCCAAGAGCTTGAGCCTATTAGTGATGGGTGTCCTATTTTGGGAAATCCGTGTGTTCTGCAAAATATAAAAATTAGTTGAGAACTCTAGCTACTAAATTGATCGCTAACCTCTCGAGGGGTTAGAATATATAGAGTACCCTCACGTTACCATGAGTCGAGGATGCGCAAGGATAACCAAACCTCTAAACAATCGTCCTCGGGGTAATTGTCTCTTTGTGAATTTCCTAACTAGATAGAGAGTTACCGTTAATAAGTGTATGAGTTCTTCGGACTAATGTGAGTATTCGATTGTTGGCACTTCCACCACCCATATTTTGCTAGCCTCTTCGGTACCGTGCATTGCCCTTTCTCACACTGATACTTGGTGCAAACTCCGCTGGTGCATCCAAACCCATGACATGATACGCTCTTTCATACATAAGCCTGATTATATCTTTCCTCAAAACAGCCACCATACCTACCTATTAAGGCATTTCCATAGCCTTTCCGAGATACATTGCCATGTAACATCCATCATCTCATGACTTGATCTTCATGTCATACATGCTTTTGCTTGATCATAGAGCCGTATGATAGTTGGGCCTTGCCCTTATTACTTCTACATGACACACTAGTATCATTGCATATCCTGCTACACTGGTAGAGGCATACATTTGCATACATCATGATAGTTTTCACTTGTCTTTATGTTGAGTACTTCTTATAAAGTGTGATGATTTTTCTTTCTTTTCATGTAAAACATAGAGTGTTGCCCTTAAGTGAGGAAAAGATCCCAAAGAGGACAAACAAAAGATCCCAAAGAGGACAAATGAGAGATAAAAGAAAGAGCCAAAGAGGCCGCAGAAAAATAAAAAAAAAAGAGAAAAAGAAAAAGAAATAAAAAGAAATAAAAAGAGACAAGGGGGAAACACTACTATTCCTTTTTAAAGAGCCACACTCATACTCCATTACTATATTGGTACTACATAGAGATTATCATTCATGCATAACTATGTGGGATCCTTACACTTTTGAACTTGGTTTGCATATTCCAATGACGAGCCTACTCAAATGAGCTCTAGGTCTTCATGAGAAAACAAGTTGGATGCACCCCCACTAGTTCCATTGGAGAGCTTACCTTAGCTCATATGTGCATCGGTTACATGGCAATCCCTACTCCTCACATCATATCTATCATTTGGCTTTCTCTCGCCTATGGTTGTCCTCATTGATGTGAGCCTTTCACACCTATTTGTCTTCCTTACCCATCATTATTCTATTTTCCATCCTAAGTGCCAACATATCTTGCTTACTCTCATCCATTGCATGAGTGCTCAAAATCAAAAGGGAGAGGATCATTTTGACTTGTGCCTGACAAGTGGTCCGGGGATGAGTCAAAATAAGATTCCAAAGGAGACTAAGTGTGAGGTTTAGTAGATTGAGTTCTCAATTAAAAATATGTTTTATCTCTAAACCCATCTCCCACTTCTTGCATGCAAACACCATTGGAGACATTCGAGTCACGGACAGCGAGAGCTCTTGCACCTTTATGTTCTTACTTTGCTAAATTCAATACTAGATATAGTCTCTTGCTTGTTATTGTCTTGACTTGAATTGCATATCTCACTTGATTTACTTTGAACTTCTTATATGTGTGTTAGCATGTCACCACATAAATTATTGTGTTATCGTTTATCTACTCGAGGACAAGAAGAAATTAAGCTTGGGGATGTTGATACGTCCCAAACATATCTACAATTTCTGCTTGTTCCATGATCTTTTGGGTGACATTGTTATATGTTTTGCTACACTTTTATATAATTTTACACATATTTGGACTAACCTACTAACTCAGTGCACCCAGTTCCAGTTTCTGTCTGCTGATGTCTTTTTTGCAGGGGCTTTTACCCAATTTTCCGAAGCCCAAAAAAATCCAGAAATATATATAAAAAATCAGCGAAACAGAAGCTTCAGGATCACCGAAGGGGGCTAGGGGCTTCCCAGGCGGCCCGCTGGCACGGCCTGGCCCTAGGCCGCGCCAGGAGGTCGCCTGGGTGGGCCCCACCTCCTCCGGTGCCCTCCTTTGTCCTATATTTAGTGTTCCATGAGAAACCATCACAGACTTTTTGGAATCGCGAATTTCTCCATCGTTCCGCCGCCGCAGCGCTTCCGAGATCAGGAGCGTCAGGAGACCTCTTCCCGGCACCCTGCCGGAGGGAGGATTGACCTCTGTGAGCTTCTCCACCACCATGGACGCCTCCCGGATGTGCCGTGAGTAGTTTCCCTTTGACCTTGAGTCCATCACCAGTAGTTATGTGATGTCTTCTCTCTAATCTTGTGCTTCAATGGTTAGTCCTTGTGAGCTACCTACATGATCAAGGCATCTATGTAATTCTATTGCTATTGCTATGCTCAGTTTGTTGGGATCTGATGGATTATGAGATTATGTTCAGATTGTTATGAGTTATATATTTGATTATCCTTTTATATTATGTTCCTTAGTGATTCATATATGTTCTCCGTTGCTTTCTATTGCTTTGGCCAAGTAGTAGATCGTAAGTCCAAGAGGGAGCGTTATGCATAATTGTGGGTTCGGGCCCCTCGATGTCTAGCTTGAGTGACAGAAACATGAGACTAGGGGATGTGCTTGTTGCCACCAGGGAGAAAACAACGGTGCCTGTGACCACAGTTGCAAGGAATGTTTACCTTACGCATAGTTCGTTAATGCAGTTGTCTGTTGCTTTGAGTTTACACTTTGGGTGGGTCTCGCAACTTAATACCGGAGAGATGTTCTGGATAGATATCTCAAGGTGGATGATTAGTAAGTAGATGCTGATGAATAAACGGTCTACTGGTCTCGGCGTATTTTCCATTACTATTGAACCTCTAACTATCAAGGAGCATTATTAGCATTGCGATGCGATCATAATTCTGTCAATTTCCCAACTATGATTTGTTTACCGTAGCATAGTTGTTTATCGTCTTTTGGGAGAGAGACATCACTAGTGAACGTCATGTGACTCCGGTCCATATCACCATCATTGCTTACACCTCCATCATTTACCGCTTTATTTACTTTTCCGTTGCAATCACTATTACCTTCCTGCTTGTGTTTTGATCCTTTGCAAACTACAAGGCCAGAGAGATTGACAATCTCTTTGTACTCATTGGGAGCAAAGTTATTTGTTGTCTGTGCAAGTCCATGTCTTCTGCTGACCAGGACAGGAGACACCTACTTGTTGAGCCTGGGAGTCCTCCTGGTTCGATAAACCTTACAGTCTCCGTGTAAGGGAAATTTGGTGCCGACTACATCTCCACCTTCCACTTGGGGTATCCAACGAGGGGCGAGAACTTCATACATCAACTCGTCATCAGTATCCACATGCAATACATATATCAACTGATATCAAATCCTCATCTATTCAACACGATAATAATGAAACCTCAAAGGACGAGAGAGGGAGAGAGAGATCGAACACATAGCTACTAGTACATACCCTTAGCCTCGAGGATGAACTACTCACACATCACTGTGAGAACGAAGGAGAAGTTGTTGGAAATGGTGATGGAGGATATGTCCCCGGCGGCGTCCTGGTGCCAAGGAAGGAGAGGGGGGAGGACACCCCTCCTTATTCTTTCTTGGCCCTCTAGGGAGAGAGGGAGCTCTCCCCTAGATTGGATCTCTTTGTTATCTTCTGTTTTTTGCCAGTATTTTTGGAGCCCTTCACCGTTTCTTATATTCCTGGAGATTCGTAACTCCGATTTCGCTAAAACTTTGAGGGGATTTTTAACCATAAATAACATTTCTTGTGGTGTAAGAAGGGATCCAAACAACCTACGAGATGCTCACAACACACCAGGGCACGTCGGGGGGGGGGGGGTAGGGCGCGTCCTATTATCTTGTGGGGCCCTTGCTTCTTGTAAACTGCGTTGGGTTTTTCCTTGAAAAGGAGGCAGATGCAGTACAATAGAGATAAGTATTTACCTCAGTGAGAACCAAGATTACCGAACCATTAGGAGACTTATGCAAACTCCCTATTTGCGGCACCTGCACATAAAGAACAAAAATGTGCACCCAACATGGGCAACAAGGTTATCAATCCCCTTGAAGTCGTTACTTGCAAGGACTAAATACTAATAGTTAGAAAATATAAATAAAAAGTAAAAACAGTAAATAAATTTCAACAAAGTATTTTTAGGGTTTTAGTTCATATGTTTAAGTAGACCCATGGGCCATAGTTTTCGCTAGAGGCTTCTCTTCTCAACATAGCATACGGTGGGTAAACAAATTATTGTTAAGCAACTAACAGAATAGCTCATAGTTATGACATTTTATTCAAGGCAGTGCACATGTGTATAGGCATCACATCCATAAACAATTAGACCGGCTCCAACCTGCATCTACTATTATTACTTCACTCATCAACCGCTATCCAGCATGCATCTAGAGTATTAACTACGAAACAGAGTAATGCGTGGAGCAAGATTACATGGTGTTGACAAAGTAAGAAAATCAATATGTTTAGACCCCATTGTTTTATCCTTAATGGCAGCAATACAATACATGTCACGTCCCTTTCTATCAGTGGGATTTACCAACGCAAAATTGAACCCATCACAACGCTCCACTCCCACTGAAGATATATTAATCTCGTTGGCCAAACCAAACCGATAGATCACAGATAAATACAAAGCCATAATAATATGCATAACAGAATTCAAAGAAGACTCAATTAATACTCATGAATAATCTGATCATAAACCCACAATTCACCGGATCCCAACAAACACAGAGTAAAAGAGGATTACATCGATATATCACCGCAGCAAGCAGAGTGAACTTTGCATCGGAGATCATAAAGAGAGAAGAAGACATCTAGGTACTATCTATGGACCCGTAGGTCTGCACCTTGGACTACTCACACATAGTGATGGAGGCAACAAGGTTGATGTAGATGGCGTTGGTGATCGATTCCCATTCTGGCAGAGCACGAGAAAAGGTGTCCAGATGGCCTCCCATCGGAACAAAAACTTGCAGCGGTAGAAAAAGTGTTTTGGATGGCTTTGTGTTGGTCTCATGATTTTAGATAACTTATGGTAGTGGAATTAAGTTAGACAGAGCCACGAGGGGCCACAAAGAATCAAGGCACACTTACCCCTGGTGCACCCTATTGCCTTGTTGTCTCCTTGTGTGTCGTCCAGTATTTCTTCGAAGCTTGCATGTACTCTTTTTTCCCACAAGAAAATATCAAAAAGTTTCGCAGCATTTGGACTCCGGTTGGTACTGGTTTCTTGAAAAGCCAAAAACACGCAGAAAACAACACTTGGCACTAGTTTAATAGGATTAGTTCTAAAAAATGATACAAAATAACATATAATTGCATATAAAGTATCCAATATTGATAATATAATATAATGGAACAATAAAAAAGTAACACTACATTGGAGACGTACAAGCCCTTGGGCACCGTCTTGTGTTGGTTCGTTTTCCCAGAAATCACATATATTACAAAAAATCTCTTTAAAATTTTATCTCATTTGCAACCTGGTTGGTATAGTTTTCTGCAAAACAAAAACATGCAAAAAAAAACTCGCACTCGACACTGGATAAATGAGTTAGTCCATAAAAATGAGACAAATATGTACCGAAATCATGTAGAACTCATATAACGATGGCACAAATACTTCATAAATGATAGGTATATGGAAGACGTATCAGCATGCCCAAGCTTAGTTCCTGATCGTCCTTGAGTAGGTAAATGATAAAAGAAATTATTTATGAAATGTGAATGCTAGCATAGTGCATAAATTTTGAGCAATGATAAATCTAATCACTTTTTCTAATATCATAAACAACAACTCTTTCTCATAAACTCACCATGATAAGGTAGCAATCAATTCACGTGTTATGGTTCAAACAATGCACTCTCTTGGAACTTAGCAACCTATGTTCTTAGTCACTAAACAATTACAATTCATTTTGTTTTCAGAAAAGTATAAGTAAGAGTTCCACATACAAAGTTATTATATAGTCTTCTGTATTCATGGTACTCAAAGAATATATATTTGGAAAAAATAGCATATATCAAACATAGAGGAAGATAAGGGCTTAATGTTTCTCCTCCCAACTTAATTATCATAGAAAAATAATTGTCAACAATAATAACTCATGATCAAATATATTTGACTCGATATATATGTCTGGATCTTTCCCCACCACATAATGCTTGCCAAATAGAGAATACTGGAGGTTGATATAATAAGTTGACTGAACAAAAATAAAATTGATATAAAAATTAAAAGATATTCCCTTCTTAGAGGTAAGCTGGGATTTGCATAGGTGCTAGAGATCAAATTTTAAATGGAGATGGATATATTTTGGGTGGCGTGCCTTTCCTGTCAACCTCATGACAAAGGATCTCAATATCTTCCATGTTAAACACGTTAATGTCGGTTCCCAAATAGAAATCATTTTTTACTCCCTCTCCACCATTCAAACACATTTCATGGCTCGCCGAATCCTCTGATGCCCCCTAAACAATCAACTTTCTAGGGGGAGTTTTTTTCCTGTTACTTTATTATATTAAACAGGACTGTGCATCCTTTTTACGAACCTCCCTCGGATTTGACGAGAGAATATTCTATTTTTGGTGAGTAAAACACACTTAGCATGCATGATACTGACTACCCGCACCAGTCCATGAATGGCAGAGGCACACAAAATAGATGTTTACTTGAAGGTTTTAGAGATGGCACATGCAAATTTACTTGGAATGAAAGTAAAATAACATATATATGTATGCATGTATGTATGGTGTACACTCATGAAGGGAACTTGGTTTAAGAGTTTTTGGATGCACAAGTATTATCTCTACTTAGTACAAAGTTTGGCTAGCAAAAGATTATGAGAAAGCACCACAAGTTTTAGGATCCATAGCAATATAACCTCTATGCAAATATGACCAAACATAAACCATTATTTTTCTTCCTTGTCCAACATCAACTACTTGATCAAGTTTGAAAATAATTAATGGGTATTCACAATCACAAATGATGTCCAAGATAGTATATTTGTATGTCAAATTTCTCTTCCTTTATTATTCTTTCATGAATTGCTTGTATGGCAATATTGTGATTGTTAAACTACAATAGATTTTACTTTCTAAAACGAATGTGAAACTACCAGTACTAAGCATATATAACTTGGATAATTTATGATTTGTGATATTAAATTCATTCGACAATTTACTACTCGTATATAAGGGAAGCACAAGAGTGAATGACAAACTACTTCCAAAACATATAAGTGAAGATCAAAGAGTAGTTAAACAATTACCTAGCTATGTGAAGAATATCTCTCAATCAAGTATGTCAGATCTAATTATTGTACCAAATATCAAACAATACAAAAAAGTACACTCCAAGAATAGCACATATCATGTGAACAAATAAGAACTTTCGCTCAACATAGACTAACTGGTAGTTGTTAACGAAGAGAGGTGGGATGCCTAATGTAGCATCCCCAAGCTTACATTCTTGAAAATTCTTGTAATATTAACTTGTGGAGCCTCGGGCATCCCGGAGCTAGATATTTGTGTCTCATTAATTCCTCACAGTTTCCTCTAAATCTTAAAAACTTTGTATACACATGACTTGACAAGAACTCCTGAGATAGGTTACTACACAGAAGAATAAATCAACTATTCAAGTAATGCCCACAAAAGTTGCATAATAGTCTTCAACCATTAGTTATGTTGTACTATCATTTCTACAATTTATATCTACCAATATAAGCCATTAAAACTCTAGGATAAGTAGATAATAGAACTATGACATCAATCTGTCTAAACATAACAATTTATAGAAATTAATTACAAAAGTGTACTTCTATAACTCAATAAATTCTGAACATTTAGAACATAGTAAAAAAATGTATGTAGGTACAATATAAAAATCTTAGAAACTTTCCACATTCCAGTAAAATGTGAAAATTCAAACACTACAAAAAATTCTATTTGTGCACATCGCACATAAAACATACAATTCAAACATCCTAAGGGATTTTTTTGTACTTTTTATTAAAAAATGATTATAAATAACAGCAAGAAATATCAATAAAATAAAATGATGATTAGGGCAAAATACATATTATGTCACAAATAAAAATATAGCTCCAGGTGAGCTGTATTGATAGTGTTGTACATGAAAGTGGGGATGCCTTCCGAGCAATCCCCATGCTTAGACACTTGAGTCTTCCTTCAATATTACCTTGAGGTGCCTTGGCCATCCCCAAGCTTGGGGTCTTTCCACTCCTTATACTCCTTCTATCTTTATCTCAACCAAAACTTGGAAACTTCAATCACACAAAACTTAACGATACTGATGAGATGGGTTAGTAAAATAAAATAGATAGTTCATTTCGGTATTTCCAAAAAAAGTTTTTTTTTCACATAATTCCTACCATATTATATCATTCCCATTATTCATATTACTCAATATAAGCTATGGAAACATTAAAACAAGCAAACTATGCATCCAAAATAGAATATGCCAAAAAGACAACAATATGTAAAGATCTGGACCAAAACCATGTTTCCCAAACTCTGAAAACTCTCAAAAACAAGGAAAACGTAGAAAATTTGCACATAAATACTTTGAAAAAGTTCAGAATATTTTCATGTCCACTAAAGTCAGAGAATTCATATACTGAATGCGAAAGTTTCTATTTTTGCACAAAATCAAATCAACAAGTATCCGTACTATCCCAAAGGCTTTAATACACAAAAAATCATTACTTTAGTAGATTAATCATGTAAACAATAAAAAACAGAAAGGATAACTATTGTATTGTCTCCCAACAAGTGCTTATCTTTAAAACCTTTTAGCTAGGCATTGCTAACTTCAATGATGGTCACATAGAAGTGAAGAATTGAAACATAAAGGGAGCATCATGAATCATATATAAAACGCATTTAAGCCTTACGCGCTTCCTATGCATAGGTTTTTTAATCCACAATTTTATTGTAGCAAGAATCAACTAGCATAGGAAGGAAAAACAAGTGCAACTTGAATTTTTAACACATTGAGAGGATAATTGATGTTGGTGAAATATATATAAGCATATGCCCCCTATTATAATAATTTCATTAGCATGCTAAATAAACTAAAAAAATAAAACTATCACATAAAGCATTCTTTTCATGATCCATAAGTATAGAATTTTTATTACTCTCCACATAAGGAAGTTTCTTCTCATTCATAGTAGTGGGAGGAAACTCAAACAAATTACTATCATGAGATACTTGATTGAAATTGAACATTTAAATCATGATGACAAGTTTCATTGTTTTCATTACTCTTAATAGCATACATGTCATCACCATAGTCATCATAGATAAAAACTTTGTTGTAGTAATGAATTGAAACCTCTTACATAATAGTGGAAACATAATTATATAAAGTGATGACCTATCCAAGTCCACTTTAATCAATATTGTAATAGAATTCAAAACCCTCCAAAATAGTGGAACCATTACTTCCTAGAGTTGACACTCTTCTAAACCAACTTTCGTCATTGTAATAATCATAAATAGGAGGCATGCTATCATCATAAAAAAAATCTCATCAAAAGTACGGTGACTTAAAATATCATCTTCATCAAACATAGCATCCCCGAGCTTATGGCTTTGCATAACATTAGCATCATTGATATTCAAATAATTCATACTAGCGACATTGCAATCATGCTTACCATTCAATGATTTTATGCCATACATTTTATTGAATTCTTCATCTAACACTTTTGTACAATTTTACTATCCATTATTTTCAAGAATAACTTTATAAATATAAGCAATTTGGCACAACTACACTTCACATTTTTATACTTTTGTTTTATAAATCTAACTAGTGTTAGACAAGGCACTAAAAGATTTAATTGCAAGATAGTCCATGTGTCCCAAAATAAGCGTCTTAAGCTTATTACAACTTTGTACTAGAGCTAGTACAAAGTTGAGATAGTTATTTTGGGACAGAGGGAGTATAAACATATACCTTCAAGCACTCACCTACCGAGCAAGGACACCAAAATATATTGATGTCTAGTATGCAACTTTATTCTTGTAGACTATGTTGGGCCTCCAAACACAAAGTTTTGTAGGGTAATAGAAAATTTCACTCATTTGGATTACCTAAGGTTTATCAATCCGCGGGAGGTGTAGGATGAAAGTGGTATCTCTCAAACAACCCTCCAATCAAATTCAAGAAATCTCTTGTGTGCCTAGCACACCCAATACATGGTGATGGAAGTAGGATATGGATAGTAAATGTAGGTTTTGTAATTTCAAATGATAAAAACAACATGGTAAGAATTGACAAAAGTGAGCGCAAATGGTATTGCAATGCTTTAGAACAAGGCCTAGGGTTCAGACTATCACTAGTGCAATCTCTCAACAATGCTGGCATAATTGAATCATATATCAATCCTTTAATGTGTGAAAAAGAGTCACTCCAAAGTTCTTATCAATAGTAGAGAACATAAGATGGAATGGTTATAGGTAGAAAACCACCTCTAAGTTCTCATTTCGATCAATTTATTGAACCATTACTATAAGTGTCACAAGCAACCCTAGAGTTTGTACTACAATAACACCATATGATACACATCAATCAAATCTAATGTCACCGAGATACTCTAATATCACCACAAGTATCCGTGGGTTACTTATTCAATATGCATCAAACAGTTTTAGATTCATAATTTTCAATCCAAGATACAGAACTATAACAAGTTGCCCCAAAGTTTATGTCAGAGGAAGTAGGATGATAACGTGTATCAAACTATGTGATTAGATTACCCCAATATCATCATTATGGGAATCCGCAAGTTGATTACGAAAACATACATCAAGTGACTCAATAGAATACCCCATTTTCACCATGAGTATCCACATGCAAGACAAATATAAAGTGATCTCAAATACTCATATAGTCAATCCAATAATAATAAAACCTCAAAGAGCGAGACACAATTCATCACAACAAAGGGAAAAACAACATATGATTCCACTATATTAAAAAAGCTCATGGTACATCAAGATCGTGCAAAATCAAGAATATGAGAGATAGATAGTGTCATGGGTATAAGTCTGACAGTAGATGTGTAGGGTACGAAAGGATGGGCAGAGCCTTAGCTACGGCGAGGTTGTATGAGTTCACGCCCCTCTGCGGTGGAGGTAATAGCCCTACGTCTCAGTGCTCTGGGAGCTTGTTGTCGAGTGGAATATAGAATACAGTGAATTGCTAACCCCTGCTCCAGTGGGGGAGGGTGGCTTATATAGAGTGCGCTGCCCTCCACAACGGTTCGGTGCATAGGGGTGGAGTAGTGGCGAATAAATACGTACGTTACAGGTAACGTACGTCTTAAATGCTAATAAAGGCACATGGAAACGTATGACCGTTTCCCTCCAGGGGGGTTACGATGCACAGAGTGGAATCCAGTCGGTTACTTTGATATGCTCCGAATGCTAATCTCCGACTGGATGGTCGAGGATCGGTTACCGACTGGATGATGGGAACTCCTTAGTTCAGTCGGAACTGACTAAGTGCCTTGTCCCTTATGAGGGATAGTCCTTCGGTAGGACCCACAGGGCAGGCCTATGTCCCTACCCTAGGACTATAACCCCATCAGATAGATAGATAGGTAGATAGATAGATATATAGTTAGAGAGAGAGATCAAACACATAGCTACTAGTACATAGCTTGAGCCTCGAGGATGAACTACTCTCACATCACAATTGTCGGTGTACTAAAATATGTGGCTTTATCACCAAGACTTGTACACAGGCAGTCACGGCCACCGGACATGCAAGACCCTGCCGGCCAACACCAATCTTCAAGAAACAACATGCGAAGACCAGAAACAAGGCCCTGGCAAGACACCTTGCCACGAGGAGGAAGGCCTGGCAGCCGCCGCTCCCGGCAGGACCCCTCTGCATCTCCGCCAGCTCCACCTCTCCATGTTGATTGTCAACATCAATGAGGTGTCGAGCGGATGGGCAGTTAATTGGACCTAGTCAGAGGATGCTGGTAGCAGTTAGAAACATGCAACAACTTTAATGACACCCATCGTGCAGCGTGTCAAGTAAATAAAAGGTATTTGGGCAAATGACAGAGAAGGAGAGGCTATCCTTGTTGGGGAACATCGCTAGCATGCCATGTCATGGAGCATTTAATGTGTCTGTCTCTATTTGTCAGAGTTAGGTATTTCCCACTATAGCTTCTGCTAGTAGTTTTGGTAGCCATCGTGTGTACTATTCTCCCACAAAAGACTATTTGAGCCACTGTGGTAACCCCTTGGATTATAAAAGGAGGTGCATGGCTACCTTTACAATGGTCGACACTCTGTTCATTCTACATACGTAGCTGCTGCCGTCGAGAATCCTTGTCGGCTGAGAACACCTATACTATGAACATCAACATCAGACAACAAAACACAGGATGTATGGTTTTAAGTTTCTGAGCGGCCTGAACCTGACTAAACCACTGTGCATACAGCCATCGGTGACGCTCTTTATTCACCCATAGTCCCCGCTGAACCGTAGCAAACGGGCCTTGCCGGTCCCATAGACCGTCGTAGGGAAATCACTCCGATATCTTTGACGCGCCAAGTAGGGGACATTTGGTGCGCAAATCTTCTCCAACACTGCATGTCTTCTCCAACATCTTCATCACACGCCCATGGCGCCGAAGAAGGCCAGGGGATCATCAACGACCATTTAGTCTTTTTTGCTTTTATCTGCGTGTTTTTTTCTTTTCTGGTTTATAGTACCAACCGATGTATAATTGCCCCAAAACTATTTTATGATTTTTGATGGACCATAAGAAGGCCTGGAAGCTTCGGGACAAAGTTGGAAGCCACACGAGGGCGGCACAAGCCAAGAGGGAACGGCCAGGGGGGTCGGCACGCCCTGATGGCTTGTCCCTCCTTGGTGGCCGCACTAACAAGCAACACCAGCCCTACAACCAGGTAGCCTGAGCCTGAAACCAACGCTTCCCTCAAGATTTCTGCATAGAACAAACGATCACAATCCAAGCACCAAAATGCAGGCATGAGCTAACCAATAAAGTAGCACCTCAATTACGCTTCACAGTATGAAGCACCTCACCTGAACCATGGATGACTATTATACCTTAAACTGCAGATCATGCAATGCAAACTAATAAGCACTGAAAAGGAAGTAGTTGAAACAATCAAAACATTGTTCTCTCCTGATCTTGGTTGCACCCCGTATAGATCAGACCATGCAAGTAGGTTAAACAATCAATAAGGCCTTGTATGATCAGACTATGGTCTTATTCGATGCCACATATATGATTTGTTTCATCACAAAGAGGAATGATTTGGCTTTCAGTTTGTAAAAATATATAATAGTTAATAAATCGAGGCCAGCAATCAATAATTTTATCTCTAGAAGTCCTTTCATCAGTTAAGGGTAATAATTCTATAGAGTAATGCACATCAAAGGACACACAGTTAAGATGCAAAAAAGCAAATCCCCAGTTCACTTCTACTCAAAGACAAAGATGATGATACAAATTCTAAGCTAGTTGGCACATCTACACAAAGAACCAGCATGACAAATCCAAGGAAATCGGAGATAAATCTTTGGATAAGATTGAAGAAAGAAAATAGGATGAGCTCACCTTTGATCTGCATAGCACATCCAGGAATAAGCAATTTCTTCCTCATGTGAGTGTCCAGGACAAAACAATCTTCTAGTTCGTTGGTGAAAAACCCTTCTGAAGCTCCTACAAAGAGAAAAATTAGAATTTTAACCCAGAGCACATAGGCGCAATGATTAAGCAAACTGGAACACTCTCAAATGCTTAGGAAGCTCTACTTTCAAGAACCATGTACAAAATCAATGAATAGAAGGCTGAGTGAAGTAAACAGACTTTGGTTAAAGTTGTCACTCTACAATTAAAAAGGCATATCCGTAGCTGTCAAAAATATATAACAGATTTCCTTGGAGAAGGATAATCTAATCAACCCTAAACAACAACCAATTAAGGGATTAACCTCAGACAGCAGAAAACACCTAACTTGCCATATATACGCTGAAGGGATTAACCATGTTCCAGATTCAAGTACAGATGCCTTCAGAATCTGAAAGAGAGCATGGTACAACTCAAAGTACAGGAGAGGTAGGAGTCGGGCCTAAGAAGAGTCACTTGAGAAAGAGGGGGGGTTCCATGGGGCCTCTGTGTGGCTTCAGATGATCTAACATTGATGAGCTTACGCCAGTATCAAGCAGATAAACAAACGGTATATGACTTACCTAAAATGATTCCTACATCCAACATCGATGGGCCTGAGCACCATATTAGGTATATATAAATCTACTATGGTTTCCATACAATCAGCACATCCTTTTAACTCTTACACAGACATGTAAAACGTATTTCCAAGAATGATCATGTACAAATTGGCGGTAATGAGCACAGATACAGGAGAGGAATTGTGGGGGTTTCATGCGGAAAGCCATCATTTGACTCGTGGCTAGACAACTTGCATTTTAAAACAATTTTTGACAACTTGATTTCTCGCACACGAGTCCACTAACACCACAACAATACTCCATCGTGGAATCATTCCGTCTCCATACGGAAATGCCGTCCACGACACTCACGCTTATCTTGACAATTTTATGAGTAGCCATTAAAGTTATCTATGAACAACATATGTCTCCAAGTAGTCCATATCCGCGGATGCGGCTATTCGAATAGATCATAACCCTGCATGGGTGTACTTCTTCACACACGCTCTCGCCACTTATCGCCATGTGCACGTCATGCACCTCGGCAACCTTCAAGCGGAAGCCCAGCGAGGGAGTCGGCCACGACTGTTAACCACACTTATACTTAGTCCAGGTCTATCCGAGGTTTCCGCCACGACCCCAAACGATGTGCGCAGGGTTCCCAAGCCCACCATCCGGGTGCCACTTGGTACACCGTGCCACTGCCTATCGCATCACAGCCCACCTCTCAGGTCAGCGCTATGCACGGCCTCCAGCATGACTATAAACACCAGAAACTACTTGCAACTCCTGTACCGAGTACTAGGCGATTAATAAGTCGAGCGGGGTCATATTTCAGGGCCCAGCATGTGGTAGTATCTCGTCTTGGATTACATACACGGAACTCAGTTCTTAGGGACGGTTCCAATGAAACAACCCGCCATGTACTCCTACATAGCCTTTCACCGGTACCTTTACCAAATCAGGTTCAACAAACAACCTTTACTTACTGAACACATTCTCACAATTCTGTTCATCTCCCAGATGACAGACCATACACAACTCTAAGCATAGCATGCATAGCAGGATAAGGCACATCATGGCTCAAGCATCTACCAGGTATGCTAGGTTGCAAGGTTCAGCTATTTACTGTGACAAAGACAGGTCATGCAAAAGAAGTGGGTTCAACTAACGTGGCAAAAGCATTTGAAGCATTTGATCCTAATGCAATAAGTAAGTGCAGGAGCGAGAACATGGGATTTATCGGGATGATCAAAATGGTTGCTTGCCTTGTTGCTTAGAGGAAGGATAATATCCGTTAGTCGGATATTCGGTGGATTCCGGAGGAGTGGAGCCTACCGATAGAAATGACATCAATCAATAACAATCATATGCAACAAAATGATGCATGAGCATGGCATGAAGATGCATGGTGGTATGCTAATGTAGCTATCATTTATTATGTTTGAGGTTGATTTGAATCAGATTCAATTATCACTTCAAACAAGGTATTCTCGAATACCATTTTAATTTATTCGACCTGATGCTCAGATGAACTTGTTTTTAACATGCATAGAAATGATATGTTAATTTGCTGGTTGTGATTGAACAATGTTTGATCATAGTATTTGAAGTGGAATTCAAATGATTTTAAAATTCCATCTCCAAAGAATTTATGAAATTTAACCTATTCATTCTTCTATCTGTTTGGTCCAGTAACATATTCAAACATGTTTGAAAATGACATATTCAGATTCCTTGGATTTTTCGGATACTTTTTCATATATAAATTATTTTCATTGGAGTTACAGATTAATCTCTATGATTTTTAGAAGTTTTGGGCATTTTGTGGAATTTTTTAATCAGAAAATCCACTTATTGCGTCAGCATGGCATCAGCAGGTCCAACTGGCCGTTTAAAGTCAAACTTGACCAGTGGGACCCACTTGTCACTGACTCTGGTTAGTTTTAGATTAATTTTAAAATTTAATTAGCTAATTAACAGTACTGGACCCACATGTCAGTGACTTATTAGATTAATTAATTTTATTTTTGTTAACCAAAATCATCCAGAGGCTGGCCCCACGCGCCAGTGGCTCAGGCCAGCTGAGATCCACCGGCAGCGAGGTCGTCCTAGCCGGCGGTGAGCCTCTGGCGACACCAGAGACGGCGGAGGTCATCGGAAACGCGTCTCCGATGACCAAACGCACGGCGGAGACCACACGGAGAACGGCCACTCGACGGCGCGCACGATGGAGCAAACCCCAGGGGCTGGGGTGGCCGGAATCGACGCCGGCGACGAGCTCAGCGGCGACCAAAGCTCAGCCATCGTCGAGGTCATCGGAAACAGGGTCAAATCGCGAGGGGCTGGGCACCTAAAGCATCTACGCGATGGCCTGAAGCTGCTGGTGGCCTGAGAAGGACGAATCGTTCATCGGAGAGCTACCGGCGACGAGCTGCAGCGGCGGTCCTCGTCGGGCACCGGTGGAACTAGGCCTAGAGGAAGAGATCGAAGGGGGAAGCTTGGGGGAAAGCTTGCTAGGCTCACGGGGAGTGCAGTGGAGGGCTTAGACGGCTTGGGGAGGCGCTGTGGGCGACGAATCGATCATAGCTCGCTGGCGGCCGAAGCTTGAAGACGACAGTGCCATGGGCGTTGCAGGGCTCGGGGAACCTTCGGCTTCTACAGGGATGACCAGCTCGTCGAGGCGGAGCGAATGGAGCACTCGGAAGGGAGATCCTGTGGCTAGAGGCACGGGCAGCTCGAGCTCGAGCTCCTGTCAATGGCGGCAGTGGGGATCGAAGCAACCGAGAGGAGATGGGCGGAATGGATCACGGGAATGGATAGGGCCGTGCTCGGGGAGGTTATCCCCGCGCGTGCCAGCGCAATGCGGCGGCCAGGCAGGCAGGGAGCTGCGTGGAGGCGCCGGGCGTCGCGGCGGCCACCTCCTCCTCCTACTGGCGAGGAGGAAGATGACAGGGGAGCTGGGCCTAGGCTGAGGTGAGCGACATGTAAGCTCCTTTTCCCCTTTTTTCTGTTTTGCTAACTATTTTGATTTGCTATTTATTTTAGCTCCAAAATAGTTTATAAAAATATTTTGAACACACCAGAATAGTTGTTGGAATATATCCAACCATTCCTGAAGTTTTCAACATTTTTGAAAACTTGAAGTTTTTGAATTCAAATTTAAACTTGAATCCAGTAGTTTTTTGCATTTAAATAAAATGCCAAATGTGTTATGAAAATAGTTTTCTTCACTTCTTATTTGCTTCCATGAATTATCAGAAAAGTTGAACTTTTCTTGAGGCCATTTTGGGTTCATTGATTTGAACAAGTTTAGAATTTCTTTGGATTTGAGAAGTGGCTAGGGTTTTTGAGTTTTGCTTCACCACTTGCTTTGATCTTGTTGCAATTTTCTTGGATGCAATGCAAAGAAGATATGAGCACAATGCTATACTTGATTAGGGTTCCAGGGATGTGACAAGTCACCCCCACTCAAAAGAATCTCGTCCTAAGATTTAGAAGTCGTCGGGAATAACGGGGGATACTCAAGTGGGAGACGATCTTCTCTTTCCCATGTTGCCTCCTTTTCAGAATGATTTGACCATTGAACTTTAAGAAACTTGAGGTTTCAACGTCGAGTGGTACGCTCAGCTTGATCAAGAATACGCACGGGGTATTCTAGGTATGAAAGGTTATCTTGGAGATCAAGCGTTTGGTGGACCACTTCACCGATAGGATCCGAAAAGCAACGCCTGAGTTGCGAGACGTGGAAGACATCATGAACCTTGGAAAGATGCAGAGGAAGTTCCAACTGGTAGGCAACTTCTCCTCGTTTGGCAAGAATGCGAAAAGGACCAATGTAACGAGGAGCCAACTAGCCCTTGATACCGAATCGATGGGTACCCTTCAAAGGTGTAACCCGGAGGTAAGCCTTCTCGTCAACTTCAAAGGTCACGGCCTTATGATGACCATCATATTGGCTTTTTTGACGAGACTGGGCTGTTTTCAACTTTTCACGAATAATGCGAACCTGCTCTTCTGCATCCTGGATCATATTCGGGCCAAAGAGTTGCCTCTCTCCGGTTTCTGACCAATTAAGAGGTGTTGGACATCTTCGTCCATAGAGGACTTCAAAAGGGGCTTTGCCCAAGCTTGATTGATAACTATTGTTATAATAAAATTCGGCGAATGGAAGGCACTTCTCCCAATTCATACCGAACGATATAACACAAGCTCGGAGCATATCTTCTAGGATTTGATTCACTCTTTCTACTTGACCACTTGATTGAGGATGGAAAGCAGTGCTAAAAGATAAGTGAGTCCCCATAGCATTCTGAAAACTTTCCCAGAAATGAGAAGTAAATATAACTCGACGACAAACGTCGCAGTTAGCAACGAACTGAGCAATTTCTCTCTTCATCCTAGTCCACCAAAACCTCTGGCGTTGGTCCTGATACATCTTAGTGTTGGGGAACGTCGCATGGGAAACAAAAATTTTCCTACGCGCACGAAGACCTATCATGGTGATGTCCATCTACGAGAGGGGATGAGTGATCTACGTACCCTTGTAGATCGCACAGCAGAAGCGTTAGAGAACGCGGTTGATGTAGTGGAACATCCTCACGTCCCTCGATCCGCCCCGCGAACAATCCCGCGATCCGTCCCACGATCTAGTACCGAACGGACGGCACCTCCGCGTTCAGCACACGTACAGCTCGACGATGATCTCGGCCTTCTTGATCCAGCAAGAGAGACGGAGAGGTAGAAGAGTTCTCCGGTAGCGTGACGGCGCTCCGGAGGTTGGTGATGATCTTGTCTCAGCAGGGCTCCGCCCGAGCTCCGCAGAAACGCGATCTAGGAAAAACTATGGAGGTATGTGGTCGGGCAGCCGTCAGAAAGTCGTTCCAAATCTGCCCTAAAAGCCCCATATATATAGGAGGAGGGAGGGGGACCTTGCCTTAGGGTCCAAGGGATCCCCAAGGGGTCGGCCGAGCCAGGGGGGAGGACTCTCCCCCCCCCCCCCCAAACCGAGTCCTACTTGGTTTGGTGGGAGGGATTCCTTCCCCCTTCCCACTTCTTCCTTTTTTTTCCTTTCCTTTGATTTTTTCTCTCTTGGTGCATAGGGGATTGGTGGGCTGTCCCACCAGCCCACTAAGGGCTGGTGTGACCCCCCAAATGCCTATGGGCTTCCCCGGAGTGGGTTGCTCCCCTCCGGTGAACTCCCGGAACCCATTCGTCATTCCCGGTACATTCCCGGTAACTCCGAAAACCTTCCGGTAATCAAATGAGGTCATCCTATATATCAATCTTCGTTTCCGGACTATTTCGGAAACCCTCGTGACGTCCGTGATCTCATCCGGGACTCCGAACAACATTCGGTAACCAACCATATAACTCCAATACGCATAAAACAACGTCGAACCTTAAGTGTGCAGACCCTGCGGGTTCGAGAACTATGTAGACATGACCCGAGAGACTCCTCGGTCAATATCCAACAGCGGGACCTGGATGCCCATATTGGATCCTACATATTCTACAAAGATCTTATCGTTTGAACCTCAGTGCCAAGGATTCGTATAATCCCGTATGTCATTCCCTTTGTCCTTCGGTATGTTACTTGCCCGAGATTCGATCGTCAGCATCCGTATACCTATTTCAACCTCGTTTACCGGCAAGTCTCTTTACTCGTTCCGTAATACAAGATCCTGCAACTTACACTAAGTTACATTGCTTGCAAGGCTTGTGTGTGATGTTGTATTACCGAGTGGGCCCCGAGATACCTCTCCGTCACACGGAGTGACAAATCCCAGTCTTGATCCATACTAACTCAACTAATACCTTCGGAGATACCTGTAGAGCATCTTTATAGTCACCCAGTTACGTTGCGACGTTTGATACACACAAAGCATTCCTCCGGTGTCAGTGAGTTATATGATCTCATGGTCATAGGAATAATTACTTGACACGCAGAAAACAGTAGCAACAAAATGACACGATCAACATGCTACGTCTATTAGTTTGGGTCTAGTCCATCACGTGATTCTCCCAATGACGTGATCCAGTTATCAAGCAACAACACCTTGTTCATAATCAGAAGACACTGACTATCATCGATCAACTGGCCAGCCAACTAGAGGCATGCTAGGGACGGTGTTTTGTCTATGTATCCACACATGTAAATGAGTCTTCATTCAATACAATTATAGCATGGATAATAAACTATTATCTTTGATACAGGAATTATAATAATAACTATACATTTATTATTGCCTCTAGGGCATAATTCCAACAGTCTCCCACTTGCACTAGAGTCAATAATCTAGCCCTCACATCACCATGTGAATTACATTGTAACAAATCTAACACCCATACAGTTCTGGTGTCGATCATGTTTTGGCCGTGGAAGAGGTTTAGTCAGGGGTCTGCTACATTCAGATCCGTGTGCACTTTGCATATATTTACGTCCTCCTCCTCGACGTAGTCGCGGATGAGGTTGAAGCGTCGTTTCATGTGTCTGGTCTTCTTGTGAAACCTTGGTTCCTTTGCTAAGGCAATGGCACCAGTGTTGTCACAGAACAAGGTTATTGGATCCAGTGCACTTGGCACCACTCCAAGATCCGTCATGAACTGCTTCATCCAGACACCCTCCTTAGCCGCCTCCGAGGCAGCCATGTACTCCGCTTCACATGTAGAATCTGCTATGACGCTTTGCTTGGAACTGCACCAGCTTACTGCACCCCCATTAAGAATAAATACGTATCCGGTTTGCGACTTAGAGTCGTCCGGATCTGTGTCAAAGCTTGCATCGACGTAACCTTTTACGGCGAGCTCTTCGTCACCTCCATACACGAGAAACATCTCCTTAGTCCTTTTCAGGTACTTCAGGATATTCTTGACCGCCGTCCAGTGATCCACTCCTGGATTACTCTGGAACCTACCTGCCATACTTATGGCCAGGCTAACATCCGGTCTAGTGCACAGCATTGCATACATGATAGAGCCTATGGATGAAGCATAGGGGACGGAGCGCATATGCTCTCTATCTTCATCAGTTGCTGGGCACTGAGTCTTACTCAATCTTGTACCTTGTAACACTGGCAAGAACCCTTTCTTGGACTGTTCCATTTTGAACCTCTTCAAAACTTTATCAAGGTATGTGCTTTGTGAAAGTCCTATCAGGCGTTTTGATCTACCCCTATAGATCTTAATGCCTAGAATGTAAGCAGCTTCTCCTAGGTCCTTCATAGAGAAACTTTTATTCAAGTAACCTTTTATGCTCTCCAAAAGCTCCACGTTGGTTCCAATCAGTAATATGTCATCTACATATAATATTAGAAACGCCACAGAGCTCCCACTCACTTTCTTGTAAATACAAGATTCTCCAACCACTTGTATAAACCCAAATGCTTTGATCACCTCATCAAAGCGTTTGTTCCAACTCCGAGATGCTTGCACCAGTCCATAAATGGATTGCTGGAGCTTGCACACCCTGTCAGCATTTTTAGGATCGACAAAACCTTCGGGTTGCATCATATACAACTCTTCCTTAAGGAAACCGTTAAGGAACGCCGTTTTGACATCCATATGCCAGATTTCATAATCAAAAAATGCAGCTATTGCTAACATGATTCTGACGGACTTAAGCATCGCCACGGGAGAGAAAGTCTCATCGTAGTCAATTCCTGGAACTTGTGAAAAACCCTTTGCCACAAGTCGAGCTTTATAAACGGTCACATTACCGTCAGCGTCCGTCTTCTTCTTAAAGATCCATTTGTTCTGAATAGCCTTGCGGCCCTCAGATAGTATCTCCAAAGTCCACACTTTGTTCTCATACATGGATCCTATCTCGGATTTCATGGCTTCTGGCCATTTGTTGGAATCTGGGCCCACCATTGCTTCTTCATAATTTGCAGGTTCATTGTTGTCTAACAACATGATTGATAAGACGGGATTACCGTACCACTCTGGAGCAGTGCGTGATCTCGTCGACCTGCGTGGTTCAACAGAAACTTGAACTGGAGTCTCATGATCATCATCATTAACTTCCTCCTCAACCGGCGTTGCAACGACAGAGGTTTCCCCTTGCCCTGCGCCACCATCCAGAGGGATGAGAGGTTCGACAATCTCGTCAAGTTCTATCTTCCTCCCACTCAATTCTCTCGAGAGAAACTCCTTCTCGAGAAAAGTTCCGTTCTTAGCAACAAACACTTTGCCTTCGGATTTGAGATATAAAGTGTACCCAACTGTCTCTTTTGGGTAACCTATGAAGACACATTTTTCCGCTTTGGGTTCCAGCTTTTCAGGCTGAAGCTTTTTGACATAAGCATCACATCCCCAAACTTTAAGAAACGACAACTTTGGCCTTTTGCCATACCACAGTTCGTATGGTGTCATCTCAACGGATTTCGATGGTGCCCTATTTAAAGTGAATGCAGCTGTTTCTAATGCATAACCCCAAAACGATAACGGCAAATCAGTAAGAGACATCATAGATCGCACCATTTCTAACAAAGTACGATTACGACGTTCGGACACACCATTACGCTGTGGTGTTCCAGGCGGTGTTAACTGCGAAACAATTCCACATTGTCTTAAGTGAGTACCAAACCCGAAACTCAGATATTCACCCCCACGATCAGACCGTAGGAACTTGATCTTCTTGTTATGATGATTTTCCACTTCACTCTGAAATTGCTTGAACTTTTCAAATGTTTCAGACTTGTGCTTCATCAAGTAGACATAACCATATCTACTTAAATTGTCAGTGAAGGTGAGAAAATAACGATATCTGTCGTGTGCCTCCATGCTCATTGGACCACACACATCGGTATGTATGATTTCCAACTAGTCACTTGCACGCTCCATTGTTCCGGAGAACGGAGTCTTAGTCATCTTGCCCATGAGGCATGGTTCGCACGTGTCAAGTGAATCAAAGTCAAGTGACTCCAAAAGTCCATCAGCATGGAGTTTCTTCATGCGCTTTACACCAATATGACCCAAGCGGCAGTGCCACAAAAATATGGCGCTATCATTGTTTACTCTAACTCTTTTGGTCTCAATGTTATGTATATGCGTATCTTTATCAAGATTCAATATGAACAATCCTCTCACATTCGGTGCATGACCATAACAGATGTTACTCATAGAAATAGAACAACCATTATTCTCAGACTTAAAAGAGTAACCGTCTCGCAATAAACAAGATCCAGATATAATGTTCATGCTCAACGCAGGCACTAAATAACAATGATTTAGGTTCATCACTAATCCCGATGGTAGTTGAAGTGACACTGTGCCGACGGCGATTGCATCAACCTTGGAACCGTTTCCTACGCGCATCGTCACTTCGTCTTTCGCCAGCCTTCGTCTATTCCGCAGTTCCTGCTTCGAGTTGCAAATGTGAGCAACAGAACCGGTATCGAATACCCAGGTACTACTACGAGAGCCGGTTAAGTACACATCAATAACATGTATATCAAATATACCTGATTTTTCTTTGCCCGCCTTCTTATCTGCCAGATACTTGGGGCAATTGCGCTTCCAGTGACCCATACCCTTGCAATAGAAGCACTCTGTTTCAGGCTTAGGTCCAGCCTTGGGTTTCTTCGGCGGATTGGCAACAGGCTTGCCGCTCTTCTTCGAATTTCCCTTCTTGCCTTTGCCGTTTCTCTTGAAACTAGTGGTCTTGCTCACCATCAACACTTGATGCTCTTTACGAAGTTCAGACTCTGCGACTTTCAGCATCGCAAACAACTCGCCGGAGACTTGTTCATCCCTTGCATGTTGTAGTTCAACACAAAGCCTTTATAGCTTGGCGGCAGTGATTGAAGGATTCTGTCAGTGATAGCTTCTTGCGGGAGTTCAATCCCTAGTTCAGCTAGACGGTTTGAGTACCCAGACATTTTGAGCACATGTTCACTGACAGACGAGTTTTCCTCCATCTTGCAAGCATAGAATTTATCGGAGGTCTCATACCTCTCGATCCGGGCGTTCTTCTGAAAGATAAACTTCAACTCCTGGAACATCTCAAATGCTCCATGACGCTCAAAGCGACGTTGAAGTCCCGGTTCTAAGCCATACAAGACTGCACATTGAACTATTGAGTAGTCCTCCTTACGTGCTAACCAAGCGTTCTTAACATCCTGATCAGCCGTATCGGGTGGTTCATCTCCTAGCGCAGCATTCAGGACATAATCCTTCTTTCCAGCTTGTAAGATTAGCTTAAGATTACGAGCCCAGTCTACAAAGTTGCTTCCATCATCTTTCAATTTAGCTTTCTCTAGGAACGTATTAAAATTCAGGATGACACTTGCGTGAGCCATGATCTACAACACAAATATATTCAAAGTGGACTTAGACTATGTTCAAGATAATTTGAGTTCAACTTAATCAAATTATATGCTAAACTCCCACTCAAAAAGTACATCTCTCTAGTCATTTGAGTGGTTCATGATCCACTTACGCTATCCCAAGTCCGATCATCACGTGAGTTGAGTGTAGTTTCAGTGGTAAGCATCCCTATGCTAATCATATCAACTATATGATTCATGATCGACCTTTCGGTCTCATGTGTTCCGAGGCCATGTCTGCACATCCTAGGCTCGTCAAGCTTAACCCGAGTGTTCCGCGTGCGCAACTGTTTTGCACCCGTTGTATGTGAACGTTGAGTCTATCACACCCGATCATCACGTGGTGTCTCGAAACGACGAATTGTAGCAACGGTGCACAGTCGGGGAGAACACAATTTCGTCTTGAAATATTAGTGAGAGATCACCTCATAATGCTACCGTCGTTCTAAGCAAAATAAGGTGCAAAAAAGGATTAACATCACATGCAATTCATAAGTGACATGATATGGCCATCATCACGTGCTTCTTGATCTCCATCACCAAAGCACCGGCACGATCTTCTTGTCACCGGCGCCACACCATGATCATCCATCAACGTCTTGCCATCGGGGTTGTCGTGCTACTTATGCAATTACTACTAAAGCTACATCCTAGCAAAATAGTAAACGCATCTGCAAGCACAAACGTTAGTATAAAGACAACCCTATTGCTCCTGCCGGTTGTCGTACCATCGACATGCAAGTCGATATTTCTATTACAACATGATCATCTCATACATCCAATATATCACATCACATCGTTTGGCCATATCACATCACATTCATACCCTGCAAAAACAAGTTAGACGTCCTCTAATTTTGTTGTTGCATGTTTTACGTGGTGACCAAGGGTATCTAGTAGGATCGCATCTTACTTACGCAAACACCACAACGGAGATATATGAGTTGCTATTTAACCTCATCCAAGGACCTCCTCGGTCAAATCCGATTCAACTAAAGTTGGAGAAACGGTCACTTGCCAGTCATCTTTGAGCAAAGGGGGTTACTCGTAACGATGAAACCAGTCTCTCGTAAGCGTACGAGTAATGTCGGTCCAAGCCGCTTCAATCCAACAATACCGCGGAATCAAGAAAAGACTAAGGAGGGCAGCAAAACGCACATCACCGCCCACAAAACCTTTTGTGTTCTACTCGAGAAGACATCTACGCATGAACCTAGCTCATGATGCCACTGTTGGGGAACGTCGCATGGGAAACAAAAATTTTCCTACGCGCACGAAGACCTATCATGGTGATGTCCATCTACGAGAGGGGATGAGTGATCTACGTACCCTTGTAGATCACACAGCAGAAGCGTTAGAGAACGCGGTTGATGTAGTGGAACGTCCTCACGTCCCTCGATCCGCCCCGCGAACAATCCCGCGATCAGTCCCACGATCTAGTACCGAACGGACGGCACCTCCGCGTTCAGCACACGTACAGCTCGACGATGATCTTGGCCTTCTTGATCCAGCAAGAGAGACGGAGAGGTAGAAGAGTTCTCCGGTAGCGTGACGGCGCTCCAGAGGTTGGTGATGATCTTGTCTCAGCAGGGCTCCGCCCGAGCTCCGCAGAAACGCGATCTAGAGGAAAAACTATGGAGGTATGTGGTCGGGCAGCCGTGAGAAAGTCGTTCCAAATCTGCCCTAAAAGCCCCATATATATAGGAGGAGGGAGGGGGACCTTGCCTTGGGGTCCAAGGGATCCCCAAGGGGTCGGCCGAGCCAGGGGGGAGGACTCTCCCCCCCCCCCCCCAAATCGAGTCCTACTTGGTTTGGTGGGAGGGAGTCCTTCCCCCTTCCCACTTCTTCCTTTTTTTTCCTTTCCTTTGATTTTTTCTCTCTTGGCGCATAGGGGATTGGTGGGCTGTCCCACCAGCCCACTAAGGGCTGGTGTGACCCCCCAAATGCCTATGGGCTTCCCCGGAGTGGGTTGCCCCCCTCCGGTGAACTCCCGGAACCCATTCGTCATTCCCGGTACATTCCCGGTAACTCCGAAAACCTTCCGGTAATCAAATGAGGTCATCCTATATATCAATCTTCGTTTCTGGACTATTCCGGAAACCCTCGTGACGTCCGTGATCTCATCCGGGACTCCGAACAACATTCGGTAACCAACCATATAACTCAAATACGCATAAAACAACGTCGAACCTTAAGTGTGCAGACCATGCTGGTTCGAGAACTATGTAGACATGACCCGAGAGACTCCTCGGTCAATATCCAACAGCGGGACCTGGATGCCCATATTGGATCCTACATATTCTACAAAGATCTTATCGTTTGAACCTCAGTGCCAAGGATTCGTATAATCCCGTATGTCATTCCCTTTGTCCTTCGGTATGTTACTTGCCCGAGATTCGATCGTCAGCATCCGTATACCTATTTCAACCTCGTTTACCGGCAAGTCTCTTTACTCGTTCCGTAATACAAGATCCTGCAACTTACACTAAGTTACATTGCTTGCAAGGCTTGTGTGTGATGTTGTATTACCGAGTGGGCCCCGAGATACCTCTCCGTCACACGGAGTGACAAATCCCAGTCTTGATCCATACTAACTCAACTAATACCTTCGGAGATACCTGTAGAGCATCTTTATAGTCACCCAGTTACGTTGCGACGTTTGATACACACAAAGCATTCCTCCGGTGTCAGTGAGTTATATGATCTCATGGTCATAGGAATAAATACTTGACACGCAGAAAACAGTAGCAACAAAATGACACAATCAACATGCTACGTCTATTAGTTTGGGTCTAGTCCATCACGTGATTCTCCAAATGACGTGATCCAGTTATCAAGCAACAACACCTTGTTCATAATCAGAAGACACTGACTATCATCGGTCAACTGGCCAGCCAACTAGAGGCATGCTAGGGACGGTGTTTTGTCTATGTATCCACACATGTAAATGAGTCTTCATTCAATACAATTATAGCATGGATAATAAACTATTATCTTTGATACAGGAATTATAATAATAACTATACATTTATTATTGCCTCTAGGGCATAATTCCAACACTTAGTACTACCGGGATGAATGGTGAGAGGAGAATCATGAGCCTCCTTAAGGATTAACTGCCTTAGATGTGGATTCTTAGGAACCACTAGACGATTCTGGAAGAACACAACACCTTGATCATTCATGGAGAATTCATTAGCGTTTCCGCTAATAATATTCTCCTTGATCCGTGATATACCCTTATCACGCTTCTGGCTAGCTATAATTTGATCCTTAAGTGTAGGCTTCGCCACCAGGGTAGAAAGGAATCCTTAGGGAACAATACGAAGATTTAACTTCCGAAATTCCTCATAGAGATGTGGTTGACCTCGTTGTAGCATCAAATTGTTACAATAAGATTTACGACTTAGTGCATCAGCCATAACATTGGCCTTCCCCGGGGTGTAAGTTATCCCTAAGTCGTAATCCGAGATCAACTCAACCCACCATCTTTGCCTGAGATTCAAATCCGGCTGGATGAAGATATATTTCAGACTTTGGTGATCGGTGAATATTTTGCAACGATTACCGATGAGGTAATGTCGCCAGGTTTTTAGTGCATGGACTACAGCTGCAAGCTGAAGATCATGTGTAGGATAATTATCCTCATGTGGACGCAACTGTCGAGATGCGTATGCAATCACATGACGATCTTGCATGAGAATGCAACCTAATCCTTGTCGCGAGGCATCGCAGTAGATAACAAAGTCCTTAGAAAAATCTGGTGGTAGCTACACAGGTGCGGAAGTCAGGCGTCTTTTCAGTTCCTGAAAACTATGCTCACACTATGGTGTCCACTCGAACTTTTTATCCTTCTTGACGAGTTCAATTAGAGGCTTTGAAACCTCGGAGAAATTCTCGACAAAGCGGCAACAATAGCTCGCTAGACCAAGAAAACTCCTAACTTGCTAAACTGATTCAGGTTGAGTCCAATCAAGGACAGCTTGAACTCTCTCGGGATTGACAGCAATACCCTTACCAGAGATTACATGACCCAGATAGGTCACTTCTGGTAACCAAAATTCACACTTTGAAAAGTTGGCATAAAGGCGATGCTCCCGAAGTTTCATCAATACCAGCCTTAGATGCTCGGCATGTTCTTGTCCGTTCTTCGAGTAGATGAGAATATCATCGAGGTATACCATGGCGAATTTATCCAAATACTCCATGAAGATTGAATTCATCAAGCGAGAGAAGGTGGCTGGGGCATTGGTTAAACCGAAGGACATGACTGTGTACTCGTATTGGCCATAACGAGTAACAAAAGCCGTTTTTGGAATGTCCCTGTTCTTGATCTTGATTTGATGGTATCCCAACCTCAAATCCATATTTGAGAAGACTGAGGATCCAGCGAGCTGATCATACATGTCGTTGATCCTGGGGAGCGGATACTTGTTCTTTATGGTGACCAGATTAACTGGTCCGTAATCTACAACCATCCGATCCATTCTGTCTTTCTTCTGGACGAAGAGGACGGGGGAAGCCGAGGGAGAAGAGCTAGGACGAATGAAACCTTTATTCAAAGCCTCATCTAGTTGCTTTTTGAGTTCGACTAGCTCCAGGGGTGTCATCTTATATGGTCTTCTGGCTATTGGAACGGTTCCCGGAACAAGATCTATTAAGAACTCTACATCTCTGTCAGGTGGAATTCCTGGCAGTTCCTGTGGAAAAACATCCGGGAAGTCACGGACTACCGGAATGTCTTCAAGTTCCGGAAGAGGGTTGGCATTGAGGGAATAGAGTTGGCATTTGCCAACTCGAGTAGAGACATTGACTATCTCACTCGAGGGATGGGTAAGCCAAACATTTCTAGAATGACATCAAGTCCATACCCAAGATGATATTAATATCCGAAGATTTCAGGGCTATCAATGAGGCTAGGAAAACTAGCCTATCTACTAGAATTTCATTGTCATAGGTTATCCTAGAGGTTTTCCACTTACTACGAGGGGTTTGGACAACCAATGGAATTGGCATATCACACAAAGACATGTTATGCAACTGTGCATAACTTTCTGAAATGAAGGAATGAGAAGACCCAGTGTCAAAAAGAATAGACACTGGGTGATGATTAACAAGAAGCGTACTCAGTATGACATCGGGATCCTATGCAGCTTCTTCTGCTGAGACATAGTTGACGCGACCACGTGCAGGAGTTGGCTTCACATAGTAAGCTTTGCCCGACTTGCCTTGCCCGACGGACTTTCCGGGTTGCTTGGCACCCACATTCTGAGGACACTCACGGGAATAGTGCCCTGGTTCTCCACACTTGTAGCATATCACTTGGTTGGCATGTGGTGCAGCATTGCTAGCTCGACCACCATAAGCTTTTGCTTTAGGGTTGGTCTGATTCGTCTGAGGAGCCACATAGGATGGCCTCGGAGTGTATCTTGGCGGCACAGAACTGTTTGGAACCCACAACCTGCATTTTGGAAACGCGGAACCAGATGACGAGCCAAAGTCACGGGAGTGCTTCTTTGTGGCTTCGTAGTCGGTATGACCAGTCTCGGTAGTGATCGCCTTGTTGACCAGGGCTTGGAAGCTTGTACATTCATGAAGGCGCAAATCACGACGAAGCTCAGGGCTCAGACCCTTACGGAATCTTGCTTGCTTCTTGGCATCAGTAGACACCTCCTCTGTTGCATTGCGGGTGAGGCTACCGAACTCGCGGCTATAGGCATCCACGGTCAACTTTCCTTGGGTGAATGCACATAACTCTTCTCTCTTTCTGTCCATCAGGCCCTCTGGAATATGGTGCAGACAGAAGGCTGCACTAAAGTATTCCCATGTGGCTGCTGGTTCGGCAAGACGCATAGCTTCAAAGTTCTCCCACCACAGAGTGGCGGGTCCTTCTAGAAAATATGCCGCAAAGGTCACCTTGTCGCCCTCAGAAACATTCGCAGAGCGAATGTTACGTGAAATACTGCACAGCCAATCATTAACGTTGAGGGGATCGATGGAGTGATGGAACTTTGGAGGATTCAGCTTCACAAAGTCATTATGGGACACTACAACATTCCTAGGCTGACGAGCCGTATTCTACTCAATACGCTCTAACAGTTGGTTGGTCTCCCTTTTGTTTCTATGTGCCTCAAGCATAACTTCCGCTAGAGAGGGCGGGTGAGGCAGGTCTTCCTATGACGCTTGACTACCCTCGCCTTGCTCATGAGCAGGGGCACGGTTCAACCTGGTGAACACCATCCTGACAAACAAACTCACAGCTTAGACCAATATCATCATCTATACTAGCTATGGATTAAGAATGCCCTGAACACATGGAATGCGGAAATGAATATCCGAACAACATGGTAACAAGCAACTGCTATATATACACCATGGTTCATACACACTCTTACATAGTTCAGTACAACCTTAACTGAAGAGCAAACTACTGAAGTTATCAAACTACTCATCAGAGGCTTACAAGCTTCCTATACATTATTTATCTATGCCTCCGGAATTCATTTCACGACACAAGCATACTTCACAAGTTACACAGGACTGTGAAAGTACATCTACTACCATATTATCCTTCCACTCACGGTTCAGGCATCCGCATAGAACATCTCATAAAGATTGCCTCCATGGCCTGGAAGCTGAACCTGCGGATCAGGAAATACTCTAGCCTGAGATCCCTGGGATCCGTAAGGACACGGATGTGGCCTTGGTCCCCTGACTGGTGGTAGTACGGGTCCACGGAGAGGGGTGACTCCTCCCATAGCTGGCCAGTCAACATGGGCCGGAAGATGGGTTCTAACAGGGTTCGGCATCTCCGTATCTCCGTACCCCGTCTGGACTAGCGGTGCCAGGTGCGTCAAAACCATCCACAGACGGGCACGTGTAGCATAAAGCTCCATGCAGAGAGCACGAGCATCCCTGTCTCTGTTCTCTAGCATCTCAACAGTGGACTGCACTAGCGGATCCTCCATAGAGGAATCAAAATAGACCCCGCTGAGGTATCCCTCTTCACCTGGCTAAGAGGCAGGAACATAGCAGAACTCTGAATTCTGCAGCAGTGCATGTCTTGCCCTCATAATGGTCAACATTGAATAGGCAGCATCTTGTACTGCCATATCAACAGTGACTCCCAATCCATAGGACCAATGGATTGGCTCCTCAGCTCCAGGGTAGTCTGGAAATACCCTAACAGTGCAGATATACTAGCTCTGGTTGAAGTCTCGGTACTGTTCCTCCACTGTGTACTCTAGGTACCAGCGGTAACCGCACACCGACATCACCCTGACCAGCATGGCCGTATGACCTGACACATCAATGCACCTGGTCAGACGAACCACCTGACGAGAAGGACGGCCAGGCATCTAAAAATAGAGAGTAATGCAAAAGCATTAGAGCTCTGAATGCAAAATTGGGCAGCATAACGGCTGTAAATGCTCAAAACAATTTTGAGACAACCCAGAAAATAGAATAGCGTAACCACTCAACTATCGAGTTCAATTCTCTGATCATCAAACTTACTTCCTTTTTCCTAGGGATAAAAGAAAACCAAATATCTCTCGACCCGCAGTATTATAATCTACCGATCGGAAACATGAGCCTAGAAGAAGATGTGTAACCTAGTCCTTAATTCCAGCAGAAAAGACGAGGATGACCAGAATAGAATAACCTGACAAGAGAACAAGAGTCTTACGTTCCCTTCCACAAACAATCCCCTTATATGTAACTAAAGCAATTCTAGACTCAACTTCGACCAGTTTGGCTTAGTAGTCCTACAGTCAGTCAGGCTCTGATACCAACGCTGTCGGGACCCCGATCCTAAGTCATAGGAATCCAGCATGTAACACATCGCATCTCTTTGCGGTCTCACGCATGGTTATCTCCACGGCTGCAGCCTTACCTTAGCCAGAGACGTTTGCGCCTTTTGACTCGCGTATGCAATTATGTCGCTAGCAATCCAGTGACAGAGAACCCGGATCGACATGTCTAGTCATAAACCAAAGCGGCAGTTCCGCACAGGGACAGGCATACTTGACCCAGCAAAGCAGGTGTCGGTCACCAACGAATGTAGATGAGTCGTAGCAAGCTACAAGGACTCCATTACATCGCGTGACATTTCCCCAAAGGGGACGGACACAACAACTAAGAAGGACATATGCCGGTCAACCAATGTGTCCGAAGCAGTAGCGAACTACCATGGCTCGTTGGATCACAAAGGGGCATTTCCCTGTAAGGAATGCTGCTAAAGCCTACAGCTAGGTAATCGAACCCTGTACATATCAAGTATGACACACGTACGCATGGCATACTGATATGTATAGATACGTCGATGGCATCACAACATAACCATAAACATACAAGCTTTATTTAAAAGGCTCGGAAGAGCCTCACACATAATATTACACAGTAGGGGTCTCACGACCAATAATAAGAGTCATTCAAGTTACAAGCCAGCGAAAGTAGATAAACTGTCTGAGTATAGACAGATGAAACTAGAAGGCACATGGCCTGACTATACTACAGACCCACCCTAGGGCCAGATCGTAGCTGGGATACCAGCTACTCGTCGTCCTTGATGTCTAGGAAGAACCCTCCGATAGGGTCATTAACAACCTCTGCAACAAATATTAAGCAAACATGAGTACGGAGGTACTCAACAAGACTTTAGGATAACTATCTACTCATGCAATGTATCAATAAGGAATTGTGGGGGTTTCATGCGGAAAGCCAACATTTGACTCGTGGCTAGACAACTTGCATTTTAAAACAATTTTTGACAACTTGATTTCTCGCACACGAGTCCACTAACACCACAACAATACTCCATCGTGGAATCATTCCGTCTCCATACGGAAATGCCGTCCACGACACTCACGCTTATCTTGACAATTTTATGAGTAGCCATTAAAGTTATCTATGAACAACATATGTCTCCAAGTAGTCCATATCCGCGGACGCGGCTATTCGAATAGATCATAACCCTGCATGGGTGTACTTCTTCACACACGCTCTCGCCACTTATCGCCATGTGCACGTCATGCACCTCGGCAACCTTCAAGCGGAAGCCCAGCGAGGGAGTTGGCCACGACCGTTAACCACACTAGTACCTGGACCAAGTACTAGGCGATTAATAAGTCGAGCGGGGTCATATTTCAGGGCCCAGCATGTGGTAGTATCTCATCTTGGATTACATACACGGAACTCAGTTCCTAGGGACGGTTCCAATGAAACAACCCGCCATGTACTCCTACATAGCCTTTCACCGGTACCTTTACCAAATCAGGTTCAACACACAACCTTTACTTACTGAACACATTCTCACAATTTTGTTCATCTCCCAGATGACAGACCATACACAACTCTAAGCATAGCATGCATAGCAGGATAAGGCACATCATGGCTCAAGCATCTACCAAGTATGCTAGGTTGCAAGGTTTAGCTATTTACTGTGACAAAGACAGGTCATGCAACGGAAGTGGGTTCAACTAACGTGGCAAAAGCATTTGAAGCATTTGATCCTAATGCAATAAGTAAGTGCAGGAGCGAGAACATGGGATTTATCGGGATGATCAAAATGGTTGCTTGCCTTGTTGCTCAGAGGAGGAACAATATCCGTCAATCGGATATTCGGTGGATTCCGGAGGTGCGGAGCCTACCGATAGAAATAACATCAATCAATAACAATCATATGCAACAAAATGATGCATGAGTATGGCATGAAGATGCATGGTGGTATGCTAATGTAGCTATCATTTATTATGTTTGAGGTTGATTTGAATCAGATTCAATTATCACTTCAAACGAGGTTTTCTCGAATACCATTTTAATTGATTCGACCTGATGCTCAGATCAACTTGTTTTTAACATGCATAGAGATGTTATGTTAAGTTGCTGGTTGTGATTGAACAATGTTTGATCATAGTATTTGAAGTGGAATTCAAATGATTTTAAAATTCCATCTCCAAAGAATTTATGAAATTTAACCTATTCATTATTCTACATGTTTGGTCCAGTAACATTTTCAAACATGTTGGAAAATGACATATTCAGATTCCTTGGATTTTTCTGATACTTTTTCATATATAAATCTTTTTCATTGGAGTTACAGATTAATCTCTATGATTTTTAGAAGTTTTGGGATTTTGTGGAATTCTTTTAAATCACAAAATCCACTTATTGCGTCAGCATGGCATCAGCACGTCCAACTGGCCGTTGAAAGTCAAACCTGACCGGTGGGACCCACTGGTCAGTGACTCTGGTCAGTTTTAGATTAGTTTTAAACTTAATTAGCTAATTAACTGTACTGGACCCACATGTCAGTGAATTATTAGATTAATTAATTTTATTTTTTGTTAACCAAAATCATTCAGAGGCTGGCCCCACACGTCAGTGTCTCAGGCCAGCTGAGATCCACCGGCGGCGAGGTCGTCCTCGCCGGCGGTGAGCCTCCGGCGACATCAGAGACGGCGGAGGGCATCGGAAACGCGCCTCCGACGACCAAACGCATGGCGGAGACCACAGGGAGAACGGCCACTCGACGACGCGCATGATGGAGCAAACCCAGGGGCTGGGGTGGCCGGAATCGACGCCGGCGACGAGCTCGGTGGCGACCAAAGCTCGGCCATCGTCGAGGTCATCGGAAACAGGGTCAAATCGCGCGGGGATGGGCACCTAAAGCATCTACGCGATGACCTAAAGCTGCTGGTGGCCTCAAAAGGACGAACCGTTCACCGGAGAGCTACCGGCGACGAGCTGCAGCAGCGTTCCTCGTCGGGAACCGGTGGAACTAGGCCTAGAGGAAGAGATCAAAGGGGGAAGCTTGGGGGAAAGCTTGCTAGGCTCACGGGGAGTGCAGTGGAGGGCTTAGACGGCTCGGGGAGGCGCTGTGGGCGACGAATCGATAGAAGCTCGCCGGCGGCCGAAGCTAGAAGACGACGGTGCCGTGGGTGATGCAGGGCTCGGGGAACCTTCGGCTTCTGCAGGGATGACCAGCTCGTCGAGGCAGAGCGAATGGAGCACTCGGAAGGGAGATACTGTGGCTAGAGGCACGGGCAGCTCGAGCTCGAGCTCCTGTCAATGGCGGTAGTGGGGATTGAAGCAACCGAGAGGAGAGGAGCGGAATGGATCACGGGAATGCATAGGGCCGTGCTTGGGGAGGTTATCCCCGCACGTGCCAGCGCAAAGCGGTGGCCAGGCAGTTAGGGAGCTGCGTGGAGGCGCCGGGCGTTGCAGCGGCCACCTCCTGCTCCTACTCGCGAGGAGGAAGACGACTGGGGCGCTGGGCCTCGGCTGAGGTGAGCGACACGTAAGCTCCTTTTCCCCTTTTTTCTGTTTTGTTTCTGTTTTGCTAACTATTTTGATTTGCTATTTATTTTAGCTCCAAAATAGTTTATAAAAATATTTTGAACACACCAGAATATTTGTTGGAATATATCCAACCATTCGTGAAGTTTTCAACATTTTTGAAAACTTAAAGTTTTTGAATTCAAATTTAAACTTGAATCCAGTAGTTTTTTGCATTTAAATAAAATGCCAAATGTGTTATGAAAATAGTTTTCTTCACTGCTTATTTGCTTCCATGAATTATCAGAAAAGTTGAACTTTTCTTGAGGCCATTTTGGGTTCATTGATTTGAACAAGTCTAGAATTTCTTTGGATTTGAGAAGTGGCTAGGGTTTTTGAGTTTTGCTTCACCACTTGCTTTGATCTTGTTGCAATTTTCTTGGATGCAATGCAAAGAAGATATGAGCACAATGCTATACTTGATTAGGGTTCCAGGGATGTGACAGTTACTAATGGCGCACTAGCTGGTGGTGCGCCATTAGTAGTTTTGCAAAAAAAATAAAAAATATATATATATAGTAGTGGCGCACTGGGTGAATGGTGCGCCATTACTAGTTAAACTAGTAATGGCACACTCTACCCCGGTGCGCCATTAGTACTTTTGGAAAAATAATAATAAAAAAGTTTGTTAGTAGTGGCGCACCGTGTGTGTGGTGCGCCATTAGTGTCAATCACACTAATGGCACACGTGCATATGGTGCGCCACTGCTATATAGTAGTGGCGCACCACTTGTCTGGTGCACCATTAGTTTCTATATTATCTATAGCCCTTTTCCTAGTAGTGTGTGGCCTATAAATTGACATATATTCCAAAAAACCTAAATATCAGAGCAAAACAGTTTTTTCCGACACTGCAAGTTATTCCACGGCGATCCCATACTGAGCTCCGTTCTGGCATCTTGCCAGAGGGGCGATCAATCACGGAGGACCTCTTCATCAACCTAGATACCCTCATGATGATGTGTGAGTAGTTCACCTCACACCTACGGGGCCGTAGTTAATACCAAGATAGCTATATCCCTCTATTGATCTTCAATACAACGATCATCGCATCTTCGCTTTGATCTATCCGGTGTAATTATTTTGTATGGTGTGTTTGTTGGGATCCGATCAATTGTGGGTTTATGTTAAGTTTATTCATGAAAAGTATTTGAGTCTTCTGTGATTTTTATGATTCTTATTTGCATGATCATCATAGCTTTGTAGTTCTGTCTGATCTGTTGAATTGCTTTGGCCAAGTAGTTTGGTATTTTTTCAGTGAGAGGGGTGCGTCGTAGTGGGTTCAACCTCATGAGGTTCTATATCCCAGTGACAGAAGGGGACAAGATGTGTCTTTATGTTGTTGCCACTAAGGTAAAATGATGGGGTTTATTCATATTGGTTGAGTTTACTTTGTCTACATCATGTCATTGTTCTCCAAGCGTTACTTTGTTTGTCGTGAACTTAATATGTAGAGAGGCAATCATAGAAGTGCTCTTCAATTGGAGTAACAGTAGTAGGTGCGGGCAGGAGTCGGCCTATTTGCTTATGGACCTGATCCCTATATACATATGATCATTGCCGTGAAAGTCGCATAACTATGTGCTTTTCTATCAATTTCCCAACTATAATTTGTCACCCACCGTATGTTGCTTTCATTAGAGATGCCATTAGAGAACACTATGGCCCCTAGGTCTATTCAGTAATATATTCAAAAAAATTATAATTTCCTAACTTTTCTTATTTGTCTTTATTTTATTTTGCAAGTTAAAATTCTCTACCATTCTCTACACAGCTCACTCACTTGCAAATAACAAGATCAAGTGGATTGACAACCCTCTTGCCCACGTTGGGTGTAAGTTGTTTTCTCTTTTATGTGCATGCGTCGAAGACGGTTGAGGATTAATATTCTTATTGGTTCGATAAACCTTGGTTTCTTCACCGAGGGAAATACTTACCTGTATTATGCTGTAATTACCCGTTCCTCTTCACGAAAAACCCAAGGCAGAACACAAGTATCGAACATCACCATCAAGAGACGACGGGAAACATGTCACCAGTCGGACGGTTGTGCTGATCCGGTCATTGATGAGCCAGCACCGGGAGCGCCCGACATCCTACCTTATGCGGTTGGTTGCCCGAAGTTCAACCGCGAGATGTGGCAAGTCTGCTGGCCTTCTAGCAGATCCTTCAATCCGGATCTGTGAGACAAATATGACGGCAAGATAAGCCCGTTAGAGTTCTTCGGCATCTACACCATAGCAGTGCAGACTGCCGGGGGGCGCGACAAGACAATACTCGCCAACTACTTCCTGCTGGCGCTGAATCCCTATGTGAGGAGATGGCAGACGAACTTGTCGGATGGGTCTATTTCCTGCTCGGTGGATCAGTGCAACCAATTCATTGGTGCGTATCACGGGGGTCACAAACTCTCGGGGCAGCCCCGTGTTTTGCATTTAATTCCTCAAAGAGACAGCAAGACCCTCCGCAAGTATATCCAGAGGTTCATCCTTGTGCATCACAACATCCCGCACATCCATCGTGCCGCGGTGATCACTATGTTCCATATGAATGTACGCAACCGCCAGATGTGTGAGGAGATGAGCATCAACAAGATACATGATGTCGCCGAGCTTTACACTCTGGGTGACAGATGTGCACGGGCTGAAGAAGGAAGAAGGCTCCCCGGGGAGGACGCCGACATGGAAATAGACTTAGACAATGATGAAAACACGGTCGCCTCCAAGGGGAAGGGACAGAAGCGCAACAAGAAGCACAAGGGCAAAGAATTTATGGTTGTTGAAGGCATCAACAACTCCACTGCTCGCAAGAAGGCCAAGTCCGAGGGGTCTAGCAAGGATGTTGTCGCCTGCTCCAGAGACGATGAGGACGCGGCGAGCGAAAAGACCAACACGCCATACTGCAAGATCCATCTCACCAAGGGCCACTACTTCATGGAGTGCCACCAAGTAGAACAACTTGCTGAGAAGCAGAAGGAAGAGTATGAAAGGCGCAACAAGGAGAAGGGCTAGGATGGTGCGGGTGGATCCGGTAAGAAGAACCATGACAACTGCCACGACAAGGTCAAGTAGCAGAAGGAGAAACCTGCTCAAGGCTGAGACAAGAAATCTAATGATGAAGAAGCATATGACGATGAGGATGGAGAAGCATCTGATGGCCAGGAGTCCAAGAAGGTTGTGGATGCCATGTGTGAACACAGACACACGTCTTTGCACTCCTCCCAGAGGCAGATCAAGCAATGGGCTCGTGAAGTCAATGCGGCAGAACCAGTGGTAGAGGCAAGGAAACCCCTCAAATGGTCCAATACTCCCATTATATTTGATGCAGAGGATCACCCCGATCGCACCACTGCCGTCGGGTGTGTTCCATTGTTGGTCTTGCCAATAATTCACAACCTCAAAGTGACAAAGATGTTGGTCAATAGTGGGGCTGGTTTGAACTTGATCTCACTCGACATGATCAAGCGGTTGCAGATTCCTGACATGGATCTCAAGTCAACATGGTCCCTCCAGGATTCAACCAAGTGAAACTGCAGACTAAGGGGAAGATAAATTTGTCGATGATGTTTGGCAAAGAGCACAACTTCAGGACAAAAAGGGTCACCTTCGACGTCGCCAAGATGTTCGTGCCATACAAGGAGATCTTGGGCCGACTGCTGCTGGCGAAGGTTATGTCGGCATCCAATCATGCCTACAACATGCTCAAGATGCTAGGGCTGATAACATCACCATCTAGGATGACAACAAGAACGCGGTCCTCTACATCAATAATCTGTATCGGGAGAAAGTTGCAGTGTCTACCGACAAGTCAATCGCTCATGCCGTAAAACTCCCACGGGAAAAGGAAGAGAAAGAAATCTCGCAAGGGCTCTCACGACGACTCAGGGAAGTGCACCCTAGAGTGCTCCACACCCGTCGAGGACTCCCCTCAGACCTCTGCTGCTAGGATCAAGAAGAATAAAGTGACCATCCCCAAGACGAAGCAAGTGGCTGCGCGAGAAGATGTTGAGGGCGGTACTTTCACCATGAGTGCCACCCTCTACAACAGATAGGAAAGCACGCTCATTTTCTTCCTTTGGGCAAACATTGATGCGTTTCCATGGCAACCATCTAAAACCCCCAGTGTTCCCAAGGAGGTGATCGATCACCACCTTGTCATATGTCCCCACATGTGCCCCATCGAGGAGAAGGTCTGGAAGCAAGCATTAGAGCGGCAAGTGTTCATTGCCGAAGAGATCAAGAAACTGGAAGCAATAGTCCTAGTCAGAGGCGTCCTTTGCCCAATGTGGTTGGCACAACATCTCGTAGTGCGCAAGGCGAACGGGAGTGGAGGTTTTGCATCGACTTCACTGATGTCAGCAAGGCTTACCTGAAGTATCCCTTCCCTTTGTCATGCATCGACCATATAGTGGACTCGACTGACACCAATGATCGTCTCTCTTTCCTTAACGCGTACTCCGGTTATCACCAGACTTTCATGGCCATGGAAGATGAAGAAAAAATAGCATTCATTACTCCTTGTGGCACATACTGCTTTAAGTGCATGTTGTTTGGACTAAAGAGTGTAGGATCAACTTTCATGAGGGTTATCCAAAACATGTATCTATCCACAGCTGCATAGGAATCTGGAAGTCTATATGGATGACACCGTGGTCAAGACCAAGGACGAGCCCATGCTGGTTCAAGACCTTGAAGAAAACTTGGCGAATCCGCACAAGATCAACTTGAAGCTCAACCGTGAGAAGAGCGTGTTTGGAGTCCCATCCGACAAAATCCTCGGGTTGTTTGTCTCAAACACAGAATAGAAGCAAACCCCGTCAAGATTGAAGCCATTGAACAATTGGAAGCTCCAAAGCAGGTCAAGGATGTACACCGCTTGGTAGGCTGCATCGCCGCCCTCAACAGGTTCATCTCCAAATCTATAGAACGTGCCCTTTTGTTTTTGAACATCTTAAAAAGGTATCTCTATGAAATGGACCCCAGAAGCGGAGGCTATGCTGCAAGACTTGAAGATGTACCTATCCTCTCCGCCAACCCTAATCAGGCCTAAACCACAGGAACCGTTGCTTATATATCTCGCGGCAACAAACCAAGTGCTTAGCGCTGCACTGGTGGTAGAGAAGGAAGCTGAGGAAGACGAGGCTGCAACCCCTGATCTAGCAAACAACAAACTAGAGCCATCTCCGACAAGCCAAGAAGCCAATGGTAAGGGCACGACGCACGAGGCTGGACGATAGGTTATGCAAAGGAAGCCGTCGGTGCAGCGGCCAATGTACATTGTCAGCTCTCTCCTACACGGGTTAGGTCAAGGTACTCCGGGATACGTAAACTGCTGTTAGTCCTTCTCATGGCCTCCCAGAAGCTGTTCAACTAGTACCAAGCACGCCACATTACTGTCGTCACCCGCTTCCCACTTCAGCTGTGCGCACCCTGACTTACGAGTCGAGATCGCCGAATGATCATGTTCAGTGATCCCAGAGATCAATGCTCACCGAACACACAAAAACTGAATAATAAGAGTCTTACATCCATACATATTGTTTGATACAATAAATGACCATTGCAGTCGAGTCTTACATATATAGTGCCTTTAAAGGTCAACACACCAAACTGGACCAATAGCAGAATTGTTGGTTCAAAGCGTGAACCCATGTCATCACCCTTAACCTACATGCATTCTGAATGGGAAGCGTCCTAGCTCACAAGAACGTCACCGAGTTACACTTCACCATATTCTGCTCTTTCATACCTGGTCAATGAAATAACCAGTGGCAAGCCCATGAGTACTTTTGATTGTACTCGCAAACAGCCCATGATATGAAGAATGAAAGTGAAGGATAACAATAACATGCATCTTTGGTGGAATTCATCTTGGTGGAATGATCATGATTATGCATCAAAGTAAGAATTACTTTTGAAGAACAGGTTACATATATCAATATATGTGTCGAGGGCTGAACCGTCTGGGTTCACCCTATATGCCAAGTCAACAAACTTGGTCATATCGTTACTATCATAATAACTCCTTTTTATCACCACACACACACACTTGGTTTATGCGGAAATGACTGGACGTAGTTTAAGCAGGATTACCCAATTGTCCTTGATCGTGGACATGGCTATTCGAATAGTTTGACACTGTGCAGAGGTAGTACGCTGGACCCATGAGATCCGGAAACTTCCGTGTCATCCACGACTCGCGGTATATAACATACCCGAGGTAAGTACCCGATCAATGCCTTTCCCCTGACGATACTAGACAAAGAGGTCCACTCGATTGGTACCTAGCCCACATGTTGTACGTCTTACGAGCACAGACTCTGGACTATATCAACCATGCGAGGACCAATGGTGTGCCTGGAACTCATAAAAATGTCATAGTCGTCCTACCTGGCACGACCCTGATACGTCTCCAAGGTATCTATAATTTTTGATGGTTTCATGCTATTATCTTCTCAAACTTTGGATGTTTTGCTTGCCTTTTATATATATTTTGGGATTAAGTTATTAACAAAGTGCCAAGTGCCAGTTCCTATTTTTCCATGTTTTTGACCCCTTTCAGAGGATTATTTTGAACGGAGTCCAAACAGAATAAAACTTCCGAAAATATTTTTTCTGGAACGGAAGAAGATCGGGGGACATGAGAACCCAGACAGGGGGTTCTCAGGGTCCCCATAATCCCTCATGGCGCGGCCAGGGGGGTCCGCGCTGTGCAGGCTTGTGGGCTCCCTCGGCCACCTCTACCATAGGTTTTGCGCCTATATATCCCCAAAAATTCCACAAAAAATCAAGAGATCATCGAAAGTACTTTTCCGCCGCCGCAAGCTTCTGTCTACGCAAGATCCCATCTGGGCACGGTCTGGTGCCCTGCCGGAGGGGGAATTCGGATACGGAGGGCTTCTTCATCAACACCATGACCTCTCCGATGATGCGTGAGTAGTTCTCCGTAGACGTACGGGTCCATAGCTAGTAACTAGATGGCTTCTTCTCTCTCTTGGATATTCAATACAAAGTTCTCCATGATCTTCATGGAGATCTATTTGATGTAATCTTCTTTTGCGGTGTGTTTGTTGAGAACCAATGAATTATGGATTTATGATCAGATTATCAATGAATCTTTTTTGAGTTTCTTCTGATCTCTCTTATGCATGATTTCATATCCTTGTAATTCTCTTCGAGTTGTGGGTTTTGTCTGGCCAACTAGATCTATGATTCTTGCAATGGGAGAAGTGCTTGGTTTTGGGTTCATACCGTGCGGTGACCTCACCCAGTGACAGAAGGGGTAGCGAGGCATGCATCATGTTGTTGCCAGCAAGGTAAAAAGATGGGGTTTTCATCATTGGTTTGAGATTATCCCTCTACATCATGTCATCTTGCTTAAGGCGTTACTCTATTCGTCATGAACTCAATACACTAGATGCATGATGGATAGCGGTCGATGTGTGGAGTAATAGTAGTAGATGTAGAAAGTATCGGTCTACTTGTCTCGAACGTGATGCCTATATGTATGATCATTGCCTTAGATATCGTCACGACTTTGCGCGGTTCTATCAATTGCTCGACAGTAATTTGTTCACCCACCTTAATACTTGCTATTTTGAGAGAAGCCTCTAGTGAACACTATGGCCCCCAGGGTGTACTCAACACCATATTTTCAGCCTTACACTTTTTACTTCGTTGCACTTTCCGCCTTCAGATCTCACTTTGCAAACAATCTTGAAGGGATTGACAACCCCTTTATAGCGTTGGGTGCGAGCTCTTTTGTGTTTGCGCAGGTACTCTAGACTTTACGAGATTCTCCTACTGGATTGATACCTCGGTTCTCAAACTGAGGGAAATACTTACTACTCCTGTGCTGCAACACCCTTTCCTCTCAAGAGACGACAGAAGGATCTCTGGCACCACTACCGGTGAAGAACTTTTGTTGCCGTAGCAGAAGAATTTCTGGCGCCATTGCCTGGGAGGATCAAGTCAAGAATAGCCTCCCATTAACGTGCCAATTTATGGCGCCATTATCGGGGAGAATCAAGTCAAGAACTCATCCAAGTAAGTGTCGCAAACTCATCTGTTGCATTTACTTTGTTTGCCAGTTGCCTCTCGTTTTCCTCTCCCCCATTTCACAATTTTCCTTTTTCGTTTGCGTTTTCGTTCTCCCTTTTTCTCGCTTGCTCTTTGTTCGCTTGTGTTCTTGCTTGCTTGCTGAAGTGACCATGAATGAAAACACCAAACTTTGTGACTTCTCGAATACTAATAATAATGATTTTATTAGTACTCCGATTGCTCCCGCCACTAGTGCGGAGTCATACAAAATCAATGTCGCTTTGCTGAATCTTGTTGAAAGAGCAATTCTCCGGCCTTCCTAGTGAAGATGTCGCATCCCATATCAATACCTTCATTGACCTTTGCGATATGCAAAAGAAGAGAGATGTGGATAACGATATGATTAAATGGAAGCTTTTTTCCTTTCTTGTTGCGAGATCGCGCAAAAACTTGGTTTTCTTCTTTGCCCAAAAGTAGTATCGATTCTTGGGATAAGTGCAAAGATGCTTATATTTCCAAGTATTTTCCGCCAGCTAAGATAATCTCTATCCGTAATGATATCATATATTTCAAGCAACTTGATCATGAACATGTTGCACAATCTTGGGAGAGAATGAAATTAATGATTAGAAATTGTCCCACTCATGGCTTGAGTCTTTGGATGATTATACAAATCTTTTACGCTGGCTTGAATTTCGCTTCTAGAAATATCTTGGACTCCGCCTCAGGTGGAACATTCATGGAAATCACGTTAGGGGAGGCCACAAAGCTCCTAGACAATATCATGACGAACTACTCTTAGTGGCACACTGAAAGGTCACCTTCTAGTAAGAAGGTACACGGTATAGAAGAAATTAATTCGTTGAGTGCTAAGATGGATACGTTAATGAATTTGGTTGCTAGTAGAAGTGCTCCTTTAGATCCTAATGATATGCCCTTGTCTTCTTTGATTGAGAGTAGCAACGCTAGCTTGGACGTTAATTTTGTTGGTAGGAATAACTTTGGCAACAACAACGCTTTTAGAGGAAACTATGTTCCTAGGCCTTTTCCTAGTATCTCCTCTAATAATTTTGGCAACTCCTACAAGAATACTCATGGAAATTACAATAGGTTACCCTCTGATCTAGAGAGTAATATCAAAGAGTTTATTAACTCACAATTTTTTTTCAATGCGTCCATAGAGAAAAAGCTACTCAAAATTGACGATTTGGCTAAGAGCATTGATAGAATGTCTACTGATGTTGATGCTTTGAAAGTTAGATGTGCTCCTCCCAAGATCAATATGGATGAAACTTTGAAAGCTATGCGTGTTTCCATGATTGAGAGCCAAGAAAGAACCACCCAAATTCGTGCTATACATGAATGGCTTAAAAAGGCGTGTTCTCGTGATAAGAATCACGAAGATCTTAAAGTGCTTGGTGTGACTCCCGTTGAATCTTTGTTTTCTTCTGTCAAACCTAATGATTATGGGGCTGGATATGAATCCACTTTGTTTGAAAAGTGCCCCAATCTTTCGGAGTCGATCTATCTTGATGCTAAAAGCATTAAAAGTGGAGTAGAAGATATTAAAACTTTGAGTATTAATGAAATTACTACTATGGATTTCAAGGAATTCAATTATGATAGTTGCTCCTTGATTGAATGCATTTCCTTGATGCAATTCATGTTAAACTCTTCACACGCTTATAGCCAAAACAAGGCCTTTACCGATCATATCATCGAAGATATGATAAAATCTCTTGAAGAGAAACTTGAATTGGAAGTCTCTATCCCTAGAAAGCTTCATGATGAGTGGGAACCTGCTATCAAAATCAAAATCAAAAACTATGAATGCAATGCTTTGTGTGATTTGGGTGCTAGTGTTTCCGCGATTCCAAAGCCTTTATGTGATGTTCTGGGTTTTAATGAGATTGAAGAGTGTTCTCTTAATTTGCATCTTGCTGATTCTACTGTCAATAAACCCATGGGAAGGATCAATGATGTTCCTATTATAGCAAATAGGAACTATGTACCCATGGATATCATTGTGCTTGACATTGATTACAATCCTACATGCCCTATTATTCTTGGTAGACCTTTCCTAAGGACTATCGGTGCTATCATCGATATGAAGGAAGGGAATATTAGATTTCAATTTCCTTTAAGGAAGGGCATGGAACACTTTCATAGAAATAAAATAAGATTGCCTTATGAATCCATGATGAGGGCCACTTATGGTTTGAGCACCAAAGACGACGATACGTGATTCTATCGATTTTATGCCTAGCTAAGGGCGTTAAACAATAGCGCTTGTTCGGAGGCAACCCAATGAATTTATCTTTTTCTTTCTATTTTTTTGCGTCCACACTTTCATAATTCTGTTTTTATTGTGTTTTTTGTGTTTCTTTTTGTGTTTAGGCCAAGCAAAACCTTTATGACTAGTCTTGGTAATGGTTGTTTGATCCTGCTGAAAAAAGACAAAAACATTTCACTCACGAGATGATTTTTAGTTTTTATTCAGAAAGAGCTTTTGAGTTGATTCTTTTTGCTGCTGGTTGATATACCTTTTTCCTAGGCAGCCGTAATTGTTCAGATCTTTTGAGGTACCACAAGTATAAGAAGTATACATATTGCTACAGACTGGTCTGTTTTTGACAAATTCTGTTTTTGTTGAGTTGGTTGCTTGTTTTGATGAAACTATGGTTAGTATCGGGGGGTACTAGCCATGCAAAAGTGAGAATACAGTAGCCCAACACCAATATATATAGAATTCAAGTTTCCTACAGTACCAAAAGAAGTGGTAGTTTGTTTTCTTGTGCTAATGTTATCACGAGTTTCTGTTTAAGTTTTGTGTTGTGAAGTTTTCAAGTTTTGGGTGATGTTCTCATGGACAAAGAGATACGGAGTGGAAAGAGCTCAAGCTTGGGGATTCCCAAGGCATCCCAAGCCAAATTCAAGGACACCAAAAAGCCTAAGGTTGGGGGTGCCCCGGGAAGGCATCCCCTCTTTCGTCTTCAATCCATCGGTAACATTACTTGGAGCTATATTTTTATTCACCACATGATATGTGTTTTTCTTGGAGTGTCTTGTATCTTAGGAGTCTTTTCTTTTTGTTGTGTCACAATCATCCTTGATGCACACCTTTTTGAGAGAGAGAGACATGCAGTCATCGTGATTTTTGGTAGAATGCTCATAGTGCTTCACTTATATCTTTTGAGCTAGATACTTTTGCTCTATGTGCTTCACTTATATCTTTTAGAGCATGGAGGTGTATGACTTGGTAGTTGGATTATGCTATGAAAGTAGTCCCAAAGGTGATAGGTACCCAGAGAGGATATAAAAACCTCCATCTTCATGTGCATTGAGTAGAAAGAGAAGTCTTGATTCCTCTCAGTTAGTTCTGAGACGTGGATTCGGTAATATTAAGAGTTATGTTAGTAGGGTGTTGTGAATCTAGAAGTACTTGTGTTGAAGTTAGTGATTCCCGTAGCATGCACGTATGGTGAACCGCTATGTTAGGAAGTCGGAGCATAATTTATCTATTGATTGCCATCCTTTGTGTTGAGGTCGGGATCGTGTGATGGTTAACACCTACCAACCCTTCCCCTTGGAGTATGCGTTTCGCACTTTGTTTCGATTACTAATAAAAACTTTCGCAACAAGTATGTGAGTTCTTCATGACTAATGTGAGTCCATGGTATAGATGCAATTTCACCTTCCACCATTGCTAGCCTCTCTAGTGCCGCGCAACTTTTGCCGGTGCACAAACCCAACATATGCCTTCCTCAAAACATCCACCATACCTACCTACTATGGCATTTTCATAGCCATTCCGAGATATATTGCCATGCAACTCCCACCGTTCCGTCTCATTACTTGTGCCGTCACTCTCATATTGCCATTGCATGATCATAAGATAGCTAGCGAGATGTTTCAACGTCATACGCCATGCTAGATCGTTGCACATCCCGGTACACTGCCGGGGGCATTTCCTATAGATTCATCATCATTCTGAGCTTCGAGCTGTGAGTAAATAAAAGTGTGATGATCATCATTTTTAGAGCATTGTCCCATGTGAGGAAATAAAAAAAAGAGCCCAAAGAGCCCAAAAATAAAAAAAGAGAAAAAAAGAGAGGCCTAAGAGCCCAAATAAAAAAAGAGAAAAAGAGAGAAGGGACAATGCTACTATCTTTTTCCACACTTGTGCTTCATAATAGCACCATGTTCTTCATGATTGAGAGCTTCTTGCTTTGTCACTACCATATGGTAGTGGGAATCTTCGTTATATAGCTTGGCTTGTATATTCCGATGATAGGCTTCCTCAAAATTGCGCTAGGTCTTCGTGAGCAAGCAAGTTGGATGCACACCCACTAGTTCTTCTTTTGAGCTTTCACATACTTATAGCTCTAGTGCATCTCTTGTATGGCAATCCCTACTCATTCACATTTATATCTATTAATGGGAATCTCCATAGCCTTTTGATACGCCGAGTCAATGTGACCATCTCCTCCTTTTTGTCTCACAGCCACCACCACACTCTATTCCACCTATATTAATATATCCATGGCTCACGCTCATGTATTGCGTGATAGTTATAAAAAGTTTGAGAAAGTAAGAGTGCGAAAACAATTACTTGGCCAATACCGGGGTTGTCATGATTTACATTAGTTGTGTGAGCATGATGGAGCATAGCCAAACTATATGATTTTCTAGGGATAACTTTCCTTGGCCTTGTTATTTTGAAAGTTCATGATTACCTTGCTAGTTTGCTTGAAGTATTATTGTTTTCATGTCAATAGCAAACTATTGTTTTGAATCTTACGGATCTGAACATTCATGTCACGTGAAAGAAGTTGCAAAGGACAACTATGCTAGGTAGCATTCCACATAAAAAATTCATTCTTTATCACTTCCCTACTCGAGGACGAGCAGGAGTCAAGCTTGGGGATGCTTGATACGTCTCCAACGTATCTATAATTTTTGATGGTTTCATGCTATTATCTTGTTCAAACTTTGGATGTTTTGCATGCCTTTTATATATTTTTGGGGACTAACTTATTAACTCAGTGCCAAGTGCCAGTTCCTGTTTTTTTCCATGTTTTTGACCCCTTTCAGAGGAGGATTTTGAACGGAGTCCAAACGGAATAAAACTTCCGAAAATATTTTTTCCAGAAAGGAAGAAGATCGGGAGACTTGAGAACCAAGGCAGGGGTCCTCAGGGACCCCACAAGCCGTCATGGCGCGGCCAGGGGGCTCGCGCCGTGCAGGCTTATGGGCTCCCTGGATCACCTCTTCCCTAGGTTTTGCGCCTATATATCCCCAAAAATTCCAATGAAAATCATGAGATCATCGAAAGTACTTTTCTGCCGCCACAAGCTTCTGTCTTTGTAAGATCCCATCTGGGGCACGTTCTGGTGCCCTGCCGAAGGGGGATTCAGATACGGAGGGCTTCTTCATCAACAACATGACCTCTCCGATGATGCGTGAGTAGTTCACCATAGACCTACGGGTCCATAGCTAGTAACTAGATGGCTTCTTCTCTCTCTTGGATCTTCAATACATAGTTCTCCATGATCTTCATGGAGATCTATCCGACGTAATCTTCTTTTGCGGTGTGTTTGTCGAGATCCATTGAATTGTGGATTTATGATCAGATTATCTATGAATCTTATTTGAGTTTCTTCTGATCTCTCTTATGAATGATTTCATATCCTTGTAATTCTCTTTGACTTGTGGGTTTTGTCTGGCCAACTAGATCTATGATTCTTGCAATAGGAGAAGTGCTTGGTTTTGGGTTCATACTGTGCGGTGATCTCACGAAGTGACAGAAGGGGTAGCGAGGAACGCATCATGTTGTTGCCATCAAGGGTAAAAAGATGGGGTTTTCATCATTGGTTTGAGATTATCCCTCTACATCATGTCATCTTGCTTAAGGCGTTACTCTATTCGTCATGAACTCAAAACACTAGATGCATGCTGGATAGCGGTTGATGTGTGGAGTAATAGTAGTAGATGTAGAAAGTATCGACCTACTTGTCTCGGACGTGATGCCTATATGTATGATCATTGCCTTAGATATCGTCATGACTTTGCGCGGTTCTATTAATTGCTCGACAATAATTTGTTCACCCACCGTAATACTTGCTATTTTGAGAGAAGCCTCTAGTGAACACTATGGCCCCCAGGGTCTACTCCACACCATATTTTTAGCCTTACACTTTTTACTTCGTTGCACTTTCCGCCTTCAGATCTCACTTTGCAAACAATCTTGAAGGGATTGACAACCCCTTTATAGCGTTGGATGGAAGCTCTTTTGTGTTTGCGCAGGTACTCTGGACTTGACGAGATTCTCCTACTGGATTGATACCTTGGTTCTCAAACTGAGGGAAATAGTTACTACTCTTGTGCTGCATCACCCTTTCCTCTTCAAGGGAAGAATCAACGTAAGCCCAAGAGACGACAGAAGGATCTCTGGCACCACTGCTAGGGAAGAACTTTTGTTGCCGTAGCACACCCCATCACGAGAGTGACCACACATCACTCGCGCCACTAGTAATGTGGCTCTTTGCTAGCACCGACCAGAGTAATCAACATAGCCCCGTCCCATAAGGGGTAACATGGTCGTATTCGTAAGGTTGGGATGGTCGACACACCATAAATCTAATCCCATTTTTGAAACCATACTCACTCAAAATACCCGGTGCACCACTTCACCAAAAGTGGCCACCTAACTCATCATCACCCTCGGGCATTAGTGGCACCCGACGGGGTTTTCATAAATCTTTGTTTGAACCAACAACATGCATATGCTATGTACTCTAGTATTACTTGCCATCATGATAAGAGCATGATCCTAAAAAAGAGGTAGGATCAAGCTCAATGCATGTGCTCCGGAGGAGACATCGATAAAAATCACCTTAGTGCTTTACCGGCACTTATGATCATATATAGCGGAAATACTTGCTATCTTAACATGCAATATAACATATGCTCAGTCATGGTCAAAGGGTTGCTTGCCTTTGTTCACATAAGTCATCGGGCCATCGAGGTCTTCCGCTCCAACTCCGAGTACTCCGTCTACCCGTCAACTATCGTTGGAAACAACCACGGTAACCACACAGCAGGCAGAAAATAAAAGTGCTACAAAAATATAAGTTATATTTTTCTTGGACCTCTCTGGTCTTAAGAAAAATACCTGAAGCTTGCCATAGGAGGTTTGGATCCTCAGGGATTTCTGGATGGAGGAAAGGAGGAGTAGGGGATTCTTTATGAAGCCCACAGAAGATATTATGATAAAAATGAGTGGAGGCACGAATTTAACAAAGAAAATCTTAGAAATAATTAGGAAGTTAATTCACTGGATTTCGAGTTGAAATGAATATTCTATGAATTTTCAAGTATGGAACAAATAGCAGTAGGAAGCTATTTATTTATTGCAACAGAAATAAGTCACACAAAAATATTGACCAAGGCTTCAAAAATAGGGCATGATATTAGATGGCTCTAGAAATTGGATTCACTCAAATTGGAGTTGATTTGAATCTGCTAGGAATTTCACAAAGTGGGGTTTAAGTCATCCAGAATTGGATTTAAATAAAAACACCACAGAAATATTGCTTGGAAAAATGTGCAAGGCACATATTTGGATATGCCTTGATTTTTGGAACCTGCAGGAGTTTGAATCAATTAATTTGGAGTAAAAATGAAATCTATGTGGATTTATGAATCTCCTGGTAAAAGAATAATGGAAAAAAGGTTCTTACTAAGGCAATATTGCGCGCACGACGCTAGATAGGCAAATGGCCGGCCAAGCGGCTCTAGCCGTGATCGTTGAATACGCCGAAGGCGTATTGCTCGTCCTGCGCCTCCACGCGAGGAAGACGCCCGCCAGCCGGGGCGCGACCACTTAATCCAGCTGGGCCAACTGGAGTGGCTGACTAGGGGCCCCGCTCATATGGTTATCCCCTTCCTCGCGCCGGCATGGAGGAACCGTGGGGGAGGAAGATAGCTGCGAGATGCCGCGCCTCCGGCCATCCCCTGCCCAGGCGAGAGCACCGGCGAGCTCAGGAGACCGCGCCGCCCCCATTCCCAAACAGAGCGCCCGCGGAAAAGCTGCAAGGGGGCGGGCGACGACGGCTGCGAGAAGACTGTGGATCTCCCTGGTTTTTGGCACCAACAGCGAAGGGAGGGAACCGGAGGTGCTTGGCAGGAGCAGCGCCAACTAGGAGAAGCCTAGGGGAAGCTAGAGGCGAAGGGAAACCCTCCTGGTTGGCATGGTTTGAGCGAAGGCCCCTGATGGGCTTCGGCCATGGCATGGCTGGAGGAGGAGGGCTTGGGGAGAGAGCAGAGGCTCAAAAAGGAAGCCTGGTATGTTCACAAGGAAGGGGAGGCAAGAGAGACTTGGGAGAGGGGAGATAATAGGGTTGGAGGGAGGAGGAGAGCTTCGAAGCTCTCGGGTGCACCCGTGGGCATGGGTGGCACATGTTCCAGAGGAACCTTGGAATCTAGCTAGTGGGTGAGATAGTTGGAATGGTCAAAAGGAAGCTCTCAGACACACTGGGACATCTTGCACTAGCTAGAAATGATCTGGAGGAAGGAGACAAAGTGCAGAGCACCATTTCTGCACTCCAGGGAGGTGGTCACCACCCCACTTGACGTCCTGGGCCACTCCTTGGCCAGGCCAATGTGTCCAACACGCAAGGCATGCATGCCACAATGCACTGGTGAAGTTTGGCCCCCAAGTGGAGCAGATTTGGATTGGTTTTGACTGAGGTAAACATTCCAGCAGGAAACTAGATGCTGATAAAAGTGGTTTCCACAGGCAGGGATGGGAGGTGAAACTATGTCGTGGAGCATCTAGTATGAAAGGACTACACCACTGCAAAATTACAGCTCAAGCAAGGAAGTGTAGCTAGCACTTGTTGTACAAAGCTACCTTTCAGCCATAAATCAACTTGAGGATGTGCTGCTCATTTTCTCCACATGAGCATGCCATCTTTTGGCTTGAAACAATGCCTTGGGTTGCTAGGTACCCTCTGGAAAGGGATGGGGTCGTTGGCTTAAGCAGAGGCGGGGCAAGAGGGGTAAAAAGGGTGGTTCTAAGGTTAAAATGAGGAATAGTTACATGGAGCCTCTCTCCAATAATTGACAAATGGCCATGGAAAAGGTAGTGGAGGTAAAATGTACCTATATGAAGCTGTGGTAGAAAGTTGAGCTCAAGGGTTAAAGTGGAACGGGCCAAAGTAGCCAATAAAGTGAATGCACACAAGGTGTTTGATGAGTGTTAGAGCAACCAGATAGACTTCAATGGATATGAAACTTATGGGGATTACAGATGAAAATAAGCTTGGACACAAAATTTTGGATTTGCTGGAGAAGGTTTCCAATGTAGACTTGGAAAACCCTTGAGATGGGAAGAAATGGCTTTCTCCTTAGAATTCCCTTCAAATCAATTCCCACAAATACAATACTTGGTGTGGGGGCATTATTTGAGCATTAAGGCATGCACAAAAACTTTGGGGTCAATTGGAGAAACTTTATAATGTAAAGTTTCCCAAACTCAGAAATCAACAAAGAGGGTTTTGAGGGGCTTGGGACAAGTTCTTCTATTCTCCTTGATGCACCACTTGGTGTGGATGCATTATTAGAGTATCAGAACATATCCACCAAATTTTAGCACAATTGGAGACACTTGACAATGCAGAGTTGCTCAAATTTGAATCTAGACAGGTAGGGTTTTAGAATTATTAGGGGAGTCAAATCAACTTGGATTGAGATGAAACTTGGCAAGATCGTCAAACATATCATAGGTGACATGCTGGCATTTTACTGGAATTTATTGAGAATATTTCTTATAGAAATATTCCAAAAGATTAAAATAGGCAGGAATGGTTTTGGAGGGGATTGCCCAATATTTTGAACATGACCATGTGTTCAAACTCATATATATGGAATAAATATATCCACTGAGTTTCCCTAAATTTCTTAATTATTTTGAAAGCAATAAAAATAACTTTCCTTCATAAAAGACCATTTCTAGCCTCACAGAAAGGCATTTAAATAAAATAATAAAATAAATTCTAAAATAATAATATTGTGGTTTTTGGAAGACATTTTAATAATAGGTTTTAAATAAAATAATTGGTGCAAAATAAGTTCCCTAATTTGAGGACTTGTAGTACAAATCTCATCTCAGGGGTCTAAAAGTTTAATTCAAAGAAATGCTTTTTGGTGAAAATAATATTTGGTAAAAATAGTTGCTGGTCCTAAACACATGGCATGATCATTAGGCAGGAGTTTTGGGCTAGGGAGGTGAGTTGGAGTGTAGCAAGGATTATTGAGAATCAACACAAGCATAGCAGCAAGCAAGCAAACAATAGTCACTTCAAGCACCACAAGCATTCACAAAAAAAATTAATTGGTCCTAATTTTTGAAATAAGTTAATTAGTCAGGAAGGCTAAACACAGGGTGTTACATACCTTACCCCCTTAAGAAAATCTTGTCCCCGAGATTTCTAGGCTAGGGGTTGGAGAGATACAAAATCTTGAGTCGGAGGTAGTCTTCATGTCCCCATGTTGTTGCTGTGGGTCTTGAGGTACTTGCTGATACAACTTCGAATGCTTCACACGTCCTTGTTTGATGGAGCGGATTTTGGTAATAAGTTAGGCTTGACCGAGGGTCAAGGGCTTGGTGAATTATGTTCGTGCATGGGGCTGACTTGCAAGTGCATTCCAATGTTGGAATACGTGGCAAGATAATGTGTGTGGGTTTGGTCTCAGGGTTGGTCAAGACGGTTAGTGACATCTAGATGTCTCGTGCTAGAACACACTGCTAAATTCTTCGTGTAGCTTCCTGCTTACGTGGAAGTCTTGAATCCCTTATGACAGACAAGCTATGGTCGCAAATGGTCTTCACTTTCGAGGGCGTTGCAGTGGTCTTTGAAGGCATTCTTGCGAAAGGGTCTGGGTTGGGTCTCACCCATGAGTCTAAGCTCGGAGACTCAGAGTCCAGAAGAGGTCCTGTCATCTTGGAGGATTTGCGAGGGGTTCTGGATGGTCTGGCTACCCAAGAGTATAGATCAGTCATCCATTCCAAAGTCCGTGGCTCGGCAAACGTATGAATCACCTTTAGCAGGTTTACACCATGATCCAATTTAGGACTCTCGTCTTTGATTTGGACCAAGAAGAAGCTGCCTGATTCTCTTGTTGTCCAAGGGCTCCCTCGTCTTCATTCATCAAGGCTTCTGGACGTTGTTGATGTAGTCGGTTGACGCCTTCTGCTTCTTCCTCGTCATCATGGCTTCCCAACCATGGCGGTTCTTCGTCTTGTCTTGAGTAGGATAGACTTCCGTTGTCTTCTGGTTGCTTCGAGAAGCCCACCTTCTCGAGTTAAAACTGTACCCTCAAGAGGCATGGCGATCGGCGTTCCTGGGGCTCGTCCCAACAGGACTAAGGTATTTTCCTCTTACTGGGTGAGTAAGTATGTCATCAGTGAGGATGTCAACATATTTTTCCCAAGCAGGAGATAAGCTCATTGCTCATGAGACATGTGAGGAGAACGGGGAGTTGCTATGGGCGGGGTACTGGCCATATTCCAACGACTTAGAGTCGTTTTCTATGGTCGTTATCCGACCACCTTATGGCTGGGTGAAGCTTTAGGGTCTCAAGGAACTTAGGATGTGGGTGAACAGTTATCATCTTATCTCTAAGCACATTCCTTAGATGCCAATAGTTCGACCTCTAACTCGGGATGACATCACCTTATCTCATCAAGGATACCATCTCACATGGGTCAACTCCATACTACTCATGCTAGTCACTCCAGGGTTGAGGGAAGGACAAACCCAAACATTACAAGTATGGTGTAGCTACGATGCACATGCATTCCTATGCAAGCACCTCGGGAGGCATACAAGCTCCTATGATTGAATTTAAGACACCAAAAATTCAAATGTCCATCTAGGTCATTCAGTGGACATGGTACTGCATTACTATATTAAGGAAACACATAGTATACCAATCCAATATCTTGTTTCCTTGCTACGAATCTGATCAAGTGATCCATCAATCCGATCAATCATTACTGGACCTATCACTCCTACAAATCCAATACTGACCATGTTCTACATAATTGCTTAGAGTCCTCAAAATTCACATATTACTGCAAGGATTCGTCATAGTATGTCCACCAACTTCAATAATCATGTCCATCTAATCTCCAAGGCCATTCCACTTAGGTTTGTAAATCAATTTGACAACTCCAAGTATACGCACTCTCTATCCACCGAGAAGCATGGTATCACGATCGAGATTATCGGGCTAAATCCAATTTACTCCGAACCATGTGGTCTCTATCATCCTGGATACTCTATTAAGATTACCTATTTAAATCCAAGTTTCAAGTCCAATAAGAAGTCTACTTGATACTCCAAGTCACTATGGTAAAGGCATCAAATCATGCCAACTACTTGCTAAAGTCATGTATACCACCAAGAATATTGTTCGCGACCATAATCGTCCTAATAAATCCAATCTTACTTCAGGAATATGTAGGTTATGCTATTATATCAACTTGTTCCCCCAAATTCACCTACCTTCATAAGGGTATTGCCATACACCAAGATAGCCTGGCTATATCCTCAAGACACATATCATCATCACAACAATCTTTAGCCTAATACTCTTATATCAGACAATGGTCCTACTTATAGCATCAGGGTTATGTGCTAGCTTAAGAAGGAAGGATACTTGTTCACTGCGATCACTCGTCCCACAAGGAACCCGGTGCTACACGGGGTTTATAGGGGATGTACAAGTGTATTGGAAAATCCGTGTACTAGACACGTGACCAGAAAATTTGAGCCGGAAAGGCTTGTGGAAGTTAAGTCTAGTCTAGTGTGGTTTTCTAATTTCAAGGGAAATGCATAACTACTACGGGTTGCGTGCGGTTAAGCATATCACAGTCAGTGTCTTCAGTATCAGTCGTCCTTCAAAGTGGATCCTTGGTGCATCTTGTCTTGCTGTCTTCAGTTGTCGAGAGGGTGAAGGAGAGGGAGTAGCATAGAGGGGAATCTGTAAGGGTTTTAGTGCAATCAAACAAGCGTTGGAAAGTCAACTCAAACAAGTGCCACAATTCGTTTCAAACATCAAAATAAGACAAGTGATATAACCGCATGCTTGTTGCCTAAGCAAAGGTGCAACTTATATCAAAGCACAAACAACAAAAACAAGCAACACACAACATGGTCCATCCTAACCATTTCACGGACTCGACTACGCATAGGGGATTTATGACTCATCCTAACCTAGGGTTCTTGGACTCGACAGTCGAGCTTGCTTCGTGCTCCGGGGAGGAGTCCGCTAAGTCTTTTGGACCTTCTCATGGCGTTGCCACGGCTCTTGTTGTTGCTCTCCGAAGCAACTCGGTTGAGTTGTAAAGAATTATTGATGAATTTTCGCCCGAGGAAGTTGCTGACGGAGGTAGTTCTTCATTGCTGTCATTGACAGGGTCTTCTATTGTCGTTATGATCCTGTCATCGTCTTCTTGTCTTCTAAGGCTTCGAGAGTCTCAAGTGGACATCTTCATGCATTGATATTTGCAAGACATGATAGAGTTCTGTTCTATCAATCATACTAATTGCAATATCGACACCTAGAGCGGGGGATGAAGAGAACTGTTTTCCTGCTCACTAAGGTGAGGCGGACCAGTTGGCGAGGTTCTCCTCCACCGGGGGTGGTCGACACTATCCTTATTATTCACAAGGTCGCTCTATTAGTGATGCAGATCATGGCTTGCGTATATTACGTCCAGATAATCGTAGGTGTAAGTGGCATCACTCTGGAACAGTGCCGGGTGTTGCCATTTCTAAGCCTCGAGGTCCCTGTTCCTCTTGGGGGTACTTCAGTTGGCATCGTTTGGTCGTAGAGTTGTCATCTTTGTTCTTCAATACAAGGGTGGTTGTTTGGAATGGTTGCTTCCTTCCAATTTGCTCTAGAGGATTTTAAGTAATCCCATGGTCAGGAATAAGAGTGCTAGTGGCTACTTGCAAGTTTTGAAGATGCAAACGACGGGTGTCAAGAAAATAAGAGTGGGAGTGCTAAGGCAAAACTTTGCTTCCTTTGAAAATTTAGGAGAGGTGAGAAAGATACAGGTTGGTAAATACATTTGAAAAATCTGGAAAGCGGTTTTATCCTAATTAATGTCCGTGCTAACTAAGGGCTTCCTACAGTCAGGATGGCTCTCATACCAGCTCTGTGGGCACCCCGACTTACGAGTCGAGATCGCCGAATGATCGTGATCAGTGATCCCACAGATCAATGCTCACCGAACACACAGAAACTGAATAATAAGAGTCTTACATCCATACATACTGTTTGATACAATAAATGACCATTCCGGTCGTGTCTTAATATATAGGGCCTTTAAAGGCCAACACACCAAACTGGACCAATAGCGGAATTATTGGTTAAAGTGTGAACCCATGCCACCAACCTTAACCTACACGCATTCTGACTTGGAAGCGTCCTAGCTCGCAAGAACGTCACTGGGTTACTCTTCACCATATTATGCTCTTTCATACCTGGTCAATGAAATAACCAGTGGCAAGCCAATGAGTACTTTTGATTGTACTCACAAACAGCCCATGATATGAACAATGAAAGTGAAGGATAACAATAACATGCATCTTTGGTGGAATTCATCTTGGTGGAATGCTCATGATTGTGCATCAAAGTAAGAATTACTTTTGAAGAACATGTTACAGATATCAATATATCTGTCGAGGGCTGAACCATCCGGGTTCACCCTATATGCCAAGTCACCAAACTTGGTCATATCGTTACTATCATAATAACTCCTTTTTATCACTACACACACACACACACACTTGGTTTATGCGGAAACGACTCGACGTAGTTTAAGCAGGATTACCCAGCTGTCCTTGACCGTGGACACGGCTATTCGAATAGTTTTAGACTCTGCATAGGTAGTACGCTGGACCGACGAGATCCGAGAAACTTTCGTGTCATCCATGACTCGCGGTATATAACATACCCGAGGTAAGTACCCGATCAACGCCTTTCCCCTGACGATACTAGACAAAGAGGTGAACTCGATTGGTACCTAGCCCACATGTTGTACGTCTTACGAGCACCGACTCTGGACTGTATCAACCATGCGAGGACCAGCGATGTGCCCGGAACTCATAAAATCGCATAGTGGTCCTAGCTGGCACGACCCCATCACGAGCGTGACCACACATCACTCCCGCCACTAGTAATGTGGCTCTTTGCTAGCACCGACGAGAGTAATCAACATAGCCCCGTCCCATAAGGAGTAACGTGGTCGTACTAGTAAGGTTGGGATGGTCGACACATCATAAATCTAATCCCATTTCCGAAACCATACTCACTCAAAATACCAGGTGCACCAATTCACCAAAAGTGGCGACCTAACCGATCATCACCCTTGGGCATTAGTGGCACCCGACGAGGTTTTCATAAATCTTTGGTTGAACCAACAACATGCTCATGCTATGTACTCTAGTATTACTTGTCATCATGATAATAGCGTGATTCTCAAAAAGAGGTAGGATCAAGCTCAATGCATGTGCTCCGGAGGATCCACCGGTAAAAATCACCTTAGTGCTTTACCGACACTTATGATCATAAGTAGCGGAAATACTTGCTATCTTAACATGCAATATAACATATGCTCATTCATGGTCCAAGGGTTGCTTGCCTTTTCTCACATAAGTCCTCGGGTCTTCGAGGTCTTCCGCTCCAACTCCGAGTACTCCGTCTACCCGTCAACTATTCTCGGAAACAACCACGGTAAGCCACAGAGCAGGCAGAAAATAAAAGTGCTACAAAAATAGAAGTTATATTTTTCTTGGACCTCTCTGGTCTTAAGAAAAATACCTGAAGCTTGCCATAGGAGGTTTGGATCATCAGGGATTTCTGGATGGAGGAAAGGAGGAGTAGGGGATTCTTTATGAAGCCCACAAAATATATTATGACAAAAATGAGTGGAGGCACTAATTTAAAAGAGAAAAATCTTATAAATAATTAGGAAGTTGATTCACGGGATTTGGAGTGGAAATGAATATTCTATGAATTTTCTAGTATGGAATAAATAGTAGTAGGAAGCTATTTATTTATTGCAACAGAAATAAGTCACATAAAAATGTTTACCAAGGCTTCAAAAATAGGGTATGATATTAGATGGCTCTAGAAATTGGATTCACTCCAATTGGAGTTGATTTGAATCTGCTAGGAATTTCACAAAGTGGGGTTTAAATCGTCCAGAATTGGATTTAAATAAAAACACCACAGAAATATTGCTTGGAAAAATGTGCAAGGCACATATTTGGATAGGGCTTGATTTTTGGAACCTGCAGGAGTATGAATTAATTAATTTGGAATAAAAATGAAATCTATGTGGATTTATGAATCTCCTCATAAAAGAATAATGGAAAAAGTTTCTTACTAAGGCAATACTGGGCGTGCGGCGCTAGATAGGAAAATGGGTCGGCCCAACGGCTCCAGCCGCGAGCGCTAACTACGCCGAAGGCGTATTGCTCGGCCTGCGCCTCCTCATGAGGAAGACGCCCGCCAGCCGGGGTCACGGTCACTTAATCCAGCTGGGCCGGCTGGAGTGGCTGACCAGGGGGCCCCGCTCGCAGGGTCATCCCCTTCCTCGCGCCGGCATGGAGGGACCGCGGGGTGGAAGGTAGTTGTACGGTGTCGCGCCTTTGACCGTCCCCTGCCCAGGCTAGAGCGTCGCCGGGCTCAGGAGACCGCGCTGCCCCCATTCCCAAACAGAGCGCACACGGAGAGGCTGCAAGGGGGCGGGCGACGGAGGCTACGGGAAGACCGTCGATCTCCCTGGTTTTGGCACCAGCAGCGAAGGGAGGGAACCGGAGGTGCTCGGAAGGAGCAGCGCCAGCTAGGAGAAGCCTAGGGGAAGCTAGAGGCGAAGGGAAACCCTCCTGGTTGGCCCGGCTTGAGCGAAGGCCCCTGGTGGGCTTCCGCCATGGCATGGCACGAGGAGGAGGAGGGCTTGGGGAGAGAGCAGAGGCTCAAAAAGGAAGCCTGGGATGCTCACAAGGAAGGGGAGGCAAGAGAGACTCGGGAGAGGGGAGATAAGAGGGTTGGTGGGAGGAGGAGAGCTTGGAAGCTCTCGGGTGCACCCGTGGGCATGGGTGCCACATGTTCTAGAGGAACCTTGGAATCTAGCTAGTGGGGGGAGATAGTTGGAATGGTCAAAAGCAAGCTCTGAGACACACTGGCACATCTTGGACTAGCTAGAAATGGACTCGAGGAAGGAGACAAAGTGCAGAGCACCATTCCTACACTCCAGGGAGGTGGTCACCACCCCACTTGATGTCCTGGGCCACTCCTTGGCCAGGCGAATGTGTCCAACATGCAAGGCATGCATGCCACAATGCATTGGTGAAGTTTGGTCCCATGTGGAGCCGATTTGAATTGGTTTTGATGGAGGTAAACATTCCAGCAGGCAACTAGATGCCGATAAAAGTGGTTTCCACAGGCAGGGATGGGAGGTGAAACTATGTCTTGGAGCATCTGGTATGGAAGGAATACACCAATGCAAAACTTCAGCTCAAGCAAGGAAGTGTAGCTAGCACTTGTTGTACAAAGCTACCTTTCAGCCATAAATCAACTTGAGGATGTGCTTCTCATTTTCTCCACATGAGCATGTCATCTTTTCGGTTGACACAATGCCTTGAGTTGCTAGGTACCCTCTGGAAAGGGATTGGGGCTTTGTCTTAAGCAGAGGTGGGGCAAGAGGGGCAATAAGGGTGGTTCCAAGGGTAATATGAGGAATAGTTACATGGAGCCTCTCTCCAATAATTGACCAGTGGCCATGGAAATGTTATTGGAGGTAAAATGTAACTATATGAAGCTGTGGTAGAAAGTTGAGCTCAAGGAAAGTGGAAGGGGCCAAATTAGCTAATAAAATGAATGCACACAAGGTGTTTGTTGAGTGGAAGAGCAACCAGATGGACCTCAATGGATAGGAAACTTATCAGGATCAAATAATAGATGAAAATAAGCTCGGACACCAAATTTGGGATTTGCTGGACATGGTTTCCAATGTAGACATGGAAAACCCTTGAGATGGGTAGAAATGGCTTTATGCTTACGCTTTCCTTCAAATCAATTCCCACAAATCCAATATTTGCTGTGGGGGCATTATTTGAGCATTAAGGCATGCACATAAAGTTTGGGGTCAATTGGAGAAACTTTATAATGTAAAGTTTCCCAAAGTCAGAAATCAACACAGAGGGTTTTGATGGGCTTGGGACAAGGTCTTCTATTCTCCTTGATGCACCACTTGGTGTGGATGCATTATTGGAGTATCAGAACATGTCCACCAAATTTGAGCACAATTGGAGACACTTGACAATGCAGAGTTGCTCAAATTTAAATCTGGACAGGTAGGGTTTTCGAATAGTTAGGGGAGTCAAATAAACTTGGATTGAGATGAAACTTGTCAAGATCATCAAACATATCATAGGCGACATGCTGGAATATTATTAGAATATTTATTGATAATATTTCTTATAGAAATATTCGAAAAGATTAAAATAGGCAGGAATTGTCTTGGAGGGGTTTGCCCAATATTTTGAACATGATGATGTGTTTAAACTCATATATATGGAATAAATATATCCACTAAGTTTCCCTAAATTTCTTAAATATTTTCAAAGCAATAAAAATAACTTTCCTTCATAAGAGACCATTTCTGGCCTGATAGAAAGGCATTTAAATAAAATAATAAAATACTTTTCAAATAATAATATTGTGGTTTTTGGAAGACATTTTGATAATAGGTTTTGAATAAAATAATTGGTGCAAAATAAGTTCCCTAATTTGAGGACTGGTAGTACAAATCTCATCTGAGGGGTCTAAAGTTTAATTCAAAGAAACGCTTTTTGGTGAAAATAATATTTGGTAAAAATAGTTGCTGGTCCTAAACACATGGCATGATCATTAGGCAGGAGTTTTGGGCTAGGGAGGTGAGTTGGTGTGTAGCAAGGATTATTGAGAATCAACACAAGCATACCAGCAAGCAAGTAAACAATAGTCACTTCAAGCATCACAAGCATTCACAGAAAAATTTAATTGGACCTAATTTTTGAAATAAGTTAATTAGTCAGGAAGGCTAAACACAGGGTGTTACAGCAGCGTATCCTTAGGAACCCGGAGGCAACCGGCAGGATTGTTGAGTGGTCCGTGGAACTGGCTAGCAATGATATGAGGAGTTTTGAGAGTACATCGACCATACAGTGTAGAGCCATGGCAGAATTCAATGTTGAATGGACACCAATGTTAGATGAAGAAATCCTAGAAATAACCCTTCACGGCAGGGAGGAGCCTCAAGAATGGGTCATGTGGTTTGACGAAGCTTTTTTGCTGCAAGGTGCCGGTGCTAGAGTGCTGCTTGTCACACCCATCGGGGAGCACCTCAAGTACGTGATCTAGATGCACTTCCCATGAGAAGCATCGATCAACAACACAACTAAGTATGAAGGAATGCTTGACGGATTACGGATAGTGGCTGACCTTGGTATCAATAAGTTGATAGTCCAAGGAGTTTCTCAGCTGGTTGTGCGCCAAGTGAACAAAGATTACAAGAGTTCTCTGATGGAAGCGTACATCAATGAAGTGAGGAAGTTCGAGGAGCATTTTAACGGTCTGCAAATGGAGCATGTCCCCGTGCGGAGAATGTCATTACCGATGACCTATCAAAACGAGACACTCAGAATTCGCCTATGGAGCCACGCACTTTTGTACTCCGACTTAGTCAGCCATCCATCACGACATCACATCAACGAGCCAAGAAGAGGAAGGTCAACGACGGCGACTATTTCCCGGCAAAGCCACCAGTGGCAGCCAAGAAGTTTGCTCGGGACAACAGAACACCTGCCAGTGAGCACCATGCTCTGGCGGGCCCAACGGCCCTGGCCGTAGAAGACAATGCTGTCGCGGCAGAAAAAATGCCTTGAGGCCTTGTCGTCGAGCCCATGGCTCCGACATGGGCGCATCAAATCGTCGGATTCCTCCAAACCAGAGTACGCCCCGAAGATCAAGAGCAAGGCGAAATAGTAGCATGACAGTCAAGTATGCACCAGTTCGTGCATAGTGTTCTATAGAGAAGGAGGCCAAATGGGGTGCATCTGTCGGGAGGAAGGACGGTAGTTGCTGGCAGAGATACATGGAGGGATATGTGGCTCCCACATCGGGTCATGGGAGCCTGTTGGAAAGCTATTCCGACAAGGTTTCTATTGGCCGACTGCCCTCCGTGACACCTTCAGAGTGGTGACGATGTGTGGACCATGCCAATACAACACCAAGAAAACACATCAACCCGCACAAGCCCTTCAAACAATACCGCTCTCCTAGCCGCTCTCAGTCTAGGGCCTCCACATAGTCGGGCCCTTCACCCGTGATACTGGGGGAATCAAGTTCTTGTTCGTCCCAATCGACAAGTTCACAAACTGGACTGAGGTAGAGCCAGTGAGAAAGGAAACGACGCTGGCGACAGTGAAGTTTCTCAAAGGAATAGTCTACCGTTTCGGTGTACCCAAGAGGAACATCATGGAGAACGGCACATAGTTCATAGGCAACACCTTCATGGAATATTGTCGAGATGTCAGTGCCAAGATCTGTTTTGCTTCGGTTGCTCACCCAAGGAGCAACTGCCAATAAAAGAGGGAAAACGCCAAAGTGTTGAGGGGCCTCAAGACGAGAACTTTTGACAAGCTGTGCATGCATGGGAGGCACTGGGTTGAAAAGCTCCCAGTGGTTCTTTTGTCAATCATAACGACACCAAATCGAGCCACTGTAAATACAACCTTCTCCCTTGTATACGGGGCAGAAGCTATGGTCCCATGGAACTCACATATGGGTGACCTTGAGTGCAGTCCTTTGACGAGGACCAGCAAGAGCGGCTATGACAAGATGAGGCCATGCTCCTTGAGGAAGATCGTCTCCAGACCGCACTGCGGGACGGTTAGTACCAGCAAGCCTTGTGATCCTATCATAGTCGCAAGGTGCACGCTAGGAGCATTGAGGAAGGTGACCTTGTCCTTCGACGGATTCAGTCCACGACGGGATCCATCAAATTGATGCCAAAGTGGAAAGGCCCTTACCGGCTAGTACAAGTCACCGGGCCTGACGCTCTCCGCCTCGAGACCAAGGATGGCACCCCAGTGCAGAACTCATGGAATATTGAGCATCTTCACAAGTTCTACCCCTAAGGCTGTATTGTTGCCCAACCACGGCAACCACTTCTGTACAAGTCCCGCCACAAAGCGTGTAATCCTTTGTACAAACCGAGGCGAAGACCCCGTGCATAGAAAATAAAGCTGAGTATTCCCCAACCTTTAGTCAAAGTACATATTTATGTTATGTATTCTTGCATAAATTATTGTGGTCGCTTACCACTTGTCCGAGGTGGATACGAGACAACCAAGGTTCCTAGCCTCGCATATTTCCTCTTCTTTATTTTTTTCAAAAAGGGAAAAGAAGCCCCCGCGTGCAAGTCTCATGGGGGGAGTGATAGCAAGGACACCTACGATCGTAGCTACAACCACCTTGTGGCGGCAAGGGAACAGCGAGAGAAAAGATTAAGTAAAAATTTCTCAAAAAAATTCACGCAACCGAGTTGGCACTCGTATGAAAAGACCAACACATGGAGGGACATTGTTGAAATTGTTGCGTTCTTAAGTGTTTCAAGCTTACTCAACACCCCGATCTGCCACGACAAGGACGACGAAGTGGTCTTGCTGGAGGCGACGCCACCGCTGGGATACTAAGGAGTTGGTATTGAGATACATATGGTGAGGGCGCGCGCACCAGCACACGGCGCATAGGGCCCTTGTCAAAATTGTTGCGCGCTTGGCTGTCTTAGCTAAACACTACAAGTAGTCGTGGCAAGTACGGCAAGACAGTCCTACCAACAGCATGTCGGCAAGCGCAAGAAGTAAAGGTAGACGAGTGCGGGTTCGTGACAGGAAAAGAGAAAGAGAAGGAAAGAGCAATTTTTCATCAAAACACGGTGAAAATTTAAAACACTTAACATGGTAGCACCAATGTCTTCCTTTTGTGATCTTCGTAGTGATACACTGGGTACAGTCTAAACGCAAAAGGATATCTACCACTACGATGTGTTAATTGACCCGAAAATGAAAAATCATGAAAGGATCCTCGTTCCCGCGTTAATAAATCCATCTCTAGGGTCTAGCTTCGGTACCGAGCGCACCTAGTCGGAGTCCTCCTGCTTGATGTCGAAGACACTAGCATCATCATCACTATTGTTGGAGGCATTGAAGTCCCTACCTGTCGGGGAAATTGACACCTATGGGAAGCTCTAAGGATCCCTTGATTGTTCGGTGGAGGGAGAGAGGTGGCGCTGAGAGCAGAGCTAGCGATCAACACTGGCAAGGTTGTTTACCCAAGTTTGGGCCGCTTGGCGCGTAAAACCCTACTCCTGCTTGGTTTGCATTCGGGGCTTACTGTAGGGTTATTTGCTACAATAATTGAGGTGGTGATTAGGGAGTCTCAAAACCAAAAGGTCCAACCTCTAGAAAATGATCCTTGGGACTCCTTTTATAGCCAAAGGGGTCACCAACAGTGCGCTCACAGGTTGTATAGTGAAAAGGGTTCACCGCTAATCTTTCTAGTGTGGTGTGAGGGGTAGTAAATGCCTTGTGTGGCCCCTGACCTATATCAAGGTGACTTCGACACATACTCAGGTGGATTGACACCTGGGTCTTGCGCTAGCGCATGAGGGATGCGCTGGAGCGGTGGGACTGTGGTAAAAACGGGGGACAACACCTGGCGAGCTAAGGGATCTTGCTGGCCTGGTGTCCTAGTCGGTGGACTAGATTATCTTCCCGGCAAGGAGGTCGTGCCGGGGGCTTGAACGTCTTCCCGGCAAGGAGGGCTTGCCCGGGCCTTGTGAGTCTTTGCGAGTCTTCCCGGCAAGGAGGGCTTGCCAGGGCTTTGCGAGTCTTCCCGGCAAGGGGGGGCTTGCCGAGGCCTTGCGTGTCTTCCTGGAGAAGAGGGCTCGTCGGGGCCATATGAGACTTCCCAGCAAGGAGGGCTTGACGTGGCCTTGTGTTTGGAAATTTTGTACTCGACGCCTCGGAGAGGGGGCGTGGCCTCGGTGGGTTTTGGTTTGTCTTCCTGCCAGTCTTCCTCGTGTGCTGCTGCCAAGGGCGTTGCCGGTGCCCGTGCACATGTCTGGGGCACAGGAGACCCCAGTCTCTAGTGCACCGACAGGAGCCCCGGGGCCTGGGCCACACACATGTGTCGGGCATTGCTGGGCCAGGCCCAAAGTGGTGCACGGTCTTCTATGGAAGGGTACTCTATAGCTTTGGAGCCGTTGCAAACGGCTTTTCCCCACATCGCGCATTGAACGGGCGAAGTGAGGAGGCACGCACAGTGGCCCCCACCTCCCGAAGCATTACTACCAAGCATGAGGCATGCGCGGTAACTGTTAGGAAAGTGGCGTTCGTGGCCTTAAAGGCTGCAGCCGTGGCAGGGCCCGCCCCCGCATGCATTGGTGCAGCAAGGTGGTTCCTTGTTCGCCCGTGATCATGAGTGATTGGGCGAGAGGGGTGACGGTTTTTGGAGTGAGGAGAGCTAGCCCCCGCGCCTCACCCTATAAATTAGGAAGTTTGTGAGGGGCTTTTGCTCATCCATCCAACTCGTGAAACATTTAGCGTCCCTGGCTTGTGTCTATGGTGTCTTCTTCAGCACCAGGTGGCGCTCGCCCCTAACCATGGCTAGGGGACATGGGCGGCCACCATCGGTTGCCAGGACGGCAAGGGGATCCCATTCAGATCATGCAACAACTTCGGAGTCCACTGCTGCGGAGGGCGCCCCGAGCGCCCGAGGCGGCGGAAGGGCGAGGGGCCGTGGTCACCGCGGAGGCCGTGGCCGGGGAAGGCGGAGTGCTACTCCAACACCCCCGTCTTCTGCCCTAGCGCCAGCTTCTTCGTGGGGCGGGCATTCGGATGGGAAGACACTGGAGTTTATCGTGGAGCTACACGGCGTTCCTCTGGGCCATCTGCACCTCCCTCGCCCTTATGCTAGGGCGATGGAGGCCGCCAAGCCTCTCGTCTTGTGGTTGCGGGCATACGGTTCCTCCCACGATGCTATGCAAGTGCATGTGGAGTACCTGAAACGCCGTTCCATGTTGCTCGGGCGGTGCTGGAAAGCCTTCGCCCGCGCCCACAACTGCGAGGATGGGCATGTGGTCCGCTTCAAGCTAGCGGAGGATAATATGCTATCCATCAAGTTTTATGGGCGATCAGGTGTGTGTCTTGGATGCTGCGAAGAGAGATCAAGTGGCGTTGAATGTCCCTCCTCGAGCGATAAGGACGAGGAAGACAGCGGTGGCGCTCTTGGCAGGTCGGGATCTCGGGGGAGGGGGGGTCAAGTCGGAGCATGGCACCCCGAGCTCTGACTGACCGCCGGCCATGCCGCCGAGGCCAGCTCACGCCTCTCCCCTGCCCGGCGGGGTTACCTTGCCGGAGCTGGCACCGGTGCCTCATGTTCCAGGAGGAGGCACCTCCACAAGCTCTGACTTCTCCATCCCCCCTGCTGGGATCATCTTGTCAAGCGCCGGTCCCTTGTCCTCCGGGAGGAGGCGCGCTCGCGGGCTCCAGATCCTTCGCCCGCTTCCTATGGCCCTGTCCTCCGGTGCTGAATCGGAGAGACCAGGCGGTGCTTGTCGGGGCTGGTCCCATTCTCGTTGGCACAGTGCTGGTCCTGGAGGAGCCAGCCTAGGTCGTGTCGAGAGCCCCTCTTTTTTCTTCTTGAACTTCTGTCCGGCAAGCATGTTCCTCGCCAAAAGACAGTATCATAGGTTAGAGTAGTAAAAATCATCCATGTAATATGTCTGAGTTTGCCTCAAACAGATGAATGAAAAGTTGTTTCCTTTGTGTCCGACCCTTCTCTTTGTATGATACACCCTTTGCATTTTCTGGAAGCTTGCCGGCATGACTGGTCCTGCCGCTAGTGCTTTGAGGAATGGATCCTTAGCAGTTCGTCGGAGGGATCGTTACCGGCAAGGCTCCTTCCGTACTCAGTGCAACCATTAGATCGTCGAGCACGGCTCAAGGCGAAATAAGGCGTTGTGTAGCCACTTGGTCTGTTGAACCAGTTCGAAACAGTCTGAGGGCTCTCTGTGGCCATGCAGGTCGTTGAACAAGTTCGAAACAGAGCCAAGGTGCGCTTCTCTTGACAAGGTTCCATCTGCGCGCAGGTTTCTCAAACAAAGATTGTGATTTATAGAAAGGAAACAACCTATCTACTCTGAAATTTTATCTAGAATCTATATCACTTACCTGTCGTGCCGCGACACTTCTTCCCACGTCATTTAGGTCTTTTTCCGGGTCCTGAGATCCCCGGCAAGCAAGAGGTTACACTCTCCCGGCAACTTCCCCTCCTGTAAGGTTCTTGCCGATAGTCCATGACTATAGCATAGAATTGGGGTTGCCGGAGTATAACTCCTTTTCCTCCTTTGCCAGGTTGTGCTGGTGGAGCCCCCGACCACTCCTTTCGGCGGCGACGTGATGCTTCCAAAGGTGGGAAAACATTTCCTCTTGAGTGCGTGCCCGAGCTTCGGGGCCTGTTGGCGCATCCACAACGGTGATGCATCACTCCACGGAGGTGTGACAGCCGGAGTATGCGGCAGTGGCCTCTCCTAAGCCCCAGGCACACCCTCGACAACAACACACTATCCTGGAGCGACGCATCAACATGATGCCATCAAGCTCGGGGTCTCCGCCTCCTTGGCCTGTGCTCGCACAGCGGTGCGCTCGTGCAGGCGTTAGGAGGCCATAGCGAAGTGGAGCGACCACGGCTGTGTTCCACCTCTAGGAACCGCGGCGGTGTGCTCAACATCCCATGATCTCGTGCGGAACTTGCTCGAATCCGCGAAAAAGCACTCAGCAGCCGCATCCCCCTACCCGGCGCGCCAAATATGTCGAGGAAATCGACACCTATGGGAAGCTCTAAGGGTCCCTTGATCATTCGGAGGAAGGAGAGAGGTGGCGCTGAGAGCGGATCTAACGATCAACACCGGCAAGGTCGTTTAACCGGGTTCGGGCCGCTTGGCGCGCTAAACCCTACTCCTGCTTGGTTTGCATTGGGGGTTTACTGTAGGGTTATTTGCTATGGTAATTCAGCTGGTAATTAGGGAGTCTCAAAACCAAAAAGGTCCAACCTCTAGAAAATGAGCCTTGGGACTCCTTTTATAGGCAAAGGGGTCACCAACAGTGCGCTCACGGGTAATATAGTGAACATGGTTCACCGCTTATCTATCTAATGTGGTGTCAGGGCCAGTAAATGCCTTGTCTGGCCCTTGACCTGCATCAAGGTGGCTTCGGCACGTACTCAAGTGGATCGACACCTGGGTCTTGCGCTGGTGCATGAGGGATGCGTTGGAGCGGTGGGACTATGGTAAAAACGGGGGAGGACACCTGGCGAGCGAAGGGAGCTTGCTGGCCTGGTGGCCCTGTCGGTGGACTAGATTATCTTCCCGACAAGGAGGGATTGTTGGGGGGTTGAACTTCTTCCCGGCAAGGAGGGCTTGTCGGGGCCTTGCGAGTCTTTGCGAGTCTTCCCGGCAAGGAGGGCTTGCCGGGGCTTTGCGAGTCTTCGTGAGTCTTCCCGACAAGGGGGCTTGCCGGTGCCTTGCCACTCTTCCCCGTGAGGATGGCTCGCCCGGGCCTTGTGAGACTTCCCGACATGGAGGGATTGCCGGGGCCTTGTGTCTGGAATTTTTGTACTCTACGCCCTCCGAGAGGGCCGTGGCCTCGATGGGTTTTGGTTTGTCTTCCTATCAGTCTTCCTCGTGTGTTGCCACCAAGGGCGTTGCCGGTTCGCGTGCACAAGTCTGGGGCACAGGAGACCCCAGTCTCTAGTGCACCGAGACTACTGCTTGAGCTCTCTGCACAACACTCCAGGCGAACAACGGATGCCCCGAAGAACTTCATGGTGAGGGTGACGGCACCGTCAAACCTACACTAAAGAAGGTGCCCGAGTCCGAGGCCCCGGGACCACGCGAACGACTTCCATCCCCGTGTCACGAACATAGCACTCGCAGCGGTGAGGGCGATGACCACGCAGACAGGCCCGTTGCAACAACCGTCCAACTAGAGCCACAATCCTTGGGGTCGGATGCTTTCCATAGCCTGTGTCAAGGAGTCAAACTCGTGCGCTTCCTCCTCTCCATGGATTCCCACATGAGGCTGTTGGAGAGGCCTGCCACTGCGACCTCCACGGTTCGCTGGAGCCACTTTTCCTCGCCCCTAGGATGATGTCCTTCCACGGGAACTAGAGCCAATCCTCGTTGTTGTCACCACAATTGGCATCGGGCTGTGTGGAGTGCTCTTCATAGGTCATGAGACCAACAGGCGCGACTGCTACCCCTCGCCATCCCAAGAACGGTGCGGCGAAGAAGCTGGCGAGAAAGAGGAGAAGACACCGGTCAGTGTATTGGCAAGGGGGGACGCAAATGAGAAATGCCCCCTCCATCGACCCCCTTATAGGGTGAGGGAGGGGAGATGTTGGCTCTTCGTAACTCGACGCCAACGCATGCTGGCGCACTCAACACCAGCAACCGCCCCTCCGAGCCAATACAACACCTAGCAACCGATATGCATCATCGGAAATATGATAGAAGATAGAAGAAGAGAAGGCGGACCGTAATTGTGAGAAGCGATCATGAATTTCCTTCCATTTTCGCTCCTTCGAAATGACCGTTCGCTGCCAAGCATGCGGGCTTGGACGACCAACCTTCTCCACCAAAGGCATGCGTCTTCTCAGGTGCGACTCCTCAAAACAACCGCCTCGCTCTGCCACTACCACAACCCGCAGTAAATGCACACCATGGGAAAGCAGTAAAAATCATCATAACCATAGGGAATTGTGGTCGCGTGTGCCTGTGCACTATTTTTGGGCCTAGCCCGACAAATGTCATAGACGCATGTGTGGTCTAGGCCCGGGGGCTACTGTCGTTGTGCTAAAATATGAGGGCTTTAGCACCTAGACTTGTACAAAGACACTCGCGGCCTCCGTACTGGCAAGACCCTACCGACCAACATCAATCTTCAAGCAAAAAAAGTGAAGACCAGAAACAAGGCCCCAACAAGCCACCTAGCCGGGACGAGGAAGACCTGGCACGCATCGCGCCCAACAAGACCCCTGCACATCCCCGCCTGCTCCACCTCACCAGGATGATTTTCAACATCAGCGAGGTGTTGAGTGGACGGGTAGTTAGGTGGACCTGGTCAGAGGTCGTTGGCAGCAGTCAGAGACATGCATCAGCTTTAATGACACTCATCCTGCAGCGTGTCAAGTAAATAAAAGATAGATAGGGGTACGACACAGAAGGAGAGGCAATCCTTGCCGAGGATCGTCCCCAGTGCACCACCTCACGACGCATTTAATCCGTCTGTCTCTGTCTGTCAGAGTTAGGTATTTTCCACTATAGCTTCTGTGAGTAGTTTTGGCAGCTATCGTGGGGACTATTCTCCCACGAAAAGACTGTTTTAGCCACTGTGGTAACCCCTTGGACTATAAAAGGAGGTCCATGGCTACCTTTACAAGGGTCGATGCTCTGTTCATTCTACACGCGTAGCTGCTGCCCTCGAGCATCCTTGCTGGGCGAGCGCACGTGTACTATGAACATCCAGATAATCCACTAAAACATAAGACGTAGGGTTTTATGCTTCCACGCGTCCCGAACCTGTCTAAACCATCGTGCATGCAGCTGCCAAGATGCTCTTTATGCACCCATAGTCCCCACAAAACTGTAGGAAAGGGGCCTTGCTGGTCTCATAGATAGTCGTAGGGAAATCGCCCCAACAACCATGAGAACGGAGGAGAAGTTGGTGGTGGTCGTATTAGAGGAGATGTCCTCTACAGCGTCCTAAAACCACCGGAGGAGTGGGGGAGAGGATTCCTCCTTCTTCTTCTTCCTTGGCCCTTCGGGGACAGAGCGAGCTCTCCCCTAGATTGCATCTTTCTACTTGTAATCTGCATTGGGATTTTCCCTTGAGGGGAAGGGATATGCAATAAAATAGAGATAAGTATTTCCCTTAGTAAGAACCAAGGTTATCGAACCAATAGGAGGACCATGCAAACACCCCTTTTTCGCACCTGCAAAACAAAATAGAAAACGCTTGCTCCCAACCCGAGCAAGAGGGTTGTCAATCCACTCCAACTCTTTACTGGCAAGAGATTAGTAGGGATACATGGAAAGTATAAATATAATATTATATAATATAATAGTAGTAAAAAGGCAACAATAATTTTAGACTTTTTGAATTAATGATTAAGTAGACCCGGGGGCCATAGTTTTCGCTAGAGGCTTCTTTCTCGAAGCAAGCATACGGTGGGTCAAGAAATTATTGTTAGGCAATTGATAAAAAGCGGATAGTTATGTAATATTTATTAACAGTTATGACCCACTCCTACCTGTATCTACTACTATTACTCCATCCATCAACCGATATCCAACATGCATCTAGAGTATTAAGTAAAAACAGAGTAATGCTTGAAGCAAGATGACCTTCTATAGATGAAGTAAACTCAACTGATAAACCCCATCTTTTTACGCATTATGGCAACGATATAATACGTGTCATGTTCCTTTATGTCACTGGGATTGAGCATCGAAACATTGAACCCAGTACAATGCACCACTCCCGCTCAAGATAAATCAATCTAGTTGGCGAAACCAAAGCGATATATCAGATAGAAGTACAAATCTATCATAATCATAAATATAAGTATGAAAATAAGACTATTATATTTTCATGAATAATCTGAACATAAACCCGCAATTCAACAGACCCGACTGATACTTGTGATATGCGTTGGGTTTTCCCCAGAGAGGAGGGGATGATGCAACATACTATAGATAAGTATTTCCCTTAGTGAGAACCAAGTTTATCAAACAAATAAAAGGACGACGCAGTCTCTGATCTTTAGTGCCTACACACAAAAGAGTACACATTTGCACCCAACGTCAGCAAGAAGGTTGTCAATCTCTTTGAATTCGTTACTTGCAACCAATAAGTAGTGATAGATAGATAGCTTAAATATATTGAATATAAAAAGTAAATACAAATAATAAAAGGAGGAAGGTATTTAGTGTTTTTAAATATATTTGTGAATAGACCAGGCAACCATAGTTTATGCTAGAGTCTTCTCTCTTGTAGAAAGCATACAGTGAGTAAAGAAATTACTGTTGGGCAATTAATAGAAAAATGCATTTTATGCAATATTTATGCATCATGTCCGTAAGCAAGTAAACCGACTCCTGCCTACATCTACTACTATTAATCCACCCATTGACCATTATACATCATGCAACTAGAGTATTAGTAAAACATAGTAATGCTTCGAGCACAATGACATGATGTAGACAAAGTAAATGCATTTAATATGAATCTACCCCATTGTTTTATCCTTGGTAGCATCAATCCAATACGTGTCATGTCCCTTTCTGTCACTCGGATTGAGCACCACAAGATTGAACCCACTACAACGCACCCCTCTCACTTAAAGACAAATCAATCTAGTTGGCCAAATCAAATCAATAGATCAGATAGAATTACAAAGATATTACAATAATGCATTTAAGAATTCAGAGATGACTCAAATATATTTCATGAATAAACTGCACATCATCCCACAATTCAACGGATCCCAACATACGCGCCGCACAAAGTGATTACATAAGATAGATCACCGCAAGAATCGATGTGATCATGGAAGCAAGGAACAAAGAGAGAGATAGACATCTAGGTACAAACTACAAACCCGTAGGTCTGTGGTGAATTAATCACACATCACCTTGGTGATCGGCCCCCCCTTCGGCAGGGCACGTGTACACTGCTCGATATGCGCTTGCAGCTACGAAAAACATGTTTCGGGAGGGTCTCTAGGGTTTTTGGGATAATTGAGAATTTATAGGTTAGAGTGTTGGAAATATGACCTAGAGGCAATAATAATTTTTTTATAATCATATATCCTTGTTTATGATAATCATTTATTATCCATGCTAGAATTGTATTGATCAGAAACTCAGAGACATGTGTGGATACATAGACAACATTGTGACCCTAGTGAGCCTCTACTAGACTAGCTCGTTTCTCAAATATGGTTAAGGTTTCCTAACAATATACATGATATGTCATTTGATAACAAGATCACATTATTAGGACAATTATGTGATGGACAACACCCAACCGTAAGCATATCATTTGATTATATAACTCAGTTTGTTGCTACTGCTTTCTTCATGTCAAATATCTATTCCTAAGACCATGAGATCTTGCAACTCCCTGACACCTAAGAAATGCCTTGTGTGTATCAAACATCACTTCCTAACTGGGTGATCATACAGATACTCTACACGTATCTTCGAGGGTGTCTGTTGGGTTCACATGGATCAAGAGTGGGATTTGTCACTCCTATGACGAAGAGGTCTCTCTAGGCCCTGTCATTATTAAAACATCACAAGAAGCTTCCAAGCAATAGTACTAAAGAGTTAGTCATGGTATCTTTCATTACAGAATGAGTAAAGATACTTGCCGGTAACAAGATTGAACTAGGTAAGAGATACCGACGATCGAATCTCTAGCGAGTAACATGTCGCTATACAAAGGGAATTGCATATGAGATTAACTAAATCCTTGACATCGTGGTTCAATAGATGAAGATCTTCGAGGAATATGTAGGAACGAATATGGGCATCCAGGTCCTGCTATTGGTTATTGACCAGAGAGGTGTCTCGATCATGTCTACATGATTCTCGAACCCGTTCGGTAGCGCTAGCGTAATGTTTAGATATTAATAGTGGAAATTCTAAAAGTTTTCCGAAGTCCCGGACGGGATCCTAGACATCACGAGGAGCTCCAAAGTGGTCCATAGGTAAATATTTATATATGGGAAGTCATATTCGATGTTCTGGAAAAGTAGGAAATTTTTCATAGAGTATCGGGAAGGTTCTAGAAGGTTCCAGGGGTTATACCATGGGGCCCAACAACCCGGGAAGGGACCACATGGATCGAGGGGTGGGGCTACAACCCACTTTGTCTGGCTGCACCTTTCCCCAAGGCACATGTCATTTAAATCTAGAGATAAGATCTTATCTCTAAATTTAAAGGGTTGAATCTAGAGATAAGATATTGTCTTCATGTTTAAAGGCTTTTCTCGTTGTGGCCGGCCCTAGGAGGGTTTTGTTGTGGTTTTGTCATGACAGATGTCCTCATGGAAGGACTTAATGATGAGGCCATCACAACGATGTGGCGACTAAAAGGGGTTAATCCGGAACAAGAGGTGAGTTTACCCACGTTCGACTCCTCCGATGGAGGTAAAAGCCTACGTCTTGCTTTGTGTGTATTGATGACGAAATCGATTAAAAGGGTCCATATTCGCCTGACTTAGCTCTCCATAGATTGTAAATTAACCCTATAAGCCTCAAGGGCTTGCCTTTATATACAGGTCAAGACCCTGGGTTTTACAAGAGACCGGGCCATGCTATGATTCGTAACCCGGAACATCTCTACCTCGCCTTGTATTTCAAGCAAGCTTATCTTCTACCTATGTTATACCTCATGGGCCTTGACCGCCACCTTTCTAGTAAAGAGCCGCCAGGCGAATTACTGGAATAGACCGTCTTGCACCTTTGGTCTTGTTCGTCATGCCCATCTTGAGTACAACCTTAAGCCGCCATAATCATGACCCGACCTCATAGGGAGGGTTATATAGCGGGGTAATATCCCCAACATTAGGCCCCAGATTGAGTTGAATTTATTCATGTCAATATCCCTTAACTTAATCTTGGCGGCTTGTCGGTAATTCATGTCTTTTATTCCCTCAGGTAGAAATGCCGACTTCATAAAACTTCAGAGATCTTTATGAGTCCTTAGTCTGTTCACCAATGACATCACCCGCCCCGGAACTTTAGGGACTCACTGATGTCATCGCAACATCTCTTCGTACTTATGTGTTTAGCCCAAAAATCGAGGTGCCCCTGGCTCCGAAGTTTACTGTGCCTCCTCGATTCCCGCGCTTGCCGTTTTCACTTCGGCTCCTGGCCTTTAAAATAGTCGCGAGGGCCCCTTTCATTTTTACCTTGGTCCTCCACTTCTTCTTGCTTGAGCTCGAACCTTTCACCGCGCCTCCGCTGCCATTCTTCCATCGTCGCTCGGCCACATCCAGGACCACCTCGTCGCGCGGCTTCACCTCGGCGCAGCAGATTTTCTCTGCCACCATGAGCAACATCACGTAAGACCCTTTTCTTACCATCAAATCTGTCTGTTAATCCATCACAATTCATGGATTTCATCGGAGTTCTTCCTGTGTTCATCACAATTGTCGACCTGCTTGATTCTCCAATGAATCTCTTCCACCGATATATAGCGGCAGATATTAGTAACCCTGTTTCATGTATAATACGCCTAGATGCCTTGTGAGATGTGCATGTAAAATCGTTATTGCCTCCGTACCTTGTTGTCTTTCTAGGGTTAATGAATATTTCCCTTTTTGAATCATTTGTGGATCCATATTTTTAGACACTTCCATAGAAACACGTTTGTCCCATACTTATTAGAAAACCTGAAATCATTATCCACTTGTAAGCCACCTTTTACTTTACGTCGTCTTCTATGCTATAATTGTAACCTGCCCGCCTCTATAGGCCACCTCTTCTTTAGGTGGCGACTCATGTTAAGGCGGTTTGAATATTGTCGGTTGCTCTTTTACTCTAAACTAGAATCACCCCAACTAGTTCTTTCTTGTATTCCTTGCTCGTCAAATAATATTTTTATCGTTTGAATAACCTACCAAGTATACTTCTGCACCTTCTTTCCTCCTGAATCCACTACCATGTCAAAGATTGTTTCATGCAACTCGCAACCTTATGAAATTTCTGATGTTGTGCTCCAGAATTACGTGACTTTAGGGGCCTAGTCACCAAACGAGGAGATTGGTTGGTGATCCGTCGTTGGGTAGGAACGTCCGCAACCAAGCGAAGGAGAAGTAGTAGTTATCACATATCACCTTGAGCGAGGTTTTACACACCCCGGGTCAAAATTCTTTCAAGATGCCCCAGTTCTACAATCTCCATCCTCAACACCTAGGCCCTAATTCCATCAGCAACTTATGCCAATTCCAAGTCTTTTGTGAGGTGTACTTGGAAAGAAAATCCACAATTCTTTTATTCAGGGAATTCTTTTACCTCAACCGCCAAACAGAATTTATTGATGGACCTAGTTTGGAATTGGCGAGGTGAGAGTCGATATGCGAAGAGATCATGGTTTTCCTGCTGCCACCTTGCGTAGTCACCCCAAAGGTTGGAGAAAAAATTGGTTTTATTGTAAGAACACTACACCTGCTGATGAAGACCCCCTGTCGGATTTTAGAGCGAAACGCCTTCCAATGGAAATTGAACTTCCCAGCTCACTAACTCCAGAAGAGCATGCCAATATTGCCTATGTATCGACCAAACTCAGAGCCTTGAAAGCCAATGGTTTAACCGGTATTAATTTGATCCGATGTTGGGTAGATTGGCGGATCATGCCCCCGAGTCATCGTGGCGCCTTAATGTGCGAGTATGACGACGATTTGATCAACGCGCAATGCTTCAACAACATCATGCTTGATTCAAATGAAGTCAACAAAATTGTCAAGAAGCTATCGGGTGAACCAAAATAAGTCCGCAGTAAAATTGGACTGAAGCAGTTCTATACTGAGAACCCGGCTCCCGAGGTAAATAACCTTAAACATCTCCTTCCTTGCTTATGCATACGTTTAGTGCATTAAAACTTGCCTTTGTTTGTCAATATTGTTGCAGAAGAACTCACCCTTCTGGAAACGGAAACAGCCAAAGGTGACTGCCAAGAAAACCAAAGTCGCCCCAGAAAAGAAGAAAAAAAGGCGCTCTGGATTAGTCATCGGTTATGGGAAGTCATAAACCATTGATGACCAATCTGACGTAAGCCTTTATCTTAGCCCTGTTTTTAACTTATGCTTACTAATTACTTCTTCAATCTCAGGATGATGATGGTGATAGCCAGGATGAAGATGTTGAGGTAATTTCAATCTCTTCCAACATACATCTCTCCTTCCCAAGGCCACCAAGGCGGGTTGTTAGGAAAATTCCTTTATCTCACCCAGAAGCTTATTTGGCTTCTGATTTCCTTTTGAAGAAGACTTTATTTGCCCCAAGGTGCCAGAACCGAAGCTCTTCGGGTGATCTCAGGACGGGTTTACCCGAGAAATCCTCCACTCGTAAGAGGCAAAAAGAGGTACCTGATGACCCATCACTTCCTTTAAAAATAGCTTCATTCAACGACCTCTTGAATCTTTTGGCTCAAATTATCAGGAATCGCCACCTTCATCAGGTGCCTCATCTTTGTCAAAGCTACCACCTCTTCTTTTCCTTCCTGGGTAACTTTGCTTTTATGTCTAATACTTGCCTTAGTACTTTTAATTCATTATATATGTCTTAGATTCTACTCTTCACGGCTAAGGCTAAAGCCAAAAAGAGGAAAACAGGCGGGTCATCAAATAATCCTGAAGCACCTGAACAGGAGGAACTAGAATTTACTATTTCTGAGACTCATGTCGAGCCAGTTGACACACATGTTGAGCTTCCTGAAACTCATCAAGGCGCCATTAAAGATCTTCCTGATATTCATGTTGAGCTGGCGAGTGTTGATGACATGACCATGGAGACAAGTCTGAAGGCCAATCCTAACCCGCCTAGTCCTCCAAAAACAACCAAAGACGGTACATTTGAAGAGGAAAGGGTTGTGATCACTTGAACGAGTTAGACAACACCTATCTCCGTTGTGTTTGCCAAGCACACTGCTAAAGGTGCAGCGTGTGAACTAGAGAAAGGGAAAACTAATTGAGCTTCCCAATATTGAAAAAATTAGTTTTGAAGAACTCCACTCTCGATATCTAAGCCGCCTCTCCAGCCGGGATATGCAGGCCAGTCTGGTTGGTATGATGAAGAAAAGATATGAGGTTTGTTGAACGTCAATCGTGTACTCCATATATCCTTACGTAGCAGCCAAGGGACGGATCATCTTCCTGGAGATGAGTCGGGTCTTGATGAAATAGTGAAGAAGCAACATGTAGCCCCCAAGGGCCGAATCATCTTCTTGAAGATGAGTCGGGTCTTCATCATACATATTTGTGAAATTTTGACCTATAGCCCCCAAGGGACGAGTCATATTCTTGAAGATGAGTCGGGTCTTCATCATACTTATTTGAAATTTAGAATTGTAGCCCCCAAGGGTCGAGTCATCTTCTTGAAGATGAGTCGGGTCTTGTTAAAATTGTGAATAAGCAACATGTAGCCCCCAAGGGCCGAGTCATTTTCTTGAAGATGAGTTGGGTCTTCACATATTATATATGGTTGAAAAATTAACATGCATTAGCCCCCAAGTGTCAATTATGTTGCTTGCAATCTGCATGAGACTTGATAACAATCTTCTTCGCAGTCTAAAAAATCATGTATAGACCATGTTGGTGGCTCGGAGTTTTACTAACATCCACCTAGTCATTTTATTGTATAGGAAACTTTGAACTAGGCTGATGCAGATTTAGGTGGAATGAGAGTTCAATCTGAGGAGACACTCCAATGTGAGGGGACACTTCAAATCTGCCACAATAACAAGACGCCAGAGTCCAATCTGAGGAGACATTTCAAATTTGCTTGGAAGAAATTGAAAAAATCAAATCTTAGTTCGCAGCGTATAAAGAATTTGCCGAAACTGACAGAGCTGCCTTGGTTAAACGTGCTGAAGACACCGAGGGTCAGTTGAAGCTTGTTACTGAAGGGCTAACTGGTCTCAAATGACATAACTCCAAGATGACCACGACTGTTTTTCATAAGCCTTTGTTTGCAAGCCTTAGATCCTAGATATTTGTAGAAAACATGACCGACCGTGCGACTTATATTCTTGAATTATTTGCAGGCCCTCGATCTCTCAACCTTCAAGACAGCTGTGTACTAAAGCTGAAAGCTCTGTACACTTTAATGAAGCAACTCTATATTGGAGGTTTATACACCATCAAGGTTATTAGTGACATGCTTAGGCGCCTCTCAAACATGCCCAAACAAATTGAAGAATTGAATAAATCAACTGCACGTAGAGGGGCAATCACTGCTCTGAGTCGGGCTCTGGCCTATGCACCAGAACTTAACCCGAAAGAGATAGCTGGCGAGTTTCCTAAATATAAAGATGACAAAACAACGTTTACCGAGGAAGCTTATGCCCATTGCATGAAGGCGGCTTGCCTACAAGCTAGTCAACTGGCCGAAGGTGCTGATGTGAAGACATATCAGGAGGCTTATGATTAAAACAACGTACATGTGCAACCACCCACATTTGAACCAATTGATCTAACTCCTCAGCGTTGTAAGCATCCTTTTGCCCCTGATGTTGACCCGTAGCCCATCTTGAATTAAGAAGCTGAATTCCACGCTTTAATCCTTTGCAACTAGGATATGGGAAACCTCCAGATCCATTACCCAGAAGTCTCGGCGTAGGATAACCCGGAGGCGTATTGAACAAGAAGTCTCCCCAAGATTGACCCGGAAGTGTCTAACCCGGATGAACTATCCACCGGGTTATAATATTGATTAGTGAAAAACTTGGGCTCCATGTAGCCTTGTAATACCTTTAGGTTTGAAGATTATTATTTTGTGTCATGCCTTCATGCATGCCGGAGATTTTTTGTATCACCTTTGAATTTGATAATGGGTGCCGAAACTGCTCAAGTGTGCCTTTCGGATTGATGTTCTCGTTGAAGTTAACACGGGCGAGTCATTATAAGCCGCCTTTCTGAAATTTCCACTTGTAATTTATCTTCCCACCGTAAGGTAATGGATCCATAAATCGAATACTTTTCATAAGCCGGTATAAAATATTGAAGCCTTCCCTGGAAAAGGTAACACCACATTATGGCATCAAGGTATTTTGAATAAGCCGACTCAGTAAGACACGACAAGGAGAGGAGATTGCAAGGCTCTAGTCATAACCTAAGATGGGTTTGTGCAATAACCCTTTATAATTTAGACTGTCTAATCAGGCTGAAGTCAACCTTCAGTGAAGCGGGTTTCAAGAACCCATGGTTTCTCTATTTTCCATATGTCGGTTCTCACACGACACCTCAATGTTTTAACCTTGACAAGTTCAGGGTCCACAATGGATTGACTCGCCAAGAGTACACGGGGCCAATAAGGGGAGTCACACAAACATATAGTCCAGTATAACCATTGTAAAGCGGTAATTTTTCGCCAGCCAAGAGGTTGAGAAAGCTAAACTCAATGAGTTGAAAGCCCCCAAGTGACCCATCATCCGGAAAAAAGCCAAGCATAGCATTGCAGAAGACAATGCTATTACTTCCAAACAACCTCGGGACTAATAGCCCCCAGATAAATTGGCTTGATTCTCTTGGCCACAATTGGCGTCTTGATGTCTACTACACAACATTCTTCTTGTAGACTCGTGTTGGGCCTCAAAATGCAGACTTTTCTAGGACAATAGCAAGTTTCCCTCAAGTGGATGACCTGAAGTTTATCAATCCGTGGGAGGCGTAGGATGAACAAGGTCTCTCTCAAGCAACCCTGCAATCAAATAACAAAGAGTCTCTTATGTCCCCAACAAACCCAAAACAATGGTAAATTGTATAGGTGCACTAGTTCGGCGAAGAGATGGTGATACAAGTGCAATATGGATGGTAGATATAGGTTTTTGTAATCTGACAATATAATAACAGCAAGGTAACAAATAGTAAATAGTGAGCAAAACATTGTATAAATGCTTGGGAACAAGGCCTAGGGTCCATACTTTGACTAGTGCAAGTTCTCCCAACAATACTAACATAGATGAATCATATATAAATCCCTCACGTGCGACAAAGAGTTCACTCCAAAGTCACAAATAGCGGAGAACAAACGAAGAAATTATTGTAGGGTACGAAACCACCTCAAAGTTATCTTTTCCGATCAATCTTATGAGCTATCCCTTTGTGTCACGAACAACCCTAGAGTTCGTACTAAAATAACACCTTAAGATACACATCAACCAAAACTCTAATGTCACCTAGATACTCCAATGTCACCACAAGTACCCATGGGCTTGATTATACGATGTGCATCACAAAATCTCAGATTCATCATGTTCAATCCAACACAAAGAACATCAAAGAGCGCCCCAAAGTTTCTACCGGAGACTCAAGACGAAAACATGTGCCAACCCCTATGCATAGATTCCCAAGGTCGCAGAACCAGCAAGTTGACCACCAAAACATACATCAAGTGGATCAATAGAACACCCCATTGTCACCACGGATATGCCATCGCAATACATGTATCAAGTGTTCTCAAATCCTTAAAGACTCAATACGATAAGAAAAATTCAAAGGGAAAACTCAATTCATCACAAGAAGATAGAGAGGGGAAAACTCCATATGTTTCATCTATATTAATAAAGCTCGTGCTACAACAAGATCGTTCCATCTCAAGAACATGAGAGAGAGAGAGATCAAACACATAGCTACTAGTACATACCCTCAACCCCGAGGGTGAACTACTCCCTCCTCGTCATGGAGACTGCCGAGATGCTGAAGATGGCCTCCAGTGATGGTTTCCCCCTCCGGCAGGGTGCTGGAACGGGCTCCCGATTGGTTTTTCATGGCCCTGGAGGCTTTCGGTGGTGGAAGTCCCGATCTTGGTTTCTTTTTGGAGGTTTCTTAATTTCTAGGAATTTTTGGCGTCGGTCTCTCGTCAAGGCGGTGCCCGAGGGGCCCACAAGATAGGGGGCGCACCCTAGGGGGGCAACCCCTGGCTTGTGGCCAGTTTGTGGCCCCCCTCCGGTTGATTCTTTCACTAGTATTTTTTATATTTTCCAAAAATATTCTTCGTAAATTTTAAGCTCATTCCGAGAACTTCTATTTCTGTACAAAAACAACACCACGGTAGTTCTGCTCAAAAACAACGTCTGTCCAAATTAGTTCTAATCAAATCATACCAAATCATATAAAATTATTGTAAACATGGCATGAATACTTCATAAATTATAGATACGTTGGAGACATATCACGCCTATGTTTGAACCATGCATCATGGCAACTGGTCCTCTTTGGCTTATCAACATGTATGTTTGAACGATCACAACATGGCGGCTCATCCTCTTTGATACTAATAGCATCCATGTTTGAATGACCTCCTCATGGTGGTTCATCCTCTTGGGCGGCTTAGGAAAAAGTAATAAAGTCTCATGCTCATTTTATGGGCTAAAACTGCAGAAACCCCAAATTTCCTGGGTGCCGGCTTTATTGTCTAGATAAAATAGTATAAAAAATTGAGCTATGCACATGAATAAGGAGGCAATGGCTCTAAGTATAGTAAGGCCTAAGGTGAGCAATGTTCCACGGCTGGGTTGTCTCCTCCTCCGAAGTTGGCTTATCTGGACGAAGGTTTACTAGGTAGTATGAGCCATTATGAAGACTTTTATTGACGACGAAAGGAGCTTACCAAGGTGGTGATATCTTGTGCATGCCTGTATGATCCTGAATCAATCGAAGCACTAAGTCGCCCTCCTGAAAGATCCGGCTCTTAACCCTACGACATTGATAGCAACGTAGGTCTTGTTGATATTTAGCTAATCGTGCAGCAGCCAAATCACGCTCTTCTTCTAAGGCGTCCAAGGAATCCTGATGTGCGTGCTCATTGTCTGCTTCAACATAAGCGGCGACTCGAGGAGAATCATGCCGTATATCACTTGGTTAAACTGCCTCAGCTCCTTAAACTAGGAAAAAGGGTGTGTAACAAGTAGATCTATTTGGCGTCGTCCTAATGCTCCAAAGCACTCCGGGGAGCTCCTGAACCCAAAAACCCAGAGTATGCCTCAAGGGAACCATGAGTCGAGGCTTGATCCCGCATAAAATTTCCTGATAAGCTCGCTCGGCCTGTCCATTGGACTGTGGATGTGCTACAACGGACACATCAAGCCGGATATGCTCTTGCTCGCAAAACTGCTTCATGGCGCCTTTTGATAAATTGGTGTCATTATCATTCATAATACTGTGAGGATAGCCAAATCAAAAGATCAACTTCTTTAGAAACTTGACAGCTGTTTCTGCTTCACAGTTGCTCACACGCTCTGCCTCAACCCACTTGGTAGACTTGTCAACCGCCACGAGTACCTGAGTCTTTTTGTTGGAAGACATCTTGAACGGGCCAACCATATCAAGCCCCGGGACCGCAAAAGGCCACGTGATTGGGTTCATACATAATTCCTGAGCTGACACATGTACCTGACGGCCAAATTTTTGATATCCATCGCACTTGCGCACTATATCCTCTGCATGTGCATGAGCAGTCAACCTTCGAACCCATGTAGAAAAGCCTTTGAAAGCAAAGATCGTGAGCCGCCATGGTGGAGACAGTCGCTAGCGTGAATATCGTTAAGGATCTCTCGACCTTCCTCAGGAGGAACACAATGTTGAAAAACACCACTAACACTCCTCTTGAACAACTCGCCCTCATGAATAACCATGGATTCTTCAGCCGGGAGCTCCCCTCGAGCGAGATAAGCAAAGTATGACATCCCCCAATCATGGATCGCCCGGAGATCAACCACCAGCTGCAGTTCCAGGTCAGGGATGGCTATATCTTCCTCGATTGGTAGCTTGACAGAGGGGTTGTGGAGGACATCCAGGAACACATTAGGGGGAACCGGTTTGCGTTGAGATCCAAGTCTTGACAATGCATTAGCCGCCTCATTATGTCGTCGATCAATGTGACCAACCTGATAGCCATGAAAGTGACTTGCCACATCGGAGACTACCCTTATGTAAGCTGCCACTAAGAGGTCCTTTGAATCCCAGGATCCATATACGTGTTGAGCCACTATGTCTGAGTCTCCCAAGAACCTGACCTGGCTAAGGTTCATCTACTTAGCTATCCTGAGCCCATGTAAGAGAGCCTCATACTCATCCGCATTGTTGGTAGAGGGGAACATGAGTCGTAGAACATAACAAAACTTGTCACCCCTTGGAGAAGACAACACTACATGAGGCATCAAAATGTATAGTCGAGTACATGTTGTGTGGCCTATCTTCTGGGAGCTACAGCTTAGTCCGATCGTTCATAAAATCCACTAGTGTTTGGGACTTAATAGCCGTAAGAGGCATGTACTTCACATGATGAGGACCAAGTTCAATTGCCCAGTTAGCAATTCTACCTCTAGCCTCTCAGTTAGCAATTCAACTTCCGGCTCGCCATAAAAATTCCAAAGACCAGCTTTTGCCAATGTGGATACCGTTGCTTGGACATGGTTACCACTTCACTAACAAAATAGATTGGCCGCTGAACTGGATATTCTTTACCTTCTTCCTTGCGCTCAACGAATACCGCAACACTTACTGCCTTGGAGTGTGGAGAGTTGAGGGCTTCGACAACTTCATTGGTCGCGTCCGTCCAGATGAAAGTATCCATCTTCTTGAGGAATTGATAAAGAGGGAGTGTCTTCTTACCAAGGCGGCTGATGAACCGGCTCAATGCCACGATACGACCCGCCATACACTGGACCTGATTGATATTGGCCGGCTTACCAAGCGAAGTGATTGCCTTGATCTTATCTAGGTTATCTTCAATGCCCTTCTCACACACCAGAAATCCTAGTAGCTTGCCTGTAGTAACACCAAAAACACAGTTGTCCTAGTAAGCTTCATGTGGTACACTCGAAGATTATCAAACGTCTCCTTGAGATCCTCCAAGAGTGTTTCCTTCTTCTGAGATTTGACCACGATGTTATAAAAATAGGCATGAACAATGCGCCCAATCTGACTGTGCAAATAGTTCTGGATATAGCGTTGATAAGTCGCCCCCGCGCTCTTAAGTCCGAAGTTCATAGAGACATAGCAAAAAGCGCCGAAGGGGGTGATGAAAGCTGTCTTTTCTTGATCCACCTTAGCCATATTCATCTGGTGGTAACCTGAGTACGCATCTAGAAAGCATAAGCACTCACAACCCACCGTGGAGTCAATGATTTTATCAATACGGGGGATAGAGAAAGGATCCTTCGTACAAGCTTTGTTGAGATTGGTGTAGTCGATACACATGCGGAAAGTGTCGTTCTTATTTAGAACTAAGACCTGGTTAGCCAACCATTCCAGATGGAAAACTTCGATGATGAAACCGGCAGCCAAGAGTCGGGCAACTTCTTCCCCAATAGCCTTGCGTCTCTTCTCGTTAAAACGATGGAGGTATTGTCAAACTGGTTTCATCTTTGGATCCACATTAAGGTGGTGCTCAGTGAATTCTCTCGAAACTCCATGCATGTTAGAAGGTTTCCATGCAAATATGTCACGATTCTCACAGATGAGCGCACTTTCCTATTTGGGATCCAAGCCATTCCCAATTGTGAATTGCTTAGAAGAGTCGCCCTGGGTCAAGTTGACTTGCTTGGTATCGTCCGTCGACTTCAACTTGAGGGGCGGCTCATCATCGATAGTGGGTTTTTTGAGAGGACTCATGTAGGCCGGGTCATCATTGGCCCTATGGAACTTCAACTCTTCTGCCGCGCATGCCGACTCATCATATGTAGCATTTCCTTCCTCGCACTCCCGATCTATCTTTCGATTCCCATTGACTGTGATGGTACCTTTGAGACCCGGCATTTTGAGCTTGAGATATACATAGCAAGGTCGGGCCATGAAGTGGGCATAAGCCGACCGTCCGAACAAGGAATGGTAGGGACTCTAGATTTTGACCACCTCAAACATGAGAGTCTCACTCCTATAATTGGACTCGTCACCGAAAGCAACTTTCAATTTGATTCGCCCGACTGGGTATGCCGACTTGCGTGGGACTATGCCTTGAAAGACCATCATCGAAGACATCGGGTGATCCTCGAAAAAACTCATTCGCCGGAAGGTGTCATAGTATAGGATATTAATGCTGCTCCCTCCATTCATGAGAGCCTTTGAGAGGGTGTATCCCTGAACCAGAGGTGCCACCACCAGTGCTAGGTCACCAGGATTATCGACCAGAGGTGGGTGATCGTCCCGACTCCAAGTAATGGGCTGCTCTAAAAAATTGGGATATATGGGAACTGTCGGCTCAGCCATATTGATCGCACTATGCTTGAATTTCTTATCTCGGCAGCAAGTGTTGGTGGTGAAAACGTGGTACTAACCAGTGCTCAATTGCTTAGGGTTGCTCTAGAATCCGTCTTGGTTATTATGCTACTGGTTATTTTGTATAAATTGTTGTCCATTGCTATTGTTCGAGCCGCCCTGCCTATGAAAGCCGGATCCAGGGAAACCGTCACATGAGCCCCCATGCAACCCGCAAGGACCAAACTGACCTGGATCTCCACCGCCGTCACCCCCTTGGTTATCGATAGACGCCTTGAGACGAAATTCCTGCATCACATAAACTTTTTCCCAAGAATTTGTAGACGGGGTATCTGGGGTACTATGTCCCTTGATCATCTCCTCGTAATTACGCGGTTTTCACCAATTGAAGCCTCGACCTCGACCGGTATTCCAACGCTGATTTCTGAACCCAGTATTTGTGTTAGCAACAAAATCTCACCCGTCGTCTTGCTGCCTTCTCTTTCCTTTACCTCCCTGGTTACAATTGCGTCCAGGGTTTTGAGAATGGCCCTTGGTTCCATCTCCCTTTTTACTCTTGCTGGCTTTGTCCTCATCTGAGCCGGCATGCTTCATGCCATGTGAATCGGCATACCTGGTGAGGGTGTCTATCAACTCGCCCATATCTTGCACCTTTCGCTTCAAACGGACACTTTAAGACCAGAGGTTGAATATGTCAATTCTTCTCTAAGATCAGCACGACTTGACCCACTGTGATGCCATCTGATGAATGGATGATTTCTGCAACCGACGTGTCTAGTGATGAGCCGACTGGTTGCTACGTTGAACGCAACACTACAGATCCACAATCATCATTGGGTGTTTGCAGGTTCCTCGGATTTTTTTATAAACCGCTCCTTAAATTCCCCCCCCCCCAAGTGTTGATAGAATTGGGCAGTAGTATTTTAAACGATGTTCGATCCGAACCTTCCAACATCATCGTGAGGTAATTGGCACACATTGCATCATTAGCATCAAGCGTGTACATAGCAAGCTCGTAACTCTCAATCCATGCGGCCAGCTCCAGATCTGTTGTATAGTTTGGTACCTTGTGAGGACCATTGAAATCTTTCAGCATGCGCTCATTCCAAAGAGCAAAAGACAAATAGGGGACCCCTACGGTCCTGCCACCGGACTCGCTATGCGCGGGCACTAGCTGAGCATAAGTCAGAACAACCTGAGCCGTCAGTGTCGCTGCCGCATCCACTTTTGCCCGACGAGGGCACGGGCCGCGTTTATAAGCGCATGGGCATTCGACATCGGGGGTACGAGAGGGTTAGCTTGAGGCTGTTGTCCGCGACCGCTGCTGGAAACCGTCGTAGACTCCTCATGGCAACTCTTGGTGCGGCTGGCATGCGGCATGGAGTGCAACTGATCACGGTTGTAAGAGAATTACGACTGTTGTACCACATCAGTCTTCAGCATCTCGATGGCGTTCCTGGCCTACACCTCGACCGAGGTGTTTCCATGGATGGGGAGAGATTCCAAGTTACGTGTGGCAGCCAACATGTTATCGACACGGTTGGACAAATGGCCTTGTGGCGTCCGGAACTGTTGAGTTGGCGGCTGGGTAGGTGGAGGTTGAGCAGGCTCAACTTGTAGGTCTGTCTGTCGAGGGTGGTCACGTTCCACACCCGACGTGTGTGGGCTATCAAACAAGCGATCCGGGTCAAGATTGGCCGGAAGGCGACTCTGATGTCTCTATAATTTATGAAGTATTCATGCCATGTGTACAATAATTTTGTATGATTTTGGTATGATTTTATTAGAACTAACTCGGACTTACGCTGTTTTCAGCAGAACTACCATGGTGTTGTTTTTGTGCAGAAATAAAAGTTCTCAGAATGGGCTGAAAATTAACGGAATATTTCTGGAAAATATAAAAAATACTTGAGCAGAAAGATACCAAAGAGGAGTCCCGAGGTAGTCACAAGCCTAGGGTGCTCCCTCCCTAGGGTTCACCCCGAGGCTTCTGGGTCCCTCTAGAGTCCCCTTGATGTGAGACCAACGCCAAAAATTCCTACAAATCCCAAAATCCCCAGAAAGAAACCTAGATAGGGAGTTCCACCGTCCCATGCCTCTAGAGCCATGGAAAACCAATAGGGAGCCTTTCCGGCACCCTTCCGAAGGGGGGAAACCATCACCGGAGGCCATCTTCGTCATCCCGGCGGTCTCCATGACGAGGAGGAAGTAGTTCACCCTCGGGGCTGAGGGTATGTACCAGTAGCTATGTGTTTGATCTCTCTCTCGTGTTCTTGAGATGGTACGATCTTGATGTATCGCGAGCTTTATTAATACAGATGAATTATATGGAGTTTTCCCTCTCTATCTTCTTGTGACGAATTGAGTTTGCCTTTGAAGTTTTCTTATCGGATTGAGTCTTTAAGGATTTGAGAACATTTGATGTATGTGTTGCGATGGGATATCCGTGGTGACAATGGGGTGTTCTATTGATCCACTTGATGTATGTTTTGCTGTTCAATTTGCGTGTTCCGTGACCTTGGTAATCTATGCATAGGGGTTGGAATATGTTGTTGTCTTGACTCTCCGGTAGAAACTTTGGGGCACTCTTCAAAGTTCTTTGTGTTGGATTAAACATGATGAATATGAAATTGTTTGATCTGTATCATATAATCAAGCCCATGGGTACTTGTGGTGACATTGGAGTATCTAGGTGACATTAGGGTTTTGGTAGATGTGTATCTTAAGGCGTTATTTTTGTACGAACTATAGGGCAGTTCGTGACACTTATAGGGATAGCTCATAAGATTGATCGGAAAAGATAACATTGAGGTGGTTTTGTACTCTACAACAATTTCTTCGTTTGTTCTCCGCTATTAGTGACTTTGGAGTGAAGTCTTTATCGCACGTGAGGGGTTTATATATGATTCAACTATGTTAGTATTGTTGGGAGAACTTGCACTAGTGAAAGTATGGACCGTAGTCCCTATTTCCAAGCATTTTTACAACATTTTGCACGGTGTTTACTATTTATTACCTTGCTCTTTTATATATTCAGATTATAAAAACCAATATCTACCATCCATATTACACTTGTATCACCATCTCTTCGCCGAACTAGTGCACCTATACAACTTACCATTGTTATTGGGTGTGTTGGGGACACAAGGGGCTCTTTGTTATTTGATTGTAGGGTTGCTTGAGAGAGACCATCTTCATCCTATGCCACCCACGGATTGATAAACCTTAGGTCATCCACTTGAGGGAAACTTGTTATTGTCCTACAAAACTAAGCGCTTGGATGCCCAACACGAGTCTACAAGAAGAAGGTTGTGTGGTAGACATCAAGCTCTTTCCTGGTGCCGTTGCCAGGGAGGTGAGTGCTTAAAGGTATATCTTTAGATCTTGCAATTAAATATTTTAGTTTCTTTTTTTCACTAGTTTGGTTTTATAAAAGTAAACTACAAAAAAAGATGGAATCGAGGTTGCCTCATGCTTCATCTTTTCAATGTCTTTCATGAAAATGATGGAAAGGAAAATTGTGCTCAAGTTTTAGAAGAAAAAAATATTAAAATGTTTGGCCCTAAATCTTTGAGTGATGAGCATGATTGCAATGTTGTTAGTATGAATTCTTTGAATATCCATAGTACTAATGATGATTGCACTAGTCATGATAAAATGATTTCTTATAATCATGTCAATTTTCGTGGAGTGCATAAAGTTTGTGAATACATTCCTTAAAGGTAAGATATATTTTGTAAGAGGCATAAGTATTTAGAAACTAAATGGTTGCAAGAGAGGCTATATGCTTGGGCTAAAAGACTTAAGATTTCTCGCCGTCCTTGTGAAATTTGCAATGTAAGTGGTCATTTTAATATCGAATGTGGATTATTTCATGATCGAATTGTGTCCAAAAATTGTCATAACCTCATTACCCTTGAGCATCATAATGAACTTAGTCCATTTTTGGGGTATGAAGAAACTAATCGTAAAACTAAGGATGTTCCAGCTTGGCTTGTCATGCAAATCATTGATTTTAATATAAATGAAATCTATATGTATTGCATGATAAATTGCATTGAGAATCCTTATATTACCAATTACTTGAAGACAAGAAAATAAATAGAAGACGAAGAGAATACTAATAAAGGGGAAGAGGTTTCCCAATATCCTCCTATTTTTTCTTATGATGAATAGGGTAATGAGGAGGAGCTTCTTGTTCAACCAACCTCTTCGAAAAGAAGCTTGGATCAATCAAATAAACCCACACGTAATTCGGTGAAGAAGAAGAAAATAAGGAAAAGTAAAGGTAAAGAGGTATCTCTCCCAAATAATGTTGCTCCCATTATTGATAGGTCTCATGAGAATGAATCAAAAATAGTTGTGGAAGATGACACACTTGAGGATGATTTTTGTTATGCCTATTGCTTGTTGTGATAATTATAATTGGGAAGATATTGATACTTCTTATAATCTTGAAAATATTTATGGCACCAACTTGGAGGATGATGATAATAATTGCTATACTATTGGTGCTATTCATACGATTAATGATGAGAGTGATTATGTTTATGATATACAAACCGACAAGCTTGGGGATGCTATGTTTGATGAAAATGACATGTTTTAGAATTTATTTGCTGCAATTAATGTTTTCCCAAGCTTGGGGATGATATGCTTAATGAAGATGATCTTTTATTCCCCCTACTTTGAATGATCAAATTTGTTATAATGATTGTATGCCTCATACTTATGATGACTATTGTGATGATACTTATGCGATGAAAAAGAGTGATGATTACTATTATGATACTTGTCATAATTATGAATATCCTTTTACTGTATATTACTCTTTTAATGTGGAACCAATTTGTAGTATTCAATTCTTTTATGATACTCCCACTATTAGTCATGAGAAGAAATTTTCTCGTGTGGAGAGTAGTAAAATTTCAATGCTTATAGATCATGAAAATAATGCTTTATGTGCTGGTTATATTGTGAAATTCCTTCATGATGCTACTGAAAATTATTATGAGGGAGGAACATATGCTTGTAGGAATTGCAATAATATCAAGTTTCCTCTCAATGTGTTCAAAGTTTTGAAGTTATGCTTGTTTTCCCTTCCTATGCTAGTTGATTCTTGGTCCCATAAATTGTTTGTTCACAAAATCCCTATGCATAGGAAGTGGGCTAGACTTAAATGTGCTTGTCATGAGATTCATGATGCTCTTTTGCATGTTATAATTATTATTCCTATGTGAGCATCATTGAAATCATCATGCCTAGCTAAAAGGCATTAAAGTAAAGCGCTTGTTGGGAGACAATCCAACACTTTTACTTTATGTTTTTTTGGGTTCACATGATTAAGATAATGTAGTAATAATGTTTTATGCCTTTTATTTCAATAAAGTGCAAGTAAAGCCATTGGGATAGTGTGGATGATAGTTTACTTGATTCTGTGCAAAAATAGATACATTTTCTCTCAGTCCAGGAATATTTTAAATTCACTTAATCGTGCTTTTCATATGAATTTTGTACACATGATTGATATACAAATTTCCTGGATTGTCCTAATTATTCAGAATTTATAGAGACACGGAAGTATGGTAACACTACAGATCTTCACACACTGTTCTGTTTTTGACAGATTCTGTTTTGCATGCATAGTTTGCTTGTTTTAGTGGTCCCATAGCTTATATTCGGTGATATAAATTATGGGAATAATATATTACAGTAGGTATTATGTGGGAAAAATTATGAATTTTATCTTGACAGTACCTAAGTGAATGATCATTATTTATTATACTAACCCATCTCACGAAGTTCCATTAAGTTTTGCGTGATTGAAATTTTCATGTTTTGGGTGACATACCGATATGAGGAGAATAAGGAGTGACAATAAACTAATCTTGGGGATGCCCAAGGCACCCCCAAGGTAATATCCAAGGAAAACTCAAGCGCCTAAGCTTGGGGATGCCCCGGAAAGCATCGCCTCTTTCGTCTTCAACATTATCGGTATATCTTACTTGGAGCTATATATTTATTCGTCACATAATATGAGTTTTGCTTGGAGCGTAATTTTATTTTGTTGTTCTATGTTAGGTGTTATTTATAATCTTTTTTTTCAGTACAAAGTTCCAAGAAATATATTAGGATGCTTGCATTGCATGCTTTGATTGGTGTTGTTTAAAAACAGAAACTAGTGTTGTAGTGTTTGAATTTTCATACTGGGACGTGAAAAGTTTCTGAAATTCTTACAAGGTGTTGTCAAATCAATTTTATACCATGTACTAAATTTTAATAATTTTTTGAGTTAAAGAAGTACACAATTTCGTAAATTGCTACAGACGTTCTGTTTGGACAGATTGTTGTCATAGTTTTGTTCTCTACTCATCCTATAGTTTCCATAACCTATATTGACAGATATAAATTGTGGAAATTATAGTAAAGAGTAGATGATGTTTGAAATTATTGTGCAGCTTGTCTTGGCAGTACATAAAGAGTCGATTTATTATTATGTGCACTAACCTATCTCACGAGTTCTTTTCAAGTTTTGTGTGGATGAAGTTTTTGAGAATAGGTGAAACCGGGATACGAGAGGATTGAACAAGATAGAAAATATGAAGCTTGGGGATGACCGAGGCTCCACAAGTAAATATTTCAAGAACTCTCAAGCATCTAACTTGGGCATGCTACGCATCCCACCGTTCTTCGTCAACTATCGGTTAGCCTATGTTGAGCCTAATTTTTATTCGTTCACATGATGCGTCCTATTCTTGGAGTGTTATTTTTCTTTTCTTTTCTGTTTAAACAAGATACTCGGATCAGAAAATCTTTATTAAGAGAGAGAGAGAGAGAGAAAGTCATCACATAGCTAGTAATTGTTTGACTACTCCTTGATCTTCACTTATATGTTTTGGAGTAGTTTTGTCATTTACTTTCGTGCTTAACTTGTATCCTATGAGTAAAGGGTTGAATGAATTGAATATCATAAATCTCAGATTATATATGTTTTATATTCTTATCCCATGGGGAGTAATGACTCCACATCTAAGAAGTATAGGTGGTAAAATTTATTGAAAGTTATCAAGCACCACATTGGTCACTTGACAATTTATGAAAGAATATTGAAGGAAGAGAGATTTCACATATAAATATACTATCTTGGAAATCTTCTATGATTGTGAATACCCATTAATTATTCTCAAACTAGAGCAAATTAGTTGAAGTTGGACAAGTAAGACAACGTAAGGAGTTATGCTTGGGTATATTTGTATAGAAGTTATATTGTTATGGATCCTCCAATATGTTGTGCTTGCTTCCACCTCATACTAGCCAAAACGACCGCTCCAATTACAAATACTATTTGTGCATCCAAACACCCTTAAGCCCAATGTTGTTCATAAGAGTCCACCATACCTACGTATATGTGGTATTTACTTGCAATTCCAAGTAAATTTGCATGTGCCAAACTCTAAACCTTCAAACCATATTTTGTTTTGTATTCCCGAATCGTCGAATATAGTGAGTAGGGGCTGTGAGTATCTTCCATGCTAGGTGAGTTATTCTCACAAAATGTGTTGATTCACTATCATTCATGAGAAAGTGGCTAGTATTCGGGATGCCCAGTCCCATGCTCAAAAAATCAAATAAAAATTTAATGAAACAAAACTCCCCCAGGATTGTTGTTTGTATGGACGGTACCCGTGGATTCGGCTCGCCTTGGAGGTGATTGATTGGTGGAGGGGGAGTAAAAACTTTACCATTCTATAATGTATCTAGCATGGAACATACCGAGATCTCTCGGTTGTTATGTTGACAATGAAAGCATACCGCTCAAAATTATTATTCGTCCCTGTTTTAAAAGCTTGAGCTCTCGCACCTCTGCAAATCAATGCTTCCCTTTGCGAAGGGCCTATCTTTTACTTTCTAGTACTTACCTTTATACAAGAGTCATGGTGATATTCACCACTTCCTATATTTCTCCTTTTTCTCTTGGCAAGCGTCATGTGTTGGGGAACCATCTAGACATATATATCCACACAAATATATTTGGCCATGAATTGTTATTGTTGACAATTATCTATATGATAAATAAGTTGCGAGGCAAAACTTTAAGCCCGTATCTTTCTCTGTGTTCGGTGGATGGTATTTGTTCTTAAAATAGTCTTTGAGTGTCAATAATCATGGAAGACTATATGATAGTTGAGTATGTGGAATTTGCTAAATCAAAGCTCTTACATAGACCCTTCGTGAAAATAAGATGAATTGCAATTCTTCGATGACTAGGATTATGGTTTGTTAGTTTTCAAGAAACCTTTTGGTCTATATATACTTTAACATGTGAATAGCTTGTTACTTGACCATGATAAGTTTTATGAGATGAGCTACTATTTATGGTTTATATTGATGCTATAAAAAGTGTTTGGAAGTATCATTGATCAAACTTCTGCACTTCTAGCATGCACACTTCATAAATTATTTCGTTTATCATTTACCTACTCGAGGACGAGCAGGAATTAAGCTTGGGGATGCTCATACGTATCAACATCCCCAAGCTTAATTCCTGCTCGTCCTCGAGTAGGTAAATGATAACAAGCATAATTTCTATGGTGACATGCTAACACATATAAGAACTTCAAAGTAAAGCAAGTAAGATATGCAATTCAAGTCAAGACAATAACAAGCAAGAGTCTATATCTAGTATTGAAACTAGCAAAGTAAGAACATAAAGGTGCGAGAGCTCTCGCTGTCCGTGACTCGAATGTCTCCAAATGTTGTTTGCGTGCAAGAAGTGGGAGATGGGTTTAGAGTACATAAATAATATATAGTTTAATTGAGAACTCAATGTACTAAAACATCACACTTGATCTCCTTCGGAATCTTATTTTAACTCATCTCCACACCACTAGTCAGGCACAAGTCAAAATGATCCTCTCCCTTTCGACTTTGAGCACTCATGCAATGGATGAGCGCGAGCAAGTTATGTTGGCACTTAGGATGGCAAAGAGAATAATGATGGGAAAGGAAGACAAAAAAGGTGTGAAAGGCTCACATCAATGAGGACAATCATAGGCAAGAGAAAGCCAAACGATAGATATGATGAGTAGGGATTGCCATGCAACGGATGCACATATGAGCTAAAGTAAGCTCTCCAATGGAACTAGTGGGGGTGCATCCAACTTTCTTGCGCATAAAGACCTAGAGCTCATTTGAGGAGGCTCATCATTGGAATGTACAAACCAAGTTCTATATTGTCAAGGTCCCCACATAGTTATGCATGAATGATAATCTCTACGGAGTACAAATATAACAATGGAGTACGAGTGTGGATATTTCAAAAGGAATACTAGTGTTGCCCCCTTCTCTATTTTTATCTCTCCTTTTTTTCTTTCTTTTTTTATTTTGTTGTGGCCTCTTTGGTTCTTTCTATTTATCTCTCATTTGTCCTCTTTGGGATCTTTTCCTCACTTAAGGGCAACACTCTATATTCTACAAGAATAAAAAGAAGTTCTTGACACTTTATAAGAAGTACTCAACATAAAGACAAATGAAAATTATCATGATGTATGCAAATGTATGCCTCTGCCAGTGTAGCAGGATATGCAATGAAACTAGCGCGTCATGTAGCAATAATAAGGGCAAGGCCCAACTAGCATGCGGCTCCTTAATCAAGCAAAAGCATGTATGACATGAAGATCAAGTCATGAGATGGTGGATGTTGAACGACAATGTATCTCGAAAAGGCTATGGAAATACCTTAATAGGTAGGTATGGTGGATGTTTTGAGGAAATATATAACAAGGCTTATGATGACAGAGCGTATCATGCCAAGGGTTTGGATGCACCAGCGAAGTATGCACCGACTCTCAAGATGAGAAAGGGAAATGCACGGTACCGAAGAGGCAAGCAAAATATGGATGGTGGAAGTACCAACAATCGAATACTCGCATTAGTCCGAAGAAATCATGCACTTATTATCGGTAACTCTCTATCTAGTCAGGAGATTCACAAAGAGACAAGTACCCCAAGGAGGAGTGTTTGGGGGTTTGGTTATCCTTGCACATCCTCGACCCATGATAACACGAGGGTACTCTATATATTCCAACCCCTACAAAGGTTAGCGATCCATCTAGTAGCTAGAGTTCTCAACTAACTTTTTTTAGTTTTTGAAAATACACACGGATTTCCCAAAATATGACACCTATCAGTAATAGGCTCAAGCTCTTGACACCAATAGTGCAAACACTACTCAAATCAATACCTCAAAACTATTGCAAGTTACTAATATACTTAAATAGCAACCTCAATTACCAACTCATGCAAGACACACAACTCAGTGCAACAAGCCAACTCTCTAAACAAGATAAGCATAATCACTCAAGAGAGTTCCAAAACCAACCTAAATAATAGCTCTTAAAAAGATAATTATGAAAACTAAGAGCTAAGCATGACATCAACTATGAAAAGATAATGAACACACAACAAGATAAGCATGAAAACTTATGTTGTGTTGTAGGGTGGAGTGGAGAGTGTTTCTCCCCAAATAATGAAGTCTAGGGTCCAACTTGTTATTAACAACAAGGAAAACTAAAACAAACTAAAAAACTAAAGAGCGGGACGCTCCAAGCATAGCACATAACATATGAAGTGATAAAAATATAGCATGGAGAAGGACGAACTGATGATTGTTGATGGAGAAGGGGATGCACGGGGGCATCCCCAAGCTTAGACGCTTGAGTATCCTTGAATATTTCTTGGGGGTGCATGGGGGCATCCCCAAGCTTGAGCTCTTGACACTCCTCGATCTTCTTTCATCATCTTCCATCGCATACTTAAAAACTCCCTTCATACGAAACTCATCATAAGCTGATTAGAGTGGTTAGTACACGTATTAAAATATTTTTCTCCACTGGAAATAAAGATTTTCATGAAGAGATACTGTTGCTCAAGATTGCCAAAAAGTTTTTGCAAGGAAAAGGGTTCTGGAATTAGGATTTCCTCCACGGGAGTAAAAATAGGACCCAAGGTAGGGCACGAGAGGGGGTGGGCCCCACCGAGGCAGCCTCCGTGTGAGGCCAGGGGGCCGGCGGCGCCACTAGGTCGCCTAGAGGCCTGGTGGCCCCCTATGGCCCTCCTTCGACCGTCCGGAATCTTCTGGAATGCTGATTTTATATATTTTTCTCGGAATTTTTCGGGCTCTATAAATTGGGGTAAAAGTTCCTGCAAAAAGGACATCAGGACAGAGAAACTGCCACCGGGTGCACTGAGTTAGTAGGTTAGTCCAAATATGTTGAAAAAGGTACGAAAGTGTACAAAACATATCGCAATATCACCCAAAACATGATGGAGCAAGCAGAAATTATAGATACGTTTGGGACGTATCAGTCATCCACTTGAGGGAAACTTGCTATTGTCCTACAGAACTCTGCGCTTGCAGACCCAACACGAGTCTACAAGAAGAAGGTTGTGTAGTAGTCATCACTACAATGGTGTACTGCATCGAAGGCGTTTCGACGATGTTCCAGCTGCCAAGCCTGAGCCTTGAGACATTCTGACTCATCGTTGATTCGAGCCTGCAGTTCCGCCATCCGGACGATTTTGACATCAATCTCCTGTCGTACCTTGGCCATCTCCTCATGAAGCTTTGTCAACTTTGTGTTGATCTCTACCCGATTCTCGGTGGTAACAGGGATTGTCATGAGTTTTGCCATCTCCCCCATCAAATCCATCATGGCTAGAGCTAGCGTCTTGCCAGACCCACCGGCTCCATTGGCGGAGGCTGCCCCTCCAAGATCCTGAGCCGGCGCGGCCCGTGTGATGTAGATGGTAACCTGGCGAGGCGGCTCTTGCAGGCCTTCGGAGATTTACACCTCAGGGAAGCCCCAAGCCCTCCATCATAGAGAGGGCAGATTGACTCCGTGTCTCCCATGGATGACTCGCCATTAGAGTTAACAGCGTATCTCCACCAGCCGCCGGCTCATACGGGAGGCTAACCCCCCTGCGTGAAGCCGACGAAGACGCGACACCGCCTGATTCAACGTTGGGCGGCTTGAGTGAGCCGAGTCGGCTCGACGATGTCGGTGCAGATGTACGACTCGGGGATGGACGCGCTGATTTTGTCAATGAAGACGTGAATCTTACCGAAGGGGACCCGCTAACTAGACTTGATCGAATCGGCCTCTTGGTCATCACACCAACCACATAACTCCCAAACCCTAGAAGGGATCCCTTTGAGAACTGAACTCCACCGTGCGCAGGCCCCATGGTGGGTGCCAACTGTCATGGTTTTGTCATAGCAGATGTCCTTGTGGAAGGTCTTAGTGATGAGGCCATCACAACTATGTAGCGACTCAAAGGGGTTAATTGGGAGCAAGAGAAGAGTTTACGCAGGTTCTGCCCCTCTGATGGAGTTAAAAGCCTACGTCTTTCTTTGTGTGTATTGATGATGAAATCGATTATAAGGGTGCGGATTCGCATGACCTAGTTCTAGATAGATTGTAACTTAACCCTACAAGCCTTAGAGGCTTGCCTTTATATACATGTCAAGACCCCAGGTTTTACAAGAGAGCGGTTCAACCAAGGTTATCTTCTGCATATCTTCTACCTCATGGGACTTAACCTGCCACCTTTCCAGTAAAGAGTCACCACGCGACTTACTAGAACAGGTCGTCTACACCTTTGGTCTTGTTCGTTAGGCCCATCTTGAGTACAACCTTAAGCCGCCATAATCATGGCCCAGCCTCATAGGGCGGGTTATACGGTAGAGTAATATCCCCAAAAGCTTTGGACGCCCTCCCCTTCCCTCTAGCCTATATATAGATGGGGGAGGTGCATGGGGGCAGAAAACCATTCATCTTTGGCCATTGGCTATCCCAACTCCTCCCACATTTCTCTAGTACACACTTGGCGAAGCCCTGTTAGAACTCCGCTGCCACCACCACCACCATGCCGTCGTGTTAGTTCAGATCACATCTACCTATCCTCCCTCTCTTGGTGGATCAAGAAGGAGTATATATCACCGAGACGGACGTGTGTTAAACTCGGATGTGCCGCACGTGCGGTGCTTGGATTGGATCGCTACGCGAGTACCACTATGCCAACCATGATCTCTAGATTATTAACTATTTCGGTCTACAAGGGAATGTAGACACCTCTCCCTATCATTGATAGCATCTCCATAGAATAGATCTTGGGTTTTTTATAGGATGTTTTTGTTTCACATGCAACATTCCCCAACAATGGCATATGAGCTAGGTCTATGCGTAGATGATATGCACGAGTAGAACACAAAGTATTTGTGAGCATTTATGTTTAGATTTCTAACCTCCTTAGTCTTATTTTTCTTTGCTGGTATTGTGGGATGAAGCGGCTCGGTCCAACCTTACTTGTCCTCGCACAAGAGACCAACTCCACCGACTAACATGCAACTTGTTTGCATAAAGTTGGCTGGCGGTTTTCTGTCTCTCCCACTTTAGTTGAACTGGATTCGATAGAGGCGGTCCTTTCAGAAGGTTAAAATGCAATTTGAATATCACCAATGTGGCTTTGCATAGGTAAGAATGGTACTTCCTAGTTACCCATAGAAGCCACATAAAACTTACAACAACAAAGTAGAGGATGCCTAACTTGTTTTTGTAGGGCATGTTGTGATGTGATATGGCCAAGGCGTGATTTGATATATGTGATGTATGAGATAATCATGTTTTGTAGTAGTTATCATGACTGGCATGTTGATGAGTATGTCAACCGGCGGGATCCATAGGGTTGTTTATAATTTATTTATGTCATTGGCTTTACTTTATCGCTATGAGCTATGTGGGGACCCTGACTTACGAGTCGAGATCGCCGAATGAACATGCTCAGTGATCCCAGAGATCAATGCTCACCGAACACACAGATACTGAATATTAAGAGTCTTACATCCAACATACTAAAATGATACAACAAATGATCAACAAGGTCAAGTTCACATAGGTAAGGCCTATAAGGCCAAATCACACCGATACATCTACTAGCGGAAATCTTGGAACTAAGCGGGTGCCCATGCAATCAGCCTACACCAACACACATTCTGACTGGGAAGCGTCCTAGTTCGCAAGTACATCTCCGATGGCGTAGTCTTCTCCAAACTCCGGTCCTTCCATGTCTGGTCAATAACATAACTAGTGGCAAGCTAGTGAGTACTTTGAATGTACTCGCAAACATCCCATGATATGGATAATGCAGTATGTACGATAACAAGTAATATGCAGTATTGGTGGATAGCAACTTAACTGTAAATAAACATGATCATAGATGGATGTGCAACATAAGATAGACGGTATTTAGAAGGACAGGTTACAGATATCATCATATCTGCTGTGGGCTGAACTCTTCGGGTTCACCCAATATGCCAAGTCACCAAACTTGGTGATATCACCTCTTACTCAGATGTCTTCTTGAACACACACACACACACACACACACACAGTTGGTTTATGCAGAAACGACTGGATGTAGTTTAAGCAAGATTACCCAACTATCCTTGACCGTGGACACGACTATTCGAATAGTTTTACACTCTGTAGAGGTTGTACGATGTACCCACGAGATCCGGGAAAGTTCCGTGTCATCCATGAGTCGCGGTATATATCATATCCGAGGTAAGTACCCGATCAATGCCTTTCCCCTGACGATACTAGACAAAGAGTTCCACTCGATTGGTGCCCATCCCACATGATGTACGTCTTACGAGCACCAACTCTGGACAATATCATCCATGCGGGGACCAGCTGTGTGCCCAGAACACGTAAAAATGACATAGTCGTCCTACCTGGCATGACCCCGTCACGAGAGTGACCACACATCACTCCCGCCACTAGTAATGTGGCTCGTTGCTAGCACTGACCAGAGTAATCAACAAAGCCCCTTCCCATAAAGGGGTAATGTGGTCGCACATGTAAGGTTGGGACAGTCGACACATCATAAATCTAATCTTGTTTCCGAAACCACTCACACCAAAATACCCGGTGCACCACTTCTTCACAAGTGGCCACCTAACTCATCATCACCATCGGACATTAGTGGCACCCGACAGGGTTTTCATAAACTTTTGTTATTTACCATCATCATGCTCATGCTTTTACTATGCTTAGCTCTACTTGTCAACATGATATTAGCATGACCCTCATAGGTGGTAGGATCATGCTCAAAATGCAAGTGCTTCGGAGGAGCCATCCGAAACATCATATCGATGATTTACCGAATATTCATGATCATATGCAACGAGAATAATTGCTCTAGTAGCATGCAATATAATATTTTATCAAACATGGTCAAAGGGCTGCTTGCCTTGATCAGCTAAGTATCCGGGGTCTTCGGGGTCTTCGAGTCCAACTCCTTCGTCAAACGTGGTATCTATCGTCGTAGTAAATAATAAAATAATAAGTAGCTCACTAAAAAACAGAGCACAAACTCACTTTAAAAAATGTTGCCCTATTCAGATAAATCTACATTATTATTCTGAAAATATTTGTCTCTGGTTTTGGTGAAAAGAGAAATTTTCAAAATCTTTTAAACACAAGTTAAAGTATTCAAGGTACCTTTTTAATTATTACTATACTGAAAAGTTGTCTTAAAAATTTGTGAAATGGCTTTATTACATTCTACTCATTTTTAGAAGAATTACGGTGGAAAAATAATAAAATTATATTGGATAACAAATCCTACAAAAATATTTTAATATAGGATTAAACAGAAAAAGAAAAAGGGGGTTTAGCCCAGGCCTGGCTCGGCCTGTGGCTTGGGCCGGCCCAGCTGGCCAGCCAGCTAACTAGCCCAAGCACGCGCGCCACGAGGTTCAAATCTGACGTGCGGGCCCCTGCGGTCAGCGGCACAGAGGAGAGAGGGGGAGAGAGAAGAGCCACCGACAGGCGGGGCACACTTGTCGGGGTCGTCTTCCACCTCTGGACAGAGGGGAGGGGAGGCACGCCGGCAGCGATACAGTTGCCCTCGAGCCCCATCGTTAGCGGGAATGGAACCAGCACACCATCGCCGACCTGCTGGTGGTCGAAGGGACAATGGGGAGGCCCTGGTTCATCGGCGATGAGGTGGCTGCGGCGGAGCCGATTCGGGAGGTGGATGGAATGGGTGCTACGGGCAGGGATTAGCTCGGGGAAGTGGGGGGAAGCTTCCTGAGCTCACTACTGTCACGAAGGAGGAGAAAGGAGTGTCTGAGCTGGCTTGTAGCCCAAGATCGATGGAGCTCCGAAGCGGCGGGGCCTCGGTCGATCTCGAGCACCGGAGCTCGCTATGCTCGAATGCAGTGTGTACGGGTTCAATTTAGGCTCTGGAGGAGTGGGATCTATGTGCTTGAGCGAGGGGGAGGCCTATTTTAGGCCTCGGCGATGCATCGAGCGGGAAGCGCTGGTGGTTTCACCATGGCTCGCAGGAGGGGCAGTGAGAGCTCGGGGTCGAAACCATGGTATTGCGGACATGGTTTAGGATCATTGTGACTCACTGAGAGGGAGAGAGCGAGGAGGAGCGTGCATGCGTGGCCGCGATCTTCGGGACGAATCTGGCGTGCGCGGGCACGCGTCGCTCCGGTCAACAGAGCAAGGGAGGAGGGGCCCTGAGGCTGCCTTGATGCAAAAGGGTTGTCAGGGACGCGAATGGGAAACGGGGGGAGGCTTGAACCGGCAGGGGCTAGCCACCTTTGCCTCGGGTGCGCCCTGTAGCTTGCCACGGCATGCTGGCGCGCTCTAGGGTGCCTTTTTTGTAAATATGCCCTAGAGGCAATAATAAATTAGTTATTATTATATTTCTTTGTTCATGATAATCGTTTATTATCCATACTATAATTGTATTGATTGGAAACACAAATACATGTGCGGATACATAGACAAAACGCTGTCCCTAGTAAGCCTCTAGTTGACTAGCTCGTTGATCCAAGATTGTTAAGATTTCCTAACCATAGACAAGTGTTGCCACTTGATAACGGGATCACATCATTAGGAGAATGATGTGATGGACATGACCCAAACTATAAAAGTAGCGTATGATCGTGTCAGTTTATTGCTACTGTTTTCTGCATGTCAATGTATCTTTTCCTATGACCATGAGATCTTGAAACTCCCGGACACCGGAGGAATACCTTGTGGGTTATCAAACATCGCAACGTAACTGGGTGACTATAAAGGTGCTCTACAGGTATCCCCAAAGGTGTCTGTTTGGTTGGCACGGATCAAGACTGGGATTTGTCACTTCGTGTGACGGAGAGGTATCTTGGGGCCCATTCGGTAATACAACATCACAACAAGCCTTGCAAGCAATGTGACTAAGGAGTTAGTCACGGGATCTTGTATTACGGAACGAGTAAAGAGACTTGCCGGTAACGAGATTGAACTAGGTATGGAGATACCGACGATCGAATCTCAGGCAAGTAACATACCGAAGGACAAAGGGAATAGTATACGGGATTATATAAATCCTTGACATAGAGGTTCAACCGATAGAGATCTTCGTAGAATATGTAGGAAGCAATAAGGACATACAGGTCCCACTTTTAGTTATTGACCGGAGAGTGTCTCAGGTCATGTGTGCATAGTTGTCGAACCCGCAGGGTCTGCACACTTAAGGTTCAGTGACGTTTCGGCATAGTTGAGTTATATGTGTTGGTGACCGAAGGTTGTTCGGAGTCCCAAATAAGATCCCGGACGTCACGAGGGTTTCCGGACTGGTACGGAAATGAAGATTGATATATAGGAAGTCCCGTTTTGGTCATCGGAAAAGTTTTGGGCTCATCGGTATTGTATTGGGAGTGCCGGGAGGGGTGTCGGCGACCATCAGGAGGGGTGTCACGCCCCAAGGTGTCTCATGGGGTGTGGGAAGAGAAAAACGAGCCCCTACTGGGATGGAATAAGTTCCCACTAAGGCCCATAAGTTTGAGAAGGAAAAACACAAGGTGGAAAGAGTTTCCAAGTGGGAAGGAGGAATCCTACTCCAAATAGGATAGGAGTAGGACTCCTCCTTCTCTCCCTTGCGCAAGGGAAGAGAAAGGCTGCCCTAGGGCGCAACCCTCTCCCTCCTCTCCTCCTATATATACTAAGGGGTTTGAGGGTTTTAGATACAATAGAAAACAACCACGTGCTGCCCTCTCTCTTTAGTTTCAGCGGTGCTTAGGCGAAGCCCTGCTGGAGTAGCACCACCAACACCACCACCATGCAGACGTGCTAGACAACTCATCTACCTCTCCGCCCCCTCTTGATGGATCAAGAAGGCGGAGTTCGTCATCGACATGTACATGTGCGGAACGCGGAGGTGCCGTCCGTTCGGCACTTGATCGGGGTGGGTCGTGGGACGGGATCGTGAGACGGTTCGTGGGATGGATCGTGGGACGGTTCGTGGGACGGATCGTGAAGACGTACCACTACATCAACCGCGTTTATTAATGCTTCCGCTTAGCAATCTAAAAGGGTATATGGATCCGATCTCCCTCTCATAGATGATCATGACCATGATAGGTCTTCGTGTGCGTAGGAAATTTTTGTTTCCCATGCTACGTTCCCCAACAATGGTATTAGAGCTAGGTTCATGCGTAGATGTAATCTCGAGTAGAACACAAAAGTTTTTGTGGTCGTTGATGTTCGATTTGCTGCCCTCCTTAGTCTTTTCTCGATTCGGCGGTATTGTTGGATTGAAGCGGCCCGGACCAACCTTACACGTACGCTTATGAGAGACCGGTTTCATCGACTAACATGCAACTTGTTGCATAATGATGACTCGCGGGTACTGTTTCTTCAACTTTAGTTGAATCGGATTTGACCGAGGTGGTCCTTGGAGAAAGGTTAAATACCAATTTGCATATCACCGTTGTGGCTTTGCGTAAGTAAGATGCAATCATACTAGATACCCATAGCAGCCACGTAAAACATTCAACAACAAATTAGAGGACGTCTAACTTGTTTTTGCAGGGTATGCATGTGATGTGATATGGCCAATGACATGATGTGATATATTGGATGTATGAGATGATCATGTTGTCATAGTTAAATATCGACTTGCACATCGATGCTACGCTAACCGACAGGAGCCATAGGGTTGTCTTTAAACTAACGTTTGTGCTTGCAGATGCATTTACTATATTGCTAGGTTGTAGCTTTAGTAGTAATAGAATAGATAGCACGACAACCTCGATGGTGGCACGATGATGGAGATCATGGTGTGGCGTCGATGACGATGAAGATCATGCGGTGCTTTGGTGATGGAGATCAAGAAGCACAAGATCATGGCCATATCATGTCACTTATGAATTGCATGTGATGTTAATCCTTTTTATGCACCTTATTTTTCTTAGAATGACAGTAGCATTATAAGGTGATCCCTGAGTAGAATTTCAAGATAAAATTGTGTTCTACCCGACTGTGCACTGTTGCGAAAATTCGTCATTTCGAGACACCACGTGACGTTCGGGTGTGATAGACTCAACATTCACATACAACAGGTGCAAAACAGTTGAACACATGGAACACTCGGGTTAAACTTGACGAGCCTAGAATGTACATACATGGCCTCGGAACACAAGAAACCAAAAGGTCGAGCATGAATCATATAGTTGATATGATCAACATGGAGATGTTCACCACTGAAACTATACTCAACTCACGTGATGATCGGACTTGAGTTAGTGGGTTTGGATCATGCGCCACTCAAATGACTAGAGGGATGTCTATTTTGAGTGGGAGTTATTAGTAATATGATTATATAAACTCAATTATCATGAACATAATCAAAAAGGTCTTTGCAAATTATGTTGTAGCTTGCGCTGTAACTCTACTGTTTTTATATGTTCCTAGAGAATATTTAGTTGAAAGATGATAGTAGCAATTTAGCGGACGAAGTCCGTGAACTGCGGATTGTCCTCATTGCTGCGCAGAAGGCTTATGTCCTTAATGCACCGCTTGGTGTGCTAAACCTCGAGCGTCGTTTGAGGATGTTGCGAACATCTAATATACATGTTTTTATGACTACATGATAGTTTAGTGTGTAATGCTTAACGACTTAGAATTGGGGCGTCGAAGACATTTTGAAACGTCACGGAACATATGAGATGTTCCAAGAGATGAAATTGGGATTTCATGCTCATTCCCTTATTAAGAGGTATGAGATCTCCGACAAGATTCTTTTCTACAAAGTAAGGGAGAAAATCTCAATCGTTGAGCATGTGCTCAGATTGTCTGAGTGCTACAATTGCTTGAATCAAGTGGGAGTTGATCTTCCAGATGAGATACTGATGGTTCTCCAAAGTCACTGCCACCAAGCTACTAGAGCTTTGTGATGAACTATAACATATCGAGGATACATATGATGATCCTTGAGCTATTCGCAATGTTTCACACTGCGAAAGTAGAAATCAAGTAGGAGCATCAATTTTTGATGGTTAGTAAAACCACTAGTTTCAAGAAAGGGCAAGGGTAAGAAGGGATACTTTATGAAACGACAAAGCAGTTGCTACTCTAGTGAAGAAACCCAGGGTTGAACCCAAACCCAAGACTAAGTGCTTATGTTATGAGGGAAACGGTCACTGAGGCGGAACTAACCTAGATACTTGGTAGATGAGAAGGCTGGCAACGTCAACAAAAGTATATTAGATATACCTGATATTGATGTGTACCTTACTAGTATTCCTAGTAGCACCAGGGTATTAGATATCGGTTCAGTTGCTAAGTGTTAGTAACTCAAAGTTATAGCTAAGGATTAAAAGGATACTAGCAACGGTGAGGTGACGATGTGTGTCGGAAGTAATTCTAAGGTTGATGTGATCAAACATCGCATGCTCCCTCTACCATCGGGTTTGGTGTTAAACCTATATAATTGTTATTTGGTGTTTCCGTTAAGCTTGAACATGATTGGATCGTGTTTATTGCAATACGATTATTCATTTAAAGAGAATAATTGTTATTCTATTTGCTGGCATAATTACCTTCAATGGTTTATTGAATCTCGATCGTAGTGATACACATGTTCATAATATTGATGCCAAAAGAAACAAAGTAGTAGTGATAATACCACTTACTTGTGGCACTTCCACTTGAGTCATGTTGGTATAAAATGCATAAAAAAGCTCCATGCTGATGGATCTTTGTACCCACTCATTTTTGAAACGTTTGGGACATGCAAACCATACCTATAGGTGTAAACGCATGAAGAAACTCCATGCAGATGGATCGTTTGGACTCACTTGATTTTGAATCACTTGAGACATGCAAATCATAACACATGGGCAAGATGACTGAAGGCCTCGTTTTCCAGTGAGATGGAACAAGAAAGTAACTTGTTGGAAGTAATACATTTTTGATGTGTGTAGTCCAATGAGTGTTGAGTTACGCAGTGTATATCGTTATGTTCTTACTTCACTAACGATTTGAGTAGATACATGAGTATCTATTTGATGAATCACAAGTTTGAAATATTGAAAAGTTCAAAGCTATTTCAGAGTGAAGATCGTCGTGACAAGAGGATAAGCTGTCTACGATATGATCATAGAGATGAATATCTGAGTTGCGAGTTTTGGTACACAGTTAAGACAATGTGGAAATTGTTTCGCAATTCATGCCACCTAGAACACCATAGTGTGATGGTGTGTCCGAACGTCATAGCCGCGCCCTATTGGATATAACGCATACTATGATGTCTCTGATCGAAATACCACTATCGTATTGGGTTAGGCATTAACCACATTCACTTTAAATAGGGCACCGCGTAATTCCGTTGAGATGACACCATATGAACTATGATTTGGAGAAACCTAAGTTGTCGTTTCTTGAAAGTTTGGGGCTACGACGCTTATGTGAAAAAGTTTCAGTCTGATAAGCTCGAACCCAAGGCGGATAAATGCATCTTCATACGATATCCAAAACAGTTGGGTACATCTCCTATCTCAGATTGCAAAATGTTTGTTTCTAGAAACGGGTTCTTTCTCCAGGAAAGGTTTCTCTTGAAAGAATTGAGTGGGAGGGTGGTGGAACTTGATGAGGTTATTGAACCGTTACTTCAACCAGTGTGTAGCAGGGTGCAGGAAGTTGTTCTTGTGGCGTCTACACCAATTGAAGTGGAAACTAATGATAGTGATCATTAAGCTTTGGATCAAGTTACTACAAACCTCGTAGGTCGACAAGGTCGAATACTGCTACACAGTAGTACGGTAAGTCTGTCTTGGAGGTCATGTTGTTGAACAACAATGAACCTACGAGCTATGGAGAAGCGATGATGGGCCCGGATTCCGACAAATGGCTCAAGGCCATGAAATCCGAGAGAGGATCCATGCAGGAAAACAAAGTGTAGACTTTGGAGGAACTATTTGATGGTCGTAAGACTGTTAAGTGCAGATGGATCTTCTAAAAGGAAGACAGACGATGATGGTAACTATTCACCATTAAGAAAAGCTCGACTTGTCGGAGAGATGTTTCCGACAAGTTCAAAGAGTTGACTATGATGAGACTTTCTCACTCGTAGCGATGCTAAAATTCTGTCGGAATTATGCTAGTAGTTGCTGCATTATTTATGAAATATTGCACATAGGATGTCAAAACATTGTTTCCTCGACGGTTTCCTTGAGGAAAGCTTGTATGTGATACAACCAGAAGGTTTTGTCGATCCTAAGGATGCTAACAAGTATGCAACCTCCAGCGATCCTTCTATGGACTGGTGCGAGCATCTCGGAGTTGGAATATACACTTTGATGAGATGATCTAATCTTTTGGGTTTATAAAAAGTTTATGAGAAACTTGTATTTCCAAAGAAGTTAGTGCACTACAGGAATCAGCTTCTTTGCCATGAGCCATCACACACGGCAAAGAGGTCCACGCCGACGGCAATGATCTTTGCCGTCTGCCACCTGTCTGCAAATATTTTGCGTCAACCTACGACAACATTGTAGCTTCTTTGTCGTCAGCCTACCCTAAGCGGACGACAAAGCTCTTTGCCGTCTGTGTCAGACACTAAGCAGTTGGCAAAGAGATTGAGACGACAGCCGACAGGCGGCGCCTCTGTTAGGGCTAACGGAGGCTTTGTCGTCTGCTTCCCTCCCCCTCTTTGTCGTCTGCTTCCCTCCCCCTCTTTGTCGTCTGCTTCCCTCCCCTTCTTTGTTGTCTGCTTCTATGGGCCAGCCCAGTGTTGGGCCAGTGCATGTCGGCTTGTTTGCCGTCTTCCACTGTCCGATTTACCGTCATCCTCCCGAGGAGGCGGACGGCAAAGAGCCTTTATGGGCAAGCTGCTGCTACTCCCAGGGTGCACAGTTGGGTGCCACGTGGCACCTTTGTTATCAGGAAGCTGACGGCAAAGGCCTTTGTCATCAGCTGGCAGACGACAAAGAGCCCATATTGTCACATTTTTGTTATTTTTTCTATTTCACAGCACATATATATATATACTTCATAGCACATATATGATATATAGGTCACAACACATATATGATATACATATAAAGTTCATCAATGCCATTTGTTCATCAATGTACATCCCATACATCGAAAGAACCAACATATACAAAGTTTCATCCATAGATACATATACATATAGTTCCACATATATTGTTCATCCATATATGCATATACATATAGTTCCACATATATTGTTCATCCATATATACATATACATATAGTTCCACATTGTTCATCAACTCAAGTGAAAACTAGAACTAAAGCACTCCAATGCTAACTTCCATGCATGTAGTACATCCAATCTGCAAAATGGGAATAAGAAAGTCAGAAGAAGAACAAGAACAACATATATATGACAAATAAGCTAAATTGAAGAAGGAAGAGAAGAAGCAAGAAGAGAATAAGGAGAAGGAAAACAAGAAGAAGAAGAAGGAGGAGGAGGAGGAGAAGGACAAGGATAAGGAGAAGGAGAAGGATGAGGAGAAGAAAAGAAGAAGAGAAGAAGAAGGAGAAGAAGGATGAGAAGAAGGATAATAAGGAGGGCTCCTTGTCCTTCTTCTTCTTCCTTCATTTCATTATCCTCTTCTCCTCTTCTTGGAGGTAAATTAGCTAAGTATGTATTTTTCGAGCTAAATGGGCTAATTATGTCATTTTTGAGGAAAACAAGCTAAGTATATAATATCAATGAGCTAACCAAGATTCTTATGCCATTTTGAGCTTATTATGTCTTTTTGGAATTAAATGGGCTAATTATGTCATTTTGGAGCTAAATGGGCTAATTATGTCATTGTTGGGGAAAATAAGGTAAGGAGAATATGAAAGAGGAGAAGAAAGAGGAGGAGGAGGAGGAGAAGAAGAAATCAAGAAGAAGGAGAAGAAGGAGGAGAAGGAGGAGAAGAAGGAAAAGGTCTTCTCGTCCTTCTCCTTCTTCTCCTTATCCTCTCCTCCTCCTTCTCCTCCTTCTCTTCTTCTTCTCTTCTTCTTCTTGTTTTTCCTTCTTTTCATTTTTACTATTTCTTCTCCTCTTCTCCTACTGTTGGAGCTTAATTTTCTAATTATGTCTTTTTGGAGCTAAATGGGCTTATTATGGCATTTTGGAGCTAAATGGGCTAATTATGTCATTGTTGGGGAAAATAAGGTAAGGAGAATATGAAAGAGGAGAAGATAGAGGAGGAGGAGGAGAAGACAAAGAAATCAAGAAGAAGGAAGAGAAGAAGGAGAAGTAGGAGCAGGAGGAGGAGGAGAATAAGGAAAAGGTCTTATCCTCCTTCTCCTTCTTCTCATCCTCCTCTCCTCCTACTTTTTATCCTCCTCTCCTCCTCCTTCTTCTACTCCTCCTTCTCCTCCTTCTCTTATTCTTCTCTTCTTCTTCTTCTTCTTCTTCATTCTTTTCTTTTTTCCTATTTCTTATACTCTTCTCGTATTCTTGGAGCTAAATTTTCTAATTATGTCTTTTTGGAGCTAAATGGGCTTATTATGTTATTTTGGAGCTAAATGGGCTAATTATGTCATTGTTGGGGAAAATAAGAGAATATCAAAGAGGAGAAGATAGAGGAGGAGGAGGAGAAGAAGAAGAAATCAAGAAGAAGGAGAAGAAGAAGGAGAAGGAGGAGGAGGAGGAGAAGGAGGAGAATAAGGAAAAGGTCTTCTCCCCCTTCTCCTTCTTCTCGTCCTCTTCTTGTCCTGCTCCTTCTCGTCCTCCTCTCCTCCTCCTTCTTCTCCTCCTCCTTCTCCTCCTTCTCTCCCTCGTCTCTTTTTCTTCTTCTTCTTCTTCCTTATTTTCATTTTTCCTATTTCTTCTCCTATTCTTGGATCTAAATTTTCTAATTATGTCTTTTTGGAGCTAAATGGGCTTATTATGTCATTTTGGAGCTAAATGGGCTAAGTATGTTATTGTTGGGGAAAATAAAGCAAGGAGAATATGAAAGAGGAGAAGATAGAGGAGGAGGAGGAGCAGAAGAAGAAATCAAGAAGAAGGAGAAGAAGAAGGAGAAGGAGGAGGAGGAGGAGAAGGAGGAGAGGAAGGAATAGGTCTTCTCCTCCTTCTCCTTCTTCTCCTCCTCCTCTCTTCCTCCTTCTTCTCCTCCTCCTTCTCCTCCTTCTCTTTTTCTTCTCTTCTTCTTCTTCTTCTTTTTCCTTCTTTTCTGTTTTCCTATTTCTTCTCCTCTTCTCCTATGGTTGGAGCTCAAATTTCTAATTATGTCTTTTTGGAGCTAAATGGGCTTATTATGTCATTTTGGAGCTAAATGGGCTTATTATGTCATTTTGGAACTAAATGGGCTAAGTATGTCATTGTTATCAATAGAAAATAGTTGTCAAATAAGTTGTCATTTTGGAGCTAAATAGGCTAAGTATGAAAATAAGGTTGTCAAATATTTTTAAATAAACGGCATAAATTACTTAATAAATATGGTTGAGGAACTTAAAGAAACGACATATGATGGACACTCTTCTCTCATGTATGGTGGACACTCCCTGACCGATTTTCCGACTGTCAATGATGGTCGCTACTCCTACTTCCCCTAGTGCATAACAAATATCTAGCACAAGGAGAAGGAGGAGAAGCGACCTCCACGACAACAGTCGGCATTCTTATTCTCTCATATATGGTGGACACTCCCTCACCGATTTTTCGACCGTCGATGATGGTTGCTACTCCTTCTTCCCCTAGTGCATAACAAATATCTAGCACAAGGAGAAGGAGGAGAAGCGACCTCCACGACAACAGTCGGCATTCTTCTTCTCTCATATATGGTGGACACTCCCTCACTGTTTTTTCCACCATCATGGTGGCCGCTACTCCTACTTCCCCTAGTGCATAACAAATATCTAGCACAAGGAGAAGGAGGAGAAGCGACCCCCACGACAATAGTTAGCATTTTTCTTCTCTCATATATGGTGGACACTCCCTCACCGATTTTTCGACCGTCGCTGATGGTCGCTACTCCTACTTCCCCTAGTGCATAACAAATATCTAGCACAAGGAGAAGGAGGATAAGCTACCCCCACGACAACAGTCGGTATTCTTCTTCTCTCATATATGGTGGACACTCCCTCACCGATTAAACTTGTTAATACTAGGTTATAATGGACATTGAAATGAAACTCACCGTGCCAATCGCAGAGAAGACGGGCATCGGCGGAGGGACTTGACCTTCCATGATAAAGATTAAAAGAAATTAGTACAACATAATCACTATCATGAATAATAATATGTACATATATAATTTAAGTTGTGAATCTTACAAACTAATAATCATCATCAATAAATGCATTATCATAATCACTATCACGCATGTCTTCATGAATGACGTGCTCATCGGGTTCAACGGCATGAAGTTGTGGAAGGCCTTTCTGTAATCGGTCAAGCATTGACAGGTCATCCGCATTAGTAACCTCTTCTAGTTCCACCTCTGCTGGTTCCGGCTCAGGGGTGAAGTCGTATTCATTGTCGCTGTCTACTTCCATGTTCCGGGGTGAAGCATGGCGGTTCTTGAAACGTTTATTGTGAAGATGTGTTTCTTGGAAGAATTCTCCATCATATGTGTCTGGGTTAATGTGAGGTTCATAATCATGTTCATTTGGGAGAGGTGGTCTAACATGTGGCGGCACTTCATAAACAACATACCAACCTTCCACATTCTTATCAGTTTGGCATGCCCACGGTAGATAGAAAACTTGGGTCGCTTGTTGAGCCATAATATAGACATCGGGAACATCTAAATGGGTGTTTTGATTGATTTCGACTAGTCCTATATGTTCATGAGTCCTTATAGTCTCCTTCGACTGGAACCAATAACATTTGAAGACTAGGACTGTCGTGGGTCTGACAGTAGTTGTGTAGGGTATGAAAGGATGGGCAGAGCCTTAGCTACGGCGAGGTTGTACGAGTTCAGGCCCCTCTACGGAGGAGGTAACAGCCCTACGTCTCAATGCTCTCGGAGCTTGTTGTTGAGTGTAATATGCAATACAATGATTTGCTAACCTCTTTACCACTGAGGGAGGGCGGCTTATATAGAGTGCGTTGCACTCCACAACGGTTCTGGTACAGGGTGGAGTAGTGGCGATTGAATGCATACGTTACAGGTAACGTATGCCCTTAATGCTAATAAATACACCCGGAAACGTACGACCATTTCCCTCCAGGGGGGTTACGATGTACCGAGTGGTATACAGTCGGTTGACTCAATGTCCTCCGAATGCTAGTCGCCAACTGGAGGACCGAAGGTATGTCCCCGACTGGAAGACATGGATTCCCTAATTCATTCGGAGTTGACTAAGGGTATTGTCCTCTGTGGGGGGTAGTCCTTGGGTAGGACCTATAGGGCAGGCCTATGACCCTACCCTAGGACTATAACCCCATCATTATTCCCCGAATGGATTGAGGTTGGAACGGCGAAGTGATGTTTGAAGTTGAATCCGACTGGAACAGATTCGGCTTGGCCGTTGCTTGCCTCAGTACATTTTGACTTTTCTGATCATCGATCCGAGTTGAAGTACTCGCGGAACGGACTGTCGGGAGCCGAGTGTTTCGGCGGCATCTTCCGACGCGACCGGTCAACTGACAGCGGCGGATTTCCGGGATACTCAAATTTCGGTTTCCGCACGCCCAGCGGGGATAACGCCAGCGCGCTCGAGTAGCGCCTGACGCCTCGATTCTCGCGCCTTCAACGTCTGCACTAATATCACCGCGGTGGGTCGGGGGTATAAGGTTTCGGGGCCACCTGCCAGTGACCCAGTCGGAACCCTATTTAAATCTCGGCGACGAGGCTTCTCCGATACTCTCGCCGAATCCTTTGCTCTCGCCTGCTCCGCCCTTCTCGCCACCTCCAGCGCTCCTACACTGCTCCCTTCTCCTTCCTCCCGAGGGGCTCGCAGCCGCCGCCATGACCAAGGGCCAGACTAGCAATATGGAGGCGAGGAAGAAGAAGGGGAAGACGGCGGTGCTTGCTCAGCGGTGGCAGCGGCCGCTGCCGGCGGGATGGATCCAAGGAGACTTCCTCCCCTCCACGGTGACGGAGGGGGACCTGCTGCAGCTGGTGGAGCACGGGATGATCGTGCACAAGTCCTGGAGGCTGTCGGCGGAGAACTAGGTCGAGCCAGCGCCTCGGGAGGGAGAGCGCGTCCTGCTGCTCAGCCACGTCCACCGAGGTTTTTCTTTGCCCCCGCATCCTTTCTTCAAGGGCATCATGAACCACTTCGGGGCCCAACTCCACCATTTTCCTCCGAATGCCATCGCCCATCTTTCTGCCTTTATTGTTTTGTGCGAGTGTTTCATCGGCTGCCCTCCCCACTGGGTTTGTTCAAACACATCTTTTCCGCCAGATCCCAAACCATCAAACGACTTAGGCAGTCGGATGATAAGACGCATCTCCTCCAGCTCTGCGGGGGCTTAGGTTTCCAGAAAAAGAGTCGGAGTAGCTATCCCGCTCTCCAGTTAAGTGAGTCGGTTAGGAACTGGCAGTCGACGTGGTTCTACTGCCAGGATATCGCCTTTCCGAATGCGTCGACTGGGCTGCCTCCTTTTAGTCTAGATCGTCCCGCCCCGCCTAAGCAGCTCGCGCTCTCAAAGGCGGAGAAGAACTCCATCCAGCCCTTGGTTGAGGCACTCACGGACGTCGTCAGGAGGGGGGTCACTGGCATAGACTTGCTAGAAGTCTTCCTAGGTTGGCGGATCCAGCCTCTGCAGGCTCGCGACCATGCCATGTGGCACTACACGGGGCCCGAAGACTCCACTCGGACCATCGTGGTGGGCGTGACCGAGGAGAGGGTGACCTCGTGGGTGCTCCAAATCACGGGCCCCTGCGAGAATCCCAAAGGAGCTCGGCTAGTGAAGCCTTACAGCGCGGATCATCCTCCGCCGAATCAGGTGAGTGGTACTTGCTGAGTGCACTGAACTGTCTTAATTCCTGTTGTTTGTCTATATCACCGGGTGGTGTTTGATGTTTCCGACTGGAATTTATGCAGGCGTGGACCAACTGGTTCTCCCCCGTCTCGAATGGGAATCCGGAGGAGGAAGAGGAGGAAGGCAGCCAGGAGGGCAGTGTGGAGAGCGTCGAGTACGTCTCCGACAGCGGGGACTCGGAGGAGGAGAGTAGCGAGGAAGAGGAAGAAGGCGAGGAGCAAGACTCGCCACCTCCACGACCAGAGCATCGGACCAAGCGCCGACACGAGCCCGCCGTCCCTTCGGCTCCTCCTACGTCGTCGAGTGCTCTACTGCTCCGATGGTCCCGAGTGTTCGAAGCACCAAGAGGGCTAGGGATGCCGCCGCTGAGCCTGCGGGCCAGTCTTCTAAGGCGCCCAAGCCGAGTGGGCCTAAGCCTCGGAAGGCTCTGCCGCAAATGAGGGTTGCTATCCCCGTCACCTCCACGTAAGTGTATCCAGCTTTCGGTTCTTTCTGTTATCCGAGTGAACTTCTGTTTACTGGCCGAATGGGTTTCACTCGATAGGGTCAATACCTCTGCCACCTCTCCGGCGCGCCAGGGAGACAACCCCATGGACATAGACAACGTCGTTTCGTCTCAACCAGGTGCGTTGTAGGAGCGTCGAGTGTTTTATCCCATCGCGTCTCAAATTCTATCATAGGGCTTGCTTCTTTCTTTTTCTGAGACGTCATGTCATTCGACCTGTCAGGGGCGATTTTCCTAGACGAGAACGACCAGGGGAGAGCCGACCCCGCTGTGGAGCCTGTTCTTGAGGCTGCTCCTCCTGCTGCCGCTCCCGCCGCCGATGTCCTGCCGACTGAGGCGCTGCCACAGACTGAACCAGTTCTGGTGGAGGAGGAGCCGACTGGGGTGGACCTTGGGATGCCTCAGGAGCTTCCGACGATTCCAGGCTCGTCGAATGCTGAATTCAGCATCCAGCGTCTTCCGGAGGAGCAGGGGGGCGGCCAAGGGGGCTATGGTGCAGGCGGAGCTGATGGCTAGAGAAGCCAAGAGGGCCTACGACTCCATTGCAGCCTTGTACGAGCGGAGCTTGGATTTGCGAGACGACATCCGAGTAAGTGGTCTAGTCAGTAATTACTTTTCTCTTGTAACCCACTGGGTGGTCTTGAATAACAGCTGTTTTTGCAATGGGTTCACTCCGAGTGAACCCAGTGGGTGTAGTCCCCGAGACTTCTGTCGAGTACTTGCACCGACAGTTGTCTTTATACATATTGTCTTTACTTTGTTTGTGTTTGTAAATAGTATGACTGAGTACGAGTAGTTGTTGCAGTCGGATTGCATTTACTGTAGGAGTCACCGAGAGTAAGTTGTACTCAGGTCGGGTAGTATCGGCCTCGTAGGCGTAAGTTATGACATGCATCTCAATAGGGTAGGCCTGCTTGAGCTGCATGCCAGTGGGGTCACTCTGAGTGAACCCACTGGGTGTAGTCCCCGAGACTCCTATCGATTGCTTGCGTCGGCAACTTAGATCTTTAACTGTTGAACTTCGTGATTGTCCCTTGGTGCTTGGTGGCAGAAAACTTCTGAAATGGGGACGGCCTATGAGGCACTCAGAGCGGAGAGGAACCAGTACGCTGGTGGGCTTGATGCGGCTATGCTCGCCATGGCCGGCATGAAGGATGCTCTGGAGGGACGAGAGAAGTCCTTGGAGGAGGCTCGGGAGGCGAACAAGGTGTTGACTGAGGAGGTGGAAAGAATGAAGAAACAGAGGATTGCTCTGAACAATCATATGGCCGTCCTAAATAGACGATGCCTAGCTCAGGAGAAGTATGTCAAAGACTGGGCTGGGCAGATGATGACGCGTCTGGCTGGTAAGTCGTATGTTATGTTGAGTGCATGTACCGTGTGCGTTACACTCGGCGTTTATTGTATACTTGCCCTTTTGTTGCAGACTTTTGCGTTGATGCTGAAGCTGAAACAGCGGATGTGGAGCGGTCCATGCGCGAGAACGTGCCACTCGGCGAGGACGCCAATCGGGATCTTCTCCGGGCGCATATCCACGTAGGCAAAGTGGGTCCTTTCATCGGTCGACAGAGAGAGGTCGTCGGCCGAATTGACAAGGAACTTTGGCCAGAAGATGAGTCGCGGCAGGAGATGGAGAGCCTGATGGCGCGATTGGAGGATATTCCGAACCGAGTGCAATCGTGGAAGAAATCGGCAGCGCGTTGCGGTGCTGATGTTGCCCTGTCCTTGGTCCGAGTCCATTGGAAGGAGGTGCGGGAAGAGAAGCTGAAGACACTGAAGGTCGCCAACACGAAGAAGCTTCGATTCGAAGACTTCATGGAGACGTTCCTTGAGAGTGCTACCCGCATCGCCGACGGAATCGACTTGGACACTTTCGTGGAGCCCTCTAGTCCTGGCGCCGGCCCAACTGACGCGTAATAAAACTTTATCCTCGGTATGCCGAGTGTTTATCTGTAAGGTACTTTGGCCACTTCTGTTGGCCGTCACATTCTTAAATCAGTGCGGGTAAGCTTGATCCGCACCGAGTTAGCTATCGTTGCGAGGATTTTGGAATCCGAATGAAAGCGTTTACTCTTTTGTTTGAATGTTGTTTCGAGTGTGACGTTTAGTGCACACTACGGGGAAAGTGATTACTTAGATGATTCTTGATCACATCTAAGTCTCCGAGTGCGACGTTTAGTGCACACTCGAAGGGAGTTAGGACTTAAGTGATTCTTGATCACATCAAAGTCCCCGAGTGCGACGTGTAGCGCACACTCGGAGGAAGTTAGTACTTTGGTGATTCTTGATCACAGCTAAGTCCCCGAGTGCGACGTTTAGTGCACACTCGGAGGAAGTTATAATGTAGGTGATTCTTGATCACAGCTAAGTCCCTGAGTGTGACGTTTAGTGCACACTCGGAGGGAGTTATTACTTAGGTGATTCTTGATCATAGCTAAGTCTCCGACTGCGACGATTATTGCACACTCGGAGAAAGTTAGAACTTAGGTGATTCTTGATCACAGCTAAGTCCCCGAATGCGACGTTTAGTGCACACTCGGAGTAAGTTATTACTTAGGTGATTCTTGACCACAGCTAAGTCTCCGAGTGCGACGTTTAGTGCACACTCGAAAAAAGTTAGAACTTTGGTGATTCTTGATCACAGCTAAGTCTCCAAGTGCGACGTTTAGTGCACACTCGGAGAAAGTTAGAACTTAGGTGATTCTTGATCACAGCTATGTCCCCGAGTGTGACGTTTAGTGCACACTCGGAGAAAGTTAGAACTTAGGTGATTCTTGATCACAGCTAAGTCCCCGAGTGCGACGTTTAGTGCACACTCGGAAGAAGTTATTACTTAGGTGATTCTTGATCACAGGTAAGTCCCCGAGTGCGACGTTTAGTGCACACTCAGAGGAAGTTATTACTTAGGTGATTCTTGATCACAGCTAAGTCCCCGAGTGCGACGTTTAGCGCACACTCGGAAAAAGTTAGAACTTAGGTGATTCTTGATCACAGCTAAGACCCCGAGTGCGACGTGTAGTGCACACTCGGAGGAAGTTATTACTTAGGTGATTCTTGATCACAACTAAGTCCCCGAGTGCGATGTTTAGTGCACACTCGGAGAAAGTTAGAACTAAGGTGATTCTTGATCACAGTTAAGTTTTTTTTTTTGAGTGACCAGAGTCTGCAACTCTGGAAGAATTCTGAGATTGCAAAAACTGAATCCGCTTTATATTATTCCATCAATGCTTGTTCTTTACACTGCTTCAGTCGATGATCACGTGTAGAAGCGCTTCAAGAGGTCTCCGTTCCATGTGCGTGGCTCGTCTGTCTCCCTCTCGATGTTCTAGAGTCTGTATGATCCGTTGTTCAGCACCTTGGAAATGATGAAGTGTCCTTCCCAGGCCGGGGCCAACTTGTGAGGTCTTTGCTGATCCACTCGGAGCACCAGGTCGCCCGCTTGGAACGTGCGTTTCCTGACGTGGCGTGCATGAAAACGCCGTATATCTTCTTGATAAATGGTTGAGCGAGTCAGTTCCATCTCGCGCTCCTCCTCTGGAAGGTTCACTCCATCTTGCCTTGCTTGTTCTGCTTCAGCTTCGGAGAAGAGTTCGACTCGTGGAGCATTATGAAACAAGTCACTCGGAAGGACCGCTTCTGCTCCGTAAATGAGGAAGAACGGCGATCGCCCTGTAGATCTGTTCGGGGTTGTGCGAAGACCCCAAAGTACTGACGGTAACTCGGTGACCCAAGCGCCAGCGGCATGTCCCATCTCTCGCAAAAGTCGGGGCTTTAAACCCTGAAGAATAAGTCCATTCGCCCGCTCTGCTTGTCCATTGGATTGAGGATGTGCTACGGAAGCAAAATCCACTCGGATACCTTGGCTTGCACAAAAACCTTTGAATCTGTCCGAGTCAAAGTTTGTCCCGTTATCCGTGATTATGCTGTGAGGTACACCGAATCTGGAGATGATGTCCCTGACAAACTTGACGGCTGTTGAGGCGTCGAGTTTCTTGATGGGCTTGGCTTCTATCCATTTTGTGAACTTGTCGACTGCCACCAACAGATGAGTGTAGCCTCCTTGACCTGTCTTGAAGGGACCGACTGTATCTAATCCCCAAACTGCAAACGGCCACACAAGCGGGATTGTCTTCAATGCAGAAGTTGGCTTGTGGGACTTGTTGGAGTAGAACTGACAACCCTCGCATCGGTCGACCATGTCTTTAGCCATCTCATTCGCCTGTAGCCAGAAAAAACCAGCCCTGAACGCCTTGGCGACGATTGCTCTTGAAGAGGCATGATGACCGCAGGTTCCCGAGTGAATCTCTTCCAGAATCAACTACGCCTCCACTGGGGAAATGCAGCGTTGAAGAACGCCTGAAACACTCTCCTTGTACAATTGGCCATCAATGACAGTGAATGCCTTCGACCTGCGGACTATCTGTCTGGCTTGAGCTTCGTCTTCTGGTAGTTCCTGTCTCAGAATATATGCAGTGATCGGCACAGTCCACTCGGGGATGGCAGCGAGGATCTCCATAACCAGATCAACCACAACAGGTACATCGACTTCAGTCGGATCTATTGTGCTCTTGGGTTATACTGGTTCCTCTGTGAAAGGATCTTCTTTGACTGAGGGAAGATGGAGGTGCTCGAGGCAGATGTCACTCGGGACTGGTCTCCGAGTGGATCCGAGTTTTGCCAACTCATCAGCTGCTTGGTTCTTCAGTCTCGGAACATGGTGGAGCTCCAGACCTTCAAACCACTTCTCCAGCTTCCTTACTGCATTGCAGTATGTGGTCATGGTGGGGTTCCTGACGTCCCACTCTTTCATCACTTGATTGACCACAAAATCTGAATCACCGTAGACCATCAGGCGACGGACGCTGAGTGAGATGGCCATGCGCAATCCGTAGAGGAGAGATTCATACTCTGCCTCGTTGTTGGAGGAATCGAAGTGTATCTGTAGCACGTATTTGAGCTTGTCGCCTTTTGGTGAAATGATCACAACACCAGCGCCGGATCCATTCAACATCTTAGACCCATTAAAGAACATTGTCCAATGAACCGAGCAGATGTGGGTCGGTTGCTGTTGTTCTACCCATTCTGCTATAAAGTCAGCCAGGGCTTGAGACTTAATAGCTTTCTTGGCCTCGAACTTGATATCGCAGTACAACATCTCCATCGCCCACTTCCCTACTCGGCCTGACGCGTCCCGATTGTGGAGAATTTCCGACAATGGAGCATCAGAAACGACACACACCGAGTGGTCTTGGAAATAATGAGCCACCTTCTTCACAGTCAGGTAAATCTCGTAGATAAGTTTTTGATAGTGGGGATACCTCTGCTTGGAAGGAGTCAGTACTTCGGAGATGTAGTACACTGGCCACTGAACTTTGTAAGCTTTGCCTTCTTCTTCTCGTTCGACTGTAAGAACAGTACTGACGACTTGATTTGTAGCCGCGATATACAGAAGAAGGGGCTCTTTACTGAGCGGGGCAGTAAGAACCGGCTGGGTGGAAAGTAGGACTTTGAGGTCGTCGAATGCGACTTGGGCTTCGTCTGTCCACTCGAAAGTATCTGATTTCTTCATGAGTCAGTACAGAGGAAGTGCTTTCTCGCCGAGTCGACTGATGAACCTGCTCAAAGCCGCTAGGCAACCTGTGAGCCGTTGAACATCGTGTATTATGACCGGCCTCTCCATTCGGACGATGGTCCCGATCTTTTCGGGGTTGACATTGATCCCTCATTCGGAAACGAAGAAACCGAGAAACTTCCCGTTGGGAACGCCGAATGAATATTTGGCGGGGTTGAGCTTGATATCGTACCTATGAAGGTTGGCAAATGTTTCTACCAAGTCATTCAGCAGGTCAGAACCTTTGCGTGACTTGACTACGATATCATCCATATATGCCTCCACATTCCGACCGATCTGGTCGAGGAGACATTTTTGGATCATGCGCATAAAGGTAGCTCCTGCATTCTTTAGACCGAAGGGCATAGTGATGTAGCAGAAGCACCCGAATGGGGTGATGATGGCTGTTTTTAACTCATCGGGACCATACAGACGGATCTGATGATAGCCCGAATAGGCATCAAGAAATGACAAACGCTCGCATCCCGCAGTCGAATCGACAATTTGATCTATGCGGGGGAGCGGAAAATGGTCTTTCGGGCAGACCTTATTGAGATGCTTGAAGTCAATGCACATTCGGAGCGACTTGTCCTTCTTGGGCACCATGAGAACATTGGCGAGCCACTCGGAGTGGTGAACCTCGCGAATGAAGTTGGCGGCCAATAGCTTGGCCACCTCTTCTCCGATTGCCTTCCTCTTGTGCGCGGCGGACCGGCGCAGGTGCTCTCGGACGGGCCGAGCGACGGGATCCACATGCAATCGATGCTCAGCCAACTCCCTGGGTACACCTGGCATCTCAGAGGGTTTCCATGTGAAGATGTCCCAGTTCTCACGGAGGAATTGGGTGAGCTCGGCTTCCTATTTAGGGTCGAGAGTGGTGGAGATGTTCGTCGGGGCGGCAGAGTCGTCCGTCGGGTGGAAGCTGACCTTCTTCGTCTCCCCCGCCGACTGGAACGCGGACTCAGAAGCTGGTTTCTTTGAGTGCATCAGGTCGGCAGGGTCGACTGTCTTCTTGTACTCGTCGAGCTCGAGGACAGCCATCTGCTGGTCGGTGATTCTTGATCCCTGCTGCAGACACTCTTCGGCTCGCTGACGGTTGCCCGTGATGGTGATCACGCCTTTCGGTCCTGACATCTTCAACTTCAAGTATACGTAGCATGGACGTGCCATGAAGCTCACATATGCTGGGCGGCCCAGAATTGCGTGGTAAGCGCTCTGGAAATCCACCACCTGAAATGTGAGCTTCTCCTTGCGAAAGTTCTTGTCGGAGCCGAAAACGACGTCCAACGCGATCTGGCCGAGTGACTTGGCCTTCCGTCCAGGGACGACTCCGTGGAACTGCATACTGCTCTCGCTTAGTATAGACATCGGAATGTCCATTCCCTTGAGAGTGTCGGCGTACATGACGTTCAGCCCGCTACCGCCGTCCATGAGGACTTTACGCAGTCGGACTCCTTCCACCACCGGGTCGACGACCAGAGCCTGTCTTCCTAGGGTGGGGACATGCGCTGGATGATCCGACTGGTCAAATGTGATCGCAGTCTGAGACCATTTAAGGAACTTGGGGTTGGTCGGAACGGCCATGTTGACCTCCCTGTTCACCAGCTTCAGTCGACTCTTGCTTTCGACGTCAGCAAAAATCATGAGTGTCGCATGGACTTGGGGGAACGGATCCTCCTTATCCTCCTCATCCTGTTCGCTGACCTTCTCACTCGGTTGTCCTTCGCCGAATCCCTCGATCAGGAGTCGGCACTCCCGAGTGGTATGCTTGGGATATATGGGGTTGCCCTCTTCGTCCATCTTCGTATGAACCGGGCATGGTTGGTCCAGGATGGGATTATTGAACGGCTTCTTCTTGGGGGTATACTGCGCCTTCCCTTTGCCTTTGAACTTGGCATTGGTCACGACTGCAGCTTCTGCTTGCGGAGTGGATGGAGCTTTTTGTTTTTGCTTCCGAGTGTTGCTTCCTTCTCTGTCGCCGACTGTCTTGTGTTTGCCGCTTCGGATACGGTCCTCTTCTTCGCCGTTTGCGTAGCGAGCTGCTATCTCCATCATCTTGCTCATGGAGATGTCGCCTGTGCGGCCAAACTTCAGGTACAGCTCTCTGTATCTCACGCCTGCCTTGAAGGCGCAGACTGCTTGATGTTTGGTGACGTTCTCCACTGTGTGGTAGAGAGTCGTCCAGCGCTGGATGAAGTCGCGCAGGGGCTCATTCTGCTTCAGGACGCAATGCTGGAGCTCCATGAGGCCTGCAGGGCGCTTGCATGTACCTTCAAAGGTCCGGATGAACACTCTGGCCAGATCCGCCCAACTATAAATGCTCGAGGGGGCTAGTTGATTCAGCCACACTCGCGCCGAGCCATCGAGCATCAGAGGGAGGTGTTTCATGGCGACGTGGTCGTCCCCTCCTCCGATCTGGACTGCCACTCGGTAGTCGTCTAGCCATGTTTCAGGCTTGGATTCTCCCGTAAATTTACCGATTCCCGCTGCCAATCGGAAGTTGGGCGGGATGTCAGCCGAGCGGATGGCTCGACTAAAACACTCGGGGCCGGACACGATGGTCCTGCTTCCGCTTGGACGGTCCATATCGTGACCATCGCAGTGGGCTCGACCTCTGTCGACTCTTCGCTGGGCGATTCGCCCTCTTGCGTCGGGTCTTGGGTCGTAAGTGTCGCCGACTGAACGTCGATCATCATGATGTCGGGACCCATAAGGCCCACCCCGCAGAGGGGTGCGTGAGCGGCGGCGATCTTTATCGATCATGGAACGGCTGCCTCCCCTGTGGCGCTGATGGGAACCAGGGCCGTGAACCGACCGATGTGTATTCGCGTGGACGGAGCTATTATAGATCCGGTTATGTGACTGGGAGACCGCTGAATTCTGCTGCTGCGCGTGTGCAACAGGGCTCGGATCTGCTCGATTCCCCTTCCTGCCTCTGAATTAGTCGACTGGAGGGAATCGGCAATCTTGGGAGCCGCAACCAAGTTGAGGAGAGGTGTGCGGTACAACTCCACGTTGCTCCGCCGAGTGTGCCGACTGGCAGAACGGCGAGGTGGACGGCGTGCACCGGATGCTTCACCGACCTCGCGCTCGCTCCGACCAGCTTGACGGGGATCTTCTTGGGAGTTGGCCATGTGTACTTCTGCTGCAGGCCCGCGACCCGCATACTCGGAAGGAAACTCAATTGGAACCGAGTCCGAGTGCTGGGACAGCAGAGAAACCACAACGGACTCAAGAACTGCCACTTGTGAAGACGCGTTCTCGCGCGCTTGGGCATGTTGCACCCAACGTTGGAGCCGCGGACGGCGGGACCGCTTGCTGCGGCGCGTGGCAGCGGTGCAAGTCGACACCGGAGTCGACTATTGGAGAAGAAGGATGCCGCGAGCGCCGTCACTGAAGTGCGTAGCCCCGCGACGGGGAAGCGCCTCGACGTTGAGAGGCGCATCCCAAAGCAACGTCGAATCGTCGACGATGAAGGAGAGAGCGCCGAAGAAGATCTAGCGACCAATGCTCGAACCTCCACCGTACGACATGGCGAAAGGAAGTAGTCGCAAACTCGCCGGAAGTCGCTTAGACGCCTGCCCCAAGGTGGGCGCCAACTGTCGTGGGTATAAGTCTGACAGTAGTTGTGTAGGGTACAAAAGGATGGGCAGAGCCTTCGCTACGGCGAGGTTGTATGAGTTCAGGCCCCTCTACGGAGGAGGTAACAGCCCTACGTCTCAATGCTCTCGGAGCTCGTTGTCGAGTGTAATATGGAATACAATGATTTGTTAACCCCTTTACCAGTGGGGGAGGGCGGCTTATATAGAGTGCGCTGCCCTCCACAACGGTTCTGGTACAGGGGTGGAGTAGTGGCGATTGAATGCATACGTTACAGGTAACGTATGCCCTTAATGCTAATAAATACACCCGGAAACGTACGACCGTTTCCCTCCAGGGGGGTTACGATGTACCGAGTGGTATACAGTCGGTTGACTCGATGTCCTCCGAATGCTAGTCGCCGACTGGAGGACCAAAGGTATGTCCCCGACTGGAAGACATGGATTCCTTAATTCAGTCGGAGTTGACTAAGGGTATTGTCCTCTGTGGGGGGTAGTCCTTGGGTAGGACCTATAGGGCAGGCCTATGACCCTACCCTAGGACTATAACCCCATCAAGGACGTTCGGTGGGTTTTCACCATAGAATTGAAGTTCATAAATTGCTCCAACTCTTCCATAATATTCGATAACACCTTCGCCGATAGAAGAGACACCACAATTTGTAGATTTCCGATCGGGCCTAGATAACTCTTTGAGAAAGGTACGAACGGGATACCCGTTGATGTTGTATTTCTCAAATTAACGGACCTTATAGTCAACACGATTAGCGTCTTGTCTCACTTCAGCGTCCATAGACTCTGAAGTAGCCTACAAGTTAAATACGAAATGATTGTTGCATTAGCCGCAAGTTAGACCAAAAAATGAAATGGTCCATTATTGATAATTACCGTTTGTTTGAACCAAGAGATGAAACCGGGATAGCCGCCTCCTGTCTTTGCCAGAAGCTCATACTCTTCAACGGAATCATTTTCGATCACTGCTCCATCCGAGAATTTGGCGACGTCTCGGCTGTATGAAATATCCGGGAATAAGAGCAGTTTGAAGGAATTAGAAGTTATGGTAAAGTGTGCCGAGAAATTACTCAATGTACGGCCGCACTTCTGTTAGGTTGTTGAAGATATACAACGAACTGTTATGCCATTCTTGTTGGAGAACATCGCATGGGAAACAAAAAATTTACTACGCGCACGAAGACCAATCATGGTGATGTCCATCTACGAGAGGAGATTTGGATCTACGTACCCTTGTAGATCGCACAGCAGGAAGCGTTAAGAAACGTGGTTGATGTAGTGGAACGTCCTCACGTCCCTCGATCCGCCCCGCGAACCATCCCACGAACCGTCCCGCGATCCGTCCCACGAACCGTCCTGCTATTCGTCCCACGAACCGTCCCGCGATCCGTCCCACGAACCGTCTCGATATCCGTTGCACGAACTGTTGGGGATATTGCCTGTTAAAGTGACCCGCCGAATATGGGCCGGGTTACGGTTAAGGAGATTCATCCTTTAAGGCTAGTTGGGCCTCAGCCCGGGCGGTTCGAAGTCGCAGGATGGTTATGATTTATGGAAGGACTCTGGGTTTTGCAAGACGGCGACTTAGAGACCGCGGTGGTCACGATTTGTAAAAAGGAAGGGACTCTTGTAAACCCTAAGGCTTCGACCTATATATAAAGGCGAGTCTGGAGGGGGAGAGGTAGGTTAGAAATGATCGAGTGCTAGGTTTAGGCGAGTTACGCCTTCCTTGTAATCGAATCCACATCAATACACACAAAGCAGGACGTAGGCTATTACCTCTTTCCGAGGGGCCAAACCTGGGTAAATCGCCGTGTCTCTCCCGCTTAACCCCTTTGAGTCGCCACGAAGGTGCGATGGCTCCAGTACTAAGTCCTTTCACGAGGACATCTGCCGTGACAAAACCACGACAGTTGGCGCCCACCGTGGGGCCTGCGCACGGTGGAGTTGAGTTCTCAAAGGGAGCCCTTCCAGGGTCTGGGAGTTATGCGGCGGCGCTCATGACTTGGAGCCGACGCGGCATAGCCTACATCGACAACCGGCGATGGGGACCTGAAGCAAATTCCCTCGAATCAGGCTACACGGTCCCCTTCGGCAAGATCAACGTCTTCATCGGCATGATCGGGTCATCCGTTCCTGAGCCGGACATCTCCTCCGACATCGTTGAGCCGGCCAGGTACGTTCATCCAGTCATAACCCGGAATCTGACCCGCCTGGTCTTTGTGGGTTTCACACAGGGGTCGGAGGAGCCAGAGCACGAGGCGGCTCACGAGGTTACCCCCATCAACTCTGACGACGAGGAATCCATGGGCGATTCCGATTCCATCCAGCCCCTCCACGGAGACGGTCTTGGGGGCTTGTCATTGGCCATGGATCCGGAAATCCTCGATCGAACCCGCCGCAAGATCGCCATCTACATGGCTGGGGCGACTCAACTCGCATAGAACCCCGCCGGGGGCGATGGAACTGGTGGGACGTCCAGAAGTGCGTCAGCAGTCCTGGTGGATCTAGCGGCGGAAATCACAAGACTAATGTCAACCCCCCTCACGCCAGAGAACCAAGAAGAGATAAATGCGGAGTTAGCAAAACTGAGGGAGGCGGTGGCAAAGGCCCATCAGGATGCTGAGACGGAGTCCACCAGGATGGAAACTCGACAGGCCCAGATTACGGCCGAAAGGACGCGGTTGAACACCGACAATTGGCGGCTTGAAAGACAGCAGCACGCATCCGACGCCGTCCATCAGCGGAGGCACCAGGGACGCCTGCCCCATGATCTCAATCCGACTCGCCTGTTCGACACTCCCCAAACACCCGGGATGGGAGCCGCTCCAGCACGAGGGATGGGCCGCCCTCCTAACCCGCCGATTCAGCCGACTGAGGGTCAAATTCCTCGTTTCCGTAACCCCCGAGGCCACTTCTCTAACCCGGTGGATAACGTGCTTGCCGCAACTCGCCATCTGGAGTCTCTCCCGATCGACGGCAACACCCCAGCTGAGATCGAAGCAAGGAACGCCATCGAGATGTTGAAAACGGCGGTGGTCCAAAACGCGCAGTTCTCACACAGCCCCGAGCGACTGCACTCCACCCCCCAGGCGAGCTATACCAGGGGTTGGCCGGAGGATCAGCCAGCCGTAAACAGCGCCCCGCGACACCTCCCGCAGGACAACCCGCCCGAGCGGGACCCGCCGGGCAGAGGTCCACCCAACACTCAAGAGGCTCAGACTCCTCCCGCGGGGACCGGAGGGCGAGTTGGGGTGCCCTGCTTGTCCCTGGCCCTTCGAAACAAAAGAATGCCCAAGGATTTCAAAGGACCAAGAAAGGTGCCTAATTACACACCAGATCTCGAACCAACATCTTGGATCGAGGGTTATGAGATCGCCATGGACATGCTCGACGTAAACGAGGCGGTTTGCGCCAGATATTTCACCATGATGCTCGAGGGATCGGCACGCACTTGGTTGAAAAATTTACCCCGCAATTCCATCCAGTCCTGGGCCGAGTTAAAGGAGCGTTTCATCAAAAACTTCCGGGGAACCTGTAAACGACCGATGACAATCGTCGACTTGCAACACTGCGTGCAACGCCCGGATGAGTTGGCGCATCATTGGTCGCGGCGAGTCGCGGAAATTATCCATTCATCGGATGGCATCACGGCAGCGCAAGCTGTGCTTATCCTCGAGCACAACTGCCACTACGAACCGCTGGTCCAGAAGCTGGGGCGACTCAAACGGAAAGTTCAGGATATGGGCGAGCTGATGGATACCCTCACTAGGTATGCCGAAGCCGATGATACCAAGGATCCCGGCGAGGAAGGTAAGGGTAACTCGCCCAAGAAGGGCGATTCAACGAATAAGCATACCCGCCTCCAAGGCCGCAACCGTCATAACCAGGGGACCAACGGCAAGCGTAGGCCGCATGAGGAGCCCTCGGATCTGGTTGCCAACACCAACGCCAATGACGGCAAAAAGAAGAATCGAGGCTTCAGTGGGAAAAGACCGCGTAACTACGAAGAGCTGCTCAAAGGCCCTTGCCCGCACCACGCCACGGCCGACGGCCCGGCGGGCCACTCCTGGGAGAACTGCTTCGTGATGCGGGAATTTCGGGCCGAGGCAATCAAGAAGAGCCAGAGCGAAGACCTGAACCGTCGCCAAGACCAACTCGCCGCGCCCAACCAAAGGCACAACCCCTTCGGCGGTTTTCCCGAACAAGAGGCTCAGGGGGGGCCGCAGCCAGGCGGCGGCCAGTACCCGGTGCACCACCACCGGCGGTACAACCCGCCGGGAGTCATCTAGCGGCCGCCCCCACAGGAGGCTCCGCAGGACCAGGATGACCATGGGGGCTTCCGCAACAATCCTAAACAGCTAAGTAATGGGCAATATCATGTTTTCACCACTAATGCTTGCAGACGTGATAAAAAGGTAAATCACCGGGCGTAAAGCGTAATTGAGCCGGCAGTTCCCAGATATCTCCACTGGTCCGAACAGACCATAACGTGGAGCAGAGAGGATCACCCGCCGAGAATAGATAACCCGGGCGACCTGGCCTTGGTCGTGGCTCCCCAAGTGGCGGGTTACACTCTATCGAAAGTACTAATGGATGGCGGCAGCAGCATTAATATCCTATACTTCGACACCTTCCGGAGGATGAATCTATTAGAGAAAGACTTGATGCCTTCAACCACGGTTTTCCACGGCATCGTCCCGGGCCAATCCGCTTATCCGATTGGCCGGGTCAGGATCTCAGTAGCGTTTGGATCTGCACAGAACTACAGGTCGGAGTCTCTGGTCTTCGAGGTGGTCAAATTAAAAAGCCCGTACCATGCGCTGTTTGGGCGACCGGCTTACGCTCGCTTCATGGCCCGCCCGTGCTACGTCTACCTCAAGCTCAAAATGCCTGGTCCGAAAGGGCCCATCACGGTCGACGGAGATAGATGAATTGCAAAGGAGTGTGAGGAAGGAGGCGTGGCCTACGCGGAAGTCACCTGCGCGGCGGAAGAGCTCAAAAACCACCGGGCCAATGTTGACCCGGCAGACATGTCACCACTCAAGAAACCGACTACAGATTCCGAGTCGCCCCTCAAGTTCAAACCAACGGATGACACGAAGACAGTCGACTTCATCCCTGGCGATTCATCCAAGCAGTTTACCATTGGAACGGGTCTGGACCCCAAATAGGAAAGCGCGCTCATCGAATTCATCCGTGAGAATCGGGACATCTTCGCATGGAAACCCTCTGACATGCCGGGTGTACCGAGAGAATTCGTTGAGCACCATCTTAATATTGACCCAAAATGCAAACCTGTCCAACAATACCTCCGCAGGTTTAACGAGGAGCGAAGGAAGGCGATTGGAGAGGAAGTCGCCCGTCTTTTAGCCGCCGGGTTCATCATGGAAGTCTTTCACCCCAAATGGCTAGCTAACCCGGTGTTAGTACTCAAGAAGAATGGCACGTTCCGTATGTGTATTGACTATACGGACCTCAACAGAACTTGCCCCAAGGATCCTTTCGCTCTTCCCCGCATCGACCAAATCATTGACTCGGTGGCGGGATGCGAACGATTGTGCTTTCTGGATGCTTATTCAGGTTATCATCAGATCAAAATGGTTGTGGAAGATCAAGAAAAGACTACTTTCATAACCCCCTTCGGGGCCTTTTGCTATGTGTCCATGCCATTCGGGCTCAAGAGCGCAGGAGCGACTTACCAACGCTGCATCCAGAATTGTCTTCATTGCCAAATTGGCCGCAACGTCCATGCTTATGTTGACGACATTGTGATCAAGACCCGCCGGGAGGAGACACTTCTGGAAGACCTTAAGGAAACCTTTGATAATTTACGGGTATATCAGATGAAGCTAAATCCTACCAAGTGCGTTTTCGGTGTACCTGCGGGAAAACTACTGGTTTCTTGGTATCAGAGCGCGGCATCGAGGCTAACCCGGACAAAATTGAAGCGGTTACCTCCCTCGGCAAGCCGACGAATGTTAACCAAGTTCAGCGATTGGCGGGTCGCATTGCGGCTCTCAGTCGTTTTGTAAGCCGCCTCGGGGAAAAGGCGATTCCTCTCTATCAATTGTTGAGGAAGTGTGACCGATTCGTGTGGACAGAGGAGGCTGACGAGGCACTTCAGGCCTTGAAACATCAATTGGTTAACGCGCCGGTCCTGGCGGCCCCGACTGAAAAGGAGCCTATGCTCCTGTATATCGCCGCGAATTCCAAAGCGGTTAGCGTGGCTGTGGTCGTCGAAAGAAAGGAGGAAGGAAAGGAATACCCGGTATAACGCCCGGTGTACTTTATCAGTGAGGTGTTAACTCTTTCCAAACAGCGATACCCACATTGGCAGAAACTGGTCTATGGGGTGTTCATGGCGAGTCGAAAGCTTAAACATTATTTCCAAGAACACCCAATCACCGTGGTCAGTTCCGCGCCCCTCGGCGACGTCATCCAAAACCGCGAGGCAACAGGGCGAATCACCAAATGGGCAATAGAACTTGGGTCACATCACATCCAGTATACCCCCCGCACGGCCATCAAGTCCCAGGCACTAGTTGATTTTGTCAATGATTGGACGGAGCTTCATGCTCCGGAAGATCGGCCTGACCTTACCTATTGGACTATTTATTTTGATGGATCCAGGCTGTTGGAGGGCTCGGGGGCTGGTGTGGTGTTGATATCCCCTCAAGGAGATAAGTTCTTCTACGTCCTCCGGCTAATGTTCCCTTGTACAAATAATGCAGCACAATATGAAGCTCTGCTTCACAGTTTGCGACTAGCAAAAGAGATGAACCTAACCCGAGTCAGATGTTTTGGGGACTCAGATCTGGTGGCGCAACAGGTTTCGGGCACCTGGGACTCTCGAGATCCTATGATGGCGGCTTACAGGCGAGCCGTATCTGACGTGGCGGGCTATTTTCATGGGTACCAGGTTGATCATGTTGATCGGCGACTCAACGAAGCAGCTGATGCCCTCTCGCGACTCGGCTCACAGAGAAAACCAGTCCCCCCTAATGTCTTCTTGGATGTCCTGCATAAACCGTCCGTAACTGTACCCACGGAGGAGGAATTGGCGATACCAGATCCCGAGTCTCAGCTTGTGGCGGCTCTCCATATCGCTCCGGATTGGGCTCTTCCTTATCTAGCTTATCTTGCTCGTGGCGAGTTACCCACCGACGAAGTTTCGGCTCGCCAGATTGTTCGAGGTAGCAAGTCCATGGTCATCATTAATGGCGAGCTATATAAACGAAGTGCTTCAGGGGTCTTTCTGCGTTGCGTTTCCTCCGAGGAAGGATGCACAATCCTTAATGGCATCCATTCTGGAGACTGCGGACATCACGCTGGGTCACGTTCTTTGGTATCAAAAGCCTTTCGACACGGTTTCTTCTAGTTGACGGCTCACGCAGATGCAGAAGATATAGTACGGCGGTGTGAGGGGTGCCAACGATACGGGAGACAGGCTCATGTGCCGGCTCAAGAATTGAGGATGATCCCCATTACTTGGCCTTTCGCGGTCTGGGGGCTGGACATGGTCGGTCCCTTTAAGATGTCCTCCAACAACAAAACTCACTTATTGGTGGCGGTTGATAAATTCACTAAATGGATTGAGGCGGAGCCTGTTGGGACTTGCGATGCGGAGACTGCGGTAAAATTTCTGAAGAAGCTGATTTTCCGTTTTGGATATCCGCACAGTATCATCACGGACAATGGTACTAACTTGTCCCAAGGAGCGATGCTGGATTTCTGTCGCCGTGAACATATCCGGCTTGATATCTCTGCAGTTGCTCACCCGCAGTCAAACGGACAGGCCGAGCGGGCGAATCAGGAAGTTTTGCGAGGGATCAAACCTCGGCTCATAATTCCCCTGGAAAGAACTCCAGGATGTTGGGTGGAGGAGTTACCTTCGGTATTATGGAGCATCCGGACCACCCCGAATCGGTCCACGGGGTTCACCCCTTTCTTCTTGGTCTATGGTGCAGAGGCCGTCCTCCCTACTGACATAAGGCATGATTCTCTTAGAGTCGCCGCATATGTGGAGCAAGACAACGAGCTGGCGCGTCAGGACTCTTTGGATGCCTTGGAAGAGGCACGTGACTTAGCAGCGGCTCGTTCGGCGATCTATCAGCAAGATCTGCGGCGTTATCATAGTCGTCGGGTGAAGAGTCGGACCTTCCAGGAAGGCGATTTGGTGCTTCGACTGATACAAGATCGGGCAGGCATGCACAAGCTTTCGTCCCCTTGGGAGGGACCTTTCGTTGTCAGCAAGAACCTCCGCAATGGTTCTTACTACTTGATGGATCTTCGGCCTGATCGACCGACTACGGGGGCTGAGTCAACTCGCCCTTGGAATATTGCCCATTTGCGGCCTTATTACACTTGAGTTCTTAAAACTCCATGCTTTGTAAGTTTTTCAGTTTTCATTATGGAATAATATAATGTTTCCCTGACTCGGGGGCTTCTTCTTTAAGAAAAAGAGAGAGCAATTTCATGACATCCTGTTGCGACCTTATGAGCCGACAGAACATGCATTAAGGGTGGGTGCACGAACTTTCTGACTCGCCTCCCCCTGTCGCGACCATATGAGCCGACGAAACCTGCATTAAGGGTGGGTGCACGAACTTTCTGACTCGCCTCCCCCTGTCGCGACCTTATGAGCCGACGAAACCTGCATTAAGAGTGGGTGCACGAGCTTTCTGACTCGCCTCACCCTGTCGCGATCGTATGAGCCGACGAAACCTGCATTAAGGGTGGGTGCATGAGCTTTCTGACTTGCCTCCCCCTGTCGCGACCGTATGAGCCGACGAAACCTGCATTAAGGGTGGGTGCACGAGCTTTCTGACTCGCCTCCCCCTGTCGCGACCGTATGAGCCGACGAAACCTGCATTAAGGGTGGGTGCACGAGCTTTTTGACTCGCCTCCCCCTGTCGCGACCGTATGAGCCAACGAAACCTGCATTAAGGGTGGGTGCACGAGCTTTCTGACTCGCCTCCTCCTGTCGCGACCGTATGAGCCGACGAAACCTGCATTAAGGGTGGGTGCACGAGCTTTCTAACTCGCCTCCTCCTGTCGCGACCGTATGAGCCGACGAAACCTGCATTAAGGGTGGGTGCACGAGCTTCCTGACTCGCCTCCTCCTGTCGCGACCGTATGAGCCGACAAAATTACTCGTGTTATGATTTGACCTTGGAGATTTTTATCCTCACTGCTTATTCGTTGAAACTGTTTGTAGTTCTTTTATTTTCACAGGTAATTTGTTCAAGGTTTTCATCCTTGGCGGATTGAGCATTTCAGGCGATTCTGATAAGGGTTTTTTGGCAGAAGATGTCATCAAAAGATAGTACTGACTATTACATGGCTCTTGGGCCAGATTCAAGGAAAATCTATTCCGCTAAGTGTTGGCGTGAGCTCTGACCAGCTTCGATTTGTAAATCGCCCAAGACCCAATTGCATCTGGACAAAGAGGCAAAGTCGTCTTCATCGGTCAAGATTGATGCCAGGTCTGTTTCCCAGTCGAAGGGATTCTTGGGTCGCCGAGGGATAAGGTTGGTCATCACGAAGGTTGGCGGGCTGATTTTCTTATTCTTTTCATCATAAGCCGCCTGATATTTTGTCAAGTCAAGGCTGGCGGCGAGTTGAGTCGCGGCCAGTCGAGAATCCTTGACAACCTTCTCGTAGTCTTCTTCCACGAACTCCGAGCCGTCATCTTTAAGCTGAGGGAAGCCGAGAGCTACTTCTTCCAAATTAATTTCTGGAGCATACGCCAGGCAGCAACTCAGAGCCGTCAGGACACCCTTCCGGGCGGCTGATCGGGTTAACTCGCCGATCTGGGGAGGCAGTGTGGATAGATATCCAAGCACCTTCTTGATGGAAGTTATGGGCTCCTTTGCACCTATCACAGCTTTGACGGTCAGCACACTGCCTGTGTATAGTTGTTCCGTCAGTGTATAGATCGCCTTCAGCATCAACACACCGTCGTCTTGCAAATTGGCGACTCTCGAGCCTGTGATTAAATAACCGGTAAGTTAAACATTAAGGAATTTGCCCAAGGAAGAGGATAACATTGGAGAGTTAGGTAAAGCTTACCAAAGATGGCTTGTGTCATGTTGGAAATATGGCGCTTTAAGCCGGAAAGCTCCTGCTGCACAGTTGCCAGATTTGCTTCTGCTTTTTCGGCTCTCGTCAAAACCACGCTGTGGTCAGCCTGAGTTCTTTCTAACTCGGCTTTGAGCTTTTCCAGTTCAACCAGAGCCAGCTTATATTTGTCTTCCGACTGAGTTCGGGCATCTTGTTGGTCGGCCAAGTTTTTTCTTAAGTCGCCCAGGGCCAGTTCGGTCTGGGCAAGGCTTTCCTGTTCAAAATTTAAAACAAAGACAAGTCTCAGAATTATTGCAAGGCAATACCCCTGACACTTGGGGGCTAATGTATAATTTCTCAAGGGAAATTATACAGAAATCAAGACCCGGCTCATCATTTTACTGATGACCCGGCCCTTGGGGGTTACTGGTCGCGAAGCTTTTAAAAGACCCGGCTCATCATTTTACTGATGACCCGGCCCTTGGGGGTTACTGGGAATAATATAGAGTATAAATTTTACCTCATGCTTGTTATTTAACATCTTCAGCAGATTTTTTTCCATCTCGTAACTCGCTTCCAGGCGACTTGCGAAGCCAGAACAGAGTTCTTTAAACTCCAGATCTGCATAGTCAGAAAGTTTCGCCTTGGAAGGCCCAGACTCGGGAATTGATGGAGAAGGGGATGCTATATGCTTGGAGAGGATTGTCGCTGCCGGCTTGGAGAATCCAAAACCAGTAATGACCACAGCATCTGGGTCATCAGTTGTCGCCATTACGACCGGTGATCTAGGGACATCCGTTGATCCTTTGGGCGACTCAGGAGGATTTGCTTGAATTGTCGGCTCGTTTTGACTCGGATCTTCTTGAGTCGGAGTTGTTTTCCTTGGAGGTTCAGAAGTGGCATCAGGGATTGATCCACTGGTTTTCCTCTTTTTGGCTTGCGCCCTAATAAATGAGATAGGCGTGTTAGAAAATTAAAAAGAGTGCTATTCTCAAGGATCAGGACAAGAAACTTACCCCGGGACTCGGATCATTGGTGGAATGGTCGACATCACTGAGTCGCCAGAAGTAGGGGGAGAATCCTGTAGAATTGGTACATCGATAATAACAGGCGGGTTATGACTGTGATCCAAAGCAACACGAACAATGGTTGCTCAAATAAAAAGAAAGGGAGGTACCTCGCTTGGTTTTCTTTTGTTCGTTGTTGGCAAGCCAGGTGTTAGGTCGCCAGAATGACTTCGTGTTTTCCGTTTCGAGGCGTGCTGCGTTTTCTTCAGTAAGAAATTTGGGTCCAAATGGGCATTTGGATGTGAGAGAGGTACTTTTCCACATATTCGCCGGGCCGGCTTAGGTGGAGAAGGAGATGAATCAGAGGAGATGGAAATTACCTCGACAGAATCTTCCTGGCTTTCGTTATCTTCATTCTATTATAAGAGGAGTGCGAGATAAATAGGAGTTAAAAGGTAATAGGTGGCGAGTGAAAAGGAGGACGGATTGGTACCTCGGAGAGTGCGTCGCCAGCTTGAGATTCGTCGACTTCAGATGGCTCGGCCGCAGCAGATTTACCTTTGCCTTTGTTTTTCTTGGAAGGCGGCTTAGCACTCTTCATGGCTTGTTTCTTAGGTCTCCGAGACCAGAACTTGTCGCCTTTCTGGAAAGGGATGTGGCATGAAGTCACGATGACAGTAAAACAGATGGAATAAAAATTGAGGGCGAGTTAGTCTTGGTTACCTTGGGCGCCGGGTTAGTCTTGCAGAAGGGCTTAAGGCCGATTTGGCCGCACTTTGCTGTAGGCTCGCCGGTCAGCTTCTTGATGATGGCGACGATGTCTTTTTCTGTTAATGCTGTGTGAAAGTAGCATTGGGGATGATCCAGAGTACCGTAAAATTCGCACATCAAGCCTTCTCGGCGGCTCAGAGGAAGGATCCGCCATTCGACCCAGCAGCGGATCAGGTCAACCCCGGTGAAACCGTTGTTAGTCAAGGATCTCAGTTCGGACAGAATTGGGACGAATTCCGACTCTTCTTCCTAGGTGAGCTTGTCAGGGAGCTTGAAGTTGACCGGGAGGCGGCTTGGCCTGTAGCCCTGAAGTTTGTTCTCGCCGGCAGGGGATGTTTCTTTGCAGTAAAACCAAGATTCACCCCAGCCTTTGGGATGGCTGGGCATATTGAGTGCAGGAAACGGACTGTCCCTGCGACGCTGGACGTTGACCCCGCCGAGTTCCAAACTGGGGCCATTGTGGAATTCTGTCTGGCGATTCAAGTGGAAAAAGTACCAAAACAGGGGGACGGAAGGCTCGATCCGCAAATAAGCTTCGCAAAGGACTTGGAATTGACTCAGGTTGCTTATGGAATTGGGTCCCAAATCCTGGAGTCGGACGTTCATAAAATTCAGGGCGTCTCTAAGGAATTTAGATCCGGGCGGCTTAAAACCCCGTTCTAAGTGTTCCACAAAAACTACTATCTCCCCTTCCTTGGGGTTGGGGAGGTCTTCTCCTAACCCGGTGCGCCATCCAGTGACGTCTTGAGGATCCAAGCAGCCCACTTTCACGTAATTCGCGAAAAAAACATCATTGACTTTGGTGGGAAGCCAATCGCTCTTGAAAACGGCACCCATGCTACAAATGGGCAAGAAAATGGTATTACATGTCTCGAACATTTACTATGTGAGTCGGGACTAGCTTCTGCTTAACCCGCCGGATTGGGAAGCCGGGTTGGGCTGATGTGGCGACCTATCGGAGCAGGGCTATTCTCAGAAGCGACGCTACTGTGGGTGCTAAAATTTATTCTTTCCGAAACACTAAGGGAAGGACGAGGTTTCCAAACAGCTTTTTGCAAACAGTGAAAGAGGAATGGATCTATTCAACAGATATAAAAGCTTATGGAGATGGCTAAAACATGAACGATGTGCGACCAGGATGGTGCCTCGTGTTTGAAAAGACTAGTCTATTTAGGAAATTCGCAAGGGCACAGATGGATAGGATTGTTCGAAGCACTAGGTGCCCTAATGGCGATCGGACTAATCAGTTCGACAGTTAAGATGGTGACGAGCATAGAGCTTCGGAGCTATGGCAATGGCGGCGGCAAGAACAAGAACTAAATCTACCCTTAAAGAAGGGGAAACAGTGGCCTAACCTGAAGATCTTGGTCGAAGAAGATCGGTGATGATGGAGGCTGTTGGAGAATGAGGGGACCCTCGGTGGCGGTGGAGCCTGGCGACGGCGACGACGAGCGGGCGGCGCTGGAGCTCCTCGAACGGCGCCGGAGCTCTTCGAACGGCAGCGGCTTGCGGGCGGTGCCGGAGCTCCTCGAACGGCGAGGGCTTGCGGGCGGCGCCGGAGCTCCTCGAACGGCAACGGCCTGCGGGCAACACAGGAGTTCTTCGGACGGGGGTGAAGTCTGCGGCCGGCGGCGAAGCCTTCGGGATGCGGAGCGTTTCTTCTCGCTGAGATGATGGTGGAGGTATTGACGGGACTGGTAGGTGGCCGGTGTCAGCCCTGTCCTTTCCGCCTATTTATCACGACGGGCGCGGGGATCGAGGCGCTATGAGCGGGAACCGTCGAGGAAGGAAAGATTCGCCATGATGGCGCCCGAAAATTTTGGGATAATGATGCACTAAAAGATCCGTTGGGATTGTGTTGGAGTTCCCGGAAATCGAGGGCTGAGGAAAGTACTGATGGGAAATGCGTTGGCGGCTCAAAGACTTTTGCCGGTACCAGTTGGCGAGTTAAGATTTCTGGTGTACGGAGGAACACAGAGGAGTGAGTCGCCTTCAACTAAAATGGAAGCATTGGCGTGAAGATTCAAGTCAATTTGGGGCCTAATGTTGGGGATATTGCCTGTTAAAGTGACCCGCCGAATATGGGCCGGGTTACCGTTAAGGCGATTCATCCTTTAAGGCTAGTTGGGCCTCAGCCCGGGCGGTTCGAAGTCGCAGGATGGTTATGATTTATGGAAGGACTCTGGGTTTTGCAAGACGGCGACTTAGAGACCGCGGTGGTCACGATTTGTAAAAAGGAAGGGACTCTTGTAAACCCTAAGGCTTCGACCTATATATAAAGGCGAGTCTGGAGGGGGAGAGGTAGGTTAGAAATGATCGAGTGCTAGGTTTAGGCGAGTTACGCCTTCCTTGTAATCGAATCCACATCAATACACACAAAGCAGGACGTAGGCTATTACCTCTTTCCGAGGGGCCGAACCTGGATAAATCGCCGTGTCTCTCCCATTTAACCCCTTTGAGTCGCCACCAAGGTGTGATGGCTCCAGTACTAAGTCCTTTCACGAGGACATCTGCCGTGACAACACCACGACACGAACCGTCTTGCGATCCGTCTCACGATCCGTTCCGATCTAGTGTCTAACGGACGGCACCTTCGTGTTCAGCACACGTACAACTCGACGATGATGACGGCCTCCTTGATACAGCAAGAAAGATGGAGAAGTAGATGAGTTCTCCGGCAGCATGATGGCGCTCCGGTGGTGGTGAAGGATCTACTCCTGCAGGGCTCCGCCCGAGCTTCGTAGAAATACGATCTAGAGGAAAAACTGTGGTGTTTCTGGTCCGGATGCCGTGGCAAAAGTTGTCTCAAATCATCCCTAAATCACCACTATATATAGGAGGGAGGGAGGGGAGGAGGCAGCCTCAAAACCTCAAGGTTTGGCCGAAATTGGAGGTGGAGGAGTCCTACTCCAATCCTACTTGGAGTAGGATTCCACCTTCCCACTTGGAAACTCTTTCCACCTTGTGTTTTTTCCTTCTCAAACCTTATCGGCCTTAGTGGGAACTTATTGCAGCCCACTAGGGGCTGGTTTATCTCTTCCCATAGCCCATGAGACCCCTTGGGGCGTGACACCCCTCCCGATGGTCCCCGGCACTCCCGGTACACTACCGATGAGCCCGAAACTTTTCCGGTGACCAAAACAAGACTTCCTATATATCAATCTTTGTCTGCGGACCATTCCGGAAACCCTCGTGACGTCCGTGATCTTATCCGGGACTCCGATCAACATTCGGTAACCACACATATAACTCAACTATACTAAAACATCGATGAACCTTAAGTGTGCAGACCCTGCGGGTTCGAGAACTATGTAGACATGCCCCGAGGTACTCCTCGGTAAATATCCAATAGCGGGACCTGGATGCCCATATTCGATCCTACATATTCTTTGAATAACTTATCGGTTGAACCTCCGTGTCAAGGATTCATATAATCCCGTATGTCATTCCCTTTGTCCTTCGATATGTTACTTGCCCGAGATTCGATCGTCGGTATCCGCATACCTATTTCAATCTCCTTACCGGCAAGTCTATTTACTCGTTCCGTAATACAAGATCCCATGACTTACACTTAGTCACATTGCTTGGAAGGCTTGTGTGTGATGTTGTATTACCGAGTGGGCCCCAAGATACCTCTCCGTCACACGGAGTGACAAATCCCAGTCTTGATCCATACTAACTCAACGGACACCTTCGGAGATACCTGTAGAGCACCTTTATAGTGACCCAGTTACGTTGCAACATTGGATGCACACAAGGTATTCCTCCGGTGCCAGTGAGTTATATGATCTCGTGGTCATAGGAATAAATACTTGACACACAGAAAACAGTAGCAACAAAATGACACGATCAACATGATACATCTATTAGTTTGGGTCTAGTCCATCACATGATTAACCCAATGATGTGATCCAGTTATCAAGCAACAACACCTTGTACATAGTCAGAAGACCCTGACTATCCTTGATCAACTCGCTAGCCAACTAGAGACTTGCTAGGGACAGTGTTTTGTGTATGTATCCACACATGTATTTGAGTTTCCAATCAATACAATTATAGCATGGATAATAAACGATTATCACGAACAAAGAAATATAATAATAACTAATTTATTATTGCCTCTAGGGCATATTTCCAACAGTCTCCCACTTGCACTAGAGTCTATAATCTAGTTCACATCACCATGTGATTTCAACAAATTCAACACCCATATAGTTCAGGGGTCTGATCACGTCTTGCTCGTGAGAGAGGTTTTAATCAATGGTTCTGAAACTTTCAGATCCGTGCGTTCTTTACAAATCTTTATGTCATCTTATAGATGCTGCTACTAGGTACTATTCGGAAATACTCCAAATATCTACTCTACTATACGAATCCGTTTCACTACTCATAGTTATTCGGATTAGTGTCAAAGCTTGCATCAACGTAACCCTTTACGACGAACTCTTCAACCACCTCCATAATCGAGAAAAATTCCTTAGTCCATTTAGTTACTAAGGATAACTTTGTCCGCTGATCAGTGATTCAATCCTAGATCACTCTATGTACCTCTCAACAGACTTGCTGCACGGCACACATCAGGTGCGGTACTCAGCATGGCATACTTTTGGAGTCTACGGCTAAGGCATAGAAGACGACCTTCGTCTATTCTCTTTATTCTTCCGTGGTCAGGTTTTGAGTCTTACTCAAATTCACACCTTACAACACAGTCAAGAACTCCTTCTTTGCTGATCTATTTTTGAACTCCTTCAAAAACTTGTCAAGGCATGCATCTTGTTGAAACTTCTATTAAGCGTTTCGATCTATCTCCATAGATCTTGATGCTCAATGTTCAAGTAGCGCAATCCAGGTATTCCTTTGAAAAACTCCTTGCAAACAACCTTTGTGCTTTATAGAAATTCTACATTACTTCTAATCCAAAATATGTCAACCACATATACTTATCAGAAATTCTATAGTGCTCCCACTCACTTCTTTGGAAATACAAGTTGCCCATAAACCTTGTATAAACCCAAAAGCTGTGATCAACTCATCAAAGCATATATTCCAACTCCGAGATGCTTGCACCAGTCCATAGAAGGATCGCTGGAGCTTGCATTCTTGTTAGCATCCTTAGGATTGACAAAACTTTCCGGTTGTATCACATCCAACCTTTCCATCGAGGAAAACAATGTTTTGACATCCTATGTGCAATATTTCATAAATAATGCAGCAACTGCTAACATAATTCCAACAGACCTCTAGAATCGCTATGAGTGGGAAAGTCTCATCATACTCATCTCTTTGAACTTGTCGGAAAACATCCTTGCGACAAGTCGAGCTTTTCTTAATGGTGACGATTCACCATCATCGTCCGTCTTCCTTACAAAGATCCATCTTTACTTAATAGTCCTACGACCATCAAGTAGTTCTTCCAAAGTCTATACTTTGTTCTCACACATGGATTCTCTCTCGGATTTCATGGCCTCCAACCAGTCGTCGGAATCCGGGCCCACCATTGCTTGTCCATAACTCATAGGTTCATTTTTGTTCAACAACATGACCTCCAAGACAGGGTTACCGTACCACTCTGTAGTAGTACGCGACCTTGTCGACCTATGAGGTTTGTAGTAACTTGATCCAATGCTCAATGATCACCATCATCAGCTTTCACTTCAATTGGTGTAGGCGCCACAGGAACAACTTCCTGCGCCCCGCTACACACTGGTTGAAGTGATGGTTCAATAACCTCATCAAATTATACTACCCTCCCACTCAATTCTTTCGAGAGAAAACTTTCCTCAAGAAAGGACCCGTTTCTAGAAACAAACACTTCACTTCCGGATCTAAGATAGGAGATGCACCCAACTCTTTTGGATATCCTATGAAGATGCATTTATCCGCTTTGGGTTCGAGCTTATTAGACTGAAACTTTTTCACATAAGTGTCGCAACCCCAAACTTTCAAGAAACGACAGCTTAGATTTCTCTAAACTTCAGTCTATACTTTGTCATCTCAACGGAATTACGCAGTGCCCTATTTAAAGTGAATGCGGTTGTCTCTAATGCATAACCCATAAATGATAGTGGTAACTCCATAAGAGACATCATAGTATGCACCATATCAAATAGGTTGCGGCTATGACATTCGGACACACCATCACACTATGGTGTTCCTAGTGGCATGAATTGCGAAAAAACTTTCACATTGTCTTAACTGTGTACCAAAACTCGCAACTCAGATATTCATCTCTACGATCATGTCGTAGACAGTTTATCCTCTTCTTACGACAAACTTCACTCTGAAACAGAATTGAACTTTTCAATATTTCAGACTTGTGATTCATTAAGTAAACACTCCTGTATCTACTCAAATCGTCATTGAAGTAAGAACATAATGATATCCACTGCATGCCTCAGTACTCATTGGATGGCATACATCAAAATGTATTACTTCCAACAAGTTACTTTCTTGTTTCATCTCAATGAAAACAAGGCCTTGCTCATGTGGTATGATTTGCATGTCTCAAGTGATTCAAAATCAAGTGAGATTTAAAGATCCATCAGCATGGAGCCTTTCATGCAATTTACACCAACATGACTCAAGCAGGAGTGCCACAAGTAGGTGGTACTATCATCATGACCTTGTATCTTTTGGCACCAATATCATGAACATGTGTAAGAGTACGATTGAGATTCAATAAACCATTTGAAGGTGATTATTCAAGCAAAATAGAGTAACCATTATTCCTTTTAAATGAATAATCGTATTGCAATAAACACGATTCAATCATGTTCATGCTCAATGCAATCACCAAATAACAATTATTTAGATTTAACACCAAACCAGATGGTAGAGGGAGCGTGCGACGTTTGATCACATCAACCTTGGAAATACTTCCAACACGTATCGTCACCTCGCATTTAGCTAGTGTCTGTTTATACCATAGCTTTCATTTTGAGTTACTAATCACTTAGCAACCGAACCGGTATCCAATACCCTCGTGCTACTAGGAGTACTAGTAAAGTACACATTAATATCATGTATATCAAATATACTTCTGTCGACTTTGCCTGCCTTGTCATCTACCAGGTATCTAGGGTAGCTCCGCCTCAGTCACCGTTCTCCTCATAACAGAAGCACTTAGTCTCGGGTTTGGGTTCAATCTTGGGTCTCTTCATTAGTGCAGCAACTGTTTTGCCGTTTCACGAAGTATCCCTTCTAGCCCTTGCCTTTCTTGAAACTTAGTGGTTTTACTAACCATCAACTATTGATGCTCCTGCTTGATTTCTACTTTCGCAGTGTCAAACATCATGAATCGCTCAAGGATCATTGTATCTATCCTTGATATGTTATAGTTCATCACGAAGCTCTCATAGCTTGGTGGCAGTGACTTTGGAGAACCATCACTATCTCATCTGGAAGATTAACTTTCACTTGATTCAAGCGATTGTTGTACCGAAACAATATGCTCAATGATTTGAGCTTTTCTCCTTTACTTTGTAGGCAAAGAATCTTGTTGGAGGTCTTATACCTCTCAACAAGGGCACGAGCATGAAATCTCAATTTCATCTCTTTGAACATCTCTTATGTTCTGCGACGTTTTCAAAACGTCTTCGACGCCTTGCTTCTAAGCCATTATGTATTGCGCACTGAACTATCATGTAGTCATCAAAGACGTGTATGTCAGATGTTCGCAACATCCACAGACCACGACCGAGGTGCAGCACACCGAGTGGTGCATTAAGGACATAATCCTTCTGCGCAGCAATGAGGACAATCCTAAGTTTTACACACCCAGTCCGCAAAGTTGCTACTATCAACTTTCAACTGAATTTTCTCTAGGAACATATAAAAACAGCACAGCTATAGCACATGCCACATCATAATTCGCAAAGACCATTAGACTATGTTCATGATAATTATTTCAATTAATCATATTACTTAAGAACTCCCACTCGAAAAGTACATCTCTCTAGTCATTTGAGTGGTACATGATCCAAATCCACTATCTCAAGTCCGATCATCACGTGAGTCGAGAATAGTTTTAGTGGTAAGCATCTCTATGCTAATAATATCAACCATACGATTCATGCTCGACCTTTCGGTCCCTTGTGTTCCGAGGCCATGTCTACACATGCTAGGCTCATCAACTTTAACCCGAGTGTTCCGCGTGTGCAACTGTTTTGCACCCATTGTATGTGAGTCTATCACACCCGATCATCACGTGGTGTCTCGAAACGACGAACTGTCGCAACGGTGCATAGTCGGGGAGAACACAATTTCATCTTGAAATTTTAGTGAGAGATCACCTCATAATGCTACCGTCGTTCTACGCAAAATAAGGTGCATAAAAGGATTAACATCACATGAAATTCATAAGTGACATGATATGGCCATCATCATGTGCTTCTTGATCTCCATCACCAAAGCACCAACACGATCTTCTTGTCACCGGCGCCACACCATGATCTCCATCAACGTGTCGCCATCGGGGTTGTCGTGCTACTCATGCTATTACTACTAAAGCTACGTCCTAGCAATATAGTAAACGCATCTGCAAGAACAAATGTTAGTTTAAAGACAACCCTATGGCTCCTGCCGGTTGCCGTACCATCGATGTGCAAGTCGATATTAACTATTACAACATGATCATCTCATACATCCAATATATCACATCACGTCATTGGCCATATCATATCACAAGCATACCCTACAAAAACTAGTTAGACATCATCTAATTGTTGTTGCATGTTTTACGTGGCTGCTATGGGTATCTAGTAGATCACATCTTACTTACACAAAAACCACAACGGAGATGTGCAAATTGCTATTTAACCTCTCCAAGGACCGCCTCGGTCAAAACCAATTCAACTAAAGTTGAAGAAACCGACACCCGCCAGTCATCTTTATGCAACGAGGTTGCATGTCAATCGATGACACCAGACTTTCGTAAGCGTACAAATAATGTCGGTCCGGGCCGCTTCAATCCAACAATACCGCAGAACCGAGAAAAGACTAAGGAGGGCAGAAAATCGAACATCACCATCCACAAAACCGTTTGTGTTCTACTCGAGATAACATCTACGCATGAACCTAGCTCATGATGCCATTGTTGGAGAACATCGCATGGGAAACAAAAAAATTCCTACGCGCACGCAGACCTATCATGGTGACGTCCATCTACGAGAGGAGATTTGGATCTACGTACCCTTGTAGATCGCACAGCAGGAAGCGTTAAGAAACGCGGTTGATGTAGTGGAACATCCTCACGTCCCTCGATCCGCCCCGCGATCCGCCCAGCGAACCGTCCCGCGATCCGTCCCATGAACCGTCCCGCGATCCGTGCCACGAACCGTCATGCGATCCGTCTCACGGTCCGTTTCGATCTAGTGCCGAACGGACGGCACCTCCGTGTTCAACACACGTACAGCTCGACGATGATCATGGCCTTCTTGATCCAGCAAGAAAGACGGAGAAGTAGATGAGTTCTTCGGCAGCATGACGGCGCTCCGGTGGTGGTGAAGGATCTACTCCTGCAGGGCTCCGCCCGAGCTCCGCAGAAATACGACCTAGAGGAAAAACTGTGGTGTTTGTGGTCGGGCTGCCGTGGCAAAAGTTGTCTCAAATCAGCCCTAAAACACCACTATATATAGGAGGGAGGGAGGGGAGGAGGCAGCCTCAAAACCTCAAGGTTTAGCCGAAATTGGAGGTGGAGGAGTCCTACTTGGAGTAGGATTCCACCTTCCCACTTGGAAACTCTTTCCACCTTGTGTTTTTTCCTTCTCAAACCTTATGGGCCTTAGTGGGAACTTATTCCAGCCCACTAGGGGCTGGTTTATGTCTTCCCGTAGCCCATGAGACCCCTTGGGGAGTGACACCCCTCCAGATGGTCCCCGGCACTCCCGGTACACTACCGAAGAGCCCGAAACTTTTCCGGTGACCAAAACAGACTTCCTATATATCAATATTCGTCTCCGGACCATTCTGGAAACCCTCGTGACATCCGTGATCTCATCCGGGACTCCGAACAACATTCGGTAACCACACATATAACTCAACTATACTAAAACATCGATGAACCTTAAGTGTGCAGACCCTGCCGGTTCGAGAACTATGTAGACATACCCCGAGGTACTCCTCGGTCAATATCCAATAGCGGGACCTGGATGCCCATATTGGATCCTACATATTCTCCGAATAACTTATCGGTTGAACCTCAGTGTCAAGGATTTATATAATCTCGTATGTCATTCCCTTTGTCCTTCGGTATGTTACTTGCCCGAGATTCGATCGTCAGTATCCGCATACCTATTTCAATCTCGTTACTGGCAAGTCTCTTTACTCGTTCCGTAATACAAGATCCCATGACTTACACTTTGTCACATTGCTTGCAAGGTTTTTGTGTGATGTTGTATTACCGAGTGGGCCCCGAGATACCTCTCCGTCACACGGAGTGACAAATCCCAGTCTTGATCCATACTAACTCAAGGGACTCCGGAGATACCTGTAGAGCACCTTTATAGTCACCCAGTTATGTTGCAACGTTTGATGCACACAAGGTATTCCTCCGGTGCCAGTGAGTTATATGATCTCATGGTCATAGGAATAAATACTTGACACACAGAAAACAGTAGCAACAAAATGACACGATCAACATGCTACGTCTATTAGTTTGGGACTAGTCCATCACATGATTCACCCAATGATGTGATCCAGTTATCAAGCAACAACACCTTGTACATAGTCAGAAGACCCTGACTATCCTTGATCAATTGGCTAGCCAACTTGAGGCTTGCTAGGGACAGTGTTTTGTCTATGTATCCACACATGTATTTGAGTTTCCATTGAATAAAATTATAGCATGGATAATAAACGATTATCACGAACAAAGAAATATAATATTAACTAATTTATTATTGCCTCTAGGGCATATTTCCAACAATTCTTTGACATCCAACGTTTTGGTTTCCAAGCACCGGCTGGTGCAAGCTTCCCTTTGAATAAGCTGAGGTTGGACCCACATTTTTGAGTGTCTGTTTCATTGTGCCGAGGCTTTGGATTATGCAAATGATGATTTTTGGCTTTGTAGTGTGGTGTCACAAAGTTTTCTACCTCCTCAGTAATGAAAGCCTCAACCATCGATACTTAAATTCCACGCTTATTTTTACATTTAGCTCGGAGCGTCTTCTGCATCCTCTTAGTTGCATAGCACCAACAATTTTGCACGGGCCCACCCAATCTTGCCTCGGTCGGTAGATGGAAAATCAAATGCTGCATTGGATTAAAGAAGCCCGGCGGAAAGATCTTCTCTAACTTGCACAACAACTCCCGTGCAAACTCCTCCATGTCATCTACCACGCCAGGCGACAATTCTTTCGCACAAAGAACATGGAAGAAATAGCTCATCTCCGCCAGTACCAGCCATTCATTCTCTGGAATAAAGCCACGTAACATCACCGACATTACCCGCTCTAGCCATATGTGCCAATCATGACTCTTGAGACCAAAGATTTTTAATTTTTCAAGACTCGCTCCCCTCTTTAGATTCGCTGCATACCCATCGGGGAACATCAAGTGCATTTTGACCCACACGATAATTTCCCTCATAGCCGGCCTTCCAAGGTTGAACCAGGCCTTTGGCTTCGACCACTTCTGCTTTCCTTTGCCTTCTCGCATGTTTTGTAATGGTCTATGACATAGTGTCTCTTGATCGACTCTAGCCTTACTATTATCCTTTGTCTTCCCATCTATGTCGAACAATGTACCAAACATAGCCTGCCCGATATTCATCTCGGTGTGCGTCATGTCGAGATTGTGTGGAATAAGGAGGTCTTTGAAGTAAGGCAGATCCCAGAAGCATGGCTTGTGAGTCCAGGCGTGTTCTTAATTATACCCCTTGAAATACCCTGGATGCTTTGGATCAGGCTCGAGGGCGTTTAACTGATGCAGGATCTGTTGGCCTGTCAACGCAAGTGGTGCCAAGTTTTTGACAACTTTACCTTTGGTAAAGTTCTTCTTGTCTTTTCTGAACTGATGGTCAGGATCCAGGAATTGTCTATGCAAGTCAAAGCAAAAATACTTCCAACCCTCCTGCAACCAATGAAACTGAAGAGTTGCCTTGCATTTGGGGCACGGGAACATTCCATGCACACACCATCCAGAGAATAGCGCATACGTCGGCAAGTCATGCATAGAGTACATGTACCATGATACGTCTCCAAGGTATCTATAATTTTTGCTCGTTCCATGCTATTATTTTGTCAACTTTGGATGTTTTATATGCATGAATATGCTATTTTATATCTTTTTTGGGACTAATCTATTAACTCAGTGCCAAGTGCCAGTTTCTATTTTTTCCGTGTTTTTTACCCTTTTTCAGACGGAGTCCAAATGGAATAAAACTTTTGCGATGATTTTTTTTACCAAAAGAGACCCCCGAAGTTTGGAAGAAGGCCAGAAGAGACACGAGGGAGTCACAAGCCTAGGAGGCGCCCCCACCCCCCTAGGCCGCACCTACCAGGCTTGTGAACTCCTCGTGGGCACAACCGACGTAATTCCACCGCCATAATTTCCTATAAATTTAGAAACCCCCAAAAAGAAACCTAGATCGGGAGTTCTGCCGCCACAAGCCCCTGTAGCCACCAAAAACCAACCTGAAGCCCGTTCTGGCACCCTATCGGAGGGGGAATCCATCTCCGGTGGCCATCTTCATCATCCCGGTGATCTCCATGACGAGGAGGGAGTAGTTCACCCTCGGGGCTGAGGGTATGTACCAGTAGCTATGTGTTTGATCTCTGTCACTCTCGTGTTCTTGAGATGTCTTGATCTCGATGTACCGCCGGATTTGCTACTATAGTTGGATCTTATGATGTTCTTCCCCCTCTCCATTCTTGTATTGAATTGAGTTTTCCCTTTGGAGTTATCTTATCGGATTGAGTCTTTAAGAACACTTGATGTATGTCTTGCACGTGTCTATCTGTGGTGACAATGGGATATTCATGTGATTACTTGATGTATGTTTTGGTGATCAACTTGCAGGTTTCGTGACATCGGGAACCTATGCATATGGGTTGGCACACGTTTTGACTCTCCGGTAGAAACTTTGGGGCACTCTTTGAAGTTCTATGTGTTGGTTGAATAGATGATTCTGAGATTATGTGATGCATATCGTATAATCATGCCCACAGATACTTGAGGTGACAATGGAGTATCTAGGTGACATTAGGGTCTTGGTTGATATGTGTCTTAAGGTGTTATTCTAGTACGAACTCTATGATGGATCGAACGGAAAGAATAGCTTCGTGTTATTTTACTATGGACTCTTGAATAGATTGATCACAAAGATTAACTTTGTGGTGGTTTTGTACCCCACAATAATCTCTTCGTTTATTCTCCGCTATTAGTGACTTTGGAATAACTCTTTGTTGCATGTATAGGGCTAGTTATATGATCCAATTATGTTATCATTGTTGAGAGAACTTCACTAGTGAAAGTATGAGCCCGAGGCCTTGTTTCCACGCATTGCAATACCGTTCGTGCTCACTTTTACTACTAGTTACCTTCAGTTTTTGTAATTTCAGATTACAAAAACCTATATGTACCATCCATATTGCACTTGTATCACCATCTCTTTGCCGAACTAGTGCACCTATACAACTTACCATTGTATTGGGTGTGTTGGGGACACAAGGGACTCTTTGTTATTTGGTTGCAGGGTTGCTTGAGATAGACCATCTTTATCCTACCCCTCCTACGGATTGATAAACCATAGGTCACCCACTTGAGGGAAAAATTCTACTGTCCTACAAACCTCTGCACTTGGAGGCCCAACAACGTCTACAAGGAGAAGGTTTCGTAGTAGACATGAAGCTCTTTTCTGGCGCCGTTGCCGGGGAGGTTAGCGCTTGAAGGTATATCTTGAGATCTTGCAATCGAATCTTTTAGTTTCTTGTTTTATCACTAGTTTGTCTATAAAATAAAACTACAAAAAAATGGAATTGAGTTGGCCACATATGCTTCATCTTTTTAATGTCTTTCGTGAAAATGATGGGAAGGAAAATTGTTCTCAAGTGCTAGAAGAAGAATTACATAGAATGCTTGGCATGAAATATGTGAATGATGAGCATGATTGCAATGTTGTTAGTATGAATACTTTGAATACCCATGATGATATGGATATGCAAAGCCACAAGCTTGGGGATGCTATGTTTGATGAAGATGATCTTTTTAGTTCCCCCACTTTGAATGATCAAAATTATTATGATGAAAGCATGCTCCCTATCTATGATGATTATTGTGATGATACTTATGCTATAAAGAAGAGGGATGATAAAACTTGTCATACTCTTGAGTATCCTTTCACTCATTACTCTTTTAATGTGGAAACAATTCGTAGTGTTCAAGTCTTTTACGATACTCCCACTACTGTTGATGAGAATAAACTTCCTTATGTGGAGAGTAGTAAAATTTCTATGCTTTTAGATCATGAAATAAATGCTTTACGTGCTGGTTATACTATTGAATTCATTCAGGATGCTACTTAAAATTATTATGAGAGAGGATCATATGCTTCTACATATTGCAATGATGTCAAGTTTCCTCTCTATGTGTTGAAAATCTTTAAGCTATACTTGTTTTGCCTTCCTATGCTAGATGATTCTTTCTCCAATAAGTTGTTTGTTCACAAAATCCTTATGGATAGGAAGTGGGTTAGACTTAAATGTGTTAGTCATATGCTTCATGATGCTCTTGTTATGTTTCAATTCTTATCTTCTATGTGAGCATCATTGAAATCATCATGCCTAGCTTGAAAGGCATTAAAGAAAAGTGCTTGTTGGGAGACAACCCAATAAGTATCCTTACTGTTTTTGTGTGTTCACATGATTAAGCTACTGTATTAATCATGTTTTATTTCCTTAGTTTCAATAAAGTGCCAAGTAAAGACTTTATGATTAGTTTGGGTGATAGTTGTTTGATCATTCTGAAAAAGACAGAAACTTTGCGCTCACGAAATTATTTTTCATTCCTATCTAGAGATTTCTTTTAGGTTTATTCTTTTTGATGATGATTTATATACAAATTCCCCTAATTTTCATAATTTTTTAAAATGTTTGGAGGTGCAGAAGTATGGTCATTGTCCAGATCATTACAGACTGTTCTGTTTTTGACAGATTCTGTTTTCAATGCATAGTTTGCTTGTTTTAGTGTTTCCATAGATTATATTAAGTGATATAAATTGTGCAAATGATAATATACAGGATGCATTGTGGTGATTGATTTGCTCATTATCATACTAACCCATCTTAGGAAGTTCCGTTAAGTTTTGTGTTGTGAAGTTCTCAAGTTCTGGGTAGAGTTTCGATGGACTATGGAACAAGGAGTGGCAAGAGCCTAAGCTTTGGGATGCCCAAGGCACCCCAAAGCCATATTCAAGGACACCAAAGAGCCCGAGCTTGGGGATGCCCCGGGAAGGCATCCCCTCTTTCGTCTTCAATCCATCGGTAACTTTACTTGGGGCTATATTTTTATTCACGACATGATATGTGTTTTGCTTGGAGCATCGTGTATTGTAGGAGTCTTTGCTTTTTGCTGTGTCACAATCATCCTTGCTGCACACCTTTTTGAGAGGGACATGCACTCATCGGGAATTTTCTAGAATACTCATTGAGCTTCACTTATATCTTTTGAGCTAGATAACTTTGCTCTAGTGCTTCACTTATATCTTTTTAGAGAACGGCGGTGTCATATTTTGGAGAAATAAGAACTCTCAATCTTCACTTATACTCCCTCTGTACCTAAATATAGGGTGTATAGTTTTTGGCACGAAAATTAAATAATGCACCTAGAGGGAAGATTTCACAAGTTTTGGCTGAGATTACACCTCACTAATTGACATCAGAAAATAGAGGAGCTTGCCTGATATAAGGAAATGTAATCAAATCCCTAAAATAAATATCCAAACAAGTGGCGCAACGCAATACACCTTATATTTTGGATTTTTTCTCCAAAAACTATACACCTTATATCAAGGAACGAAGGGAGTATCTTTTTGAGAGTGCTCTCTCTGAGTAACTTGGTAATTGGCTTGTCCTATGAAAGTAGTCCTAAAGATCATAGGCATCCAAAGAGGATATAATAAAAACTTCCATATTCTTGTGCATCGATTAGTAAAGAGAAGTTTGATTCCTCTCAATTAGTTTTGAGACATGGATATGGTAATATTAGAGTTATGTTAGTAGGGTGTTGTGAATCTAGAAACACTTGTGTTGAAGTTAGTGATTCCCGTAGCATGCACGTATGGTGAACCGCTATGTTAGGAAGTCGGAGCATAATTGATTTATTGATTGTCATCCTTGGTGTGGCGGTCGAGATTGCGCGATGGTTAACACCTACCAACCCTTCCCCTAGGAGTATGCGTTTAGCACTTTGTTTCGATTACTAATAGAACTTTTGCAATAAGTATATGAGTTCTTCATGACTAATGTGAGTCCATGGTATAGATGCACTTTCACCTTCCACCATTGCTAGCCTCTCTAGTACCGCGCAACTTTCGCCGGTGCACAAACCCACCATATACCTTACTCCAAACAGTCACCATACCTACCTATTATGGCATTTTCATAGCCATTCCGAGATATATTGCCATGCAACTCCCACTGTTCCATCTCATGACATGTGCCGTCACTTTCATATTGCCATTGCATGATCGTAATATAGTTAGCGAGATGTTTCAACGTTATACGCTAAGCTAGATCATTGCAGATCCCGGTACACTGTCGGAGGCATTTCCTATAGACTCAGCGTTGTTCTAAGTATTGAGTTTTGAGTAAATAAAAGTGTGATTCTCATCATTATTAGAGCATTGTACCATGTGAGGAATAAAAAAAGACAGGCCAAAGATGCCCACCAAAAAAAAGAGGCCAAAGAGCCCAAACAAAAAAAATGAGAGAAAAAGAGAGAAGGGACAATGCTACTATCCTTTTCCACACTTGTGCTTCAAAATAGCACCATGTTCTTCATGATAGAGAGTCTCTTGTTTTTCCACTTCCATATACTAGTGGGAATCTTCATTATTTAACTTGGCTTGTATATTCCAATGATGGGCTTCCTCAAAATTGCCCTAGTTCTTCGTGACCAAGCAAGTTGGGTGCACACCCACTAGTTCTCCTTTTGAGCTTTCACACACTTATAGCTCTAGTGCATCCGTTGCACGGCAATCCCTACTCATTCACATTGATATCTATTGATGGGCATCTCCATAGCCCATTGATACGCCGAGTCAATGTGACCATCTCCTCCTTTTTGCCTCACAACCTCCACCACACTCTATTCCACCTATAGCTCACGCTCATGTATTGCGTGAGAGTTGAAAAAGTTTGAGAAAGTAAGAGTGCAAAAACAATTACTTGGCCAATACCGGGGTTGTGCATGATTTAAATTCGTTGTGTGGGGATGATGGAGCATAGCCAGACTATATGATTTTGTAGGGATAACATTCTTTGGCCTTGTTATTTCAAAAGTTCATGATTACTTTGCTAGGATGCTTGAAGTATTATTGTTTTCATGTCAATAGTAAACTATTTTTTTGAATCTTACGGATCCGAACATTCATGCCACAAGAAAGAAGTTACAAAGGACAAATATGTTAGTTAGCATTCCACATCAAAAATTCGGTCTTTATCACTTCCCTACTCGAGGACGAGCAGGAGTTAAGCTTGATACGTCTCCAACGTATCTATATTTTTTTATGGTTCCATGCTATTATCTTGTCAACTTTGGATGTTTTATATGCATGAATATGCTATTTTATATATTTTTGGGACTAACCTATTAACTCAGTGGCAAGTGCCAGTTTCTGTTTTTTCCGTGTTTTTGACCCTTTTTCAGACGGAGTCCAAATGGAATAAAACTTTCGCGATGATTTTTTTGGACCAAAATAGATCCCCAAAGCTTTGGAAGAAGGCGAGAAGAGCCACGAGGGAGTCACAAGCCCAGGAGGCGCCCCCACCCCCCCTAGGTCGCACCTACCAGGCTTGTGACCTCCTCGTGGGCCCAACCGACGTAATACGACCGCCATAAATTCCTAAAAATTCATAAACCCCCAAAAAGAAACCTAGATTGGGAGTTCCGCCACTTCAAGCCTCTGTAGCCACAAAAAACCAATCTGGAGCCCGTTCCAGCACCCTTCCGGAGGGGGAATCCATCTTCGGTGGCCATCTTTATCATCTCGGCGATCTCCATGACGAGGAGGGAGTAGTTCACCCTCGGGGTTGAAGGTATGTACCAGTAGCTATGTGTTCTATCTCTCTCTCTCTCTCGTGTTCTTGAGATGTCTTGATCTCGATGTACCTTGGGCTTTGCTACTATAGTTGGATATTATGATGTTCTTCCCCCTCTCCTTTGGAGTTATCTTATCGAATTGAGTCTTTAAGAACACTTGATGTATGTCTTGTACGTGTCTATCTGTGGTGATAATGGGATATTCATGTGAGTACTTGATGTATGTTTTGGTGATCAACTTGCGGGTTTTGTGACATAGAGAACCTATGCATATGGGTTGGCACACGTTTTGACTCTCCGTTAGAAACTTTGGGCCACTCGTTGAAGTTCTACGTGTTGGTTGAATAGATGATTCTGAGATTGTGTGATGCATATGGTATAATCATGCCCACGAATACTTGAGGTGACAATGGAGTATCTAGGTGACATTAGGCTCTTGGTTGATATGTGTCTTAAGGTGCTATTCTAGTAAGAACTCTATGATGGATCGAACGGAAAGAATAACTTCGTTTTATTTACTACGGAGTCTTGAATAGATTGATCAAAAAGAATAACTTTGTGGTGGTTTCGTACCCGACAATAATCTCTCTGTTTGTTCCCCGCTATTAGTGACTTTGGAGTAACTCTTTGTTTCATGTTGAGGGCTATTTATATGATCCAATTATGTTATCATTGTTGAGAGAACTTCACTAATGAAAGTATGAACCCTAAGCTTGTTTCCATGCATTGCAATACCGTTCGTGCTCACTTTTACTACTAGTTACCTTGCTGTTTTTGTAATTTCATATTACAAAAACCTATATCTACCATCCATATTGCACTTGTATCACCATCTCTTCACCGAACTAGTGCACCTATACAACTTACCATTGTATTGGGTGTGTTGGGGACAGAAGAGACTCTTTGTTATTTGGTTGCAGGGTTGCTTGAGAGAGACCATCTTCATCCTACGCCTCCTATGGATTGATAAACCTTAGGTCACCCACTTGAGGGAAAATTGCTACTGCCCTACAAACCTCTGCACTTGGAGGCCCAACAACGTCTATGAGGAGAAGGTTGCGTAGTAGACATCATACCACACATGCATTTTGAAGTTTTGTCTTGTAGCGGCATTGTATGTCTTGACCCCATTATCCCAAGCTTCTTCCAATTCATCCTTAAGCGGTTGCAGGTACACATTCATATTCTTCCCTGGATAATTGGGCCCTAGAATTAACAACGTCAGAAATATGTTTTTTCTTTGCATAATCTGCCAGGGGGGGGGGAGATTGAGTGGAATGATAAATACACGCAAACAACTGTATTGGGTTGCCATCATGCTGAAGGGATTAAAACCATCCGTGAAGACGCAGACCCGAGGATTCCTTGGATCTGCCGATTTATCCTGGTGCAATCCATCGAAATGTTTCTACAATTCCCCATCCGATGTGTGTACCACCATCTTATTCCCATCTGCATCTAGTTCAGTTCTTTTGCCCAATTTGTGCCATGTCATCTGTCTGGCTATCTCTTCGACCATGAAAAGACGTTGAAGCCTTGGTACGATTGGCATATACCAAAGAATACTAACAGAGATTTTGGTCAGCCTCTTCTAAGCCATACCGTTGTCTACCACAACATACCTGCAAGACCCGCAATTGGGACAATAGTCCAAGTGTGCATACTCCTTCCTAAATAAGACACATCCTTTCTCACATGCATCCATATTCTCATAGGGCATCTTAAGTACACGAAGTATTTTGTCCGACTGGTAGGAAGCGTCCAAATAGTGTCATCATCGCGTCGTAGCATTCTCTTCCCAAGTTGAACTAAGCCTTCAGAGCCATTACTTGTGCAATTGGATCCAGCCGACAAAGCTTAGTGTGCTTATGGAGAGGACGTTTTGAAGACTCCAACATTTCATAGAACGCCTTTGCAGATTCCTCCATCTCATCTTCTGAATCCCAAGCATCATCAAAGTCTTGCACCATGTCTTCGATCCCAGTACCATGCTCGTCGGTGCAACGACGGACCACCTCAGCTCTGGTGCGTTGTAGAAACTCACCATGAAATGTCCACACCGTATAATTAGGCTTAAAACCCCTCCTTTGCAGGTGTTTAATCATTACAGCCTCTGTCGTCGTTGTATAGTTGTCACATCCAGGACAGGGGCAATAGTATCTTTCTTGGCCATTTGCGAATGCGGCTTTCACAAATTCCTTGGTTTTTTGAAATCATTCTTTCGTCATCTCTTGCTTACTAGGGTGACCAGTATACATCCACGCACAATCAGTCATCTTGCCTAGCTACTAAAGACACAAGAAATATATTTATATATAATTTAGCATAGATATTCATGAGTTAAGCAAGTTTGCCATTTTTATTACGTCCATGCAACCTACACGCCAATAGATAAAGATATGTCCTAATCCCACCTGAGTATGTGTAGATTGGGTTCGTTTTCCCATGCTCTGCTCCGGATCCAACGCAAAATTTCGGCAGCACCTCCCCGCTGTTCTCCTGATACACGTCTCCGCGATCAATAGAGAGGATGTGTATCCGGAGAACAACAGGGAGGCACTGACGAAATTATGCATCGGATCCAGAACAAATCATATGGGAAAATGAACCCAATCTACACATAGTCGGGTTGTCCATGGATAACGTTGGACAATTCGAAAGAATCACGGTTATAAATATAAGCAAATGCATGCATATTTATAACTATAACCCTTTTGAACGGGATACACATACTGGTCACGCATACTGATAAATTAATTTAATTACCTAAATGTAGCAAGTTTCATCCGAAAACCGATCCAAAGTAAATATGGGGGCGAGGAGGAGCTGACATTTGTACTGACCCACGAATGCAGGGGCGGAGCTCGTACAACGCATGGGGAGGTCGTCGCACAGCAGACCTCACAGCGACGAGACAACTGTCACATGTAAATCCACCCGATCAACACAAATATGCTAATTATGTCTAATTATGTCATTTTTTAGGAAAACAATCTAAGAATATAATATTCATGACCTAACCAAGGTATTTAGCTTATTATGTCATTTTGGAGGATAATTAGCTAAACAAGCTAAAAAATAAGGAGGAGAGAAGAAGGAGAATAAGGAGGGCTCATTCTCCTCCTCCTCCTTCTCCTTCTCCTTCTTCTTGTCTTCATCTTCTTTTCATTTTTCCTCTTTCTTCTCCTCCTCCTCCTCATCCTCCTCTTCTCTTCTTCTTCTTCTTCTTCTTCCTCTTATTTCTATTTCTATTTTTCTTTATCCTCTTCTTCTACTTATTCTTCTTTTTTCTCTTCTTCTCCTTCTTATTTTTTCTTCTTCTCTTCTTCTTTTCTTCTTCTCCTTCTTATTTTTGCTTCTCCTCTTCTTCTTCTTCTTCTTCTTCTTCTTCTTCTTCTTCTTCTCTTTATTTTTTTCTTCTCCTCTTCTTCTTCTTCTTTTTCTTCTCCTCCTCCTCATCTTCTTCTTCTTCTCCTCTTCTCCTCCTCCTCCTCTTCTTCTTCTTCCTGCAAAAAATTAAATAACAAAAAGTAAATTTCCCATGGGGGTGGGGGTGTGGGGGCTCAACAACAGTGTTGGGGCTGCGGGGGCGATGGGGCGGCAGCGCCGGCGGTGGGGCTGTGGGGGCGACGCCACCGGGGGGCTGCGGTGCGACGGAGGTGTGGCCGTGGGCCCCCGGGGTGGCGCCGGGGGCACCGGGGGCGGCGGCGCGACGGTGGTGGCGGCGATGGGGGGTCGGGGGACAGGAGGGGGAAGAGTGGCGTTTGACAGGATCGGGACAGGGAGAGGATTGGGACGGACGTCAGTAGATTCATCTACTTTGACGTGTGCTGGCGGACGACAAAGGGTCTATACTCTTTGTCGTGTGCCTCTGGCATCTTTGTCGTCCGCCTGCACACGGCAAAGAAGGGCGTTGTTTGACCTAAGGTTTCCCCAACCAAATGAGCATCTTTGCCATCTACTGTCCCCTTCTTTGTCGTCTGCGGCAGACGACAAAGAATTGACAGCTTGCAATGACCTTCTTTGCCATCAGCCAGTTCTTTGTCGTCTGCTTTGTGGGAACAGACGGCAAAGACACTCTTTGCCATCAGGCAACAGACATCAAAGATTTGGCAGACGGCAAAAACTAATTTCCTGTAGTGGTGGGAGCACTATAGAATTTCTGATAAGTATATGTGGTTGACATATTGTTGATCGGAAGTAATGTAGAATTTCTGGAAAGCATGGAGGGTTGTTTGGAAGGAGTTTTTCAAAGGAAAACCTGGATAGAGCTACTTGACCATTGAGCATCAAGATCTATAGAGATAGATCGAAATGCTAATTAGAACTTTCAATGAAATGCATCCCTTGAAAAGTTTTTGAAGGAGTTCAAAATAGATCGGCAAAGAAGGAGTTCTTGGCTGTGTTGTAAGGTGTGAATTTCAGTGAGACTCAACGCCTAACCACGGCAGAAGAAATAGAAAGGATGAAGGTCGTCCCCTATGCATTAGCCGTAGGATCTATAGTATGCTATACTGTGTACCGCACCTGATGTGTGCCTTGCCATGAATCGGTCAAGGGGTACAAAGAGTGATCCAGGATTGATTCACTGAATAGCGGTCAAAGTTATCCTTAGTAACTAATGGACTAAGGGATTTTTCTCGATTATGGAGGTGATTAAAGTGTTCATCATAAAGGGTTACGTTGATGCAAGCTTTGACACTAATTTGAATAACTCGAAGGAGTAAAGAGGATTCGTATAGTGGAGCAGTCATTTGGAATAGTTCCAAATGGCACGTAGTAGCAGCATCTATAGGATAACATAGAGATTTCTAAAACACACACAGATCTGAAAGATTCAGACTCGTTGACTAAAACCTCTCTCACAAGCAAGACGTGATCAAACCCCGGAACTGTATGGGTGTTGGATTCATTAAAATCACATAGTGATGTGAACTAGATTATTGACTCTAGTGCAAGTGGGAAACTGTTTGAAATATGCCCTAGAGGCAATAATAAATTAGTTATTATTATATTTCTTTGTTCATGATAATCGTTTATTATCCATGCTATAATTGGATTGATTGGAAACACAAATACATGTGTGGATACATAAACAAAACACTGACCCTAGTAAGCCTCTAGTTGACTACCTCGTTGATCAAAGATGGTTAAGATTTCCTGACCATAGACAAGTGTTGTCACTTGATATCAAGATCACATCATTAGGAGAATGATGTGATGGACAAGACCCAAACTATAAACATAGCGTATGATCGTGTGAGTTTATTGCTACTGTTTTCTGCATGTCAACGTATCTGTTCGTATGACTATGAGATCATGCAACTCCTAGACATAGGAGGAATACCTTGTGGGTTGTCAAACGTCGCAACGTAACTGGGTGATTATAAAGGTGCTCTACAGGTATCTCCAAGGGTGTCTGTTGGGTTGGCATGGATCAAAACTGGGATTTGTCACTCCGTGTGACGGAGAGGTATCTCGGGGCCCACTCTGTAATACAACATCACAACAAGCCTTGCAAGCAATGTGACTAAGGACTTAGTCACGGGATCTTGTATTACGGAATGAGTAAAGAGACTTGCCGGTAGCGAGATTGAAATAGGTATGGAGATACCGACGATCGAATCTCGGGCAAGTAACATACCGAAGGACAAAGGGAATAGTATACATGATTATATGAATCCTTGACATAGAGGTTCAACCGATAGAGATCTTCGTACAATATGTACGAGCCAATATGGACATCCAGGTCCTGCTATTGGTTATTGACCGGAGAGTGTATCAGGTCATGTCTGCATAGTTGTCGAACCCGTAGGATCTGCACACTTATGGTTCGGTGACATTTTGGTATAGTTGAGTTATATGTGTTGGTGACCGAAGGTTGTTTGGAGTCCCGGATGAGATCCCGGACGTCACGAGGGTTTTCGGAATGGTCCGGAAATGAAGATTGATATATAGAATGTCCTGTTTTGGTCACAGGCAAAGTTTCGGGCTCATCGGTACTGTACTGGGAGTGTCGGGAAGGGTGCGGGGGACCATCGGGAGTGGTGTCACGCCCTGAGGGGTCTCATGGGCTGTGGGAAGAGATAAATGAGCCCCTATTAGGCTGGAATAAGTTCCCACTAAGGCCCATAAGGTTTGAAAAGGAAAAAACAAGGTGGAAAGAGTTTCCAAGTGGGAAGGAGGAATCCTACCCCAAATAGGATTGGAGTAGGACTCCTCCTCCTCTCCCTTACGCAAGGGAAGAGAAAGGCTGCCCCAGGGCGGAGCCCTCCCCCTCCTCTCTTCATATATATACTAAGACTTTCAAGGGTTTTAGATACAACAGAAAACAGCCACGTGCTGCCCTCTGATAATCCACAAGTATAGGGGATCACAACAGTTTTCGAGGGTAGAGTATTCAACCCAAATTTGTTGATTCGACACAAGGGGAAGCCAAAGAATATTCTCAAGTATTAGCAGTTGAGTTGTCAATTCAACCACACCTGAAAGACTTAGTATCTGGAGCAAAGTATCAGTAGCAAAGTAGTGTGATAGCAACAGTAGCAACGGCAATAGTAGCAGAAGTGACAACAGTAGCAGTAACAGTAGCAGCAGTGACACCAGTAGCAATAAAGTAACAGTAGCAGAAGTGATAGCATTAGCGGCAAAGTAACATAGCAAGGACCAGTAGGAAAAACTCGTAGGCATTGGATCGGTGATGGATAATTATGTCGGATGATATTCATCATGCAACAGTTATAACACGGAGAGATATGTAACTAGCTCCAGTTCGTCAATGTAATGTAGGCATGTATTTCGTATGTAGTCATACGTGCTTGGGGAAAAGAACTTGCATGACATCTATTGTCCATCCCTCCCGTGGCAGAGGGGTCCTATTGGAAACTAAGGGATATTAAGGTTCTCCTTTTAATAGAGAACCGGAGCAACGCATTAGCACTTAGTGAATACATGAACTCCTCATACTATGGTCATCTCCGGGAGTGGTCCCGGCTACAGTCACTCCGGGTTTGCCGGGTCATAACACATAGTAGGTGACTACAACTTGCAAGGTAGGATCAAGAACACACATATATTGACGAGAACATATTAGGTTCAGATCTGAAATCATGGCATTCGGGCTCTAGTGACAAGCATTAAGCATCGCAAAGTAGTAGCAACATCAATCTCAGAACATAGTGGATAATAGTGATCAATCCCCGTCAAAACTAACTCGATTACATGATAGATCTCATCCAACCCATCATCGTCCAGCAAGCCTACAATGGGATTACTCACGAAAGGTGAAGAGCATCATGGAATTGGCGATGAACGAAGGTTGGTGATGACGATGGCGACGATCTCCCCTCTGTGGAGCCGAGAACGGACTCCAGATCTGCCCTCTAGAGGAAGAACAGGGGATGGCGGCGCCTCCGTATCATAAAACGCGATGAACACTTCTCCCTGATTTTTTTTCCGAATGAAAGGGACTAAATAGAGCTGGAATTGGTGGCAGTGGAGCTCCGTGGGCCCCACAAGCCTGCTAGGCGCGACCAGGGAGGCTCGCGTCTGGTGGGCTTGTGGGCTCCACGCTCCACTGCTCCGGTTGATTCTTGCGCCAGTATTTTTTTATATATTCCACAAAAAATCCTCGTAAATTTCCAGGTCATTCCGAGAACTTTTATTTCTGCGCAAAAACAACACCATGGCAATTCTGCTGAAAACAGCGTTAGTCCGGGTTAGTGCCATTCAAATCATACAAATTAGAGTCCAAAATAAGGGCAAAAGAGTTTCAAAAAGTAGATACGACGGAGACGTATCAACTCCCCCAAGCTTAAAGCCTTGCTTGTCCTCAAGGAATTCAGTTGACAAGCAAAAAAGTCAAAAGAAAAACTTTTACAAACTCTCTTTGATCTTGTTGTTGCAATTATGTCTAACTCATATTCAGATTTTCAGCAAGATCATAAGCTAACCACATAAGCAATGACATCTAGGTCTCATGGTAAAGTCATATCAATGGCATAATCAACTAGCAAGCAATAATAATGAGTTTCAAATGTCGACACTTCAATCAAAACAATCATGAAGCAATATGAACAGATGGTATCTCGCTAGCTCTTTCTAAGACCGCAAAACATAAATGTAAAGCACCTTCAAAGACCAAGGGCTGACTGAACATTGTAATTCATGGCAAAGAAGATCCAGTCACAGTCATACTCAATCACAATTAAAAGCAAAGCATAAAAATGACAGAAGTGCTCTCTAATTGGTGCTTTTATAACAAGAGGATGACTCAACAGAAACATAAATAGATATGCCCTTCGTAGAGGGAAGCATTGATTTGCAGAAGCGCCAGAGCTCAAGCTTTGAAAACAGAGATAATAATTCTGGGTGGCATGCTTTCATTGTCAACCCAATGACCTAGAGTTTTCACCATCTTCCATGCTACACATACTATAGGCGGTTCCCAAATAGAAAAGTAAAGTTTTGACTCCCCCACCACCGATTAATCACACTCCATGACTAGCCGAATACTCGAGTGTCGTCCATACCAACAACAATCCAGGGGGAGTTTTGTTTGCAATTATCTTTTCGATTTCAGCATGGAACTAGGCATTCCAATTACCGGCTTCTTTCTCGTGAATGATAGTGAATAGACACATATCAAGTATAACACGCCTAGCATGGAAGATACTGATAGCCCCGTGTCACCACATTAGCGGTTCGGGCATGCAAAACAGATTATTTCTTGAAGGTTTAGATAGTGGCACATGCAAATTTACTTGGAACGGCACGTAGATACCGCATATAGGTAGGTATGGTGGACTCATATGGAACAACTTTGGGTTTATGGAAGTGGATGCACAAGCAGTATTCCCACTTTGTACAAGTGAAGGCTAGTAAAAGACTGGGAAGCGACCAACTAGAGAGCGACAACATTCATCAAAATGCATTGAGATTAACCAACATTGAGTGCAAGCATGAGTAGGACATAAATCACCATGAACATGAATATCATAGAGGCTATGTTGATTTTGTTTCAACTACATGCGTGAACATGCGCCAAGTCAACCCACTTGAATCATTCAAAGGAGGATACCATTCGATCATACTACATCATAATCATCTCAAAATTCATGTTGGCATCCAAGACAAACCATTATAAGCTCCTTGCTAATTAAGCATGGCATCAGAAACTATGATCTCTGAGTTGTCATTGCAAACATGTCTCTCTCACAACTAAGTTGAATCAGGAACGATGAGCTAGTCATATTTATAAAAACAAAATAGATCAAGTTCATACCAGCTTTTCCAGGATCAGTCACTTCATCATACATCGTCATTATTGCCTTTCACTTGCACGACCGAATGATGTGAACAATAATAAGAGTGCTCGTGCATTGGACTAAGCTGGAATCAGCGAGCAAACACAAAGGAGAAGACAAATAAATATGGCTCTTTGACAGATAAACAGATATGCATGCGAGAGCCACTAAACATTGTAACCATGGTCTTCTACCTTGACCCAAAGAAAAAGAAAAATTATTTACACGAGAAAGCTCCCAACAAGCAAAAGAAGAACAAAAAATCTTTTTGGCTTTTTCTCAAACTAGACAAACACACGAGAAGAAAGCGAGAAAAAGAAATAAACTAGGATGGATGATACAGTGGCAAAGTGTGAACACCGACTATCAAAGTGAAAGTGTGATCATGAATATAAATTCGATGAGAAACACGTACTCCCCCCAAGCTTAGGCTTTTGGCCTAAGTTGGTCTACTCCCAAGGATGGTCCTAGCGATACCCAAAATCATAATGGGGGTTGTACGGGATCGTTGCAGCTACCGCCTGAATAGCTGCCTCACGGAGGCGAGCAGCCTTTGCCTCCCTCTCATACTCCGCAGCCTCTCCTCTGGTTATGTAATATCTCTGGTTTACCTGAAAGTCAAAGAAGGCAGGAGCAGGAAGGGTAATATGGAAAACACGTTGTCGGTTAAATATTAACCGGTATAGGAGGGATTCATTATCCCTCTCAAGGAACTGATAGCGTGTCATAGCGGCGCGATCAAGGAAAGTTGTATAGAGTGGGGGATCTCCTTCACGGATGGGTACTCCAAGAAAATTTGCTATGCGAGTGGCATAGTTCACACCAAAGAAATCCCCTTCATTAGCATTATAATTCAGCCTCCTTGCTATTATAGCTCCCATGTTGAAACTTCTATCACCCGTTACTGCACTCTTAAGAATACTAAGGTCAGGTACGCAGAGGTGACAATGCTCAATCTTGCCATTAATGCATCTACCTATGAAGAGGGCAAAGTAATGCGACGCAGGAAAATGAATGCTCCCCATGGTAGCCTGCGTAATATCTCTAGTTTCTCCGACAGCTTTACTAACGAAAAAATCTCTAACCGAAGATTTAGGAGGATCATTGAGACTACCCCAAACAGGTATCTTGCAAATTCTATTGAAATCCTCTAAATCCATGGTATACGATTTTTCATAGAGATCAAACCGTACAGATGTGTCACGGCCAGCTGAAAATTTGAATATACGAAGAAAAGAGGCAGTGAGAGTAGTATATTGTTCACATTTATCGGAGATGAATTCTTCAAGTCCAACATTGTGAACAAGTGTATCAAACTCGTCTTTGAAACCTGCATTAATCATGAATTCATCAGAAGGCCATTCACATGGTTGTACCTGTGCGTTCCTCGGTTGGTAAGGATCGGGTTCCCGAATCGCGAGACGGGGACCCCTCTTGCTTGTGGAACCACCATGATAGTTTCTCCTGAACATCTTCCTTTTCTGAAATCTTCAGTGACTCAAAGGAAAAGTGAACAAGGCTCAACGAAACTCATAGGAACTACTCCGACAAGTGCCTAGAGGCCATATTACGCATCAAAACTACTTGGGACCGGCTAAAATTAGCATGCAAAGCTCAAGAACAGGGTCACCAAGGCAGAAAAAATACGCGACGTATAAGGCACTAGAGAAAAAACTAATTGGGCCAATGGAGGAGTCACATACCAAGGAACAATTTCCCCAAAACAGTTTGGTGAATGGCGCTTTGCACAAGGAGATCGAAAATCGCAATAAGAAGAGCAAGAACACGGGTGTGAGCTGCGGGATGATTTTTTCTGGAGGTAGGAGAAGGAGATGGGAGGTGGAATAAGTGGAGGGGGGACACGTGGGCCCCACAAGCCTCATAGGCGCGACCAGGGGGGTGCCCGCGCCTCCAGGGCTTGTGGCCCACTGGTGCATCCCCCTGGCTAGCTCTCTGTCTCAGAAATTTTTCAAAAATTCCAGAAAAAATCATACTTGATTTTCACGGCAATCGGAGAACTTTTATTTTTGGGACACTTTTCTACGGGACGCAAAAAGCAGAAAACAGGAAAAACTAAAGCTAAATCTATCATTTTTCTTCTAAGCAACCAAAGGTGAAAGCTTGGACCAGAGGGTTGTGACTCCTCGATTCATCCATCCCATGGTCATTGAAAGAAATCCGTCAATGAGGTTGATCAAGTCTCCTTGACAAACTTTTTCGAATCGCATAAAAAAGAATGGAGAATTTTTGAATAGTCACTAGGTTACCTCAATGGGGATGTGCATATCCCCAAGAAGCAAATCATACTTCATCTTGACAGTAGGTATAGGGCATTCAAAGCTCCCAATAAGAATCGATGAATTTTTTTCGATAGCATTGATGCAATGTACTAGATATTGTTTCTTCGGAAAGTGCATCGTATGCTCATTACCATTGACATGGAAAGTGACATTGCCTTTGTTCCAATCAATAACAGCCCCTGTAGTGTTTAAAAAGGGTCTTCCAAGGATGACCGCCATGGCATCATCCTCGGGAATATCCAGAATAACAAAGTCTATTAAGATAGTAAAGTTAGCAACCACAACAGGCACATCCTCGCAAATGCCGATAGGGAAAGCAGTTGATTTGTCGGCCATTTGCAGAGAGATTTCAGTGGGTGTCAACTTATCCAGTTCAAGCCTACGATAAAGAGAAAGAGGCATAACACTAACACAGGCTCCAAGGTCGCATAAAGCAGTTCTAACGTAGTTTCCTTTAATGGAGCAAGGTATAGTGGGCACTCCGGGATCACCTAGTTTCTTAGGAGTTCCACCCTTGAAGGTATAATTAGCGAGCATGGTGGAAATCTCAACCTCAGGTATCCTCCTCTTATTAGTCACAATATCTTTCATGTACTTGGCATACGGAGACATTTTGAGCATATCTGTCAAACGCATTTGTAGGAAGACAGGTCTAATCATTTCGAAAAATCGCTCAAAATCCTCGTCATCCTTTTTCTTGGATGGTTTGGGAGGAAAGGGCATGGGTTTCTGAACCCATGGTTCCCTTTCTTTACCATGATTCCTAGCAGCGAAGTCATTCTTATCGTATCTCTTATTCTTAGGCTGTGGGTTATCAAGATCAACAGGTTCAATCTCCACATCCTTATCATTGCTACGTTGAGCATCAACATGAACATCACTATCGATATTGTCATTTGGCTCATGTTCATCACCAGATTGTGTTTCAGCATCGGAAATACAGACATCATTTGGATTCTCGGGCGTAAGAGAAACGGGGTTCCTAGCATGCAAGTTCCTATCATCTTTCTTCTTCTTCCTAGGATGACTAGGTACATCAGTGCTAACTCCTTGAGAATCTTGTTCAATTCTCCGAGGATGACCCTCAGGATACAAAGGTTCCTGGGTCATTCTACCGCCTCTAGTGACGACTCTAACAGAATTGTCATTCAACTCATTGAGCAAGTCATTTTTAGCCTTAAGTACTTGTTCTACCTCAGTAGTAACCCTAGAGGCATGTTTACTCAAGACCTTAAGATCATTGACATTTCTGTCCACACAAACACTTAAATGACTAAGCATGCGAGCATTCTGTTCCAACTGTCTGCTAACATAATCATTGAAACTTTGTTGTTTGGCAACAAAGTTATTAAATTCATCCAGGCATAAGCTAGCAGGTTTATCAAAAGGAATATCACTCTCATTGAATCTATGAAGAGAATTTACTTCTACTACCTGTATCGGGTTATCAAGACCATGGATCTCTTCGATAGGTGGTAGATTTTTGAAATCTTCAGATTTAATGCCTTTCTCTTTCATAGATTTCTTAGCTTCTTGCATATCTTCAGGACTGAGGAATAGGATACCTCTTTGCTTAGAAGTTGGCTTTGGAGGTGGTTCGGGAATAGTCCAAGCATTCTCATTGCACAAGATATTATCCAATAGGATCTCAGCTTGGTCTACGGTTCGTTCCCTAAAAACACAACAGGCACAACTATCTAGGTGGTCCTTAGAAGCATCGGTTAGTCCATTATAGAAGATATCAAGTATTCCATTCTTCTCAAGAGGGTGATGAGGCAAAGCATTCAGTAGCTGGACGAGCCTCCCCCAAGCTTGTGGGAGACTCTCTTCTTCAACTTGCACAAAGTTGTATATTTCCTGCAAGGCGGCTTTCTTCTTATGAGCAGAGAAATATTTTTCAGAGAAGTAGTAGACCATATCCTGGGGACAACGCACACAACCAGGAGCAAGAGAAGTGAACCAAGTCTTAGCATCATCCTTTAGCGAGAAAGGAAACAACTTAAGGATATAGTTGTTGCGGATGTTTTCCTCACTCGTGAATAGGGTGGCTATATCGTGCAACTTACTAAGATGTGCTACAACCGTTTTAGACTCATAACCATGAAAAGGATCAGATTCGACCAGAGTGATTAACTCAGGGTCGACAGAGAATTCATAATCCTTATCGGTCACAAAGATAGGCGAAGTAGCAAACTTCGGGTCGTATTTCATCCTAGCGTTCAAAGATTTTTCTTTCCACTTGTGCAGTAAATTGTCAACATCATAGCTATCCTTACAAGCAAGAAAGTCCTCAGCTATCTCTCCCTCCATAACATAACCCTCAGGTATATCAGGCAATTCATATCTAGCAGCAACTCTAGCAATTGTGAAATAGCAGGTTATACTTCAATAATCTCAGCAGTTTCAGAAGTATTCTCACATCTAGCAGCAACTATAGCAATTTGTGCATCAAGGAATGCACCTAGTGGCAAAGAAGTATCAAGCAAAGAATCATCACAAGCATCATGGACAACAGAAGTAGCATCATCAAGCACAGGCGACACATCAAAATTTCTAGCAGGAGGTGGTGTCGCAAACTTACTCATAACTGAAGGTGAATCAAGTGCAGAGCTAGATGGCAGTTCCTTAACCGTCCTCGTCGTTGAGGGCAAGACGTTAGTTTTTGGATCTCTCGGATTCCTCATAGTGATCAGCAGACGTAAACCCCAAGTGACTTAGAGAATAGAGCTATGCGTCCCCGGCAATGGCGCCAGAAAATAGCATGTTGATGGGACACTATTCTTGACTTGATCCTCCCCGGCAACGGCGCCAGAAAATAGTCTTGATAACCCACTAGTATAGGGGATCGCAACAGTTTTCGAGGGTAGACTATTCAATTCAAATTTGTTGATTCGACACAAGGGGAAGCCAATGAATATTCTCAAGTAGCAGCAGTCGAGTTGTAAATTCAACCACACCTGAAATACTTAGTATCTGCAGCAAAGTATCAGTAGCGAAGTAGTGTGATAGCAATAGTAGCAACGATAATAGTAGCAGAAGTGACAGTAGTAGCAGTAACAGTAGCAGCAGTGATAACAGTAGCGACAGAGTAACAGTAGGAGCAGTGAGAGCAGTAGCGGCAAAGTAACGTACCAAGGACCAGTAGGGAAAACTCGTAGGCATTGGATCGGTGATGGATAATTATGCCGGATGATATTCATCATGCAGCTGTTATAACACGGAGAGATATGTAACTAGCTCCAGTTCGTCAATGTAATGTAGGCATGTATTCCGTATGTAGTCATACGTGCTTAGAGAAAAGAACTTGCATGACATCTATTGTCCATCCCTTCCGTGGCAGCGGGGTCCTAATGGAAACTAAGGGATATTAAGGTTCTCCTTTTAATAGAGAACCGGAACAACGCATTAGCACTTAGTGAATACATGAACTCCTCATGCTATGGTTATCTCCGGGAGTGGTTCCGGCTATTGTGTCACATCCCTGACACCTTAAGCAAGTTAGTATTGTGCTCATGTCTTATTTGCATTGCATCTAAGAAATTCTCCAACAAGAACAAGAAAGTGGCAAAGGAAAAACTCAAAACCCTAGCCACTACTTTAAATAAAGGAAATCTCAAACTAGTTAAAATCAATGAATCAATGAATCAATGAATCAATAAATCATGAAAGTAAATGAGCATTGGAGAAAACTATTTTGTTGACACTTTTAAGCATTTTAAATAAATGCAAAAGCTACTGGTTTCATGTTTTAAATTTGAAATCAGAAACTTATATTTTCAAAAATGTTGAAAACTTTGGAAATAGTTGGAAATATTCCAACAAATATTCTGGGGTGCTTAACATAGCTTTTACAATTTATTTGGGAGTTGAAATAAATAGAAAATCAGTGAAATAGCAAAACAGAAACAAAAACAGAAAGAAAAAGGAAAAGAGGTTACCTGTCGCTCACCTGGCCTGGCCCATCTAAGCCCCTGTCGTCTTCCTCCCCGCCAGTGGGCAGCAGGAGGTGGCCGCCGCGTTCTCCGGCGCGGCCACGCACCTGTGCGCCTGCCTGGCTGCCGCCTCGCGCTGGCAAGGCCGGGGATAAGCTCCCCGAGGCCGCCCCTATCCATTCCCAGCGTCAGTTCTCCCCCTCCTCTCGGATCTCTCCTCCTCCTTCTGCCGCCATTGGAGCCGAGCAAAGCTCGAGCTGCCCGTTCCCCTAGCCATAGGATCCTCTTGCTGAGCACGCCGTTAGCTCCGCCTCGTCGGTCTGGTCCTCCCTGCAGAAGCCGAAGCCACCCCGAGCCCTGCAACGCCCACGGCACCGTCGTCTTCAACCTTCGGCCGCCGGCGAGCTCTGCTCGATTCGTTGCCCCCAGGCCGTCCCCGAGCCGTCTAACGCCGCCACTGCACTCCCCGTGAGCATGCAGTCTTTTCCCCTTAGCTCTCCCCGTCGATCCCCTCCTGTAGGCTTAGTTCCGTCGGAGCCCGACGAGGACCGCCACTGCAGCTCGTCGCCTGCAGCCCTCCGGTGACGGGTTGGTCAGTCTGAGGCCACCAACAGCCTCAGGACATCTTGTAGATGCGTTCAGTGCCCAGCCCCGCGCGTTTTGCCCCTGTATTCGATGGCTTCGACGATGGCCAAACTTGGTCGCCGCCAAGCTCGTCGCCGGCGTTGATCCCGGCCACCCCAGTCCCTGGGGCTTGTCCCATCATGCGCGCCATCGAGTGGCCGTTCCTCCCATGGTCTCAGCCGTGCGTTTGGCCCTCTGTGCGCCATTTCCGAGCCCTCCCGACATTCTGGTGCACGCCGGAGGCTCCCCGCCGGCGAGGACGACCTCGCCGCCGGTGGATCTCGGATGGCCTGAGGCACTGACATGTGGGGCCATCCTCTGGGAGATTAAGTTTAAAGAAAATAAATTTAATTAATCTGCTAAGTCACTGACATGTGGGTCCAGTGGGTTTAATTAACTAAATAAGATTAATCCTAATCTAAAATTGACCAAAGAGACTGACCAGTGGGACCCAGTGGTCAGGTTTGACTTTCAACGGCCAGATGGACCTGCTGATGTCATGCTGATGCAATAAAAGTATTTTCCAGTATAAAAATAATTCCAGAAATGTTTAAAACTTCAAAAATTCATAGAAATTAATCTGTAACTCCAATGAAAATAATTTATATATGAAAAAGTATTAGAAAAATTCAAGGAATCCGAATATGCTACTTTCAGTAATGTTTGAAAAAGTTACAGAACCCAAACTTGTAGAATAATGAATAAGTCAATTCTTATATTTACTTTATAAATGGAATTTGTAAAATATTCAAATTTCATTATGAATGACATGATCACACACTGTCCTAATTACAAAACAGTACCTTAACATGACATTTCATGCATGTTAACATCAAGTTGATCTGAGCATCAGGTCGAATCAATTAAATCGGTATCCGAGAATACCTCGTTTGAATTGATATTTGAATATGATTCAAATCAACTTCAAACTTAATACAGGTTGATTATAATAGTTTATCACCTTGCATTCTCATGCCATGCTCATGCATCATCTTGTTTGCATACGATTGTTATTGATTGTTGCCATTCATTTCGGTAGGCTCCGCACCCCCGGATTCCACCGAATATCCGTCTGACGGATATTGTCCCTCCTTTGAGCAACAAGGCAAGCAACCATTTTGATCATCCCGATAAATCCCATGTTCTTGCTCCTGCACTTACTTATTGCATTAGGATCAAATGCTTCAACTATTTTTGCCACGTTAGTTGAACCCACTTCCTTTGCATGACCTATCCTTGTCACAGTAAATAGCCAAACCTTGCAACCTAGCATACCTGGTAGTTGCTTGAGCCATGATGTGTCTTATCCTGCTACGCATTCTATGCTTAGAGTTGTGTATGGTCTGTCATTTGGGAGATGAACAGAATTGTGAGAATGTGTTCGGTAAGCAAAGGTTGTGTGTTGAACTTGATTTGGTAAAGGTACCGGTGAAAGGCTGTGTAGGAGTACATGGCGGGTTGTTTCATTGGAACCGTCCTTAGGAACTGAGTTCCGTGTATGTAATCCAAGACTAGGTACTACCACATGTTGGGCCCTGAAATATGACCCCGCTCGGCCTATTAATCGCTTAGTACTCGGTCCAGGAGTTGCAAGTAGTTTCTGGTGTTTATAGTCATGCTGGAGGCCGTGCATGGTGCTGACCTGAGAGGTGGGCCGTGATGCGGTAGGCTATGGCACGGTGTACCAAGTGGCACCCGGATGGTGGGCTTGGGAACCCTGTGCACATCGTTTGAGGCCGTGGCGGAAACCTCGGCCGGACATCCGTACGGGTTACTCTCAGATAGGCGATAAACCTGGACTTGGTACTAGTGTAGTTAACGGTCGTGGTCGACTCCCTCGCTGGGCTTCCGCTTGAAGGTTGCCGAGGTGCATGACGTGCACATGGCAATAAGTGGCGAGAGCATGTGTGACGAAGTACACCCCTGCAGGGTTATGATCTATTCGAATAGCCGCGTCCGCGGATATGGACTACTTGGGGACATATGTTGTTCATAGATAACTTTAATGGCTACTCATAAAATTGTCAAGATAAGCGTGAGTGTCGTGGACGGCATTTCCGTATGGGGACGGAATGATTCCACGATAGTTTATTGTTGTGGTGTTAGTGGACTCGTGTGCGAGAAATCAAGATGTCAAAATTATTTAAAAATGCAAGTTGTCTAGCCACGAGTCAAATGTTGGCTTTCCGCATGAAACCCCACAATACCTTCTTGATACCTTGCATGAGTAGATAGTTATCCTAAAGTCTTGCTGAGTACCCTCGTACTCATGTTTGCTTAATAAATGTTGCAGAGGTTGCTAATGACCCTAATGGAGGGTTCTTTGTAGACATCGACGACGACGAGTAGCTGGTGTCCCAGCTACGATCTGGCCCTACGTTGGATCTGTAGTATAGTCAGGGCATGTGCCTTCTAGTTGCCCTGTCTGTACTCAGACAGTTTAAACTCTTCCGCTGGCTTGTAACTGAATGACTGCTATTATGGGTCGTGAAACCCTTAATGTGTAATATTATGTGTGTGGCTCTTCCGAGCCTCTTAAATAAAGGTTGTATGTTTATGGTTATGTTGTGATGCCATCGAGGTATCTATACATATCGGTATGCCATGCGTACGTGTGTTGTACTTGATATGTATGGGGTTCGATTACCTAGTCGCGAACTTTGGTAGCACTCCTTACAAGGAAATGCCCCTTTGTGATCCAATGAGCCTTGGTAGTTCGCTACTGCTCCGGACACATTGGTTGACCGGCATGTGTCCTTCTTAGCTGATGTGTCTGTCCCCTTTGGGGATATGTCATGCGATGTAATGGAGTCCTTGTAGCTTGCTACGACTCGTCTACATTCGCTGATGACCGACACCTGCTTTGTTGGGTCATGTATGCGTGTCCTTGTGCGGTACTGCCACTTTGGTTTATGACTAGACATGTCGATCCGGGTTCTTTGACATTGGAATGCTAGCGACACTATTACATACGTGAGTCAAAAGACGCAAACGGTCCCGGCTAAGGTAAGGCTGCAGCCGTGGAGTTAACCGTGCATGAGACCGCAAAGGGATGCGATGTGTTACAGGCTGGATTCCTATGGCTTAGGATCGGGGTCCCGACAACGTTGGTATCAGAGCCTGACTGACTGTAGGATTACTAAGCCAAACTGGTCGAAGTTGAGTCTAGAATTGCTTTAGTTGTACATAAGGAAATTGTTTGTGGAAGGGAACGTAAGACTCTTGTTCTCTTCTCAAGTTATTCTATTCTGGTCATCCTCGTCTTTTCTGCGGGAATTAAGGACTAGGTTACTCATCTTCTTCTAGTCTCGTGTTTCTGATCGGTAGATTATAGGACAACGGGTCAAGAGATATTGGGTTTCTGTCATTCCTAGGAAAAAGGAAGTAAGTTTGATGATCAGAGAGTTGAACTTGATAGTTGAGTGGTTACGCTATTCCATTTTGGGTTGTCTCAAAATTTGTTTTTGAGCATTTACAGCCCTTATGCTGCCCAATTTTGCATTCAGAGCTCTAATGCTTTTGCATTACTCTCTATTTACAGATGCCTGGCCGTCCTTCTCGTCAGGTGGTACGTCTGACCAGGTGCATTGATGTACCGGGTCATACGGCCATGCTGGTCAGGGTGATATCGGTGTGCGGTTACCGCTGGTACCCCGAGTACACAGTGGAGGAACAGTACCGAGACTTCAACCAGAGCCAGTACATCTGCACTGTTAGGGTATTTCCAGACTACCCTGGAGCTGAGAAGCCAATCCATTGGTCCTATGGGTTGGGGGTCACCGTTGACATGGCAGTACAGGATGCTTCCTATTCAATGCTGACCATTATGAGAGCGAGACATGCACTGCTGCAGAATTCAGAGTTCTGCTATGTTCCGGCCTCTCAGCCTGGTGAAGAGGGATACCTCAGTGGAGTCTTTTTTGATTCTTCTATGGAGGATCCACTACTGGAGTCCACTGTTGAGATGCTAGAGAACAGAGACAGGGATGCTCGTGCTCTCCGCATGGAGCTTTATGCTACCCGTGCCTGTCTGTGGACGGCTTTGACGCAGCTGGCACCGGTAGTCCAGACAGGGTATGGAGAGATGGAGATGCTGAACCCTGTTAGGACCCATCTTCCGGCCCACGTTGACTGGCCAGCTATAGGAGGAGTCACACCTCTTCGGGGACCCCTCTTACCACCAGTCAGGGGACCAAGGCCACATCCGTGTCCTTATGGATCCCAGGGATCTCAGGCTAGAGTGTTTCCTGATCCGCAGGTTGAGCTTCCAGGTCATGGAGGTAATCTCTATGAGATGTTCTATGTGGATGCCTGTGCTGTGAGCGGAAGGATAGTATGGTAGTAGCCGTACGTTCACAGTCCTGCGTGACTTGTGAAGTATGCCTGTGATGTGAAATGAATTCCGGAGGCCTAGATAAATAATGTATAGGAAGCTTGTCAGCCTCTGATGTGTAGCTTCATAATTTCAGTAGTTTACTCTTCGAGTAAGTTTGTACTGAACTATGTAAGGGTGTGTATGAACCATGGTGTATATATAGCAGTTGCTTGTTACCATGCTGTTCGGATATTCATTTACACATTCCGTGTGTTCAGTACATTCTTAATCCATATCTAGTATTGATATGATATTGGTCTAAGCTGTGAGTTTGTTTGTCAGGATGGTGTCCACCAGGTTGAACCGTGCCCCTGCTCATGAGCAAGGCGAGGGTAGTCAAGCGTCGCAGGAAGACCTGCCTCACCCGCCCTCTCTGGCGGAAGTGATTCTTGAGGCAGAGAGAAACAAAAGGGAGACCAACCGACTGCTAGAGCGTATTGAGCAGAATACGGCTCGACAACCTAGGAATGCTGCAGTGTCCCTCAACGTCTTTGTGAAGCTGAATCCTCCAAAGTTTCATCATTCCGTCGATCCCCTCGACGCTGATGACTGGCTGTGCAGCATCGCACGCAAGATTCGCTCTGCGAATGTGTCTGAGGCCGACAAGGTGACCTTTGCGGCATACTTCCTGGAAGGACCCGCCAATCTGTGGTGGGAAAATTTTGAAGCTATGCGTCCCGCTGAACCAGTAGCCACATGGGCAGACTTCAGTGCAGCCTTTCGTCTGCACCATATTCCAGAGGGCCTGATGGAAAGAAAGAGAGAAGAGTTATGTGCCTTCACTCAGGGCAAGTTGTCTGTGGATGCCTATAGCCGCGAGTTCGGTAACCTCGCTCGCTATGCAACAGAGGAGGTGTCTGCTGACGCCAAGAAGCAAGCAAGATTCCGTAAGGGTCTGAGCCCTGAGCTTCGTCGTGATCTGCGCCTCCATGAGTGTGCAAGCTTTCAAGCCCTAGTCAACAAGGCGATCAGTGCCGAGACTGGTCATTATGACTTCGAAGCCACAAGGAAGCACTCCCATGATTTTGGCTCGTCTTCTGGTTCCGCGTTTCCAAAACGCAGGCTGTGGGTTCCAAACAGTTCTCTGCCGCCAAGATACACTCCGAGGCCATCCTACGTGGCGCCTCAGACGAATCCGGCCAACCCTCCAGCAAAAGCATATGGCGGTCCAGCTAGCAATGCTGCACCACGTGCCAACCAAGTGATATGCTACAAGTGTGGAGAACCAAGGCACTATTCCCGTGAGTGTCCTCAAAATGTGGGTGCCAAGCAACCCGGAAAGTCCGTCGGGAAAGCCAAGTCGGGCAAAGCTTACTATGTGAAGCCAACTCCTGCACGTGGCCGTGCGAACTATGTGTCAGCAGAAGAAGCTACACAGGATCCCGACGTCATGCTGGGTACGCTTCTTGTTAATCATCACCCAGCGTGTGTTCTCTTTGACACTGGGTCTCCTCATTCCTTCATTTCAGAAAGTTATGCACAGTTGCATAACATGTCTTTTTGTGATATGCCAATCCCATTGGTTGTCCAAACTCCTGGTAGTAAATGGCAAACCTCTAGGATAACCTATGACAATGAAATTCTAGTAGACAGGCTAGTTTTTCTAGCCTCATTGATAGCCTTGAAATCTTCGGGTATTAATATCATCTTGGGCATGGACTGGATGTCAGCTCACTATGCCAAGATTGATACTCATTCTAGAAATGTCCAGCTTACCCATCCCTCGGGTGAGATAGTAATTGTCTCTACTCGAGTTGCCAAATGCCAACTCTATTCCTTGAATGCCAACCCTCTTCCGGAACTTGAAGACATTCCGGTAGTCTGTGACTTCCCGGATGTTTTTCCAGAGGAACTGCCAGGAATTCCACCTGACAGGGATGTAGAGTTTGTGATAGATCTTGTTCCGGGAACTGTCCCAATAGCCAGAAGACCTTATAAGATGGCACCCCTGGAGCTAGCCGAACTTAAGAAGCAACTAGATGAGGCCTTGAACAAAGGTTTCATTCGTCCTAGCTCTTCTCCTTGGGCTTGCCCCGTCCTCTTCGTCAAGAAGAAAGACGGAACGAATCGGATGATTGTAGATTACCGACCAGTTAATCTGGTCACCATAAAGAACAAGTATCCGCTCCCCAGGATCAACGACCTATACGATCAGCTCGTTGGATCCTCAGTCTTCTCCAAAATGGATTTGAGGTTGGGATACCATCAAATCAAGATTAAGAACGGGGACATTCCAAAAACGGCTTTCGTTACTCGTTATGGCCAATACGAGTACACCGTCATGTCCTTCGGTTTGACCAATGCCCCAGCCACCTTCTCTCGTCTGATGAATTCAATCTTCATGGAGTATTTGGATAAATTCGTTGTGGTATACCTCGATGATATTCTCATCTACTCGAAGAACGAACAAGAACATGACGAGCATCTAAGGCTGGTATTGATGAAACTTCGAGAGCATCGCCTTTATGCCAAGTTTTCAAAATGTGAATTTTGGTTACCAGAAGTGACCTATCTGGGTCACGTAATCTCTGGTAAGGGTATTGCTGTCAATCCCGAGAGAGTTCAAGCTGTCCTTGATTGGACTCAACCTGAATCGGTTAAGCAAGTTAGGAGTTTTCTTGGTCTAGCGAGCTATTGTCGCCGCTTCGTCGAGAATTTCTCCAAGGTTGCAAAGCCTCTAACTGAACTCCTCAAGAAAGATAAAAAGTTCGAGTGGACACCACAGTGCGAGCATAGTTTTCAGGAACTGAAAAGACGCCTGACTTCCGCACCTGTGTTGCAACCACCAGTTTTTTCTAAGGACTTTGTTATCTATTGCGACACCTCGCGACAAGGATTAGGTTGCATTCTCATGCAAGATCGTCATGTGATTGCATACGCGTCTCGACAGTTGCGTACACATGAGGATAATTATCCCACACATGACCTTGAGCTTGCAGTTGTGGTCCATGCACTAAAAACCTGGCGACATTACCTTCTGGGTAATCGTTGTGAAATATTCACTGATCACCAAAGTCTGAAATATATCTTCACCCAGCCGGATTTGAATCTCAGGCAAAGACGGTGGGTTGAGTTGATCTCGGATTACGACTTAGGGATAACTTACACCCCGGGGAAGGCCAATGTTATGGCCGATGCACTAAGTCGTAAATCTTATTGTAACAATTTGATGCTACAACAAGGTCAACCACATCTCCATGAGGACTTTCGGAAGTTGAATCTTCATATTGTTCCTCAAGAATTCCTTTCTACCCTGGTGGCGAAGCCTACTCTTAAGGATCAAATTATAGCTGGCCAAAAGCGTGACACTTGTATATCACGGATCAAGGAGAATATTTTTAGCGGAAACGCTAAAGAATTTTCCATGAACGATCAAGGTGTTGTGTTCTTCCAGATTCGTCTAGTGGTTCCTAAGAACCCACATCTAAGGCAGTTAATCCTTAAGGAGGCTCATGATTCCCCTCTCACCATTCATCCTGGTAGTACTAAGATGTATCAGGACCTACGCCAAAGGTTCTGGTGGACTAGGATGAAGAGAGAAATTGCTGAGTTCGTTGCTAACTGCGAGGTTTGTCGTCGAGTTAAGGCAGAACATCAAAGGCCTGCTGGCACCCTTCAACCGCTAGCTATTCCTGAATGGAAATGGGATAAAGTTAGCATGGATTTCATTACCGGATTTCCCAAGACCAAGAAAGGAAATAATGCTATCTTTGTGGTCATTGACCGTCTTTCTAAAGTGGCTCATTTTCTTCCCGTTCGTGAGAGTATAGCAGCTAGCCAGCTAGCAGAGTTATATATCTCCCGAATAGTGTCTCTTCATGGTGTTCCCCTGGAGATTAACTCAGACCGTGGGAGTATCTTTACTTCTCGCTTCTGGGAAAGTTTTCAGAATGCCATGGGGACCCACTTATCTTTTAGCACTGCTTTCCATCCCCAATCAAGAGGTCAAGTAGAAAGAGTGAATCAAATCCTGGAAGATATGCTCCGAGCTTGTGTTATATCGTTCGGTATGAATTGGGAAAAGTGCCTTCCATTCGCCGAATTCGCTTATAACAATAGTTATCAATCAAGCTTGGGCAAAGCTCCTTTTGAAGTTCTGTATGGACGAAGATGTCGGACACCTCTTAATTGGTCAGATGCCGGAGAGAGGCAACTCTTTGACCCGGATATGATCCAGGATGCAGAAGAGCAGGTTCGCATTATTCGTGAAAAGTTGAAAACAGCCCAGTCTCGTCAAAAGAGCCAATATGATCGTCATCATAAGGCTGTGACCTTTGAAGTTGACGAGAAGGCTTACCTTCGGGTTACACCTTTGAAGGGTACCCATCGTTTCGGTATCAAAGGCAAATTGGCTCCTCGTTACATTGGTCCTTTTCGCATTCTTGCTAAACGAGGAGAAGTTGCCTACCAGTTGGAACTTCCTCCGCATCTTTCCAAGGTTCATGATGTTTTCCACGTCCCGCAACTCAGGCGTTGCTTTTCGGATCCTATCCGTGAAGTGGACCACGAAACGCTTGATCTCCAAGATAACCTTTCGTACCGAGAATACCGTGTGCGTATTCTTGATCAAGCTGAGCGTACCACTCGACGTCGAAACCTCAAGTTTCTTAAAGTTCAATGGTCAAATCATTCTGAAAAGGAGGCAACTTGGGAAAGAGAGGATCGTCTCCGACTTGAATATCCTGCGTTATTCCCGACGACTTCTAAATCTCGGGACGAGATTCTTTTGAGTGGGGGTGAGTTGTCACATCCCTGAAACCTTAAGCAAGTTAGTATTGTGCTCATGTCTTCTTTGCATTGCATCTAAGAAATTCTCCAACAAGAACAAGAAAGTGGCAAAGGAAAAATTCAAAACCCTAGCCACTACTTTAAATAAAGGAAATCTCAAACTAGTTAAAATCAATGAATCCAAAATGGCCTCAAGAAAAGTTCAAACTTTCTGATAAATCATGAAAGTAAATGAGCATTGGAGAAAACTATTTTCTTGACACTTTTAAGCATTTTAAATAAATGCAAAAGCTACTGGTTTCAAGTTTTAAATTTGAAATCGGAAACTTTAAATTTTCAAAAATGTTGAAAACTTTGGAAATAGTTGGAAATATTCCAACAAATATTCTAGGGTTCTTAACATGGCTTTTACAATTTATTTGGGAGTTGAAATAAATAGAAAATCAGTGAAATAGCAAAACAAAAACAAAAACAGAAAGAAAAAGGAAAAGAGGTTACCTGTCGCTCACCTGGCCCGGCCCATCTAAGCCCATGTCGTCTTCCTCCCCGCCAGTGGGCAGCAGGAGGTGGCTGCCGCGTTCTCCGGCGCGGCCACGCACCTGTGCGCCTGCCTGGCCGCCGGCTCGCGCTGTCAAGGCTGGGGATAAGCTCCCCGAGTCCGCCCCTATCCATTCCCAGCGTCAGTTCTCCCCCTACTCTCGGATCTCTCCTCCCCCTTCTGCCGCCATTGGAGCCGAGCAAAGATCGAGCTGCCCGTGCCCCTAGCCATAGGATCCTCTTGCTGACCACGCCGTTAGCTCGTTTGAATTAAATCGGTATCCGAGAATAGTTTATCACCTTGCATTCTCAGGTCGAATCAATTAAATCGGTATCCGAGAATACTTCATTTGAATTGATATTTGAATATGATTCAAATCAACTTCAAACTTAATACATGTTGATTATAATAGTTTATCACCTTGCATTCTCATGCCATGCTCATGCATCATCTTGTTTGCATACGATTGTTATTGATTGTTGCCATTCATTTCGGTAGGCTCCGCACCCCCGGATTCCACCGAATATCCGTTTGACGGATATTGTCCCTCCTCTGAGCAACAAGGCAAGCAACAATTTTGATCATCCCGATAAATCCCATGTTCTTGCTCCTGCACTTACTTATTGCATTAGGATCAAATGCTTCAACTGTTTTTGCCACGTTAGTTGAACCCACTTGCTTTGCATGACCTATCCTTGTCACAGTAAATAGTCGAACCTTGCAACCTAGCATACCTGGTAGTTGCTTGAGCCATGATGTGTCTTATCCTGCTACGCATGCTATCCTTAGAGTTGTGTATGGTCTGTCATCTGGGAGATGAACAGAATTGTGAGAATGTGTTCGGTAAGCAAAGGTTGTGTGTTGAACTTGATTTGGTAAAGGTACCGGTGAAAGGTTGTGTAGGAGTACATGGCGGGTTGTTTCATTGGAACCGTCCTTAGGAACTGAGTTCCGTGTATGTAATCCAAGACTAGATACTACCACATGCTGGGCCCTGAAATATGACCCCGCTCGGCCTATTAATCGCTTAGTACTCGGTCCAGGAGTTGCAAGTAGTTTCTGGTGTTTATAGTCATGCTGGAGGCCGTGCATGGTGCTGACCTGAGAGGTGGGCCGTGATGCGGTAGGCAGTGGCACGGTGTACCAAGTGGCACCCGGATGGTGGGCTTGGGAATCCTGCGCACATCGTTTGAGGCCGTGGCGGAAACCTCGGCTGGACTTCCGTACGGGTTACTCTCAGATAGGCGATAAACCTGGACTAGGTACTAGTGTGGTTAACGGTCGTGGCAACTCCCTCGCTGGGCTTCCGCTTGAAGGTTGCCGAGGTGCATGACGTGCACATGGCGATAAGTGGCGAGAGCGTGTGTCATGAAGTACACCCCTGCAGGGTTATGATCTATTCGAATAGCCGCGTCCGCGGATATGGACTACTTGGAGACATATGTTGTTCATAGATAACTTTAATGGCTACTCATAAAATTGTCAAGATAAGCGTGAGTGTCGTGGACAGCATTTCCGTATGGGGACGGAATGATTCCACGATAGTGTATTGTTGTGGTGTCAGTGGACTCGTGTGTGAGAAATCAAGTTGTCAAAATTATTTAAAAATGCAAGTTTTCTAGCCACGAGTCAAATGCTGGCTTTCCGCATGAAACCCCACAATACCTTCTTGATACCTTGCATGAGTAGATAGTTATCCTAAAGTCTAGCTGAGTACCTTCGTACTCATGTTTGCTTAATAAATGTTGCAGAGGTTGCTAATGACCCTAATGGAGGGTTCTTCGTAGACATCGACGACGACGAGTAGCTGGTGTCCCAGCTACGATCTGGCCCTACGTTGGATCTGTAGTATAGTCAGGCCATGTGCCTTCTAGTTGCCATGTCTGTACTTAGACAGTTTAAACTCTTCCGCTGGCTTGTAACTGAATGACTGCTATTTTGGGTCGTGAAACCCTTAATGTGTAATATTATGTGTGTGGCTCTTCCGAGCCTCTTAAGTAAAGGTTGTATGTTTATGGTTATGTTGTGATGCCATCGAGGTATCTATACATATCGGTATGCCATGCGTACGTGTGTCGTACTTGATATGTATGGGGTTCGATTACCTAGTCGCGAACTTTGGTAGCACTCCTTACAAGGAAATGCCCCTTTGTGATCCAATGAGCCTTGGTAGTTCGCTACTGCTCCAGACACATTGGTTGACCGGCATGTGTCCTTCTTAGCTGCTGTGTCTGTTGCCTTTGGGGAAATGTCACGCGATGTAATGGAGTCCTTGTAGCTTGCTACGACTCGTCTACATTCGCTGATGACCGACACCTGCTTTGTTGGGTCATGTATGCCTGTCCTTGTGCGGTACTGCCACTTTGGTTTATGACTAGACATGTCGATCCGGGTTCTTTGACATTGGAATGCTAGCGACACTATTGCATACGTGAGTCAAAAGACGCAAACGGTCCCGGCTAAGGTAAGGCTGCAGCCGTGGAGTTAACCGTGCGTGAGACCGCAAAGGGATGCGATGTGTTACAGGCTGGATTCCTATGGCTTAGGATCGGGGTCCCGACATATTGTCACTCCGGGGTTGCCAGGTCATAACACATAGTAGGTGACTACAACTTGCAAGATAGGATCAAGAAGACACCTATATTGACGAGAACATAATAGGTTCAGATCTGAAATCATGGCACTCGGTCCCTAGTGACAAGCATTAAGCATGGCAAAGTAGTAGCAACATCAACCTCAGAACATAGTGGATACTAGGGATTAATCCCCGTCAAAACTAACTCGATTACATGATAGATTTTATCCAACTGATCACCATCCAGCAAGCCTACGATGAGATTACTCACGAACGGTGAAGAGCATCATGGAATTGGCGATAAAGGAAGGTTGGTGATGACGATGGCGATGATCTCCCCTCTCCGGAGCCCAGAATGGACTCCAGATGTGCCCTCCACAGGAAGAACAGGTGGTGGCGACGCCTTCGTATCATAAAACGCGATGAACTCTTCTCCCTATTTTTTTTCCGGACGAAAGGGACTAAATAGAGCTTGAATTGGAGGAGATGGAGTTCCATGGGCCCCACAAGCCTGCTAGGCGCGGCCAGGGGGGCCCGCGCCTGGTGGGCTTGTGGGCTCCACGCTCCACTCCTCCGGTTGATTCTTGCGCCAGTATTTTTTTTATATTCCACAAAAAATCCTCGTAAATTTCTATGTCATTCCAAGAACTTTAATTTCTGCGCAAAAACAACACCATGGCAATTCTACTGAAAACAACGTTAGTCCGGGTTAGTTCCATTCAAATCATGCAAACTAGAGTCCAAAACAAGGGCAAAAGAGTTTGGAAAAGTAGATACGACGGAGACGTATCACCCTCTCTCTCTCTCTAGATTTGTTTCTCCTCTAGTTTCAGCGGTGCTTAGGCGAAGCCCTGCTGGAATAGCACCACCAACACCACCACCACGCAGCCGTGCTGGAGAACTCATCTACCTCTCCGCCCCCTCTTGCTGGATCAAGAAGGCGGAGATCGTCATCGAGCTGTACGTGTGCGGAACACGGAGGTGTCGTCCGTTCGGCACTTGATCGGGACGGATCGTGGGACGGATCGTGAGACGGATCATGGGACGGTTCGTGGGACGGATCGTGAAGACGTACCACTACATCAACCGCGTTTATTAACGCTTCTGCTTAGAGATCTACAAGGGTATGTGGATCCGATCTCCCTCTCGTAGATGATCATCACCATGATAGGTCTTCGTGTGCGTAGGAAATTTTTATTTCCCATGCTACGTTCCCCAACAATGGTATCAGAGCTAGGTTCATGCGTAGATGTAATCTTGAGTAGAACACAAAAATTTGTGGGCGTTGATGTTCGATTTGTTGCCCTCCTTCTTCTTTTCTCGATTCGGCGGTATTGTTGGATTGAAGCGTCCCGGACCAACCTTACTCATACGCTTACGAGAGACCGGTTTCATCGACTAACATGCAACTTGTTGCATAAAGATGACTGGCGGGTGTCTGTTTCTTCAACTTTAGTTGAATCGGATTTGACCGAGGCGGTCTTGGAGAAAGGTTAAATAGCAATTTAAATATAGCATTTACTTTGTGCTTGCAGATGCGTTTACTATATTGCTAGGTTGTAGCTTTAGTAGTAATAGCAAAGATAGCTGGACAACCTCGATGGTGGCACGATGATGGAGACCATGCTGTGGCGCCGGTGACGATGAAGATTGCTACTGCGACAACAAACCTTCCCTGGTACGGCGCCATGAATCCTGCTGCTACGGCTACGCCTTTAGGGACTTCCTTGGCAAATATGCAAAGGATTTCCCCGCGGCCTTGGAGCCTTGCCTTGGTGTTCCCTTGAAGAGGAAAGGGTGATGTAGCACAACGGGGGTAAGTATTTCCCTCGGTTTTGAGAACCAAGGTATCGATCCAGTGGGAGGATCTCGTCAAGTCACAAGTACCTGCACAAAAACAAAGAGCTTGCACCCAACGCTATGAAGGGGTTGTCAATCCCTTATAGATTGTTTGCAAAGTGAGAACTGAAAGCAAAAAGTAAACAAGCAAAGTAAAAGTGAAAGTGGAAACGGTAGTTGTGAATAGACCCGGGGGCCGTAGTATTCACTAGTGGCTTCTCTCATGAAAGCAAGTAGACGGTGGGTGAACGAATTACTGTCGAGCAATTGATAGAACCGCGCAAAGTCATGACGTTATCTAAGGAAATGATTATATCTATAGGCATCACGTCCAAAACAAGTAGACCGATATTTTCTGCATCTACTACTATTACTCCACACGTCGAGCGCTATCCAGCATGCATCTAGTGTATTAAGTCCAAAAGAACAGACTAACGCCTTAAGCAAGATGACATAATGTAGATGGACAATCTCATATCTATGATAAAATCCCATCTTGTTAACCTTGATTGCAACAACATGATGCATTCCTTGCTGCCCCTTCTGTCACTCGGAAAGGTCACCACACAGTATGAATCATAGATCTAGTTGGCCAAACAAAACCCAAGACTCGGAGAGACTTACAAGGATATCAAATCATGCATATAAGAAATCAGCAAAGCCTCAAATATAATTCATAGATAATCTGATCACAAATCCACAATTCATCACATCTCGACAAACACACACCAAAAAGGATTACATCGGATAGATCTCAATGAAGATCATGGAGAACTTTGTATTGAATATCCAAGAGAGAGAAGAAGCCATCTAGCTACTAACTACGAACCCGTAGGTCTGAAGTGGACTACTCACGAGTCATTGGACAGGCGATGATGTTGATGTAGAAGCCCTCCAACTCCAAAGTCCCCTTCGGAAGGGCACCGGGAAGGGTCTCCACATGAGATCTCGCGGAAACGGAAGCTTGAGGCGGCGGAAAAGTGTTTTCGTGGATGCCCTTATTTTTTCTGGATTTTTAGGGAATTTATAGGCCAAAGAGCTACGCCAGGGGAGCGCCAGGGAGGCCACAAGACTAGTTGCCGCGGCCCCCCTGGCCGCGGCAACAGGGCTTGTGGGCTCCCTGTGGGCCCCCTGCCTTGGCCCTCAAGCCTCCCGATCTTCTTCCGTTCTGGAAAAATTTATTTCAGGGATTTTATTCCGTTTGGACTCCATTCCAAAATTAGATATGAAAAGAGTCAAAAACACAGAAAAAACAGGAATTGGCACTTGGCAGTGGATTAATAAGTTAGTCCCAAAAAAGATATAAAAGATAAACAAAACATCCAAAGTTGACAAGATAACAACGTGAAACCATCAAAAATTATAGATACGTTTGAGACGTATCAAGCATCCCCAAGCTTAACTCATGCTCGTCCTCGAGTAGGGAAGTGATAAAGAAAGAAATTTTGATGCTTTCATGCTACCTAGCATAGATGTCCTTTGTAACTCCTCTTATGTGACGTGAATGTTCAGATCCATTAGATTCAAAACAATAGTTTGGTATTGACGTGGAAACAATAATAATTCAAGCAAACTAGCAAGGTAATCATGAACTTTCAAAATAACAAGGCCAAAAGAAAGTTATCCCTACAAAATCATATAGTCTGGCTATGCTCTATCATCCTTGCACAACGAATTTAAATCATGCACAACCCCGGTATTGGCCAAGTAATTGTTTTCACACCTTTACTTTCTCAAACTTTTTCAACTCTCACGCAATACATGAGCATGAGCCATGGTTTTAGCACTATAAGTGGTATGGAGTGTGGTGGAGGTTGCAAGGCAAACAAGGAGAAGATGATCACATTGACTAGGCATATCAATGAGCTATGGAGATGCTCAACAATAGATATCAATGTGAATGAGTAGGTATTGCCATACAAATGATGCACTAGAGGTAAGAGTAAGTGAAAGCTCTTAAAGAAAACGAGTGGGTGTGCATCCAACTTGCTTGCTCACGAAGACCTAAGGCAATTTTGAGGAAGCCTATCATTGGAATATACAAGCCAAGTTATATAATTAAAATTTCCCACTACCTATATGGTGGTGACAAAACGAGAGACTCTCAATCATGAAGATCATGGTGCTTAATATGCACAAGTGTGGAAAGATAGTAGCATTGTCCCTTCTCTTTTTTCTCTCATTTTTTGGTGGGCTCTTTGGCCTCTTTATATATATATATATATATGTATATATTATTCTTTTTTATTTTATTTTGGTGGTCATCTTTGGCCTCTTTTTGTTTATGGGCTTCGCTGGCCTCTTTTATTTCCTCACATGGGACAATGCTCCATCAATGATGATCATCACACTTACAACTCAAAACTTAGAGCAATGATGACTCCATATGGAATGCCTTCGGTAGTGTACCGTGACAATGATCTAGCATGGCATAGACATCAATAGAAACATCATGCTAGCTATCTTATGATCATGCAATGGCAATGTAGAAGTGGTGGCACATGTCATGGTGGTACTTGTATGGTAATATATCTCGGAATAGCTTTGAAAAAGCCATAGTAGGTAGGTATGGTGGCTGTTTTGAGGGAGGCTATATGGGTGGTCTGGTGCACCGGTGAAAATTGCACGGTCACTAAAGAAGATAGTGATGGTGGAAGGTGAAAGTGCATCTAAACCTTGGACTCAACATTAGTCATGAAGAACTCATATACTTGTTGCAAAAGTTTTAGTAGTAATCGAAACCAAGCATTGAAAGCATACTCCTAGGGGAAGGGTTGGTAGGTATAAACCATCGCGCGATCCCGACCGCCACACAAAGGATGACAATCAATAGACTAATCATGCTCAGGCTTCATCACATAGCGGTTCACCATACGTGCAAGCTACGCGAATCACTAACTTCAACACAAGTATTTCTAGATCCACAACACCTTACTAATATAACTTCAATATTACCACAACCACAACTCAAAACTAACTGAGATGAATCAAACTTCTCCAACTATTCAATGCACATGAAGGTGGAAGTTTTCATATCCCTTTGTATAACTACCCTTTTTGAGACTACTATCAAAGAATAGATCAACTACCAAGCCACGCACCGCTGTGCTCTAAAAGATATAAGTGAGGCACATAGAGCAAAAGCAACTATCCCAAAAGATATAAGTGAAGCACATGTGAGCTGAATTGTCTAACCAAAGGATATAAGTGAAGCTCGACAAAATCACAGTGAGTGCATGTCTCTCTCTATAGGTGTGCAACAAGGATGATTGTGACACAACAAAAATAAAAGACTCCTATGATACAAGGCGCTCCAAGAAAAACACATAACATGTGGTGAATAAAATATAGCCCCAAGTAACGTTACCGATGGATTGAACACGAAAGAGGGCATGCCTTCCCGGGGCATCCCCAAGCTTAGGCTTTTACGTCATCCTTGAATCAACTTGGGGTGCCTTGGGAATCCCCAAGCTTGAGCTCTTGCCACTCTTTATCTTCTTGTCCATAATAACTTCACACAAAACTTGAAAACTTCACAACACGAAACTTAAACAGAAACTCGTCATAACATTAGTATAAGAAAGCAAACCACCACTTACTTAGGTACTGTAGCAAAGTTAAATTCTAATCATGTTGATGTTGGGTTACTGTATTTTCAATCTTCCATGGCTAATACCCCCCGATACTATCCATAGTTTCATCAAAATAAGCAACCAACTCAACAAAAACAGAATATGTTAACAGCAGACCAGTCTGAGGAAATCTGTATACTTTGTATAGTTATGTACTTCAAAAATTCTAAAAACTTACGACAGTCTGAATAAAAAGCATATAAATCAGCAGCAAAAAGAATCAACCCAAAAGCTCTTTCTGAATCAAAATGAAAAATCATCTCGTGAGCGAAAAGTTTCTATCTTTTTGCAGCAGGATCAAACAACCATTACCAAGACTGAACATAAAGGCTTTTCTTGGCTCAAACACAAAAGGAACACAAAAAACACAATCACAACAGAATTATGAAAGTGTGGACGCAACAAAACAGAAAGAAAAATATAAATTCATTGGGTTGCCTCCCAACAAGCGCTATTGTTTAACGCCCTTAGCTAGGCATAAAAGCGATAGAATCTAAGTCTAACATACTTCCTATGCATAAGCATTTTATAGGGAAACAAATTGGCAAGACAACCAATAGTTACCAAATGCAAGGAAGAAGAAAGAGACAATAGCAATCTCAACATAACGAGAGGTAATTTGGTAACATGAAAGTTTCTACCAAAATATTTTCCTCTCTCATAGCAATTACATGTGGGATCATATTCAAATTCAACAATATAGCTATCCCATAGGATATTCTTTTCATGATCCACATGCATGCAAAGTTGACGCTCTTCAAAAATAGTGGGATTATCATCAACTAAAGTCATGACTTCTCCAAACCCACTTTCAATATTATTGCAAATATCATATTCATCATGAGGTTTAAACAAATTTTCAAGATCATAAGAAAGATCATCACCCCAATCATGATTATTGCAACAAGTAGTGGTCATACCAAAACTAGCATCCCCAAGCTTAGGGTTTTGCATATTTTTAGCATGATTGTCACTAATAGAATTTATAGTGAAACCATTGCAATCATGTTTTTCATCCAAGGACCCCTCGTGAATCACTTCATAAATTTCTTCCTCACAATTTTAAGATTCACGCATCTCAAGAAAAACTCCATAAAGATAGTCAAGTGCACTCAACTCACTAGAAATTGGATCAACATAATTGGATCTGTTAAAGAGATTAGGAAGTGGATGAGAATCCATATCACTAGATTTTCAGCAAGCGAAGATGCTAGCATATTGAAGGCACATGGCACACAAGCGAACAGAAAGCAAGCGAGAGAAAAGGGCGAAAGAAAAAGGCAAACGAAAAAAAAGGAAAATGAAAAAGGAAAATTGGTGAAGTGGGGGAGAGGAAAACGAGAGGCAACTGGCAAACAAAGTAAATGCAAGAGATGATTTTGCGACACTTACTTGGATGAGTTCTTGACTTGATCTTCCTCCCCGGCAACGGCGCCAGGAATCCTTCTACTACTGCGACAATAGACCTTCCCTGGTACGGCGCCAGGAATCCTGCTGCTACGGCTACGCCTTTAGGGACTTCCTTGGCAAATATGCAAAGGATTTCCCCACGGCCATGGATCCTTGCGTTGGTATTACCTTGAAGAGGAAAGTGTGATGTAGCATAGCGGCGGTAAGTATTTCCCTTAGTTTTGAGAACCAAGGTATCGATACAGTGGGTGGATCTCATCAAGTCACAAGTACCTGCAGAAACACAAAGAGCTTGCACCAAATGCTATGAAGGGGTTGTCAATCCCTTATAGGTTGTTTGCAAAGTGAGAACTGAAAGCAAAAAGTAAACAAGCAAAGTAAAAGTGGAAGTGGAAACGATAGTTGTGAATAGACCCGGGGGCCGTAGAGTTCACTAGTGGCTTCTCTCATGAAAGCAAGTAGACGGTGGGTGAACGAATTACCGTCGAGCAATTGACAGAACCGCCCAAAGTCGTGACGTTATCTAAGGCAATGATTATATCTATAGGCATCACGTGCAAAACAAGTAGACCGATACTTTCTGCATCTACTACTATTACTCCACACGTCGACCGCTATTCAGCATGCACCTAGTGTATTAAGTCCAAAAGAATAGAGTAACGCCTTAAGCAAGATGACATTATGTAGATGGACAATTTCATATCTACGATAAAAGCCCATCTTGTTACCCTTGATGGCAACAACATGATGTGTGCCTTGCTGCCCCTTCTGTCACTCGGAAAGGTCACCACACGGTATGAACCCAAAACCAAGCATGTCTCCCATTGCAAGAATCATAGATCTAGTTGGCCAAATAAAAAACCCAAGACTCGGAGTGACTTACAAGGATATCAAATCATGCATATAAGAAATTAGCAAAGACTCAAATATAATTCATAGATAATCTGATCACAAATCCACAATTCATCGGATCTCGACAAACACACCGCCATAGAGGATTACATCGGGTAGATCTCCATCAAGATCATGGAGAACTTTGTATTGAAGATCCAAGAGAGAGAAGAAGCCATCTAGCTACTAACTATGGACCCGTAGGTCTGAAGTGGACTACTCACGAGTCATTGGAGAGGCGATGATTTTGATGTAGAAGCCCTCCAACTCCAAAGTCCCCTCCGGCAGGGCACTGGGAAGGGTCTCCAGATGAGATCTCGCGGAAACGGAAGCTTGCGGCGGCGGAAAAGTGTTTTCATGGATGCCCTTATTTTTTCTGGATTTTGAGGGAATTTATAGGCCAAAGAGCTAGGGCAGGGGAGCGCCAGGGAGGCCACAGCCTGGTTGCCGCGGGCCCCCCTGGCCGTGGCAACAAGGCTTGTGGGCTCCCTGTGGGCCCCCTGCCTTGGCCCTTAAGCCACCAGATCTTCTTTCGTCCTGGAAAATTTTATTTCGGGGATTTTATTCCGTTTGGACTCCGTTCCAAAATCAGATCTGAAAAGAGTCAAAAACACACAAAAAACAGGAACTGGCACTTGGCACTGGATTAATAAGTTAGTCCAAAAAACATATAAAAGATAAACAAAACATCCAAAGTTGACAAGATAATAGCGTGAAACCATCAAAAATTACAGATACGTTCGAGACGTATCGAAGATCATGCCGTGCTTTGGTGATGGAGATCAAGAAGCACAAGATCATGGCCATATCATGTCACTTATGAATTGCATGTGATGTTAATCCTTTTTATGCACCTTACTTTTCTTAGAACGACGGTAGCATTATAAGGTGATCCCTCACTAAAATTTCAAGATAAAATTGTGTTCTCCCCGACTATGCACCGTTGCGACACTTCGTCGTTTTGAGACACCACCTGATGATCAGGTGTGATAGACTTAACGTTCACATACAACCAGTGCAAAACAGTTGCACACGCGGATCACTCGGGTTAATCTTGACGAGCCTAGCATGTATAGACATGGCCTCGGGACACAACAGACCGAAGGGTCGAGCATGAATCATATAGTTGATATGATCAACATGGAGATGTTCACCACTGAAACTATTCTCAACTCACGTGATGATCGGACTTGAGTTAGTGGATTTGGATCATGCGCCACTCAAATGACTAGAGGGATGTCTATTTTGAGTGGGAGTTATTAGTAATATGATTAGCTAAACTCAATTATCATGAACATAATCAAAAAGATCTTTGCAAATTATGTTGTAGCTTGCGCTGTAGCTCTACTATTTTTATATGTTCCTAGAGAAAATTTAGTTGAAAGATGATAGTAGCAATTTTGCGGACGAAGTCCGTAAACTGAGGATTGTCCTCACTGCTGCGCAGAAGTCTTATGTCCTTAATGCATCGCTCTGTGTGCTAAACCTGAGAGCGTCGTTTGTGGATGTTGCGAAGATCTCACATACACGTTTTTGATGACTACGTGATAGTTCAGTGTGTAATGCTTAACGACTTAGAATTGGGGCGCCGAAGATGTTTTGAAACGTCATGGAACATATGATATGTTCCAAGAGATGAAATTGGGATTTCATGCTCATGCCCTTGTTAAGAGGTATGAAACCTCCGACAAGATTCTTTGTCTACAAAGTAAGGGAGAAAAACTCAATCGTTGAGCATGTGCTCAGATTGTCTGAGTGCTACAATCTCTTGAATCAAGTGTGTGTTGATCTTCCTAATGAGATACCGATGGTTCTCCAAAGTCACTACCACCAAGCTAATAGAGGTTCTTGATGAACTATAACATATGAAGGATACATATGATGATCCTTGAGCTATTCGCAATGTTTGACACTACGAAAGTAGAAATCAAGTAGGAGCATCAATTTTTGATGGTTAGTAAAACCACTAGTTACAAGAAAGGGCAAGGGTAAGAAGGGATACTTTATGAAACGGCAAAACAGTTGCTGCTCTAGTGAAGAAACCCAGGGTTGAACCCAAACCCGAGACTAAGTGCTTCTGTTATGAGGGAAACGGTCACTGAGGCCGAACTACCCTAGATACTTGGTAGATGAGAAGGCTGGCAATGTCGACAAAAGTATATTGGATATACCTCATATTGATGTGTACCTTACTAGTATTCCTAGTAGCACCAGGGTATTAGATACCGGTTCAGCTGCTAAGTGTTAGTAACTCGAAGTTATAGCTACGGATTAAAAGGATACTAGCAAGGGTGAGGTGACGATGTGTGTTGGAAGTAATTCTAAGGTTGATGTGATCAAACATCGCATGCTCCCTCTACCATCGGGATTGGTGTTAAACCTAGATAATTATTATTTGGTGTTTGCGTTGAGCTTGAACATGATTGGATCGTGTTTATTGCAATACTATTATTCATTTAAGGAGAATAATGGTTATTCTATTTGCTTGAATAATTACCTTCGATGGTTTATGAATCTCGATCGTAGTGATAAACATGTTCATAATATTGATGCCAAAAGATACAAAGTAGTAAGGATAGTACCACTTACTTGTGGCACTGCCACTTGAGTCATGTTGGTATAAAATGCATAACAAAGCTCCATGTTGATGGATCTTTGTACTCACTCATTTTTGAAACATTTGAGACATGCAAACCATACCTATGGATCGTTTGGACTCACTTGATTTTGAATCTCTTGAGACATGAAAATCATACCACATGGGCAAGATGATTGAAGGCCTTGTTTTCAAGTGAGATGGAACAAGAAAGTAACTTGTTGGAAGTAATACTTTTTTATGTGTGTAGTCCAACGAGTGCTGGGGCACGCAGTGGATATCGTTATGTTCTTAGTTCACTGACAGTTTGAGTAGATACATGAGTATTTACTTGATGAATCACAAGTTTGAAATATTGAAAAGTTCAAAGCTATTTCAGAGTGAAGATTGTCGTGACAAGAGAATAAACTGTCTACAATATGATCATAGAGATGAATATCTGAGTTGCGAGTTTTGGTACACAGTTAAGACAATGTGGAAATTGTATCGCAATTCATGCCACCTAGAACACCATAGTGTGATGGTGTGTCCAAACATCATTGCCGCGCCCTATTGGATATAGCGCATACTATGATGTCTCTTATCGAAATACCACTATCGTCTTGGGTTAGGCATTAGAGATAACCGCATTCACTTTAAATAGGGCACCACATAATTCTGTTGAGATGACACCGTATGAACTATGGTTTGGAGAAACCTAAGATGTCGTTTCTGGAAAGTTTGGGGCTATGACACTTATATGAAAATATTTCAGTCTGATAAGCTCGAACCCAAGGAGGATAAATGCATCTTCATAGGATATCCAAAATAGTTGGGTACATCTCCTATCTCAAAATCAGAAGCAAAGTGTTTGTTTCTAGAAACGGGTCCTTTCTCAAGGAAAGGTTTCTCTCGAAAGAATTGAGTGGGAGGGTGGTGGAACTTGATGAGGTTATTGAACCGTCACTTCAACCAGTGTCTAGCAGGGTGCAGGAAGTTGTTCATGTGCCACCTACACCAATTGAAGTGGAAACTAAGGATAGTGATCATTAAGCTTTGGATCAAGTTACTACAAACGTCGTAGGTCGACAAGGTTGCGTACTAGTATAGAGTAGTACGATAACCCTGTCTTGGAGGTCATGTTGTTGAACAACAATGAACCTACGAGCTATGGAGAAGCGATTATGGGCACGGATTCTGACAAATGGCTGGAGGCCATGAAATCCGAGAGAGGATCCATGTATGAAAACAAAGTGTAGACTTTGGAGGAACTACTTGATAGTCGTAAGACTGTTAAGTGCAGATGGATATTTTAAAAGGTAGACAAACAATGATGGTGACTATTCACCATTAAGAAAAGCTCGACTTGTCGCCAAGATGTTTCCGAAAAGTTCAAAGAGTTGACTATGATGAGACTTTTCACTCGTAGCGATGCTAAAAGTCCATTGGAATTATGTTAGTAGTAGCTGCATTATTTATGAAATATTGCACATAGGATGTCAAAACATTGTGTCCTCAACAGTTTCCTTGAGGAAAGGTTGTATGTGATACAACCAGAAGGTTTTGTTGATCCTAAGGATGCTAACAAGTATGCTAGCTCCAGCGATCCTTCTATGGACTGGTGCGAGCATCTCGGAGTTGGAATATACGCTTTTATCAGATGATCAAAGCTTTTGGGTTTATACAAAGTTTATGAGAAACTTGTATTTCCAAAGGAGTGAGTGGGAGTACTATTGAATTCCTGATAAGTATATGTGTTTGACATATTGTTGATCGGAAGTAATGTAGAATTTCTGGAAAGCATAAAGGGTTGTTTGAAATGAGATTTTCAAAGGAAAACCTGGATAGAGATAATTGACCATTGAGCATCAAGATCTATAGAGATAGATCAAAATGCTAAACAGAACTTTCAATGAAATGCATGCCTTGACAAGTTTATGAAGGAATTCAAAATAGATCGGCAAAGAAGGAGTTCTTGGTTGTGTTGTAAGTTGTGAATTTGAGTAAGATTCAAAGCCCGACGACGGCAGAAGAAATATAAAGGACGAAGGTCGTCCCTATGCATTGTCCATAGGCTCTATAGTAATGCTCTATTGTGTACCGCACCTGATGTGTGCCTTGCCATGAATCTGTCAAGGGGTACAAAGAGTGATCCAAGATTGAATCATTGAACAACTGTCAAAGTTATTCTTAGTAACTAATGGAGTAATGGATTTTTCTCGATTATGGAGGTGATTAAAGAGTTCGTCGAAAAGGGTTACGTCGATGCAAGCTTTGACACTAATCCGAATAACTCTAAGGAGTAAACCGGATTCGTATAGTGGAGCAGTCATTTGGAATAGTTCCAGATGGCACATAGTAGGAGCATCTATAGGATAACATAGAGATTTGCAAAACACACACAGATCTCAAAGGTTCAGACTCGTTGACTAAAACCTCTCTCACAAGAAAGACATGATCAAACCCCAGAACTGTATGCGTGTTGGATTCGTTAAAATCACATAGTGATGTGAACTAGATTATTGACTCTAGTGCAAGTGGTAGACTGTTGGAAATATGCCCTAGAGGCAATAATAAATTAGTTATTATTATATTTCTTTGTTCATGATAATCTTTTATTATCCATGCTATAATTGTATTGATTAGAAACACAAATACATGTGTGGATACATAGACAAAACATTGTACCTAGTAAGCCTCTAGTTGACTAGCTCGTTGATCAAAGATGGTTAAGATTTCCTAACCATAGACAAGTGTTGTCACTTGATAACGGGGTCACATCATTAGGAGAATGATGTGATGGACAAGACCCAAACTATAAACGTAGCGTAGTATCGTGTCATTTTATTGCTACTGTTTTCTGCTTGTCAATGTATCTGTTCCTATGACCATGAGATCATGCAACTCCCAAACACGGGAGGAATACCTTGTGGGTTATCAAACGTCGCAACGTAACTGGGTGACTATAAAGGTGCTCTATAGGTATCTCCAAAGGTGTCTGTTGGGTTGGCATGGATCAAGACTGGGATTTGTCACTCCGTGTGACGGAGCGGTATCTCGGGGCCCACTCGGTAATACAACGTCACAAAAAGCCTTGCAAGAAATGTGACTAAGGAGTTAGTCACGGGATCTTGTATTAAGGAACGAGTAAAGATACTTGCCGGTAACAAGATTGAACTAGGTATGGAGATACCGACGATCGAATCTCAGGCAAGTAACATACCGAAGGAGAAAGGGAATAGTATACGGGATTATATGAATCCTTGACATAGACTTCAACCGATAGAGATCTTCGTAGAATATGTAGGATCCAATATGGACATCCAGGTCCCGATGTTGGTTATTGACCGGAGAGTGTCTCAGGTCATGTCTACATAGTTCTTGAACCCGCAGGATCTGCACACTTAAGGTTCGGTGACGTTTCGGTATAGTTGAGTTATATGTGTTGGTGACCGAAGGTTGTTCGGAGTCCCGGATGAAATCCCAGACGTCAGAGGGTTTCTGAAATGGTCTGGAAATGAAGATTCATATATAGGAACTCCGGTTTTGGTCACTGGAAAAGTTTCGGGCTCATCGGTATTGTACCGAGAGTGCCGGGAGGGGTGCCGGGGACCATCGGGAGGGGTGTCACGCCCCAAGGATCTCATGGGCAGTGGGAAGAGATAAATCAGTCCCTAGTGGGCTGGAAGAAGTTCCCACTAAGGCCCATATGGTTTGAGAAGTTAAAAAACAAGGTGGAAAGAGTTTCCAAGTGGGAAGGAGGAATCCTACTCCAAATAGGATTGGAGTAGGACCCCTCCTCCTCTCCCTTGCGCAAGGGAAGAGAAAGGCTTCCCTAGGGCACATCCCTCTGATACGTCCATTTTGCATCATGCTTTTATGTTGATATTTATCGCTTTATGGGCTGTTATTACACTTTACGGTACAATACTTATGCCTTTTCTCTCTTATTTTATAAGGTTTACATGAAGAGGGAGAATGCCGGCAGTTGGAATTCTGGTCTGAAAAAGGAGCAAGTTTGAGATACCTATTCCGCACAATTCCAAAAGCCGTGAAAATCAACAAGGAATTATTCTGGATTTATGAAAAATACTGGGCGGAACAAGTACCGGAGCGGAGCCACCAGGAGGCCACACGCCTGCGAGGTCCGGCCTACCCCCTGGCCGGGCCTGGGTGGCTTGTGGGCCCCCTGTTGCCCCTCCGGCTCTCACCTTTTGCTATGTGGAGGTTTTCATTCCAGAAAAATCAAGAGGAGGCTTTCGGGAGGAGCCACCGCTGCCACGAGGTAGAACTTGAGCAGAACCAATCTAGAGCTCCGGCACAGCCGTCCTGCCGGGGAAATTTCCCTCCCGGAGGGGGAAATCGTCGCCGTCGTTGTCACCAACACTCCTCTCGTCGGAGGGGACTCATCTCCATCAACATCTTCATCAGCACCATCTCGTCTCCAAAGCCTAGTTCATCTCTTGTAACCGATCTCCGTATCGCGACTCCGATTGGTAGTTGTAAGGTTGCTAGTAGTGTTAATTACTCTTTGTAGTTGATGCTAGTTGGATTACTTGGTGGAAGATTATATGTTCAGATCTTTGATGCTATTCAATACCTCTCTGGTCATGAACATAATTATGCTTCGTGAGTAGTCACTTTTGTTCCTGAGGACATGGGATAAGTCTTGTTATAAGTAGTCATGTGAATTTGGTATTTGTTCGATATTTTGATGCGTTGTATATTGTCTTTGCTCTAGTGGTATTATGTGAACGTCGACTACATAACACTTCACCATAATTTGGGCCTAGAGGAAAGCATTGGGAAGTATAACTAGATGATGTGTTGCTAGAGTGACAGAAGCTTAAACCCTAGTTTATGCGTTGCCTCGTAAGGGGCTGATTTGGATGCACTAGTTTAATGCTATGGTTAGACTTGTCTTAATTCTTCTTTCGGAGTTGCGGATGCTTGCGAGAGGGGTTAATCATAAGTGGGATGTTTGTCCAAGTAAGGGAAGCACCCAAGCACTGGTCCACCCATATATCAAACTATCAAAGTAGCGAACGCGAATCATATGAACTTGATGATAACTAGCTTGATAGAAATTCCCATGTGTCCTTGGGAGCGCTTTACCTCTTATAGGATTTTGTCCAGGATTTTACCTTGCTAAAAAAGGGATTGGGCCATCTTCCTGCACCTTTGTTACTATTGTTACTTGCTACTCGCTACGAATCATCTTGTCACACAACTATCTGTTACCGATAATTTCAGTGCTTGTAGAGAATACCTTGCTGAAAACCACTTGTCAGTTCCTTCTGCTCGTCGTTGGGTTCGACACTCTTACTTATTGAAAGGACTATGAGAGATCCCCTACACTTGTGGTTCATCACCCTCTCCCTCCTCTCCTCCTATATATACTAAGGGTTTTGAGGGTTTTAGATACAACAGAAAACAGCCACGTGTTGTCCTCTCTGTCTCTAGATCTGTTTCTCCTCTAGTTTCAGCTGTTCTTAGGCGAAACCCTGCTGGAATAGGACCACCAACACCACCACCACGCCGCCATGTTGGAGAACTCATCTAACTCTCAGCCCCCTCTTGCTGGATCAAGAAGGCAGAGATCGTCATCGAGTTGTACGTGTGCGGAACACGGAGGTGCCGTCCGTTCGGCACTTGATCGGGTTGGTTCGTGGGACGGATCATGAGACGGTTCATGGGACGGATTGTGGGACGGTTCGTCGGATGGATCGTTAAGACATACCACTACATCAACCGCATTTATTAATGCTTCTGCTTAGTGATCTACAAGGGTATGTGGATCCGATCTCCCTCTCGTAGATGATCATCACCATGATAGGTCTTCGTGTGTGTAGGAAATTTTTGTTTCCCATGCTATGTTCCCCAACAGCCTTGGCCATGTCTGGCGTGTCCTGGGGCTGGGTTTGACGATCCTTAGACGTTTTGGAGCCGAGAGACTCCCTGCTGGTCAAGGGAAGTGATTAAAGAGGTGATGCCAGACTTGTACTAGAAATTAGAATGGTGTTTCTGGCTCTTCTTCTTGGATTCAAGGAGGGCTACTCATCTGAAGTTGGGGAGTGGTTCTGGCTATTTGGTCTATGAGTTTGGAGGAAAGTGTATGGGTGTGGAGTGAGGTAGTAGCTATTTTACTAATCTGGCAGAAGGTGTTCAACAGTTGTTTGGGGTAGCTACACTTCACCACTGGTGATGAAAGTTAACAGGATTAAGTTTGATGAAAAAATAGGATGCTCCACCAAATTTGAGCTTCATTGGACAAGTTTGGCAATGCAAACTTGAAATCACCCCCAAATGGGCAGATTTGGCCCTTCTAGAGAGAATGAGTGTAGATTACCCCCTGCAAATCCCATTTTTGGCAGAGACTCCTTATTTCGGGTGTTGAGAACTCCTGCAAAGTTTCAAGCCATTTGGATAAATTTGTTATGTGGAGTTGCTTCAACTTCATTCTCGACAAATAGGGTTTTAGGATTATTTAGTGAAGCAAACCACCTTGGAATAAGGTGAAACTTGGCGTGCCACCAAATATAGCTTGGGAAGGTTGCTGGAATTTTTTAGGAATTTGTTGGAAATATTTCAAAAGGTCAGAACAGACAGAGATGGTTTTCAAGGGTTTGCTCAAATATTTTGAATATAAATAGGGGTTGAAAATCTTATGTATGGAAAATATATGTCCTCTCAGTATCTCCAAATTTTCTAAGATTTTTCTAAGGCAGAAAAGTAATTTTTCATATAGAAATATTATTTCTCGCCTCAAAAATGTACATGCATATAAAATAGGAAAATATTTTGAAAAATAATTATTGTATCATATTGCAGAGTTAAAATAGTTCTAAAACCAGATTACCATCTTTGGGTAAAGGGACTCCCTTGTCATCAGGGACTTGTAGTGCATCCCAAAGCAAGGTTTTTAAAATAGTCAAAATAAGAAAAAGAATCTTTGGGAATAATCATGTTATAAAAATATGGTTTTGGAATGCACTCATTCAAGCATACATACACACAATGACAATCATGCCACTCACAACATTTGTTTTGAATTTCTTTTAATAAACTGAGATTTTGAAACGACGGTTGAAGTGAGGTGAAAACAGGGTGTGACAAGTTAGCAATAGTTGTAGATGCAAGGGCGGGCGCGACAACCACATGATGACACGATGATGGAGATTATTGTGTCACGACGGTAATGATGGACATTATGCCGGTGCTTTAGAGATGGAGATCAAAAGCGCAAGATGATGATGGTCATATCATGTCACTTATATTATTTGCATGTGATGTTTATCCTTTTATGAATCTTATTTTGTATAGGATGACGGTAGAATTATATGATGATCCCTCACTAAAATTCAATATAAAAGGGTGCTCTTCCGAAGTATGCACCATTGCGAAAGTTCGTCATTTCGAAGCACCATGTGATGATCTGGTGTGATAGACTCTTCTTTTGCATACAACGGGTGTAAGCCAGTGTTACACATGCTGAATACATGAGTTAAACTTGACGAGCCTATCAATGTACCAGCATGTGCAATGATATTTCTTAACATGTATAATAATGATGAATGGTGGCTTTGCCACAAATACTGTGTCGGCTACATGATCATGCAAAGCAATATGACAACGAGTGAACTAGTCATATGATGTGATGGTGCAAGTTAAATGGCAATATATCTTGGAATGGCTATGTAAATGCACAATAGGTAGGTACGATGGCTGTTTTGAGGAAGATATAAGGTAGCTTATGTGGAGCAGAGCATATCATGTCACGGGGTTTGGATGCACCAGTGAAGTTTGCACCAATCCTCGAGGTGAGAATGGGCAATGCACGGTACCGAAGAGGTTAGCAAATATGAGGAAGTGAGAGTGCGTACATCCATGCATTTTCATTAGTTGTAAATAAATCACATAGTTATTGCAAAATTTTATTACCTCTATCAAAGCAAAGTACTACTCGCATTCCCCTAGGGAGGAGCTTGGTAGGAGTTAACCATCGCGCGCCCCCCACCTAAACAACATTAGGATTTCAACAAGGAATAAGAACGGTCACTTGCCATAACAAATATTCAGATGAACAAGAAATTAATACCCTTTAACTATCATTATTTTAAATAATAAACAACCATGTGCTCACACCCTTTCATATTACCGCATCCATATCATAAATTCACAATTTCTCTTTTATGTGCTACATGTGGTTTCGATTATGTACTCCTTGAATACATATTATTTTTCGACTAGTATTATAAACCATCGAAATTACTAACAATATTTATTAACTCTCAAACAAATTTAAGGGAAGAATGAGAGTGAAATTATTTCTAAAAAATCTATACGCCACCGTGCTCTAAAAAATATAAGTGAAGTACTAGAGCAACTACTTAGCTCAGTAGATATAAGTGAACCACATAGAGTATTCTAACAAATCATGGTGAACATGTGTATATCTCAAGTGGGTGTGTTGAGTAAACAATGATCATGGAAAACTAAAGCAAAGGCAAACTATAATACACAATGATCCAAGCAAAACTAATATCATGTGATAAATAAAAATATAGCTCCAAGTGACATACCCATGAATTGAGACGAAAGAGGGGATTACTTACAAGGCATCCCCAAGATTATGTGCTTGAGTATTTATATAATACTACTTGGGGTTTCTTAGTCATCCCCAAGGTTAGGCTCTTTCCCGCTCCTTATTCCTTCATCCATCACGATAAAACCCAAAACTTGAAAGCTTCACCACAAAAAACTCAACAGAAGACTCACGAGATCCGTTAGTAGGATAAGCGAACCATAAACATTAGATACTGTTATAAATTGATTCATATGTTATTATTTCATAAGTTAATGTATTTTAACTTATACATGACCTGTACCCCCGATATAATCTATAACATCAAGAAAACAAGCAAACTAAGCAAGCAAAAACAGAATTTGTCTCAAACAGGACAGTCTATAGAAATCAGCAAAGACACCGTACTTGTGTACCTCTGAAAATTCTGAAACATTAGAAAAACCTGAGGCATTTGTACAGAAATACTGTGTAGAAAATTCAGATTAAAAAGACATCCTAGTAAAATCAAAGAAATACTACACTAGACGTCAAAGTTTCAGTTTTTGCATCGTGTCAATTCTACCTATCATTCAAATCATCCCAAAGGATTTACTTGGAACAAACACTAATTTAATCATAAAAAATCATAATGATAGTAGAAATAATTTTTTTATATCACACGAACAGAATGTAGAACAACAAAAATAAGATAACTATTGGGTTGCCTCCCAACAAGCGCTATCGTTTTACACCCCTAGCTAGGCATAATGCATTGTTTCAAGTGTTGTCATCTTGAGTACCACTCACATCTTGGGATGTGTGTTCATGAGGAGGAAACACATTAAAATAAATATCTTAGTATTATAAATACTACTTTCCTCAAAACCTTTTGTATTCTCTCTTACTATCTAAGATTATTGTTTATTGATAGCATTGAAAAGTTGTTGGATAATAAGAATGGTAGGTGCTTATTTCTTAGTATTTTCACCAAAAGTATGTTCATCTTGAATCACATGCCTCAAAATATAGTCCTCATTATATAAAATTTCATTTATCACAGTATGTTCATGGCTCATATTGTAGTTTTCAAAGATACCTCGAGCCTCTCGCACTATATAGTCAAATTCATGCACCAGGATAAGAGTAGCCACCTTCTTAGCCCGAGGGTATTTTATGATTGTAAAATCATAGAGAATACTTTGCAAATTGGGGTTAGTATGCATAAATATTCTTTCAAGTTTGAGAACAAGAGCAGAAATAGCATCGATGTAACTTTTGGTTCCTTTAAGGATTGACCTTTCCTTGCAAGCCAAATTACACATACAATTAAATAAGTCTTGGATAATGCTTTTACCTATGATATTACAATTCCTTGCAACAAGAATATTTACATATCATTGTGAGGGAGTTTCCTATTTTGCAATTTTACCTCCATCATCCTTCTCGATGATAAAACCAGACATGATAGCAACTTCAAGCAAGCAACCAAGTAAACTAGCAAAGGTAAATATTTTTTATTTTTTATTTTTATAGTAAGAAAAATATAACAAAAAATAAAAAGTAGAACAAGTGAATGATAATTTGTGCGAAGGTACTTGATAGGAAATGGGTGATACTACCCGGCAATAGCGCTAGAAATCCTTCCTGATAGTGGTGATTTGTGTTGGGTTGTCCTCGAAGAGGAGGAGATGATGCACCACATTATATATAAGTATTTCCTTTAGTGGGAATCAAGTTTATCAAACGCATAAGAGGACCATGAAGTCTCCCATCTTCAGTGCCTACACACAAAAGAGCACACATTTGCACCCAACGTGAGCAAGAGGGTTGTCAATCCCCATGAACTCGTTACTTACAACCGATAAGTAGTGATAGATAGATAGCTGAAATATATTGAATATAAATAGTAAATACAAATAATAAAAGGCAGGAAGGTATTTAGTGTTTTTAAATATATTTGTGAATAGACCTGGCAGCCATAGTTTTTGCTAGAGGCTTCTCTCTTGTAGAAAGCATACAGTGGGTAAACAAATTATTGCTGGGCAATTGATTGAAAAGTGCATAGTTATGCAATATTTATCCATGACAATGATCATTACATATATGCATAATGTTCATAAGCAAGTAAACCAAATCATGCCTGCATCTACTACTGTTACTCCACCCCTCGACCACTATCAAGCATGCATTTAGAGTATTAAGTAAACAGAGTAATGTTTCGAGAACAATGACATGATGTAGAGAAAGTAAATCCAATTAATATGAATATACCCCATTGTTTTATCCTTAGTGGCATCAATAAAATACATGGCATGTCTCTTTCTGTCAGTGGGATTGAGGACCATAAGATTGAACCCACTACAACGCACCGCTCTCACTTAAAGATAAATCAATCTAGTTGGCCAAACCAAATCAATATATGAGAGAGAATTACAAAGCTATCACAGTCATGCATATAATAATTGAGAGAAGACTCAAATATATTTCATGAATATATTGAACATAATCCAACAATTCATTTAATCCCAAAATACGTGCCGCGCAAAGTAATTACATAAGATAGATCACTACAAGAATCATTGTGATCATGGCAACGAAGAACAAAGAGAGAGAGAGCCATCTAGGTACAAACTACGGACCCGTAGGTTTGTGGTGAACTACTCACACATCATCATGGGAGCAACAAGGTTGATGTAGAGTTCCTCAGTGATCGGTCCCTCCTCTGGCAGGGCACATGTACACTACTCCAGATGGGCATACGACGGAATAGAGACTTGTACTTGCGAAAAACATGTTTTGGGAGGGTCCCTAGGGTTTTTGGGATAATTGAGAATTTATAGGACACAGTGTGGGAAAAATTCCCTAGAGGAAATAATAAAAAATTTATAATCATATTTCCTTATATATGATAATCGTTTATCATCCATGCTAGAATTGTGTTGATCGGATACTCAAATACGTGTGTGGATACATAGACAACATTGTGTCCCTAGTGAGCCTCTACTAGACTAGCTCATTAAACAAAGATGATTATTGTTTCCTAACAATAGACATGAGTTGTCATTTGATAACGAGATCACATTATTAGGTCAATTAGGTGATGGACAAGACCCAGCCGTAAGCATATCATTTGATCGTATCACTTGTTTTGTTGCTCCTTCTTTCTTAATGTCAAATATCTGTTCCTAAGACCATGAGATCTTGAAACTCTGTGACACTAAAGAAATGCCTTGTGTGTATCAAACACCACATCCTAACTAGGTGATCATAAAGATACTCTACAGGTATCTTCGAGGGTGTTTGTTGGGTTGGCATGGATCAAGACTGGGATTTGTCACTCTGTATGACGGAGAGGTATCTCTAGGCCCTCTCAGTAATACAACATCACAAGAAGTTTGCAACCAATCTGACTAAGGAGTTAGTCATGGGATCTTGTATTACAAAACAAGTAAAGAGACTTTTCGGTAACAAGATTGAACTAGGTATGAGATACCGACAATCGAATTTCGGGCAAGTAACATATCACTAGACAAAGGGAATTGCATATGGGATTACCTAAATCCTTGACATCGTGGTTCAACCAATGAAGATCTTCGTGGAATATCTAGGAACCAATATGGGCATCCAAGTCCCGCTATTGGTTATTGACCAGAGAGGTGTCTCGGTCATGTCTACATGATTCTCAAACCCATAGGGTCGCACGCTTAACGTTCGATAGTGCTAGGGTAATGTTTAGGTATTAAAAGTGGAAATCCCAAAAGTCTTTAGAAGTCTCAAATGGGATCCTGGACATCATGAGGAGCTCCAGAGTGGTCTAGAGGTAAATATTCATATATGCGAAGTCATATTTGGGGTTCTCGAAAAGTTTGAAATTTTTTGGTAGAATACCGGGAAGGTTATAGAAGGTTCGGGGGTTACATTGTGGGGCCCAACGACCCGGGAAAGGCCCACATAGACCGAGGAGTAGTGATACAGCCCACCTTGGCCGGCTATCCCATTCCCCAAGGCACATGTCATGTAAATCTAAAGATAATATCTTATCTCTACATTTAAAGGGTTGAATCTAGAGATAAGATGTTTTCTTCATGTTTAAAGGATTTGTCCCTTGTAGCCGGCCCTAGGAGGGATTTGGATGCCCTCCCTTACCCGCTAGCCTATATATAAACGGGGAAGGTGCATGGGGGCAGAAAACCCTTAATCCTCGGCCATTGGCTATCCAACTCCTCCCATGTTTCTCGAGTACACGCTTGGCAAAGCCCTGTAAGAATTCTGCTCCCACCAACACCACCATGACATCGTGTTGGTTCAGATCTCATCTACCTATTCTACCTATCTTGGTGGATCAAGAAGGAGTATATATCAGCGATGCAGACGTGTGCTAAACTCGCATGTGCCGCACGTGCGGTGGTTGGATTAGATTGGATCGCGACGCGAGTACGACTATGCCAACCATGATCTTTAGATTGTTAACGCTTTCGGTCTACAAGGGTATGTAGACACCTATCCCTTTCATTTATAGCATCTCCATAGAATAGATCTTGGGTATTTTGTAGGAAATTTTTTGTTTTGCATGCCACGTTCCCCAACAATGGCGTCATGAGCTAGGTCTATGCGTAGATGATATGCATGAGTAGAACACAAAGTATTTGTAGGTGTTGATGTTCAGTTTTCTAACCTCCTTAATCTTATTTTGATTCACCGGTATTGTGGGATGAAGCGGCTTGGTCCAACCTTACTTTTTCTCGCACAAGAGACCGGTTCCACCGACTACCATGCAACTTGTTTGCATAAAGGCGGCTGGCGGGTGTTTGTCTCTCCCACTTCAGTTGAGTCGGATTCGACACAGAAGGCCCTTGGAGAAGGTTAAAATGCAACTTGAATATCACCATTGTGGATTTGCGTAGGTAATAACGGTTCTTCATAGTTTCCCATAGAAGCCACGTAAAACTTGCAACAACAAAGTAGAGGACGTCTAACTTGTTTTTGCAGGGCATGTTGTGATGTGATATGGCCAAGACGTGATTTGGTATATGTGATGTATGAGATGATCATGTTTTGTAATAGTTACCACGACTTGCATGTCAATGAGTATGGAAACCGGCAAGAGCGATAGGGTTGTTTTTAATTCGTTTATGTCATTTGCTTTACTTTATATCTATGATTTAGGACTAGTTGTAGATGCAGCGGTAGGCGCGACAACCACAGGACGACACGATGATGGAGATCATTGTGTCATGCCGTTAATGATGGAGATCATGCCGGTGCTTTGGAGATGGAGATCAAAAGCACAAGATGATGATGGTCATATAATGTCACTTATATGATTTGCATGTGATGTTTATCCTTTTACGAGTCTTATTTTGCATAGGATGACAATAGAATTATAAGATGATCCCTCACTAAATTTCAAAATAAAATGGTGTTCTCCCAAGTATGAACCATTGGAAAAATTTGTCGTTTCGAAGCACCTCATGATGATCGGGTGTGATAGACTCTTCTTTTGCATACAACGGGTGTAAGCTAGTTTTACACATGCGAAATACTTGGGTTAAACTTGACGAGCCTAGCTTGTACACATGTGGCCTCGGAACACGGGAGACCTAAAGGTCTAACATGATTCATATAGTAGATATGATCAACATGGAGATATTCACCATTGAAACCACCTCATCTCACGTGATGATCAGACATGTGTTGGTGTATTTCGATCATGTAACACTTAGACTACCCGACGGATTTTGATTTGAGTGGGAGTTCTTTAGTAATTTGATTACTTGAACTATTTATCAGGAACATAGTCAGAATATCTTTGTAAACTATGTCATATATCAATGGATCACACAATAGATCCCTTGTATTTTGATACGTTCTTTTAGAAAGGCTAAGTTGAAAGTTAGTGTAAGCTATTCTGTGGATTGGGTTCATAATCTGAAGATTGTCCTCACTACTACAAAGAAGGCTTATGTCCTTGATGAACTTCTCGATATGCCAACCCCTCTACCATCGTGTGTGGATGTTATGAATGTGTGGCAGACACGTTCTGATGACTACTCGATAGTTTAGTGCTCCATGCTTTATGGCTTAGAATCAGGATTCCAATGACATTTTGAACGCCATGGAGGATATGAGAGGTTACAAGATATCAAATTGGTATTTCCGGTTCATGCCCATGCTTAGAGGTATGAGACCTGTGGCAAGTTCTTTGCCTAGAAGTTGGAGAATAGATTAGTCAGTGAGCATGTGCTCAGAATGTGTGGGTGCTACAAGCGCTTGAGTCAAGTGGGAGTTGATCTTCCATATAAGATAGTGATTGACAGAGTTACCTAGTCACTGTCACTAAGGTACTAGAGTTTTGTGATGAACTATAACATGCAAGAGATGGAGATGATGATCCATGAGCTATTCGTAGTGCTTAAGGCCACAGAGGTAGAAATCAAGAAGGAGCATCAATTGTTGATGGTTAACAAGACCACAAGTTTCAAGAAGGGTAAGGGCAAGAAGGGAAACTTCAAGAATGGAAAGCCAGTTGCCCCTCGAGTGAAGAAACCCAAGGTTGAAAACAAACCCAAGACTAATTGCTTCTATTGTGAGGGAAACAATCACTCATAGTGGAACTACCCCAAATACTTGGTAAATATGAAGGCTGGCAACATTAACAAAAGTATATTGTATATATGTGTTATTGATGTGTAAGTTACTATTACTCGTAGTAGCGCTTGGGTATTAGATACCGGTTTAGTTGCTAATATTGGTATCTCAAAAAAAAATCTACAGAATAACCAAATACTAGCTAAGGACGAGGTGACTATGTGGGTTGGAAGTGTTTCCAACATTGATGTGATCATGATCGCACGCTCCCTCTACCATCCGGATTAGTGTTGAACCGAAATAAATGTTATTTGGTGTCTCCTTGACATGAACATGATTAGATCGTGTTTATTGCAATAAGGTTATTCAGTTATGTCATATAATAATGGTTGTTCCGTTAACATTAATAATACCTTCTATGGTCCTGCACCCAATGTGAATGGTTTATTGAATCTCGATTATAGTGATACACACGTTCATCATTTTGATGCCAAAAGATGCAAAGTTAATAATGATAGTACCACATACTTGTGGCACTATTGCTAAGGTCATATTGGTGTAAAGCGCATGAAGAAACTCCATGCTGATGGATCTTTGGACTCACTCGATTTAGAATAGCTTGAGACATGCGGACCATGCCTCATGGTCAAGATGACTAAGACCCTATTTCCCGGAACAATCGAGCGGGCAAGTGACTTGCTAGAAATCATACATATTGATATGTGCGGTCCAATGAGTGATGGGGCATGCGGTGGGTATAATTATTATCTTACTTCCACAGATGATTTGAGTAGATACAAGTATATTTACTTGAGGAAATACAAGTCTGAAATTTTGAAAATTTCAATAAATTTTAGAGTGAAATTGAAGATCATCGTGACAAGAAGATAAAATGTCTATGATATGATCGTGGAGGTGAATATCTGAGTTTCAAGTTTGGTGTGCAAGACAATGTGGATGTTGTTTCACAACTCACGCCACGTCGAACACCACAGTGTAATGGTCTCCAACGTATCAATATTTTATGAAGTATTCATGCCATATTCACCTATGTTTACAATACTTTTATATGGTTCTGGTGCACTTTATAATACTTTTGAGCAGAATTACCATGGTGTTGATTTTGTGCGGAAAGTAGAAGTTCTCAGAATCGCCCACAACTTTTTTATGATTTTTCTAGAGAAAATAAGAAATACTCGAGCGAAGAAGGACCAGATGGGAGCCACGTGCGGGCCACAAGAGAACAGGGCACGCCCAACCCCTAGAAGCGCCCTGATAGCTTTTGGGGCCCACGCGTATCCCTTTAGCGTGGTTCCAATTCTAAGAAATCTTATATATACAGAAATCCTCAGAAACAAATAAAGAACTTCCGCTTCATAGCCACAACTCTTTGTATCAATGAAAAACCTATATGGAGCCTTTCAAGTACCCTGCGAGAAAGGGGAAATCATCACCGCTGGCCATATTCATCATCCCGGCGGAGGCCACGACGAGGAGGGAGTAGTTCACCCTTGGGTTTGAGGGTATATACTAGTAGCTATGTGATTAATCTCTCTCGGTCATGTTCTTGACATGTACCGATCTTGATGTATCATGGGCTTTGTTAATGTAGTTGGATCATATGGTGTTCTTCCCTTGCTATGTTGTTCTGGTGAATTGAATCTTCCCCTTTGAGATCTTGTTATGTTGGATTGACTATTGGATCTGAGAACACTTGATGTATGTCTTGCATGTGGATACTCATAGTGACAATGGGGTATTCTATTGATTCACTTGATATACGTTATGGCATCAACTTGCGGATTCAGGAGACCTTGGGGATCTATGCATAGGGGTTGATTACACATTTTCATACTACGTTCTCTGATGGAAATCTTGGGGTACTGATGGAAGTTCTTTTTGTAGGATTGAATATGACGAATCTGAAATTGTTTGATGCATGTCGTATAATTAACCCAAGGATGCTTGAGGTTACATTGGAGTACCTAGGTGACATTAGGATTAATTGATATGTATCATAGGTGTTATTCCAATACAAACTCTAGGGTTGTTTGTGACACTTGTAGGAATAGCTCAAAAGATAGATCGGAAAGAATAACATTGAGGTGATTCTACTACCTACACCAATTTCATATTATATTCTCTACTACTTATGAACTCTGGAGTGATTCTTTGTTGCACGTTGAGGGATGATCATACGATTCTACTATGTTCGCATTGTTGAGAGATTGCACTAGTGAAAGTATGAACCCTAGGACTTACTTCCAAGCATTTATAAAAAAATTTCCTCGCTATTTTGCACTTGCTACCTTGCTTTTTTTATATTTTCAGATTACAAAAAACCTAGATCTGCTATACATACTACACTTGTATTGTCGTCTCTTCGCCGAACTAGTGCACCTACACAATTTGCCAGTGTATTGTGTGTGTTGGGACACACGAGATCTACGTTGAGTTTTCGTGAAGAGGAATGGGTCATCGCAGCACAATGTGGGTAAGTATTTCGTTCGGATATGAAACTAAGGTTTATCTAACCAATAGGAATATCAACCACAACCGTCTTCAGCGGCTGCACACAAAAGAACAAACAGCTTGCACCCAACGCGAGCAAGAGGATTATCTATCCCCTTGGTCTCATTATTTGGAAGCAAAATGAGGTGTGTAGATAATTGTAAAATAAAAAATAAAATAAAAGCAAATAAATGTCAACAAGGTATTGGTGGTTTTAGCAATATGTTGTGAATAGACCCGGGGCCCATAGTTTTCCCCAATGGCATCTCGCCTGAAAAAAGCACACGGTGGTAAACAAATTACTATTGGGCAATTGATAGAAGAGGTGATACTTATGCGATTTTCAAACCAATGATCATATAAATATAGGCATCACATCCATAAATGAATAGGACGATTCCAACCTGCACCTATTACTATTAATTCACTTCAACAGCGCTTCTATGCTTGCATCTCTAGGTATTATTTCACTACAAACAAAGTAATGTTGGAGAAAGATGACATGATGTAGACAAAGTAAACTGAACCAATATGAATAAACCCCATCGTTTTTCCCTTAGTATCACTAACACAAAGAAGCAACTTGTACCCTTTTGTCGACGGGATATAGAAACTCGCCAGGTGGAACCTACTACAATGCACCTCTCTCAACGAAGAAATATCGATCTAGTTGGCCAGACTATTTCAATAGATCGGAGACAATTACAAAGCTATCACTATCATGCACATAAGAATCATATTATATATCAGAGGAGACTCAAATATTTATTGTGAATAATGTGAACATAACCACACAATTCATTGGATCCCAGCAAATGCACCGAACAAAAGAGTTACATCATATGGATCAACTCGAAGATGTGATGATCATTGTATTGAAGATAAAAGAGAGAGAGAGAGACATTTCCATCTAGGTACTGGTTATGGACCCATAGGTGTGTGGTGAACTACTCACACATCATCATGGGGGAAGCAAGGTTGATGAAGAAAACGCTTCGTGATCGATCCTCCCTCTGGTAGAGTGCCGAACAGAGCTCTAGATGGCCTACCATCGGACACAGACTTGCGTAAGAATAAAAAGTGTTTCTCTACCTCCCTCAATGTATTTATGGTAGATGTGAATTTATAAGCCACAGAACGTAGTTGGGAGAGACATGAGGGGGCCACAAGCCATCAGGACGCGCCCTGTTGGCTTGTGGGGTCTTCATGCACCCTCCCTGCGATGCTCCAGACCCTCCCTGTCCTTGCGATGCTCCAGAGTCTTGTTTTTGTCCAAAAGAAATCACAAAAAGTTTCAAGTCAATTGGACTTCATTTGGTACTGAAAACCTGAAAATTGGAAAAAATATGCAGAAAACAACAATTAGCACTGGGCACTGGGTCAATAGGTTAGTGCTCAAAAATAATATAAATTGGTAGATAAGTACATAAAAGTGTTCTAAAATGATAACATAATAGCATGGAATAATAAAAAGTTATAGATACGTTGGTGACGTATCAAGCATCCCCAATCTTAATTCCTGCTCGTCCTTGAGTAGGTAAATCATAAAATCCAAATTTTTGATGTGACATGCTATCCATGATGTAATCTTATGCATGTATGCTCACTGAGAAATGATGAATTAACAAATATTAACATAGCAATATTTATAAGTATAAGCAGCAAAACTATTAATTTTGAAAGTGTATGATCCTCAAAGACTGTTTTACCCCTATCCATCTTTATTATATTAGCAAGGCATGGCTCCATCTTCATCACATAACTAGAAATGTGAAGCACCATGGTTGCCAAGTCGGGCAATTGGATCATACTTTTTCAATATGCATCAACTTTTTATTCTTCAGCAATACATGAGCTTGAACCATTGTACATAGCATATAGGTGGAACAGAATAACGTGGTAGGTTTTGAAGGGGTTGAAAAGTGGAGAAGATAGTCTCGTAACAACTAGGCATACCAATAGGCTATGGAGATGCCCATCAATAGATATCAATGCGAGGAGTAGGGATTGCCATGCAAATGATGCACTAGAGCTATAAGTGTAGAGGAAGCCCGTCATCGAAATAAACAAGCCAAGTTTTTTTTGATTGCCACTAGCATAAGGATCATATGACATGAGATTCTATATATGATGAACATGGTGCCACTTTGAGGAACAAGTGTGGTAAAGGATAGTAGCAAAGTCCCTTCTCTCCTTTTCTCTCATTCATTTTTTTCTTATTTTCATATAAGGTGCGCTCATTTTCCCCCCATATTTGTTTCCTCACTGGTACAATGCTCTAATAATTATGGATAACTCGATATGATGACTATGAAGCAACATGGCTCAAATATGAATGCCTGGGGCAGTGTACTAGGATGTGCAATGATCTAGCGTGACATGTATTCAGAATATGATAATTGGTGGCTTTGCCACAAATACTATTATGAACGATGGCTTTGCCACAAATACAACGCCAGCTCTATATAATCATGCAAAGCAATATGATGATGAACAAACTAGTCATGTGAACTGGCGATGTATTTTGTATGGCAATATATCTCGGAATGGCTATGGAAATGCCATAATAGGTACACATTGTGGCTCTTTTTAGGAGGATGTAATAAGGCTTATGTGCAACAGAGCGTGTCATGTCACGGGGTTTGGATGCATCGGTGAAAGTTGCACCAATCCTCGAGGTGGGAATGGGCTATGCGCGGTACTGGAGAGGCTAGCAAATATGTGGAGTTTAGATTGTGTATGTCCATGGTGTCACATTAGTCATAAAGAACTCCTGTAGTTATTACAAAGTTTTATTAGACTTATCAAAAATCAAAGTACTACTCACATGCCCCGAGGGAGAGGGTTGGTAGGAATTAACCAACATGCGACTATGACTCGAAACAACACTAGGTTTTCAACGAGGAATACAAATGCTCACACATTATCACCATTCTCTTTTAGTTCTTCAGATGTTCAAGAAGTTTTTACATCTCTTAGTATCGACACCTATCTTAATTAATGATTATGAACTCACACCCTTTCATATCACCACATCAATATCGTTAACCACAATTTCTCTATATGTGCTACATGATGGTTTTAATTATCACTCACTAAACACTCACTATTTTTGATCTAGTATTATGACCCATGAAAATCCTAGGGAAGTGTTCCATCTCTTTCTTTAACAGGAATTGGAACCTTATGTTGCCCTCTTTCATATCAATGATTGCATCTATAATTCGTTGGAAAGGTCTTTCAACTATAATGGGACAAGTAGGACTGAAATTAATATCAAGCACAATAACATCTAACACACATAATTTTTGGTTGAAATGATAAGCACATCATTAATTATATCTAAGGGTTTCTTAATGGTAGAATCCACAAGATCTCAGGTAATGGAACATTCTTCAATATTAGTGAGACGAAGCACACCAGATAAAGCTTTAGGTATAGTTGAAACACTAGCACCAAGGTAACACAAAGCATTGTATTCATATTTATTTATCTTAATTTTGATAGTAGGTTCCCACTCATCATGCAACTTTTTATTAATAGAAACTTCAAGCTCAACTTTCTCATCATAAGCTTTTACCATAACTTCTACTATATGTTGAGTAAAAGCTTTATTTTGTTCATAAGCACTGGGTGAGATTATAATGGATTGCAAAAAGGAAATATATTCTACTAAAGAGTAATTATCATAATTAAATTCCTTGTAATCAAAGATAGTGGTAACATCACTAGTTAAAGTTTTGACCTCTCCAAACCCACTTTTTCCAATTTTATCATTAAAATTACCACCCTCGAAGAAAATGAGACACTCCTTAACTAAAGTTGACTCATCTCGAGTCCTTATATCATTAGTATTCAAAGAAGTAAACAAAGATTCAATAGGATAAGTACCAATAGTTTTAAGGTCTTCATGATTCCCAATAGGGAAAGACTACAGTTTAGCGGTCATCCTATATGCTAGAGTGCTTTTCTTATCTGAAAACTTTCCTAACAATTCTTCTATTTTAGAAAATTGTGATTGAAGGTTAGACATTTCCTTATTGACCTCATGACGTCTAGCACTGATAGCATCAAGCAAAGTAGAATGTTCTTTAATCTCTGAAGCAAAAAAATTCATTGTACTCATATTGTGAATTCACGAAAGCTTTCATAGATCCTTCTACTTCCACAATTCTATGGTAATAAGAGATGTTTTTGAATCTATCTTGCGACATGGTGACCAAGCGAGCAAAATGACAAGTGTAACAAGCAAACTAGAGACCAAACATGCAACCTCGTGACAAGCTAAGCAAGCAAAGATAAATATTTTCGTTTTTTTTAGGAAAACTAAATATACCATCAAACAAAAAGAGTAACAAGTGAATGAAATTTAACTGCAGTGTTACTTGATAGTTGGTGATGATATTCCCCGGCAACGGCGCCAAAAATCCTTCCTGATACTTGTGATCTGCGTTTGGTTTACAGTGAAGGGGAATGGGTTATCGCAACACAATGCGAGTAAGTATATCCCTCAGTTATGAAACCAAGGTTTATCGAACCAATAGGAATATCCACCACAACCATCTTCAGTGGCTCCACACAAAAGAACAAACAACTTGTACCCAACGCAGGAAAGAGGGTTGTCAATCCCCTTGGTTTTGTTATTTGCAAGCAAATGACGTGTGTAGATAATTATAGATAATTGTAAAATGCAAAATAAAATAAAATAAAATAAATGGAAGAAAGGTACTGGAGGTTTTAGCAATATGTTGTGAATAGACCAGTGGCCATAGTTTTCCCTAATGGCATCTCTCATGAAAATAGCACATGGTGGGTAAACGAATTACTGTTGGGCAATTGATAGAAGAGAGGATAGTTATGTGATTTTCACGGCAATGATCATGTAAATGCAGGAATCACATCCATAAACAAATAGGTTGACCATTGCGTGCACCTATTACTATTACTTCACTTCAAGAGCGCTTCTATGATTGCCTCTCTACGTATTAAGTTCATGACAAACGAAGTAATGCTTGGAGAAAGATGACATGAGGTAGACAAAGTAAACTCAACCAATATGAATAAACCCCATCCTTTTACCCTTAGTAGCAGAACCACAAAGGTGCAACTTGTCCCCTTCTATCACTGGGATATAGAAACTCGCCAGGTTGAACCTACTACAACGCACCTCTCTTACCGAAGAAATATCAATCTAGTTGGCCAAACTCTTGCAATAGATGTGAGAGAACTACGAAGCTATCATAATCATGCACATAAGAATAATATTATATATCAGAGGAGAATCAAATATTTATCATGAATAATATTAACATAAACCTAAAATTCATCGGATCCCAACAAACGCACCGCACAAAATAGTTATATCATATGGATGAAAGCAAAGATGCGATGGTCAGTGTATTGAAGATCAAAGAGAGAGATATTGCCATCGTGGTACTTGCTAAGACCCCATAGGTCTGTGGTGAACTACTCACACATCATTATGAGGGTAGCAAGGTTGATGAAGAAACTCTCTATAATCGATCCCCCTCCGGTAGAGTGCTGAAATGGAGCTCTAGATGACTTTCGTCGGAACAGAGACTTGCAGCAGCATAAAAAAGTGTTTCGGGAGTTCCCTCAATGTTTTTAGGGTAGATGGAAATTTATACGCCAGAGAATATGGTCGGCAGAGCCACGAGGGAGACACAAGCCATCATGGAGTCCCCTAGGGCGTGCCCTATTGGCTTGTGGGACCCTCGTGCACCCTCATGCCTCCTTGCGATGCTCCAGGGTCTTGTTTTGGTCCATAAAAAATTCGCAAAAAGTTTCACGTCAGTTGGACTTCGTTTGGTACCGAAAACCTAAAAAGTGGAAAAACACGTAGAAAACAATAACTGGCACTCGGCATTGGGTCAATAGGTTAGTGCTCAAAATAATATAAATTGGTAGATAAGTACATAAAAAGTGTTCTAAAATGATAACATAATAGCATGGAACAATCAAATATTATAGGTACATTGGAGATGTATCATTGGGGAGTGACCATCTTCATACTACACCTCCCACTGACTGATAAAGCTTAGGTCATCCACTTGAGGGAAATTTGTTGTTGTCCAACAAAACTCTGCACTTGGACGCCCAACATCGTGTACAAGAATAAGGTTGCGTAGTAGACATCAAGCTCTTTTCTAGCGTTGTTGCCGGGGAGGTGAGTGCTTGAAGGTATATCTTTAGATCTTGAAATTAAATATTTTAGTTTCTTGTTTATTACTAGTTTGGTTTACAAAAGAAAACTATAATGTCTTGCGTGAGAATGATGGTTCGGGAAATTGTCCTCAACTGTTAGAGGAATAATTTATAAAAATGCTTAATGTGAATTACTTGAATGATGAGCATGATAGTAATATTATTAGTATGAATTCCTTAAATATCCATGATTCTAGTAATATGCAAAGTCACAAGCTTGGGGATGCTATGTTTGATGAAGATGATATTTTTAGTCCCCCATGTTTTGATGAGAAAATTTATTATGATGAAAGCATGCCTCCTATTTATGATAATTATGTTGATAAAAGTTGGTTTGGAGGTGTGTCAACCATAGGTATTAATGATCCCACTATTTTGGAGGGTGTTGAATCTTTTCATAATTATAAAACTGGATTTGGAGAGGTCACGACTTTATTTAGTGACGAGTCCACTTATTTTTAAGAGGTTTCAATTGACTATGACAACAAAGTTGATATATATGATGACTATTGTGATGAAATGTACGCTATAAAAATAATGATAACCATGAAACTACTCATAATGAATTTAATTTCCAATTGGATTATGCCACTCAAATATCACATGATAGTTATTTTGTTGAGTTTACTCCCTTTATTATGTATGAGAAGCTTGCCCATGGGGAGAGTAATAAGTTTTCTATGATTGTTGATCATGAAGATAATGCTTTATATGATAGTTATATTGTTTAATTACTTCATATTTCTACTAAAAATTATTATGAGAAAGTAACATATGCTTGTAAGTATTTCAACGATATCAAGTTTCCTCTCAATGTGTTCAATGTTTTTAAGTTGCACTTGTTTTGCCTTCCTATGCAAGTTGATTCTTTCTACAATAAATTGTTTTCTTGCAAAATTTTTATGCATAGGAAGTGGGTTAGACATATATTTTCTTGTCATGATATTCATGATGCTCCCTTGCATTTTTTCATTACTATTCTTACGTGCGCATCATTGAAATTATCATGCTTAGCTAAAAGGCATTAAAAAGCGCTTGTTGGGAGAAAACCCAATACTTCTGCCTACTGTTTTTTATTGTTCACGTGATTAAGCTAATGCCTTTATCATGTTTTATAGCTTTTATTTCAATAATGTGCGGAGTAAAGCCTTTGGGATATTGTGGATACTTGTTTGTTTGATTCTATGCAAAAATAGAAACTTTTGCATCGAGTATGAATTATGTGATTTTACTGGAGAGTAAAAAAAGTTCAGATTTTTTAACAAAACATTTAAATGCAAATTATCTGTGTTTTCCTATTTTTCATAAATTTTAGAGTCAGTGAAGTATGTTGTTCATTGATATCTTCACACACGTTTTGTTTTTGACAGATTCTATATTGTGTGTATAATTTTCCTGTTTTAGTGTTTCCAGAGCTTATTGAGTGATATAAATTATGGGGATGATACAATGTAGTAGGTATCATGTGGTAACTATTGTGAATCTTGTTTTTATAGTTCCTAAAAAATGATCTATCTTTATTATATTAACCCATCTCAGGAAGTTTCGTTAAGCTCTGTGTGATTGAAGTTTTCAAGTTTTGTGTGATATACCAATATGAGGTGAATAAGGAGTAGCAAGAACTAAGATAGGGGATGAACAAGGCACACCCATGGTAATATCCAAGGAAGACTCAAGCGTCTAAGCTTGGGGATGCCCCGGAAGGTATCCCCTCTTTCGTCTCCAGCATTATTGGTATATCTTACTTGGAGCTAAATTTTTATTCGTCACATGATATGTGTTTTGCTTGGAGGGTCATTTTTTTTAGTTTTTGCTTTATGTTATTTATAATCTTCTTTCAATAAAAAGTTCCAAGAATTGCCTTTAGAATGCTTGAATTGCATGTGTGATGTGTGTTGTACAAAAATAGAAATGTTTGCTATAGTATTTGAATTATGAGATTTTTCTGGAACGTCAAAAATTTCTGAAAGTTCTACACAGTACTTTAATTTCACTTCCTAAGTTTTTATAATTGTTGGAGTTACATAAGTACACTGTTTAAATAGATTGCTACACACTGTTATGTTTGTTCCGAATGATGCCATAGTTTTATTATCTATTAATCCTAGAGTTTTCATGGCTTATATTAGTAGATATAAATTAAGGAAATGTTAGTAGACAGAAAGTAATGTTTGAAAATTATTATTCAAGTTGTCTTGGAATTACATGAAGTATTGATTTATACTTATGTCTGCTAACCTATCTCACGAGTTCTTTTCAAGTTTTGTCTGGATGAAGTTTTTAAGACATAGGTGAAACCGGGATATGAGAGGATTGAACAACATACAAAATATCAATCTTGGGGATTCCCAAGGCACCCCAAGTAAATATTACTAGAACAATCAAGCATCTAAGCTTTGGGATGCTACAGATCCCACCTCTCTTCGTCAACAACTATTAGTTAGCCTATGTTAATCTTAAGTTTATTTCGTTCACATGACATGTGCTATTCTTGGAGTGCATTTTTTAGTTTGCTGTTTGAATAAAATTCTCAGATCTGAAAATCTTTATTGAGAGAGAGTCCTCACATAGCTACTTAATTATTTGACTACTCATTGATCTTCCCTTATATCTTTTGAGAGTAGTTTGATGTTTACTCTTATGCTTCACTTATACCCTAAGACTAAATTGTCAATGAATTGAATATCATAAATCTGAAATTATCCATGTGCTTTATGCTTAGCAGCAATATCACATTTCGTTTAGAAACTAAATTCTATTGAAGTTTGACAATCATAATATTCATCATACAAGCACTTCATGAATGACTCGTATAAGAAAGAGAACTTTCACATACAAATATATTATCTCGGACATCTTCTGTGATTGTAATTACCCATTAATTATTTTCAACCTTGATCAAATAGTTGAAGTTGGACAAGGTAGACAACGTAATGGTTATGTTTGGGTATATTTAATTAGAAGTTATATTGTTATGGATCCTCAAACATGTGGTGCTTGTTTAGAACCTTTTCCTAGCCAAAAATTTGTACTATGTGGAGATACTACTTGTGCATCCAACTCCTTGAGCCAAGTTTATTCCATGAGAGTCCACTATACCTAACTATATATGGTATTTCACTGCCATTACAAGTAAATTTGCATGTGCCACCTCTAAAACCTTCAAATAAACATCTGTTTTGTTTGGTCGTACCACTCATGGAGCGACGGGACCATCATTATCTTTCGTGCTAAGCGAGTTATTCTCAAGATGAGTGCTCAGTCACTTGTCATTGCATGAGAGAGGCTGGTAAAAAGGATGCCCAGTCCCGCATAATACAAAAAGAAATAAACAAACCCCCCCCTAGAAAGTTGATTGTTTGGATGGTACCCGTGGATACGTCTAGCCATGGAATGTGTTGAAATGCTGGAGGGAGAGTAAAATTTAAATTCCATTTGGGAACTAACAATAATGTGATTATCATGGAAGATATTGAAAACTTTATTGTGACACTGACATTAAAGGAACACCATGGAAAATTACATATTCATCTCTCTATTAAAATAATAAGGTCTGGCACCTCTACAAATCCATGCTTCCCTCTGCGAAGGGACAATCTATTTACTTTCATGTTACTTAATTTTCATGTTAAGTCAACTTCTTATTCCAACTTCAATCTATTAGTTTGCAAGCACTATGTGGTGGTAAAGATCCAAACATATATATCTAGTCAAATATATTTTATCTTGATTCATTATTGTTGACAATTATCTTTATGATAAGTATGTTGGGAGGCAAAACTTTAAGCCCCAATCTTTCTCTGTGTTTGATGGATGTTGTTTGTTCTAAACATATCCCTTGACCATTAGCAATCATATAAGACTATATGATAATTGAGTATGCGGAGATCTTACTTAGTTTTGATGATGCATTGAAGTTGTTTGTGATTAAGAATATGGGTTGTTAAGTTTCAAGAGAATGCACTGTTTGAACCATGACACGTGAATTGATTGCTACTCAAGCATGATGATTTTTATGAAAAACTTGTTGGTTATGATGCTAGAAAAAGTGATTGGAATTATCATTAGTTAAACTTATATACTATGCTAGGATTCACACTTCATAAATTATTTCTTTTAGAATTAACCTACTTGAGGATGAGTAGGAATTAAGCTAGGGGATGCTGATACGTCTCCAATGTATCGATAATTTATGAAGTATTAATTCCATATTCACTTATGATTACAATACTTTTGTATGATTTTGATGCACTTTATATTACTTATTTAGAACTAACCCAGACTCACGCTATTTTCAGCACAATTACCGTGGTGTTGTTTTTGTGCAGAAAATAAAAGTTCTCACAATCGCCTGAATTTTTTAATGATTTTTCTGGAGAAAATAAGAAATACTTGAGTGAAGAACCACCCGAGGGAGCCACCTGTGGGCCACAAGTGAACAGGTTGTGCCCACCCCCCTAGGTGTGCCTTGATGGCTTGTGGGTCCCATGTGGCTCTGTTTGGCGTGATTCCAACACCAGAAAATTCTATATATACCAAAACCTTCAGAAATAAATAAAGAACTTCTGCTCCACTACCGCAACTCTTTGTATCAACGAAAAATCCATATAGAGTCCTTATAGTACATTGTCGAAGAGGGGAAATCATCACCGGTGGCTATCTTCATTATTCCGGTGGAGCCCATGAGGACGAAGGAGTAGTTCACCCTCGGGGTTGAGGGTATGTATGCTATGTGTTCAATACCTCCCTCTCTCCCTCTCTCTCGTGTTCTTGAGATGTCTCGGTCTAGATGTATCACAGGCTTTGTAAAATATTGTTGGATCATATGGTGTTCTTCCCTTGCTATCTTGTTGTGATTAATTTTATATTTCCCTTTGAGATCTCGTTATGTTGGATTGAATATTGGATTTGAGAACACTTGATGTATGTCTTGCACGTGGATACCCATGGTGAGAATGGGGTATACTATTGATTCACATGATATACGTTATGGCACTAACTTGCGGATTCGGGTGACCTTGGGGATCTATGCATAGGAGTTGATTTCACATTTTGATTCTACATTATCCAATATAAGTCTTTGGGTACTCTTTGAAATTCTTTGTGTTTGGTTGAATATGATGAATCTGAAATTGTTTGATTAATGTCGTATAATTAACCCAAGGATTCTTGAGGTGACATTGGAGTATCTAGGTGACATTAAGGTATATAGTTATGTATCGTATGTGTTACTCCAGCATGTACTCTAGGGCTTTTTGTGACACTGATATGAATAGCTAAAAAGATTGATCGAAAATAATAACTTGGAGGTGGTCCTACTACCTACTCCAATTTCATCTTATGTTCACCACTACTTATGAACTTTGGAGTGATTCTTCGTTGGATGTTGAGGGATGATCGTATGATTCTACTATTTTCGCATTGTTGAGAGATTGCACTAGTGAAACTATGAACCCTAGGCCTTATTGCAAAGCATTTATACAATGTTTTGCTCTTCGTTTTACATTTGCTACCGTGCTATTTTTTTTTATTTTTTCAGATTACAAAAACCTATATCTACTATCCGTACTACACTTGTTTCGCCATCTCATCGCCGAACTAGTGCACCTATACAATTTGTCATTGTATTGGGTGTGTTGGGGACACAAGAGATTTCTTGTATTTGATTGCAAGGTTGTTTGAGAGAGAACAACTTCATCCTACACCTCCCATGGATTGATAAGCCTTAGGTCATCCACTTGAGGGAAATTTGTTGTTGTCCTACAAAACTCTGCACTTGGAGTTCCAACAAGGTCTACAAGAATAAAGTTGCATAGTAAACATCAATGGTGTGTATGAACATCATAACCTTACAGTATTGGACATGGTGTGCTCTATGATTTCTCTTATAGATTTGCCACTGTTGCGTTGGGGTTATGCATTAGAGACAACTACATTCACTGTAAATAGGGCAACATCTAAACCTGTTGAGATGACACCGTATGAATTATGGATGGGAAACAAACCTAAGTTGTCATTTCTTAGAGTTTGGGAATACTACACTTATGTATGATAAGCTCGAATCCAAAGCGGAAAAGTGCATCTTCATAAGATACCCTAGAGGAAAAATTGGGTATACCTTCTATCACAGATCTGAAGGAAAGGTCTTTATTGCCAAGAATGGATCCTCTCCAGAGAAGGGGGTTCACTCTAAAGAAGTGAGTGGGACGAAGATAGAACTTGATAAACTTATTGAACCTTCACTTGAATTGGAAAGTAGCGCAACGCAGAAAAGTGTCCCTGTGATGCGTACACCAATTAAAGAGGAAGCTAATGATGATGATCATGAAACTTTAGATCAATTTACTACTGAGTCTAGTAGGTCTACAAAGACACATACTGCCCACAGTAGTGTGGTAATCGTGTCTTGAAAGTCATGTTATTAGACAACAATGAGCCTACGAACTATGAAGAATCAATGGTGGGCCCAGATTCTAACAAATGGGTGGAGGTCATAAAATATGGGATATAATCCATGTATGAAAATCAAGTATGGACATTGGTAGAGTTGCCCGATGACCAACATGTCGTTAAGTACAAATGGATCTTTAAGAAGAACATAAATGATGATAGTAATCTCACTGTTTACAAAGCTCGACCTGTCGCAAAGATATTTTCGACAAGTTCGAGGAGTTGACTACGATATGACTTTCTCACCCATATTGACGCTAAATTGTTGGGATTAAGTTAGCAGTTCCTGCATTTTTCGATTTAGAAATCTGGTAGAAGGATGTAAAAACAACATTTCATTGACGGTTTCCTTAATGAAAATGTTGGATATAATACAACTAGAAGATTTTATCGATCCTAAGGATGCTAAAGGTATGCAAGTTGCAGTGATCCTTCTATGGACTGGTGCGAGCATCTCGGAGTTGGAATACATGCTTTGATGAGGTGATCAAAGCTTTTTGGTTTATACAAAGTTTATGAAGAAACTTGTATTTACAAAAAAATGAGTGGGAGCACTATAGCATTTTTGATAAGTATATGCGGATGTCATATTGTTGATTGGAAATGATGTAAAATTTCTCGAAAGCATAAAGTTGTTTGCATATTAGGCATCAAGATCTATAAAGATAGATTAAGACGCTCGATAAGACTTTCACAAAGCACACACCTTGAAAATATTTTGAAGGATTTCAAAATGGATCACGCAAAGAAGGAGTTCTTGCATGTATTGTAAGGTGTGAAGTTGAGTGAGACTCAAAGCTCGTCCCCTATTCCTAATCCATAGGATCGATACTGTATGCCATGGTTTATACCGCATGTGCTGTGTGCATTGTCATCAGTCTGGCAAGGGGGTTAAATCATCCGTAAGTACCTAAAGAGCGGGGTCTGGATATCCATGTTGGCTCCCACATGTTCCACGATGATCTCATCGGATGAACCAGGATGTCGAGGATTCTCTCAATCCCGTATGCAATTCCCTTTGTCTACCGGTATGACAATTGCCCGAGATTCGATTGTCGGTATCCCTATACCTTGTTCAATCTCGTTATCGGAAAGTCTCTTTACTCGTTCCGTGACACATCATCCCGTGGCTAACTCCTTAGTCACATTGAGCTCATGATGATGCATTACCGAGTGGTCCCAAAGATACCTCTCCATCAAACGGAGTGACAAATCCCAGTCTCGATTCGTACAACCAACAAACACTTTCGGAGATAGATGTAGTGCACCTTTATAATCACCCTGTTATGTTGTGAAATTCGATACACCCAAAGCACTGCTACGATATCCGGGAGTTGCACACTCTCATGGTCTAAGGAAATGATACTTGACATAAGAAAAGCTATAGCAGACGAACTACGCGATCTTGTGCTATGCTTAGGATTGGGTCTTGTCCATCACATAATTCTCCTAATGATGAGATCCCATTATCAATGACATCCAATGTCCATGATTAGGAAACCATGACCATCTATTGATCAACGAGCTAGCCAACTAGAGGCTCACTAGGGACATGTTCTGGTCTATATATTCACACATGTATTACGGTTTCGGGTTAATATAATTATAGCATGAACAATAGACAATTATCGTGCACAAGGAAATATAATAATAACCAATTTATTATTGACTCTAGGGCATATTTCCAAAAATCTCCCACTTGCACTAGAGTTAATAATCTAGTTCACATCACTATGTGATTGCAATGAATCTAACACCCATAAAGTTCGAGGGTTTCATAATGTCTTGCTTGTGAGAGAGGTTTATTAGTCAACGGGTCTGAAACTTTGAGAATAGTGTGTGTTTTACAAATCTCTATGTCATTATATAGATGCTGCTACCAAGCACCATTTGGAACTATTCGAAATGACTTCTCCACTATACGAATCCGATTTACTACTCATTCTTATCCGGATTAGTGTCAATCTTTGCATCGATGTAACCCTTTACGACGAACTCTTTAATCACCTGCATAATCAATAAAAATTCCTTTAGTCCACTAGTTTACTAAGGATAACTTTGACTACTGTCCAATGATCCATTCCTCTATCACTCTTGTACTCCTTGACAGACTCATGGCAAGGCACACTTCAGGTGCGGTACACAACATAGCATACTATAGAACCTACGGCTAATGCATAGGGGACGACCTTCGTCCTTTCTCTTTCTTCTTCCGTGGTCGGGGGTTTGAGTCTTACTCAAATTTACACCTTACAACACAGCCAAGAACTCCTTCTTTGCCGATCTATTTTAAACTTCCTTCAAAAACTTGTCAAGGTAAGCATTTTGTTGAAAGTTCAATTAAGCACTTTGATCTATCTCCATAGATTATGATGCTCAATGTTCAAGTAACTTAATCCAAGTTTTCCTTTGAAAACCACTTTTCAAACAACCCTATATGCTTTCCAGAAATTCTACATCATTTCTGATCAACGAGATGTCAACCACATATATTTATCAGAAATTCTATAGTGCTCACACTCACTTCTTTGGAAATACAAGTTTCTCATAAACCTTGTATAAACCCAAAAACTTTGATCATCTCATCAAAGTGTATATTCCAACTCCGAGATACTTGCTCCAGTCCTTAGAAGGATCGCTGGAGCTTTGCATACTTGTTAGCATCCTTTAGGATCGACAGAACCTTCTGGTTGTATCACATACAAACTTTCCTCCAGGAAACCATCGAGGAAACTATATTTTTACATCCTATCTGTAAGATTTCATAAATGATGTAGCAACTTCTAACATAATTCTAACAGACTTTCAGCGTTGCTACGAGTGAGAAAGTCTCATCGCAGTCAACTCTTTGAACTTTGTCAGAAACATCTCTGCGCTAAGTCGAGCTTTCTTAATGGTGACTTTTCACCATCTTCGTCTGTCTTCCTTTTAAAGATCCATCTGTAGTTAACAGTCTTACGACCATCAAGTAGTTCTTCCAAAGTCTACACTTTATTTTCATACATGGATCCTCTCTCGTATTTCATGGCCTCCAACCATTTGTCGGAATCTGGTCCCACCATCGCTTCTCCATAGCTCGTAGGTTCATTGTTGTCTAGGAACATGACCTCCAAGACAGGATTATCATACCACTCTGGAGTAGTACGCGTCCTTATCGACCCACGAGATTTGGTAGTTGTTAGGGCATATTTTTTTCTAAGTAGTTTTGGTGATTGATGATAGCACCTCTGTGGACTAATCGTGTGCATTGAGCATTTCAGATAATACATCACATGGCACAAGATGATTCGTCGCCCCTCGGTGTTTTGAAGCACGGTGTTTCCTACAGTTCTCTTTGGAGGTTTTGAGTCATAGGAAAGCCATACTATTAAGAGGGGTTCTGCATCAGAAAGGTTTGGGTGGAATCAACTCACACACGCGCACATTTTCTTTCCACCACCTTCACTTTGCGGCAATGGAGCACCCGCTTGTTCTATCCTTGCGTTTGCAAAGGGTCCAGCGGTAGTACCGCTCGAGCTAAGTGGTAGTACCGCTCGCTAGCGGTAGTACCGCTCCAGATGAGCGGTAGTACCGCTCTAGTCGAGCGGTAGTACCGCTTAGGGATAGTAGTACCTCCCTCTTTGAGCAGTTGTACTTCGTCGTACTTTTTGCGAATACTTTTCCACCGGTGGTAGGCTCGATAGTAGTATTTCTACTACCGTGGCTTTGAGTCTACCAAGCGGTAGTACCGCCCAGGTCTTGCGGTAGTACCGCTCCCACCAGGCGGTAGTACCGCTGGGGCTTGTAGTAGTACCGGTTCCCCGAAGCGGTAGTACCGCGTTGAGCGTGCTGTTACTGGGGGTAACGGTTGGACTTGTTCCCCCACTACATAAAGCGCTCTCCTACCTCAAGAACCCTACCTTTCATCCTCCAAGGCTCCATTGTTGCTCCCTAAGCTCATATGTGCCCGATCTCTCTCCCTAGCCAATCAAACTTGTTGATTTCCTAGGGATTGGTTGAGAAGGCCAAGATCTACACTTCCACCAAGAGAAAATTGATTCCCCCCACTAATCCCTTGCAATCTTGTTACTCTTGGGTGTTTGAGAACCCTAGACGGTTGAGGTCACCTCGGAGCCACATTCCATTATGGTGAAGCTCCGTGGTCTTGTTGGGAGCCTCCAAGCTTTGTGTGGAGATAGCCCCAACCTTTTTTGTATTTCAGTCGCCGCCTTCAAGGGCACCTATATTGGAATCACGACACCTTGCATTGTGTGAGGCGTGAGGAGAATATGGTGGCCCTAGTCACTTATTGGGCAGCATTGCGCCTCCACACCACTCCAACGGAGACGTACTTCCTATCAAAGGGAAGGAACTTCGGTAACACATCCTCGTCTTCATCGGTTCCACTTGTGATTATCTCTTACCTTTACTTTGTGTATGCTATAGTTTTAGAGTATTTATTACTTGCTTTAGTGGTCATTGTAGGTAGCATCATATAGGTTTCTCACCTATTTATTATTCTAGAGAACCTTTATGTTGCTAACCCTAACTTGTTAAGAAAAGCTAAAAATTGGTAGTTGCCTATTCACCCCCCTCTAGTCAACCATATCGATCATTTTAATTCGTATCAGAGCCACATCTCTTTATTAAGGGTTTCACCACCCGAAGAGTATGGCTGACGATGAGGAGGGAGTCCATGGACCACCCGAGGCCGTGGCCTTGACTTCGGTCACAAGGGACGACTTGAATGCGGCTATGGCCAAAGAGTTGCTTGACGAACAAAGTCAAGACCATGTTTAAAGAGTTGTTTGAGGGGATTAAAAGTTCTCCCGAATCGGCGTTGGTGGTTAAACCTACCAACACGGAATCGTAGGCCAATTTCTTCAAGGAAGCGGCTAAAGGTATGCAACCTTCTTCCCCTCTCGACAATAATGGGACTGGAATCTTTTCCTGGTTCCACCTCCCTTGGTCTATGGAGGACCGGTTCCTACATCGCGTATCAATAATCTTGGTCCTCCTCCTAAGCTTGTTCAGGGTGAGTTTGCTAACTGGGTGTTTTGCATTAAGTCTCATTTGAATCACAACTCAACAAACTTATGGAAGTTCATTGAGCAGGGCTACTATCCGCATGACCCAAGCAAACTCACTCCAAGAGAAGAAGCGGACAATCAATATAATCATTCCGCATTATTCATTCTCTAGTCTGCAGTGCCTCCTGAAGATCTTCCTCACTTGCGCCCCTTCACTGGGGCTAAGGACTGTTGGGAGCACATCATGGTGTTGTACAAGGGAAGCTCAAGAATTTAACGGTCCAACTATGAAGTGGTTCTTGATGAGGCCGATGAGTTTGTGATGAAGGAAGATGATGACCCTCGAGATCTCTATTGAAGGGTGACTGCTATTGTTGTTGCCCTCAAGGATCATGGAAGCAAGGATGTGGATGACACATGGATCAAGCGCAAGTTTCTCAAGGCCATCATGCCATTCAAAAAAACCATATCTTCCATCATTCGCCAACGACCAGATTTCCACTCCTTGTCCTCCAGTGAGGTGTTGGATGAATTCGTTGCGATGACTATCATGAACAAGACTGTTAATAATGCTCTTGCTCGCTTTCGGTCAAAGACAGCTTCACCCAACCTTGCCTTAAAAGCCAAGGCTGTTTTTGAAGAAGAGGAGGAGGAAGTGGACGACTTCCCTAAATACACTAACTATGCCTATCACGAGCATATGGCTCTTGTGTCAAGGCAATTCTGGGCAACAAGAGAAACTCAAGGCCCAATTTCTCCAAGAATTACTCAAGTGGATCCAAGACCAAGTAGCGTGTGAGGACATGGTATAACTGCGGCAATGTGAGTCACTTCATGGTAGAGTGTCCCTATGAGAAGAGGGAAGACAACGGTGGCAAGCTCATTCGCAAAGACAAAGCCAAGTCTTCCCCAAACAAGAACAACTTTGTCATGAAACCCCATCCAAAGGGCATGGTGGCACTTGAAGAGTACACCTCCGATGATGATGATGACGATACGATGGCTGCGGCTACCGTAGCCATTGCCACCTCCACTACAAAGGTGTCTCTGTTCGGCGCCCCCAGTTATAACCGCATCGCCAAGTGCCTTATGGCCAAAGGTATTGATCAGGTAACGCCCATCATTAATACCACGATCACTACTGCTGCTTCATTGTTAAACCATGTTGATGATAGTGATGTTCTGGAACTTAATGAGCATGATTTTGACAAATTTCTGTGTAAAATCAAAGGAGAATCCAAGAAGCACTTTGTTGCTCTTTTGGAACAACTGGGTGATGCTAGTGACCTCATCGAGTCTCATGAGGAGACTATCTCCGAGATGCAAGGACATAGTCGTGACTATGCTGATGAGATTGTTGAATTATCTATTGCTCTAGAAGAAGAGCGCAGTCTTCGTTTGGCTCTTGAGGAGTCACACAACGATGTTTGTGCTAAATTACAAAAGGATCTAGATCACGCTATTGTCCTTACACGTGTGCTTAAGTCTAAAAAGGCCGCACTTGGCGTTGGCCATGACAGACTCAAGGAGTTTGATACACTTGACAAGGCCCACAAGGTCTTGAAAGGTGTTCGTTTCTCCCTGAAAGAGTCTCATGATGAACTCCAAGCAAAGCTTACCATGGAGATCTCTACATATCCCCCGTTTCTTATAATTGATAATGCTTGTGCAACTAATCCTTGTTGTGAGCATGTAAATCTTGTGGAGGAAAATGCTAAGTTGAAGGATCAACTTGAGAAGGGCCTTGTGTCATGCATCCAAGGCGAGAAGAACCTAAACGACCTTTTGAATAATCAAAAGGGAGTTGTAGGAAAGGAGGGACTTGGACTTACATCCAAGTCGAAAAGAAAAAGGAAGAACAGGAACAAGCGATCTCTTACCCTCATGGACATTTTTTTCAAAGAGGGCGAAGGAACTCAAAAGCAGAACAGGAATAAGGTAGAGGATGGTACTGTCAAGAAGGGCAAAACCATCCCTACCAACACAGCTGGCAAATTTAATCCCCTTATGTGTTATGTCGTGCTGGTGATGCGCATGTTTATGCCAGATTTGTTGGTTCCTATTATGAGTCCATTGAATGGGCTATTTGGGTTCCTAAGACCCTTGTTTCTAACATCAAAAGACACATTCAAAAATGGGTACCTAAAACCAAGCCTTGATATATTGCAGGAGTTTGCTTATGGTGGGGTGTCATGGTTGCTCGATATTGGAGCAACAAATCATATGACCGGAAGCAAGGACTTAGTGGTGGACATGCATCCTACCCCATCTATGCCCACCCATGTCCAATTTGTTGTTGCTTACACGTCCAAGGTATTTGGATTTCGTAACGTGGTCATCTCTCAAAATTTGTCTATTGATAAGGTCATGCTTGTTGACTCCCATGCTTAAATTTTACTTTTTGTTCATCAACTTGCAATTATGGGATTTGCCACATTCTTTAATCTTGATACCGTGGTCCTTCTGTGGTGCAAGACTCTCAAAGTAGCCTATGTTGGATATGTCGAAAATGGTCTCTATGTGGTGAACTTTTCACAGAGACCCACTAAGACTGTGACTTGTCTAATGGCTAAAGTTGATGTGGGCTGGCTTTGGCATCGCCGACTAGCTCATGTCAATATGAGATCTTTTCAAAGTCTCCTCAAAGGGGACCATGTTCATGGACTAACGAATGTGAGTTTTGCCAAAGATCGTGCTTGAAGTGCTTGTATTGAAGGGAAGATTCACGAGACTGCTCATCGTCCCATGACTCTCATTTACACTAAGAGACCCTTGGAGCTCCTTCATATGGATCTCTTTGGCCCTCCATCTTTTGATAGTCTTGGGGGCACAAAGTACTGCTTGGTGATTGTTGATGATTACTCAAGATACACTTGGGTATATTTCTTCAAGAGGAAGAGTGAGACTCAACAAACCGTCATCAACTTTGCTAATGAAGCTCAACTTCAACGTGAAGCAAAGATTTTGAAGATTAGAAGTCACAACGGCACCGAGTTCCAGAACTACATCTTGGATGAGTTTCTTAGTGATGAGGGGATCGAGCATCAATATTCAGCACCATACACCCCTCTACAAAATGGTGTGGCGGAAACGTAGAACCGGACGTTGATGGACGTGGCAAGAACAATGATGGCGGAATTCAAATCTTGGTACAACTTTTGGGCCGAAGCCATCAACACAGCATGTCATGCATCAAATCGGCTCTATATCCTCAAAGGCTTGAACAAGACTCCATGTGACATTCTCACCGGAAACAAACCCAACCTCATGTACATCAGGGTATTCGAGTGTAAGTGTTTCATTCTCAAGAAAGGTGCACGTTTAGCTAAATTTGATTCTAGAGCTCAAGTGGGCATTTTTGTTGGTTATGCCACAAACTCTCATGCTTACCGTGTCCTCAACAAGTCCACCGGGCTCATTGAGGAGATATGTAATGTGGAGTTTGATGAAAATAATGGCTCCCAAGTGGAGCAAAGTGGTCTTTGTGATGTAGGTGATGAAATTCCTCCCCAAGCCATAAGAAGAATGGGGATTGGTCAAATACTCCCCATTGAGGAACCCCTTGTGGCTGAAGGAGAAGGACAATGCTCTACTCAAGTGGAGCCATCACCCTCGCTAGCCCCACACGCCTCCGATGAACAAAGTGAAGACCCTCAGCCAGCTGAACAGGATCAAAGGCAAGATCAACCGCATGAAGATGGTGATGCACCACATGATGCCCAAGTTCTTACACAAGGTTTCGAATCTACTCAAGATCAAGATCAAGTGCAGCCATGAGATCAAGATCAAGAGCAGCCACAAGAGCAAGAACAAACCAGTGAACCTGCTCAAGACGAAAACCAAGTTGTTGCTCACAAATTAACAAACGCGGAACTCGTGGAGCGTCGCGCAGCCAAGATAGCATCCAAGGTGAGAGTCAAATCACATCTTATGAAGAATGTGCCTGGAAGTTAAAAAAGGGGAGTATCCACTCTTCAACAAATTTTAAATTATTGTGAGCATCATGCATTTGTTTCGTATTGTGAACCTCAACAGGTACAGGAAGCGCTCGATGATGAGGATTGGCTTATGGCCAGGCATGACAAACTGAACAACTTCGAGCGTAATCAAGTATGGGAATTAGTGCCAAGACCAAAGGAGGAACATAATGTTATTTGGACCAAATGGATCTTCAAAAACAAGCAAGATGCCAATGGGATTGTGGTTTGAAACAAGGCAAGATTGGTGGCTCAAGGCTACTCCCAAGTCGAGGGTATCGACTACAGTGAAACCTTTGCCCCTGTTGCTTGTCTAGAATCTATTCACATGCTGCTTGCATTTGCTTTTCATCATGATTTCAAATTACAACTAATGGATGTGAAAAGTGCTTTTCTTAATGGTCCTTTAAATGAGTTGGTATATGTCAAACAACCCCCGGGATTCAAACATCCCAAGCTCCCCAATCATGTATACAAACTTAATAAGGCACTCTATGGACTTAAACAAGCCCCAGGTGTGTGGTATGAGTACCTTACTAAGTTGTTACAAGATCGTGGGATTGAAATTGGGAAGATTGATCCCACTCTTTTTACCAAGAAGGCCAAAGGGGATTTGTTCATATGCCAACTATATGTTGATGATATTATTTTTTGGTCCCCTAATAAATCTTTCAATGAAGAATTTGTTGCACTAATGACCGAGAAATTTGAGATGTCAATGATTGGTGAGTTGAAGTTCTTCCTCGGGTTCGAGATTAAGCAAGGTTTAGAAGGAACATTCATCAAACAAGCCAAGTACACCCAAGCCATGCTCAAGAGGTTCGAGCTAGAGGACGTCAAGCCGGTCAAGTTTCCCATGCCAACGAGATGCAAGCTTGACAGTGATCCCAATGGTAAAGCAGTGGATCAAAAGGTATATCGCTCCATGATTGGATCCCTTCTTTACCTTTGTGCATCTAGACCGGATATCATGTTGAGTGTAGGGATTTGTGCACGGTTTCAATCTGCACCAACGGAAAGCCATTTTATGGCTGTCAAACGAATCTTTTCATATTTGGCTCATACCCCAAACTTTGTCCTATGGTATCCCAACGGAGCAAGCTTCAACCTAGTGGGCTATTCTGACTTGGATTGGGCGGGAGACTGTGTGGAGAGGAAGTCAACTTCTGGAGGATGTCAATTTCTTGGTCATTCACTGGTAAGTTGGTCTTCAAAGAAGCAGAGTTGTGTCTCATTGTCTTCCACCGAAGCTGAGTATGTTGCAGCTGCGAGTTGTTGTGCCCAGTTGCTATGGATGAGGCAAACTTTAAAGTATTACGGTGTCACTTGTGACAAAGTGCCTCTTCTTTGTGACAATCAAAGTGCTATCAAGATTTCCCTCAATCTGGTGCAACATAGCAAGACCAAGCACATTGATATTCGTCATCACTTCATTCGTGAGCATATCAAGCGTGGTGATATTGAGGTTCACTTCATCAACACTGAAGAGCAACTTGCAGATATTTTCACTAAGCCCCTAGATGAAGCAAGGTTTCGGGAGTTAAGGCATGAGCTAAATATCATTGATTCAAGTAATGTGGATTGAAACTAGGCACTCTGCACCTCATTCCGCATTATATCTAGTTCTAGGTGTAAGCATGGACATAGGGGGAGTTGTAGCGACCCGACTCAAAACGAGTCAAGCCTCTGTGTTTCTGTGCCATCCCTGGATCAGTATGCTGGCACACACAGTACATCAATGTATATATCAAAGTGCAATCACATGTAAATAACGTAAAACTGATATATACCTTAATTATCTCAGCGGAAGCGGTCAAGGGAGTGGAGTCCCAATAAACACCAACGGCAAGTTGAGTGTAGACCGTAACCCTGAATCGTACTCTTACTCGTCGAAGAAAGATATCTGCAACATAAGACGTTGCAGTCGTGTAGGTAAGCATATTGAATATGCCGGCAAGTCACATAAGAGAGGGGTGAAAATTAATCATCTATACTATATGCATATATGGCAGCTGGGGCTATAAGTTTTTAGCGAAAAGCAAGTTTTCTCCTACATCAAGAGGGGGCTAAAAGCAAAATGTTACTACATTGTTGGTTGTTAACGAGATGGTTCCACCAACCAATTCTCGTACCCATGTTGTCAATAATTCCCACATCAATATTATTATTTGTGTTCAGAATTTCAGATAACTTTAGTTCCTTTGGCTCAAGTTGTCCATGATCGTGGACACGGCTAATCGATTAGGTTAGAGTACTCTGCAGAGTTTTGCACACGTTCCCCACAAGATTTGATCGCCTCTGTGTATGTCCTCGCACTTCAGGGTGTTTGAATACCGGATGATCAAAACATGGTCTTTCAACGGGTCCCTCTGAATCCCTGTCGGTGCCCATCCATTCCTACCGTTCTTCTACATCTGCTAGCACCGCCTGTCCAGAGTCGCCGCGTTGTCCAACCAAGCCAGAGCCCATAATGACTTGTGGCTGTGCAGGTAAGCCTTGGGTCTTGAAAATATCCGTCCGTCTCTTTGAGCCTGGTTGAAGCTTTCCGCAGGATGTCATGGCCGTCCCCAGCATCCCGGGCATCCACGGGTTCTCCAGGGAGCCGATCAACCGTCCTTCCCCCAGTGTTGCATTGCGTCCGAGGTCTTGAAAATCTTGTCTTAACCGGTCTTGATTATTTAATCAACCTCGCATCACTCGTGTTATGCACTCAACCGAAATCCCGTCTACTCAAGCATAGCAATATGAAATTTGTCGTCCCGGGGCCAAGTATCGGGGATGTTGTGTGCCTACCACATCATACTACAATCTATACTAAAATTTCCAAGTACCTAAGCAGCATGCAATTGGGCATAGGATGGTAGAACTACGATGCATAAAACATAGGTGATAGTATGATCAAAGTGACTTGCCTGGTGATGTTGACGAAGAAGAATTTCTCGAGAAAATAACTTGTTAGACTACTCATCACTCTCCGATGAAATCTATATAACAAACATATCATTCACATAAGCACTCATACTAGCAATCATTCTACCAATCAAAACAAAAGAGAGAGAGCGAATAAGAAACCGAAAGAAACTTCGAATAAGACTAGGGGGTCTTCTACTACGTCAAACACTAAATAGTTTTTGTCTAACAGAAAATAATAACAAGGAACTAACATAATATAAAGTATTTTTCACAAAACTACTTGAAAGTATTCCCAAACGGGATTTGAAACAATGTGGAAACCAATTGCAAGTTACTAAGGAACTAGAATTGATTTCATGAAAACCAATAAATAAAATAAAAACTTGTTGCAAAACTACTGTTTATCTAACAGAAACAAAACATAATATTTCTGAAATAATAAAGAAAATATTTTAGAACAAAGCTGGAAATGGAATTTAGCCGAAATCCTAAAAGAGGTGAAACAGAAATTGTTTCACATGAAACAGTGAGCTAAAATACTCAAACAAATCTGAACTTTTTACCACTGGTACATATGATCACTAGTGATCAGTACCAAAAGGAATCAAACTAAAAGCTATTTTTAAACTCCTGGAATAGGCAAAACAAGGTTTAAACTAAATATGATCTAACTTATATTTCAAAATTTCAAACATAGACACATTATATGTTTTTAAAAACTACAGGAAATTTATGAGCTACTGGAAAAATAATCACTATCATTGGACTTCGGGATCAAAAGTTGTGGGCAGAACAAGATTGAAACTTTCTGTTTTTGCAATTTAGACAGAAAAATATAAAGCTAACTAGTACTAAAAGGAGGGTACACGTGACATGTTGCTATAGGCCGAGGGAGGCGTTTGTTGCAAAGTTTTGAGCAAACGGCCGGAGGTAACTAAAACTACTGGCTAGAAGAATAAGTGAATATAAACCACTGGTTTTCTGAGCTAAACCGAACAGGTACTTTAGGATCTAATCTATACCACTGAATAGAGATCTAAGGGCTACAAAAATAATAGAAGAAAGAACAGAGAAAGAGGGAGAGCTACCGTGCTGGGAGGGGCTGCTCCGGCGGGAAGAAGATGGCCGCCGGCGAGGGAGGGCTCCGGGGGGCGGTGGAGGAGTCGGGGCGGCGGCGGTGGTGCTCCTCCTCTGAGGGGAGGCGGCGGCGGGGGTGGAGAGGGCTCGGGTGCTGCTCTAGTGGGGGTGGCTGAAGGCAGGAGCTTCGGCAGCTCCGGTGAGGGACGGCTCGGGCGGCGGGGATGGGGCAGGGTGGCGGCGAGGGTCGGAACGGGGGCGGCTCGGGGTGGGGTTTATATAGGCCAGGGGAGGGGAGAGCTAAGGAAAGAGGAGAAGAGAAATCGGGGAGGATCCCGGGTACTCGGGTAGTCTCGGTCTCGGGCACGAAATAGGAAGGGGAGGAAGAAGGGTGGCCGACGGGAGGGAGGCTCGGGCGGTGGGGTCCGCAGGTCATAGAGAGGAAGGAGGGGATGGAAGGCTTGGTTGGCCGGGATCTAGGGGATCCAGTTCCTGGCGGCGGGGGATTGCGGCCTGTGGCCTATTAGGCGCCCGGCAGCGGTTTAAAAGAAAAAAAACAACCTTTCCTATTTCTAACTTTTTCCGAGACAGAAAATCAAAAACGAAAAAAAGGAAATAAATCAAAATATTAATATAGGGTATTATATACCAAAAAATTCAGAAAAATATCCTCTACCCGAATAACATTTTTCCAAAGCAAAAATAAAAACTTAAAAAAAATGTTTTTTTTCAGAAATTCCCAATTTGCTTTATTTCTTTTTGCAAAGATTTTTGCAAATAATCCTTGGGTTTCTTGGCTCAAATATTTCAGAAATTTGCCCGCACTTTGGAGGGTCATTTTCCTCCTCTCTCTCTCTTGCGTGCAAGAGAGTATTTCCCGGGCTTTTCGTGCGAGGAGAAAGAAATGGAAATGCAAAAGAATTCAATGCAAATATCTCCGTTCACATTCTTTATAATTGAAGAAGTCATGTCATCTTCTCTCTTGGCTTTTAAAAGCTTGAATTTGAATTCACCGGAGAAGGGGAAAGTCATTTTATTCCCTCTCATTCAAAAGTTTCGAAAAGTTTCAAATTTCACACAAGTTTCAGTCACTCAGCAAACAAACAAACAATCAATCTAATAATTATATTAACATTCCAAAATATATAATTTTGGGATGTTACAAGAGTGTTGTCCTCTCAATGAACTTTCCCTCCCCCCATTATGCATAAATCGATCAAGTATTTCACATTGGCCATTATTGATGGCACTTTTGCTTCATAGATGAGATGTGGTCATGAACCCAAGGATAATTCTTCCCGATGTCATACGTTTTGTCTCAAACATAGGTGGCTCCGGCCACCGCCCCCTCTCTCTCCCGGTAAAGGAGGGTTGTAATATTGCTAGTCAGTATATTTTTCTTGTGTTTTTACTCTAGTACTGACTGGTTAGTGTCCCTAGTGTTTTCTCGCTGTACTGGCAACTTCTGGAATTTTTGTGTAAGTTCTGGAGCGGTACTACCACTAGGGGCAAGCGGTACTACCGGCAGGGGTAGTGGTACTACCGCCAGGGGGAGCGGTACTACCGCGATGACCCGAGTGGTACTACCGCGATGACCAGCAGGGTACTACCGCTAACTAGGGATAGAGTATGTACCTCTTCAGGGGGAGCGGTACTACCGCCCTGCCCGTGCCCTAGGGGTATATAAAGAGAGGGGCAGTTTTCTTTGCCCCATTTGTTTCTCTTTCGTGGAGCACCCTGATACGTCTCCAACGTATCTACTTTTCCAAACTCTTTTGCCCTTGTTTTGGACTATAATTTGCATGATTTGAATGGAACTAACCTGGACTGACGCTGTTTTCAGCAGAATTGCCTTTGTGTTATTTTTGTGCAGAAATAAAAGTTCTCCAAACGTCTTGAAAATTTACGGGGAGCAGTTTTGGAAAATATCAAAAATACCTGCGCCAAGTTCCACCTCAGGGGGTGGGCCAGTGGGCCACAAGCCCCTGCTCCACCACCACCCCGTCCTGGTAGCGGTGTGCAGGCTTGTGCGGACCACAGGCACCTGCAGCCCCTAACTCCGGCTCTGTAAGTTGTCTTTCGTCACAGAAAAAATAAAAAGAGAAGTTTTCGTCGTGTTTTCGATACGGAGGCGCCGCCACCTCCTGTTCTTCATCTGGTGGGTAGATCTGGAGTCCGTCTTGGGCTCCGGAGAGGGGAAATCGTCACCATCGTCATCATCAACCGTCTTCCCTCTCTAATTCCATGAAGCTCTTCGTCGTTCGTGAGCAATCTATTCGTAGGCTCGCTGGGCGGTGATGAGTAGGATGAGATCTATCATGTAATCGAGTTAGTTTCGATGGGGATTGATCCCTAGTATTCACAATGTTCTGAGATTTGATGTTGCTACTACTTTGCCATTCTTAATGCTTGTCGCTAGGGCCCGAGTGCCATGATTTCAGATCTGAAATTATTATGTTGTCACCAATATATGTGTGTTTTAGATCCGATCTTGCAAGTTGTAGTTACCTACTATGTGTTATGATCCGGCAACCCCAGAGTGACCATAACCGGAACCACTCCCGGTGATGATCATAGTTTGAGGAGTTCATGTGTTCACCAAGTGCTAATGCGTTGGTCCAGTTCTTTATTAAAAGGAGAACCTTAATATCCCGTAGTTTCTGTTGGATCCCGCTGCCATGGGAGGGATGGACAATAGATGCCATGCGAGTTCTTTTCCCTAAGCACGTATGACGACACACGGAATGCATGCCTACATCACATTGACGAACGGGAGCTAGTCACATATCTCTCCGTGTTATAGTTGTTGCATGTTGAATATCATCCAAACAAATCACCGACCCATTGCCTACGAGTTTGTCCTACTACTGTTACTTGTCTTGCTTTGTTGCTTCTAATATTGTTTCTACTGTTGTTACTTGTCTTGCTCTACTCCTGCTACTACTGTCACTTGCTACTGTTGCTACTTGCTACTGCTGTCACTATTGTTGTTCCTTGCCACTGCTATTGCTTGTTACACTACCGTTACTCATTACTTTGTTGTTACTACTATGCTTGTAGATACCAATCTTTCAGGTGTGGTTGAATCTGACACATTCAGTTGCTAATACTGGAGAGTATTCTCTCACCTCTCGTCGTGCGAGTCAACAAATTTGGGTCGAATACTCTACCCTCGAAAACTGTTGCGAACCCACGCGCTGGTGGGCCATCAACAACATTCTTCCAGTTTCATTACCGAGGAGTGCTATCAGCATTCTTCTGGCGCTGTTACATGAGAAGGTTCGCTGTCATAAGCATTCGTCTAGCTAATACTAGAGATTGCAGGATCAGCCCTTTTCTGGCACTATTGCTGGGGAAGCACAACTGACGTCACACCCCTTTCTATCCCGAGTTCCTCCAGATTTGATCTTCCTCCGCGGCGCTTCTCCTCCCGTTCCAGTTGGAGGGATTGCCTGTAACGACTAAGATGCGGTCCTTTATGATTTAGGTAATGAGGCCCCGAATAGGAAAGAAGCGCATCTATTGCATCAAGAAGCACTTATACTTGGGAAGAATCTTTGCCACGCCAATCTTGACTTTCTTCACCATTGCATCAAGAAGCTGTGCTGCTCAGACCTGATCTTCCAAGGTAGGAGAGATCTGAAGGTTTGCAAGAAATCCCCGAGGTACTAACTGAAGGTTGAGCTTCCTGAAAGACTCACAAAGGTAAGGCTGGAGAGGTTGCAGAATTAGACTATTGCAGTAAGCTTTCCTACTCAAGGCATCTGCCACGACATTAGCTTTGCCTGGCGTGTACTCAACACTCGGATTAAAATCTTGGAGCATTTCCACCCAACGAGTTTGCCGAAGATTCAGGTTAGGCTGAGTGAAGATGTACTTGAGACTCTTGTGATCGCTGAACACTTCAACCTTTCGTTCCAACAAGAGGTGTCCCATAGTCACCAGAGCGTGTACCACAGCTTCTAGCTCAAGATCATACACAGGATAATTCTTCTCCGCTGGCTTCAACTGCCTGGAGGTATAAGCAACCACTTTCTTCTCTTGCATCAGAACTGCACCAAGACCCTGGAGAAAAGCGTCGCAAAACACCTAGTAAGGCTTAGAATCATCCGAAAGAACCAAGACTGGAGTAGAGGTGAGCTTCTCTTTGAGTGTGTCAAAGGCCAACTGACACTCTGGAGACCAAGCATACTTCACACCCTGCTGAAGAAGACTTGAGAGCGGCTTAGCAATCTTGGAGAAGTTCTCAACGAACCTTCTGCAAGAGCTTGCAAGCCCGAGAAAGCTTCGAAGCTGCTTCATATTCTGCGGAGGCTCTCATTCAACAATGGCCTGCACCTTGGACGGATCAATTTTGATGCCCTCAGCAGAGATAATGTGCCCAAGATAGACCACTTCTTTCAACCAGAACTCACACTTGGAAAACTTGGCATACAACTTGTACTCTCTCAGCTTATCAAGCACCAATCTGAGATGTTCTTCATGTTCTTCCTCAGTTTCAGAAAAGACCAGAATGTCGTCGAGATAGAGCAAGACAAATTCATTCTTGAACGGAGAGAATATGTAGTTCATCAATCGACAAAATGTCGGAGGACCATTTGCCAGACCAAAAGACATGATCGTATACTCATACAAGCCAAAACTAGTCCTGAAAGCAGTCTTCGGAATATCCTCTTCGCGAATGCGAATTTGATGATAGCCCATCCTCAGATCGAGCTTGGAGAAGATCTTAGCACCTTTCATCTGTTCAAACAACTCAGTTATGTTCGGAAGTGGATATTTGTTTCTGAGTGTCTTCTTGTTCAATGGACGGTAATCGACACACAACCGGTCCGTGCCATCCTTCTTCTTGACAAACAGAACTCCACAGCCCCACGGAGACGAGCTCGGTCTGATCAAACCCAAACGCTCCTGCTCATCGAGTTTCCTCTTAAGTTCCTTCAACTCTTCTGGACCCAATTTGTACGGCCGTTTGCACGCAGGCTTAGTACCTGGTTCAAGCTCAATCACAAATTCAACTTCTCGGTGCCGAGGCATGCCAGGAAGCTCTTCTCGAAACACATCTTCATATTAAATGACCACTAGGACATGCGAAATAGGAGTAATCTCACCCTTTTCATTCAACGAGAACAGACGGATTGTATCAATGCGCGCCGCGAATATAATCACATCCTCCGAAGAGTGGGTAAGCTTCACTTCTTTAGCTTCACAATCAATCGATGCCTTGTTCATGGCCAGCCAGTCCATACCAAGGATCAAGTCAATGTCAGACTTGCCCAAGACATACAGAGAAGCTAGAAAAGAATAACTACCCATCTTGACAGAAATATCTGGAGCACGAGTACTAGCATGCATGAACTTGCCTGGAGAAACTACTAACAACGGTCTAGGAATCTCTTCAACATGAACATTATGCTTGGATGCAAATGGAATGGAGAGGAACGAATGCGAAGCACCAGAATCAAACAACACTTTAGCAGGAATATCATTAACGATGAGGTTACCCATGATCACATCTAATGAGTTTTGTGCCTCAGCCGCATTCACCATGTTGACTCGAGCTGACCTGGGGTTGAACTTCACGAGAGCATTGCTTGGAGGTTTTCCTGGAGGAGGAGGCGATAGAAGGAGCTGAGAAGTGCACTTGTTGGCATAATGGCCCTTCTGCCCACACTTGTGACAAGTAACATCTGCTGGCTGGCGGTACTGTGTCTGAGGAGGCCCTTGCTTGTGATGCTGGAATCTCTGCTGAATGATTGGGTTGGGTGGGTGGGAAGAACCATGGCCACCAGAATGTTTGAACTGCTGCGTGTGCCGAGGAGGAGGAGGAGGCACCCAAAACTTATGTTGTTTCTGAACCACCTAAGTAGAGGAAGAGCTGGAATCTCTGAAGCGCTTCTTAGAATTCTCCACCTTGAGAAAGGCTGCCTCCGCCCTGAGAGCTAAGTTGTAGAACTTATCAAACTCCTCAGGATCGTGCAAAGCAAGAGCCAACTGCAAATCTTCTTTGAAGCCACCTCTAAACTGATAAATCTTGCTCTTCTAATCAGGGATATCCTGCAAGGCATATCGGGCTACCTCATGGAACTCGACGTTGTACTTGTACACGGAGTTACCACGCTACTTCAAGCGTCTGAACTTCTCACGCATTTCCTCCACGAAGCTGGACGGAATGTAGTGGGATCTGAAGTCACGGCAGAATCATCCCAAGTGATCACTGTAGCGCCCATGGAATCCTTCAACTATTGCCACCAGATAGATGCTTGCCCTTTGAGTTGGAATGTTGCAAATTTGACGAAATCCTTAGGACGAACTTTGTTGCACTCAAAATGCTTGTTCATGTCGCGGATCCAATCCTCAACATCAAACGGCTGGTCACAGGAAGTGAAAGTCTTCGACTGATTCGACAGGAACTGACTCAGATTAGCAAACTGATTGCCACCATGCTGGAAATTGCCTTGCTGCTGATTAGCCCTCTCTTGCAACAACTGTAGCAACATCTGAGTGTTTGCATTTGTAGAAGCCATCACCACTTGCCAAGCCTCTGCAGGAGGAGGAGGCGGCGGAGGAGGATTCTCCGGAGGAGGAGGTGGTGGCGGAACATCCTCACGCCCTGGATTCTAATGAGTTGGTGGAGCCATCCTGAAGATGGACAACACATTAGCCCACAAAATAAATTGAAGTAATAGCTAAATCAAAATGGCAGGAATATCTGAATAGGAATATAGCAATTGCACTTGAACAAAATAGTAAGAATGCTTCCTCAAAGTGATGGTCGAAAAAATTCTGATTAAGACCACTTGCAAACAAGTATGAGCTAGAATTGCTCGGAGCAAACATATGATCGAGATTTCATCCGATATCTTCGTGGATAAGATTGCACGGGCTCGAATTTACAGTAGCCATCCTGTGCAAGGTAGTGCACACGACTTACGAAGTATCCCCGAGTCGTAGCGAGCTACAAGGAATCTTTAAGACACAGCGAGAACCGATGTAAGACGACCGTGAACAAACATGCCCATTGAATATCGAATCCCAACCTCACATCATGCATGTGTAGGAAGATTGTCCTATAAGATACTAGTTGATATCCCACCTATGAATTCCCGAAATATCTGGTCATGCTATCTGGTACGCGGATACAAGGATTAGTATCACACAACTCCTATACTAACCCGTCACCTGTATCACATCCGTCAAGACATAACCAGAATCTCGGACCTTCGTCTACAACAGACCCTCGTGATCACAATGATACAAACTATGACAGTACTCCCGAACAATCTGCACCAGTACTGGGGACATCGGGGTTATCTTGCCACTACTAGTATTGAAGCAATTACAAACATCCTTCATTCTTAGATACTCAGAAATCTGAATGATGGCGATGTGCGCAAGAATCCCCTATAGCTCAACTCCCCGGAAGAAATCAAGGCAGACAGTAGGCACCAAGACAGAACTCCGTCACATCGAAATCATATAAATTTCACAAATACCCGCGTGATCCTAAAATTTTTTTTGAGCGAGAAGAGGAGTAGAATTAAGATTTCCTAAGTGGGAACCTCACGAGAGCAAGGAAGAGGAGAAAAATTAATCATATTCTCTGATATAACTAAGACTCAAAACATTTTACTAGACTCGACTCGGCCAAGTACGATCTTACAAAGGCTCTTATCGTCGTAAGCCTCTGATTACCAACTTGTAACGACTAAGATGCGGTCCTTTCCGATTTAGTCAACGAGGCCCCGAATTGGAAAGAAGCGCATCTAAGCGTTTCGCAAGCACGGTAACATAGCACATACATATTAATAGTAGAATGACAATAAGGGATTCAACTGCCATCTCATAAATATATCAGAGTTACATCATGCATTCAAACAAGGTAGTTCCACTACGGACTACAAAACATGAGAAATGACTATGCTACCCTGCATGCTTGCCCACGATCACGACCATGCCTCAGTCTTCTGGATAGTTCATGTACAGGCGGTCGTTCTCCTCATCGTACTGCCATGCCAGCTGCGTGCCGTCGGGATCACCTGTCTCGGGGGTACCTGAACCTGTCAGTGTTTTGAAGGAATCTGTGAGGCACGGGGACACAACAATCTATGACCTCGGTGCCAGAACTAGTCAAGTTATTAGGTAAGGAAGGTCGAGTATTTAGGTTGCAGCATCCTAAGCATATATCGTGGCTAACTTACGTAGGACAAGTATTGAAGGTGGTCTATACTAGCGTCGATGTTTAGCTGATCACTAACTAATCCTGAACACCTACTTACGTCAATCATAACCCCATCGTGTTCACGATCGAAGAGAGGTCTTCGAAGGGGACAGTCACGGTTACGCACATAGTTGGCAATTTTATTATATTTTGTTCAAGTTATCTATAACCAGATGTTAACAAATATTCCAAGTTACCACATAACCGCGGAACGGCTTTCCGAAAGATTAAACCCTGCAGGGGTGCTCCAACTAGTCCATCACAAACGGTCATGGGCCGCAAAGTTATCCTCTATCACGAATCTCGTGATCTCTTCGGATTCCTTAGAGGAAAACCTCAACTCTCGGGAGAACCAAAGCTTCAGCGGGATTCCTATACGCAAGATATATTGCTAAGTTAAGACAAGACTAGCAGGACCTCCCGTCGTGTCGACGACCCTGATAAGAGCCACGTATCTCAGTCTCAGGACACGACGGATGAGCTAGATGTCGGGATGGCTAAACCTCTGGGTGACCAGTGGGGCCCTGGACATCGCTTAGGTGGGACAAACACTCATGAGGAGCACTCGTCCGGGTTGTTGATTAAATTCCTCAGGGTAGCTATTCCCTATGCAGATTATTATTAGGTGATTAACAGATTAAAACCAATGTTGGGTCCTGCCAGACAAGTGTTAACACTACACGATTTATCAAGGGGATCCCCATAACAACCCCGAACGTGTTAGGAGCGATCAGCATGGAATCAAACACCGGTAGCCGGTAACTATGGCGACAATAACGGAACAAAGCACCCGGCAAAAGGCTAGGCTTTCCGTTACTTACCAAGTATATAGGTGCATTAATTAAATAACAGATTATACATAATGATATAAAGCTCATGTTGTCACATGAGACAAAGCACCTGCAACTAGCAACGCCAACATTAGTAGTTGAGCAACGCCTACTTAGCCATTCAAGTTTTGCTAGGAAGGGATAAGTGTTTGGGTTTCATGGAAATATCAGGAGGCAATTATTTCAGTGGTAGGCAGTGAGCATATGACGAAGAAACGTAATCTAGCATAACAAGTCTAGAGATGGAATCAAGGTCATATCATCTTGCTTGTGATGTGCTTAGCTCGGAACTGCTCTTGTTCGTCCTGCACGTACTCTCCCGGATCCACGTACTCGTTCTCCGATCCCAGTGCTACCCGACATAAAAATAGCATCCAATGAACATGCAACAATCACATGATGCATGAGATGAAAATGAACATGCATCCCTATTCTACTCACTTGCACATGCATGAGATGTAAATACAAGTTCCTAGACAGAACTGCACTCTAAGCTATCTTGACATGCATGAGGATGATGTGAACAGATGCGTCACGCGAAAACGATGTAAAAGCATATAAAGAATGTTACAAACGGAGCTACGGATCAACGGGAAACAATGAAACAAGAAATGAAGTCCTACGTAACAAAATCATCACCAGACACTCCAATTGCGTACTTCTGGTATTGTCGGGTTGCCAAGACATAAAACAAACCAACATGGATGGGTGGTGCAAGTATTATCACCACACCATCATCTATGAACTCACAAGCATCAAAACATCAAAACTATACAATCTGCCATAAACAGCATCATAGCAATTTGAGGGCTATATGCAAATCACCTACAGCCACCCAAATATGCCAAATAAGATATGTGGAAGGAGCTATTCAAAAGTACTACAAGCACAAGAAAAAATAGAATGCAAAGGAGTTTCACAAACAAAGTTACACATCTGCTAACTTGGCCAAAAATATCAGTTTTCACGGACTTAGTGAAAATTCCAGATTCTCACTAGTTGTTTATGCTGTGAAGCATTTTGACAGCACCCAAAACAATATCTACACGACTCCAAATGGAATGAAAATTTACAGAGAGCTAGCCAAACACAAAAGCTACGACTTCCTAGTTGATAGCAAAGGCTGAATCTCAACACATGGACCTCTACAAGCAGAACAACAGGAGAAGAAAATATAAACAGATTCTCAGACTTAGCGAAAATCACAGATTTTCTCTAAACTGGAATTTCAGCCACATGCCTACTTTGACTAGGCACATCTTGCACATATGAACTACTAAGCATGAAACAAAACCAACATGCCATAGAGGGGGTCACCCTCTAATGCCACATCAAGGAATCAACCTCTTGGGCTCACCGCATCTCATGGAACCAAGCTCCAAACATAGAACAAATCTGAAATATGACATTCCCAGAAAGTGTTCCAAAGGAAAAACTGACTTCACCAATGGATTCCTGGGATGATTATACCCCAAAAACATATATAATACATGGGCACTTGCATAGAACAAAAGGGCACAAACTAGAAAAAGAAAAGCTACATGGAATCACATATAGTGAATAGTGTGTCATCACATGTGTTATTCACTAGAACAACACCTACACAAGCATATGCACACTCTCACAAGCACAATGGTGACATGGGGGTTCAGACCTCATGCATGTGTGCCATAGCACATCACCATTCCCACACAATACAACAAGCACAACTACCACAACACCTACATATGCTAATGATGACACACACACTAGATGACACCACACCATATATACCCCTACACACATAAACATGCTCAAGTGCTCATCCAAGGCTCACCAAACCTTGGGCATGTATGGGTCACCACACAATACCACACACTCATGACAAGAGCACCTACATGAACACAAGGTAGGTGAGGGGGGAAACCCAGACACACACTCACATCACAACATGGTGCATGGGTTCATCACCTTGCACATGGACACACCCCGCACACATATATATCAAAGGGCACAAGCACATCAGCTCTACATCTTACCACAAATATCACATACACACACTTGCATAAATATACTAGTGCACACCCACAAGCTAGAACACAACCACACTTAGTATCTAGCTCACATGGCTCATATGCACAACTCCTAAGCATGATCATCCATCTACATAAGCTAACGAAATCCTACCACACATGCTGTTTGTGAGGAGAATAATCCCGACATGGTGTAGATCACACCATAGCAACTCACATAGCAAACAAAGGAAAAGTGCAAGAAAGCAAAAGAAAAATCTAAAAGGGTTGTGGTAGGTTTCAAACCCAGGACCTCCTGGATCCACCACAGAAACCACAACAGCTAGCACCACCCTGCTACACGACATTTGCTCGACATTATAGGGTAGTTTAACAGGATAACTTCTCTACTGCTGCTAAGCTACTGTGCCAAACAAGAAATAACAAGGGGGTGGCACACGCGGGACTCGAACCCACGACCTCACAACACCAATCATACGCTATGACCACTACGCTATGCTTCGGGATCTGACAGAGAGTAGGTGACTTACTAGGTAACCTACTAGGATGCCCTGCTCTGCTCTGCGCAGCGAGCCGACGACAGAGAGGTCGCCGGAGTTGGATGCTACCCTTCTGTGCTACTACGGGAGGGGGAGATCTACGACGCTACTGCTATTCGAAGGAGGACCCTGCTCTGCTACTGCGCAGACCGAGCACACCCACATCGGGGACACCACACATCAGACAGGCCATGTCGTTCTCCTCTCGGGACAGAGGAGCATGGATACGATCCCTACTGCACACTACCAAGGGGAGAGGGAGGAGGAATCATGCTCACCTAGGCGAAGGAAGTAGGGGGCGATCAGATCGGGAAGAAGCTGGAAGAAGGACGAAGAAGATCTGAAGAAGCCCTGTCGAACCGAAGTAGAGGAACAGGGAGGGAGATCGCCGGGAACACGTCGATGGCGTTGAGCTGGCCGTCGGTGTGGTCGTTCCCCGGCCTCACCGATGACGGGAATGGAGCGCGGGCATCCCCTTCGAGGCCCCGGACAACGTGGCCAGCGCCGGAGACGACGGAGGTGCGGAGGACGACGGGGGCTACTACCTCTCTCTCTCTGCACCTACCTACAAAGAACTTACCTGAGGGGGAAGGAGAGATGGAGGGAGATGGAGGGAGGAGTGGCGGCGCAAGATGGGGGAGCGCGGAACCCTAGGGACGGGGCACGGACGCCAATGCTTTTATGAGGCCTCGAAGGGACGATGTCGTCATCTCTCGTGCTCTCTCTCTCGCTTGCCCTGACGGAAAGCAGTGCGGGGGAAGGGATGCCGTCTGAAGAAGAAGAGAGACGCGCTAGTTGGGCGGCTGCGCGAGAAGAGAGGGAAAGATGGGCCTGCTAGTGGGTGGGAGCCCACTAGTAGCGCCAGATAGAAGGAAAATAATTCCTGGGGTTTTATCCAATTACAAACAACACGAGAAAACAAATAGAAGCACAGGCTAAACTATAGATGCTAAAAATAAAACGAGCACACCCCTGGTCATAAGGAATTATGACCTATTTGAATAAATTATAAAAGGAATATTTGGAGCAACTAAATATTTACAAATAGTATTATTGGATCTGTTTTGTAATTATTTGCACCATTAAAACACCTTTTCAAAACAGCAAATCCACATCTCATATCCCCCACAAAATAATGCTAACACATGGGCATTTTTAAAACAAAGATGGAACAAGAGAAACTTGACCTTGAGATAAATAAGAGGAAGAGGGTTTTATAAGCCTAGAGCAACCACATAGCTTCATACTACCATTGAAACACTCCTCAAGTCCACTTATCACACACACCATCATCACATCACAACTCATGGAACACAAGAACAACAATACAAAGGCAATGATGAATGGGATGGCATGGATGCATGCATTTAAATGAGAATAAAACAAGGGAAGCATCACATGAAATATCACATAGCATAACCTCATGTCAATGACAAGTTGGACCCACATAGAGAAGGTTCCAAATATGGTAAGCTACACACTTGGGGCATTACGGTGCCCCCCTCCTCCTCCGTGTGCCATGGACTCTGGTACTGCCCGTATCCTCCTTTAGTTGTGTTGATATTCTTGGTTCTAGGGTTAGGGGCTAGATGAATTGGCTTCATTGTTTTGGCATGATTTTTGTCTCGTACACGGATTTGAGGAGAGATATTGGGAAATGCCTCATTATGCTTTGTTGCATAGGATCTGCATAGTTTTGGTCCCTTATGATCTTAAATCTGCGGCATAGTGGTTAGATCCATATTTTGCTCTTCCAGATCTATAACCACGCGGTACTACCGCCCTACCCGAGTGGTACTACCGCCCTGACCGAGCGGTACTACCGCTCGTGGAGTGGTACTACCTCCCTGACCGAGCGGTACTACCGCTCGTGGAGCGGTACTACCACCCTACCCGAGCAGTACTTTCGCTCGTGCACAAATCGTTGTCTATGCATGCTCCTACTTGGTTCCATTTGTGTTTTCTCCTATGTTCTGGATGTTGCCATGACTTCTTTTTGTTGTTTTCACATGTTTGTGTTGCGTGTCTTAGGTGGTGGCTCCCTTTGTTCCAACCCAGTTCGCAACAGCGAGTCCAAGAGGTACCGCAACACTGAAGAACGGGAAGGTTCCAATCCTCTGAAGCACAATATCAAGAAGACTGCATCGAAGGACAAGGAGACCAACATTGACTATGACACTATGCCTCTCAAGGAGTATGTGCGGCGTGGAAAGCAAAATACTTATGTCACTGAAAGGGCTCAGGGGCGGTTAGATGTTCTCGTCCAAGCAGGAGCTCATGATCTATCAAGATGTCGTCCTGACTAAGAAGAAGAAATATGTTCGAGTGCAATGGATTGATCTCAATCATCTCCGGAAGGATACTGCATATTTTGGAGGGGCCCTGAGTATGATTGAGAAGCTGGGTATTGAGGACATCATCACTTTTCACTGTGACTTTGATGGAGAGGTAGTGGCACAATTCTATGTCTCTGTCCACTTCCATAATGATGAGAATTGCTCTTTGACCTAGATGACTCATGGCGAGAAGATGTCTGGCTCTTGGGTTGATTTCATGAAGCTTTTGAAGATCAATGGCGCTGGGCTGCATAATCCTATTGGCCAGCACCCTCATCAACACGCTAGTACCACCCCAAGGAGCAGTTGTTGCCTTTCTATGTCAGGAAGGGTGTGCTCATTCCCTTCTTGGATATCATGCATCGGGTCTTCCGCAACACTCTATTCCCTCGGGTTGGCAACAAAGACGAAGTTCATTCCTTTCTGGTGGACATGCTCCTGATGTGTCAGGAAGGACGGACACAGCCCAATGGGCCACTCAATGTCTGAAATGTGATGTTTTGCGAGCTTCAGATGGCCATATTCAACCATAAGGTTCCCATCTATGGGCCTTACTTGTTCTACTACATCAAGACTAAATGGTTTGAGTCCTTTCCTGGTGTGGCCTTTCCTGCACCCATAGAGTCCTTCAGCCATGATCCCATCAAACTGCGCCGAAAAGAGAAGTGGGCCAACACCTCCACTTCATGCTCTGCTGATCACATGGAGAATGGGGAGGAGACTGCTCCTGCTGGGGCTGAGGGTGGTCCTGCTTCACAGACCCGTTCTTCTGTTGAGCCATCTTGGGCCAAGAAGCTGAAGGAACAGATGGGGTCCCTGAAGGACGAGATGAGGACCTGGTTTTGCATCCAGGCAAAAGGATAGTATCTAACTCATGTGGCCCAGAAGGAGAGCCGTCAGCGGGATAAGCGGCTCATGAGGACACTTGATGTGCACGTCTCTAGTGGTTCTGAGGATGTCATCACTCCAGAGGCTGCTTGGATGCAGGCTAGAGACTACCAGTGGGATGGGACTGGTCAGGAGGTGTCTGAAGAAGAGGATGCAGCGGGGTCTGATCACGAGGAGCAGCCTGAGGATGATGAGGGTGCTACGGATGTGTCTGATAACTAAGCCACCACCTGTATTCGCGTCCTCTGTGCCTTTTTGGTGTGCTAATGACAAAGGGGGAGAGAGTGTTAGAGATTTGCCTTCGGGTTTTTCATTCGTGTTTGAGTCTTTCTTTACTGAACTTGGTTGGTTTAAGTCTGTTGGATATTTTATTATGTGTGTGAATACTCTTCGTCTTATCGTGTGAGACATATTCTATCCTTATATTATCTTTATAGTCTCTCTATATGCTTAGCATGTGAGATCATTTATCATGTTCCTTTATCTGAATGCTCACATGTCTATACCTTGCTTGCTTAATCTGTGCTATACCTTTTAATTGGAAGTAGTATCCATCTATGACTCCTAGGGAGTGCCCTCCTCTGGATTGTGTGTTGTGCTATTCATAGTACCATTTTAAACATGCACACAACAAGAGGGAGCCAGTCTCTTAACTCATAGACTCTGGGTTTGCCTATGTTTTCATTAATATGTTTTTGTGCAAAACCGGTGTTGTCATCATTCCACCAAAAAGGGGGAGATTGTTATGGCATATTTTGTTGTAAGTAGTTTTGGTGATTGATGACCACACCTCTCTCGACTAATCGTGTGCATTGAGCATTTCAGATAATACATCGCATGGCACAAGATGATTCATCGCCCCTCGATGTTTTGAAGCACGATGTTCCCTATGGTTCTCTTTGGGCGTTTTGAGTCATAGGAAAGCCGTACTATTAAGAGGGGATCCCCGTCGGAAAGGTTTGGGTGAAATCAACTCACACACACGCACATTTTCTTTCCACCACCTTCACTTTGTGGCAATGGAGCACCCGCTTGTTCTATCCTTGCATTTGCAAAGGGTCCAGCGGTAGTACCGCTCGCTAGCTGTAGTACCGCTCCAAATGAGCGGTAGTACCGCTGGCTGAGCGTAGTACCGCTCCAGTCGAGCGGTAGTATTGCTTAGGGACGGTAGTACCTCCCTCTCTGAGCGGTTGTACTTCGTTGGACTTTTTGCGAATAGTTTTCCAGCAGTGGTAGGCTCGGTAGTAGTATTTCTACTACGGTTGCTTTGAGTCTACCAAGCGGTAGTACCGCCCAGGTCTTGCGGTAGTACCGCTGGGGCTTGCGGTAGTACCGCTTCCCCGAAGCGGTCGTACCGTGATGAGCGTGCTGTTAGTGGGGGTAACGGTTAGACTTGTTCCCCCACTATATAAAGGGTTCTCCTGCCTCAAGAACCCTACCTTTGACCGTCCAAGACTCCATTATTGCTCCCTAAGCTCATATGTGCCCGATCTCTCTCCCTAGTCAATCAAACTTGTTGATTTCCTAGGGATTGGTTGAGAAGGCCAAGATCTACACTTCCACCAAGAGAAAATTGATTCCCCCTACTAATCCCTTGCGGGTCTTGTTACTCTTGGGTGTTTGAGCACCCTAGATGGTTGAGGTCACCTCGGATCCACATTCCATTGTGGTGAAGCTCCGTGGTCTTGTTGGGAGCCTCCAAGATTTGTGTGGAGATAGCCCCAACCATGTTTGTAAAGGTTCGGTCGCCGCCTTCAAGGGCACTTATAGTGGAATCACAACACCTTGCATTGTGTGATGGTGTGAGGAGAATACGGTGGCCCTAGTGGCTTATTAGGGAGCATTGTGACTCCATACCGTTGCAACGAAGACGTACTTCCTGTCAAAGGGATGGAACTTTGGTAACACATCCTCGTCTTCATCGGTTCCACTTGTGGTTATCTCTTACCTTTACTTTGTGTATGCTATTGTTGTAGAGTATTTCTTACTTGCTTTAGTGGTCTTAGTAGGTAGCATCATATAGGTTGCTCGCCTAGTTATTATTTTAGAGAACCTTAATGTTGCTTACAATAACTTGTTGAGAAAAGCTAAAAGTTGGTAGTTGCATATTCACCCCCCCCCCTCTAGTCAACCATATCGATCATTTGAGTAGTGACTTGATCCGAAGCTTCATGATCACTATCATCTACTTCCACCTCAATTGTTGTAGGCGCCAGAGGAACAACTTCTTGCGCCCTAATACACACTGGTTGAAGTGATGGCTCAATCAAGGTTGTCAGAATCGCAATTTTGTTGTACGATTCTACTACTTTATGATCCAAACTAACCCCTTTGATTCTACGATTTTGATTCATAGAATCTATGTTTTCACGATCGTCATAGTGAAGATTCTACGATTTGGGATCCTTTCATTGGAGCTCCGATCCGATTCAGAATCACGTTTCTGACAACCTTGGGTTCAATAACCTCATCAAGTTTCCACCATCCTCCCACTCAATTATTTCGAGAGAAACTTTTCCTCAAGAACGGACCTGTTTCTAGAAACAAACACTTTGCTTCTGGATCAGAGATAGGAGGTATACCCAACTATTTTTTGTTTTCTATGAAGACGCATTTATCCGCTTTGGGTTCGAGCTTATTAGGATGAAACTCTTTCACATAAGCATCATAGCCCCAAACTTTTAAGAAATAACAACTTAGGTTTCTCTAAACCATAGTTCATACGGTGTCATCTCAACGGAATTACGTGGTTCCCTATTTAAAGTGAATGCAGTTTGTCTCTAATGCCTAAAACCTAAACGATAGTAGTAATTTTGATAAGAGACATCATAGTATGCACCATATCTAATAGGGCATGACTATGACATACGAACACACCATCAGACTATGGTGTTCCAGGTGGCATGAGTTGTGAAACAATTTTAACTTGAAACAATTTTCACATTGTCTTAAATGTTTACCAAACTCGTAACTCAGATATATATGTTTACCTCCACGATCACATCGTAGACATATTATCCTCATGTCATGGTAATATTCAACTTCACTCTGAAATTACTTGAACCTTTCAATAATTCAGACTTGAGTTTCATCAAGTAAATATACCAGTATCTACTCAAATTGTTTGTGAAGTAAGAACATAATGATATCTACTACGTGCCTCAGCACTCATTGGACTGCACGCATCAAAATGTAATACTTCCAACAAGTTACTTCCTTGTTCCATCTCACTGGAAAACGAGGTCTTCAATCATCTTGCCCATGTGGTATCATTTGCATGTCCCAAGTGATTCAAAATCAAGTGACTCCAAATGATCCATCTGCATGGAGTTTCTTCGTGCGTTTATACCAATAGGCGGTTCGCATGTCTCAAATGATTCAAAATCAAGTGAGTCTTAAATAATCCATCAGCCTGGACTTTCTTCATGCGTTTATACCAATAGGCATGATTCGCATGTCTCAAACGATTCAAAAACGAGCGAGTCCAAAGATCCATCAGTATGGACCTTCTTCATGCGTTTTACACCAATATGACTCAAGCGGTAGTGCCACAAGTAAGTGGTACTATCATTACTACTTTGTATCTTTTGGCAACAATATTATGAACATGTGTATCACTACGATCGAGATTCAATAAACCATTCATTTTAGGTGCAAGACCATTGAAGGTATTATTCAAGTAAACAGAATAACTATTATTCTCTTTAAATGAATGACCGTATTGCAATGAACATAATACAATTGTGTCTATGATCAACGCAAAAACTAAACAACACATATCGTCACCTCGCCTTTAGCCAGTCTCCATTTATTCCGTAGCTTTTATTTCGAGTTACTAATACTTAGTAACCGAACCGGTATCTAATACCCTAGTGCTACTAGGAGTACTAGTAAAGTACACATCAATATCATGTATATCCAATATACTTTGTGTGGACTTTGTCAGCCTTCTCATCTACCAAGTATCAAGGGTAGTTCCTATTTAGTGATTGTTCGCCTCATTACAGAAGCACTTAGTCTCGGGTTTGGGTTCAACCTTGGATCTCTTCACTAGAGCAGCAACCAGTTTGCCATTTCATGAAGTATCCCTTCATGCCCTTGCCCTTCTTGAAAGTAGTGGTTTTACTAACCATCAACAATTGATGCTCCTTTTGATTTCTACTTTCGCGGTGTCAAACATCGCGAAATTGCTCAAAGGATCATCATATCTATCCCTGATATGTCATAGTTCATCATGAAGCTCTAGTATCTTGGTGGCAGTGACTTTGGAGAACCATCACTATCTCATGTGGAAAATCAACTCCCACTCGATTCAAGCGATTGTAGCACTCAGACAATGTGAGCACATGCTCAATGATTTTATCTTTTCTTCCTTTTTAGTAGACAGAGAATCTTGTCGGAGGTCTCATACCTCTCAACAAGGGCACGAGCATGAAATCCAATTTCATATCTTGGAACATCTCATATGTCCCGCGATGTTCGAAACGTCTTTAGCGCCTCAATTCTAAGCCGTTTAAGCATTATGCACTGAAATATCATGTAGTTATCAAAACCGTGTATGTCAGATGTTCGCAACATCCGCAGACGACGCTTGGGGTTTCAGCACACCGAGCGGTGCATTAAGGACATAAGCCTTATGTGCAACAATGAGGACAATCCTCAGATAACGGACCCTGTCCGCATAATTTCTACTTCTATCTTTCAACTAAGTTTTCTCTAGGAACATATCAAAAACCGTGTATGTACATGCTAGGCTCGTCAAGTCAACCTAAGTGTTTCACGTTTGTAAATCTAGCTTACACCCGTTGTATGTGAACATTAGAATCTATCACACCCGATCATCACGTGGTGCTTCGATACAACGATCCTTCGCAACGGTGCACACTTAGGGGAAACACAGTTCTTGAAATTTTAGTGAGGGGTCATCTTATTACTATCATCATTCTAAGCAAATAAGATATGAAAACATGATAAACATCACATGCAAATCATATAGTGACATGATATGGCCAATATCATCTTGCTCCTTTGATCTCCATCTTCGGGGCACGGCATGATCATCATTGTCATCGGCATAATACTATGATCTCCATCATTGTGTCTTTGTGAAGTCGACTAGCCAACTATTACTTCTACTACTATGGCTAACGGTTAGCAATAAAGTAAAGTAATCACATGGCGCTGCATCTCATACAATAAATTAAGACAACTCCTATGGCTCCTGCCGGTTGTCATACTCATTGACATGCAAGTCGTGAATCCTATTACAAGAACATAATCAATCTCATACATCACATATATAACATCACATCCTTTTGGCCGTATCACATCACATAGGATACCGTCAAAACAAGTTAGACGTCCTCTAATTGTTGTTGCAAGTTTTACGTGGCTGATTTGGGTTTCTAGCAAGAACGCTTCTTGCCTGCGTGACAACCACAACATTGATATGCCAATGCTATTTAACCTTCATAAGGACCCTCTTCATCGAATCCAGTCCGACTAAAGTGGGAGAGACAGACACCCGCTAGCCACCTTATGCAATAAGTGCATGTCGGGCGGTGGAACCAGTCTCACGTAAGAGTACGTGTAAAGTCGGTCCCGGCCGCTTCATCCATTGATGTCGTCAAATCAAGATAAGACTAGTAACGACAAGCAATTGACAAAATCATCGCCCACAACTTTTCTGTTCTACTCCTGCATAGAATCTACGCATAGAACCTCGCTCAAATGCCACTGTTGGGGAACGTAGTAGTAATTCAAAATTTTCCTACGTCACACAAGGATCTATCTAGGAGAAACCACCAATGAGCAAAGGGGTAGAGCATCTTCATACCGTTAAAGATCCCATAGCATAAGAATTACTACGAAAATGGTCTACGAAGTCGTACTTGCGGCGATTCAAATCGCGGAAGATCCGATCCGAACACCGAACAAACAGTGTCTCCGCGTTCAAAACATCTACAGCCTGGGGACGTCTCCTCCTTCTTGATCCACCAAGGAGGGAGGAGAAGTTGAGGGAGAACTCCGTGTAACATCCCAAATTTTGGAATGTTAAAATAATTATTAGAATGATTGTTTGTTTGATTGAGTGGTTGAAACTTGAGTGAAATTTGAAACTTTTCAAAACTTTTGAATGAGAGGGAATAAAGTGACTTTCCCCATCTCCGATGAATTCAAATTCAATATTTTAAAAACAAAGAGAGAAGATGACATGACTTCTTCAACTATAAAGAATTTGAACGGGTTTGCATTCGAATCCTTTCAAAAAAATTTCCCTTGCTTCTATATTTTTCTTCCACGCAAGAGAGAGAGCGGAGGAAAATGACCCTCCAAAATGTGAGGCATCTCTGAAATATTTGGAGCCAAGAAAATCCAAAGTTTTATTGTGAAAATAATTGCCAAAAAGAAATAAAGCATTTAGGGGATTTTCTGAAAAAAAACATTTTTTAAAAGTTTTTATTTTTGCCTTGGAAAAATGTTAATCTAGTAGAGGATATTTTTCTGATTTTTTAGGTATATAATTCCCCTATTTTAGGATTTTATTTACCTGCCTTTTTATTTGTTTTACTTCCTATTTTAGAAAAAATGGAAAGGTATTTTTTTTAATTAGGAAACCGCCGCGGGTGGCATTTAAGGGAGTGGGCCGAATCGCACTGTAGCCGGGATCCTGATCCCCTTCGGAGTCGGGCGACCGACCGAGCCCCCTAGCCCCCCTCTCCCTGCCAGCGGGCCCCACCGCCCGAACCCACCACGAGCCGGTCACCTCTTTCCTCTCGCCCCTCCTCTTTCCTTCCCGTCACCCCGGTCCCCTTCCAAGTTCGCCGGAGCCGGTCCCCTCTCCCCGGATCTCCCTGCCCCTTCCCTCCTGAGGCCCCCTCTCCCCTATAAATACTACCCCCTGTCCCCGCACTCCGTTCCACCCCGGCGCCGACCTGCCCAAGCTCCGCCCCGTCACCCCGCCTCCTTGCCGGAGTCGGCCACCACCGAAACCCCGAGCTCCCCCTGCTCGCCCGACGCCACCCCCCCCCCCCCCGCCTTGTCGTCGCCGCCAGAGGACGCAGGAGCTTCGCCGCCACCTCTCCGACCCCTCGGAAACAGCCGGGACCCGCCGGAATTGCCGCACCGCCACCACCTCTTCTCCTCCACCTCGCCGGAGCAGAGCAACGTCGGCAGCCACACTATGAGCCCCATCTCTTTCCGTATCCGTTGGATCGTGTATGAACGCTACAGATTAGATCATGATACCCTTTCGGTCTTCTAAGCAAAACCGAGCCGGTTTTTATTTACTTAACTATTAGCCAGAGAGTTTTATGTTAGGTTTCGGCCGTTTGCTCATTATACCCGCCGCACACACCCCCGCAGCAAATCAGGGATTGCCACGTGTCTGTTAGCATCTGTTTTCTTTTCTGTTTAGTTCCAAAAACACAAAAGTTTCAATTTTGTTTTGAGCATAGATTTTCATCCACAATTCCAATAGAGTTTAAACTTTTTCCAGTAGATCTCAATTTTTCTGTAGTTTTTAAAAACATATAATTTGTCTATGTTTGAAATTTTCAAATTTCAATTAGATCAGATTAATTTAAACTTTGTTTTGCCTATTCCAGGAGTTTAAAAATAGCTTTTAATTTGATTCGTTTTGCTACTGATCACTAGCGATCTTATTTATCAGTGGTAAAATTTTCAGAATTATTTGAGCATTTTAACCCATTGTTTCTTGTGAAACAATTTCTGTTTCACCTCTTTTAGGATTACGGCTAATTCCTTTTCTATAATTGCTTTTAAACTATTTTCTTTTATATTTAAAAAAGATTATGTTTTGTTTCTGTTAGTTACTATTAGGGTTGCAACAAGTTTTGATTTTTGTTTTTATATGTTATCATGAAATGAATTCTAGTTCCCTAATAACATGCAATTGGTTTCTCCACTGTTTCAAATCCCGTTTGGAAATACTTTCAAATAGTTTTCTGAAAAATACTTTATTTTATCTTAGTTAAATTTATATCTTAGTGCCCTGTTATTATTTTTCGTTGGACAAAAACTATTCAGTGTTTGATGTAGTAGAAGACTCCCTAGACTTATTTGAAGTTTCTTTCGGATTCTTATTCGCTCTCTCTCTTGTTTTGATTGCTAGTATGAGTGCTTATGTGAATGATATGTTTGTTATATAGATTTCATCGGAGAGTGACGAGTAGTCTATCAAGTTGTTTCTCGAGAATTTCTTCTTCGTCAACATCGCCAGGCAAGTCATTTGATCATGTATCACCTATGTTTTATGCATCGTAGTTCTACCATCCTATGCCCAATTGCATGCTGAGTAGGTACTTGGAAATTATGGTTACATATTGTAGTATCATGTGGTAGGCACCCAACAACCCCGTTACTTTGTCCGGGACGACAAATTTCATATTGCTATGCTTGAGTAGACGGGATTCTGGTTGAGAGTTTATCACGAGTGATGCGAGAATAATTTAATAACCAAGACCGGTTAAGTCAAGACTTTTCAAGACCTCAGGACGCAATGCAACTCTGGGTGGAGGCCGGTTGATCGGCTCCCTGGAGAATCCAGTGGATGACCCGGGATGCTGGAGACGGCCATGACATCCTGCGGAAAGCTTCACCCAGGCTCAAAGAGAGGGACGGATATTTTCAAGACCCAAGGCTTACCTGCACAGCCACAAGTCATTATGGGCTCTGGCTTGGTTGGACAACGCGGCGACTCTGGACAGGCGGTGCTAGCAGATATAGAAGAACGGTAGGAATGGATGGGCACCGACAGGGATTCAGAGGGACCCGTTGAAAGACCATGTTTTGATCATCCGGTCTTCAAACACCCTAAAGTGCGAGGACATACACGGAGGCGATCAAATCTTGTGGGGAACGTGTGCAAAACTCTACAGAGTACTCAAACCTAATCGATTAGCCGTGTCCACGGTCATGGACAACTTGAGCCAAAGGAACTTAAGTTATCTGAAATTCTCAACACAAATAATAATATTGATGTGGGTATTATTGACAACATGGGTACGAGAATTGGTTGGCGGAACCATCTCGTTAACAACAAACAACGTAGTAACATTTTGCTTTTAAGACTCTCTTGATGTAGGAGAAAACTTTCTTTTCGCTAAAAACTTGTAGCCCCATCTACCATATATGCATATAGTATAGATGATTACTTTTCACCCCTCTCTTATGTGACTTGCCGGCATATTCAATATGCTGACCTACACGGCTGCAACGTCTTACGTTGCAGATATTTTTCTTCGACGAGTAAGAGTACGATTCAGGGTTACGGTCTACACTCAACTTGCCGTTGGTGTTTATTGGGACTCCACTCCCTTGACTGCTTCCGCTGAGATATTTAAGGTATATATCAGTTTTACGCTATTTACATGTGATTGCACTTTGATATATACATTGATGTACTGTGTGTGCCTGCATACTGATCCAAGGATGGCACAAAAATACAGAGGCTTGACTCGTTTTGAGTCGGGTCGCTACAGAAATGGTATCAGAGCACATGTTGACTGTAGGACGTGACCCTAGAAACTGGAAATCCCTTAGGGAAGAATCTCTCAAAAATAATTATTTTCAAGAACATCCTTTAGTTCTCATCCCTTCTGATTTCATCAAACGTTCTCTCTCACCTCAAATAGTTAGACAATGCCCTTTCCCCTTTGACCTCATGAAGAATCAACGGAGTTCTAGTTCAAAGTGAAGAGGATTTCACCCCGCGTTTGAAGAATCGAAGCTACACCAACAGAGGACTCTCAATACCCGAAGAACTCGAAGACCCTGAAGTGTTTGAATATTTATATGACCATTAGAAGTCCAAACCCATGTTATATACCCACGTTAGATACGATGATTTGTGAGCCGTCATTGGTGTGTGTTTTCCGACGGCCACAACTAAAACCTATTCTCAAAAATATTGTTTGTATTGTGTGTATCTTCCTCCCTCTCTTACCCGGCTCATCCCCAAAACCCCAACCCTGCCAGATGGAGTATGAAGCTAGACTTGTAGTCTCTGGACCAATGACCCAGCTGGAGGCTGAAATATGGATTCAGAACATGGAGAACCACTTCGGGAGCAACTTGATCTCAAGGAGGTATGAAGTGGAACACGCTCTCCACTACTTTACCCAAAGTGCTACAATCTGGTGGAAAATGCATCATGCCATACAAGGATTTAGTGGAGCAGAAACTTGGGACGAATTCAAGTACACTCTGATAAGATCTTGACTTATTCAGAAGTGCTATGACAATCCGAAGGAGAAGACTTGTGCATGCAAGATCTGTGCAGAAATAGGACACACCCAGGAAGAACACAAGGATGGATGCACTCATTGTGAAGAAAATCACCCAGCTGAGGTGTGCCCAAGTAGTCAGGTGACTTGTTTCCTTTGTGAAGGAACCACCCAGTACCCAGCTCAGTGTCATATTTACCCCAAGGTGCAATAGGTTGTCAAGCAGCAGAAATATGGAGTGAAGGAAACCCTCAAGAAGAAGATTCTAGAAGAACCGGTGATGAAAAAAAATATTGAAGACCCTGATGGACAAGGTCTGACCAGATTTTTCTCCAATGCATGCTACTCATGTGGAGAAGAAGGACATTATTCACAAGATTGCACGAAGGGAAGCCTAGAGTATCTGGGAAACTTCCCGACGGAAAAAGTGGAGTTTGATCCACTTGAAATAGAAGAACTGTCCAAAATAAAGGAGTCCAGAAAGAAGAAAAAGTACCCTCGGAAGAGCCAAATCTCTGTAGATATAGACCTGAGTCATGTCAGATGTTACAAGTGCATGGAGTTTGGCCACCAAAAATACATGCGCTCAGGAAGGAAGCCGGAAACCCAAGGAGCAAAAGCAAACACTAAGACGCCTCGAGACTTGTCAGAACTCATTTGTTTTTGTTGCAAGGAAGCAGGACATTTTGCTAGCGATTGTCCGCAAAGAAAGAAAGCTAAAAAGGAGTAGTTAAGTTTTGACCGCGGCGATTAGTGTAATCTGAAGAACTCTTGTTTTTCATGAGATCATGGAGTGAAATTTTTGTAACAGAAGTCCCTGAGATTGTAATAACATCATGAATAAATGGAATTTATTGTCTCATGATTGCCTATGTTGAAAATGTATGCGTTGTTTCTCTACGAGCAAAGATCTCTGAACATTATGAGGATATGAGAAAATATGGTCTATGCAGGCATGAGTATAATTCATTTAAGTGTGGTAGTAATCGGTAAAACCCCACAGGATCCACTGAGTAGGAATGTACCATGATTACCAAGGAGACACATACATTCCTTTGAGTACCTATTTACTGACACCTGCAGATGACAACTCTCTACGAGTCATTCCTCAAGGGCCCCGAAGCGATCATGAACCTGACTAGTGATCATGATTACCCAAAAATCCTGAAGGACATGATGAAGCACATTCATCTTGAAGGAGATGCAGTCTACAAAGGCTACCCATTCATGGAAAGTGGAGTAGAACTTTGGTATGTGGAAGTACACCTCCACCATGTGAAAGGAGTTTGTCCAAAGACTATGGGGCAATACTTTTTCATTTCACGTGTACCACGAGCAACCTTCTTTGATGTTCTTCGTGAAGCTGCCATGGAAGCCATAGGTCAGATCGGAGAAATACTTGAAGCAAGACTCCGTCATACCCAGGAATACCTGAGTGAGGTACGTGCAGAGATGATGGAGGTGAAGCTCATGACCACCATGATGAAGCAAAAGATGGATGATTTCAAGGAGCACCTCGGAAAGTTCGAGTGGAACTAAAATATCTCCAAGAGAGACAGATGAATAAAGTTGGCAGAAAATGCTTGACCATATCGAACAATGTGGATGGCAGCATTTGTAATAAATTACTTTTGAGTAAGAATTTTGAAGAAAGCAAGGATGTAATAAAGGATTGATTATGAAATGAATATGATTTATGGAAGAAGCTATGATGGATCAGCAAACGTTTTTCTTAGAAACATACGAAAGCTAGAGAGTTGTGAAGATACGATAGATGTTTTATTCAGCTTGCAGAACCAATGGATTATCCGAACTTCGTTCGTGGAGAAGAGAAATTCTGCAACGCTTGTGAGGGTGCCCAAGTGTTAGAATGCGAGATTCTCTAAACCTTATACAGAAAAATGATTTGGGTGCGGAATGGATTGATCACCATGACGACTTACTCTTATCATTTATCTTGCTATTCGGAATGGTAAATCTGAGAGACTTGCCCATATAGAGAGACGACGTTCTTTGAAGCTTTTGTTTAAGCCTTAGAATGGTACAAGGAAAGCCCATGTACATGGCATTGTTGTCACGCGTAGGAAATTTTACGGTGAGGATGAAGACAAGACCTCTCTCTCTGCAGGATAACCACAAATGGTAGACCACCATGAGAATCGTCGATAGGTTATTTAGAAATTGACCACGAGACTGTCAGTTAAGAAGACCCAGTAACGGAAGAAGCTTATATCAACGGAAGAGCCCTCATTTTTGATGGAGACGTTATGAATATAACGGAAGATATGAAGACTGTGGGAAGTCAGTTGCCAAAAACCCCAGAGGATCGTTAAAACATTTTGAGGGACCAATATCTCTCATTTTAAGTGTGGTAGCATCCCACCTTGCCGGAGATTGAAATTGTTAGAAGACCCCCAAACCCTAACCTTTCTTTCTAGCCTCTTCGAATCTCGAGGACGAGATTCATTTTAAGTGTGGTAGGTTTGTAACATCCCAAATTTTGGAATGTTAAAATAATTATTAGAATGATTGTTTGTTTGATTGAGTGATTGAAACTTGAGTGAAATTTGAAACTTTTCAAAACTTTTGAATGAGAGGGAATAAAATGACTTTCCCCATCTCTGATGAATTCAAATTCAATATTTTAAAAACAAAGAGAGAAGATGACATGACTTCTTCAACTATAAAGAATTTGAACGGAGTTTACATTCGAATCCTTTCAAAAAATTTGCCCATGCTTCTATATTTTTCTTCCCCGAGAAAATGTCGGGAAATAATCTCTTGCACGCAAGAGAGAGAGCGGAGGAAAATGACCCTCCAAAATGTGAGGCATCTCTGAAATATTTGGAGCCAAGAAAATCCAAAGTTTTATCGTGAAAATAATTGCCAAAAAGAAATAAAGCATATAGGGGATTTTCTAAAAAAAAATTTGTTTAATAGTTTTTATTTTTGCCTTGGAAAAATGTTAATCGAGTGGAGGATATTTTTCTCATTTTTTTGGTATATAATACCCCTATTTTAGGATTTTATTTACATGCCTTTTTATTTGTTTTACTTCCTATTTTAGAAAAAATGGAAAGGTATTTTTTTAATTAGGAAACCGCCGCGGGCGACATTTAAGGGAGTGGGCCGAATCGCACTGTAGCCAGGATCCTGATCCCCTTCGGAGTCGGCCGACCGACCAAGCCCCCCAGCCCCCCTCTCCCTGCCAGCGGGCCCCACCGCCCGAACCCACCCCGAGCCGGTCACCTCTTTCCTCTCGCCCCTCCTCTTTCCTTCCCGTCACCCCGGTCCCCTTCCATGTTTGTCGGAGCCGATCCCGTCTCCCCGGATCTCCATGCCCCTTCCCTCCCGAGGCCCCCTCTCCCCCTATAAATACTTCCCCCTGTCCCCGCACTCCGTTCCACCCCGCCGCCGCCCCGCCCAAGCTCCGCCCCGTCACCCCGCCTCCTCGCCGGAGTCGGCCACCAACGAAACTCCGAGCTCCCCCTGCTCGCCCGACGCCCCCCTCGCCTTGCCGTCCCCGCCAGAGGACGCAGGAGCTTTGCCGCCACCTCTCCGACCCCTCGGAAACCGCCGGCACCCGCCGGAATTGCCGCACCGCCACCACCTCTTCTCCTCCACCTCGCCGGAGCAGAGCAACGCCGGCAGCCACACCGTGAGCCCATCTCTTTCCGCATCCGTTGGATCGTGTATGAACGCTACAGATTAGATCACGATACCCTTTCGGTCTTCTAAACAAAACCGAGCCGGTTTTTATTTACTTAACTATTAGCCAGAGAGTTTTATGTTAGGTTTCGGCCGTTTTCTCATTATACCCGCAGCACACACCCCCGCAGCAAATCAGGGATTGCCACGTGTGTGTTAGCATCTGTTTTCTTTTCTGTTTAGTTCCAAAAACACAAAAATTTAAATTTTGTTTTGAGCATAGCTTTTCATCCACAATTCCAATAGAGTTTAAACTTTTTCCAGTAGATCCCAATTTTTCTGTAGCTTTTAAAAACATATAATTTGTCTATGTTTGAAATTCTCAAATTTGAATTAGATCAGATTTAGTTTAAACCTTGTTTTGCCTATTCCAGGTGTTTAAAAATAGCTTTTAATTTGGTTCTTTTTGCTACTGATCACTAGTGATCGTATTTATCAGTGGTAAAAATTTCAGAATTATTTGAGAATTTTAACCCATTGTTTCTTGTGAAACAATTTCTGTTTCACCTCTTTTAGGATTACGGCTAATTCCTTTTCTATAACTGCTTTTAAACTATTTTCTTTTATATTTTAGAAAGATTATGTTTTGTTTCTGTTAGTTACCATTAGGGTTGCAACATGTTTTGATTTTTATTTTTATATGTTATCATGAAATCAATTCTAGTTCACTAATAACTTGCAATTGGTTTCTCCATTGTTTCAAATACCGTTTGGAAATACTTTCAAATAGTGTTGCGAAAAATACTTTATTTTATCTTAGTTAAATTTATATCTTAGTTCCCTGTTATTATTTTTCGTTGGAGAAAAACTATTTAGTGTTTGATGTAGTAGAAGACTCCCTAGACTTATTTGAAGTTTCTTTTGGATTCTTATTCGCTCTCTCTCTTGTTTTGATTGCTAGAATGATTGCTAGTATGAGTGCTTATGTGAATGATATGTTTGTTATATAGATTTCATCGAAGAGTGACGAGTAGTCTATCAAGTTATTTCTCGAGAAATTCTTCTTCGTCAAGATCGCCAGGCAAGTCATTTGATCATGTATCACCTATGTTTTATGCATCGTAGTTCTCCCATCCTATGCCCAATTGCATGTTGAGTAGGTACTTGGAAATTATGGTTACATATTGTAGTATCATGTGGTAGGCACCCAACAACCCCGTTACTTTGTCCGGGACGACAAATTTCATATTGCTATGCTTGAGTAGACGGGATTCTGGTTGAGAGTTTATCACGAGTGATGCGAGAATAATTTAATAACCAAGACCGGCTCAAGACCTCAGGACGCAATGCAACTCTGGGTGACGGCCGGTTGATCGGCTCCCTGGAGAAACCAGTGGATGACCTGGGATGCTGGAGACGGCCATGACATCCTGCGGAAAGCTTCACCCAGGCTCAAAGAGAGGGACGGATATTTTCAAGACCCAAGGCTTACCTGCACAGCCACAAGTCATTATGGGCTCTGGCTTGGTTGGACAACGCGGCGACTCTGGACAGGCGGTGCTAGCAGATGTAGAAGAACGGTAGGAATGGATGGGCACCGACAGGGATTCAGAGGGACCCGTTCAAAGACCATGTTTTGATCATCCGGTCTTCAAACACCCTGAAGTGCGAGGACATACACGAAGGCGATCAAATCTTGTGTGGAACATGTGCAAAGCTCTACAGAGTACTCAAACCTAATCAATTAGCCGTGTCCACGGTCATGGACAACTTGAGCCAAAGGAACTGAAGTTATCTCAAATTCTCAACACAAATAATAATATTGATGTGGGTATTATTGACAACATGGGTACGAGAATAGGTTGGCGGAACCATCTCGTTAACAGCAAACAACGTAGTAACATTTTGCTTTTAAGACTCTCTTGATGTAGGAGAAAAGTTGCTTTTCGCTAAAAACTTATAGCCCCACCTGCCATATATGCATATAGTATAGATGATTACTTTTCACCCCTCTCTTATGTGACTTGCCGGCATATTCAATATGCTGACCTACACGGCTGCAACGTCTTATGTTGCAGATATTTTTCTTCGACGAGTAAGAGTACGATTCAGGGTTACGGTCTACACTCAACTTGCCGTTGGTGTTTATTGGGACTCCACTCCCTTGACTGCTTCCGCTGAGATATTTAAGGTATATATCAGTTTTACGCTATTTACATGTGATTGCACTTTGATATATACATTGATGTACTGTGTGTGCCAGCATACTGATCCAGGGATGGCACAGAAACACAGAGGCTTGACTCGTTTTGAGTCGGGTCGCTACACTCCAGCAACACGACGACGTGGTGGCGATGGAGTGTGTGGCTCTCCGGCAGGGCTTCGCCAAGCATCGTGGAGGAGGAGAAAGCGGCGGAGAGGTAGGGCTGCGTCGTAGGTAATCTAATGAGGTGTGTTGCAGCCCTCCCAATCCTCCACTATATATAGGAGGGAGGGAGAGGGGGTGCGCCACCCCTAGGGGAACCCTAGGAGATGCGGCAACCCAAGAAGGAGGAGGCGAAGGCGCCCTAGGTGGGTGGCTTGCCACCCAAGGCAGCCCCCACGCCTAGAGTTTGGCCTCCCTTGCACCTTGGGCCTTCCTACCCTCGGTGCACCAGCCCACCTGGGGCTGGTTCCTCTCCCTTTTCAGCCCATGTGGCTTTCCGGGACAGGTCGAGCCACCCGGTGGACCCTCGGTACCCTTTCGGTGGTCCCGGTACAATACCGATAAACCCCAAAACTATTCGGGCGACCGAAACTAGACTTTCCATATATATATCTTTACCTTCGGACTATTTTGGAACTCCTCGTGACATCCGGGATCTCATCCGGGACTCCGAACAACCTTCGCTAACCACATATAAGATTCCCATAACAACTCTAGAGTCACCGAACCTTAAGTTTGTATACCCTACGGGTTCGGGAAACATGCAGACATGACTGAGACATCTCTCCGGCCAATAACCAACAGCGGGGTCTGGATATCCATGTTGGCTCACACATGTTCCACGATGATCTCATCGGATGAACCACGATGTCGAGGATTCTCTCAATCCCGTATGCAATTATCTTGTCTACCGGTATGACACTTGCCCAAGATTTGATAGTCGGTATCCCTATACATTGTTCAATCTCGTTACCGGCAAGTCTCTTTACTCATTCCATAACACATCATCCCATGGCTAACTCTTTAGTCACATTGAGCTAATGATGATGCATTACCGAATGGGCCCAGAGATACCTTTCCGTCACATGGAGTGACAAATCTCAGTCTCGATTCATACAACCCAACAAACACTTTCAGGGATACCTGTAGTGCACCTTTATAATCACCCAGTTATGTTGTGACGTTTGATACACCCAAAGCACTCCTACGGTATCCGGGAGTTGCACAATCTCATGGTCTAAGGAAATGCTACTTGACATAAGAAAAGCTTTAGCAGACGAACTACACGATATTGTGCTATGCTTGGGATTGGGTCTTGTCCATCACATCATTCTCCTAATGATGTGATGTTGTTATCAATGACATCCAATGTTTATGATCAGGAAACCATGACCATCTATTGATCAACGAGCTAGCCAACTACAGGCTCACTAGGGACATGTTGTGGTCTATATATTCACACATGTATTACGGTTTCCGGTTAATACAATTTTAGCATGAACAATAGACAATTATCATGAACAAGGAAATATAATAAAGTAATTATAACCAATTTATTATTGCCTCTAGGGCATATTTCCAACACAAAGAACATCACCAAATTCGTACGCACTCAGGGTTTAGACAGGTTCGAGCTTCTTGGGAGCGTAAAAACCAACGTCCTATGTGTTGTGGATTGTATTGGTCCAAAGTACACGAGTGGAACAACCCGACAAGAATGCTTGAGGATTGCTGCAACACGTGCAAGTGGACAAAGTGTCCCTTGTAAAGGTAGCCATGGAACTCCTTTTATAGTTCAAGGGGCTACCAAAGTGGCGAAAATGATCATTACATGGAGTAAATAGTAGGTCCTATAGCTGCCAAAACTACTGATTGGAGCTACAATGAAATACCTAACCCTGATGGATTAGGACATGCGCATTAAATGCGCCGTGAGTTGTCATGCTGGTTATGTCTCCCATCAAGGATCGCCTCTCCTTCTATGTTTTTCGCCCAGCTACCTCCTAGTATCTTGCCATGCCATGGGACGGGTGTCATTAAAGATGTTGCAAATCCCTTGGACTGCCACGTGCCCCCGACAAGGTTCACCTAACCGCCTGCTAGCTCGACACCTTCGTTGATGTTGACAACCATCTTGACGAGGTGGAGTGTTTAAGTGGTAGTGGAGTCTTTGCCGAACATGATGGTTGTCTGGTCTTCTTCACCAGCATGGCGGCTTGCCGGTCTCACTATGCGCACCTTGCTGGTCTCATGAGGCTGCGCATAGTGAGTAATTAGTACTACACACATCATGAGGTGGGCTTCTCGCTGTAGTGCTCAGTATCTTAGTTTCCTTCCCATGAGTACAAACTAGTGATGGGATGTACTATGTATGAGCTAAAACCATGGTCATCAGGGGAACAAGAGGCTCCTATCTGCTTCAAGAACTAATTATCGACAATGGTATCAGACGTTCATCCCGTCATCTCCTATTATGTTAGTACTGTAGTAGGAAAATTAATTAATTCACTAGCAATTTTTGAGCATTGTTCTGTGATCCTTCTGACGAATGATAGATTGATACACTAATGAGCTAATGATACACTAAGTTGGTTAGGCTTTTACCTAGGTAGTGAAGGTGAAATATGATATTGTTCCACCAGAAAGTATGTCTAGAAGGCTTTTTAGTGGATAAAAAATCCAACCTCAAACATGTGCAATACAACAACACTATATAATATCCTTGTGCTATCATGTAACCAGCACAAAACTCAAGCCAACTTTAAGAAAACTCTGCGTCCTGGTACTAAACTGAGAGCAATCCACCAATTCATAAAAGAATGTGCGATTAGTAAATCTGGACATTAGCAATCTGCTGAAACCGAACAATTTACATACAAAATTCAGTCTGTTGCACCTGATCTAGTATATGCATTTTTCATGGGAGAACATCCAAATAAACATGCGATAAAACACAATCACAATGTACCACTCTCCTTAGATCATAAAAAAGATTCTCTCACTTGAGCAAAGAGGAGTACCAACGAACGGCGGTTGCTCCTCCAGATGATCTGATCGTAGCTTCCCACTGCACCCTCCTCGCTTGGTGGGGGGGGGGGCTGCATGGCTATCAGGCGGTTCAACCTCGTGGCCACTGTGGTCAGGATTTTTTTTACTTGCGTGAGAATGCAAATGCACATGGTGGCGTGACAGTTTCCTTGGACATCATCAGTAATTCGGTTAATTTTTTGTTTTTAAAATAATTCGCGTTCTCTTTTTGCGAAAACAATAATTTTCCCTCTTAGTAGTGCCATGACAAAAGGCAAACGTCAGCAGTACTCCCAATATTAGTGATGTGGTAAAACGTTATACGCCATCATTATTTTTTATCGGCCTGGGTTAGTGAACCCCAAATAGTAGTGGCGTTGATATTAGGCACACGGCACTAGTAATGAGTTAGTGATGACATATCAAATATGCCAACACCTGTCGTTATTTAAAAAAAATAGCGGTGGCGTGGATAAAAATTGACACGCCAGCAATGAAAGTTATGGCTAGCCATTTCTCTAATACTGGCGGGAATCACGGTGATCTTTACATTGAAGAACATAGAGAGAGATAGCGATCTAGGTAATAACTACGGACCCGTAGGTCTATGGTAGACTACTCACACATCACCATGGGAGCAACAAGGTTGATGTAGAAACCCTCCTTGATTGACCCCCCTCCGACAGGGTACTCGAACATGGCTTTAGATGGGATCACGGTGGAACAGAGACTTGCTGCGGCAGAGAAAGTATTTCGGGTGGCTCTATGGTGTTTTCCCCATAAAATATGATTTATTGGAGGGGTGGTAGGGCAATATGCATTGGGAGGTGGCCCCATGCCATCAGGGCGCGACCCCCCTGGGCCCTCCTACTGCTTGTAAACTACGTTGGGATTTTCATCAAAGAGGAGGAGAGATGCAGCACAGTATAGATACTATTTTCCTCACTGAGAATCAATGTTATCGAACCAATAGGAGGAGCACACAAGTTCCCGTCTGCATCACCTACACACAAAAAGAGCAAACACTTTCACCCAACGTGGGCAAGAGGGTTGTCAACCCCCTTAAACTCGTTACTTGCAAGGAATAAGTAGTGATAGATAGATAATTTAAATATATAAATATAAAACATAATTATAAATGAATAAAGTCAGCAAGGTATTTTTTGTGTTTTTCTATTAACGATTAAGTAGACCCAGGGGCCATAGTGTTCACTAGAGGATTCTCCCTTGAAGAAAGTATACGGTGGGTAAACAAAATTATGTTGGAAAATTGATACAAAATCCCATAGTTATCCAATACTTATTAACGGAAATTATAACACATATAGGTATCACGTCCATAAGCAAGTAGACCGACACCTTCCTCCATCTGCTAGTATTACTCCACCCATCGGCCACTATCCATCATGCATTTAGAGTATTAAGTAAAAAATAAAATAATGCTTGAAGCAAGATGACATGATATACACAAAGTAAACTAAACTAATATGAAAACCCCCATCATTTCTTTTCCTTCCATGCAGAAATATATGTCACATCCCTGACACCTTAAGCAAGTTAGTATTGTGCTCATGTCTTCTTTGCATTGCATCTAAGAAATTCTCCAACAAGAACAAGAAAGTGGCAAAGGAAAAACTCAAAACCCTAGCCACTACTTTAAATAAAGGAAATCTCAAACTAGTTAAAATCAATGAATCCAAAATGGCCTCAAGAAAAGTTCAAACTTTCTGATAAATCATGAAAGTAAATGAGCATTGGAGAAAACTATTTTCTTGACACTTTTAAGCATTTTAAATAAATGCAAAAGCTACTGGTTTCAAGTTTTAAATTTGAAATCAGAAACTTTAAATTTTCAAAAATGTTGAAAACTTCAAAAAATCATATAAATTAATCTGTAACTCCAATGAAAATAATTTATATATGAAAAAGTATCAGAAAAATTCAAGGAATCTGAATATGCTACTTTCAATCATGTTTGAAAAAGTTACAGAACCCAAACTTGTAGAATAATGAATAAGTCAATTCTTATAATTACTTTATAAATGGAATTTGGAAAATATTCAAATTTCATTATGAATGACATGATCACACACTGTCCTAATTACAAAACAGTACCTTAACATGACATTTCATGCATGTTAACATGAAGTTGATCTGAGCATCAGGACGAATCAATTAAATCGGTATCCGAGAATACCTCGTTTGAATTGATATTGAATATGATTCAAATCAACTTCAAACTTAATACATGTTGATTATAATAGTTTATCACCTTGCATTCTCATGCCATGCTCATGCATCATCTTGTTTGCATACGATTGTTATTGATTGTTTCCATTCATTTTGGTAGGCTCCCCACCCCCGGATTCCACCGAATATCCGTCCGACGGATATTGTCCCTCCTCTGAGCAACAAGGCAAGCAACCATTTTGATCATCCCGATAAATCCCATGTTCTTGCTCCTGCACTTACTTATTGCATTAGGATCAAATGCTTCAACTGTTTTTGCCACGTTAGTTGAACCCACTTCCTTTGTATGACCTATCCTTGTCACAGTAAATAGCCGAACCTTGCAACCTAGCATACCTGGTAGTTGCTTGAGCCATGATGTATCTTATCCTGCTACGCATGCTATGCTTAGAGTTGTGTATGGTTTGTCATCTGGGAGATGAACAGAATTGTGAGAATGTGTTCGGTAAGCAAAGGTTGTGTGTTGAACTTGATTTGGTAAACGTACCGGTGAAAGGCTGTGTAGGAGTACATGGCGGGTTGTTTCATTGGAACCGTCCTTAGCAACTGAGTTCCGTGTATGTAATCCAAGACTAGATACTACCACATGCTGGGCCCAGAAATATGACCCCGCTCGGCCTATTAATCGCTTAGTACTCGGTCCAGGAGTTGCAAGTAGTTTCTGGTGTTTATAGTCATGCTGGAGGCCGTGCATGGTGCTGACCTAAGAGGTGGGCCGTGATGCGGTAGGAAGTGGCACGGTGTACCAAGTGGCACCCGGATGGTGGGCTTGGGAACCCTGCGCACATCGTTTGAGGCCGTGGCGGAAACCTCGGCCGGACTTCCGTACGGGTTACTCTCAGATAGGCGATAAACCTGGACTAGGTACTAGTGTGGTTAACGGTCGTGGCCGACTCCCTCGCTGGGCTTCCGCTTGAAGGTTGTCGAGGTGCATGACGTGTACATGGCGATAAGTGGCGAGAGCGTGTGTGACGAAGTACACCCCTGCAGGGTTATGATCTATTCGAATAGCCGCGTCCGCGGATATGGACTACTTGGAGACATATGTTGTTTATACATAACTTCAATGGCTACTCATAAAATTGTCAAGATAAGCGTGAGTGTCGTGGACGGCATTTCCTTATGGAGACGGAATGATTCCACGATAGTGTATTGTTGTGGTGTTAGTGGACTCCTGTGCGAGAAATCAAGTTGTCAAAATTATTTTAAAATGCAAGTTGTCTAACCACGAGTCAAATGATGGCTTTCCGCATGAAACCCCACAATACCTTCTTGATACCTTGCATGAGTAGATAGTTATCCTAAAGTCTTGCTGAGTACCTTCGTCCTCATGTTTGCTTAATAAATGTTGCAGAGGTTGCTAATGACCCTAATGGAGGGTTCTTCATAGACATCGACGACGACGAGTAGCTCGTGTCCCAGCTACGATCTGGCCCTACGTTGGATCTGTAGTATAGTCAGGCCATGTGCCATCTAGTTGCCCTGTCTGTACTCAGACAGTCTAAACTCTTCCGCTGGCTTGTAACTGAATGACTGCTATTATGGTTCGTGAGACCCTTAATGTGTAATATTATGTGTGTGGCTCTTCCGAGCCTCTTAAATAAAGGTTGTATGTTTATGGTTATGTTGTGATGCCATCGATGTATCTATACATATCGGTATGCCATGCGTACGTGTGTCTTACTTGATATGTATGGGGATCGATTACTTAGTCGTGAACATTAGTAGCACTCCTTACAAGGAAATGCCCCATTGTGATCCAATGAGCCTTGGTAGTTCGCTACTGCTCCGGACACATTGGTTGACCGGCATGTGTCCTTCTTAGCTGCTGTGTCTGTCCCCTTTGGGGAAATGTCACGCGATGTAATGGAGTCCTTGTAGCTTGCTACGACTCGTCTACATTCGCTCATGACCGACACCTGCTTTGTTGGGTCATGTATGCCTGTCCTTGTGCGGTACTGCCACTTTGGTTTATGACTAGACATGTCGATCCGGGTTCTTTGACATTGGAATGCTAGTGACACTATTGCATACGTGAGTCAAAAGACGCAAACGGTCCCGGCTAAGGTAAGGCTACAGCCGTGGAGTTAACCGTGCATGAGACCACAAAGGGATGCGATGTGTTACAGGCTGGATTCCTATGGCTTAGGATCGGGGTCCCGACAGCGTTGGTATCAAAGCCTGACTGACTGTAGGATTACTAAGCCAAACTGGTCGAAGTTGAGTCTAGAATTGCTTTAGTTATATATAAGGGAATTGTTTGTGGAAGGGAACGTAAGACTCTTGTTCTCTTCTCAAGTTATTCTATTCTGGTCATCCTCGTCTTTTCTGCGGGAATTAAGGACTAGGTTACTCATCTTCTTCTAGGCTCGTGTTTCTGATCGGTAGATTATAGGACTACGGGTCAAGAGATATTGGGTTTCTGTCATTCCTAGGAAAAAGAAAGTAAGTTTGATGATCAGAGAGTTGAACTTGATAGTTGAGTGGTTACGCTATTCCATTTTGGGTTCTCTCAAAATTTGTTTTTGAGCATTTACAGCCGTTATGCTGCCCAATTTTTCATTCGGAGCTCTAATGCTTTTGCATTACTCTCTATTCACAGATGCGTGGCCGTCCTTCTCGTCAGGTGGTACGTATGACCAGGTGCATTGATGTGCCGGGTCATACGGCCATGCTGGTCAGGGTGATGTCGGTGTGCGGTTACCGCTGGTACCCCGAGTACAGAGTAGAGGAACAGTACTGAGACTTCAACCAGAGCCAATACATCTGCACTGTTAGGGTATTTCCAGACTACCCTGGAGCTGAGAAGCCAATCCATTGGTCCTATGGGTTGGGGGTCACCGTTGACATGGCAGTACAGGATGCTGCCTATTCAGTGCTGACCATTATGAGAGCGAGACATGCACTGCTGCAGAATTCAGAGTTCTGCTATGTTCCGGCCTCTCAGCCTGGTAAAGAGGGATACCTCAGTGGAGTCTATTTTGATTCTTCTATGGAGGATCCACTACTGCAGTCCACTGTTGAGATGCTAGAGAACAGAGACAGGGATGCTCGTGCTCTCCGCATGGAGCTTTATGCTACTCGTGCCCGTCTGTGGACGGCTTTGACGCAGCTGGCACCGGTAGTCTAGACAGAGTGTGGAGAGATGGAGATGTTGAACCCTGTTAGGACCCATCTTCCGGCCCACGTTGACTGGCCAGCTATAGGAGGAGTCACACCTCTTCGGGGACCCCTCTTACGACCAGTCAGGGGACCAAGGCCACATCCGTGTCCTTATGGATCCCAGGGATCTCAGGCTAGAGTGTTTCCTGATCCGCAGGTTGAGCTTCCAGGTCATGGAGGTAATCTCTATGAGATGTTCTATGTGGATGCCTGAGCTGTGAGCGGAACGATAGTATGGTAGTACCAGTACGTTCACAGTCCTGCGTGACTTGTGAAGTATGCCTGTGATGTGAAATGAATTCCGGAGGCCTAGATAAATAATGTATAGGAAGCTTGTAAGCCTCTGATGAGTAGTTTCATAATTTCAGTAGTTTGCTCTTCGAGTAAGTTTGTACTGAACTATGTAAGGGTGTGTATGAACCATGGTCTATATATAGCAGTTGCTTGTTACCATGCTGTTCGGATATTCATTTCCACATTCCGTGTGTTCAGTACATTCTTAATCCATATCTAGTATTGATATGATATTGGTCTAAGCTGTGAGTTTGTTTGTCAGGATGGTGTTCACCAGGTTGAACCGTGCCCCTGCTCATGAGCAAGGCGAGGGTAGTCAAGCATCGCAGGAAGACCTGCCTCACCCGCCCTCTCTGGCGGAAGTGATGCTTGAGGCAGAGAGAAACAAAAGGGAGACCAACCGACTGCTAGAGCGTATTGAGCAGAATACGGCTCGACAGGCTAGGAATGCTGTAGTGTCCCTCAACGACTTTGTGAAGATGAATCCTCCAAAGTTTCATCATTCCGTCGATCCCCTCGACGCTGATGACTGGCTGTGCAGCATCGCACGCAAGATTCGCTCTGCGAATGTTTCTGAGGCCGACAAGGTGACCTCTGCGGCATACTTCCTAGAAGGACCCGCCAATCTGTGGTGGGAGAATTTTGAAGCTATGCGTCCCGCTGAACCAGTAGCCACATGGGCAGACTTCAGTGCAGCCTTTCGTCTGCACCATATTCCAGAGGGCCTAATGGAAAGAAAGAGAGAAGAGTTATGTGCCTTCATTCAGGGCAAGTTGCCTGTGGATGCCTATAGCCGCGAGTTCGGTAACCTCGCCCGCTATGCAACAGAGGAGGTGTCTACTGACGCCAAGCAGCAAGCAAGATTCCGTAAGGGTCTGAGCCCTGAGCTTCGTCATGATCTGCGCCTCCATGAGTGTGCAAGCTTTCAAGCCCTAGTCAACAAGGCGATCAGTGCCGAGACTGGTCATTCTGACTTCGAAGCCACAAGGAAGCACTCCCGTGATTTTGGCTCGTCTTCTGGTTCCGCGTTTCCAAAACGCAGGCTGTGGGTTCCAAACAGTTCTCTGCCGCCAAGATACACTCCGAGGCCATCCTACGTGGCGCCTCAGACGAATCCGGCCAACCCTCCAGCAAAAGCTTATGGTGGTCCAGCTAGCAATGCTGCACCACGTGCCAACCAAGTGATATGCTACAAGTGTGCAGAACCAGGGCACTATTCCCGTGAGTGTCCTCAAAATGTGGGTGCCAAGCAACCCGGAAAGTCCGTCGGGCAAGCCAAGTCGGGCAAAGCTTACTATGTGAAGCCAAATCCTGCACGTGGCCGTGTGAACTATGTGTCAGCAGAAGAAGCTGCACAGGATCCCGACGTCATGCTGGGTACGCTTCTTGTTAATCATCACCCAGCGTCTGTTCTCTTTGACACTGGGTCTTCTCATTCCTTCATTTCAGAAAGTTATGCATAGTTGCATAACATGTCTTTTTGTGATATGCCAATCCCATTGGTTGTCCAAACTCCTGGTAGTAAATGGCAAACCTCTAGGATAACCTGTGACAATGAAATTCTAGTAGACAGGCTAGTTTTTCTAGCCTCATTGATAGCCTTGAAATCTTCGGATATTAATATCATCTTGGGCATGGACTGGATGTCAGCTCACTATGCCAAGATTGATACTCATTATAGAAATGTCCAGCTAACCCTCCCTTGGGTGAGATAGTAAATGTCTCTACTCGAGTTGCCAAATGCCAACTGTATTCCTTGAATGCCAACCCTCTTCCGGAACTTGAAGACATTCCGGTAGTCTGTGACTTCCCGGATGTTTTTCCAGAGGAACTGCCAGGAATTCCACCTGACAGAGATGTAGAGTTTGTGATAGATCTTGTTCCGGGAACTGTCCCAATAGCCAGAAGACCTTATAAGATGGCACCATGGAGCTACCCGAACTTAAGAAGCAACTAGATGAGGCCTTGAACAAAGGTTTCATTCGTCCTAGCTCTTCTCCTTGGGCTTGCCCTGTCCTCTACGTCAAGAAGAAAGACGGAACGGATCGGATGGTTGTAGATTACCGACCAGTTAATCTGGTCACCATAAAGAACAAGTATCCGCTCCCCAGGATCAACGACCTGTACGATCAGCTCGTTGGATCCTCAGTCTTCTCCAAAATGGATTTGAGGTTGGGATACCATCAAATCAAGATTAAGAACGGGGACATTCCCAAAACGGCTTTCGTTACTCGTTATGGCCAATACGACTACACCGTCATGTCCTTCGGTTTGACCAATGCCCCAGCCACCTTCTCTCGACTGATGAATTCAATCTTCATGGATTATTTGGATAAATTCGTCGTGGTTTACCTCGATGATATTCTCATCTACTCGAAGAATGAACAAGAACATGCTGAGCATCTAAGGCTGGTATTGATGAATCTTCGAGAGCATCGCCTTTATGCCATGTTTTCAAAATGTGAATTTTGGTTACCAGAAGTGACCTATCTTGGTCACTACTCTCTGGTAAGGGTATTGTTGTCAATCCCGAGAGAGTTCAAGCTGTCCTTGATTGGACTCAACCTGAATCGGTTAAGCAAGTTAGGAGTTTTCTTGGTCTAGCGAGCTATTGTCGCCGCTTCATCGAGAATTTCTCCAAGGTTGCAAAGCCTCTAACTGAACTCCTCAAGAAAGATAAAAAGTTCGAGTGGACAGCACAGTGCGAGCATAGTTTTCAGGAACTGAAAAGATGCCTGACTTCCGCACCTGTGTTGCTACCACCAGATTTTTCGAAGGACTTTGTTATCTATTGCGACGCCTCGCGACAAGGATTAGGTTGCATTCTCATGCAAGATCGTCATGTGATCGCATACGCATCTCGACAGTTGCGTCCACATGAGGATAATTATCCCACACATGACCTTGATCTTGCAGCTGTGGTCCATGCACTAAAAACCTGGCGATATTACCTTCTGGGTAATCGTTGCGAAATATTCACTGATCACCAAAGTCTGAAATATATCTTCACCCAGCCGGATTTGAATCTCACGCAAAGACGGTGGGTTGAGTTGATCTCGGATTACGACTTAGGGATAACTTACACCCCGGGGAAGGCCAATGTTATGGCCGATGCACTAAGTCGTAAATCTCATTGTAACAATTTGATGCTACAACAAGGTCAACCACATCTCCATGAGGACTTTCGGAAGTTGAATCTTCATATTGTTCCCCAAGGATTCCTTTCTACCCTGGTGGCGAAGCCTACTCTTAAGGATCAAATTATAGCTGGCCAAAAGCGTGACAAGGGTATATCACGGATCAAGGAGAATATTTTTAGCGGAAACGCTAAATAATTTTCCATGAACGATCAAGGTGTTGTGTTGTTCCAGAATCGTCTAGTGGTTCCTAAGAACCCACATCTAAGGCAGTTAATCCTTAAGGAGGCTCATGATTCCCCTCTCACCATTCATCCTGGTAGTACTAAGATGTATCAGGACCTACGCCAGAGGTTCTGGTGGACTAGGATGAAGAGAGAAATTGCTAAGTTCGTTGCTAACTACGACGTTTGTCGTCGATTTAAGGCAGAACATCAAAGGCCTGCTGGCACCCTTCAACCTCTAGCTACTCCTGAATGGAAATGGGATAAAGTTAGCATGGATTTGATTACCGGATTTCCCAAGACCAAGAAAGGAAATAATGCTATCTTTGTGGTCATTGACCGTCTTTCTAAAGTGGCTCATTTTCTTCCCGTTCGTGAGAGTATAACAGCTAGCCAGCTAGCAGAGTTATTTATCTCCCGAATAGTGTCTCTTCATGGTGTTCCCCTGGAGATTAACTCGGACCGTGGGAGTATCTTTACTTCTCACTTTTGGGAAAGTTTTCAGAATGCCATGGGGACCCACTTATCTTTTAGCACTGCTTTCCATCCCCAATCAAGAGGTCAAGTAGAAAGAGTGAATCAAATCCTGGAAGATATGCTCCGAGCTTGTGTTATATCGTTCGGTATGAATTGGGAAAAGTGCCTTCCATTCGCCGAATTCGCTTATAACAATAGTTATCAATCAAGCTTGGGCAAAGCTCCTTTTGAAGTTCTCTATGGACGAAGATGTCGGACACCTCTTAATTGGTCAGAAACTGGAGAGAGGCAACTCTTTGGCCCGGATATGATCCAGGATGCCGAAGAGCAGGTTCGCATTATTCGTGAAAAGTTGAAAACAGCCCAGTCTCGTCAAAAGAGCCAATATGATCGTCATCATAAGGTTGTGACCTTTGAAGTTGACGAGAAGGATTACCTTCGGGTTACACCTTTGAAGGGTACCCATCGTTTCGGTATCAAAGGAAAATTGGCTCCTCATTACATTGGTCCTTTTCGCATTCTTGCCAAACGAGGAGAAGTTGCCTACCAATTGGAACTTCCTCCGCATCTTTCCAAGGTTCATGATGTTTTCCACGTCTCGCAATTCACGTGTTGCTTTTCGGATCCTATCCGTGAAGTGGACCACGAAACGCTTGATCCCCAAGATAACCTTTCATACCGAGAATACCCTGTACGTATTCTTGATCAAGCTGAGCGTACCACTCGACGTCGAAACCTCAAGTTTCTTAAAGTTCAATGGTCAAATTATTCTGAAAAGGAGGCAACTTGGGAAAGAGAGGATCGTCTCCGACTTTAATATCCTGCGTTATTCCCGACGACTTCTAAATATCGGGACGAGATTCTTTTGAGTGGGGGTGAGTTGTCACATCCCTGACACCTTAAGCAAGTTAGTATTATGCTCATGTCTTCTTTGCATTGCATCTAAGAAATTCTCCAACAAGAACAAGAAAGTGGCAAAGGAAAAACTCGAAACCCTAGCCACTACTTTAAATAAAGGAAATCTCAAACTAGTTAAAATCAATGAATCCAAAATGGCCTCAAGAAAAGTTCAAACTTTCTGATAAATCATGAAAGTAAATGAGCATTGGAGAAAACTATTTTCTTGACACTTTTAAGCATTTTAAATAAATGCAAAAGCTACTGGTTTCAAGTTTTAAATTTGAAATCAGAAACTTTAAATTTTCAAAAATGTTGAAAACTTTGGAAATAGTTGGAAATATTCCAACAAATATTCTAGGGTGCTTAACATAGCTTTTACAATTTATTTGGGAGTTGACATAAATAGAAAATCAGTGAAATAGAAAAACAGAAACAAAAACAGAAAGAAAAAGGAAAAGAGGTTACCTGTCGCTCACCTGGCCCGGCCCATCTAAGCCCCTGTCGTCTTCCTCCCCGCCAGTGGGCAGGAGGAGGTGGCCGCCGCATTCTCCGGCGCGGCCACGCACCTGTGCGCCTGCCTGGCCGCCGCCTCGCGCTGGCAAGGCCGGGGATAAGCTCCCCGAGGCCGCCCCTATCCATTCCCAGCGTCAGTTCTCCCCCTCCTCCCCGATCTCTCCTCCCCCTTCTGCCGCCATTGGAGCCGAGCAAAGCTCGAGCTGCCCGTGCCCCTAGAAATAGGATCCTCTTGCTGAGCACGCCGTTAGGTCCGCCTCGTCGGTCTGGTCCTCCCTGCAAAAGCCGAAGCCACCCCGAGCCCTGCAACGCCCACGGCACCGTCGTCTTCAACCTTCGGCCGCCGGCGAGCTCTGCTCGATTCGTCGCCGCCAGGCCGTCCCCGAGCCGTCTAACGCCGCCACTGCACTCCCCGTGAGCATGCGGTCTTTTCCCCTAAGCTCTCCCCGTCGATCCCCTCCTCTAGGCTTAGTTCAGTCGGAGCCCGACGAGGACCGCCGCTGCAGCTCATCGCCAGCAGCCCTCCGGTGACGGGTTGGTCAGTCTGAGGCCACCAACAGCCTCACGACAACTTGTAGATGCGTTCAGTGCCCAGCCCCGTGCGTTTTGCCCCTGTATTCGATGGCTTCGACGATGGCCGACCTTGGTCGCCGCCAAGCTCGTCGCCGGCGTTGATCCCGGCCACCCCAGTCCCTGGGGCTTGTCCCATCATGCACGCCATCGAGTGGCCGTTCCTCCCATGGTCTCAGCCGTGCGTTTGGCCCTCTGTGCGCCATTTCCGAGCCCTCCCGACGTTCTGGTGCTCGCCGGAGGCTCCCCACCGGCGAGGACGACCTCGCCGCGGGTGGATCTCGGATGGCCTGAGGCACTGACATGTGGGGCCATCCTCTGGGAGATTAAGTTTAAAGAAAATAAATTTAATTAATCTGCTAAGTCACTGACATGTGGGTCGAGTGGGTTTAATTAACTAAATAAGATTAATCCTAATCTAAAATTGACCAGAGAGACTGACCAGTGGGTCCCACTGGTCAGGTTTGACTTTCAACGGCCAGATGGACCTGCTGATGTCATGCTGATGCAATAAAAGTATTTTCGAGTATAAAAATAATTCCAGAAATGTTTAAAACTTCAAAAATTCATAGAAATTAATCTGTAACTCCAATGAAAATAATTTATATATGAAAAAGTATCAGAAAAATTCAAGGAATCTGAATATGCTACTTGCAATCATGTTTGAAAAAGTTAGAGAACCCAAACTTGTAGAATAATGAATAAGTCAATTCTTATAATTACTTTATAAATGGAATTTGGAAAATATTCAAATTTCATTATGGATGACATGATCACACACTGTCCTAATTACAAAACAGTACCTTAACATGACATTTAATGCATGTTAACATCAAGTTGATCTGAGCATCAGGACGAATCAATTAAATCGGTATCCGAGAATACCTCGTTTGAATTGATATTGAATATGATTCAAATCAACTTGAAACTTAATACATGTTGATTATAATAGTTTATCACCTTGCATTATCATGCCATGCTCATGCATCATCTTGTTTGCATACGATTGTTATTGATTGTTGCCATTCATTTCGGTAGGCTCCGCACCCCCGGATTCCACCGAATATCCGTCTGACGGATGTTGTCCCTCCTCTGAGCAACAAGGCAAGCAACCATTTTGATCATCCCGATAAATCCCATGTTCTTGCTCCTGCACTTACTTATTGCATTAGGATCAAATGCTTCAACTGTTTTTGCCACGTTAGTTGAACCCACTTCCTTTGCATGACCTATCCTTGTCACTGTAAATAGCCGAACCTTGCAACCTAGCATACCTGGTAGTTGCTTGAGCCATGATGTGTCTTATCCTGCTACGCATGCTATGCTTAGAGTTGTGTATGGTCTGTTATCTGGGAGATGAACAGAATTGTGAGAATGTGTTCGGTAAGCAAAGGTTGTGTGTTGAACTTGATTTGGTAAAGGTACCGGTGAAAGGCTGTGTAGGAGTACATGGCGGGTTGTTTCATTGGAACCGTCCTTAGGAACTACGTTCCGTGTATGTAATCCAAGACTAGATACTACCACATGCTGGGCCCTGAAATATGACCCCGCTCGGCCTATTAATCGCTTATTACTCGGTCGAGGAGTTGCAAGTAGTTTCTGGTGTTTATAGTCATGCTGGAGACCGTGCATGGTGCTGACCTGAGAGGTGGGCCGTGATGCGGTAGGCAGTGGCACGGTGTACCAAGTGGCACCCGGATGGTGGGCTTGGGAACCCTGCGAACATCGTTTGAGGCCGTGGCGGAAACCTCGGCCGGACTTCCGTACGGGTTACTCTCAGATAGGCGATAACCCTGGACTAGGTACTAGTCTGGTTAATGGTCGTGGCCGACTCCCTCGCTGGGCTTCCGCTTGAAGGTTGCCGAGGTGCATGACGTGCACATGGCGATAAGTGGCGAGAGCGTGTGTGACGAAGTACACCCCTGCAGGGTTATGAACTCAGACAGTCTAAACTCTTCCACTGGCTTGTAACTGAATGACTGCTATTATGGGTCGTGAGACCCTTAATGTGTAATATTATGTGTGTGGCTCTTCCGAGCCTCTTAAATAAAGGTTGTATGTTTATGGTTATGTTGTGATGCCATCGATGTATCTATACATATCGGTATGCCATGCGTACGTGTGTCTTACTTGATATGTATGGGGTTCGATTACTTAGTCGTGAACTTTAGTAGCACTCCTTACAAGGAAATGCCCCATTATGATCCAATGAGCCTTGGTAGTTCGCTACTGCTCCGGACACTTTGGTTGACCGGCATGTGTCCTTCTTAGCTGTTGTGTTTGTCCCCTTTGGGGAAATGTCACGCGATGTAATGGAGTCCTTGTAGCTTGCTATGACTCGTCTACATTCGCTGATGAGCGACACCTGCTTTGTTGGGTCATGTATGCCTGTCCTTGTGCGGTACTGCCACTTTGGTTTATGACTAGACATGTCGATCCGGGTTCTTTGACATTGGAATGCTAGCGACACTATTGCATACCTGAGTCAAAAGACGCAAACGGTCCCGGCTAAGGTAAGGCTGCAGCCGTGGAGTTAACCGTGCGTGAGACCGCAAAGGGATGCGATGTGTTAGAGGCTGGATTCCTATGGCTTAGGATCGGGGTCCCGACAGCGTTGGTATCAGAGCCTGACTGACTGTAGGAGTACTAAGCCAAACTGGTCGAAGTTGAGTCTAGAATTGCTTTAGTTATATATAAGGGAATTGTTTGTGGAAGGGAGCGTAAGACTCTTGTTCTCTTCTCAAGTTATTCTATTCTGGTCATCCTCGTCTTTTCTGCGGGAATTAAGGACTAGGTTACTCATCTTCTTCTAGGCTCGTGTTTCTGATCGGTAGATTATAGGACTACGGGTCAAGAGATATTGGGTTTCTGTCATTCCTAGGAAAAAGGAAGTAAGTTTGATGATCAGAGATTTGAACTTGATAGTTGAGTGGTTACGCTATTCCATTTTGGGTTGTCTCAAAATTTGTTTTTGAGCATTTACAGTCGTTAAGCTGCCCAATTTTTCATTCGGAGCTCTAATGCTTTTGCATTACTCTCTATTAACAGATGCCTGGCCGTCCTTCTCCTCAGGTGGTACGTATGACCAGGTGCATTGATGTGCCGGGTCATACGGCCATGCTGGTCAGGGTGATGTCGGTGTGCGGTTACCGCTGGTACCCCGAGTACACAGTAGAGGAACAGTACCGAGACTTCAACCAGAGCCAGTACATCTGCACTGTTAGGGTATTTCCAGACTACCCTAGAGCTGAGAAGCCAATCCATTGGTCCTATGAGTTGGGGGTCACCGTTGACATGGCAGTACAGGATGCTGCCTATTCAATGCTGACCATTATGAGAGCGAGACATGCGCTGCTGCAGAATTCAGAGTTCTGCTCTGTTCCGGCCTCTCAGCCTGGTGAAGAGGGATACCTTAGTGGAGTCTATTTTGATTCTTCTATGGAGGATCCACTACTGCAGTCCACTGTTGAGATGCTAGAGAACAGAGACAGGGATGCTCGTGCTCTCGGCATGGAGCTTTATGCTACCCGTTCCCGTCTCTGGACGGCTTTGACGCAGCTGGCACCGGTAGTCCAGACAGGGTATGGAGAGATGGAGATGCTGAACCCTGTTAGGACCCATCTTCCGGCCCACGTTGACTGGCCAGCTATAGGAGGAGTCACACCTCTTCGGGGACCCCTCTTACCACCAGTCAGGGGACCAAGGCCACATCCGTATCCTTATGGCTTAGGATCGGGGTCCCAACAATATAATACATGTCATGTCCCTTTCTGTCACTCACATTGAGCACCGCAAGATTGAACCCATTACAATGCACTGCTCAAGATAAATCAGTCTAGTTGGCCAAACCAAACCGATAGATGAAAGAGAAATACGAAGGTATCATAATCATGCATATAAGTATTCAGAGAAGACTCAATATATTTTCATAAATAATCTGAACATAAACCCACAAATCATTGGATCCCAACAAACACATCGCAAAAGAGGATTACATAGGATAAATCACTTTGGGAATCACGGTGACCTTTGCATTGAAGAACTTAAAGAGAGAGATATCCATAGAGGTACTAACTATGGACCCATAGGTGTGTGTTAAACTACTCACACATCACCATGGGAGCAGCAAGATTGATGTAGAGGCCCTCCATGATCGATTGCCACTTAGGCAGGGCATCGAAACAGGGCTCCAGATGAAGTCACGATGGAACACACACTTGCGGCATTGGAAAAATTATTTCGGGTGACTATCTAATGTTTTTTTTCCACAAAATACGATTTATAGAGGCGGAGTTAGGTCAGGAAGTCGACGAAGGTGATCCCAAGCAAACAAGGCGCGACCCCCCACCCCGGGCATGCCTTGATGGCTTGCCACCCCCTTGTGTGGCCTCTAATATCCCACCAAAGCTTCCAAGTTTTATTTTTGTCTAGAAAAAATCACCATTTTGTTTTTGCATTTGGTACTGCTTTTCTGAAAATCCAAAAATATCCAAGAAACAACAACTCGCATTGGGCACTGGTTAATAGGTTAGGTCTCAAAAATGATATAAAATAGCATATGAATGCATATAAATCATACAAAACTAATAATATAATAGCATGGAAAAATCAAAAAATATAGATACATTGGAGACGTATTAGCATCCCTAAGCTTAATTCCTTCTCGTCCTCGAGTACGTAAATGATAAAACATAATTTTTGTGTGACATCTACCTACCATGTTATCTTATTCACGTATGGTCACTGAGGGATGATGAACCAATAACCATAAACATAGTAATATCCATAAAGATAAGTCAAACAATCATCAACTTTCAAAATATACGAACCCTAAAGAATGTATACTCCCCATTCGTTTAATCATATTAGAATGGCATGACTCCATGTTCACCACACAAATACAAATTTCAAGCACCACGGTGTTAAGTCAAGCAATTGGATCCTAATTCTTAATGTGCTTCAGCATTTTATACCTCACTCAATACATGACTATGAACCATGGACATAGCATATAGGTGGAATAGAATATGGTGATAGGTCTCAAAGGTGTAAAAGTGGAGAAGAAAGTCTCACAGCAACTAGGCGGACCAACGGGTTATGGAGATGCCTATCAATCAATATGAATGCAAGGAGTAGGGATTGCCATGCACAGGATGCACTAGAGCTATACGTGTATGAAAGCTCAACGAGAACTAAGTGGGTGTGCATCATAGTTGCTTGCTCATGAACACCTCAGGCATTTGAGCAAGCCTATTATTGGAATATACAAGCCAAGTTCTATAATGAAAAATTCCCACTAACATATGAAAATGACAAAACATGAGACTCTCTTTATGAAAAACATGGTGATTTCACTAAGTACAAGTGTGAAAAAGAGGTAGTAACACCGACCCTTCTTTTTCGTTGTCCTTCTTTCTTTCTTTCTATTTTCCTACTTTTTCTTTTTTTCCTTTTTTCTTGTTGCGGTCATTTGGCTTCCCCCATTTTTTCTTTTTTCGATTAGAATCTCATCCCGAATTGTGGGGGAATCATTATCTCCATCATCCTTTCCTCACTAGGGCAATGCTCTAATAATGATAAATCACACTTTTATCTATTTACACCTCAATATGAAAAAGTACTAAACATGATGAATCTATATGAGTGCCTCTACCGGTGTACCGGGATGTGCAATGTTCTAGCGTAACATGTAAACAATGAAGAACACGGCTTTTCCACAAATACTATGTCAGCTATATGATCATGCAAAGCAATGCGACAATGAGTGCACAAGTCATATGATGTAATTATGGAAGTTGCATGGCAATATATCTCAGATTGGCTAAGGAAATAAATGACATGATAGGTAGGTATCATGGTTGTTTATTGGAATATATAGGATGGCTTATGTGCAACGGAGCGTATCATGTCGCGGGGTTTGGATGCACCGAAAAAGTCTGGACCGATCCTCAAGGTGAGAATGGACAATGCATGGTCATGTCTAGTTGTCTACTATGCAACTTGTTCTTGTAGACTCGTGTTGGGACTCCAAGCATAGAGTTTTGCAGGATAGTAGCAAATTTGCCTCAAGTGGGTGACCTAAGGTATATCAATCCATGGGAGGCGTAAGATGAAGATGGTCTCTCTGAAACAACCCTGCAACCAAATAATAAAAAGTCTCTTGTGTCCCCAACACACCAAATACAATGGTAATTTGTATAGGTACACTAGTTCAATGAAGAGATGGTGGTGCAAGTGTAGTAATGATAGTAGATACTGATTTTTGTAATAGAACAATAAAAAGCAGCAAGGTAGCAAGTAACAAAAGTGAGCCTAAACGGTGTTGCAATGCTTGAAAATGAGGCCTAGGGTCCGTACTTTCGCTAGTGCAATGTCTCAACAATGCTAATATAATTGGATCACATAACAATCCCTCAATGTGCGATGAAGAATCACTCCAAAGTTCCTATCTAGCGAAGAACATAAGAAGAAAAAATTTGTAGGTTACGAAACCACCTCAAAGTTATTCTTTCCGATCAATCTTTCCAAGAGTTCATACTAAGATAAAAAGTTATCCTTTCCGATCGATCTATCAAGAGTTCTTACTAAAATAACACCATAAAAATTCAGATTCATAAAAATAAATCCAACATAAAGAACTTCAAGGAGCACACCAAGATTTCTATCAGAGAACATAGTATGAAAAGATGCAATCAACCCATATGCCTAGATTACCACAATGTCACCTCGGGAATCCGCGAGTTGATGCCACAACATATATCAAGTGAAACACTTGAATACCCCAATGTAACTATGGCTAACTGCACACAAGACATATATCATGTGCTCTCAAACCTGAATATTCGATCCAACATAATGAGATCTTAAAGTGAAAGATTCAATTCATCACAACAATAGCATGGGACAAACACCATATGATCCAACTATATTAGCAAGGCCCGTGATATATCAAGATCATGACATCTCAATAACTTGAGAGAGAGAGATTAAACACATAACTACTCGAACAAACCCACAACCCCGAGGGTGGACTACTCCCTCCTTGTCATCGCCTCCGCCGGGATGACGAAGATGGTCACCGGAGATGATCTCCCCCTCCGACAGGGTGCCAGAATGGGCTCCCGATTGGTTTTTTGTGGCTAAAGAGGCTTGCGGCAGCGAAACTTCTCATCTAGGGTTTTTCTGGAGGTTTCTATATTTATAGGATTTTTGGGTGTTGGAATCACGCCAAGATGGGCCCCAAGGTGCCCACTAGATATCAGCCCACACAAAGAGAGAAGGTTAGTAGGCGATTTTTACAAATTCGTCACTGAGGATTTTGGTAAGTGATGCAAATTCGTCAGTGAGGATTTTGGTAAGTGAAGCAAATTCGTCACTTGGGATTTTGGTAGAACAGTAGCATGGTCATCACGATGAAACAAAATATACACAGAGAACAAGTAGAGTGTAAACAGGATAAACAAGTGAAGAACAAGGTGATTGAAGCATTTGGATTGAGGAAATTGAGAAAGTCTTCAGCCAAAGTCTTCGAACAGTAAAGATCAATTTCACCAACAAGTACCCGAGTAAATGAAAGGGTTATGGAAATAGAACCAGGAGCTAGATGAAGACGATGATTTGATGACCCGATTCCAACTTTTATAACAGTCGTATGTCTAGTTTTGATCAGCTTGGTATTTAAACCAAAGGACACACAGTCCCAGGACACATAGTCCTTACCATATCTCTGTCACATAGACCTTGCCCAACACTCATGGTAAGTTTTCAGGGCAGACTTCCAAAACCTCACGGACTTGGTCACCCGGCAATCCACAATTTCCTCTTGGATGCTCTAGACCATGAAACTTACCCGTCTGGAAGATGCATGATAACACACAAATGTAGGGGATCATGAGTAGCCTTTTTTGATAAGTTAGACTATCGAACCTAACGAGGAGCTAAAGGTAGAATTCATTTTCTCTCAAGTTCTATCGACCATCGATACAACTCTACGCACGCTAACGCTTACTTTACCCAGAAAAAGTATGAAACTATTTTATGGGAAGGAAACTAGAAGTACTTAGTAGGTGTGATAGATAGTTTTTCAAGGTAATGAAGAGGAAGTAAAAAACGTTAGGTGCCGTTTTGCAAGAAAATAAAGAGCGTGGAAATAAAAGTTAGGGGCTGTTTAGTAGAAAGCTTTTTGTGTAACGCAAGAAAAAGATTGGACATAGGCGGTTGAATATAACGTGATAGATACTTATCATATGCAATGAGGGAGAGGCATACACTAACACACTTTCCATATTTGGATCATATGCACTTATGATTGGACATCTAGCAAGCATCCACAACTACAAGAAATCATTAAGGTAAACCCAACCATAGCATTAAGCATTAAGACCTCTTTACTCCCATACACAAACAACTCCCTTACTTAGCTATAAACTTATGTCACTCTAGCCACCCACTATAAGTGAATCATGAACATATTGCAAACCCTCTAGCGTGAATCCTTCACGTGTACGCCTCATGGAAGCCACCTTAGGATAGCACCATATCAACACACAATTCATATCAATCAGATCATGTCACAATCAACCCGTAGGACAAAAGAAAGCTACTCAAACATCATAGTATAATGACACATCATTGGATAATAATATATAGCATTAAGCACCATGTTCCAGTAGAGATTACAGCAGGGAAGAGAGGTTTTACACCACTGCTTAGAGGAGGAGAGAGTTTGTGGTGATGGCGGCGAAGTTGTTGGTGTAGATCACCGTCACGATGGTTGCCCTGGCGATGCTTCGGCGCCACGGGGAGATAAGGGAGAGAGCCCCCATCTTTCTTCTACTTCCTTGGCCTCCTCCCTAGGTGGGAGGAGGGTTTCTTCTCTGGTCCATGGCCGCCATGGCACCCGGAGGGCAGCAGCCCTCCGGGATGGGATCTCTCTCTCTGTTTCTCTCCTGTTTTTGCGACCTTGTTTGTGGCCCTTCACCGTTTCCTAAATATCCGGAGATACATAACTCCGATCAAGCTGAAATTTTGAGGGATTTTTATCGGAAAATTATCTTTGTTGCGGCTAAAGCGGAGATCCAACCAACTTAGGGACTGGACACAAGCTACCAGGGCGCGACCCCACCCCTGGTCACACCCTGTTAGCTTGTGGGGCCCTCGGGCACCGTCTTGCGTTGATTCTGACTCCCAAAATTCAGATATATTCCAAAAAGAAATCCGTAAATATTTATCACGTTTGGAGTCCATTTGATATGGATTTTCTTTGGAACAAAAAACACACAAAAAAGGAACTGGCACTAGGCACTGGGTCAATAGGTTGGTGCTCAAAATAATATAAATTGGTAAATAATTACTCAAAAAGTATCCTACAATGATAATACGATAGCACGAAACAATCAAAAATTATAGATACGTTGGAGACATATCAAGCATCCCCAAGCTTAATTCATGCTCGTCCTTGATACATCGATTTTGCATCATGCTTTTATGTTGATATTTATCGCTTTATGGGCTGTTATTACACGTTATGGTACAATAATTATGCATTTTCTCTCTTATTTTATAAGGTTTACATGAAGAGGGAGAATGTCGGCAGCTGGAATTCTGGTCTGAAAAAGGAGCAAGTTTGAGATACCTATTATGCGCAACTCCAAAAGCCGTGAAAATCACCGAGGAATTATTTTGGATTTTACAAAAAATACTGGGCGGAAGAAGTATCGGCGGTGAGCCACCAGGAGGCCACAAGCCTGCTAGGCGCGGCCTGCCCCCTGGCCGAGCCTGGGTGGCTTGTGGGCCCCCTGTTGCCCCTCCGGCTCCCATCTTTTTCTATAAAGAGGGTTTCATCCCTGAAAAAATCAGGAGAAGGCTTTCGGGAAGAGACGTCGCCGCCATGAGGCGGAACTTGAGCAGAACCAATCTAGAGCTCCGGCAGGGCCGTCCTGCTCGGGAAACTTCCCTCCCGGAGGGGGAAATCGTCGCCATTGTCATCACCAACACTCCTCTCATCGGGGGGGACTCATCTCCATAAACATCTTCATCGGCACCATCTCCTCACCAAACCCTAGTTCATCTCTTGTAACCAATCTCCGTCTCGCAACTCCGATTGGTACTTGTAAGGTTCCTAGTAGTGTTAATTACTCTTTGTAGTTGATGCTAGTTGGATTACTCGGTGGAACATCATATGTTCAGATCCTTAATGCTATTCAATACCTCTCTGGTCATGAACATAATTATGCTTCCTGAGTAGTCACTTTTGTTCCTGAGGACATGGGATAAGTCTTGCTATAAGTAGTCATGTGAATTTGGTACTCATTCGATATTTTGATTGCATGTATGTTGTCTTTCCTCTAGTGGTGTTATGTGAACATCGACTACATGACACTTCACCATTATTTGGGCCTAGAGGAAGGCATTTGGAAGTAATAAGTAGATGATGGGTTGCTAGAGTGACAGAAGCTTAAACCCTAGTTTATGCGTTGCTTCATAAGGGGCTGATTTGGATCCACTAGTTTAATGCTATGGTTAGACTTGTCTTAATTCTTGTTTCGTAGTTGCGGATGCTTGCGAGAGGGGTTGATCAGAAGTGGGATGTTTTTCCAAGTAAGGGCAGCACCCAAGCACCGGTCCACCCACATATCAAAATATCAAAGTAGCGAACGCGAATCGTATGAACATGATGAAAACTAGCTTGACAGAAATTCCCATGTGTCCTCGGGAGCGCTTTACCTCATATAAGAGTTTGTCCAGGCTTGCCCCTTGCTACAAAAGGGATTGAGCCATCTTGCTGCACCTTTGTTACTATTGTTACTTGCTACTTGCTACGAATTATCTTATCACACAATTATCTTTTATCGATAATTTCAGTGCCTGCACATAATACCTTGCTGAAAACCACTTGTTAGTTCCTTCTGCTCCTCGTTGGGGTCGACACTCTTACTTATCAAAAAGACTACAATAGATCCCCTACACTTGTGGGTCATCAAGACTCTTTTTTGGCACCGTTGTCGGGGAGTGAAGCGCCTTTGGTAAGTAGAATTTGGTAAGGGAACATTTCTATAGTGTGCTGAAATTTATTGTCACTTGTCACTATGGAAACTAATCCTTTGAGGAGCTTGTTCGGGGTATCTTCACCTCGAACGGATGCAGAAGGAGTTGCTCCTCAACCTACCGCACCTACTGAAAATATTCATAACAAAGTTCCTTCGGGTATGCTAGAGACACTATTGGCTAATCCTTTTACACGAGATGGAACATCACATCCAGACTTGCATCTAATCTATGTAGATGAAGTTTGTAGTTTATTTAAGTTTGCAGGTTTGCCCGAGGATGAGGTCAACAAGAAGGTATTTCCCTTATCTTTGAGGGATAAATCATTGACATGGTATAGGCTATGTGATGATACTGGATCATGGAACTACAACCGATTGAAATTGGAATTTCATCAAAAGTTTTATCCTATGCATTTGGTACATCGTGATCGGAATTATATCTATAATTTTTGGCCTCGTGATAGAGAAAGTATCGCTCAAGCTTGGGGGAGGCTTAAATCAATGTTATAATCATGCCCCAACCATGAGCTCTCGAGAGAAATTATTATTCAGAACTTTTATGCTCGACTTTCTCATGATAATCGCACCATGCTTGACACTTCTTGTACCGGTTCTTTTATGAAGAGAGATATTGACTTCAAATGGAATTTATTGGAAAGAATTAAAAACAACTCTGAAGATTGGGAGTTTGATGAAGGTAAGGAGTCATGTATGAATCTTAAGTTTGATTGCGTTAAATCCTTTGTTGAAATAAATACTTTTTGTGATTTTAACGCTAAACATGGACTTGACTCTGAGATAGTAGCTTCATTATATGAATCATTTTCTGCTCATATTAATCTTCCTAAAGAGAAGTGGTTTAAATATCATCCTCCCATAGGATTAAATGTAGTTAAACCAATCCAGTTGAAGAGAAAGTCATTGCTTATAATGATCCTATTATTCCTAGTGCTTACATTGAGAAACCACCCTTCCCTGTTAGAATAAAGGATAATGCTAAAGCTCCAACTGTAATATGTAAGGGCTACATTAGAACACCTACACGCCCTGAGCAAATTAGAGTTGAACCTAGCATTGCTATTATCAAAGATCTCATGTCCGACAATGTTGATGGGCATGTTATTCACTTCTGTGAAGATGCTTCTAGAATTGCTAAACCCCATGCTAGAGACAAACATAGGCATGTTGTTGGCATGCATGTTGTGATTACTGCTATCATGGTTTATGTGACGTGGGTGCTAGTGTTAGTGCAATACCTAGATCTTTATATGATGAAATTAAAGACGAGATTGCAGCTGTCGAGATGGAACCTATGAATGTTACTATTAAGCTTGCCAACAGAGATACTATCTGCCCTTTGGGAATTGTTAGAGATGTTGAAGTATTGTGTGGTAAAACTAAGTATCCTCGTGATATTCTTGTTCTTGCTACAACACAAGATAACTTTTGTCCCATCATATTTGGCAGACCTTTCCTCAATACTGTCAATGCTCATATTGACTGTGAGAACAAAACTGTCACTGTTGGCTCTGAAGGTGTGTCACATGAATTCAATTTCTCCAACTTTGGTAGACAACCTCGTGAAAAAGAATTGTCTAGTAAGGATGAAATTATTTCCCTAACTTCTATTGTCATGCCTCCTACTGATCCTTTAGAGCAATACTTGCTTGATCATGAAAATGATATGCATATGAATGAAAGGAATGACATATATAGAGTTGTCTTTGAACAACATCCTATCCTTAAGAATAATTTCCCTGTTGAAGTACTTGGAGATCCACCCACACCAAAGGGTGATCCTGTGTTTGAGCTTAAACAGTTACCTGATACTCTTAAGTATGCTTATCTTGATGAAAAAGAGATATATCATGTTATTATTAGTGCTAGCCTTTCAGAGCATGAAGAAAAGAAATTATTGAAAACTCTGAGGAAGCACCATGCTGCTATTGGATATACTCTTGATGATCTTAAGGGCATTAGTCCCACTCTATGCCAGCACAAAATTAAAACCGATCCTGATTCCAAACCAGTTGCCGATCATCAACGAAGATTAAATCCTAAAATGAAAGAGGTAGTAAGAAAAGAAATACTAAAGCTCCTGGAAGCAGGTATTATCTATCTTGTTACTCATAGTGATTGGGTAAGTCCGGTGCATTGCTTCCCTAAGAAGGGAGGTATTACCGTTATGCCTAATGATAAAGATGAATTGATCCCACAGAGAATTATTACTGGCTATAGGATGGTAATTGATTTTATGAAATTGAATAAAGCCACCAGGAAAGATCATTACCGTTTGCTTTTTATTGACCAAATGCTAGAAAGATTGTCTAAACACACACACTTCTGCTTTCTAGATGGTTATTCTGGTTTCTCCCAAATACATGTTGCACAATCTAATCAGGAGAAAACCAATTTTACCTGCCCTATCGGTACCTTTGCTTACAAACGTATGCCTTTTGGCTTATGTAATGCACCTGCTACCTTTCAAAGATGTATGATGGCTATATTCTCTGACTTTTGTGAAAAGATTGTTGAGGTTTTCATGGATGACTTCTCCGTTTACGGGTCTTTTTTTTATGATTGCCTCAGCAACCTTCATCGAGTTTTGCAGAGATGTCAAGATACCAACCTTGTCTTGAATTGGGAGAAGTGCCACTTTATGGTTAATGAAGGCATCGTCTTAGGACATAAAATTTCTGAAAGAGGTATTGAAGTCGATAAAGCTAAAGTTGATGCGATCGAGAAAATGCCATGCCCTACATACATCAAAGGTATAAGAAGTTTCCTTGGTGATGTTGGTTTCTAAAGAAGGTTCATTAAAGACTTCTCTAAGATTTCTAGGCCTCTTACCAATCTCTTGCAAAACGATATTCCATTTGTTTTTTATGATGATTGTGAAGAAGCATTTGAAATACTTAAGAAGGCCTTGATAACTGCACCTATTGTTCAACCACCTGATTGGAACCTACATTTTGAAATTATGTGTGATGCTAGTGATTATGCTGTTGATGTTGTTCTAGGACAAAGAGTTGATAAGAAATTAAATGTTATTCATTATGCTAGTAAAACTCTAGACAGTGCCCAAAGAAACTATGCTACTACTGAAAAGGAATTTTTAGCAGTTGTGTTTGCATCTGAAAAGTTCAGATCTTACATTATTGATTCCAAAGTTACTATTCACACTGATAATGCTGCTATTAAGTATCTCATGGAAAAGAAGGATGCTAAATGTAGACTTATCAGATGGGTTCTCTTGCTACATGAATTTGATTTGCATGTTGTTGATAGGAATGGTGTTGAGAACCCGTAGTAGATAACTTGTCTAGGTTGGAGAATGTTCTTGATGACCCACAACCTATTGATGATAGCTTTCCAGATGAACAACTGAATGTCATCAATGCTTCACGTAGTACACCTTGGTATGCTGATTATGCAAATTATATTGTTGCCAAATATATATCACCTAGTTTCACATACCAGCAAAAGAAGAAATTCTTCTTTGATTTGAGACATTACTTTTGGGATGATCCTCACCTTTATAAAGAAGGAGTAGATGGTGTTATTAGACGTTGTGTACCTGAGCATGAACAGGGATAGATCCTACAGAAGTGTCACTCCGAGGCTTACGGAGGACACCATGCGGGAGATAGAACTGCACACAAGGTATTGCAATTCGGTTTTTATTGGCCTACTCTCTTCAAGGATGCTCGTAAGTTTGTGTTGTCTTTAGATGAATGCCAAAGAATAGGTAATATCAGTAAACATGAGGAAATGCCTATGAATTATTTACTTGTTATTGAACCATTTGATGTTTGGGGTTTTGATTATATGGGACCTTCTCCAAAGTCCAACGGGTATACTCATATCCTAGTTGCTGTTGATTACGTTACTAAGTGGGTAGAAGCTATCCCAACTAGTAGTGCTGATCATAACACCTCTATTAGGATGCTTAAAGAAGTTATTTTCCCTAGATTTGGAGTCCCTAGATATTTAATGATTGATGGTGGTTCACATTTTAGTCATGGTGCTTTCTGTAAAACGCTTGCTAAGTATGATGTCAACCATAGAATTGCATCTCCCTATCATCCTCAGTCGAGTGGTCAAGTAGAGCGAAGTAATAGAGAAATTAAACTAATTCTGCAAAAGACTGTTAATAGGTCTAGAAAGAATTGGTCTAAGAAGCTTGATGATGCATTGTGGGCTTATAGAACTGCTTATAAGAATCCCATGGGCATGTCTCCGTACAAAATGGTTTACGATAAAGCATGTCATTTACCTCTTGAGCTAGAGCATATGGCTTATTGGGCAATCAAAGAGCTCAACTTTGATTTCAAACTTGCTGGTGAGAAGAGGTTATTTGATATTAGCTCACTTGATGAATGGAGGACTCAAGCATATGAAAATGCCAAGTTGTTTAAAGAAAAAGTTAAGAGGTGGCATGAGAAAAGGATACAAAAATGTGAGTTCAATGTAGGTGATTATGTCTTGTTATACAATTCTCGTTTAAGATTTTTTGAAGGCAAGCTTACCTCTAAATGGGAAGGTCCTTGCATTGTTGAGGAAGTATATCGTTATGGTGCCATAAAGATCAACAACACGGAAGATAATTTTCTGAGAGTTGTAAATGGCCAAAGAATCAAGCATTATATCGCAGGTACTCCCATAAATGTTGAAAGCAATATTATTAATACCATAACTCCGGAGGAGTACATAAGAGATATTTATCAGCCTGTTTCACACTCCAAAAACGAAGAGGTATGTGATTCGGTAAGTAAACCGACTCCAAAACTTTTCCAGTAGCAATTTTTCTCCGTTTTGAAATTTTTAGAAAAATAGAAAAATTTAAAGTATTCCGGAAAGCGCACAAGGAGGCGACAAGCCTGCCAGGCGCGGCCTACCCCCTGGTCGCGCCTGGGTGGCTCGTGAGCACCTCGTGTGTCTCCCGGACTCCGTTTTCTGGTGGAATACTCCTTTCGGTCGGTAAAAATTCAATATATATTCTCCCAAAAGGTCTGACCCTCGTATCACGCAAATATCCTATGTTTTCGTTTCGAGCCTGTTTCTGCCACAAATTTAGGGCAAGGATGTCGTCTCAGGAATCTGTCGGGGAGAACGATTTCCCTCAAGTCTATGAAGAAGTAAATGCTGATCTGAAAATAATGGAGGTCATGGAGGCCAAGGAAGGGCTGCTGGAAGAAACTAAGGGCAAAACCAAAGAGGAGAATCCGGCGTCGGATGAAGGGTAATCTGTGCTCAACAAGGAAGAAGGTGAGGAAGAGGATTTTCTTCAACCCTACCTCCATCTTTTACCTCCATCGTTGATCGAACTCTTGAGGTTATGTGAAATAACTCGTGTTCGTAATACTTATCTCACCAATGAAGTTGTTTTGCTGGAGAAACATATCATAGAGCTCCAAAGTATAAATCGAAGATTGATGGCCCTCTTGGAATAAAAAGACAGGACAACTCCACCACCATCACCTTCGAAGGAAGATAATTAAGCATGGGTATGGGCACTCCTCTTGGCTTGTGCCAAGCTTGGGGGAGTTGCCCCGGTATCGTATCACCATCACATCTTTTCCCTTTACCTTTTTCTTATTTCGATCCTTTTTGGTTTTATATTTCTCTAGTAGAATAAAGTTCTTAGTATGATCTAGGCTTGAGTTTTGCTTTGTGTTACCCCCCCCCCCCCCCAATGTATTCGGGTTCGTGAGTCATATAATAAAGAGTGTTTTGGTTAAGGTCCTTGCTTCATGCCGTGATCTAAAGAAAAGAATAATAAAAGAACAAAATCATGAAAGATCATGTAATGATCTTATGGGAAGCGATGGCTTCACATCTAAAAAGAATGTTGATTGAAACTTGTTGTCGGTGGACAAACGTAAACCTTGGTCATTGTTGCAATTAATAGGAAGTAATAAAGAAGGAGAGGTTCACATATAAATATATCATCTTGGGTACCATCTATGATTGTGAACACTCATTAAACTATTACATGCTTAGAAGTAGATGTCGGACAAGGAAGACAACATAATGAATTATGTTTGCTTGGTTCCAAACAATGTTATATGACTAGAGATCCCTTAGCATATGACGCTTGCCTCCACCTCATATCAGCCAAAACTTCCGCATGAGGTAGAGATACTACTTGTGCATCCATAAACCTTCAACCCAATTTTTCCATGAGAGTCCACCATACCTACCTATGGATTGAATAAGATCCCTCAAGTAAGTTGTCATCAGTGCAAGCAATAAATATTGCTCCCTAAATATGTATGATCTATTAGTGTGTGGAAAATAAGCTTTGTACGAACTTGTGATGAGGAAGACATAAAAGCGACAGACTGGATAATAAAGTTATTTATCACAGGAGGCAATATAAAGTGACGTTCCGTCACACTAAGAGGTCACACATCCAAACCTCAAAAGCTCATGACAACCTATGCTTCCCTCCGCGAAGGGCCTATCTTCTACCTTAAAAGAGTCATGGTGATCGACACCAATTCCTTATTTCGCCTTTATCTTGGCTAACATCATGTGCTAGGGAAATATCTATATTCATATGTCAACTTGGAAGTAAGTATTCATGAATTATTATTGTTGACATTACCCTTGAGGTAAGTAGTTGGGAGGCGAAACTATAAGCCCCTATCTTTTTCTGTGTCCAACTGAAACTTTGATCTGATGAGTACCACGTGAGTTTTAGCAATTGTAGAAGATGAAAGGATGACTGAGTATGTTGATTTTCTTTACAGGCTCTTATTTGACTATTTCCGATGTTATGATAAATTGCAATTGCTTCAATGACTAAAGGCTATTGGTTCTTAATTCTCAATAAGATTCTTGATCCATACTTTACTTTGTGAAGGAATTGTCACTTTAGCATAAGAGATTATAAGACAATATTGATGTTCTAAATATGATCATGATGCTTGCATGTCCGTATTTTGTTTTATCGACACCTCTATCTCTAAACATGTGGGCTTATTTATTGATCTCAGCTTCCGCTTGAGGACAAGCGAGGTCTAAGCTTGGGGGAGTTGATACGTCCAGTTTACATCATACTTTTAAGTTGATATTTATCACTTTATGGGCTGTTATTATACTTTACGGTACAATACATATGCCTTTTCTCTCTTATTTTATAAGGTTTACATGAAGAGGGAGAATGCCAACAACTGGAGTTCTGGTCTGAAAAAGGAGCAAGTTTGAGATACCTATGCTGCGCAACTCCAAAATCCGTGAAAATCAACGAGGAATTATTTTGGATTTTATACAAAATACTGGGCGGAAGAAGTACCGGAGGGGAGCCACCAGGAGGCCACAAGCCTCCCAGGCGCGTCCTACCCCCTTGCCTCACCTGGGTGGCTTGTGGGCCCCCTGTTGCCCCTCCGGCTCCCATCTTTTGCTATAAGGAGGGTTTCGTCCCAGAACAAATCAGAAGAAGGCTTTCGGGAAGAGACGCTACCGCCATGAGGCGGAACTTGAGCAAAACCAATCTAGAGCTCCGGCAGGGCCGTCCTGCCGGGGAAACTTCCCTCCCAGAGGGGGAAATCGTCGCCATCGTCATCACCAACACTCCTCTCATCAGCGGGAACTCATCTCCATAAACATCTTCATCAGCACCATCTCATCTCCAAACCCTAGTTCATCACTTGTAACCAATCTCCATCTCGCGACTCCGATTGGTACTTTTAAGGTTGCTAGTAGTGTTAATTACTCTTTGTAGTTGATGCTAGTTGGATTTCTCGGTGGAAGATCATATTTTCTGATCCTTAATGCTAATCAATACCTATCTGGTCATGAACATAATTATTCTTCATGAGTAGTCTCTTTTGTTGTTGAGGACATGGGATAAGTCTTGCTATAAGTAGTCATGTGAATTTGGTATTCGTTCGATATTTTCATGCGATGTCTATTGTATTTCCTCTAGTGGTGTTATGTGAACGTCGACTAAATGACACTTCACCTTTATTTGGGCCTAGAGGAAGGCATTGGGAAGTAATAAGTAGATGATGGGTTGCTAGAGTGACAAAAGCTTAAACCCTAGTTTATGTGTTGCTTCGTAAGGGGCTGATTTGGATCCACTAGTTTAATGCTATGGTTAGACTTGTCTTAATTCTTCTTTCGTAGTTGCGGATGCTTGCGAGAGGGGTTAATCATAAGTGGGATGTTTGTCCAAGTAAGGGCAGCACCCAAGCATCGGTCCACCCACATATCAAAATATCAAAGTAGCGAACGCGAATCATATAAACATGATGAAAACTAGCTTGACAGAAATTCCCATGTGTCCTAGGGAGCGCTCTACCTCATATAAGAGTTTGTCCAGGCTTTCCCCTTGATACAAAAGGGATTGGGCCATCTTGCTGCACCTTTGTTACTACTGTTACTTGCTACTTGCTACAAATTATCTTATCACACAACTATTTTTTACCGATAATTTCAGTGCATGTAGAGAATACATTGCTGAAAAGCACTTGTAAGTTCCTTCTGCTCCTCGTTGGGTTTGATACTCTTACTAATCGAAAGGACTACGATAGATCCCCTAAACTTGTGGATCATCAGTCCTCGAGGAGGTAAATGGTAAAATCCGAATTTTTGATGTGACATGCTACTCAATATGTAATCTTTTACATGTATGCTCATTAAGAAACGATGAATTAACAAACATTGGCATAGTAATACTTATAAGCACAATCAACAAAATCATCAGTCTTTCAAAGTATGCAATCCTCAAAGAATGTTTACCCCCATTCATCTTATTATATTAGCAAGGCATGGCTCCTTCTTCACAACATTAATACAAATGTAAAGCACCACGGTGTCAAAGTTAGGCAATTGGATTGTATTTTTTAATATGCATCAACTTTTTATTCTTCACGCAAAACATGAGTGTGAACCATGGACATAGCATATAGGTGGAATAGAATGCGATGGTAGGTTTCCAAGGGCTAAAAGTGGAGAAGATAGTCTCGCGTCAACTCGGCGTATCAACGAGCTATGGAGATGCCCATCAATATATATCAATGAGAGGAGTAGGGATTGCTATACAATGGATGCACTATATCAATAAGTGTATGAAAGCTCGACTGAAGTAAAGTGGTTGTGCATCCAACTTGCTTTCTCATGAAGACCTCGGGCATTTGAGGATGCCCGTCATCGGAATATACAAGCCAAGTTCTACAATGAAAATTTCCCACTAGCATATAGAAGTGACAAAACAAGTGTGGTAAAGGATAGTAGCAAAGTTCCTTCTCTCTTTTTCTCTCATTTTTTTAATTTTTTTCCTGGTAGGCTCTTTTTATTTATTTTATTTTTTTGTCTCCCCCATTTTTTATGGTGGGCTCATCCCCCCCCCCCCCATTTTTATTTCCTCACTAGGACAATGCTCTAATAATGATGATCATCATACTTTTTTTACTTACAACTCGATATGAAAAACTGGTAGGATGATATGGCTCTATATTAATGCCTCTGGTAGTGTACCAGGAAGTGCAATGATCTAGCATAGCAAAATATATCAAAAAATGGACAAGCCATGTAAATATCATGCTAACTATCTTACGATGATTAAAAGCAATATGACAATGGAAGTACAAGTCATATGAAGGGATGGTGGAAGTTCCATCACAATATATCTCGGAATGGCTATGGAAATGCCATGATAGGGAGGTATGGTGGTTGTTTTGAGGAAGATATAATGAGGCTTATTTGCAACAAAGTGTATCATGTCATGGGGTTTGGAAGCACCGGTGAAAATTGCACCAATCCTCAAGGTAAGAATGGACAATGCATGGTACCGAAGAGGTAAGAAAATATGAGGAGGTGAGATTGCGTCTGTCCTTGGTGTCACCTTAGTCATAAAGAACTCATATACATATTGCAAAGTTTTATTAGTTTTATCATAAATCAAAGTAATACTCGCATGCCCTGAGGGAGATGGTTGGGAGGAATTAACCATCGCGCGACTCCGACTCGAAACAACATTAGGATTTCACCAAGGAATAGAAATGCTCACACATCATCACCATGCCCTTATAATTTTTAGATGAATAAGAAGTTAACACCTCTTAATACTGACACTTCTACAAATCAAAAATGATGCACTCACACCCTTTCACATTACCACATAAATATCATTAACCCATAATTTCTCTATAATGTGCTACATAAAGGTTTTGATTATCACACCTTTAATACCTATTATTTCTGGACTAGTCTTATAACACAGGAAAATTACCATCACTATTTATTAACTCTCAAATAAATATAAGTGAAGAACGAGAGTTTCATTATGTCTACAAATAACTTGGACATGCTCTAATAAATATAAGTGAAGAAAAGAAGCATTGTACAAATAACGGTTTTCTATATGTAGAGAAACAAGCATTCAACTTCAAATGATATTAGTGAAGCACATGAAGGATTCTATAAATCAACTCAAAAGATATAAGTGAAGTGCAAAGAAAATTCTATAAATAAACCATGGGATATCCCATAATAGCATGGTGCATTGGTAAAAGGAAAATAAAAGGCACACGACGCTCCAAGAATTTACGCATATCATGTAAACAAAACAAAAACCTAAACATACCGATAGTTGTTGAAGAAGAAACATGTGATGCCTTCTGGGGCATCCCCAAGCATAGACGCTTGAGTTTTCTTGAATAATTACTTGGGGTGCCTTGGGCATCCCCAAGCTTGACCTCATGCCTCTCCTTATTCTTCTAATATCAATACCTCCTCAATCTTCAAACATTTCATCCACACAAAACTTGATAGATCTTTTATAGAGAGGTTAGTTCATATAACATCAAATCTCATCATGTACTTCCGAAACATTATTGTATAATTATAATGTAACATCACCCACTGTATGCTATCACTATTCTATGGCTACCAAGTCAATGAGGTTCAACAAGAATTCAAAACATAAGCACGCAAAGCAACTATAACAGCAATCTGTGAAAAAACAGGACAATATAGAAAGATGCACATGAAACATATACTTCTGTAACTTTGAAAATTCTGAAAATTTAGGGAACGATAAACAATTTCTATATCAGTACTGTGTAAAAACATTAGATTTTTTTTACGTTCCAATAAAATACGAAAACTCAAACTCTACAGCCAAAGGTTCTGTTTTTGCACAGCACGTATCAAAAAAGATATTTAAACATGCTAAAGATAAATCTTGGCACATTATTCTTATAATGCAAGGGATTTTCACAAGGGGTATTTTTATAATGCAAGGGATTTTCACAAGGGTTCACAAAGTCTCCATGGGCATGAACAAAGTTCAAGGCTAGCCCCCACTTCAACGGTTCTCATCAATCTCACTTTCGACATTATTTTTGAAAAAGTTTTAGGTTCCCCACTTTACATTTTTTGAATTATTTAAAAACCACACAACAGAAATAAATGACTCAACAAAACTTTCAGGTTGTATACCTAGCATCACTTTCTTTAAAACCATTAAGCTAGGCATATAGTGCTCAAGTAATGGATCCACCCGGATCCGAAGGTATATCAAAGACAATTTTAATTAAGAATGATTTGTAATTTAGTAGTGAGCACAAAGCAACATAAATCATGTAACAATGAAGTCTAACTCTCTTCCTATGCATTGGCATGTCATGAAAGGACAACTCAGTCACCCAAAGTAAAGGCCAATACATAGTATAATGTAGCGACCCGACTCAAGACGAGTCAAGCCTCTGGTGTTTCCGTACCATCCCAAGATCATGCTGGTACACACTCAGTACAAAATGTATATATTCAAGAGTTCAATCACACAGCTTTATTAATCGAAATCTCATAAAGAGTACTTTATTACAATAAAGGATTACAATAAAGTGGCTGAAGGCCATCTCATGAGATATCTAACGAAGACTAGTGGAAGCATCAGGTAGACGAGTCTATCCGACTCCAGGGCATGTCGCTGAGCGTAGATCGTAGCCTCACTCCTGGTCGGAGAAGTACTCTGCAACATGATACATTGCAGCCGTGTAGGTCAGCATATTGAATATGCCGGCAAGTCATCAAAGAGAGGGGTAAAATAATAATCAACTATCTCTACATGCATATTTGGCCGGTGGGGCTATGAGTTTTTGCATAAAGCCAGTTTTATCCTACAACAAGAGGGGCTGGAAGCAGAATATTACTACATTGTTTGTTGTTAATGAGATGGTTCCGCCAACCAATTTTCGTACCCGAATAGTTGTTAAAACCCACATCATTATTAAGTTGTGTCGACAGTTCAGGGGAATTTCAATGCCTTCGGCTCAAGTCGTCCATGACCGTGGATACGGCTAATCGATTAGGTTGGGCACTCTGTAGAGTTTTGCACACGTTCCCCACAAGATTTGATCGCCTCCGTGTTTGTCCTCGCAATTCAGGGTGTTTGATGACCGGATGATCAAAACATGGTCTTTCAACGAGTCCCTCTGAATCCCTGTCGGTGCCCATCCATTCCTACCGTTCTTCTACATCTGCTAGCACCGCCTGTCCAGAGTCACCGTCTTGTCCAACCAAGCCAGAGCCCATAATGACTTGTGGCTGTGCAGGTAAGCCTTGAGTCTTGAATTCTCCGTCCGTCTCTTAGAGCCTGGGTGAAGCTTTCCGCAGGATGTCATGGCCTCTCCAGCATCCCGGGTCATCCACGGGGTTCTCGAGGGAGCCGATCAACCGTCCTTCACCCAGAGTTGCATTGCGTCCGAGGTCTTGAAAATCTTGTCTTAACCGGTCTTGATTATTTAATCAACCTCGCATCACTCGTGTTATGCACTCAACCGAAAACCCGTCTACTCAAGCATAGCAAAATATAAAATTGTCGTCCCGGGGCCAAGTATCGGGGTTGTTGTGTGCCTACCACATGATACTACAACCTATACTAAAATTTCCAAGTACCTAGGCAGCATGCAATTGGGCAAAGAAAGGTGAACTACCATGCATCGAAAACATAGGAAAATAACATGATCAAAATGACTTGCCTTGATGATAGTTGTCTTGATCGAGCTCTTCTAAGTAACACGCTTCGCACTCCGGGTGATCTACCGATACAAACACAATACACACCATAAGCACTACAATCAAGCAACAAGTAAAAATAACATCACAAGTAAAATTTGCTAAGGCCTAAGTGAAAGAATTCAATATGCATCACTAAGACAGAAAATTGTTTCTGCTAAAACCCCAGTAAAAATACTTTACAATTTTTTAAACTTCTACCACAGTAAGATATAATCAGTAGGAATCAGTAGCAAAAAGAATCAACTCAAAATCATTTTTTAAACTCCTGGAATGGGCAAAACAAGTTTTAAACTAAATCTGATCTAACTTATATTTAAAAATTTCAAACATAAACAAATTATATGTTTTTAAAAACTACAGAAAAATTGGGATCTACTGGAACAAGAATCAATATCATTGGACTTCGGGATCAAAAGTTATGGCCAAAACAAAACAGAAACTTTGCTGTTTTTGCAACTAGACAGAAAAAAAAGAAACTGATTTGCTAACAGACAGGGGTATATGTGGCGCGCTGTGATGGGCTAAGGGGTGTTTGCTACGAGGCTTATAAGAAAACGGCCGAATTATAACTAAAAGCTCCGGCTAACAGTTAAGTGGAATAAAACCGACGCGGTTTTCTGATCTAAACCGAAAGGTTACCCTACTTCTAATCTACACCATTGAATACGATCCAACGGATGAGAATAGGGGGGGACTCACAGGAGGTGGTGGAGCTCCAGCAGTGGTTGACTCCGGTGAGGCGAGGGAGACCGGCGATGGGGACGGGCTCCGGTGGTGGCGACGGGACGGGGAGGCGGCGGCGGCTTCCCTCCGGTGAGTGGGGGCGTCGGGCGGAGTCGGGGGTGGCGCCTGGGTGGCTGCCCTCGGGTGGCCGAAGTGGTGGAGCTTCGGGCTCCGGTGGTGGCTGCGGCAGGGGCTCGGGGCCGCGGCTCGGCGAGGTGGTGGTGGGAACGGGGTGCGGCAGAGGGGGGTTGCTTTTATAGCCGGGAAGGGGTTGGGGAAGGAAAGGAAGAGGGTGTCCGAGAGGATCCCGGTGATCCTGGGAAAACGGGCTCGGGGTCGGGCATGGATTAGGAAAGAGAGGAGGGAGAGAGGTGGGGGTTGACCGCGGGGGAGAGGGGGTCGGCCAGGGGGGCCTAGCGGCAGTGGGAGGGAGGGGCCTGCGGAGGGAAGGGTGGCTGAAAATTAGGGGATTCGGATCCCAGGCCTAGGGGAGATTCGGCCCATAGCCTAAAGTGCGCCCAGGGCAGCGGTTTCCTTAGAGAAAATACTTTCCTAATTTATATCTTTTCCGAAACAGAAAAACAAAAGTGAAAAAAAGGAAGTAAATCAAATAATTAATATGGAGTATTATATACCAAAAAAATCAGAAAAATATCCTCTACCCGAATAACATTTTTCCAAAGCAAAAATAAAAACTTTAAAAAAATGTTTTTTCAGAAATTCCCCAAAATGCTTTATTTTCTTTTTGCAAATATTTTCGCAAACAAACTTTGGATTTCTTGGCTCCAGATATTTCAGAAATGCCCGCACTTTGGAGGGTCATTTTCCTCCGCTCTCTCTCTTGCGTGCAAGAGAGTATTTCCCCGGAATTTCTCGTGTGAGGAAAAATAGAAATGAAAAATCAAAAGGCGAAAGAATTCAAATGCCAACTTTATTACAACCAATATGCATAGATGCTTAGCTACAATGTAAAACATTCCCAATTAGGAAAATTGGGATGTTACAAACCTACCCACCTTAAGATGAATCTCGCCCTCGAGATTCGGGTTGGCTAGAAAATAGGTGCCGGTGGTCTCGACGAAGATCCTCTTCTCGTTCCCAGGTGGCTTCTTCCTCGGTGTGCTGGCTCCACAACACCTTGCAGAACTTGATGATCTTGCTACGGGTAACTCTGTTGGCAGTCTCGAAAATCCTGACGGGTTTCTCCTCATACGTCAGATCACTGTCAAGCTGTATGGCCTCTAGGGGCACTGTATCTCTCAACCGAACATCGGCCATCTCAGCGTGGCATTTCTTCAACTGGGAAACATGGAAGACACCATGAACTCCGGACAATCCTTCCGGCAGTTCCAGTTTATATGCAACTTCGCCTCTACGTTCAAGAATTTTGTAGGGGCCAATGAAACGAGGTGCTAACTTTCCTTTCACACCGAATCTCTTGATTCCTCGAAGTGGAGACACCCGAAGATATGCTCGGTCTCCCACTTCGTACGTTACTTCCTTGCGTTTGCTGTGAGCATAACTCTTCTGCCTGGACTAAGCTATCTTGAGTCGGTCATGAATTAGCTTGACCTTCTCTTCAGAGTCTCGGATAAGGTCGGCACCAAAAAGGTGCCGGTCTCCAACTCCATGCCACATCAACGGTGTTCTGCACCTCCTTCCGTATAGACCTTCGAAAGGGGCCATCTTCAAATTGGTCTGGTAGCTGTTGTTGTATGAGAACTCGGCATAAGGCAAATTGTCATCCCAACTAGACCCATAGTCTAGTGCGCAAGCTCTCAACATGTCCTCCAGAATCTGGTTGACTCTCTCGGTCTGTCCATCTGTCTGTGGGTGAAAAGCTGTACTGAACTCCAATCTCGTTCCCAAGGTTTCATGCAGTTGGTGCCAAAATTTGGATGTGAACCGAGTCCCTCTATCTGACACAATACTCTTCGGTACTCCGTGCAGACATACGATCCTCGTCATATATATCTTGGCCATCTTGGCACTCGTGTAAGTAGTCTTCACCGGAATGAAGTGAGCTACCTTGGTCAAGCGATCGACCACAACCCAAATAGAATCATAGCCAGAACGGGTCCTAGGTAATCCTGTGATGAAATCCATACCAAGCTTTTCCCATTTCCACTCGGGTATCGCCAGAGGTTGCAGCAAACCTGCTGGCTTCTGATGCTCGGCTTTTACTCGCTGACAAACATCGCAAATTGCTACGAACTCGACAATGTCTTTCTTCAATCCTGTCCACCAGAAACTTTCTTTCAGATCCAGATACATCTTGGTGTTGCCGAGGTGTATCGAGTACGGGGAATCATGGGCCTCCTGAAGTATCAACTTCCTGAGTTCGGCATCATTGGGCACATAGATGCCATCCTCAAATCATAAAGTTCTGTGTTCATCCTCACGAAAACCTTTAGCCTTCCCGTCTTCCATTTTCTGCTTAATCTCAGCTATCTCCTTGTCTGATTTATGTGCTTCGCGGATCTTTTCTGTCAAAGTGGACTGAATTTCTAGTGTGGCAACAAATCCTCTTGGAACTATTTCCAATTTGAGCTCTCGGAGGTCATCGACTAACTCCTGGGGTAATCCTCCAGCTGTGAGCGTGTTCACATAACTCTTGCGGCTCAACGCATCGGCTACGACATTTGCCTTGCCTGGGTGATAATGTAATCTCATGTCATAGTCCTTGATCAACTCTAGCCATCGCCTCTGTCTGAGGTTCAACTCCTTCTCCGTGAAGATATATTTCAGGCTCTTGTGATCAGTGTAAACATCACAACTGTTTTCGATCAGGAAATGTCTCCAGGTCTTGAGAGCGTGCACTACGGCTGCTAGTTCCAAGTCATGTGTGGCATAATTCAACTCATGAGGTCTGAGCTGTCTGGATGCATAGGCTACAACTTTACCTTCTTGCATGAGCACTCCTCTGAGTCCTTGACGAGAAGCGTCACAGTAAACCTGGAAATCCTTCTGAATGTTCGGCAATATCAGCACTGGGGGAGTAACAAGACGTTTCTTCAGCTCTTGAAAACTGGTTTCACATTCCTCAGTCCAAACATACTTGGATTCCTTCTTCAATAACTCTATCATGGGCTTGGCGATCTTTGAGAAATTCTCAATGAACCTCCGGTAATATCCGGCAAGTCCAAGGAAATTGCGGATCTCCTTGACTAAAGTGGGTGCTACCCATTCGGTGACTGCTGCGACCTTGGCAGGGTCCACTGCTATTCCTTCTCCTGAGATGACGTGTCCGAGGAATCCGACTTCCTTCAACCAAAACTCACATTTGCTAAACTTTGCATATAGCTTATGCTCTCGAAGCTTCTCCAGAACTAGACGCAGATGTTCCTTGTGTTCCTCTTCGTTCTTGGAGAATATCAGTATGTCATCGATGAACACCACGACGAACTTGTCCAAGTATTCCATAAATACCTTGTTCATCAGATTCATAAAATATGCCGGAGCATTAGTCAGTCCAAATGACATGACCGTGTACTCATACAAGCTGTACCGAGTGGTGAAGGTTGTCTTGGGTATATCCTGTTCACGAATCTTCAACTGATGATACCCGGATCGAAGATCGGTCTTTGAGAATACGCGAGCTCCAACTAACTGATCAAACATGTCATTGATCATCGGCAAGGGGTACTTGTTCTTGATGGTCACCTCATTCAATGCACGATAATCGTCAACCATTCTCAAGGACTTATCCTTCTTTTCAACCAAGAGCACAGGGGCTCCCCAAGGTGAAGAACTTGGGTGAATATACCCTTTGTCCAACAACTCCTTAATTTGCTTCTTGATTTCTATCAAGTCACTTGCGGGCATCCGATAGGGTCTCTTGGATATCGGGGCTGTTCCGGTAATAGCTCAATCAAGAACTCAATCTCTCTATCGGTGGCATGCCCGGCAATTCCTCCGGAAATACATCTGGGTACTCCTGTACAATCGGTACTTCCTCCTGGACTACTCCCGTGAGAGAGTTTACTCGCTTACTCCGTGTCGGGCGTTGAGACACGTACTTACTCCGCTTCTGCTCGGGGGTGGTGAGCAAAATAGACTTAAGGGCACAATCAATATTCCCTTCATACTTGGCCAACCAATCCATGCCTAGGATTACATCCAGTCCCTGGGACTCTAATACGATGAGGTCGGTGGGAAAATTATGGTTCCCGATGTTGAGACTCAAAGCATGGCATCCTATCCCGGCTGTCATCATGCCTCCTGGGGAACTGACCTTAATAGGCTGGCTGAGGTTTCTAGTTGGCAAACTATACTTTTCCACAACTACCCTTGATATGAATGAATGTGTTGCACCAGAATCAAAAAGTACCAATACTGGACGTGAATTTAGCAAAAACTTACCAACCACAGTATCGGGGTGATCATAGACCTCTTCAACATCAATGTGGTTCACCTGAGCTCGAGGAAAAGGATTGGGCTTCTTTGTTGCAGAGTTGTCGTTGCCGTTTCCATTTCCTTGTTTGTTCTGGGGACATTCAGTGGCATAGTGTCCCGTCTTCTGACACTTGAAGCAGGTGATGTGGTTCAGATCCTTCTGAGCTGGAGCTGAATGCTGTTGAGTGCCAGTACCGCCATTCTTGAAGTTGTTGTTGTTGCGGTGGTTCCCATTTCCTCCATGGTTGTGGCCTCCATGGTTGTGCACCGGGTGGTTATGCTGGACGTGTCCTCCAAACTTACCGGATCCAGTCCCGGTATTCCCTGAATACGGGGTGTAGCGAGGCTTTTGCTGAGTGCCGGAGTTGAACTTTCCAATCCCATACTTCCGCTTGCGGTTCTCCATCTGCTGGTGTTTCCCCTGCAAGATGAGGGCCTTATCCACCAGCTCCTGATAGTTGTTGAAGGTGGCTACAGTCAGCTGAATGCTCAACTCATCATTGAGTCCCTCCAAGAACTTTTCCTGCTTGGCCACATCATCGGCCACATCTCCAGGTGCATAACGGGCGAGCATGCTGAATTCATCGACATACGGGGCCACAGAGCGATTCCCCTGGCGTAAGTTGCGAAACTCACGCTTCTTCAGACTCATTGCACCAACTGAGACATGTGCGGTGCGGAAGGCTTGCTTGAATTGCTCCCAAGTGACACCAGCAATGGGGTAAGTGGTGGTGTAGTTCTCCCACCAAGCAGCTGCAGGGCCTTCAAGTTGATGCGCGGCAAAGCGCACCTTCTCAGCTTCAGTACAACCAGCAGTGATAATTTCACGCTCCATCTTGCGGAGCCAATCATCTGCCACAATGGGCTCAATGCTGCTGGGAAAGTTGGAGGTTTCAACCTCAGGAAACGGGTGAGATTGTCGGCCTGGGGTGGATGATGGTTGTTGTTATTGTTCTGGTTCTGGATGATCAGCTGCATCAGGGTGTTCTATTGCTGGATCAACTGGGTGGGTTCTGGCGGAAAGTTGGACTCAGGGGCGCGTCTCGGAGGCATCTGATGTTTGTGGAGGGGTGAGATTAGCATAGAACAATGGTCTAAGAGTAATTACACTACCCATATGAAATGCAACAAACAGGTATCACACCACACATTTTATTCAATACCATCACAAAGGTTCACACGAGGATACAAAATTCGATAATCCTAAACATCGGCCTAAGCGTATAATGATAAAGTAAATTTGGTGGTCTAGTCTAAGTGTCCTCCTGAGAAAAGCATGGTGATGGGTCCTTCGGTGGAGCTTTCTTCATAGTCCTCGTCATTGCTGATCAAGGGGGCTACGTCACCTTTGGGATGAAGGTTCTCGCCCATGTCCAGTTCCTCCTCCAGGTATGCAACTCGAGTCTTCAGCTTCTGGATCCGCTCCAGAAAGTCCTTCACCTCCAGTTCGTGTTCATAGTGGGCCGCCCGGGCTGCTTCTTCGAGTTCGAGCTCGTGTAGTGACAGTTGCTTGATCTTCCTGGCGTCCTTGATCACACGATGCTCCAGAGTCCCGCCGTGCTTCTCCAAGGTCTGGTCATAAGACAGGAGAGCGTCCTTGGTCTTGCTTGAGATGATTTCTCCGTCTTCGCTTCTCCGAGATACGGTGAATAGGTCTGGAGAAATAGGGCAGCCTTTGTACTCTTCCTTGATACGTCCAAGTGCACAATGGATCGCCATGTCCCTTCCGAGAATCCAGTTGGGTGCGATGAACTAGAAATCCACCGGCTCAGTGCGCGGCTCGAATGTCCTTCCGGGAACGTGCACCTCGATCCTGTAGCGTGAATCCTCCGGGTAAGACGAAGTTGGCTTCCCTGTGATAGTCGGTAGAGCAATCCTCAAGTCCTTGGTGATTTGTACCAGCTCCTTTCTGAAAGGCATAGTGGCGTCGGGCTGGCAAAACTCCGTGAACTTAACAGGGATGAAGTTGGCCATCTAAAACATTGGAAAATCGGAGAGAAGTCAGAAATGATCAGAAGAGAAAATAGAGGATTTATAGACATAAGAAAATAGTTTTCTTCCTAAGGCTTTTCCATTCCTAGAGGTTACGTCCTAAGGTCAGCGTGTGCTCTGATACCATTTCTGTAGCGACCCGACTCATGACGAGTCAAGCCTCTGGTGTTTCCGTACCATCCCAAGATCATGCTCGTACACACTAAGTACAAAATATATATATTCAAGAGTTCAATCACACAGCTTTATTAATCGAAATCTCATAAAGAGTACTTTATTACAATAAAGGATTACAATAAAGTGGATGAAGGCCGTCTCATGAGATATCTAACGAAGACTAGCGGAAGCATCAGGTAGACGAGTCTATCCGACTCCAGGGCATGTCGCTGAGCGTAGATCGTAGCCTCACTCTTGGTCGGAAAAGTACTCTGCAACATGATACGTTGCAGCCGTGTAGGTCAGCATATTGAATATGCCGGCAAGTCATCAAAGAGAGGGGTAAAATAATAATCAACTATCTCTACATGCATATTTGGTCGGTGGGGCTATGAGTTTTTGCATAAAGCCAGTTTTATCCTACAACAAGAGGGGCTGGAAGCAGAATATTACTACATTGTTTGTTGTTAACGAGATGGTTCCGCCAACCAATTCTCGTACCCGAATAGTTGTTAAAACCCACATCATTATTAAGTTGTGTCGAGAGTTTAGGGGAATTTCCGTGCCTTCGGCTCAAGTCGTCCATGACCGTGGACACGGCTAATCGATTAGGTTGGGCACTCTGCAGAGTTTTGCACACGTTCCTCACAAGATTTGATCGCCTCCGTGTTTGTCCTCGCACTTCAGGGTGTTTGAAGACCGGATGATCAAAACATGGTCTTTCAACGGGTCCCTCTGAATCCCTGTCGGTGCCCATCCATTCCTACCGTTCTTCAACATCTGCTAGCACCGCCTGTCCAGAGTCGCCGCGTTGTCCAACCAAGCCAAAGCCCATAATGACTTGTGGCTGTGCAGGTAAGCCTTGAGTCTTGAAGTCTCCGTCCATCTCTTCGAGCCTCGGTGAAGCTTTCCGCAGGATGTCATGGCCTCTCCAGCATCCCGGGTCATCCACTGGGTTCTCCAGGGAGCCGATCAACCGTCCTTCACCGAGAGTTGCATTGCGTCCGAGGTCTTGAAAATCTTGTCTTAACCGGTCTTGATTATTTAATCAACCTCGCATCACTCGTGTTATGCACTCAACCAAAAACCCGTCTACTCAAGCATAGCAAAATATAAAATTGTCGTCCCGGGGCCAAGTATCGGGGTTGTTGTGTGCCTACCACATGATACTACAACCTATACTAAAATTTCCAAGTACCTAGGCAGCATGCAATTGGGCAAAGAAAGGTGAACTACCATGCATCGAAAACATAGGAAAATAAGATGATCAAAATGATTTGCTTGATGATAGTTGTCTTGATCGAGCGCTTCTAAGTAACACGCTTCGCACTCCGGGTGATCTACCGATACAAACACAATACACACCATAGCACTACAATCAAGCAACAAGTAAAAATAACATCACAAGTAAAATTTGCTAAGGCCTAAGTGAAAGAATTCAATACGCGTCACTAAGACAGAAAATTGTTTCTTTTAAAAACCCCAGTAAAAGTACTTTACAATTTTTGAAACTTCTACCACAGTAAGATATAATCACTAGGAAGCAGTAGCAAAAAGAATCAACTCAAAATCATTTTTTAAACTCCTGGAATAGGCAAAACAAGGTTTAAACTAAATCTGATCTAACTTATATTTGAAAATTTCAAACATAGACAGATTATATGTTTTTGAAAACTAAAGAAAAATTGGGATCTACTGGAACAAGAATCAATATCATTGGACTTCGGGATCAAAAGTTATGGCCAAAACAAAACAGAAACATTGTTGTTTTTGCAACTAGACAGAAAAAAAAAGAAACTGATTTGCTAACAGACAGGGGTATACGTGGCGCGCTGTGATAGGCTAAGGGGTGTTTGCTACGAGGCTTATAAGAAAATGGCCGAATTCTAACTAAAAGCTCCGACTAACAGTTAAGTGGAATAAAACCGGCGCGGTTTTCTGATCTAAACCGAAAGGTTACCATACTTCTAATCTACACCATTGAATACGATCCAACGGATGAGAATAGGGGGGGAACTCACAGTAGGTGGTGGAGCTCCGGCGGTGGTTGACTCCGGCGAGGCGAGGGAGACCGGCGATGGGGAGGGGCTCCTGTGGTGGCGACGGGACGGGGAGGCGGCGGCGGCTTCCCTCCGGTGAGTGGGGGCGTCGGGCGGAGTCGGGGGTGGCGCCGGGGTGGCTGCCCTCTGTTGGCCGAATTGGTGGAGCTTCGGGCTCCGGTGGTGGCTGCGGCAGGGGCTCGGGGCGGCGGCTCGGCGATGTGGTGGTGGGAACGGGGTGCGGCAGGGGGTTTGCTTTTATAGCCGGGAAGGGGCTTGGGGAAGGAATGGAAGAGGGGGTCCGAGAGGATCCCGGTGATCCTGGGAAAACGGGCTCGGGGTCGGGCATGGATTAGGAAAGAGAGGAGGGAGAGAGGTGGGGTGACCGTGGGGGAGAGGGGGTCGGCCAGGGAGGGCCCATCGGTAGTGGGAGGGAGGGGGGCTGCGGAGGGAAGGGTGGCCGAAAATTAGGGGATTCGGATCCCAGGCCTAGGGGGAGATTCGTCCCATAGCCTAAAGTGCGCCCAGGGCAGCGGTTTCCTTAGAGAAAATACTTTCCTAATTTATATCTTTTCTGAAATAGAAAAACAAAAGTGAAAAAAGGAAGTAAATCAAATATTTAATATGGAGTATTATATACCAAAAAAATTAGAAAAATATCCTCTACCCGAATAACATTTTTCCAAAGCAAAAATAAAAACTTTAAAAAAATGTTTTTTCAGAAATTCCCCAAAATGCTTTATTTTCTTTTTGCAAATATTTTCGCAAATAAACTTTGGATTTCTTGGCTCCAAATATTTCAGAAATGCCCGCACTTTGGAGGGTCATTTTCCTCCGCTCTCTCTCTTGCGTGCAAGAGAGTATTTCCCCGGCATTTCTCGTGTGAGGAAAAATAGAAATGAAAAATCAAAAGGCGAAAGAATTCAAATGCCAACTTTATTACAACCAATATGCATGGATGCTTAGCTACAATGTAAAACATTCCCAATTTGGAAAATTGGGATGTTACATATAAGTAGTTTCTTGCAATTTTATCGTATTGGATAAAGAGAGAGGTTAAGACTTGGTTCCTCTCTCATTTTAATTGCAAGTAGGAGCAGCAAGCACATGCATATTATATCCATCAAAATCATCATGTGTAATGGTAAAATGCAACCCATCAATATAATCCTTAATAAGTGCAAACTTCTCAGATATATTGTAGTTGGGAGAATTCAAAAAGATAATAGGGCTATCATGTGTGGGTCTAATAGCAACAATTTCTTGTTTAACGTAAGGAACTATAGCAAGTTCTTCTCCATAAGCATAATTCACATTGGCATCATGCCCACAAGCATAGCAAGCATCAAGTTCATCAAAAAAGGATATTTAAAATGAATCCAAGGGATCATAGCAATCATCATAGAATTCATCATTTGGTATGTGCGAAGGGAAACTAAACGGTGCATGAGTTGAAGAGTTACTCTCATTAGAACGTGGGCACGGGTAGCTAATTTGGTATTCCTCCTTTTCATCTTCTCTCTCCTCCTAATATTTTTCATCTAATGAGCTCACAGATCTAGGAATTTCTTCTTCCGTCGATTCCAGTGAAATATTATTCTCTTCCAAGGCGGTGATACATCTCCAATGTATCTATAATTTTTTATTGTTCCATGCTATTATATTATCATTCTTGGATGTTTGACAATTATTTTATAAAAACTAACCTATTGACATAGTGCCAGTGCAATTTGCTATTTTTGCTTGTTTTTTCCTTCACAAAAAATCAATATTAGATTAAGTCCAAATGCCACCACCAAAAGGAAACGTCAGAACCATGGAATCTCACCAGGGGAGGCCCAGGTGGCCCACTAGGCATTAGGCCGTGCCCTGGTGGTAGTGGGGGCCTCACGGACCTCCTCCACCGCCTCTTCACTCCATAAATACCCAAATATTCCATAAATCCTCAAGGATTCGACGAAAAAAATTAGTCGCCGCAAGTTCTAAAAGCCACGAGATCCAATCTAGAGCCCGTTTCGGCACCCTGCCGGAAGGGAACACAATCATGGAGGGGTTCATCATCCTCATTGGTGCTCCTGTGATGATACGTGAGTAGTTCATATCAGACTGAGGGGTCCATAGGCAGTAGCTAGATGGCTTTCTCTCTCCTTTTGCTTCTCAATACCATGGTCTCTTGGAGATCTATTTGATGTAACTCTTTCTTTTGCGGTGTGTTTGTTGGGAACCAATGAAATGTGAGTTTACGATCAGATCTATGAAATTATCTCCATTCTTGATTATTATAGTATCATATTTATTCTCCGATATTTGGGTTTTGTGTGGCCAACTTAACCTTTTTATCTTGCAATAGGAAGATGAGCTTTGTTATGGGTTCGATCCTGCGGTGCTCAATCTCAGTGATAGAAGGAGACATGCCACGCATGTATCATTGCTATTAAGGGTACACTACTATGGAAAAGCCTAGCAGTAGTGCGGGTTTTAGGCATATCAGTAACGCGGGCTCCCGCGATACTCACACGGCGCTATGCTACGGAAACAGACAACAGTGCCAGAGATTGACACGTTGACGGAGACTGGGCTTGCGTTGGCCTTTTTCCCTTGAAGAGGAATGGGTGATGCAGCACAAGAGCAGTAAGTATTTCCCTCAGTTTGAGAACCAAGGCATCAATCCAGTAGGAGAATCTCGTCAAGTCCAGAGTCCCTGCGCAAACACAAACGAGCTTGCACCCAACGCTATAAAGGGGTTGTCAATCCCTTCAAGATTGATTGCAAAGTGAGATCTGAAGGCGAAAAGTGCAACGAAGTAAAAGAGTAAGGCTGAAAGTATGGTGTGGAGTAGACCCGGGGGCCATAGTGTTCACTAGAGGCTTCTCTCAAAATAGCAAATATTATGGTGGGTGAACAAATTATTGTCGAGCAATTGATAGAACCGCGCAAAGTCATGACGATGTCTAAGGCAATGATCATACATATAGGCATCACGTCCGAGACAAGTAAACCGATACTTTCTGCATCTACTACTATTACTCCACACATCGAGCGCTATCCAGCATGCATCTAGTGTATTGAGTTCATGACGAACAGAGTAACGCCTTAAGCAAGATGACATGATGTAGAGGGATAAACTCAAACCAATGATGCAAACCCCATCTTTCTACCCTTGATGGTATGCCACGATGCGTGCCTCGCTACCCCTTCTGTCACTGGGTGAGGTCACCACACTGTATGAACCCAAAACCAAGCACTTCTCCCATTGAAAGAATCATAGATCAAGCTGGCCAAACAAAACCCACAACTCGAAGAGAATTACAAGGATATGAAATCATGCATAATAGAGATCAGAAGAAACTCAAATATGATTCATAGATAATCTGATCATAAATCGACAATTCATCGGATCTCGACAAACACACCGCAAAAGAAGATTACATCGGATAGATCTCCATGAAGATCATGGAGAACTATGTATTGAAGATCCAAGAGAGAGAAGAAGCCATCTAGCTACTAGCTATGGACCCGTAGGTCTATGGTAAACTACTCACGCATCATCGGAGAGGTCATGGTGTTGATGAAGAAGCCTTCCATATCCGAATCCCCCCTCTGGCAGGGCACCAGAACGTGTCCCAGATGGGATCTTGCGGAGACATAAGCTTGCGGCGGCGGAAAAGTACTTTCGATGATCTCCTGATTTTTTTTGGAATTTATAGGAATATATAGGCGAAAGACCTAGGGCAGCGGAGGCCCGGGGAGCCCACAAGCCTGGAGGCACGCCCCTCTGGCCGCGGCTAGGGTGATTGTGGGGTCCCTGGAGGCCCTCTGACTTGGTTCTCAAGCTTCCCGATCTTCTACTGTTTCGGAAAAAATCTTTTTGGAAGTTTAGTTCCGTTTGGACTCCGTTTAAAATACTCCTCTGAAAAGGGTCAAAAACACAGAAAAAACAGGAACTGTCACTTGGCACTGAGTTAATAAGTTAGTCCCAAAAAAGATATAAAAGGCATACAAAACATCCAAAGTTTCACAAGATAATAGCATTAAACCATCAAAAATTATAGACACGTTGGAGACGTATCAAGCATCCCCAAGCTTAACTCCTGCTCGTCCTCGGGTAGGGAAGTGATCAAGACTGAATTTTTGATGTGGAATGCTACCTAGCTTAGTTGTCCTTTGTGACTTCTTTCATGTGACATGAATGTTCAATCCATAAGATTCAAAACAATAGTTTGCTATTGACATGAAAACAATAATACTTCAAGCAAACTAGCAAGGTAATCATGAAGTTTCAAAATAACAAGGCCAAAGAAAGTTATCCCTACAAAATCATATAGTCTGGCTATGCTCCATCATCCTCACACAACTAATGTAAATCATGCACAACCCCGGTATTGGCAAAGTAATTGTTTTCGCACTCTTACTTTCTCAAACTTTTTATAACTATCACGCAATACATGAACGTGAGCCATGGATATAACACTATAGGTGGAATAGAGTGTGGTAGTGGTTGTGAGACAAAAAGGAGGAGATGGTCACATTGACTCGGCGTATCAAAGGGCTATGGAGATGCCCATTAATAGATATCAATGTGAATGAGTAGGGATTGCCATACAAAGGATGCACTAGAGTAATAAGTATGTGAAAGCTCAAAAGGAGATCTAGTGGGTGTGCATCCAACTTGCTTGCTCACGAAGACCTAGGGCAATTTTGAGGAAGCCCATCATTGGAATATACAAGCCAAGTTATAATAAAGATTCCCACTAGTATATGGTGGTGACGAAACAAGAGGCTCTCAATCATGAAGAACATGGTGCTATTATGAAGCACAAGTGTGGAAAAAGATAGTAGCATTGTCCCTTCTCTCTTTTTCTCTCTTCTTTTTTTTATTTGGGCACTTGGGCCTCTTTTTTATCTTCTTTTTTATTTGGGCTCTTTGGCCTCTTTTTTTTATTTCCTCACATGGGAGAATGCTCTAATAATTATGATCATCACACTTTTATTTACTTAGAGCTCAAAGCTCAGAACGATGATGACTCTATAGGAAATGCCTCCGGTAGTGTACCGGGATGTGCAACGATCTAGCTTGGCGTATGACATTGAAACATCTCGCTAGCTATCTTACAATCATGCAATGGCAATATGAGAGTGACGTCACAAGTCATGAGACGGAATGGTGGGAGTTGCATGGCAATATATCTCGGAATGGCTATGAAAATGTCATAGTAGGTAGGTATGGTGGCTGTTTTGAGGAAGGCATATGGTGGGTTTGTGTACCGGAGAAAGTTGCGCAGCACTAGAGAGGTTAGCAATGGTGGAAGGTGAAAGTGCATCTATACCATGGACTCACATTAGTCATGAAGAACTCGCATACTTGTTGCGAACGTTTTTATTAGTAAACGAAGCAAAGTGCTAAACGCATACTCCTATGGGAAGGGTTGGTAGGTGTTAACCATCGCGCGATCCCGACCTCAACACAAAGGATGAAAATCAATAGATCAATTATGCTCTAACTTCCTAACATAGCAGTTCACCATACGTGCATGCTACGGGAATCACTAACTTCAACACAAGTATTTCTAGATTCACAACACCCTACTAACATAACTCTTATTATGACCAAATCCAGGTCTCAAAACTAATTGTGAGGAATCGAGATTTCTCTTTCTACTCAATGCACATGAAGAAGGAGGTTTTTGTATCCTGTTTGGGTACCTATCACCTTTGGGACTACTTTCATAGCATAAGCCAACTACCAAGTCACGCACCGCCGCGCTCTAAAAGATCTAAGTAAAGCACATACAGCAAAATTATCTAGCTCAAAAGATATAAGTGAAGCACGATGAGCATTCTAGCAAAATCATGATGAGTGCATGTCTCTCTCAAAAGGTGTGCAGCAAGGATGATTGTGACACAAAAAAAGAAAAGACTCCTATGATACAAGACGCTTCTAGCAAAACACATATCATGTGGTGAATAAAAATATAGCTCCAAGTAATGTTACCGATGGGTTGAAGACGAAAGAGGGGATGCCTTCCCGGGGCATCCCCAAGCTTAGGCTTTTCGGTGTCGTTGAATTTGGCTTGGGATGCCTTGGGCATCCCCAAGCTTGATCTCTTTCCACTGCTTATCTCTTTGTCCATGAGAACATCACCCAAAACTTGAAAACTTCACAACACAAAACTCAAACAGAAACTCGTGATAACATTAGCACAAGAAAACAAACTACCACCTCTTTAGGTACTGTAGCAATCTTGATTACTATTTATATTGGTGTTGGGTTACTGTATTCTCACTTTTCCATAGCTGGTATCCCCCAATACTATCCATAGTTTCATCAAAACAAGCAACCAACTCAACAAAAACAGAATCTGTCAAAAAGCGACCAGTCTGTAGCAATCTGTATACTTCGTATACTTATGGTACCTCAAAAATTCTGAAAAATTACGGATGCCTGGGAAAAAGGCATATCAACAAGAATAAAAAAAGAATCAACTCAAAATCTCTTTCGGAATAAAAATGAAAAATCATCTCGTGAGCGAAAAGTTTCTGTCTTTTTCCAGCAGGATCAAACAACCATCACCGAGACTAGTCATAAAGGTTTTGCTTGGCTCAAACACAAAAAGAAACACAAAAAACGGAATCATAACAGAATTATGATGGTGTGGATGCAATAAAACAGAAAGAAAAAGATAAATTCATTGGGTTGCCTCCCAACAAGCGCTATTGTTTAACGCCTTAGCTAGGCATAAAGCGATAGAATCATGTATCGTCGCCTTTGGTGCTCAAACCTTAAGTAGCGTGATCACTCATCATCTTAAGGTCTTCATATTTATTACTAGATGATTCACCACTATTTTGAGGAAAAAAATTGACTTGGTGGCCTTAATGTGGGCGAAGTTTGGAGTATTCTGCACAGCGGCAAAAGCGGAACCCAAGTTGGTTATAACATCCTCTGGTTTGCCAATCGTAGCGGAATCATGACCTAGTTTTTCGTTAACTGTGGGTTCCTTCTCCTTCAGATTTTTCAAAACCGTCCCCACCTTGTATCCATACTGAGTGATTTGATTGTGGATCTTTTTATCCAAATTCTCAATAAGTTCGATCGTAGCAACTTTATTTTCAATGACATCCAGCCTACGCATCACATGTTCCAGAGTTAAGGTAGTTCCATTAACCATGAGTCGGGGTGAGCCTACCAAATTTATTAAGGCTCCGTAAGAATCAACGGTATGGCTACCCAAGAAATTTCCACCTACGATGGTTTCAAGAATATACCTATTTCCAAGGAGAAACACCCACATAAAAACTGCGAAGCAGGACGGTAGTAGATTGCTTATGAGTAGATCTACTCTGAGCATTGCAAATCCTATACCAAGCGTCCTTTAAGTTTTCTTCCTCAATTTGTCTGAAATTGAGGACTTCATTCTCAGGAGTATCGTTCGAAGTGGTGGATCTAGCCATGAGGATAGGTAGACTATCCCACACAAACGAACAGAAAGCAAGCGAGAGAAAAGAGTGAACGAAAAGGGTAAACGAAGAAATGGGCAAACGAAAAAGGGCAAAGATTTTTTTTGTAAATTTTTGTTTTTCAGAAGTGGGGGAGAGGAAAACGAGAGGCAAAAAAGTAAATGCAAGAGATGAGTTTGTGACACTTACTTGGATGAATTCTTGACTTGATCCTCCCCGGCAACGACGCCAGAAATTCTTCTCCTGCGGCAACAGACAACAGTGCCAGAGATTGACACGTTGACGGGGACTGGGCTTGCTTTGGCCTTTTTCCCTTGAAGAGGAAAGGGTGATGCAGCACAAGAGTAGTAAGTATTTCCCTCAGTTTGAGAACCAAGGTATCAATCCAGTAGGAGAATCTCGTCAAGTCCAGAGTACCTGCGCAAACACAAACGAGCTTGCACCCAACACTATAAAGGGGTTGTCAATCCCTTCAAGATTGATTGCAGAGTCATATCTGAAGGCCGAAAGTGCAACAAAGTAAAAGAGTAAGGCTGAAAATATGGTGTGGAGTAGACCCAGGGGCCATAGTGTTCACTAGAGGCTTCTCTCAAAATAGCAAATATTACGCTGGGTGAACAAATTACTGTCGAGCAATTGATAGAACCGCGCAAAGTCATGACGATATCTAAGGCAATGATCATACATATAGGCATCACATCCAAGACAAGTACACCGATACTTTCTGCATCTACTACTATTACTCCACACATTGACCGCTATCCAGCATGCATCTAGTGTATTGAGTTCATGACGAACAGAGTAACGCCTTAAGCAAGATGACATGATGTAGAGGGATAAACTCAAACCAATGATGAAAACCCCATCTTTTTACCCTTGATGGCAACAACACGATGCGTGCCTCGCTACCCCTTCTGTCACTGGGTGAGGTCACCGCACGGTATGAACCCAAAACCAAGCACTTCTCCCATTGCAAGAATCATAGGTCAAGCTGGCCAAACAAAACCCACAACTCGAAGAGAATTACAAGGATATGAAATCATGCATAAGAGAGATTAGAAGAAACTCATATAAGATTCATAGATAATCTGATCATAAATCCACAATTCATTGGATCTCGACAAACACACCGCAAAAGAATATTACATCAGATAGATCTCCATGAAGATCATGGAGAATTTTGTATTGAAGATCCAAGGGAGAGAAGAAGCCATCTAGCTACTAGATATGGACCCGTAGGTCTATTGTGAACTACTCATGCAACATCGGAGAGGTCATGGTGTTGATGAAGAAGCCCTCCGTATATGAATCCCCCCTCCGGCAGGGCACCAGAACATGCCCCGGATGGGATCTTGCGGAGAGAGAACCTTGCGGCGGCGGAAAAGTACTTTCGATGATCTCCTGATTTTTTCTGGAATTTATGGGAATATATAAGCGAAAGACCTATGGCAGGGGAGGCCTAGGGAGCCCACAAGCCTGGGAGGCACGACCCCCCTGGCCGCGGCTAGGGGGCTTGTGGGGTCCCTACAGGCCCCCTGACTTGGTTCTCAAGCTTCCCGATCTTCTTCTGTTTTGGAAAAAATCTTTGTGGAAGTTTCGTTCCATTTGGACTTCGTTTAAAATCCTCCTCTGAAAAGGGTCAAAAACAAGGAAAAAAAGGAACTGGCACTTGGCACTGAGTTAATAAGTTAGTCCCAGAAAAGATATAAAAGGCATACAAAACATCCAAAGTTTGACAAGATAATAGCATGAAACCATTAAAAATTATAGATACATTGGAGACGTATCACTCTAGAGCTAACCTTTAGCAGTACCGCGGGTCCGCCCGCACTACAGCTAAAATGTAGCAGTAGTGGGTGTTGACCCGCACTACTTCTATACATGTGTAGAGGTAGTGAGCTTTACATAAACGCGCTGCTGCTATACATGTGTAGAGGAAGCGATCTTTACATAAACGTGTTGCTGACATACATGCGTAGCCATAGTGAGCTTTACTAAGCCGCGCTACTGGTAGGGGTTTCTGTTTTTTTTCTGCATTTTTTTTGTGTTTGAATGGCCTTTATACAATAATCTTTAGCACATACAAATGCCATCATCATACACATACAAATGTAATCATAGCATATACACGACGTGGGAGAATCGGGGGTAAAGAACGATTAGGACGGGGCGCCCGTTGCTGCGAGGAAAAACACCTCAAATTATTATCCATATGAGCGAGAAGGAATGATTGAAATGTACGAAAGGGTTGTCCAGCACTGACTTACTTTGGATGATATGGCAAGACGACAATTTCCTTGTCCTTATTTTCTACCATGAAGTTTTCGAGGTACTCCCTAGCAGTTTTATGCTCAAAGTCGTCGAGAGTCATGAAGGACTTGTGCATGTAGTATGGATTCACCACACGTATTTGCAGGACTTCTTCTCTCTTTATGACGGACCTCATATGTAGTGCAAAAAAGTGTACAATTGTACAATCGAGCCGCCTTGTCAGAAACATCTCGAAGATATGCTCAAACCGTAGGAAGAACACCTCTGCAGGTCGTGTGTCGACGTAGCACTTCCCCTCAAGCACACGAGTCGCGTATGTCGGATATCCAGGGTCCTTCGAGGCTGCTAGGCTTTTCTCAGTCGATAGCACATGGTCGTGCAGTCTCCTGAGATCCCCTAATATTACCTCCAGCGGTTTCGGCGGTAGCATCGGCTCGCCCGTGACATGGAACATGGCCGCAGCTTTGATAGATACACGCTCTTCAAAATCTGCCATATTGCTACTATGTGCTTGTAACATCCCAAAATTATAAACTTTGGAATGTTAATATAATTATTAGATTGATTGTTTGTTGTTTGCCTGAGTGATTGAAACTTGTGTGAAATCTGAAACTTTTCAAAACATTTGAATGAGAGGGAATAAAATGACTTTCCCCTTCTCCGGTTCAATCTTCTAAAAGCAACGAGAGAAGATGACATGACTTCTTCAACTATAAAGAATATGAACGGAGATATTTGCATTTGAATTCTCTTGCATTTTTTTGTTTTCTTCGTGCAAGAAATGCCGGGAAATACTTTCTGTCAAACGGAAAAGAGAGGAGGAACATGACCCTCAAACCCACGGGCACTTTGAAAGTTATTTGAACCCTAAAACTTAGAGGGTCATTTGAAAATTATTTGCAAAAGACAATAAACATTTTAGGCAATTTTGTGAAAATAATTTTTTCTGAAGTTTTTATTTTTGCCGTGGAAAAATGCCCATCATTTATATTTTATTTTTCTGATAATTTTAGTATCTAGAAACTCTTTATTCCGAATTGATTTGATTTCCCTTTTATCGTTTTAGTTTCCTAGTTTTAAAAATAGGAAAGGAATCACTTTTAAATGGAAATAAGAGCTAGCCCATTTAGACACTTTCCAAATTTGGCCCAACAGAGGATCGTCTCCTACCTCTCTCCTTCCTCACGTTATAGTAGTTTCCATCCATGGAGTAAGGAATCCTCTCCTTCCCGATCTCCCTCTTCTTTTCTTCCGGACGCCATCCGAGACCGCCTATAAATTCCCACCGTCCTCCTCTCTCCATTTTTCCCGAGAGAACCCCCTCTAGCTCACGCGTCACCTCACCGGAGTCGGCACCAGAGACCCCGTCGGCCACCACCCCATCGCCCCTGCATCTTCCCATTGCCCCTGCTGAGCCCCCTGGCATCCCTGCCCCGCCCCACCCCTTCGGCCCTCCTCCACCACCCCTCCACCTCGCTGCACCCTCTCCACCTCCCCATCGCCAGGAACTCTCCACCTCCACCTCGCCTCCCCCCTGGAGCCTCGCGACCCCACCCCTTCCCCACCCCTTCCCCACCCCCGCCGGAGTACCCCACCCCACCGGAGCTCCACCCGGACCCCAGCCCCATCGGCCATTGCCAGCACGGGAGCCCCAACCACGGTAACTCCATCCTCCTCCTGTTTCTATTTTTTCTTTTTCTTGGTTGCCCTTAGATCTATTTCCAACGGTATAGATTACATAGGTACTTACCCCTTCGGTTTTCTAAAAAGAACCGGCGGTTGTTTTATTTAATTAGTTAGCCAAACAGTTTTCTTCTAATATGCGGACGTTTGTTAGTTTAGCACCGCAACGCACAGGTCTAAGCCAACCAGAGATCGCCACGTGGCCCGTTCATTAGTTAGCTTTTATTCTATCTAGTTTCAAAAACAGAAAAGTTCCAATCTTGTTTAGCCCATAACTTTTGATCCCGAAGTCCAATGATGTTGATTCTTTTTCCAGTAGCTCACAAATTTCCTGTAGCTTTTAAAAACATATAATTTGTCTTTGTTTGAAATTTGCAAATTTGAGTTAGATCAGATTTAGTTTAAACCTTGTTTTGCTTATTCCAGGAGTTTAAAATAGATTTTAATTTGATTCCTTTTGGTACTGATCACTAGTGATCTTATTTATCAGTGGTAAAAATTTAAGATTTGTTTGAGTATCTTAGCTCACTGTTTCATGTGAAACAATTTCTGTTTCACCTCTTTTAGGATTTCGGCTAATTCCTTTTCTATTTTTGTTTTAAAATATTTTCTTTGTTATTTCAGGAATATTATGTTTTGTTTCTCTTAGTTAAACAGTAGTTTTGCAACAAGTTTTTATTTTATATTTATTTGTTTTCATGAAATCAATTCTAGTACATTGGTAACTTGCAATTGGTTTCCCCGTGTTTCAAAACCCGTTTGGGAATACTTTCAAATAGTTTTGTGAAAAAAAATACTCTATTTTATCTTAGTTAAATTTATATCTTAGTTCCTTGTTATTATTTTCTGTTAGACAAAACTATTTAGTGTTTGACGTAGTAGAAGACTCCCTAGTCTTGTTTGAAATTTCTCTCGGATTCTTATTCGCTCTCTCTTTTGTTTTGACTGCTAGAATGATTGCTAGTATGAGTGCTTATGTGAATGATATGTTTGTTATATAGATTTCATCGGAGAGTGACGAGTAGTCTATCAAGTTATTTTCTCGAGAAATTCTTCTTCGTCAACATCACCAGGCAAGTCACTTTGATCATACTATCACCTACGTTTTATGCATCATAGTTCTACCATCCTATGCCCAATTGCATGCTGCTTAGGTACTTGGAAATTTTAGTATAGATTGTAGTATCATGTGGTAGGCACACAACAACCCCGATACTTGGCCCCGGGACGACAAATTTCATATTGCTATGCTTGAGTAGACGGGATTTCGGTTGAGTGCATAACACGAGTGATGCGAGGTTGATTAAATAATCAAGAGCGGTTAAGACAAGATTTTCAAGACCTCAGACGCAATGCAACTCTGGGTGAAGGACGGTTGATCGGCTCCCTGGAGAACCCAGTGGATGCCCGGGATGCTGGGGACGGCCATGACATCCTGCGGAAAGCTTCACCGAGGCTCAAAGAGACGGACGGATATTTTCAAGACCCAAGGCTTACCTGCACAGCGACAAGTCATTATGGGCTCTGGCTTGGTTGGACAACGCCGCGACTCTGGACAGGCGGTGCTAGCAGATGTAGAAGAACGGTAGGAATGGATGGGCACCGACAGGGATTCAGAGGGACCCGTTGAAAGACCATGTTTTGATCATCCGGTCTTCAAACACCCTGAAGTGCGAGGACATACTCGGAGGCGATCAAATCTTGTGGGGAACGTGTGCAAAACTCTGCAGAGTACTCAAACCTAATCGATTAGCCGTGTCCACGGTCATGGACAACTTGAGCCAAAGGAACTGAAGTTATCTGGATTTCTCAACACCATTAGATATATTTGATGAGGGTAATTATTGACAACTCGGGTACGAGAACTGGTTGGCGGAAGCATCTCATTAACAACCAACAATGTAGTAACATTTTGCTTTTAGCCGTCTCTTGTTGTAGGAAAAAAATTTGCTTTACGCTAAAAACATACAACCCCACCTGCCATATATGCATATAGTATAGATGACATTTTACCCCTCTCTTATGTAACTTGCCGGCATATTCAATATGCTGACCTACACGGCTGCAACGTCTTATGTTGTAGATATTTTCTTCGACGAGTAAGAGTACGATTTAGGGTTACGGTCTACACTCAACTTGCCGTTGGTGTTTATTGGGACTGCACTCCCTTGACCGCTTCCGCTGAGATATTTAAGGTATATATCAGTTTTACGCTATTTACATGTGATTGCACTTTGATATATACATTGATGTACTGTGTGTGCCAGCATACTGATCCAGGGATGGCACAGAAACACAGAGGCTTGACTCGTCTTGAGTCGGGTCGCTACAGTGCTCTAGCTTGTTTGTAGGTAGGAGAGCCTCTCTTACCCAGTCTCTTCCTCTCCTTTTTTTTGGGCTGGCCTACAAGACCCTTCCTTAACCCCTGCCCCAGTGTTGTCAGGCTAAGCACAGTACGACCCTCGGATAGTTGAGCTTGTGTTGAGGCGGTGCTACTACAACAAACGACCTTCCAACAGCGCCAGAAACACGTGCTGACGGGAGATTGTTCTTGTCTCGATTCTCCTCAGCAATGGCACCAGGAATCCTTCTGCTACGGCTACGCCTTTAGGGACTTCCTAGGAAAATATGCAAAGGATTTCCCCGTAGCCTTGGAGCCTTGTGTTGGTGTTCCCTTGAAGCGGAAAGGGTGATGTAGCGCAGCGGTGGTAAGTATTTCCCTCAGTTTTGAGAACCAAGGTATCGATCCAGTGAAGGAGTATCACAAGTGCATGCACAAACACAAAGAACATGCTCCCAACGCTATGAAGGGGTTGTCAATCCCTTATAGATTGTTCACAAAGTGAGAACTGAAAGCAACAATGTAGCGACCCGACTCAAGACGAGTCAAGCCTCTGGTGTTTCCGTACCATCCCAAGATCATGCCGGTACACACACAGTACATAATGTATATATTCAAGAGTGCAATCACACAACTTTATTAATCGAAATCTCATAAAGAGTACTTTATTACAATAAAGGATTACAATAAAGTGGCTGAAGGCCAACTCATGAGATATCTAACGAAGACTAAGCGGAAGCATCAGGTAGACGAGTCCATCCGACTCCAAGGGCATGTCGCTGAGCGTAGATCGTAGCCTCACTCCTGGTCGGAAAAGTACTCTGCAACATGATACGTTGCAGCCGTGTAGGTCAGCATATTGAATATGTTGGCAAGTCATCAAAGAGAGGAGTAAAATAATAATCAACTATCTCTACATGCATATTTGGCCGGTGGAGCTAAGTTTTGCATAAAGCCAGTTTTATCCTACAACAAAACGGGTTGAAAGCAAAATATTACTACAATGTTTGTTGTTAACGAGATGGTTCCGCCAACCAATTCTCGTACCCGAATAGTTGTTAACACCCACATCGTTATTAAGTTGTGTCGAGAGTTCCGGGGAAATTTGATGCCTTCGGCTCAAGTTGTCCATGACCGTGGACACGGCTAATCGATTAGGTTTGAGTACTCTACAGAGTTTTGCACACGTTCCCCACAAGATTTGATCGCCTCCGGGTTTGTCCTCGCACTTCAGGGTGTTTGAAGACCGGATGATCAAAACATGGTCTTTCAACGGGTCCCTCTGAATCCCTGTCGGTGCCCATCCATTCCTACCGTTCGTCTACATCTGCTAGCACCGCATGTCCAGAGTCGCCGCGTTGTCCAACCAAGCCAGAGCCCATAATGACTTGTGGCTGTGCAGGTAAGCCTTGAGTCTTGAAGTCTCCGTCCGTCTCTTCGAGCCTGGCTGAAGCTTTCCGCAGGATGACATGGCCTCTGCAGCATCCCGGGCATCCACTGGGTTCTCCAGGGAGCCGATCAACCGTCCTTCACCCAGTGTTGCATTGCGTCCGATGTCTTGAAAATCTTGTCTTAGTCCGGTCTTGATTATTATATCAACCTCGCATCACTCGTGGTATACTCTCATCCGATAACCCGTCTACTCAAGCATAGCATTAAGAAATTGTCGTCCCGGGGCCAAGTATCAGGGTTGGTGTGTTCCTACCACATGATACTACATCTTATGCTAAAGTTTTCAAGTACCTAGGCAGCATGCAAATTGGGCAAAGAAGGTGATCTACTATGCATCGATAACATAGGTAAAATAACATGATCAAAATGACTTGCCTTGGTGATAGTTGTCCTTCTCGAGCGCTTCTAAGTAACACGATTCGCACTCCGGATGATCTACCGATACAAACACAAAGCACACCATAAGCACTTCAATCATGCCACAAGTAAAAATAACATCACAAGTAATGATTTGCGAAAGCCTAAGCAAAAGATTTTATCGCGCGCCGGTATGGCAGAAACTTCTACCACAGTAAGATTTTATCACTAGAAAACAGTAGCAAAAAGAATCAACTCAAAATCATTTTTTTAACTCCTGGAATAGGCAAAACAAGGTTTAAACTAAATCTGCTCTAACTTATATTTACAAATTTCAAACATAGACAAATTATATGTTTTTAAAAACTACAGGAAATTTGTGAGCTACTGGAAAAAGAATCAATGTCATTGGACTTAGGGATAAAAAGTTCTGGTCAAAACAAAACAGAAAGTTTCTGTTTTTGTAAAATAGACTGAAAAAAATAAAACTACTAGTAGCTAACAGAGGGCGTACGTGGCCTGAGGCTATTGGCTGCGGGGTGCTAGTTTCATGACTTTGAGCAAACGTCCTAGGCTAAGGAAAGTTCGCTGGTTAATACTTAAGTGGGAATAAAAACCGTGGGTTTTCTAAGATAAACCGAACAGGTACTAGGGATCTAATCTAGGCCGTTGCACGAAGATCTAAGGGCTAAAAAGGAGTAACATGAATTAATAGAGAGAGGGGAGGGAGAAGCTACCTTGGCTAGCAGTAGCTTTTGCTCCGGCGGGGAGAGCTGCCGGCGAGGGAGGGGGAAGCCCCGGGGGCGGTGGAGACTTCGGGGGAGGAGGCGGCGGGGTTCCTCCTCCTTGGGGGAGGCGGCGGTGGGGGTGAGAGGGCTCGGGGAGGGGTGCTCCAGGGCAGTGCCGAAGGTGGGAGTAGCCTGCACCGGCGGCAGCGGTGGTGCGGCGGCTAGGGGATGGGGCGGCGGCGGCTCGGGGTAGGAACGGGGTCGGCTCGGGTGGGGGGCTTTATATAGGCCATGGGAGGGAGTGGGGAAGGTAAGAGAGGGAGAGAATCGGGAAGAAATCCCTGGTGGTGCGGCTCGGTTCGGCTCGGCAGCATAGAAGGAAGGGGGAGGGAGGTAGGAGAAGGAAGGTGACCGACGGGGGAGGCTGTCTCGGCCAGGGGGGTCCACGGGCAAAGAGAAGGGGGGGTAGAGGGGGGTCGGTCGGTTGGCCGGATTTAAAGGAATTCGGGATCCCTTGGCAGGGGGGATCGGCCCAGCTTATCTAGCGCCCAGGGCGGCGGCAAAAGAAAAAAAGAACCCTTTCCTAATTCTAATTTTTTTCCAAAACAGAAATATAAAAGCCAATAATGGAAAATAAATCAAAATATCTATATATGGTATTATATATCAAAAAAATCAGAAAAAGAATCTCTACCCGAATAACATTTTTTTAAAGCCAAAATAAAAACTTTTAAAAAATGTTTTTTTTCAGAAATTCCCAATTTTCTTTATTTCGTTTTGCAATTATTTTTGCAAAAGAACTTTGGGTTTCCTTGGCTCCAACATTTCAAAAATTCCGTACTTTTGGAGTGTCATTTTCCTCCGCTCTCTCTCTTCCGTGCAAGAGAGTTTTCTCCGGGCATTTCTCGCGCGAGGAAAAATGAAAATGCAAATCGAAAAGACGAAGAAAATTCACGAGCTAAATTTATTTCAACCAATATGCATGGAATCTTAGCTACAATGTAAAACATTCCCAATTAGGAAAATTGGGATGTTACAAACAACGTAACAAAGCAAAGTAAAGCGAAGGTGTAAACAGTAGATGTGAATAGACCCGGGGGCCGTAGTGTTTACTAGTGGCTTCTCTCATGAAAGCAAGTAGACGGTGGGTGAACAAATTACTGTCGAGCAATTGATAGAACCGCGCAAAGTCGTGACGTCATCTATGGCAATGATTATATCTATAGGCATCACGTCCAAAACAAGTAGACCGATACTTTGTGCATCTACTACTATTACTCCACACATCGACCGTTATCCAGCATGCATCTAGTGTATTAAGTCCCAAAGAACATAGTAACGCTTTAAGCAAGATGACATGATGTAGACGGACAATCTCATATCAATGACAGAGCCCACCTTGTTACCCTTGATGGCAACTATTCAATGTGTGCCTAGTTGCCCCTACTGTCACTGGGAAAGGTCACCACATGGTAAGAACCCAAAACCAAGCACTTCTCCCATTGCAAGAATCATAGATCTAGTTGGGCAAACAAAACCCAAGACTCGGAGAGACTTACAAGGATATAAAATCATGCATATAAGAAATCAGCAAAGACTCAAATATATATCATAGCTAATCTAATCACAAATCCACAATTCATCGGATCTCGACAAACACATCGCCAAAGAAGTTTACATCGGATAGATCTCCATGAAGATCATGGAGAACTTTGTATTGAAGATCTAAGAGAGAGAAGAAGCCATCTAGCTACTAACTACGGACCCGTAGGTCTGAAGTGAACTACTCACGAGTCATTGGAGGGGCGATAATGATGATGAAGAAGCCCTCCAACTCCAAAGTCCCCTCCGGTAGGGCACCGGGAAGGGTCTCCAGATGAGATCTCGCGGAAACGGAAGCTTGCGGCGGCGAAAAAGTATTTTCGTGGATCCCTTGATTATTTTTTCTGATTTTTAGGGAATATATAGTCGTAAGATCTAGGTCAGGGGGCGCCAGGGAGGCCACAAGTCTGCCCACCGCCGCCTCCCCCCTGGTGGCGGAGTGAGGGCTTGTGGGCTCCTTCTAGCCCTCCTGGCTTGGCCCACAGGCCCCCTGATCTTCTTCCGTTCAGGAAAAAATCATTTCGGTGATTTTATTCCGTTTGGACTCTGTTCCAAAATCAGATCTGAAAAGAGCCAAAAACACAGAAAAACAGGAACTGGCACTTGGCACTGAATCAATAAGTTAGTCCCAAAAAAGATATAAAAGGTACATAAAACATCCAAAGATGACAAGATAACATCATGAAACCATCAAAAAATATAGATACGTTTGAGACGTATCAAGCATCCCCAAGCTTAACTCATGCTCGTCCTCGAGTAGGGAAGTGATAAAGAATCAATTTTTGATGCTTTCATGCTACCTAGCATAGATGTCCTTTGTAACTCCTCTTATGTGATGTGAATGTTCAGATCCATAGATTCAAAACAATAGTTTGCTATTGATGTGGAAACAATAATAATTCAAGCAAACTAGCAAGGTAATCATGAACTTTCAAAATAACAAGGCCAAAAGAAAGTTATCCCTACAAAAGCATATAGTCTGGCTATGCTCTATCATCATTGCACAACGAAATTAAATCATGCACAACCCCGGCATTGGCCATGTAATTGTTTCACACCTTTACTTTCTCAAACCTTTTCAACTCTCACGCAATACATGAGTGTGAGCCATGGTTATAGCACTATAGATGGTGTGGAGTGTGATGGAGGTTGCAAGACAAGAAAGGAGAAGATAGTCACATTAACTAGGCATATCAATGAGCTCTGGAGATGCTCATCAATAGATATCAATGTGAATGAGTAGGGACTGCCATACAAATGATGCACTAGACCTATGAGTATGTGAAAGCTCTTAAGGAAAACTAGTGGGTGTGCATCGAACTTGCTTGCTCACGAAGACGTAAGGCAATTTTGAGGAAGCCTATCGTTGGAATATACAAGCCAAGTTATATAATGAAAATTTCCCACTAGCTATATGGTGGTGACAAAACGGGAGACTCTCAATCATGAAGAACATGGTGCTTAATATGCACAAGTGTGGAAAAGTGGTAACATTGTCCCTTCTCTCTTTTTCTCTCATTTTTTTTATTTTTTTGGTGGGCTCTTTGGCCTCTTTTTTTTTGGTGGGCATCTTTGGCCTATTTTATTTCCTCACATGGGACAATGCTCCATTAATGATGATCATCACACTTTCAACTCAAAACTTAGAGCAACGATGACTCTATAAGGAACGCCTTCGGTAGTGTACCGTGACAATGATCTAGCATGGCATAGACATTAATGGAAACATAATGCTAGCTATCTTATGATCATGCAATGGCAATGTAGATGTGCTGGCACATGTCATGGTGGTAGTTGCATGGAAATATATCTCGGAATGACTTTGAAAAAGCCATAGTAGGTAGGTATGGTGGTTGTTTTGAGGGAGGCTAATGGTGGGTTTTGTGCACCGGCGAAAGTTGCACCGCACTAAGAAGATAGTGATGGTGAAAGGTGAAAGTGCATCTAAACCATGGAGTCAATATTAGTCATGAAGAACTCATATACTTGTTGCAAAAATTTTATTAGTAATCGAAACAAAGCATTCAACGCATACTCCTAGGGGAAGGGTTGGTAGGTATAAACCATCGCGCGATCCCGACCGCCACGCAAAGGATAACAATCAAAAGACTAATCATCCTTAGACTTCACCACATAGCGGTTCACCATACGTGCAAGCTACGGGAATCACTAACTTCAACACAAGTATTTCTAGATCCACAACACCTTACTAGCATGACTTCAATATTACAAAAACCACAACTCAAAACAAATTGAGATGAATCAAACTTCTCTAACTATTCAATGCACATGAAGGTGGAAGTTTTCGTATCCCTTTGGATAACTAACCCTTTTGAGACTACTTTCAAATCATAGATCAACTACCAAGCCACGCACCGATGTGCTCTAAAAGATATAAGTGAAGCACATAGAGCAAAAGTCTCTAGCTCAAAAGATATAAGTGAAGCACATGTGAGCTGAATTGTCTACCAGAAGATGTAAGTGAAGCTCGACAAAATCATGGTGTGTGCATGTATCTCTCTCTAGGTGTGCAGCAAGGATGATTCTGACACAACAAAATAAAAGACTCCTACGATAGAAGACGCTCCAAGGAAAAACACATAACATGTGGTGAATAAAAATATAGCCCCAAGTAATGTTACCGATGGATTGAAGACGAGAGAGGGGATGCCTTCCCGGGGCATCCCCAAGCTTAGGCTTTTACGGCATCCTTGAATTTCTTGGGGTGCCTTGGGAACGCCAAGGTTGAGCTCTTGCCAGTCTTTATCTCTTTGTCCATAAGAACTTCACCCAAAACTTGAAAACTTCACAACACGAAACTTAAACAGAAACTCGTGATAACATTAGTACGAGAAAGCAAACCACCACTTCCTTAGGTACTGTAGCAAACTTAAATTCTACTTATGCTAATGTTGGGTTACTGTATTTTCAATCTTCCATGGCTAATACCCCCCGATACTATCCATAGTTTCATCAAAATAAGCAACCAACACAAAAAAAGAGAATCTGATAACAGCAGACCAGTCTGTAGCAATATGTATATTTCGCATACTTCTACTACTTCAAAAATTCTGAAAAATTACGAGAGTCTGAAGAATTTGCGTAGAAATCAGCAGCAAGAAGAATCAACTCAAAATCTGTGACACAAAAAAATGAAAATTCGTTTCTTGAGCAGAAAGTTTCTGTCTTTTCCACCATGACCAAACGATCATCCCCAAGACTAATCATAACGGTTTTGCTTGGCACAAACGCAAACAGAAACAAAAAAACACAATCATAACAGAATTATGAAAGTGTGGAAAACACAAAACAGAAAGAAAAAGGATAAATTCGTTGGGTTGCCTCCCAACAAGCGCTATTGTTTAACGCCCTTAGCTAGGCAAAAGGTGGTGGAATCTAAGTCTAACAGACTTCCGATGCATAGGCATTTTATAGAGAAACAAATTGGCAAGACAACCAATAGTTACCAAATGCAAGGAAGGAGAAAGATACAATACCAATCTCAACATAACGAGACGTAATTTGGTAACATGAAAGTTTCTACCAAAATATTTTCCACTCTCATAGCAATTACATGTGGGATCATATTCAAATTCAACAATATAGCTATCCCGTAGGATATTCTTTTCATGATCCACATGCATGCAAAGTTGACGCTCTTCAAAAATAGTGGGATTATCATCAACTAAAGTCATGACATCTCCAAACCCACTTTCAATATTATTGCAAATATCATATTCATCATGAGGTTTAAACAAATTTTCAAGATCATAAGAAAGATCATCACCCCAATCATGATTATTGCAATAAGTAGTGGACATAGCAAAACTAGCATCCCCAAGCTTAGGGTTTTGCATATTTTTAGCATGATTGTCACTAATAGAATTTATAGTGAAACCATTGCAATCATGCTTTTCATCCAAGGAAACCTCGTGAATCACTTCATAAATTTCTTCCTCACAATTTTTAGATTCACGCATCTCAAGCAAAACTCCATAAAGATAGTCAAGTGCACTCAACTCACTAGCAATTCGTTCCACATAAGTGGGTCTCTTAAAGAGATTAGCTAGTGGATGAGGATCCATATCACTAGATTTTCAGCAAGCGAAGATGCAAGCATATTGAAGGCACATGGCACACAAGCGAACATAAAGCAAGCGAGGAAAAGGGCGAACGAAAAAGGCAAAAGGGGAAAGAAAACGACAAATGTGAAGTGGGGGAGAGGAAAATGAGAGGCAACTGGCAAAAAAGTAAATGCAAGAGATGTGTTTGTGAGACCTACTTGGATAGATCTCTCCTTCCCCGGCAAAGGCGCGAGAAATACTTCTGCTAGTGCAACAAAAGACCTTCCAACGGCGCCAGAAACACGTGCTGACGGGAGACTGTTCTTGTCTTGATTCTCCTCAGCAACGGCACCAGGAATCATTCTGCTACGGCTACGCCTTTTGGGACTTCCTAGGCAAATATGCAAAGAATTTCCCCGTGGCCTTGGAGCCTTGCGTTGGTGTTCCCTCGAAGCGGAAAGGGTGATGTAGCGCAGCGGTGGTAAGTATTTCCCTCAGTTTTGAGAACCAAGGTATTGATCCAGTGAAGGAGTATCACAAGTGCCTGCACAAACACAAAGAACCTGCTCCCAACGCTATGAAGGGGTTGTCAATCCCTTATATATTGTTCGCAAAGTGAGAACTGAAAGCAACAAAGTAACAAAGCAAAGTAAAGGCGAGGTGTAAACGATAGATGTGAATAGACCTCGGGGCCGTGGTGTTTACTAGTGGCTTCTCTCATGAAAGCAAGTAGATGGTGGGTGAACAAATTACTGTCGAGCAATTGATAGAACCGCGTAAAGTCGTGACGTCATCTATGGCAACGATTATATCTATAGGCATCACGTCCAAAACAAGTAGACCGATACTTTCTGCATCTCCTACTATTACTCCACACGTCGACCGCTATCCAGCATGCATCTAGTGTACTAAGTCCAAAAGAACAGAGTAACGCTTTAAGCAAGATGACATGATGTAGATGGACAATCTAATATCAACGACAGAGCCCACCTTGTTACCCTTGATGGCAACTACTCAATGTGTGCCTTGTTGCCCCTACTGTCACTGGGAAAGGTCACCACATGGTAAGAACCCAAACCCAAGCACTTCTCCCATTGCAAGAATCATAGGTCTAGTTGGCCAAACAAAACCCAAGACTCGGAGAGACTTACAAGGATATCAAATCATGCATATAAGAAAACAACAAAGACTCAAATATATATCATAGATAATATGATCACAAATCCACAATTCATCGGATCTCGACAAACACACCGCCAAAGAAGGTTACATCGGATAGATCTCCATGAAGATCATGGAGAACTTTGTATTGAAGATCCAAGAGAGAGAAGAAGCCATCTAGCTACTAACTACGTACCCGTAGGTCTGAAGTGAACTACTCACGAGTCATTGGAGGGGCGATGATGATGATGAAGAAGCCCTCCAACTCCAAAGTCCCCTCTGGCAGGGCAAGGGAAGAGTCTCCACATGAGATCTCGCGGAAATGGAAGCTTGCGGCGACGGAAAAGTATTTTCATGGATCCCTTGATTTTTTCTTCTCATTTTTAGGGAATATATAGGTACAAGATCTAGGTCAGGGGGCGCCAGGGAGGCCACAAGCCTGCCCACCGCCTCATCTAAGTCATCGTCATAGGCGCCTATATTGAGGAACCGAAGAGGGTCCTCGTCCATCTCATCATCCATTCTTTGTTCTACGGGGGGCGATTACATCAGTCACTATTGGACCCCCTTCATCATTTTGTTCACCGCTCTCACCCGACACTACAGGCGCTGCTAGTTTTGTAGGCGGGGTGATCGTGTTCATACCTGCTTGTTAATGTGTGGTTATTGGTGTGCTCTAGGCCCGCTCCACGCGAAGAATATTATTTGTCCATAGCAGCACCCAACCCTTGCAGTTTCCAAGCCGCGGCACGGTCTCGTCGGCCTCTCCCCCTAGCCGTACTAGAGGAGGCAAATCCTTGTGTCCCGATTTCACACTCGACAAGGTAACCCTGAAGTGCCCACCGGGCATCGACTGGCCGTGGAACGTGAGTTCCAAGGGCTTCGTTATCACCTCCTTTCCCACGTCCTCCTTCTAGCCTTTGATCAAGTAGGGTACGGTGCACGGGGTTTCGTCGGCCTGCAAACATATGTGTGCGGCATAAAACATCCGAAAGGCAACAAAAATGGAATATTCTAGATATATGTTGGTGCGACATGTAATTACCATGAGGGAGTCAAGCTCAGCCAATCACGAAGGCCCGCCAGAGACCGAGGACGGGCTGTTATGAGCGGGTGCGGGTGCGGGTCCGGGAGCAGGCGTGGTTGCGTAAGAAGGTCATGGTGTGGTTGTGTTGTTCATCGAGTTGCTCCCTACGAAACTGGGCATGGGGAAATCACGTACCGTCTTGTTTGGTTTTTCCTTCGTCAAGTTGATGATAATCGGGATCAAGTTATTAGAGAAATCATTTCTACAAGCATCTACAGCTATACTGACTTCAAGCTGTAGCAACTCATTTTACTCCTCGGCTGCTTTTTCGCGTCCTGAGCTGCTTTTTTCTCGAACGGAAGCTCCACCTTCTCGTCGATGATGTCCGCCTGACTAAACTTCTTTTTCTGCTTCTTGGCCTCCGGGCCATCATTGTAAAAGACCTTCCATGTGGCGTCGTCTCCGGTGTCGTGCACACGTCCATATTGCGGCCGCTGGTCCAAAGGGAGTCCCTTAAGTTCGTTGAAGGCCCGGTTGAGAGGGATGTCCCACTTGGGCCTCATCGATGAAGATTGTCTTTTGGCTGCAAGCTGTTGTTGCTTCTCCTGCAGAAGGAATGTGAATCGTTTCCGAATGTGTAGTCCACTTGATCAGAAGCTAAATGTAAGGTGGTAAAAGAATAATTACCAGTATTCTAATCAATTTCCTTGTGATCGGGTCCATGTAAAAAACCTTCTTTTCCTTGTCCCACTTGTAGCGGGCCCTGATGAAGTCACGCTCCAAGGGGTTGGTGAACTTCGTGAAGGTGGCTGGGAGACCCGCGGCTTCACGTTCCGCGCCCTCCTTATCCCATATGGGCCTTTTGCCAAGGTAGCCACGGCTTCAGAAGCGTTGGTTCCCCGTGTTCCTTTGGTGAAGGCTCTTAAATTTCCCAGCCTTAGCCTTGGCTGCCACGGTAGCGCAAGTGCCTTTGAACTTTTGGAACTCATCTTCCGTAAGTGTCGAATTTTCCTCCACAATCTTGGACAGGGGGTCCTCAGCCTCAATAGCTCATTGTATCCTCCCTTTCTAGGAGGCCAAATCATTGTTGAACATGCCCATGGCGTGATTGTTAATCTTTTTCATCTTTGGATCATCCCACGGTTGTTCTATGATATCATCCCGATCGAGGAACTTTAATCTCTTGTGCAACTTCGTTAGGAGCAACTGCCTCAAATGTTCTTTACTCCTTAAGTCATCGTCGTTGATGCTCGTGCATTCCCGTAGGATGCATCCTACTTGGTTCCCATAGTACTTGCAAGGTTCTTCCGACTCTAATTTCTCAAACTTTCCACGGGCCATCTTTGTGATCACTAGTCGTCTGATGCGGAGTTTGATAGATTTTCGTATCATCTGCTTCTTCTGTTTCTTCTTTTCGGTAGCACCTTCGGCGTCGGTACCTTCCCCGTAAGTATCTTCCCCGCCGGTCTGGGCGCCGCCATCGGTGTCGGCGCCGTCGGTGTCGATGTCGGCGTCAGTACCATCATCGAGGCCGCTCTGCAAACCTTGACGGTGCTTAACACACAAAAAGTCGAGGTACTATTGTTCACCCTCATAATCCATCTCGTCTGCATCATGGCCAGAAGGCCCGGTTTGTTCGTTGTTTGACATTTTTCCTATGATTAAGTCTCCTTGTTTAATTCTGAAACTATAATAAAAATGAGAAATGACATAAAAAAAGGTCTATGGTTTGCCAGAATGTCGTTTCAATCCCGTCACACCAAATCCTGGCAGTCAATATGCCTACTTTCTAGCACAAGTCATACCAAAATTCACGGGAAATTTCGGCATGACCTTTGCAAAAAAAAGTGGACATATCGAGTGCGTGAAATTCACCGGAACAGAAATGAATCAGGATTCCGGTGAAACATAGGCCACTCGGATCATTTACCCTGCACATAACCATCATTTTCCAGATATCACATGTCCAAATATAACATGTCCCAATTCCAAATATCACATGTCCAAATTCCAAATATCACATGTCTAAATCACATGTCCACCCTATCACATGTCCACCTCAAATTTTCATATAAGAGGAAGAAAAATAGAGAACTTGAAGGAAAAGGCAAGAAGTCTTATTTCTTCGCAATATTTGGGACTAGTGTTAATCAATTCTGTTTTTTCTTTAAATAGCCTATATGGAACTTGAAGAAAAATTTGTAACCTAAGAACCGAATAAAAATTAACCTAAGTAACATAACCTAAGAACCTAATAAAAATTAACCTAGGTAACTTAACTAAATTAACCTAAGCAACTTAACGTAAGAACCTAATAACAACAAGAACCAAATAACAATAACCTAACTAAACTAACCTAAGAAACTTGACCTAACTAAATTAACCTAAGTAAATTAATCCTAGCAGAGAGATAGAGAGAAGGAGGGCCGGAGGACTTACAATGGGCTAGGGGAGACGTCAGCGACGAGGTGGAGCTCGGGGGAAATGCCGGTGGCGAGGTAGAGCTCGGGGGAGATGCCGGCAGTAAGGTGGAGCACGGGGGATATGTCGGCGGGGAGGGCGCAGGAGGGTGATGGGCGGCAACGGACAGGGACGAAGGGCGACGGAGGGCGCACGAGCGGCGATGGACGGCGAGGAGGGCAATGTAGGGGAGAGGGCCCGATTAGGGAGTGGGGTAGAGGAAAGAAGCAGAGGCAGTGGGGGTTATGTCAAGGTAGCAGTAGCGCATCTTCCAAAACACGCTATAGCTACGATAGCAGTAGCGCGTTCTGGGAAAACCTGCTACTGCTAACACTAGTAGCTATAGAGCTTTTTCAAACAGGCACTTATGCTATTGTTTTTCTTTTATTCTTCTTTTTCTTCTTTTCTTTTATTTTTCTTTTTTTCTTATTTTTATTATTTTATTTTCCTATTCTTTTCTTTTCTTCTTTTCATTTTCTTTTCTTCTTTTCCTTTTTTCGAGAGCCGGAACGAAGGGAAGCTGATACAATGTATGTAACTATGGCGATATGTATTGCATCATTTGACCCATAACGGTTAAGTGTGCTATACAAAATAGGAACATATATATTACATCATTTGACCCATAACGTTTATGTGTGCATACAAAATAGGAACATATATATATATATATATATATATATATATATATATATATATATATATATTACATCATTTGATCAATAACGGTTTCTCACCTTTGAAGTTTTCGTTTTTGAGTGAGCTTCTTTCCCTTCTTGTTCGTTGACGAATAATTGAGCCACTCATTGTGACTTTTCCTTTTCGATGGAGTATGATCTTTCTTAAGTACTGTAGTATTGATTCTTCTTTTGACGTATACTTCATCGTCATAATCATCTTCCTGTTGGGTAACGTAGCATAAATTCAAAATTTTCCTACGCATATTCAGATCTTCCTATGGAGAGACCAGCAACAAGAGAGGGGTAAGAGCATCTTCATACCTTTGAAGATCGCTAAGCGGAAGCATTTATAGAACGCGGTTGATGGAGTCGTACTCACAGCGATTCTGATCTAGTGCCGAACTACGGCACCTCCGCGTTCAACACATGTGCAGCCCGGTGACGTCCCGCACCTTGATCCAGCAAGGAGGAGGGAGAGGTTGGGGAAGAACTCCAGCAGCACGACGGCGTGGTGTCGATGGAGAGACGAGGTCTCCCGGCAGGGCTTTGCCAAGCACCGGCAAAGAGGAGGAGGAAGAAGGGCAGGGCTGCGCCGAGGGAGAGGCAAAAGTCTGATCCCAATGGCCAAAAGTGCCCACTATATATAGGGGGAGGGGAGAGGGGTTGCCACCCCTAGGGTTCCCACCCTAGGGGGTGCGGCAGCCCCTCCAGATGGGAGATGCGGCGGCCAGAGGGGGGAGGAGGGGGTGGCGCACCACCTGGTGGGCCTTAGGCCCACCTGGCTTAGGGTTTGCCCCCCCCCCCCTTTTCTCTCCCCTGCGCAGTGGGCTGAGTGGGGAGGCGCACCAGCCCACCTAGGGGCTGGTTCCCACCCCCAATTGGCCCACCTTACCTCCCGGGGTCGTTTCCCCCTTTCGGTGGTCCTCCGGGGCCACCTCGGGTGGTCCCGGTGGTCCCGGTGCGTTACCGGTGATGCCCGAAACACTTCCGGTATCCGAAACCATCCGTCCTATATATCAATCTTTACCTCCGGACCATTCCGGAGCTCCTCGTGACGTCCGGGATCTCATCCGGGACTCCGAACAACTTTCGGTAACCACGTATAACAATTACCTATAACCCTAGCATCACCGACCTTAAGTGTGTAGACCCTACGGGTTCGGGAGACAGGCAGACATGACCGAGACACCTCTCTCGCCAATAACCATCAGCGGGGTCTGGATACCCATGGTGGCTCCCACTTGCTCAACGATGATCTCATCGGATGAACCACGGTGTCAAGGATTCAATCAATCCCGTATACGATTCCCTTTTTCTGTCGGTATAGAACTTGCCCGAGATTCGATCGTCGGTATACCTATACCTTGTTCAATCTCGTTACCGGTAAGTCTCTTTAATCGTTTCGTAGCACGTCATCATGTGACTAACTCCTTAGTCACATTGAGCTCATGATGATGTTCTACCAAGTGGGCCCAGACATATCTCTCCGTCACACGGAGTGACAAATCCCGATCTCGATTCGTACCAACCCAACAGATACTTTCGGAGGTACCCGTAGTGGACCTTTATAGTCACCCAGTTACGTTGTGACGTTTGATACACCCAAAGAACTCCTACGGTATCCGGGAGTTGCACAATCTCACGGTCGAAGGAAAAGATACTTGACTTTAGAAAAGCTTTAGCATACGAACAATACGATCTAGTGCTATGCTTAGGATTGGGTCTTGTCCATCAGATCATTCTCCCAATGATGTGATCAGGTTATCATTGACATCTAATGCCCATGATCAGGAAACCATGATCATCTATTGACTAACGAGCTAGCCAACTAGAGGCTTGCTAGGGACACATTGTGATCTATTTATTCACACATGTATTACTATTTCCTGTTAATACAGTTATAGCATGAACAATAGACGATTATCATGAACAAGGAAATATGATAATAACCGATTTATTATTGCCTCTAGGGCATATTTCCAACAGTCTCCCACTTGCACTAGAGTCAATAATCAAGTTACATTGTGATGTATCGAACACCCATATCATTATGGTGTTGATCATGTTTTGCTCGTGGAAGAGATTTAGTCAACGGGTCTGCAATATTCAGATCCGTGTGTACTTTACAAATATATATGACTCCACTCTGGACATGGTCGTGTATGGAGTTGTAGCGGCGTTTGATGTGCTTCGTCTTCCGGTGAAACCTGGGCTCCTTGGCTATGGCAATGGCTCGAGTGTTATCACAGAAGAGTGTCATTGGACCCGACGCGCTTGGAACCACTCCAAGGTCGGTGATGAGCTCCTTCATCCAAATTCCTTCATGAGCCGCTTCTGAAGCAGCTATGTACTCCGCTTCACAAGTAGATGCTGCCACGACTTCTTGCTTGCTGCTGCACCAGCTCACTGCCCCACCATTCAACACATATACGTATCTGGTCTGTGACTTAGAGTCATCCGGATCTGTGTCGAAGCTAGCGTCGACGTAACCCTTTACGACGAGCTCTACGTCACCTCCATAAACAAGAAACATTTCCTTAGTCCTTTTCAGGTACTTAAGGATATTCTTGACCGCTGTCCAGTGTTCCATACCGGGATCACTTTGGTACCTCCCTACCAAACTTATGGCAAGGTTTATATTAGGTCTGGTACACAGCATGGCATACATTAGAGAGCCCACGGCTGAAGCGTAGGGGACAGAACTCATCTTCTCTCTATCTGATGTCGTGGTCGGCGACTGAGTCTTACTCAATCTCATACCTTGCAAAACTGGCAAGAACCCTTTCTTTGAGTTTTCCATATTGAACTTCTTCAATATATTGTCAAGGTATGTACTTTGCGAAAGACCTATGAGGCGTCTTGATCTATCTCTATAGATCTTGATGCCTAATACGTATGAAGATTCTCCAAGGTCCTTCGTTGAAAAACTCTTGTTCAAATAGGCCTTTATGCTCTCCAATATCTCTATATTATTCCCCATCAATAATATGTCATCCACATACAGTATGAGGAAAGCTACAGAGCTCCCACTACACTTTCTTGTACAGACAGGCTTCTCCGTAAACCTGTATGAACCCAAACGCTTTAATCACCTCATTAAAGCGAATGTTCCAACTCCGAGATGCTTGCACCAGCCCATAGATGGAGCGCTGGAGCTTGCACACTTTGTTAGCACCCTTAGGGTCGACAAAACCTTCTGGTTGCATAATATACAACTCTTCCTTAAGGTTCCCGTTAAGGAACGCTGTTTTGACGTCCATTTGCCAAATTTCATAATCATAAAAGGCGGCAATTGCAACATGATTCGGACTGATTTCAGCTTCGCTACGAGAGAGAAAGTCTCTTCGTAGTCAACTCCTTGAATTTGTCGAAAACTGTCGGGCCCCCGATCCTAAGCCATAGGAATCCAGCCTGTAACACATCGCATCCCTTTGTGGTCTCACGCACGGTTAACTCCACGGCTGCAGCCTTACCTTAGCCGGGACCGTTTGCGTCTTTTGACTCACGTATGTGATAGTGTCGCTAGCAATCCAATGTCAAAGAACCCGGATCGACATGTCTAGTCATAAACCAAAGTGGCAGTTTCGCACAAGGACAGGCATACATGACCCAACAAAGCAGGTGTCGGTCATCAACGAACGTAGACGAGTCATAGCAAGCTACAAGGACTCCATTACGTCGCGTGACATTTCCCCAAAGGGGACAGACACAGCAGCTAAGAAGGACACATGCCGGTCAACCAATGTGTCCGGAGCAGTAGCGAACTACCAAGGCTCGTTGGATCACAAAGGGGCATTTCCTTGTAAGGAGTACTACTAAAGTTCACGACTAGGTATTCGAACCCCATACATATCAAGTAAGACACACATACGCATGGCATACCGATATGTATAGATACATCGATGGCTTCACAACATAACCATAAACATACAAGCTTTATTTAAGAGGCTCGGAAGAGCCACACACATAATATTACACATTAAGGGTCTCACGACCCATAATAGCAGTCATACAATACAAGCCAGCGGAAGAGTTATAAACTGTCTGGGTACAGACAGGGCAACTAGTAGGCACGTGGCCTGACTATACTACAGAGCCGACGTAGGGCCAAATCGTAGCTGGGACACCAGCTACTCGTCGTCGTCGATGTCTACGAAGAACCCTCCATTAGGGTCATTAGCAACCTCTGCAACATTTATTAAGCAAACATGAGTACGAGGGTACTCAGCAAGACTTTTAGGAGAACTAACTACTCATGCAAGGTATCAAAAGGTATTGTGGGGTTTCATGCGGGAAGCCAGCATTTGAATCGTGGCTAGACAACTTGCCTTTTGAAATTAGTTTTGACAACTTGATTTCTCGCACACGAGTCCACTAACACCACAACAATACACTATCGTGGAATCATTCCGTCTCCATATGGAAATGCCGTCCACGACACTCATGCTTATATTGACAATTTTATGAGTAGCCATTGAAGTTATCTATGAACAACATATGTCTCCAAGTAGTCCATATCCGCGGACGCGGCTATTCGAATAGATCATAACCCTGCAGGGGTGTACTTCGTCACACACGCTCTTGCCACTTATCGCCATGTGCACGTCATGCACCTCGGCAACCTTCAAGCGGAAGCCGAGCGAGGGAGTTGGCCACGACCGTTAACCACACTAGTACCTAGTCCAGGTTTATCGCCTATCTGAGAGTAACCCGTACGGAAGTCCGGCCGAGGTTTCCGCCACGGCCTCAAACGATGTGCGCAGGGTTCCCAAGCCCACCATCCGGGTGCAACTTGGTACACCGTGCCACTGCCTACCGCATCACGGTCCACCTCTCAGGTCAGCACCATGCACGGCCTCCAGCATTACTATAAACACCAGAAACTACTTGCAACTCCTGGACCGAGTACTACGCGATTAATAGGCCGAGCGGGGTCATATTTCAGGGCCCAGCATGTGGTAGTATCTAGTATTGGATTACATACACGGAACTCAGTTTCTACGGACGGTTCCAATGAAACAACCCGCCATGTACTCCTACATAGCCTTTCACCGGTACCTTTACCAAATCAAGTTCAACACACAACCTTTGCCCAGCGAACACATTCCACATTTCTGTTCATCTCCCAGATGACAGACCATACACAACTCTAAGCATAGCATGCATAGCAGGATAAGGCACATTATAGCTCAAGCAACTACCAGGTATGCTAGGTTGCAAGGTTCGGCTATTTACTGTGACAAGGTTAAGTCATGCAAAGGAAGTGGGTCCAACTATCGTGGCAAAAGCAGTTGAAGCATTTGATCCTAATGCAATAAATAGGTGCAGGAGCAAGAACATAGGAGTTATCGGGATGATCAAAAGGGTTGCTTGCCTTGTTGCTTAGAGGAGGAACGATATCCGTCAGACGGATATTCGGTGGAATCCGGGGGTGCGGAGCCTACCTAAATGAATGGCAACATTCAATAATAATCATATGCAATCAAAATGATGCATGAGCATGGCATGAGAATGCAAAATGATAAGTTATTATAATCAAGATGTTTTAGGTTTATAGTTGATTTGAATCACATTCGAATAGCAATTCAAACGGTATTCTTGGATACCGGTTTAATTCATTCGACCTGATGCTCAGATCAACCTAATGTTAACATGCATGAAATGTCATGTTATGGTACTGATTTATATCTAGGGCAGTGTGTGATCATTGCATTTATAATGAAATTTGGATATTTTTGCAAATTCCATTTATAAACTGATTAAAGAATTGAATTAATCCTTATTTCACAATTTAGGGTCCTGTAACTTTTTCAAACATAGTTGAAAATAGCATAATCAGAATCCTTGAATTTTTTTGATACTTTTTCATATATAATTTATTTTCATTGGAGTTACAGATTAATTTCTATGATTTTTGCAATTTTTAGCAATTTCCTGAATTAGTTTTAAACTGGAAATTCCATTTATTGCATCAGGCTGACGTCAGCAGGTCAGCCGACCTGTTCAGGTCAAACCTGACAGGGGGGCCCCACTGGTCAGCCTCTCTGGGACTAATCCCACGCTGACCAGCCCTAACTGAGGTTTGACTTGGCCTTGGGCCCACTTGTCAGCGAGTGATTAAGTCACTAATTGGCTGGGTTAGCTTGCCACGTCGACCTCCACTGGCGGCGAGGTCGTCCTCGCCGGAGGGGAGCCTCCGGCGACCACCAGCACGGCGGAGGGGCTCGGAAACGGCGCACAGGGGGCCAAATGCTGCGCGGAAAGCATCAGAGGAACGGCACGTCTCCCGCAGCTTCGTTTCTGCGCCTAGCCGGGGCTGATCTGGCCGGAGATGACGCCGGCGACGAGCTTGGCGGCGGCCAAGGCTCGGGCGTCATCGGGGTCTTTGAATCAGAGGGATCTACGCTCGGTTCTTAGCTGCTACGGCATCTACGCGTCGTCCTGGAGTTGTTGGTGCCCTCGGAAGGACGAGCTGGACATCGGAGGGCTGCCGGCGACGAGCGGCAGCGGCGGTCCTCGTCGGGCTCCGGTGAAACTAGGGCTAGAGGAGGGGATCGACGGGGAAAACTTAGGGGAAACGACCGCATGCTCACAGGGAGTGCAGAGCAGAGCTTAGACGGCTCGGGGAAAGCCTGGGGGCGACGAATCGACGGGAGAGGTTCGGCGGCCGGAGGAGGAAGACGACGGCGTTGCGGGCGTTGCAGGGCTCGACGAGGCTTCGGCTTCTACCGAGACGACCAGGGCGACGAGGCGGAGCTAATGGCATGCTCTGGGAGGGGATCCTATGGCCAGGGGCACGGGCAGCTCGAGCTCGAGCTCGGCTCTAATGGCGGCAGCAGGGAGAAGGAGGGGATCCGGGAGGAGGGGACGAACCGAGGCGGGGAATGGATAGGGGAAGCTCTGGGGAGCTTATCCCCGTCGTCACCAGCGCGAACCGGCGGCCAGGCAGGCACGCAGGTGCGTGGCCGCGCCGGAGGAGGCGGCGGCCACCTCCTGCTGCCTACTAGCGCGAGGGAGGGGACGAGCGGGGAGATGGGCCGGGCCAGGCTAGGGCGACAGGTAAGCTTTTTCCCATTTTCTCTGCTTTTCGTTTTTCTGTTTTGATAATTATTTCAGCTCCAAAACAAAAGTAAAAACTATTTTAGACCTCCTGAAATATTTGTTATAATATCCCCACTCATTTCCAAGACTTTCAACATTTTTGGAAAATTATAGTTTCTGATTTCAAATTTTAAATTTGAAACCAGTGGCTTTTGCATTTATTTAAAATGCTTAAAGTGTCAAGAAAATAGTTTTCTCCAATGCTCATTTACTTTCATGATTTATCAAAAAGTTTGAACATTTCTTGAGGCCATTTTGGGTTCATTGATTTTGAACTAGTTGAAATTTCCTTTAATTGAAATGGTGGCTAGGGTTTTGAGTTTTTCCTTTTGCCACTTTGTTGGTTTTGTTGAAACTTCTTAGATGAAAATGCAAAGAAGACATGAGCACAATGCTATCTTGCTTAAGGGTTAGGGATGTGACAAAAACCCTTTGCGACAAGTCGAGCTTTGTAAACGGTTACATTACCGTTTGCATCAGTCTTCTTCTTGAAGATCCATTTATTTTCTATGGCTCGCCGGTCATCGGGCAAGTCCACCAAAGTCCATACTTTGTTCTCATACATGGATCCTATCTCGGATTTCATAGCCTCAAGCCATTTGTTGGAATCCGGGCCCGCCATCACTTCTTCATAGTTCGAAGGTTCACCGTTGTCTAACAACATGATTTCCATCACAGGGTTGCCGTACCACTCTGGTGCGGAGCGTGCCCTTGTGGACCTTCGCAGTTCAGTAGTAACTTGATCCGAAGCTTCATGATCATCATCACTAACTTCCTCTTCAGTCACTGTAGGCGCCACAGGAACAACTTCCCGCGCTGCACTACTATCCTGTTCGAGAGGGGTGTAATTACCTCATCAAGTTCTACCTTCCTCCCACTTACTTCTTTCGAGAGAAACTCTTTCTGTAGAAAGGATCCGTTCTTGGAAACAAAGGTTTTACCTTCAGATCTAAGATAGAAGGTATATCCAATAGTTTCCTTAGGGTATACTATGAATACGCATTTCTCCGCTTTGGGTTCGAGCTTTTCTGGTTGAAGTTTCTTCACATAAGCATCGCAGCCCCAAACTTTAAGAAACGACAACTTTGGTTTCTTGCCAAACCATAGTTCATACGGTGTCGTCTCAACGGATTTAGACGGTGCCCTATTTAAAGTGAATGCTGCTGTTTCTAATGCGTATCCCCAAAATGATAGCGGTAAGTCGGTAAGAGACATCATAGATCGTACCATATCTAATAAAGTGCGATTACGACGTTCAGACACTCCTTTGTGTTGCGGTGTGCCAGGCGGCGTCAGTTGTGAAACGATTCCACACTTCCTTAGGTGTGTGCCAAACTCGTGACTCAAATATTCTCCTCCACGATCAGATCGTAGACATTTAATTTTTCTGTCATGTTGATTCTCAACCTCACTCTGAAATTCCTTGAACTTTTCAAACGTCTCAGATTTGTGCTTCATCAAGTAGATATACCCATACCTACTCAAATCATCGGTGAGAGTGAGAACATAACGATAACCACCGCGAGCTTCAACGTTCATCGGACCACACACATCAGTATGTATTATTTCCAATAAGTCGGTTGCTCTCTCCATTATTCCTGAGAATGGAGTCTTAGTCATCTTGCCCATGAGGCACGGTTCGCATGTGTCAAATGATTCAAAGTCAAGAGCCTCTAATAGTCCATCAGTATGGAGCTTCTTCATGCGCTTAACACCGATATGACCAAGGCGGCAGTGCCACAAGTATGTGGGACTATCATTACCAACTTTACATCTTTTGGTACTCACACTATGAATATGTGTAACATCACGATCGAGATTCATCAAGAGTAAACCATTCACCAGCGGAGCATGACCATAAAACATATCACTCGTATAAATAGAACAACCATTATTCTCTGACTTAAATGAGTAGCCGTCTCGCATTAAGCAAGACCCTGATACAATGTTCATGCTTAAAGCTGGTACTAAATACCAATTATTAAGGTTTAAAACTAATCCCGATGGTAGACGTAGAGGTAGTGTGCCGACGACGATCACATCGACCTTTGAACCATTCCCGACGCGCATCGTCACCTCGTCCTTGGCCAGTCTCCGCTTATTCCGCAGTTCCTGCTTTGAGTTGCAAATGTGAGCAACAGCACCGGTATCAAATACCCAGGAGCTACTATGAGCGCTGGTAAGGTACAGATCAATAACATGTATATCACATATACCTTTAACGTTGCCAGCCTTCTTGTCCGCTAAGTATTTGGGGCAGTTCCGCTTCCAGTGACCCTTTCCCTTGCAATAGAGGCACTCAGTCTCAGGCTTGGGTCCGTTCTTTTTCTTCTTCCCGGCATCTGGCTTACCGGGCAAGGCAACAACTTTGCCGTATTTCTTGAAGTTCTTCTTACCCTTGCCTTTCTTGAAACTAGTGGTCTTGTTGACCATCAACACTTGATGCTCTTTCTTGATTTCTACTTCTGCAGACTTGAGCATCGAGTACAACTCGGGAATGGTCCTCTCCATCCCTTGCATGTTGTAGTTAAGCACAAAGCCTTTGTAGCTTGGTGGGAGAGATTGGAGGATTCTGTCAATTATAGCATCATCCGGAAGTTCGACTCCAAGTGAAGTCAGACGACCGTGTAACCCAGACATTTTGAGTATGTGCTCACTGACAGAACTGTTCTCCTCCATCTTACAGCTAAAGAACTTGTCGGAGACTTCATATCTCTCGACACGGGCATGAGCTTGAAAAACTAGCTTCAGCTCCTGGAACATCTCATATGCCCCATGTTACTCAAAATGCCTTTGGATCCCCATTTCTAAACTGTATAACATGCCACACCTAACCAGAGAGTAGTCATCACTCCGCGTTTGCCAGACGTTCAGAATGTCCTGGGCTGCTGCGGGAGCGGGAGGGTCACCTAGCGGCGCATCAAGGACATAAGCCTTTTTAGCTGCTTCAAGGATGAGCTACAAGTTGCGAACCCAGTCCGCATAGTTGCTACCATCATCTTTCAGCTTGTTTTTCTCTAGGAATGCGTTGAAATTGAGGTTGACGTTGGCCATCTACAATATTTATAAAGACAACTTTTAGACTAAGTTCATGACAATTAAGTTCATTTAATCAAATTAAGTATGAACTCCCACTTAAATCGACATCCCTCTAGTCATCTAAGTGATACATGATCCATGTTGACTAACCCGTGTCCGATCATCACGTGAGACGGACTAGTCACCATGGTGAGCAACTCCATGCTGATCGTATTCAACCATACGACTCATGTTCAACCTTTCGGTCTCTTGTATTCGAGGTCATGTTTGTACATGCTAAGCTCGTCGAGTCAACCTAGGTGTTTCGCGTGTGTAAATCTGGCTTACACCCGTTGTATGCGAACGTTAGAATCTATCACACCCGATCATCACGTGGTGCTTCTAGACAACGAACCTTCGCAACGGTGCACACTTAGGGGAATACGTTCTCGAAATTTTAAGAGGGATCATCTTATTATGCTACCGTCGTTCTAAGCAATAAGATGTAAAACATGATAAACATCACAATGCAATCATATAGTGACATGATATGGCCATTATCATCTTTGCTCTTTCGATCTCCATCTTCAGGCATCACATGATCATCATCGTCACCGGCGTGACACCATGATCTCCATCATCGTGTCTCCATGAAGTCGTCACACCAACTACTACTATCACTACTACTATAGCTAACCGTTAGCAATGAAGTAAAAGTAGTAAGCACATGGCGTTGCATCTCATACAATAAATTAAGACAACTCCTATGGCTCCCGCCGGTTGTCATACTCATCGACATGCAAGTCGTGAAACCTATTACAATAACATGATCATCTCATACATCATACATGCAACATCACAACTTTGGCCATATCACATCACATGTCAAACCCTGCAAAAACAAGTTAGACGTCCTCTAATTGTTGTTGCAAGTTTTACGTGGCTGATTTGGGTTTCTAGCAAGAACGCCTTCTTACCTACATGACAACCACAACGATGATATGCCAAAGCTATTTACCCTTCATAAGGACCCTTTTCATCAAATCCAATCCGACTAGAGTAGGAGAGACAGACACCCACTATCCACCTTTATGCACGGTGTGCATGTCTGTCGGTGGAACCAGTCTCACGTAAGCGTACCTGTAAAGTCGGTCCGGGCCGCTTCATCCCACAATACCACTAAAAAGAATAAGACTAGTAGCGGCAAGCAAATTGACAAATCATCACCCACAACTTTTGTGTTCTACTCGTGCATAGAATCTACGCATAGAAAACCTGGCTCGGATGCCACTGTTGGGTAACGTAGCATAAATTCAAAAATTAACTACGCATATTCAGATCTTCCTATGGAGAGACCAGCAACGAGAGAGGGGTAAGAGCATCTTCATACCTTTGAAGATTTCTAAGCGGAAGCGTTGCTAGAACGCGGTTGATGTAGTCGTACTCGCAGCGATTCCGATCTAGTGCCGAACTACGGCACCTCCGTGTTCAACACACGTGCAGCCCGGTAACGTCTCCTGCACCTTGATCCAGCAAGGAGGAGGGAGAGGTTGGGGAAGAACTCCAGCAACATGACGGCGTGGTGTCGATGGAGAGACGAGGTCTCCCGGCAGGGCTTCGCCAAGCACCGGCAGAGAGGAGGAGGAAGAAGGGGAGGGCTGCGCCGAGGGAGAGGCAAAAGTCTGATCCCAATGGCCAAAAGTGCCCACTATATATAGGGGGACGGGAGAGGGTTTGCCACCCCTAGGGTTCCCACCCTAGGGGGTGCGGCAGCCCCTCCAGATGGGAGGTGCGGCGGCCAGAGGGGGGAGGAGGGGGTGGCGCACCACCTGGTGGGCCTTAGGCCCACCTGGCTTAGGGTTTGCCCCCCCTTTTCTCTCCCCTGCGCATTGGGCTGAGTGGGGAGGCGCACCAGCCCACCTAGGGGCTGGTTCGCACCTCCACTTGGTCCACCTTACCTCCCGGGGTCATTGCCCCCTTTCGGTGGTCCCCCGGGGCCACCTCCGGTGGTCCCGGTGGTCCCGGTGCGTTACCGGTGATGCCCGAAACACTTCCGGTATCCGAAACCATCCGTCCTATATATCAATCTTTACCTCCGGACCATTCCGGAGCTCCTCGTGACGTCCGGGATCTCATCCTAGACTCCGAACAACTTTTGGTAACCTCGTATAACAATTCCCTATAACCCTAGCGTCACCAAACCTTAAGTGTGTAGACCCTACGGGTTCGGGAGACAGGCAGACATGACCGAGACACCTCTCTGGCCAATAACCATCAGCAGGGTCTGGATACCCATGGTGGCTCCCACTTGCTCCACCATGATCTCATCGGATGAACCACGATGTCAAGGATTCAATCAATCCCGTATACGATTTCCTTTGTCTGTGGGTATAGAACTTGCCCGAGATTCGATCGTCGGTATACCTATACCTTGTTCAATCTCGTTACCGGTAAGTCTTTACTCGTTCCGTAGCACGTCATCGTGTGACTAACTCCTTAGTCACATTGAGCTCATGATGATGATCTACCGAGTGGGCCCAGAGATACCTCTCTGTCACACGGAGTGACAAATCCCGATCTAGATTCGTACCAACCCAACAGACACTTTCGGAGGTACCCGTAGTGCACCTTTATAGTCACCCAGTTAGGTTGTGACGTTTGATACACCCAAAGCACTCCTACGATATCCGGGAGTTGCACAATCTCACGGTCGAAGGAAAAGATACTTGACATTAGAAAAGCTTTAGCATACGAACAATACGATCTAGTGTTATGCTTAGGATTGGGTCTTGTCCATCACATCATTCTCCCAATGATGTGATCCCGTTATCAATGACATCTAATGCCCATGATCAGGAAACCATGATCATCTATTGACTAACGAGCTAGCCAACTAGAGGCTTGCTAGGGACACATTTTGATCTATTTATTCACACATGTATTACTGTTTCCTGTTAATACAATTATAGCATGAACAATAGACGATTATCATGAACAAGGAAATATGATAATAACCATTTTATTATTGCCTCTAGGGCATATTTCCAACACTTCCCTCATTGGGTTGCCGTACTAGTCGTAGTCTTCCTCATTGATGTTCCTTTTGCCTCTCCTCATGACAACACGGCTGGGATTGGTCATGTCATTTATGAAGAAGCATTGTTCACGTGCTTAGCGTGTACCAATGGCTTGTTTTTCGCGATGGCGTTCACGGTAGCCCTCTAGGCGTCGGATATAGTCATGGTAGTGAAATACCAATTTTCTATTTCGACATTCTTAGCCCATCTGACATTTAACATCGTCGCGTTCTGCAGTCCAGAGTATTCAAGCTCCCAGATCTCCTCGACCCTTTCGTAAAATCTCTCAATTGCGTCGTTGTCGTTGTCGGTCATGCATTCCATCGTCACCCCTGAGTTCTGAAAATCATTGTTCATATCTTTGGCCTCTGTGTTGAACGTGTATCCATTGATATCATATGCCTGATAGGTGGCGAGGTTGCGCGAGGGGCCATGTGCTAAGGCGTATATGAGAAATCCGTCATTAGAGCCCTCTTCTGGGGGAGTAGCAAGAATATGCTCTTTGAACCAATGCAGGAAAGTGGAGTTGTACTCTCTAGTAACTTCGGCGCTCGTCCTGTATACCCACCGGCCACGATACTTCTTTGCGATAGTTTCTTTGTGCAGTGTCACTAAAGGACCTACCTGATCTAGGTGTTGTAGCACTACCAAGTTTTCTCTGTTAAAATTGTTGTGTCGATCTGAGTAGGCCACATGCATTTCCCTATGACCGTTGGAGTGACCTTCTCCTTCGAGCCTCCCAACGTGGTTGTTAACGGGCAACTCGAGATCGAGCACGGTGATGATGATGTCGATAGGTGTCGCCACACATAACTATGGAATGATCAAAAGTGGACAAAGCTCTTCTTGACAAGGCTATGGAGGTACATAGGTCACTTCACTAAATGCTAGATCTACCTAGCTAGCTAGTTTGGGAGGAGACAAGTTCAACTAGTGGAGGGGGAAGGAAAAAGAGAAAGGAGATGCATTAATGAAGGTGGTGTGTTTAACTAGGAGTAATAAAGAGATAGAAAGATAAGTTGAAGAAGGAGAGTAATGGGGTGGGAGAAGTAGTGAGGAAGAATCAAAGTGAGGTAGTGAGGAGGTGGGAGCTAGGGGAAAGTGAAGGAAGAGAGGATGGGGGAGGGGGAGGGGGAAAAGGTGGTAGCTGCGGTTTAGCATAGCACTCGGTGTAAAACACGCTGCTGCTAATAAGATAGCAGTAGCGCGCTTCCGGCAGACGCGCTACTGCTAAGCGGGGCCCGTCATGTGGCCAGGTTCAAAATTAGCAGTAGCGCCCTACGAAAAATGAGCGCTACTGCTATTACAGTAGCACTAGCGCGGTTATTGCGAGCGCACTACTGCTTAACCTTGCTTGGCGGCAACGATCGGGCAACTTTACTAGTAGCGTTATTCTAGCAAGACGCACTACTACTAATTCTGTAGCAGTAGCACCGCGTTGTTACACGCGCTGCTGCTAATTAGCAGCAGCGTCCCTTCTTCTCCGGCGCTACTACTAAGATTCTGTGTATGAGGTTTTTCCTAGTAGTGATAAAATGATGGGGGATGAATAAATCTTGTCTACATCATGTCATCGTTCTTAAAGCATTACTCCTTTTCTCCATGAACTTAATACACTAGATGCAAGCTCGATAGTATTCGATGTGTGGAGTAATAGTAGTAGATGCAGGCAGGAGTCGGTCTACTGTCTTTTTCATGATGCCTATATACATGATCGTTATTTTTTATATCGTCATAATTATTCGCTCTTCTACCAATTTCCCAACAGTAATTTGTTTACCCATCGTATGCTATTTTCTTGAGAGAAACCACTAGTGAAACCTACGGCCCAGGGTCTATTTCTCATCATGTATTGGCAAGATCTATTTTGCTATTCACGTTTCCAATTTATTTTCTCTTTTATTTTCAGATGTATATTATCCAAAACCCAAAAATACCTTCTTGTGTTTTATTTTCTGTTACTTTATTTTCATCTATCAATCTATCTTTTTACCGTTTTATCTTACCCACGAGGGATTCACAACCCCTACATGTGTTGGGTTGCGAGGATTTGTTGTTTGTGTGCAGGTAGTGCTTAAATAGTCTTGTGGATCTTCCTACTGGTTTAATACTTTGGTTCCAAACTGAGGGAATTCTTGTCGTTGCTATGCTACATCACCCATTACACTTGGAGGGAAAACCAACGCATCAGCAACACTAATCAAGCTTTCTGGCATCATTGCCGGGGAAGATCAACTCAAGATCTATCAGGTTCCCATACATGAACTCTCATCTCCTTGTAATTACATTATTTGCCATTTGCCTCTCTTTTTCCTCTACCCCACATGTAAAAGAAATAAAAAAAAACACAAAAATATTTGCCTTCTCATTTTCCTTCTTTCTGTTTTCCTTTTTCTTGCTTGCTTTCATCTATTGCCTTCATGTCAACACTCGAAAACAGAAAAATAAATAGGAAAAGTAAGGACATATGGATCACCATCCACCTGCTAAAATTTTCAAAAGATCTAATCATCTTCAACCAATTGCTAGTGAGTTGAGTGCTCTTGATCATTTTTGTGAAGTTTTGCTTGAAAATCATGAATCGGAATATTGTGATGAAGTGTTAAAAGAAGACATTTATAAAGTGATTGAAAAGCTTGATTCCAATGACATTATTATAAATTCTATTAATGTCAATCATGCTAATAATATGCAAAACTACAAGATTGGGGATGGCAATTTTGTCATGTCCACTACTCACTCTAATGATCATGATTGGGGCGATTCTTCTTATTATCTTGAAAATGTATTTAATCCTCGTGATGAATATGATATTGATAATAATGTTTGCAACAGTATTGAAAGTGGGTTTGGAAGAGTGTCAACTTTAGGTAATAATGATCCCACTATTCTGAAGAATTATCTATCTCGTGAATTTTTTGATAAAAGTGGGTTTGGAGTGGTCTTGACTTTAATTAATGTTAATTCGACTACCTTGGAAGATTATAAGACTTTTATGCATGTGGATCATGGAGATAATATTTTATGTGATAGCTATATTCTTGAATTTCAATATGATCCAACATGTAATTATTATGAGAGAGGGAAATATGGTTATAGAAATATTCATGTTACTAAATTATCTCTCTTCATGTTGATGTTAGGTATTTATTTTCTTGATAATTTGTTTGCTTATGAAATGCCTATGCATAGGAAGTATGTTAGACTTAAATGTGTTTGACTTATGCTACATGGTGCGCTCTTTGTTTTTCAACCTCTATCTTTCATGTGAGCATCAATATAATCTCAAGCCTATCTTAATGGCTAGAAAGAAAGAGCTTGTTGGGAGGCAACCCAATAGTTATCTTTTAAAAAAAAAAATTCCTTTATATCTTTTTCTAATAAATACACAATTACTCCTCTGTTATGATTGTGTTTTACATGGTTTAATTAGTGTTTGTGCCAAGGAAAGCATTTAGGATCATGTTGGGTGTTAGCTGCTTTGATCTTGTTGGAAAATAGAAACTTTTGCGTCCAGTAGAAGAATTTTAGAAAATCACAGAAGGGACGAAAGTGTCTAAATTATTTACATAAGATTGATATACAAATTTACTATATTTTCATAATTTTTTGGAATTGTTTGAGTTATATAAGTATGAGTACAATTCGAGTCTGAACAGACTGTTCTATTTTTGGCAGATTCTGTTTTGTTTGTGTTGTCTGCTTATTTTTACGAATCTATGGTTGTATCGGGGGTATAAGCCATGGTAAAGTTATAATACAGTAGGTATAATGGAAAAAAAACTGGAATGGGTTTTAACAGTACTTAAAGCAAAGATTGGTTTTCTTATACTAACGGATTTCACGACGGTTTTGTTGAGTTTTGTGTGATTGAAGTTTTCAAGTTTTGGGTGAGATCACGATGGATGAAGGAATAAGGAATGACAAAATCCTAATCTTGGGGATGCCACCCCAAGGAAATATCCATAGCATAACAAGCAACTAAGCTTGGGGATGCCCCGTGAAACCACAATTGCTCCCTAAGGTGGTTTTGATTATTGATTACAACATATGCGTCATTGGACTAATGATCTCACTCAAGTATATTTCAGAAAAGTTCATAGATGCTTTGTGTTAGATCATAATTTATCCATATGCGGTTTTGGTAATTAATGACAATCCCTATGGACTAATGGTTGCCCTAAGTCATATTTGTAGGATTTGGCCATAGGCACTTCTTGAAGTACATCCGTTTGTTTCAAGGAGTTTATATGATGACCAAGGTGTAATTCAAGGTTTTATCAAAAGATTGGTCATAAAGACACAAGGTTCAGCAAGACTAAGTCAAGAATGAATCAAGTTGTTCAACACACAAAGCATACAAGATGTACCAAGGGGGATCAAGTAATCCCATGGTATGGTAAGCATTGTCCATTACGCTTTGTGTACAAACCCATGGTCTTTGTGAGAGTTCTATGTGGGGTTAGGTGTGTTTCCATGGACTTGCGTCAAGAGGAAGATCTCGTTCAACCCTTGGAATATTGCGGTGTGGAAGTTCAAGTGGAGCATCTCGAAGATATCATCCTTGAAGCTTGTCGACCATTGTGGTCTGGTGAAGATGTGCTCAAGAGTGGCTCGCCCATAGTGAGAATGGGGAGAAATCAACTAGTCTTCATCAAGCCAACGCAATCAATACATGTGGTCCATATTTAGGAAGTCAAGATCGTAATCATCTAGCTCAAGTGGACTATGTGCAAGTTATAGGTTTGTCCTTTATAGGTTTTCTATTTTACCGGTCTCAAAGTGGTATTTGGGAGACTGGGTTATAGATAGATTGTCGTACTGTCAAGGGGGGCTCTCAAGTGAGTAGCTTGATCGTATCGTTTGTGGAGAGCTCAAAGCATTTGCATCCTTGAATCATCTTTCTTGGTTGTTTTATGTTTCTTCTTTTTGTTAGTTTTATATATTATGGCCATCTTTACGACAAGCTCGAGTTCATAGAACACGAAGTCAATATGCATCTTCTATGATGTTTTTGATGTTGGAGTTTTTTATCGATTCTTCACTCATAGAGATTTCACATCTCTATATCATTGGCATTTTTATACTGCATATTCTTAAGACTTTCCTTTTGTTGTTGGATATCTCGTGTCTTCTTGAATCCAACAAGCTTGAGTTCGCTCAATTCGGAGTTCGTATGCGAAAGTTATGGCAGTTTTAGTGGCAGGGCAGTTTTTCTCTCTCAAGCGGAAGTACCGCTGGGAGTAGAGCGGTACTACCGCTTGGGAGGAAGTACAGCTTGGAGTAGAGAGGTAATACCACTTAGGTGGTACTTCCGCTCCCTAGTTTCGGCCTCAGTTCCCCTTATGTTTCCAGTTTTTTGATTCTGGTTAGCAATTATTTTCGAGCAGAAATTTGTAGCGGAAGTACCGTCCTGAGCGGTACTTCTGCTCTATTTCTTGCTTGTCAGTGTGTAACGGTAGTACTTCTGTTGAAGTGGTAGTACCGTGCGAGCGGAACTACCGCTCCCCCTGTTACCTGCTTGTTGGTTGCCCGGCTTGTACTTCCGTGCAAGCGGAAGTACCGCTCCTGCACAACTTATGGGCAGAAAATGGTCAGATTTCTCCACCACTATATAAGGGGGTCTTCTTCCTCAATGGTTTTTCATCCGTTGAGCTCATATTTCCCCCCATTGTTGACCTTCTTTTAGCTTGCTAACTCTCAATCCCTCCAATGATTCTTGCTAGTTCTTGAGGGAAAAGAGAGAGCAGATCTAGATCCACATTTCCACCAATCACTTTCTCCTCTTTGTGAGGGGAACCCCTTGGATCTAGAACGTGGAGTTCTTCGTGTTCTTCTTTGTTCTTCCTCTCATTTTCTTCAATAGCATTAGTTGTTATGTAGGGATTTGGTAGATAAGGACTTGGGCACTCTGTGTTCCCTTGCCATTGCATTTGGTGCATAGGTTTGAATTCTCCACGGTGACACGTGGAAGTGAAGTTTGAGAAGCATATTACTCTTGGGTGCTTGGTACCCTTATAGTTGTTCTTCTTGGGTGCTTTGGGATCCTAGAAGCTTGGTGGTGCCTTAGAGCTCAATCATTGTGGTGTAAAGCTCTGGGCAAGCGTCGGGTTCTCCAATTAGGTTCTGGAGATTGCCCCGAGCATTTGAGGTTACCTCGAAGCCATATTCCATTATGGTGAATTTTCATGGTGTTCTTGGGAGCCTCCAATTAAACCATGGAGATTGATCACCGTGTTTGTACGGGTTCGGTGACTGCCCTCAAGGGTCCCTTAGTGGAATCACGGCATCTTGCATTGTGCGAGGGCGTGAGGCTATTATGGTGGCCTTAGTGGCATCTTTGGAAGCATTGTGCCTCCACATCACTCCAAACGGAGATTATCATCCGCAAGGGTGTGAACTTCGGGATACATCATCGTCTCTGCGTGCCTCGGTTATCTCTTACTCGAGCCTTTTACTTATGCACTTTACTTTGTGTTATCCATATTGTTTCTTGTTATATATCTTGCTATCAGTTAGTTGTTTATATTGCTTAGCATAAGTTGTTGGTGGACATTGGTGAGCCTAGTTGTTTTAGGTTTTTTGCTTGAGTAAATAGACATTAGTTTTATTCTGCATTTATTCAACCCTAAACTATAATTATTTGAAAGCGCCTATTCATCCCCCTCTAGGCGGCATCCACGTCCTTTCACTTTGGCTATAGGATTGTGAGGAGAAGCCCCTTGATGCAAGGAAGGAATAGGATTAGCTCAAGCTTCAAGCAAGAAGACTCTACATCTTAAATTTGTGATAAATCACTTTGAATCCATAGGAATGCCAATACTATTAAAAGGGGGTGAGGTATTATGATTAATTGATTGCTCAAGTGCTTAGAGGTAGCCACCAAAAATACTCACCCATTCTCCCACAAGATATATCTATCCAAAACCATATCAGCAAAATCGGTGCCACCAACTATTTCCACTCGGGCCTACCGATTTTCCACTTGACCGAACCTATGACAAACCCTACCATCTCGGTACCACCAACTTTCACATCGGTGCCACCGAGATTCAGTGACCAACTTTCTGTTGAGAAGATCTCAAGAATCGGAATTTCCAAGTATGAAATCGATCTCTCTCAGTTTTGGAAACAGGTCAAGGTCAACGTATCGGTACCACCGAGATTCACACATCAGTCTCACCAAGAATTCAAAAGTTGGCACATTTAGTTCAACTTGGTGCCACTGAGATTCTTTTCGATGTCACCAAGTTGGGCAATAATGTTGTAATGGTTGAATTTTGGGAGATGCCTATATATACCCCTCCACCTCCTCGCATTCGCAGAGGAAGCACTCATAACACACTTACACTTGCCAGATCCATTTTTCTGAGAGAGACACCTACTCATGTGTTGATATCAAGAAATTCCAATCCAACCATTCGATCCTTGATTTCTAGCCTCCCCAAGTTGCTTTCCACAAGATAAATCTATCCTAACCATACCAAATCTGTGAGAGAGTGACTGAGTGTTGAGTAGACTATCTTTTGAAGCACAATACCAAGGAGTTCATCGTTCTACCGCATCTATTATCTTTTGGAGGGTGGTGCCTCCCAGATCAGTTTGGTGTCGCTTGGGATCCTCCTACTTTGTGTTGTGGAGTTGAACCAAGAAGTTTGTAAGGGCAAGGAGATTGCCTACTTCGTGAAGATCTACTATGAGTGAGGCTAGTCGTGTGTGGACAGAAGCCGTGGTGGAATAGAGAAGGCCGCTTCTTCATGGACCCCATGTGGGTGGAGCCCTTCGTGGACTCTCACAGTCGTTACCCTCCGTGGGTTGAAGTCTCCAATAACATGGGCGTATGATAGCGCCACCTATCGGAACCATGCCAAAAATCATCATGACAACCATTGCGTCTGATCTCCCTTCCTTACCATCTACTTTACATTTGCATGTCATTACTTTCCGCTGTTATACTCTTAGATGTGCATCGTAGGCTGAACTTGACTAGTCATAATTGCTAAAACTGGCCCACAACTTAAATTGGGAAAATTTTAAGTTTTATCTTGTTAAGTAGTCTAATCACCACCCTATAGACATACTTTCGAACCTACAAGTGGTATCAAAGCTTTGGTCTTCATTGCATTGATTTGACAACCTAGGAGAGTATGGCATCTAGTGAGGAAAATTATCACCATAGAGGTCCACATTTCGATGATACAAACTTCGCTAGTTGGAAACAGAAGATGAAAATGCATATTCTTGGTCATAATCATGTCGTTTGTGCAATTGGTCGTATTTGTGTGCAAGGTGATTTCTTTGGAAAAGGAAGAGAACCGGATCATGATCCGACAGTGGAAGAATTGAAGATGTATCAATACAATGCTCAAGCCTGTGATATCGTGTTTAACTGCTTGTGCCCCGAAGAATTCAAAAAAGCAGTCGCCTTGAGAATTCAAAGGAAATTTGGGATACCTTGATTGATATGCATGAAGGTACTGATTCTGTCAGGGAATCTAAGTTGGATGTGCTTCAAAGTCAGCTTGACAAGTTCAAAATGAAGGATGGTGAAGGAGTCGATGTGATGTATTCTACACTACACGAATCAGAGACTTTGTCGTCTGCCATGGCAGACGGCAAAGGGGAGCACCCCGGACGGCAAAGGCCTTTGTCGTCCATCCGCAGACGGCAAACTAGACGACAAAGAAAAATCCAGTAAAGGGGTTCTTTGCCGTTTGCCTTGGGCCTGCGGACAGCAAAGAAACTTTGTCGTGGGGGGTCAGACGGCAAAGAACATGGACGGCAGATCCGCGGGGCAGAGCAGTCAAGTGTTAACGGCAGACTTTGCATCTTCCCTGCCCCCCCCCCCTTTGCCGTCTGCCCTGTGCTCCCTTTGCCATCTGCCATGTCTATGGGCGGACGACAAAGGTGGCATCCAGTATGCCGCAGCCCAGGCCTTTAGAGCCTTTGTCGTCTGCTGCATCCCCTTTGCCGTCTGTGGGCGGACGGCAAAGGCTCCAAAATGCCCCTGTTTATTTTATTTTTTATTAGATCCAACAATTTTCCCAGGAATCAGGGATATATATATATATATATATATATATATATATATATATATATATATTTGACAGAAATAATGTTGTTGTCATACTGATAACCATATTAAATAAGTTTCATCCGTAATACATACATATTATGCAAGTTTCATCCGTACCAAACCATATATTACACTAGTTTTATCCATACATACAAAGTTTCATATCTATATATTACAATAGTTTAATCGATACATATTATCAAAAAAATACAAGTAACCCAAGCACTCCATCAATCCAAGCTTCCGTGAAGTGAATGTAATCTGCAAAATGGGAAATAAGAAAGTTAGAAGAAGAATACTAGATGAAGAAGAGAAGTATAGGTCATTTCAGAGCTAATTTAGCTTACTACATCATTCACGAGGAAACCAATCTAAGTATATGTCATTTTGGAGCTACTTAGGCAAAAATAGGTCATTTAGGAGCTAACTATGCACAATTCATCGGATCTCGACAAACACACCGCCAAAGAAGATTACATCGGATAGATCTCCATGAAGATCATGGAGAACTTTGTATTGAAGATCCAAGAGAGAGAAGAAGCCATCTAGCTACTAACTACGGACCCGTAGGTCTGAAGTGAAATACTCACGAGTCATTGGAGGGGTGATGATAATGATGAAGAAGCCCTCCAACTCCAAAGTCCCCTCCGGCAGGGCACCGGGAAGGGTCTCCAAATGAGATCTCGCGGAAACGGAAGCTTGCGGCGGCGGAAAAGTATTTTCGTGGATCCCTTGATTTTTTCTGATTTTTAGGGAATATATAGGCGCAAGATCTAGGTCAGGGGGGCGCTAGGGAGGCCACAAGCCTGCCCACCGCCGCCTCCCCCTGGTGGTGGAGTGGGGGCTTGTGGGCTCCCTATAGCCCTCGTGGCTTGGCCCATAGGCCCCCTGATCTTCTTCCGTTCGGGAAAAATCATTTCGGGGATTTTATTCCTTTTGGACACCGTTCCAAAATCAGATCTGAAAAGAGCCAAATACATAGAAAAAACAGGAACTCGCACTTGGCACTGAATTAATAAGTTAGTCCCAAAAAAGATATAAAAGGTACATAAAACATCCAAAGATGACAAGATAACAACATGAAACCGTCAAAAATTATAGATACGTTTGAGACGTATCAATCATCTAGGAGGAAACTAAGCTAAGTATATGTCATTTTGGAGCTACTTAGGTAAAAATAGGTCATTTAGGAGCTAACTATGCTTATTAAGCCATTTTAGAGCTAACTAAGCTAACTATAGGCCATTTAATAGCTAAGTCACGTAAAATAAGTAATCTTGGAGCTACATAAGCATATTATGTCATTTAGGAGAGAACTTCGCTAAGTATAGGTCATTTTTGATTAAGTAGGCCATTTTGGAGCTAATTTAGCTTACTACATCATTTAGGAGGAAACTAAGGTAAATATATGTCATTTTGGAGCTACTTAGGTAAAAATAGGTCATTTAGGAACTACTATGCTTATAAAGCCATTTTTGAGCTAACTACGCTAACTATAGGCCATTTAATAGCTAAGTTATGTAAAATAGGTCATCTTCGAGCTACATAAGCATATTATGTCATTTAGGAGAGAACTTAGCTAACTATAGGTCATTTTTTATTAAATAGGCCATTTCGGAGCTAATTTAGCTTACTACGTCATCTAGGAGGAAACTAAGCTAAGTATATGTCATTTTGGAGCTACTTAGGTAAAAATAGGTTATTTAGGAGCTAACTATGCTTATTAAGCCATTTTGGCGCTAACTAAGCTAACTGTAGGCCATTTAATAGCTAAGTTAGGTAAAATATATCATGTTGGAGCTACATAAGCATATTATGTCATTTAGGAGAGAACTTAGCTAAGTATAGGTCATTTTTTATTAAATATGCCATTTCGGAGCTAATTTAGCTTACTACATCATCTAGGAGGAAACTAAGCTAAGTATATGTCATTTTGGAGCAACTTAGGTGAAAATAGGTCATTTAGGAGCTAACTATGCTTATTATGCCATTTTGGAGCGAACTAAGCTAACTATAGGCCATTTAATAGCTAAGTTAGGTAAAATAGGTCATCTTGGAACTACATAAGCTTATTATGTCATTTAGGAGAGAACTTAGCTAAGTATAGGTCATTTTTTATTAAATAGGCCATTTCGGAGCTAATTAAGCTTACTACGTCATCTAGGAGGAAACTAAGCTCACTATATGTCATTTTAGACCTACTTATGTAAAAATAGGTCATTTAGGAGCTAACTATGCTTATTAAGCCATTTTGGAGCTAATTAAGCTAATTATAGGCCATTTAATAGCTAAGTTAGGTAAAATAGGTCATCTTGGAGCTACATAAGCTTATTATGTCATTTAGGAGAGAACTTAGCTAAGTATAGGTCATTTTTTATTAAATACGCCATTTCGGAGCTAATTAAGCTTACTACGTCATCTAGGAGGAGACTAAGCTAACTATATATCATTTTAGACCTACTTAGGTAAAAATAGGTCATTTAGGAGCTAACTATGCTTATTAAGCCATTTTGGAGCTATCTAAGCTAACTATGTCATTTAGGTGGAAACTAAGCTAAGTATAGGTCATTCTAGAGCTAACTTGGGTAAAATAAGTCATTTTGGAGCTAAGGTAAGGTAAGTAAACATCATTATGCGGTTGTTAAGCAAAACACTAGACCATTCTCGTCATCACGGCGGTGAAGCACGGTGACTCTGGCTTGCTTCACGTGGAGAAGGCTGCCCTAGAGAAGGCTCCAGTGTAGAAGGGTCGTGCGATGCGTTTCGGGAGATATTCTGCACCAAACATCATTTGCAATGTGTCGTTAGCATGATGACACTCAAAATATCACTACATTGAAATGAAACTCACCGTCCCTGCCATGTTAATGACTAGCATCGTCAGAGGGATGCGGCCGGTCTTCTCGCACATAGATTGTACATTTGGTCTCGACAAGTCAAACTTTTTAGTTATTAATGAAACGAACATTAAAATGCAAGATTTGACAAATATGAAGAAGAAACTTACCACAAAGATTTCGTACATGGCCCTGTTACACGCATCATTCCGTGTCCTCTCTGCCTCCACCAACGCAGCCGTCCTCTCCTCCAGCTCCTTCATCTCCTTATCCTTCTTTGTCAAAAGTGCCTGCATTGCCTCTCTCTCTTTCAGAATAGCAGCCTGCAACACAACTCATTATTAGCATTGTAATCATAATGGTTCGCACACACAACGTAACGCAGAAAGATAGTTGAGTCCATTAAACTAACCTCGATGGCGAGCTTGACTGGCCGTGGATGAGGTGTTATGTCAAGACAGGAGCTCGTTTGGCGTGCCTTTATCTGTCGGAGAGTGCTAGGACAACGTATAAGGCCGTCTCCAATGGCGATCGAGCCATGGGGCCTCCCGTTGCCAGCTATCATCACTAGGTCTGGATCAATAGGCCCCTGGCTCGGGTTAAAGTCCTCCCCTTTCCTCGCCTTCCCGTGATCTCTGTACTTCACGTGCTTGTGGTGGGAGGATATGTTGGTGAAGTTTTCAGGATGCTCGAAGTCAGACTCAGAAAATGCCTTGACCTTCTTGTACGAGGCAGTATGGGCCATCGCATAGAGCTCGTACATCTGTGGCACCTCCGTCTTATTGTGACGTGCCTAAAAGACAGAGAGAGGAAAATGTATCAGTAAAGGGATCAAGATAGCATTAAGAATGAATTGCATGAGTCATGAAGCAAACCACATACCCAGTTCTCACCAAATTGGACTAAGTTGACGCTCCCTTGATGGTGTGGCACACCAACCATTTTGCCACGCCTCTCCTTAGTGTTGTTGTGGCTAGCCTCCCACTTTTTGGAGCACCACTGATCCACCAAGGCCTCCCAACAATCCATCTTATCCACACACCATCTAGGGGGCACCTGAGTTAAAAAAGATAAATTTTAGCGCTATGCGTAAGAATCAAATCAAGGAAAACTAACTACAAGGCCTTAATAATACGTAATTACCTTCATGTAATGCTCCTTCTCCATCTTAGAATCGCGGCACTTCACCTTTTCCTTCCTAATATGCCGCGAGGCGTAGTAGTCTCGAATAGCCTGCACCCGAGTCTCGTGCCGAAAGTTTTGAAGTAGGTGGCGGCATTCGGTTTCGATAACCTTTGTCGCGTCCTCCTCGTATGCCTCCTCACACATGTAGAAGGTCTGCAAACGAGACAACGCTGATTAGTACAATAACTAGCTATTGTTGATTTTAAATTGTGTAAAGGAGATATTACCGAGAACTGTCTGATCCCATGTCGGCCCACGTGTGGCACAAAACACCGTCGATCTCCACCTCCGTCGGGGCCGGTCACCCAAGTAGTGCTCCCAGGTCATTCCTACCTCTCGACCCCGATCGGGCAACGTAAGAAACCCCGGGAAGTTTTGCCGGCAAAGCACACCAAGGATGATCTTGGGCTTGCGTACACCCTTGGCAACAATCCAACCCCTACAGCATGACAAATTAAAGCCAAAGCATTATATATTTGAGAAAACATGAAGGCAAAAGGTTAAATAAGAGTAAATTAACTTACTTGTCCCCATTTGGCTTAATCGACCACCTCTGCTCGCGGGTCGCCGACACGAGCGGGAGCCCCGTACTACCACGCTGGTAGACGGTGGCCCCCTCACCCAGCTCCTCGTCTCTATCAGCATGGCCACTTGGCTCCCGCTGACCCAGATCATTCCACGTATCCCACTGGGTCTCTTGGGACATACCCTCATGCCTGCTTTGCTCCGGAGTCTCTGGGAATGAAGCCTCTGGGACACGAGTCTCGTGGGTCGAGGCTCGTCGACCTGAGGCTCGTGAATAGGAAACCGTGTATCCTCCATCTCAGACAAATCCACCCTAGTAGTCTTGTGCTCAGGTGAATCAGCTTGGGGTGGCGGCAAGGAAGGCGTGGCAGCCACCCTACCTCTCTTGCGGCCAGGTGTACCTTTAGTAGCTCTCGCCTTCACGGGGGGTCAACCTCCTCTCACGGGGGCCGGGAAAGTCGAAAAAGTGGCCACTCCATGCAGAGTAGAGAGCAACGCTCTCCGAAGAGGCGAGGCAGGAATGGAAGTACCCATCCCACCGCCCGCCGACGAAAAAGGAGTCGCGGAGTGCTTTCGACCCTTTCCCACCATCTACCAACACGTGCAATGACAAAGAGTAAATGAAATTAGTACAACATAAATATCAACATGAGTAATAAAATGCATATTATTTAAGTGTATCATCATCATAAATACCAACATGACTAATAAAAATTGAATACCTAATATGAACTAAAAAATTATATATGTATATAATAATAGTTGAATACCTGACATGAACTAATAACAATCTTGCTCGTCTATATATGCTTCAGGGTCAATAAATGCATCATAATCATCACTATCATCAATAAATGCATCATCATCATCACTATCAAGAAGAACATGTGGAAGGCCGCCATTATGTAATCGATCAAGAAGTGACAGGTCATCTGCAGCAGTAACGTCTTCTTTCGGCTCTTCGTGTTTCGGCTCACGGGTTAAGACGGATTCATTGTCGCTGTCTACTTCAATGTTCTAGGGGAAGTAGAGTGGTTCTTGAAACGTTTCTTGGACATACGTGTTTCTTGGAAGAATTCTCCTTCATATGTGTCTAGTTTAATGTGAGGTTCATAATCCTCTTCATTGAGGGTAGGTGGTCTAAAACGTGGTGGCACTTCATAAACTACATCCCAACCTTTCAGATTTGGATCAGTTTGGCAGGCCCACGGTAGATAGAAAACTTGTGTCGCCTGTTGAACCGTAATATAGACATCGAGAACATCTAAATGGGTGTTTTGGTTAATTTCGACGTGTCCTAATGTTCATGAGTCCTTCTAGTCTCCCTCGGCTCAAACCAATAACATTTGAAGACTACGACGGTCGGTGGGTTTTCACCATAGAATAGAAGTTCATAAATCGCTTCAACTCTTCCATAATACTCGATACCTCCTTTGCCGATAGGAGAGGCAGAACAATTTGTAGTCTTTAGGTCGGGCATAGGTAGCTCTTTGCCAAAGGTACGAAAGTGATACACGTTGATGTTGTATTTGTCAAATAAACGGACCTTATAGCGAAAACCATTAGCGAGTTGTCTCAACTCGGCGTCCATAGACTCTGCATCAGCCTACAAGTTTAATACGGAAGGATGGATGCATTAGCCGCAAATTAGACCAAGAAATAAAATGGCCCATTAATGGTAATTAATTACCCTTTGTTTGAACCAAGAGATGAAATCGGGATAGTCGCCTCCATGCTTTGCCAGAAGCTCATACTCTTCGACGGAATCCTTTTCGATGACCGCTCCATCCGACAATTCAGAGACGTATCGACTATATCAAATATTCGGGAATAAGAGAAGTCCAAAGGAATTAGAAGTTGCGGAACAATAATTTACTGAGAACTTACTCGATGTATGGCCGCACTTCTGTTAGGTTGTTGAAGATATACAATGAAATGGTCTGCCATTCTTCGACATCCAACGATTTCCCTTTCAAAGCACCGGCTGGTGCGAGCTTCCCTTTGAATAGGCTAAGGTTGGATCGACCTTTTTTAGGATCGCCATCATTGTACCGAGGCTTCGGGTTATGCAAATGATGATTTTTTGGCTTTGTAGTGTGTTGTCATGAAGTTTGTCGCCTCCTCAGTAATGAATGCCTCGGCCATCGATGCTTCAATTCTATGTTTATTTTTACATTTAGCTCGAAGCGTCTTCTGCATCCTCTTAGTTGAGAAGCACCATCGATTTTGAACGCCCCCCCCCCCCCCCACATCTTGCCTCGGTCGGGAGATGAAAAATCAAATGCTGCATTGGATTAAAGAAGCCCGGTGGAAAGATCCTTTCTAATTTGCAGATCAACTATGCCGCCAACTCTTCCATTTCATCTAGCACGCGAGGCGATAGTTCTTTCGCACAAAGAGAACAGAGGAAATAGCTTAGCTCTACCAGTACTAGCCATTTATCCTCAGGGATAAAGCCACACAACATCACCGACATTACCCGCTAAATCCATATGTACCAATCATGACTCTTGAGACCAAATATTTTCAATTTCTCAAGACTCGCTCCCCTCTTTAGATTCGCAGCATACCCATCAGGGAACATCAACCGCATTTTCACCCACAATAGCATTTCCCTCATAGTTGGCCTTTCAATATTGAACCATGCATTTGGCTTCGCTACGCTTTGCTTTCCTTTTCGCTGTCGCAAGTTCTGTAACGGTCTATCACATAGAGCCTCTTGGTCGATTCTAGCCTTAGGATTATCCTTTGACTTCCCCTCTATGTCGAACAATGTACCAAAAATGGCCTCCGCAATATTCTTTTTAGTATGCATCACGTCGATGTTGTGTTGGCAAATGAGGTCTTTGAAGAAAGGCAGATCCCGTAAGCATGACTTGTGAGTCCAGGCGTGTTCCGTATTATACCCTTTGAAATACCCTGGACGCAAAGGATCAGTCTCGAGAGCGTTTAACTGATCAAGGGTCTGTTGGCCTGTCAAAGTAGCTGGTGTAGTGTTTTTGACAACTCTACCTTTGATGAAATTCTTCTTGTCTTTTCTGAACTTATGGTCAGGATCCAGGAACTGTCGATGCATGTCGAAGCAAGAAAACTTGCAACCCGCCTACATCCAACGGAACTGAAGAGCTGCCTTGCATGTGGTGCACGGGAACCTTCCATGCACACACCAGCCAACGAATAACGCATACCCCGGATAGTCATGCGTCGAGTACGTGTACCACACATGCATTTTGAAGTATTTTTTGGTAGCAGCGTCGTATGTCTTGATCCCATTATCCTGGGTTTCTTGCAATTCATCCTTAAGAGGTTGCATGTAAACATTCATATTCTTCCTTGAATAGTTGGGCCCTGGAATTATCAACGTTAGGAAAATGTTCTTTCTTTTCATAATCTCTCTGAGCGGGAGATTGAGTGGAATGACAAATACAGGCCAACAACTGTATTGTGATGCCGTCATATCATACACATTGAACCCATTTGTGTTGATGGAAACTCGAGGATGCCTTGGATCTGCCGATTTATCCTTATGTAATGCATCGAAGTGCTTCCACGCAAAAGCATTTGAAGTGTGTACCAACATCTAGTTCCCATCTGCATCTAGTTCGGTTCTTTTGCCCAATTTGTGACATGTCATCTGTCTGGCCGTCTCTTCGACCATGAAAATACGTTGAAGCCTTGGTACGATTGGCACATACCAAAGAACATTAATGGCGATTTTGGTCTGAATCTCCTTACCCATACCGTTGTCTACCACAATATACCTGGAAGAAATGAAAATGGGGCAATAGTTCAAGGCCGCATACTCACACCTAAATAAGGCACATGCATTCTCACACGCATGTATCTTATCATAGGGCATCTTAAGTACACGGAAGATTTTCTCTGACTGGTACAGGTTTGCAGGCAGTACATGGCCTTTGGGTAGAAAGCGTCCAAATATCGTCATCATCGCGTCATAGCATTCTCTGCCTAGGTTGAATTGAGCCTTCAGAGCCATTACTTGCGCGATGGCATCCAGCTGACAAAGCTCAATGTGCTCCTGGAGAGGACGTTTTGAGGACTCCAACATTTCATAGAAGGCCTTTGCAGATTCCTCCATCTCATCGTCTGAATCCCGAGCATCATAAAAGTCTTGCACCATGTCTTCGATCCCGGTACCATGCTTGTCGGTGCAACGACGAACCACCTCAGCTCTGGCAGGTTGGTCAGACTCGCCATAAAAAGTCCACACCGTATAATTAGGCATAAAACCCCAATTCTGCAGGTGTTTACCCATTTCAAACTCTGTTTGCTTTTTCCAGTTGTCACAGTTGGGACGGGGGCACCATGTTTTCTGCTGGCCATTTGCAAATGCGGCACTCACAAACCCCCTGGTTTTTGTTAACCATTCATTGGTCATGTCTTTCTGACTAGGTTGACCAGTGTACATCCAAGCTCAATCACTCATCTTGCCTAGCTACCTATGAGCACACAACAAATATATATATAATTCATCATCTATAATTCATCATCTATATTCATGGATAATGTTGGACAATTCAAAAGGATGGCGGTTATAAATATATAAAGACATGCATATTTATAGATGCCGCTCTTTCGAACGGGAGACGCATACTGGTCACGCATACTGATGACTGAAGAAACATATAGCTAGCAAGTTTCATCGGCACGAAGACATGAATAGAGCAAATTAAGGGGGTAGGAGGAGAAGTCATTTGTGCTCACCAACAAACGCAGGGGCGGAGCTCGTCCAACGCAAGGGGAGGTCGTCAAACAACTGCACATTGAAATTCACTCGATCAACCAATGTTTTTATAACGTAATCAGAAAATATGTGACCTAACTCATAATTTACAAAACTATGACCTTGTCGGCCTCCAGAGGCCGAAAAGCACCTTCTTGTTCAACAGGAGGCAGAAGAGGTGTCAGGGATCGGGGGTTAGTTGTGTCGGGAGTCAGTGCCGTCGAGGGTAGGTGGTGTCCGGTGTCGGTGGCGTCGGGGGTCGGGGGTTACTCGCGTCGGTGGTCGGGGGTCAGTGTCGTCAGGGGTTGAGGGTCACTGGCATCGGGGGTCGGGGGTCAAGGGTTAGTGGCGTCGGGGGTCGGGGGTCGAGGGTCAGTTGCGTTGAGGGTCGAGGGTCGAGGGTGGGGGGTCAGTGTCGGGGTGTCGGGGCATCAGGGCATCATGCCGGGGTGTCGGGGTGTTGTGCCGAGGTGTCGGGGCGGGGTGTCGGGATGTCACCTTCTTCTTCTTCTTCTTCTTCTTCTTCTTCTTCTTCTTCCTTATTTTCCTTTTTCCTCTTCTTATTCTTCTTCATCTTCTTCCTTCTTTTCCTTTTTTCTCTTCTTTCTTCTTCTCCTCTCTCCTCATCTTCTTCTTCTTCTTCTTCTTCTTTCTGCTCCTCCTCCTCCTCTTCTTCTTCTTCTTCTCCTTCTTCTTTTCCTTCTTCTTTTTCTAATTCTTTTCTTCTTTTCCTATTTTCTTTTTCATTTTTTCCTTCTTCTTTTATTATTTTTTATTCTAACCTAACTAACTAACCTAATCGACCTAATAAAATAACTTAATAAACTAATAATACTAACCTAATAAACTATCTAAATCTTCTATTTACTAACTAAACATATGCACATACCTAAGCAGCTACATGAGCGTAATCACCGGCGGGGGCGGCGTGGGCGGCGGTGGACGGGGGTGGCACGGGCACGGTGGGGGCGGCTGTGGTGGCCGAGGCAAAACTAACCTAATAAACTAACTAAATGAAATGACGCTCCAAGCAAAACACATATTATGTGACGAATAAAAATATGGCTCAAAGTAAGATATACTGATAATGTTGGAGATGAAAGAGGGGATGCCTTCTGGGGCATCCCCAAGCTTAGACGCTTGAGTCTTCCTTGGATATTACCTTGGGGGTGCCTTGGTCATCCACAAGCTTAGTTTCTTTCTTCTCCTTATTCTCCTCATATTGGTGTCTCACCCAAAACTTGAAAACTTCAATCACACAAAACTTAATGAAACTTCGTGAGATGGGTTAGTATGATAAGTATAGATCATTCACTTGGGTACTGCCAAGACAAGATTCACAATTGTTCTCACATAATACCTACTGTATTCCATAATTCCCATAATTTATATCACTTCATATAAGTTATGGAAACACTAAAACAAGCAAACTATCAAGTAAACTATCAACGCCAAACAGAATCTGTCAAAAACAAAACAGTATGTGAAGATCTGCATTAAAACCATACTTTCCCGACTCTAAATATTCTGAAACATTAGGACAACGTAGAGAATTTGCATAACAAAACTTGGTTAAAATTTGCTAACGCTCCATTAAATCAGAGAAATTCTGCAATGGATGTGAAAGTTTCTGTTTTCTGCATAGATTCAAATCATCTATCATCCACACTATCCCAAAGGCTTTACTTGACACTTTATTGAATAAAATTATAAAACATGATTAATATAGTACGTAAACATGTGAACACTCATCAACAGAAATTAAAATTATTGGGTTGTCTCCCAACAAGCACTTTTCTTTAATGCCATTTATATAGGCATGAGGATTTCAATGATGCTCGTATAGGAATAATAGTTGAAACATGCAAGAGAGCATCATGAATCACATGGAAAAAACATTCAAGTCTAACCCACTTCCTATGCATAGGGATTTGGCAAGCAAACAATTTATTGTAGCAAGAATCAACTTTCATAGGAAGGAAAAACAAGCATGACTTCAAAACTTTGAACACATAGAGTGGAAACTTGATATTCTTGAAATTCTTAAAAGCATATGTTCCTCCCTCATAATAATTTTCATTAGCATCATGAAGGAATTCAACAATATAACTAACACATACATCATTCTTTTCATGATGCACAAGCATAGAAAATTTATCACTCTCCACATAAGCAAACTTCTTCTCATTCATAATAGTGGGAGCAAACTCAACGAAATAACTATCATGAGGTACTAGATCGACATAACCAATTTGAATATTAAAATAATGATAACAAGTTTCATGGTTGTCATTACTCTTTATAGCATACATGTCATCACAATAATCATCATAGATAGCAACTTTGTTCTCATAATTGTCAATTGAAACCTCTTCCAAAATAGTGGAATCATCACTAAATAAAGTCATGACCTCTCCAAATCCACTTTTATCATTATGAAAAGATTCAACCCCCTCCAAAATAGTGGGATCATTAGTACCAAGAGTTGACACTCTTCAAAACCACTTTCATCAATATAATCATCATAAATAGGAGGCATGATTTCATCGTATTAAATTTTCTCATCAAAACTTGGGGGACTAAATATATCATCATCAAACATAGCATCCCTAAGCTTGTGGCTTTGCATATCATTAGCATCAAGGATATTCAGAGAATTCATACTAACAATATTGCAATCATTCTCATCATTCAAGGAATTCACATTAAGCATTTTCATACATTCTTCCTCTAGCAATTGAGCACAATCTTCCTTTCCATCATTTTCAAGAAAGACATGATAAAGATGAACAACATGAGACCAACTCCATTCCATTTTTTGTAATTTTCTATGTATAAAACCAAACTAGTGAAAACAAGAAACGAAAATATTTAATTGCAAGATCTAAAAATATACCTTCAAGCACTCACCTCCCTGACAATGGAGCCAGAAAAGAGCTTTGTTGACGGGATGTGAGTGCCGCTTACCTAACCTCCCCGGCAACAGCGCGAGAAAAGAGCTTGATGTCTATTACGCAACTTTATTCTTTTAGACTCTTGTTGGGCCTCCAAGCGCAGAGTTTTGTAGGACAGTAGCAATTTTCCCTCAAGTGGATGACCTAAGTTTTATCACTCCGTGGGATGTGTAGGTTGATGATGGTCTCGCTCAAACAACCCTGCAATCAAATAAAAGAAATTTCTTGTGTCCCCAACACACCCAATACAATGGCAAATTGTATAGGTGATGTAGTTCGGCAAAGAGATGGTGATACAAGTGCAATATGGATGATAGATATATATTTTTATAATCTGAAAATGTTAAAATAGCAAGGTAGCAAGTGACAAAAGTGAGAACAAATGTTATTGCAATGCTTGAAAACAAGGCATATGGTCCATACTTTCGCTAGTGCAATCCCTCAACAATGCTAATATAATTGGATCACATAACCATCCCTCAGTGTGCAACAAAGAATCACTCCAAAGTTCTTATCTAGCGGAGAACATATGAAGAAATTGTTTGTAGGGTACGTAACCACCTTAAAGCTATCGTTTCCGATCAATCTATCCAAGAGTTCGTACTATGATTATAAGTTATCCTTTCTGATCGATCTATTCAAGAGTTCGTACTAAAATAACACCATATGATACACATCAACCAACTCTAATGACACCATATGGATTTTTAATACACAATCCAACAAAAAGAACCTCAAAGATTGCCCCAAGATTTCAATCGGAGAAAGTAGGACAAGAATGTGCATCAACCCCTATGCATAGATTGCCCCAATGTCACCTCGGGAATCCTCAAGCTGAGTTCCAAAATGCACATCAAGTGAATCAATATGATACCCCACTGTCACCACGACTATTCATAGCAAGACCTAAATCAAGTGTTCTCAAATCCATAGAAGTATTCGATCCGATAAGAAATCTGAAAGGGAGAACTCAATTCATCACAACAAGATAGAGAGGGGAAAACACCATATGATCTAACTATATTAACAAAGCCCGCGATACATCAAGATCATGTCATCTCAAGAACACGTGAGAGAGAGATTAAACACATAGCTACTAGTACAAACAGTCAGCCCCGAGGGTGGACTACTCCCTCCTCATCATGGACTGCGCTGGGATGATGAAGATGGGCACCAAAGATGATCTAACCTCTCCGGCAGGGTACTGTTTTCTCTCCAGATTGGTTTTTCATCAAAACACAGGCCTTGCAGCGGTGGAAATTCTCATCTAGGGTTATTACTTATGGTTTCTGTATTTATAGGATTTTCGAGCGTTCGTTTCATGCGAAGATGGGCCTCGAAATGAGGACAAGACACTAGGGAACTCCTGGGCCATCCCGTGCACCCAGCTGGTTGGTGCCCTCCTCGTGGCTCTCTGTCCCTCCCATGAAGGTTCGGGGGTCTCTTTTATTCCAAAAAAAGTCGTCAAAAAGTTTTAGGAGATTCCGAGAACTTCCATTTTTTGCATAGAAACAACACCACGGTAGTTCTCCTGAAAACAGCTTCAGTCTAGGTTAGTATAAAAGTGTTGTAACCATAGGTGAATATGGAATGAATACTTCATAAATTATCGATACGTTGGAGACACATCAGCATCCCCAAGATTAATTCCTACTCGTGCTCGAGTAGGTAAATGATAAAAGAAATAATTTATGAAGTGTGAATGCTAGCAAAGTGTATAAGTTTGATCAATGATAATTTCAATCACTTCTCCTAGCATCATAACAACAACTCTTTCTCATAAAACTCATCATGATAAAGTAGCAACCAATTCACATGTTATGGTTCAAACAATGAATTCTTTTGAAATTCAACAACCTACGTTCCTAGTCACCAAACAATTGCAATTCAACTTATTCAACATAGTCTAAGTAAGAGCTCTACATACTCAATCAACATAAAGTCTTCCATGATTGCTAGTACTCAAATCATATTCTTATCACAAATGGCATCCACCAAACACAGAGACAGATAGGGGCTTAATATTTCGCCTCCCAACTCATTTATCATAAAGATAATTGTCAACAATAATAAATCATGATCAAATATATTTGACTGGTCATATGTGCCTAGATCTTTCCCCACTACATGATGCTTGCCAACTGGAGAATAATTGAAGTTGAAATGATAATGCATACTATTAACCCTTGCATAAAAGTAAATACTGGAAAGTAAAAGATAGGCCCTTCGTAGAGGGAAGCAGAGGTTATCATGTGCTTTTTATTTTTGGATATGCAATCTCTTAATGCATAACCATATAAAAGTGTTGTAAACATAGGTCAATATGGCATGAATACTTCTTAAATTATCAATACATTGGAGACATATCAGCAAGGAATTGGAGAAGGACAAGTACACGAAGAGCGGTTCAAGAACAAGACATCAAGCGCAAGTTGGTGAATGAGTTTCTCACTCCTAGTCTGACAACCAATCTGAGAGAATCTATCACTCCAACTTCGACTATAGTCAATATGAAGGTGTTTCCGGTCTTGCACTCGTTTCCTCCAACTCCTACAACATATTTGATTCACCAAATGAAGCGATTGGAAACTTCTTCATGGAAAAAGTCCCCAAGGTATAAAACCCCGAGTACTTCAACCTTGATAGTGACGAGAACGATTTGTTAGGGGAAGATGACTTGCTCCTTGATAAGACTAGTGATAACATTGAAAACGAACTTAAAAATAATCATGCTAGTCAAGAGAAATCGAATGATGATAATAATAAACGGATTGAGCGACTAACTAAACAATTAAACACTCTTAAGTTAGCCCATGAAACTACTCTAGAAGATCATAGAGACCTTGCAAAAACTCATGAGAAGCTATGCTTAGAGAAGCTAAATTTAGAGCACGAGCACGAGTTTCTAAAAGCAATCAATGATGATCTTAGAAAGAATAGTTCCTCTTATCTAGCCAAACGATTACTCTTTCTACTTTTGTTCCACAAGTTAAACCTAAGAACACTAGTAAAAAAGGCAAGAAAGTTTCTTCATCTAGTAACAAAAATGCTAAAGGTAAATCAAATGATGTTGTTGCTAGTAGCTCTCTTGATTCCACTAATGATTCTCTTAGCCAAGTTACACTTTAGCAAGAAAACGATTTATTGAAAGGGATTATAGAGAGTGGTATCTTCAAGAGTCTTGCCGGAAGTAAGCAATTCGAGGAAATTGTGTGCAAGCAAGGAGGACATCGGAAGAAGCAAGGTATTGGCTACTTCAATGCCAACGGAGATGTTTGGGAAGAAGGTACATATCCCATTCCGAGTTTGTTCCTCAAGAGGAGAAGTATGATCCTACTCCTCCCAAGAGAACAAGCTCTCAAGATGGCCTTCTACCACCAGACCACAAGGGCAAGGGAAATATTCAAGAGGATATTGACTCATTTGAGGTAGAACCCCAAGACAAGGTCGAGTGGGTTCCCAAGGAAACTACTAGCACTACTTAATCTAGTGCTACCATGACTCCAAGGATCCCCATCAAGTTGATGTGGGTCCCCAAGAGGAAGAGGTGACTCCGACAATGAAATTCACTCTTACTCATTTTGGCAAAGAACTTTATGCAATCAACTTCAACCATATGCATTAATTCAAGGACTCACACATTCCCTCAAAGGTAAGCAAGGGACAAGTAAATTAATGCATCTTTGGACATCACCTCCCATGTATTTCATTCTATGCCCATAGACATCATTGCGTATGTTCCTTGTGCTTTGGGACTAACCCATGTAGGTGAGAAGAGTAAGAAACAACAATGATAGCTCCCAACTCAAGATGATCTTCATCAACAATGAGCATCCACCACTACTACACCCACTTGAAGTCTTCTACAACAAAACCCAAGGTTAGTTTATCCCTCTTACGAGGGTTGTCATATATAGGGAGCCTTACTCTAAGACTTGAGTATAAGCCTCTCCTAAACAATGTGAACACATTAATGCTTTATGTAAAAGTGGTAACCCCACTTGTGCTTAATCGATTAGTATGACCTATGACCAAGTATTCTTACTTGGATCCTATTTCAATATACTAATATATAGATGACTTTGTCATCAGTACAGTGCTTGATGTTGGAAATATGCCCTAAAGGCAATGATAAAATAGTTATTATTATATTTCCTTGTTCAAGATAATCCTTTATTATCCATGCTAGAATTTTATTGATTGGAAACTAAAATACATGTGTGGATACATAGACAACACACTGTCCCTAGTAAGCCTCTATTGGACTAGCTCGTTGATCAAACATGGTCGAGGTTTACTGGCCATAGACAAGAGTTGTCACTTGATAACGGGATCACATCATTAGGAGAATGATGTGATGGACAAGACCTACACCATGAACATAGCATTTGATCGTGTCATTTTATTGCTATTGTTTTCTACATGTGAAGTATATGTTCCTATGACCATGAGATCATGTAACTCACTAACACTAGAAAAATACCTTGTGTGTATCAAACGTTGCAACCTAATAGGGTGACTATAAAGGTACTCTAGAGGTATCTCTGAAAGTGTCTCTTGAGTTGGCATGGATCAAGACTAGGCTTTGTCACTCCGTGTGACGGAGAGGTATCTCGGGGCCCACTCGATAGTACAACATCACAACAAGCCTTGCAAGCAAAGTGACTAAAGAGTTAGTCACGGGATTTTGTATTACGGAACTAGTAAAGAGACTTGTCGGTAACGAGATTGAACTAGGTATAGAGATACTCATGTTCGAATATCGGGCATGTAACATACCGAAGGAAAAAGGGAATAATATATGGGATTAACTGAATCCTTGACATAGAGGTTCAACCGATAAAGATCCCCGTAGAATATGTAGGAGCAAGTATGGACATCTAGGTCTCGCTATTGTTTATTAACTGGAGAGTGTCTCGGTCATGTCTGCATAGTTCTTGAACCCGTATGGTCTGCACACTTAAGGTTCGATGACGTTTCAGTATAGTTGAATTATGCATGTTGGTGACCGAATGTTGTTCGGAGTCCCGGATGATATCCTGGATGTCAGGAAGAGTTCCAGAATGGTCCGACGATGAAGATTTATATATAGGAAAGGTATATTTGGATGCCGAAAAGATATCGGGCATTTCCGATAAAGTACCGGGGCTGGCGAATGGGTTCCGGGGTTTCACACGGAGGGGCCACCCATCCCGAAGGGAACTATATAGGCCTAGAAGTGTCCCACCAGGTCTTGATGGGCTGGGCGGACAGCCTCATGGGCCTCTTTCGGCCGAAATATAGAGGTGGGGAGGAAACCCACTAGGAGGAGGACTCCTCCTCCACCAAACCGAATTAGAGGAGGACTCCTCCCCTTTGTGCGTCGCTGGCCAACCCTAAGGAATTTTCCTAGGGCGTGCCCCTCCCTCCCACCTATATATAGTGGATAGGAGATAGGATAGCCGCACTACAAGCCACGGCACAACCCCTCTCCCTCCACTACTTCGTGACACCCCGTAGGCTAGTTCGACAGTGCACGACGTAGCCCTGCCGGATCAGCTCCTCCATCATCACCGCCACTCCATCGTGTTGTGGGAGAATTCATCTACTTCTTCGCCCCTCTTGCTGGATCAAGAAGGCATACATCATCATCGAGTTGCACGTGTGCTAAACGCGGAGGTGCAGTCCGTTTGGCACTAGACCGTGATTGGATCGCGGGAAGGCTTGCGATTTGGATCACGAATATGTTCGACTACATCAACTATGTTTCTTAACGCTTCCCGCTTAGCGATATACAAGGGTATGTGGATCCGATTTATCCTCTCGTAGATGGTCGTCACCATGGATAGATCTTATGTGTGCGAAGAAAATTTTTTATTTCCCATGCAACCTTCCCCAACAGTGCTATCAGAGCTAGGTCTATGCGTAGATGACATCTCGAATAGAACCCAAAGGAGTTTGTGGGTGTTAATATTCAGATTGCTTCCCTCCTTAGTATTTTCTTGATTTGGCGGTATTGTTTGATGAAGTGGCCCGGACCAACCTTGCTCATACGCTTACGAGAGACCAGTTCCATCTATTGACATGCAACTTGTTGCATAAAGATGGCTGGCGGGTGTCGCTTTCTCCTACTCTAGTTGAATCAGATGTGACAGGGGTGGTCATTGGAGAAGGTTAAATAGCAACTTGTATATCACCGTTCTGGTTTTGCGTAGGTAAGAATCGTTCTTTCTAGATACCCATAGTAGCCACGTAAAACATGCAACAACAAATTAGAGGACATCCAACTTGTTTTTGCACGGTATGATGTGATATGATATGGCCAATTACATGATGTTATATATTTCATGTATGATATGATCATGTTGTAATAGTTAAATATCGACTTGCATGTCGATGCTACGGCAACCGGCAGGAGCCATAGGGTTGTCTTTAATTTATTTTGGCGGTTGGTGATGCTTTGCTTTATCGCTAGTTCAGTAGCTTTAGAAGTAACATCATAGTTGGTGCGACAAGATCGATGGCAGCACAATGATGGATATCATGCTAATGGATATCATGGTGTTGTGTCGATTGACTATGGAGATCATGCCGGTGCTTTGGAGATGGAGCTTAAAAGCACAAGATCATGGCCATATCATATCACTTATGATTTGCATGTGATGTTAATCTTTTTATGCACCTTATTTTTTTAGAACCAAACATTATAAGGCGATCCCTCACTAAAACTTCAAGATAAAATTGTGTTCTCCCCGAGTGTGCTCCGTTGCGAAAATTTGTCGTTTTGAGATACCATGTGATGATCGGGTGTGATAGACTATACGTCCACATACAACGCGTGCAAGACAGTTTTGCACACATGGAACACTCGGGTTAAACTTCACGAGCCTAGCATGTACACACATGGCTTCGGAACACAAGAAACCAAAAGGTCGAACATGAGTCATATAGTAGATATGATCAACATAGAGATGTTCACCATTGAAGCCAACTCATCTCACGTGATGATCGGACTTGGGTTGGTGAATTTGGATCATGTGTCACTCAAATGACTAGAGGGGTGTCAATTTGAGTGGGAGTTTATTAGTAATATGATTAACTAAACTCATTATCTTGAACAATAGTCTAAGTAATCTTTGCAAAATTATGTTGTAGATCAATGGCTTGCACGGTAGCACCCTTGAATTTAAATGTGTTCCTAGAGAAAGCCAAGCTGAAAGATGATGGAAGGAACTTTGTAGACTAGGCCCGAAATCTAAGAATTGTTCTCACGGTTTATCAAAAGGCTTATGTCCTTGATGCACCGCTAGGTGACATGTCACCCCAACCGGCAACACAAGATGATATGAACATCTGGTAATCGCGTCTCGATGACTAGTCAGTAGTTCAATCTGCAATTTTGTATGGCTTAGAATCGGGACTTCAAAGACGTTTTGAATGTCATGGATCACATTAGATGTTCTAGGAGTTGAAGTTTATCTTTAAAAAGAATGCCCGGATCGAGAGGTATGAAACCGCCGATAATTTATATGCATGCAAAATGGAGGAGAATGGGTATGTCAGAGAGCACATACTCAGAATGTCTGGGTACTCTAACTGTTTGGCTGAATTGGGAATTGTTCTCCCGCCAGAGGCAATCACTGACGAAGTTCTTCAATATCTTCCACCTACATATAAAGGCTTTGTGTTGAACTACAACATTCATGGGATGAATAAATCAGTCGTCGAGCTGTTTGCGATGCTGAAAGTTGCTGAGTCAGAAATCCAGAAAGAACATCAAGTGTTGATGGTCCATAAGACCACCAGTTTCAAGAAAAATGGGAAGGGCAAGAAAGGTAACTCCAAGAAGGGTGGCAAAGCAGTTTCCCTCCCGTGAAGAAACCCAAGGCTGGGCCCAAGCCATAAACTGAGTGTTATCATTGCAAGGGGACTGGTCACTAGAAGCGTAACTCCCCAAGTATTTGGCCGATAAGAAGCCGGCCAACACCAAACAAGGTATATTTGATATACATGTTATTGAGTTGTACCTCACCAACTCTCGTTGTAGTGCCTGGGTATTTGATACCGGTTTGGTTGCTCACATTTGCAACTCAAAGCAGGAACTACAGAATAGATGGAGGTTGGCGAAGGACAAAGTAATGATGCGCGTGGGAAATGGTTCCAAGGTTGATGCGATCGCCATCGGCGCGCTCTCCCTTCAATTACCATCAGGGTTAGTGATGAACCTAAATAATTGTTATTTAGTGCTTGTGTTAAGCATGAACATTATATCTGGATCTTGTTTATTGCGAGACGGTTACTCATTTCAATCAGAGAATAATGGTTGTTCTATTTATATGAGTAATATCTTTTATGGTCATGCACCCAGTGTGAAGGGTTTGTTCTTATTGAATCTCGATAGTGATGACACACACATTAATAAGATTGATGCCAAAAGATGTAGAGTTGATAATGAAAGTACCACGTTCTTGTGTCACTACCGCTTAGGTCATATTGGTATAAAACGCATGAAGAAACTCCATGTTGATGGACTTTTGGAGTCACTTTATTTTGAATCACTTGACACATGTGAACCATGCCTCATGGGCAACATGACTAAGACTCCGTTCTCCAGAACAATGGAGTGTGTGAGTGACTTGTTGGAGATCATACATACTGATGTGTGCGGACCAATGAGCATAGAGGCACTCGGGGGTTATCGTTATTTTCTCACCTTCACCAATGATTTGAGTAGATATGTTTATATTTACTTAATGAAACACAAGTATGAAACGTTTGAAAAGTTCAAGCAATTTTAGAGTAAAGTAGAGAATCATCATAACAAGAAGATCAAATTCCTACGATTTGATCGAGGCGGAGAATATCTGAGTTATGAGTTATGAGTTATGCGGAATTGTTTCACAATTAACACCGCCTGGAATACCATAGTGTAATGGTGTGTCCGAAGGTCATAATCGTACTTTATTAGGTATGGTGTGTTCTATGATGTCTCTTACCGATTTGCCATTGTCATTTTGGGCTTATGCATTAGAGACACCTGCATTCACTTTAAATAGGGCACCATAAAAATCCGTTGACACGACGCCATATGAACTGTGGTTTGCCAAGGAACCAGAGTTGTCTTTTCTTAAAGTTTGGGGAAGCGATGTTTATGTCAAAAAGCTTGAGCCCGAAAAGCTAGAACCCAAAGCGAAGAAATGCGTCTTCATAGGATATCCAAAAGAGACAGTTGGATATACCTTCTATCTCATATCCGAAGGCAAAGTGTTTGTCACTAAAAATGGAACATTTCTTGAGAAAGAGTTTCTCTTGAAAGAACTGAGTGGGAGGAAGATAGGACTTGATGAGGTTATAGAATCTTTACTTCAATCAAAGAGTAGCGTAGCACAGAAAGATGTTTTTTGTGGAGCCTACATCAGTTTAAGGGGAAGTTGATGATGATGATCATATAGCTTCACATCAAGTTACTATAGAACCTCGTAGGTCGACAAGGGCACGTACTGCTCCTGAGTGGTACGGTAACCCTGTCTTATCAGTCACGTTGTTGGACAACAATGAACCTACCAGTTACGGAGAAGCGATGGTGGGCCCAGATTCCAACAAATGGTAAGAAGCCATGAAATCAGAGATAGGATCCATGTATGAAAACAAAGTATGGACTTTGGAAGTATTACCTGAAGGGCGAAAGGCCATTCAGAATAAATGGATCTTTAAGAAGAAGACGAACGCGGACGATAATATCACCATCTATAAAGCTCGACTTGTGGCAAAGGGGTTTCCACAAGTTCAAGGAGTTGACTACGATGAGACTTTCTCACCCGTAGCGATGCTTAAGTGCGTCAGCATCATGTTAGCAATAGCTGCATTTTTTGATTATGGAATTTGATAGATGGATGTCAAAACAGCGTTCCTTAACGGTTTCCTTAAGGAAGAGTTGTATATGATGCAACCAAAAGCTTTTGTCAATCCGGAGAATGCTGACAAAGTATGCAAACTCCACGGATCCATTTATGGAGTGGTGCAAGCATCTCGGAGTTGAAATCAGCGCTTTGATGAGGTAATCAAGTTGTTTGGGTTTATACAAGTTTATGGAGATGCTTGTATTTACAACAAAGTGAGTGGGAGCTCTATAGTGTTTCTAATATTATATGTGGATGACATATTGCTAATTGGACACAATACAGAGCTTTTGGAAAGCGTAAAGGATTATTTGAATAAAAAAATTCAATGAACAACCTAGGAGAAGCTGCTTACATATTGGGCATTAAGATCTATGGATATAGATCAAGACGCGTGATAGGACTTTCACAGAGCACATACCTTGACAAAGTTTTGAAGAAGTTCAAAATGGAATAGTCCAAGAAAGGGTTCTTGCGTGTGTTGTAAGGTGTGAAGTTGAGTAAGACTCTGTGCCCAATGACTGCAGAAGATAGAGAAAAGATGAGTGTCGTCCCCTATGATTCAGCCATAGGCTCTGTCATGTATGCAATGTTGTGCACAAGACCTGATGTCACCCTTGCTATAAGTATGGCGGGAAGGTTTCAAAGTGATCCAGGAATAGAACACTGGATAGCGGTCACGAATATTCTGATGTAGCTGAAAAGGACTAACGAAATGTTTCTCGTTTATGGAGGTGATAAAGAGCTCGTCGTAAAGGGTTACGTTGATGCAAGCTTTGAAACTGATCCGGATGACTCTAAGTCACAAATCGAATACGTATTTATTCTCAATGGGGGTGCAGTAAGTTGGTGCAGTTCCAAGCAAAGCATGGTAGCTGATTCTACATGTGAAGCGGAGTACATAGCTTCCTCGGAGGCAGCCAAAGAGGGTGTCTGGATAAAGGAGTTCATGACAGATCTTAGAGTTGTGCAAGTGCACTAAATTCAATGACTTTGTTCTGTGACAACACTCGTGCCATTGCTCTAGCCAAGGAACCAAGGTTTCACAAGAGGACCGGACACATAAAGTGACACTTCAATTCCATCCCCGATTACACCAAAGAGGAGGACATATGTATTTGAAAATTGCACATGGATCTGAATGTTGCGGACCCGTTGACTAAACCTCTTCCACGAGAAAAACATGATTAACACCAGAACTGTATGGGTGTTAGATTCATTACAATGTAAATCACATAGTGACGTGAGCTAGATTGTTCACTCTAGTGCAAGTGGGATACTATTGGAAATATGCCCTAGAGGCAATGATAAAATAGTTATTATTATATTTCCTTGTTCAAGATAATAGTTTATTATCTATGCTAGAATGGCATTGATTGGAAACTCAAATACATGTGTGGATACATAGACAACACATTGTTCCTAGTAAGCCTCCATTAGACTAGCTTGTTGATCAAAGATGGTTAAGGTTTCCTGGCCATAGACAAGAGTTATCACTAGATAATGGGATCACATCATTAGGACAATGATGTGATGGACAAGACCCAAACCATGAATGTAGCATGTGATCATGTCGTTCTATTGCTACTGTTTTTCTGCATGTCAAGTATATGTTCCTATGATCATGAGATCATGTAACTCATTGACACCGGAAGAATACCTTGTGTGTATCAAACGTCGCAACATAATTGGGTGACTATAAAGGTACTCTACAGGTATCTCTAAAGGTGTCCTTTGAGTTGGCATGTACCAAGACTGGGATTTCTCACTCCATGTGACGAAGAGGTATCACGGGGCCCACTCGGTAATACAACATCACAACAAGCCTTGCAAGAAAAGTGACTAAAGAGTTAGTCACAGGATTTTGTATTACGAACGAGTAAACAGACTTGCCGGTAACGATACTGAACTAGGTATAGAGATACTGACGATCGAATCTCGGGCAAGTAACATACCGAAGGACAAAGGGAATAATATACGGGATTAACTAAATCGTTGACATAGAGGTTCAACCGATAAATATCTTCGTAGAATATGTAGGAGACAATATGGACATCCACGTCCCGCTATTGGTTATTGACCGGAGAGTGTCTCGGTCATGTCTGCATAGTTCTCGAACCCACACGGTCTGCACACTTAAGGTTCGGTGACATTTCAGTATAGATGAATTATGTATGTTGGTGACTGAATGTTGTTCGGAGTACCGGATGAGGTCCTATACGTCACAAGTAGTTTCAGAATGGTCCGGAGATGAAGCTTGATTATAGGAAAGTTATATTTGGATGCCAGAAAGATTTTGGGCATTTCTGGTAAAGTACCGATGGTGATGAACGGGTTCTGGGGTTTCACCGGGAGGGGCCACCCACCCAGAGGGGAACCATATAGACCTAGAGGTGTCACACCAGCCCCTAGTGGGCTGGGAGGCCAGCCTTATGAGCCTATTTCAGCCAAAATAGAGAGCTGGGGAGGAAACCCACTAGGAGAGGACTCCTCCTCCACCAAATTGAATTGGAAGGGGACTCCTCCCCCTTGTGCACCGCCGGCCAACCCTAGGGAATTTTACCTAGGGCGCCACCCCTCCCTCGCACCTATATATGGTGGAGAAGAGAGAGGGTAGCCTCACCACAAGCCACGGCGCAGCCCCTCTCCCTCCACTACTTCATGACACCCCGTAGGCTAGTTCGGCAATGCATGGTGTAGCCTTGCCGGATCAGCTCCTCCAACATCACCGCCATGATGTCATGTCGTCGGAGAACTCATCTACTTCTTCACCCCTCTTGCTGGATCAAGAAGGCGGAGATCGTCATCGAGCTGCACGTGTGATGAACACGGATGTGTCGTCCATTCGGCACTAGATCATCCACGTTTCTTAACGCTTCCCGCTTAGCAATCTACAATGGTATGTGGATCCGATCTCTCCTCTCGTAGATGGTCGTCACCATGGATAGATCTTATGTGTGCTTAGGAAAAAAAATTCCCATGCAACGTTCCCCAACACTTGATAGATGCTAGAATGTTTGTGCATGTTTAATACATCCAAAATGCATCACTATTTTGTATCATAATTTGTCTCTATTCATTGATATATTTCACAATATGATGTTGTTCTTATAGTGTTTCGACTTATTTTACACAATTTACAACTTTCCGGTGCCCAAACAGCACACCCAGGATTTAGCAAAGAAAAGAGCATGAAGAGTTGCCATATTGGAACATCTCCAACTGAGCTGAAATTTACGGGGAAGAAGTTCCCGAACAAATCACCAAGATAGGCCGAAGAAGGGCCGGAGGGGGTCCACCAGGCGCCCTAGTGGCACAGCTCTCGTCTAGACCGTGCCAGGTGGCTGCTTGGGCGGTGGGTCCCACCTCCGGTGCCCCCCTTTGGCCTATATGACCCTCGTGACCTAAAAATCCCAAGGAGAAGAAGATTTTCGGAGTTCCTCTGCGGCGGAAACCTATAGAGAAAAAAAGACCTTTCCGGCGGACAGATTCCTCCTGGAGGGGGACATCGTCCTCATCGTCATCACCATCGTCACGAGCATCATCGAGATCATCATCGCCATCACCTTCATCACCAGCACCATCTCCATTTTCACCCCATCTCACTTTACCATTGCAATCAGAGTTGTACCCTGCACTATTCATCCCCTTTACTCTACCGGTGTTAATTTCTCTTTTGTGGTGAATGTTATTGAGGTTTGTTGGAGAATTATTGTTATGGCCAGATTGTTCTTCATATTTTCATTCCCTTTGATAATGATCTCTTTTATGTCTTGTGAGTAGTTCCTTTAGTTCTTGAGGACATGGTAGAAGTCTAGTTGATAGTAGTCATATGATGTTGAAGTAAAATTTGTTGATTCATATTTAAGTTGTGGTGTTATTCTTCTAGTGGTGTGATGTGAACATCGACTACATAACACTTTGCCTTTTTAAGGACCTAGGGGAATGCATCGTGTATAAAGAATGCTTATGGTGGGTTTCCAGAGTGACAGAAACCTGAACCCCAGTTCGAATGCTTTTGCACGAGGGAGTGTTGGATCCTAAAGTTTATTGCTATGGTTAGGCTTTGCCTTAATTTCTCTCTTGTATTTGCGGATGCTTGCAAGGGGTTTAACCATAAGAGTGTACTTGTCTTAGCCTAGACGGTGCACTAGCAAAGATCCACCCACATAACACTTATCAACACAAAACATAGTACTAGACGGAATATGGCAAAAGCACTTGACTATCTCTCCCGTGTGTCCTCAGGAACGCCTTAGTCTTTATAAGTTTAGTCCCCTGGCTTATCCTTTGTGTTCAAATGGATTGGGACACTTGATGCACCTCAGCACCATTTACTTTCCCTCATTTATTTCCTTGTTGCTCATACCATAAAACCCATAAAAAGGTACCTTTCAGTGCTTACAGTTATTCCTTGCTCAAGATCGCTTGTCAGTACCTTCTGTTCCTCGTTGGGTTCAACACTCTTACTTATCGAAAAGGCTACGATAGATCTCCTACACTTGTGGGTCATCAAGACCATTTTCTAGCGCCGTTGTCGGGGAGTGTAGTGCTATTAGTATGTGAAATTGGTAAGGAAACCTTTACGTTGTACGTGTTGTTTTTATTTTGCTGTTTCTACTTTTTGTCCCTTTGGATAACTCTGCTCTTGGTTTGTTGCTTGTGGGGAACCGCCCCACCGCTATTGTGGTGGAGAAGCCTCCCCCACCTATGGAAATTGTGGCCTTTAAAATACCAACTGGTATTATTGATTGTGCCTTGGCTAATGGATATGCAGGAGATAGACATCCAGGCGAACACTTGCTATATCTTTTGCAACTATGCTCCTTATTTAAGCTTGCACGTATATCGATGGATTTTGTTATGAGAAAGTTATTCCCTTTATCATTAAAAGATAAGGCTTTGGATTGGTATAGGCCTCTTGATAACTCTCATTTGCTAAATTGGCAAGATCGTATGCCTCTCCTTTATGCAAAGTTTTAACCTCTTCATGAAATACATCGAGACAGGAACTATATTTATAACTTTTGGTCTCGTGACGGAGAAAGCATCGCTCAAACTTGGGGGAGATTGAAATCCCTAATGCTCAAATGTCTCAATCATGAGCTCCCCAAGGAAATTATTCTTACAATTTTTATGCAAGGCTTTCTCGTCAAGATAAAGAGATGCTTGATACCTCCTCTAGTAGGCATTCTCCAACAAATGCACTGTAGCTAGGTGGGATATTATTGAAAGGATCCAAAAGAACAGTGAAGATTGGGAGATTGATAAAGGTATTGAACCCGTTATAAATTATGAGCATGATTACATTTAGAGCTATGTGAATAATGATTACTTCAATACCTTTTCTGCTATGATTGGTCTTGATTCCGAGCTTCTAATTGATTTTTGCAAAGACTTTGCCTCTCATATTGATTCCTCTAAGAAGAAGGAGGATCATCTGTAGTGACCCGACTCAAGACGAGTCAAGCCTCTGTGTTTCTGTGCCATCCCTGGATCAGTATGCTGGCACACACAGTACATCAATGTATATATCAAAGTGCAATCACATGTAAATAGCGTAGAACTGATATATACCTAAATTATCTCAGCGGAAGCGGTCAAGGGAGTGGAGTCCCAATAAACACCAACGGCAAGTTGAGTGTAGACCGTAACCCTGAATTGTACTCTGACTCGTCGAAGCAAGATATCTGCAACATAAGACGTTGCAGCCGTGTAGGTCAGCATATTGAATATGCCGGCAAGTCACATAAGAGAGGGGTGAAAAGTAATCATCTATACTATATGCATATATGGCAGGTGGGCTATAAGTTTTTAGCGAAAAGCAAGTTTTCTCCTACATCAAGAGGGGGCTAAAAGCAAAATGTTACTACATTGTTGGTTGTTAACGAGATGGTTACGACAACCAGTTCTCGTACCCTAGTTGTCAATAATTACCCTCGTCAAATATATATAATGGTGTTGAGAAATCCAGATAACTTCAGTTCCTTTGGCTCAAGTTGTCCATGACCGTGGACACGGCTAATCGATTAGGTTTGAGTACTCTGCAGAGTTTTGCACACGTTCCCCACAAGATTTGATCGCCTCCGAGTATGTCCTCGCACTTCAAGGTGTGTGAAGACCGGATGATCAAAACATGGTCTTTCAACGGGTCCCTCTGAATCCCTGTCGGTGCCCATCCATTCCTACCGTTCTTCTACATCTGCTAGCACCGCCTGTCCAGAGTCGCCGCTTTGTCCAACCAAGCCAGAGCCCATAATGACTTGTGGCTGTGCAGGTAAGCCTTGGGTCTTGAAAATATCCGTCCGTCTCTTTGAGCCTGGGTGATGCTTTCCGCAGGATGTCATGGTCGTCCCCAGCATCCGGGCATCCACTGGGTTCTCCAGGGAGCCGATCAACCGTCCTTCACCCAGAGTTGCATTGCGTCCGAGGTCTTGAAAATCTTGTCTTAACCGGTCTTGATTATTTAATCAACCTCGCATCACTCGTGTTATGCACTCAACCGAAAATCCCGTTTACTCAAGCATAGAAATACGAAAGTTGTCGTCCCGGGCCAAGTATCGGGGTTGTTGTGTGCCTACCACATGATACTACAATCTATACTAAAATTTCCAGGTACCTAAGCAGCATGCAAATGGGCATAGGATGGTAGAACTACGATGCATAAAAACATAGGTGATAGTATGATCAAAGTGACTTGCCTGGTGATGTTGACGAAGAAGAATTTCTCAACAAAATAACTTGATAGACTACTCGTCACTCTCCGATGAAATCTATATAACAAACATATCATTCACATAAGCACTCATACTAGCAATCATTCTAACAATCAAAACAAAAGAGAGAGCGAATAGGAATTTCGAAAGAAACTTCAAATAAGACTAGAGAATCTTCTACTACGTCAAACACTAAATAGTTTTTGTTTAACAGAAAATAATAACAAGGAACTAAGATAAAAATTGAACTAAGATAAAATAAAGTATTTTTCACAAAACGTTTTGAAAGTATTCCCAAATGGGATTTGAAACAATGGTGAAAACAATTGCACGTTACTAGGGAACTGGAATTGATTTCATGAAAACAAATAAAATAAAAATAAACTTGTTGCAAAACTACTTTTTATCTAACAGAAACAAATCATAATATTATTTCAGAAATAATAAAGAAAATATTTTAAAACAAAAATAGAAAAGGAATTAGCTGCAATCCTAAAAGAGGTGAAACAGAAATTGTTTCACAAGAAACAGTGAGCTAAAATACTCAAACAAATCTGAAATGTTTACCACTGATAAATAATATCACTAGTGATCAGTACCAAAAGGAATCAAATTAAAAGCTATTTTTAAACTCCTGGAATAAGCAAAACAAGGTTTAAACTAAATCTGATCAAACTTATATTTGAAAATTTGAAACATAGACAAATTATATGTTTGTAAACACTACAGGAAATTTGTGAGCTACCGGAAAAAGAATCACTATCATTGGACTTATGGATCAAAAGTTATGGGCTAAACAAGATTGGAACTTTGCTGCTTTTGGAACTAAACAGAAAAAATAAAACAATTGCTACAGACTACGTGGCGCTCACTGATTGGCTAAGGGGTGTTTGCTGCATAGGCTAACCAGCGAATGGCCGCTAAATAAGAAAAGTTCTCTGGCTAAAAGTTAAATAAATAAAAACCTGTGCGGTTTTTGTTTAAAAACCGAAAGGGTAAGTTACTCTAATCTACACCGTGGGATCTAGATCTAACGGTAAAACTAAAAAACAAAACAAGTAAAAAAAAAGGAGGGAGGGGCCTTACCGTGGTTGGGAAGCTCCCGTGGCTGTAATGGCCGATGGGAAGGGTGGGGCTCCGGTGGGGTGGGTCTCCGGTGGGGAGGGGATCCGGCGGAGGGGCGGTGGGGCTCTAGGGGGGGGCGGCGAGGGAGGGAGCCTGCAGGTGGGGGCGAGGGGAGGAGCTGCTGGCCTCCTGGTTGCTGGTTCGAGGGGGAAGGCGAGGTGTGCAGGGGGACGGGGTGGGGTGGGGCGGCGGTGAAGGGGGGACCGAAGGGGTGGCGGGGTGCAGGGGTGCCAGGGGGGCTCGGCAGGGAGGAGTGGTGGAGGGGGCCGACGGTGGGGAGTTCTGTGGCGAGTTTCCAGTGACGACTCCGGCGAGGTGGGGCGCGAGTTAGAGACGAGAAGAGGGGAAGTTTTCAACGGGAATGGAACGAGGAGGTGCAGGGGGTTCTTATAGAGGCGACAGGAGACGCTGGGAAGGAATGTGCTTCGCGAATCCCGGAGGTGGGGATCTCCCTCTCCATGGAAGGAAAGCTTCCTGTGACGTGAGGGAGAGAGGAGGAAGAAGATGATCTTCTTGGGCCAGTGAAAGGAAAGTCTTAATGGGCCAGCAGGTATTTCCTAATAAAGTGATTTCCTTTCCTATTTTCAAAACTAGGAAACTAAAACGATAAAAAGGAAATCAAATCAATTCGGAATAAAGAGTTTTTATATACTAAAATTATCAGAAAAAATAAAATATAGATGATGGGCATTTTTCCACGGCAAAAATAAAAACTTCAGAAAAAATTATTTTCACAAAATTGCCTAAAAGGTTTATTTTCTTTTGCAATTAATTTTCAAATGACTCTCTAAGTTTGAGGGTTCAAATAACTTTCAAAATGCCCGTGGGTTCGAGGGTCATGTTCCTCCTCTCTAGAATGTATTTCCCGGCATTTCTTGCACGAAGAAAACGAATGGAAATGCAAAAGAATTCAATGCAAATATCTCCGTTCAAATTATTTATAGTTGAAGAAGTCATATCATCTTCTCTCTTTGCTTTTAAAAGATTGAATTTGAATTCACCGGAGAAGAGGAAAGTCATTTTATTCCCTCTCATTCAAAAGTTTCGAAAAGTTTCAAATTTCACACAAGTTTCAATCACTCAGCAAACAAACAAACAGTCAATCTAATAATTATATTAACATTCCAAAATTTATAATTTTGGGATGTTACAAACTACCACACTTAAAATGAATCTCGTCCTCGAGATTCGAAGAGGCTAGAAAGAAAGGTTAGGGTTTGGGGGTCTTCTAGCAATCCAATCTCCTGCAAAGTGGGATGCTACCACACTTAAAATGAGAGATACTGGTCCCTCAAAATGCTTTAACGATCCTCTAGGGTTTTGGCAACTGACAATCGCACAGTCTTCATATTAAATCCTTTGGTGATGCTCTCCCTTTGATATAAGCTTCTTCCTTCACTGGGTCTTCTTAACTGACAGTCTCGTGGTCATTTCTAAATAACATATCGATAGTTCTCATGGTGGTCTACCATTTGTGGTTATCCTGCAGAGAGAGGGGTCTTGGCTTCATCCTCACCGTAACATTTCCTACGCATGACAACAAGTGGCATGTACATGGGCCTTTCCTAGTACCATTCTAAGGCTTAAACAAAAGCTTCAAAGAACGTCATCTCTCACTATGGGTAAGTCTCTCAGATTTACCATTCCGAATAGCAAGATAAATGAGACGAGTAAGTCGTCATGGTGATCAATCCATTCCGCACCCAAATCATTTCTCTGTATAAGGTTTAGCGAATCTCGCATTCTAACACTTGGGCATCCTCACAAGCGTTGCAGAGTTTCTCTTTTCCACGAACGAAGTTCGGATAATCCATTGGTTCCGCAAGCTAAACGAAACATCTATCATATCTTCACAACTCTTAGGTTTTCGTATGCTCCTAAGAAAACGTTTGCTGATCCATCATAGCTTCTTCCATAAATCATATGGATTTCATAATCAATCCTTTATTACATCCTTAATTTCTTATCAAAAACTCCAATTCAAAAGTACTCTATTACAAATGCTGCCATCCACATGGTTCGGTATGGTCGAGCATTTCTGCCAACTTTATTCATCTGCCTCTCTTGGAGGTACTTTAGTTCCACCCGAATTTTCCGATGTGCTCCTTGAAATCATCCATCTTTTGCTTCATCATGGTGGCCATTAGCTTCATCTTCATCATCTCCGCACGTACTTCACTCAGGTATTCCTGGGTATGACGGAGTCTTGCTTCAAGTATTTCTCCGATCTGACGGATGGCTTCCATGGCAGCTTCACGAACAACAGCAAAGAAGGTTGCTTGTGGTACACGTGAAATGAAAAAGTATTGCCCCATAGTCTTTGTACAAACTCCTTTCACATGGTGGAGGTGCACTTCCACGTACCAAAGTTCCACTCCATTTTCCACAAATGGGTAGCCTTTGTAGACTGCATCTCCTTCAAGATGAATGTGCTTCATCATGTCCATCAGGATTTTCGGGTAATCATGATCACTGGTCAGGGTCATGATCATTTATGGGACCTTGAGGAATGACTCGTAGAGAGTTGCCATCTGCAGGTGTCAGTAAATAGGTACTTAGAGGAATGTATGTGTCTCCTTGGTAATCATGGTACACTCCTACTCAGTGGATCTTGTGGGTTTTACCGATTACTACCACACTTAAATGAGTTATACCCATGCCTGCATAGACCATATTTTCTCATATCCTCATAATTGCTCAGAGATCTTTGCTCGTAGAGAAACAACGCATACATTTTCAACATAGGAAATCATGAGACAATAAATTCCATTTATTCATGATGTTATTACAATCTCAGGGACTTCTATTACAAAAATTTCACTCCATGATCTCATGAAAAACAAGAGTGCTTCGGATTACACTTATTGCCATGGTCAAAACTTAACTACTCCATTCTAGCTTTCTTCCTTTGTGGACAATCGTTGGCAAAATGTCCTGCTTCCTTGCAACAAAAACAAATGATTTCTGACAAGTCTCGAGGCTTCTTAGCTTCTGCTTTTGCTCCTTGGATTCCCGGCTTCCTTCCTGAGCACATGTATTTGTGGTGGGCAAATTTCATACACTTGTAACATCTGACATGACTCAGGTCTATGTCTGTAGAGATTTGGTTCTTCCGAGGGTACTTGTTCTTCTTTCCGGACTCCTTTATTTTGGCCAGTTCTTCCATTTCAAGTGGATCAAACTCCACTTCTTCCGTCGGGAAGTTTCCCAGATACTCTTGGCTTCTCTTCGTGCAATCCTGTGAATAATGTCCTTCTTCTCCACATGAGTAGCATGCATTGGAGAAAAATATGGTCAGACCTTGTCCATCAGGGTCTTCAATATTTTCGTTCATCATCGATTCCTCTAGAATCTTCTTCTTGAGGGTTTCCTTCACTGCATCTTTCTGCTGCTTGACAACCTGTTGCACCTTGGGGTAAATGTGACACTGAGCTGGGTAGTGGGTGGTTCCTTCACAAAGGAAACAAGTCACCTGACTTCTTGGGAACTCCTCAGCTGGGTGATTTTCTTCACAATGAGTGCATCCATCCTTGTGTTCTTCCTGGGTGTGTCCTATTTCTCCATAGATCTTGCATGCACAGGTCTTCTCCTTCGGATTATCCTAGCACTTCCGAATAAGTCGGGATCTTAACAGAGTGTTCTTGAATTCGTCCCAGGTTTCTGCTCCACTAAATCCTTGTATGGCATGATGCATTTTCCACCAGATTGCAGCACTTTGTGTAAAGTACTGAAGAGCGCGTTCCACTTCATACTTCCTTGAGATCAAGTTGCTCCCGAAGTAGTTCTCCATGTTCTGAATCCATATATCAGCCTCCAGTTGGGTCATAGGTCCACAGACTACAAGTCCAGCTTCATACTCCATCTGGTAGGGTTGAGGTTTTGGGGATGAGACGGGTAAGAGAGGGAGGGAGATACACACAATACAAACAATATTTTTGAGAATTGATTTTTAGTTGTGGCCGTCGGAAAACACACACCAATGACGGCTCACAATTCATCGTATCTAACGTGGGTACATAAAAGGGGTTTGGACTTCTAATGGTCATATAATTATTCGGACACTTCAGGGTCTTTGAGTTCTTCGGGTCTTGAGAGTCTACTGTTGGTGTAGCTTCAATTCTTCAATTGCATGGTGATATCTTCTTTACTTTGACGTGGGAGTCGGTGGATCCTTCATGTGGTCAAAAGGGGAAGGGCATTGTCTAACTATTTGAGGTGAGAGAGAACGTTTTATGAAATCAGAAAAAGATGAGAAGTAAAAGGTGTTCTTGAAAAATATAAATTTTGAGAGATCCTTTCCTAAGAAATTTCCAGTTTGTAGGATCACGTCCTACAGTCAACATGTGCTCTGATACCATTTCTGTAGCGACCCGACTCAAGACGAGTCAAGCCTCTGTGTTTCTGTGCCATCCCTGGATCAGTATGCTGGCACACACAGTACATCAATGTATATATCAAAGTGCAATCACATGTAAATAGCATAGAACTGATATATACCTTAATTATCTCAGCGGAAGCGGTCAAGGGAGTGGAGTCCCAATAAACACCAACGTCAAGTTGAGTGTAGACCATAACCCTGAATCGTACTCTTACTCGTCGAAGAAAGATATCTGACGTTGCAACCGTGTAGGTCAGCATATTGAATATGCCGGCAAGTCACATAAGAGAGGGGTGAAAAGTAATCATCTATACTATATGCATATATGGCAGGTGGGGCTATAAGTTTTTAGCGAAAAGCAAGATTTCTCCTACATCAAGAGGGGGCTAAAAGCAAAATGTTACTACATTGTTGGTTGTTAACGAGATGGTTCCGCCAACCAGTTCTCGTACCCGAGTTGTCAATAATTACCCTCGTCAAATATATATAATGGTGTTGAGAAATCCAGATAACTTCAGTTCCTTTGGCTCAAGTTGCCCATGACCGTGGACACGGCTAATCGGTTAGGTTTGAGTACTCTGCAGAGTTTTGCACACGTTCCCCACAAGATTTGATCGCCTCTGAGTATGTCCTCGCACTTCAAGGTGTTTGAAGACCGGATGATCAAAACATGGTCTTTCAACGGGTCCCTCTGAATCCCTGTCGGTGCACATCCATTCCTACAGTTCTTCTACATCTGCTAGCACCGCCTGTCCAGAATCGCCGCGTTGTCCAACCAAGCCAAAGCCCATAATGACTTGTGGCTGTGCAGGTAAGCCTTGGGTCTTGAAAATATCCGTCCGTCTCTTTGAGCCTGGGTGAAGCTTTCCGCAGGATGTCATGGCCGTCCCCAGCATCCCGGGCATCCACTGGGTTCTCCAGTGAGCCGATCAACCATCCTTCACCCAGAGTTGAATTGCGTTCGAGGTCTTGTAAATCTTGTCTTAACCGGTCTTGATTATTTAATCAACCTCGCATCACTCGTGTTATGCACTCAACCGAAAATCCCGTCTACTCAAGCATAGCAATACAAAAGTTGTTGTCCCGGGCCAAGTATCGGGGTTGTTGTGTGCCTACCACATGATACTACAATCTATACTAAAATTTCCAAGTACCTAAGCAGCATGCAAATGGGCATAGGATGGTAGAACTACGATGCATAAAAACATAGGTGATAGTATGATCAAAGTGACTTGCCTGGTGATGTTGACGAAGAAGAATTTCTCGAGAAAATAACTTGATAGACTACTCGTCACTCTCCGATGAAATCTATATAACAAACATATCATTCACATAAGCACTCATACTAGCAATCATTCTAACAATCAAAACAAAAGAGAGAGCGAATAGGAATTCCGAAAGAAACTTCAAATAAGACTAGAGGATCTTCTACTACGTCAAACACTAAATAGTTTTTGTCTAACAGAAAATATTAACAAGGAACTAATATAAAAATTGAATTAAGATAAAATAAAGTATTTTTCACAAAACTTTTTGAAAGTATTCCCAAACGGGATTTGAAACAATGGTGAAAACAATTGCACGTTACTACGGAACTAGAATTGATTTCATGAAAACAAATAAAAATAAAATAAAAACTTGTTGCAAAACTACTGTTTATCTATCAGAAACAAAACATAATATTATTTCTGAAATAATAAAGAAAATATTTTAAAACAAAAATAGAAAAGGAATTAGCCGCAATCCTAAAAGAGGTGAAACAGAAATTGTTTCACAAGAAACAGTGAGCTAAAATACTCAAACAAATCTGAAACTTTTACCACTGATAAATAAGATCACTAGTGATCAGTACCAAAAGGAATCAAATTAAAAGCTATTTTTAAACTCCTGGAATAAGCAAAACAAGGTTTAAACTAAATCTGATCTAACTTATATTTGAAAATTTCAAACATGGGCAAATTATATGTTTTTAAAAACTATAGGAAATTTGTGAGCCACTGGAAGAAGAATCACTATCATTGGACTTATGGATCAAACGTTATGGGCTAAACAAGATTGGAACTTTGCTGTTTTTGGAACTAAACAGAACAAATAAAACAATTGCTACAGACTACGTGGCGCTCACTGATTGGCTAAGGGGTGTTTGCTGCATAGGCTAACCAGCGAATGGCCACTAAATAAGAAAAGTTCTCTGGCTAAAAGTTAAGTAAATAAAAACCAGTGCGGTTTTTGTTTAAAAACTGAAAGGGTAAGTTACTCTAATCTACACCGTGGGATCTAGATCTAACGGTAAAACTAAAAAAACAAAACAAGTAAAAAAAAGGAGGGAGGGGCCTTACCGTGGCTGGGAAGCTCCCGTGGCTGTAATGGCCGATGGGAAGGGTGGGGCTCCGGTGGGGAGGGGATCCGATGGAGGGGCGGTGGGGCTCCACGGAGGGGGCGGCGGCGAGGGAGGGAGCCTGCAGGTGGGGGCGAGGGGAGGAGCTGCTGGCCTCCTGGTTGCTGGTTCCAGGGGGAAGGCGAGGTGTGCAGGGGGGCGGGGTGGGGTGGGGCGGCGGTGGAGGGGGACCGAAGGGGTGGCGGGGTGCAGGGGTGCTAGGGGGGCTCGGCAGGGAGGAGTGGTGGAGGGGGGCCGACGGTGGGGAATTCTGTGGCGAGTTTCTGGTGACTACTCCGGCGAGGTGGGGCGCGAGTTAGAGGCGAGGAGAGGGGAAGTTTTCAACGGGAATGGAACGAGGAGGTGCAGGGGGTTCTTATAGAGGCGACGGGAGGCGCTCGGAAGGAATGTGCTTCGCGAATCCCGGAGGTGGGGATATCCCTCTCCATGGAAGGAAAGCTTCCAGTGACGTGAGGGAGAGAGGAGGAAGAAGATGATCTTCTTGGGCCAGTGAAAGGAAAGTCTTAATGGGCCAGCAGGTATTTCCTAATAAAGTGATGTCCTTTCCTATTTTCAAAACTAGGAAACTAAAACGATAAAAAGGAAATCAAATCAATTCGGAATAAAGAGTTTTTATATACTAAAATTATCAGAAAAAATAAAATATAGATGATGGCCATTTTTCCACGGCAAAAATAAAAACTTCAGAAAAAATTATTTTCACAAAATTGCCTAAAAGGTTTATTTTCTTTTGCAAATAATTTTCAAATGACTCTCTAAGTTTGAGGGTTCAAATAACTTTCAAAATGCCCGTGGGTTCGAGGGTCATGTTCCTCCTCTCTAGAATGTAATTCCCGACATTTCTTGCACGAAGAAAACGAATGGAAATGCAAAAGAATTCAATGCAAATATCTCCGTTCAAATTATTTATAGTTGAAGAATTCATGTCATCTTCTCTCTTTGCTTTTAAAAGATTGAATTTGAATTCACCGGAGAAGGGGAAAGTCATTTTATTCCCTCTCATTCAAAAGTTTCGAAAAGTTTCAAATTTCACACAAGTTTCAATCACTCAGCAAACAAACAAACAATCAATCTAGTAATTATATTAACATTCCAAAATTTATAATTTTCGGATGTTACATCAGCACCATAAACCTTTTCAGGAATTACCTGTTGATATCAATATTGCTGACCCTATCTTGCGTGCAGTTTTATATGAAAATCCCTCTTTTCCCACAAGGATGAGGGAGCATTCTTTTGTCACAGGCATACTGAATAAAAGTGAAAGAACGACTGATGAGCATGAGGACCTGATTAAGGTCAATCCTCAAGTTGCATTAGTCAAGGATATTGTTACTAGTAATATTGAGGATTCCAATATAAAATTTTGTGTTGTTTCTACTAACCTTATTACAGCCAAGAATAAAGGCCCAATTTCAGGTACTCCAGTTGTATCTCTTAACATAGGAGCTCATAATTATTACGGGCTATGTGATTTGGGATCCAGTGTTAGTGCTATTCCTTTTTCATTTTATCAAGAGATCATTAATGAGATTCTACCATGTGAAATTCAACACGTTGATGTTACTATTCATCTTGCAAACAAAGAAATTATCTCTCCCATTGTAATTATGTGAGATGTGGAAGTCCTATGTGGAAAGGTAAAATATCCTACCGACTTTCTAGTACTCGGTTCAGTGCAAGATAGTTTTTGCCCTATTATCTTTGGTAGGCCTTTTCTCCAAACTTGTGGAGCTATTATAGATTGCAGGAAAGGAAACGTATCTATTTAATTTAATGGTGAGCCATATGATTTTAACTTTTCTAAATTCTGGAAGAAAACTCGTGGTACTGGTTTTCCTAGTAATGATAAAATTATTGAAGAGATCGCTTCTATTGCTATTCCTCCTAATGATCCTTTGCAACAATTTATGGAGGACCACGAGAATGATATGCATATGCAGGAAAGAAATGTGCTAGACGACATATTATTGAGACAACCTGCTATGGTGAAGCACAACCTTCCGATTGAGCCTTTGGGAATTCTATTGAAACCAAAAGAAGACCAAGTGTTTGATCTTAAACCTCTTGCCAATATGCTCAAGTATGCTTATTTAGATGAAAAGAAAGTATATCATGTTATTATCAATGCTAACCTTTCAGGATATGAAGAAGAGAGTTTATTGGAAGTCCTTCATAAACACCGAGGCTCTATTGGCTATACCCTTGATGATCTTAAGGGGATTAGTCCATCTATTTGTCAGCATACTATCAATCTTGAGCCTGATGCTAAACCGGTTGTTGATCATCAACGACGGTTGAACCCGAAGATGAAGGGTGTTGTGAGGACCGAAATCCTCAAGCTTCTAGCCGCAGGTATTATCTACCCTATAGCTGATAGTAAGTGGGTAAGTCCGCAACACTGTGTTTGCAAGAAAGGAGGTACAATTGTGGTTCCTAATGATAAGAATGAACTAATACCTCAAAGAATTATTATTGGATATAGAATGTGTATTGATTATAGGAAGCTGAACAAAGCAACCAGGAAGGACCACTACCACTGTCGTTCATCGAACAAATGCTTGAAAGTTTATCCAAAAACACTCACTTTTGCTATCTTGATGGGTATTCTGGCTTCTCTCAAATTCATGTTAACAATGTCAATCAAGAGAAGACCACTTGTACTTGTCCCTTTGGTACTTATGCTTATAAACGTATGCCTTTTGGTTTATGCAATGGTCCTGCTACTTTTCAAAGGTGAATGTTTGCTATCTCTCATGGTTTTTGTGAGGAAATTGTGAGGTTTTCATGGACGATTTCTCCGACTATGCAACCTCTTTTGACTATTGTCTCCACAACCTTAATAAAGTTTTGCATAGATGTGAGGAGACGAACTTGGTACTCAACTGGGAGAAGTGCCACTTCAAGGTCAATGAGGGAATTGTTCTTGGCCACAAGATTTTTGAAAAGGGAATCGAGGTGGACAGTGCAAAGGTCGAAGCAATCGAGAGGATGCCTTATCCAAAGGACATCAGAGAAGGATATTCCACTTGTGTTTGATGAAGATTGTAAAGAAGCCTTCGAAGTTCTTAAGAAAGGTTTGATAACCGCCCCTATAGTCCAACCACCTGATTGGAATTTGCCTTTTGAAATCATGTGTGATGCTAGTGATTTTGCTGTTGGAGATGTGTTAGGACAAAGGGTTGATAAGAAATTGAATGTTATACATTCTGCTAGCAAAACCCTTGATAGTGCTCAAAAGAATTACGCTACTACTGGGAAAGAGTTTTTAGCGGTAGTGTTTGCTTGTGATAAGTTTAGGCCTTACATTGTTGATTCCAAAGTGATCATTCATACTGATCATGCTGCTATTAAGTATCTTATGGAAAAGAAGGATGTCAAACCAAGGCTTATCAGATGGGTCCTTCTTCAAGAATATGATTTGCAGATTGTTGTTAGGAAGGGAGCAGACAACCATTACAGGATGGAGGACATACCACATGATCCTATTTTGGTCAATGATAGTTTTCCTGATGAACAGTTAGTTGTTTTGAGGGTACAATCTAATTCCGATCCATGGTTTCAGATTATGCCAACTTTATTGTTGCTAAGTTTTTGCCTCTAGTTTTAACATTCTAGCAAAGGAAGAAATTCTTCCACGACTTGAGGTATTACTTTTGGGATGACCCACATAGTTTTAGAGAAGGTGTGGATGGGATCGTGAGGAGATGCATACCGGAGCATGAGCAGAGGGATATCTTGAGACAATGTCATGACAGTCCTTATGGAGGTCATCATGTTGGTGAGAGGACCGCACACAAGGTTCTCGAGTCAGGTTTTTGTTGGCCTACTCTCTTTAAAGACGCTAGAAATTATGTTTTATCTTATGATAAGTGTCAGAGAGTTGGTAATATTAGTAGGAGAAATGAGATGCCTATGAATTATTCTCTAGTCATTGAGCCTTTTGATTACTGGGGTTTTGATTTTATGGGTCCTTTTCCTCTTTCACACAAGTACACTAACATATTAGTGGCTGTTGATTATGTGACCAAGTGGGTTGAACCGATCCCCACTGAAAGTGTTGATCACAAGACATCTTTGAAAATGCTCAAGGATGTAATCTTCCCTAGGTTTGGTGTACCTAGGTACCTCATGACCGATGGAGGATCACATTTTACACATGGTGCTTTTAGAAAAGCTCTAGCCAAATATGATGGTAATAATAGAATTGCTTCACCTTGCCACCCTCAAACAAGAAGGAAAGTTGAGCTCACAAATAGAGAGATCAAGTTGATCTTGCAAAAGACAGTGAACAGTTCTAGAAAGGACTGGTACAAAAAGTTATGAAATGACTTGTGGGCGTATAGAACTACTTACAAAAACCCCATGGGAATGTCTCCGTATAAGATGGTTTATGGCAAGGCATGCCATCTACCTTTAGAGTTAGAGCACAAAGCTTTCTGGGCTGTTAGAGAGCTTAATGTTGACCCAAAGCTTGATGGTGAAAAGCGTCTCATGAACTTGACTTCTCTAGATGAGTGGAGAAGTGAAGCTTACGAGAGCGCAAAAATGATCAAAGAAAAGGTAAAGAAGTGGCATGACAAGAGAATTTTGAAACGTGAATTTAATGTTGGTGATAAAGTTTTGTTGTATAGATCTCGTTTTAGGTTTTCTCCACATAAATTACTTTCCAAGTGGGAAGGACCGTACCATATTGAAGAAGTCTACCACTCTGGTGCAATCAAGATTAACAATCTTGAAGGCACCAAACCACAAGTTGTGAATGGGCAAACACTCAAGCATTACATGGCAGGAGACCCCATCAATGTAGAGGTGGATGTGATACATATAGCTACTCATGAAGAACATATTGCAATATTGTGTCACACACCACCAGAAGAAGAACAATAGTAGGTATGTAATACGGTAAGGAAACCTCGCGGACATCAATAAAAGTACCGTATTATGTGTTTTTGCAAAATTAGGAAAAATCCGAGCCGAAGTGGAGCCGGAAAGGAACTCCCGAGGCTCCAGGCGACCTAGTGGCGCGGCCTGCCTCCTGGCCGCGCAAAGAGGCCGCCTGGGCCACCAGGAGTCCGTCTCCGACCCCACTTTGGCTTGTTACCTTCCTTTCGGTGCATAAATTTTTACCATATATTTCCCCGATCGTCCCGGTTTTGTATCTTGCGATTCCGTGCATTTTCTTTTCGATCTGTTTGTGCGAGGAGAACTTTCAGCAAACCTAGGTGCCACAGCTTCCCCAAACTCCCCCAAGGACAAGTTCTTTGTCAACATCATCAACTCTTACCTCGCAAAGGTAAAGATACACCCTCAAACACTTTGCGTGGAGGATGGTGTCCTCCACAAAGAAGATCCGAAGGGACCTGTCAAGGAGGGGAGCACCAAGACGAGGATGGAAGAAGTGGAGCAAGAAGTCTTCAAGTACAAGTTGATGATTGAGAGTGGTGTCGAGGCCAACTTCGATATCATCGCCGAGCTGAAGAAGCAACATGAGGAGGAGATGAAGGAAGTGCGATCAAGCATATCCGCACTGGAAACGAAAGTGTTTGAGCTTCAAGGGCACATCTATGACCTCCAAAACCAGAACTGTGAGTATGAACTAAAGTTTTTGCGCATGGGCTTATCTGCCGAAAGAAGGATCCTGGAGACTGAAGAATCCTGTGTGGAGGGAGGACCTTTGCCATGGAATATTTTCGCTAAGTATTACCTAAGGAACAAGAACAAGGATGAAGAGTGAAATCTTCATGGGTAATGGTATCCCCTTAGCTTGTTCCAAGCTTTGGGGAGTGCCCGGTATCTTTATTTTTATCCTTTATCTTTTATGGTCAAGTCTAGTGTCGTATCATGTCTAGAGAAGTTATCTTATGAATTAGGTGTTTGCATTGAGGTCTATCACTCCTGTGTGGGGAGTCTTATATCCGTGAGTGTGCAGTTGTCTATGATGGAATATTAATGAGAAGTCTATTGGTTTCTTCGTTGCACCTGGTATTCTCTTCATGCAATCGACCTTATATGTTGATTCTTATGGGAGTATTGATCTTATATATCAGGTATGGCTTTGAAAATTTTATTTAATCTTGGCAAACATAGCATTGGTCATAAAAATAAGCCTGAGTTTTTCTAGTAGCGACATAGCCAAAACCTTTATGTTCTTTTGCTTGAAGTGTTATGTTGACAAGGAACAAAACTTGATGTGGCATGCCAATTCTTTATGTTAAACTTTATATTGTTTTGCATCCAAGTCAACATCATTTGTCTTCTTTCAAAAGCTTTTGCTAGCCAACCCTTGTACTAAGCGGGAATACTGCTTGTGCACCCATACCTTGAAACCTCAACCTTCCCAAGAGTCCACCATACCTTCCCTATATGTGGTATTTCACCGCCACTCCTAAAGTATATTACTCATGTGCTATCTTTAAACCTTAAAAATATTATTCCCTGTTTTGTGCCTCTATTTTAGCTCATGGGGAAGTAGTAGATAATTCATGATCTTCTCATACTGGACAAGCTTTATCATGGGTTTGCATGTCTAATCTGCGAACCCCTAATACAAGGAGGGACTGGCATGAGGGCGCCCCGCTTGTAAAAGATAATAGCAACAAACAAAACTTCCTTCACGCTTTGTTTATGAGAAATCAGAAAAAATTGGTAGTGACAAACAAAGGAGACTAAGGGGATGTGATCGTCCCCACTTTGGGAGCCGTCCCTCAAATCTTGTCCAGCATGAGAAGTATTGGGCTATCTGCTAGCATTCGTTGATGAATTGTGCACCTCTCAAAAGCTTGTTTTATAATGTTATTGATTTCAAAACTCTAAAAGCTCTAGCACATGATTTTTCCCTACTTCCCTCTGTGAAGGGCTAATCCTTTACTTTTATGTTGAGTCAGTAAACCTACTTCTTTTTATCCTATAAAAGAGTAGACACCTTATGTTGACAAAGATGCATGCATTTATATTGTTTCGCTTAGAATTGCCATGCCACAACTTTGTTGACATTATCATTAATATAAGTAAGTTGTTTGTTAAGCCTAGATAAAGCAAACATCTTCCTTTGTGTTAGCATTTTCACTTCTTGACTAATAACATTTCTTTCAAAAAGCTTCAATTGATCTCATCAAATTATAAGAGGAATTGCAAAAGTTAAAAGTTATTAGTTGTTCTTCGACCAAGGACATGTTTGCCATGGTTTGATGAGTTTCCTTAGCCCTACTTTTGATTCTAATTGGTATTACTCTTTCATATGGGCCTTATGAGTTGAGATTGCTGATGATGATGGTTGAGTTTAGTAGAGAAATCATGATGCTTCTTGTCTGTATTCTTATTTATCGACACTTCACTCTCTAAACTTGTGGACAGGTTCACCGAGCTCGGTATTCTCTTGGGGACAAGCGAGGTCTAAGCTTGGAGGAGTTGATACGTCCAAAATGCATCACTATTTTGTATCATAATTTGTCTCTATTCATTGATATATTTCACAATATGATGTTGTTCTTGTAGTGTTTTGGCTCATTTTACACAGTTTACAAGTTTCCGGTGCCGAAACAGCAGAGCAGGATTCAGCAGAGAAAAGAGCATGAAGAGTTTCCCCGGGGTGTAAGTTATCCCTAAGTCGTAATCCGAGATCAACTCAACCCACCGTCTTTGCCTGAGATTCAAATCCGGCTGGGTGAAGATATATTTCAGACTTTGGTGATCAGTGAATATTTCGCAACGATTACCCAAAAGGTAATGTCGCCAGGTTTTTAGTGCATGGACCACAGCTGCAAGCTCAAGGTCATGTGTGGGATAATTATCCTCATGTGGACGCAACTGTCGAGATGCGTATGCGATCACATGACGATCTTGCATGAGAATGCAACCTAATCCTTGTCACGAGGCGTCGCAATAGATAACAAAGTCCTTAGAAAAATCTGGTGGTAGCAACACAGGGGCGGAAGTCAGGCGTCTTTTCAGTTCCTGAAAACTATGCTCACACTGTGGTGTCCTCTCGAACTTTTTATCTTTCTTGAGGAGTTCAGTTAGAGGCTTTGCAACCTTGGAGAAATTCTCGACAAAGCGGCGACAATACTAGACCAAGAAAACTCCTAACTTGCTTAACCGATTCAGGTTGAGTCCAATCAAGGACAGCTTGAACTCTCTCGGGATTGACAGCAATACCCTTACCAGAGATTACGTGGCCTAGATAGGTCACTTCTGGTAGGCAGAATTCACATTTTGAAAATTTGGCATAAAGGCGATGCTCTCGAAGTTTCATCAATACCAGCCTTAGATGCTCGGCATGTTCTTGTTCATTCTTCGAGTAGATGAGAATATCATCAAGGTATACCACGACGAATTTATCCAAATACTCCATGAAGATTGAATTCATCAGCCGAGAGAAGGTGGCTGGGGCATTGGTTAAACCAAAGGACATAACGGTGTACTCATATTGGCCATAACGAGTAACAAAAGCCGTTTTTGGAATGTCCCCGTTCTTAATCTTGATTTGATGGTATCCCAACCTCAAATCCATTTTGGAGAAGAATGAGGATCCAGCGAGCTGATCGTACAGGTCGTTGATCCTGGGGAGCGGATACTTGTTCTTTATGGTGACCAGATTAACTGGTCGGTAATCTACAACCATCCGATCCGTTCCGTCTTTCTTCTTGACGAAGAGGACGGGACAAGCCCAAGGAGACGAGCTAGGACGAATGAAACCTTTGTTCAAAGCCTCATCTAATTGCTTCTTAAGTTCGGCTAGCTCTAGGGGTGCCATCTTATAAGGTCTTCTGGCTATTGCGACAGTTCCCGGAACAAGATCTATCACAAACTCTACATCTCTGTCAGGTGGAATTCCTGGCAGTTCCTTTGGAAAAACATCCGGGAAGTCACGGACTACCGGAATGTCTTCAAGTTCCGGAAGAGGGTTGGCATTGAGGGAATAGAGTTGGCATTTGGCAACTCGAGTGGAGACATTTACTATTTCACCCGAGGGATGGGTAAGCTGGACATTTCTAGAGTGAGTATCAATCTTGGCATAGTGAGCTGACATCCAGTCCATGCCCAAGATGATATTAATATCCGAAGATTTCAATGCTATCAATGAGGCTAGAAAAACTAGCCTGTCTACTAGAATTTCATTATCATAGGTTATCCTAGAGGTTTGCCATTTACTACCAGGGGTTTGGACAACCAATGGGATTGGCATATCACAAAATGACATGTTATGCAACTGTGCATAACTTTCTGAAACGAAGGAATGAGAAGACCCAGTGTCAAAGAGAACAGACGCTGGGTGATGATTAACAAGAAGCGTACCCAGCATGACGTCGGGATCCTCTGCAGCTTCTTCTGCTGACACATAGTTCACACAGCCACGTGCAGGAGTTGGCTTCACGTAGAACGCTTTGCCCGACTTGGCTTGCCCGATGGACTTTTCGGGTTGCTTGGCACCCACATTCTGAGGACACTCACGAGAATAATGCCCTGGTTCTCCACACTTGTAGCATATCACCTGGTTGGCACGTGGTGCAGCATTGCTAGCTGGACCACCATAAGCTTTTGCTGGAGGGTTGGCCTGATTTGTCTGAGGCGCCACGTAGGATGGCCTCGGAGTGTATCTTGGCGGCAGAGAACTGTTTGGAACCCACAGCCTGCATTTTGGAAACGCGGAACCAGAAGATGAGCCAAAGTCACGGGAGTGCTTCCTTGTGGCTTCGAAGTCAGAATGACCAGTCTCCGCACTGATCGCTTTGTTGACTAGGGCTTGAAAACTTGCACACTCATGGAGACGCAGGTCACGACGGAGCTCAGGGGTCAGACCCTTACGGAATCTTGCTTGCTTCTTGGCTCCAGTAGACACCTCCTCTATTGCATAGCGGGCGAGGTTACCGAACTCGCGGCTATAGGCATCCACAGACAACTTGCCCTGAGTGAAGGCACAGAACTCCTCTCTCTTTCTGTCCATCAGGCCCTCTGGAATATGGTGCAGACGAAAAGCTGCACTGAAGTCTGCCCATGTGGCCACTGGTTCAGCGGGACGCATAGCTTCAAAATTCTCCCACCACAGATTGGCGGGTCCCTCCAGGAAATACGCCGCAAAGGTCACCTTGTCGGCCTCAGGCACATTCGCAGAGCGAATCTTGCGTGAGATGCTGCACAGCCAGTCATCAGCGTCGAGGGGATCGACGGAATGATGAAACTTTGGAGGATTCAGCTTCACAAAGTCATTGAGGGACACTGCAGCATTTCTAGGCTGTCGAGCCGTATTCTGCTCAATACGCTCTAGCAGTCGGTTGGTCTCCCTTTTGTTTCTTTCTGCCTCAAGCATCACTTCTACCAGAGAAGGTGGGTGAGGCAGATCTTCCTGCGACGCTTGACTACCCTCACCTTGCTCATGAGCAGGGGCTCGGTTCAACCTAGTGAACACCATCCTGACAAACAAACTCATAGCTTAGACCAATATCATATCAATACTAGCTATGGATTAAGAATGTACTGAACACACGGAATGCGGAAATGAATATCCGAACAACATGGTAACAAGCAACTGCTATATATACACCATGGTTCATACACACCCTTACATAGTTCAGTACAAACTTACCCGAAGAGCAAACTACTGAAATGGTGCAACTACTCACCAGAGGCTTACAAGCTTCCTATACATTATTTATCTAGGCCTCCGGAATTCGTTTCACATTACTACCATACTTCACAAGTCACGCAGGACTGTGAACGTACGGCTACTACCATACTATCCTTCCGCTCACAGCTCAGGCATCCGCATAGAACATCTCATAGAGATTACCTCCATGACCTGGAAGCTCAACCTGCGGATCAGGAAACACTCTAGCCTGAGGTCCCTGGGATCCATAAGGACACGGATGTGGCCTTGGTCCCCTGACTGGTGGTAAGAGGGGTCCCCGAAGAGGTGTGACTCCTCCTATGGCTGGCCAGTCAACGTGAGCCGGAAGATGGGTCCTAATAGGGTTCAGCATCTCCATCTCTCCATACCCTCTCTGGACTACCGGTGCCAGCTGCGTCAAAGCTGTCCACAGACGGGCACGGGTAGCATAAAGCTCCATGCGGAGAGCACGAGCATCCCTGTCTCTGTTCTCTAGCATCTCAACAGTGGACTGCAGAAGTGGATCCTCCATAGAAGAATCAAAATAGACTCCACTGAGGTATCCCTCTTCACCAGGCTGAGAGGCCGGAACATAGCAGAACTCTGAATTCTGCAGCAGTGCATGTCTCGCTCTCATAATAGTCAGCATTGAATAGGCAGCATCTTGTACTGCCATGTCAACAGTGACTCCCAACCCATAGGACCAATGGATTGGCTCCTCAGCTCCAGGGTAGTCTGGAAATACCCTAACAGTGCAGATGTACTGGCTCTGGTTGAAGTCTCGGTACTGTTCCTCCACTGTGTACTCGGGGTACCAGCGGTAACCGCACACCGACATCACCCTGACCAGCATGGCCGTATGACCCGGCACATCAATGCACCTGGTCAGACGTACCACCTGACGAGAAGGACGGCCAGGCATCTGTAAATAGAGAGTAATGCAAAAGCATTAGAGCTCTGAATAAAAAATTGGGCAGCATAACGGCTGTAAATGCTCAAAACAAATGTGAGACAACCCAAAATGGAATAGCGTAACCATTCAACTATCAAGTTCAACTCTCTGGTCACCAAACTTACTTCCTGCTTCCTAGGAGTAAAAGAAACCCAATATCTCTCAACCCGTAGTCCTATAAGCTACCGAGCGGAAACACGAGCCTAGGAGAAGATGAGTAACCTAGTCCTTAATTCCCGTAGAAAAGACGAGGATGACCAGGATAGAATATCTTGAGAGGAGAACAAGAGTGTTACGTTCCCTTCCACAGACAATTCACTTATATATAACTAAGAAATTCTAGACTCAACTTCGACCAGTTTGGCTTAGTAATCCTACAGTCGGTCAGGCTCTGATACCAACGCTGTCGGGACCCCGATCCTAAGCCATAGGAATCCAGCCTGTAACACATCTCATCTCTTTGTGGTCTCACGCACGGTTAACTCCACGGCTGCAGCCTTACCTTAGCCGGGACCGTTTGCGTCTTTTGACTCACGTATGCGATAGGTGTCGCTAGCAATCCAATGTCAAAGAACCCGGATCGACATGTCTAGTCATAAATCAAAGTGGCAGTTCCGCACAAGGATAGGCATACATGACCCAACAAAGCAGGTGTCGGTCATCAGCGAACGTAGACGAGTCGTAGCAAGCTACAAGGACTCCATTACGTCGCGTGACATTTCCCCAAAGAGGACAGACACAGCAGCTAAGAAGGACACATGCCGGTCAACCAATGTGTCCGGAGCAGTAGCGGACTACCAAGGCTCGTTGGATCACAAAGGGGCATTTCCTTGTAAGGAGTGCTACTAAAGTTCATGACTAGGTATTCGAACCCCATACATATCAAGTAAGACACACGTACGCATGGCATACCGATATGTATAGATACATCGATGGCATCACAACATAACCATAAACATACAACTTTTATTTAAGAGGCTCGGAAGAGCCACACACATAATATCACACATTAAGGTCTCTCGGCCCATAATAGCAGTCATACAAATACAAGCCAGCGGAAGAGTTATAAACTGTCTGGGTACAGACAGTGCAACTAGAAGGCACATGGCCTGACTATACTACAGAGCCGACGTAGGGCCAGATCGTAGCTGGGACACCAGCTACTCGTCGTCGTCGATGTCTACGAAGAACCCTTCATTAGGGTCATTAGCAACCTCTGCAACATTTATTAAGAAAACATGAGTACGAAGGTACTCAGCAAGACTTTAGGAGATCTAACTACTCATGCAAGGTATCAAAGAGTATTGTGGGGTTTCATGCGGAAAGCCAGCATTTGACTCGTGGCTAGACAACTTGCATTTTGAAATTAGTTTTGACAACTTGATTTCTCGCAAACGAGTCCACTAACACCACAACAATACACTATCGTGGAATCATTCCGCCTCCATACGGAAATTTCGTCCACGACACTCACGCTTATCTTGACAAATTTTATGAGTAGCCATTGAAGTTATCTATGAACAACATATGTCTCCAAGTAGTCCATATCCGCGGACGCGGCTATTCGAATAGATCATAACCCTGCAGGGGTGTACTTCGTCACACACGCTTTCGCCACTTATCGCCATGTGCACGTCATGCACCTCGGCAACCTTCAAGCGGAAGCCCAGCGAGGGAGTCGGCCACGACCGTTAACCACACTAGTACCTAGTCCAGGTTTATCGCCTATCTGAGAGTAACCAGTACGGAAGTCCGGCCGAGGTTTCCTCCACGGCCTCAAACGATGTGCGCAGGGTTCCAAAGCCCACCATCCGGGTGCCACTTGGTACACCGTGCCACTGCCTACCGCATCACGGTCCACCTCTCAGGTCAGCACCATGCACGGCCTCCAGCATTACTATAAACACCAGAAACTACTTGCAACTCCTGGACCGAGTACTACGCGATTAATAGGCCGAGCGGGGTCATATTTCAGGGCCCAGCATGTGGTAGTATCTAGTCTTGGATTACATACACGGAACTCGGTTCCTAAGGACGGTTCCAATGAAACAACCCGCCATGTACTCCTACACAGCCTTTCACCGGTACCTTTACCAAATCAAGTTCAACACACAACCTTTGCTCACCGAACACATTCCACATTTCTGTTCATCTCCCAGATGACAGACAATACACAACTCTAAGCATAGCATGCATAGCAGGATAAGGCACATCATAGCTCAAGCAACTACCAGGTATGCTAGGTTGCAAGGTTCGGCTATTTACTGTGACAAGGTTAAGTCATGCAAAGGAAGTGGGTCCAACTATCGTGGCAAAAGCAGTTGAAGCATTTGATCCTAATGCAATAAATAGGTGCAGGAGCAAGAACATAGGAGTTATCGGGATGATCAAAAGGGTTGCTTGCCTTGTTGCTCAGAGGAGGAACGATATCCGTCAGACGGATATTCGGTGGAATCCGGGGGTGCGGAGCCTACCGAAACGAATGGCAACATTCAATAACAATCATATGCACTCAAAATGATGCATGAGCATGGCATGAGAATGCAAGGTGATAAGTTATTATTTTCAACATGTAATAGGTTTAGAGTTGATTTGAATCACATTCGAATAGCAATTCAAACGGGGTATTCTCGGATACCGGTTTAATTGATTCGACCTGATGCTCAGATCAACTTGATGTTAACATTCATGAAATGTCATGTTATGGTACTGATTTGTAATTAGGGCAGTGTGTGATCATTGCATATATAATGAAATTTGAATATTTTTGCAAATTCCATTTATAAAGTGATTAAAATAATTGAATTATTCCTTATTCCACAATTTAGGGTTCTGTAACTTTCTTAAACATGGTTGAAAATAGCATAATCAGAATCCTGGAATTTTTCTGATACTTTTTCATATATAAATTATTTTCATTGGAGTTACAGATTAATTTCTATGATTTTTATAAATTTTAGCAATTTCCTGAATTAGTTTTATACTGGAAATTCTATTTATTGCATCAGGCTGACGTCAGCAGGTCAGCCGACCTGTTCAGGTCAAACCTGACAGGGGGGCCCCACTAGTCAGCCTCTCTGGGACTAATCCCGCGCTGACCAGCCCCTAATTGGGGTTTGACCAGGCGTGGGGCCCTCTGTCAGCGACTGAGGGGAGGGCGATTACGCCCTAATGGTCAGCCACGTCGACCCCCACCGGAGGGTGGTCGCCGGCGACCAGACCCGCGGCGGAGGGCTCGCCGGAGGCGACCTAGACGGCGCGGCACAGCACCAAAACGCACGCGGTTGGCTGCTACAGCATGCTCGCGAAGTGGCCGATCTGGCAGGACCAACTGGGGAGGCTAGGGTCGCCGGAAGAGGCGTCGGCGACGAGCCGGAGCGGCGGCCGAAGCTCAGGCGCCATCGGGGTCTTTGAATTAGGGGGATCTATGCTCGGTACTTAGCTGCTACGGCATCTACGCGTCGTCCTGGAGCTGCTCGTGCCCTCGGAAGGACGAGCTGATCATCGGAGGGCTACCGGCGACGGGCGGCAGCGGCGGTCCTCGTCGGGCTCCGGTGAAACTAGGGCTAGAGGAGGGGATCGAGGGGAAAAACTTAGGGGAAACGACCGCATGCTCACGGGGAGTGCAGAGCAGAGCTTAGACGGCTCGGGGAAGGCCTGGGGGCGACGAATCGACGGGAGAGGTCCGGCGGCCGGAGGTGGAAGACGACGGCGTTGCGGGCGTTGCAGGGCTCGAGGAAGCTTCGGCTTCTGCAGATATGACCAGGGCGACGAGTCGGAGCTAATGGCGTACTCTGGGAGGGAAACCTATGGCCAGGGGCACGGGCAGCTCGAGCTCGAGCTCGGCTCTAATGGCGGCAGCAAGGAGGAGGAGGAGATCCGGGAGGAGGAGGAGAACCGAGGCGGGGAATGGATAGGGGAGGCTCTGGGGAGATTATCCCCGTCGTCGCCAGCGCGAGGCGGCGGCCAGGCAGGCACGCAGGTGCGTGGCCGCGCCGGAGGGGGCGGCGGCCACCTCCTGCTGCCTACTGGCGCGAGGGAGGGGACGAGCGGGGAGATGGGCCGGGCCAGGTTTAGGCGACAGGTAAGGTTTTTCTATTTTTTTCTGTTTTTGTTTTTCTGTTTTGCTAATTATTGTTTTGCTAGTTAATTCAGCTCCAAAACAAAAATTAAAAACTATTTTAGACCTCCTGAAATATTTGTTATAATATCCCCACTCATTTCCAAGGTTTTCAACATTTTTGGAAAATTATAGTTTCTGATTTCAAATTTCAAATTTGAAACCAGTGGCTTTTTGCATTTAAACAAAAAGCTTAACGTGTCAAGAAAATAGTTTTCTCCAATGCTCATTTACTTTCATGATTTATTAGAAAGTTTGAACATTTCTTGAGGCCATTTTGGGTTCATTGATTTTGAACTAGTTTGAGATTTCCTTTAATTGAAATGGTGGCTAGGGTTTTGAGTTTTTCCTTTGCCACTTTGTTGTTTTTGTTGAAACTTCTTAGATGCAAATGCAAAGAAGACATGAGCACAATGCTATCTTGCTTAAGGGTTAGGGATGTGACATGTAGCGACAGGGACTTCCTAGGCAAGTATGCGAAGGATTTCCCCCGTGGCCTTGGAGCTTTGCGTTGGTGTTCCCTCGAAGAGGAAAGGCTGATGTAGCACAGTGACGGTAAGTATTTCCCTCAGTTTGAGAACCAAGGTATCAATCCGGCGGAAGAGTGTCTCAAGATCCTGCCCAAACACAAAAGCTTGCACCCAACGCTATGAAGGGGTTGTCAATCCCTTATAGATTGTTTGCCAAGTGAGAACTGAAAGCAACAAAGTAACAAAGCAAAGTAAAAGCGGAGTTGTAAACGATGGATGTGAATAGACCCGGGGGCCGTAGTGTTTAGTAGTGGCTTCTCTCGTGAAAGCAAGTAGACGGTAGGTGAACAAATTACTGTCGAGCAATTGATAGAACTGTGCAGAGTCGTGACGATATCTATGCAATGATTATTTCTATAGGCATCATGTCCGAAACAAGTAGACCGATATTGTCTGCATCTACTACTATTACTCCACATGTCGACCGCTATCCAGCATGCATCTAGTGTATTAAGTCCATAAGAACAGAGTAACGCCTTAACCAAGATGACATGATGTAGAGGGATAATTTCAAACCAATGATAAAAACCCCATCTTTTTACCCTTGATGGCAACTGCTTGATGTGTGCCTTGCTGCCCCTACTATCACTGGGAAAGGTCACCACATGGCAGAATCCAAAACCAATCACTTCTCCCATTTCAAGAATCATAGATCTAGTTGGCCAAACAAAACCCAAGACTCGGAGATACTTACAAGGATATCAAATCATGCATATAAGAAATCAGCAAAGACTCAAATATATACCATAGATAATCTGATCACAAGTCCACAATTCATTGGATCTCGACAAACGCACTGCCAAAGAAGATTACATCGGATATATCTCCATGAAGATCATGGAGAACTTTGTATTGAAGATCCAAGAGTGAGAAGAAGCCATCTAGCTACTAACTATGGACCCATAGGTCTGTAGTGAACTACTCGCAAGTCATTGGAGGGGCGATGATGATGATGAAGAAGCCCTCCACCTCCAAAGTCCCCTCCAGCAGGGCGCCGGGAAGGGTCTCCAGATGAGATCTCGTGGAAACGGAAGCTTGCGGTGGCGGAAAAGTATTTTCGAGGGTCCCCTAATTTTTCGCGGAATATTTGGGAATATATAGGCGCAAGACCTAGGTCAGGGGGCAGCCTGGGAAGCCACAAGCTTGCCCACCGCCGCCTCCCCCTGGTGGCGTGGTGCAAGCTTGTGGGCTCCCTGGGGCCCACCTGGCTTGGCCCAAAAGCTCCCTGGTCTACTTTCGTTCGGGAAAAAATCATTTCGGGGATTTTATTCCGTTTGGACTCCGTTCCAAAATCAGATCTGAAAAGAATCAAAAACACGGAAAAATAGGAACTGGCACTTGGCACTAAATCAATAAGTTAGTCCCCAGAAAAGATATAAAAAGATACATAAACATACAAAGAAGACAAGATAACAGCGTGAAACCATTAAAAATTATAGATACGTTTGAGACGTATCAATCACCCTTTACACTTGGAGGGAAAAACCAACGCTTCAACAACACCAAGCAGGCAGCGCTCATTCTTTCAATAAATTATTTAACATAAGCATTAGAAGCATAGTTTTTCATAGCAATATTTAAGTACGACAAAATTTTCAGATTTGTAAAGAGTATCATCATACTTTTTTAATCAAAGTAGCAATTTCATAAGCACCCTTCAAAGCAACAAATTCTTCAATTTGTTCAACGTCATAATAACAATAGGCCTCCTTGGCAAGTTGGCATAAGAAGATAATATTTCATTACCATTAAACACACATTGGTGAGGAAGGTGTTTTATACTTCGAAACAACAAGTAAAATCATATATTTCGCATAAATTCCAAGCATAGAAACACAAATTATTAATTTGACGCCACAAGAGTTTCCTTTTTTAGATAAGCGATGTCGTACATAATAAGCATGCTCATTTAATGGTTTTCCCTCAACTAAGCTAGTTGGGTTTTTAGCACGAGTACAAAGGGATTGAAGATGATCCAATTAATAAGCTTTAATCGAAGGATATATTTTGGGTGGTTCCTCAACCAGTGGGTTAGCAAGTACATCTAATTTTTTTGGGTATTTTGCGTTTCCTACCCTTAACTAAAGATAGAAAACAACTTAGAACAGAAAATAAAAATCACTTAGTGATAAATCAAACAAGCACACACGAGAATATCAACCACTACGCTATTGTTCCCCTGGCAAAGGCGCCAGAAAAAGGTCTTGATAACCCACAAGTGTAGGGCATCGTTTGTAGCCTTTTTCGATAAGTAAGAGTGTCAAACCCAACGAGAAGCTAAAGGTAGAATTAATATTCTCTCAAGTTCTATCGACTATCGATACAACTCTACACACGCTAACGCTTACTTTACCTAGAACAAGTATGAAACTATTTTGTGGGAAGGAAACTAGTAGTACTGAGTAGTTGTGATAGATAGTTTTGCAAGGTGATAAAGAGCAAGTAAATAAAAGTTACGTGTTGTTTTGCAAGAAAATAAAGAGCATGGAAATAAAAGTTAGGGGCTCTTTTGTAGAAAGCTTTTTGTGTATCGCAGGAAAAAGATTGTCCATAGACAATTGAATATAACATGATAGATACTTATCATATGCAATGAGGGAGAGGCGTACACTAACACACTTTCCGTACTTGGATCATATGCACTTATGATTGGACCTCTAGCAAGCATCTGCAACTACATGAAATCATTAAGGTAAACCCAACCATAGCATTAAACATGAAGTCCTCTTTACTCCCATATGCAAACAACTCCCTTACTCGAGAGTAAGCTTCTATCACTCTAGACACCCACTATAAGTGAATCATCAACATAAACCCTCCAGCGTGAATCCTTCACGTGTGCGCCTCATGGAAGGCACCTTAGGACATCACCATATCAACACACAACTCATATCAATAACTGATACGTCTCAAACGTATCTATAATTTTTGATGGTTTCATGTTGCTATCTTGTCAACTTTGGATGTTTCATATACCCTTTATATCTTTTTTGCGACTAACTTATTAATTCAGTGCCAAGTGCCACTTCGTGTTTTTCTGTGTTTTTGACTCTTTTCAGATCTGATTTTGGAACGGAGTCCAAATGGAATAAAATCTCCGAAATAAATTATTCCAGAACAGAAGAAGATCGGGGGACTTGAGGGTCAAGGCAGGAGACCACAAGCCCTGCCGCCGCGGCCAGGGGGGCCCGCGGCGACCAGGCTTGTGGCCTCCCTGGCGCTCCCCTGCCCTATCTCTTTGGCCTATATATTCCCTAAAATCCCAGAAAAAATCAGGGCATCCACGAAATCACTTTTCCACCGCCGCAAGCTTCCGTTTCCGCGAGATCTCATCTGGAGACACCTCCCTGTACCCTGCCGGAGGGGACTTTGGAGTTGGAGGGCTTCTACATCAACATCATTGCCTCTCCAATGACTCGTGAGTAGTCCACTTCAGACCTACGGGTCCGTAGTTAGTAGCTAGATGGCTTCTTCTCTCTCTTGGATCTTCAATACAAAGTTCTCCATGATCTTCATGGAGATCTATCCGATGTAATCCTCTTTGGCGGTGCGTTTGTTGAGATCCTATGAATTGTGGATTTGTGATCAGATTATCTATGAATTATATTTCAGTCTTTGCTGATTTCTTATATGCATGATTTGATATCCTTGTAAGTCTCTCCGAGTCTTGGGTTTTGTTTGGCCAACTAGATCTATGATTCTTGCAATAGGAGAAGTCTTGGTTCTGGGTTCATACCGTGCGGTGACCTTTCCCAGTGATAGAAGGGGTAGCAAGGCACGCATCATGTTGTTGCCATCAAGGGTAACAAGATGGGCTTTCATCATAGATTTGAGATTGTCCATCTACATCATGTCATCTTGCTTAAGGCGTTACTCTGTTCTTATGAACTCAATACACTAGATGCATGCTGGATAGCGGTCGACGTGTGGAGTAATAGTAGTAGATGTAGAAAGTATTGGTCTACTTGTTTTGGACATGATGCCTATAGACATGATCATTGCCATAGATAACGTCATGACTTTGTGCGGTTCTATCAATTGCTCGACACTAATTCGTTCACCCACAGTCTACTTGCTTTCATGAAAGAAGCCACTAGTGAACACTACGGCCCCCGGGTCTATTCACAACTATCGTCTCCACTTTTACTTTTACTTTGCTTTGTTTACTTTTTGCTTTCAGTTCTCACTTTTCAAACAATCTATAAGGGATTGACAACCCCTTCATAGCGTTGGGTGCAAGCTCTTTGTGTTTGTGCAGGTACTTGTGACTTGACTCGATCCTCCTACTGGATTGATACCTTGGTTCTCAAACTGAGGGAAATACTTACCGCCGCTGTGCTACATCACCCTTTCCTCTTCAAGGGAACACCAACGCAAGGCTCTAAGGCCGAGGTGGAATCCTTTGTTTATTTGCCAAGGAAGTCCCTATAGGCGTAGCCCGTAGCAAAAGGTTCCTGGCGCCGTTGCCAGGGAAGGTCTTTTGTTGTCGTAGCAATAACATCATATCACATTTAACCCGTAAGAGAATTCAAATCTACTCAAATATCATAGGATAGCCACACATCATTGGATAATAATATCCAACATTAAGCACCATGTTCAAGTAGAAATTACAGCGGGGAGGAGATGGTTTACACCGCTGCATAGAGGAGGAGAGAGTTGGTGGTGATGGCGGCAAAGTTGTTGGTGTAGATCACCGTCACGATGGTTGCCCCGGCAGTGCTTCGGTGCCACCGGGAGAGAGGAGTCAGCCCCCCTCCTTCGTCTTCTTCCTTGGCCTCCTCCCTAGGTGGGAGAAAGGTTTCTCCTCTGGTCCATGGCCCCCATGGAACCCGGAGGGCAGGAGCCCCTCCAGGATTGGATCTTTCTCTCTGTTTCTCACCTATTTTTGCGACTTGGTTTCTTGCCCTTCACCGTTTTGTAAATATCCAGAGATCTGTAACTCCGATCAGACTGAAATTTTGAGGGGATTTTTATTGGAAAATTATCTTTCTTGCGGGAAAAGAAGAGGTCCAATCGACTTAAGGGAATGCCATAAGCTATTAGGGCGCAACCCCAACCCCTAGTCGCACCATGTTAGCTTGTGGGGCCCTCGCGCACCGTCTTGCATTGAGTCCAACTCCCGAATTCACATATGTTCCAAAAACATCTCTTTAAATTTTTATCGCCTTTGGATTCCGTTTGATATGGATTTCCTGCGGAACAAAACACACATCAAAAATAGGAACCGACACTAGGCATTGGGTCAATTAACAAAGAAGTATGAGAGTTTGTTGAACTCTCCTATGAAGCCAAACACCCTAGTTGAAGCCACTCCAAGGAGTTATCCAATATGCTCGGCTTGAAGACTAGTTCGGGGGCTAGTGACACTGTACTCTACTAGGAGGTGGTAGCCACACGAGCTTGCCATGCATGGGCTAAGTTGAGGATCCCCAAGGAATCAAATAAAGGCTCATGTCTATCATGGTCGCGTACCGAAGATGGAATCCTCCGAAGACTTGGCGTACGCTTCAAGATATGTTTGGTTTATCCACAAGTTTATCCATAGATGTGTATGCCCGCCCCTATATAAGCCATGGGGTTTAGTCTGTAGGATCAGGTTACGTTAGACTCATACATACGATCTCCAGGTAGATCATTGCTACTTGTGAACTGTGTCAGGTTTTCCACCAAAGAGGAAGGATGAAGCAATATTTTAGAGGATAATTATTTCCCTCGGTTAGTACCAAGGTTATTGAACCAATAGGAGTACCACGCAAATTCCCGTCTTCAACAACTACACACACACAAAAGCAAACACGTGCACCCAACGGGGGCAAGAGGGATGTCAATCCCCTTGAACACGTTATGTGCAAGGATTAGTTCTGATGATAGATAGATAGATAAAAACAAAAGTAAAAAATAAAGTAAATAAACTGCAGCAAGGTATTTCTAGTTTTTAGCAATATGATTAAGTAGACCCGGGGCATAATTTTCACTAGAGGCTTCTCTCTCGAACACATAGCATACGCGGGTAGACAAATTACTCTTGGGAAATTCACATAAAATCACATAGTTATGATGTTATTCATGCAAAGATCATGTATATATGCATCATGTCCGTGAAAAGAATACCAATACGATTCTACATCTACTACTATTACTCCACTTCGAGAGCGCTTCTATGCTCGCTTATCTCGGAATTAAGTTCATGACAAACATAGTAATATTTTAAGCAATATGACATGATGTAGACAAAGTACACCCAATTAATATGAATAAACGCCATCATTTTATACTTAATGGCAACAATACAAATACTTGTCTAGTCCCCTTGTGTCACTTGGATATAGAGCACCGCAAGATCGAACGCACTACAAAGAACCTCTCCCACTAAAGATAAATCAGTCTAGTTGACCAAACCAAACAAATAGATTAGAGGGAAATAAAAAAACTATTATAATCACGCATAATAAAGTTCAGAGAAGACTCAATTACTTTCAGTGGGTAATCTGATCATAGACCCACAATTCATGGATCCGAACAAACACACCACAAAAGAACATTGCATCGGATAGAACTCCAGGAAGATTGAGGAGAACATGGTATTGAAGATCAAAGGGAGAGAAGAAGCTATCTAGCTACTAGATATAGACCCATAGGTCTATGGTAAACTACACACGCATCATCATGGAGGCAGCAAGGTTGACGTAGATGGTCTTCGTGATTGATTCCCCCTCCGATAGAGTACCAGAAAAGGCCTCGAGATGGGATCTCGGAAGATGCTTGGTACAGCAGAAAAAAAGTGTTTGGGTGTCTCCCTGTTGGTTTGGGAATATATCAGTATTTATAGAGGTGGAATTAGGTCAAAAGGACTCGCGAGGGAGTCATGAGCTGAGATGGCGCGCCCTACCCCCCGTGGCGCACCATGCGAGCTCGTGACTCTGTTGTAGATCGTCTAGCCTCATCTCGAAGTTTCTACGGCCTCTTATGGTCGAGAAAAAATAACTATAAGGTTTCATCGTGTTTGGACTTCGTTTGATATTGATATTCTGAAAAGTCAAAAACACACAAAAACAGGAACTCGCACTGGGCACTAGGTTAGCACATTAGTCCCAAAAATGATATAAAATAGCATATGAATGCATATAATGTATCCAATGTTGATAAAATAATAGCATGGAACAGTAAAAATGTATAGATACATTGGATACACATCACTCATCTTGTACTTTGTACTCCAACATAATCAATACAATAAAAATAGGACGAAGGGTTTAACCTCTTCAAGAGGACCCTCACCTTGGTAAAGATTGTGTATCTCGTTCGTCCTGTTACCATCAAGCTAAGATCACCAGCTCGGAACCCCCTACCCGAGATCTGCCGAATTTAGCTCTGTCATCGGGTGATTGCGTAGCTTCGACAAGACTATGTGTGGGGTTCAGTCAAGATGGCATACGTATACAAGCTTGAAGTCGATGGGGCGTGAGGATGAAGTGATCATCAACCATGGAGTCATGTTGAAGGTAGAGCTAGAGTCTGATGGAAGGCCTCACTCTTTGCTTATAGAGAGTCTAAGATGTAAATCAACAAATAGTCGAGGCCTATTCAATGGGGGAAAAGCAAGTGACGCATGATTCGTACTGGAGCCCATTTGTCTCATGGAAACATAAAAAAGTTCATCGCTCGGTGATAATTGTGGTGCCTTACACGGACGGTTGAGTGGTGTTGTTCGCTACCTTGAAACTTGATCGGGATAGTTGAAAAGACCTCGATGACGCCTAGAGGGGGGTGAATAGGCTATTTAAAAACTTCTTCGGATTTGGCTTGAACCTAATGCGGAAATAAACTAAGAGGGTACTTGTCAAGCACAAACCCTAAATGCACTAGGCACTGCAACGTGTATCAACAACACGATCTACCAAAATGAACACAATACAGTTACTAACAAGCACAAGTAAGTTACACAAACTTACTTGAGCTATATCACACGACAAGTAGGTGAACGACACAAGATACAAGATCACACTATATCACACGATATATCAAAAGCTGCAAGTCTGAACGTGTGGATATAGAGGGTATGCTTGAATGATTAATCTTGCACAAGAAATAGCCAACACAATATAATGAGCACAAACAACATGCAATGTATGTATGCTCAAGTAACACAAGTAAGGAGTTAGGGTTAAGGATAACCAAGGTCACTGAGACGAAGATGTATCCCGATGTTCACTTCCTTGAAGGGAAGCTAGTCACCGTTAGAGAGGTGGGTGTTACCACGAAGCCACACCAATGCCACGAAGGCTCACCCTATTCTCCCTTTGAGATAACACCACGAAGGCGTTTCTCAACCACTAGTGGTAAGCCTTTGAGGTGGCTTCCAAACCCTCACAAACTTTTCCGAGGGAAATCACATGGATTGATTCCTCTCCGAAGAACTCCTACCGCCTAGGAGTCTCCAACCTCCAAGAGTAACAAGATCACGGGGAATGCTCACAACTTGCTCAAATCTCAAATAGCTTTGGTTGAGAGGAGGAGTGGGAGACGATCTATCTTTTGATTGGAACAACTCTCAAAGGGGCTCACAAATGCTCTTGGGATCTAAGATTTGATGTGAGCAAATGTGTGTGAGGTAGAAATGTGTTCTTATGAGGATAAGGTTGTGTTGGACCACCCTCTCACGAAGTGGGAGGGGGGTATTTATAGTGGGGAGAGAAAAACAGCCGTTGGGGACACTTTAAGTCACACAGGGTCCAGACGTCTGGCAGTTCACGGAAGTCCGGGCGTCCGCAAGGGTTCGGACGTCCGACAGGGGTCGGTCGTCCGAGGGCTGTAGATATGACTGGAAACACTGTGAATTGAACAGCGACCGAACGTCCGGAGAAGGCTGGAAATCTGAGTTATTCGACTCAACTTCTTCTGGTGGGAGGTTCCGGATTTCCGAAAGGGGACGGACGTCCGGCCCTCGGACGTCCGGAGGGAGCCGGAAATCCGAGTAATAGAGCTCACGTACTTCTGGTGCAGGGCTCCGGATTTCCGAAGCTGGTCGGTCATCCGGCCATCGGATGTGCGGAGTGAGCCGGAAATCTGAGTTATAGAGCTCAATTTCTTCTGGTGCACAGCTCCGGATTTCCGTACCCTATCGGTCGTCCGACCCTTGACCGGTCCTCGGACGTCCGGAGGGAGCCGGAAGTCCGAGGCAGTAGACCTGTTTTGAGATAGGAGCAAAGTAGAGAATATGTGGTATTGAGCAGAACAGTGGAGATGTAGTTTGAGCAAGTTCATCGCAAAACCTGTGATCCCCTTTAATAGTGCGGGGTCCCTAAGGACTCAAGAATCATAAAAGGGTACTGAGGATCCATACTTGAGTGTATACTTTTATTCGCTGATCATCACTCTGCACAACTAACGTCAAAGGAACTCATACATTTGAGTTAGATCTTTCACTTGAGCTTGATGTTGTCGTTCCTTCTTGGCTCAAGTTGAAAGCAAGACATGATGAAGTCTTCAAGTAGCTCTCCCATACACAATGTGGAAAGCCTAGCTTATGTATTCATCTTCATTTGTCCACCATGTGAACATCCACAAGAATCAAGCATGTAGTGCTCAGGAATGCTTATCTTGATATTGTCCTTGTTAGCACATGAGCTTATCCTTATCAACACATGATCATTAACAATAGTTTCAATAATATATTCGTGCTGATCCACTTGAACTTGCACACCACAATCTTGATGACGATCGCCACTTGACGGCATCCTTCATGGGTTGTATGAGATCTTCCTTTTGACGCAAGCCCATGGAAGCACACCTAACCCCCACATAGGACTCTCACAAAGACCATGGGTTAGTACACAAACACGTAATGGACTATGCTTACCATACCATGGGATCACTCGATCCCTCTCGGTACATCTTATACGCTTTGTGTGTTGATCATCTTGATTTACTCTTTGTCTGAGATCTTGATCAACCTAGTGTCTCTATGACCATTCTTTGGATAATACCTTGAATACCATCTTGGTCATCATATAAACTCCTTGAACCCAACATATGGACTTCAAGAAGTCCCTATGGACAAATCCTATAAATATAACTTAAGGCAACCATTAGTCCATAGGAATTGTCATCAATTACCAAAACCACATATGGAGATATATGCTCTAACAATCTCCCCCATTTTTGTAATTGAAGACAACCACTTGAAGAGAGTTTATATAAGGAAATAAGCATAACCAAGCTCACACATACAAGGTAATAATGCATGCGTGCAAGATGTAAATGCTTACGCAATAAAAGCAAAACCCTCTAAACATATCCAAAGTAAACTCTCTAAACTTCTCCCGCATTGGCATCGATTGCCAAAATGGACAAAAAGTTTAGAAAGCCAATATAGTAGGTGGTCCTCCAAAAAGTGTGTACTTCTCAGCAAATGAGTGTAGATAAATACACTAATACAGTGATAAGTAGTTGGAGGAAAACAAACTATATTGAGGACCCAAAGATTGCAAATAAAAGGATCGTATGCCACAAAGACATACAAAAATAGAGGCAAGCAATCAAAAGATTCCAGATTGAACAAACAATCATATGGTCCTTCGAACCACATGAATAAAAGATATTATGATAAAGGCAACAGAGTGTTTTATCAAAAACTAGAGAAGCTCCCCATGATTTGTGCACAAATACGAGATTGTTGTATTTGATACAGGTGCACCAAATAGGATCGTTGCTCCCCCAAAATTAATAAAAACACACAACGAGTGCAAGAAGATAGATGAGACAATAAGCATATCAATTGCACAAAACAAATGGTTGAGCAACATGTAAAATAAGCAGCTTAAGAATAGGCTCAACCAATGTAATGTGTGTGAGTCATGGCAAAGCACTTGAGAAGACTAAGATAAGGATGAGCATTACTCATCAACATAGTCTTGATGAAATGAGATACAAAGTGCAAGACATGTCATTCCCACGCACACATACTAGGAAATGGGTTCACAAGCTTACTAATAAACAAAATAAGAACCAACGCTTGTGACAACCCATTGTGAAGATAGAAAGTAAGAACCTTGTCAAGAGAAGAGATACTAATTGAAATGGCAAAACCCTCATCAAGACAAGCATGAGGAAAAATAATCTTCACGGCCAAAGAGTGCATCAAGATGTAGGAAAATAAGATACGCACTCAAAATAAAACCTTTCATGAAGCCACCAAAAACTGAAAAAGGAAATGCAATGATGATCGTGAAAGAAAAGAGGATATCAATTAGAGATGTAACTTGTGTCATGTGTAAAAGATTCTAAGTAGAAGACAATCATGATGATATATATCCACAAAGAAGGATGTACACACGAAATGGTTACAAGAAGGAACAAACTAGATATCCAAAAGGAAGTCATAAATATATCAATGAGATCTTTTGCTTGGAAGCATAACACATGGCCTAATATTTTCTTATTGTACAATATGAACTTCCAACATACGAACATCAAAGACATCCCAACTAGTAGTAAGACATCATCGTTCGGATGCTTTGAGAAAGCAAACAAGTACTACAAGAACGAATCAAGAGATTCATGCCATGATGCAACCTGGAAAAGAAAAGACAGGTTGGGTCCTTTGCAAGAAAAAAAATGCATGAAGTGGATACTTGTTACCGAGACAACATTAGATTGATGTAGTAGATAGTTGTTCTTTGATCATCCTAAATTGGCTCCAATAATCACATGGTCTCAACATCTTCCTTATAGGTGAGCCGAGCATCCAATGCATCTCCAGTTGTTCCTGGAACAACAAAACAAACAAAATGGTGCCCAAACTCATTGGGACCAAAGAGTTAGAAAACCAGCAATACATAGGACAAACTCCACATACATAGGTGCATATATATATGAATTTGAATTTCATGCACACTTTAGCCAATTTATGACAAGGTGGAGTTTCCCCTATATATTGGGTCAAAGAAGGAAAGCAAGCAAAAGAAGTTGTATATAGTCGCTAGATACGCATGCTCAAGACTCTCAAGAATCAACTCAACACAAAGTTGATAAGTCACCAAAAGACAAGGTATCAAGTGATAATAAGATCCTAAAACAAAAAGAACTATCACTTGAAGGATATTAATTAAAAGATACCTCAAGGAATGAGATATCCATTGACACATGCCAAATAGAAGGCAACAAGAAACCAATTGAAGGAAAACAAACACGAGGTATCTAGTTTCCAAAAGAGATCTAGGTTCCAACAAACCAAGCCCTCGACAAATTTTCATGATGGCACAAAGCATCGTAAAGAGCAAGACTTGCCTCCCATCAACACACACTTGATGGGGATCAAAAGATTTTATGACGGGTGAATAAAGAGAGTGTTCTAACGAAAATAGGATAGCTCCCCCAAGGGACGTGCATTATATAGAATTTGCATTTAAATACAAAACGCACACGATGGGATCATCACTTTCTCTATATCTATAAAAACACTAGACATGTTAAAATAGATCCATAAGAGGCAGGGAAGACAAACGAAACACAAAATCCAATGTAAAGATGATTAGCAATTCCTATCACCTGATGGAAATACCAATTGTCAAGGACAAGAAGTATTTTCGAAGTGATACTCATTGGTAGATCACAAATATATCCAAGATCATCTTTACCCATAAAACATAAGAAAATGACACTTGTAGAGCTAACATGTCACCTAGGAACAAGATAATTTACAATATCAACACTAAGTGGCAACACGTCAAATGTACACATTTTCTAGGTTTGTAATATGCACATAGCATATTACTCCCCCATAATGTGATAAACCAACAACATTAACAAGTGGCAAATTAAAACCAACAAGAGATACTTAATGGACCATATAGAATTTGAATTTCTCATGAGTAAGACATACCACATAGAAACTAGATAATCTTGAAGTATCAAAACTAAGTGGTATTCCCCATGTATACACATTTATAGGATTGTGAGGTGTGCAAAGCACATCACTCCCCCACAATGGGATAATCCATTAATCTCTCACAAGAGCCAACAAAAAAAATATAAACAAGATGCAAAAAGGCTCAATACAAGACTCACATGTACATGATATGCCAACCAACATACCCATACTCGATTACTCAAGATAAGCAAGTTGGAAGCACAACATATACAAACGCATGCAAGGTACAAAACCACAACATGCAAAGGGGCAAGCACCTAACAATGTAAACAGTTTAAGTATAAGTTACCGTAAGGAGGCACATTGGATATAAGATAGAAACTCGATAATCCAAATGACTTGGCTTGAGATAATATGAATGATGAAGACCGCTTAATTCTTCATTGTGTATCCAAGTCTCTAATGTCCTCCATAGTCACCTATTGATCAAGTTTGAGCTTGTTGGTCCCCAACTACGTTGGGTCCTAAGAGGTTAATCACAATAGGCTTGGCAACCCAAATGGTTCTTTTCTTGACACCATTTTGAGTACCAACAAACTTGGCAAACACATTGCCAACCTTATCCTTCCCAAGGGAATAGATATCATCAATAGTGATTGGGTTGGATAAGTTACCTCTCGTGCAAGACGAAGCGACGTGACCCTTCTCACGACATAAGTAGCAACATCTACCCTTTGTTTTCTTCCCAGTTGATTTCTCACCTTGGGGAGTGTTGGCTTGGGTCTTATTGGGAAGAGGCCTTCCTTCAACTTGTAGCTGAGTGTGTGATTGAGTTTGTGGCCGCTTCCCTTGTTGCTTGTGACTTTGAGACTTCGTCTTTAGAGGGCAAGATCTAACATGGTGCCCTTTAACTTTGCACTTGAAGCAAATGATTTTGGCCGAATTCTTAACTCATTCTAGGCCACTCTTGTTCTTGTTTGAGTTTACTCTAACATCATTTTTGTCATTCGGAGATGTTTGCTCACACAGGACGTTGTTGAGTGTGGACATCCCTTCATGACACTGTTCCAAGTCTTTCTTCAAAGAAGTGACTTGGGCCTTGAGCTCTTCGATTTCCTCTGCACGGTTAGTTTTAATGCAAATACTATAGGAAGTGTAAGTTTCATTGTTAGAGCAACAAGGCAAGGAAAGTAATTCATCACACGAGGTAGCAACATTATGAGTAGACGAATTACGAGGACTAACACATGGAAATATAGTACTTTGACTAGAAGTAGTGCCATTGTCCACATGAGGCTCATTTGATGTTACCTTGGTGATGATAGCCTCATGAGCTAACTTTTGCACATTATAGGATGTTAGAAGATCGGCATGAGAGCTTGTGAGCATTACATGGTTTTCTTCCAACTTCCCATAATTGCTAGTTAGTAAATCAAGTTGAGCACGTAGCTCAATATTCTCCTTCAATGTTGATACTTCAAATGAGGTAGAGTTAGATGTACAAGTATCATCAACAATATGAGAGGAGTAAGTAGCAAATAGAGACTTCTCATGAGTAGATTGAAGCTCCTCATAGATCTTAGAGGTTTTGATGAGCTCTCCCTTGACATTATTGCATTCAAGGAGAAGGACCTCAAAATCCTTTTTAAGTTTATCATGAGCAACTTCAATCTCTCCTTTTGAAGATCTTAAGTCTATACATGCTTGATGACTCTTCTCAAGTTCATGTTCGAGTTGTTCACTTTTAGCTTGTTCATGATTAAGTGAATCAGTACAATTTTCAAAGTAAGCAAGAACATCTTGGAATCTTTGAAGAGCGTTATTTTTAGCTTTATGAAGAATTTTACTGATCACATAGATATTTTCAGTCAAGTCATCCTCATCGCAAATATCATCGTTATTGCACAGGAAAGATGATACCTCATTATTACCTCTTGCCATGAGGCACATGTGAACTGGAGGAGTTGATGATGATTCTTTTGGTGAATCGGATTCTTCATTAGTCAAAAGTACTTCATATTTCTTGATTTCCCCTAAATGATTAGTCATAGAGAAACTAGGGAGAAACAAGATATTTTGATCAAGAGGACACGAGGAAGCAGGCATATCACCACAGACATTTGTCAAGGGATCTTTAGGTGAAATGCATGACCTATCAGCACAATAATTTACACTATGTGTGGTGCTAGATATGCTCGTGTCCATAGAGGCTATGACATTTTCATCAACATATATTTCTTCACTCACCATGTCATTACCTTGTGAGATTGAACATGTTGAGATGTGCAGGCAATCGGATATGGAAGTAGTGGTGGACTCTTTAAGATCAAAAAGAGTGAAGAGCTCATGCACCAACTCCTTCATCATAATACCGTCTTCATCAAGATCGTACCCACCATATATATCTTCAAGTTTAGTCCAAACTTCATGAGCTGACTTGCAAGTCGAGATAGACTTAAACACTTCAGGACTTATGGTTCGATGAATGGCAAGAAAAGCCTCACAATCAAGATACATTTCATTAGTAGATGAAGATCCATCATCCTTTTTGTCGGCAATCCCTATAAGAACAATTCGTAAAGTATTTGGGCCCATGGTGTGGGGACCCCGACTAGCAAGTCGAGTTCGCCGTGCCCAGTGACCCCAAGGATCAATGTTCACTGAACACAGATACTGAATAATAGAGTCTTACATCCAAGTACCGAAATTATTACATCAAACGACCAGAGGGTCGGGTTCAAGAGCGAGGCCTAAGGCCAAATTAAACAGATACATCGAGTAGCGGAAACTCGTACGGGCTAAGCGGTGCCCATGCCATCAAGCCTACACCGACAGGCATTCTGACTTGGAAGCGTCCTAGATCGCAGGTTCGTCTACGACGGCGTACTCATTGCCAAACTCCGGTCCTTCCATGCCTGGTCAATAATATAACCAGTGGCAAGCCAATGAGTACTTTGTATGTACTCGCAAACAGCCCATGATATGAACATTATAGTGAAAAATAACCGTAACATGCATCTTTAGTGGAATGCAATTTGGTGGAATGATCAGGTATATGCAACAAGTTAAAGAATTATTCTTTAAGAACAGGTTACAGATACCAACATATCTGCTAAGGGTTGAACCATCCGGGTTTACCCTATATGTCAAGTCACCGAACTTGATCATATAATTGTGATTAACACAACAACACCTTTTTAACACCACACACACACACACACTTTTGGTTTATGCGGAAACGCTGGACGTAGTTTAAGAAACACCACCCAACTGTCCTTGACCGTGGACACGGCTATTCGAATAGTTTACACTCTGCAGAGGTAGTACGCTGGACCCACGAGAAACGGGAAACTTCCGTGTCATCCACGACTCGCGGTATATCACATATAGCCGAGGTAAGTACCCGATCATCATCTTTCCCCTGACGATACTAGACAAAGAGGTCCACTCGAGTGGTACCCAACCCACATGTTGTACGTCTTACGAGCACCGACTCTGGACTGTATCAACCATGCAGGGACCAACGGTGTGCCTGGAACTCATAATAATGACATAGTCGTCCTATCTGGCACGACCCCATCATGAGAGTGACACCGATCAGTCCCGCCACTAGTAATGTGGCTCTTTGCTAGTACTGACCAGAGTAATCAACAAAGCCCCCAACCCATAAAGGGGTATCGTGGTCGTACTCGTAAGGTTGGGACGGTCGACACATCATAAATGTAATCCCATTTCCGAAACCATACTCACACAAAAACACTGGTGCATCACTTCACCAAAAGTGATCACCAACTCATCATCACCCTCGAGCATTAGTGGCACCCGACGGGGTTTTCATAAACTCTTTATTTAACTCATCATCATGCTCATGATATATGCTCTATCATTACTTGTCAACATGGTAATAACATGACCCTCACGGGGTAGGGTCAAGCTCAGTGCAATGATCTTATAACTTTATTAATCAACATGACAGTAGCATGATCCTCATAGATAGTAGGATCAGCTCATCATGCTTGTGCTTCGAGGAGCCATGTGATTAACATCATCAACATGCAAGGGCTTTGAAGAAGCCTCCGGTGCCATCACCACAATGATGAACCGGCATCGTGATCTCATGCAACGGAAAAATACTTCCTATACTAGCATGCATCATTTCATATGCTTAAGTCATGGTCAAAGGCTGCTTGCCTTGGTCAGCTAGGTATCCGGGGTCTTCGAGGTCTTCAGCTCCGGATCCTCCGTCACTCGGTAACTCTACCGTCGAGAAAGGAATAAATAAATAATAGCTCTCACTAAAACAGATCACATAGTGCTTTTAAAAATGTTGCAAAGTTTGAATAAATTCAGTTTATTATTTTGGAAAATGTTTCCTATAGTTTTTATTAGCTAAGCATATTTATTTAAAAGCAAACAGAAGCAAACAAATGCTTTTAATATTATTTTATTATACCAAAATAGTTTCTGTTTTCGATAAATGTCAAACACTACAGAATCAATTACTACACATTTTTAGAAAATTACTGGTGGAAGAATCATATTTTTCTACTGGCTAAATATTCTTATAAAAATCATTTAAGTTATTGGATTAAAATAAAAGGAAAAGGCCAGGGGGAACAGATCCAGCCGGCCCAGCCAGCAGGCCTGGCCACCAGGCGCGCGCGGGCCAGGTTCAAACCTGACCTGCGGGCCCTTGGGGTCAGCGTCAGCGACTATGCGCGCTGGCTGCCCCAGGACACCGATAGGTGGGTTCCACCTGTCGGGTCCTTCTCCTACCTCCAGCCGGAGAGGTGGAGATGGACGCCGGCGAGGCTACCGTTGTCCTTAGGCCTAACTAGGGGCGGGAACGGGTCCCTCGTGCCTCCGCCTACCTGCTCGTGGTCGGGACGTCACCGAAGGTGGTCTGGGTCGCCGGCGATGAGGTGGTCGTGGCGGAAGTGTTTCGGGTTGGTGTTGAACTAGTGGCTAGGGGCACGGATTCGCTCGGGGAAGTTGGGGGAAATGGTCCTGGCGTCAAGGGGAGTGTAATGAGAGGTCGGGCAGCGCAGGAGCCGACGTGTAGCCGGAGATCGACCGGAGCTCCGAGGCGGAGGGGCCTCGGTCGATCTCGAGCACCGGGGCTCTGCGAGCTCGATTGGGTGGCTAGGGGGTGTGTACTGGTTGTGCTGAAGCTGCTTGGAGGGTGCTGGGGTGCCGGGGGGACCTATTTATAGGCCAGTGGTGGTGACCCGACTCGGGCGCGCCGGTGACTCACTCTGGCGGTCGTGCGAGCACAGTGAGGTGCTGGCCGCGAAACCACGGGTTCAGGACGTGGTTTAGGACCTCCTGGTGCATCGGCCGCAGAGGGGAAGCGAGTGGGGTCGAGCCGCAGCGAGCGTGCATGCTCGGCCGCGTCGGGCGCGCACGGGCACGCGTCGCCTGACCTCTTGCGCGAGGGGATATGGTCCCTGGGGGTAGCTTTGCACTGAATGGTTGTCAGGGAAGCGTTTGGACATAACTAGGGAGGTTGGGACCGGCCGGAGCGTCGTCCCCTTGCTGGAGGCTCTCTGCAGCGCGCCCAGAGCGCAGTTTTGGCATGCCACGGTATGCTGGCGTGCTCTGGGGCACTTGGGACGTGTCCTCCATGTCCTGAGTGTTGCTGGGAGTGAGCCAAGCCGTTGTGGGTTAGTGGGAGCTCGAGATGGTCAAGGGAGCAAGGAACACTAGTGTTGCCAGTACTGCCCTGCGGCTTAAATTGGAGTTCTTGTCACTTGTGCTTGGAGTTGGGGAGGGGCTGATTGACTGGGTGCTCAGGGTGTTCTGGGGCTCTAACCCACCAAGTTTGGGGCCTTGACATTGGGTAAAACAGTGGCTAGGAGGGTTTTTACCTTCCTGCCAGTAGGTGTTCGACAGTGACTTGGGGTGCTTCCACTCCACCACTTGAAATGAAACTTAACAGGTTTGGTCTTGGGGTAAAAACATGGGGTTTCACCAAATTTGACCTCCATTGAACAAGCTTAGCTTTGTAAACTTGAAAATGTCTCAAAACGACCAGTACTGTCCTTTACAAAGGAAGTGTGGCCAAACAGAGTCTCACTAATCCCATCTTTGGTGTGGAGTCCTCATTTGGGGTGTCCAACACCTGTGCAAAGTTTCAGCTCCATTGGAGAAACTTTGCAATGTAGAGTTGTTCCAACTCTTCTCTGGACAGAGAGGGTTTTGGGCTCATTAGGTGCACTTCCCCACCTTGGATCAAGATGAGATTTTAGGTGACCACCTAATATGGCTTGGGAGGGCTCGTCTAATTTTATGGGAATTTACTGAGATAGTTTCCTTTGGAAACATCTCAAAAAGCTAAAATAGACAGAAATGGTTTTCAGGGTTTTACTCAAATAATATTAATATAAAATAGGGTTGAAAAGCTTATACATGGAAAATATATGTCCTTCTCAGCTTCCATGAATTTACTCAGAATTTTCTAAGGCAGGAAAGCAATTTTCCTTGTGGGAATATCATTACTGGCCATAGAAACAGACATAGATATAAAATAGGAAAATAATATTTTAAATCACCAATTAATGTTTTTAATGAATGAAAATAATATTTGGATCAGATCACCAACTTGGGTTGGAAGGGCCACTTGGCTTCATGAGCTAGTAGTGTATCCCAACATGGTGAAGGTGATCTTGATATAAAGGAAAAAGGGTTTTTGAAGAGAGTAAAATAATAAGTTTTCATGGGTTTGAGTCATCAAACAAGCAAGCATTCACTCATACAAGGGTTTACATTGCACTCACAACATTATTTGAAAAAGTTTTAACAAGCTCTGATTTTTGCAACATAAAATACTTGTGGTGAAAAACAGGGTGTGACAGACCTATCCCTCTTACAAGAATCTCGTCCCCGAGATTCCTAAGCTAAGCGTTAAATAGCTCGGGAAATTCTGATCGGAGATAGTCTTCACGTTCCCATGTGGCTTCTGCTTCGGTATGGTTGCTCCACTGAACCTTGAAAAACTTGATGGTGCGGCTTCTGGTGCAACGCTCGGCTTCATCCAAAATGCGGATCGGTCTCTCGCGGTAGGTAAGATCCGGTTGAAGGTCAATAGCTTGATGATCAATGTCCTTGTAAAAATCGGGACGGTTCGGCACTTGTAAGCACTTCCGGAGCTGTGACACGTGAAACACGTTGTGCACACCCGAAAGCTCAGGAGGTAGCTCCAACTGATAAGCTACTTCCCCGCGCCTTGCCGTGATCTTGAAGGGTCCAATGAACCTTGGAGCTAGCTTCCCCTTAACGTGGAAACGCTTGGTCCCCTTGAGAGGCGTGACTCGCAAGTACACCTGGTATCCGGGAACAAACTCCACGTTTCTGCGGTGAGGGTCCGCATAGCTCTTGTGCCTTGACTTAGCTGCCTCCAGGTTTTCTCGGACAAGCTGAACCTTGTCCCCTGCTTCCTGCAATGCTTCTGGTCCGAAAACTAGTCCTTCACCGGTTTCGGACCAATTGAGCGGGGTGCGGCACTTCCGCCCATATAACACTTCGAATGGGGCCATCTGAAGACTGGACTAGTAGCTGTTGTTGTAAGAAAACTCAGAAAATGGCAGGCAGTCTTCCCACTTGGCACCATGAGCCAAAACACAGGCGTGGAGAATGTCCTCAAGTATCTGGTTTACCCTCTCGGTCTGTCCGCCCGTCTGCGGGTGGAAAGCCGTACTGAAGGAGAGTTTGGTTCCGAGAGCTTCGTGAAACTTCTTCCAGAATCTTGAGGTGAATTGCATGCCGCGGTCGGACACGATTTCCTTGGGAACTCCATGGAGACTCACCACTCGATGAATGTACAGACTGGCCAGCTGGCTGCCATCGTAGGTGGTGTTAACGGGGATGAAATGGGCCACCTTGGTCAAATGATCGACTATGACCCAAATGGAGTTATGACCCTTATTCGACCGGGGCAACCCGATGATGAAGTCCATGCCGACTTTATCCCACTTCCACTCCGGCACTTGAAGAGGTTGCAGCAATCCAGCAGGTCGCTGGTGTTCAGCCTTGACTCGCTGGCATACATCGCATTTTGCGACATAGGAGCCAATTTCCATCTTCATGCCATGCCACCAGAATCGTTCTCGGATGTCTTGGTACATCTTGGTACCACCTGGATGGATTTAGTACGGTGTGTCATGAGCCTCTTGCAGGATCAAGTCCTTAAGTTCGGCCTTGTTAGGTACGCATAAGCGCTTCCCGTACCACAGTACTCCTTGCTCATCAATCAAGAATACTAGGGCTTTGCCTTCTCGCACCTTCCTCTTGAGGCCTTCGATACTCTTGTGCCCCTTCTGGGCTTCCTTGATGTCGTCTGCCAGAGTAGGCTTGACTTCGAGGTTGGCCAGGTATCCTGGTTCGACTATCTCAAGCCCGAAGCCCTCCATCTCTTCATACAAGACGGGTAACCTTTCCTTGAGCGTGACGTTCAAGGAGCCTGCCTTCCGGCTTAAGGCATCGGCTACCACGTTCGCCTTGCCGGGATGGTACTGAATGTTGAGGTTGTAATCCTTGATTAACTCAAGCCATCTCCGCTGCCTCATATTCAGCTCCCTCTGAGTGAAGATATATTTCAGACTTTTGTGGTCTGTATATATCTCACATCGCTTCCCCAGAAGGTAATGTCGCCACGTCTTTAGAGCATGCACTACAGCTGCTAGCTCGAGATCATGGGTGGTGTAGTTCTCCTCATGCGGTCGCAGTTGCCGTGACAAGTACGCCACGACCCTGCCATCTTGCATCAGGACTCCACCGAGCCCGGTTCCAGAGGCATCACAATATATCACGAATTCCTTGTTGATGTCTGGGGTAGCCAATATCGGGGCGGTAGTTAGCCTCTTCTTCAACTCCTGGAAGCTTGCTTCACACGCCGGTGTCCACTCGAACTTCCGGCCTTTCTTCAAGAGCTGAGTCATAGGTCGAGCGATGCTGGAGAATCCTTCTATGAACTTGCAGTAGTATCCCGCGAGCCCGAGGAAACTCCTGACATCCTTCACGTCCTTTGGTGATTCCCAGTTGGTTACTGTAGTAATCTTGGACTGATCTACGGCCAAACCGCGTGTCGTCAGGGTATGACCCAGAAATCCAACTTCGTTCAGCCAGAACTGACACTTGCTGAATTTGGCATCGAGTGGGTGCTCTCGAAGCTTTCCCAGAACTAGCCTCAGGTGTTGCTCATGCTCCTCTTCGGACTTGGAGAAGATTAATATGTCATCAATGAACACGACGACAAACTTGTCCAAATATTCCATGAAGACCTTGTTCATGAGGTACATGAAGTAGGCTGGGGCATTTGTCAAACCAAAGGGCATGACCGTGCATTCATATAGACCGTACCGGGTCACGAATGCAGTCTTGGGTATATCTTCAGGTCGGATCTTCAACTGGTAATATCCCGATCGAAGATCGATCTTGGAAAATACCCTGGCCCCGTTTAACTGATCAAACAGGTCTTCGATCTTGGGGAGCGGGTACTTGTTCTTAATTGTGACTTCATTAAGAGAACGGTAATCGACGCAGAGTCGAATGGTACCATCCTTCTTTGAAACAAATAGAACAGGTGATCCCCAAGGTGATGCACTCGGACGGATGAACCCTTTCCTGAGTTGCTCATCCAGCTGCTTCTTCAGCTCTACCAGCTCTTCGGAACCCATCCTGTAAGGCTTTTAAATATAGGCCTTGATGCGGGCATGAGCTCGATAATGAACTCGATGTCTCGGTCAGGAGGCATCCCGGGTAGCTCGTCAGGAAAGACGTCCGGGTATTCACAGACTACAGGCACTTGATCAAGCTCTACCTCGGATAGGTTGTTGACTCAAGGCACTTGAGCCGATACTGGCTCAGAGACAAACTTGACCTTGACCCCTTGGTTGCTTGTCATGGTAATGGCCCTGTTGGCACAGTCCAAAAGACTCTGGTGCTTGGCCAACCAATCCATGCCGAGGATTACTTCTACACCTTGCGATTTAAGCACAATGAGGTCTGCCAAGAAACTCGTCCCATTGATAACTATCTCGACCCTTCTACACCCTAGGTTGGTCCGCAATACTGCTCCCGGGGTTTGAATTGCCATCTGCCCACGGAGTAGAGTGGGTTTTAAACCACACTTCTCTGCAAACCCTTGAGTAACAAAAGAATGCGAGGCACCACAATCAAACAACACTGTTGTTGGGGTTGAGTTGACGAGGAACATACCCAGAATGCAGTCTGGGTCTTCGTGCGCCTCTTCTGCAGTGATGTGATTGATCCGGCCCCTGCCATTGAACTGCTGGTTGCGGGGGGGCTGGTTCCTTCCTAGTGCACCTTGACCGGGGTTGGGTGCATTGGGATGCGGTGCGTCGGGCTTCTTGTTGGGGCACTGCCTGGAATAGTGCCCGGTCTGACCACACCCAAAGCAGGTGACTTGCCCCGGAGGGTTTGTCTTGACTCCACCGTTGTTCGGCGGGTTGACTGCTGGCTTGGCTTGCTGCTGAGGCTGATAATTCTGGCGGAACACCGGATACTTGTACTGCTGTTGCTGAAAGTTGGGTCTTGCAGGTGCTGACTGCCATGGTCTTGGTCTTGCGTTACTGGGTCCTCCACTTCCTATCAGTTTGCGCTTGCGGGTGTCGTCCATCGCACGACGCTTTTCTTCCAGCATAAGCGCCTTGTTAACCAGCTCGCAGAAAGTCTGGCAGTCGCAAACCACCAGTTGGTATTGCAGGGACTGCTGTAACCCTTCCATGAAGCGTTCCACCTTATCGGCCTCAGTGTTAACATCTTCGAGCGGGTACCTCGACAAGAGGTTAAACTTCTGCAGGTACTCCATAAAAGTTCCACTGCCCTGCCTCAAGGCTCGGAATTCCCGCTTCTTAATGGTCATCAGTCCAGGTGGAATGTGAGCCGCGCGAAATCCTTCCTTGAACATCACCCAAGTGATGACTTGCCCTATCCGCATGATCTGGAATCCATCCCACCATGCCGTGGTGGTGCCTCCGAGATAGTGAGAAGCATAAAGGACCTTCTCATGATCGTCGGTGCACTTGACCAGCGCAAGGAGGTCTTCAATGGTGCGAATCCAGTCATCGGCGTCTAGTGGTTCAGTCGACTCCGTGAATATGGGGGGCGTAGTCCGCATGAACTCAGAAAGAGTAGATCGACCACCGTCATTCCCATTCCACGGCGGGTTATCCACCAGGACTTGAGTCATCTGCTGAATAGCGGCATTGCTGGCTTGACGCTCCTCCCGAAGAGCTTGAAGGAACTGAGCCATCGTCAAGTTCTCAGGAGGAGGTGGTGGCGGAAGGTCTCTAGGCTCCTCGTGGTGACCTCCAGCGTGAGCTTCTCCTTCGGTTCCCTGCGGCGTCCCTGAGGAGCCAGCGTCGGGGTTGCCGAAGGTGCTGTTGCGGGTTGCGTTCACCATCCTGTCATAGAAACAGACAGGTCAAAATGCCACCTTGCTCGGGAATAGAAGGATTCGCTCCTAGTAAGAGGGGGTCCAATACGTGCATGTGCCAAGTTTTCAAAACCAAAGTTTTTGACAAACTGGAAATTGCATTCATAAAAACTAGGTGATGTAGTCACTTACAGGCTTCCTAAGGCAATATGTGACTTACATCATGCACACATACGCAAATTAGAAACGGATACATGGATACCCTATGCTCGGGGTACTCCTAATTGCCTACGCTAAATCCTACGCGGCGGACTGCTCGGTCTCAAAGGTGGACTCAACAGGATCCTCATCTTCATCAACATCTTCTTCCTTTATAGGTGTGGAAGAAAGAATCTGCACATCACGGCGTCTCTTAGGCAAGGTGGCGAAGATCTCAGTGTACTCTTCCGCTGTCAGGCGGCATCTCTCAAGAGGGACTGCCTAGATGGGTAACACACCATCCCTAGTGGCAACAGTTGTCCTCCCTTCAGGTGTGCATGCCTTCTTTATCTTGCGGTTCTGCATCTTCTCAGTGTGGAGCAGGCCCTTGACTAGATGCAGCTCTTGGCGAAGCTTGACTGATTCCTTAACCAGCAAGTGCGTCAGGGTGTCCGACGAGAGACTGAAGTAGGTCTGAAACCTTAATGGCATCCCATCCTCCGTGGCTGGGGTGACTTTCCAACTCCCATCCACTCCTTCCTTAATGAAAGGTCGGTGACGAGTGACTGGCTCATTAGCCATCTCAGGGAGGATGTTGCGGAGTTGCACGAGCGCCTCTCGTGCAGCCATCTCCACTGCCAACATCATCTCTCCCAGCTATGGTCCTTCGAAGAACCAACTAGACGGGGAGTCATTATCCTTCACTATCACGTCCACGTGATATTCCTTAGTGTCGGCGTTGACCCAGTGCTCGTGGTAGAGGAAGATGGGCTTGCGACGTACGTGGCACTTCTCGAGACAATCCACCAGGAGTAGTGGAAAGCCGGTCTCCAGAAGCGTCTCAGGTACGGCAGCCATCTACAAGGCATAGGAGAGAAGTCAGAAGGTTGTATGTGCAAAAGTCTTGTGCAAGGCTGGCGTTCTAACGTTCTCGGCTAACGTCCATGCTATCTAAGGCTTCCTATAGTCAGGATGGCTATGATACCAGTTCTGTGGGGACCCCGACTAGCAAGTCGAGTTCGCCGTGCCCAGTGACCCCAAGGATCAATTTTCACTGAACACAGATACTGAATAATAGAGTCTTACATCCAAGTACCGAAATTATTACATCAAATAACCAGAGGGTCGGGTTCAAGAGTGAGGCCTAAGGCCAAATTAAACAGATACATCGAGTAGCGGAAACTCGTAAGAGCTAAGCGGTGCCCATGCCATCAAGCCTACATCGACAGGCATTCTGACTTGGAAGCGTCCTAGATCGCAGGTTCGTCTCCGACAGCGTACTCATCGCCAAACTCCGGTCCTTCCATGCCTGGTCAATAATATAACCAGTGGCAAGCCAATGAGTACTTTGAATGTACTCGCAAATAGCCCGTGATATGAACATTATAGTGAAAAATAACCGTAACATGCATCTTTAGTGGAATGCAATTTGGTGGAACGATCAGGTATATGCAACAAGTTAAAGAATTATTCTTTAAGAACAGGTTACAAATACCAACATATCTGCTAAGGGTTGAACCATCCGGGTTTACCCTATATGTCAAGTCATCGAACTTGATCATATAATTGTGATTAACACAACAACACCTTTTTAACACCACACACACACACTTTTGGTTTATGCGGAAACGCTGGACGTAGTTTAAGCAGCACCACCCAACTGTCCTTGACCCTGGACAAGGCTATTCGAATAGTTTACACTCTGCAGAGGTAGTACGCTGGACCCACGAGAAACGGGAAACTTCCGTGTCATCCACGACTCGCGGTATATCACATATACCCGAGGTAAGTACCCGATCATCATCTTTCCCCTGACGATACTAGACAAAGAGGTCCACTCGAGTGGTACCCAGCCCACATGTTGTACGTCTTACAAGCACCAAGTCTGGACTGTATCAACCATGCAGAGACCAATGGTGTGCCTGGAACTCATAATAATGGCATAGTCGTCCTACCTGGCATAACCCCATCACGAGAGTGACACTGATCACTCCCGCCACTAGTAATGTGGCTCTTTGCTAGTACCGAACAGAGTAATCAACAAAGCCCCGTCCCATAAAGGGGTATCGTGGTCATACTGGTAAGGTTGGGACGGTCGACACATCATAAATCTAATCCCATTTCCGAAACCATACTCACACAAAAACACTGGTGCATCACTTCACCAAAAGTGATCACCAACTCATCATCACCCTCGGCATTAGTGGCACCCGACGGGGTTTTCATAAACTCTTTATTTAACTCATCATCATGCTCATGATATATGCTCTATCATTACTTGTCAACATGGTAATAACATGACCCTCACGAGGTAGGGTCAAGCTCAGTGCAATGATCTTATAACTTTATTAATCAAAATGACAGTAGCATGATCCTCATAGATAGTAGGGTCAGCTCATCATGCTTGTGCTCCGAGGAGCCATGTGATTAACATCATCAACATGCAAGGGCTTTGAAGAAGCCTCCGGTGCCATCACCACAATGATGAACCGGCATCGTGATCACATGCAACGGAAAAATACTTACTATACTAGCATGCATCATTTCATATGCTTAAGTCATGGTCAAAGGCAGCTTGCCTTGGTCAACTAGGTATCCGGGGTCTTCGAGGTCTTCCGCTCCGGATCCTCCGTCACTCGGTAAATCTACCGTCGAGAAAGGAATAAATAAATAATAGCTCTCACTAAAACAGATCACAAAGTGCTTTTAAAAATGTTGTAAAGTTTGAATAAATTCAGTTTATTATTTTGGAAAATGTTTCCTATAGTTTTTATTAGCTAAGCATATTTATTTAAAAGCAAACAGAAGCAAACAAATGCTTTTAATATCATTTTATTATACCAAAATAGTTTCTGTTTTTGATAAATGTCGAACACTACAGAATCAATTACTACACATTTTTAGAAAATTACTGGTGGAAGAATCATATTTTTCTACTAGCTAAATATTCTTATAAAAGTCATTTAAGTTATTGGATTAAAATAAAAGGAAAAGGCCAGGGGGGAACAGATCCAGCCGGCCCAGCCAGCAGGCCTAGCCACCAGGCGCGCGCGGGCCAGGTTCAAACCTGACCTGCGGGCCCCTAGGGTCAGCGTCAGCGGCAGCGCGCGCTGGCTGCCCTAGGACACCGACAGGTGGGTTCCACCTGTTGGTCCTTCTCCTACCTCCAGCCAGAGAGGTGGAGATGGACGCCGGCGAGGCTACCGTTGTCCTCAGGCCTAACTAGGGGCGGGAACGGGTCCCTCGTGCCTCCGCCTACCTGCTTGTGGTCGGCACGTCACCGGAGGTGGTCTGGGTCGCCGGCAACGAGGTGGTCGTGGCGGAAGGGTTTCGGGTTGGTGTTTAACTAGTGGCTAGGGGCACGGATTCACTCAGGGAAGTTGGGGGAAATGGTCCTGGCGTCAAGGGGAGTGTAATGGGAGGTCGGGCAGCGCAGGAGCTGACGTGTAACCGGAGATCGACCGGAGCTCCGAGGCGGAGAGGCCTCTGTCGATCTCGAGCATCGGGGCTCTGCGAGCTCGATTGGGTGGCTAGGGGTGTCTACTGGTTGTGTTGAAGCTGCTTGGAGGGTGCTGGGGTGCCGAGGGGACCTATTTATAGGCCAGCGATGGTGACCCGACTCGGGCGCGCCGCTGACTCACCGTGGCGTCGTCCCCTTGCTGGAGGCTCTCTGCAGCGCGCCTAGAGCGCAGTTTTGGCATGCCACGGCATGCTGGTGTGCTCTGGGGCACTTGGGACGTGTCCTCCATTTCCTGAGTGTTGCTGGGAGTGAGCCTAGCCGTTGTGAGTTAGTGGGAGCTCGAGCTGGTCAAGGGAACAAGGAACACTAGTGTTGCCAGTACTGCCCTGCGGCTTAAATTGGAGTTCTTGTCACTTGTGCTTGGATTTGGGGAGGGGCTGATTGACTGGGTGCTCAGGGTGTTCTGGGGCTCTAACCCACCAAGTTTGGGGCCTTGACATTGGGTAAAACAGTGGCTACGAGGGTTTTTACCTTCCCACCAGTAGGTGTTCGACAATGACTTGGGGTGCTTCCACTCCACCACTGGAAATGAAACTTAACACGTTTGGTCTTGGGGTAAAAACATGGGGTTTCACCAAATTTGAGCTCCATTGAACAAGTTTAGCTTTGTAAACTTGAAAATGCCTCAAAATGACCAGTACTGTCCTTTACAAAGGAAGTGTGTCCAAACAGAGTCTCACAAATCCCATCTTTGGTGTGGAGTCCTCATTTGGGGTGTCAAACACCTCTGCAAAGTTTCAACTCCATTGGAGAAACTTTGCAATGTAGAGTTGTTCCAACTCTTCTGTGGACGAAGAGGGTTTCGGGCTCATTAGGTGCACTTCCCCACCTTGGATCAAGGTGAGATTTTAGGTGAGCACCTAATATGGCTTGGGAGGGCTCGTGTAATTTTATGGGAATTTACTAAGATAATTTCCTTTGGAAACATCTCAAAAAGCTAAAACAGACAGAAATGGTTTTCAGGGTTTTACTCAAATAATATTAATATAAAATAGGGTTGAAAATCTTATATATGGAAAATATATGTCCTTCTGAGCTTCCATGAATTTACTCAGAATTTTCTAAGGCAGGAAAGCAATTTTCCTTGTGGGAATATCATTACTGGCCTTAGAAACAGACATAGATATAAAATAGGAAAATAATATTTTATATCACCAATTAATGTGTTTAATGAATGAAAATAATATTTGGATCAGATCACCAACTTTGGTTGGAAGGGCCACTTGGCTTCATGAGCTAGTAGTGTATCCCAACATGGTGAAGGTGATCTTGATATAAAGGAAAAAGGGGTTTTGAAGAGAGTAAAATAATAAGTTTTCATGGGTTTGAGTCATCAAACAAGCAAGCATTCACTCATACAAGGGTTTACATTGCACTCACAACATTATTTTAAAAAGTTTTAACAAGCTCTGATTTTTGCAACATAAAATACTTGTGGTGAAAAACAGGGTGTGACAGACCTATCCCTCTTACAAGAATCTCGTCCCCGAGATTCCTAAGCTAAGTGTTAAATAGCTCGGGAAATTCTGATCGGAGATAGTCTTCACGTTCCCATGTGGCTTCTGCTTCGGTATGGTTGCACTGTGAAACACTATATAGTCGGTCGTCCGAGGGCTGTAGATATGACTGGAAACAGTGTGAATTGAACAGCGACCGGACGTCCGGAGAAGGCCGGAAATCCGAGTTATTCGACTCAACTTCTTCTGGTGGGAAGTTCCGGATTTCCGAAAGGGGACGGACGTCCGGCCCTCGGACGTCCGGAGGGAGACGGAAATCCGAGTTATAGAGCTCACGTACTTCTGGTGCAGGGCTCCGGATTTCCGAAGCTGGTCGGTCGTCCGGCCATCGGATGTCCAGAGTGAGCCGCAAATCCGAGTTATAGAGCTCAATTTCTTCTGGTGCAGAGCTCCGGATTTCCGTAGCCTGTCGGTCGTCCGACCCTTGACTGGTCCTCGGACGTCCAGGGGGAGCCGGAAGTGTGAGGAAGTAGACCTGTTTTGAGATAAGAGCAAAGTAGAGAATATGTGGTATTGAGCAAAACAGTGGAGATGTAGTTTGAGCAAGTTCATCGCAAAACCTGTGATCCCCTCTTAATAGTGCGGGATCCCTAAGGACTCAAGAATCATAAAAGGGTACTGATGATCCATACTTGAGTGTATACTTTTATTCGCTGATCATCACTCCGCACAACTAGCGTCAAAGGAATTGATACCTTTGAGTTAGCCCTTTCACTTGAGCTTGATGTTGTTGTTCCTTCTTGGCTCAAGTTGAAAGCAAGACATGATGAAGTCTTCAAGTAGCTCTCCCATACACAATGTGGAAAGCCTAGCTTATGTATTCATCTTCATTTGTCCACCATGTGAACATCCACAAGAATCAAGCATGTAGTGCTCAGGAATGCTTATCTTCATCTTGTCCTTGTTAGCACATGAGCTTGGCCTTATCAACACATGATCATTAACAATAGTTTCGATGATATATTCGTGTTGATCCACTTGAACTTGCACACCACAATCTTGATGACGAACGCCACTTGACGTCATCCTTCATGGGTTGTATGAGATCTTCCTTTTGACGCAAGCCCATGGAAGCACACCTAACCCCCACATAGGACTCTCACAAAGACCATGGGTTAGTACACAAACACGTAATGGACAATGCTTACCATACCATGGGATCACTTGATCCCTCTGTGTACATCTTATACGCTTTGTGTGTTGATCATCTTGATTTACTCTTTGTCTGAGATCTTGATCAACCTAGTGTCTCTATGACCATTCTTTGGATAATACCTTGAATACCATCTTGGTCATGATATAAACTCCTTCAACCCAACAGATGGACTTCAAGAAGTGCCTATGGACAAATCCTATAAATATAACTTAAGGCAACCATTAGTCCATAGGAATTGTCATCAATTACCAAAACCACATATGGAGATATATGCTCTAACAACAGTAGAGTCTCGATGTGTAATAGCGACGAGGGAAATTTGACTAGGGCTCTCGTAGTCATAAATGTGGTGAGACAACTGCGGTTTTGACTCAGGATGACTACAATTGCATGTGGAGTCACATGAAGTTTGAGAGTATTAGATTTGGAAATTAGCTTGTCCAATGAAGGTAAAATCTTTATCTCGCGTACGTTACGTGGGACCCTCATGTATCGTGTTACGCTGGACAATAGACACATGAAAAAATTTCCCATTTATTCACCATTCTCGAATGGGTCAAAGGATACAAAACACGTGTTGTTTCTGTGTTAGAAGATTAAAGAGGTGCGGGCCAAGTTATAGGGTTGTATGAAGCGGTTAAATAAGGTTGTGTTGTTGATCATGCAGGAGAGGTAGTCCTTGAATTTTTAATCCTCATGCCAGATCAAGAACTATTGGGTCTACAAAATGCATATGAGCTCATCGCTATAACCGCATGGTATTTACGATGAAATAGACGTAAGTTGGTTAATGAGGGAAAGTCTCAAGAGGCGTACCAAGACTTGATGGGGATTCAGCCCATAACAATAAACTATGTAAATGGCCATTCACCTAATGCAAAGAGGAAAAATAGAGCATGGAGCATACCTTTTATGGGGTTTGTTAAGCTAAATGTGGGTGTTTCCTTTGATCATGATCTAATAAGGGCCACAACAGGGGATGTTCTCACGGATGACAAATGAAATTTATGGTTGGACGAAATTGGAAGAAGGATTGGCGCGCGGATGTTTTGACAGCGAAAGCATTGACACTTAGGTATGGTTTATTGCTGGCACAAAATGCGGGCTGCAATCGCCTCATTATTATTCTAACAAGATGAAAGTCAATGACACAATGAACAACGGAGGAAATTCTACATGAGTGGTGGCAACAATTTTTTATGATTGCTATTTTATGGCTTGCAATTTTTCCCTTACTAGATTTGAACATTGTAATATGAAAGGAAATAAAGTAGCTCATGAGCTTGCTAGATTATCGAAAAGTTTGGTGACAAGGAATTGGTTCGAGGAGCTTATGCGAATATTGTATCCCTTCTTATAGGCAATGTAACCATTGTCTCTAATTGATAAAGTTGGTGATGTTTATTTAAGTTTGATAGTAGTAGTGGTGCTCACGGGTTAAACTAAAGTTCAATATATATCGAACTTTAACACATTAAAGAATTCAAGGTGGTACAAAATATTTGTGTAGGCGAAGTTTATTAGAATTGTGTTGAATATAGGTTACACTTGGTCAGTTGGACTCTGAGTTATACTATGTTTAAATAAGGTATGAATTATGTTCTAATAATACATTTGTATTTTAAGCCACTTATACAATAAGGATAGAAAATAATATAATGTATGTGAACATAATAGCACAAACACACAGAAAAAACCAGACGATGTAAATATGTGATATTGTCACAGTATCATGGGAGGGCACCCACAGTGAAGCCCTCGGAAATAGCAAAATTCGATTAACCTAGTTAGAAAAATATTGATGTTGTATATGTGTGATTGCTTTATCTTTTAATATATTCTTCTTGAATACATATTTGTCAACATGTCATTCAATTATTAAAAGTACAATGAAGAGTCAAAATAGATCTCCTATGTATCCATGAGCACCCCACCCATCACGAGGCATGTGTGTGTGCTATACCCTATGGAGGTGCCTTTTAGAGCATCCTTGGCATGTGAACTAGTTTGGATAAGAGCATCTATAATTGGACCCTTCATACCCCTCTAAAACACCCGGACAGGTTTCCCGGTCACTGATCGGTCATAAAATTTTGACTTAACCGGATCTCGCAAATCGGCCTCAAACGTCAGGGCTGACCGGCACCGCTCATATCCAGCCCAAATACGGGAAAGATATGGGGGAGGTCGGGCACGCCTTCCTAGCCCGCATCGACCTCACATATATTCATCCCTATTCGCTTGCGGGACCAAAAGCTAGCCACTTCACTACACTCTCCTCCACTCCCATCCGCAACCCAAGCTCGCATTCGGTGATCACTGTCCTTCTCTGGCATGGCGGATAGCGGATCCGAGTCCTTCACCTCTAGATCCATCGACCACAAGATCATCCCACACGGCCCCAAGGAGAAGATGGTTGTCTGGCTTGTGCTCCGCAGCTACCGAGAGACATACGCCCTCTAGTAGCATTCCGACTCACAGCATTGAGAATCCATTGCGTCGGCATAGCCGGTGCCTAGATCCAGCGTCGCTGCCTCACCGGAGGTTGTGGAGTACGTCAAGCGTTGGAATGCCATGGCATATGGGTAACCCCTCTCCTAACACGCCGAGGATGCACCTTGGGCGTCCTCGGACACTATCATGGTGCGGCGTGCCCACCATGTGATGCAGAGGGTGCGGGAGGCCGCAGAGTCCCTCACAGTGGTGGACGTTGAAGAGGCGGAGTCACACTCTATGGTGCATCATATAATGCATGGGTGCAAGCTCCGCAACCACGTCATGGTCGACATCTTCTCCTCCGAAGAAGGATCCGCCATCGACCTCATGTCCATCGGCACTGTTCCGGGTCATGGGCCTATATCCGTAAAAAAACAAAATGGCCTGGGGCGCAGCCCAGTTCCAGGCCCAGGCATCCCAACCGCCCCCAGGCCACACGCCTAGCCCCGCCACTCCTTCATCGATGGTTGCGTGACACGGATTCGCCACTGCAGGAGACTATCCGTGAACTCACCCCGCTGGCTGGCTCAAACCCTAGATGTCACCGCCTGTCGCTGGTAGCCGCTCGCCCCAAGCCCCTTGTGGGATCCCCCCTTCAGTGCCCGGCTTCATCCCTCGTTCGACCGTTCCAGTGTGTGCTAGCCCAGGCAATCGCACCCACTGGTTGCGGGGCTGCGGCTGCTGGTTGCTGCCATATACGACAGCACCGCATTCGATGAGCGCGTGAGACGGCGACCCCGCCCCCTTTGGCCTCCCCACTTCTTCAGCAAGCCTCCCGGCGTCCTTGGCTGCTCGCGGGCGTGAGGTAGTCTCGGACTCTCTGTCTCTCTATTTTGGTAACCCAAGATGCCAAATTATCAATATTTGATGATATTTTTACTTGCTGAATTTTACATGAAAGCAAGTGAGTAAAAGAAACATGACATTGAATTCTTTTTTTCAAGCTCGCACCAGCGAAACCACGGAAACAGGTCCTTCAACTCAAACAACTGATAATCCCCCTAATGTTAGAGTTGAACTCAAACCCGGTGATGTTAATCTTTTTTTTGTATGTTGTCCACGCTTGCCAAATTCGTTGATCAGGGGGCAACAGAGTACATGATGTTGGTCCCAAGCAGAACACGAAGAGGGGAAGAGAAACAAAAAAAAGGAAAACTAAGACATCAAAAACGACCTCAGCCGGGGTCAAAAGGAATCCCGGCTCCTGCCATGTTCCAAAGCCTAATATCCTCTCTAATCTTGTGCTCGAAGCCTTCCGCAGTCATGAATTCTTGTTGGAAGACTCTCCTATTTCTCTCCCGCCAAATCTCCCAAGTAATCAAGTGTACAAGGGATAGCAACCCTTTTTTTCTCTCCTTGGCAGTGTTGACGTATCGACCCTCGAACCAAGCTGAGAACTTGTAGTCCCCCTCCCAACTTGTCGGGCATAGGGCAAGCATATCCGTCAATGAGGCGATGGAGTTCTAGATGGTCCTTGACCATAGGCAGTCGATGAACAGGTGCGATGGTGTTTCTAGATTTCTTACACAGAGGGGGCAGAAATAATCGTTTTCCCATCCACGTCGCAGGAGAGCGTCTGTCGTCAGTATCCTATCAAGCATGACCGTCCACACAAAAAAACCTGCATTTTCCTAGGGGCCAGCCGCGCAAGATCAGTTTGTACCCGGGCATTTTTACCGACCCCTCACACTGAAGCCGGTACGCCGAGCGCGCGCTGTATGCCCTGTCCTGAGAGAATCTCTAGGTGATAGCATCAGGTTGGCCCTCGTGAAGCACAACTCGATCCAGCCTACGAGCAAGCTCGGATAGCTCATAAAGCATGTCATCCAGTAGCCCCCTAGAGAGGTCTTGTAGCCACTTTTCATCCTTTAGGGCGTCCCAAACCAAACGGTTTTTCCTCACTGCAATCTTGAAAAGGGATGGGGCGATCATCTTTGTGCAGGAGCCTTCGAGCGAGCGGTCCTGCCAGAAGTTTGTTGCTCTACCGTCTCCTACCGTAATCTCCGTCGCCATCGCGAAAAGCTCCTTCTCCTCATTTGAACAGGGCAATGGTGCACTCACCCAAGGGCGCTCCGGGTGCTTCCAAGCCATCCAGTGCCAACGAATCCTGAGAGCCCTGCCAAACTTTGCGAGGTCAACTACGCCAAGGCCACCAAGGCATTTAGGCCGACAGATCAAGTTTCACGCAACTCTGCAACTCCTGCCGGTGCATGCAATATCCCCACTCCAAAGCCATGAGCGACAAATCTGAGTCAAACGCATCAACACCCAGGTCGGCAATTTGTGAATCGTCATCATGTAGATTGCAAGGGAGGACAAACCTGCTTTTAGCAGCACAAGTCTTCCACTCTTCGCCATAAGTCTACCCTTCCAGGTGCCCGCTTTGTTCCCGAACTTGGAAACCAGAGGATCCAGTTCTAACTTGGTCAGGTTGCAAAGGGATAAAGGCATCCGAGATAAACCACAGGGAATGATTTGATAGGAAATCCTAGATGAGACAGGATGCGCGTGAGGTCCAAGGTGCCACATCGTATAGGAAGAGCCAAGCTCTTAGACGCATTGGTAAAGAGGACAGTAACTGACCCGAAACAGTTGAGGATCAGCTTGATCATCCTCGCTTCGTTTTCAGAGGGGTTCATAAACAACGCCACATCGTCCGCGTAGAAAGACTAATGAGGTACCCCTCTCCGTCCCGGCAACTTTGAAAGTGCCCCCTGCTCGGTGGCAATGGACATCATCCTCTGAAGGGGGTCCATGGCGAGGATGAAAAGGAAAGGGGACAATGGATCTCCTTGTCTGAGGCCACATCTGTGATGTATGATCTCCGACATCGGCCCATTAATCAAGACACGTGATGCAGAAGTTCTCAGAAGCATAGAAATCCATTCCCTCCAGCGCTGGCCAAACCCCCTGGCTTGCAACATGTCCAACAAGTAGGCCCAGGAGACCGAGTCGAAGGCCTTCACAATATCAAGTTTGAGGAAAATAGTTAGCTTCTTAGATTTATGAAAAAATCTCACAGTGTTTTGGACGTGCAGGAAGTTTTCTTGAATGTTGTGCGATTTGATGAAGGCACTTTGACATTGGTCCACAAGCAGAGTAAGTTTTGGGGCCAGTCTCAAAGAAAGAATCTTCGAGAAGATTTTTATCACACTGTGCAGCAGCGAAATCGGCCTAAAGTCTTGCAGCGCATCCGCCCCCATTTTCTTGGGGATGAGGACGAGCAGCGCGTGGTTCACTCTGTCCAGACCACGATTGTCCATCCGGAATAGCTGATTCAGCACCGCCAAGAGGTCGTGCTTGATCGTGTCCCAGCAGGCTCTGTAGAAACCACCCGAGAAGCCATCCGGCCCCGGCGCCTTATCGACCGGAGTCGCGTTAACGGCAGTCTTGACCTCTTCAAGCGAGAGGTCCTGGCCAAGACCAGTTAAATCCACATGCTCGAGGTCCAATTCATCCCAGTTTAGAGCAGTCGTGCGTTGCTTGAGACGGCCAAAAATTTGGGAAAAATGGCTGCGTGCCAGGTCGGTCATGCCGTCGATTGACGATACAGTGCCATCCGGGCCCTGAAGCGCATGGATGGTGTTTTTGTTGTGTCGCACATTTGCCTTCCACTGGAAAATTTTCGTGTTGGCATCGCCCGCCTTCAGCCAAAGAACCCTGCTTCTTTGTCGCAGCTTGATATTGAGAAGTACCGCAAGGCCTAAAGTGCGAGCTTTTAACCTGGAGCGCAGGGAGCTCTCATCTAGGGAAAGTGTTCTAAGATCTTGCACTCGGTCTAGCTATAGGATGACCTCGGTAACCATCGAGAATTGTTTTTGCAAATCACCAACAATATTTTTGCTCCAAGATCGCAAGGCCTTACTAAGCCTCCACAGCTTGTGGTTCATCTTAGTAAGGGGGCATGTATTGCCGGCGTGTGCTGCCCAGGACTGATCCATGACCTCCTTGAAACCATGAACGAATTGCCAGTAGGATTCGAAGCGAAAGCGCTTATTTGTTGTGACTAGGTTGTCGTTGATTAGAAGTAATGGGCAATGGTGGGAGTTCGCAGAAGATTGAGGTAGCAGCTTGGTTGAAGTGAAGACCAACTCTGATTCGACGTTGCAAAAGGTGCGGTCCAGGCGTACCAGAGTGGGTATAGACTGCTCGTTACTCCAAGTGAATTTGCGCCCAATTAGCGGCATCTCATGCAGGCTAGAGGAATTCAGTGTACAACGGAATTTGATCATCCATCGACGGCACACCCTGGGGTTGTTTTTATCTTGCAGGTTCGTAATGACATTTAAATCTCCTATGAGAAGCCACGGACCGGTCATCAAGTTATGAATACAGGCTAGCTCTCATAGGAAATCGTTTTTCCGCTGGTCTTCATGAGGGACGTAGACCGTGGTTAGAGACCAGGCCGCCCCCCTCCCACCGGGGCGAAGCACACCGTTACCGAGTACGATCGCACCATGACCATACTAGCAGTCAGCCTATCGGAGTTCCAGCACATCAGGATCCCGCCGTGTGTGCTCGCGGAAGAAGTCCAGGTAGGTGAGGAGTGTGATGTCGTTGAAGTCAGCTTCACGTTTGATGAAGCCCAACTGGACACAGATGGCAGCCTGAGACCTCCTCAAGGAGGAGAAACTGGACTGCATCCACGAACGACGCGCGCTATGCCTGGGCGCCTTGACTGCGCCCAGCAGCTTCTTCTTCAGTTTGTGATAGGATGAGGTGGCCTGCGGAGGCGAGCTGAGGATGGATGCCGACAGCAAGGAGGCGATCTTGCCGATGAACGCCCTCTGCTCGTCGATCTGAAGTGAGGCCACCCTCTGGGTGATAGCAGTAACCAGGCCAGGGCCGGTGAGATTGGCATCCGCGAGGGACCGTCTCGCACGCGTCTCTTCCTCAGACTGGACACGAGAGCCTCTTAGTTGAATGGGGTTGTTGTCGGCACTGGGGCCGAAAACCACCTCCGGCCCATTCGCCCAAGAGAGCTTGGCCCGTGGCACGTGGAATTGGGTCACATCCCACCCGGGCAGCCAGCACGGGTCTTCACTCTGGACACGCATCATCCATCCCGGCGCCGGCAGAGGTTGCTGCAGAACCGGCCAGTCCCAGACCGAAGACTCAAGCGAAGGCGGCAGCGGTGGCAGATCGTAGCAGCGAGTCTCGGTGTTGGGCGGATGGTAAAAGAATACCCATTGAGGATTTAGATGTAGACATTAGAGATCTTGCTAGAAGGGAGTACATTATTATGGGTCCTTGACAACCAACTAATCATACATATGAACATATCAATGGTAGAAGTTTTCATAACTATTGGTTCGATAATCATCGCGGCTAGTTGGAATATAGCATTGAAAATAAATCAGTCTTCTGCTTTTATTGTTTTCTGTTTAAGCAACCAAGAGCTGAAAACTATGGTATTGAAGCATTCATGAAACATGGATTCAAAACCTGGAAGGATGGACCTAAAGTTTTTAATCAACATGTTGTCGATCATGATAATTCTCATTATAAATCTAGGCAACATTATGAGGATTTCAAAAATCAAAGAAAAAATCTACCGCATGTGTTTGATAGGGGTTCTCAGATTTAAGAATAAGAATACAAAGCTAGTCTCTTGATTGTATTGAGTATTGTCAAATTTTTTATACCGCAAGCTCTTGCCCTTTGTGGTCATGATGAATCTACTAGCTCAATGAATAATGGTAACTTTAAAGAGTTGTTGGACTTGTTCATAAAGAAAGACCCAAAGATGGAAAAATTATTTGGGGATATAGGAGATAACTATAAGTTTACTTCACATAAGATACACAAGGATTTATGGAAGGCTTGTGCAAAAGAGACCACCAATGTCAGTATTGAGGAGATTGGAGATAGTAAATTTGCATTACTTGCTGATGAGTCGAGAGATGCATCGATGAAGGAGCAAATGGCTAAGTGTTTGAGGTCAGTACCTTTCTCGTATTGTATGTGTGTGTTTTCTTAAAGTTTTTATATATTAATCATCCTCCTTTGTGTATTGTAGGTATCTTGGCAAACGAGGAGAAGTGATTGAGAGATTCATGGCAATTGAGCATGTTCCTCAGACGAGGGCAACTTCACTAAAGGCAACTCTGGATGGTATGTTTGGCAATCTTGGTTTATCTATGTCTAATTGGAGAGGACAAGATAATGATGGGGCTTCAAACATGAGAGGGGAATTTCGTGGGTTGCGGAGATTGATCTTGGAGGAAAATCCTTATGCTCATTATATACATTGTTTTGCCCATCAATTAAAATTAGTGGTTGTTGTTGTTGCCAAGTGTTGTTCATCAATAAGAAAAAAAATACCCAAACATGGTTGTTAACATTCTTAGTGCTTCTTGTAAAAGACATGATCAGTTAGCGCAAGAGCAACATGATGAAATAGTGCGCCAAATAGAGGCTGGGGAACTTGTTGAGGGGAGAGGGGAAAACCAATTAAAAAACTTTGCAAGACCTGGTGATACACGATGGGGATCACATCATAAAACATTGTGTCATCTTATTGAGATGTGGAAAGTAGTTCTAAAGGTATGAGAAAATTTACATGATGATGCAGATAATGTTGCCCAAAGAACCACAGCCGCAGGGTTGATAAAGCACATGGAGTCTTTCGAATTTGTTCTCATATTGCATCTTATGATTAGATTATTGGGCAAGACTAACAATCTGTCATAGTGCTTGCAAACGAAAAATCAGCATATTGTATGTGTTGTTGGATTGATAAAAAACACCTTGGAGGATATTCAAGAGATAATGCAAAATGGTTGGGATGATCTCTTTAAAGAGGTAACAGACTTCTGTGTCAAATACAACATTGTAGTGCGAGATATGGAAGATAGAAGAACTGCTAATGGGCGTTCAAGGACTTGGGGTGGGCAATTGGTAACTTACAACCATCACTTCAAAATTGAAGTATTCAATGTGTTGCATGATCAGCTTATTGTGGAGTTAAACAACCTCTTTGCTCAAAGGTCTGCTCAATCACTACTAGGGAAAACCCTAGTAGTAGCATGGGTTAATGACCTATTAGTAGCGCGGGGGCACGCGCTACTGCTACGACGCTACAGCTAACTTTTAGCAGTAGCGCAGGTCCTACCCGTGCTACTACTACTTGTGCTAGTAGTAGCGCGGTTGCCACCTGCGCTACTACTACTTAGTTGTAGCGCGGGTAAGAGTCCCGCGCTACTACTAACTAGTTAGGAATTAAAACAAATAAATTCATCCAAGGTTGTTGCTGCTGCTGGGCGTCAACGTCCTCTCCATCCAGGGCTGATGCTGATCCTGGAGGGGATGAAGTCATCCATGGTGATGGTGCTTACCCACCCAACTCATCCTCGCACCTCTCCTGTGCTGCTACTACAAAAGAAGATAAAACGATTAGAAGACGAAGAGAGAGAGATTGAGAGGAGCAGGAAGAGCAACTAACCAGTGGTTGTGTCCATGGTGGATCTCGCCACGCCATGGATGGTGCTCTGCTGGATCTCCCTCTCCTCCAACAGCGGAGAGGGAGGAGGAAGGAGGGGGAAGGGGTTGCGATGGGAGTGGAGGTTGCCGGATTTGGGGGAGGCGATGAGGTGCGACGCCAGCGGTAGCAGTGGGTGAGGAAGGGAATCGCGGGTGGGAGGGAGAAGCGAAATCAGGAGAGTGTGGGCTTCGATTTGGGACTCGTTGGGCGCCATGGAGGAGGAGTTGTGCTTGGGAGAGCCTATGGAGAGAGGGGGGACTGAGGGAGAGAGGAGGGATTCGGCCGATGATATATGGACTTCACCGACCCTGTACTTAGTAGTAGCGAGGAGTATAAACCCGCGCTACTACTATCAACTTAGTAGTAGTGCGGGTTTATACCCCGTGCTACTACTATTGCATGTCCCGGGGGCGCGGTTGAGACCACTTAGTAGTAGCGAGGATTAAAAACCCATGCTACTACTATCAACTTAGTAGTAGCGAGGGGTAAAAACCCGCGCTACTAGTAAGTACCAGTGTCGAGGGGTAAAAATCCGCGCTACTAGTAAGCGTATGTTTATAAGCTTTTCCCTGGTAGTGAATTTCTGGGATGCATTGCTTGTCTTGATCCGAAGAATTCATTTGTCAATTATAGTGAAGACAAGCTAGTAGATCTTGCTAATATGTATGTTGCTGACTTTTCTACATATGAAGTTACTTTTGTCCTTAGAAACCAACTAGACTCGTTCATTCGGGAAGCAAGAGTTGATCCACATTTGATGAATTGCAATGATCTTGGTCATCTTGCCATTAATATAGTTATAACTGGTACGCACACAACTTTTCCATTGATTTATCATCTTGTTGAGTTGGCATTGATTTTACATGTTGCAACAGCAATAGTGAAAAGAGCATTCTCTACAATGAGCATTATCAAGACTGGATTGAGAAACATAATGGGTGATGATTGGATGAATCATCGAATGATACGTTACATTGAGCGGAATATATTTGTTAGTATTGAAGAATCAAAGATAATCGAGCGATTTGAAGGTTATCGCACACGTAAAGGCGTTTTGCCTCGTCCTAGACGTAAGTTTTCACATTTTACATCTATTATTAACTAGTTTTACCTGCTATATTATGCACTGATTTGCATTTCAAAATTGATGATTTAAGGTTTAACTTGAAGATGCAGTCATGGAGATTCAGATCAACCAATCCTTTGATTTGGTATCAATCATTTGTATCATCTATCTATGCTACATATTGTCTTTTAATTTATCTTGCTTTATTAGTTGACCAATTATCGAACTAATGTTACCATCCAATATTATGTTTGATTTCTTATTAGTTATGCAACATAGATTGATTTTCGTCTGTCTTGAAACTAGAGTTTTTTGGGGATAGTTTTTAGATCTTGGTTTCTCGCATGTGTTAGCCAATCCCGCGTCCGCCACTGGCCACACCCATCTATTAGAGAGATTTTATGGTACCCTATACTGCTAACATGGGGGGTATGGGTATACTAAAATCCCACTACTAAGTTTGTAAGGGTAGGATAGACATAGATTTTTTTTGTCATGGCCTCACGGGAACCTTGGTGATGTCGTCGGTCGGCGGATAATGGCGACAGGAAATCAAGACATCGAGCCCCGCAACCATGTCTCACGACTCCTCCATGGTATCCTTCGAACTCTTGCTCCGGTAGCTGGACGAAGGTGCCTTCAAGCCGTCGTTCTGGACCATGACCTTTCCCTCGAGCTCGTCTTCTTCATCGTACACGCGAGGACCACCACCGGCACCAGCGCACTCCCTCGCTGTCTTCACTGCGTCACCGGATACCTCGTCACATCCATTGAGCCCATGGTGAGCTGCCGCTTCTCCGCGCCTATTTTTTTCATCGTTTTCATCCACTTTAGTGTTGTCTCTATGAAGCTGGCGCCCTATCTCCCATGGATGAGTCCCTGAAACTTGTGCCGCACGCTCAGACCCAACCCAGCCACACGTGCGCCCGAACGGGCTCCACGTCGGTAACAAAAGTTGTCGCGCTCGTGCCGCAGCTCCGTCGTGTCTGCTCGTCTGCTCCCGCCTCCCGCACGCAAGCAGCCCCACGTCGCCCTCGCTGTCGTCCGTGGTCGGCACAACCGACCACCATGGTTTCGCCTGCCCGGCATGACTAACCGTCGTTGCGGGCGAACAATGTGCGCTAGGAGGCATCGGATGTCCGGACGGTCCATTACCCAATGGGCGAGATAGACGGGATGATTTATTACTTTCCATGATGCCCTCAAGACTTGTATACTGGAGAAGGGGAGCGAACCAGTGCAACCTATACTGCTCGCAATTCCATTCCCAAACTAGAGCAGTACAGATCAATCGCGTCCATTAGATTTGACGGATGGACGGACGATATTTTATGCAGGATACTATAAAAGAGCTCATCTATTAAGCCAAACCTCCACAGAGGTCTCTCGTTTTATTATTGTATATAAAGCACACAACTTCACACTGGCAATACTTATTCACTGTAAGGTAAGCAAGCACATGCACATGCACATGCACATGCAGTACACGGACGGATACAACAAGTCCACACGGTGACGATCTGAGCGACGGAGGGTCAAGCCCATTGGATGGCGTAGCTGCTGTAATTTGTCCGCTTGTCCTCGTAACGTTCCCAGACCATGACCCCGCCATAGTTGGCCGCCTTCTGCACCACCTGTATGACGCCGTAGTAGAGGTTCTTTGGATGAACGTAACCGACCTTCTGCTCTGACGCCGGCAGCCCGAGGTAGATCTGCGCCGACGGATACGCCGCCGTCCACTTGTCCCACTGCCTCTGCCAGTTGGCGGCGCAGTCGGCGTCGTCGTAGAACCTGACAAAGATGCGGCCGACGAGCCCCGTGGCGAGCGCCCGCTCCACGTGCCGGTCCGGGTAGCCGCACCGCGGCGTGGCCGTGAGCTGCACCGGCGTCCTGCCGCGGAAGTCCTCGTTGAAGTTCCAGAGCCGCTTGGCCAGCTCGTCGTAGTTGTCCGGCGCGCCGTTCTCGATGAAGAAGTCGATGCCGTCGACGAAGGCGTCGCCGAACGGGCGGTAGACGCCCTTGCTGGTGCCGAGCATGTAGGCGTTCCACAGGTAGTAGGCAACGTCCGCCGCGGAGTGGGCGGTCGGCAGGGAGTACTGTTTGCCGAAGCCCCCGATGGAGAGGAAGACGAGGATGTTCTTGGACTGGCAGTGCTTGATGTCGGCGCCGACGGCGGAGACGTCGTGGCCGGACAGGTCGAGGTGGTAGTAGCCGCGGCCGAAGACGTCGAGGAAGGAAATGATGGCTATGGTGTACGTGCCAGTGTCGCAGGCCTCGCGGAGGGACCCCTCGTTCTTGTTCCTACCCCAGAACACGGCCACCTGGCCTGTCTTCCCCGTGGCCGCGGCCGGGACGGCAAGGAAGGTTGCGGAGCAGAGGATAGTCACGAGGAGTAGGAAGGAGGCTGGCCGACCGCGTACGAGCGCCATTGTTAGATCGATGAGTTTTCTTGTTGGTGTGAAAAAATAGCTTAGTCCATCGTACTATATATACAGGGGGTGGAGTGGAAGATGTGGAATCGAAGCACTAAAAAGCATCTTTAACAATCACGTTATATAAGTCACGCGTTGAAAAAAATCAATTTTTGAAGGCGTAGCATCACTTCGGGCGCTCCAGCAAGTGGTGGAAAAACCACGCGCGGGACATAAGATGTTTAGCGCGGGGGACGAAACGGCATCGTGTGCCGTTTATTTCGTATGCCCGCTCCCACGCGCTGCACACTCGAACGTCCGCACCGCACCTTCTCCTACCTCCCGCTTTCGCTCCGCCCGCGCCCCGCCCGCCTCGCCGTCGGCGGATTCGCCTGATGGTCGGCCGCGCCGACATCACCCTCACCCCTCCGTACGCGCGCAACCTTGCCACCGTCGCCGTCGGCGCAAACTCTAGCACGAGGAGATGTAGCTTCGCCTCCGTCGGTGCTCCTACAACCACAGGTCTCAAAGGAAGAGGAGGACGAATATGAAGGGATGAGGCATGATTGTTGATGTGCCATTTGTTTGTGTGAATTTTTATGTCATGAACTAGGTTGGGTGATTCTGAACTTGGTTGGATGATGAGATGTGACGTGTCATGTCTTCGAACTTTTTATGTCATGATGAACTTGGTTGCGTGATTAAAACTATGCTATGCCTTATGTTTGAGATGTTTGAAATATCACCAAATTACCAAAAAAAATGAAATGTTGCAAGCGTCGGCTGCTCGGGCGCGCTGTAGTTTAGCGCGCCTGCCGGAGCGGCTCGCGCGTGCTATATTTTGCAGCGGCCGCTGGAACCAACCGCTGGAAAATTCGTTTAGCGTGTGCGGCTGTAAGAGCATCTCCAACACGCGCTATCTTAACTGCATCGCACGCTGGAAAAAAACTTTTTGTATGCGCGCGGATCCGAAACGGACGCTCCAACAGCAACGTAATAATCGTGCGCACGATAAACTTTGTTCAACGCGTGAAGAAAAACGGCATGGCGCACGGTGTATTTGTTGCGCCCGTTCCCGCATGCTGAATAGCGATGATTTGCGCGTGACTTCATCAACCGCTCCATGCGTTGCCACCGCCGCCCGCAACATTCCTCATTTGCTCCGGTAACCTGTCCGCGCTTTCTCCGCCTATTCCCGCGTGATGATGCTGCTTCCTTCACCTCCTCTTCTCGCCGCCGCCCCTTGAGCACACCATTCTTCTGACGAACAGTGCTCGACAGCCGTTTGCAGCTCAGCGCCCATAATGTGTTTGTCAAACGCTTGCAAGTATGTATTGCTTCAACTTTATATTTTGTAGATGAATTTGGTGCATGTTATTTGTAGTTTTAAACTAGTTTAAATTCAATATTGTAGGTGAGTTCGTCCTACGATTCTTTTGACGAAATATTTGATATTCAAGAGGAGGAGGACCTCGCAATAATCCTAGCTATGCACGTTCATAAAAAAGCCGAAGCATGGTGGTTCGGTTATGGGTCGTAAAAAATTATGAAGAGATAAGATTGATGCCCACAACAGATTGACGAGGAACTATTTTGCGGAGGATGCCACATACCCCGAATACTACTTTTGGTGCCGTTTCAGGATGAGCATCGAGTTGTTCAAACGCATTGCACGGAAACTGGTGAGCCATGATCGGTTTTTTCAGCAAAGAATGAATGACGTCGAAGAACTCGGGCATAGCACATCTCATAAGGTGACCGCCGCTTTGCGTATGTTGCCATACGGTATTTCGGAGGATCTCATTGATGACCACTTGGCCATATGTGAGAGTCAAGCCATCATGTGTGTCAAGCGCTTCGCGGTCGGAATTGTGCAAGTGTTTGGTCCGGAATATTTGAGAGCTCCCGATGCTGAAGATACCGTAAGGATTTTGGAAATGAACAAAGCTCGCGGGTTCTCAAGTATGCTTGGCTCAATATTTTGCATGCATTGAAGTTGGAAGAACTGTCCTAAGGCATGACATGAACAAATTCCACGGTCAGAAAAAGGGTTCCACTATAATCCTTGAAGCAGTGCCCGATCAGAAGACTTGGATTTGACATGCTTTTTTTGAAATGCATGGATCTTTGAATGACACCAACATTCTTAATCGGTCACCACTCATGAATAAAGTTATAAATGATGAAATTACGCCGGTGGAGTTTATAGCAAATGGCCATACATACAACTATGACTACTATCTTGCGGATGACATCTACCCAAGGTGGCAAACATTTGTGAAGCCGTTAACGATATCGTAAGGTAAGAAAAAACTTGATTTCCGCAATGCTCAGGCAGCGGCTAGGAACGATATGGAGACGGCTTTTGAGATTTTGCAAGCCCAAGTTGCTACTGTGAGAGGACCGCCTAGATTTTGGGATCAAAAGATCTTTTGGTACATCATGAACGCTTGTGTGATCATGCATAACATGATCATCGACAATGAGTGTGGGCAAGATTTAGACTATTCTTAGTATGAGTTATTGGGACATCCCGTGCGAGTGCGAAGATGATGCAAGGATGGTCTGATTTATTTTTATTGCCCCATATCATGTCATTCGACGTGCTGAAACACGTGATGATCTTTAAAAGAATCTAATCTAGAAGCGGTAGGCATGACATGAACGGCAAAATTAGTTTGATATTGTATATTCAATGTTGTATTGTTGAACTATTTGTTGTATTGAAAAATAAATTGTTTGTTTGAGTTGTAATAATAATAGTACTATTTATTATTTATTTATTTATTTTGTTTTTGATCTTCTTGGTTCTATTTTGAGTAAGAGATACGTTGTTTATGTTGTGCACTATAAATTTAACGCGTCTGTTAAAGCTATAGCCTCGTGTCATATTTTGCAGCATTTATTGAAACAAACATCTTGCCGCATGTTAAAAAAACCTATTTTAATATTGTAAAAATAGTTTAGCGGGTCGCACAATTGTGGGTTCGTTAAAGATCCTCTAACTAGTAGTAGTAGCTAGCTATAGTTGACAAATGGCACCGCGCAAGTAAGTCGTTCAATCCTTATCTGGGTTTTGGTCACATCGAACATGTGCGCCGCGCTCAGGAGCTCTGACTCTACTCCATGGACAGATAGTCAGATAACATATCATGGAGGACAGCTTGCATAAGACGAAGTACGAATAATCCATTTGATTTTGCTGGTAAGACGTCCGAATATTTATTGTGGAAAAGGATCGATGTCAAAGGATCTGGACTACGGGAGGAGGTTCAGGACGAATTTTAGGTTCAGGCCTGTCGGTTGTGGTGTGGGCACATGCTAGCTAGCAATAATCCACACAGTTCAGCAAGCCTATCCTTTTTTTTGGAGGGGCGGTGGTTAGGGGGAAGAGCTTCTCTGTTTTTTTTCGGAAATTTCAATAAAAACAATTTTAACACGTCGATTCAAACGGATTGTGTTTTTGTTTATTTTTTATTCGTTTGGATTGATGAGATGGACACCCGCGTTCCTTTTTTTATATTGGTCGGCTTGAGCTTTCAACCAAAGGCGGACTCAAATTTGTGGGCACGTCCAATGTCTAGTTTAAAACTAAATACGAATTCAAAACTGGCCGGTCAACTACCGGCCAAATTTCACTTTAAACTAAATTTAAACATTCATAAAAAAAAGTTACACAGCCCTAGACGTCGGCCTTGCTCTTGCCCTTGTCGTCGGCGCCGACGGTGAGGTCGATGAAGACGGGAGGCGGCCGAGCCCACGGCTTGATAGGCCGCAAGGGTTGCCTCCTCGGGCGTCTGCTGCGATGGAGGCAATGCGGCAACGCGGGCGCGCTCCTCCTCTTCCTACCGCTCTCTCTTCCTCATCGGGGGTCGTGGCGGCGACGGTGAAACCATGCATTCGCCTGCTGTGGAGAGGGCCATGGCCTCTGTCATCTCTGCCTCGTACGCGGCCTCCTCTGCTGCTGGCGCTTCCGCCTTCCGACGCTCCTCATCGATGAGGTTGGCGAAGGCCTTCGCCAGCGTCGCCTCGTCTTCCTTCTCGTCTCGCTTGACGACGGGGGGAGGCGGGGGTTGTCGTGGTGGCGCTGCACGCCCAGGCGTTGTTGCTCCTCGTGTTCGATGGCGAACCACGCCTCCCAATTAAGAGAGTCTGCGACGTACTCGAGCATGCGTCGCTGCGCCGGCGTGAGCTATGCCCGGCACCTGTGCACCTCCTCGTCGTGCGCCCGTTGTGTCCGCGGCAGCGACGGCACCGGGATCCGCTACGGATCAAGGTGCCAGTGGTGCATCAGTGTGACGTCGGGGTACGGCAGCGGCTGCCTGAAATCCGAGCGCCACCGCGCTTGATGCACGGTGATGTGCAGACGCTTGCGACCTAAATATGTGCGGGCACGTGCCGACGGTGAAGGAGGAGGAGGGAGAGGAGGAGCACGAGAGGATGAGGCGCCGGGGGTGCCCATGCCCTTGCCGCTGCCGGAGCTGCTACTGAAGAGCCCCATGGCTAGGGCTTGGGTTGTGGCCGGCGAGAAAGCACAGAGGGGTGGTGGGGGCAGATGTGTACGGAAGTGGGACTCTAAAAAGGACGCTTCCTCTGGTTGACTAGTGGGCCCGGTGGTGGTGGTCATCCTAAATTTGACGATGGGCGGTAGTTGGGCAGTCGTCAAGTGGGACCGCGACGGACACCAAGGGGTCGCGTGGCGCATCTGGTTCGTGTCTGCGCCGACACATTTCAAGCGTAATTTTGGGCCTAAAATAGGTCAGCACGGACGCGAAGCGAACCCGTTTTGGGTTTGGGTCGGAGCGTTGGGCCTCCACTTTTGTCCGTCGTGACCTAAACGGACGCAGGCGGAGGAAATGGGCCGACGCATTGGAGTTGGTCTAAAGTTTGCAGGTTCAAGAGCTAGGCTTTCACATCACTTTATGAACAAGGCAACCCAACATTGCAAAACATGAAACATAGATAAGACCCCAAAATAAAGTATAACGGTTACGAAGGGAAAAGAACACAAAAGATGTAAAACAAAGCACCACGACTACACTGAAGCCCTCATCCACTCAAACGCTTGCCTAGGCTCCTACTATGATGCCTCCAAGAATGGAACATCCCCAAAACACCACCCCAGCCGACAGGACCGGAAGATGAGATAAATATTTTCACTCGTAGTCAAAGGTGGACGACCACACCAATAGTGGCGCCTCCAAGAAGGGAACTATGCTCGGGAACATCATCCCCACCAGCATGGACATTGTAGAGAGAGTTTTTCGCTTGGGTACCAACCACCAACCATCACAAGTTGAAGGGTGTCGAAGTTCCTAGACCTGGATTGGAGCGTCGACAAGAACAACGCTAGTGCCACGAATGTACCCCATGTATGCCGCATTGCCACACTCATGCTGATATTGCACACTGTCACTCACACGACAACAACCATCAGTAGGTCGCTGCAGCGCCGACTACCCGAAGTCGGCGTTGCACACCCGAAAGACCAACATTACCCATCTTGAGCTGGGAGACGTGCCATCAGAGTGCAGCAGGTCACTTCCACTATGGCACTCGCGCTCTAACACCACATGCACACCAACCTCCCATTGGAGAACATTTACATGATGACAAACGCTTGAGGACATACCGATGCAAAAGTGGCAGCGGGAAGACCACCAAACATTGGCCACGCCCCAATCTACCTAGTCGGAGTCAGTAGTGCACAATGACAGTTACTCCATCCCTTTGTGGGCCTCCTTCCCAAGTCCACGCATTGTCTTCCAGCGCCCGATGTCGGGGAAAGCAGAACCACATGAACCGAACGAGACCTATGCAACTACCTCTAGGCCAATCCATGTTGGCAGTCGACACCGACATGGGGTGAGAAGACTGGGTACATGCTACAGAGATGGGTGAAGAAGGCGGTAGGAGAAGTTTTGTCCCATGGGCCAGTCGATGGTAGTGAGGGGAAGGGCTGCAGGGGGTTGCGATAGCATTTTTCATTTTCTAGACCTAAGTTAATGTGCTCCGCAAGGAGTCTAGTAAGGTGGTTGATGTATAGGTGATAAAATTAAACATTTCCATCCATCAGATAACCGGGATAAAATCTTCCATTGCGCTTGGTTGGCATATACGACATCTCACATAAGAGTATCTCTAGCCCTTCACTCAAACTTAACTCTAGAGGTCCATTGCTCCCTTGATGGTATTTTGGTGTTAATGACAATGGGGGCAAGGAGTTCTGATGTTGTTTATAAAATTAATCTCAGGAATTGGCCTTTTAGTGTTTTTCTACTAACATGGTTGTCCCCTAATTCAAAAACTACAAGGCGTTGGGTTTTCAAAGACTCCAATATTTTCTGATTTTATTCGAGTCATAGGACAACCACACTACCATCATGAAAGAGGTGAATGCTCACTTTAAAATATCCTTGTCCACTTCTTCTTCCTCGTTTGTTCCAAATGTGGCTCATGATGTGGATAATGCGAGAGAAACTCTTGTCACTCCAAAGAAATTTGTGGCACCCTTTACAATCCCACTAAGCACTCATATGCACATGCACTCACTGCTCATCCACATAAGAATCATTTTCGACAACCATCCCCTTTGAAAGCCTAGAATTTCACTAAATAGAAACATTTTATAGAGTCTCACATTAAAAGTGCTTTGACACAACTTTGATGGGGTTATTATGAATCTTTAGTATCAAGGATTTGTCAAGTATCACACTACGGGAAGCCATTGATGATCAACTCAATGCAACCACACTCAACATACTTTGTCTTGCCATCATGGACGAGTATAGCAAGTCCATTGCTCTATTAAAGAATGTCAAGGAAATATAGGATGGTCTAGAGGAAATATTACAAAGGATTCTAGCATTCAAATGTTTAGGTTGGCTTTACTGAATCAAGAAGTCAACTTGTTTCTGAAGAAATGATAGTGAGAGTATAGAGGAGGTGTTTCGGCGGTTGAAATATCTTGTGTTGAATTTGAGGAACTTTGGTTACACATGTGGGATGACATTTTCATCAAGGACAAATTTATTGGAGCCCTGGTCTTGACGGGTCACATTATGGTCATGATGGTCCCTCAACGTCCCTGCTATGACGGAATGACTCCTAGTCAAGTAGGGTTTATCTCCACCACCCACACACTCTTGGAGACAATGTCAAAGAATACCCTTCCAATTCTTTCAGGAACAAAGAAGGCAACCTTGCTTTGAAGGCCAAGAAGGTGGTTGTGCGTGCTTCAAGATAGGAAGTTGAAGAAGGTAAATGTGATGGTGAAGAAGAGGATACCATGTGCCCAACAATTGACTTGGATAATATTTCCCCCTCTTGGTTAAGAAGTACTCGAGAACCATGTCTAACAAAGGGAAGAATCTCAAGGGATTCAACCACGATGATTAAGAGTCTCCCTATGGAACCATGACTAAGTATAGATACATGCATACATGCAGCAACTACATATCACATATGCCACCATCATTCGCCCCGACATTCAGGTTTCAGCAACGATGATTATGGGTCTCCCTCTGGATGAAGCTAAAGATTGTCTCCATTAATATTTTATCGTACGGTTAGGGAAGAGGGGAGGTAGCTTCTGTCACCACGGTACCTCCGCAAACCCACCATTCCACCCATAGTAATAACTTTTTGTCCATGAAGGCAAATGTTGAGAGGTCGACTTCACTCATCATCGAGAAGATTATTAACATGAACATACAAAGAGGATGTAACATCCTATCGGTGTTCACCACCTAAACATATTACGGTTCTTCCATATTCCTGAGAACTAGGGGTCTACTCTGACATTAGGATGACACACATCAAAATATAAATCGTGGTGGATGTAGATGAATGATCAAAGTAATACAAGTGTGAATCTACTTGGATTTTTGTATTCCAAAGAGATGAAAGAAAGGTTATGATGATGGATAGGGCTGATGTCGTAGTCCTCTTGATCGAGACGATGATGTCACAGAGCACTTCTATCGACGACCACCCGTCCCCCTCCCCCCAAGATCCCTTTCATAGGTTAGGTTATTGAGTTTGGTGAAGTTTCTGGTGTGTGTGTGTGTGTGTGTGTGTGTGTGTGTTTGTGTGTGTGTGTGTGTCTGTGTGTCTGTGTGTGTGTGTGTGTGTGTGGCTCATCCACCCGATCCAGAGGGAAGGGGTTACACTAGTTGACCAGGTGGTGGCGGTTGGTACAAGTGCTAACACTTGTACCAGACGTCATCTTCTCCTTTGCAGTCCCTAGCGTGGCTGGTTTTCTCCCCTTTTGACTTGTGATTTTTCGGTAGGTTCCTAGCATGTAAATCAACGGGATTTTCATACCATATTCTTAGGGGGTTTTCTTGCCCTTCAAAATCTCCTTCGCATTAAGGATCCGAGTGAACCAATAAAAAGGTGCGCGAGCGAGGTAAACAAAGATTGACAACCTTTCCCTCAGAGCCGGCGAATGCCTCGATTGTGAGGTACTCCTAGAGCGCAAGAGGGTCGACATAGATGGTGGGGGCCATGAGCTCATCAGTGTGCTTTGTCGCATGATGAAGCTCTGTTATATGCTTCGTCTCGAGATGATTCTCAACAATCTACCACACCATAAGCTCGAGCTCTAGCCTGCCATCGTGCACATTCTCCTCCTTGTGCATCTACACTACATCTCCAACAACTCCATCTCCCCCTCTTCCTCGAGCTCGATGAGGACATGCGCTACCAGAAGAACTATGCGAGTACCCCCTCCTCCAAACCACTGGGGACCATCGATTTGGACGACACGATTTCAATTTGGATGACGCTATAGCCTGAATTAGGCGCCGACTAGTGTTTGGGGATGAGTAAGGTGGAGGGCGACTGTCGCAAGCTTTTTATAGGAGAGGGATCGATTTGGGCACCACGACGGACGAATGGGTGGGTCGGTGCCAACGGTTTGGCCATGAATGGTCTTGGGACCATTGTTAAGAGGAAGAGGAAATATTTAGGAAGGCTACTCAAATTTGTGTATGTTAGAATCATGTGTTGACTGTGATGTCAAGCAACATCACAGAATTCGGTTTGGCTTCATTAATATGTGTGTAATTAGTTGTAGTTGGTCTATACATGTGCAAAATAGTTAAAGATTTCACATCATTGGCTTACGCGCTTAGTGCCGCCATTGTAGTCAAGTAAAAAATGCACATTTTAGGGAGTCAAAGGAATTTTAATGAAGGGGGTAGGAATACGAAAATTCTGTTTGAAGCTCGGCCTTCATAGAGGCCTTTAAATTTGAAATTCAAATTTCATAAAAAAATATATTTTTATTTTTTTTTGAAAAAAGTACAAAGATAAGTGAGGGCGTAACATACATGTGTGTAAATTTTTAAAAAATATATTAAAATAAGGGCTGTAAAAAAAGACAAATATGAGGCTTTTAACACATGATATTATTTATCGTTCAAGGCCATGAATTTATTTTTTTATTGAGATCATATTTCAAGGTATTTCATCCTAAAACTTTACACACATAAACATAACATCCTTCTTTACTGGCATATTTTTTTAAATCAAAAAGTTCAAAAATGATTTTTTTTCCAAAAAAATTGGCCTCCATGGAGACCGAGCTCCAAACGTCCGTTCTCCTAGGAATGTGAAAATTCAATCTGAAACCCGAGCTCATATGCACTTGGTGAACAATTAAACAAAAAAATAGAAAAGTTTTTAAAAGTCCAAACATTTTTATGGTGCAAGGCTCTTGTGCTTGAACTTCGTGTAAAATTTTGTGAAGTTTGTATATTTAAGGAGTTCGTGACAAAAAAGAGAAATTTGAGCGTGAACAACGTGATTTTTAAAATTTTCCAAACACCTGAAATTTGTCCTTTTTGCCACGAACTTCTTGGATGTCCAAACTTCATCAAATTTTCCATGACGGTCACGCATTTGAGCACCTTGCTCGTAAAATATTTTTTTAATATTTTGGCTATATTAAATGATTTTTCTATTCATGTCCGGGTCAGGTGAGCCCGGAAGCATCCTAGAAATGATATAAGTAGAATACTAGCATTATATAATGCAGACACATTTATGACCAAAATTCACGATGATGGTACACGTAGATATGTCCACATCGGTGTGGTTGTCAAAGATATCCCAAGCATATCTTTAATACATTGAAATCTTATCTTTGACCATTCAAACTACTCCCTCCGTTTTTAAATATAAGACATTTTAGAGATTGTACTATAAACTACATACAGATGTACATAGACATATTTTAAAATATAGATTCACTTATTTTGTTTCGTATGTAGTCTTCTAGTGAAATCCCTAAAAGGTCTTATATTTTGGAACGGAGGGAGTATTCATCGTTGACCAATAAGTGCATATTTATGTTGTCATGTTGGTCTCTAACGACTAAACTAATATTGACATGTTAGGCCCGCAAAAATAATGCTTACATGTCAGGATAAGCAATGCAAGTGGTCGCCAGTTGTGATAATTGTCTACACCGACTTAGTGATTATAAAAAAAAATGTGCATGTGCAATACACGTTGAAATTAGGGAGACAATTAATTGCATGTTAATATTAGTAGAATTTTAATTATGCATTAATGTGATATGCACAAACGTTATACTACTATACTTCCGTCACGGTTTAGAAGGCGCAGTTAAATTTACGTGTATTTTCATAATAAACAAGGTTTAAGACGCATTGCATTTACTCCTAGCAGCTAATTAGTACTCTTTTATGTTATTTTTATATGCATACGTAGTGTGAATGTTATTTTTACTCCATCTCACAGCCAATCAACAACCACATAGGTTTCAGAGTAAACATGTTGAGTGTTTGCCGCTCAAGCAATTTAAGTCGTTCAATTGACATGGTTTGATGGACTAGATTAAGTGGATTTGCCCAATTTGATCAATTATATTGGTATAGATGTATCTTCTTTATCTTTATCTCTATGTACTGCTTAAAAAGAATGTAAGATTTCGTGTTTCATTTTTCTTTCCACCACTCCTTCGTCCAACCTTTCTCATATGATAACAATAACATTAATTTACTTAGTTCTAAACCAATTCCACTTTACTTTACTTACTAAACTTCTCATCAAACTATAAGGTAAATCACTGACGGGGTTTAATAAACATTTATTTATACAATCGCACTAATATGAGCATGTAAATCACAAGCTAACATATTACAATATTTATATCTCGTTGCAACGCAGAGACATTACCCTAGTTTTGTAAAAAAAAATGAATAGTGAGCATGTGGTGGCATGGTGTGGAGCTAGTCGGCATCCACAACTTGTTTGATAATATTTAAGAACAACTCCAAGAGCTCCTATAAAAACCTTCCCATAGAAGTGGTTTTATGGGATGACCATATAATTTACAGAAAGTTGACAAAAAAATTCTATTTCTGTAAAACTTCTTTCGCTAATATCTTTCTTTTCCTATTTCCCACAAAATATCATTGGGGCTGCAAGTCAGTGACATGGGCCAATGCCCAGATTTGATGTCTAGATTTTCCTCATCCTATGTGCACATTTGAAGACTTTGCTCACCACCTGGGAGAGTCTTTTAGAAGCCTCACTAAGCAAGCCTTGCAATTCTCTTGTGTGCAGCATGAACCTAGATTCCAGGAATGAACAAAGAATAAATATCACATTAGTAGGATCATTAGGCAAAACACTTTGAAAACAAATATCTATTCCTTGTTTTCCAAATAATCCAAAGTAAAGGAGGAGAAGCAATGAAAAGAATAGTACGGTCTATACTTGTATAGGCTGGCAACCAATTTCGGCACAAATCAAAAAATGAAAGAGGTGGCTTGGGATTACCTAGCACACGTCCAACAACATTCCACAAGAATCCGGCAAACGAGCAAGCAAAGAATATATGATTAATGCTCTCCTATGCAAACACTTTAACTTTCAGCGGCATTTTCATCCATCAAGATAGATCTCTAGCAATAATGAAATGATGGAGGCATAAATATTTAAATGAATAACATCTGAATGGAAATTCAAAACATACTTCATTGTGTATAGTAGTAAAATATTTATTGTATAGAAATAGAATAATAGAATGCAAAATAGTTTTTCATGCATCGTTGCATATGTGATGGGTCTTTTTCTATGCATGGGTGTATGTCGAGGCGGACCTTATCACATTCATAATTGTATCTGATATGACATGCTTGCAGGTTTAGATAAATAAATTAGTGAGTGTCACTCTTTTAGGTATATACTCCCTCATATGCATATACATTCGTTTTTAGACAAATCTAAGACAAGTAATATAGATCGGAGGTAGTATATAGAACTATAACTATCTTTTTGAAAAATGCATTTTAGAAAGGTTTTTAGTAGAAGGAAACACATTTTAGGAGGGCTTTTAGGAGGACATATTTTGTTTGACGTTGGAGGGTTTTTAGGAGGTCATATTTTGTTTTTAGGAGGGTTTTTAGGAGGTCATATTTTGTTTTAACCTCTCTCTTTCTCCATGATCTCGTCTTCTTTCTAGATGGACTTGCTTCTTAGAGCTCTCCACGCCACTGTTGCCTCTGACTCCACAATCAACGCTACGTCAGCGACCCAGTTGATGTTTGCGAAGGAGACCTAGTTCAAGATGGGCTACAAGGGTATGTTGTCTCGTGGACGAGTCGCGGTAGAAGACATGATATGCCCCTTCTTCGAAGACATCGACCACTTGAGAATATAGCGAAAGCATATCCGCATCAGCTAGCAAACCCGTTCCAGATTAAGGTCAAGCTCCCATGGGCTCACAGCAACCCACGCGCGCGACGCTCATGACATGGAGGGTACAGAGCACAGGCCCGAGCCCATGGGTGTGCGGCCTATGTGGACGGAATAGGGCCCCAATTTCCCATGTGCCCCGAAATTCCTAGCACATGGCAGCCCATAGCAAGTAGCAGGCCTCCTACTCGGCACTCAGCATGAGCCCCTCTAGCGGGAATATCCTAACGGACGCTCGTTGCGTCAAGTTGTCGCCAATTCGCATAGGGACGAGCGACTAGCGATCGGGATGGGCCGGCCCAGTTATGACACAACACGATTATCGTATCCAGTTTTGGGAACCTTCTAGAAAGTTCTTAAGTGGTTTTGGGAACCTTTTAAAAGGTTCCAGAAGCGCTTTTCATTGATTTGTTTTTTGTTTCGTTTTCCTTTTTCTGTTTTTATTTGCTCTTTACTAATTACATTTTTATTTCTACTTTCTAATTCCTTTTTGTTTCTTTTAGTTCTTGTTTTTAAGAATATGAAAATTTGTACCAAAAGGCAAAAAAGATTGAGAAGTTCAAACAATGTTCGTGTTATTAATTTTTGTCCACAAATTTAAAATAAATATCAATTTTCAGAAAACATTTGCGTATTTGAAAACAAAAACCATTCAAAATAGATCATAAGTTAAAAAATGTCCTAGATTTTCTGTTCGATATTTTAAAATTATTTTAAAATTCCAAAAAATATTTGAAAGTTCAAAACATGTTCTGTTTTTTTAAAAAAATTCAGAAGTACAAAATAAAAATTGTCAATTTAAAAAAGTTCACCTTTCAACAAATGTTCATAAGTTCAACAAACTTTCCTGCTTCAAATTTTGTTCACAAACACTATAATTTCCTGATTTCTATTTAAAAAATGCCTTTCAATTTATGTTCATAGGTTCAAAAGATGTTCCTGTTTTGTAATTTGTTCACAAATTCAATAAATGTTCATAATATTTGCATTTCTCATATGTTCTTAACAGTTTCAAAATTATGTTCACAGAAGCAGAAAAAATTCCTTTTCTCCAAATTGTTCATGTTTTCAAAAAAGTTCCTTTAATCCAACATTTTTCTTAAATTCAAAACTGTTACCATTTTTAAATTTGTTCACGAATTCAAAAATGTTTTTGTTTGTCAAAAAACTGGAATTAAAACGATGTTCCTGTTTTTCAAAATTGTCCATTAAATAATGCATTCTTTCTGTTTTGAAATTCAGTTACAAATCCGAAAATTGAGCAATTTTTTAATATTGTTCGTGTTTTTGAAAAAAACAGATTTTTTTAAGTATTCCTATAATTGTCTTTAAATGTTTGGAAAAAGGAAATGTTTTGGATCTCTCGATATAGTTAGTTATAATGGTTCTCACGATGCATATTTAACACTAGCGCTGATCAGCTCCATTGGCTAGGTAGCTGTCTCTACTAGCGCCGAATCGGGGTTATCCTGGCCGAAGCAGCACTTCTTTGCGTTGATTTTTACGCCACATCCGAATGGGCCGGCCCAAATGAAGGCTAACCTACACAAAGTCCCGCCGATGTGCTGCAGAATGTGGCATATTAGAGGGGGACCTCTTATTGGACGTATTCTGTGTCCACCTTTGCACGGGCAAGCCATTGGCCATCGCCGCTAGCAAGGCGACTGGGCTGGCCCAGGTAGCTAGCTCGTTTTTTTCGCTTTTTATTTATTTATTTTCCTTTTTCCTTTTCTATCTTATTCTTTATTTTCTTTTGTGTTTCTCTTTCTCTTTTTACGAAAAGGTTTTATGTTTTGAAAAAAAAATTAGTTTCGGAAACTTAATCACCTGTTGTATTTACAAACAAAAATTATAAATGGAATTTTTTTGAATTTCCAAAGAATTTCCAAAAACACAACAAACAAGAGCATTTTAAAGCATAGAACATTTTTGTAATTACATTTTTAAATACTTATAAAAAATTTTTGAAGCGGGAACATTTTTTCAACTTATGTATACTTTTTGAAACATGATTTTTTTTGAACTTATGTACTTTTTATAAAAAGATAAACATATTTTAGAAAATAAAGATTGTTGAAAGGAAAAATGAAGGGATTGGTGGAATAGATGTTATATTGCTTGAGCCTCATGGGCACATATATAGGAGTACAATGATCAACTTAAAGTACAAGGCAAGGTAGGACAAATCCTAGTCTATCTCATATTTCCTAATAATCAATATACTCAACATCCTCCCGTAGTCACAACGGTAGCGACGCAGACGGTGAGACTGGAGAAGAATCCGAAGGTAAGCCGACGGTCATCCCCCCACGGTCGTAAAGGTCGATGCATCGCGGAAGTTGTGCCTCGAGTGGAAACCGACGAGGTTGCTCAAGCAAGGCGGTAGCCCTTTGTGCCGATGTCGAGGTAGCCGGGAGCGTAGGATGGTGTAGCCGTGGTTGAGGTAGCCGTGCGAAGAACGCAGTGGTCGATGTCGAGTAGGGGTAGCCGGTGTCGAGGATGACGCCGTGGAGCCGCGGGCGCAAGGAAGCGTCGAGTTAGTCATGGGCGCGGTTGTCACATCCCTCACACCTTAACCAAGTTAGCATTGTGTTCATATCTTCTTTGCATTGCATCTAGGAAATTTTCAACAAGAACAAGCAAGTGGTGAAGGAACACTCAAAAAAACCTAGCCACTTCTCAAATTCAAAGGAATTATAAACTAATTCAAATCAATGAACTCAAAATGGCCTCAAGAAAAGTTCAACTTTTCTGATAAATCATGGAAACAAATAAACAATAAATAAAACCATTTTCATAACACTCTTGGCATTTCAAATAAATGCAAAAGGCTACTGGTTTCAAGTTCTAAGTTTGAATTCAAAAACTTTAAGTTTTCAAAAATGTTGAAAACTTTAGGAATGGTTGGATATATTCCAACTAATATTCTGGTGTGTTCAAAATATTTTTATAAACTATTTTGGAGCTGAAATAATCAAAATAGTTAGCAAATCAGAAAAACAAAACAGAAAGAAAATAGAAAGAAAAGAGGAAAACCTTACATGTCGCCCTAAGGAGGCCAGCCCACCAGGGGCAAGGGCGTCTTCCTCCTCCCGCCTTCAGGCAGAGGAGCGAACGCCCACGGTGGCTCCTCCACCTCCAAGAAACCTAACATGTCATTCCATGCATGATAAAAGCAAGTTGATCTGAGCATCACGTCGAATCAATTAAAATGGTATCCGAGAATACCTCGTTTGAAGTGATATTTGAATTTGATTCAAATCAACTTCAAACCTAATACATGTTAGCTATAATAGTATACCACCTTGCATCCTCATGCCATGCTCATGGCATCATCTTGTTGCACATGATTTTTATTGATTGTTATCATTTCTTTCGGTAGGCTCCGCTCCCCCGGATTCCACCGAATATCCGTCTGACAGATATTGTCACTCCTGTGAGAAACAAGGCAAGCAACCATTTTGATCATCCCGATAAATCCCATGTTCTTGCTCCTGCACTTACTTATTGCATTAGGATCAAATGCTTCAAATGCTTTTGCCACGTTAGTTGAACCCACTGCCTTTGCATGACCTGTCCTTGTCACAGTAAATAGCTGAACCTTGCAACCTAGCATACCTGGTAGTTGCTTGAGCCATGATGTGCCTTATCCTGCTATGCATGCTATGCTTAGAGTTGTGTACGGCCTGTCATTTGGAAGATGAACAGAATTGTGAGAATGTGTTCGGTAAGCAAAGGTTGTGTGTTGAACCTGAATTGGTAAAGGTACCGGTGAAAGTCTGTGTAGGAGTACATGGCGGGTTGTTTCATTGGAACCGTCCTTAGGAACTGAGTTCCGTGTATGTAATCCAAGACGAGATACTACCACATGCTGGGCCCTGAAATATGACCCCGCTCGACTTATTAATCGCTTAGTACTCGGTCCAGGAGTTGCAAGTAGTTTCTGGTGTTTATAGTCATGCTGGAGGCCGTGCATGGTGCTGACCTGAGAGGTGGGCTGTGATGCGGTAGGCAGTGGCACGGTGTACCAAGTGGCACCCGGATGGTGGGCTTGGGAATCCTGCAAACATCGTTTGGGGCCGTGGCGGAAACCTCGGCTGGACTTTCGTGCGGGTTACCCTCAGATAGGCGATAGACCTGGACTAGGTACTAATGTGGTTAACGGTCGTGGCCGACTCCCTCGTTGGGCTTCCGCTTGAAGGTTGCCGAGGTGCATGACGTGCACATGGCGATAAGTGGCGAGAGCGTGTGTGACGAAGTACACCCCTGCAGGGTTATGATCTATTCGAATAGTCGCGTCCGCGGATATGGACTACTTGGAGACATATGTTGTTCATAGATAACTTCAATGGCTACTCATAAAATTGTCAAGATAAGCGTGAGTGTCGTGGACGGCATTCCATATGGAGACGGAATGATTCCACGATGGAGTATTGTTGTTGTGTTAGTGGACTCGTGTGTGAGAAATCAAGTTGTCAAAATTATTTAAAAATGCAAGTTGTCTAGCCACGAGTCAAATGCTGGCTTTCCGCATGAAAACCCACAATACCTTATTGATACATTGCATGAGTAGATAGTTATCCTAAAGTCTTGCTGAGTACCTCCGTACTCATGTTTGCTAAATAAATGTTGCAGAGGTTGCTAATGACCCTAATGGAGGGTTCTTCATACACATCGACGGCGACGAGTAGCTGGTGTCCCAGCTACGATCTAGCCCTAGGTTGGGGTCTGTAGTATAGTTTCACATGTGTGTACTCAGACAATTTTAAACACTTCCGCTGGCTTGTAACTGAATGACTGCTATTATGGGTCGTGAGACCCTTACTGTGTAATATTATATGTGTGGCTCTTCCGAGCCTCTTAAATAAAGCTTGTATGTTTATGGTTATGTTGTGATGCCATCGATGTATCTATACATATCGGTATGCCATGCGTATGTGTGTCGTACTTGATATGTGTGGGGTTCGATTACCTAGCCGTAAACTTTAGTAGCACTCCTTACAGGGAAATGCCCCTTTGTGATCCAACGAGCCATGGTAGCTCGCTATAGCTCCGGACACATTGGTTGACCGGCGTGTGTCCTTCTTAGCTGCTGTGTCTGTCCCCTTTGGGGAAATGTCACGCGATGTAATGGAGTCCTTGTAGCTTGCTACGACTCGTCTACATTCGCTGGTGACCGACACCTGCTTTGCTGGGTCATGTATGCCTGTCCTTGTGCGGTACTGCCACTTTGGTTTATGACTAGACATGTCGATCCAGGTTCTTTGTCATTGGAATACTAGCGACACAATTGCATACGTGAGTCAGAAGGCGCAAACGGTCCCGGCTAAGGTAAGGCTGCAACCGTGGGGTTAACCGTGCGTGAGACCGCAAAGGGATGCTATGTGTTACAGGCTGGATTCTTATGGCTTAGGATCGGGGTCCCGACAGCACTGGTGTCGAAGTAGGGGTGCACTAGGAAGAAGACGTAGTTGATACGCGTTGCGCCGAAATTGTCAAGCCCGGGGACACATCATGGACGAAGGCACGCATCGGTGTGATACGTCCATTTTGCATCATGCTTTCACGTTGATACTTATCGCTTTTGGGGCTATTATTACACTTCACGGTACAATATTTATGCCTTTTCTCTCTTATTTTGCAAGGTTTACATGAAGAGGGAGAATGCCGGCAGTTGGAATTTTGGCCTGAAAAAGGAGCAAGTTTGAGATACCTATTCTGCGCAACTCCAAAAGCCGTGAAAATCAAAGAAGATTTTTTGTGGGGTTTATAAAAAATACTGGGCCGAAGAAGTACGAGAGGGGCGCCAGCAGGAGGCCACAAGCCTGCTAGGCGCGGCCTCCACCTGGCCACGCCTAGGGGGCTTGTGGGCTCCCACTTGGCCCTCTGGCCCCCCTCTTTTGCTACAAGAAGGGGTTCGTTCCAGAAAAAATGATGGGGAGGCTTTTCGAAGTATTCACCGCCACCACGAGGCGGAACTTGAGCAGAACCAATCTAGAGCTCCGGCACGACGATCCTGCCGGGGAAACTTCCCTTCCGGAGGGGGAAATCGTCGCCATCATCATCACCAACACTCCTCTCATCAGAGGGGACTCGTCACCATCAACATCTTCATCAGCACCATCTCATCTCCAAACCCTAGTTCATCTCTTGTAACCAATCTCCGTCTCGCGACTCCGATTGGTACTTGTAAGGTTGCTAGTAGTGTTAATTACTCTTTGTAGTTGATTCTAGTTGGATTACTTGGTGGAAGATTATATGTTCAGATCTTTGATCCTACTCATTACCTCTCTGGTCATGAATATGATTATGCTTTGTGAGTAGTTACTTTTGTTCTTGAGGACATGGGATAAGTCTTGCTATAAGTAGTCATGTGAATTTGGTATTCGTTCGATAATTTGATGTGTTGTATGTTGTTTTCCTCTAGTGGTGTTATGTGAACGTCGACTACATAACACTTCACCATTATTTGGGCCTAGAGGAAGGCATTGGGAATTAGTAAGTAGATGATGGGTTGCTAGAGTGACAGAAGCTTAAACCCTAGTTTATGCGTTGCTTCGTAAGGGGTTGATTTGGATCCACTAGTTTAATGCTATGGTTAGACTTTGTCTTAATTCTTCTTTCGTAGTTGCGCATGCTTGCGAGAGGGGTTAATCATAAGTGGGATGCTTGTCCAAGTAAGGGCAGTACCCAAGCGCCAGTCCACCCACATATCAAACTATCAAAGTAGCGAACGCGAATCATATGAACATGATCAAAACTAGCTTGACAGACGTTCCCATGTGTCCTCGGGAGCGTTTTACCTCCTATAAGACTTTGTCCAGGCTTGTCCCTTGCTACAAAAGGGATTGGGACACTTTGCTGCACCATTGTTACTTTTGTTACTTGCTACTTGCTACGAATCATCTTGCCACACAACTACTTGTTACCGATAATTTCAGTGCTTGCAGATATTACCTTGCTGAAAACCACTTGTCAGATCCTTCTGCTCCTCGTTGGGTTTGACACTCTTGCTTATCTAAAGGACTACGATAGATCCCCTATACTTGTGGGTCATCAAGACTCTTTTCTGGCACCGTTGTCGGGAAGTGAAGCGCCTTTGGTAAGTGGAATTTGGTAAGGAAACATTTATATAGTATGCTGAAATTTATTGTGATTTGTCACTATGGAAACTAATCCTTTGAGGGGCTTGTTCGGGGTATCTTCACCTTGAACGGAAGCACAAAGAGTTTCTCCTCAACCTGATGCACCTACTGAAAATATTTGCTATTAATTTCCTTCGGGTATGCTTGAGAAACTGCTCGCTAATCCTTTTACAGGAGATGGAACATCACATCCAGACTTGCATCTAATCTATGTAGATGAAGTTTGTGGTTTATTTAAGCTTGCAGGTTTGCCCGAGGATGAGGTCAAGAACAAGGTCTTTCCCTTATCTTTGAGGGATAAGGCGTTGACATGGTATAGGCTATGTGATGATACTGGATCATGGAACTACAATCGGTTGAAATTGGAATTTCATCAAAAGTTTTATCCTATGCATCTAGTACATTGTGATCGGAATTATATTTATAATTTTTGGCATCGTGACAGAGAAAGCATCGCTCAAGCTTGGGGGAGGCTTAAATCAATGGTATATTCATGCCCCAACCATGAGCTCTCGAGAGAAATTATCATTCAAAACTTCTATGCTCGGCTTTCTCATGATGATCGCACCATGCTTGACAGTTCTTGTACCGATTCTTTTATGAAGAGAGATATTGAATTCAAATGGAATTTATTGGAGAGAATTAAACACAACTCTGAAGATTGGGATCTTGATGAAGGTAAGGAGTCAGGTATGAATTTCAAGTTTGATTGTGTTAAATCCTTTGTTGAAACAAATACTTTTTGTGATTTTAGCGCTAAGTATGGACTTGACTCTGAGATAGTAGCTTCATTGTGTGAATCATGTGCTGCTCATATTGATCTCCCCCAAGAGAAGTGGTTTAAATATCATCCTCCCTTAGAAGTCAATGTAGTTAAACCCAATCCAGTTGAAGAGAAATTCATTGCCTATAATGATCCTATTGTTCCCACTGCTTACATTGAGAAACCACCTTTCCCTATTAGGATAAAGGATCATTCTAAAGCTTCAACTGTGATACGTAGGGGCTACATTAGAACACCTACACCCCCTGAGAAAATTAGAGTTGAACCTAGCACTGCTATTATCAAAGATCTACTGTCCGAAAATGTTGATGTCCATGATATTCACTTCTGTGAAGATGCTGCTAGAATTGCTAAACCACATGCTAGAGACAAACATAGGCATGTTGTTGGCATGCCTGTTGTTTCTGTTAAGATAGGAGATCATTGTTATCATGGTTTATGTGACGTGGGTGCTAGTGTTAGTGCAATACCTCAATCCTTATATGATGAAATTAAAGACGAGATTGCACCTGTCGAGATAGAACCCATTGATGTCACTATTCAGATTGCCAATAGAGATAATATCTGCCCTGTGGGAATTGTTAGGGATGTTGAAGTCTTGTGTGGTAAAACAAAGTATCCTGCTGATTTCCTCGTTCTTGCTACCACACAAGATAGTTTTTGTCCCATCATATTTGGCAGACCTTTTCTCAATACTGTCAATGCTCATATTGACTGTGAGAAGCAAACTGTCACTGTTGGCTTTGAAGGTGTGTCACATCAGTTCAATTTCTCCAAGTTTGGTAGAAAACCTCATGAAAAAGAGTTGCCTAGTAGGGATGGAACTATTGCCCTAGCTTCTATTGTCGTGCCTCCTACTGATCCTTTAGAGCAATACTTGCTTGAGCATGAAAATGATATGCATATGGATGAAAGGGATGAGATAGATAGAGTTGTCTTAGAACAATATCCTATCCTTAAGAATAACTTGCCTGTTGAACTGCTTGGAGATCCACCCCCACCAAAGGGTGGTCCTGTGTTCGAGCATAAACAGTTGCCTGATACTCTTAAGTATGCATATCTTGATGAAAAAGAGATATATGCTGTTATAATTAGTGCTAGCCTCTCAAAGCATGAAGAAAAGAAGTTACTAAAAACTCTGAGGAAGCACCGTGCTGCTATTGGATATACTCTTGATGATCTTAATGGCACTAGTCCCACTCTATGCCAGCACAAGATTAAAACCGATCTTGATTCCAAACCAGTTGCTGATTATCAACGGAGATTAAATCCTAAGATGAAAGAGGTAGTAAGAAAAGAAATACTAAAGCTCCTGGAAGCAGGTATTATCTGTCCTGTCACTCATAGTGATTGGGTGAGTCTGGTGCATTGCGCCCCTAAGAAGGGAGGTATTACCGTTGTCCCTAATGATAAGGATGAATTGATCCCACACAGGATTATTACTGGCTATAGGATGGTGATCGATTTTAGGAAATTGAATAAAGCCACTAGGAAAGATCATTACCCTTTCCTTTTATCGACCAAATGCTAGAAAGACTGTCTAAACACACACACTTCTGCTTTCTAGACGGTTATTCTGGTTTCTCCCAAATACCTGTTGCACAATCTGATCAGGAGAAAACCACTTTCACCTGCCCTTTCGGTACCTTTGCTTACAGACGTATGCCTTTTGGCTTATGTAATGCACCTTCCACCTTTCAAAGATGCATGATGGCTATATTCTCTGACTTTTGTGAAAAGATTGTTGTGGTTTTCATGGATGACTTTTCCGTTTACGGGTCTTCTTTTGATGATTGCCTCAGCAACCTTGATCGAGTCTTGCAGAGATGTAAAGATACCAATCTTGTCTTCTATTGGGAGAAGTGCCACTTTATGGTTAATGAAGGCATCGTATTAGGACATCAAATTTCTGAAAGAGGCATTGAAGTAGATAAGGCTAAGGTTGATGCAATCGAGAAAATGCCATGCCCCACAGATATCAAAGGTATAAGAAGTTTCCTTGGTCATCCTGGTTTCTATAGAAGGTTCATTAAAGACTTCTCTACGATTTCTAGGCCTCTTACCAATCTCTTGCAAAAGGATATTCCTTTTGTCTTTGACGATGATTGTGAGGAAGCCTTCGAGATACTTAAGAAGGCCTTGATAACTGCACCTATTGTTCAACCACCTGATTGGAACTTACCTTTTGAAATCATGTGTGATGCTAGTGATTATGCTGTTGGTGCTGTCCTAGGGCAAAGAGTTGATAAGAAGTTGAATGTTATTCACTATGCTAGTAAAACTCTAGACAGTGCCCAAAGAAACTATGCTACTACGGAAAAGGAATTTTTAGCAGTCGTGTTTGCATGTTAAAAGTTAAGGTCTTACATAGTTGATTCCAAAGTAACTATTCACACTAATCACGCTGCTATTAAGTACCTCATGGAGAAGAAAGATTCTAAACCTAGACTTATCAGATGGGTTCTCTTGCTACAAGAATTTGATTTGCATGTCGTCGACAGGAAGGGTGCTGATCACCCAGTAGCAGATAACTTGTCTAGGTTGGAGAATGTTCTTGATGACCCACAACCTATTGATGATAGCTTTCTCGATGAGAAACTGAATGTCATCAATGCTTCATGTAGTACACCATGGTATGCTGATTATGCAAACTATATCGTTGCCAAATATATACCACCTAGTTTCACATACCAGCAAAAGAAGAAATTCTTCTTTGATTTGAGACATTACTTCTCGGATGATCCTCACCTTTATAAGGAAGGAGTAGATGGTGCTATTAGACGTTGTGTACGTGAACATGAACAGGGACAGATCCTACAGAAGTGTCACTCCGAGGCCTACGGAGGACACCATGCGGGAGATAGAACTGCACACAAGGTATTGCAATCAGGTTTCTATTGGCCCACTCTCTTCAAGGATGCACGTAAGTTTGTCTTGTCTTGTGACGAATGTCAAAGAATAGGTAATACCGGTAAACGTCAGGAAATGCCTATGAATTATTCACTTGTCATTGAACCATTTGATGTTTGGGGCTTTGATTATATGGGACCTTTTTCCAAAATCCAACAGGTATACTCATATCCTAGTTGTTGTTGATTACGTCACTAAGTGGGTAGAAGCTATCCCAACCAGTAGTGCTGATCACAACACTTCTATCAGGATGCTTAAAGAAGTTATTTTCCCTAGATTTTGAGTCCCTAGATATCTAATGACCGACGGTGGTTCACATTTCATTCATGGTGCTTTCCGTAAAACGCTTGCTAAGTACGATGTCAATCATAGAATTGCGTCCCCCTATCACCCTCAGTCCAGTGGTCAAGTAGAGCTAAGCAATAGAGAGATTAAACTAATTCTGCAAAAGACTGTCAATAGGTCTAGAAAGAATTGGTCTAAGAAGCTCGATGATGCACTATGGGCTTATAGAACTGCCTATAAGAATCCCATGGGCATGTCTCCGTACAAAATGGTGTATGGTAAAGCATGTCATTTACCTCTTGAGCTAGAGCATAAGGCTTATTGGGCAATCAAAGAGCTCAACTTGGATTTCAAACTTGCTGGTGAGAAGAGGTTATTTGATATTAGCTCGCTTGATGAATGGAGAACTCAGGCATATGAGAATGCCAAGTTGTTCAAAGAAAAGGTTAAGAGGTGGCATGATAAAAGGATACAAAAGTGTGAGTTCAATGTAGGTGATTATGTCTTGCTATATAATTCTCGTTTAAGATTTTTTGCAGGCAAGCTTCTCTCTAAATGGGAAGGACCTTACATTGTTGAGGAAGTATATCGCTCCGGTGCTATCAAGATCAACAACACGGAAGGTAATTGTCCGAGAGTGGTAAATGGTTAAAGAATCAAGCATTATATCTCAGGTACTCCCATAAATGTTGAAAGCAATATTATCAATACCATAACTCTGAAGGAGTACCTAAGGGATATTTATCAGCCCGTTTCAGACTCCGAAAATGAAGAGGTATGTGATTCGGTAAGTAAACAGACTCCAAAACTTTTCCAGTAGGAATTTTTCTCCATTTTGGAATTTTTTAAAAAATAGAAAAATTTGAAGTAGTCCGGAAAGCGCACGAGGAGGCGACAAGCCTGCCAGGCGCGGGCCACCTCCCTGGCCGCGCCTGGGGGGCTTGTGGCCACCTCGTGTGCCTCCCAGACTCCGTTTTCTTGCGGAGTACTCCTTCTGGTCGGAAAATAATAATTATATATTCTCCCGAAAGGTCTGACCCTCGTATCACGCAAATTTCCTCTGTTTTCATTTCGAGCCTGTTTCTGCTGCAGATCTAGATCGCTATGGCATCCCCAAAAGCTGTGAAGGACAAGATCTTCGAGAAGGTCATCAATCCCTACCCCGCGAGAGTGCTGCAACACCCTCAATCTATCGAGATGCGTGAGGGGATGTTGCACATCCGTGATGTTGAGGGGCCCAAGAAGACCGGAAGCGTGGAGGCGAGGCTCGAAGAAATGGAGAAACAAGTCTTCAAGTGCCAAGGGATGATGGAGCGTGGACTCAACGCCAACCACATGATGATCACGGAGTTCACCAACAAGCACAAGATCGATGCCAATAACATCGGGAAGCACCTCTCCAGGCTCTATGACAGAATTGATCACCTCCAAGCCCAGATCTATGACCTGTAGAACCAAAACTGTGAGTATGAGTATATATTTAAATCAATATGGTTGGCTGCAGATTTGAGGATTCGGGAGACTCGGTCATCTTTCCATGATGGAGCACCTATGCCTTGGAAGACGGAGGATCAATCCCATGTTGCAACAACTCCACCACCATCACCTCCAAAGGAAGACGACTAAGCATGGGTATGGGCAATCCCCTTGGCTTGTGCCAAACTTGGGGGAGTTGCCCCGGTATCGTATCACCATCACATCTTTTGTCTTTACCTTTTCTTAGATTGTTCCTTTTTGGTTTTATATTTCTCTAGTAGAAATAAAGTTCTTAGTGTTTTAGGCTTGAGTTTTGCTTTGTGTCACCCCCGATGTATTCGAGTTCGTGAGTCATATAATAAAGACTGTCTTAGTTATGGGCCTTGTCCCATGCCACTATCAAAAGGATGAGAAAAGAACAAAAGCATGAAAGATCATGTAATAATCTTATGGGAAGTGATGGCTTCACATATAAAAAGAATGTTGATTGAAACTTGTTGAGGGTAGACAAATGTAGACCTTGGTCATTGTTGCAATTAATAGGAAGTGATAAAGAAGGAGAGGTTCACATATAAATATATCATCTTTGACACCATCTACGATTGTGAACACTCACTAAACTATTACATGCTTTGAAGTGGATATTGGACAAGGAAGACAACATAATGAATTGTGTTTGCTTGGTTCCGAACAATGTTATATGACTAGAGATCCCTTAGCATGTGACCATTGCTTCCATCTCATATTAGCCAAAACTCCCGCACCAAGTGGAGATACTACTTGTGCATCCATAAACCTTCAACCCAGTTTGCCATGAGAGTCCACCATACCTACCTATGGATTGAATAAGATCCTTCAAGTAAGTTGTCATCGATGCAAGCAATAAAAATGGCTCCCTAAATATGTATGATCTATTAGTGTGTGGAAAATAAGCTTTGTACGAACTTGTGATGAGGAAGACATAAAAGCGACAGACTGCATAATAAAGCTTTTTATCACAAGAGGCAATATAAAGTGACGTTCCTCCACACTGAGAGGACGCACATCCAAACCTCAAAAGTGCATGACAACCTCTGCTTCCCTCTACGAAGGGCCTATCTTGTACCTTTACTTTTTGCCCTTGAAAGAGTCATGGTGATCTTCACCAATTCCTTATTTCGCCTTTATCTTGGCTAACATCATATGCTAGGGAAAGATCTATATTCATATGTCAACTTGGAAGTAAGTATTCATGAATTATTATTGTTGACATTACCATTGAGGTAAATGGTTGGGAGGCGAAACTATAAGCCCCTATCTTTCTCTGTGTCCAACTGAAACTTTGATCTCATGAGTACCACGTGAGTTGTAGCAATTGTAGAGAACGAAAAGATGATTGAGTATGTGGATTTGCTTTATAAGCTCTTATTTGACTCTTTCCGATGTTGTGATAAATTGCAATTGCTTCAATGACTAAAGGCTATCGGTTGTTCATTCTCGGTAAGGTTCTTGATCCATACTTTACTTTGTGAAGGAATTGTCACTTTAGCATAAGAGATGATATGATGGTATTGTTGTTCTGATATGATCATGATGCGTGCATGTCCGTATCTTGTTTTGTCGACACCTCTCTCCCTAAACATGTGGGCATATTTATTGATCTTGGCTTTCGCTTATGGACAAGCGAGGTCTAAGCTTGGGGGAGTTGATACGTCCATTTTGCATCATGCTTTCATGTTGATATTTATCGCTTTTTGGGCTATTATTACACTTCACGGTACAATACTTATGCCTTTTCTCTCTTATTTTGCAAGGTTTACATGAAGAGGGAGAATGTCGGCAGCTCTAATTCTGGCCTGAAAAATGAGCAAGTTTGAGATACCTATTCTGCGCAACTCCAAAAGCCGTGAAAATCAACGAGATTTTTTTGGGATTTATAAAAAATACTAGACCGAAGAAGTACCACAGGGGCGCCAGCAGGAGGCCACAAGTCTGCTAGGCGCGGCCTCCCCCCTGGCCGCGCCTAGGGGGCTTGTGGGCTCCCACTTGGCCCTCTGGTCCCCCTATTTTGCTACAAGAAGGGTTTCGTTCGAGAAAAAATGAAGAGGAGGCTTTTCGGAGGATTCGCCGCCGCCACGAGGCGGAACTTGAACAGAACCAATCTAGAGCTCCAGCAAGACGATCCTGTCGGGGAAACTTCCCTCCCGGAGGGGGAAATCGTCGCCATCGTCATCACCAACACTCCTCTCATCGAAGGGGACTCATCACCATCAACATCTTCATCAGCACCATCTCATCTCCAAACCCTAGTTCATCTCTTGTAACCAATCTCCATCTCGCGACTCCGATTGGTACTTGTAAGGTTGCTAGTAGTGTTAATTACTCTTTGTAGTTGATGCTAGTTGGATTACTTGGTGGAAGATTATATGTTCAGATCTTTGATGCTACTCATTACCTCTCTGGTCATGAATATGATTATGCTTTGTGAGTAGTTACTTTTGTTCATGAGGACATGGGATAAGTCTTGCTATAAGTAGTCATGTGAATTTGGTATTCGTTCGATAATTTGATGTGTTGTATGTTGTTTTTCCTCTAGTGGTGTTATGTGAACGTCGACTACATAACACTTCACCATTATTTGGGCCCATAGGAAGTCATTGGGAAGTAGTAAGTAGATGATGGGTTGCTAGAGTGACAAAAGCTTAAACCCTAGTTTATGCGTTGCTTCGTAAGGGGCTGATTTGGATCCACTAGTTTAGTGTTATGGTTAGACTTTGTCTTAATTCTTCTTTCGTAGTTGCGGATGCTTGCGAGAGGGTTTAAACATAAGTGGGATGCTTGTCCAAGTAAGGACAGTATCCAAGCGCCGGTTCACCTACATATCAAACTATCAAAGTAGCGAACGCGAATCATATGAACATGATAAAAACTAGCTTGACAGATTTTCCCATATGTGTTCCCGGGAGCGTTTTACCTCCTATAAAACTTTGTCCAGGCTTGTCCCTTGCTACAAAAGGGATTGGGCCACTTTGCTGCACCGTTGTTACTTTTGTTACTTGCTACTTGCTACGAATCATCTTGCCACACAACTACTTGTTACCGATAATTTCAGTGCTTGCAGATATTACCTTGCTGAAAACCACTTGTCAGATCGTTCTGCTCCTCGTTGGGTTCGACACTCTTACTTATCGAAAGGACTACGATAGATCCCCTATACTTGTGGGTCATCACAGTGTTGCCAGCACCGCGCATGCGTAGACGGACGAAGTCGACGTTGACGATGTGTCGCTCCAGGTTTGCCAGGCCTCGGAACACACCGGGGACGAAAGCACACGACGGTGGTGCCAGCACCGGGCATGCATAGACGGGGACATGCACACAACTTGTACGCCATATCGAGGAGGCTAGCGGAGAAGGACTATCAGATGGTTGTGGCGCAAATCGGCGGGGGCCAATGTTGCCCGCGGTGGTCGGAGTAGATGAAGTGGTCAGGGAAGACGATGACGACGCTCGCGATGAGCTGGTGTTGGACGAAGATGAAGGAGGTGGACGGGCGGCGCGGTTCGGGTGAGCGAGCTGCAGCAGCACCAAATGAAATCGGCGGCGATGCTAGAATTAGGCGAGGAAGAGCGTGACAGCATGAAGAAGACCGGCGTGGATGATGGCATTCCTGCACCGTAGCAGATGGCGCATTGCATACCACAGGAAATCGACGCGCGGGGACGACGGAGTGCACCACGTGCCGCGGTGCTACGACCCGAAGGGGCGATGAAGCAGCAGCGCGCGGGTCGGGGCGATAACGGGAAGACCTCGGGGTGGCGGCGTAGACCGCGTGCAGCAACGTTGCGGCCCGAAGTGGCGACGCAGAGGTGGTGCGCGGGTCGGTGCAGCCAGGGGAAGGACCTTGGGCAGCGACGGGGACCGCGCCGCCGCACTACAACCCGAAGGGACGGTGTAGTAGCGGCTCGTGGGTCGGGGCAACCGCCGAGAGAACCACTGGGCGGCGGCGCTGCGGCCCGACGGGGCAACGTAGCGGCAGCCCGTTGCTCGATCCGTGGAGGGGCGCGCTGTACTCAGGACAACCTTCACAGGATCTGCGGAGGTGCATGCAACCGAGTGATCAGGTTAGTCGCACGACGCGGATGGACTCGATCGCGGCAGGCGGGTGATCAATCCGATTGCACGCAAGGTCGGGGGCGTTGCTCAGTGATGATGGCAGCATCGTGGACGATGAAGTCGGTGACTGACAAGACCAAGGCGACGGCGGCTAGCGGGGAACGACATGCCACAGGAGGCCGGCGATGGGCCGGGGAACCCGAGGCAGCCGGTAGGCTCGGTGCAGCCGGCAAGCCGTGGCAGCCAGCAGACCCGGTGTGGCGATGAGCCTGGCAACAGGCGAGACCAAGGTAGCCGGGAGGCGCGACAGCCGACGAGGGGGCCGGCAACCGGCAAGCCTAAGGCAGCAGACGTTCCCGAGGCGGTCGGCAAGTGGTGACGAAGACGAAAGGTGAGTGATGCAGGGGTCTTGTTCAACGTGGGGCGACGACGATGATGTAAAGTGTTGGGCAGGCAGATGCGCGGACGACAGCTATGACGGGCCGCCATGTCGTGCAAGGCCGCTGGGTCGAAGTAGAGGCCGACTGGTCGCGCCTAGGTTGGAGTAGAGGCACGCACGTGTCGACGGCGGCGGCGGGCGATGCAACCCGATCTTAGATCGGAATACCAAAAAGAAAGACCGACAAAAGAGAAAAACCCAGATCAAGAGATCCGGAGAAAGACTCTCTAGGGCAGCCGGTCAACAAGATCGACGGACAAACCCTAGGTACGTGTGGCGCGGCCCTCGACGACGGTCATGAAGGCCGATCGGCCCGGGGGCGGCACGCGGGGCGGAAGCGGTGGCGGCAGCTAGATCAAGGAACTTGCGGCAGATACCATGTTGAGCGGAATAAAGAGATTGGTGGAATAATTGTTATATTGCTTTGAGCCTCATTGACATATATATAGGAGTATAATGATCAATTTGGAGTACAAGTCAAGGTAGCATAAATCCTAGTCTATCTCATATTTCCTAATAATTTATATACTCAACAAAGAACATTTTATAAAAACTCCTGAACATTTTTAAATCATGAAATATTTTAGATTTGGTGAACAAAATTTGAACAACTTTTCAATTGGTAAACAAAAAATTAAAAAAGAGAAACGTTTTATGTAAAACAAGATTTTTTTTATAAAAGTGTGAAAACAAGAATTTTTTTAAAAAAATTCGAAAATTTATAAAAAATAACATTTTTTGAAATATGTAAACAATTTTTGAAGCGGGGACATTTTTTCAACTTATGTACACTTTTTGAAACACGGACACTTTTTGAACTGATGTACACTTTCTGAAAAGGCAAACATTTTTTAGAAAAAAAGGAAAATTCTAAAGATCCCAAAAAAAATTAAAGTCATGAACATTTTTAGAATCGGTGAAAAAAATTGGAACAAGTTCTCAATTTGTGAACAAAATTTTAAAAGAGACATTTTTCGTATAACATTAACATTTTTTATAAAAATGTGAAACACGGACATTTTCTGAAAATTGTGACAAATTTATGAAAAAATAACATTTTTTAAAATTTGTAAACAATTTCTAAAGCGGAAACATTTTTTCAACTTATGTATACTTTTTGAGACATGAACATTTTTTAAACTTACATACATTTTTTGAAAAATGTAAATATATTACAGAAAATGAAGAACATTTTTCTAAATTACTGAACATTTTCAAAATTTGAGAACAAAATTTGAAAAACTTTTCAATTGGCAAACAAAATTTTAAAAAAGAGAAACATTTTACTTAAAACAGGAACTTTTTTAAAAATGTGTGAAAACAAAAACATTTCTTAAACCAATTTTTATGTAAAAAAAACATTTTTGAAAAATAATAAATCATTTTTCAAGCAGGATCATTTTTCAACTTATTTACACTTTTTGAAACACGGGCATTTTTTGAATTGAAATATAGTTTTTGAAAAGGGAAACATTTTTTAGAAAAAGAAGAACAATTGTTATAATTCCCAAACATTTTCAAATCATGAACATTTTCAGAATTAGTGAACAAAACTGGAACCAGTTTTTTAGTTTCTGAATAAATTTGAAAAAAAGACTTTTTCATATAGCACTAATATTGTTTATGAAAAAAGTGGAAACAAGAATATTTTTTGAAAATTTTAACCAATTTGTGGAAAAAGGAACATTTTTGTAAATTAGTAATGAAATTTTGAAGTGGGAACAATTATAAAACTTATGTACACTTTTTGAAACACAAACATTTTTGAACTTACGTACAGTTTTTGAAAAGGAAAACATATTTAGAAAATGAAAAACATTTTTTAAATTTGTCGAACATTTTTAGAATTCGTGAATAAACTTGAAAATGTTATCAATTTGTGAACAAAAATTATGAAAGAGAAACATTTTTCGTAGAACAGCATCATTTTTTATAAAAACTTGAAAGCAAGAACATTTTTTGAAAACTCTGACCAATTTATGAAAGAAAACATTTTTGAAAATACCTGCAGTTTTTTTAATACAAGAACAATTTTTGAAAGACGAACATTTTTGAAAAATAAACACATTTTGAAAAAAGACAACTTGTTGTGAATTAAAGCAATGAAAAAAATGGAAAGAAACATTAATATTTTCGAAAAAAGGATCATATTTCCAAAATTGCGGATATTTTTTGAAAATGTCAAACATATTTGTAAAATCCCGAACATTTTTTGAAGTTATGAATGTGTTTGATAAACGTCATTTCTTTGAAATTTAGAACATTTTTATAAAAGCAACAATATTTTATGAATTTTAAAAAAAATAGAATATGAACTTAGTTTTATAAAATAAACATAGACAAAAGAAAAAAATGAAACAGAAAGAGAAAAACGAAAAAAGAAAAAATGAAAGAAACGAAACAGAAAAAGGACAAAAAAAGCAAAAAAACAAAACTGCCCGCAGACGGAGATAGGCCGGCCCTGTTGATGTCACCCCTTTCCGTTTGATTAGAGGTCCCCGTGCTGCTGTTGACAAAAGAGCGGGAAATAGGGTTTACTGATTAGAGGTCCCCGTGCTGCTGTTTCTGCGTGTCCAGCTATCCTGCATGGGAGTTCCTATTTGATGCCGCAGGTGTCGGTTAAAGTGCATTTTTCTTAATCGGCGCCTGCAGCGTTTGGTCATGGGCCGGCCCATCAGTGACGAGGGAGGTTTCGGTATTGTGAAGGTTCCGGAAGCTTTTTGATGGATTTTTTCATTTTTGTGTTTTTATGACTGGTTTTTCTTTGTTTTATATATTTTTCTTTTCTTCTTTTCTTTACTATTTCTTTTCTTTTTTATTTTCATATTAGTTTTTATCTATTTTTTCAAATTTTCTTTAAAAAGCGCACCCATTTTTTATTTTACTTTTTTTCAAACGAACATATATTTTTCCAAATTAGTGAACCCTTTTTAGAACTATATAATTTTCTTATTAAAATCCTATGAACTTTTTTGAATATCGATAACCTTTTTTCAAAGTGTGATGAACTTTTCTAAAAAAACTGATGAGATTTTTCGAAATTAATGAATTTGTTCCAAATTTGATGAACTTTTCTTCTTCAAAGTAGATGAACTTTTTTCGAAATTAATGAATTTATTTCGAAATTAATGATTTTTTTTCGAAATTCTATGAAATATTTTTAAATTTGTGAACCTTTTTCAGAATCAATGATTGTTTTCCAAATTTGATGACCTTTTTCGAATTCTATGAGCATTTTTTGAATATCATGAATTTTTTCCACAAATCGACGACCTTTTTTCGAATGTGATAAACTTTTTTTGAAATCAATGATTTTTTTTTCAAATTTGAGATGAACATTTTTTCAATCGGTGAACTTTTTCGCATTTGATAAATATTTTTTAAAATCTATAAATTTTTGTTCAAGTGTTGGTTGAACTTTTATTAAATCGATGAAATTTTTCTGAAATTATTGAATTTTTTCAAATCAATGAATTTTTAATGAAATTTGGGATGAACTTATTTTAAATCGATGATTTTTTCCAAAATAAATAAACTTTTTTTAAATTCAGGAATTTTTTCAATTCGTGAACTTTTTTAAGAAATAGATGAAGTTTTTTCGAATTTGATGAACTTTTTTCAAATCAATGTTTTTTGAAATTCGAATGATCTTTTTTTCAATCTATGTACTTTTTTTGAATTTAATGTATTTTTAAGAAAATAATGAAATTTTGTTCATGTTTTGGGTGTACTTTTTTTAAATTGGTGATTTTTTTTGAAATAAATGAACTTTTTTTTTGAATCAACGAATTTTTATTCAAATTTGGTATGAACTTCTTTTAAATCGATGAACTTTTTAGAATTAATTAACTTTTCTGAAATTCAGGATTTTTTTTTAAATTTTGAACTTTTTTAGAAAATTGGTGATGTTTTTTGAAATTTATCAACTTTTGTTGAATGTGGTGAAATTTTCGGATTTTTGTGATTTTTTTTGTTGAATTTTTGCAGCAAAGTCAACTCATGCACCAGCTGGGGAACCTGGTTAACTTCGCCAGAAAACCACAAACGACGCCGAAGCAAATGAACGAAGAGACCTTAGCGAACGAGTACATACCCATTTAACGATTGATGGTCCAATTAGTACACGCGTGAGCGCCAACCTCGCTAGTTGGCGCCAAAAGCGTTGACTAGGAGTTCCCCTCCTATGACGCTCGTTAGCGTCAAAAGGTCATGCCTCCGCTGAGGCGACCTCCTCTTGGGCCAGCCCACATACAAAAATCCCATCGTCTTTCGTTTCGATTCTCCTTCCTTTTTTGTTTCCTGTGGGTTTTTTAATTGTTTTTTTTTGGATTTTTCCTTTTGATTTTTCATTGTTTAGTGTGGTTTTCTCTGTTTTTGTTCTTTTTATTTTTAGTTTCTTTTTTCCTTTTTTTTTTCATTTTCTGTTTCTTTCTTTTATTTTTTATTTTCTTTTTGGTGTGTTATTTAAAAGTTCACCGCATATTACAAAAATGTTCATCGTATTTTTAGAAAATGTACACATTATATTTAAAAAAAATCAAAGTATACCACAAAAAGGTCAGTGCATATTTTAAAATTGTCCAACATATATCATAGAAAGTTCAATGCATATTTGAAAATGCTTAGGTTATATAACTAAAAGTTCAATAGTAGAATTTCTCAACACATTTAAATGTTCAACGTATATCACCAAATGTTCAATGTGTATTTTAGGAATTGTTCAATATATATCACAAAACATTCAATGCTTATTTAGAAAAAAATAGTTTATAACACAAAATGTTCAATGCTTGATTTTTTCAATATATGTTTTTGATTTGTCCGTGCATTTAGTTCTTAAATATTCATGCGGCTAACTAATGAGTAACATTTGGTAGCTCAAGTGGTGACCAACACATACCCTTTGTATCTCAGGGTTGCGAGTTCGATTCCTCGCTGAAGCGTCACTTGTTTTCTATTTTAATAGCGGCTCGCCACCGATTGGGCCACCCCATTTAGATCGCATGCCTTGCGCGAAAGCTCCGTTGTTTGTGTTCGAAATATGCCCTAACGGCAATAATAAAGTTGTTATTATCATATTTCTTTGTTCATTATAATCGTTCATTATCAATGCTAGAATTATATTGATCGGAAACTTAAATACATGTGTGGATATATGAACAACACCATGTCCCTAGTGAGCCTCTACTAGACTAACTTGTTGATCAAAGATGGGTAAGGTTTCTTAACCATAAACATGAGTTGTCATTTGATAATGTGATCACATCATTTGGAGAAAGATGTGATGGACAAGACCCAACCGTAAGCATAATATTTTATTGTACCACTTAGTTTATTGCTACTACTTTCATCATGTCAAGTTTGTGTTTCTAAGACCATGAGATCATGCAACTCCCTAACACTGAAGGAATGCCTTGTGTATATCAAACGTCACTTTGTAACTAGGTGATCATAAATGTACTCTATAGGTATCTCCAAGGGTGTCTGTTGGGTTGGCATGGACCGAGAGTGGGAATTGTCACTATGTGTGATGGAGAGGTATCTCTAGGCCCTCCCGGTAATACAAGATCACAAGAAGCTTGCAAGCAATGTGAGTAAGGAGTTAGTGTTGGAGAACGTTGCATGGGAAACAAAAAATTTCCTACGCATACGAAGACCTATCATGGTGATGTTCATCTATGAGAGGGAGATCGGATCTACATACCCTTGTAGATCGCTAAGCGGGAAGCGTTAAGAAACGCGGTTGATGTAGTGGAACAGCTTCGTGATTCAAATCACCGTCGTCCCACGATCCGTCCCGATCTAGGACCGAACGGACAACACCTCCGCTTTCAGCACAAGTACCACTCGATGACAATCTCCGCCTTCTTGATCCAGCAAGAGAGACGGGGAAGTAGACGAGTTCTACGGCAGCATGACGGCGCGTCGGTGATGGTGATGATCTATTCCTGCACGGCTCCACCCGAGCTCCGCAGAAAACCGATCTAGAGGAAGAACTACGAAGTAGAGGTTTAGGGTTGCACGTGGCAAAGTTGTGTCTCAAAAATCCTAAAACCTCTAGTATATATAGGAGGAGGGGAGGTGCTAGCCTTGGGGCTCAAGAGAGCCCCTAGGGCGTCGGTCGAGTGGAGGATGGGAGGGACTCCCACTCCAATTCGGTTTGGGAAGGAGGAGTCCCTTCCCTCCTTCCCACCTCCCTCTTTTTTTCTCCTTGATTTTCTTTCCTTGGCAGAAATAGTCCACTTGGGCTTGCCTCACCAACCCACTAAGGGCTGGTGCGCCACCCATGGGATATTAGGTTCACTCCCGGGTGGGTGGGCCCCTCCCGGTAAAAACCCGGAACCCATTCGTCACTCCCGGTACACTGCCGATAATGCTCGAAATCTTTCCGGAGGCCAAATGAAACAATCCTATATATCAATCTTCATTTCTGGACCATTCTGGAAACCCTCGTGACGTCCGTGATCTCATCCGTGTCTCTGAACAAACCTTCGGTCACCAACACCTATAACTCAACTCTACTGAAACGTCACCGAACCTTAAGTGTGCAGACCCTGCGGGTTCGAGAACTATGCAGACATGACCCGAGACAGTCCCCGGTCAATATCCAACAGCGGGACCTCGATGTCCATATTGGATCCTACATATTTTACTAAGATCTTATCGGTGAAACTCTATGCCAAGGATTCATATAAACCATTCCCTTTGTCCTTCGGTATGTTACTTGCCCGAGATTTGATCGTCGGTATCCCTATACCTATTTCAATCTCGTTACCAGCAAGTCTCTTTACTCGTTCCGTAATACAAGATCACGTGACTAATACTTTAGTCACATTGCTTGCAAGGATTGTATGTGATGTTGTATTACCGAGTGGCCCCCGAGATACCTCTCCGTCACACGGAGTGACAAATCCCAGTCTTGATCCATGCTAACTCAACGGACACCTTCGGAGATACCTGTAGAGCACCTTTATAGTCACCCAGTAACGTTGCAACGTTTTATACACACAAGGTATTCCTCCAGTGTCAATGAGTTACATGATCTCATCGTCATAGGAATGAATACTTGACACGCAGAAAAACAATAGCAACAAAATGACACAACCACATGCTACGTTTATAGTTTGGGTCTTGTCCACCACATCATTCTCCTAATGATGTGATCCAGTCATCAAGTGACAACACTTGCATATGGTCAGAAAACCTTAACCATCCTTGAACAACTGGCTAGTCAACTAGAGGCCTACTAGGGACATAGTTTTGTCTATATATCCACACATGCATTTATGTTTTCATTAAATACAAATATAGCATGGATAATAAACGATTATATTGAAACAGGAAATATAATAATAACTATTTTATCATTGCCTCTAGGGCATATTTCCAAAAGTCTCCCACTTGCACTAGAGTCAATAATCTAGTCTCACATCGCTAGGCGATTTACATTGGAATGAACCTAACACCCATACAATTGCGGTGTTGGTCATGCTTCGCTCATGGAAGAGGTTTATTCAGCGGATCTGCAACATTCAGATTCGTGTGTACTTTGCAAATATTTATGTCCTCTCCTTCGACATAGTCGCGGATGAGGTTGAAGCGTCGTTTGATGTGTCTGGTCTTCTTGTGAAACCTTGGTTCCTTGGCAAGAGCAATGGCACCAGTGTTGTCAGAGAACAGAGTTATTGGATTTAGTGTGCTTGGCACAACTCCAAGATCCGTCATGAACTGCTTCATCCAGACACTCTCCTTAGCCGCCTCTGAGGCAGCCATGTACTCCGCTTCACATGTAGAATCTGCTACGACGCTTTGCTTAGAACTGCACCAGCTTACCGCACCCCCATTAAGAATAAATACGTATCCGGTTTGAGACTTAGAGTCATCCGGATCAGTGTCAAAGCTTGCATCGATGTAACCCTTTACAACAAGCTCTTCGTCACCTCCATAAACGAGAAACATTTCCTTAGTCCTTTTCAGGTACTTCAGAATATTCTTGACCGCCGCCCAGTGTTCCACTCCTGGATCACTTTGAAACCTGCCTGCCATACTTATGGCCATGCTGACGTCCGGTCTTGTGCACATCATTGCATACATGATAGACCCAATGGCTTAAGCATAGGGGACGATACTCATCTTTTCTCTATCTTCCGCAGTCACTCGACACTGAGTCTTACTCAACTTTATACCTTGTAACACCGGCAAGAACCCCTTCTTGATTGCTCCATTTTGAACTTCTTCAAAACTTTATCAAGGTATGTGCTTTGTGAAAGTCCTATTAGGCGACTAGATCTATCTCTATAGATCTTAATGCCTAATATGTAAGCAACTTCTCCTAGGTCTTTCATTGAAAAACATTTGTTCAAGTAATCCTTTACGCTCTCTATAAACTCCACATTGTTTCCAATCAGCAATATGTCATCCACATACAATATTAGAAACGCTACAGAGCTCACACTCACTTTCTTGTATATACAAGATTCTCCAACAACTTGTATAAACCCAAACGCCTTGATCACCTCATCAAAGCGCTTATTCCAACTCCAAGATGCTTGCACCAGTCCATAAATGGATCGCTGGAGCTTGCATAGTTTGTTAGCATTCTTTGGATCGACAAAACCTTCGGGTTGCATCATATACAACTCTTCCTTAAGAAAACCATTAAGGAACGCCATTTTGACATCCATCTGCCAGATTTTATAATCGAAAAATGCAGCTATTGCTAACATGATTCGGACGGACTTAAGCATCGCTACCGGTGAGAATGTCTCATCGTAGTCAACTACTTGAACTTGTGAAAAACCCTTTGCCACAAGTCGAGCTTTATAAACGGTTACATTACCGTCTGCGTCCGTCTTCTTCTTAAAGATCCATTTGTTCTGAATAGCCTTGCGACCTTCAGTTAATACTTCCAAAGTCCACACTTTTTTTCATACATAGATCCTATCTCGGATTTCATGGCCTCTAACCATTTATTGGAATCTGGGCCCACCATTGCTTCTTCATAATTCGTAGGCTCATTGTTGTCCAACAACATGATAGATAAGACAGGATTCCCGTACCACTCAGGAGCAGTACGTGATCTTGTCGACGTGCGAGGTCCGATAGTAACTTGATCCGAAGCTTCATGATCATCATCATTAGCTTCCTCCTCAACTGGTGTTGCCTCGACAGAGATTTCTCTCTGCACTGCCCCACCATCCTGTTGGAGCAGAGGTTCCACAACCTCATCAAGTTCTATCTTCCTCCCACTCAATTCTTTTGAGAGAAACTCTTTGTCAAGAAAAGCTCCGTTCTTAGCAACAAACGCTTTGCCTTCGGATTTGAGATAGAAGGTGTACCCAACTGTCTCTTTTGGGTAACCTATGAAGACACACTTTTCCGCTTTGGGTTCCAGCTTTTCAGACTGAAGCTTTTGACATAAGCATCGCATCCCCAAACTTTAAGAAACGACAAATTTGGCCTCTTGCCATCCCATAGCACATATGGTGTCGTCTCAACGGATTTTGATGGTGCCCTATTTAAAGTGAATGCAGTTGTCTCTAATGCATAACCCCAAAACGATAATGGCAAATTGGTAAGAGACATCATAGATCGCACCATATCTAACAAAGTACGATTATGACGTTCTGACACACCATTACGCTGTGGTGTTCCAGGCGGTGTCAACTGTGAAACGATTCCACATTGTCTTACTTGAGCACCAAACTCGAAACTCAGATACTCGCCCCCTCGATGAGATCATAGGAACTTGATCTTCTTGTTACAATGATTTTCAACTTCACTCTGAAATTGTTTGAACTTTTCAAATGTTTCAGACTTGTGCTTCATCAAGTATATATATCCATACCTACTCAAATCATCAGTGAAGGTGAGAAAATAACGATATCCGCCGCGTGCCTCCACACTCATTGGCCCGCACACATCAGTATGTATGATTTCCAACAAGTCACTTGCACGCTCCATTGTTCCAGAGAACGAAGTCTTAGTCATCTTGCCCATGAGGCATGGTTCGCACGTGTCAAGTGATTCAAAATCAAGTGACTCCAAAAGCCCATCAGCATGGAGTTTCTCCATGCGTTTTACACCAATATGACCTAAGTGGCAGTGCCACAAAAAGGTGGCGCTATCATTGTTAACTCTACATCTTTTGGTCTCAATGTTATGGATATGTGTGTCATCACAATCAAGATTCAATATGAACAAACCCCTCACATTGGGTGCATGACCATAAAAGATATTACTCATCAAAATAGAACAACCATTATTCTCTTACTTAAATGAGTAACCGTCTCCCAATAAACAAGATCCAGATATAATGTTCATGCTTAACGCAGGTACTAAATAACAATTATTTAAGTTCATAACTAATCTCGATGGTAACTGAAGTGAGACTGTGCCGACAGCGATTGCATCAACCTTGGAACCATTTCCCACGCGCATCGTCACTTCATCCTTCGCGAGCCTTCGTTTATTCCGTAGTTCCTGCTTCGACTTGCAAATGTGAGCAACATAACCGGTATCAAATACCCAGGCACTACTACGAGAGTTGGTTAGGTACACATCAATAACATGTATATCACATATACCTGGTTTCGTGTTGGCCGCCTTCTTATCAGCCAAATACTTGGGGCAGTTACGCTTCTAGTGACCCATCTCCTTGCAATAATAGCACTCTGTTTCCGGCTTAGGTCCAGCCTTGGGTTTCTTCGTCGGAGGGGCAACAGTTTTGCCGCTCTTCTTGGAGTTACCCTTCTTGCCTTTGCCGTTTCTCTTGAAACCAGTGGTCTTATTGACCATCAACACTTGATGTTCTTTCTGGAGTTCTGACTCTGCGACTTTCAGCATCGCGAATAACTCGCCGAGTGACTTGTTCATCCCTTGCATGTTATAGTTCAACACAAAGCTCTTGTAGCTAGGTGGCAGTGATTGAAGAATTCTCTCAGTGATAGCCTCTTGAGGGATTTCAACTCCCAGCTCAACTAGACGGTTTGAGTACCCAGACATTTTGAGCACATGTTCACTGACACATGAATTCTCCTCCATTTTGCAAGCATAGAATTTATCGGAGGTCTCATACCTCTCGATCCAGACATTCTTCTGATAGATAAACTTCAACTCCTGGAACATCTCATATGCTCCATGAAGTTCAAAGCGTCGTTGAAGTTCCGGTTCTAAGCCATACAAGACTGCACGTTGAACTACTGAGTAGTCCTCCTTACGTGCTTTCCTAGCGTTCAAAACATCTTGATCAAACGTAGCGGGTGGTTCATCTCCTAGCGCTGCATCAAGGACATAATTGTTTTTCCCAGCTTGTAGGATAAGCCTCAGATTACGAGCCCGGTCTACGAAGTTGCTACCATCATCTTTCAGCTTAGCTTTCTCTAGGAACGTATTGAAATTCAGGGTTGCTACTGCGTGAGCCATTGATCTACAACATTAAATATTGCAAAGTGGACTTAGACTATGTTCAAGACAATTAGAGTTCAACTAATCATATTACTAATAAACTCCCACTCAAATAGACATCCCTCTAGTTATTTGAGTGTGATATGATCCAAATTCACTAACTCAAGTCCGATCATCACGTGAGTTGAGTGCAATTTCAGTGGTAAACATCTCTATGTTAATCATATCAACTATACGATTCATGCTCGACCTTTCGGTGTCTTGTGTTCCGAGGCCATGTATGTACATGCTAGGCTCGGCAAGTTTAACCCGCGTGTTCCGCGTGTGCAACTGTTTTACACCTGTTGTATGTGAACGTTGAGTCTATCACACCCGATCATCACATGGTGTCTCGAAATGATGAACTGTCGCAATGGTGCACAGTCGGGGAGAACACAATTTTATCTTGAAATTTTGTGAGGGATCACCTCATAATGCTACCGTCGTTCTAAGCAAGATAAGGCGCATAAAAGGATTAACATTACATGCAATTCATAAGTGACATTATATGGCCATGATCTTGTGCTTCTTGATCTCCATCACCAAAGCACCGGCATGATCTTCATCGTCACCGGCGCCACACCATGATCTCCATCATCGTGCCACCATCGAGGTTGTCGTGCTATCTATGCCATTACTACTAAAGCTACAACCTAGCAATATAGTAAACACATCTACAAACACAAATGTTAGTTTAAAGACAACTCTATGGCTCGTGCCGGTTGCCGTAGCATCGACGTGCAAGTCGATATTTAACTATTACAACATGATCATCTAATACATCCAATATATCACATCATGTCTTTGGCCATATCACATCACATGCATACCCTGCAAAAACAAGTTAGACGTCCTCTAATTTATTGTTGCATGTTTTACGTGGCTGCTATGGGTATCTAGTACGATCGCATCTTACTTACGCAAAACCACAACGGTGATGTGCAAATTGGTATTTAACCTCTCTCCAAGGACCACCTCGGTCAAAACCAATTCAACTAAACTTGAAGAAACAAACACCCGCCAGTCATCTTTATGCAACAAGTTGCATGTTAGTCGATGAAACCAGTCTCTCGTAAGCGTATGAGTAAGGTTGGTCCGAGCCGCTTCAATCCAACAATACCGCCGAATTGAGAAAAGACTAAGGAGGGCAGCAAGTCGAACATCAACGCCCATTAAAACTTTTGTGTTCTACTCAAGATTACATCTACGCATGAACCTAGCTCTGATACCACTGTTGGAGAACGTTGCATGGGAAACAAAAAAATTCCTACGCATACGAAGACCTATCATGGTGATGTTCATCTATGAGAGGGAGATCGGATCTACATACCCTTGTAGATCGCTAAGCGGGAAGCGTTAAGAAACGCGGTTGATGTAGTGGAACAACTTCTTGATTCAAATCACCGTCGTCCCATGATCGGTCCCGATCTAGCACCGAACGGATCGCACCTCCGCGTTCAGCACACGTACAACTCGATGACGATCTCCGCCTTCTTGATCCAGGAAGAGAGCTGGGGAAGTAGATGAGTTCTCCGACAGCATGATGGCGCGCCGGTGATGGTGATGATCTATTCCTACAGGGCTCCGCCTGAACTCCACAGAAAACCGATCTAGAGGAAGAACTACGAAGTAGAGGTTTAGGGTTGCACGTGGCGAAGTTGTGTCTCAAAAACCCTAAAACCTCTAGTGTATATAGGAGGAGGGGAGGGGCTAGCCTTGGGGCTCAATAGAGCCCCTAGGGCGTCGGCCGAGTGGAGGAGGGGAGGGACTCCCAGTCCAATTCGGTTTGGGAAGGAGGAGTCCCTTCCCTCCTTCCCACCTCCCTCTTTTTTTCTCCTTCATTTTCGTTCCTTGGCCAAAATAGTCCACTTGGGCTGGCCTCAACAGACCATTAAGGGTTGGTGCGCCACCTATGGGCTATTAGGTTCCCTCTCGGGTGGGTGGGCCCCTCCCGGTAAAAACCCGAAACCCATTCATCACTCCTGGTACACTGTCTGTAATGCCCAAAATCTTTTCGGAGGCCAAATGAAACAATCCTATATATCAATCTTCGTTTCCGGACCATTCCGGAAACCCTCGTGACGTCCGTGATCTCATCCGGGACTCCGAACAAACCTTTGGTCACCAACACCTATAACTCAACTATACCGAAACGTCACCGAACCTTAAGTGTGCACACCCTGCGGGTTCGATAGACATGACCCGAGACATTCCCCGGTCAATATCCAACAACGAGACCTGGATGTACATATTGGATCCTACATATTCTACGAAGATGTTATCAGTTGAACCTCTGTGCCAAGGATTCATATAATCCCGTATACCATTCCCTTTGTCCTTCGGTATGTTACTTGCTCGAGATTTGATCATTGGTATCCCTATACCTATTTCAATCTCGTTACCGGCAATTCTCTTTACTCGTTTCGTAATACAAGATCATGTGACTAACACTTTAGTCACATTGCTTGCAAGGCTTGTATGTGATGTTGTATTATCGAGTGGGCCCCGAGATACCTCTTCGTCACACGGAGTTACAAATCCCAGTCTTGATCCATGCTAACTCAACGGACAGCTTCGGAGATACCTGTTGAGCACCTTTATAGTCACCCATTAACGTTGCGACGTTTGATACACACAAGGTATTCCTCCGGTGTTAGTGAGTTACATGATCTCACGGTCATAGGAATGAATACTTGACACGCAGAAAACAATAGCAACAAAATGACACGATCACATGCTATGTTTATAGTTTGGGTCTTGTCAATCACATCATTCTCCTAATGATGTGATCCAGTCATCAAGTGACAACACTTGCATATGGTCAGAAAACCTTAACCATCCTTGATGAACTAGCTAGTCAACTAGAGGCCTACTAGGGACATAGTTTTGTCTATATGTCCACACATGCATTTATGTTTTCATTCAATACAATTATAGCATGGATAATAAACGATATCTTGAAACAGGAAATATAATAATAATATTTTATCATTGCCTCTAGGGCATATTTCCAACAGTTAGCCATGGGATCTTGTATTACAAAACAAGTAAAGAGACTTGCCGGTAACGAGATTAAACTAGGTATGGACATATCGATCATCGAATCTCACGCAAGTAACATATTGATGGACAAAGGAAACCGCATATGGGATTGAATGAATCCTGGACATCGTGGTTCGACCGATAAGGATTTTCATCGAATATGTATGAACCAATATGGGCATCCATGTCCCGCTATTGGTTATTAACCGGAGAGGTGTCTCAGTCATGTCTACATAAATCTCGAAATCGTAGGGTCGCACGCTTAACGTTCGATGATTATATCGTATTATTGAGTAATGTATGTTGGTGACTGAATGTTGTCCAGAGTCCCGAATGAGATCTCGGACGTCAAGAGAAGCTCCAGAATTGCCCGGAAGTAAAGATTTATATATGTGAAGTCATATTTTGGCTACCAGAAAAGTATTTTTGGTATTGTACTAGGAAGCTTCCAGAAGGTTCCAGAAACTTCCGGAGGAGTCCGGAAGTCCACCAAGGGTTCCACCATGTCCCAAGGGAGAGTATGGCTAAGGGGAGGCGCCCTAGCCTTATTGGGCCAGGCGTACAAGTCCCTCAAGGCCCATGTGGGTTGGGAGAGGTGGAAAGTCCACCTTTGTATGCAAGGGAAGGAGGACTTGGGTTCCACCTTCTCACCCTTGGTTGTGACCTAGTGTTTAGAGGGTCTGTTCCCCACACTCCCCCACCTATATATACACGAGAGGGGGCACCCCAAGAGAACACACCAAGCCCTTGGTACCCTTCTCTCCCGTTGCTCCGTTGCTCCTCCGTTCACAGTTCTAGTAGCGCTTGGCAAAGCCGTGCTGGAACTGCTCCACTACCATCTTCATCATGTCGGCGTGCTGGTTGAGGACCCATCTACTACTGTGCCCTCACTCACTGGATCAAGGAGGTGGAGATGTCATTGAGCCGCACGTGTGCTGAATGTGGAGGTGTCGTTCGGTTGGCGCTGGATCAGATTATATCGCGATTGGATCGTGAAGAGTATGACTACATCAACCACATTATATATTCTCGCACTTAGCAATCTGCATGGGTATGTAGATACACGACCATCTCGTAGCTATGCATCTCCATGGATAGATCTTCCGTGTGCTAGGATTTTTTTTGTTTCCCATGCAACGTCCCCCAACAGTGGCATCATGATCTAGGTCTATGCATAGATGATATGCACGAGTAGAACACAAAGTGTTTGCGGGTGTTGATGTTCAAAAGCGGCTTACCTCCTTAGTCTTATTTTGATTCGACGGTGTTTTGGGATGAAGCGGCTCAGACCAATCTTTACTTGTGCTCGCACATGAGACCGGTTCCACCGACTGACATGCAACTTGTTTACATAAAGGTGACCGACGGGTGTGTCTCTTTCCCACTTTAGTTGAATCGAATTTGACAGAGGCGATCCTTGTAGAAGGTTAAAAGGAAACTTGATTATCATTGTTGTGGCTTTTCATAGGTAAGAATGGTTCTTTTTAGTTTCCAATAACAGCCACATAGAACTTGCAACAACAAAGTAGAGGACGACTAACTTATTTTTGTAGGGCATGTTGTGATGTGATATGGCCGAGATGTGATATGATATATTTGATGCAAGATATGGTCATGTTTTGTAATAGTAATCATGACTTGCATGTCGATGAGTACAACAACGGTAGGAGCCATAGGGTTGTCTTTAATTTATTTCATGCCATTTGCTTTACTTTATCGCTATGAGTTAGCAATAGTTATAGAAGCAATAATTGGCGCGACAACCATATGACGACGAGATGATGGAGATCATGGTGTCATGCCGATGACTATGGAGATCATTTCGGTGCTTTGAAGATGGATATTGAAAGCACAAGACGATGATGGCCATATCATGTCACTTATTCCATTTTGCATGTGATGTTTATCCTTTATGCATCTTATTTTGCTTAGTACACGGGTAGCATTATAAGATGACCGCTCACTAAATTTTCAAGATAAATTTGTGTTGTCCCCAGCTATGTGATATGTCTCCAACGTATCTATAATTTTTGGTTGTTCCATTCTATTATATTATCATTCTTGGATGTTTTATGATCATTTTATAGCAGCTTTATATATTTTTTGGGACTAACCTATTGACATAGTGCCCAGTGCGAGTTGCTATTCTTTTCCTTCGTAGAAAATCAATACCAGATGAAGTACAAATGCCACAAAACTGTTTGGAGATTTTTTCTGGTCCAGAAGGAAACTTGGGGACCAAGGATGATCACCAGAGCAGGCCCACGCGACCCACTAGGCACCAAGGCGCGCCGAGGGCCCCTGGTGCATCCTGGTGGCTAGTGGGGGCCTCGGGCACCTCCAACAACGCCTCTAAGCTCTATAAATACCACAATATTCTAGAAACCGTAGAGGAGTCGGCAGAAAATCGTTTGAGACGCTGCAAGTTTGAGAAGCCACGAAATCCAATCTAGAGCCCGTTCCGGAGAGGAACACGATCAGAAAGGGGTTCATCATCCTCATTGATTCTCCTATGATGATGCGTGCGTATTTCATATTAGACCTACGGCTCCGTAGGCAGTAGCTAGATGGCTTTCTCTCACGTTTTGCTTCTCAATACAATGGTCTCTTGGAGATCCATTTGATGCAACTCCATATTTTGCTGTGTGTTTGTTGGGATCTGATGAATTGTGAGTTTATGATCAGATCTATGAAATTATATCCATTATTTATTATTATAGCCTTGTATTTCTTCTCTGATATTTGGTTTTTGTCTGGCCAATTTGATATTTTATCTTGCAATGGGAAGAGGTGCTCTGTGATGGGTTCGATCTTGCGCTTCTCAATCTCACTGAAAGAAGGAGACATGACATGCATGTATCGTTGCTATTAAGGATAAAACAATGGGGGCTATTCCTACATGAATAGATCTTGTCTACATCATGTCATCATTCTTAAAGAATTACTCTGTTTCTTCATGAACTCAATACACTAGATGCATGCTCGATAGAGGTCGATGTGTGGAGTAATAGAAGTAGATGCACGCAGAAGTCGGTGTACTTGTCTTGGACGTGATGCCTATATACATGATCATTGTATTGGATAGCATCATAATTATTTTCTTTTCTATCAATTGCCCAACAGAAATTTGTCTACCCACCATTTGCTATTTTCTCGAGAGAAGCCACTAGTGAAACCTACAACCCCCGGGTCTATTTCACATCATCTATTTGCAATCTCTACTTTGTTATCCGTGTTTCCATTTTATTTGCCCTTTTATTTTCAGATCTATATTATAATAAAAACAAAAATACCTTGCTGCATTTTATTTGCCATCACTTTATTTGCATCTACCAATCTATCATTTTACTTTACCCACGAGGGATTGACAACCCGTACACGTGTTGGGTTGCGAGGATTTGTTATTTGTGTGTAGGTGCCGCTTACATAGCCTTGTGGATCTTCCTACTGGATTGATACCTTGGTTTCATAACAGAGGGAAATACGTGTCGTCGCTATGCTATATAATCCTTTAAGCTTGGAGGGAAACCAACGCAATCAGCGTTGAGTCAAGATTTCTGGCACCGTTGGGGAAGATCAAGTTAAGATCTATCAGGTTCCTACACACAAACTCTCGTCTCCTTGCAATTACATTATTTGCCATTTGCCTCTCGTTTTCTTCTCCCCCACTTCAAAAAATTTGCATTTTTATTTGCCTTCTTTATTTTTGTCGTTTTCTTGCCGGATCTCTTATTTGCTTGTGTTCTTTCTTGCGTAGACATGATGCCTAAAAGGAGGTATTATGATGTTCCGTACCCAAACATTTTGTTAGAGATTGAGAAAAGTACCAAGGATTACATGACTATGCAATTTGATCAAAATACTTTTTTTACCGAAGAACTTAACGAACATTCTATTTTGCTTGATGCTATAACAAAATAACTTGATCATGTTAGTAAGGAATTTGCTAATATCCAATCTCAATATGCTCTTACCAAAAAATTTCTAGGAAAGATATGTGATGCGCAAGCTACGTTAGTGAATCAAATGGCAGCTAAGCCAGAATCTTTAGGAGAGAAAAATGATAAAGAGATTAAAATGATTGGTGTTTCTTCTATTGGTTTCTTGTTTAGTAATGTTAAAATTAATGACGAGGGAACTAAATAAGAGTCAACTTTAGCTAGAGGGCATTCCCATGATTTGGAGGGTGAAAATCCTATTGAAAAATTTGATAAAAGTGGGATTGAAGAGGTAAAAATTTTAGCTAGTGATCCACCCACTATGTCGGATTATAAAAACTTTAATTTTAATAGTTTCTCTTTGATTGAGTGTATTTCTATGTTGCAACCTATGATAAATTCACCCAATGCATATGAACAAAATAAAGGCTTCACTAAATCTTTGGAAGAAAAGTTAGGTCTAGAGATTTCAATTCCTAGAAAATTATATAATGAATGGGAACCCACCATTAACATCAAGATAAAAAATTAAGTGCTATGCTTTATGTGATTTGGGTGCTAGTGTTTCCACAATTCCAAAATCTGTTTGTGATGTGCTTGGTCTTACCAATATTGAAGAATGTTCTCTCAATTTGCACTTGGCGGATTCTACTATTAAAAAGCCTATGGGAAGAATTACTGATGCTCTTATTCTTGCAAGTAGGAAATTTGTGCCCATAAACTTTATTGTTCTTGATATTGATTACAATCCGTATTGTCCAATAGTACTTGATAGACCTTTTTTGCGTACTATAGGGGTCATGTGTAACGCCCAAGATGCGTTCCTATCCTTATTTTGGTGTGAGGGCCTCGACGGGGATAGAAACGCATCTCGTCATTTCGCAATAATGGATATCGTTACAAGTACATTTACTGAAAAGATGAGTATAAGAAGTTGGCTTACACTCACCACAAGCTACATCAGAGTCACACCAATACAACAACATAATCAGTCATCATGAAGAACAACCGGGTCCGAGTACTGACGAAAACAAACGAAAAAAGAACGAAGTCCATCCTTGCTATCCGAGGATGCTAGCCTGGAACCAATCCTAGATCGAAGAAGAAGAAGAAACTCCAAGAGCACAATCAACACGCTCACGTCAAAGTAACTCTTTACCTGTACCTACAACTAGTGTTGTAGTAATCTGTAAGCCACACGGGACTCAGCAATCTCATTTCCAAAGGTATCAAGATTAGCAAAGCTTAATGGGTGAGGTATGGTTAAGTGGTGAGGCTGGAGCAAGAGACTAAATATTGATTTGAGGTGGCTAAATTACGAGTACAAGAATAAGAGGGGGATGATCTACGCATAGCAGACGTGAACTAATAATGATCAAATGAATGATCCTGAACACCTACTTACATCAGACATAACCCCACCGTGTCCCGATTGGAGAAGGAGCTCGCGAAAGAGACAGTCACGGTTACGCACTCAGTTGGCAAGTTTTATTTAAGCTTACTTCAAGTTATCTAGAACCGGATGTTAAACAAAGTTTCCACGTTGCCTCATAACAGCGGGCACGGCTTTCCAAAAGATTTAACCCTGCAGGGGTGCTCCAACTAGTCCATCACAAATTACCACAAGTTGCATGGGAAGCCTCGATCATGAAACTCGTGATCTCCCCGGATTCCTTAGTGGGAAACCTCAACTCTCAGAGGATCCAAAGCATCACCGGAATCCCGATGCACACGATATTTTGTCGAAGGTAAAACTAATCCAGCAAGGCTGCCCTACGTGTCGACGATCCCGATAGGAGCCACGTATCTCGTTCTCAGGATACGATGGATTGTGCAAACTTCCTGTAGGCAAATCACAGAGTTGCCCCTGGTAGCCACCGGCGACTGACAGGTTGGACCAACACTCATGCAGAGTACTGGCCCGGGGGGTTGACTAATTATCCACGGGGTGCAGAAAGTCCCTATGTAGTTTTATTAGGTTATTAGGCAAATGTAGTACCAATGTTGGGCCTTGCCAGATTAGTCTTAATCTAAAACGAATTATCAAGAGGGTCCCCAAAACAACCCCGGTCGTGTTAGGAGCGCTCAATTATGGAATATAACACCGGTAGCCGAAACTAAGGAAACAAAGGTGGAACAAAACACCAGGCTAGAAAGCCGATCCTTCCACCTTTTACCAAGTATATAGGTCCATTAAATTAATTGGCAATTATATGGTGATATAACAATCAAACGCTACACATTAAGTGAAGCTCAATATGCAACGAGGTACATATTGACGAAACTCCACATACGATTTATTTAGTTCACTACCGATTAGGTACATGACATTATTAAATGTTGTTTAAACATGGCAAGGGGCGAAGCACAAATTAAAGTACCTATCTAGGCATTTTAAATGAGGTCGGGAACGACATATAGCATCTCCGAACTGACCCCATGTGCTAACTTTGTAATATATACAGATCTATCCTAACCACATTTTATGTTTGTTAAATGGCAACACAAAGTGGTTCACGTGATCTAATCGTCGTTCTAGTCCATTTACGTATATGGCTCATCTCCAACGGAGCCTTAGTTCACTAGCAACGAATTAAACCGTTTTTAACATGTTGACACGCAAACCAACATAAACAGCCTGCTAAACAGTTTTAAATATGTATGAGAGTTGAAAAATATTATCCAACACAAAATTATACATGTTTTACATATCTAACTTGCTCCGATCCAATGCACGGATTAAAAGTTACAAGCGTTTTAAAATCATGCAAGTTTGTGAAATCCCTCGTAATTGGAAAATTTGCAGGATGTAAAAAAAACTACACGGGCCGAATTGCAACATAGTGCAGCGGCCCAAGGAACTGAGTCTGGGTGAGTGCAAAAAGAAAAAGAAAGCATGGCATAAATTGGAGAGTTGGGGTATTGAATCGAGGACCTCCTGGATCGAAACAACAACGCTAACCAACTAGGCTGGCTACTAGTGTGTGAACAAACCGGGTCTCGATATTAAGTGAACCGAGGCCGTAGCTGATCTTTTGGTTAGGAAAAATATGTGTGAAAAAATGCATTAGCGGGGACTCAAACCCACAACCACGTGCATGCAACATATCAATCCGACCACCTAGACTAGAGATATGCTTTTGACTAGAACTAAGGAAGGAGTATACTTTTGAACTAGGCCAAAGGAATCATCTTCTTCCGCGCGAATACAGGGATCTGAACGAAAAAATGGACCTTCATGGAGTCGAGGCAAGCTGCACGTGAGGGGGTGAGGCCGGTTCCGGTCGCGGCGTGGCTGGGGAGGTCCATTCCCGACGACGAGGAGGCTTAGGGCGGCGCGGTCGCGGAGATCCATGGTAGAAATGAGAGCTCCTAACGACGGGGAGAGAGGCGAGGCCGTGACCTGCTCAGCTCTGACACGATAGCGGAGCCATCCTCCGGCGGCCACGCATCAGCGTCCGTCGAACCCGGGAGGTGGGCGAGCTCGGGGAGAGGCTCCTTGGCGCCACAGGAGGTACCTGAGAGAGATATATAAGGTAGGGAAGAAGAACCATGGAAGCAGGAAGGAGAACGGAGGGAGGAAAGAGAGGGGATTACATAGGGGCACTGGCCTGGACCGGCGGTGCTCCAGCGACCCAGGGGTGCGACGACGAGGGGCTCCGGCGAGCTAGCTCGGACGCAGGGCGCTCGGGGCTGCGGGTGCGGCTGCTGACGATTCGGGCCCAAGAGGGCTCGATCTGGGCCACTACTGGCCTCGGCGGCAGCTGGTGGGAGGAGGAGCAGGTGGCTGTGGCGGATGAGGGTTTGGGGCACAATTTTCGAGGTAGGGTTAGGGTTTCGAGGCTAGGGTCTATTTATAGGAAATCGTGGCTAGGGTGTGCAATTTTCGTCCGAATTCGAACCATAGGATCGCGATCAGATGGCTCCGGTCACGAGCTCAGGTTAGGTGGGCTATGTAGAGTAGGCTAGGTGGGGAAGAGAAGGAGGTTTGCGACCTGGCAATGAGAGTTTTAAACACCGGAAAACGTCCAGGGATAGACCGATGACAGTGCCGGTACGGTCGACCGTTCGGGTATCAAACAAACTCCGATTGCGATGAAATTTGGTAGAGGGCCTACCTACATCAAAATGAGACCGCATACCAAGTTTCAACCCGATCTGATAATATTTTTCACGCACTTTTGAAAACAAGATTTTAACAATGTCGCGGGCGCGTGCGTGTGTGATTGGTCTCGAAACGGTCAACGACGAACATGGAGAGAACTGGCAACGAATAACGGATGCAAGTTTTGAAAACTGGCGGCAACGGAGTACCGATGCAATGCGGATGATGCATGTGATGCGATGATGAATGGGACAAACAATCTAATCGCACGACGGCAATGGAATAAAATGGAATCTTGTGGAGCGTCGATCTCGGGCTGTCACAACTCTCCTACACTAACAAGAGATCTTGCCCCGAGATCTAATAATGAAAGGGGGAGAGGAATAGAAAAAACAAAATGTAAAACTTAGTTGCTTCTTTGACAAACGAGTGAAACCAACGATCCTTGAAGGTTGCAAAGAGATGAAGAATGATATGAGAAACAAGCCAAGAATTCACAAGATATTTTGGCAGCACTTTGGTAGGAAATTGAGGACAAAAGTTTGATAAGATGGAAAGATCTTTGAAAGATTCACAACAATCCAACTAAATTGAATAAGCAAGGAGAGAACATGATATTGATAGAACAAGAAGATCGATTGAAGAGAGAAACATCACCACAATTTTGGAACAAGAGAATAGAAACCGGATCATTGGAAGAAAGAATGAAGAAGAAAATGACAATTTCCATCACAATTGAATTTGGCAAGCATCCTTGCAAGAAGAATTGAACGGAGTTGTTGGAAAAACAACAACGAAAAGAACTAGCTTGTAGTGGACTTATGAAAACCATCTCAAATAATGAGGTGACAACCAGCCACTAACAGAAACAAGGATTGATTGGATGCAACAAGAAAGGCAAAACTTCTTACACCAAGAGGATACATTGAGAACTTGGATCAATGATAATCAACATAATAGCAACAACCCTTAGGAATAGCTTTAGATGAAATCTAAACCAAGATACTCGATGAAGAAATCATGGGTTAAAAATATCTCATGATCAAAGAATTGGTGGATATAAATATCTCATTCTTGAAACAAATTTTCTTTGACACTTCTCCACTAACAAGAATGCTATAATACCACCTCAAGGATAACGGATGAAGAATTGCACTTGGAAATGCAGAGAAAGAATACTTGAGGTACTACCATAAGAATCTTGAAGAACACCTTGAGAATGAATTGAAACCTTGAGCTGCTTAACAGAAAACTTCAACAATGCCCCGGAATAATTGAGAGAAGAATGAAGAAACAACAATTGAGAAGCATTTGAGGATGAAAGATGAAAGCTGAGAGCGAAGAAATCTTCTGAAATGATGGCCTTCGGAGGATAGAGAATGAAAACAATTATGAAATGCACCGGATAGCAAGAGATTACCCATGATTGTAAACAATTCAAGATGATAACACAAAGCTAAAATGATGAATCTTCAAGAGAATGGACCAAGATTTGAGAGAAACACTCCTTCGGTCTTCCAAGCTGAAAATGATGAGGAGAACATCACCAAGAATAACTAAGACACTCTGGAATAATGAATAAGGAAAAATTGAGCCAACAAAGGAAATTAATTTAGATCGGTCTTGAAGAACAAATATGACTGATGGAATTGTACTTACGTCATAATTGAAAAGAACACAGATCTCCCGAAAAAGATTAGAAGAGACACATAAGATCCTGGGAAAATCCCGTGGGTTATGGGCCCACTCCAAAGAAAGCATCGTTGAAACAAATCATTAGAAAAGAGAGATTGCACCAGTATAAATCAAAATTTGATAAGGTGTGACCCTCGAAATAATTGAAAGGGTTGAAAACAAGGAACACTTGAGATATCTTCAACACTTCGGATAGAACAGAGATGGAAGAATAACAAGAGAGGCTTGAATAAGAATTTCCAATACGAGAACCATTGAACGAATGAAAAGGATATGATGAACACCTACAACTTGAACTGAATCAACCGAAGAGAACAGGAATGAAGAAATGATGAACTAGAACTCCTTAGAATCTTCACAAAGAATCACCGGATACGACACAGAAGAGAAGAGAGCGGAAGCAACAATGAAATGAAATGCACTTGGCTGAAAATTGAATCATTGGAGAAAATGGGAGGGGGTGGGAAAAAACAAAGACAACTTGGGACAGATGAGATGAACTCCGGAAAGAAATGAGAGATTGATCTTGCAAAATTGAAGAGTATTGAGTTCACTTGAAGAGAAGCACACCGGATGAAAATAATTGACACAACAACTCCGGTTAACAAGAATTGATAAGACAATTTGATTGAGCAAAAGAATTTGCATTCCCATAAAAATATGTGAACACCTCTTGGAAATATATTAAATCACCATTTGACATCGAAGCTACTCGAATTACCATACTACAACAAAACAAAGGATGAGCTTATGAAACAAGCCAGAACAAATTCATGATAGAGATTTCGTCCGATATTTTCGTGGCTAGGATCGCAAGGGCTCTATCCTACAGTATCCATCATGTACAAGGCAATGCACACGACATACGAAGCGTCCCCGAGTCGTAGCAAGCTACAAGGACTCTTTAAGACACAACAAGAACCGCTGTAAGATGACCGTGAACAAATGAATCCACTAGATGTCGAACCCCAACCTCACATGATGCATGTGTTAGAAGATTGTCCTATAAGTAACTACTTGAATTCCCACGTGAAAACTCCCGAAATTTCTGGTCATGCAATCAGGGTCCACGGATACAAGGAGTAAAAACCATCACTCAACTCCTAGCAGTAACACTACCCGTCCAGTGTATAACATCCGTCAACACATAACCAGAGATATTGGAAACTCATCTATCCAAGACCATCATAATCACAACGATACTAAGTATGGCGATACATCCGGACCTATCTGCACTAGTACTGGGGAAGCCAGACTCCTCTCGCCACTACTAGTATTGAAGCAATTTCGAACATCCTTCGTCCTGATATACTAAGAAATCTGAATGATAACGATGTGGTCAAGAATCCCATGGAGCTCAACTCCCCGGAATAAAATCAACACAACAGGAGGCACCAAGTCAGAACTCCGTCACATCGACATCATACAGATTCCAAAAATATCCGTGTGATCCTAAAAAATTAAGTGAGAAGAGGAGTAGAATTGAAATTATCATGTCAAGATTCCTCACAAGAGCATAGAAGAGGAGAAAAAATAATCCTACTCTCTGATATATAGCTTGACTCAAAGCAATTTTTAACTAGACTCGACTGGGCCAAGTTCGGTGAATCAAGGGGGCTCCTAGGTTGGTAGTGCTCTGATACCAACTTGTAATGCCCAAGATGCGGTGATATCCTTATTTTGGCGCAAGGGCCTCGACGGGGATAGAAACACATCTCGTCATTTCGCAAGAATGGATATCATTACAAGTACATGTACTGAAAAGATGAGTATAAAGAGTTGCCTTACACTCGCCACAAGCTACATCAGAGTCAGACCAATACAACAACATAATCAATCATCATGAAGAAGAGCAGGGCCCGAGCACGGACGAGAACAAATGATAAAAGAACGACGTCCATCCTTGCTATCCCAGGCCGTCGGCCTGGAACCAATCCTAAATCAAAGAAGAAGAAGAAACTCCAAAAGCACATTCACAACGCTCACGTTAAAGTAACTCTTTACTTGTATGTGCGACTAGTGTTGTAGTAATCTGTAAGCCACATGGGACTCAGCAATCTCATTTCCAAAGGTATCAATACTAGCAAAGCTTAATGGGTGAGGTATGGTTAAGTGGTGAGGCTGCAGCAAGCGACTAAGCATTGATTTGAGGTGGCTAACTTACGAGTACAAGAATAAGTGGGGGATGATCTACGCATAGCAGACGCGAACTAATACTGATCAAATGAATGATCCTGAACACCTACTTACGTCAAACATAACCCCATCGTGTCCTTGATCGGAGAAGGAGCTCGCGAAAGAGACGGTCATGGTTACGCACTCAGTTGACAAGTTTTAATTAAGCTTACTTCAAATTATCTAGAACAAGATGTTAAACAAAGTTTCCACGTTGCCACATAACTGCGGGCACGACTTTCCGAAAGATTTAACCCTGCAGGGGTGCTCCAACTAGTCCATCACAAATTATCACAAGCCGTGTGGGAAGTCTCGATCACGAAACTCGTGTCCTCCTCGGCTTCCTTAGTGGGAAACCTCAACTCTCAGAGGACCCAAAGCATCACCGAAATCCCGATGCACAAGATATTTCATAGAAGGTAAAACTAATCCAGCAAGGCCGCCCGGCATGTCGACGATCCTGATAGGAGCCACGTATTTCGTTCTGAGGACATGCCGGATTGTCCAAACTTCCTGTAGGCCAATCACAGAGTTGCCCTTGGTAGCCACTGGCGGTTGCCAGGTTGGACCAACACTCATGCGGAGCACTGGTCTGGGGGGTTGATTAATTATCCACGAGGTTCGGAAAATCCCTATGCAATTTATTAGGTTATTAGACAAATGTAGTACCAATGTTGGGCTTGCCAGATCAGTCTTAATTTAAAACGAATTATCAAGGGGGTCCCCACAACAACCCCGATCGTGTTAGGAGCGCTCAGTTATGGAATATAACACCAGTAGCCGAAACTAAGGCAACAAAGGTGGAACAAAACACCAGGCTAGAAAGCCGAGCCTTCCACCTTTTACCAAGTATATAGGTCCATTAAATTAATTGGCAATTATATGGTGATATAACAAGGAACCCATGTTATCACATGGAAGCGACTACACCTGCAACTAGCAACGCTAACACATGGTTAAGCAAGCGGTAACATAGCCAAACAGTGGTTGCGAGGTTGTAAAAAGGTTGAAGGTTTCAAGGCAATGCTGAGAGGCTGACATTTAACAGGTGGCAGGCAACGAGACATAACGAAAGAAACGAGACAACTAGCATGACATTGATAGTAATGGTATCTAGGGAAATGATCATCTTTCCTGAGATCCCGCTTGGAAGAAGAACGACTCCGTGAAGCAGACGAACCAATGTAGTCGAATTGTTCCTCACATTCCGACACGCTTGCGGAACTCTATCGAGACGAAGCAAACCAAAAACAAGAATCAACACACGATATTCACCACGACACATGCACAAAATCATGCACAACACATATGATGCATGCTCGGTTAAATCATGCAAGGCACGACATGGCAAACACAACAATCAAACGCTACACATTAAGTGAAGCTCAGTATGCAACAAGGTACATATTGACGAAACTCCACATACGATTTATTTAGTTCACTCCCGATTAGGTACACAACAATATCAAATGTTGTTTAAACATGACAGGGGGTGAAGCATAAATTAAACTACCTATCTAGGCATTTTAAATGAGGCCGGAAACGACATATAGCATCTCCGAATTGACCCCATGTGCTAACTTTGTAATCTGTCCTAACCCCATTTTTTGTTTGTTAAATGGCAAAACAAAGTGGTTTACGTGATTCTACTCATCGTTATAGTCCATTTACATATATGGCTCATCTCTAACGGAGCTACGGTTCACTAGCTACGTATTAAACCCTTTTTAACACGTCGACACACAAACCAATGCACACAACATGCTAAACAGTTTTAAATATGCATGAGAGTTGAAAAATATTATCCTACATGAAATTCTATATGTTTTACATCTCTAACTTGCTGCGATCCGACACACGGATTAAAATTTACGAGTGTTTTCAAAGCATGCAAGTTTTGAAATCCCTCTTAATTGGAAAATTCGCAAGACGTAAAAAAACTACACGGGCCGAATCACAACATAGTGCTACGGCCCAAGGCTGTAATCGGCCCAAGGAACTGAGTTTATGTGTGTGCAAAAATAAAAAGAAAGCATGACATAAATTGTAGAACTCGGGTATTGAACCCATTACCTCCTCGATCGAAACCACAGTGCTAACCAACTGGGCTGGATACTAGAGTGTGAACAATGAAAAAAAATGCATCAGTGGGGACTCAAACCCACAACCTGCTGCATGCAACATATTAATCCGACCAACTAGACTACAGAGATGATTTTGACTAGAACTAAGGGAGTATACTTTCGAACTAGGCGAAAGGAATCGTCTTCTTCCTTGCGAATACAGGGATCTGGATGAAAAAAATGGACCTTCGTGGAGCCGAGGCGAGCTGCACGCTAGGGGGCGAGGCTGGTTCCGGGCGCGGCGTGGCTGGGGAGGTCCATTCCCGACGACGAGGAGGCTTGGGGCCGCGCGGACACGGAGATCCATGGCAGCAATGAGAGCTCCTAACGATGGGGAGAGAGGTGAGGCCGTGACCTGCGCAGCTCCGACACGATAGCGAAGCCGTCCTCCGGTGGCCACACATCAAGGTCGTCGAACCCGGGAGGTGGGCGAGCTCGAGGAGTGGCTCCTTGGTGCCATGGGAGGTACCTCACAGAGAGAGATATAAGGTAGGCAAGAAGAACCATGGTAGCAGGAAGGAGAACAGAGGGAGGAAAGAGAGTGGATTGCGCAGGGGCATTGGCCTGAACCGGCGGTGCTCTAGAGACCTAGGGCCACGGCAACAAGGGGCTCCGACGAGCTAGTTCGGACGCGGGGCGCTTGAGGCTGCGGGCGCGGCTGCCAACGATTTGGGCCCGGGAGGGCCCGATCTAGGCCACTGCGGGCCTTGACGGCGGCTGGTGGGAGGAGAAGCACGTGGTTGTGGCGGCTCAGGGTTTGGGGCACGATTTTCGAGGTAGGGTTTGGGATTCGAGGCTATGGTGTATTTATAGGAAATCGGGGCTAGGGTGTGCAATTTTCGTCCGAATTCGGACCGCAGGATCGCGATCGGACGGCTCCGGTCGCGAGCTCAGGTTAGGTGGGATGTGTAGAGTAGGATAGGTGGGAAGAGAGGTAGGTTTGCGACCCGGGAACGAGAGTTTTAAACACCAAAAAACGTCCGACGATAGACCGATGACGGTGCCGCTACGGTCGACTGTTCGGGTATCAAACGAACTCCTATTGCGATAAAATTTGTCAGGCGGCCTACCTACATGAAAATGAGACTGCACGCTGATACGTCTCCAATGTATCTATAATTTTTTATGGTTCCATACTATTATCTTTTCAAAGTTTGGATGTTTTATATAACTTTTATATCTTTTTTGGGACTAACTTATTAACTCAGTGCCAAGTGTCAGTTCCTGTTTTTTCGTGTTTTTGACCCTTTTCAGAGTCCAAATGGAATAAAACCTTCGAAAAGATTTTTTCCAGAACAGAAGATACGTAGGGAGCTTGATAATCAAGGCAGAGGGCACCAGGGGAGGCCACAAGCCCCCTAGCCGCGGCCTGGCGGGCACCTAGCAGGCTTGTGGCCCCCCCGCGGCTCCTCTACCCTACTTCTTCCGCCTATAAATCCCTGAAAAATCCAAAACTACGGGAGAGAGCCACAAAAATACTTTTCCGCCGCCGCAAGATTCTGTCTCCGCAAGATCCCATGTGGGGCACGTTCTGGTGCCCTGCCGGAGGGGGGGATTCGGACACGGAGGGCTTCTTCATCAACACCATTGCCTCTCCGATGATGCGTGAGTAGTTCACCATAGACCTTCGGGTCCATAGCTAGTAGCTAGATGGCGTCTTCTCTCTCTTGGATCTTCAATACAAAGTTCTCCATGATTTTCATGGAGATCTATCCGATGTAATCTTCTTTTGCGGTGTGTTTGTCGAGATCCGATGAATTGTGGATTTATGATCAGATTATCTATGAATCTTATTTGAGTTTCTTCTGATCTCTTATATGCATGATTTCATATCCTTCTAATTCTCTTCGAGTTGTGGGTTTTGTTTGGCCAACTTGATCTATGATTCTTGCAATGGGAGAAGTGCTTGGTTTTGGGTTTATACTGTGCGGTGACCTCACCCAGTGACAAAAGGGGTAGCGAGGCATGCATCGTGCTGTTGCCATCAAGGGTAAAAAGATGGGGTTTATATCTATTGCATGAATTTATCCCTCTACATCATGTCATCTTGCTTAAGGCGTTACTCTGTTTGTCATGAACTCAATACACTAGATGCATGCTGGATAGCGGTCGATGTGTGGAGTAATAGTAGTAGATGCAGAAAGTATCGTTCTACTTGTCTCGGACATGATGCCTATATGTATGATCATTTCCTTAGATATCGTCATGACTTTGCGCGGTTCTATCAATTGCTTGACAGTAATTCGTTCACCCATCGTAATATTTGCTATCATGAGAGAAGCTTCTAGTGAACACTATGGCCCCCGGGTCTACTTCACATCATATTTTCAGCCCTACACTTTTACTTTGTTGCACTTTCCGCCTTCAGATCTCACCTTGCAATCAATCGAGAAGGGATTGACAACCCCTTTGTAGTGTTGGGTGCAAGTTTGCTGTTTTTACGTACGGTGGAGACATGGCTTGATACTCATACTGGATTGATACCTTGGTTCTCAAACTGAGGGAAATACTTACTGCTACTGTGCTGCATCACCCTTTCCTCTTCAAGGGAAAAACCAACACAAGCTCAAGATGTAGCAAGAAGAATTTCTGGCGCCGTTGCCGGGGAGTATCAAGTCAAGAATAGTCTTCCTTCAACGTGTCAATTTCTGGCATCAGGACTATTCTAAGTGAAGCTTATCCAAGTAACTGTCGCAAACTGATCTCTTGCATTTACTTTTTTTCCTCTCGTTTTCCTCTCCCCCACTTCTGAAAAACAAAAATTTACAAAAATATTTGCCTTTTTCGTTTGCCTTTCCTTTGCTTGTGTGCTATGTGCCTTCAATATGCTTGCATCTTCGCTTGCTGAAAATCTATTGATATGGATCCTCATCCACTTGCTAATCTCTTTAAGAGATCCAATTATGTTGAACCAATTGCTAGTGAGTTGAGTGCACTTGACTATATTTATGAAGTTTTGCTTGAGATGCGTGAATCTGAAAATTGTGATGAAGAAATTTATGAAATGATTCACGAGGGATCCTTGAATGAAAATCATGATTGCAATGATTTCATTATAAATTCTATTATTGACAATCATGCTAAAAATGTTCAAAACCCTAAGCTTGGGGATGCTAGTTTTGCTATGTCCACTACTTGTTGCAATGATCATGATTGGGGTAATGTTTTTTCTTATGATCTTGAAAATTTGTTTAAGCCTCATGAAGATTATGATATTTGCAATAATATTGAAAGTGGGATTGGAGAAGTCATGACTTTAGTTGATGATAATCCCACTATTTTTGAAGAGCGTCAACTTTGCATGCATGTTGATCATGAAAATAATATCCTATGTGATAGCTATATTGTTGAATTTGAATATGATCCCACATGTAATTGTTATGAGAGAGGAAAATATTGTGGTAGAAACTTTCATATCACTAAATCACCTCTCGTTATGTTGAGATTGCTATTGTCTCTTTCTTCTTCCTTGCATATGGTAGTTATTGCTTGTCTTGATAATTTGTTTTCCTTTAAAATGCCTATGAATAGGAAGTATGTTAGACTTAGATGTGATTTTCACATGCTTTATGATGCTCTCGTTGTGCTTCAATTCTTGTCTTTTATGAGAGCATCATTGAATTATCAATGCCTAGCTAACAATGTTAAACAATAGCTTGTTGGGAGGAAACCCAATGAATTTATCTTTGATTTTTTGCTTTCTGTTTTGTTGTGTCCACACCATCTTAATTCCGTTATGATTGTGTTTTTGTGTTTGTGCCAAGTAAAACCTTTATGACTAGTTTTAGTGATGGTTGTTTGATCGTGTTGAAAAAGACAGAAACTTTTCACTCACGAAATTATTTTTAATTTTTATCCGTAAAGAGCTTTTGAGTTGATTATTTTTGCTGCTGGTTGCTATGCCAATTTCCCAAATGTTTGAAATTTTTCAGAAGTTTTGAGATACCAGAAGTATACGAAGTATACAGATTGTTACAGACTAGTCTGTTTTTGACGGATTCTGTTTTTGTTGTGTTGATTTCTTATTTTGATGAAACTATGGATAGTATCGGGGGGGGGGGTACTAGCCATGGAAAAGTGAGAATACAGTAATCTAACACCAATATAAATAGAAATCAAGTTTGCTACAGTACCTAAAGAGGTGGTAGTTTGTTTTCTTGTGCTAATGATATCACGAGTTTTTGTTTAAGTTTTGTGTTGTGAAGTTTTCAAGTTTTGGGTGATGTTCTCATGGAGGATGAGATAAAAAGTGGAAAGAGCTCAAGCTTGGGGATGTCCAAGGCATCCCAAGCCAAATTCAAGGACACAAAAATGCCTAAGCTTGGGGATGCCCCGGGAAGGCATCCCCTCTTTCGCCTTCAATCCATCGGTAACATTACTTGGAGCTATATTTTTATTCACCACATGATATGTGTTTTGCTTGGAGCGTCGTGTATTATAGGAGTCCTTTATTTTTGTTGTGTCACAATCATCCTTGCTACACACCTTTTGAGAGAGACATGCACTCATCGTGAATTTTCTAGAATACTCATTGAGCTTAGCTTATATCTTTTGAGTTAGGCAATTTAGCTCATTGTGCTTCACTTATATCTTTTGAGATAGATATCTTTGCTCTGTGTGCTTCACTTAGATCTTTTAAAGCACGGGGGTGTCATATTTTGGAGAAATAAGAACTCTTGATCTTCACTTATATCTTTTTGAGAGTGCTCTCTCTGAGTAACTTGGTAGTTGGCTTGTGCTATGAAAGTAGTCCTAAATATGATATGCATCCAAAGAGAATACAATGAAACTTCCATATTCTTGTGATTGATTAGAAAGAGAAGTTTGATTCCTCTCAGTTAGTTTTGAGACATGGATTTGGTAATATTAGAGTCATGTTAGTAGGGTGTTGTGAATCTAGAAATACTTGTGTTGAAGTTAGTGATTCCCGTAACATGCACGTATGGTGAACCGCTATGTTAGGAAGTCGGAGCATAATTGATTTATTGATTGTCATCCTTTGTGTTGCGGTCAGGATCGCGCGATGGTTAACACCTACCAACCCTTCCCCTAGGAGTATGCATTTAGCACTTTGTTTCGATTACTAATAAACACTTTCGCAATAAGTATGTGAGTCCTTCATGACTAATGTGAGTCCATGGTATAGATGCACTTTCACCTTCCACCATTGCGAGCCTCTCTAGTGCCGCGCAACTATCGCCGGTACACAAAACAACCATAGACCTTCCTCAAAACAGCCACAATACCTACCTATCATGGCCTTTTCATAGCCATTCCGAGATATATTGCCATGCAACTCCCACCGTTCCGTCTCATGACATGTGCCGTCATTTTCATATTGCCATTGCATGATCGTAAGATAGCTAGCGAGTCATACACTAAGCTAGATCGTTGCACATCCCGGTACGCTGCCGGAGGCATTTCCTATAAGAGCCATCATTGTTTTAAGCATTGAACTGTGAGTAAATAAAAGTGTGATGATCATCATTATTAGAGCATTGTCCCATGTGAGGAAATAAAAAAAGAGGCCAAAGTTGCTCACAAAAAAATATATGGAAAGAGGCCAAAGAGCCCAAAAAAGAGAGAGAAAAAGAGAGAAGGGACAATGCTACTATCTTTTTCCACACTCGTGCTTCATAATAGCACCATGTTCTTCATGATTGAGAGTCTCTTGTTTTGTCACCACCATATACTAGTGGGATCTTCATTATGTAACTTGGCTTGTATATTCCAATGATGGGCTTCCTCAAAATTTCCCTTGGTCTTCGTCAGCAAGCAAGTTGGATGCACACCCACTAGTTCTCCTTTTGAGCTTTCACACACTTATAGCTCTAAGTGCATCCATTGCATGGTAATCCCTACTCTTTCACATTGATATCTATTAATGGGCATCTCCCTAGCCCTTTGATATGTCGAGTCAATGTGAACATCTCCTCCTTTTTGCCTAACAACCTCCACCACACTCTTTTTCACCTATAGTGCTATATCCATGGCTCACGCTCATGTATTGCGTGAGAGTTGAAAAAGGTTTGAGAAAGTAAGAGTGCGAAAACAATTACTTGGCTAATACCGGGTTGTGCATGATTTAAATTCGTTGTGTGGGGATGATGGAGCATAGCCAGACTATATGATTTTGTAGGGATAACTTTCTTTGACCTTGTTATTTCGAAAGTTCATGATTACCTTGCTAGTTTGCTTGAAGTATTATTGTTTTCATGTCAATTGCAAACTATTGTTTTGAATCTTACGGATCTGAACATCCATGTCACGTGAAAGAAGTTACAAAGGACAAATATTCTAGGTAGCATTCCACATCAAAAATTCATTCTTTATCACTTCCCTACTCGAGGACGAGCAGGAGTTAAGCTTGGGGATGCTTGATACGTCTCCAACGTATCTATAATTTTTGATGGTACCATGCTATTATCCTGTCAAACTTTGGATGTTTTCTATGCCTTTTATATCTTTTTTGGGACTAACTTATTAACTCAGTGCCAAGTGCCAGTTCCTATTTTTTCCGTGGTTTTGACCCTTTTCCGAGGAGAATATTAAACGGAGTCCAAACAGAATAAAACCTCCGAAAAGATTTTTTTCCAGAACAGAAGATATGCAGGGAGCTTGAGAGCCAAGGCAGAGGGCACTAGGGGAGGCCACAAGCCCCCAAGCAGGCTTGTGGGCCCCCTATGGCTCCTTTTCCCTACTTCTTCCGCCTATAAATCCCCGAAAAATCCGAAACCACGGGAGAGAGCCACGAAAATACTTTTTCGCCGCTGCAAGCTTCTGTCTCCGCAAGATCCCATCTGGGGCACGTTCTGGTGCCCTGACGGAGGGGGGGATTCGGACACGGAGGGCTTCTTCATCAACACCATTGCCTCTCCGATGATGCATGAGTAGTTCACCATAGACCTTCGGGTCCATAGCTAGTAGCTAGATGGCTTCTTCTCTCTCTTGGATTTTCAATACAAAGTTCTCCATGATCTTCATGGAGATCTATCCGATGTAATCTTCTTTTGCGGTGTGTTTGTCGAGATCCGATGAATTGTGGATTTATGATCAGATTATCTATGAATCTTATTTGAGTTTCTTCTAATATCTTATATGCATGATTTCATATCCTTGTAATTCTCTTTGAGTTCTCGGTTTTGTTTGGCCAATTTGATCTATGATTCTTGCAATGGGAGAAGCGCTTGGTTTTGGGTTCATACCGTGTGGTGACCTCACCCAGTGACAGAAGAGGTAGCGAGGCACACATTGTGTTGTTGCCATCAAGGGTAAAAAGATGGGGTTTATATCTATTGCATGAATTTATCCCTCTACATCATGTCATCTTGCTTAAGGCGTTACTATGTTTGTCATGAACTCAATACACTAGATGCATGCTGGATAGCGGTCGATGTGTAGAGTAATAGTAGTAGATGCAGAAAGTATCGGTGTACTTGTCTCAGACATGATGCCTATATGTATGATCATTGCCTTAGATATCGTCATGACTTTGCGCGGTTCTATCAATTGCTCGACAGTAATTCGTTCACCCACCGTAATATTTGCTATCATGAGAGAAGCCTCTAGTGAACACTATGGCCCCGGGGTCTACTTCACATCATATTTTCAGCCCTACACTTTTACTTTGTTGCACTCTCGCCTTCAGATCTCACCTTGCAATCAATCGTGAAGGGATTGACAACCCCTTTGTAGCGTTGGGTGCAAGTTTACTGTTTTTGCGCAGGTATGGTGGAGACTTGGCTTGATACTCCTACTCGATTGATACCTTGGTTCTCAAACTGAGGGAAATACTTACTGCTACTGTGCTGCATCACCCTTTCCTCTTCAAGGCAAAAACCAATGCAAGCTCAAGAGGTAGCACACGCCAAGTTTCAACCCAATCCAAGAATATTTTTCACGCACTTTTGAAAACAAGATTTTAACAATGACGTGGTTGCGTACGTGTGTGGTTGGTCTTGAAACGGTCAACGACGAACACGGAGAGAACCGTCAACTAATAATGGATGCAAGTTTTGAAAACTAGCAGCAACGGAGTACGGATGCAATGCGGATGTTGCACATGAAGCGATGATGAATGCGACAAACAATCTAATCGCACGACGGCAACGGAATAAAAGGGAATCTTCTGGAGCGTCGGTCTCGGGCTGTCAGACCGTGATTGATCTGAAAGAAGGGAATATTAAATTTCAGCTTCCACTAAGAAAGGGTATGGAACACTTCCCTATAACTAAGATTAAATTACCATCTGAATCAATCATGAGGGCAACCTATGGATTAATCACTAAGGATGACGATACTTGCATCTATGCTTTATGCCTAGCTAGGGGCGTAAAACGATAATGCTTGTTGGGAGGCAACCCAATGAATAAAATTTATCTTTCAATTTTGCTTTCTGTTCTTGAGTGTTTGCACAATTATGCTACTCTAATGGTTATGTTTTTATGTTTTAATTTGTGTTTGTGCCAATAAAGCCTTTGGGATCATGTGGGGTAATAGTTGCTTTGATCTTGTTGGAAAACAGAAACTTTTGCGTCTAGTAGAAAAATTATAAAAATCATAGAAGCGTCAAAAGTGTGTGAATGTTTTACAAAATATTGATACATAAATTCCCTACATTGTCCTAAGTTTTCAGAATTTTTGGAGTTACAGAAGTATTTGTAAAATTTGAATCTTTATAGACTGTTCTGTTTTTGATAGATTCTGTTTTCTTTGTGTTGTATGCTTAATTTGATGATTGTATCGTTTGTATCGGGGGTTATAAGCCATGGTAAAGTTAGGATACAATAGGTATAATGAGAAAACAAAATTGGAATATGTTTTCAACAGTACCTAAAGTAAAGTTTGTTTTTTATACTAATGGATCTCACAAAAGTTTTGTTGAGTTTTGTGTGATTGAAGTTTCCAAGTTTTGGATGAGATCATGATGGATGAAGGAATAAGGAGTGATAAAATCCTAATCTTGAGGATTCCCCATGGCACCCCAAGGTAATATCCAAAGAGTACCAAGAAACTAAGCTTGGGGATGCCCCAGAAGGCATCCCCTCTTTCTTCTAACAACCATCAGTAATTTTACTTGGAGCTATATTTTTATTTGTCACATATCATGAGTTTTTCTTGGAGCACCTTGTATTATATGAGTATTTGCTTGCTTTCATGGTTAGTTTGTCATAAAAAACCTTGCTGCACACCCATTTGAGAGAGCCAAATTATGCCATGACTTGTTAGAATCGCTCTTTATGCTTCACTTAAAATTTTTAGAGCCATGGAATTGCTCTAGCGCTTCACTTATATCTTTTTAAGCATGGTGGTGCTGTTATGTTGAAGAAATCTGCTCTCATTATTCACTTAGATTATTTTGAGAGTTAGTAGAAATTTCAGAGAAATCCTCTCATGCTTCACTTATATTATTTTGAGAGTTAATTTTTTAAAGAAACACGTTCTCTTGTTCTTCACTTATATTTGTTTGAGAGCTTGTTATTTACAATGGCAATTTGCTTTAAATGAAATTAGTCCCAAAGTGATAGATACCCACGGGAGATATAATAAAAACTTTCCTGAAGATCATTGGGTATTAAACTTGATTCTTTGCAATAGTTTTGCGATATGAAGATAGTGATATGTGAGTCACGTTGATGAGTAATTATGCTTTATTAAGAATATTGGTGTTAAGGTTTGTGATTCCCTATGCATGCACATGAAGTCAATAATTATGCTATGAAATTACATCCTACTTGTGCTGCATTATTCGATGTTAGTTATGTTTAATGTTCGCTTATGATGGTTTTCGTTCCTTGGTTGGGCGATTCTCAATCTATTTGCTAGCCTTCAGTTGTACTAAGCCGGAATACTGCTTGTGCATCTAAATCCTAAACCCAAAGTTGTTCCAAATGATTCCACCATACCTACCTATATGCGGTATTTCAACGCCGTTCTAAGTAAATTTGCAAGTGTGAACTCTAATGTTCAAAATAAATTTCTGTTTTGTGTGCGCGTACCGCTCATGAAGCGGCGAGGGGTGGCCCGTATCTTCCATGTTAAATAAGTTATTCTCAAGATGAGAGTTTATTCACTTTTCATTGCACGAGAGTATGGCAGTAATAGGGATGCCGAGTCCCAAAATGCAAACAAAATTCATTTTATGTTGTCAAATAATAAATTCCTTGGAAAGTGTTGGTATGGATGGTACCCGTGGATGCATCTAGCCGTGGAATGTGAAAGAATGGTGGAAAAAGGAATAAACTTTATTTTCAGTTTGGGAACCGCCTATGCTTTGTTTAGCATGGGAGATATTGGAAACTCTTAGTCGTTTTCGTTGATAGGAAAAGCATACCACCCAAAATATTTTATCTCTAATTTTTTCACTTTGAGCTGTTGCACCTCTATAAATCTCTGCTTCCCTCTGCGAAGGGCCTATCTATTTAGTTTATGCAATTTTTATTTTTGAATTTGAGTCTACATCTTCTCTTATAAAGCACCAACAAAGGAACACTATTATCATACTTGAGCATTGGGTGTAGCTAATATTTGAGTGTGTTGCATGAATGGATCAATGATGGGCTAGGGATAGCGTTCTTTAGTGTTGATATTTCGCAAGACTTGGTTGCTTGTTGATATGCTTGAGTATTGAGGTTTTCATGTCAAATTATCAACTATTGCTTTGCGTCATATACAAGTTAATATGTCCATGCTAAAAAAGAGGAAATAATATGATAAACAAGTTAGGCAGCATTCCACATAAAAAAAATCTTATTTTATCATTTACCTATTCAAGGACCAGCAGGAATTAATCTTGGGGATGGTGATACGTATCCAACGTATCTATAATTTTTGATTGTTCCATGTTGTTATACCATCATTCTTGGATGTTTTATGATCATTTTATACCAACTTTATATCATTTTTTGGGACTAACCTATTGACATAGTGCCCAGTGCGAGTTGTTGGTTTTTTGCTATTTTTTACCATTGCAGAAAATCAATACCAGATGAAGTCCAAATACCACGAAACTTTTTTGGAGATTTTTTCCGGACTAGAAGGAAACTTGGGGACCAAGGATGGTCACAAGAGGAGGCCCAGGCGACCCACTAGGCACCAGTGCACACCCAAGGTCCATGGCACGACCTGGTGGCTACTGGGGGCCTTGGTAACCTCCTCCACTGCCTCTAAGCTCTATAAATACCCCAATATTCGAGAAACCCTAGAGGAGTCAACAAAAAATCATTTCAGCCACCGAAAGTTCCAAAAGCCACTAAATCCAATCTAGAGTCCGTTTCGGACAGGAACACAATCACGGAGGGGTTCAACATCCTCATTGATGCTCCTCTGATGATGCGTGAGTAGTTCATATCAGACCTACGGGTCCTTAGACAGTAGCTAGATGGTTTTCTCTCTCGTTTTGCTTCTCAATACAATGGTCTCTTGGAGATACATTTGATGTAACTCTATCTTTTGCGGTGTGTTCATTGGGATCCAATGAATTGTGAGTTTATGATCAGATCTATGAAATTATATCCATTCTTGATTATTGTAGCCTCGTATTTATTCTCCTATATTTGTTTATTTTCTGGCAAACTTGATATTTTATCTTGTAATGGGAAGAGGTGCTTTGTGATGGGTTCGATCTTGAAGTGCTCAATCTGAGTGACAAAAGGAGACTTGACACGCATGTATCATTGATATTAAGGATAAAATGATGGGTTCTATTCCTACATGAATATATATTATCTACATCATGTCATCATTCTTAAAGCATTACTCTGTTTTTGCATGAACTCAATACACTAGATGCATGTTGGATAGCACACGATGTGTGGAGTAACAGAAGTAGATGCACGCAGAAGTTGGTCTACTTGTCTTAGACGTGATGCCTATATACATAATCATTGTCTTTGATATCATCATAAATATTGCTTTTCTATCAATTGCCCAACAGTAATTTGTCTACCCACTGTTTACTATTTTCTCGAGAGAAGCCACTAGTGAAACCTACGCCCCCGGGTCTATTTCACATCATCTATTTGCAATCTCTACTTTGCTATCCATCTTTGCATTTTATTTGCTCTTTTATTTTCAGATCTATATTATCAAAAACCCAAAAATACCTTGCTGCATTTTATGTTCCATCACTTTATTTGCATTTATCAATCTATCATTTTACTTTACCCACGAGGGATTGACAACCCCTACACGCGTTGGGTTGCGAGGATTTGTTATTTGCATGCAGGTACTGCTTACATAGTCTTGTGGATCTTCCTACTAGATTGATACCTTGGTTTCATAACTGAGGGATATACTTGTCATCGCTGTGCTACATCACCCTTTAAGATTGGAGGCAAACCAAAGCAATCAACGACGTGTCAAGATTTCCAGCGTCGTTGCCGGGGAAGAGCAAGTCAAGATCTATTAGGTTCCAACACACAAACTCTCATCTCCTTGCAATTAAATTATTTGCCATTTTCCTCTCGTTTTCTTCTCCCCACTTCCAGTTATTTTTATTTTTATTTGCCTTATTTCTTTTTGTCATTTTCTCACCGGATCTCTTGTTTGCTTGTGTTCTTGCTTACGTAGACATGATGCCTCAAAGGAGGTATTATGATGTTCCGTATCGATTTTTTTTTAGAGATTGAGAAAAGTACCAAGGAGTACATAACTATACAATTTGAGAAAATAATTTTTTTACCGAAGAACTTAACGAACATTCTATTTTGCTTGATGCTATAAAAAAACTTGATCATGATAGTAAAGAAGTTGCTAAGCTACAATGTCAATATGCTTTTACCGAAAATTTGCTAGGAAAGATATGTGATGAGCAAGCTACATTGGTGAATCAAATGGCAGCTAAGCCAAAATCTTTAGAAGAGAAAAATGATGAAGAGATTAAAGTGATTGGTGTTTCTTCTATTGGTTCCTTTTTAGTAGTGTTAAAATTAATGATGAGGGAACTGAAGAAGAGCCAACTTTAGCTAGAGGGTGTTCCGATGATTTGGAGCATGAAAATATTATTGAAAAATTTGATAAAAGTGGGATAGAAGAGGTAAAAAATTATCTAGTGATGCACCCACTATGTTGGATTATAAAAACTTTAATTTTGATAGTTGTTCTTTGATTATTCATTTAAGTCAGAGAATAGTGGTTGTTCTGTTTGCATGAACAATATATTTTATGATCATGCACCCCATATGAATGGTTATTGAATCTCGTTTGTAGTGGCACACATGTTCATAATATTGATGCCAAAAGATGCAAAGTTAATGATGATAATACCACATGTTTGTGGCGCCACTGCTTAGGTCATATTCGTGTAAAGTGCATGAAGGAACTCCATGCCGATGGATGGACTCACTCGATTTTGAATCGCTTGAGGCATGCGAACCATGCCTCATGGGCAAGATGACTAAGACTCTGTTTGCCGGTATGATGGAGCGGGCAAGTGACTTATTATAAATAATACATATTGATGTATGTAGACCAATGAGTATTGAAGGACGTGGTGGATATTGTTACTATCTTACCTTCATAGATGATTTGAGTAGATACTAGTATATTGACTTGATGAAACATAATTCTGAAACTTTTGGGAAGTTCAAGCAATTTTAGAGTGAAGTTGAAGATCATCGTGACAAAGAGATAAAATCTCTATGATATGATCGTGGAGGTGAATATCTGAGTTATGAATTTGGTACACATTTAAGACAATGTGGAAATTGTTTCACAATTCATGCCACCTGGAACACCATAGTGTAATGGTGTGTTCGAATGTCATAGCCGTACTCTATTGGATATGGTGCGTTCTATGGTGTCTATTATCGATTCGCCACTATCATCTTGGGGTTATGCATTAGAGACAACCAGAATAACTTTAAATAGGGCAGCATCTAAATATGTTGAGATGACACTGTATGAATTATGGTTTGGCATGAAACCTAAGATGTTGTTTTTAGAGTTTGGGGATGCGACACTTATGTGTGATAACCTCGAACCCAAAGCGGGAAAGTTCATCTTCCTAATATACCCTAAAGCAACAATTTGGAATACCTTTCATCATAGATCCAAAGTCAAAGCCTTTGTTTCCAAGAATGGATACTTTCCAGAGAAGGAGGTTCTCTCGAAAGAAATGAGTGAGAGGAAGGTAGAACTTGATAAGGTTATCCAACCTTCACTTGAATTGGAAAGTAGCACAACACAGAAAGGTGTTCCTGTAATGCGTACACCAATTAAAGAAAAGGTACTGATGATGATCATGAAACTTTGGATAAAGTTACTACCGAACCTAATAGGTCGACAAGGACACATATTGCCCCGAGTGGTACGGTGATCCTGTCTTGGAATTCATGTTGATAGACAACAATGAGCTTACGAACTATGAGGAAGCGATGATGGGCTGGTTCTGACAAATGTATAGAGGCCATGTAATCTGAGATAGGATCCATGTATGATAACCAAGTATGGACTTTGGTGGACTTGCCCGATGATCGGCAAACCATTAGGGATAAAAGGATTTTTAACAAGACAAACGCTCGTAGTGATGTCACACGGATATGAATGTTGCAGACCCGTTGACTAAAACCTCTCTCACAAGCACAATATGATAAAAACACGGAACTCATTGGGTGTGAATCACATAGTGATGTGAACAAAATTATTGACTCTAGTGCAAGTAGGAGACTATTGGAAATATGACCTAGAGGCAATAAGAAAGTTGTTATTATCATATTTCCTTGTTCATGATAGTCGTTCATTATCCATGCTGGAATTGTATTGACCGGAAACTTAAATACATGTGTGGATATATGAACAACACTGTGTCCCTAGTGAACCTCTACTACACTAGCTCGTTGACCAAAAATAGTTAAGGTTTGCTAACCATAGACATGAGTTGTCATTTGATAACGGGATCACATCATTAGGAGAATGATGTGATGGACAAGACCCAACTGTAAGCATATAATTTTATCGCATCACTTAGTTTATTGCTACTACTTTCTTCATGTCAAGTATGTGTTCCTAAGACCATGAGATCATGCAACTAACTCACACTAGAGGAATGTCTTGTGTGTATCAAACGTCACTTCGTAACTGGGTGATTATGAAACTACTCTATAGGTATCTCGAAGGATGTATGTTGGGTTGGAATGGATCAAGACTGAGATTCATCACTCCATATGATGGAGAGGTATCTCTGGGCCCTACCGGTAATACAACATCACAAGAAGCTTTCAAGCAATGTGACTAAGGAGTTATCCACGGGATCTTGTATTATGGAACGAGTAAAGAGACTTGCCGGTAACAAGATTAAGCTAGGTATGGTGATACTGACAATCTAATCTTGGGCAAGTAACACATCTATGGACAAACGAAACTGCATACGGGATTGACTGAATCCTTGACATCGTGGTTCGACTGATAAAGATCTCCGTGGAGTCTGTATTAACCAATATGAGCATCCAGGTCCAGCTATTGTTTATTGATCGGAGAGGTGACTCGGTCATTTCTACGTGATTCTCAAACCTGTAGGGTTTGCACACTTAATGTTAGATGATGATATAGTATTATTTGGTTATGTAAGTTGGTGACCAAATGTTGTTTGGAGTCCCTGATGGGCTCTGGAATTGTCTAGAGTTAAAGGTTTATATATGTGAAGTCACATTTTGGCTACTAGAAAATTTTCGGGTTTTTTAGTATTGTACCGAGAAGCTTCCAGAAGGTCCTAGAAACTTTGAGAGTAGTCCATAAGCCCACCACGGGTTCCATCACGTCCCAAGGGCCAACATAGTCTAAGGGTAGGTGCCCTGACCTTATTGGGCTAGGCGCACAAGTCCCTCAAGGCCCGTGTGGCTTGGGAGAGGTGGAAAGTCCACCTTTGTATGGAAGGGAAGGAGGAGGACTAGGATTCCACCTACTCCCCCTTGGCTGCACCCTACGGTTTGGAGGGGATTTTCTCCATGCCCCTCCACATATATATAGAGGGGGGGGGGGCGCCCAAGAGCACACACCAAGCCCTTGGCGCCTCTTTCTCTCCCGTTGCTCTGTTGCTCCCCCGTTATCAGTTCTAGTAGTGCCGACGAATCCTTGCTCGAACTGCTCCACCACCATATCCACCATGCCGCCGCGTTGGTTGAGAACCCATTTACTACTCCGCCATCGCTCGCTAGATCAAGGAGGTGGAGATGTCATCGAACTGCATGTGTGCTGAACGCGGAGGTGTCGTTTGTTCGGCGTTGGACCTGATCGGATCGCAATTGGATCGTAAAGAGTACGACTACATCAACCATGTTATATACACTTCTTCTTAGCGATCTACAAGGGTATGTAGATACACCCCCCTATTGTAGTTATGCATCTCCATGGATAGATCTTGCGTGTGCGTAGGATTTTTTTTGTTTCCCATGCAACATTTCCCAACAATTTGACGCTAATGAGTGATACGTCTCAAACATATCTATAATTTTTGATGGTTTCATGCTGTTATCTTGTCATCCTTGGATGTTTTATGTACCTTTTATATCTTTTTTGGGACTAACTTATTAATTCAGTGCCAAGTGCCAGTTCCTGTTTTTTCTGTGTTTTTGGCTCTTTTCAGATCTGATTTTGGAACAGAGTCCAAACGGAATAAAATACCCGAAATGATTTTTCCCGAACGAAAGAAGATTGGGGGGCTTGTGGGCCAAGCCAGGAGGGCTACAGGGAGCCCACAAGCCCCCCATCCGCCACCAGGGGGGCTGCGGTGGGCAGGCTTGTGGCCTCCCTGGATCCCCCTTGACCTAGATACTTCGCCTATATATTATCTAAAATACAGAAAAAAATGAAGGGATCCACGAAAATACTTTTCTGCCGCCGCAAGCTTCCGTTTTCGCAAGATCTCATGTGGAGACCCTTCCCGATGCCCTGCTGGAGGGGACCTTGGAGTTGGAGGGCTTCTACATCAATATCATCGCCCCTCCAATGACTCCTGAGTAGTTCACTTCAGACCTACCGGTAGTTAGTACCTAGATGGTTTCTTCTCTCTCTTGGATCTTCAATACAAAGTTCTCCATGATCTTCATGGAGATCTATCCGATGTAATCCTCTTTGGCGGTGTGTTTGTCGAGATCGGATGAATTGTGGATTTGTGATCAGATTATCTATGATATATATTTGAGTCTTTGCTGATTTCTTATATGCATGATTTGATATCCTTGTAAGTCTCTCCGAGTCTTGGGTTTTGTTTGGCCAACTAGATTTATGGTTCTTGCAATGGGAGAAGTGCTTGGTTTTGGGTTCTTACCGTGTGGTGACCTTTCCCAGTGACAGTAGGGGTAGCAAGGCACACATTGTGTAGTTGCCATCAAGGGTAACAAGGTGGGTCTGTCGTAGATATGAGATTGTCCATCTACATCATGTCATCTTGCTTAAGGCGTTACTCTGTTGTTTTGGACTTAATACACTAGATGCATGCTGGATAGCGGTCGACGTGTGGAGCAATAGTAGTAGATGCAGAAAGTATCGGTCTACTTGTTTTGGACGTGATGCCTATAGATATAATCATTGCCATAGATGACGTCACGACTTTGCGCGGTTCTATCAATTGCTCGACAGTAATTTGTTCACCCACCGTCTACTTGCTTTCATGAGAGAAGCCACTAGTGAACACTACGGCCCCCGGGTCTATTCACACTATCGTTTCCACTTTTGCTTTTACTTTGCTTTGTTACTTTGTTGCTTTCAGTTCTCACTTGGCAAACAATCTATAAGGGATTGACAACCTCTTCATAGAGTTGGGAGTAAGCTTTTGTGTTTGTGCAGGCACTTGTGATACTCCTTCACTGGATCGATACCTTGGTTCTCAAACTGAGGGAAATACTTACCACCGCTGCACTACATCACCCTTTCCGCTTCAAGGGAACACCAACGCAAGGCTCCAAGGCCACGGGGGAAATCCTTTGCATATTTGCCTAGGAAGTCCCTTAAGGCGTAGCCGTAGCAGAAGGATTCCTCGTGCCGTCAACACGCTTATTTCTGGCGCCATTGGAAGGTCTTTTGTTGCAGTAGCAATGAGCGTCAGCTAGGAGATCTCTTCCTGCATATAACCCATCATAGCACTTACAAGGAGGGATATACTAGAGTCAACAATGTATCAATCGTACGAGGACCTCCTCCCGATGGCGCACTGCACAACCGTGAAGATCGCAATCCACTGCTCCTCCCTTGTTGTTTGTGGCCCGGGTAGGTGACCCGTGTCTAGACCGCCCGGAATGGGGGTGAGTTAGGGTTCCCTCGCTTGTAAAAGCTTGTTCTTCGAGCAAGGGCTCTAGATGGATACCTCCAAGTCTAGGGGAGTATCGGTTCCTGAGTGCTACATGGAGAAGATGATGGACGAGTAAGGGCTTAAGGAGGAGGATTTGTGGGATGTTCTGGTCGATGAAGCTGGTCTTCCCGAGGAGGAGCCTCGTTGACTCACGATCGCCCAATTCACATAAAAACATTATTTAGTACGTATTTCTTCTATAGGAACATGTCCATTGCTTGGGATCTGACACAATAAGTCAAGGTCAGACCTGTGAGCGAGAATTTCTACACGCAACAATTCTCTTGCCTTGGGGACTTGGAGAGGGTAATGGAGGACGATCCTTGGAAGTTCAAAGGCAAAGTTGTGGTAATTGAACCATATGATGGGCTAACCAGGCCATCGCAAATTGAGCTGAATAGGATTGAGATGTACATCCAGAGTCACGATCTACTAGATCTTTTTTTCCACCCGATCAAGTCACTTGCAGCCATGGTAGGGGATTTCATCTCTGCCGAGCCCAAATCACCAGAGTTTGAAGGTATTTTTTACCAGGTTCGAGTCAAAGTTGATGTCACAAAGCCCTTGTGGAATGCATGCTCGTTGGTGATCAAGAAATAGAGAGATATCTTTCGTGTGAAATATTAGAGACTACCGGACTGGTGCGCAGTTAGAGGTTTTCCTGGACATATGTTCAAGGAATGTGAGAACGACATACATCCACCTTCACAGAGGTTATCATATGTTCAAGGGCGCTAGTCGTGGCCGCGAAGTGGCATAGTTTCAGGTGAGTCAATAGGAAGAGGACCAAGTTTTGGCACAGGAGGGGGTTGTGATGGTTGCGACTTTGGCACGGGTTCAATGGTACATGCTGAGAATAATAGAAAGAGGGGAGTGACCCATCTCACAGGTCCATCGCTGGCCTTGTTGGAAGCTACCACACTCGTGGATGGAAGTGGCAACTTGTTGGCGCTTCCACCATGAACGGTTCATGCAAGCCCATCATCCAGGCAAGCTCCAAAAAGAAACAAGATGATTCCAGGGACAGAAAAAGCCAAGGGAAAGAATGATACATCAAACAAACCTTCTGATGCGCGTTTGTCAGGCTCCCTAGTGGGGTCACGCCTAGCTCAATGAGTATTTTAGGTTGGAACTACCGTGGGGCTGGAAAATCCGTGACAACTTTGTGATCTCACGAAGCAACATGCCCCCAATGCTCTGTATTTTAGAAACCCAAATTGAGGGCTCTAGAGTGGAAAGCTTAGCTGGCTCATTAGGTTTTGATAAAGGTTATGCAGTTAGTAGCACCGAGGAAGTGTAGGGCTTGGTATTTTTTGGCATGATGCACTAAAAGTTGAAGTAATTGGTTATTGTGAGTATCATAAGATGTATTTTTGGCTGATATGGTTGCAACAAAAAATATAGTAACTTTTATGTAATTACAGGCCCATGTATAGGAGTGTTATACAACCTGGAATATGGTGAGGGGGATTGCAGGATCAAGTAATCTTCCATGGGTAGTTATGGGTGATTTTAACAAGGTCCTACATGATAGCGAACATGATGGAGTTGGCGAGAGAAGCAAAGCTCACATGGATGCTTTTAGAGACGCCATTGATACATGTGGTTTGGTGGATATTAGCTACAAGGGGAAGACTTGGACTTTTGAACGAAAGTTAGCAACAGGTAGATCCACCAGGGTGAGGCTAGATCGTTGTGTCACAACGCCAGAGTGGTGAAACTCTTTTCTTAGAGCAGTCTTGGGACACCACACAGCAGCATCATCTGATCATGAACCCATAGTGCTGAAGTTTGGAGCCAACATGCATGCATGCGGAAGCGGACCCCACTCTTTTAAATATGAATTCATGTGGGAGATACATCCTGAGCTAGTGGACGTAGTAGAAGCGGGGTGGAAATCGAGTAACATTAACACTTTGGCCGACATGCTGTCCAACGACCTATCTGCTTGGTATCAAAGCACGTTTGGTAACGTACGCATGAAATTCATCGACTGAAACAGGAGCTCCAATCATTTCATGGATCCCAGGAATATGCGCTCCATCACATGAAGAATCGAAGATAGGAGACAAGCTTATGTGATTGTTTCATCGAGATGAAATGCTATGGATATATAGAGCTAGACTGGAGCGGCTTTCACATGGGAAGAAAAACACATACTTTTTCCCCTTAAGAGATAGCCAAAGACGGAGGAAAAATCAAATTATAGCGCTGCAGTTACCGGATGGACATATGACAGAAAACAAGGATGCATTAGAGGAGCTGACAACACCTTTCTATTCAAATCTATATACATCGGAGGGAGTACATAACATGGAACATGTTATTAACACAATCCCAAGAAAAGTGACACATGCAATGAATGATAACTTAAACGTTATGCATGATCAATATGAAGTGAAGAAGACATTATTTCAGATGTTCCCGATCAAGACACTAGGACTAGATGGTTTTCATGCTCACTTTTTTCAGCGGCACTAGGAGACATGTGGGGGAGAAGTTACAAAGGCGGTATGGAGAATTGTCGACGGTACATAATCAGCCGAGTGCATAAACAATATGTTGCAAGTTTTGATACCAATGGTAAAAAATCCCCCACTTCTCTCATAGTTCCAGCCTATTAGCATCTACAATGTGTCGTACAAAATTGCATCAAAGGTGATTGCTAACCGCCTCAAACTAGTTCTTCTAGAGATCATCTTAGATGAACAGTCATCCTTTATCCCAGGATTGATCATAGATAACATAATTATATCATATGAGTGCTTACATTTTATGAAGAGAAACAAGGAAAAGAAGAATCAGCATTGTGCATTAAAGTTAGACATGATGAAGGGTTATGACAGGGTTGAGTTGTCTTATTTACATGCAATGATGTTAAAATTGGGATTCACGAAGAGGTGGGTTGGCATTGTTGTGAGTATGATAACCTGTATGGCATTTTTTGTCCTTTTCAACGGGAACAAATTGCTAGAGTTTAAGCCCTCAAGGGGCCTCTGACAAGGGGACCCTATCTCTCCTTATTTGTTCTTGATAGTAGCAGAGGGCCTTTCGTGCCTCGTGAAAACAAAAGAAGAGTCATCTAAATTGCATGGTCTGTAGGTGCCCCCCTCAGCGCCACCGGTAAATCACTTATTATTTGCTAATGACAACATGTTGGTTTTTAAGGCCAATAGTGGGGGAGCAATTGAGGTGCATCAAGTGATGGATACGTACTACTCCCTCCGTCCCAAAATAACTACCTCAACTTTGTACTAGCTCTAGTATAAAATTGTACTAAGCTTGAGACACTTATTTTAGGACGGAGGGAGTATTAGGCTACTAGATAGATGATCAACTTTGACAAATCATCCATCTATTTTAGCAAAGGAGTACCTCAAAGTGTGGGCACAGAGATCAAGGGAATTCTTCACATTCCAAAGGATACTCTTAATGGGAAGTATCTCGTTATACCCTCTAATGTTGGATCATCTAAGAATGGGGCCTTTAAATATTTGAAGGACCATTTGTGGAGTAGAGTGCAGGGCTGGATTGAGAAAACCATGTCCACATCAAGGAAAGAGGTATTGGTCAAAGAAGTTGCACAAGTTGTACTAGTTTACTCAATGTCATGCTTCAAGCTACCTAGAGGGTTATGTGAAAATTTGAATATGCTTATTAGAAAATCTGGTGGTGGAGTAAGGCAAGACAATGAAAACCACACTGGATTTCGTGGAAGCAAATGACCCAACCAAAAGGAATGGGGGATTTGGGGTTAAAAATATTTTTGAATTGTTCAATCTATCCGTGCTTGCAAGACAGACCTCAAGAATTTTACAGAATCCTGAAACTTTGAGTGCACGCATCATAAAAGGTGTTTATTTCTCAACATCCACAATTTTGTAGGGGTTGTTTGGTTGGTGACTAATTTTGACAAGTTAAAGTGTGGCAAGCCACAAAATTATGGGCCATCCACAAAGTGTTGCTAAAAAATTGAACACCAAACTTTGGCAAAATTGACTCTATGACAAATGGGCCACACGGGCAATAAAGTGTAGCAAGCCAAATTGTGGTAAAAACCAAAAACATGCCAACTAAACTGTGGCTCCCAAAATTTGACAGGCTAAACTACGGTTGTGAACCAAACTTCCTTTAAGCCAACTTGGGAAATCATCCTAGCGAGGTGTGGAGATCAATAATAGAAGGCTGAGATGTGCTAAAACTGAGTCTTATAAGGAGGATAGGAAATGCCTTGGATATGAACATATGGGAAGATAATTGGTTCCAACAAGATTAGATGACGAAGCCCTATGTTTAGACAACAATTCACCAACAATGGTCTCTGAGCTCATTAACGCTACATCCGCAACTTGGACTTTCAGCGACTTCAGGAGGTATGTCTGCACATTGATACACCATATTGAGCATCCTCTTTGTACGAGGAATATACCTGATACATGGGCATGGAACTTTGAAAGAAAAGGCATCTTCTTGGTTAGATCCACTGACAGAATGCTAACAACTATCAAGCAGAGGAGAGAGGCTTGTCTAGAGGGGACAACTAGAGCATCGAACACTAATTTTGATTCGGGATCATGGAAGAAACTATGGAATGTTCAAGTACTAGGGAAAATTAGAACATTCTAGTGGCACCTGGCCAAACATTCACTCCCGACGAACGGCATACGGGCCCACCATCACATGGCAATATCGAGCATGTGCGGGATATGCGGTTCCGAGGACTCCTCGCAACATTTGTTGCTTTAGTGAACAATGTCTAGAGGCATATGGGCTTTGGGGGATGAAGAAATAGTGGATCAGCTAACAACAACAACTGAACCAAGTGCTAAACAATGGTATTCTCTTTTATGAACTCGCTATCACATGCAGATTTTATGAAGCTGGCGGTGATGATATGGGCAACTTGGTACACAAGGCGGAAAATGATACATGAGGGTTTTTTCAGATCCCACACTTGATGCATAGCTTCATTGGTACGTTCAAATCTGAACTCGACATAATACATCAAATTAATCCAAGGACGGTCACATGAGTCAACAGCAACTCCAATCTGACCCAGTGAAGGCCATGACCGAGAGCTCCACCTCAAGGTTTTGCCAAAATTCATGTAGACGACGACTTATCCAACACCAGGGCTCGACCCCTGAAGTATGTCGAGATGAACACGGAAACTTCCTGGGGAGTTCTTTTCTTGTTATGTGTGGCAAACAAAGTGCAGCAACACTTGAAGCTATCACATGTTAGGAGGCACTAACTTTGAAGGAAGAACTGGGATTGCAAAGGATCATCATATCATCGGATGCCAAACAAGTGGTAGAGGACTTGGAGAGCAACAACCGAGGCCTCTATGGTGCTACCATATATGAAGTTCCTAGGAAGAGTAGAAAATTTCACTTGTAATTTCCTTTTCGAAGGTCGGTCAATTAATTTAGAAGCTCGCAAACTAGCTAGATTTTCCATTTCGTAAGATCACGGGCGCCACATGTGGCTCATCAAACCCCATGATGCAAATTGTATCCCACTTTCTGTGGAATACAATGAATAAAGCTCTCCTTACCCCTCAAAAAAATCAATCACCAAGCAAAACCTCTCTAGCACCTCCTCATCTCTCATGTGTTCCTCTCTTCTCTTTTTCTTCCAAAAGTGAAAGACCGCTCGATGCCTGGCAATCCACCATTCGATTCAACTAATTTCTATGCACAATTTCACATCACACTCCTATTAGCTACTAGCCATCGACCTGTGAGTTCTACAGAACACACTCCTTCTAGTGATATTAATTTATGTCAATAGCTTGTTGCAAATTCTTTTTATTTTCGTTCATGTGTGTATGCATGTTTGAAGATCCAATTCATGTCCTCTCAGACTAGAAAACATGAATCCACTTACCAAAATCAATTGAATTGAGAAATGACCTTGATCTCAGAAAGGAGTCAGGCACACGTTTGTTTATTGTAAAACAACTTCATGTGTCCTCTAATAATCAATCACAAGACAATGTCCTCCCAGTTGATAACATTCTTTTATTTTTCCATATAGTGAGGTAGGGCCTATTTTACAGTCTCGCACAGGGCCTCTGTTTTCACCAGCCCGGCCTTGCCGAGCATCTTCTAATGGCCCCCAGCCAGGTCATGCACTGCAGCCCCATACCGGATCAAGGTTCAAGGTCGTCATAGCCACCGGCGCCGGTGCCGACGATCGGACAACAACAATAGCTAGGGAGGGCCCAGTCAGGTCGTGCCCTATAGACCGTACCAGATCAAGAGCATGTCATTTACGACCACTAGCGTCCGCACGGTCAGTTTTTTAACAACCAAAGAAGCACACGACATCAAATTTCATTGCTCAGCTCAATAACAGTGTACAACATGGATTGCAAAGCCATGAAACTGAAAATTGGCTAAAAGAGAAACTATAGGGCAAGATAAATGTCGATGAGCCGAGGCAAAACAACATATGTCAGGTCCTAAATGAGGCCGAAGAACCTGTTGAGCCATATTGTGAGCAATCCATTAATCTCTCTTGAAATGTGAAACAGCTGGGCATGTATATCACATGTGAAGAAGAAGTATTCAGCTAGCATTTTCCTGATTGCCCAAGGGACAAAAGCATGAGATTCCTTAGCCAGGGTTGCAAACGACATCAAAGAAAGACAATCACTGAGGAAATTAGGCTAAGAAACATTTAGACATTGTGCCACTTGAGCCGCGAAAAGAATAGCCAAAACTCGGCATGTAAAGGAGAATATATAAGCGTAGAGGAAGCTTCAATCTGAACGTTGATTTCCTTCATTCCTTGTGACAAACGAAGGTAGATTCCAATACATGTATCTACCATGCCTTGAGCTAACCCAGGGATTTTTTTTGCATATGAATGCCGTATCAGAGTATATTCTTGAACCTTTAATCATAGTATCAGATTTGATAGTTTTACCTGGTACAAGAATCTGTTCAACAACATGCGTAGTATAAATTATGTTATTATGGTGAGAAGTAATCGGATTGTCAGCCAATTTTACATCAAGAGCCTTAGCAACAATATGAAAACGACAGGGAAGGCCCTTCTTCCTATTGAAAAGATGATCGTTTTGATATTTCCATAAGCACCACGTGAAGTGGGGGATATTAGGAAGAGATGTAAAGGAATGGTTCATGTTGAGTAAAACATGAAGCACAACATGAATAGTAGGATCGAGTTGAAGAAAAACATCTATTCTAATGCACCATGTAGAAGAGAACCAAGGAGCTTTAGCAAAGTCATATAGAAGAAACAAGTGCAATTCATCTTCTTGTTGACCACACATGCAACAAAGCTATGATATATGTATAGAATAGCGACCAACTCTCAAACCTGTGGGCAGGACTTCCCGAGGAAGACTCCAAGAAAAATTATTTACTTTGGGAACCATCATATTTTGTTTCAAAACCAGCTAAAGAAGATTTTTAACCTGCATAGAAACTTGAGAAGGAGTAGATCTAGGATTAGCATGAATATCCTACAAACACAACTTGTAAGTTGATTTGGAAGAACAATTTCCATTATGAGTTAGATCCCAACAAAGAATATATGAATACTCCTCTTTAATAATATCAGTTTGAATAATAATATTAGCAAGAGGCTAATGGAAAAGAGAAGCAATCAAATTGATGTTCCAAGATTTAGTACCAGGAAGCCAGAGATCCTTAACAAGAGAAAGATAAGAATAACCTGAAGGCTGAATAATAATAAGATCATAAATAGAAGTGCAAAGAGTGCACCAGGGACAACTCCAAATAGAAACATTACCTTGAGTAAGCTGGCATAAATAATGAGCTTTAAGTTTAGGCAGCTTTTTCAAAATGACACACCAAAAGGCTGATTTAGGAGTGGATGACCTAGCTAGCCAAATTGAAGAATCATAAAGATAATTAGATTTAAGAACCAAATGAAGATGAGAGAAAGGGTCTTTAGCCGGTCTCCAAGCCGTTGCAAGTACCAGCCATGTAACACCCAAGATGTGGTACTATCCTCATCCAGGCTCGAGGGCCTTGATAGGGATAGAAGCGCATCTTGTCCTTTCACAAGAATGGATATCGTTACAAGTACATGTAAAGAGAAGATGAGTATACGGAATTGGCTTACACACTCCACAAGCTAAATAAAATACAATCATCCATAGCAATCATTATACAGAAAAGCATGGTCTGACTACAGACGAAATCAAACAATAAAAGCGACATCCATCTTTCTATCCCAGGCTGCCGGCCTGGAACCCATCCTATGATCGTCATCGAAGAAGAAGAAGAATGCCAAATCAAACAAGCATCGCTCTAACATCAAAGCATCGAATTACCTATACCTCCATCAATTGTTGTAGTAATCTATGAGCCACGGGTACTCAGTAATCTCATTTCCAAGGGTATCAAGACTAGGAAAGCTTAATGGGTGAGGTATGGTTAAGTGTTGAGGCTCCGGAAAGCACTGAGCATTTGATATCTGGCTAACTTACGAGTACAAGAATAAGAAGAGTGATCTATGCATAAACAACATGAACTAGTAATGATCAAGAAGTGACCATGAACACCTTTACGAGTCAATCATAACCCAACTGTGTCCTCTTCTTGGCTCAAACCTCACAAGAAGAGACGGTCACGGTTACGCACACGGTTGGTGTATATTACTTTGAGTTTACTTCAAGTTTTCTATAACTAGGTGTTAAACAAATTTCCAAGCTGCCACTTAACCATGGGAACGACCCTCATAAAGATTTAAGCATGCACGGGTGTTCCAACTCATCCATCACAAACTAGCCACAAGCTGCGATGGAAAACCTAAACCTCGAGCCCAAAGTATCCTCGGAGTCTTGGTGCACAAGATGCTCATCAAAGGTAAAAGAAATATAGAAGGACTACCAAGCAGGCAGATCCCGATAGGATCCACATATCTTGTTCCAAGGGCACTACCAGATTGTCCAAATTTCCGGTAGGCCAATCATAGAGTTGCCCCTAGCGACCACCATTGGTTTACAATTTCGACCAACACTCATGAGGAGCTCTGGCCCGGTTTTTCGATTAATTATCCACGGGGTGATCATGCCCTGTGCAAGTTTAATTAGTTATTAGGAAAATGTGATACCAATGTTGGGCCTTGCCGGAAGAGTTTTATCGCAAAACAAAAATCATGAGGGTCCCCATAACAACCCCAAGCATGTTAGGAGCGCTCAATAATAACATCGATAAACGGAACTAGGGTGACAAAGGTGGAACAAAATACCGAACAAAAGGCCAAGCCTTCCACCTTTTACGAAGTATATACGTGCATTAAATTTAATTGAAATAATATTGTGATATCCCTAAATATCCATGTTGTCACATGGAAACCATATGCGCCTGCAACTAGCAACATTATAAGAATGGTTCAGCAAGCGGTAACATAGCCAACAATGGTTTCCTCGGATATGGATGTTTAGACACTTAACTTGGAATTTTGAGAGGCCTAACAAACACGTGGTAGGAAGCGAGACATAGCAATAGAAACGAGAAAACTAGTATGTCAATGATAGTAGGGGTATCCACGAAAATGATAATCTTGCTTGAGATCCTGCTTGGAAGAAGAACAATTCCGTGAGAAGATGAATGGACGTAGTCAATGAACCCTCACACTCTGAAACACTTTCGGAACTCTATCTGGGAGAAGAAAATCCGGAAACAAAAAACAACACATGAAAAACAAACTATGCTACCTAGGCATGTCCAATTTAAATAGGCATGGCATGGGAAAATGAAACAATCAAATACTATAAATTAAATGAAGCTCAATATGCAACGTCTTGCATATTGACGAAACTCCATGTTCAAAGCATTTAGTTCACTCTCATTGATTTATGTGGTAAGTTTAAATGTTATTTATCATGGCAAGAGGTGAACCATAATGAAACTATACTACCTAGGCATTTTAAATGAGGCTATAAACAACATATAATATTTTGGAAACGACCTCACATGGAAGTTTTGAATTTGGTCTAGATTTGCCTAAAACATATTTTAGTGTTTTTAAACAGGAAAATAAAGTGCACCATATTATTATACACTCTTTTCTAAGCAAGTTACATATATAGTTCAATTAATTGAGAGCTACGGTTAATTAGATGTGCAACAAATCATTTTAGCAGTGCATTTATGCAAATTAAATGCAAAAAACATTTTAAACATGGTTGAAAGTTGGATATTGTAAAACAACATGAAATTATACCCGACTTACATGTATGACATGTTTTATTTAGATGAATGGTTATTTAGTTATGAATTTCCAAAGTTTGATACCGAAATAACCCTCAACAATTTACATCCACTTCAACTATGTAAAACAACAACTAAACAATCTTAGGCAAGTGTGGAATTTGTACCAATAGAAAGTAGATCAAATTCTAAGTGCAGATATATAACATGTTTTTATTAGGAGTTACAAAAATAAAGATATGAACAAATAAATTATGCATGAATTCCTCCCAAAGAACAAAAGAAAAATTAAAATGGAGGTGGAATTGGTCAAACTAAAGCACAATGAGGGCATTGGGTTTTGACCCCAAAACCTCATATATTGAGACTGGCTACGGTAACCAGCAGGCTGATGAAATGTTTACGAGAAACACGGTCTCAATGTGAAATGAAACAGAGAGAAGAGGTGATCCTCTAGAGTGCAAAAAAATACATGAGAACAATGCACCCGCGGGTACTAGAACGCAAAACCTCCTGGTGGCTCACTAGTTCGGTGAGCAATGGAAAATCAAGAACAAAATCAAGAATGTCACACTTTAGCAATGGAAGCACGACGATCTCGCCAGCATTGATGGTGAGTGAACCGACAACTGTTGCAGCATCAGAGCAATGGCGGGGGTGCCGAAACACTAGAGGGGTGTGGATGCGGTCGCGCATGTGCAATCATTCGAGGTAAAACTCGAACTTGTTCTCAGGTGCGGCAAGCCACGGTGAAGCAAGGCGATGGGCATGGCCTTGCTAGTGCACGTGAGCTGTGTGACGGGCGGGAGCTGCGGCCATGGAGGTGCTCCTAGGTGTGTGTGGGCGTGCGTGGGTGCAGGAAGCGGCAGCGCTCATGCATGCGCCCGAGTGCGTGCTTGCGACCATGGTGACTATGGACGCGGTGCTCACGACCTCACACGGGACATCGACTAGGTAGACAAAACATAAGGGGAATACATGGGAGGGGCGCGAGCTCACCACGGGCTCGAGTGGTTCGATGAGGCGGCCGGGAGATGAAGAAGAGGTGATGACGAGCTGTTGGTTCACGCGGATGTGCGCGGGAGCCGACCAAGGGGAAGCACGGGGTCATCGGCGAGGCGATCCCAGCTTGAAAGGTATTCCGCGGGGTCTCTCCCGAGGAATAAGATGGCCGACGATAATGTGTACTACGAGGGGCTCGAGCTCTTCTTGGCTCCATAGGACATGGTGGAAGCGACGACGGGGATGGGCGAGAGGCTTACCTCGAGCGACGGAAGAGGGAGGAGAAACGGGGAATGGGTAGAGGAGACCGCTAGAGCGGCTAAATTTTGTGTTTTGACCTTTTTTCAAGTTTAGTGGATGTGAACCCGTTTGGAGTCATTTTGACATTTGACCCTTTTCTTACTGCCACACAACTCAACGGTAGGATTACACAACCTACTGCTAGGGTCTCCTGCAGCAGATTAACAACAGGAGCTGTATGTTTAACAACCTGTAGATGACATGGCACATAACCTACTGCCAGGATGTGTGGCGATAGGATGCAATAGCCTACCGCCATGCACCCTAGAGGTAGGGGTGCCAAATCCTTACGTGGGTGACCAGACAAACGTCTAGTGATATGTGCCCCACACACCCTACCGCCACCCTTTGTGGTGGTAGGGTGCCACTGGTACGTCTCCAACGTATCTATAATTTTTGATGGTTTCATGCTATTATCTTGTCAAACTTTGGATGTTTTGTATACCTTATATATATTTTTTGGGACTAACTTATTAACTCAGTGCCAAGTGCCAGTTCCTGTTTTTTCCATGTTTTTGACCCCTTTTAGAGGAGATTTTGAAATGGAGTCCAAACGGAAGAAAATCCCCAAAAAGATTTTTTCTGGAACGGAAGAAGATCGGGGAGCTTGGGAGCCAAGGCAGGGGAGCCGCAGGGGCCCCACAAGCCCCCACCCTGCGGCCAGGGGGAGGCCGCGCCATCCAGGCTTGTGGGCCCCATGAGCATCTCCTGACCTAGGGGTTGCACCTATATATTCCCTAAAAATCCCAAAAAAATCAGGAGATCATCGAAAGTACTTTTCCGCCACCGCAAGCTTCTGTCTCCGCAAGATCCCATCTGGGGCACGTTCTGGCGCCCTGCCGGAGGGGGGATTCGTACACGGAGGGCTTCTTCATCAACACCATGACCTCTCCGATGATGCGTGAGTAGTTCACCATAGACCTACGGGTCCATAGCTAGTAACTAGATGGCTTCTTCTCTCTCTTGGATCTTCAATACAAAGTTCTCCATGATCTTCATGGAGATCTATCCGATGTAATCTTCTTTTGCGGTGTGTTTGTCGAGATGCGATGAATTGTGGATTTATGATCAGATTATCTATGAATCTCATTTGAGTTTCTTCTGATCTCTCTTATGCATGATTTCATATCATTGTAATTCTCTTCGAGTTGTGGGTTTTGTCTGTCCGACTAGATCTATGATTCTTGCAATGGGAGAAGTGCTTGGTTTTGGGTTCATACTGTGCGGTGACCTCACCCAGTGACAGAAGGGGTAGCGAGACATGCATCGTGTTGTTGCCATCAAGGGTAAAAAGATGGGGTTTTCATCATTGGTTTGAGATTATCCCTCTACATCATGTCATCTTGCTTAAAGCGTTACTCTGTTCGTCATGAACTCAATACACTAGATGCATGCTGTATAGCGGTCGATGTGTGGAGTAATAGCAGTAGATGCAGAAAGTATCGGTCTACTTGTCTCGGACGCGATGCCTATATGTATGATCATTGCCTTAGATATCGTCATGACTTTGCGCGGTTCTATCAATTGCTCGACAGTAATTTGTTCACCCACCGTAATACTTGCTATTTTGAGAGAAGCCTCTAGTGAACACTATGGCCCCCAGGGTCTACTCCACACCATATTTTTAGCCTTACAATTTTTTTACTTCGTTGCACTTTCCGCCTTCAGATCTCACTTTGCAAACAATCTTGAAGGGATTGACAACCCCTTTGAAGCGTTGGGTGCAAGCTTGTTTGTGTTTGCACAGGTACTTTGGACTTGACGAGACCCTCTTTCTGGATCGATACCTTGTCTCTCAAATTGAGGGAAATACTTACTGCTCCTGTGCTGCCTCACCCTTTCCTCTTCAAGGGAAAAACCGACACAAACGAGAGAAGTAACAAGAAGAATTCCTAGCGCCAAGGAAGGACTTTTGTTGCCGTAGCAGAAGAATTTCTAGCGTCGTTGCCGGGGAGGAAGATCAAGTCAAGAACTCATCCAAGTAGGTGTCGCAGACTCATCTCTTGCATTTACTTTGTTTGCCAGTTGCCTCTCGTTTTCCTCTCCCCCACTTCACCAATTTGCCTTTTTTTGTTCGCCTTTTTGTTCGCCCGTTTCTCTCGCTTGCTTTCTGTTCGTTGTGTGCCATGTGCCTTCAATATGCTTGCATCTTCGCTTGCTGAAAATCTAGTGATATGGATCCTCATCCAGTTGCTAATCTCTTTAAGAGACCCAATTATGTTGATCCAATTGCTAGTGAGTTGAGTTCACTTGACTATCTTTATGGAGTTTTGGTTGAGATGCATGAATCTGAAAATTGTGAGGAAGAAATTTATGAAGTGATTCACGAGGGCTCCTTGGATGAAAAGCATGATTGCAATGGTTTCACTATAAATTCTATTAGTGACAATCATGCTAAGAATATGCAAAACCCTAAGCTTGGGGATGCTAGTTTTTCCATGTCCACTACTTGTTGCAATGATCATGAGTGGGGTGATGATGTTTCTTATGGTCTTGAAAAAAAATTAAGCCTCATGATGAATATGATATTTGCATTATTATTGAAAGTGGGTTTGGAGAAGTCATGACTTTTGTTGATAATAATCCCACTATTTTTGAAGAGCGTCAACTTTGCATGCATGTGGATCATGAAAAGAATATCCTATGTGATAGTTACATTGTTGAATTCGTATATGATCCCACATGTAATTATTATGAGAAAGGAAAATATGGTGGTAGAAACTTTCATATCACTAAATTACCTCTCGTTATGTTGAGATTGCTATTGTCTCTTTCTTCTTCCTTGCATTTGGTAACTACTGGTTGTCTTGCCAATTTGTTTTCCTATAAAATGCCTATGCATAGGAAGTATGTTAGACTTAGATGTGATTTTCACATGCTTTATGATGCTCTCGTTGTGCTTCAATTCTTGTCTTTTGTGTGAGCATCATTGAATTATCAATGCCTAGCTAAGGGCGTTAAACAATAGCGCTTGTTGGGAGGCAACCCAATGAAGTTATATTTTTCTTTCTGTTTTTTTGCGTCCACACTTTCATAATTCTGTTGGGATTGTGTTTTTTTGTTTTGTTTAGTGTTTGAGCCAAGGAAGCCTTTATGACTAGTGTTGGTAATGGTTGTTTGATCCTGCTGGAAAAAGACAAAAACTTTTCGCTCACGAGATGATTTTCCATTTTTATTCAGAAAGAGATTTCGAGTTGATTCCTTTTGCTCATGATTGATATGCTTTTTTCCCAGGCCGTCGTAATTGTTCAGATTTTTTGAGGTAGCAGAAGTATACGAAGTATACAGATTGCTACAGACTGGTCTGTTTTTGACAGAATCTGTTTTTGTTGAGTTGGTTGCTTGTTTTGATGAAACTATGGTTAGTATCAGGGGTACTAGACATGGAAAAGTGAGAATACAGTAGCCCATCATCTATATAGATGGAATTCAAGTTTGCTACAGTACCAAAAGAAGTGGTAGTTTGTTTTCTTGTACTAATGTTATCACAAGTTTCTCTTTAAGTTTTGTGTTGTGAAGTTTTCAAGTTTTGGGTGATGTTCTCATGGACAAAGAGATAAGGAGTGGAAAGAGGTCAAGCTTGGGGATGCCCAAGGCACCCCAAGCCAAATTCAAGGACACCAAAAATCCTAAGCTTGGGGATGCCCCGGAAAGGCATCCCCTCCTTCGTCTTCAATCCATCGGTAACATTACTTGGAGCTATATTTTTATTCACCACATGATATGTCTTTTGCTTGGAGCGTCTTGTATCATAGGAGTATTTTCTTTTTGTTGTGTCACAATCATCCTTGATGCACACCTTTTTGAGAGAGAGAGACATGCACTCATCGTGATTTTGCTAGAATGCTCATAGTGCTTAACTTATATCTTTTGAGCTAGATACTTTTGCTCTAGTGCTTCACTTATATCTTTTGAGCTAGATACTTTTGCTCTTGTGCTTCACTTATATCTTTAGAGCACGGCTGTGCGTGATTTGGTAGTTGGCTTATGCTATTAAAATAGTCCCAATTGTGCTAGGTACCCAAAGAGGATGCAAAAACCTCCATCTTCATGTGCATTGAGTAGAAAGAGAAGTTTCGATTCCTCTCAATTAGTTTTGAGACATGGATTCGTAATATTAAGAGTTATGTTAGTAGGGTGTTGTGAATCTAGAGATACTTGTGTTGGAGTTAGTGATTCCCGTAGCATGCACGTATGGTGAACCGCTATGTTAGGAAGTCGGAGCATAATTGATCTATTGATTGTCATCCTTTGTGTTGAGGTCGGGATCGCGCGATGGTTTACTTCTACCAACCCTTCCCCTCGGAGTATGCATTTAGCACTTTGTTTTGATTACTAATAAAAACATTCGCAATAAGTATGTGAGTTCTTCATGACTAATGTGAGTCCATGGTATAGATGCACTTTCACCTTCCACCATTGCTAGCCTCTCTAGCGTCGCGCAATTCTCGCCGTTGCACAAACCCACCAAAATCCTTCCTCAAAACAGCCACCATATCTACCTACTATGGCATTTTCATAGCCATTCCGGGATATATTGCCATGCAACTACCACTGTTCCGTCTCATGACTTGTGCCGTCACTCTCATATTGCCATTGCATGGTCGTAAGATAGCTAGCGAGATGTTTCAACGTCATACACCATGCTAGATCGTTGCACATCCTGGTACACCGCGGGAGGCATTTCCTATGGAGTCATCATCATTGTGATCTTTGAGCTGTGAGTAAATAAAAGTGTGATGATCATAATTATTAGAGCATTGTCCCATGTGATGAAATAAAAAAAGAGAGGCCAAAGAGCCCAAAGACAAAAAAAGGGAGAGAAAAGAGAAAAAGAGAGGCCTAAGAGCCCAAATGAAAAAAAAGAAAAGAGAGAAAAAGAGAGAAGGGACAATGTTACTATGTTTTTCCACACTTGTGCTTCATGTTAGCACCATGTTCTTCATGATTGAGAGCTTCTTGCTTTGTCACTACCATATGCTAGTGGGAATCTTCATTATATAACTTGGCTTGTATATTCCAATGACGGGCTTCCTCAAAATTGCCCTAGGTCTTCGTGAGCAAGCAAGTTGGATGCACACCCACTAGTTTTCCTTTTGAGCTTTCACATACTTATAGCTCTAGTTCATCTCTTGTATGGCAATCCCTACTCATTCACATTGATATCTATTAATGGGCATCTCCATAACCTATTGATACGCCGAGTCAGTGTGACCATCTCCTCCTTTTTTTGTCTCACAACCACCACCATACTCTATTCCACCTATAGTGTTATATCCATGGCTCGCGCTCATGTATTGCGTGATAGTTATAAAAAGTTTGAGAAAGTAAGAGTGCGAAAACAATTAGTTGGCCAATTCCGGGGTTGTGCATGATTTACATTAGTTGTGTGAGGATGATGGAGCATAGCCAGACTATATGATTTTGTAGGGATAACTTTATTTGGCCTTGTTATTTTGAAAGTTCATGATTACTTTCCTAGTTTGCTTGAAGTATTACTGTTTTCATGTCAATAGCAAACTATTGTTTTGAATCGTACGGATCTGAACATTCATGTCACGTGAAATAAGTTGCAAAGGACAACTATGCTAGGTAGCATTCCACATCAAAAATTCATTCTTTATAACTTCCCTACTCGAGGACGAGCAGGAGTTAAGCTTGGGGATGCTTGATACGTCTCCAACGTATCTATAATTTTTGATGGTTTCATGCTATTATCTTGTCAAGCTTTGGATGTTTTGTATACCTTTTATATATTTTTTGGCACTAACTTATTAACTCAGTGCCAAGTGCCAGTTCCTGTTTTTCCATGTTTTTGACCCCTTTTAGAGGAGATTTTGAAACGGAGTCCAAACGGAAGAAAATCCCCGAAAATATTTTTTCTCGAACGGAAGAAGATTGGGGAGCTTGGGAGCCAATGCAGGGGAGCCGCAGGGGCCCCACAAGCCCCCACCCCGCAGCCAGGGGGGAGGCCACGCCATCCAGGCTTGTGGGCCCCCTGAGTGTCTGATACGTCTCCATCGTATCTACTTTTCCAAACTCTTTTGCCCTTGTTTTGGACTCTAATTTGCATGATTTGAATGGAACTAACCCGGACTGACGCTGTTTTCAGCAGAATTGCCATGGTGTTGTTTTTGTGCAGAAATGGAAGTTCTCGGAACGTCTTGAAAATTTACGGAGAATATTTCTGGAAAATATGAAAAATACCTACGCAAAGATCGACCGGAGGGGACGGACCAGTGGGCCACAAGCCCTGTTGCCGCGGCCCCCATGGCCGCGGCAACCAAGCTTGTGGGGCCCACGTGGCTGTGGTGCCCCCAAACTCAGCTCTATAAATTCCCTTTCGTCCCGAAAAAATCAGAAGAGAAGATTTCATCGCGTTTGCGATACGGAGGTGCCACCACATCCTGTTCTTCATCTGGAGGGCAGATCCGGAGTCCGTCTTGGGCTCCGGAGAGGGGAAATCGTCGCCATCGTCATCATCAACCTTCTTCCCTCTCCAAGTCCATGAAGCTCTTCATCATTCGTGAGTAATCTATTCGTAGGCTCGCTGGGCGGTGTGAGTAGGATGAGATCTATCATGTAATCGAGTTAGTTTTGACGGGGATTGATCCCTAGTATCCACTATGTTCTGAGATTGATGTTGCTACTACTTTGCCATGCTTAATGCTTGTCACTAGGGCCCGAGTGCCATGATTTCAGCTCTGAAATTATTATGTTGTCACCAATATATGTGTGTTTTAGATCCGATCTTGCAAGTTGTAGTTACCTACTATGTGTTATGACCCGGCAACCCCGGAGTGACAATAACCGGAACCACTCCCGGTGATGACCATAGTTTGAGGAGTTCATGTGTTCACCAAGTGCAAATGCGTTGGTCCGGTTCTTTATTAAAAGGAGAACCTTAATATCCCGTAGTATCCTTTTGGACCCCGCTGCCACACGAGGGATGGACAATAGATGTCATGCAAGTTCTTTTCCCTAAGCACGTATGACGACACACGGAATGCATGCCTACATCACATTTACGAACGGGAGCTAGCCACATATCTCTCCATGTTATAACTATTGCATGATGAATGTCATCCAACGAATCGCCGACCCATTGCCTACGAGTTTGTCCTACTACTGCAGTTACTTGTTTTGCTCTGCTGCTATTACTTGTTTTGCTCTGCTGCTATTACTTGTTTTGCTTTGCTGCTGTTACTTGTTTTGCTCTGCTGTTGCTACTTGTTTTGCTCTGCTGCTGTTACTTGCTTTGCTCTGCTGCTGTTACCACTGTTGCTGCTGCTGTTACTTGCTACTGCTGTTACTTGCTACTGTTGCTACTTGCTAATCCTGTCACTACTGCTGTTCCTTGCCACTGCTGCTACCTGCTACAATACTTTTTCTCGCACCGTTGCCGGGAAAGAATATTTCCCGTCCACGGGCAACTTCGGGCGCCATTGATACAATAGTTAGGAATAGTCTACCGTCAACAGATCGTTTCTGGCACCATTGTTATCATACTACTTCGCTACTGATACTTTGCTTGCAGATATTAATCTTTCAGGTGTGGTTGAATCTGACGCATTCAGCTGCTAATACTTGAGAATATTCTTTCACTTCCCGTCGCGCGAACCAACAAATTTGGGTTGAATACTCTACCCTTGAAAACTGCTTCGATCCCACGCGCTGGTGGGCTATTGCAAGACAATTTCTAATTGTTGAGCAATTCGGACGAGATCTTTTCTGGCTCCGTTGCCGTGGAGGCATCAAGTCAGGAATAGTTGCACGTCAGCAACATTTTTCTGGCGCTGTTGTCGGGGAAGGGATTGCTATATTCTCTAAGTCACTTGGGATTTATATCTGCCGATCACTATGAAGAATTTGAAAGATCCAAAAACCAAAGTCTTGCCCTCAACTACGAGGGGAGGTAAGGAACTGCCATCTAGCTCTGCACTTGATTCACCTTCAGTTATGAGTAAGTTTGCGACACCACCTCCTGCTGGAAATCTTGATATGTCGCCTGTGCTTGATGATGCTTATGATGCTACTGCTAGAGATGCTATGCTTGATGATGCTAGAGATGTTATTTTGCCTGATGATGCTATGCTTGATACTGCTAGAGATACTATGCCTGATACTGCTAGAGATGCTATGCTTGATACTGCTAGAGATACTGCTTTGCCTGATATGCCACTAGGGGTATTCCTTGATGCTCATATTGCTAGAGTCACTGCCAATGCTCGTGCTGCTTCTGAAACTGCCGATACTATTGAGATAGAACCTGCTTTTGCTCCTGCTAGATCTAGCTCTCCTAGATATGAATTGCCTGATATACGTGAGGGTTATGTTATGGAGGGAGAGATAGCTGAGGATTTTCTTGCGTGTAAGGATGCCTATGACGCTGAGAAATTACTTCTCAAGTGGAAGGAAAAATCTCTGAAAGCTAGGATGAAATACGACCCGAAGTTTGCCACTTCACCTATCTTTATCACCGATAAGGATTATGAATTCTCTGTCGATCCTGAGATAATCTCTCTAGTCGAATCTGATCCTTTCCACAGTTATGAGTTTGAGACGGTCGTAGCTCATCTTACCAAACTACACGATATAGCCACTGATGACCCACAAGTATAGGGATCAATCGTAGTCCTTTCGATAAGTAAGAGTGTCGAACCCAACGAGGAGCAGAAGGCTCTTATAGATGGATTTCAGCAAGGTAATAACTGCAAGCACTGGAAGTAGCGGTAACAAGTGATTGTGTAGCAAGGTGAAACGTAGCAAGCAAAGAGTAACAAGTAACAAGTAGTAGCAACGGTGCAGAAAGTGGCCCAATCCCTTTTGTAGCAAGGGCAAGCCTGAACAAAGTCTTATAGGAGGAAAAACGCTCCCGAGGACACACGGGAATTTCTGTCATGCTAGTTTCATCATGTTCATATGATTCGCGTTCGTTACTTTGATAGTTTCATATGTGAGTGGACCGGCGCTTGGGTACTGCCCTTACTTGGACAAGCATCCCACTTATGGTTAGCCTCTCTCGCAAGCATCCGCAACTACAAAAGAAAAATTAAGACAAAGTCTAACCATAACATTAAACTAGTGGATCCAAATCAGCCCCTCACGAAGCAGCGCATAAACTGGGGTTTAAGCTTCTGTCACTCCAGCAACCCATCATCCACTTACTACTTCCCAATGCCTTCCTCTAGGCCCAAATATGGTGAAGTGTTATGTAGTCGACCTTCACATAACACCACTAGAGGAAAAACAACATACATCATATCAAAATACCGAACGAATATCAAATTCACATGACTATTATCAGCATGACTTATCCCATGTCCTTAGGAACAAAAGTAACTACTCACAAGACATAATCATAATCATGACCAAAGGTGTAATGAATAACATCAAGGATCTGAACATAAAGTCTTCCACCAAATAATCCAACAAGCATGAACTACAAAGAGTAATCAACACTACTAGCAACCTTACAAGTACCAATCGGAGTTGCGAGACGGAGATTGGTTACAAGAGATGAACTAGGGATTGGAGAGGAGATGGTGCTGATGAAGATGTTGATGAAGATGCCTCCCCTTCGATGAGAGGAGTGTTGGTGATGACGATGGCGACGATTCCCCCCTCCGGGAGGGAACTTTCCCCGGCAGGATCGTCCTGCTGGAGCTCTAGATTGGATCTACTCAAGTTCCGCCCCGTGGCGGCGGCGAAACCACGAAAAAGCTCCCGTATGATTTTTTCCAGGTCAGGACGCATCATATAGCAAAAGAGGGGGGCTAGTGGGCCTTGAGGCAGCCCACAAGCCTGCCCTGCGCCACCTGGGGTGGTGGTGGCGGTGGGCAAGCTTGTGGGGCCCTGGTGGCCCCCCTCCAGTAGTTCTTTCGCCCAATATTTTAAATATATTCCAAAAAAAATCCACGTAAATTTTCAGGGCATTTGGAGATGTGCAGAATAGTGGATTAGGATTTTCTCCTTTTCCAGTTCAGAATTCCAGCTGCCTGAATTCTCCCTCTTCAAATAATCCTTGCAAAATAAGAGAGAAAAGGCATAAATATGGTACCACAAGTAATATAACAGCCCAAAAAGCAATAAATATCAACATGAAAGCATGATGCAAAATGGACGTATCAGCCACCCTTTTCACTAGTGAGGAGAAGATCTGCTACTACTATATCCTTAAGTTGTTTCCTTTCTCTCTAAAGGATGACGCTAAAGCCTGGTTCACTTCTCTTGCTCCTGGATGTGTGAGTAGTCCCCAGGATATGGTCTATTACTTCTGTGAGAAATATTTCCCTGCCCATAAGAAGCAAGCTGCCTTGCAGGATATATACAACTTTGCTCAACTCAAAAAAGACAGTCTCCCACAAGCTTGGGGGAGGCTCATCCAGCTACAGAATGCTTTGCCTGATCACCCTCTTAAGAAGAATGAGATACTTGATATCTTCTATAACGGACTTACCGATGCTTCTAGAGACCACCTAGATAGTTGTGCCGGTTGTGTTTTTAGGGAACGAACTGTAGAACAAGTTGAGATCCTACTGAATAACATCTTGATCAACGATAATGCTTGGACTATTCCCGAACCACCTCCTAAGCCAACTCCAAAGAAAAGAGGTATTCTATTCCTCAGTCCCGAAGATATGCAAGAAGCCAAAAAATCTATGCAAGAGAAAGGCATTAGACGTGAAGATGTCAAAAATCTACCACCTATCGAAGAGATCCATGGTCTCGATAACCCGATACAAGTAGTAGAAGTGAATTCTCTGTGTAGGTTTGATGAGAGTGATATTCCTTTTGACAAACCTGCTAGCCTATGCTTTGATGAATTTGACAACTTTGTTGCCAAACAACAGAGTTTCAACGATTATGTTAGCAGACATTTGGAACAAAGTACTCGTATGCTTAGTCATTTAAGTGCTTGTGTAGACAGAAATGTCAATGATCTGAAGCTTTTGAGTAAACATGCCTCTATGATTACTACTCAGGTAGAACAAGTACTTAAAGCTCAGAATGACTTGCCCAATTAATTAAATGACAACTGTGTTAGAGTCATCACTAGGGGAGGCAAAATGACTCAGGAACCTTTGTATCCCGAAGGCCATCCTAAGAGAATTGATCAAGATTCTCAAGGAATTAATGCTGATACACCCAGTCATCCTAAGGAGAATAAGAAGGATGATATAAACCTACATGTCAGTTAATACTGTCGCACCTGAAGAATCAAATGATATTTCTGCATCTGATGCAGTAACACAATCTCGTGATGAACATGAACCTGGTGACAATATGGACAACGATGTTCATAATGATGCTCAACCTAGCAATGATAAGGACGTGGAGATTGAACCTACGGTTAATCCTGATAACCCACAATCTAAGAGATAGTATAAGAATGACTTCACTGCTAGGAACCATGGTAAAGAAAGGGATCCATGGGTTCAGAGACCTATGCCCTTTCCTCCTAAGTCATCCAACAAAAAGGATGATGAGAATTTTGAGCGCTTTATTGAAATGATAAGACCCGTCTTTCTGCAGATGCGGTTAGTTGATATGCTCAAAATGTCTCCATATGCCAAGTACATGAAAGATATCGTGACTAATAAACGGAAGATACCAAATCTTGAGATCTCCACCATGCTTGCCAATTACACTTTCAAAGGTGGAACTCCTAAGAAACTTGGTGATCCCGGAGTGCCCACTATACCTTGCTCCATTAAAGGAAACTACGTAAGAACTGCCTTATGTGACCTTGGAGCCGATGTTAGTGTTATGCCTCTCTCTCTTTATCGTAGACTTGAACTGGATAAGTTGACACCCACTAAAATTTCTCTGCAAATGGCCGACAAATCAACTCCTTTCGCTGTCGGCATTTGCAAGGATGTGCCTGTTGTGGTTGCTAACACCACTATATTAACAGACTTGTTATCTTGGATATTTCCGAGGACGATGCCATGGTTGTCATCCTCGGAAGACCCCTTTTAAACACTGCAGGGGCTATTATAGATTGCAACAAAGGCAATGTCACTTTCCATGTCAACGGTAATGAGCATACCGTGCACTTTCTAAAGAAACGATACCAAGTACATTGCATCAATGCTATCGAAAAAACTTCATCGATTCTTATTGGGAGATTTGAATGCCCTATTCCTCGTGTCAAGATGAAGTATGATTTGCTTGTTGGGGAGATACATATCCCCATTGAGGTGACTTAGTGGCTATTCGAAAATTCTCCGTTCTCTTTTGCGATTCGAGAAGGTTTTGTCATGAGGATTTGATCAACCCCATTGACGGATTTCTTTCGATGACCATGAAATGGATGAATCAAAGAGTCACATACCTCTGTTTTAAGCTTTCACCTTTTGTAGCTTGGAAGAAAAATGATAGATTTAGTTTAGTTTTCCCTGTTTCCTGTTTTAGCGTCCGGTAGAAAAATACCCCGAAAATAAAAGTTCTCCGATGGTCCTGAAAATCTAGTATGATTTTTTCTGGAATATTTGAAAAATACTGGGACTGAGAGCTGGCCTGGGGGCCACACCAGTGGGCTACAAGCCCTGTCACCGCGGCCACCCCCCTGGCCGCGACAAGAAAGCTTGTGGGGCCCACAGGGACCGCCTCCACTCATTCCACCCCCATCCTCTTCTTCCACCTCTAGAAAAAATCGTTTCGCAGCTCAAACCAGTGTTCTTGCTCATTTGGCTGTGATTTTCGATCTCCTTGCTCAAAGCACCTTTCTCCGAACCGTTTTGGGAAATTACTCCTTGGTAAGTGACTCCTCCATTGGTCCAATTAGTTTTTGCTCTAGTGCTTTATCCTTCGCGTATTCTTGCTACCTTGGTGACGCTGTTCTTGAGCTTGAAATGTTGATTTTAGCTTGTCCCAAGTAGTTTTAGCGCGTGATACGGTCCCTAGACACTAGTAGGAGTAGTTGCTACAAGGTGTGGTTGGTCTTTATTCACTCTTCTCTTGAACTTCTAAATTTCAGCAAAAAGAAATTATGTTCAGGAGGAAGTTTCATGGTGGTTCCTCAAGTAAGAAGGGTCCCCGTCTTTCTATTCGGGAACCCGAACCTTATCAAGTAAGGGACGCACCAGTCCAACCATGTGAATGGCCTTCCGATGAGTTCATGATCGAAGCAGGCTTCAAGGATGAGTTTGATACACTTGTCCGCAATGCCGGGTTAGAAGAATTCCTCTCAGATAAATGTGAACAGTATGCTTTGCGCACTGCCTCTTTCATGCGTAGATTTAAATTTTCAGTTGGCCGTGACTCATCCATACTGTTTGGTCTGTATGATAAATCATAAGCCATGGATTTGGAGGATTTCAATAGGATTTGCAAAATACCCGATGGGGGTAATCTTAAAGATCCTGCTAAGTCTTCGGTTAGATATTTTGCCTCTAGTATAACCGTTGGAGAAACTAGAGACATCACGCAAGCTACCATAGGAAGCATTCATTTCCCTGCCTTGCACTACTTTGCCCTCTTCATAGGTAGATGCATTAATGGCAAGGTTGAACACTGTCACCTATGCGCCTCCGACCTTAGTATCCTTAAGAGCGCAGTGACGAGTGACAAAAGCTTCAACATGGGAGCTATTATAGCAAGGAGGCTGAATAAGAATGCTATTGATGGGGATTTCTTTGGCGGCATCTATGCCACTCGCATAGCAAATTTTCTTGGAGTACCCATCCGCGCACGAGATCCCCCGCTCCATACAACTTTCCTTGACCGCGTCGCTATGACACGCTACCAGTTCCTTGAGAGGGATGATGAATCCCTCCTATACCGATTGATATTTAACCGGCAGCGTGTTTTTCATATTACCCTTCCTGCTCCTGCTTTCTTTGACTTTCAGGTAAAACAGAGATACTACATAACCATAGGAGACGCAGAGGAGTATGAGAGGGAGGCAACGACTGCTCGTCTTCGTGAGGCAGCTATTCAGGCAGTGGCTGCAACGCTCCCGTATAACCCCGATTATGATTTTGGGTATCACCCAGACCATCCTTGGGAGTAGACCAAGCTAGGACAAAATCCTAAGCTTGGGGGATTACGTGTTCTCACCGACTTTACATTCATGCTTATGCTTTCACTTTGTTAGCCGGTGTTTACACTTTGCCACTGTATTATCCATGCTAGTTTATTTTCGTTTTCTTGTTTTCTTGTTTTGTGTCCTTTTGAGAAAACCCAAAAATATTTTCCTTTCTTCTTTTGCTTGTTGGGAGCTTTCCCATGTAAATAGTTTTCTTTTTCTTCGGGTCAAGGTAGAAGATATTGGTTACAATGTTTAGTGGCTCTTGCATGCATACCTGTTTAGCTTTCAAAGAGCCATATTACTTTGTCTTCTCCTTTGTGTTTGCCTGCAGATTCAGCTTAGTCCAATGCACGAGCACTCTTATTATTGTTCACATCTTTCGATCGTGCAAGTGAAAAGCAATAATGATGATATATGATGAAGTGACTGAGACTGGAAAAGCTGGTATGAACTCTATCTATTTTGTTTTTGTAAATATGACTAGCTTGTCGTCCCAGATTCAGCTTTGTTGTAAGAGAAACATGTTTGCAATGACAACTTAGAGGTCATAGGTTATGATTCCATGCTTAATTATCTAGGAGCTTATAATGGTTTGTCTTGAATGCCAACATAGATTTTGAGATGACTATGTTGTAGTACGATAGGATGGTATTCTCCTTTGAATGATTCAAGTGGCTTGACTTGGCGCATGTTCATGCATGTAGTTGAAACAATATCAACATAGCCTCAATCATGTTCGTGTTCATGGTGATTTATATCCTGTTCATGCTTGCACTCCATGTTAGTCAAACTCATTGCATCTTGATGATTGTTGTTGCTCTCTAGTTGGTCGCTTCCCAGTCTTTTGCTAGCCTTCACTTGTACTAAGCGGAATACTGCTTGTGCATCCACTTCCATAAACCTATTTTTTTTCATGAGAGTCCACCATACCTACCTATTTGCGGTATCTACCTGCGTTCCAAGTAAATTTGCATGTGCCATTCTCTAGAAATAATTGGTTTTGCATGCCCGAACCGCTCATGTGGCGACACGGGGCTATTGATATCTTCCATGTTAGGCGTGTTATCCTGAACATGTGTTTATTCACTGTCATTCATGAGAAAGGGGCCGGTAACTGGAATGCCCAGTTCCACACTTAAATCAAAAACTTAACTATAAAACAAGACTCCCCCGGATTGATGTTAGTATGGACGGTACCCGAAGATTCGGCTAGCCGTGGAGTGTGATTGATTGGTGGTGGGGGAGTTAAAACTTTACTTTTCTGTTTGGGAACCGCCTATAGCATGAATAGCATGGAAGATATTGAGAACTCTTGGTCATTGTGTTGACAATGAAAGGATGCCACCCAAAATTATTATCTCTGTTTCCAAAGCTTGAGCTCTGGCACCTCTGCAAATCAATGCTTCCCTCTGCGAAGGGCCTGTCTATTTATTTTCCTGTTGATTCATCCTCTTCTTATTTGAGCACCAATTAGAGAGCAACTCTGTCATTTTTATGCTTTGCTTTTGATTGATATTGAGTATGACTATGACTGGATCTTCGTTGCTATGAATTACAATGTTTAGTCAGCCCTTGATCTTTGAAAGTGCTGTGTATTTATGTTTCGGTCTCAGAAAGAGCTAGCGAGATACCACCTATTCATATTGCTTCATGTTTGTTTTGATTGAATTGTTGGTATCTGAAACTCATTATTATTTGCTCGCTAGCTGATTATGCCATTGATATTAGTTTACCGTGAGACCTATGTGTCACTTGCTTATGTGGTTAACTTGTGATCTTGCTGAAATTCTGGTTATGAGTTAGTGTAACATCCCAAAATTTTAAATTTTGGAATGTTAATATAATTATTAGATTGATTGTTTGTTTGTTTGCTGAGTGATTGAAACTTGTGTGAAACTTGAAACTTTTCGAAACTTTTGAATGAGAGGGAATAAAATGACTTTCCCCTTCTCCGGTGAATTCAAATTCAATTTTTTTTAAAGCAACGAGAGAAGATGACATGACTTCTTCAACTATAAAGAATTTGAACGGAGGTGTTTGCATTTGAATTTGCTTGCATTTCCATTCGTTTTCTTCGTGCAAGAAATGCCGGGAAATTCTTTCGTCTTTTGTTTTGCATTTCCATCACGCGAGAAAAGCCCGGAGAAAATACTCTCTTGCACGCAAGAGAGAGAGCGGAGGAAAATGACCCTCCAAAGAGCGGGCAATTTTTGAAATGTTGGAGCCAAGAAAACCCAAAGATTATTTGCAAAAATATTTGCAAAGAGAAATAAATCAATTTAGTGAATTTCTGAAAAAAACATTTTTTTAAAGTTTTTATTTTTTCTTTGGAAAAATGTTATTTGGGTAGAGATTTTTTTTCTGATTTTTTGGTATATAATACCCTATATAAATATTTTGATTTACTTTCCTTTTTTTCGTTTTTATTTCTGTTTCGGAAAAGGTTTTAATTAGGAAACCTTTTGTTTTTTTTAACCGCCGCCCCCGAGCGCTTTTTAGACTGGGCCGATTCCCTCCCAGCCTCAGGGATCGAAATCCCTAGATTTCGGCCGACTGCCCTTCCTTTCCCTCCTCCCTCTCACTGCCCAGTGGGCCACCCGACCGAGCCTTCTTCCCCGTCGGTCACCACCTCCCTCTCCTTCCTTTCTGCTCGCGAGACCGAGCCAGTCCCGCAGAACCAGGGATTTCCTACCCGAACCTCTCTCTCCCTTCCTTAGCGATCCCTCCCCATGGCCTATAAATACCCAGCACCCTCGGCCGACTCCGTTCCCACCCTAAACACGTCGGACCGCCGCCGCCCCGTCCCCTCGCCACTGCTGCCCATCGGAGCAGCAACTGCTGCCACCTCCATCGCCTCCTGGAGCAGCACCAAAACGTCGCCCTCTTCCCCTGCACTCCCTCCACCTCGCCACCTCCCCTCTCCCAGGAGCCTCGCTGCACTCCTCCACCCCTCCACCATTGCTGCATACCTCCCCATCGCCAGTAGCAGCAGCAACCAGCAGTTTTGCTCTCCACCTCGCCCCTACAGCCACCCCTCCACTTCGCCACCTCCCCTCCCTGGAGCCCCACCTTCGGCTGCCCCTGGGAGCGCCCCCCCGGAGCCCCCTCTCCGCCCCCGAGCCCCACCCCACGGAGGAGGACCCCCGCCGCCGCCTCCCCGACGTCTCCACCACCCCGGAGCTCCCCCTCCCTCGCCGGCAGCCACGCCCTTCCCGCCGGAGCTACTGCCCCCAGCCAGCACGGTAGTTCTTCTCTCCCCCTCTGTTCTCTTTTCTTTTTCTTTTTAACCGTTGGATCTAAGAGGTATGGCTTAGATTAGATCTAGGAAATAACCTTTCGGTTTAGTTCAGTTAACCAGCGGTTTATTTTTCACTTAGTAATTTAGCCAGTAGTTTTTGCTAGGCCTAGGCCGTTTGCTCCTAGTATTGGAACAAACAGTACCCGCAGCCAGTAGCATCTTGCCACGTGTACCCCTCTGTTAGTACTAGCTAACTTCAGCTTTTTTTTCTGTCTAAATAGCAAAAACAACAAGTTTCAATCTTATTTTGGCCACAACTTTTTATCCCTAAGTCCAATGACATTGATTATTTTTCCAGTAGCTCACAAAGTTCCTGTAGTTTTTAAAAACATATAATTTGTCTATGTTTGATATTTTCAAATATAAGTTAGATTAGATTTACTTTAAACCTTGTTTTGCCTATTCCAGGAGTTGAAAAATAGCTTTTAATTTGATTCCTTTTGGTACTGATCACTAGTGATCTTAAGTATCAGTGGTAAAAACTTCAGATTTGTTTGAGTATTTTAGCTCATTATTTCATGTGAAACAATTTCTGTTTCACCGCTTTTAGGATTTCTGCTAATTCCTTTTCTATTTTTGTTTTAAAATATTTTCTTTATTATTTCAGAAAGATTTTTATTGTTTTGTTTATGTTAGTTAACAGTAGTTTTGCAACAAGTTTTTATTTTATTTTTATTTTTTTTCATGAAAACAATTCTAGTCCCGTAGTAACGTGCAATTGTTTTCATCCATCTTTCAAATCTCGTTTGGGAATACTTTCAAAAAGTTTTGTGAAAAATACTTTATTTTATCTTAGTTAGATTTATATCTTAGTTCCTTGTTATTATTTTCTGTTAGACAAAAAATATTTAGTGTTTGACATAGTAGAAGACTCTCTAGTCTTATTTGAAGTTTTCTTCGGTTTCCTATTCACTCTCGCTTTTGTTTTGATTGCTAGAATGATTGCTAGTATGAGTGCTTATGAGAATGATATGTTTGCTATATAGATTTCACCGGAGAGTGACGAGTAGTCTATCAAGTTATTTTCTCGAGAAATTCTTCTTCGTCAACATCACAGGCAAGTCACTTTGATCATACTATCACCTATGTTTTATGCATCATAGTTCTACTATCCTATGCCCAATTGCATGCTGCTTAGGTACTTGGAAATTTTAGTATAGATTGTAGTATCATGAGGTAGGCACACAACAACCCCGATACTTGGCCCCGGGACGACAAATTTCATATTGCTATGCTTGAGTAGACGGGATTTCGGTTGAGTGCATATCACGAGTGATGCGAGGTTGATTAAATAATCAAGACCGGTTAAGACAAGATTTTCAAGACCTCGGACGCAATGCAACTCTGGGTGAAGGACGGTTGATCGGCTCCACTCCCTTGACCGCTTCCGATTAGATAATTAAGGTATATATCAGTTTTACGCTATTTTACATGTGATTGCACTTTGATATATACATTCATGTACTGTGTGTACCAGCATACTGATCCAGGGATGGCACAGAAACACAGAGGCTTGACTCGTCTTGAGTCGGGTCGCTACAGAAATGGTATCAGAGCACATGATGACTATTGGACGTGACCCTGGAAACTGGAAATTTCTTAGGAAAGGATCTCTCAAAAAAATTATTTTGAACAACACCTTTCACTTCTCATATTTTCTGATTTCATAAAACGTTCTCTCTCACCTCAAATAGTTAGACAATGCCCTTTCCCTTTGACCTCATGAAGAATCAACCGACTCCCACTTCAAAGTAAAGAGGATTTCATGAGGCAGTTGAAGCTACACCAATTGAAGACTCTCAAGACCCAAAGAATTCGAAGACCCTGAAGTCTCCGAATAATTATATGACCATTAGAAGTACAAACCCCTTTTATGTACCCACGTTAGATACGATGATTTGTGAGCCGTCTTTGGTGTGTGTATTCTGATGGCCACAAATAAAATCTATTCTCAAAAATATTGTTTGTATTGTGTGTATCTCCCTCTCTCTTACCCGTCTCATCCCCAAAAACCTCAAATCTACCAGATGGAGTATGAAGCTGGACTTGTAGTCTCTGGACCAATGATCCAGCTGGAAGCTGAGATATGGATTCAGAACATGGAGAACCACTTCGGGAGTAACTTGATCTCAAGGAAGCATGAAGTGGAACACGCTCTTCAGTACTTTATCCAAAGTGCTGCTATCTGGTGGAAAATGCACTATGCCATACAAGGATTTAGTGGAGCAGAAAGTTGGGAAGAATTTAAGAAGACTCTGTTAAGATCCCGTCTCATTCAGAAGAGCTATGATAATCCGAAGGAGAAGACTTGTGCATGCAAGATCTGTGGAGAAATAGGACACACCCGGGAAGAACACACGGATGGATGCACTCATTGTGAAGACAATCACCCAGCTGAGGAGTGCCCAACTAGTCAGGTGACTTGTTTCTTGTGTGAAGGAACCACCCACTACCCAGCTCAGTGTCACATTTACCCCAAGGTACAACAAGTTGTCAAGCAGCAGAAAGATGCAGTGAAGGAAACACTCAAGAAGAAGATTCTAGAAGAGTCAGTGATGAACGAAAATATTGAAGACCCTCATGGACAAGGTCTGACCAGATTTTTCTCCAATGCATGCTACTCATGTGGAGAAGAAGGACATTATTCACAGGATTGCACGAAGAGAAGCCAAGACTATCTGGGAAACTTCCCGACGGAAGAAGTGGAGTTTGATCCACTTGAAATAGAAGAACTGGCCAAAATAAAGGAGTCCGGAAAGAAGAACAAGTACCCTCAGAAGAACCAAATCTCTGCAGACATAGACCTGAGTCATGTCAGATGTTACAAGTGTATGAAATTTGGCCACCACAAATACATGTGCTCAGGAAGGAAGCCGGGAATCCAAGGAGCAAAAGCAGAAGCTAAGAAGCCTCGAGACTTGTCGGAAATCATTTGTTTTTGTTGCAAGGAAGCAGGACATTTTGCCAACGATTGTCCACAAAGGAAGAAAGCTAGAATGGAGTAGTTAAGTTATGTCCATGGCAATAAGTGTAATCTGAAGCACTCTTGTTTTTCATGAGATCATGGAGTGAAATTTTTGTAACAGAAGTCCTTGAGATTGTAATAACATCATGGAACTTATTGTCTCATGATTGTCTATGTTGAAACTGTATGCGTTGTTTCTCTTCGAGCAAAGATCTCTGGACATTTATGAGGATAAGAGAAAATATGGTTTATGCAGGCATGAGTATAATTCATTTAAGTGTGGTAGTAATCGGTAAACCCCACAGGATCCACTGAGTAGGAATGTACCATGATTACCAAGGAGACATATACATTCCTCTGAGTACCTATTTACTAACACCTGCAGATGACAACTCTCTACGAGTCATTCCTCAAGGGTCCAGAACGATCATGACCCTCACCAGTGATCATGATTACCCAAAAATCCTGAAGGACATGATGAAGCACATTCATCTTGAAGGAGATGCAGTTTACAAAGGCTACCCATTCATGGAGAAGGGAGTGGAACTTTGGTATGTGGAAGTACACCTCCACCATGTGAAAGGAGTTTGTCCAAAGACTATGGGGCAATATTTTTTTCATTTCACGTGTACCACGAGAAACCTTCTTTGATGCTGTTCGTGAAGCTGCCATGGAAGCCATACGTCAGATCGGAGAAATACTTGAAGCAAGACTCCGTCATACCCAGGAATACCTGAGTGAGGTACGTGCCGAAATGATGGAGATGAAGCTAATGGCCACCATGATGAAGCAAAAGATGGATGATTTCAAGGAGCACATTGGAAAATTCGAGTGGAACTAAAGTACCTCCAAGAGAGGCAGATGAATAAAGTTGGCAGAAATGCTCGACCATACCGAACCATGTGGATGGCAGCAAATGTAATAGAGTACTTTTGAATTGGAGTTTTTGATAAGAAATTAAGGATGTAATAAAGGATTGATTATGAAATGGATATGATTTATGGAAGAAGCTATGATGGATCAGCAAACCTTTCTTAGGAGCATACGAAAACCTGAGAGTTGTGAAGATACGATAGATGTTTCGTTCAGCTTGCAGAACCAATGGATTATCCGAACTTCGTTCGTGGACAAGAAATTCTGCAACGCTTGTGAGGATGCCCAAGTGTTAGAATGCGAGATTCGCTAAACCTTATACAGAGAAATGATTTGGGTGCGGAATGGATTGATCACCATGACGACTTACTCTTATCATTTATCTTGCTATTCGGAATGGTAAATCTGAGAGACTTACCCATATAGAGAGACGACGTTCTTTGAAGCTTTTGTTTAAGCCTTAGAATGGTATGATGAAAGCCCCATGTACATGGCAATCGTTGTCACGCGTCAGACATTTTACGGTGAGGGTGAAGCCAAGACCCTTCTCTTTGCAGGATAACCACAAATGGTAGACCACCATGAGAATCATCGATAGGTTATTTAGAATGGTCACGAGACTTGTCAGTTAAGAAGACCCAGTGACGGAAGAATCTTATATCAACAGAAGAACCCTCGATTTTGATGGAAACATTATGAATATAATGGAAGAACTTCACCAAAGAAGTTACCATGAAGAATGTGACGAGCGAGATGCCAAGATCCCAGAGGATTGTTAAAAATTTGAGCGACCAGTAACTCTCATTTTAAGTGTAGTAGCACCCCACTTTGCAGGAGACTAGATTTGTTAGAAGACCCCCCAAACCATAACCTTTTCTTTCTAGCCTCTTCGAATCTCGAGGACGAGATTCATTTTAAGTGTGGTAGTTTGTAACATCCCAAAATTTTAAATTTTGGAATGTTAATATAATTATTAGATTGATTGTTTGTTTGTTTGCTGAGTGATTGAAACTTGTGTGAAACTTGAAACTTTTTGAAACTTTTGAATGAGAGGGAATAAAATAACTTTCCCCTTCTCCGTTGAATTCAAATTCAATTTTTTTAAAGCAACGAGAGAAGATGACATGACTTCTTCAACTATAAAGAATTTGAACGGAGGTGTTTGCATTTGAATTTCCTTGCATTTCCATTTGTTTTCTTCGTGCAAGAAATGCCGGGAAATTCTTTCGTCTTTTGTTTTGCATTTCCATCGCGCGAGAAAAGCCCGGAGAAAATACTCTCTTGCACACAAGAGAGAGAGCGGAGGAAAATGACCCTCCAAAGAGCGGGCAATTTTTGAAATGTTGGAGCCAAGAAAACCCAAAGATTATTTGCAAAAATATTTGCAAAGAGAAATAAAGCAATTTAGTGAATTTCTGAAAAAAACATTTTTTTAAAGTTTTTAGTTTTGCTTTGGAAACATGTTATTCGGGTAGAGATTTTTTTTTCTGATTTTTTTGGTATATAATACCCTATATAAATATTTTGATTTACTTTCCTTTTTTTTCGTTTTTATTTCTGTTTCGGAAAAGGTTTTAATTAGGAAACCTTTTGTTTTTTTAACCGCCGCCCCCGAGCGCTTTTTAGACTGGGCCGATTCCCTCCCAGCCTCAGGGATCGAAATCCCTAGATTTCGGCCGACTTCCCCTCCTTTCCCTCCTCCCTCTCACTGCCCAGTGGGCCACCCGACCGAGCCTTCTTCCCCGTCGGTCACCACCTCCCTCTCCTTACTTTCTGCTCCCGAGACTGAGCCAGTCCCGGAGAACCAGGGATTTCCTCCCCGAACCTCTCTCTCCCTTCCTTAGCTATCCCTCCCCATGGCCTATAAATACCCAACACCCTCGGCCGACTCCGTTCCCACCCTAAACACGTCGGACCGCCGCCGCCCCGTCCCCTCGCCACTGCCGCCCGCCGGAGCAGCAACTGCTGCCACCTCCATCGCCTCCTGGAGCAGCACCAACACGTCGCCCTCTTCCCCTGCACTCCCTCCACCTCGCCACCTCCCCTCTCCCAGGAGCCTCGCTGCACTCCTCCACCCCTCCACCATCGCTGCATACCTCCCCATCGCCATTAGCAGCAGCAACCAGCAGTTTTGCTCTCCACCTCGCCCCAACAGCCACCCCTCCACTTCGCCACCTCCCCTCCCTGGAGCCCCACCTTCGGCTGCCCCTGGGAGCGCCCCCCCGGAGCCCCCTCTCCGCCCCCGAGCCCCACCCCGTGGAGGAGGACCCCTGCCGCCGCCTTCCCGACGTCTCCACCGCCCCGGAGCTCCCCCTCCCTCGCCGGCAGCCACGCCCTTCCCGTCGGAGCTACTGCCTTGAGCCAGCACGGTAGTTCTTCTCTCCCCCTTTGTTCTCTTTTCTTTTTCCTGTTAACCGTTGGATCTAAGAGGTATGTCTTAGATTAGATCAAGGAAATAACCTTTCGGTTTAGTTCAGTTAACCAGCGGTTTATTTTTCACTTAGTAATTTAGCCAGTAGTTTTTGCTAAGCCTAGGCCGTTTGCTCCTAGTCTTGGAACAAACAGCACCCGCAGCCTGTAGCATCTTGCCACGTGTACCCCTCTGTTAGTACTAGCTAAGTTCAGTTTTTTTTTCCTGTCTAAATAGCAAAAATAGCAAGTTTCAATCTTGTTTTGGCCACAACTTTTTATCCCGAAGTCCAATGACATTGATTCTTTTTCCAGTAGCTAAAACATTTCCTGTACGTTTTAAAAACATATAATTTGTCTATGTTTGAAATTTTTAAATATAAGTTAGATCAGATTTAGTTTAAACCTTGTTTTGCCTATTCCAGGAGTTTAAAAATAGGTTTTAATTTGATTCCTTTTGGTACTGATCACTAGTGATCTTAAGTACCAGTGGTAAAAATTTCAGATTCGTTTGAGTATTTTAGCTCATTATTTCATGTGAAACAATTTCTGTTTCACCGCTTTAGGATTTCGGCTAATTCCTTTTCTATTTTTGTTTTAAAATATTTTCTTTATTATTTCAGAAAGATTTTTATTGTTTTGTTTATGTTAGTTAACAGTAGTTTTGCAACAAGTTTTTATTTTATTTTTATTTGTTTTCATGAAAACAATTCTAGTCCCGTAGTAACGTGCAATTGTTTTGATCCCTCTTTCAAATCTCGTTTGGGAATACTTTCAAAAAGTTTTGTGAAAAATACTTTATTTTATCTTAGTTAGATTTATATATTAGTTCCTTGTTATTATTTTCTGTTAGACAAAAACTATTTAGTGTTTGACGTAGTAGAAGACTCTCTAGTCTTATTTGAAGTTTTCTTCGGTTTCCTATTCACTCTCGCTTTTGTTTTGATTGCTAGAATGATTGCTAGTATGAGTGCTTATGAGAATGATATGTTTGCTATATAGATTTCATCGGAGAGTGATGAGTAGTCTATCAAGTTATTTTATCGAGAAATTCTTCTTCGTCAACATCACAGGCAAGTCACTTTGATCATACTATCACCTATGTTTTATGCATCATAGTTCTACCATCCTATGCCCAATTGCATGCTGCTTAAGTACTTGGAAATTTTAGTATAGATTGTAGTATCATGAGGTAGGCACACAACAACCCCGATACTTGGCCCCGGGACGACAAATGTCATATTGCTATGCTTGAGTAGACGGATTTCGGTTGAGTGCATATCACGAGTGATGCGAGGTTGATTAAATAATCAAGACCGGTTAAGACAAGATTTTCAAGACCTCGGACGCAATGCAACTCTGGGTGAAGGACGGTTGATCGGCTCCCTGGAGAACCCAGTGGATGCCCGGGATGCTGGAGAGGCCATGTCATCCTGCGGAAAGCTTCACCCAGGCTCAAAGAGACGGACGGATATTTTCAAGACCCAAGGCTTACCTGCACAGCCACAAGTCATTATGGGCTCTGGCTTGGTTGGACAACGCGGCGACTCTGGACAGGCGGTGCTAGCAGATGTAGAAGAACGGTAGGAATGGATGGGCACCGACAGGGATTCAGAGGGACCCGTTGAAAGACCATGTTTTGATCATCCGGTCATCAAACACCCTGAAGTGCGAGGACATACACGGAGGCGATCAAATCTTGTGGTGAGCGTGTGCAAAACTCTGCAGAGTACTCAAACCTAATCGATTAGCCGTGTCCACGGTCATGGACGACTTGAGCCCAAGGAACTGAAGTTATCTCGATTTCTCAACACCATTATATATATTTGATGAGGGTAATTATTGACAACTCGGGTACGAGAACTGGTTGGCGGAACCATCTCGTTAATAACCAACTTTTGTAGTAATATTTTGCTTCTAGCCCCTCTTGTTGTAGGATAAAATTGGCTTTATGCAAAACTTATAGCCCCACCTGCCAAATATGCATGTAGAGATAGATGATATTTTACCCCTCTCATATGTGACTTGCCGGCATATTCAATATGCTGACCTACACGGCTGCAACGTCTTATGTTGCAGATACTTTTCTTCGACGAGTAAGAGTATGATTCAGGGTTACGGTCTACACTCAACTTGCTGTTGGTGTTTATTGGGACTCCACTCCCTTGACCGCTTCCGCTGAGATAATTAAGGTATATATCAGTTTTACGCTATTTTACATGTGATTGCACCTTGATATATACATTGATGTACTGTGTGTGCCAGCATACTGATCCAGGGATGGCACAGAAACACAAAGGCTTGACTCGTCTTGAGTCGGGTCGCTACAGTTAGACATAGTTGCAACAACAAGATCAAACAGAGTTTGTCAAAGTTTTTCTTTCTCTTTCAGTTTGTCAACTGAGTTGCTTGAGGACAAGCAAGGTTTTAAGCTTGGGGGAGTTGATACGTCTCCGTCGTATCTACTTTTCCAAACTCTTTTGCCCTTGTTTTGGACTCTAATTTGCATGATTTGTATGGAACTAACCCGGACTGACGCTGTTTTCAACAGAATTGCAATGGTGTTGTTTTTGTGCAGAAATGAAAGTTCTCGGAATGTCCTGAAAATTTACAAAGAATATTTCTGGAAAATATGAAAAATACCTGCGCAAAGATCCACCGGAGGGGACGGGCCAGTGGGCCACAAGCCCTGTTGCCGCGACCCCCCTGGCCACGGCAACCAAGCTTGTGGGGCCCACGTGGCTCTACCGCCCCCAAACTCAGCTCTATAAATTCCCTTTCGTCCTGAAAAAATCAAAAGAGAATATTTCATCGCGTTTGCGATACGGAGGCGCCGCCACATCCTGTTCTTCATCTGGAGGGCAGATCTAGAGTCCGTTTTGGCTCCGGAGAGGGGAAATCATCGCCATCGTCATCATCAACCTTCTTCCCTCTCCAATTCCATGAAGCTCTTCATCGTTCGTGAGTAATATATTCATAGGCTCGCTGGGCGGTGATGAGTAGCATGAGATCTATCATGTAATCGAGTTAGTTTTGATGGGGATTGATCCCTAGTATCCACTATGTTCTGAGATTGATGTTGCTACTACTTTGCCATGCTTAATGCTTGTCACTAGGACCCGAGTGCCATGATTTCATATGTAAAATTATTATGTTGTCACCAATATATTTGTGTTTTAGATTCGATCTTGCAAGTTGTAGTTACCTACTATGTGTTATGATCCGGCAACCCCGGAGTGACAATAACCGGAACCACTCCCGGTGATGACCACAGTTTGAGGAGTTCATGTGTTCACCAAGTGCTAATGTGTTGGTCCGGTTCTTTATTAAAAGGAGAACCTTAATATCCCGTAGTATCCTTTTGGACCCCGCTGCCACGGGAGGGATGGACAATAGATGTCATGCAAGTTCTTTTCCCTAAGCGCGGATGACGACACACGGAATGCATGCCTACATCACATTGACGAACGGGAGCTATCCACATATCTCTCCGTGTTATAAATGTTGCATGATGAATGTCATCCAACGAATCACCGACCCATTGCCTACGAGTTTGTCCTACTGCTGTTGTTACTTGTTTTGCTCTGGTGCTGTTACTTGTTTTGCTGTGCTGCTATTTCTTGTTTTGCTCTGCTGCTGTTCTCATTGTTGCTACTGCTGTTACTTGCTACTGCTGTTATTTGCTAATGTTGCTACTTGCTACTGCTGTCACTAATGTTGTTCCTTGCCACTGCTGCTACCTGCTACAATACTTTTTCTCGCACCGTTGCCGGGAAAGAATATTTCCTGTCCACGGGCAACTTCTGGCGCCATTGATACAACAATTAGGAATAGTGTGCCGTCAACAGATTGTTTCTGGCACCGTTGTTATCATACTACTTTGCTACTGATACTTTGCTTGCAGATACTAATCTTTTAGGTGTGGTTAAATCTGACGCATTCAGGTGCTAATACTTGATAATATTCTTTCACTTCCCATCGCGCGAACCAACAAATTTGGGTTAAATACTCTACCCTCGAAAACTGCTTCGATCCCACGCGCTGCTGGGCTATTGCAAGACAATTTCTAATTATTGAGCAATTGGGACGAGCTCTTTTCTGGCTCCGTTGCCGTGGAGGCATCAAGTCAGGAATAGTTGCATGTCAACAGCATCCCCTGACATAGGGGTTGCGCCTATATATTTCGTAAAAATCCCAAAAAAATCTGGAGATCATCAAAAGTACTTTTCCGCCACCGCAAGCTTCTCTCTCCGCAAGATCCCATCTGGGGCACGTTCTGGTGCCCTGCCGGAGGGGGGACTCGGACACGGAGGGCTTCTTCATCAACACCATGACATCTCCGATGATGCGTGATTAGTTCACCATAGACCTACGAGTCCATAGCTAGTAACTCGATGGCTTCTTCTCTCTCTTGGATCTTCAGTACGAAGTTCTCCATGATCTTCATGGAGATCTATCCGATGTAATCTTCTTTTGCGGTGTGTTTGTCGAGATCCGATGAATTGTGGATTTATGATCAGATTATCTATGAATCTTATTTGAGTTTCTTCTGATCTCTCTTATGCATGATTTCATATCCTTGTAATTCTCTTCGAGTTGTGGGTTTTGTCTGGCCAACTAGATCTATGATTCTTGCAATGGGAGAAGTGCTTGGTTTTGGGTTCATACCGTGCGGTGACCTCACTCAGTGACAGAAGGGGTAGCGAGGCACGCATCATGTTGTTTCCATCAAGGGTAAAAAGGTGGGGTTTTCATCATTGGCTTGAGATTATCCCTCTACATCATGTCATCTTGCTTAAAGCGTTACTCTGTTCGTCATGAAGTCAATACACTAGATGCATGCTGGATAACGGTCGATGTGTGGAGTAATAGTAGTAGATGCAGAAAGTATCGGTCTACTTGTCTCGGACATGATGCCTATATGTATGATCATTTGCTTAGATATCGTCATGAGTTTGCGCGGTTCTATCAATTGGTCGACAGTAATTTGTGCACCCACCGTAATACTTGCTATTTTGAGAGAAGCCTCTAGTGAACACTATGGCCCCAGGGTCTACTCCACACCATATTTTCAGCCTTACACTTTTTTACTTCGTTGCACTTTCCACCTTCAGATCTCACTTTGCAAACAATCTTGAAGGGATTGACAACCCCTTTGAAGCGTTGGGTGCAAGCTTGTTTGTGTTTGCGCAGGTACTTTGGACTTGACGAGACCCTCCTTCTGGATCGATACGTTGGTTCTCAAAATGAGGGAAATACTTACTGCTCCTATGCTGCCTCACCCTTTCCTCTTCAAGGGAAAAACCGACGCAAACCAGAGAAGTAACAAGAAGAATTCCTAGCGCCAAGGATGGACTTTTGTTGTCGTAGCAGGCACCTATCGTCGAAGCGTGTGGCGGTAGGTGGTTACAATGCAACTTGTGCACAAAACTTGTATGTCTCTTTTCACAAATTTTTCATAACATTATTATAGCCTAAAAACAGAAAATATGCAGATCCCACACATTATAACATGCTTCACACTTTGATATGAATAATAATGTTTCAACAACTAAACTTATCAAATAGTGGCAAACGGTTCCACATATCAATTAGAAAATAGTTTGACAAATACCAAATCGTTTCACAAAGCCAACATAAATAGTTTAACTAGTTGAATGTTAGCAACTTCACTTGCTCCTTCCCCTCTTGGAGGTACGATCCTCCTTGTTCTTCGAACGGGTATCACCCGCCTTTTTCTTGCGATGAGGAGGATGCTCTCTATGAAACGAGGATGGACTTGCCCAATCCCTCTTTGGCACATTCCTCCTCTCAAGCTGGGTTGTCTAAGTTGGTGGAGGTCTGTCATCGTTGCCATACTCCTCCTCCTCATTGTCTTCTTCCTCTTCGTCTTCTTCCTCATCATCCTCCTCATTTTTATCCTCCTCGTCCTCCTACTCATCCCATTAAACCACCCTAGACGATGAGGCAGCATGGCTCGATGAAGCGAGGCTAGGCATAGGGCCTCCAGGAGCATAAGCATCAGTAGAGCTAGAGCACGCAAGCACGCACACCAGCTTGCAAAATTTGTTGATGAAGTTTTGTAACAAGAATGAAACAAGAATATAATATGGATCAAGTTTATGATTACAAACAAACATGAACATAAGAAACAATGTAAGGGTAGGACGCTCTATGTTACCTTCACCATTCCCCTCAACTTCTTCTCAGTATCTCGAGACCCCGGGGCGGAACTTAGTGAATCCAAGCCATCAAAAAATGCTTTTGTTCAGCTCCGGAGACTTCAAAAGAAAATAAGTCGCACCCACTAAAGTAGATTTCATCCAACCTCCGGTTCAAAACAAATAAACACAACTTACCACTCTATTCATGAGGGGTCCATACTCTCTAAATCCGCCTTATACCTCCTTGATGCTATCATGGTAGGCTTGATTTTTGGAGCCGTCATCGTACAATGCTTTGTTATCTGTTGTCGTCCACTAAGGCCTCAGGCACATATGATGCTTGATGCCATCTTTGTACCACCGCATTTGATCCTCGTAGTCCCCCCATTCAATCACTTTCCTCTCCGCATCTTTGCGAGTTTCCCACTCGTTCCATTCACGTACATATAGGTCATGTGTCTCTCCCCAGTCTATGATCGACTGATTCTTCTACCTGCTCATCCTACAGGGCATAAGAAAGAATGTGAAACATCATAAGAAATAATGTAAAACATCAAAATGAAAACACATAAATAGAGAACAATGCACTCACAAGTGTAGGTCAGAGCCCCCGGTATCGGTTGGACAGTACGGTGGGGTACATTTGCCCTACAAAATTGCAAGGCAACGCTATGCGGCAAGTGCTACTCGATGGCATAGACACAAATCATGGGCATGATGCACCATTAGAGAAGCCTGTCATCCTTGCACATAACGTTCACCTGAAACCCCCACTCTTGTTCATTATATGGCCGCCAATTAACCTAGTACAAAAAAGTTGGTATGCTCACGTGAAAGTGTCATCGAATAGATTCATAATCTAGTTTGTATACCTCGAAAGTCGTCAGAGGATCAAGCTTGTTGGTGAAGACCTTGTACAAAGCCTTGGATGTGACTGCGTAGACACCCACCATGTCCCAAGCGTACGCGACGGTTGGGTATCGAGCTTCGTCATTGTTTGCCATTGTGAGTCCATGGACGTCGTGCTAGTTTCTTTGTATGGCCCATCAGGATTCGCTCCCACATCCAAATGGAGAGGGCCCAAACACATTCCACACATACCATATGTTTCTTCAGTCCTCTGGGTTGCGTTATCAAGCTACAAAACATGTATTGATCATGAGATGACATAATTTAAAGCAGCATACATCAATAAAACACAATGTGATATTCTCTTATCGAAAGATATAGGTAGGCGAGGCCGACAGACCCCTAGTTGTACCCTGCATCCGAGTCCTCTAGGAAGTTGAGGTACATCCATAGGGCATTATCCCTTAAGAAGTATAAAAACACGATCTTTGTGAGAAGAAACCATAGGTAGGCCCTCACGTACTACTCCATCATTCGGGGATCGACATCTTTCACGCATTTGTTCCAGTGCTTCAGGATCTAAGGCAGCGGTACGCCGGATGTTCGGTTACTCTTAGCAGGGGTAATCGCCGATGCGGGTGCTAACCCTATCCTACGAGTTCTTCCTCTCCACTCGTATAGTGAGAGCACGACCCTCGATCGGTAGGGCCGTAATCATCCCACAGTCCTTGAGGGTCACTGTCCTCACGACACTACAAATTTTCCAAACTTCTAGTAGGCCAACACTCATGAGGAGCATCGGCCCGGTTTATTGATTTATTATCTAGGGGGTGATCATGCCCTTTGCAAGTTTGATTAGAGATAGGCAAATGTAGTACCAATGTTGGGCCCTTATAGAAGATTTTATCCAAAAAACGAAAATCAAGTGGTCCTCATGACAACCGCAAGCATGTTAGGAGCGCTCAGTATGAAACATAACATTAGCAAACAAAACTCGGACAAGAAAGGTCAAACAAAACATGGAGCAAAAGTCCAAGCATTCGACCTTTTACCAAGTATATATGTGCATTAAATTAAGTAACAATAATATTGTGATATACCAAGATATCCACGTTGCCACATGGAAACCACCTGCACCTGCAACTAGCAACGCTGTAGGAAGGGCTGAGCAAGCGATAACGTAACCAAACAATGGTTTGGTGGGATGTGGAGGGTTAGAGGCTTATCATGGCATTTTGGCAGGCTTGACAAACAAGTGGTAGGATGCTGAGACATAGCGATAGAAATGAGACAATTAGCATGGCAATGATAGTGGTGATATTGTAACACCCGTGGTGTTAAGATATAATAGCCTCACACTAATGGTGCCATATCATCAAGATCGATTAAGCCAAAATGCCACTGATAAAAATCAAAGGTAAATTAAAAATTGCAATTTAAAAATTCAATATTCAAATAAAAGGTGAAATAAGAAATTCACAAACCTAAAATATAAAATTATGGTTAGGTTACAAATATTCCTTAAGTATTTGTAAAATATAAACCAACATTTTTGTAAGTATCTAAAGTCTCTAAAAAAATTAAAACATATGCCAAAAGAACAAATAGGGGGCCTTTTCACTTATGAAAATATCCAAACGTATTTCAGTTGCCCCAAACATTTTGGTGAAAAAACCTAATATTGGCTTATGACTCATGGATCAAGTTACAAATATTACAAAAGTCATTTAATGAAGAAAAATAAAGACAAAACAAAGACAGAAAATAAAATAGAAAACCAAAAAAGAAAAGGAAACCTAGATTACTATGGCACTAGCCTAAGTGCCATAGTACAATGTGGCCCAGCCCACCAAGGCCATCTCCTTCCTCACCACACAGGAGGCACGCCCATGGCGTGGCAGCCATCCCGTGGCCATGGCCGCGCCCCGACCACACGTTGACTATCCCCGTCCCTACAAAAGGATAAGGAGGACACCCCCGACGGCTTAGATAAACTATAGCTACCATGTCCCCTCTCCCTCACTTGGTTTCTTCTTCCCCACACGCACCCAAGCTCCCATCGCGTGAGAGGACGTCCATGAGGTCCGCCACGGCCAGACCCATCTGTTCCGGGCACCACCTCAAGCTGGGATGGCCCATACTCTCGGCATCGAGCCGATTTTCCGCTACGACCGTCGCACTGCATTGTCAAGCTCGTAACATCGGTCGCCCCTGTGCTCCCTAACCACGTCCACAAGCTTCGTGGTGAGTTCCTCGCCCGATTCCCCTCATTTCCCGGCTCAATTCGTCGTCGTATGCCGCTATCCCTGATTATACGCGTACGTGAACGTATGTGTGTGCATGCTTCCTGCTACTGCTTTGCTGCCGCTCGCTTTGTTGCTGCTTCTCCTAGTGCTTCCGCTGTGCTACTACTGTCTGCTGCCGTTGCTGCTCCCTCCTGCTTGGCCGATCCCGGGCTCCATCGTTGTCGCTGCTCTGCTGTTGCTTGCTGCCACTGCTCAGTTTTGCTGCTCTGCGCGATTGCTACTACTGCGCTATTGCTCCTGCCGTTGTCGTGCTGCGTTTTCGCGAGTGTTGCCTTGCTCTGCTGCCGATGTTGGTGTTCTTGTGCTATTGCTGGCTGCTCCTGTTGGATTTCGGGCTCCGTAAAACCCTAACGATTTCGGGCTCCGTAAATTGAGGGGCGTGTATGAAGATCTCTCACGGCCTAAGCTCGCCCAACTCTCTACTCGATGGGAACGGCGAAGAACTCACTCGATGGTGAGGGAAACAGAGAACACAAGAGTTTACCCAGGTTCGGGCCACTGCGAAGCATAAAACCCTACTCCTGCTTTGGTGGATTGCCTCTCGTGGAGGTTTGTGGATGAACTAGTATAGTGTTTGGGCGCCTCCGGAGGCTGGGTGACCTTGCGTAGTGCTAGTGGGTGAATGAGTGGTTCAGGAATCGGATCCCCTTCTACGAAGCAACCTATCCTCTATTTATAGTGGCGTCCCCGGTCCTCTTCCCTTATCATTTTGGCGGGAAGGGATCCTACAGTGGCCAATTTGGAAGGGGAATAGGGGAAAATGCTCCCCTGCCCAAAGGTGGTCTTCGCCGTCCGTCGTGCCGGCGGGCGGCCAGGGTCATGTTGCACTAGAATGGAAACCTTTAGAAGATGCGTGAGGAACCTGTCTTCTTCCTTGCCCCCTTTGCACCAAAGGGAAAACTGCACCACCCTGCTGTCTGCTACTCGCGTGTACTTCCCTTGCGTCACCTTTGACTCCTGAGGCCGGGCCTCGCCTTGGAATATCCGCCGCTCCGGAGGGGTCCTAAGGAGGTCCCCTGCGGGTCTTGATGCTGCTCCTCTTCGTGAGGCTTGGGCCCTCGTGAGGGCATTGACCTGAGTGACGCCGGGCCCATTGGTTTGAGGTCAATGAAGTGGGCGAGCCCTGGGCCGCACGCAGGCAGGTCTGGGTACCCCCATTCCGAGAACACCAACAGTAGCCCCCGGGCCTAATACGTCTCCAACGTATCTATAATTTTTGATTGTTACATGCTATTATATTATCAACTTGGGATGTATTATATGCATTTATATGCCATTTTATATCATTTTTGGGACTAACCTATTAACTCAGTGCCTAGTGCCAGTTTCTGTTTTTTCCGTGTTTTTGACCTTTTTCAGAAAAGAATATTAAACGGAGTCCAAACGGAATAAAACCTGCGGGATGATTTTTTCCATAACAGAAGATACACACATGACTTGAGAACGCAGGCAGGAGGTCTCGGGGGAGGTCACGAGCCCCCTAGGTGCGCCCTAGGGGGCGCGCCTAGCAGTCTCGTGCCCCCCCCCCGTGGCTCCTCCGCCCTACCTCTTTCGCCTATAAATTCCCAAAAATCTCGAAACCACCGAAGGGAGCCATGAAAATACTTTTCCACCACTGCAAGCTTCTATCTCCGCAAGATCCCATCTAGGGACCGCTCTGGTGCCCTGCCGGAGGGGGATTCGGACACGGAGGGCTTGTTCATCAACACCATTGCCTCTCCGATGATGTGTGAGTAGTTCACCACAGACCTTCGGGTCCATAGCTAGTAGCTAGATGGCTTCTTGTCTCTCTTGGATCTTCAATACAAAGTTCTCCATGATCTTCATGGAAATCTATCCGATGTAACTTTCTTTTGCGGTGTGTTTGTCGAGATCCGATGAATTGTGGATTTATGATCATATTATTTATGAATATTATTTGAGTCTCCTCTCATGTCTTATATGCATGACTTCTTATCCTTGTAATTCTCTTCGAGTTATGGGTTTCGTTTGGCCAACTTGATCTATAATTGTTGCAATGGGAGAAGTGCTTGGTTTTGGGTTCATACCGTGCGGTGTCCTCACCTAGTGACAGAAGGGGTAGCGAGGCACGCATCGTGTTGTTGCCTTCAAGGGTAAAAAGATGGGATTTATTTCATATTGCATGAATTTATCCCTCTACATCATGTCATCTTGCTTAAGGCGTTACTCCGTTTGTTACGAACTTAATACACTAGATGCATGCTGGATAGCGGTCGATGTGTGGAGTAATAGTAGTAGATGCAGACAGTATCGGTTTTCTTGTCTCAGACATGATGCCTATATGTATGATCATTGCCTTAGATATCGTCATGACTTTGCGCGATTCTATCAATTGCTCAACTGTAATTTGTTCACCCACCGTAATACTCGCTATTATGAGAGAAGCCTCTAGTGAACACTATGGCCCCGAGGTCTATTTTACACATCATATATTCAGATCTACAAAAATACCAGAAATACTTTACTGCACCTTTATTTCTATTTACCTTTTATCTCTATCAGATCTCACCTTGCAAGTAATCGTGAAGGGATTGACAACCCCTTTATCGCGTTGGGTGCAAGATTGTTTGTCTTTGCGCACGTGCCTTGGTGCCTCATCTTGATACTCCTACTGGATTGATACCTTGGTTCTCAAACTGAGGGAAATACTTATCTCTACTTTGCTACATCACCCTTTCCTCTTCAAGGGAAAAACCAACGCAAGCTCAAGAAGTAGTAGGGCCCAAGGCGCGACGTGGTTGGCTTCTTAGCGAAGCCTGGAGGGTGGCTTGAAGCATCACGGGGCCTATTTGCCCGCGGGCCAGGCGGCTCACGTGTCCAGCAGCTATGTGGCGACGCTCTCGCTCCTTGAGGCGTGGTGGAGGTGTCCGGGGTGCGCCAAGCCACGACGACACGATCTCCTTGAACCGTGCAGGCCATAATTGCTCCCATTCAATGGCACAGGTGCGACCTGACCACACCCAACGTCCCTCGTGGATGTGACCGCTCGGTTGACACGTGAGGCGACATGGGCGACAGCGCTCCCGCCGGCCCACCTCGCGACCCTCATGAGGCGCGCGACGCTCGCGCTCCCACGATGGTTGGTGGCTGTGGCTTGCCTATAAATCTGCCCCGCCCACACCAAGGGCAGGCACTGCAATCTTGAGCTTCTTCTTTGCTTCTTCTGCTCGCCGGAAAAAAAACCTCCTCTCCCCTTTGTTCATTGTCTTTATGGCGCCCCCCAGAGACTGACTTGGCCGGGGGAAGCGTGCGGCACCTCCGGCGCCTCCGTATGCTCCCGAAGGCAGTGGCGGAGGGCCCTTGGGGCCTCAGCGTGCCCGTCACCACTGGGCTCTGGCCGGCGAGTAAGCCCCTTGTCTGTACTTCCTTTACTTGTCTCCTCTTCTGCTGCTTGGTGGCTGATTTCCTCTCTTCTCTAGCACGCCCTCCTCCAAGAATCCCAAGCTTGGTGAGATTCAAGAGGAGGTCGAGGGGCTGCAAGCCCAGCTTGATAGCATCGAGGCCGCCCTCCAGACCACCCGCCATGGCGAGGCGGAGGCAAAGTCGGAGCTGGCATCACTGCAGCAGCAGGTCAAGGAGGCGACCGACGCTGTTCAAGCCGCCTAGGACGAGGCGTCGTATGCCCGACTGATGGCATCACAGCATGCCAAATAGTTCGCGGACACCGCCGGCCGAGATGTTGCCGTGACGCGCCGATTCGCGGGAGAGGCTCCCGCGCTCCCCAATGTGAGGAGCGATGGGGGTTACCTCGCCTTCTTCGAGAAGGTGGTGCAGCCGCTGGAGGCTGGCGTCTCCCGGGTGGAGGAGGAGAGCGCGTCCAGCGCGCGCGAGCTTCTGGGCCTTGCCTTGATGCTCGTCTTCTCCAACTTGCCTCGCCTCATCCCATAGCTCGATCTCTAGCGCATGGCCAAGCCCGTGCCTGCTGCGTCCCGGCATCCTCTCCGGGACGAAGACCGCCCGCGTGTGGACGCCTTGGTGGAGCGGTATGTTTAGGTGTCTGCCTCGAGCAAGGAGGAGGACCCCGACGCCTAGACTACTGGCGCCCTAGGTGACGTCGGCAGCCCCTCCCCTTAGGCGTCGTTGGCTTCCGTCTCCTTCCCCTGTAATAGTGGATCAAGAACCTTGCCCTGTCGGGCTTTTAAGCTTTTGTTCGTTACCTTCATCGTTCTCCTTTGTCCTTTTGCTCCTGACTTGATGGCTTGCTCGTCGGTGGTCGTCGCGGCTTGGCTTCGAGGTTTAGGGTCCCTCACTGCCCCAACCATTGCTTGGGGGTGACGGGGGTCGGGACCCTCAGGAGGTCCTGTCCTCCCGAGGCACCGCTTATGCAGCCACACATTCGGTCGATGGTCTCCTTCCTTGCCGCACCTGAATCCTTAGGCTCTTCATCCCTTCGTTAGCACGCATGTTTCTAATTCATTGTTAGTTTGACGTGAGAGGGTTCCAGTCCGGGCCTACGGGGAACTTAGCTCATGGGTTTGTGTCGGTCCCTTGCGTGGTCCCTCCTGTGTAGCTTCTGTTTCAAACGTGGAACGGGGTGAAGACCCTTTCGGCACTCTATGTCTGTGGGTCCCGGTCCCGCGCATTTCCGTGCCTCCGTAAGGCGCAACCCATTACCAAGGTTGCCCCTGATGTCTACTACACAACCTTCTCCTTGTAGACGTTGTTGGGCCTCCAAGTGCAGAGGGTTGTAGGACAGTAGTAATTTTCCCTCAAGTGGGTGACCTAAGGTTTATCAATCCGCAGGAGGCGTAGGATGAAGATGGTGTCTCTCAAGCAACCCTGCAACCAAATAACAAAGAGTCTCTTGTGTCCCCAACACACCTAATACAATGGTAAGTTGTATAGGTGCACTAGTTCGGCGAAGGGAAGGTGATACAAGTGCAATATGGATGGTAGATATAGGTTTTTGTAATCTGAAATTACAAAAACAACAAGGTAACAAATGGTAAAAGTGAGCACGAACGGTATTGCAATGCGTGGAAACAAGGCCTAGGGTTCATACTTTCACTAGTGAAGTTCTCTCAACAATGATAACATAATTGGATCATATAACTAGCCCTCAACATGCAACAAAGAGTCACTCCAAAGTCACTAATAGCGGGGAACAAACGAAGACATTATTGTCGGGTACGAAACCACCACAAAGTTATTCTTTCTGATCGATCTATTATAGAGTTCATACTAGAATAACACCTTCAGATACATATCAGCCAAGACCCTAATGTCACCTAGATACTCCATTGTCACCTCAAGTATCCATGGGTATGATTATACGATATGCATCAGACAATCTCAGAATCATCTATTCAACCAACACATAGAACTTCAAAGAGTGCCCCAAAGTTTCTACCAGAGAGTCAAAACATGTGCCAACCCCTGTGCATAGGTTCCCAATGTCACGAACCCGCAAGTTGATCACCAAAACATACATCAAGTACTCAGATGAATCCACGTGTGCCAACCCATATGCATAGGTTCCCAATTGTCACAAACCCGTAAGTTGATCACATCAGATAGACACGTGCAAGACATACATCAAGTGTTCTCAAAGACTGAATCCGATAAGATAACTCCAAAGGGGAAACTCAGTTCATTACAAGAGGGAGAGGGGGAAGAACATCATAAGATCCAACTATAGTAGCAAAGCCCATGGTACATCGAGATCAAGACATCTCAAAAACATGAGAGAGAGAGAGATCAAACACATAGCTACTGGTACATACCCTCAGCCCCGAGGGAGAACTACTCCCTCGTCGTCATGGAGATCGCCGGGATGATGAAGATGGCCACCGGAGATGGATTCCCCCTCCGACAGGGTGCCGGAACGGGCTCCAGATTGGTTTTTGGTGGCTATAGAGGCTTGCGGCGGCGGAACTCCCGATCTAGGTTTCTTTCTGGGGATTTCTAAATTTATAGGAATTTATGGCGGTGGAATTATGTCGGTTGGGCCCACGAGGAGGTCACAAGCCTGCTCGCCACCACCGGGGGGGGGTGGTGGTGGCGGCGTGAGGGCTTGTGACTCCCTCATGGCCCATCTGGCCTTCTTCCAAAGCTTCGGGGGTCTCTTTTGGTCCAAAAAAATCATCGTAAAGTTTCATTCCATTTGTACTCCGTCTGAAAATGGGCCAAAAACACGGAAAAAACAGAAACTGACACTTGGCACTGAGTTAATAGGTTAGTCCGAAAATAGATATAAAATAGCATATTCATGCATATAAAACATCCAAAGTTGACAAGATAATAGCATGGAACCATCAAAAATTATAGATATGTTGGAGACGTATCAAGCATCCCCAAGCTTAACTCCTGCTCGTCCTCGAGTAGGGAAGTGATAAAGAATGAATTTTTGATGTTGCATGCTACCTAGCATAGTTGTCCTTTGTAACTTCTCTCACGTGACATGAATGTTCAGATTCATTAGATTCAAAACAATAGTTTGCTATTGACACGAAAACAATAATAATTTAAGCAAACTAGCAAGGTAATCATGAACTTTCAAAATAACAAGGCCAAAAGAAAGTTATCCCTACAAAATCATATAGTCTGGCTATGCTCTATCATCCTTGCACAACAAATTTAAATCATGCACAACCCCGGTATTGGCCAAGTAATTGTTTTCACACCTTTACTTTCTCAAACTTTTTCGACTCTCACGCAATACATGAGCGTGAGCCATGGTTTTAGCACTATAAGTGGTGTGGAGTGTGGTGGAGGTTGCAAGGCAAACAAGGAGAAGATGGTCGGCATTGACTAGGCATATCAACGAGCTATGGAGATGCTCATCAATAGATATCAACGTGAATGAGTAGGGATTGCCATACAAATGATGCACTAGAGCTAGGAGTATGTGAAAGCTCTTAAAGAAAACTAGTGGGTGTGCATCCAACTTGCTTGCTCACGAAGACCTAAGGCAATTTTGAGGAAGCCCATCATAGGAATATACAAGCCAAGTTATATAATGAAAATTTCCCACTAGCTATATGGTGGTGACAAAACAAGAGACTCTCAATCATGAAGATCATGGTGCTTAATATGCACAAGTGTGGAAAGGTGGTAGCATTGTCCCTTCTCTCTTTTTCTCTCATTTTTTTTAAAAAAAAATTTGTGGGATCTTTGGCCTCTTTTTTTATTTTTTTTTATTTTGGTGGGCATCTTTGGCCTCTTTTATTTCCTCACATGGGACAATGCTCCATCAATAATGATCATCACACTTTCAACTCAAAACTTAGAGCAACGATGACTCTATATGGAATGCCTTCGGTAGTGTACCATGACAATGATCTAGCATGGCATAGACATTAATGGAAACATCATGCTAGCTATCTTACAATCATGCAATGGCAATGTAGACGTGGTGGCACATGTCATGGTGTTAGTTGCATGGCAATATATCTCAGAATGACTTTGAAAAAGCCATAGTAGGTAGGTATGGTGGCTGTTTTGAGGGAGGCTAATGGTGGGTTTTGTGCACCGGCGAAAGTTGCACGCCACTAAGAAGATAGTGATGATGGAAGGTGAAAGAGCATATAAACCATGGAATCAACATTAGTCATGAAGAACTCATATACTTGTTGCAAAAGTGTTATTAGTAATCGAAACAAAGCATTCAACGCATACTCCTAGGGGAAGGGTTGGTAGATATAAACGATCATGGGATCCCGACCGCCACGCAAAGGATGACAATCAAAAGACTAATCATGCTCAGACTTCATCACATAGCGGTTCACCATACGTGCATGCTACGGGAATCACTAACCTCAACACAAGTATTTCTAGATCCACAACACCTTACTAGCATGACTTCAATATTACCAAAACCACAACTCAAAACTAATTTAGATGAATCAAACTTCTCTAACTATTCAATGCACATGAAGGTGGAAGTTTTCGTATCACTTTGGATAACTACCCCTTTTGAGAGTACTTTCAAAGCATAGATCAACTACCAAGCCACGCAGCGCTGCGCTCTAAAAGATATAAGTGAAGCACATAGAGCAAAAGTATCTAGCTCAAAAGATATAAGTGAAGCACATGTGAGCTGAATTGTCTACCAAAGGATATAAGTGAAGCTCGACAAAATCACGGTGAGTGCATGTATCTCTCTCTAGGTGTGCAGCAAGGATGATTGTGACACAACAAAATAAAAGACTCCTACGATACAAGACGCTCCAAGCAAAACACATAACATGTGGTGAATAAAAATATAGCCCCAAGTAACGTTACCGATGGATTGAAGACGAAAGAGGGGATGCCTTCCCGGGGCATACCCAAGCTTAGGCTTTTACGACATCCTTCAATCTCTTGGGGTGCCTTGGGCATCCCCAAGCTTGAGCTCTTGCCACTCTTTATCTCTTTGTCCATAAGAACTTCACCCAAAACTTGAAAACTTCACAACACGAAACTTAAGCAGAAACTCGTGATAACATTAGTATGAGAAAGCAAACCACCACTTCCTTAGGTACTGTATAAAATTTAAACTCTACTTATGGTGATATTGGGTAACTGTATTTTCAATCTTCCATGGCTAATACCCTCCGATACTATCCATAGTTTCATCAAAATAAGCAACCAATACAACAAAAACAGAATCTATTTACAGCAGACCAGTCTATAGCGATCTGTATATTTCGTATACCTCTGTTACTTCAGAAATTCTGAAAAATTGCGACAGTCCTAATAATTTGCGTATAAATCAGAAGCATAAAGAATCAAGTCAAAATCTCTCACAGAATAAAAATGAAAATTATTTTCGTGAGCAGAAAGTTTCTGTCTTTTTCCAGCATGATCAAACAATCATCACCAAGACTAATCATAACGGTTTTGCTTTGCACAAACACAAAAAGAAACACAAAAGACATAATCATAACAGAATTATGATGGTGTGGAGCAAACAAAATAGGAAGCAAAAAAGCAAAGAAAAATTTGTGCATTGGGTTGCCTCCCAACAAGCGCTATCGTTTAACGCCCTTAGCTAGGCATTGATTTCAATGATGCTCACATAAAAGGTAAGGATTGTAACACAACGAGAGCATCATGGAGAAAATGGCTAGCACATTTAAGTCTTACCCACTTCCTATGCATAGGGATTTTTTTATCAAACAATTTATTGGAGCAAGAATCAACTAGCATAGGAAGGCAAAACAAGCATAGCTTCAAAAATTTCAACATATGGAGAGGAAGCTTGATACTATTGCAATAAGTAGAAGCATATGATCCTCTCTCATAGTAATTTTCAGTAGCATCATGAATGAATTAAACAATATAACCAGCACCTAAGGCTTTCTTTTCATGATCTACAAGCATAGGAATTTTACTACTCTCCACATAAGAAATCTATTCTCAAGAATAGTAGTGGGAGTATCGTAAAAGACTTGAGCACTACAAATTGTGTCCACAATGAAAAAGCAAGGTTTAGCAAAGGGGTTCTCGAGAGTTTGACAAGTTTTATCATCCCTGTTCTTTAAAGCATAAGTATCCTCACAATAATCATCATAGATATGGGGCATGCTTTCATCAAAATAATTTTGATCATTCAAAGTGGAAGAACTAAAAAGATCATCTTCATCAAATATAGCATCCCCAAGCTTGTGGCTTTGCATATCATTAGCATCATGGGTATTCAAAGAATTCATGCTAAGAACATTGTAATCATGCTCATCATTCACATATTCTATGCCAATCATTCTATGTAATTCCTCTTTCAGCACTTGAGCACAATTTTCCTTCCCATCATGCTCACGAAAGACATTGAAAAGATGGAGCATATGAGGCATCCTCAATTCCATTTTTTTGTAGTTTTATAGAGAAAGAACAAGAAACAAAAAGATTCGATTGCAAGATCTAAAGATATACCTTCAAGTGCTAACCTCCCCGGCAACGGCGCCAGAAAAGAGTGTGATGTCTACTACGCAACCTTCTCCTTGTAGACATTGTTGGGCCTCCAAGTGCAGAGGGTTGTAGGACAGTAGCAATTTTCCCTCAAGTGGGTGACCTAAGGTTTATCAATTCGCGGGAGGCGTAGGATGAAGATGGTCTCTCTCAAGCAACCCTGCAACCAAATAACAAAGAGTCTCTTGTGTCCCCAACACACCTAATACAATGGTAAGTTGTGTAGGTGCACTAGTTCGGCGAAGAGAAGGTGATACAAGTGCAATATGGATGGTAGATATAGGTTTTTGTAATCTGAAATTACAAAAACAGCAAGGTGACAAATGGTAAAAGTGAGAACGAACGGTATTGCAATGTGTGGAAACAAGGCCTAGGGTTCATACTTTCACTAGTGAAGTTCTTTGAATAATGATAACATAATTGGATCATATAACTAGCCCTCAACATGCAACAAAGAGTCACTCCAAAGACACTAATAGCGGGGAACAAACGAAGAGATTATTGTCGGGTACAAAACCACCACAAAGTTATTCTTTCTGATCGATCTATCATAGAGTTCATACTAGAATAACACCTTAAGATACATATCAACCAAGACCCTAATGTCACCTAGATACTCCATTGTCACCTCAAGTATCCGTGGGTATGATTATACGATATGCATCACACAATCTCAGAATCATCTATTCAACCAACACATAGAACTTAAAAGAGTTCCCCAAAGTTTCTACCAGAGAGTCAAAACGTGTGCCAACCCCTGTGCATAGGTTCCCAATGTCACAAACCCGCAAGTTGATCACCAAAACATAGATCAAGTACTCACATGAATCCACGTGTGCCAACCCATATGCATAGGTTCCCAATTGTCACAAACCCGCAAGTTGATCACAGCAGATAGACACGTGCAAGACATACATCAAGTGTTCTCAAAGACTCAATCCGATAAGATAACTCCAAAGGGGAAACTCAATTCACTACAAGAGGGAGAGGGGGAAGAACATCATAAGATCCAACTATAGTAGCAAAGCCCACGGTACATCGAGATCAAGACATCTCAAGAACATGAGAGAGAGAGATCAAACACATAGGTACTGGTACATACCCTCAACCCCGAGGGAGAACTACTCCCTCCTCATCATGGAGATCGCTGGGATGATGAAGATGGCCACCGGAGATGGATTCCCCCTCCGGCAGGGTGCCGGAACGTGCTCCAGATTGGTTTTTGGTGGCTATAGAGGCTTGCGGCGGCGGAACTCCCGATCTAGGTTTCTTTCTGGGGATTTCTGAATTTATAGGAATTTATGGCGGTGGAATTACGTCGGTTGGGCCCACGAGGACGTCACAAGCCTGCTCGCCACCACCGGGGGGTGGGGGTGGTGGCGGCGTGAGGGCTTGAAACTCCCTCGTGGCCCATCTGGCCTTCTTCCAAAGTTTCAGGGGTCTCTTTTGGTCCAAAAAATCATCATAAAGTTTCATTCCATTTGGACTCCGTTTGAAAATGGGCCAAAAACAAGGAAAAATCAGAAACTGGCACTTGGCACTGAGTTAATAGGTTAGTCCCAAAAAAGATATAAAATAGCATGTTCATGCATATAAAACATCCAAAGTTGACAAGATAATAGCATGGAACCATCAAAAATTATAGATACGTTGGAGACGTATCAGCCCCCCACACGGCAAGGCCCTGCACCGAAGGCCACGTGGCCTTGTGACCGGTAAGGCTCCTGAGGCTTGCTGCTTAGGAGCCCCCTTGACACACAAGCCGCCCTGCATCGTGAGGCCCCAGCCCCGCACATTTCCCCACTGCCGTTAGGCTCGTGCTTCACAGGACGGGCCCCGCCATTCCTGACACCGACCGGAGCTCCCGGATGGCGCCAACAGTGGCGAGTGGAATTATGACTGGTAAGGCTCCTCAGGCGTTCCTAGGTGTTGGGGAACATCGCATGGGAAACAAAAAATTTCCCACGCGCACGAAGACCTATCATGGTGATGTCCATCTACGAGACGAGATTTGGATCTACGTACCCTTGTAGATCGCACAGCAGGAAGCGTTAAGAAACGTGGTTGATGTAGTGGAACGTCCTCACGTCCCTCGATCCGCCCTGTGAACCATCCCACAAACCGTCCCGCGATCCGTCTCATGATCCGCTCCGATCTAGTGCCGAACAGACGACACCTCTGTGTTCAGCACACGTACAGCTCGACGATGATCTCGGCCTTCTTGATCCAGCAAGCAAGATGGAGAAGTAGATGAGTTCTCCAGCAGCGTGACGGCGCTCCGGTGGTGGTGAAGGATCTAATCCTGCAGGGCTCAGCCCGAGCTCCGCAGAAATACGATCTGGAGGAAAAACCGTGGTGTTTGTGGTCGGGCTGCCGTGGAAAAAGTTGTCTCAAATCAGCCCTCAAACTCCACTATATATAGGAGGAGGGGAGGGGAGGCTTGCCTTGGGGTCCAGGACCCGAAGGGTGCGCCGGCCAAGGAGGTGGAGGAGTCCACCTCCAATCCTAGTCCAACTAGGATTGGAAGGTGGAGTCCTTCCCTTCCTTCTCACCTCTCCTTTTTCTCTTTCTCTCTGATTTTCTATCTTTGGCGCATAGGGCCCTTTTGGCTGTCCCACCATCCCACCAAGGGCTGGTGCACCACCCCTAGGGCCTATGGGCTTCCCCGGGTGGGTTGGCCCCTCCCGGTGAACATCCAGAACCCATTCGTCACTCCCGGTAAATTCCCGGTAATGCCCGAAAACTTTCCGGTAACCAAATGAGGTCATCCTATATATCAATCTTCGTCTCCAGACCATTTCGGAACCCCTCGTGACGTCCGTGATCTCATCTGGGACTCCGAACACCATTTGGTAACCACACATATAACTCAATTATACTAAAGCATCGTTGAACCTTAAGTGTGTAGACCCTGCGGGTTCGTGAACTACGTAGACATGCCCCGAGGTACTCCTCGGTCAATATCCAATAGCAGGACTTGGATGCCCATATTAGATCCTACATATTCTGCGAATAACTTATCGGTTGAACCTTAGTGTCAAGGATTCATATAATCCCGTATGTCATTCCCTTTGTCCTTCGGTATGTTACTTGCCCGAGATTCGATCGGCGGTATCCGCATACCTATTTTAATCTCGTTACCGGCAAGTCTCTTTACTAATTCGGTAATGCAATATCCCGTGACCTACACATAGTCACATTGCTTGCAAGGCTTGTGTGTGATGTTGTATTACCGAGTGGGCCCAGAGATACCTCTCCGTCACACGGAGTGACAAATCCCAGTCTTGATCCATACTAACTGACACCTTCGGAGATACGTGTAGAGCACCTTTATAGTCACCCAGTTATGTTGTGATGTTTGATACACACAAGGCATTCTTCCGGTGCCAGTGAGTTATATGATCTCATGCTCATAGGAACAAATACTTGACACACAGAAAACTATAGCAATAAAACGACACGATCAATATGCTACGTTCATAGTTTGGGTCTTGTCCATCACATGATTCTCCTAATGATGTGATCCTGTTATCAAGTGACAACACTTGTCTATGGTTAGGAAACCTTGACCATCTTTATCAACGAGCTAGTCAACTAGAGGCTTACTAGGGACATTGTTTTGTCTATGTATCGACACATGTATTTTTGTTTCCAATCAATACAATTATAGCATGGATAATAAACGATTATCACGAACAAAGAAATATAATAATAACTAATTTATTATTGCCTCTAGGGCATATTGCCAACACCAGGAGCCCCCTTTCTGGCGCTCGAGAGATTCCACACTCCGTTCCTTTGTTCATCGCCCGAGGGGGCCCTCAGGCCTCCCGAGACTCTTCGTGGTGGTATCAAGTTTCGGTCCGGACTCTCGAGCGGGGGTTGACTACTGAAAAATGTTTGCCGCAGGGGTGACAAGTCCTTGCTTTCATGCTCCTTCACTCCTAGGGGCGATGCGGAGCGTTCATTTCCAAACATGTCCTCCGGACGGGAGGTTTTAAAGCTAGTGAAATAAGAAAGCTCCAAAGAAAGTTTCCCCCCCTTTTTGTTTTTCAAATGTCAGGCACCGAGAATTAGAAAACAACTTTCGGAACTGACAAGTTTAAGTCCAGCAAAAAATAGTTCGAAATCCAGGAAAAGCAAGCAAACGTCGCGTCCGGCACTCTGGCTGGCATAGTCATTGGTGGACTATATGGGTTTCCTTGCCAGCTGCGGGCATTGTCATTGGTGGACTGTGTTGATTGCCTTGGTCTTCTCCGCAGCGCGGAGCGTAGGGCTGCCACTAAGCGTGGGACGGACCCCTCCACGTCCTTGGGGGGCCTTGGGCGTATACAACCTCGGCTCGTTATTATGTGAGAGTGTCACGGTGGGGGTGTATATGGGAGGTCGCGAGGACGCTTTGGCCTCGCGAGTGTCCCTACCCCCGAGGCATAGGCGCCTGATTCCAGAAGTCATTGGTAGACTGTGTTGATTTCCTCCGTCTGTACCCAGCATGGAGCATAGGTCTTCCACTAGGCGTGGGGTGGACCCCTTCCGCGTCCTCGGGGGGGGGGGCCTGGACGTATACAGCCTCGGCTCGTTATTACGTGAGAGTGTCATGGGATGAAGTAGGTTCCGGAAGGATTGAAGAACGATGCACAGATGCGACGGGTTGATGTAGGTCCTGCGTGCTCCTTCCCCGGAGGCCAGTTAAGGGCTTTGCTATGGCTCTATGTCAACTTGTCCGAGCCTCGCACATTTCCCTGCCATCGTGACGCGCCTCACGAGGCAAGGCCCGGACATCCCCCCATGTCGACCAAGCCTGGACGACACCAGGGTGGTCAAGTGGCTTTGTGACCGCTAAGGCTCCTCAGACGCGATGCTCAGGATCCCCCCTTAACGTTCAAGCGGCTCTACGTCGCTAGGATCCAGTCCTGCACATTTCCCAACCGCCATCGCATGTCACCGAGTGAACGAATGTAGCTACGGGGTCAGGCCTTGCCACCCCTGATAACGACCGGATAACTGAGGACGATGTCAAGGGTGGCAGGTGGCCTTGTGACCGGTAAGGCTCGTGAGGCACGATGCTCAGGAGCCCCCTTTTGACGTTCAAGCGACTCTGCGTCGCCAGGACCCTGTCCCGCACATTTCCCGACCGCCGCTGCTTGTGATCGAATGAACAATCTCAGCTATGGGGTCAAGACCTACAACCCCTGATAACGACGGATCACCGAGGATGATATCAAGGGTGGGAGGTGGACTTGTGACCGGCAATGCCCCTGAGGTGCGATGCTCAGGAGCCCCCTTTGACGCTCAAGTGACTCTGATTTTATCCTGTCGATTATGGTCCTGGGGAGCCGCGGAGCTTCCCTAGTCCCCGCGTTGGGGCGACGCGCACCGGCCGGAGCCCCCGAGCGAGGGAGGTAGATCGCCCAAATATGCAAGAAAGGCAGTGTGTGAGGTCGCCAAGTGGATGCGGCAGAAATTATAGAAGAGTGCGCAAACGATACGGCGGGTATAAGCATGCCCTGAATATTTGAAGTCCATGCGGTCGACAGTCACTTCCTAAGGCAGTAGATCCACAAATTTACCTCGAATATCTTCCTTGTGCCTCAGGAGCACCTCGTGAGGCCTGGCCCTTGGCTCCCATGCCCGCTCGTGGTTGCCGTGGGTGACCCGTGCCACTTGTGTCTCATCGCCGCATTTGACTCATCCTCGTAAGTCCTGGGGTTCGGCCCTACGTAGTTCTTTCGTGGGGAAGGGGCTGGCGTCGTGTCCGGTGGCTCGAGGGTGCATCCCTGCCCGCGGGTATTGGGCCCGGCTCAGGGAGAGGCCCCGAAGCGTTCCCCACTCTTGAGGAGGATAGGCGCTCGGGGGGGGGGGGGGGCTGAAGCTCTTCCTCGTTAGGAGGGTCAGGTGATGCCGCATACTCCGACATGTACGACTCCATGTAGGTGTTCGATCGTTCCTCCATGGCCGCTCAGTAGTGTGACAGTGGCAGTCCCTCTCGGTGGAGGAGGGGGATCCCCCCAGCCGTACTGCTCGGAGATCTTCATGTGATAAGCCTCCGTGCGAAGTCGCTTGTACCTGTTGCTGCCGTTGGCTGGTCATGGCGCCGCCTGGTGCTGACTCCATCCTTGGTGCCCCGGCATGTCTCTGTTGTCATAGTTTGCCCGCGCTGACGCCTCTGCCTCTGCTGGCTGCACTAGAGGGAGCGCTCCTGTGTGGCCGCCCTGGGCTGTCGAGGGCCGTCCTGATCTTGGTGATGCACACCGGTGTGTGCGTCGGTCGAACCGCCGTTGTTACATCCCTGGATCCCTAACTAGGGTTTAGTATTTGTGCTCATTTTTTCTTCCATTGCATTCAAGAAATTGAAACAAACTCCAAGAAGTGGTGAAACTCAAACCAAAAACCCTAGCCACTTCTAATTCAAGGAAAATTCAAATCTTGTCAAAATCAATGAACCCAAAAAGGCCTTCTTAAAAGTTCAATATTTCTTATAAATATTGAAAACAAGTTATCACGAGAGAAAACTATTTTTAAGACATCCTTGGCATTTTAAATTTAATTCAGAAAGCCCCTGAATTCAAACTTAAATTTGAATTCAAATATTTTCAAGATTAAAAAATGTTGCAAACCTCAGGAGTAGTTGGGAATATTCCAACTATCACTCAGGGCTATTCAAAATAATTTTTGAACTAATTTTGGAGCCAAAATAAATGGCAAATCAAATCAACAACAAACTAGAAAACAAAAATAGAAAAAAATGGGAAAAACTTACGTGTCGCTCACCTGAGGAAGCCCAGCCCACAGGGGCAGGGGCGGCTTCTTCCTCCTGCCTTCTGGCAGAGGAGTGAACGCCCACGGCGACTCCTCCACCTCCTGCTTCGCTGTGGCGCGCTCCGGTGCCCCCTAGGACAGCGCGATGGCGGGAATGAGACCCCCGCACGTGTCCTTATCTTCTCCCGTTCCCCATTCCTTCCCCCTCCTCTCGGCTTTCTTCCTTTCTTCCTCTGCCGCCATGGACAGAGCTCGAGCTCGAGATGCCCGAGCCCTCTAGCCACATGATAGTTCCTCCGAGTGCTCCATTCTCTATGCCTCGTCAAGCTAGCCGTGTACGCCGAAGCATTCGACCTCCCCGAGCTCTGCTGCGCCACATCGCCGTCATCTTCAACCTCCGGCCGTCGACAAGCTTCTGTTGATTCGACGTTCACAACACCTCCCCGAGCCGTCTGAGCTTCCCATCGCCTCCACCGTGAGCTTGCGCGTGTTTCCCCTCTTTTTCCCCTCATTTTCCTGCATGCTAGACACTAGACCGACGAGCCCGAGCTCCGGCTGCCGCCTCAGCTCGTCGCCGGTGACCTTCGGTCATTCCCAGTCCTTCCTGTAGCCCATAATGGATGAGGCCGAGCCTGGGGATCCTCCCAGTGCTCTCGGCACTCGATCCCGAGCACGATTGCGATCTCTGGCGTCTCTCCGGCGAAGATCCGGCGCAGATCTGGTCTCCGCCGGTCAGTCTCCAGCAGGGGATAACCTGGACGCACTAATCCACAATTTAAACGATAAACAGACGCTGACAGTGGGCCCAGTCTCGAGTCAAACTCACTTAGGGGCCTGTCAGCGCGGGATTAGCCCTCTGACCCTGACTAGTGGCCCCCCACCTGTCAGGTTTCACCTGACCGGGTCGGCCGACAGCTGACGCCATGCGGACGTGGGCCTGACGCAATAAATAGCTTTTCTATTATAAAAGAATTCCAGAAAATGCCCAAAACTTCTAAAAATCATAGAAAAATAACCTGTAACTCCAATGAAAATAATTTATATATGAAAAAGTATCAGAAAAATCCAAGGAATCTGATTTTGATATTTTCAAACATGTTTCAAAATGTTAACATCACCAAACAGATTAAATGATGATTGGGATAACCTTATTAAATAATATAGATTTGGAATTTGAAATCCATTTGAATTCCACTTCAAATATTATGACCAAGCCATGATCAAGAACAACCAGCAACCCAACATTCCATCATCTTGCATGCTAAAAGAAGATTACGTGAGCATCAGGTCGAATCAATTAAAAGGGTATTTGAAAATACCTTGTTTGAAGTGATATTTGAATCTTGATTCAACTCAACTTCAACCTAAGAAATGGTAGTCACATTAGCCTACCACCTTTCATTTTCATGCCATGCTCATGCATCATCTTGTTGCATATGATTGTTATAGATTGATATTGTTTTTACCGGTAGGCCCCGCTCCTCCGAATTGCACCGAATATCCGGCTGGCGGATATTGTCCCTCTGCTGAGCAACAAGGCAAGCAACCATTTTGATCATCCCGATAAATCCCATGTTCTCGCTCCTGCTCTTATTTCTTGCTTTAGGGCAAATGCTTTCACTGCTTTTACTACGTTAGGTGAACCCACTTCCTTTGCATGACCTGTCTTTGTCACAGTAAATAGCTGAACCTTGCAACCTAGCATACCTAGTAGATGCTTGAGCCATGATGTGCCTTATCCTGCTATGCATGCTATGCTTAGAGTTGTTTATGGTCTGTCATCTGGGTAATGAACAGAATTGTGAGAATGTGTTCAGTAAGTAAAGGTTGTGTGTTGAACCTGATTTGGTAAAGGTACCGGTGACAGGCTATGTAGGAGTACATGGCGGGTTGTTTCATTGGAACTGTCCTTAGGAAGTGAGTTCCGTGTATGTAATCCAAGACTAGATACTACCACACATTGGGATACTTAATTGACCCTCTCGACTTATTAATCGCTTAGTACTCGGTCCAGGAGTTGCAAGTAGTTTCTGGTGTTTATAGTCATCCTGGAGGCCGTGCGTATCGCTGACCTTAGAGGTGGGCTATGATGCGGTAGGCAGTGGCACGGTGTACCAAGTGGCACCAGGATGGTGGGCTTGGGAACCCTGCGCACATCATTTGGGAATTCCGTGCGGGTTACCCTCACATAGGCGATAGAGCTGGACTAAGTATTAGCATGGTTAAGGTCGTGGCCGACTCCCTCGCTGGGCTTCCGCTTGAAGGTTGCCGAGGTGCATGACGTGCACATGGCGATAAGTGGCGAGAGCGTGTGTGAAGAAGTACACCCCTGCAGGGTTATGATCTATTCGAATATCCGCGTCCGCGGATATGGACTACTTGGAAGCATATGTTGTTCATAGATAACTTTAATGACTACTCATAAAATTGTCAAGATAAGCGTGAGTGTCGTGGACGGCATTTCCGTATGGAGACGGAATGATTCCATGATGGAGTATTGTTGTGGTGTTAGTGGACTCGTGTGCGAGAAATCAAGTTGTCAAAATTATTTAAAAATGCAAGTTGTCTATCCACGAGTCAAATGCTGGCTTTCCGCACGAAACCCCACAATTCCTTATTGATACATTGCATGAGTAGATAGCTTATCCTAAAGTCTTGCTGAGTACTTTTGTACTCATGTTTGCTTAATAATTGTTGCAGAGGTTGTTAATGACCCTAATGGAGGGTTCTACCTAGACATCGACGACGACGAGTAGCTAGTATCCCAGCTACGATCTGGCCCTAGGATGGGTCTGTAGATAGTGAGGCCATGTGCCTTTGTCTTCCTTCTGTCTGTACTCAGACAGCTTTACTCTTCCGCTGGTTTGTAAGAATTGTGTGTATGACTTGTGATGATGGGTCGTGAGACCCCTACCTTGTAATATTATGTGTGGGGCTCTTCTGAGCCTTCTAAATAAAGTTTCTATGTTTATGGTTATGTTGTCATGCCATTGATGTATCTATACATATCATATGCCATGTGTACGTGTGTTGTACTTGATATGTATGGGGTTCGATTACCTAGCCGTAGGCTGTAGTAGCATTCCTTACAGGGAAATGCCCCTTTGTGATCCAACGAGCCATGGTAGTTCGCTACTGCTCCGGACACATGTCCTTCTTAGCTGCTGTGTCTGTCCCCCTTGGGGAAATGTCACGTGATGTAATGGAGTCCTTGTAGCTTGCTACGACTCGTCTACATTCGCTGGTGACCGACACCTGCTTTGCTGGGTCATTTATGCCTGTCTCTGTGCGGAACTGCCGCTTTGGTTTATGAGTAGACATGTCGATCCGGGTTCTTTGTCATTGGATTGCTAGCGACACAATTGCATACGCGAGTCAAGAGGGGCAAACGGTCCCGGCTAAGGTAAGGCTGCAGCCGTGGGGATAACGGTGCGTGAGACCGCAAAGAGATGCGATGTGTTACAGGCTAGATTCCTATGGCTTACGATCGGGGTCCCGACAGCGTTGGTATCAGAGCCTGACTGACTGTAGGATTACTAAGCCAAACTGGTCGAAGTTGAGTCTAGAATTGCTTTAGTTATATATAAGGGATTGTTTGTGGAAGGGAACGTAAGACTCTTGTTCTCTTCTCAAGTTATTCTATTCTGGTCATCCTCGTCTTTTCTGCGGGGATTAAGGACTAGGTTACTCATCTTCTTTTGGCTCGTGTTTCTGATCGGTAGATTATAGGACAAAGGGTCGAGAGTTATTTTGGGTTTCTTTTATCCCTTGGAAAAGGAAGTAAGTTTGATGATCAGAGAATTGAACTTTATAGTTGAGTGGTTACGCTATTCTATTTTATGGGTTGTCTCAAAATTGTTTTTGAGCATTTACAACCGTTATGCTGCCCAATTTTGTATTCAGAGCTCTAATGCTTTGGCACTACTCTCTATTTTCAGATGCCTAGCCGTCCTTCACGTCAGGTGGTTCGTCTGACTAGGTGCATTGATGTGCCGGGTCATACGGCCATGCTAGTCAGGATGATGTCAGTGTCCAGTTACCGCTGGTACCCAGAGTACACAGTGGAGGAGCAGTACCACGATTTTAATCAGAGCCAGTACCTCTGCACTTTTAGGGTATTCCCAGATTACCCTAGAGCCGAGGAGCCAATCCATTGGTCTTATGGATTGGGGGTCACTGTTGACATGGCAGTACAAGATGCTGGCTATTCAATGCTGACCATCATGAGGGCTAGACATGCACTGTTGCAGAACTCAGAGTTCTGCTATGTTCCTGCCTCTCAGCCAGGTGAAGAAGGATACCTCAGTGGGGTCTACTTTGATTCCTCTATGGAGGATCCGCTGCTGCAGTCCACTGCTGAGATGCTAGAGAATAGAAACAAGGATGCTCGTGCCCTTCGTATGGAGCTCTATGCTACACGTGCCCGTCTGTGGACGGCTTTGACGCAGCTGGCACCGATAGTCCAGACAGGGTATGGAGACATGGAGATGCTGAACCCTGTTAGAGCCCATCTTCCGGGTCATGTTGACTGGCCTGCTATAGGAGGAGTCACCCCTCTTCGGGGACCTCTACTACCACTAGTTAGGGGACCAAGACCACACTCGTGTCCTTATGGATCCTAGGGGTCTCAGGCTGGAGTATTTCCTGATCCGCAGGTTGAGCTTCCAGGCCATGGAGGCAATCTTTATTAGATGTTCTATGCGGATGCCTGAACCGTGAGTGGAAAGGATAGTATGGTAGTAGCTGTACTTTCACAATCCTGTGTGACTTGTGAAGTATGCTTGTGTCGTGAAATGAATTCCGGAGGCATAGATAAATAATGTATAGGAAGCTTGGAAGCCTCTGATGAGTAGTTTCATAATTTTAGTAGTTTGCTCTTCGGTTAAGGTTGTACTGAACTATGTAATGGTGTGTATGAACCATGGTGTATATATAGCAGTTGCTTGTTACCATGCTGTTCGGATATTCATTTCCGCATTCCATGTGTTCAGTGCATTCTTAATCCATAGCTAGCATTGATGATGATATTGGTCTAAGCTGTGAGTTTGTTTGTCAGGATGGTGTTCATCAGGTTGAACTATGCCCCTGCTCATGAGCAAGGCGAGGGTAGTCAAGCGTTGCAGGAAGAACTGCCTCACCCGCCCTCTTTGGCGGAAGTTATGCTTGAGGCAGAGAGAAACAAAAGGGAGACCAACCGACTGTTAGAGCGTATTGAGAAAAATACGGCTCGTCAGCCTCGGAATGCTGCAGTGTCCCTCAATGACTTTGTGAAGCTGAATCCTCCAAAGTTCCATCACTCCGTCGATCCCCTCCACGCTGATGATTGGTTGTGAAGTATTTCACATAAGATTTGCTCTGCGAATGTTTCTGACGCCGACAAGGTGACCTTTGTAGCGTACTTTCTGGAAGGACCCGCCAATCTGTGGTTCGAGAACTTTGAAGCTATGCGTCCTGCTGAACCAGCAGCCACATGGGCAGAGTTTAGTGCAGCCTTCCGTCTGCACCATATTCCAGAGGGCCTGATGGACAGAAAGAGAGAGGAGTTCTGTGCATTCACCCAGGGAAACTTGACCGTGGATGCCTATAGCCACGAGTTCGGTAACCTCGCCCGCCATGCAATAGAGGAGGTGTCTACTGATGCCAAGAAGCAAGCAAGATTCCGTAAGGGTCTGAGCCCTGAGCTTCCTCGTGATTTGCGCCTCCACGAATGTACAAGCTTCCAAGCCCTGGTCAACAAGGCGATCAGTGCTGAGACTGGTCATACCTACTATGAAGCCACAAAGAAGCACTCCCGTGACTTTGGCTCGTCATCTGGTTCCGCGTTTCGAAAACGCAGGATGTGGGTTCCAAATAGTTCTCTGCCGCCAAGATACACTCCGAGGCCATCCTATGTGGCACCTCAGACGAATTAGACCAACCCTCCAGCAAAAACCTATGGTGGTCCAGCTAGCGATGCTGCACCATGTGCTAATCAGGTGATCTGTTACAAGTGTGGAGAACCAGGGCACTATTCCCGAGAGTGTCCTCAGAATGTGGGTGCCAAGCAACCCGAAAAGTCCGTTAGGCAAGGCAAGTCGGGCAAAGCTTACTATGTGAAGCCAACTCCTGCACATGGTGGTGTGAACTATGTTTCAGAAGAAGAAGCTGCAGAGGATCCCGACGTCATACTGGGTACGCTCCTTGTTAATCATCACCCAACGTCTGTTCTTTTTGACACTGGGTCTTCTCATTCCTTCATTTCAGAAAGTTATGCATAGTTGCATAACATGTCTTTCTGTGATATGCCAATCCCATTGGTTTTCCAAACTCCTGGTAGTAAGTGGCAAACCTCCAGGATAACCTATGACAATGAAATTCTAGTAGACAAGCTAGTTTTCTAGCATCATTGATAGCCCTGAAATCTTCGACTATTAATATCATCTTGGGTATGGACTGGATGTCAGCTCACTATGCCAAGATTGATACTCATTCCAGAAATGTTCATCTTACCCATCCCTCAGGTGAGATAGTCAATGTCTCTACTCGAGTTGCCAAATGCCAACTCTATTCCCTCAATGCTAACCCTCTTCCAGAACTTGAAGACATCCTGGTAGTCCGTGACTTCCCGGATGTTTTTCCAGAGGAACTGCCAGGAATTCCACCTGACAGAGATGTAGAGTTTGTGATATATCTTGTTCTGGGAAATGTTCCAATAGCCAGAAGACCATATAAGATGGCACCCCTGGAGCTAGCCGAACTTAAGAAGCAACTAGATGAGGCCTTGAATAAAGGTTTGATTCGTCCTAGCTCTTCTCCTTGGGCTTGTCCCGTCCTCTTCGTTGAGAAGAAAGACGGAACGGATCGGATGGTTGTAGATTACCGACCAGTTAATCTGATCACCATAAAGAACAAGTATCCGCTCCCAGGATCAACGATCTCTATGATCAGCTCGCTGGGTCCTCAGTCTTCTCAAAAATGGATTTGAGGTTGGGATACCATCAAATCAAGATCATGAGCAGGGACATTCAAAAAACGGCTTTTGTCACTCGTTATGGCCAATACGAGTACACCATCATGTCCTTCGGCTTAACCAATGCCCCAGCCACTTTCACTCACTTGATGAATTCAATCTTCATGGAGTATTTGGATAAATTCATCATAGTATACCTCGATGATATTATCGTCTACTCGAAGAATGAACAAGAACATGCCGAGCATCTAAGGCTGGTATTGATGAAACTTCGAGAGCATCGCCTTTATGCCAAGTTTTCAAAATGTGAATTTTGGTTACCAGAAGTGACCTATCTAGGTCACGTAATCTTTGGTAAGGGTATTGTTGTCAATTCGGAGAGAGTTCAAGCTATCCTTGATTGGACTCAACCTGAATCGGTTAAGCAAGTTAGGAGTTTTCTTGGTCTAGCGAGCTATTGTCGCCGCTTTGTCGAGAATTTTCCAAGGTTGCAAAGCCTCTAACTGAACTCCTCAAGAAAGATAAAAAGTTCGAGTGGACACCATAGTGTGAGCATAGTTTTCAGGAACTGAAAAGACGCCTGACTTCCGCACCTGTGTTGCTACCACCAGATTTTTCTAAGGACTTTGTTATCTATTGCGACGCCTCGCGACAAGGATTAGGTTGCATTCTCATGCAAGATCGTCATGTGATTGCATACGCATCTCAACAGTTGCGTCCACATGAGAATAATTATCCCACACATGATCTTGAGCTTAGAGCTGTAGTCCATGCACTTAAAACCTGGCGACATTACCTTCTTGGTAATCGTTGCGAAATATTCACTGATCACCAAAGTTTGAAATATATCTTCACCCAGCCGGATTTGAATCTCAAGCAAAGACGGTGGGTTGAGTTGATCACGGATTACGACTTAGGGATAACTTACACCACGGGGAAGGCCAATGTTATGGCTAATGCACTATGTCGTAAGTCTTATTGTAACAATTTGATACTACAACGAGGTCAATCACATCTCTATGAGGAATTTCGGAAGTAAATCTTCATATTGTTCCTCAAGGATTCCTTTCTACCCTGGTGGCGAAGCCTTCTGTTAGGGATCAAATCATAGCCGTGCAGGCTTATGATAAGGGTATATCCCAGATCAAGGAGAATATTGCTAGCGGAAACGCTAGGGATTTCTCCATCAATGAGAAAGGTGTTGTGTTCTTTCAGAACCGTTTAGTGGTTCCTAAGAGCAAACGTCTGCGGCAATTGATCCTTAAGGAGGCACATGATTCTCCTCTCACCATTCATCCTGGTAGTACTAAGATGTATCAGGACCTACGCCAGAGGTTTTGGTGGACTAGGATGAAGAGAGAAATTGCTGAGTTCGTTGCTAACTGCGATGTTTGTCGTCGAGTTAAGGCAGGACATAGAAGGCCTGCTGGAACCCTTCAACCTTTAGCTATTCCTGAATGGAAATGGGATAAAGTCAGTACGGATTTCATTACCGGATTTCTCAAGACCAAGAAAGGAAATAATGCTATCTTTGTGGTCATTGACTGTCTTTCCAAAGTAGCTCATTTTCTTCTAGTTCGTGAGAGTATAACAGCTAGCCAGCTAGCAGAGTTATATATCTCTCGAATAGTGTCTCTACATGGTGTTCCCCTAGAGAGTAACTCAGACCGTGGAAGTATCTTTACTTCTCGCTTATGGGAAAGTTTTCAGAATGCTATCGGGACTCACTTATCTTTTTGCACTTCTTTCCATCCTCAATCAAGTGGTCAAGTAGAAAGAGTGAATCAAATCCTAGAAGATATGCTCCGAGCTTGTGTTATATCGTTGGTATGAATTGGGAGAAGTGCCTCCCATTCACTGAATTTGCTTATAACAATAGTTATCAATCAAGCTTGGGCAAAGCGCCTTTTGAAGTTCTCTATGGACGAAGATGTCGAACACCTCTTAATTGGTCAGAAACCGGAGAGAGGCAACTCTTTGGCCCAGATATGATCCAGTATGCAGAAGAGCAGGTTCGCATTATTTGTGAAAAGTTGAAAACAGCCCAGTCTCGTCAAAAGAGCCAATATGATCGTCATCATAAGGGTGTGACCTTTGAAGTTGACGAGAAGGCTTACCTTCGGGTTACACCTTTGAAGGGTACCCATCGATTCGGTATCAAGGGCAAGTTGACTCCTCGTTACACTGGTCCTTGTCGCATTCTTGCCAAACGAGGAGAAGTTTCCTACCAATTGGAACTTCCTCCCCATCTTTCCAAGGTTCATGATGTCTTCCACGTCTCACAACTCAGGCGTTACTTTTTGGATCCTATCCGCGAAGTGGACCACGAAACGCTTGATCTCCACGATAACCTTTCATACCGAGAATACCCTGTGCGTATTCTTGATCAAGCTGACCGTACCACTCGACGTTGAAACCTCCAGTTTCTTAAAGTTCAATGGTCAAATCATTCAGAAAAGGAGGCAACATGGGAAAGAGAGGATCGTCTCCGACTTGAGTATCCCGCGCTAGTCCCGACGACTTATAAATCTTGGGACGAGATTCTTTTGAGTGGGGGTGAGTTGTCACATCCCTGGATCCCTAACTAGGGTTTAGTATTTGTGCTCATGTTTTCTTCCATTGCATTCAAGAAATTGAAACAAACTCGAAGAAGTGGTGAAACTCAAACCAAAAACCCTAGCCACTTCTAATTCATGGAAAATTCAAATCTTGTCAAAATCAATGAACCCAAAATGGCCTTCTTAAAAGTTCAATATTTCTGATAAATATTGAAAACAAGTTATGAGGGGAAAAAACTATTTTTAAGACATCCTTGGCATTTTAAATTTAATTCAGAAAGCCCCTGAATTCAAACATAAATTTGAATTCAAATATTTTCAAGTTTCAAAAATGTTGCAAACCTCAAGAGTAGTTGGGAATATTCCAACTATCACTCAGGGCTATTCAAAATAATTTTCGAACTAATTTTGGAGCCAAAATAAATGGCAATGAAATCAGCAACAAAACAGAAAACAAAAACAGAAAAAGGGGAAAAACTTACCTGTCGCTCACCTGAGGAAGCCCAGCCCATAGGGGCAGGGGCGTCTTGTTCCTCCTGCCTTCTGGCAGAGGAGTGAACGCCCACGGCGACTCCTCCACCTCATGCTTCGCCGTGGCGCGCTCTGGTGCCCCCCGAGGACATCGCGATGGCGGGAATGAGACACCCGCACGCGTCCTTATCTTCTCCCATTCCCCATTCCTTCCCCCTCCTCTCGGCTTTCTTCCTTTCTTCCTCTGCCGCCATGGACAGAGCTCGAGCTCGAGATGCCCGAGCCCTATAGCCACATGATAGTTCCTCCGAGTGCTCCATTCTCTCCGCCTCATCGAGCTAGCCGTGTACGCCGAAGCATTCGACCTCCCCGAGCTCTGCTGTGCCACATCGCCGTCGTCTTCAACCTCCGGCCGCCGACAAGCTTCTGTTGATTCGACGTCCACAGCACCTCCCCGAGCCGTCTGAGCTTCGCATCGCCTCCACCATGAGCTTGCGCGTCTTTCCCCTCTTCCCCTCATTTTCCTGCACACTAGAGAATAGATCAACGAGGACGAGCTCCGGCTGCTGCCTCAGCTCGTCGCCGGTGACCTTCGGTCATTCCCAGTCCTTCCTGAAGCCCGTAATGGATGAGGCCGAGCCTGGGGATCCTCCCAGTGCTCTCGGCACTCGATCCCGAGCACCACAGCGATCTCTGGCGTCTCTCCGGCCAAAATCCGCCGTGGATATGGTCGCCGCCGGTTAGTCTCCGGCAGACGATGACCTGGCCGCACTAATCCACAAGTTTAAACGATAAACAAACGCTAACAGTGGGCCCCAGTCTCGAGTCAAACTCACTTAGGGGCTGGTCAGCGCGGATTAGCCCTGTGACGCTGACCAGTGGCCCCCACCTGTCAGGTTTGACCTGACCAGGTCGGCCGACAGCTGACGCCATGCTGACATGGGCGTGACGCAATAAATAGCTTTTTTGTTATAAAAGAATTCCAGAAAATGCCCGAAACTTCTAAAAATCATAGAAAAATAACCTGTAACTCCAATGAAAATAATTTATATATGAAAAAGTATCAGAAAAATCCAAGGAATCTGATTTTGATATTTTCAAACATGTTTGAAAATGTTAACATCACCAAACAGATTAAATGATGATTGGACTAACCTTATTAAATAATATAGATTTGGAATTTGAAATCCATTTGAATTCCACTTCAAATATTATGACCAAGCCATGATCAAGAACAACCAGCAACCCAACATACCATCATCTTGCATGCTAAAACAAGATTACCTGAGTATCAGGTCGAATCAATTAAAAGGGTATTTGAAAATACCTTGTTTCAAGTGATATTTGAATCTTGATTCAAATCAACTTCAACTTAAGAAAAGGTAGTCACATTAGCCTACCACCTTTCATTTTCAAGCCATGCTCATGCATAATCTTGTTGCATATGATTGTTATTGATTGATATTGTTTTTACCGGTAGGCCCCGCTCCTCCGGATTCCACCGAATATCCAACTAGCGGATATTGTCCCTCTGCTGAGCAGCAAGGCAAGCAACCATTTTGATCATCCCGATAAATCCCATGTTCTCGCTCCTGCTCTTATTTCTTGCATTAGGGCAAATGCTTTCACTGCTTTTACTACGTTAGTTGAACCCACTTCCTTTGCATGACCTGTCTTTGTCACAGTAAATAGCTGAACCTTGCAACCTAGCATACCTGGTAGATGCTTGAGCCATGATGTGCCTTATCCTGCTATGCATGCTATGCTTAGAGTTGTGTATGGTCTGTCATCTGGGTGATGAACAGAATTGTGATAATGTGTTCAGTAAGTAAAGGTTGTGTGTTGAACCTGATTTGGTAAAGGTACCCGTGAAAGGCTATGTAGGAGTACATGGCGGGTTGTTTCATTGGAACCGTCCTTAGGAACTGAGTTCCGTGTATATAATCCAAGACTAGATACTACCACACATTGGGATACTTAATTGACCCTCTCGACTTATTAATCGCTTAGTACTCGGTCGAGGAGTTGCAAGTAGTTTCTGGTGTTTATAGTCATGCTGGAGGCCGTGCAAAGCGCTGACCTTAGAGGTGGGCTATGATGCGGTAGGCAGTGGCACGGTGTACCAAGTGGCACCCGGATGGTGGGCTTGGGAACCCTGCGCACATCGTTTGGGGCCATGGCGGAAACCTCGGCCGGACTTCCGTGCGGGTTACCCTCAGATAGGCGATAGACCTGGACTAAGTATTAGCGTGGTTAATGGTCGTGGCCGACTCCCTCGCTGGGCTTCCTCTTGAAGGTTGCCGAGGTGCATCACGTGCACATGGCGATAAGTGGCGAGAGCGTGTGTGAAGAAGTGCACCCCTGTAGGGTTATGATCTATTCGAATAGCTGCATCCGCGGATATAGACTACATGGAAGCATATGTTGTTCATAGATAACTTTAATGGCTACTCATAAAATTGTCAAGATAAGCATGAGTTTCATGGACGGCATTTCCTTATGGAGATGGAATGATTCCACGATGGAGTATTGTTGTGGTGTTAGTGGACTCGTGTGCGAGAAATCAAGTTGTCAAAATTATTTAAAAATGCAAGTTGTCTAGCCACGAGTCAAATGCTCGCTTTCCGCATGAAACCCACAATTCCTTATTGATACATTGCATGAGTAGATAGCTTATCCTAAAGTCTTGTTGAGTACTTTTGTACTCATGTTTGCTTAATAATTGTTGCAGAGGTTGTTAATGACCCTAATGGAGGGTTCTACCTAGACATCGACGACGACGAGTAGCTGGTATCCCAGCTACGATCTGGCCCTAGGATGGGTCTGTAGATAGTCAGGCCATGTGCCTTTGTCTTCCTTCTGTCTGTACTCAGTCAGCTATACTCTTTCGCTGGTTTGTAAGAATTGTGTGTTTGACTTGTGATGATGGGTCGTGAGACCCCTACCTTGTAATATTATGTGTGTGGCTCTTCCGAGCCTTCTAAATAAAGTTTGTATGTTTATGGTTATGTTGTGATGCCATCGATGTGTCTATACATATCGGTATGCCATGCGTACGTGTGTTGTACTTGATATGTATGGGGTTCGATTACCTAGCCGTAGGCTTTAGTAGCATTCCTTATAGGGAAATGGCCCTTTGTGATCCAACGAGCCATGGTAGTTCGCTACTGCTCCGTACACATTGGTTGACCGGCATGTGTCCTTCTTAGCTGTTGTGTCTGTCTCCGTTGGGGAAATGTCATGCAATGTAATGGAGTCCTTGTAGCTTTCTATGACTCGTCTACATTCGCTGGTGACTGACACCTGCTTTGCTGGGTCATGTATGCCTGTCCCTGTGCGGAACTGCCACTTTAGTTTATGACTAGACATGTCGATCCGGGTTCTTTGTCATTGGATTGCTAGCGACACAATTGCATACGCGAGTCAAAAGGCGCAAACGGTCCCGGCTAAGGTAAGGCTGCAGCCGTGGGGATAACCGTGCATGAGACAGCAAAGAGATACAATGTGTTACATGCTGGATTCCTATGGCTTATGATCGGGGTCCCGACAGCCGTTCTCTTCACACTCCTGGTGGTTGTCAGCGTGATGCGCCTCGGGGCCGGCCGCCGGAACCTGGAGGAGGAGGAGGACTGCACGGGGCGTGTATCTCTCGACCCCGCCCAGCATAGGAGTGGCCCCGTTGCTCCCAGCCCCGGGGGACGGCATGAGGTGCGAGCCCCCGGCGCCCGATGCTGGCGGGCTTGAAGAAGAGTGGGGTTGGACGGCCTTCTAGGCGATGGCGATAAGCTCCACGATGTGGTCTGCCCAGGCGTCGAAGCCCCCCTGCATCGGTTGTTGACGGAGCATCTCGCTCACCATCTGCAACGTGTCGTGTGCGCCTAGGTCCCCCAAGTTGATGCAACGCGTCGTTGGTGCCGGGGGCACCACCCAGCCGCCGGGCGCCTGGGTGGCGCGGGTTGTGGCGACGGTGGAGACGATGTTGACGATCTGGCACAAGCCGCCTGGCACCACAACGCCGGCGTGTGAGCTTCCGGCCGCCGTGACGTAGTGGTTGGCGGCCAGCTCGATGAGGCTCTAAGAAGCCGGTTGGGTGCCGACCATCAGAGCAGCGGGCCTAGGGAAGGTGAAGCTCGGAGATGATCTTAACACGCCCACTCCCTGGCGCACCAAATGTCGGATTTCAGGCTCCGCAAAACCCTAAGGATTCGAACTCAGGGGTGTGTATGATGATCTCTCACGGCCTAACCTCGCCCAACTCTCTACTCGATGAGAACGACGAAGAACTCACTTGATGGTGAGAGAAACACATAACACAACAGTTTACCCAGGTTCGGTCTGCTGCGAAGCGTAAAACCCTACTCCTGCTTTGGTGGACTGCCTCTTGTGGAGGTTGGTGGATGAACTACTATAGTGCTTGGGCGCCTCCGGATGCTGGGTGACCTTGCGGAGTGCTAGTGGGTGAATGGGTGGTTCGGGAATCGGATCCCCCTCCACGAAGCAACCTATCCTCTATTTATAGTGGCGACCCGGTTCTCTTCCCTTATCGTTTTGGCGGGAAGGGATCCCACAGTGGCCAATTTTGAAGGGGAATAGGGGAACATGCTCCCCTGCCCAAAGGTGGTCTTTGCCTGCAATGTAGCTGCCAATGTAGCAGGGGCTGGTCCAGGAATGACGTCCGTCCTGCCGGCGGGCAGCCAGGGTCTTGTTGCACCAGAATGGAAACCTTTAGAAGATTCCTTGGGAATCTGTGTTCGTCCTTGCCCCTTTGTACCAAAGGGGAAACTCCACCACCCTGCTGTCTGCTGCTCCCGTGTACTTCCCTTGCGTCACATTTGACTCGTGAGGCCGGTCCTCACCTCGGAATATCCACCACTCCGGAGGGATCCTGAGGAGATCCCCTGCGGGTCTTGATGCTGCTCCTCCTCGCGAGGGCTTTGTCCTGAGTGACGTCGGGCCCATTGGTTTCAGGTCGATGAAGGGGGTCAGCCCTGCGCCGCAGGCAGGTAGGTCCGGGTACCCCCATTCCAAGAACGCCGGCGGCTCCTGTTGCTTGCCGCTAGCGCTATCGCTCCTGACTGCTTGCTGCTACTACTGCTAAGCTATTGTTCATGATGTTCTATTTTTTAGGGTACTGTTCATGCTATTATGTTTCTACTCGTGCGAAGCTGCTACTCGCACTCAACGCTAATGATGCATTGTTATGCCGCTACTTGTGGGTGGACATGGCAAATTCCATAGCCGTGTGTGCGTGAGCATGCGCAACGTGTGTGCGTGTGCTGTGTGAGTGAGAGAGTGTGTGAGTGGCCCGGTTGTGCCACACCAAAGTGTGTGGCTGGCCTCTCTTTAGATTAGGTGCTAATCCCTAACTTAAATAATCCCTCATGATTAGACTATTTTATATTTAGGTTTAGTATAGTTAGGATTAATTTAGTGCAAATTTAGCCTAGTAGAAAATGACATGTGGGCCACCCCCTTCCTTTTTGACCAGTCAAATTGACATGGTCAACCTGAATTAAAACAATTTAAAAAATCTTTTAAATTTTCAAAAATCATATAAAATTAACCGTAACTCTCATGAAAATAATTTATATATGAAGAACGATTAGAAAAAAATAACGAATTCAAATATGTCATCCACATACTTGTGACACACCTCTAACATGATGAACTTGGACATTTTCTCCACGGTCATGTGTCTGAAAAACACGTGCAGCCAGGAAAATATCACCGGATATTTTTCCCCTTCTTTTAAAATGCTTAGGGATTCACCCACACATCTTGTCATGCCATTGCATCTGTGTTGCATTTGATTGCTCCGTTATTTACTTGTTTTCCCCCTCCGTTACTTCTTTTCCGATAGACCCTGAGACCGACATTGATCCAGTGATCGACTACTTCACCGTCGAAGATTTGTATATGTTTGCAGTGGAACCAGGCAAGCAACCCCCTTGATCATTCCTATATCGCCTATTCTTTCTCCCTCATGCTTGCATTAGATTTTGCTACCGTGTAGATAGCTCCTATTCTGATGCATAACCTGTTTTTGATACACTTCTATTATAGTGTACTACACTTTAAATGCTTAGTATAGGTGGAGCACTGATCCCATTAACCCCCCTTAGCCCCACTTGCCCCGCTTTATCATCAAAGTCTCGATCAACTGATCAAAGAGCCAAGAGCCGTCACATCACTCACCCCCCTTGTTGTACGATGTTGCAGAGCTAATATCGAGTAACGAGGGTGACATCTCGATACGTGCTCCTGATGTTAGATTTCTAGTGTAGTTAACCAGCGGTGGTTCATGGAGGGTGATTCCTCGTGCACCACTTCCGATAACGACTCTGTCGTAGAACCCTCAAGCATGAACCATCGAGACTAATTCCTCCGTGGTCACCTTGACGATCACATCGTTCGGAATGCATCAAGGGTGATACCTCAGATCCCTCTGATGTTACAGCCACACAGTTACTTGACCTTGCCACTTGGTACATGAGGTGTGTTGCGGGTGGATTCCCGCATGGTTGTGACGGGGCATGTACGGGCATTCTTCGCCCTTGCCACACATCCTCGAGACGGGGCGGCGGGACCACATATCGTGGATTGCTGATCTTCGCTCCACTGTTAATTAAAATTCTAATAAGATTTGGGTATTTGATCTGAGTTGGTCGGAGACATTTTCGCACAAACCTTCACGTGGGATAAGTTATGGGTACTCGACGTCGTGGTATCAGCCGAAGCTCTTCAAACGTCAGCAATCGAGCGGCACGCGCCCGAGTGGTCCGCGTAAGCATCGTTTGTATAAGAGGTGTCAGGACTGACATTGGCCGCCCACGCATCGTCCAGGAGCGCAAAAGGTGATGATCCCATGACCCCTGTGCACTTAGGATTTGGATCGGTGGCTGGCCTCTATGTTGAGGGTAGGTAGGGCTACGACGTGTTGATGTTCCGAGGCCGAGCATGACCCAGGAAAGTGTGTCCGGACAGAGTTTATCAAGCGTGTTGGGTGGTGTGGTGCACCCCTGCAGGGAAGAAAATTAACTATTCGAATAGTCGTGTCCATGGTTACAAGACGACTTGGAATGGTATCCTGATCTAATACAACTTCAACTATTAGTTAACTGGAATGTTGGTCAAAGATTGCTTCCTCGTAGGGACTCGATGAAGAATCTCTAGGCATGACTTAATTAAATTTTGTTGCAACAATATTACTATATAATTGTGTTACTTGCTCTAATCTCTTCTAATGCTACAAGACACCTGAAGATGCTAGTCTTCGATAGGACTAGTCCCTTCTCTCTATTCTCGCATTGCTACAGTCAGTCCACATATAACCCCATTCCTTTAATAATGATTCATACTTAGCATAGTTCTGATGTAAATCTTGTGAGTACTTTGGATGAGTGCTTACCGTTGCTTTGCTCCCCCTTTTCCCCTTGATACGATTGCCGCGACCAGATGATGGAGCCCAGAAGATTACGTATCCCGCCGATGATGTCAACTACCTCGACGGTGCCTACTACTACCTGGAGGCCACTGACGACCATGAGTAGTTTAGGAGGCTTCCAGGAAGGAGGACTCGCCTCGTTCTATCTATGTATCTTTTGTGCTAGCCTTCTCTAAGACATTCCCTGGTGTTATGTCCGTACTCGTATATTTTTCTTCTGCTGACTCATGTGTTGCTCGAGCTTCTATATTCGAGCCCTCGAGGCCCATGGCTTGTAATATGAAGCTTGTATGATTTTATTTTTCTCTCTAGAGTTGTGTTGTGATATCTTTCCGTGAGTCCCTAAGCTTGGTTATAAGCATTGCGTGTATGTTTAGCATACGATCAAAATCGGGGGCGTCACCGGTATTCAGGGAAATGATCATCTTGTCTAAGATCCCCCTTGAAATAAGAACAATTCATTGAGAAGACAAACGAGCATAGACAATCAATCCTCACACTCCAAAACACTTTCGGAACTGTTGCGGAGAGAAGCAAATCCAAAAAGAAACAAATAACACATGGTAAACAAACAAGCATTATCATGGCATGATGCACAATGCATGTCCGATCAAAATAGGCATGGCATGGCAAGATGCAACAATCAAATACTACAAATTAATTGAAGCTCAATATGCAACTGTTGCATATTGGCGAAATTCCATGTTCGAATCATTTAGTTAACTCTCAGTTATTTACGTGGCAAGTTTCAATTTTATTTATCATGGCAAGAGGTGAAGCATAACGAAACTACACTACCTAGGCATTTTAAAAGAGGCTGGAAACAACATATAATATTTCTGAAACGACACCTGATAACCCACAAGTATAGGGGATCAATTGTAGCATTTCTCGATAAGTAAGAGTGTCGAACTCAACGAGGAGCTAAAGGTAGGACAAATATTCCCTCAAGTTCTATCGACCACCGATACAACTCTACGCACACTTTACGTTCGCTTTACCTATAACAAGTATGAAACTAGAAGTACTTTGTAGGTGTGATAGGATAGGTTTGCAAGAAAACGTAAATAAAAACTAGGGGCTGGTTAGAAAAAGGAACAATTACGTTAGTTTAACGAGCGTGGAAAAGTGGTGGTAGGAGTTGCGGAATTGTCCCTAAGAAATTGACTACATTACTAGACTGATAGCAAGTTTTATGTGGGAGAGGCCACTGCTAGCATGTCATCCCTTACTTGGAATTCTATGCACTTATGATTGGAACTATTAGCAAGCATCCACAACTACTAAAATTTATTAAGGTAAACCCAACCATAGCAATAAGATATATTGGTCCCCCTTCAATCCGGTATGCATCAATTTCTATGCTAGGCTGAAGCTTCTGTCACCCTTGCCCTCCAATACATAGTCATATCAACATACTACTAACCCTATGGTGTGATCCACGCGCGCGCTGATATGATGGGCACCAAAGGACGGCAACATAACCACAAGAAAATTAAACCAATCCTAGCAATTCATCAATCACCGATAGGACAACGAGAATCTACTCTCACATCATAGATGGCAACACATCATTGGATAATAATATGAAGCATAAAGCACCATGTTCAAGTAGAGGGTACATCGGGTTGCGGGAGAGTGGACCACTGAATATAGATGGGGGAAGGTGATGGAGGTGTTGGTGAAGATGACAGAGGTGTTGGTGTAGATCACCATCACACGATGATGTCCAGGGCGGCGTTCCGGCGCCGCCGGGAGAGAGGGGGAGAGAGCCCCCTTCTTCTTATTCTTCCTTGACCTCCTCCCTAGATGGGAGAAGGGTTTCCCCTCTGGTCCATGGTCTCCATGGCAGCGGAGGGGCGAGAGCCCCTCTGAGATTGGATCTCTCTCTCTCTGTCCTTCTGTTTCTGCGCTCCCAGATTCTGCCTTTCACCATTTCTTAAATTCCCGGAGATCCGTAACTCCGATTGGGATTAAATTTTAACACGATTTTCTTCCAGATATTATCTTTTTTGTGGCGAAAGAAGGGCCCCAACCTCCTTAGGGATTGGTCACAAGCCTGCCAGGCGCGGCCCCACCCCCAGGCCATGGCTCGGGGGCTTTGTGACCCCCTCGGGCATCGTTTCACGTTGATTCTTCTTCCCAAAATCATAAATATTCCAAAACAAATCCCCGTAGGTTTTTTAATTGTGTTTGGACTTCGTTTGGTATGGATAATCTACGAAACAAAAAACATGCAACAAACAGGAACTGGCACTCGACACTGGATCAATATGTTAGTCCAAAAAATAGTATAAAAAGTTGCCAAAAGTATATGAAAGTTGTAGAATATTCGCATGAAACAATCAAAAATTACAGATACGACGGAGATGTATCACCATCCCCAAGCTTAATTACTGCTCGTCCTCGAGTAGGTAAATGATAAAAAAGATAATTTTTGATGTGGAATGCTACCTAGCATAATCTTGATCATACAATCTAATCATGGCATGAATACTAAAACACGAGTGATTCAAAGCAATAGTCTATCATTTGACATAAAGACAATAATATTTCAAGCATACTAACAAAGCAATCATGTCTTCTCAAAATATCATGGCCAAAGAAAGTTATCCCTACAATATCATATATTCTGGCTATGCTCCATCTTCCCCACACAACGTATTTAAATCATGCACAACCCCGATTTTAGCCAAGCAATTGTTTCATACTTTAGTGTTCTCAAACTTTTTCAACTTTCACACAATACATGAGCATGAGCCATGGACATAGCACTATAGGTGGAATAGAAGATGGTGGTTGTGGAGAAGACAAAAAGGAGGAGATGGTCTTACATCAACTAGGCGTATCAACGGGCTATGGAGATGCCCATCAATAGATATCAATGTGAGTGAGTAGGGATTGCCATGCAACAGATGCACAAGAGCTATAAGTGTATGAAAGCTCAAAAAGAAACTAGTGGGTGTGCATCCAACTCGCTTGCTCACAAAGACCTAGGGCAATTTGAGGAAGCCCATCATTGGAATATACAAGCCAAGTTCTATAATGAAAATTTCCCACTAGTATATGAAAGTGACAACATAGGAGACTCTCTATCATGAAGATAATGGTGATACTTTGAAGCACAAGTGTGGTAAAGGATAGTAGCATTGTCCGTTCTCTATTTTCTCTCATTTTTTTGGTGGGCTTCTTTGGCCTCTTTTTTTTATCTGGGCTTCATTGGCCTCTTTTATTACTTCCTCACATGGGACAATGCTCTAATAATGATGATCATCACACTTTTATTTACTTACAACTCGATATTTAGAACAAAATATGACTCTATATGAATGCCTCTGGCGGTGTACCGGGATGTGCAATGATCTAGCATAGCAATGACATCAAAAAATGGACAAGCCATGAAAACATCATGCTAGCTATCTTACGATCATGCAAAGAAATATGACAATGATGGTGCGTGTCATAATAAACGGAACGATGGAAGTTGCATGGCAATATATCTCGGAATGGCTAGGGAAATGCCATAATAGGTAGGTATGGTGGCTTTTTTGAGGAAGGATATATGGTGAGTGTAATGCACCGGCGAAAGTTGCGCGGTACTAGAGAGACTAGCAATGGTGGAAGGGTGAGAGTGCGTATAATCCATGGACTCAACATTAGTCATAAAGAACTCAAATACTTATTGCAAAAGTCTATTAGTCATCGAAACAAGGTACTACACGCATGCTCCTAGGGGAAAGGTTGGTAGGAGTTAACTATCGCATGATCCCGACCTCCACACAAAGGATGACAATCAATAAATAAATCATGCTCCGACCTCATCACATAACGGTTCACCATACGTGCATGCTACGGGAATCACAAACCTTAACACAAGTATTTCTATGAATACACAATTACTCACTAGCATGACTCTAATATCACATCTTCATGTCGCAAAACTATTTCAAGGAATCAAACATATCATATTGAGTGATCTACAAGTTTTATGTAGGTTTTTATGACTAACCATGTGAATGACCAACTCCTGTTAACTCTCTAAATAGGTATAAGTGAAGCATGAGAGTTTAATTCTTTCTACAAAATATATGCCCTGCTCTAAAAAATATAAGTGAAACAAAAGAGCATTCTACAAATGGCGGTTTTCTATGTGTAGGGAAATAGGCAATCCAAACTTCAAATGATATAAGTGAAGCACATGAAGCATTCTATAAAGCCATACTCAAAAGATATAAGTGAAGTGCAAAGAGCATTCTATAAATCAACCAAGGACTATCTCATACCAGCATGGTGCATAAAAGAAAAAGGAAAAAAATAAACACAAAAGACGTTCCACGCATTTGCACATATCATGTGACGAATAAAAATATAGCTCCGAGTAAAATTACCGATAGATTGTAGACGAAAGAGGGGATGCCTTCCGGGGCATCCCCAAGCTTAAACGCTTGAGTCTTCCTTGAGTATTACCTTGGGGTGCCTCGGGCATCCCCATGCTTAGGCTCTTGCCTCTCCTTATTCCTTCATCCATTGTGGTCTCACCCAAAACTTGAAAACTTCAATCACACAAAACTCAACAAAACCTTCGTGAGATCCGTTAGTATAATAAAGTAAATCACCACTTTAAGTACTGTTGTGAGCTCATTCCAAATTCATATTAGCATTATATCTACTATAATCCAACTTCACCATGGTTCATACCCCCCGATACTACCCATAGATTCATCAAAATAAGAGAACAATGCAAAGAAAACAGAATCTGTCAAAAACAAAACAATCTATAGTAATATGAACTTATACCATACTTATGATACTCCAAAAATTTTAAAAACTTTGACAATTAGGGCAATTTGCATATCAGTCATCAGCAAAAAGAATCAACTCAAAAGCTCTTTCTGGATAGGAATTAAAAATAATTTCGTGAGCATACAGTTTCTGTCTTTTTTAGCATGATTAAACGGCTATCACCCAAATTAATCATAAAGGCTTTACTTGGCACATTATTTTTATAATACAATGGAATTGTACAAGGGGATAATTATTTTTGCGAGAAACTTCCATGAAAAATTCTACATCGTTTCCATGAGCATGAACACAAGTGTTCAAGGTCGACCCTTACTTCCGCAATGCATCACCTTTTAATCGCTTCTCTTTTTGAAAAAGTTTTAAGTTCCCCTTTATATTTTTGTTTTGTTTTTGAACTAAATAAAAGAACTCAACAGAAATAAATGACTCTCTAAAACTTCCAGGTTGTCTCCCACGCAGCGCTTTCTTTAAAGCCATTAAGCTAGGCATAAAGTGCTCAAGTAATGGATCCACCCGGATCCCAAGGTATATCAAAGCCAATTTTAATTAACAATGATTTGTAATTTAGTAGTGAGCACAAGGTAACATATATCATGCAATGACAAAGTCTAACTCTCTTCCTATGCATTGGCATGTCATAAAAGAACAATTCATGCACATCAAGTAAAGGCCAATACATAGCATAAGTAGTTTCATGCAATTTTATCGTATTGGAAACATAGAGAGGTGGAGATGTAGTTCATCTCTCATAATAATTGCAAGTAGGAGCAGCAAGCATATGCATATTATATTCATCACAATCATCATGTGTAATAGTAGAAGGCAACCCATCTATGTAATCCCTAATAAGAGCAAACTTCTCCGATATACTTTAGTTGGGAGAGTTCAAAAAGATAATAGGACTATCATAAGTAGGTGCGATAGCAACAATTTCATGTTTAACATAAGGAACTATAGCAAGTTCATTTTCATAAGCATCATTCATATTGGCATCATGGCCACAAGCATAGCAAGAATCAAGTTCATCAAAAAGGGATATTTCAAACGAATCCATGGGATCATAGCAATCAACATAGCATTCATCCATCGGTAAAACGAAGGGGAATTAAACAATGCATAAGTTGAAGAGTTACTCTCATTAGAAGGTGGGAACGGGTAGCTAGTACACTCTTCCTCCTTTTGTTCTTCGCTCTCCTCGTCATCTTTTTCATCTAATGAGCTCACAGTTTCATCATTTTCTTCTTCCATAGTTTCCTGCAAAATATTAATCTCTTCTTGGGCAGCGTAGAATTTCTCCATAAATCGATAAATATGGGCATTTTATTCATAATGAGTATAACAATAACGAAGCATAACCAAATTTTTAGATCGGTAAGAAGCATCATCATTGTCATCACACCCTTTAAACAGAGCTTCAATTTCATAAGCACCAATAAAAGCAACAAACTCTTCTATTTGCTCCACATCATAGTAATCATATATACCATTAGCATAAGAAGCCAAGGTTTCATTAGCATTAAATTTACAAGAAAAGGAAGGTGTTTAGCCTTCATCCTAGAGCAACAAGGAGTATCATATCTCGAGCATAGCTCCCAAGCATACCATTTCAACAAATGAATTTGATCCCATAATAGTTTCCCTTTTTGAGTCAAGCGATAATCCCTAAAGTATTCACGTTGATCCAACGTGTATCCCATTATATAATTTAATGGGGTTTTCTCAGGATTATTAAAGAAGTGTATAATTTTTTCCACATAACGAGCATCGAGGGTTTTAGGAGATTCCCCATCTCCATGAGTAGCAAGTACACCTATTGTTTTTGGTATTTCCTGTTCCATATCCATAAATAAAGATAGATAACAACTTAGAACAACAAATAAATCTACTTAGTGATAAAGCCAACAAGCACACACGAGAATATTCACCCCACGCTATATCTCCCCGGCAATGGCGCCAGAAAAAGGTCATGATAACCCACAAGTATAGGGGATCAATTGTAGCCTTTCTCGATAAGTAAGAGTGTCGAACCCAACGAGGAGCTAAAGGTAGGACAAATATTCCCTCAAGTTCTATCGACCATCGATACAACTCTACGCACACTTTACGTTCGCTTTACCTAGAACAAGTATGAAACTAGAAGTACTTTGTAGGTGTGATAGGATAGGTTTGCAAGAAAACATAAATAAAAACTAGGGGCTGGTTAGAAAAAGGAACAATTACATTAGTTTAAAGAGTGTGGAAAAGTGGTGGTAGGAGTTGCGGAATTGTCCCTAAACAATTGACTACGTTACTAGACTGATAGCAAGTTTTATGTGGGAGAGGCCACTGCTAGCATGTCATCCCTTACTTGGAATTCTATGCACTTATGATTGGAACTATTAGCAAGCATCCGCAACTACTAACATTCATTAAGGTAAACCCAACCATAGCAATAAGATATATTGGCCCCCCTTCAATCCCGTATGCTAGGTTGAAGCTTCTGTCACCCTTGCCCTCCAATACATAGTCCTATCTACATACTACTAACCCTATGGTGTGATCCACGCACGCGCTCATATGATGGGCACCAAAGGACAAAAATATAACCACAAGAAGATTAAACCAATCATAGCAATTCATCAATCACCGATAGGACAACGAGAATCTACTCAGACATCATAGGATGGCAACACATCATTGGATAATAATATGAAGCATAAAGCACCATGTTCAAGTAGAGGGTACAGCGGGTTGCGGGAGAGTGGACCGCTGAATATAGATGGGGGAAGGTGATGGAGGTATTGGTGAAAATGACGGAGGTGTTGGTGTAGATCGTCGTCACACGATGATGTCCCGGGCGGCGTTCTGGCGCCTCCGGAAGAGAGGGGGAGAGAGCCCCCCTTCTTCTTCTTCTTCCTTGACCTCCTCCCTAGATGGGAGAAGGGTTTCTCCTCTGGTCCATGGTCCCCATGGCGGCGGAGGGGCGAGAGCCCCTCCAAGATTGGTTCTCTCTCTCTGTGTCCTTCTGTTTCTGCGCTCCCAGATTCTACCTTTCACCATTTCTTAAATTCCCGGAGATCCGTAACTCCTATTGGGCTGAAATTTTAACACTATTTTCTTCCGAATATTATCTTTCTTGCGGGAAAGAAGGCCGCCAACCTCTTTAGGGATTGGTCACGAGCCCGCAAGGTGCGGCCACACCCCAGGCCGCGGCTAGGGGGCTTGTGACCCTCCCGGGCATCGTTTCGCGTTGATTCTTCTTCCCAAAAATCATAAATATTCCAAAAAATCCCCGTAGGTTTTTTTATTGCGTTTGGATTTCGTTTGGTATGGATAATCTGCGAAACAAAAAACATGCAACAAACAGGAACTCGCACTGGGCACTGGATCAATATGTTAGTCCCAAAAATAGTATAAAAAGTTGCCAAAAGTATATGAAAGTTGTAGAATATTGGCATGAAACAATCAAAAATTATAGATACCACGGAGACTTATCAACACCATATGCAAGTTTTAAATATGGTTTAGATCTGCCAAATAAAGTGCACCATGTTATTCTACATGTTTTTCTAACCAAGTTACATATGTATTTCAATTAATTTGGAGCTATGGTTAATTAGATGTGCAACAAACCGTTTTAGCATGGCATTTATGCATATTTAATGCAAACACCATTTAAAACATTTTAAACATGGTTGAAAGTTGGATATTGTGAAACTATGTAAAATTATGCCCAATTTACATACATGACATGTTTTATTTAGATGCACGGTTATTTAGTTATGAATTTCAAAAGTTTGATGCCAAAATAACCCTCAATAATTTACATGCACTTCAACTACGTAAAAAATTAGTTAAACAATTTTAGACAAGTGTGGAATTTTACCAATAGAAAGAAGATTAAATTTTGAGCATGCACATATATAACATGTTTTATTTGGAGTTACCAAAATAAAGATATGGACAAACAAATTATTTATGAATTCCGTCCAAAGAACAAAAGAAAAACTAAAATGGAGGTGGATTGCGTCAAGATAAAGCATAGTGCAAGCCCAATAGCAGAATCTGGCCCAACATGGCTATGGAAATAAATAGAGAAAAACAACTCAATAGAAAATACGAGGATGCTGGGACTTCAACTAGGTAAAACAATAGCTAAACAATTATGGATAAGTGTGGAATTTGTACTAATAGAAAGTAGATCAAATTCTAATCATGCAAATATATAACATGTTTTTTATTTAGGGTTACCAAAATAAAGATATGGACAACCAAATTATGCATGAATTCCTTGAAAGAAAAACTAAAATGGAGGTAGACTGGGTCAAGCTAAAGCATAGTGCAAGCCCAACACCACAATCTGGCCCAATGTGGCTATGGAAATAAACAGAGAAAAACAATACAAAACAAAATACGAGGACGCTGGGACTTGAACCCACACCCCAGCCAGTCTCATTAGTGGCAGGTCTAAGCGGCATGACGATTGGCATACCTTGCCTTGCACCGGCTCTATGCAACGAGCGTATGCCCAAGGATTTTAAGGCCCCCCGCAAAGTCCCAAAGTACACAGCTGATCTCGAGCCGATCGCATAGATTGAGAGTTACGAGATAGCTATGGGTATGCTAGATGTAAGGGATGCGGTTTGTGCCAAGTACCTAACCATGATGTGAGAAGGACCGGCTCATACATGGTTGAAATACCTCCCCCCAATTCAATAAATACCTGGGCAGAGTTAAAGGAATGATTCATCAAAAAAATTCATGGTACCTGCAAACGCCAAATGAAGATTGTTGATTTACATCATTGTATTCAACAAACCGATGAATCTGCCCACCAGTAGACTCGTCGTGTTACGGAGATTATTCACTCTTCAGACAGTATAATAGCTGCCTAGGCTGTCTTGATTCTGGAAAAGAATTGCCACTTCCAGCTTCTTGTCCAGAAGCTTGGGCGCCTCAAGCAAGAGGTTCAAGATATGGGAGACCTCATGGATGTCCTTACTAGATATGTCGAGTCAGACATCACAAAAGATCCTAGTTCATATGATGATAAATCTAGCAAAGGAAAGAAACATGATAATAGTAAGGGCCGTCAACAACACAACTCCGAACACAACGGAAATCATAACAATCAAGGCAATGGAGGAAAGCGCAAGCATCGTGATGGCGGGTCAGATTTTGTTGCTAACACTAATACTGGTTTCAAGAATGAGCGATGGAACAGTAGCTCTCACAAGGCTTATAATGGGAGCAAGCCTCATAACTATGAACAACGACTCAAAGCCCCTCGTCCAAAACATAGTTTCCCAGATAAGCCAGCCACTCACTCGTGGGAAAATTGTTATATCATGCAAGAATTCCGCAACCAAGCATATCAGAATCACCATGGAGGTGGCAACAACGAAAATCCGGGTCATCCCGGTGCCGAGTGGTCAGGTGTTGGCTCATCTAATGGTTTTGCAGGTCAAGGTTTCCAAGGCTCACGCGGCTCAGGAGCCGGTTTTCAGAGTCATGGAAACAACACCGGTGGTCATCAATGCTCTGGGCAGGAAAATCACGAGCAGAATGGTCAAGCTGGTTTTCAACGTGATCCAAAGCAGTTGAACATCACACAGTATCATGTGCTCACCACTAGCACGTGCAGATGTGATCGCAAGCTTCAGCATAGAGCCATCAATATGGTCGAGCCATCTATTCCAACGTATTTATACTGGTTTGAGTACCTAATCACTTGGAGTAGAGAGAATCATCTTCCCTGAGTCGACAACCCAGGTGGTCTTTGTTTAGTGATGGCACCTCAAGTTGGTGTTTATACGCTCACGAAAGTACTCATGGATGGGGAAAACACTATCAACATCTTCTACTATGACACATTCCGACGGATGAATCTATCTGAGAAAAAGTTACAGTCTTCTACCATAGTTTTCCATGGAATTGTACCTGAGAAGTCACCTTATCCAATTTGGCGAATCACACTTGACGTTGCTTTCGTTATGGAATTTAATTACCGATGAGAGTCTATGACCTTCAAGGTGGTCAAAATCAAGAGCCCTTATCATGCCCTCTTTGGATGACCGGCTTACGCACACTTCATGGCGCGACCTTGTAATGTCTATCTCAATATCAAGATGCCCGGGCCGAACGGAGCCATTACTATTGACGAAAGCCGGAAAATTTCTCGGGAATGCAAGGAAGGAGATGCAGCTTTCCCTGAGTCAGCCTGTGCAATCGAAGATTTGAAGTTTTACACAACTAATGCTGACCCGGAAGATATGAACTCCCTCAAGAATCCCACCACAGAGTTTGAACCCGCCCTTAAGTTTAGACCGACAAAGCATACCAAGCAAGGTTATTTTACCCTAGGTTATTCTTCCCAGCAGTTCACCATTAGGACATGCATGGATCCCAAATAGGAAAGCATGCTCATCGAGTTCATCCGTGCGAATTGGGACATCTTTCCATGGAAACCATCTGACATGCCTGGTGTACCAAGAGAAGTCACTGAGCAACACCTCAATGTCGGCCCTAAGATGAAACCCGTTCGACAATACCTCTGTCGTTTTAACAAGGAGAGACAAAAAGCTATTGGTGGAGAAGTGGCCCGACTCCTAGATGTCGGGTTCATCATCGAAGTTTTCCACCCATAGTGGTTGGCAAATCTTGTACTTTTTCTAAAGAAGAACGACACTTGGTGTATCTGTGTTGACTATATGGATCTCAACAACGCTTGTCCTAAAGACCCATTTGCTCTTCCCAGCATTGACCATATTATTGATTCAACGGCTGGCTGTGAGTGTTTATGTTTCCTAGATGCTTACTCTGGTTATCATCATATCAAAATGGTTTTTGAGGATCAAGAGAAGACGACTTTCATCACCCCTTTTGGAGCTTTCTGCTATGTTTCTATGCATTTTGGGCTTAAGAGCGCGGGGCTACATATCAACATTGTGTTCAGAACTACCTACATGAACAGATTAGGCGCAATGTTCATGCTTATGTCGATGATATTGTGGTTAAATCTCAGAAGAAGGAGACTCTGTTGGATGACCTCTAGGAGACTTTCGACAACCTTTGCATGTACAATATGAAGCTTAACCCGGCTAAGTGTGTTTTTGGTGTTACTACAGGGAAACTGCTAGGATTCCTGGTCTTAGAGCGTGGCATCGAGGCTAACCCAAACAAGACTGATAATCTCCAAGTGCAACAAATCATCATAGCAATTTCCAAATATGGAAGCGGTAAGTATGGAGTGTCGAACCAACAAGGATCTAAAGGTAAAATCAATATTCTCTCAAGTCCTATCTGCCACCGCTATGACTCTACATACACCGAACGTTTGTTTCTATCTAGTAACGATAATTAAAACCACATTGTGGGTATAGAGAGGATAGATTTGCATGATATTGGAGAATTAAAATATGAAAAATAGTTGATGTAATAAATAGAGTTAGAATATATCACAATATATTACAAATAACGAGTGTGGAATAATGATGGTATGGTGTGCGCAATCATCCTAGGCAATTGATAACAAGATCGGTAATCATTCTTGCAATTTTATATGAGGGAGAGGCATGAACTAACATAATTTCCGTACTTGGATCATATGAACTTTTGATTGGATCTCTAGAAAGCATCCGCAACAACTAGAAATCATTAAGGTAAACCCAACCATAGCATTAAACACAAAGTCCCCTTTACTCCCATATGCAAACAACTCCCTTACTCGGGTGTAATCTTGTGTCACTCTAGCCACCCACTATAAAAAAATCATGAACATATTGGAAACCCTACAACGAGAATTCCCTCACATGTGCATAGCACAAAGGGAACCATAGAACAACACCAAAATTAAACATACACTCAAATCAATCGACCTAAAGGACAACATAAATCTACTCAAACATCATAAGATGGCAACACATCACTGATTAATAATATGTGGCATGCAACACCATGTTCAAGTAGGGGGTTACAACGGGGTGCGAGAGAGTGGATCGCCATAGATAGATGAGGGAAGGTGATGGAGACGGTGATGTTGATGAAGACGATCACCACAGAGATGGTTCCCCCGGTGGCACTACAGCGCCACCCGAAGAGAGGGGGGAGAGTCTGCCCCCTTAGACTTCCTCCTCCATGGCCTCTCCCTAGACGGGGAGAGGTTCATCCCTCTAGTCCTTGCACGCCATGGCTCCCGGAGGGGTGATAGACCCTCTGAAATTAGATTTCTCTCTATGTTTCCCTCCTATTTTTGCTGCTGCTTTTTGGCCCTTCACCTTTCTTTAATACCCCGAGATCCGTAACTCCGATTAGGCTCAAATTTTAAGTTGATTTTTAACAGAAAAATATATTTCTGGCAGCAAAAGATGGCCCCCCATCCGACTTAAGGAGGAGCGACAAGCTATCATGTCATGGCCAACCCCCCTCGATGCACCCTGTTGGGTTGTGCATCCCTCGGGCTCCGTGTTGCGTTGAGTTTTCTTCCCAAAATTCACATATATTGCAGAAAAAATCTCCATCAATTTTAATCGCATTTGGAATTCATTTAATATGGAATTTTTGTGAAACAAAAAACATACAAAAACAGGAGCTGGCACTAGGCTGTGGGTAAGTAAGTTAGTCCCAAAAAATAATATAAAATGTCGCAAAAGTATATAAAAGTTGTAGAATATTGGCATGAATACTTCATAATACGTTGGATACGTATTAGCATCACCAAGCTTAATTCCTGGTCGTCCTCGAGTAGGTAAATGATAAAAGAAATAATTTATGAAGTATGAATGCTAGCATAGTATATAACTTTAATCAATGTTACTTCCAACACGTTTTCTAGCACCATAAAATAGCAACTATTTTCTCATAGAACTTCTCATGATAAAATAACAAGTTGTTCACATGTCAAAATATAGACCATAAACTTTCTTGAAAAGTAGCAAACTATATTCTTAGTCATCAAAAAATTACAATTCATCTTATTTTCAGGAAGAGTCTATGTAAGAGTTTTGATTTAGAAAATTCCACATACTCGACTATCATTTAGTCTTCCATGATTGCTGACGCTCAAGGCACATTTTTAGAACAAAAATTTTTAATCAAACACATAGGAATACACCGGATTAATGTTTCGCCTCCCAACTTAGTTATCTCACGGATAATGTCAACAAAAATGAATCATGATCACCTATATACAACTAGATATATGTGCCCTGATCTTTCCCCACCACATGATGCTTCCCAACTAAAGAATTAATAGACTGGATTAGGGATGAACATGATTGACTCTTCAGAAAAGTAAAAATAGAAAAGTAAAAGATAGTCCCTTTGTAGAGGGAAGCACAGATTGTCATGTGCTTTTTATTTTTGGATGTGCAATCTCTTAATGAAAAGTAATGTCACTTTATATTGCCCCATTGTAATAGTAAAAATTATTATATAGTCTGTCGCTTTTATTTCTTTGCCATCACAAGATAGTACAAAGCTTATTTTCCCTTACAATAAAATGTTATACATGTTCAGGAGCAATTTTTATTGCTTTGTGCACTGATGACAACTTACTTGAAGGATCTTATTCAATCCACAGGTAGGTATGGTGGACTCTCATGGCAAGAAACTGGGTTTAACGGTTATGGATGCACAAGTAGTATCTCTACTTAGTGATATTTTTTTGGGCTAGTAAAAGATCTTAAGCAAGAACCACATGTTAGAGGATCCACGACAATATAACTACTATGTGAATATAAGAAAATATAACCATTACGTTGTCTTCCTTGTCCAATGTCAACTATTTGATCAAGTGTGAAAATAATTAATGGGGGCTCTCAATCGTAGGAGATGTCCAAGATATTATATTTATATGTGAAATCTCACTTCCTTCAATATTATTTCATGAATTTTTTAAGTGACCAATGCTATGTTTGCTAACCTCCAATAAATTTTATTACTTATACTCTTAGTATGTGAAGTCACTACTCCCCATGGGACAAGCATATGAAGCTTATATAATTTCACGTTTTATGACATTGAATTCATTCAACGTTTTATCTTAGGATATAAGTTAAGCACAAGAGTGATCATCAAACTACTCTCAACAAGATATAAGTGAAGTTCATAGAGCATTCTTCAATGAATATAGAGAGACCAATTTCCAAGCTCAAAATATATAAGCGAGGAACGAGAAACATTATATAAATCCATACTAAAAAGATTTAAGTGAAGCACATGAAGCATTCTATAAATCAACCAAGGATTATCTCATACCATCATGGTGCATAAAATAAAAGGGAATAGTAAACACAAAATAAGCTCCAAGAACAACACATGTGAACGAATGAAAACTTAGGATCAACATTGGTAACCAATAATTGTTGACGAAGAGAGGTGGGATGCGTAGCATCCCCAAGATTAGAGGATTTAAACTTCTTTTAACATTTTCTTTAGGTGCCTTGGGAATCCCTAAGATTGGGCTTTTGTATCATGTTGGATTCTCTCATATCTCGGTTCCACCTAAGTCTCAAAATCTTCATCCACACAAAACTGGAAAAGAGCTCGTGAGATAGGTTAGTACACATAATAATAAATCTACCCTTCGTGTACTATCAAGACAAGTTGCATAATAATTTTCAAACATTAGGTACTGTATACTATCATTTAGACAATTTATATCTACCAATATAAGCCATGAAAACTCTAAGATAGGTAGATAACAAAACTATGACAACAATCCGTCCAAACAGAACATTCTGTAGCAATTCATTTAAAAACTGTACTTCTGTATATAAAAAAACTGAAAATTTAGGACAAACTAAAGAATTTGTATGGAATTATTGTGTAAAAATTGCATAAACTTTCCAAATTCTAGTTAAGTTTCATAATTCAAATACTACAACAAAAGTTTGTGTTTTTATACATCACACCTCATAGATGCAATTCAGACATTCTAAAGGCAATTCTTGGAAATTTTTATTGAAAAACAAGATTATAAATAAAATTAAGCAAATACTAACAAAATAAAATGACACTCCAAGAAAAACACATCTTATGTAACAAATAAAAATATAGCTCCAAGTAAGATATACCGATAATGTTGAAGACCAACGAGGGGATACCATTCAGGGCATCCCCAAGCTTAGACGCTTGAGTCCTCCTTGGATATTACCTTGGGTTTCCTTGGGAATCCCCAAGCTTAGGTTCTTGATGCTCCTTATTCTCCTCATATCGGTATCTCACCCAAAACATGGAAACTTCAATCACACAAAACTTAACAGAAAGCTCGTGATATCCGTTAGTATAGTAGGCAAATGATAGACTTGAGGTACTTTTATAAATTGATTAATAATTAATTATTGCATAAGGTACTGTATTCTAACTTATCCATGGCTTATATCCTTTGATACAATCCATAGCATCATAAAAAAAAACAAGTTATGCAAGCAAAAATAGAATATGTCTAAAAGAGAACATTCTGTAATGATCAGTTCAAACGCCATACTTATGTAACACAAAAAATCAAAAAAATTAGGAAGACCTGGTGAATCCGTATACTAATGATGTGTAAAAAATTTAGATCAAAAAGACATTTCCGTAAAATAACATAAGTTCTGCACTTGACGTCAAAGTTTCTGTTTTTGCACCGTATCAATTTTATTTATCATCCAAATCATCCCAAAGGCTTTACTTGGCACATTATTGAAATAAGAGACACAAAACATGATTATGAAAGCAAGATAATCATGTGAACACACAAAAATATAAAGGATAAGTGTTGGGTTGTCTCCCAACAAGCGCTTTTCTTTAAAGCCTTTTAGCTAGGCATGATAATTTCAATGATGCTCACATAAGAATGGTAGATGAAGCATGCAAACGAGCATCATGAATATTATGAAAAGCACATTATTTTTATGGCACAGGGGTATATACAAGGGGATAATTATTTTTATGATGAAGTTCCATGAAAAATTCCACATTGTTTCCATGAGCATGAACACAAGTGTTCGAGGTCGACCCTCATTTCTTTAATGCATAACTTCCCAATCCCTTCTCTTTTACGAGGAAAGTAATATTTTTGTGTTTTTAATTTTTCAATATTTTTTTTTCACCCACAACTAAATAAATAAAACAAGGAAACAGAAACATACAAAAAACAAAATCTACTTAGTGATAGAAGCAAACAAGCATACACGAAAATATTAACCCCACGCTATTTCTCCCTGGTGACGGTGCCATAAACGAGCTTCATAATCCCCAAGCGCAAGGAATCATCATACAAATTTACAAATATGGAAGTGGTAAGTATGGAGTGTAGAACCCACAAGGAGCTAAAGGTAAGATCAATATTCTCTCATGTAATGTCTGCCACCGATACGACTCAATATACACCGAACGTTTGCTTCTATCTAGTAACGAGAAATAAAACCGTGTTGTGGGTATAGAGAGGATAGCTTTGCATGATATTGGAGAACTAAAATATGAAAAATAGTTGCTGCACTAAATAGAGTTAGTATGTATCACAATACATTACAAATAGCAAGTGTGGAATAACTATAGTATGGTGTGCGGAATCATCCTAGGCAATTGATAACAAGATTGGTAATAATTCTTCCTATTTTATATGAGGGAGAGGCCTCAGCTAACATTCTTTCCGTACTTGGGTCATATGAACTTATGATTAGATATGTAGAAAGCATCCACAACGACTATGAATCATTAAGGTAAGCCCAACCATAGCATTAAACATCAAGTCCCCTTTACTCCCATACGCAAACGACTCCCTTACTTGGGTGTAAGATTTTGTCACTCCAGCCACCCACTTTGATAGAATCATGAACATATCACAAACCCTATAGCAAGAATTCCCTCATGTGCGCGTGACACGAAGGGCACCACAGGACAACACGAAAGTAAAACATACACTCAAATCAATCAAGATCATCAATCAACCCAAAGGAGAAGATAAATCTACCCAACATCATAGGATGGCAAAACATAATTGATTAATAATATGTGGAATGAAACACCATGTTAAAGTAGGGGATTATAACGGGGTGTGGGAGAGTGGACCGCCAGAGATAGATGAGGGAAGGTGATGGATACGATGATGTTGAGGAAGACGATCACCACGACGATGGTTCCCCCGGTGGTACTCCGGCGCCACCAGAAGGGATTGGGAGAGAGTCTGCCCCCTTAGTCTTCCTCCTCCATGGCTTGTCCCCAGATGGGAGAGGTTATCCCCTCTAGTACTTGGCCACCATGGCTCCTGGAGGGGTGAGATCCCCTCCGAGATTGGATCTCTTTCCTCGTTTCTCTCTTGTTTTCATTGTTGTTTTCTGGCCCTTCACCGTTTCTTGAATATCAAGAGATCCTAACATCAATAGGGCTGAAATTTTGAGGGGATTTTTATCAGAAAAAATATACTTCTTGTGACGAAAGAAGGGCCCCAACCTACTTAAGGGGAGGCACAAGATATCGGGTCATGACCAACCCCCTGGTTGCACCCTGTTGTCTTCTGCTTCCCTTGGGCATCGTGTTGTGTTGATTCTTCTTCCGAAAATTCAAATATATTACAAAAAAATCTCCATAAGTTTTTATCGCATTTGGACTTTGTTTTTTATGGAACTTTTGTGAAACAACAAAAAAACAAAAAAAAGGAACCCGCACTAGGCATTTGGTAAGTAAGTTAGTCCCAAAAAATAATATAAAATGTTGCCAAAAGTATATAAAAGTTGTAGAATATTAGCATGAATACTTCATAAATTTTCAATACGTTGGAGACATATCAAAGATCAAAGTAGTAACCTCACTTGCTAAGTCGGCTAGTATCAACAACGTGCAACTCATGGTGGGTCGTATCGCTGCTTTTAGTCAGTTTATAAGCCTCCTCAGCGAGAAGGCGATTGTCGGTGTTAAAACTGGCTGACCTCGAGTAGGGAGTCTGAACAGTGGATCTAGGGTCAATGGGTAACAAGAGACGAAGAAGACAATGTTTTACCCATGTTCGGGCCCTCTTTATGGAGGTAAAACCCTACGTCATGCTCTTGTTGGTATTGATGGACTAGTATAGTATACAGACTTGATCTACTTCGAGGTCGGATGTTCTGGCCTCAACCCTAATCATAATGAGCTCAATGTGTCCTACGAACTATGGCCTTCTGGTTTATATAGACACCAGGGGTACTAGGGTTACACAAGGTCGGTTACAATAGAGAATGAATATGCCGATTATTACATCACCTTGGATTGTATGCCAAGTCTTCGGAAGAGTCCATCTTGAGTATGATACTTTACTAACGATTGAATAGGCCAGGGAGTCTGTCCCATGATAATTGGCACACGACCCGAGGACCCCCTAATCATGGACTCCCTCAGTAGCCCCCAAATTGGCATCTAATGCCGAAACCTTCCTTTGGTCACTTCATATGGACTCTGGCTTGTGAGGCGAGTTCCTCTCTTACTTTACCCGATGATAGCTCGTCTGCTGATGAATTCCCCATCTTCAAATGCATAGACAAAGATGTATATATACAAATTTTAATTTCTAGGCCGACCGTTCTACAATGAGTAGCGTCTTTCCTTATTCGAAAGGCCATGGTTCGTCCACGCATGTAGCCTTTTATGAAAGAGCTGTTTGAGACCGTTTTACTGACACGTTCCGTCATGGAGATCGTGCAATACTTTTCTTGGGATATCGTTTATGGTTTGGGTTATCCCATGTGCCCATAATTGCACGTTTTTATTGGGAAGTGGCGGAGTTAATAGCGCAGTAGCGGGGCCTTAATTATTCTGGTGAGCCATATAAGGTAAAACCGTCTCCTCAGCCCCTTCACGCACCTCAGATCTCGCAACCCCATCGCCATTCCCAGCTCCCAAAGCTCCAACGCCGAGGCTTCCCTTCTCCTCCCATCCTTTCGAATCCCTCCATTATTTTGACAATGGCAATCACCGGTTCCAAGGGCAAGTGGGAGGTGTCGTGTGTCACTAAGAACGACATTATGGAGTTGAAGAGCTCCGTCTACCGTCCAAAGAACATAGCCCACCGTGCACTGGAGAAGGACCAGGTCACCCCCACACCAAAAGATTGGGAAAGAGTATGTTTGTTGCTCATTTTATTCAGGGCATAAGCTTCCCCCTCCATCCGCTCGTTTGGGGAGTCATGTTCTACTATGGGCTTGACTTCCATGACCTCCCCCGAACTCCATCATGCACCTCTCAGCCTTCATCACCGTGTGTGAGGTGTGCTTGCGGGTCCTACCCCACTTTGGCCACTGGCTAAAGGTTCTCAATGTCAAGATGAAGGTCGTCAACGGCGACCAGGAAGACTGCGGAGTGTCGATGACCAGCGGGGCCACATGGCCAAATGGCACATTCATTGATACCATCAAGACATGCAAGAAGGAGTGGTTCTATATCACCGAGCCATGCAACACCAGTGAGGCAGCTCCTCCCGCGTTTAGATCTGGCCCTCCCACCCATCTCATGTCCAAGATTGGGGGAGGCAGCGGAGGTGAAGGAGATCACAAAGAATATCTCCAATCTATTGGAGAAAATCAATCTCACCAATGTAATCTAGGTGATGTTGTATCACCGCCTTCTCCCGTATGAGCGTCGGCCCAGCCCAGTGTCGGACTACAATCTGGAGGATCCGGATAGTGCGGCGGGCCCTGTGCAAAGTTTTTTCTGCACAACTCGCGAGAGGCTGTGGAAGGTGCTTTTTAAGCCACAAAAGACGTGGCCCGCCAAGGAGGAAGGCAAAGGCCTTACCCTCCTCAACCATGCGGTCTAATAAGGTTTTTACCATATTTTATAGATTTCATTCCTTCCTTTTTTGACAAGGTACCTCTCCTTCCTTCCCCCATGCTCGTAGATTGGATAAAAAAGTGCGAGTGCATTTACTGTCTGGCACCTTTGCCAGAAGAAGACATGACCCCCCTGCTGGCGACCATGTTAGCCAAGAAGTTGTACACGGATCCGAGGGAGAAGGAGGAGCAAAATAAAGGGAAGAAGAAGATGCGGGAGGGTCTTTGGTCGAAGGGTCCCCCGGACACTAAGTCCAAAGAGACGTTGGCTCCTTCCAACCTAGAGGGAGATGAATAAGAGGATGATGAGGAGGTGAGTGACTCCTCCCATACAAACAAAAGAGCGGCGTCCAAAGATGTCGAGGTAGATCGAGCTCCCGTTGTTCCAAAGAAGCAATTTAGGGCCCCCATGGCCCTATTTGAGGATATTCTGGACTCGTACAAGGAGTCCGAGGATGAAGCACCAGTCCCACGAAGGACCCTCCGGGTGAAACCTCGAGCATGAAGGTATTTATTGAAAATCGGAATACGTCATTCCTCTAGGTGTCGTGGTTATAACTAGGCTCATTTTCCATATTGCATCTCGCAGTGTGACTTCCCCACCGATCAAATTTCGGAGGGGGATTCCCTGCCAACCAATCTGGGTGAAAGCGAGACCGGCTCACCCCACATGCCTTCCCAGTATTCGAGGAGACCGGGAGGTGGTATCTAGGGAGGCCCCCATACGCGGGAGACTATGGCTAGGGGTGACAACATTATGGCTGAGGTTAACACTTTTGTCACAAAGGACCAGGAGGATGCATTCCTCCTAGCAAGAAAGGAGGGAGATTCCAAACCTTCTCGGTCCCCTTCGAAGACAAGTCCAGAGGTTCCTCCCTCACCGGCACCATCGGTAGTAGTCTCTCCGTGAAGGGAGACTGCTATGGTGCATCCGGAGCCATCCACGACATAGCATCTCCGAAGTGGATGGCCTAACTTAAGGGAGGAAGGTCTCAATGATCCTTCCGTTCCTGAAGAATGCCGCACTCATCTGAGTGTGGTATTGCAAAGCATCCAGTCGATTGACAACGATCTGAAAGAATCTTTTGACATGCTGCTGGTAGACACCAAGGTAATCCGCATACTTTTCCCTTTATAATTTTACATTTTCTAAAATCAATATTATGTTGAGTAGCCCTCGAGCCCCGTGTGAGTTAGAAAAACTCATGCATGGGTTAGAATAGTTCGGAAAAAGTTGCATGTAGCCCCCAAGGCTCTCGTGGGTTGATGAGAAACACCCTAGTAAAGGATTTTGAAAAAATCTAAAAACTTATAAAACATTCAAAAATGCTCTTGTGTAGGCTTCGACATTAGTCGCAGCCCCCAACTCTGTGGAGTTGGTGGAAATGAATCGCAAATTAAAGGTTTCCAAAGAGGATATGGATCGCATCAATAAGCGTTTTGAAGATGCTCAAAGTAAGTGTGCAAGCCTTATCTTGCTTATTGAATTGTTTGTTATCTTTGTCTCTAAGTGTATGTTGTCTGAATGACTACGAGAGTTGTTTCTACTGATGTTGATCAACTTAAATCCGAATGGGGCAAGGCCAAGCAAGAGGCCGCGGAACAGAGGAGGCCACACAAGCAAAGCTACAAGTGATAAATCTGACGCCCGGGTTAGTGAAGTTCAGCAAGAGCTGAAGGAGGCCATCACGAAGAATGGGTCCCTCGAGCAGAAAGATGAAGAAAAAACATTCGAACTAATGTCGGTGACCGCCGCACTCCATGAAGCACGGAAGGAGGCACACGATCTTTAGAAAGAGGTCCACAGGTCAAGCAGATCATAGATGGAAAGCGATATTTACTACAATGTATGTTTGGCGGATGAAGATTGGAATTGCTTACTCGAATATGGAGTTCTCTAGGTGTGATTGCAGATCTTCCAAAGAGTGCGACATAAGCTGGGAAGTACTATGCTTCTCAGGAGGGTGCAGTGCAGCAAAGGCTGTTCTGGGCACAATTCCAAAATCCAGAGCATCCTCGGCTTGTGTGTGATCAGTTGAAACAACTGATGTAGCTGCACAAGAGGACAGAGCTGGCCATGAAAGACTTATGCATTAGGTTATGGCCGACTGAGCCGCTGTCGAGTAGCTACTTTGGCCTGGTGCAAAAGTTGATTTCTACTTCGCCTCAAATTAATGTCATGAAGTGTTTGGTCTGCATCAAGGGAGCTCGTATGGCCTTTGCGAGGAGAATGATGCACTGGCCGAAGGTAGAGCCTTTGAAGATGGCCAACGCATGTCCGCTGCTTGGGAAGGAGCAAAGACACCCTGGAATATTTTTCTCCACTACCATTGAAGGTGCCCGAGGTGTAGAAGCACAATGCCCCCAAAGACTTAGTATTTGAGTAAAAATCCCTATCGTGAAAAGTGTAAAATACAATGCCCTTTAAGTTTTGCATGGCAGACCATGTATTTTTTAGTTGCAACTCTTGTTTTGGTTGTTTTTATATTGGAAGTTTCCATTCGTCGGCTTCAGCCCCCCGTCAGATACTAGCGAGGGTGTTTTCTGCTCACGCATTGTTACCCTTAGCCAATGTCTTGGCACCCTTAGGCGGTAATGTGGGAGAAAACTAGGCAATCAGACTATTTGGCTTTAACACTTTTATTTTACCATAAGACCTTGACTGTGGGTGCTAAGTAGAACCCTTTTGAAAATTGTGATATTCGACTTATGATGTGGTGCTAAAACCTGTAATCACTTAGTCTGAATGATTTCAAACCTTTCGCAGAATGCGATGAACCCAAGCGGTTCTTTAGTTTAACACTTGTCTTCGGATCACACACCAGTTCTCGCTTATCATGTCAGTCAGTTTTCGGCTTTACCCGCTGAGGTACTTAACCAGACTACTTGGAAAAACAATCGCAGTGGTTCTCCCTTAATCCTTTTAGCCGAACTTGTGGAATGTAAATGGGTTAACACAGGAGCAGGGCAACCCAACATTTGACTAAAGACATAATTCGAAACCGATGCATATAATGCAAATCCAAGACTCTGCACACGCAAAATGCCAAATAGTATTCTAATGGTTCGAAGGGGTGGTCATGACAGCCAAGCCCCCCATCAATTCAGCCAATATCCAAGATGTGCATGAAAACAAGCTTGTATATGTGTTCGAATAACAGTTCGGGAAAAGCAGGAGGCAAAAAGTCATTGCAAAGCTCGTAAATCACAAAGAGCGTTCCTTACTTCCGAATTTTTTTGAATTGTATAATCCGAACTCAACAAGCAGTTGTATATGTATAGATGAATAAAAGTGTACAGAGTAGAGGTTTACGCAGGGTTTGGTATAACTAGCTTGATGATCCTATAAACACCCCGATGCGCGTGTGCGCCTTCACTCTTCGGAGAATACACCTTGAAAAGGAGAGAAATTCAATGAACAACTCTCGTGAACAATGGCAGTCTTGAGAGGCCGCCAATCTGTGGGTTTGCTTAACACAGAGATTAGTCCTTGATGGTACCTGTATATGTCCGAACACTATATTAGCCATGGTTCGGTTTACCTGAACAATAAGCTGTATCTTATTAATCCCCGAAACTACCCACGGTATCTTGAGCGCAAAGTTGTGTCTTCGAGGTACATACTTTGCTGGTGGCAAGGTGCTTCTATGGGGAGTGTGTCCCTATTTAGCTTATGTGATATGTGACTGCTGCGGGGTGTGAGCCTGTTTATGCTCCTTGGTAGATAACTTTGGCGCAGGAGTCATAACACCGGCCTGTACTTCGGCTGCCAAAGCCGGAGTGTGTTCCTCAGTCCGGAGGGATCGGTCGATGTTACCATTGACTGTAATAACACCCTTAGGTCTTGGCATTTTTCAGATTGAGGCATGTATAATGGGAGGATGACATTAAAGCGAGCAAAGGATGTACGACTGAGGAGTGTGTGATATCCTCCGTGGAAAGGGACACTGTCAGAGATGAAATCTTCGCTGCGAAAGTTGTCGGGTGAGCCGAACACTACTTGTAGGGTTATCATGCATGAACAACGATCCACAACGCCAGGAATTACTCCTTTGAATGTGGTTTTGCTGGGTTTGATTCTTGATGGATCAATGCCCATTTTCCACACTATATCCTCGTAGATGAGATTAAGGCTGCTACCTACATCCATGAGGACTCGTGTGAGATGGTACCCATCAATCATGGGATCGAGTACCAAAGCCGCTGACCCCCCATGTCGAATACTTGTAGGGCGGTCCGTGCGATCATAGGTGATCAGGCATGCCAACCATGGATTGTACTTCAGGGCTACTAGCTCAATAGCATATACATCCCTAAGCGCACACTTCCTCTCCTTTTTGGGCAAGTGGGTGAGGTAGGTCATGTTCACTGTTTTTACTTTAGGGAGAAACTACTTTTGGCCCGTGTTGTTCGGGCGATGAGGTTCTTCATCGTCCTTGTTGTGGGGGCTCTTAGCCTGGTCTTCGGCCATGCTTTTGCTCGCCGCCTTGATCACCCAACAGTTACGGTTGTTGTGAGTAGCAGGCTTGTTTTGAGTGCCATGTATCTGATAGGGCCTCTCGAGTGTTTTGTCCAACGCGGTCTGCCCATCCCGATTTCCTTTCAAAGGTTTCTTGTTGGGTCCAGGCTTGGAGTTGCTGAATCCAGCATTGACCACCATGTCATCGGCCTCAACACTGTTGTCCCGATGGTTAATCTTGTTCCATCGTTGTTTTCCATTACTCTCCCGGACTGTAGAAGTGTCGGGGTTTGAGGGAGGGTTACTCCGACGAGCCAGCCAAGTATCCTCTCATGCGCAATGGCAGGTCGTGAGGGAAGCAAGGGCGGCCATTATCCTTAGCCTTTCCAGTCCAAGCGTCCATGCTAGCCATTTGTCTTGTGCGTTGTTGTGGAAGGAAGCTAGTGCCTCAGCATCCAAACAATCAACAATCTGATTTTTCTTGGTGAGGAATTTGTTCCAGAATTGTCAAGATGACTCATCGGGCTGCTGGATTATATGTCTTAAATCATCAAAGCCGGGTGGCCGAACATAAGTGCCTTGAAAGTTGTCTCAAAAAGCGTCTTCAAGATCCTCCCAATTCCCGAAAAAGTTTTCTGGGAGGTTGTTCGGCCAGTGCCTAGCCGGCCCTTTGAGCTTAAGTGGTAAGTATTTGATGGCGTGGAGATCATCATGGCCATGTGATTGTGGGGAGGAAATCGTTGATCCATATGGCCAGATTTGGTGTCCCGTCATCCTGCTCGCTATTTACGGGTTTAAACCCTTCGGGTAATTGATGTTGCATCACATCATCTGTTAAGCACATTGGGTGAGCAGCTCCCCTTATCCGAGCCGTGCCATGCTGCAGATCGGACGAGGTCCTACCATACTGCTTATCTCGAACTCCATCGTTCTGATTGGGTTGAGAATGGTATTTGTCTTGTCTCACGGGAATCCGACTTCTAGATCCGTAAATGGATCTGGTTTGTCTTACTTTAGACTTAATGGTCTTTTACAAATCATATCAGTCTCTGGGGTGAACCAGTTCCTTTACCTTGTCCCGTCCTTGTGGAGGATGGTCTGGTTGATCGTCTTGTACAATCTGGGTGGTGCAGTCTCCAAGGACTCATCCTCGAATTCTAGCAACAAGCGCCAACATGGGTAACTCTTGGTTTGCCCCTGTGGCTCCTGTCTATACCCCTCTTCGATGGCCAAGGCCTTTGCCCATCTTTCATTGATGGGGTCTTGTTCGGCTTTGAGTTGGCTCTAATTTAGACTCATACTCCGAGCAGTGGCTATGAGCTACCGCGTGAATACTTCCAGATCCAATGGGTCTTTAGGGACGATGAAATTCTCATCTCCCAAGCTCTCCTCCTCCTCGATCGGAGGGAGATAGTTTCTATCTTCAGAATCATCGAGATCTTCAGGTTGGTGTGTATCCATGTATCCTGGTAGATCGGGGTCGTATTCGGGATCTGTAGGTTTTGGGGATTCGACTGGATTTTCTGTATCGTCGGGGTTTAAATTATCCCCGGTGCTCGCATTCTTTTCTTTGCCCTTACGAGATTTAGGCTTCTTGCACTCGCGACGACGCTTAATGGGCTCGTCGCCGCTGTCTTTTGCCGGAGTGTCCTCATTGCTTTTCCCCATGGTGCATCATCCCTAGGGGTGTCTACCATGTTGACATCATAAGTGGAGGTGGTTGTCCATCGTCCTGTTATGGGAGGACCTGGTGATTCAATAAATGTGACCATATCTTCAGCTTCTCAGAGGAGAAGTCTAACAGATTAGTTATATCTTCAATAGTGGGGATGAAGTGGGTGGTGGGTGGGAAATAAAGTTTCCGGAAGAGTCCTCGATCGGGGTCAGCCCATCCGAACCATTTGCGGTTTGGACTTGGGTCATCATCTCATTTCACCATGAGAAATTTGCCAAAAAAAATCCTCAGAGACCCACCAGAGCCGCACTCCTGAGCTTCAATGTAGGAAGTGTGTTCGGGCGGGATTACCCTCAGCCCCCAAACACCATGGTCAGTTCTCGGCTCGAGCCCGAATCAAGGTTAGAATCTATTCGAGACTCAAGGTCGGCAAGAGGACCCGAAGTTAAGGCTTTGGAATTTTCGAGATCTTCGGCCAAGGCCGATACCTTGGAGAGTATCAGGTCGCCCCGGGTGTTGGCAACATATTCTAATTCGCCGAGCTTAAATTCCTGACCCGGGGTGACCCGTCAATTTGGTGATGGACCGCCTTGACGTGCGGGACGTTACTCCTAAGAGTAGGGGATTGGTCGGAGATGAAGATATCCTCGGCCTTGACATTGTCGCTGCTCACCAAGAGAGTAATCAATCTTTTTTGCGATATCACAGTGGAGCTCTCTGTGAAAGCACCAATGTCGGTGTCAAAATCGACTGATCTCGAGTAGGGGGTCCGAACAGTGGATCTAGGGTTGATGGGCAATAAGAAACGAAGAAGATGGTGTATTACCCAGGTACGGGCCCTCGTGATGGAGGTAAAATCCTACGTCCTTCTCTTGTTGGTATTGATGGAGTAGTAAAGAGTATAGAGTTGATCTACTTCAAGATCGGATGTTGTGGTCTAAACACTAATCGTAAGGAGCTTAATGTGTCCTACGAACTATGGCCCTCTGGTTTATATAGATTCCAGGGGTACTAGGATTACACAAGGTTGGTTACAATAAAGAAGGAATATGTCGATTACTACATCGCCTTGCATTGTACACCAAGTTTTTGGAAGAGTCCATCTTGAGTCCGATACTTCTATTGACGGTTGAACAGGTCCAGGTGTTCGGCCCATGAGAATAGGCAAATGGCCCGAGGACCCCCTAATCCTGGACTCCCTCAGTGATCCCTCTTTATGAATTGTTGAAAAGAGTGATAATTTCATATGAACTGATGCCGCCAAAGACACTTTTGAAGCCCTCAAGAAGCAGTTGGTTAAGCAGCCCATTCTAGATGCCTCGATTGACAAAGAGTCGATGCTCCTGTAGATCAATGTGGATAACAAAGCGGTAAGTGTAGAATTTGTTGTTGAGTGCAAGGAGGCAGCGAAGCAGTGCCCAGAGAAACAACATATGTATTATGCCAATGAAATTTTGACCTTATCAAAACAACGATACCCACATTGGCCAAAGATGGTATTTTGTGTCTTCATGGCTAGTCATAAGCTCAAACATTATTTCCAGGAACGTTGAAACACCATGGTCAATTCAGCTCCTCTTGGAGATATCATACAAAATAGAGAGGCTAGTGTCCGGATTGCTAATTGAGCGATCGATCTTGGGCCACACGAGGTGAAGTATATGCCTCGGAGAGCCATCAAATCCCACGCATTGGTGGACTTCATCAATGATTGGACTGAGTTACAAGTCCCTCATGAGAGGCCAGATAACATGTACTAGTCGATACAGTTTGATGGCTACACGCAGTTGGAGGGCTCTGGGGCTAGATTATTCTATCTTCCCCACAAGGTGACAAAATTTGTTATGCCCTACGGCTCATGTTCCCTTGTACTAACAATGCAGCTGAATATGAGGCTCTCCTCCATGGCCTTCGGATGGCTAAAGAGATGAACTTAAACTGGGTCAAATATTTAGGCGACTGAGATTTGGTGGCTCACTAAGTTTCAGGGACTTAGGATTGAAAAGATTCTCTCATGGCGGCTTATCGGCACATAGTCACGGCCGTTGCAGGTCGTTTCCAAGCTTATCAAGTTGATCACATTGATCATCGTCTTAACGAGGCTTTGTCACGACTTGGATCGCAACATAAGCCCGTCGCGCCCAATGTTTTTATTGATGTGCTTCACAACCCCTCTATGAAGCTGCCATCAGAGGAGGACATAGCTATTCCAGACCCGGAGGCACAACTTGTGGCAGCTCTCGATGCTATCCCTAATTGGACTATCCTCTAATTAGCTTATTTGACCACGGCAAGCTCCCTCTTGAGGAAATTATTGTGCGGTAGATTAGCTGGCGTTGCAAGTCCATGACTATCATCAATGGAGAGTTACACCGACTAAGTATTACTGGTGTGTTTCAACGTTGTGTTTCTCCTATAGAAAGCCAATATATCCTTAATGAAATAAATGCTAGAGATTGTGGTCATCTTGCCGGCTCAAGATCATTAGTGCCCAAGGCTTACCGACATGGTTTTTACTCGCTTACCACTCGTGCTAATGCAGAAGATATCGTGCGAAAGTGCAATGCTTGTCAAAAATTTGTGTGACAAGCTCATGTGTTGGCTCAAGAATTACGGATGATTCCAATTACTTGGTTGTTTGTAGTCTGGGGCTTGACATGGTCAATCCGTTCAAACCATCCTCATATAAGAAGACCCAACTTTTGATGGCAGTTGGTAAATTCACCAAGTGGGTTGAAGCAGAACCGATCGGGAACTATGATGCCGAGACATCGGTAAAATATTTGAAAAAGCTGATTTTTGGTTTTGGATATCCACATAGCATTGTCATAGATAACGGCACAAACTTGTCCAAGGGAGCAATGGAATAGTTTTGTCAACGAGAGCACATCCATCTTCTTGTAGCTTCGGTTGCACATCGACAATCTAATGGACTAGTTGGACGAGCTAACTAGGAGATATTTCATGGAAACAAGCCCTGGCTTATAGTTGTTGGAAATATTCCCTATACGCAATAATAGAACGGTTATTATCATATTTCCTTGTCCATGATAATCGTTATCCATGATATAATTGTATTGATTGGAAACTCACATACATGTGTGGATACATAGATAACACCGTGTCCCAAGTGAGCCTCTACTAGAATATCTCATTGACTAAAGATGGTTAAGGTTTCCAAACCATAGGCATCAGTTGTCATTTGATAACACAATCACATCATTAGGAGAATGATGTGATGGACAAGACCCAACCGTAAGCATAGCATTGGATCGTATCACCAAGTTTACAGCTATTGCTTTCTACATGTCAAGTGTTTGTTCCTAAGGCCATGAGATCATGCAACTCACTAACACTAGAGGAATTGTTTGTATCAAACATCACTTCATAACTAGGTGTTCATAAAGATTCTCTACAGGTATCTCCAAGGGTGTCTGTTGGGATGGCATGGATCAAGACTGGGATTTGTCACTCCGTATGACGAAGAGGTATCTCTAGGCCCTCTCAGTAATACAACATCACAAGAAGCTTGCAAGCAATGTCACTAAGGCGTTAGTTGCACGATCTTGTATTACAAAATGAGTAATGAGACTTGCCGGTAACAAGACTGAACTTGGTATGGAGATACCGACGATCGATTCTCCGCAAGTAACATACCGCTGGAGAAAGGGAACTGCATACAGGATTGTTTGAATCCTTAGCATCATGGTTTGACATGTAGGAACCAATATGTGCATCTAGGTCCCTCTATTGGTTATTAACCTAGAGGTGTCTCGGCCATGTTTGCATAACTCTAGTACCCGTAGGGTCCGCACGCTTAGAGTTCGATGACGATATAGTATTGGTAAGTTATGTATGTCGGAAACCAAATGTTGTTTGGAGTCCCATATAAGATGCTGGACCTGACGAGGAGCTTTGTAATGGTAAGTAGGTAAAGATTCATACAAAGGAAGTTCAGTTTTGTTCACCGGGAAGAATTCGGGCATCACCGGCACAATATTGGGAGTGTCGGAAGGGTTTCGGGGTCCACCAGAAGGGGGGCACCTTCCCTGGAGGGGCCACATGGTCTGAGAAGAGGGCGCACCAGCCCCTGGTGACCTCTGCTCCCCTCCCCAACTAGGTACATGCGGCTGGGCTAGTGGAGGGCAAGCCCATGGGGTGGCGCCACCCTTGCTTGCGTGTCAAGACTCCCTTGGCCGCCACCCCACCCCTATGGGAAACCCTAGGGCCCCCCTCCTCCCTCTCCCCTATATATATGAGATAAGAGGGAGGGCATACACACACCATGCCTTTGGCGGCGCCCTCCCTCTCTCTAGATATGTTTTCTCCCTTGGCACGTTTGCAGCAGTGCTTGGCGAAGCTCTCTTGAGATTGCACCACCACCACCGCCACCACACTGTCGTGCTACTGAAGAACTCAACTACCACTTGTCCATTGCTCGATGTATCGAGGAGGTGGAGACGTTATCGAGCTGTATGTGTGATGAACACGGAGGTGTCATCCATTCGGCGCTAGATCAGGATGGATCATGATTGGATCGTGAAGATGTACGACTACATCAACCACATTTCTTAACGCTTCCTCTTAGCGATCTAAAAGGGTATGCAGATGCACTCCCCTCTCATAGCTATACAAATCCGTAGATAGATGTTCGGTGTTCGTAGGATTTTTTTGTTTCCCTTTAACATTCCCCAACGATGGCATCATGAGCTAGGTCTATGTGTAAATGATATGCACGAGTAGAACATAAAGTGTTTGTGGGTGTTAATGTTTAGATTTCTTACTTCCTTCGTATTATTTTGATTTTGCGTTATTGTGGGATGAAGTGGCTCGGACAAACCTTACTTGTCCATGCACAAGTGACTGTTTCCACCAACTAACACTTGGGTTAAACGTTACGATCCTAGAATATACAAAATGCCCTCAAAACATAGAACCCAAAAGTTCGAACATGAGTCATATAGTAGATATGATCAACATGGAGATATTCACCATTGAAACTACCTCATCTCACGCGATGATTGGACATGGGTTAGTGGATCTGGATCATGTCACACTCACACGACCCGAGGGATGTTGATTTGAGTGGGAGTTCTTTAGTAATATGATTAATTGAACTCATTATCACAAACATAGTCTAAAGATGTCTTTGCAAATTATGTTGTAGATCAATGGCTCGTGCAGTAGCTCCCCTAAATTTTAATGCGTTCCTAGAGAAAGCTAAGCTGAAAGATGATGGAAGTAACTATGAGGACTTGGTCTGTAATCTAAGGATTATCCTCACGGCTTCGCAGAAGGCTTATGTCCTTGAGGCACTGCTTGAGGTGCCACCCCCTCCAGTGTCGTGTGCAGATGTTGTGAACTTTGGCAGGCACGTGCTGATGACTACTCGATAGTTCAGTGCGCCATGTTGTACGACTTAGAATATGGACTTCAAAAGCATTTTGAACACCATGTAGCATATGAGCTATTCCAGGAGTTGAAGTTAGTATTTCAAGCAAATGCACGATTTGAGAGTTATGAGACCTCCAATAAGGTCTTTGCCTGCAAGATGGAGGAGAATAGTTCTCTCAGTGAGCATATACCCAAAATGTCTGGGTACTACAACCGCTTGAATCAGTTGGGAGTTGAGATTCCACCTGAGACGGTCACTGGCAAAGTTTTCCAGTCACTGCCACCTAGCTACAAAGACTTATTAATGAACTATAATATGCAAGGGATGAACAAGTCAGTCCCCGAGCTATTCGCAATACTAAAAGTCGCGAAAGTAGAAATCAAGAAGGTGCATCAAGTGTTGAAAAAAAGGGAAGGCAAAGAAGTGAAACTTCAAGAAGAACGACAAGCCAGTTGTCGCTCCCATGAAGAAACCTAAGGCTAGACCCAAGCCCGAGACTGAGTCCTTCTATTGCAAGGGAACTGGCCATTGGAAACAGAATTTCCCCAAGTATGTGGCCAATAAGAAGGCTGGTAATGTCAACAAAGGTATATTTGATATACATGTTATTCATGTGTACCTTACTAGCTCTCGTAGTAGTGCGTGGATATTTGATACCGGTTCGGTTGATCATATTTGTAACTCGAAACAGGAACTATGAAATAAACGAAGGCTGGCAAAGGACGAAGTGACTATGCATGTCGAAAATGGTTCCAAGGTTGATGTGAGTGCCGTCGGCACGCTCGCTCTTCGATTACCATCAGGATTAGTTTTAAACTAGAATGGTTTTTATTTGGTTCCTATGTTGAGTATGAACATTGTATCTGGATCATGTTTGTTGCGAGATGATTATCACTTAAACCAGATAATAATGCTTGTTCTATTTATATGAGTAACATCTTTTATGGTCATGCACCCAATGTGAACAGTTTATTCTTGTTGAATCTCGATAGTAGTGATACACATGTTCATAACATTTATGCCAAAATATGCAAAGTTAAGAATGGTAGTACCACTTTCTTGTGGCACTGCCGCTTAGGTCAGATTGTTGTAAAATGCATGAAGAAGCTCCATGCTAATGGATGATACTCGTGATCTTCCTTGGGTTTTTTGTGAAGAGGAACAGGTTATCGTAGCACAAAGTGGGTAAGTATTTCCCTCAGTTATGAGACCAAGATCTATCAAACCAACAACAATATCAACCACAACCGTCTTTAGCGGGTGCACACAAAAGAACAAACAACTTGCACCCAACGCGGGCAAGAGGGTTGGCAATCCTCTTGTCTTGTTATTTGCAAGCAAGTGAGGTGTGTAGATAATTGTAGATAGTAAGATAAAATAGAAACAAGTAAATAAAAGCAACGTAACGAAGGTTTTATTAATATGTTGTGAATAGACTAGGGGCATATATTTCCCTAATGGCATCTCTCATGGAAAAATAGAATACGCTGGGTAAACAAATTATTGTTGGGCAATTGACAAAAAAGCGAATAATTATGTCATATTCATGGCAATGATCATGTGTATATAGGCATCATGTCGATAACAAATAGGCCGACTCCTTCGTGCACCTATGACTATTACATAACTCCAAGAGCGCTTCGATGCTTGCCTCTCTATGTATTAAGTTCATGACGAATGAAGTAATTCATGGAGTAAGATGACATGATGTATACAAAGTAAACTCAAGCAATATGAATAACCCCCACTGTTTTATCCTTAGTAGCAGCAAGACAAAGATGCATCTTGTTCCCTTCTGTCATTGGGATATAGAAACTCACTAGGTTAAACCTACCACAACGCACCTCTCTCACCGAGGATATACCGATCTATTTGGCCAAACTATTTGAATAGGTCGGAGAGAATTATGAAGCTATGATAATCATGCACATAAGAATCATATAAGTATTCAGTGGTAACTCAAATATTTATCATGAATAATCTGATCATAAACCCAGAATTCATCAGATCCCAACAAACCCACCGCACAAAAGAAATTACATCATATCGATCAAAGCAAAGATGCCATGATCATTGAGTTGAATATCAAAGAGAGAGATTGCCATCTAGGTACTGCTATGGACCCATAGGTTTGTGGTGAACTACTCAAACATCATCGTGAGGGCAGCAAGGTTGATGAAGAGGCCCTCTATGATCGATCACTCTAGATGGCCTCCTTTCCAAATAGAGACTTCCAACAACATAAAAAGTGTTTCGGGCCCGCTTCTGATGTTTTTAGGTTAGATGACAATTTTAAGCCGAAGAACAGAGTTAGGAGATCCACGAGGGGCACAAGCTATCAGGACGTGTCCCCGAGTCGTGCCCTAATAGCTTGTGGGCCCCTCGTGAGGCCTCCAGCTTTCTTTTGATGCTCGTTGGTCTTGTTTTGCTCCATAAAAATCATCAAGAATTTCAGGGCAATTGGACCTAATTTTGTATGGAAAACCCGCAAAGTAAAAAATCACGCAGAAAACAACAACTGGCAATGTGCACTCGGTCAATAGGTTAGTGCTCAAAAATAATATAAAATGATAAATAAATACTCCAAAAGCATACTAGAATGATAATATATCAGCATGGAACAATAAAAAATTATAGATACGTTGGACACATATCAAGCATCCCAAGCTTAATTCATGCTCGTCCTCGAGTAGATAATGAAAAAAACAGAATTTTTGATGTGACATAATATCCATTATGTAACCTTATGCATGCATGCTCAATGAGAAATGATGAATTAACAAACATTAACATATCAATACTTATAGGTATAAGTAGCAAATCATTAATCTTTCAATGTATACAATCCCCAAAGATTGTTTTACCCCCATCCATCTTTATTATATTAGCAAGGCACTGCTCCATCTTCACCACATTAATACAAATGTCAAGCACCACAGTGTTTAAGTAAGGCAATTGGATCGTACTTTTTCAATATGCTTTAACTTTTTATTCTTCACGCAATAAATGAGCATGAACCATTGGACATAGCATAGAGGTGGGATAGAATATGGTGGTAGGTTTGAAAGGGGTAAAAGTGGAGAAGATGGTCTCAAATCAACTAGGCGTACCAACGAGCTATGGAGATGACCGTCGGTAGATATCGATGCGAGGAGTAAGGATTGCCGTGCAAACGATGCACAACAGCTATAAGTGCATGAAAGCTCCACTGAAGCTAAGTGGGGTGTGCATCCAACTTGCTTGCTCATGAAGACCCCGAGCATTTGAGGACGCCCGTCATCAGAATATACAAGCCAAGTTTATGTAAAAGTGATTCCCACAAGCATAAGAATTATATAACATGGGGCACTATATATGAAGAACGAGGTGCCACTTTGAGACACAAGTGTGGTAAAGGATAGTAGCAAGCCCATTCTGTTTTTCTCTCACTTTCTATGGTGGGCTCATTTGGCCGCCCCCATTTTTATTTCCTAACTGTAACAATGCTCTAATAAGGATGAGCATCACACTTTTATTTACTTACAACTCATCATGAAAACGGATAGGAAACTATGACTCTGAATAAATGCCTCTGGCAGTGTACCAGGATCTGCAAAGATCTAGCACGGCATATATAAAAAATATGATGAACGATGGCTTTGCACAAATACTTTGACATCTCTATATGATCATGCCAAGCATTATGATGATGAACGAACTAGTCATGTGAAGTGACGATGGAAATGCCATGATTGGTAGGTATGGTGGATGTTTTGAGGAGGATATAAAAAGCTTTATGTGCAACGGGGCGTCTCATGTCATGGGATTCGGATGTATCGGCGTTAGTTCCATCGATCCTTAAGGTGAGAACGGACGATGCACAGTACCGAAGAGGTTAGCAAATATGAGGAGGTGAGAGTGTGTATGTCCATGGTGTCACATTAGTCAGGAAGAAGTCATATACTTATTGCAAATTTTTATTAGTTTTATCACAAATCAAAGTAATACTCGCATGCCCCAATGGAGAGGGTTGGTAAGAGTTAACCATCGCGCGACTCCGACTCAAAACAACACACAGTTTTCAATGAGGAATAGAAATGCTCACACATCATCACCATGCCTTTTTAATTTATTTAGATGAACAAGTAGTTTCAAATCTCTTAATATCTACACCTATCTGAATTAATAATAATGCACTCAACCTTTTTCATATCACCACATCAATATCATTAACCCACAATTTCTCTATATGTGCTACATGGTGGTTTTTATCATCATTCATTGGATACTCATTATTTTTGATCCAGTCTTATGAACCATGAAAATTATCGTCACTATTTTTCTATACCTAAAAAATATAAGGGAATAACAAGATCTTAATATTTCTACAAAATCGACATGCAACGATGCTCAAAAAGATATAAGTGAAGTACTAGAGCAAGTGCTAAGCACAAAAGATATAAGTGAAGCACATAGAGTATTCTAACAAATTGTGATGATGTGATCTCTATCTAGAATAGGTGTGTACAGAAAACAATGGCTGTGGTATACTAAAAGCAAAAGCAAACAAAATAAAACGACGCTCCAAGCAAAACTCATATCATGTGATGAATAAAAATATACCTGCAAGTAACATACAGATGGATTGAGACGAAAAGAGGGGATGCCTTCCGCGGCATCCCCAAGCTTAGATGCTTGAGTGTTCCTAGAATATTACCTTGGGGTGCCTTCTGAATCCCCAAGCTTAGGCTTTTTCTGCTCCTCAATCCTTTTTCCATCGGGACAATACCCAAAACATGAAAACTTCAATCGCATAAAACTCAACAAAACTTCGTGAGATCCATTGGTATAAGAAACATATAAAATACTTTTAGGTGTTGTTACATATTAATTCCTATTTTATTTTAGCATAGGGTACTGTATCTTAACTCCTCCATAGCTTAGACTCCCTGATATAATCCATAGCATCATCAAGACAAGCAAACTATACATGAAAAAAACAGAATCTGACTGGAAAAGAAGTGTCTATAGTAATCTGTAATGAACCTATACTTATGTAACTCGAGAGCTTATAAAAAATAGGAAGACCTGAGGAATTTGTATAGCAATACTATGTAGAAAGTTCATCTTAAAAATACGTTCTAGTAAAATCAGACAAAATTCTGCACTGGGCGTCAAAGTTTCTGTTTTTGCACCATATCAATTCTACTCATCATGCAAATCATCCCAAAGGCTTTACTTGGCACAAAACTTAATTTAAACATAAAAACACAATCATTACAGAGGCAATAATCATGGTATCAGACACTAACATAAATTAAATGATAACTATTGGGTTGTCTCCCAACAAGCTCTTTCTTTATAGCCATCAATATAGGCTTGAGATAATAGTGATGCTCATGTAAATGACACGAATTGAAGAACAAAGAGACCATCATAAATCAAGTGAAAAACACATATAAATATAACATGCTTCCTATGCATAGGCATTTTATAAGAAAACAAATTTTCAAGACAAGAAGTGTCTAGCATAAATAAGTAGGAAGAATGAAGCATTAACAATTTGAATATCAAGAGAGGTAAGTGAGGACCATGAAAACTTCTATAACCATATTTGCCTCTCTTATAATGATTACATGTAGGATCATATTCAAATTCAACAATATAGCAGCCATGCTTTTCATTCATGAAACTATCATGAATCACTTTATAAATTTCACAATTTTTGGATTCATGATTTTCAAGCAAGACCTCATAAAGGCAATCTAGTGCACTCTCACTAGCAATTGTTTCAACATAAACGTGTCTTTTGAAAAGATACGCTACTGGATGAGGATCCATTTATCATTATTTTTTCTTTTCATTTTTTGTCAGTGTGTGACAAAGATAAAGATAGCATAGCTAGGCAAGTAAACTAGCGAGCAAAGATGCAAACTAGTGACAAGCTAAGCAAGCAAAGATAAATATTTTTGTATTTTTATTTTTTATGAGACAAACTAAATATACCAGCAAATAAAAAGAGGAATAAGTGAATGAAATTTTGTGTGGAGTTACTCGATAGTTGGAGATGATATTCCATGTCAACGTCGCCATAAATCCTTCCCGGTACTCATGATCTCTGTTGGGTTTTTCGTGAAGATGAACGGGTTATCGCAGCACAAAGTGGGTAAGTATTTTTGTCAGTTATGAAACAAAGTTTTATCTAACCAATAGGAATATCAACCACAACCGCATTCAACGGTTGAACAAATGGTTTTTATTTGGTTCCTATGTTGAGTATGAACATTGTATCTGGATCATGTTTGTTGCGAGATGATTATCACTTAAACCAGATAATAATGCTTGTTCTATTTATATGAGTAACATCTTTTATGGTCATGCACCCAATGTGAATAGTTTATTCTTGTTGAATCTCGATAGTAGTGATACACATGTTCATAACATTTATGCCAAAATATGCAAAGTTAAGAATGGTAGTACCACTTTCTTGTGGCACTGCCGCTTAGGTCATATTGTTGTAAAATGCATGAAGAAGCTCCATGCTAATGGATGATACTCGTGATCTTCCTTGGGTTTTTTGTGAAGAGGAACAGGTTATCGTAGCACAAAGTGGGTAAGTATTTCCCTCAGTTATGAGACCAAGATCTATCAAACCAACAACAATATCAACCACAACCGTCTTTAGCGGGTGCACACAAAAGAACAAACAACTTGCACCCAACGCATTCAAGAGGGTTGTCAATCCTCTTGTCTTGTTATTTGCAAGCAAGTGAGGTGTGTAGATAATTGTAGATACTAAGATAACATAAAAACAAGTAAATAACAGAAAGGTAATGAAGGTTTTATTGATATTTTATGAGTAGACCCGAGGGCCATAGCTTTCCCTAATGGCATCTCTCATGGAAAAATAGCATACAACGGGTAAACAAATTATTGTTGGGCAATTGATAGAAAAGTGGATAGTTATGTGATATTCACGGCAATGATCATGTGTATATAGGCATCATGTCCATCAACAAATAGGACGACTCCTACCTACACCTATTACTATTACTTCACTTCATGAGCGCTTCTATGCTTGCCTCTCTATGTATTAAGTTCATGACGAATGAAGTAATGCATGGAGTAAGATGACATGATGTAGACAAAGTAAACTCAAGCAATATGAATAAACCCCATCTGTTGGGGTACACAAACACGGGTGTTTATTTCCCTTAACTTGTGCACGGACGATGAGCCACCGGCCCGGGTACCTAAGGCTGCCGGGGAATGCTACAACTCCACCAAGACCTGGCTAGGGCAAGAGAAACCGCTCCACGAAAGGTCGAAGAGTGCATCAAGAAGACCAAGACTACAGTGGACGCGGCCCCCAATGGCCATCGGCACCGGCAAGACCTACACCAATAGCCCTAGATGTGCGAAGAACCCCTGGCACCTGTCGGGGGCGAAGGCACAATAATCCTTGCCAAGACCCGGCAAGGCGCCTCCTCCGCAAGTGCGGGCCAACCTGCCACACCTCCACCTGATCGCTACACCAGTCACTTATCGATGAGGTGTCCATCCCCCAGGTGGCTAGGTGGCTCTCGTTGGCTATGTGGCAGCGTGCCGGAGATATGTTACAACCTGTTGACACATGTCCAGAGCCGTGTCAAGACCCCAAGCCATGGCCAGCTCATAGGTGGCAGAAGCCTGCTGGAAACGCATCCCTGCTCGCCACCTAAGGCCGCATTTATGGTCCCCTGTATTAAGTGCGAGAGTTAGGTATGATAGCACTGTTAGCTATCTGATCATACGAGTTGCCACTGTGGATGCCCCTTGAGTTATAAAAGGGGGCCCGAGGCAACCTAGCAAAGGATTCAGATCTTTGGATATTTGAACACTTAGAGATTCGACACTTGGAAGATAGGTTACAACTTGTTGACACCTGTCCAGAGGCGTGCCTATACCCAAGCCATGGCCATCTCATAGGTGGCAGAAGCCTGTCGGGAACGCATCCCCGCTGTCCACCTAAGTCCGCATTTATGGTGCTTTGTCTTAAGTTCCAGAATTAGGTATGATAGCACTATTAGCTATCTGATCATGCCAGTTGCCATTGTGGACGCCCGTTGAGTTATAAAAGGAGGCCCGAGGCAACCATGCAAAGGATTCGGATCTTTGGATATTTGAACACTTGGATATTCGACACTTGGTAGATTAGGTCCCCACAGGATTAGAGCCAGGTGTAAGTGTACGTACGAGCTATCTCTCACCAGCAACCCTTGCCGGGGTATAGCTCCGTGTAAACTTCGTCTTCCCCAATCAATCCACCAAATCAGGAGTAGGGTAATACGCTTCACAACGGCCCGAACCTGGGTAAAACCCCCGAGTCTCATCATCGTGTTGCCTCGTAGTCTCTGCTCTTTGTGCCATATGTCCTCCCTGCACAACCACAAAGGGGACAAAAGGTCCCATAGGTGATCGTATGCACACATGCACCAACATCTTTGGTGCGCCAGCTAGGGGGCTTCGTTCACGCAAACCCGAGATTGCCATGCGTTGTATCGATCTTCATCAGTGTTCCCTCCGCCTGCGGCGTCGAGGAGGAAGCAGACCAGACAACGGTGGCATCCCTATCACAATCATCGCACTAGACCACCTAAACCATGGGGGGAGGGGGCGCGGTTGCGATTGAATGAGCAGGGAAGAAGGGAAAGGTGCACGGCGATATTGTTCCTCTTTTCTCCTTCCCGACCTGTGACCGGTTCTGCGTCAAGGTGGAGCCTCCAACGTCGACGACCTCGCTGGCGCCTGGGTCCTGCATTTGTACCATGTTGGTAAATCCCAGGCCAAATTCTCGAGCAGATCCGTTGGTCTACGACCCCGGCGAACGGGCCACAATGATGTCCCATTACCCAACATTTCCAGCGTTGGGGTAGTTACGGGACCGTTGGGGAAGAAGGAGAAGGAGGAAGGTTTGACCGAACATATTCGGTATTCCTTCCCTTCCAACTAAGTTGTGGACGCTTGCATTGGCCCGGCAAGCTCTTGCCGCAGACCATGCTTATAACTAACATTTCCCCAAGTACCTCCATTTCCTCTCTATTTGTCCTTTTCTTCCTCTCAGAACAGCCATGGTTTACGCCATGTAAACACTAGGGAGCACAAAGAGAAGAAACACCAATGGAGATAGGAGGGAACAGCGGATGTGGGAGGACAAGTGCCAAGATAAAAAAAGGAAGCCTTAATGAAAGAGAAGTAGACAAGCCCATCGATTTTTCCGTTAAAAAGCTTACATTTCACATATTCCCCTTCAAGTCCGAGGTTTATTTGTATGGTGAACCTACTGCACTATGGGACCTTGTTGTCTTCTTGGTCGCGCCCCTGTTTTGTTTCGAACCTGCTCAACAAGACCCGCGACAACATTAAAGATCGATGAGAAACAAATTCACCGACAACGTGTCTTCGAGGCAGAATGTGAAGGACCCATTCCTCGAGGCAATCGCGGCAGCATGTTGTTGGCGGGCAACCAGAGCACGCAAAAGGAGCAACCATACAAATAACGAAAGGAAAGGGGGACAACAAGCGGTTACATACATATACTAGTTCAACACAAAGCAAAAATAGTGCATGGACTAATACGAGATACATATTGCATCTTAAGTACAGGACAACATGACGACAGCAGGAGTGTGTCAGAACTAACTCCGGCAGCCTCCTTCGACCCTTGAAACCGCAAGGACCTGGTCGGCAAGAGGACGCGCCTTGTCCGCAACCGCAGATACGTCAGCACCCGGTGACAGATTATTGACACCGTCAGAGAGGTCGAGATCTGGGTGGAAGAAGGTGAGGTTGCTCAAGACCATGAAGAGGGCGTCGCGGGCCAGCTTTTGGGATTCGTCAACGAAGCAGAACGCCATGTCATCCTCGTACGTCTTCAGCCCCGTGATCAAGCCCTCGAAGAAGAGTGTTAGCTTGACGTTTGGGACCTCATGTTGGATGAGGAGAAGGCCCAACTCTTCATGCTCATGCTCACAAGCTGGGTGGTGAGGCGCTCCACAATGTCAACCATGCTCCTGGTCCAGAGGTCGTGCTGCTCGATCTGGTTATCTAGTTTGTACTCCACCTCCTTCTGGGGAGTCTGGGCATTGGTCAGGTCCTTTTGCAAGAGCTCCTTGCGAACATCAGCAGATTCAATTTTCTGCACCAACGAAGCAAGCCTGGATTGCAAACTAGAGATGGTATTGTTGGCAGTGTCGATGTCTTGGCTCTTGGAAGAAAGCTGCGAGTACGCCTTTTCCAGCGTGTCTTGCGCTTTCCGCACCTCTTCTTTGAGAGCCTTGACCTCCTCGCCCTTCCTAGCAAGCTCCTCAATTAGTGTGCTGAGATGGGCCTCTAGTTCAATCTTGGCAGTAGCCGCGACAACGAGCTCGTCGGATACCTTCTTTAGTTGGGTAGCAGAAGTTCAGGAGAGCACGGAAAGAGCAGCTTTGTGACTTTCCTCTAGCTTCTTGGTGCGTTGCAAAAAGCGGGACTCCAACTCCTCTTCCTTATTGCGAAGGGAAAGTTAGAGGGCCTCCTCCCGGGAAGAGATGACCGCCTCTCTGGCGTCCAGACGCGCTTTGCGCTCCGCTAGCCTAGTCTCCCACGCTGCAACATCTTCCTTGGCCATGGATAGTGTCTCATGCTGCCTCTTGAGGGAATGGACCTGTTGCCTGTACCACTCCTGTAGTTTGTTTCCCTTGCACCTCAGCTGCTCACCCACAAGGCATGTCTGCTCGCACTGTTCCTTGGCTTCCTACCCCTTGAGGTTGTACGTACTCTGCATGTCCTTAATTCCATCAACCATGGATTCCAAGAAGGCCAGATCCCTGACGCTGTCGGCAGAGTCATCAACCCCTCTGACTTTCTGATGCAGCGGTGCCAGCACTTGCTCGATTCCTTCGACAATGTCTATGCCAGCTGAGAGAGATAAGTCTCGAGTTGGAGGGCACAACGAAGCGGTGACTATCGCTAGCTAGTCCGAGGAGGGTAGTAGTGACGACGACAAAGGATACCATAGAGGAAAGGGTCCTAGGGCCTCAAGGGGGGGTCTTCCGTTCAATCACCAAGGTTGGGGCAGTCGAGGTACTGGTGTTTGATGCTATTATTTCGACAGACTCCTCAAGTTCCCTGGCAACCGAGCCCCGATCCTCCGCGGCAGCAATCTTCTCCGCCTCCGTGGCGGCGGCCTTCCCGTTACCAGCCACCTCTTCCAACAACTCTAGTTCTTCGGATGACGATATTGTGATCGAACACAATGGAGAACAAGATAAGAGTCAATAAGTTGATCAAAAGAAAAGCAAAAAAGCAAAAGGAACAAAATCTCAAACAAGTGGGGTACTTGATAGGGTCTGTCGCGCAGGAATATCTGTTTCCTCGGCAAGATCAACTGTTGGGGGACGGTCCGTCTCCGGTTCATCAATAGTAGCGGCCGTGCGGGCAGGCTCTTCGGTGGAAGCCCTTGCCGGAGAATCCCTCCCCATGGCGACAGTTGTAGAGAGGCCTTGAAGGGAAGGCCCCTCCTGGCAGCCTCCCCCTAATGAACCTCTCTCGTCTCCCTGTCAAGGGTAGGAGGATGCCTCTCTTCATAACCGACACGGGACGGAGATTGAGCCTGGACCTCATGGTTAAGGCTAGCCGAGGGCTAGACGTGGGGTTCTCCCTTGCATATCCTGCCAGGACCGTGTCTGCCGGGGAATCCTACCCTGCCGCGGATTTGGCCCTTTTTACCTATGTGCAAGGGGCTCCTCGTCCTCATCCCTGTCAAGCAGATGATTAGGCGAAATCAGTCAAGGCATCAAAAAAAGAGAAGAACTTTGACGACGCTGGTGGTCAAAGAACTTACTCTGAAGCCATGAGCATGGATCCCAGCTCGTATGATGCAGGCGGTGGAGTTGTTCTGCCCCTCTTCAAAGTCGGAGGGCGGGATTTGGTAGCAGGGTTGGAGATTCCGCCAGCGGCGAGCCGCTAGAGAAGTTCGGCTTGACGGGGGACTGGGGTCCACCCCTATAACCCTCCGTCGCTTTACAGGAGAGACTCAGGCTTGAGAAAGGCAGGGGGACTGGCGACTTGCTACCGCACGTCCTTTTCCCTTGGAGGTTTTCTTCCTCCTACTCGAGGGAGCTCGCGGAGGTGCGAGGGCTCCCGCTTCCCGGCCAACGCACCAGCGAAGGCGCCACCCTGGTTCTGGAGCATGATGGCCTTTTTCGAGCCCCTCTTCTTGCGCTACCGGTTCCTTCGCCTTCTCTGCCTCCCCCTCGATCAGGAAAGCTCCAACCCCGGCAAGCTCCAACCCGATAGCTTCTTCCGGGGAAACATTCTCCTCTTCCTCCAAGAAGAGTCGCTTTCTCTCGACTCCTCCTCTCTCTCAGAGGTCGTTCCCTTAGCGGCTCTGACCTATCTGTCCTTTGTGACTCGGGCGGCAATATAAGCCCTCTCCGCATCCCTGGTGGGCATAGTCAGGTTTTCGTTTTGCTTGGAGGCCCTTTGCCCCAAGCTAGAGAGCCACACCATCTCGTTTTCCAGGGAAGGCAAGGCCCAATGTGGCTTAACCCCGGAGGCGTTGCAATCTGGCATCCACTACAGAATCTGGTTCCTGGCACTGTTGATATTCAAGGGGACGACCCCTGCTGGCAGATGGGACGTCCCCATGTCACTAAATAGTTGGCCGCGCAACCAGCCTTGTCCGTAAACCGTCAGGTTGTTGACAGTGCGTGGGTATAGCCGGATCCACTCGGTAGGACCGTTCAACTCCCATTCGAACCTATCCTCTTCTGAAGTGGGGCAATGCGGCGCTGAAGGAAATCAGCCCCTACATGCTGGATGGTAAACCCACCAGCTTTGAGGTGGGTGATCCTATTAAGCGTCAGGCGGAGCTTGTCATTGGAAAGACCCAAGCTGCTCTTGTCGTTGTTGCGCGAGACACAAGCAGTTCGTGCAGAACAGAACTTGGGAGCTTCAGCGTCCTTGATCAAACAACAATCACCCCTCCACTCTCCCCACTTCCCGCGGTATTGGCCCTAGAGGTACCCCCAGCCCTCCTTCTTAGCCCGGGGATTCCAGCTGACGTTCCCTGAGCGATGATTCTAGTCCTCTATTCGGGGAGTGACGAAGTGCCTGAACAAATCCACGTTGGGGGCGACTCCGATGAAGTTCTTGCACAGGTGGGCGAAGACCGCCATGCACACCATTGCGTTGGGCTTGAAATCCAGGAGGTGGATTCCATATGTCACCATCATGGTGCAGAAGAAATCAGAAAAGGGGGGAGAGAGGCCACAATAGATGTACGCGCAGAAGAAGCGGTATGAATCTGATGGCGTCTTTGTCTCGCAGAACTATGGGCCCCCCGTGCCCTTTTGTCTCTGTTCCCCACATATAGGCATACCTTGCGACCAAGGTGTTCACGTCCAGATTCGATGGGGATAAAACCACGTCTCCCCATCGTCACTTCTCCGCTTCCTCTATTCTTCTCTTCTTCTCATCAGCAGCCCAAGTCTTCGCCTCAGCTGACTGCTTACCCTTCATGTAGACCATCTTCTTCCCCATCTCCCTTGCGTGGCAGGAGATTCAGCCGTGCACATGGAGTGAACGGCGGCGACAAAGGCTTCTTGGCTGAAGGAGGGAGGAGGGTTGATACGTCCATTTTGCATCATACTTTCATGTTGATATTTATTGCTTTTTGGGCTGTTATATTACTTGTGGTACCATATTTATGTCTTTTCTCTCTTATTTTGCAAGGTTTATTTGAAGAGGGAGAATTCAGGTACCTGCAATTTTGGACTGGAAAAGGAGCAAATCTTAGTCCACTATTGTGCACATCTCCAAATGCCTTGAAAAGTTACGTGGATTTTTTTGGGATTATATAAAAAATACTGGGCGAAAGAACTACTGGAGGGGGGCTGCCAGGGCGCCACAAGCCGTGACACCGCCACCCCCTGGTGGCAGAGTGGGGGCTTGTGGGCTCCTTGACGGCCCACTAGCCCCCCTCTTTTGCTATATGAAGCGTCTTGGTCCGGAAAAAGTTCAGAAGGGAGCTTTTTCGTGGTTTCGCCGCCAAAACAAGGCGGAACTTGAGCAGATCCAATCTAGAGCTCCGGCATGACGATCCTGCTGGGGAAACTTCCCTCCCAGAGGGGGAAATCGTCGCCATCGTCATCACCAACACTCCTCTCGTCGGAGGGGAGGCATCTTCATCAACATCTTCATCAGCACCATCTCCTCTCTAATCCCTAGTTCATCTCTTGTAATCAATCTCCGTCTCACGACTCCGATTTGTACTTGTAAGGTTGCTAGTAGTGTTGATTACTCTTTGTAGTTTATGCTAGTTTGATTACTTGGTGGAAGAGTTTATGTTCAGATCCTTGATGCTATTCATTACACCTCTGATCATGAGTTTGATTATGTCTTGTGAGTAGTTACTTTTGTTCCTGAGGACATGGGATAAGTCATGTTAATAATAGTCATGTGAATTTTATATTCGTTCGGTATTTTGATATGATGTATGTTCTCTTTTCCTCTAGTGGTGTTATGTGAACGTCGACTACATAACACTTCACCATATTTGGGCCTAGAGGAAGGCATTTGGAAGTAGTAAGTAGATGATGGGTTGCTGGAGTGATAGAATCTTAAACACCAGTCTATGCGTTTCTTCGTGAGGGGCTGATTTGGATCCACTAGTTTAATGCTATGGTTAGACTTTTTCTTTATTCTTCTTTTGTAGTTGCGGATGCTTGCGAGAGAGGTTAATCATAAGTGGGATGTTTGTCCAAGTAAGGGAAGTACCGAAGCATCGGTCCACCGACATATCAAGCTATCAAAGTAACGAACGCGAATCATATGAACATGATGAAACTAGCATGACAGAAATTCCCGTGTGTCCTCGGGAGCGTTTTTCCTCCTATAAGACTTTGTACAGGCTTGTCCCTTGCTGCAAAAGGGATTGGGCCACTTGCTGCACCGTTGCTACTACTTGTTACTTGTTACGCTTTGCTTGCTACGTTTCACCTCGCTACACAATCACCTGTTACCGCTACTTTCAGTGCTTGCAGTTATTACCTTGCTGAAATCCGTTTATCAAAGCCTTCTGCTCCTCGTTGGGTTCGACACTCTTACTTATCAAAAGGACTACGATTGATCCCCTATACTTGTGGGTCATCAAGACTCTTTTCTGGCGCCGTTGCCGGGGAGTGAAGCGCCTTTGGTAAGTGGAAATTGGTAAGGAAACATTTTTATACTGTGCTGAAATTTATTGTCACTTGTCACTATGGAAACTGTTCCTTTGAGGAGTTTTTCGGGATATGTTCACCACGAACGGAAGCATGAGGAGTTGTTCCTCGACCTGAGGTACCTACTGAAAATAGATTTTATGAAATTCCTTCGGGTATTCTTGAGAAACTGCTGGCTAATCCTTTTACACGAGATGGATCTTCACATCCAGACTTTCATCTAATCTATGTAGATGAAGTTTGTGGTTTATTTAAGCTTGCAGGTTTGCCCGAGGATGAGGTAAAGAAGAAATTATTTCCTTTATCTTTGAAGGATAAGGCGTTGACATGGTATAGGCTATGTGATGATACTGGATCATGGGGCTACAATCGGTTGAAATTGGAATTTCATCAAAAGTTCTATCCTATGCATTTAGTACATCGTGATCGGAACTTTATTTATAACTTTTGGCCTCGTGACAGGGAAAGCATAGCTCAATTTTGGGGGAGGCTTAAATCAATGCTATATTCATGCCCCAATCATGAGCTCTCGAGAGAAATCATCACTCAAAACTTTTATGCTCAGCTTTCTCATGAAGATCATACCATGCTTGACAATTCTTGTACTGGTTCTTTTATGAAGAAGGATATTGATCACAAGTGGAATTTGTTGGAGAGAATCAAACACAACTCTGAAGATTGGGAGCTGGAGGAAGGTAAGGAGTCAGGTATGAATTTCCAGTTTGATTGCGTTAAATCTTTTGTTGAGACAAACACTTTTAGAGATTTTAGCGCAAAGTATGGACTTGACTCTGAGATAGTAGCTTCTCTATGTGAATCTTTTGCTGCTCATGTTGATCTTCCCAAAGAGAAGTGGTTTCAATATCATCCTCCTGTACAAAGCAACATAGCCAAAACCAATCTAGTTGAGGAGAAAGTCATTGCTTTTAGTGATCCTGTTGTTCCTGGTACTTACACTGAGAAACCACCATACCCTGCTAGGATAAAGGATTATTCTAAAGCTCCAACTGTGATACGTAGGGGTTACATTAGACCACTTGAACCTCCGTGAAGATATTAGAGTTGAACCTAGTGTTGCTATTATCAAATATCTCTTAGCCGAAGACATAGATGGGCATGTTATCAAATTATGTGAGGACTCCGCTAGAATTGCAAAACCTCACGCGAAGGACAAACACGGACCTGTAGTTGGCCTGCCTGTTGTTTCTGTTAAGATAGAGATCACTGTTACCATGGTTTATGTGATATGGGAGCTAGTGTTAGTGCAATACCCCGTTCTCTATATGATGAAATCAAAGATGAGACTGCACCTGCTGAGTTAGAACCCATTGATGTCACTATTACGCTAGCTAATAGAGACACTATCTGCCCTCTGGGAATTGTGAGAGACGTAGAAGTCCCGTGTGGTAAGGCGAAGTATCCTACTGATTTCCTCGTCCTTCGTACTGCACAAGATAGCTTTTGTCCCATCATATTTGGTAGACCCTTTCTCAACACTGTCAATGCTCACATTGATTGCATTAAGCAGACCGTCACAGTTAGTTTCGGGGGTGTGTCTCATGAATTTAACTTCTCCAAGTTTGGAAGAGAACCCCATGAAAGAGAGTCGTCTAGTAGAGATGAAATTATTGCTCTTGCCTCTATTGTCATACCTCCTACGGATCCTTTAGAGAAATATCTGCTTGAGCATGAAAATGATATGCATATGGAGGAGAGAGATGAGATAGATAAAATTGTCTTAGAACAATATCCTATTCTCAAGAATAATCTGCATGTTGAACTACTTGGGGATCCTCCCCTACCAAAGGGTGATCATGTGTTCGAGCTTAAACAGTTGCCTGATATTCTTAAGTATGCATATCTTGGTGAGAAGGAGATATATCCTGTCATTATTAGTCCTCTCCTCTCAGAGCACGAAGAGAAGAAGTTACTAAGGACTCTGAGGAAGCACCGCGCTGCTATTGGATATACTCTTGATGATCTTAAGGGTATTAGTCCTACTCTATGTCGGCACAAGATTAAAACCGATCCTGACTTTAAACTAGTTGTTGATCATCAAAGGAGATTAAATCCTAAGATGAAAGAGGTCGTTAGAAAAGAAATATTAAAGCTTCTAGAAGCAGGAATCATTTATCTTGTCGCTCATAGTGATTGGGTAAGTCTAGTACATTGCGTACCTAAGAAGGGAGGTACCACCATCGTTCCTAATGATAAGGATGAACTAATCCCACAAAGATTATTACTGGCTATAGAATGGTGATAGACTTCCGGAAACTGAACAAGGCAACCAGGAAAGATCATTATCCTTTGTCGTTCATCGACCAAATGCTAGAAAGGCTATCGAAACACACACAAATATCAGAGGTATACGAAGTTTCCTAGGTCATGCTGGTTTCTATAGAAGGTTCATTAAAGACTTCTCTAAGATTTCTAGGCCTCTTACCAACCTCTTGCAGACGGATGTTCCTTTTGTTTTTGATGAGGATTGTGAGGAAGCCTTTGATATACTTAAGAAGGCTTTGATAACCGCACCTATTGTTCAACCACCCGACTGGAACTTTCCCTTTGAAATCATGTGTGACGCTATTGATTATGCTGTTGGTGTTGTTCTAGGACAAAGAGTTGACAAGAAGTTGAATGTCATTCACTACGCTAGTAAAACTCTAGAAAGTGCCCAAAGAAACAATGCCACTACGGAGAAGGAATTTTTAGCAGTCGTGTTTGCATGTGAAAAGTTCAGATCTTACATAGTTGACTCCAAAGTCACTATTCACTCTGATCATGCTGCTATTAAGTACCTCCTGCTACGGGAATTTGATTTGCACGTCATTAACGGAAAGGGTGCTGATAACCCTGTAGCAGATAACTTGTCTACGCTAGAGAATGTCCTTGATGACCCACTACCAATTGATGATAGCTTTCCTAATCAGCAATTAAATGTTATCTGCACTTCACTTAGTGCATCGTGGTATGCCGATTATGCAAACTATATCGTAGCCAAATACATACCACCTAGTTTCACCTATCAACAAAAGAAGAAATTCTTCTTTGATTTGAGACACTACTTTTGGGATGATCCTCACCTTTATAAGGAAGGAGTAGATGGTGTTATTAGACGTTGTGTGCCTGAACATGAACAGGGACATATCCTGCAGAAGTGTCATTCTGAAGCCTACGGAGGACACCATGCTGGAGATAGAACTGCCCATAAGGTATTGCAATCAGGTTTCTATTGGCCCACTCTCTTCAAGGATGCCAGTAAGTTTGTCTTGTCTTGTGACGAATGCCAAAGGACAGGGAACATCAGTAAGCGTCAAGAGATGCCTATGAACTATTCACTTGTCATTGAACCATTTGATGTGTGGGGCTTTGATTATATGGGACCCTTCCCGAGTTCCAATGGGTACACTCACATCTTAGTTGCTGTGGATTACGTTACTAAGTGGGTAGAAGCTATCCCCACTAAAAATGCTGATCACCACACCTCTATTAAGGTGCTTAAAGAAGTCATATTCCCAAGATTTGGAGTCCCTAGATACTTGATGACTGAAGGCGGTTCACACTTCATTCATGGTGTTTTCCGTAAGATGCTAGCTAAGTATGATGTCAACCATAGAGTTGCATCTCCTTATCATCGTCAGTCTAGTGGTCAAGTGGAGTTGAGTAATAGGGAGATCAAGTTGATCCTACAAAAGACCATCAATAGATCTCGAAAGAACTGGTCTAGCAAACTTGACGATGCACTATGGGCTTATAGGACTGCTTATAAGAATCACATGGGCATGTCACCGTATAAAATGGTTTACGGTAAGGCCTGTCATTTACCTCTTGAGCTGGAACACAAAGCTTATTGGGCAATCAAAGAGCTCAACTTTGATTTCAAACTTACCGGTGAGAAGCGGTTGTTTGATATCAGCTCGTTAGATGAATGGAGATCCCAGGCATACGAGATCGCCAGGTTGTTCAAGGAAAAGGTTAAGAGATGGCACGACAAATGAATATAGAAACGAGAGTTCAATGTAGGTGATTACGTCTTGCTATACAATTCTCGTTTGAGATTCTTTGCAGGAAAGCTTCTCTCTAAATGGGAAGGTCCCTATATTGTCGAGGAAGTATATCATTCCGGTGCCATCAAAATCAATTACACGGAAGGAAATTTTCCTAGAGTGGTAAATGGTCAAAGAATCAAGCATTACATCTCTGGTACTCCTATAAATGTTGAGACCAATATCATCAATGTCATAACTCCAGAGGAGTAGATAAGGGATGTTTATCAGCCTCTTTCAGACCTTGAAAACGAAGATGTATCTGTTTCGGCAGGAAATTGGACTCCGATACTTTTCCAATAGGAAATTTCCTCAGTTTTGGAATTTTTGGAAAATTAGAAAAATAAAAAGCAGTCCGGAGAGCAAACGAGGCAGCCACAAGGGCCCACTCCGCCACCACCCCCCTGGTGGCGGTGGGCAAGCTTGTGGGCACCTCGTGTGCCTCCCGGACTCCGTTTTCTTGTGGAGGACTCCTTCTGGCCCAGAAAAAATCAACATATAGTCGCACAAAGGTTTTGATCTCCGTATCGCGTAGTTTTCCTCTGTTTTCGTTTCGAGCTTGTAGTCTGCCACAGATTTAGAGCAAAGATGTCTCAGGAATCTTTTGGGGAGAATGATCTTCACCAAGTTCATGAGGAAATAGATGCTGATCTGAAAAGAGTAGAAGTCACGGAAGCCAGGGCCCAAGCTAAGTAGAAAACCCAAGCTAGGGAGGAAGTTCAACCTATGTTCAACATTGAAGACGTTGAAGGAGTTGATTTTCTCCAACCCTTCCTCCACGTGTTGTCTCCATACTTGATTGAACTCTTGAGGTTTTGCGAAATAACTCGTGCTCGCAATATTTCTCTTTCTCGCGAAGTTGTTTTGGTGGAAAACCATGTCAGAGATCTCAAAGGTATAAATCAAAGATTGATAGCTCTCTTGGAATCAAAGGCGACAACAACACTACCATCACCACCAAAGGAAGACAACTAAGGATTGGTATGGGCAATCCCCTTGGCTTCTGCCAAACTTGGGGGAGTTGCCCTGGTATCGTATCACCTTTATATCTTTTGCTTTTACCTTTGTTTTAGTTCTTTACTTTTCAGTTTTTATTTCTTTTTTAGAGGAATAAGTCTTTAGTTTTCAGTTTGAGTCTTTTGCTTTTGTCTCTCCCCCGATGTATTCAAGCTTACGAGCTATATAATAAAGAGTGTCTTAGTCAAGGGCTTTGCTTTGTGCCATGATCAAAAGTATGAAAAGAACGATAGCATGAAAGATCATGAGACGATCTTATGGAAAGTGATGACTTCACTTATGACACGTATGATGATTGAAACTTGTTGAGAATAAATCAACATAGACGTTAGTCATTGTTGCAATTAATAACAAGTAATAAGTAAAGAGAGGTTCACATATAAATATATCATCTTAGACACTTTTTACAATTGTGAGCACTCACCAAACTATTACATGCCTAGGAGTAGACGTTGGACAAGGAAGACAACATAATGAATTGTGTTTGCTAGGTTTCAAACAACGTTATATGATTAGAGATCCCTTAGCATGTGACGATTGCTTCCACCTCATACTAGCCAAAACTCCCGCACCAAGTAGAGATACTACTTGTGCATCCATAAACCTCCAACCAGTTTTGCCATGAGAGTCCACCATACCTACCTATGGATTGAATAAGATCCTTCAAGTAAGTTGTCATCGGTGCAAGCAATAAAAATTGCTCTCTAATATGTATGATCTATTAGTGTGTGGAAAATAAGCTTTGTACGAACCTGTGATGAGGAAGACATAAAAGCGAAAGACTGCATAAGAAAGTTCTTTGTCACAGGAGGCAATATAAAGTGACGTTCCTCTGCACTAAGAGGACACACATTCAAACCTCAAAAGCGCATGACAACCTCTGCTTCCCTCTGCGAAGGGCCTATCTTGTGCCTTTACTTTTTACCCTTGTAAGAGTCATGGTGATCTTCACCAATTCCCTATTTTCCTTTTCTTGGCTACCGTTACATGCTTGGGAAAGATCTATATTCATATATCAACTTGGAGTTGAGTACTCATGCTTTATTATTGTTGACTTTACTCTTGAGGTAAACCGTTGGGAGGCAAAACTATAAGCCCCTATCTTCCTCTGTGTCCAGTTGAAACTTTGACACCATGAGTACCACGTGAGTTGTAACAATTGTGGAAAACAAAAGAGATGGTTGAGTATGTGGGTTTGCCTCACAAGCTGTTATTTGACTCTTTCTGAAGTTGTGATAAATTGCAACTGCTTCAATGACTATGGACTATTGTTGGTTACTTCTCGGTAAGGTTTTTGCTTCATGCTTTGCTTTGTGAAGGAATTGTTACTTTCCCATAAGAATCTTAATGATATATCACTGTCCTATGTGTGATCATGATGGCCTCATGTACGTATTATGTTTTATCGATACCTTCGTCCTTCAACATGTGGACATGTTTATGGAACTTGGTTTTCGCTTGAGGACAAGCCAGGTCTAAGCTTGGGGGAGTTGATATGTCCAGTTTGCATTATGCTTTCATGTTGATATTTATTTCTTTTTGGGCTGTTATATTACTTGTGGTACCATATTTATGCCTTTTCTCTCTTATTTTGCAAGGTTTATTTGAAGAGGGAGAATTCAGGCAGCTGGAATTCTGGACTGGAAATGGAGCAAATCCTAGTCCACTATTCTGCACATCTCCAAATGCCCTGAAAATTTACGTGGATTTTTTCTGGAATATATTAAAAATATTGGGCGAAAGAACTACCGGAGGGGGGCCACCAGGGCCCCACAAGCCCCCCACTCCGCCACCACCACCCCTCGTGGTGGTGGGCAAGCTTGTGGGCTTCCTGAAGGCCCACTAGCCCCCCTGTTTTGCTATATGAAGCGTCCTGGTCTGGAAAAAATCAAGAGGGAGCTTTTTCGTGGTTTTGTCGCCACCACGAGGTGGAACTTGAGCAGATCCACTCTAGAGCTCCGGCAGGACGATCCCGTTGGGGAAACTTCCCTCCCAGAGGGGGAAATCGTCGCCATCGTCATCACCAATACTCCTCTCGTCGGAGGGGAGGCATCTTCATCAACATCTTCATCAGCACCATCTCCTCTCCAATCCCTAGTTCATCTCTTGTAACCAATCTTCGTCTCGCGACTCTGATTGGTACTTGTAAGGTTGCTAGTAGTGTTGATTACTATTTGTAGTTTATGCTAGTTGGATTATTTGGTGGAAGAGTTTATGTTCAGATCCTTGATGCTATTCATTACACCTCTAGTCATGATTATGATTATGTCTTGTGAGTAGTTACTTTTGTTCCTGAGGACATGGGATAAGTCATGTTAATAATAGTCATGTGAATTTGATATTTGTTCAGTATTTTGATATGTTGTATGTTGTTTTTCCTCTAGTGGTGTTATGTGAATGTCGACTACATAACAATTCGCCATATTTGGGCATGGAGGAAGGCATTGGGAAGTAGTAAGTAGATGATGGGTTGCTGGAGTGATAGAAGCTTAAACCCCAGTTTATGCGTTGCTTCGTGAGGGGCTGATTTGGATCCACTAGTTTAATGCTATGGTTAGACTTTGTCTTAATTCTTCTATTGTAGTTGTGGATGCTTGCGAGAGAGGTTAATCATAAGTGGGATGTTTCTCCAAGTAAGGGTAGTACCCAAGCGCCGGTCCACCCACATAACAAACTATCAAAGTACCGAACGCGAATCATATGAACATGATGAAACTAGCATGACAGAAATTCCCGTGTGTCCTCGGGAGCATTTTTCCTCCTATAAGACTTTGTTCAGGTTTGTCCCTTGCTGCAGAAGGGATTGGGCCACTTGCTGCACCATTGCCACTACTTGTTACTTGTTACTCTTTGCTTGCTACGTTTCACCTCGCTACACGATCACCTGTTACCGCTACTTTCAGTGCTTGCAGTTATTACCTTGCTGAAATCCGTTTATCAGAGCCTTCTGCTCCTCGTTGGATTCGACACTCTTACTTATCGAAAGGACTACGATTGATCCCCTATACTCGTGGGTCATCTGTAAGACCTGTCATTTACCTCTTGAGCGAGAACACAAAGCTTATTGGGCAATAAAAGAGCTCAACTTTGATTTCAAACTTGCCGGTGAGAAGCGGTTGTTTGATATCAGCTTGTTAGATGAATGGAGAACCCAGGCATATGAGAATGCCAAATTGTTCAAGGAAAAGGTTAAGAGATGGCACGACAAACAAATACTGAAACAAGAGTTCAATGTAGGTGATTATGTCTTGCCATACAATTCTCGTTTGAGATTCTTTGTGGGCAAGCTTCTCTCTAAATGGGAAGGTCCCTATGTTATTGAGGAAGTATATCGTTCTGGTGCCATAAAAATCAATAACACGGAAGGAAATTTTCCTAGAGTGGTAAATGGGCAAAGAATCAAGCATTACATCTCTCGTACTCCCATAAATGTTGAGACCAATATCATCAATGTCATAACTCCAGAGGACTACATAAGGGATGTTTATCAGCCTGTTTGAGACCTTGAAAACGAAGATGTATCTGTTTCGGTAAGAAACTGGACTCCGATGCTTTTCCAATAGGAAATTTCCTCCATTTTGGAATTTTTGGAAAATTAGAAAAATAAAAAGCAGTCCGTAGAGCGAACGAGGCGGCCACAAGCCCTGCCACCGCCCCCTACCCCCTTGGTGGCGGAGGGCAAGCTTGTGGGCACCTCGTGTGCCTCCCGGACTCCGTTTTCTTGCGGAGGACTCCTTCTGGCCCAAAAAAAATCAATATATAGTCTCCCGAAGGTTTTGATCTCCGTATCACGTAGTTTTCCTCTGTTTTCATTTCGAGCTTGTTGTGTGTCGCAGATTTAGGTCAAGATGTCTTATCAAGATTCAGAAGAAGAGATCTATGTGGCCGATGATCATGCTAACTCTAGGATTAATGGGGACTTGGAACCATATGGCTGGACCACTGATGAGGAAGAAGACTATGAGCCCAAGGGAAAGGAACAAACGAGTTCGATGAAGAGGAGGCTCCTCTACCTCAACCTGCAAACACCCATGTGGAGTTCAAGAAGTCAAGCCTCCCCAACTCCAGGAAGAAGCCTAAGACCATATTTATACCCTCTCGTTTCTTGCAGGAGAGTAAGAAGGAGCTTTGACATAGAGTGTTGAAACTTGAGGAGGAAAATGACGATCTAAGGGAGCAGAACTTTTTGCTCAAGTGGAAATTAGAAAAGCTCAAGACTGCTTCAACAACTCCACCACCATCACCACCGAAGGAAGGAAACTAAGCATTGGTATGGGCAATCCCCTTGGCTTCTGCCAAGCTTGGGGGAGTTGCCTTGGTATCGTATCACCTTCATATCTTTTTCTTTTACCTTTGTTTTAGTTCTTTCCTCTTCAGTTTTTATTTCTTCTCTTAGAGGAATAAGTCTTTAGTGTCTAGTTTGAGTCTTTTGTTTTTGTCTCTGTCCCGATGTATTCGAGCTTACGAGCTATACAATAAAGAGTGTCTTAGTCAAGGGCTTTGCTTTGTGCCATGATCAAAAGTATGAAAAGAACTGAAAGTGCGTTATATCGACTAGAGGGGGGTGAATAGGAGATTTATAGAATTTCATCACTGAGGAAATTCATTTTGAGGAAATTCCTCACTGATGACTAACTTACAGCGGAAACAGTAAAGGATCAGAAGTGCAAACATTCACAACAACAGTATTTCAGAGTGAAGAATGTGAAAACAGATTGCACAGTGAGCAGGCACGCAGAATACAGATGAGGATTAACTAACGTGAAGAATTAGGGGTTGAGGAAATTCAGAGAAAGTCTTCAGCAAATTCTTCAAACAGTCACAGTGAAAGTCATCAACACATAATACAGGGAAAGTAAAGAGTTGAGGAATTAGAACCCGTTTCTCAGTGAAGACAGTCGTTGATGACCCAGTTCCAACTGTTGTGACAGTCGTACATCTGGTTTGGAGCGGCTTGGTATTGAAACCAAAGGACACCCAGTCCCGGGACACACAGTCCCTACCGTATTCTCCTTGAGCTAAGGACACACAGTCCTCGCCCAACACTCGTGGTAAGTCTTCAGGGCAGACTTCCAAACCCTCACAAACATGGTCACCCGACAATCCACAATTGACTGCTGGAACGCTCTAGACCATGATGCCTAACCGTCTGGAGGATGCACAGTCCTCAAAGGTAAAAGGCTTCAGTTCCACACAGGAACAACTTCTTCAGTGATGCTCAATCACTAGGTTTGGTTTGTGGTTTAGGTGGGTGGTGTATTTCCTCACTGATGAATTACTCTCGAAGACTCTCAGGAATTTGGGTTGCTCTTATGACAAGTGTCAGTTTCTAACGGAGCAGCCAACCAGCTAGTGGTTGTGGGGGTGGCTATTTATAGCCTGGGAGCATCCCGACATGATTTGACACTAATGCCCTTAAATAATATGACCGTTGGAGTGGATAAGACCAGTGACTTGACGTGGTTATCGAAACGGTCGGAACCCTCAACTGTGAGAGTCCTCATGTCACTCATATTCCTCACTTGAGGCTATTGGTAGGATTAGGCTTCGGTTGAGCATCATGAGGAAATTTATTCCATAGTGTAACTTCGACCCCCTTTAACAGTACGGTGTTCCTATTACTCAAATGCGAAGAAAGTAAAACAGAAAGTGTAAATCTTCATGCTTCAAATTCTTCAGAATGATTTTCTCTAGGAACCACCGGACTTCTCAATATCAGTATCTTCATGAGGAATATCAATTTCATCGCAGATTCCTCGCGATTCATTTCTTCAGCTTCAGACCAATTTCTTCAACTGAAGACACATATTTTTAGGGGTTGATATTCTTTAAATATCTCAAACTCCTCAATGACTTAGAGATCATGTGTATACTCACAAACACATTAGATACTTAACCTATAAGTCTTCAAACCACCAAAATCACTAAGGGGCACTAGATGCACTTACAATCTCCCCCTTTTTGGTGGTTGATGACAATTAGGTTAAGTCTTCAATAGGGATCAAAAATATGAAGTGTAAATACTCATTTGAGGAATTTGAAAAAAAGATTCAGAGAGACTCCCCCTGAAGATGTGCATACTTTGATGATTTTGCTTTTATAGCAAATGCACATTGATGATTTATATCATGGAGATCTCCCCCTGAGTCTTGTAAATCATGCTTATATGTAACATATCATATGAAGAAAATGAAGATGCGTGATGACAAATGGTATCTGACGAATTCCAGCATGCGTGCATTAAAACTTGTGGAATAAGCATGCGAAGAAAAACGTTCAAAAGCGTCAGAGTACCATCGGGCTTAAGTTACAACCCATTACATAAAAACTTCAGAAGAGCCAAGAGTTTGTAACTTAAATATAGTTCATAAGCCCCAAAAATATCCCGCTTGAAGACTAACTCTCGAGTTTCTCCCCCTTTGTCATCAAGTGACAAAAAGGGACAAACTGAGGACTAACGCCCGTGAAGACTTCATTTCTTGGCGGTTTAGGAAGAGCCGTGATGCTTCTTGGGAGTAGTCTTCTTCCTTGGGCCGGTAGCAGTGTCGAGCTATTCTTCATCAGATTCAGCAGTGCGGAATTAAGAAAAGGAGTTGTCTTCAAGGTCTGGCACTGGAATGGACCTGAACTTCTTCTTGGGAGGCCACGACCAGTCAAAGTCTCGCTCAAAGTCCATTTCTTCAAGCTCAGCCTGAGTCTTCAGATGTGCAAGTGTAGCCCAGGTGCGATCAAAAACCTCATGCAGATAGTGATGGTTAATCTTCACAGAGTTCTGTGTTTCAGTGAGGGTTTTCACAATGGCACCAAACTGGCGTTTGACCCATTTGTGGTTGCGATCCACCTTCTGGTGAAGACTGAGGAGGAGCCCTCTGGTATTTAGCACGCGAGGAGGAACGGGGCTTGCTGGACGAGTCTCAGTATCATCCCATGAAGAATAAGCTTCTGGCTCTCTGAACTGGCCATCAAGGGGCCTACTGCCTTCTTCAATCACTGATTTTCCTTTTCCTTCAATGGGCTCGAAAGTCTTGTTGTTGACCCGGATAGGAGGCATATAACCAACATGGTTTGGACAATCACCATGGAAGTTGATGCATGTCCTTGTCCTGATGAATCTCATGATCCACGGGGCATATATCTTGTGATCAAAGGGGCACATGGCATTGTCGGCCAAACTCCTCAAGAAGAAATCATGGATATTGATAGGAATACCGTGAATGATGTTGAAGAGGATATTCTTCATGAGGCCTACAACATCTTCTTCATCGTCATGGCCATTGATCGGTGCGAGCACACTACCGAGGATTCTGTAGACAGACCTGGGTGTGTACTTGAGCTCGTGGACGAGGAAGGTTGTTCTTGAAGATTTTCCTTCAGCCAAAGGCTTCATGAGGACTTCCATCATTCCATTTGGCAGCTCACGCTCACCATAAAGCTTCACAGCCTCTTCTGAGGGAATTGGGACGGGCAGTTCTCTGAGGAGTTCAATAGCAGGAGCCTTGTAGTGAGTGTTTTGTGACATCCAGTCAAACACCCAAGTGTTGATGTCTTCAGGGTTGCGAGATATGTCAAGAGTGGCATAGAACTGAAGAATTAACTCGCTGTTCCAGTCAGATATGTCTGAGCACATTGGGAGCAAACCTGCATCATGGAGTACACTGAGGGCTAGCTCCAGGCACGGTATTGCTTCAAGCTCAACATGAGGAATATGCCTGTGCTGGAATATCTTGTTTCGTCCATAGAGCACAGAGGCATTGTAGTTCATGTGAGTCCTAGTCCAAAAATTCAGATGCCTCATTTGAGGCTTGTCATAGGGGTTCTCTCCGATGAAGTACGTGCGTTCTTCAAAGAAATTCTCCTTCTGAACTTTGGACGCTTGGAGAATGGCTGACGCTGAACTGGCTGAAGATTTTGCTGAGGAATAGGGGGAGACAATAATAGCAGTCTCTGGTTTGAGCACAATGAATGCATTGTCTTGGGCGGGTGCATTTTCTTCAGCATTTTCCTCAGGGTGAGGAATTTCAGTGGCTGGTACTTCAGGATGAGGAGATGGTGCTTGCTCTGGTTGAGCTTCAGGCTGAAGAATTTCTGCTTCTTTCTCAGTTGGAGGAGTTGGATCAGCCTATTCCTCATCTTGAGGAATCTGCTCAAAGTGTTGAATTTCATCAGCTTGAGGATTTTCAGCTTGTTTTTCCTCAGCTGGCTTTGTGGCAGAGGCAGTTTCATCAGCTGGTGCACCTGATGCTTTAACATTTTCTGTCTGAGGAATGAGAGGTTGAGGACTGTCGTATATCTAAATTTCCTAGTCAATGTGTTCCTCAGGGGCGACATCCTTCATTTCCTCATCTGCCTTCGTAGCTGGGTCATCAATTACGACCATCTCATAGGAAGGAGCGACATTCAGGGGCACAGGGTCCAGAGGAGCAGTTTCTTCAATTTCTTTGAGGCGCTTTGCCTCTATTTCTTCTACTGCTAAGGAGGCTTTTCTCTTCTTGGCTCCCTTTTCAGCAGCCCTTGTTTTCTTCACGTCTGATGCAGATGGAATCATCTTTTTCACCTTTGAAGCTTTTGGTGAAGGTGTTCTCTCTACAGTTTCTTCAGCTGATATTGAGGAACCAGCTGGAACAGAGTCATCAGCCTGCTTTGATGAAGCAGCTGAAACAGAAGCAGTCTCATCAGCGGCAGCAAATTCATCAGTTGGAGTTTCCATGATGATTTCTTCAATGGCCGGTTCATCAACACGGCGCTCTTGGTGTACTTCCTCAGCTTGAGGAGTTTCCTCCTCATGAGGAGATTCATTTGCTGGCTCCTCAACCAAGGGCTGAGGAGTTGGTGCTGGGGGTGCGGCCTTCTTGTTGTAATCATCAACAGCACTAGTGGCCAGCTTGATGGAATTTCTCTTGAGGCTTTTGTGATCTGACAGCTTGGCGTACTTGTCAGTCAATTTCTGCAGCTCGGCCTGTGTTGTAACCAGTGCATCAGGAGTCAATTTGAGGAGATTCTGCCTGAGGAATTTCTCCTTTTTGATCTTTCCAACCTTTGTCTGCCTGGCTTGCTGTTCTTTCCACTTGGTTTCATTTATGAAAGTGGCCACCATGTGGCTGATGCCAGGGGGAAGTTTCAAATCATCAATAGGAGTGTTTGGGTCCTCATACCAGATATTGATGTAGTCAAGGAGGACCTTGGGGTCCATGGCCAGAGGAATGGCACTGCATGATGCTTGAGCTACTCTTTCTTGCTTGTTTTTTATGATGGCTTGCAGGGTTTCATCATCAAATTCATCACTTCCCTCTGATGCAGACGGGACTGTGATGATTTTGCTGGGGCTGGGCAGAGGTGCACGTTCAGCAGTTACCAAAGTCTTCGCAGGAGGTGTTGAAGACTTTGTCTCCGAGCTGGTTGCAGCTGGGAGTGAGGAGCTGGAGCTGGCGGTCATAGGCTTCACGACTTGCTTCTATACTGGTTTCTCTTGAGGCTTTGGAGGTGGAGCTGAGGATTTTGGTACTGAGGAGATTGGTGCTGAGGGCTTTGGCTCTCATGGTTTTGGTGTTGAAGGTTTTGGTAATGAGGGTTTTGGTGCTGAGGGTTTTGTGACAGAAGCCTGAGCAGACTTCTCTTGAGGCTTTGGAGCCCTTGGCTTTGATGGCACAGACTGCATTTGAGGAATTTCTGAGCCTGAGGTTTCTGCAGCTGAGGAATTAGCAGCACCTGAGGCAGCAGCTCAGGATTCATTAAATTTCCTCACTACAGCTTCTGCGTGCTTCTTGAGCTTGGCCAGATGCTTTTCTTTCTCATCTGGATAGTCATCAATGGTCGTGAGGCTTGAGGGATGTGCTACTTGATGATCCTCAAGTGGGGCCCTTCTGCCAGGAGGCTTCAGAGCAAATTTCTTCACATATTTAGGAGTCACAAACCTGTACTCCTTCCATTCCTTCGCCCATCGGCGTTCAATCTTCTACAGCCGTATCTTTCTCTTGGCCATTGTCTCATTTTCATCAGGCGTGCAATAGTCCAAGTAAATGTCCTCAGGGATATCAGCAGCTGTGTTTTGCTCAAGTTTCTTTCCTCCCTTCTGTTTTCTGTCTTCCTCCATTTTCTTCAGTTGAGGATTTTGCTGATGATTTTGAACTCTTGAGGATTCTGATGAGCCTTGAAGAGTTTCTTCCAGAAACGCTGCAAATGAGTTAATGTGATGAGAACCAAGAGATTCATCAGCTGACGTGTGTGTACCTGTGAACAGAGTATAGTTGCGTGGAATTTGAGAGGTCATTTACGTTCTCAAATTTGAAGAAAATGATAAAGTTTGACAGTTTGAGGAATATAACCAGTGGTTGAGTAATTTGCCTAAGCATCCTGTTCTTGGGTTCCAGAGTTGTAGCGATCCGAAAATTCGCACAATTGAGGAATCTCGTGAAAATCTTAGATGCTTAGCATAGTTCATCAATGATTGTGGTGATAGGTAGTGTTTGAGGAATAAAGTGCGTATCGTATCTTGAGGAAAAACAGATTTCACATAGAAGATGTAAAATTTTAGATCTAACTTGCTGTAAAAATGGGATATATTTACCCTGGAAGATGCGCACGAAGAACACAAAAAGTTGTGTGTGGAGAGGCTCTTCGTTCGAGTGTCCAATGCACCCTAACTCAGCGACAGAGGACGTCTACGGCGGCGGCGGACGAAGATGGTCCGACTCCGGCGTGGTTCCGGCGACGGAGAAGTCGAGGCAGTGAAGCTCTTCCTCACTGGCGACGAGACTACCAGCGGTGGCGCTAGGGTTCGGTGGAGTGTGTTGTGGCAGGAGAGCGATGAGGCGAAGAAGAGGATGCCGAGGGGGATAAGGACATATTTATAGCCAAAAGTTACTGTTGGCGCGAGAATGTCGGACCAAATAGCCCCTGCCTCTATGTCTCCGCACGACACGTGTAGCTCCTGTACGATGCGGTGGAGATAGTGGAGATCGTGGTTATCCGATTGTGGGAAGTGGGGGTTCAGTTAGTGTGTCTTTAAAGAAACAATTTTTGAAGATTTGAGGATTTTCGTTACAAAATCATCAGCTGACAAGGAGGCAGTGAGGATTTTGAACAAAGTTTCAAGTAGAACACATATGAAGAATTGAATAGACTGGATGAGTATAGCATAGAGGGAAAGTAGGGTCCGATCACATTCACTTAGCAGAAACATCAACTTGAAGAAATAGCAATAAATGAATGCAGTTGAGGACTAGAAATCACAGTCTATCTAGTCAAATGAAAGTCATCAAGTGTTTGTGAGGATTTTTGTAATAAATCATCACAATGAAGAACAGTTGTTTTGAAGAAAAACGCATTGTGAGGAAATTGATCATTTGAAGAAAATCAACTTGAGTAATTTCACATTGGGCGGTGGCGTTACCCACCATATAAGAATGTTGATTACACACACCGCATACAATTGTCGTAGGGCCCTGAGAATCATTTTCTTCGTTAATTTCTTCACATTCAGAGTGACATTCTTCATCAGTTGAATAAAATCGATTCATCATGTGTTGCACATATAAGTCATCAGCTTTGCATAAGTGTTAGGATGTGTGCATGTTTTTACAAAACATTTGAAGATTCTAAGATATTTAGCTCACACCGCAACTTGCAAAACCTTTTCTCATCCAAGGGCTTAGTGAAGATATCTGCCAGTTGATCATTAGTCTTCACATGGTCGATGAGGATATTGCCCTTGAGGACATGGTCCCGAAGAAAATGATGACGAATCTGGATGTGCTTGGTCTTCGAGTGCTGTACTGGGTTCTATGCAATCTGTATAGCACTCTCATTGTCACAGTAGAGAGGCACATTCTTCATGTTGATGCAGTAGTCCTTGAGGGTTTGCTTCATCCATAGCAATTGAGCACAGCAAGAACCAGCAACAACGTACTCAGCTTCGGCAGTGGAGAGTGATACACACTTCTGCTTCTTTGAGGACCAGCAAACTAGTGATCTTCCGAGGAAATGGCAGGTGCGAGAAGTTGACTTGCGATCCACACGGTCACCAGCATAGTCTGAATCAGAATACCCTACCAGATGAAGATTGGAGCCCTTGGGATACCATAATCCAAGTGTTGGTGTGTGATCTAAGTATCGAAGAATATGTTTCATAGCCTTATGCTGTGCTTCCTTCGGTTTTGCTTGAAAACGTGCACACATGCAAACACTAAGCATTATATCTAGCCTAGATGCACATAGATACAATAAAGAGCCAATCATAGAACGATATACCTGCTGATCGAAATCTTTACCAATTTCATCAGTGCCAAGGTGGCCGTTGGTAGGCATTGGAGCCTTGGCACCTTTGCATTCGTGCATGTCGAATTTCCTCAGAACATCCTTGAGGTATTTCTCCTGTGATATGAAGATTCCATTGCTTTGTTGACGAATTTGAAGACCTAAGAAGAATTTCAGGTCCCCCATCATGGACATCTGATATTATTCACTCATCATGTAGGCAAATTCATCACTGTATCTTTTGTCAGTACAGCGAAATATGATATCATCGACATATATTTGACATACAAACAGCTCATTATCATAGGATTTTGTGAAAAGAGTTCGATCGAGTGAACCAGGTTTGAAGCCTTTCTTTATGAGGAATTCCTTCTATGTATCATACCATGCCCGAGGGGCTTGCTTGAGGCCATACAGAGCCTTTTTGAGTCTAAAGACTTTGTCTGGATTCTTTGGATCCTCAAAACCTGGAGGCTGAGCAACATATACTTCTTCCTCAAGCTTACCATTGAGGAATGCACTTTTCACATCCATTTGATATAAGCTGATGTTATGATGATTAGCATAAGCAAGTAGTATTTGAATAGCTTCAAGTCTAGCAACAGGTGCAAAAGTTTCGTCGAAATCTATTCCTTCAACCTGGGTGTAGCCTTGGGCTACAAGTCGTGCCTTGTTCCTCACCACTTGACCGTCCTCATCTTGCTTGTTTCGGAAAATCCACTTGGTGCCTATGATGTTGTGCTTGCGAGGATCTGGTCGTTTGACGAGCTCCCATACGTCATTCATCTTGAATTGAATATGTTCGTCTTGCATAGCTTGGATCCACTCCGGTTCCAGAAAAGCCTCAGCAACTTTTGAGGGTTCTGTGATGGATACAAAGGAAAAGTGCCCACAAAAGATAACTAAGTGTGAAGCTTTTGAGCGAGTGAGAGGACCTGGCGCGTTGATGTCGTTGAGGATTTTGTCAAGTTCTACTTTGTTTGCAATCCTCGGATGAGCTGGTTGAGGATTTTGTCTGGGCTGAGGAAGTGGTGCTGGTGCAATTTCCTAAGGAACATCTTCTTGGTTTTTATCAACGATGGGGATCATTTCTTCACCAATTTCCTAAGTGGGGACAATGTCTTCAGTAGGCTTAAGCTTTATTGCTTCCTCAGGAGACAGCTTATCTGGATCAGAAGGCAATTGCTCTCTTTGCGAGCCATTAGTTTCATCGAACCGCACATCTACAGTCTCAACAACTTTGTTGTGATAGTTGTTGAAGACTCTGTAAGTGTGCGAGTCCTTTCCATAACCGAGCATAAAACCTTCATGTGCCTTAGGTGCAAATTTTGAGCTATGGTGAGGATCTCTAATCCAACATTTCGCACCAAAGACATTGAAATAACTTACATTGGGTTTCTTGTCAGTGAGGAGTTCATATGAGGTTTTCTTGAGGAATTTGTGAAGATATACCTTGTTGATGATATGGCATGCAGTGTTGATTGCTTCAGGCCAAAAGCGACGAGGAGTCTGATATTCTTCAAGCATAGTTCTAGCCATTTCAACCAGAGTCATGTTCTTCCTTTCGATGACACCATTCTGCTGAGGAGTATAAGGAGCAGACAATTCGTGAGTAATACCAAGTTCATCAAGATAATCATCAAGACCAGTCTTTTTGAACTCGGTTCCATTATCACTCCTGATATGTTTGATCTTGATGCCAAAGTTCATCGAGGCCCTTGAAGAGAATCCTTTGAAGATTTCCTGCACTTCAGTTTTATACACTATGATATGCACCCAAGTATATCTGGAATAATCATCAACTATGACGAAGCCATATAAAGATGCTGCATTGGTTAGTGTGGCATAGTGAGTAGGTCCAAATAAATCCATATCACTACTGAAATTCAGAAATTTGCCGTCTGCCAAGGCGGACGGCAAAGGGGGCTACCACGGACGGCAAAGGCTTTGCCGTCGGTCAGCAGACGGCAAAGTAGACGGTAAAAAAAATCCGGTGAAGAGGCTCTTTGCCGTCTGCTTTCACAAAGCGGACGGCAAAGAATCTTTGCCATGAGGGGGCGGACGGCAAAATAAGTGGGACGGCATATATTGCAACGTCCCCGTTAAGTGTTAACGGCAGCCTCCCCCCTTTGCCGTCTGCCTCCCCCCCTTTGCCATGTGGGGGCAGACGGCAAAGAGGGGAGAGAGGGGGGTAGATTCCCCCCTTTGCCGTCTGCCTCCCCCTTTTGCCATGTGGGGGCAGACGGCAAAGAGGAGAGAGAGGGGGGCAGATTCCCCCCTTTGCCGTCTGCCTCCCCCCCTTTGCCATGTGGGGGCAGACGGCAAAGAGGGGAGAGAGGGGGGCAGATTCCCCCCTTTGCCGTCTGCCTCCCCCCCTTTGCCATGTGGGGGCAGACGGCAAAGAGGGGAGAGAGGGGGGGCAGATTCCCCCTTTGCCGTCTGCCTCCCCCCCCTTTGCCATGTGGGGCCAGACGACAAAGAGGGGAGAAAGAGGGGGCAGATTCCCCCCTTTGCCGTCTGCCTCCCCCCTTTGCCATGCGGGGGCAGACGGCAAACAGGGGAACCAGCCCCTTTTTTATTTGTTTTTTGTTATATCCAGCATTTTTAACAATAATCAGGATATATATATATATATATATATTTGACATAAATAAATATCTTTCCATACTCATAACCATATTAAAATAACTCTCATCCATAGTGCATACATATTATGGAAGTTACATCCGTACCAAACCATATATTACACTAGTTTCATCCACGTGCATACAAAGTTTCATATATTCATATACTACAATAGTTTCAATACAACACATGGTACAAGAAATCATCTTCAAGCATTCCATCAACCAAGCTTCCCGTGAAGTGAAGGTAATCTGCAAAATGACAAATAAGAAAGTTAGAAAAATAATACTAGATGAAGTAGTGTATATATAGGTTATTTCGGAGAGAAATTAGCTAAGTATAGACCATTTAGGAGCTAACTAATCTAATTATGTCATTTAGGTGGAACCCTAGCTAACTATAGGAGAAGAGAAAGAGAAGAAGAAGTAAAAGAAGGAGGAGGAGGAGGAGAAGGAGGAGAAGGAGAAAGAAGAGGAGAAGGAGAAGGAAGAGGAGAAGAAGAAGAAAAAGGAGGAGGAGGAGGAGGAGGAGGAGGAGAAGGAGAAGGAAGAGGAGAAGGAGAAGAAGGAGAAGGAGAAGGAAGAGGAGAAGGAGAAGAAGGAGAAGAAGAAGGAGAAGAAGAAGGAGAAGAAGAAGGAGAAGGAGCGGGAGCGGCGGCAGGGGGCGGCGGCAGGGGGCGGCGCGCGGCAGGGGGCGGCGGCGGCAGGGGGCAGGGGGTGGGTCGCCGCGGGGAGGGGGTCGCCGGGGGGGGTGGGCTCGCCGGGGGGGTAGGCTCGCCGCGGGGAGGGGATTTCGCCGGCAGGGCGTCGCCGCCATGGAGAGAGAGAGTGGTCGGGGTGAGAGAGAGAGAGAGACAGTGAGCGAGGTGGGGGGTAACGGCCGTTATAGGGAGGCCCCTTTGCCGTCCGGCCCCCGACGGCAAAGGGACGTAAGGCAGACGGCAAAGGGCCGTATGGCAGACGGCAAAGGCCCGCGGACGGCAAAGGCCCCGGATTTCGGACACGGCAGGCATGGGGCCCACGCGTCCCCTTTGCCGTCTGCCCTGGGGCTCTTTGCCATCTGCTGGCAGACGGCAAAGGACCCACACATGGCAAATTGTATTTTTGCCATGTGTCAGTTCTTTGCCGTCTGTATTGTGTCAACTGATGGCAAAGAGGTTCTTTGCCGTCAGCCAGCAGACGGTAAAGAACTGGCTGACGGCAAATTTCTGGATTCCAGTAGTGTATGAAGCAATTCGAATGGACGTGTAGTGGTCATGATGGTTTTAGAGGGATGCTTGGACCTGGTCATTTTCCTAGATTCACAAGCACCACAGAGATGATCCTTGAGGAATTTGACTGATTCGATGCCGATGACATGCTTCTTCTTCGCGAGCGTGTGCAAATTCCTCATGCCTGCATGACCTAGTCTTCGGTGCCACAGCCATCCTTCTGAGGTTTTTGCTAGTAAGCAAGTGGCTGGTTGAGGACCTGTAGAGAAATCAACAATGTACAAATCCCCTCTTCTTACTCCTTCGAAGACTTTGGATCTGTTAGATTCCATGATGACTACACATCTATATCTACCAAAGATGACAATCATATCAAGATCACAAAGCATCGAGAGTGACATAAGGTTAAAACCAACGGATTCAACAAGCATCACTTTGTCCATATGCCTATCCTTGGAAATAGCCACTTTGCCAAGTCCCAATACCTTGCTTTTACCTTTGTCAGCATATGTGATTTGCTTCAGAGGTGATGGAGTTAGTGGCATATTCATCAGTAAGCTTTTATCACCAGTCATGTGATGTGTGCAGCCACTATCGAGAACCCACTTAGTATTCTTGGGTTTGTGATCCTGCACATGAATTAGTACAGCTTACCATCTCATATGCTACAGATTTGAAGAATATGATACTAATTTCATCAGATCAGTAATTTCATCATAACAGAAATGTAAGAACGTGTGAAATATTTCTATTTCATCAATCATTAGCTTGCGTCCTATCAAGCATTTCCTCAGGTCTCCAGCAAATTCTTCAGATGATGATTTTCATCTGGAGACCTGACCTGCAGAAGTGATTAGTTCGATTTCTTCACCACCCACATTTGAAGGGGTGGCAAAGCGTTCATCATCCTGCGAGCACCATATGAGAAAGGTGGCATTGAAGCCAATGCACTTCTCTTAACAGTAGGGGGATTAAAGTACTCATATGAATATGTAGAGAACTGGTTTGAGGATTTATGAACATAATGATTTGAGGAGTAACGCTCATATTCATATTCCTTGTAGTTTCCCTGCATGTTAGACGCATAAGCACGGGTACGAGCATGGTTTTGACCAGTTGAGGATTTTGATCCTCTTGAAGACTTTGGTCCTCCTGAGGAATTAGATCTGGGGTTCAGATTCTTCAGTGGTGGTGTCATGAGGACATTCACCTGAAGATTTTCAAGACAGCTTTTGGGAACCCAGATTTTCCTCAGAGGAGGGCCATTCCTGCAGTTAGTTCCAACACATCAAGCAAATACTTCACCATATTGATTTTTGAACAGTTTATAGTTGGAGTCAAATGACTCATCTGAGGAATAGGATAATTCACATGAAAAGCCAGTTAGATTAGATGGATCAAAAGGAGGCCCAGTAGCAGCAACCCATGAGGTTTTGGGACACTGCTCAGGTTTCCAATAAGATCCATCAACATTTAATTTCCTCTCAAAGGCAATTCCTTCTTTCCTCGTGTTCCTGTTCAATATCTGCTTTTTGAGCACATCACAAAGGGTTTGATGTCCTTTGAGGCTTTTGTACATGCCTGTCACGTACGATTCCTTCAACCCTGCATTTTCATCACTAACATTTGTGTTTCCTCAAGTGAGGAAATAGACACAGCAGGTGCAGTTGAAGAATTTGTAGCAATGGTAGCATTTGATGATTCTGGTGAGGAATTAGTAGTTTTGTGTTCAATGCATTTAAGACATGGAGGAATAAATTCAACTTGACTAGCGCTGATCTGTTGAGCTAGTATTGAATCATTTTCCATACGAAGGTCATCATGAGACATCCTCAGCTTCTCAAGATCAAGCTTCCTTTGAAGAAATTCATAGGAAAGCTTCTCATGATCAGTGAGGAGTGTATCATAACGATCCTGAAGATTATCAAATCTAGACTGAAGACTTTTCATGTCATCAGTGAGGATTTGGGTAAGGTTCATTTCGTCATTCAACAAATCATCACTTTTGTCTAGCAGTTTCTGAAGCTTTTCTAGAGCAGTTTGTTGTTTAGTGGCAATGATAGCAAGTTTACTGTAACTGCGTTTCTTATAATCATTAGGTTCACAGTCACTTGAATCAGAAGAGGAGGCATTATTTGGTACCTTCGAACCCTTTGCCATGAAGCAATAAGTTGGAGCGAAGTCATCAGCACAGTCATCAGTATGGATGGTGCAATCATTTTCTTCAAGATTGAAGATTGACTTGCTGACGAAAGTGGTTGCTAGTGCAAGACTAGCCTGTCCAGATTTTGAGTCTTCTTCAGAACCCTCTTCTTCATCACCTTCCTCTGATTCTGCCTCGGAGTCCATTTCCTTGCTAATAAGTGCCCGAGCCTTTCTGAAACTAGTCTTCTTGTGTGATCAGGGCTTTGAAGATGAGGATTTTGAAGATTTCTTCTTCTTCTTTGAGTCATCAGAACTGTCATCCTTGTATTTCTTCTTCTTTGATTCCTTTCCCCAACGGGGACAATCAGCAATGTAATGACCCGATTTCTTGCACTTGTGACAGGTTCGTTTCTTGTAGTCCTCACCTGAAGATTCTGATTACCTCATGTCTCTTCTTGAAGATTTACCGAACTGGCCACGTCATGTAAATCTCTGGAATTTCCTCACGAGCATTGCAAGCTCCTGTCCAAATTCTTCAGGGTCAAAAATGTTGTCATCTGTGTCTTCTTCTTCAGATGAGGAAATTGCTCTAGCCTTCAGTGCACGTGGTCTGGAATAGATTTGTCCATATAGAACTCTTTTTTCTTCTAGCTGGAATTCATGAGTATTTAGCCTTTCAAGTATATCAGCTGGATCCAGCATCTTGTAGTCTGGTCTTTCTTGAATCATCAGAACTAAAGTATCAAATGAAGAATCCAAAGATCTCAGCAGTTTCTTCACAACTTCGTGATCAGTGATGTCTCGAGCTCCCACTGCTTGCAGTTCATTTGATATGTCAGTGAGGCGATCAAAGGTGTCTTGGCATCTTTCATTGTCATGTCGCTTGAAGCGATTGAAGAGATTGCGAAGAATATCAACACGAGAGTCACGCTGGGTTGATACTCCTTCATTTACCTTGCACAGTCTCTCCCAGATCAGTGTTGCAGAGCCCAAAGCACTTACTCTTCCAAACTGGCCTGGGCTTAGATGGCCACAGATGATGTTCTTCGCTTGAGAATCGAGTTGCTTGAATTTCTTCACATCAGCCGCAGTGACACTGGCAGAGATGATGGGGACGCCATTTTCCACAATATACCAGAGGTCATTATCAATAGCTTGTAGATGCATTTGCATTTTGTTCTTCCAGAAGGGAAAGTTCTTTCCGTCGTAGGTAGGACATGCTACAGTCACCTTAAGCATGCCTGCAGTCGACATAACTAAAACTCCAGGTGGTTAAACCAAAATCACACAGAACAAGGGAGTACCCTGCTCTGATACCAATTGAAAGTGCGTTATATCGACTAGAGGGGGGTGAATAGGAGATTTTTAGAATTTCATCACTGAGGAAATTCCTTTTGAGGAAATTCCTCACTGATGACTAACTTACAGCGGAAACAGTAAAGGACCAGAAGTGCAAACATTCACAACAACAGTATTTCAGAGTGAAGAATGTGAAAACAGATTGCACAGTGAGCAGGCACGGAGAATACATATGAGGATTAACTAACATGAAGAATTAGGGGTTGAGGAAATTCAGAGAAAGTCTTCAGCAAATTCTTCAAACAGTCACAGTGAAAGTCATCAACACATAATACAGGGAAAGTAAAGAGTTGAGGAATTAGAACCCGTTTCTCAGTGAAGACAGTCATTGATGACCCAGTTCCAACTGTTGTGACAGTCGTACATCTGGTTTGGAGCGGCTTGGTATTGGAACCAAAGGACACCCAGTCCCGGGACACACAGTCCCTACCGTATTCTCCTTGAGCTAAGGACACACAGTCCTCGCCCAACACTCGTGGTAAGTCTTCAGGGCAGACTTCCAAACCCTCACAAACTTCGTCACCCGGCGATCCACAATTGACTGCTGGAACGCTCTAGACCATGATGCCTAACCGTCTGGAGGATGCACAGTCCTCAAAGGTAAAAGGCTTCAGTTCCACACAGGAACAACTTCTTCAGTGATGCTCAATCACTAGGTTTGGTTTGTGGTTTCAGTGGGTGGTGTATTTCCTCACTGATGAATTACTCTCGAAGACTCTGAGGAATTTGGGTTGCTCTTATGACAAGTGTCAGTTTCTAACGGAGCAGCCAACCAGCTAGTGGTTGTGGGGGTGGCTATTTATAGCCTGGGAGCATCCCGACATGATTTGACACTAATGCCCTTAAATAATATGACCGTTGGAGTGGATAAGACCAGTGACTTGGCGCGGTTATCGAAACGGTCAGAACCCTCAATTGTGAGAGTCCTCATGTCACTCATATTCCTCACTTGAGGCTTTCGGTAGGATTAGGCTTGGGTTGAGCATCATGAGGAAATTCATTCCATAGTGTAACTTCGACCCCCTTTAACAGTACGGTGTTCCCATTACTCAAATGCGAAGAAAGGAAAACAGAAAGTGTAAATCTTCATGCTTCAAATTATTCATAATGATTTTCTTCAGGAACCACCGGACTTCTCAATATCGGTATCTTCATGAGGAATATCAATTTCATCGCAGATTCCTCGCGATTCATTTCTTCAGCTTCAGACCAATTTCTTCAACTGAAGACATATATTTTTAGGGGTCGATATTCTTCAAATATCTCAAGCTCCTCAATGACTTATAGATCCTGTGTATACTCACAAACACATTAGATACTTAACCTATAAGTCTTCAAACCACCAAAGTCACTAAGGGGCACTAGATGCACTTACAAGAACGATAGCATGAAAGATCATGAGATGATCTTATGGAAAGTGGTAACTTCACATATGATACGTATGATGATTGAAACTTGTTGAGAATAAATCAACATAGACCTCAGTCATTGTTGCAATTAATAAGAAGTAATAAGGAAAGAGAGGTTCACATATAAATATATCATCTTAGACACTTTTTACAACTGTGAGCACTCACCAAACTATTACATGCTTTGGAGTAGATGTTTGACAAGGAAGACAACATAATGAATTGTGTTTGCTTGGTTCCAAACAATGTTATATTATTAGAGATCCCTTAGCATGTGACGATTGCTTCCACCTCATATTAGCCAAAACTCTTGCACCAAGTAGAGATAGTACTTGCATCCATAAACCTCCAACCAATTTTGCCATGAGAGTCCACCATACCTACCTATGGATTGAATAAGATCCGTCAAGTAAGTTGTCATCGGTGCAAGCAATAAAAATTGCTCTCTAATATGTATGATCTATTAGTGTGAGGAAAATAAGCTTTGTACGAACATGTGATGAGGAAGACATAAAAGCCACAGACTGCATAATAAAGTTCTTTATCACAGGAGGCAATATAAAGTGACGTTCCTCTGCACTAAGAGGACATGCATTCAAACCTCAAAAGTGCATGACAACCTCTGCTTCCCTCTGCGAAGGGCATATCTTGTACCTTTACCTTTTGCCCTTGTAAGAGTCATGGTGATCATCACCAATTCTCTATTTTTGCCTTTGTCTTGGCTACCGTCACATGTTTGGGAAAGATCTATATTCATATATCAACTTGGAGTTGAGTACTTATGCTTTATTGTTGTTGACTTTACCTTTGAGGTAAATGGTTGGGAGGCAAAACTATAAGCCCCTATCTTCCTCTGTGTCCAGCTGAAACTTTGACACCATGAGTACCCCGTGAGTTGTAACAATTGTGGAAAACAAAAGAGATGATTGAGTATGTGGGTTTGCCTTACAAGCTCTTATTTGACTCTTTCTGATGTTGTGATAAATTGCAATTGCTTCAATGACTATGGTTTATTGTTGGTTACTTCTCGGTAAGGTTTTTGCTTCATGCTTTGCTTTGTGAAGGAATTGTTACTTTCCCTTAAGAATCTTTATGATGTATTGCTGTCCTATGTGTGATCATGATGCCCTCATGTCCGTATTATGTTTTATCGACACCTTCGTCCCCAAACATGTGGACATGTTTGTGGAACTTGGTTTTCGCTTGAGGACAAGCGAGGTTTAAGCATGGGGGAGTTGATACGTCCATTTTGCATCATGCTTTCATGTTGATATTTATTCATTTTTGGTCTGTTATATTACTTGTGGTACCATATTTATGCCTTTTCTCTCTTATTTTGCAAGGTTTATTTGAAGAGGGAGAATTCAGGCAGCTGGAATTCTGGACTGGAAAAGGAGCAAATCTTAGTCCACTATTCTGCACATCTCCAAATGCCCTGAAAAGTTACGTGGATTTTTTTGGTATTATATAAAAAATACTGGGCGAAAGAACTACCGGAGGGGGGCTGCCAGGGTGCCACAAGCCCGGACACTGCCACCTCCCTGGTGGCGGAGTGGGGGCTTGTGGTCTCCCTAACGGCCCACTAGCCCCCCTCTTTTGCTTTACGAAGCATCTTGGTCCAGAAAAATTCAAAAGGGAGCTTTTTCGTGGTTTCTCCACCGCCACGAGGCGGAACTTGAGCAGATGCAATCAAGAGCTCCGGCAGGACGATCCTGCCGAGGAAACTTCCCTCTCAGAGGGGGAAATCGTCGCCATCGTCATCACCAACACTCCTCTCGTCGAAGGGGAGGCATCTTCATCAACATCTTCATCAGCACCATCTCCTCTCCAATTCCTAGTTCATCTCTTGTAATCAATCTCCGTCTCACGACTCTGATTAGTACTTGTAAGGTTGCTAGTAGTGTTGATTACTCTTTGTAGTTGATGCTAGTTGGATTACTTGGTGGAAGAGTTTATGTTCAGATCCTTGATGCAATTCATTACACCTCTGATCATGAGTATGATTATGTTTTGTGAGTAGTTACTTTTGTTCCTGAGGACATGGGATAAGTCATGTTAATAATAGTCATGTGAATTTGATATTCGTCCGGTATTTTGATATGATGTATGTTGTCTTTTCCTCTAGTGGTGTTATGTTAACATCGAGTACATAATACTTCACCATATTTGGGCCTAGAGGAAGGCATTGGGAAGTAGTAAGTAGATGATGGGTTGCTGGAGTGACAGAAGCTTAAACCCCAGTCTATGCGTTGCTTCGTGAGGGGCTGATTTGGATCCGCTAGTTCAATGCTATGGTTAGACTTTGTCTTAATTATTGTTTTGTAGTTGCGGATGCTTGCGAGAGAGGTTAATCATAAGTAGGATGCTTGTCCAAGTAAGGGCAGTACCCAAGCGCCGGTCCACCCACATATCAAACTATCAAAGTAACGAACGTGAATCGTATGAACATGATGAAACTAGCATGACAAAATTCCCGTGTGTCCTTGGGAGCGTTTTTCCTCCTATAAGACTTGGTTCAGGCTTGTCCCTTACTACAAAAGGGATTGGTCCACTTGTTGCACCGTTGCTACTACTTGTTACCTGTTACTTTTTGCTTGCTACGTTTCACCTCGCTACACAATCACTTGTTACCGCTACTTTGAGTGCTTGCAGTTATTACCTTGCTGAAATCCGTTTATGAGAGCCTTCTGCTCCTCGTTGGGTTCAACACTCTTACTTATCGAAAGGACTACGATTGATCCCCTATACTTGTGGGTCATCAAGAGTATGGTGGGCGGAGAAGCAGATGTGAATGAGAAGTGCCCCTTCTCGGGAACACTTAGAAGGGACTGTCGTTTGCTTATCGGCGGTTCCCATTTTTACTCCCTAACGGCTACTGTTTGGGGACCCCCGCGACCTGCGTTAAATGTGAAGATTGGACGTGGGTCATGGGAGGAGTAGCGGTTCCTTGACACGTGTCCATGCATTGAGGGAGCCTAACCCAACATGCCCAGCGACACGTATGGCTCAGGCTCCGGGGCTTCTATCAGGGTACACAAACAGGGGTGTTTATTTCCCTTTACTTGTGCACAGACGACGAGCGACCGGCCCAGGTACCTAAGGCTGCCGGGGAATGCTACCACTCCACCAAGACATGGCCAGGGCCAAAGAAGCTGCTCTAGGAAAGGTCGAGGGGCGCATCAAGAAGACCAAGACTCCGACGGACGCGGCCCCCAATTTCCATCGGCACCGGCAAGACCTACACCAATAGCCCAAGACGTGCTAAGAACCCGTGGCACCTGCTGGGGGAGAAGGCACAATCATCCTTGCCAAGAACCCGCAAGGCGCCTCCCTGACAAGTGCGGGCCAACCTGACACGACTCCACCTCATCGCTACACCAGTCAATTATCGATGAGGTGTTGAGCTCCCAGGTGGCTAGGTAGCTCTCGACGGCTACGTGATGGTGCGTTGGATGACAGGTTACAACTTGTTGACACCCATCGAGAGGCGTGTCAAAACCCCAAGCCATGGCCAGCTCATAAGTGGCAGAAGCCTGCCAGGAATGCATCCCCGCTCGCCACCTAAGGCCACATTTATGGCGCTCTGTCTTAAGTGCCAGAGTTAGGTATGATAGCACTGTTAGCTATCTGATCATGTCAGTTGCCACTGTGGATGCCTCTTGAGCTATAAAAGGAGGCCTGAGGCAACCTGGCAAAGGATTCGGATCTTTGGATATTCAAACACTTGAAGATTCGACACTTGGTAGATTAGGTCCCCAAGGGATTAGAGCCTTGTGTAAGTGTGCGTACGTGCTAGCTCTCCCGACAACCCTTGCCGGGGTATAGCTCCGTGCAAACTTCATCTTCCCCAATCAATCCACCAAAGGAAGAGTAGGGTTTTACGCTGCACAGCGGCCCGAACCTAGGTAAAACCCCCGAGTCTCATCATCGTGTTGCCTCATAGTCTCTGCTCTTTGTGCCATACGACCTTCTTGCCGAACCACAAAGGGGCCAAAAGGTCCCATAGGTGATAGTGTGCACATATGCACTAACACCATCGTTTATCCTCAGTAGAAGCAACAGAAAGAGACATCTTGTGACCTTCTATCAATGGGATATAGAAACTCGCCAGGTTGAACCTACCACAATGCACCTCTCTCATCGAAGAAGTATCGATCTAGTTGGCCACACTATTTCAATAGATCGGAATACGAAGCTATCATAATCATGCACATCAGAATCATATAAGTATTCAGAGGTGACTCAAATATTTATCATGAATAATCTTAACATAAACCCACAATTCATCGGATCCCAACAAATGCACCGCACAAAAGGAATCTTACATTCTTAAGAAGTTGGTCCACCTCAACATCCCACTAAACAATTCATTATTCTATTTATCTTCTCATGCACCCCATCCACATCATCAAATATGCTCCAGGTGTAAAAGCATTAGCCCATGCATCCTGCCACATCATCACATTCCTGCTTGATTTTTCTCCCTATGGTAATTAAAGCCACTTGAAACGAGACATGTGAGGTTGTACGTTTAGCTTCCAGCCTTAAATGATCCACCAAAGCTCAAACGTAGTCACATGACACATTGTCTCTTCCATTTCCAGGCTTCTTAAATGATCAACGGAAGCCCAGTCATGTCTTCCTCAAAAAGCAAACACCCACATCATGATTTGATTTCCGTTTCTAGCCCTCGACCACTATTCTACTAGAAGAGTGCGATGATCAGGAGTCGATCTCCACATCAGGTCGACTGCTCTGACACTGTCATTTCCGGTCGCTTTGGGCCACTATTTTGGTTGCAATTGTGTTTCGATGGTCACTGGTTTGCTTCCCTTTAGCGTCGTCGAGACGACGAGTCTATGCCTATGTTGCTTTTGCTTTGGTCCTCCTATATCATTTTTTTTCGACGAAGCGAGCTTCAGTGCCGCTGGGAGATAGTAGGCTAGTTCTGGTCAATCTTACTGAGATAGTGTACAGGGAGTCCATCAACGGCGGTGTTATGTAGTGTCCTGGGGGGTTGTGCCCCCCAACATTGAACTAATTTGTGAAGAAGAAAAATATGTAAGGGCTTAGATGAGATTTATTTTAGCTTTTACCCCCCCCCAAACCCTTGTATTTTACGTTTCGCCCCCCCATCCGTTTTTGTCTAGCACCGCCACTAGAGTCCATTGTTAGCTTCCATCATGGATTTATTGGAAATGCTAACCTAGGCCTCGACTATGGCAGGGAGGTTGACAACTGCGGGTTGGAGGAGCACTAAGCGTTTAACAGGGTGCGACCTTGCATGGTGGATCTCCAACAGCTACGCCATGTCCTACGCAATATTCAACTTTGCATCTAAGGTCACCAAAATGGTGGAGCAGGGCTCAAACAATGTGGTAGCTCTTCAAATTTACCGGACAATACACATTGAGAACTTAATTTCCGCACGGTATGTACGCCTTCACTAGCATGTCATCATGATTTATTACTAACAACCCTACCCGCTACCCTATGTTGCTCATCCTTCTTTTTAACATAGGGATTTCTTCTCGCATCTGCTACTCATCATGAGATCTTTTGAATTTTTATTAACCTAGCCATTAATTTGATTTCAGTCATATCCCTCTAGTTAAATTTGACAATGGGTATGTGATTAGGTGGGCGTGTTCTTTCCCATGGTGGTTCGTTTGCATTGTGATTTCCCGTCATCCTTCAAGTTCGGTAATTTTGAGCTCGGTTCCTGCATATTATGTTGCCAGACTTAAGTCCTTTTAGATTTTGATCGGTCTTATCAATAATCCAAAAGGAGAACTTCTAGCATGTAGGTATTTTTTATCCTGACCATGAAGAAACATGATTGGACGATGAGTAACTATTTGGACTTGCTTGCATACAATTATTAGTCTCCCTTTTCACAGTGAAATATACTTAGTGGTCTTCAGGATCAGTCAAACTGACAAATATTACACATTAGCATCTCATCCAAGTTGTTTCAGCAAATTGCACTTCAGTTTTTCAGAAGACCAGCTAGGCAAATTGTTTATTGTTGTGTCCAACATTTCAATGTTTATTGGGACAATCATATTACTACATGCTAATTAGTGCTAACCTTAGACAACTTTTAGTTGGAGGACAAGATTTCAAGGATAAACATGCTAGGAACTTAGGTGCAAAACATAAAAAGGGGAATAGTCCAAATAACTTTTTATTACTATTTATATTTTTAATCTTTTATTGCGCACATTTTATTCAATCCGTATTTTGAAACAAATGTCCACCAGCAATGCGTGGGGTATTATCTAGTTAATCATATGGATCAAAGCAAGGATGTGATGATCATTCTATTGAAGATCAAAGAGAGAGACTGCCATCTAGGTATTGACTATGGACCCATAGGTCTGTGGTGAACTAATCACACATCATTATGAGGGCAGCAGGTTGATGAAGAGGCCCTCCGTGATTGATCCCCCACTGGCAGGGTGTCGGAACGTGTCGGCGGTGCGAGGTCGACACCGATGGGAATCAACATGAAACCCTTGTGATCATAGGGCGGGGATAGGTGACGTGAAGAGCAGACCCAGCGATCAGCACCCGACAAGCCTTTTTACCCAGGTTCGGGCCGCTTACGCATAAAACCCTACGTCCTGCTTGTCTGGTTATACTAAGCGTTTTTGTTGTTGATTGTTACAGTGACCATTGATGATTGTCTTATGAGTCAATGTCCAAAGAGTCTAACCCCTTATGAATGAGCTATGGGCCTCCTTTTATAGGCAAAGGGGTCACCTACAGTGCTCGGTGGTAGGTTCACGAGGAGTTACAGTGAACCTAGAGCGGTGCTTATCCATCTACAACTATGAGGTGCATTAAATGCACGTCTTGTCCTTGTTAGCCATGTGTTGGTGAAGACACGTATCCAGGTGTTTCGGCACCTGGACGGTGTGCTGGCGCATGTGGAATGCGCTGGAACTTGGGGGGCGCGGCACTGTGGCAAGGGAGGTTGCCCTCCAGTGCCTAGCCCGTTCACCTTGTCGGGGCCTTGGATGTTCGTCCCGGCAAGGGAGCTTGCTGGGGGCTTCAGTCGTCATCCCGGCAAGGGAGGCTTGTCGAGGTCTTGTACTTGGTGAGTTCATCACGCCCACCAAATGGGCATGGCCTTGATCATCTTCCCATCAAGGCAGGCTTGCCGAGGCCTTGATAATCTTGGCGGTTGTATCTTGTCTGGGTCCTGTGATGACCCACAAGTATAGGGGATTTATCGTAGTCCTTTCGATAAGTAAGAGTGTCGAACCCAACGAGGAGCAGAAGGATCTCACAAGTGGTTTTTAACAAGGTATTCTCAGCAAGCACTGAAATTATCTGTAACAAAAAATTGTGTGATAAGATGATTCATAGCAACTAGCAAGTAACAATAGTAACAACGGTGCAGCAAAGTGGCCCAATCCCTTTTGTAGCAAGGGACAAGCCTGGACAAACTCTTATAGGAGGTAAAGCGCTCCCGAGGACACATGGAAATTTCTGTCAAGCTAGTTTTCATCATGTTCATATGATTCGCGTTCGCTACTTTGATAGTTTGATATGTGGGTGGACCGGTGCTTGGGTGCTGCCCTTACTTGGACAAACCTCCCACTTATCATTAACCCCTCTCGCAAGCATCCGCGACTATGAAAGAAGAATTAAGACAAAGTCTAACCATAGCATTAAACTAGTGGATCCAAATCAGCCCCTTATGAAGCAACGCATAAACTAGGGTTTAAGCTTCTGTCACTCTTGCAACCCATCATCTACTTACTACTTCCCAATGCCTTCCTCTAGGCCCAAATAATAGTGAAGTGTTATGTAGTCGACGTTCACATAACACCACTAGAGGAAAAACAACATACAACACATCAAAATATCGAACGAACACCAAATTCACATGACTACTTATAGCATGACTTATCCCATGTCCTGAGGAACAAAAGTGACTACTCACAAAGAATAATTGTATTCATGACCATAGATGTATTGAATAGCATCAAGGATCTGAACATATAATCTTCCACCGAGTAATCGAACTAGCATCAACTACAAACAGTAACACTACTAGCAACCTTACAAGTACCAATGGAAGTCGCGAGATGGAGATTGGTTACAAGATATGAACTAGGGTTTGGAGATGAGATGGTGCTGATGAAGATGTTGATGGTGATGAGTCCCCTCCGATGAGAGGAGTGTTGGTGATGACGATGGCGATGATTTCCCCCTCCGGGAGGAAAGTTTCCCCGGCAGGACGGACCTGCCGGAGCTCTAGATTGGTTCTCCTCAAGTTCCGCCTCGTGGTTGCGGCGTTTCCTCCCGAAATCCTCCTCCTTTTTTTTCTGGAACGAAACCTTCCTTATAGCAAAAGAGGGGGGCCAGAGGGCCAGCAGGGAGCCCACAAGCCCCCTAGGCGCGGCCAGGGGGGTAGGCCGCGCCTAGTAGGCTTGTGGCCTCCTGCTGGCTCCCCTCTGGTACTTCTTCGGCCTAGTATTTTTTATAAATTCCAAAATAAATCCTCGTTGATTTTCACGGCTTTTGGAGTTGTGCAAAATAGGTATCTCAAACTTGCTCCTTTTTCAGGCCAGAATTCTAGCTGCCGGCATTCTCCCTCTTCATGTAAACCTTGCAAAATAAGAGAGAAAAGGCATAAGTATTGTACCGTGAAGTGTAATAATAGCCCATAAAGCGATAAATATCAACATCAAAGCATGATGCAAAATGGACGTATCAACTCCCCCAAGCTTAAACCTCGCTTGTCCTCAAGCGAAAACCGAGATCAATAAATATGCTCACATGTTTAGAGATAGAGGTGTCGACAAAAGAAGATACAGACATGTAGGCATCATGATCATAGTTAGAACATCAATAGCATCATATAAACTCTCATGCTAAAGTGACAATTCCTTCACAAGGTAAAGTAAGGATCAAGAACCTTACTAAAATTAACAACCAATAGCCTTTAGTCATTGAAGAAATTGCAATTTATCATAACATCGGAAAGTGTCAAATAAGAGCTTGTAAAGCAAATCCACATACTCAATCGTCCTTTTGTCTTCTACAATTGCTATAACTCACGTGGTACTCATGAGATCAAAGTTTCATTCCGACACAGAGAAAGATAGGGGCTTATAGTTTCGCCACCCAACCAATTACCTCAAGGGTAATGTCAACAATAATAATTCATGAATACTTACTTCCAAGTTGACATATGAATATAGATCTTTCCCTAGCATACGATGTTAGCCAAGAAAAAGGCGAAATAAGGAATTGGTGTAGATCGCCATGACTCTTTCAAGGGAAAAAAGTAAAGGTACAAGATAGGCCCTTCGCAGAGGGAAGCAAAGGTTGTCATGCGCTTTTTAGGTTTGCATGTGCGACCTCTTAGTGTGAAGGAACGTCACTTTATATTGCCTCCTGTGATAAAGAACATTATTAGGCAGTCTGTCGCTTTAATGTCTTCCTCATCACAGGTTCGTACAAAGCTTATTTTCTACACACTAATAGATCACACATAATTAGGGAGCAATTTTTATTGCTTGCACCGATGACAAATTACTTGAGGGATCTTATTCAATCCATAGGTAGGTATGGTGGACTCTCATGGCAAAACTGGGTTGAAGGTTTATGGATGCACAAGTAGTATCTCTACTTGGTGCGGAAGTTTTGCCTGATATGACCTGGAAGCAATCGTCACATGCTAAGGGATCTGTAGTCATATAATCATTGTTCGGAACCAAGCAAACATAATTCATTATGTTGTCTTCCTTTTCCAACATCTACCTCTAAGCATGTAATAGTTTAGTGAGTGTTCACAATCATAGATGGTGTCAAAAATGATATATTTATATGTGAACCTCTCCTTCTTTATGACTTCCTATTAATTGCAACAATAACCAAGGTCTATGTTTGTCCACCCTCAACAAGTTTCAATCACCATTCTTTCTATATGTGAAGCCATCACTTTCCATAAGATCATTACATGATCTTTCATGCTTTTGTTCTTTTATCGTTCTTTTCTTTCAGATCATGGCATGAAGCAAGGCCCTTAACTAAAACACTCTTTATTATATGACTCACGAACTCGAATACATTGGGGGTGACACAAAGCAGAACTCAAGCCTAAAACACTAAGAACTTTATTCCACTAGAGAAAGATAAAACCAAAAAGGATCGAACTAAGAAAAGGTAAAAGCAAAAGATGTGATGGTGATACGATACCGGGGCAACTCCCCCAAGCTTGGAACAAGCCAAGGGGATTGCCCATACATGTGCTTAGTAGTCTTCCTTTGGAGGTGATGGTGGTGGAGTTGTTGCAGAGGTCTTGAACTTGTTTAATTTCCTCTTGAGCATAAAATTCTGCTCCTTCAGATCATTAATTTCCTCTTCAAGCCTCAACACCCTTTGGCATAATTATTGCTTACTCTCCTGCAAAAGATGAGAAGGGGTAAACAAAATCTTAGGCTTCTTCCTTGATTCGGGGAGGCTCGACTTCTTGAACTCCACATGTGTGTCTCCGGGTGGGGGTAGAGGAGCCTCCTCTTCGTCGGAACTTGTTCCTTCCTTCCCCTTGGGATCATAGTCTTCTTCCTCATCAGTGGTCCAACCATAACGATCCAAGTCCCCATAGACCTTGGGGTTAGCAAGGTAATCAGCCACATAGCTCTCCCCCTCTGAATGTTGAGAAGACATCTTGCCCTAAATCTGCGGCAGAAAACAGGATTGAAACGAAAACAAAGGAAAATTGTGTGATACGAGGGTCAGACCTTTTGGGAGAATATATAATGATTTTTTTCGACCAAAAGGAGTACTCCGCATGAAAACGGAGTCCGGGAGGCACACGAGGTGGTCACAAGCCCCCCAGGCGCGGCCAAGGGGTGGCCCGCACCTGGCAGGCTTGTCGCCTCATCGTGCGCTTTCCGGACTACTTTAAAATTTTCTATTTTTCTAAAAATTCCAAAACGGAGAAAAATCCTACTGGAAAAGTTTTGGAGTCTGTTTACTTACGAATCACATACCTCTTAGTTTTCGGAGCCTGAAACAGGCTGATAAATATCCCTTAGGTACTCCTCCGGAGTTATGGTATTGATAATATTGCTTTCAACATTTCCGGGAGTACCTGAGATATAATGCTTGATTCTGTGTCCATTTACCACTCTTGGAAAATTACCTTCCGTGTTGTTGATCTTGATGGCACTGAATATACTTCCTCAACAATGTAAGGACCTTCCCATTTAGAGAGAAGCTTGCCTGCAAAAAATCATAAACGAGAATTATATAGCAAGACATACTCACCTACACTGAACTCACGTTTTTGTATCCTTTAATCATGCCACCTCTTAACCTTTTCTTTGAACAACTTGGCATTTTCATATGCCTGAGCTCTCCATTCATCAAGCAAGCTAATATCAAATAACCTCTTCTCACCAGCAAGTTTGAAGTCAAAGTAGAGCTCTCTTATTGCCCAATAAGCCTTATGCTCTAGCTCAAGAGGTAAATGACATGCTTTGCCGTAAACCATTTTGTACGGAGACATGCCCATGGGATTCTTATAGGCAGTTCTATAAGCCCACAGTGCATCATCAAGCTTCTTAGACCAATTATTTCTTGACCTATTGACAGTCTTTTGTAGAATTAGTTTAATCTCTCTATTGCTTAGCTCTACTTGACCACTGGAGTAAGGATGATAGGGAGATACAATTCTATGATTGACATCGTACTTAGCAAGCGTTTTACGGAAAGCACCATGAATGAAATGTGAACCACCGTCGGTCATTAGATACCTAGGGACTCCGAATCTAGGGAAAATAACTTCTTTAGGCATCCTGATAGAGGTGTTGTGATCAGCACTACTAGTTGGGATAGCTTCTACCCACTTAGTAACGTAATCAACAGCAACTAGGATATGAGTATACCCGTTGGACTTTGGAAAAGGTCCCATATAATCAAAGCCCCAGACATCAAATGGTTCAATGACAAGTGAATAGTTCATAGGCATTTCCTGACGTTTAATGATATTACCTATTCTTTGACATTCGTCACAAGACAAGACAAACTTACGGGCATCCTTGAAGAGAGTGGGCCAATAGAAACATGATTGCAATACCTTGTGTGCAGTTCTATCTCCCTCATGGTGTCCTCCGTAGGCCTCGGAGTGACACTTCTATAGGATTTGTCCCTGTTCATGCTCAGGTACACAACGTCTAATAACACCATCTACTCCTTCCATATAAAGGAGAGGATCATCCCAGAAGTAATGTCTCAAATCAAAGAACAATTTCTTCTTTTGCTGGTAAGTGAAACTAGGTGGTATATATTTGGCAACGATATAGTTTGCATAATCAGCATACCACGGTGTACTACGTGAAGCATTGATGACATTCAATTGCTCATCAGGAAAGCATCATCAATAGGTTGTGGGTCATCAAGAACATTCTCCAACCTAGACAAGTTATCTGCTACGGGGTTAGCAACACCCTTCCCGTCGACAACATGCAAATCAAATTCTTGTAGCAAGAGAACCCGTCTGATAAGTCTAGGTTCAGGGTCTTTCTTTTCCATGAGGTACTTAATAGCAGTGTGATTAGTGTGAATAGTGACTTTGGAATCAACTATGTAAGATCTGAACTTTTCACATGCAAACACGATTGCTAAAAATTCCTTTTCAGTAGTAGCATAGTTTCTTTGGGCACTGTCTAGAATTTTACTAGCATAGTGAATAACATTCAACTTCTTATCAACTCGTTGTCCTAGGACGGCACCAACAGAATGATCACTAGCATCACACATGATTTCAAAAGGTAAGTTCCAACCAGGTGGTTGAACAATAGGTGCAGTTATCAAGGCCTTCTTAAGTATTTCGAAGGCTTCCTCACAATCATCGTCAAAAACAAAAAGAATATCCTTTTGCAAGAGATTGGTAAGAGGCCTAGAAATCTTAGAAAAGTCCTTAATGAACCTTCTATAGAAAACAGCATGACCAAGGAAACTTCTTATACCTTTGATATCTGTGGGACATGGCATTTTCTCGATTGCATCAACCTTAGCCTTATCGACTTCAATACCTCTTTCAGAAATTTTATGTACTAAGACGATGCCTTCATTAACCATAAAGTGGAATTTCTCCCAATTCAAGACAAGGTTGGTGTCTTTAGATCTCTGCAAGACTCGATCAAGGTTGCTAAGGCAATCATCAAAAGAAGACCCATGAACAGAGAAGTCATCCATGAAAACCTCAACAATCTTTTCACAAAAGTTGGAGAATATAGCCATCATACAGCTTTGAAAGGTGGCATGTGCACTACATAAGCCAAAAGGCATACATCTATAAGCAAAGGTATCAAAAGGGCAGGTGAAAGTGGTTTTCTCCTAATCAGATTGTGCAACTGGTATTTGGGAGAAACCAGAATAACCATCTAGAAAGAAGAAGTGTGTGTTTAGACAGTCTTTCTAGCATTTGGTCGATAAAAGGCAAAGGGCAATGATCTTTCCTAGTGGCCTTATTCAATTTCCTAAAATCGATCACCATCCTATAGCCAGTAATAATCCTGTGTGGGATCAATTCATCCTTATCATTAGGGACAACGGTAATACCTCCCTTCTTAGGGACGTAATACACTGGACTCACCCAATCACTATGAGCAACATGATAGATAATACCTGCTTCCAGGAGCTTTAGTATTTCTTTTCTTACTACCTCTTTCATCTTAGGATTTAATCTTCGTTGATGATCGGCAACAGGTTTGGAATCAGGATCGGTATTAATCTTGTGATGGCATAGAGTGGGACTAATGCCCTTAAGATCATCAAGAGTATATCCAATAGAAGCACGGTGCTTCCTCGGAATTTTTAGTAACTTCTTTTCTTCATGCTCTGAGAGGCTAGCACTAATTATAACAGGATATATCTCTTTTTCATCGAGATAATCATACTTAAGAGTATCAGGCAACTGTTTGAGCTCGAACACAGGATGTAACATCCCAATTTTCCTAATTTGGAATGTTTACATTGTAGCTAAGCATCTATGCATAAGTGATTGAAATAAATTTAGCTCGTGAATTTCTTTCGTCTTTTCGATTTGCATTTTGATTTTTCCTCACGCGAGAAATGCCCGGAGAAAACTCTCTTGCACGCAAGAGAGAGAGCGGAGGAAAATGATACTCCAAAAGTACGGGAATTTTTGAAATGTTGGAGCCAAGAAAACCCAAAGTTCTTTTGCAAAAATAATTGCAAAAAGGAATAAAGTAAATTGGGAATTTCTGAAAAAAACATTTTTTAAAAGTTTTTATTTTGGCTTTAAAAAAATGTTATTCGGGTAGAGATTCTTTTTCTAATTTTTTTTGATAAATAATACCATATATGGATATTTTGATTTATTTCCTTTTATTTGGTTTTTATTTTCGGTCTCGGGAAAAACTTAGAATTAGGAAGGGTTATTTTTTTTACCACCGCCGCCCTGGCGCATCTTAGCCACCTGGGCAGAATCCCCACCTACGTGGGATCGAATCCCCTACAAACCGGCCGCCCTCCCCTTCCTTTCTACTCCCCCCTCTCTCTGACCTGCGGGCCCCCTGGCCGAGACAGCCTCCCCGTCGGCCACCTTCCTTCTCCTACCTCCCTCCCCCTTCCTTCTCTGCTGCACCCGAACTGAGCCGCACCACCGCCACGATCTCTTCCCCGTTTCTCCCTCTCCCTTTCCTTTCTACCACCACCCCATGGCCTATATAAAGCCCCACCCCTCAGCCACCCTGTTCCCAACCCTAGCCGCCGCCGCCGCCCCACGGCCGGAGTAGCAGCAGCAGCAAGGCTGCACCACTTCGGCCGCCCTGGAGAGCCCCCCCCCCCCGAGCCCCCTTCGTTCCACCGCCGCCTCCCTCTCAGAGGAGGACCCCGCCGCCGCCTCCCCCGAAGTCTCCGCCGCCCCCGGAGCTTCCCCCTCCCTCGCCGGCAGCCCTCCCTCGCCGGTGCAAGCTACTGCCAGCAAGGTAGCTCCCTCCTCTCTCTATTATTTCATGTCCTCTTTTGATAGCCATTAGATCTTAACTGGATGGCTATAGATTAGATCTTTTGTACCCCTTCGGTCTAAATCAGAAAACCAGTGGGTTTTTTGTCACTTATGAATTAACCAGCGAACTTTGTTAGCCTTAGGCCGTTTGCCCATTGCTTTGAAACAAACACCCCCGCAGCCAATAGCATCAGGACACGTGTACCTCTCTTTTAGCACTAGCAGTTTTGTAATTTTCTGCTTGTTTGCAAAAACAGAAACTTTCTGTTTTGTTTTGGCCACAACGTTTTATCCCTAAGTCCAATGACATTGATTTATTTTCCAGTAGCTCACAAATTTCCTGTAGTTTTTAAAAATATATAATTTGTCTATGTTTGAATGTTTTAAATATAAGTTAGAGAAGATTTAGTTTAAACCTTGTTTTGCCTATTCCAGGAGTTTAAAAAATGATTTTGAGTTGATTCTTTTTACTACTGCTTTCTAGGGATAAAATCTTACTGTGTTAGAAGTTTCAGAATTTTTAAAGTATTTTTACTGGTGTTTTCAACAGAAACAAGTTTCTGCCATACCGGCGCGTGATGAATACTTTTACGTAGGCTTTTGCAAATCATTGCATGTGATGTTATTTTTACTTGTGGCATGATTGAAGTGCTTATGGTGTGCTTTGTGTTTGTATCAGTAGATCATCCGGAGTGCGAAGCGTGTTACTTAGAGACGCTCGAGCAAGACAACTATCATCAAGGCAAGCCATCTTTGATCATGTTATTTTACCTATGTTTTCGATGCATGGTAGATCACCTTCTTTGCCCAATTTGCATGCTGCCTAGGTACTTGGAAACTTTAGTGTAAGTTGTAGTATCATCTGGTAGGAACACAACACCCCGATACTTGGCCCCGGGACGACAATGTTATATTTGCTATGCTTGAGTAGACGGGTTATCGGTTGAGTGTATACCACGAGTGATGCGAGGTTGATATAATAATCAAGACCGGACTAAGACAAGATTTTCAAGACCTCGGACGCAATGCAACTCTAGGTGAAGGACGGTTGATCGGCTCCCTGGAGAACCCAGTGGATGCCCGGGATGCTGGAGAGGCCATGTCATCCTGCGGAAAGCTTCACCCAGGCTCGAAGAGACGGACGGAGACTTCAAGACTCAAGGCTTACCTGCACAGCCACAAGTCATTATGGGCTCTTGCTTGGTTGGACAACGCGGCGACTCTGGACAGGCAGTGCTAGCAGATGTAGACGAACGGTAGGAATGGATGGGCACCGATAGGGATTCAGAGGGACCCGTTGAAAGACCATGTTTTGATCATCCGGTCTTCAAACACCCTGAAGTGCGAGGACAAACCCGGAGGCGATCAAATCTTGTGGGGAACGTGTGCAAAACTCTGCAGAGTACTCAAACCTAATCGATTAGCCGTGTCCACAGTCATGGACAAATTGAGCCGAAGGCATTGAATTTCCCCTGAACTCTCGACACAACTTAATAATGATGTGGGTGTTAACAACTATTCGGGTACGAGAATTGGTTGGCGGAACCATCTCGTTAACAACAAACATTGTAGTAAATTTTGCTTTCAACCCCTTTTGTTTTAGGAATAAACTGGCTATATGCAAAACTTAGCTCCACCGGCCAAATATGCATGTAGAGATAGTTGATTATTATTTTACTCCCTCTCTTTGATGATTTGCCGGCATATTCATTATGCTTACCTACACAGCTGCAACGTATCATGTTGCAGAGTACTTTTCTGACCAGGAGTGAGGCTGCGATTCTACGCTCAGCGACATGCCCTTGGGGTCAGATGGACTCGTCTACCTGATGCTTCCGCTTAGTCTTCGTTAGATAATCTCATGAGTTGGCCTTCAGCCATTTATTATAATCCTTTATTGTAATAAAGTACTCTTTATGAGATTTTGATTAATAAAGCTGTGTGATTGCACTCTTGAATATATACATTATGTACTGTGTGTGTACCAGCATGATCTTGGGATGGTACAGAAACACCAGAGGCTTGACTCGTCTTGAGTCGGGTCGCTACAGAAATGGTATTCAGAGCACACGCTGACCTTAGGACATAACCTCTAGGAATGGAAAAGCCTTAGGAAGAAAACTATTTTCTCTTATGTCTATAAATCTTCTATTTCCTCTTCTGATCATTTCTGACTTCTCTCCGATTTTCCAATGTTTAGATGGCCACCTTCATCCCTGTTAAGTTCACGGAGTTTTGCCAGCCCGACACCACTATGCCGTTAGGAAAGGAGCTGGTGCAGATCACCAAGGATTTGAGGATTGCTCTGCCGACTATCATAGGGAAGCCAACTTCATCTTACCCGGAGGATTCACGCTACAGGATCGAGGTGCACATTCCCGGAAGGACATTCCAGCCGCGCACTGAGCCGATGGATTTCAAGTTCATCGCACCCAACTGGATTCTCGAAAGGACCAGGCAATCCATTGTGCACTCGGACGTATCAAGGATGAATACAAAGGATGCCCTATTTCTCCAGACCTATCCGTCGTATCCCGGAGGAACGAAGACGGAGATATCATCTCAAGCAAAACCAAGGACGCTCTCTTGTCTTATGCCCAGACCTTGGAGAAGCACAGTGGAACTCTGGAGTATCACGCGATCAAGGACGCCAGGAAGATCAAGCAACTGTCACTCCGCGAGCTTGAACTTGAAGATGCAGCCCGGGAAGCCCACTATGAGCATGAGCTGGAAGTGAAGGACTTTCTGGAGCGGATCGAGAAGCTGAAGACTCGAGTTGCACGCCTGGAGGAGGAACTGGACATGGGCGAGAACCTTCATCCCGAAGGAGATGTAGCCCCCGTGATCAGCAACGAAGAGGACTATGAAGAAAGCTCCACCGAAGGACACGACACCATGCTATTCTAAGGAGGACACTTAGACTAGACCACCAAATTTAACTTTATCGTTTTACGTTTTAGGCCGATGTTTAGGATTATCGAATTTTGTATCCCCGTGTGAACCTTTGTGATGACTGAATAAAATGTGTGGTGTGATACTTGTGTGTTGCATTCATATGGGTAGTGTAATTACTCTTAGACCATTGTTCTATGCTAATCTCACCCCTCTACAAACATCAGATGCCTCCGAGACGCGCCCCTGAGTCCAACTTTCCGCCGGAACTCACCCAGTTGATCCAGCAACAAAACACCCTGATGCAGCTGATCATCCAGAACCAGAACAACAACAACCATCATCCACCCCAGGCTGACAATCTCACCCGTTTTCTGAGGTTGAACCCTCCAACTTTCTCCAGCAGCATTGAGCCCATTGTGGCAGATGATTGGCTCCGCAAGATGGAGCGTGAACTCATCACCGCTGGTTGTTCTGAAGCTGAGAAGGTGCGCTTTGCTGCGCATCAACTTGAAGGCCCTGCAGTTGCTTGGTGGGAGAACTACACCACCACTTATCCCATTGCTGGAGTCACTTGGGAGCAATTCAAGCAAGCCTTCCGCACCGCGCATGTCTCAGCTGGTGCAATGAGTCTGAAGAAGCGTGAGTTTCGCAACTTACGCCAGGGGAATCGCTCTGTGGCCCAGTACGTTGATGAATTCAGCATGCTCGCCCGTTATGCACCTGGAGATGTGGCCGATGATGCGGCCAAGCAGGAAAAGTCCTTGGAAGGACTGAATGATGAGCTAAGCATTCAGTTGACGGTAGCCACCTTCAACAACTACCAGGAGCTGGTTGATAAGGCCCTCATCTTGGAAGGGAAACACCAGCAGATGGAGAACCGCAAGCGAAAGTATGGGGTTGGAAAGTTCAACTCCGGCACTCAGCAAAAGCCTCGCTACACCCCCTATTCAGGGAATACCGGGACTGGATCCGGTAAGTTTGGAGGACACGTTCAGCATAACCACCCAGTGCACAACCATGGAGGCCACAACCATGGAGGAAATGGGAACCACCGCAACAACAGCAACTTCAAGAATGGCGGTACCGGCACTCAGCAGAATTTAGCTCCAGCTCAGAAGGATCTGACTCACATCACTTACTTCAAGTGTCAGAAGACGGGACACTATGCCACTGATTGTCCCCAGAACAAGCAAGGAAATGGAAACGGCAACGGCAACTCTGCAGCTAAGAAGCCCAATCCTTTTCCTCGAGCTCAGGTGAACCACCTTGATGTTGAAGAGGTCTATGATCATCCTGATACTGTGGTTGGTAAGTTTTTGCTAAATTCACGTCATGTATTGGTACTTTTTGATTCTGGTGCAACACATTCATTCATATTAAGGGTAGTTGTGGAAAAGTATAGTTTGCAAACTAGAACCCTCAGCCAACCTATTAAGGTCAGTTCCCCAGGAGGCATGATGACAGCCGGGATAGGATGCCATGCTTTGAGCCTCAACATCGGGAACCATGATTTTCCCTCCGACCTCATCGTATTAGAGTCCCAGGGATTGGATGTAATCCTAGGCATGGATTGGTTGGCCAAGTATGAATGGAATATCAACTGTGCCCTTAAGTCTATTTTGCTCACCACCCCCGAGCAGAAGCGGATTAAGTACGTGTCTCAGCGCCCGACATGGAGTAAGCGAGTAAACTCTCTCACGGGAGTAGTCCAGGAGGAAGTACCGATCGTACAGGAGTATCCAGATGTATTTCCGGAGGAATTACTGGGCATGCCACCCGATAGAGAGATTGAGTTCTTGATTGAGCTATTACCCGGAACAGCCCCGATATCCAAGAGACCGTATTGGATGCCCGCAAATGACTTGATAGAAATCAAGAAGCAAATTAAGGAGTTATTGGACAAAGGGTATATTCGCCCAAGTTCTTCACCTTGGGGAGCCCCAGTGCTCTTGGTTGAAAAGAAGGACAAGTCCTTGAGAATGGTTGTCGATTATCGTGCATTGAACGATGTGACCATGAAGAACAAGTACCCCTTGCCGATGATCAATGATCTGTTTGATCAGTTAGTTGGAGCTTGCGTATTCTCAAAGATCGATCTTCGATCCGGGTATCATCAGTTGAAGATTCGTGAACAGGATATACCCAAGACAGCCTTCACCACTCGGTACGGCTTGTGTGAGTACACGGTCATGTCATTTGGACTGACTAATGCTCCGGCATATTTTATGAATCTGACGAACAAGGTATTTATGGAATACTTGGACAAGTTTGTCGTGGTGTTCATCGATGATATAATGATATTCTCCAAGAATGAAGAGGAACACAAGGAACATCTGCGTCTAGTTCTGGAGAAGCTTCGAGAGCATAAGCTATAAGCAAAGTTCAGCAATGTGAGTTTTGGTTGAAGGAAGTCGGATTTCTTGGACACGTCATCTCAGGAGAAGGAATAGCAGTGGACCCTGCCAAGGTCACAGCAGTCACCGAATGGGTAGCACCCACTTCAGTCAAGGAGATCCGCAGTTTCCTCGGACTTGCCGGATATTACCGGAGGTTCATTGAGAATTTCTCAAAGATTGCCAAGCCCATGATAGAGTTATTGAAGAAAGAATCCAAGTATATTTAGACTGAGGAATGTGAAACCAGTTTTCAAGAACTGAAGAAACGTCTTGTTACAGCCCCAGTGCTGATATTGCCGAACATTCGGAAGGATTTCCAGGTTTACTGTGACGCTTCTCGTCAAGGATTTCCAGGTTTACACTGATCACAAGAGCCTGAAATACATCTTCACGCAGAAGGAGTTGAACCTCAGACAGAGGCGATGCCTAGAGTTGATCAAGGACTATGACATGAGATTGCATTATCACCCAGGCAAGGCAAATTTGTAGCCGATGCGTTGAGCCGCAAGAGTTATGTGAACACACTCCCAGTGGGAGGATTACCCAGGAGTTAGTCGATGACCTCCGAGATTTTGAAGAGAAGGTCAAGCTTATTCGTGACCGACTCAAGATAGCTCAGTCCAGACAGAAGAGTTATGCCGACAGCAAACGCAAGGAAGTAACGTACGAAGTGGGAGACCAAGCATATCTTCGGGTGTCTCCACTTCGAGGAATCAAGAGATTCGGTGTGAAAGGAAAATTAGCACCACGTTTCATTGGCCCCTACAAACTTCTTGAGCGCAGAGGCGAAGTTGCATACAAACTGGAACTGCCGGAAGGATTGTCCGGAGTTCATGATGTCTTCCATGTTTCACAGTTGAAGAAATGCCACGCTGAGATGGCCGATGTTCCGTTGAGAGATATAGTGCCCCTAGAGGCCATACAGCTTGACAGTGATCTGACGTATGAGGAGAAACCCATCCGGATTCTCGAGACTGCCAACAGAGTTAACCGCAGCAAGATCATCAAGTTCTGCAAGGTGTTGTGGAGCCACCACACCGAGGAAGAAGCCACCTGGGAACGAGAAGAGGATCTTCGTAGAGACCACCCGCACCTATTTTCTAGCCAACCCGAATCTTGAGGGCGAGATTCATCTTAAGGTGGGTAGGTTTGTAACATCCCAATTTTCCTAATTGGGAATGTTTACATTGTAGCTAAGCATCTATGCATAAGTGATTGAAATAAATTTAGCTCGTGAATTTCTTTCGTCTTTTCGATTTGCATTTTCATTTTTCCTCGCGCGAGAAATGCCCGGAGAAAACTCTCTTGCACGCAAGAGAGAGAGAGCGGAGGAAAATGACACTCCAAAAGTACGGGAATTTTTGAAATGTTGGAGCCAAGAAAACCCAAAGTTCTTTTGCAAAAATAATTGCAAAAAGAAATAAAGTAAATTCGGAATTTCTGAAAAAACATTTTTTTAAAAGTTTTTATTTTGGCTTTAAAAAAATGTTATTCGGGTAGAGATTCTTTTTTTGATTTTTTTGATATATAATACCATATATGGATATTTTGATTTATTTCCTTTTATTTAGTTTTTATTTTCTATCTCAGGAAAAACTTAGAATTAGGAAGGGTTATTTTTTTTTACCACCGCCGCCCTGGGCGCATCTTAGCCACTTGGGCCGAATCCCCACCTGCCTGGGATCGAATCCCCTATAAACCGGCCGCCCTCCCCTTCCTTTCTACTCCCCCCTCTCCGTGACCTGCGGGCCCCCTGGCCGAGACAGCCTCCCCGTCGGCCACCTTCCTTCTCCTACCTCCCTCCCCCTTCCTTCTCTGCTGCACCCGAACCAAGCCGCACCACCGCCACAATCTTTTCCCCGTTTCTCCCTCTCCCTTTCCTTTCTACCACCACCCCATGGCCTATATAAAGCGCCACCCCTCGGCCACCCCGTTCCCAACCCTAGCCGCCGCCCCATCACCGGAGCAGCAGCAGTAGCAAGGCTGCACCACTTCGGCCGCCCTGGAGAGCCCCCCCCCCCCCCAGCCCCCTTCTGTCGGGACCCCGATCCTAAGCCATAGGAATCCAGCCTGTAACACATCGCATCCCTTTGCGGTCTCACGCATGGTTAACTCCACGGCTGCAGCCTTACCTTAGCCGGGACCGTTTGCGTCTTTTGACTCACGTATGCAACAGTGTCGCTAGCATTCCAATGTCAAAGAACCCGGATCGACATGTCTAGTCATAAACCAAAGTGGCAGTACCGCACAAGGACAGGCATACATGACCCAACAAAGCAGGTGTCGGTCATCAGCGAATGCAGACGAGTCGTAGCAAGCTACAAGGACTCCATTACATCGCGTGACATTTCCCCAAAGGGTACAGACACAGCAGCTAAGAAGGACACATGTCGGTCAACCAATGTGTCCGGAGCAGTAGCGAACTACCAAGGCTCATTGGATCACAAAGGGGCATTTCCTTGTAAGGAGTGCTACTAAAGTTCACAACTAAGTAATCGAACCCCATACATATCAAGTAAGACACACGTACGCATGGCATACCGATATGTATAGATACATTGATGGCATCACAACATAACCATAAACATACAACCTTTATTTAAGAGGCTCCGAAGAGCCACACACATAATATTACACATTAAGGGTCTCACGAACCATAATAGCAGTCATTCAGTTACAAGCCAGCGGAAGAGTTTAAACTGTTTGAGTACAGACATGGCAACTAGATGGCACATGGCCTGACCATACTACAGACCCAACGTAGGGCCAGATCGTAGCTAGGACACCAGCTACTCGTCGTCGTCGATGTCTACGAAGAACCCACCATTAGGGTCATTAGCAACCTCTGCAACATTTATTAAGCAAACATGAGTACGAAGGTACTCAGCAAGACTTTAGGATAACTATCTACTCATGCAAGGTATCAATAAGGTATTGTGGGGTTTCATGCGAAAAGCCAGCATTTGACTCGTGGCTAGACAACTTGCATTTTTAAATAATTTTGACAACTTGATTTCTCGCACACGAGTCCACTAACACCACAACAATACACTATCGTGGAATCATTCCGTCTCCATACGGAAATGCCGTCCACGACACTCACGCTTATCTTAACAATTTTATGAGTAGCCATTGAAGTTATCTATGAACAACATATGTCTCCAAGTAGTCCATATCCGCGGACGCGGCTATTCGAATAGATCATAACCCTGCAGGGGTGTACTTCGTCACACACACTCTCGCCACTTATCGCCATGTGCACGTCATGCACCTCGGCAACCTTCAAGCCGAAGCCCAACGAGGGAGTCGGCCACGACCGTTAACCACACTAGTACCTAGTCCAGGTTTATCGCCTATCTGAGGGTAACCCGTACGGAAGTCCGGCCGAGGTTTCCGCCACGGCCTCAAACGATGTGCGCAGGGTTCCCAAGCCCACCATCTGGGTGCCACTTGGTACACCGTGCCACTGCCTACCGCATCACGGCCCACCTCTCAGATCAGCACCATGCACGACCTCCAGCATTACTATAAACACCAGAAACTACTTGCAACTCCTGGACCGAGTACTAAGCGATTAATAGGCCGAGCGGGGTCATATTTCAGGGCCGAGCATGTGGTAGTATCTAGTCTTGGATTACATACACCGAACTCAGTTCCTAAGGACGGTTCCAATGAAACAACCCGCCATGTACTCCTACACAGCCTTTCACCGGTACCTTTACCAAATCAAGTCCAACACACAACCTTTGCTTACCAAACACATTCTCACAACTCTGTTCATCTCCCAGATGACAGACCATACACAACTCTAAGCATAGCATGCATAGCAGGATAAGACACATCATGGCTCAAGCAACTACCAGGTATGCTAGGTTGCAAGGTTCGGCTATTTACTGTGACAAGGATAGGTCATGCAAAGGAAGTGGGTTCAACTAACGTGGCAAAAATAGTTGAAGCATTTGATCCTAATGCAATAAGTAAGTGCAGGAGCAAGAACATGGGATTTATCGGGATGATCAAAATGGTTGCTTGCCTTGTTGCTCAGAGGAGGGACAATATCCGTCAGACGGATATTCGGTGGAATCCGGGGGCGCGGAGCCTACCGAAATGTATGGTAACAATCAATAACAATCATATGCAAGCAAGATGATGCATGAACATGGCATGAGAATGCAAGGTGATAAACTATTATGATCAACATGTATTAGGTTTGAAATTGATTTGGATCATATTCGGATATCAATAGAGACCAGGTATTCTCGGATACCGATTTAATTGATTCGACCAGATGCTCAGATCAACTTGATGTTAACATGCATGAGATGTCATGTTAAGGTACTGTTTTGTAATTACGACAGTGTGTGATCATGTCATTCATAATGAAATTTGAATATTTTCAAATTCCATTTAGAAAGTAATTATAAGAATTGACTTATTCATTAATCTACATGTTTGGGTTCTGTAACTTTTTCAAACATTTATAAAAATAGCATATTCAGATTCCTTGAATTTTTCTGATACTTCTTCATATATAAATTATTTCCATTGGAGTTACAGATTAATTTCTATGAATTTTTGAAGTTTTAAACATTTCTGGAATTATTTTTATACTGGAAAATACTTTTATTGCATCAGCATGACATCAGCTGGTCCAACTGGCCGTTGAAAGTCAAACCTGACCAGTGGGACCCACTGGTTAGTCTCTCTGGTCAATTTTAGATTAAGTTTAAACTTAATTAGTTGATTAAACTTACTGGACCCACATGTCAGTGTCTTATTAACTTATCTGATTTATTTTTATTATCTTTAATCTTCCAGAGGCTGGCCCCACCAGTCAGTGGCTCACGCCAGCCGAGATCCACCGGCGGCGAGGTCGTCCTCGCCGGCGGGGAGCCTCCGACGAGCACCAGAACGTCGGGGGGGCTCAGAAATGGCGCACAGAGGGCCAAACGCACGGCTGAGACCATGGGAGGAACGGCCACTCGATGGCGCGCATGATGGGACAAGCCCCAGGGACTGGGGTGGCCGGGATCAACGCCGGCGACGAGCTTGGCGGCGACCAAGTTCGGCCATCGTCGAAGCCATCGGATACGGGGTCAAAACGCGTGGGGCTGGGCACTGAACGCATCTACATGATCTCCTGAGGCTGTTGGTGGCCTCAGACTGACCAACTCGTCACCGGAGGGCTGCCGGCGACGAGCTGCAGCGGCGGTCCTCGTCGGGCTCCGATGGAACTAAGCCTAGAGGAGGGGATCGACGGGGAGAGCTTAGGGGAAACGACCGCATGCTCACGGGGAGTGCAGTGGTGGCGTTAGCTTGCTCGGGGACGGGCTGAGGGCGACGAATCGAGCAGAGCGTGCCGTGGGCGTTGCAGGGCTCGGGGAAGCTTCGGCTTCTGCAGGGATGACCAGATCGACGAGGCGGAGCTAACGGCGTGCTCAGCAACAGGATCCTATGGCTAGGGGCACGGGCAGCTCGAGCTTTGCTCGGCTCCAATGGCGGCAGAAGGGGGAGGAGAGATCCGAGAGGAGGGGGAGAACTGGCGCTGGGAATGGATAGGGGCGGCCTTGGGGAGCTTATCCCCGGCCTTGCCAGCGCGAGGCGGCGGCCAGGCAGGCGCACAGGTGCGTGGCCGTGCCGGAGAACACGGGGGCCACCTCCTGCTTCCCACTGGCGGGGGAGGAAGACGACAGGGGCTTAGATGGGCCGGGCCAGTTGAGCGACAGGTAACCTCTTTTCCTTTTTCTTTCTGTTTTTGTTTCTGTTTTGCTATTTCACTGATTTGCTATTTATTTCGACTCCCAAATAAATTGTAAAAGCTATGTTAAGCACCCTAAAATATTTGTTGGAATATTTCCAACTAGTTCCAAAGTTTTCAACATTTTTGAAAATTTGAAGTTTTTGATTTCAAATTTAAAACTTGAAACCAGTAGCTTTTGCATTTATTTAAAATGCTTAAAGTGTCAAGAAAATAGTTTTCTCCAATGCCCATTTACTTTCATGATTTATCAGAAAGTTTGAACATTTCTTGAGGCCATTTTGGTTTCATTGATTTTAAGTAGTTTGAGGTTTCCTTTGGTTTAAAGAAGTGGCTAGGGTTTGAGTTTTTCCTTCACCTCTTTCTTTGTTCTTGTTGAAAATTTCTTAGATGCAATGCAAAGAAGACATGAGCACAAGACTAACTTGCTTAAGGGGTCAGGGATGTGACAACTCACCCCCACTCAAAGGAATCTCGTCCCGAGATTTAGAGGTCGTCGGGAATAACGCTGGATATTCAAGTCGGAGACGATCCTCTCTTTCCCAAGTTGCCTCCTTTTCAGAATGATTTGACCATTGAACTTTAAGAAACTTGAGGTTTTGACGTCGAGTGGTACGCTCAGCTTGATCAAGAATACACACGGGGTATTCTCGGTATGAAAGGTTATCTTGGAGATCAAGCGTTTCGTGGTCCACTTCACGGATAGGATCCGAAAAGCAATGCCTGAGTTGCGAGACGTGGAAAACATCATGAACCTTGGAAAGATGTGGAGGAAGTTCCAACTGGTAGGCAACTTCTCCTCGTTTGGCAAGAATGCGAAAAGGACCAATGTAACGAGGAGCCAATTTGCCCTTGATACCGAAACGATGGGTACCCTTCAAAGGTGTAACCCGAAGGTAAGCCTTCTCGTCAACTTCAAAGGTCACAGCCTTATGATGACGATCATATTGGCTCTTTTGACGAGACTGGGCTGTTTTTAACTTTTCACGAATAATGCGAACCTGCTCTTCTGCATCCTGGATCATATCCGGGCCAAAGAGTTGCCTCTCTCCGGTTTCTGACCAATTAAGAGGTGTTCGACATCTTCGTCCATAGAGAACTTCAAAAGGAGCTTTGCCCAAGCTTGCTTGATAACTATTGTTATAAGCGAATTCGGTGAAGGGAAGGCACTTTTCCCAATTCATACCGAATGATATAACACAAGATCGGAGCATATCTTCTAGGATTTGATTCACTCTTTCTACTTGACCACTTGATTGGGGATGGAAAGCAGTGCTAAAGGATAGGTGAGTCCCCATGGCATTCTGAAAACTTTCCCAGAAGCGAGAAGTAAAGATACTCCCACGGTCTGAGTTAATCTCCAGGGGAACACCATGAAGAGACACTATTCGGGAGATATATAACTCTGCTAGCTGGCTAGCTGTTATACTCTCACGAACAGGAAGAAAATGAGCCACTTTGGAAAGACGGTCAATGACCACAAAGATAGCATTATTTCCTTTCTTGGTCTTGGGAAATCCGGTAATGAAATCCATGCTAACTTTATCCCATTTCCATTCAGGAATAGCTAGAGGTTGAAGGGTGCCAGCAGGCCTTTGATGTTCTGCCTTAACTCGACGACAAACGTCGCAGTTAGCAACGAACTCAGCAATTTCTCTCTTCATCCTAGTCCACCAGAACCTCTGGCGTAGGTCCTGATACATCTTAGTACTACCGGGATGAATGGTGAGAGGAGAATCATGAGCTTCCTTAAGGATTAACTGCCTTAGATGTGGGTTCTTAGGAACCACTAGATGATTCTGGAATAACACAACACCTTGATCGTTCATGGAAATTTTTTTAGCATTTCCGCTAAAAATATTCTCCTTGATCCGGGATATACCCTTGTCACGCTGTTGGCTAGCTATAATTTGATCCTTAAGAGTAGCCTTCGCCACCAGGGTAGAAAGGAATCCTTGAGGAACAATATGAAGATTCAACTTCCGAAAGTCCTCATGGAGATGTGGTTGACCTTGTTGTAGCATCAAATTGTTACAATAAGATTTACGACTTAGTGCATTGGCCATAACATTGGCCTTCCCCGGGGTGTAAGTTATCCCTAAGTCGTAATCCGAGATCAACTCAACCCACCGTCTTTGCCTGAGATTCAAATCCGGCTGGGTGAAGATATATTTCAGACTTTGGTGATCAGTGAATATTTCGCAACGATTACCCAGAAGGTAATGTCGCCAAGTATTTAGTGCATGGACCACAACTGCAAGCTCAAGGTCATGTGTGGGATAATTATCCTCATCTGGACGCAACTATCGAGATGCGTATGCGATCACATGACGATCTTGCATGAGAATGCAACCTAATCCTTGTCGCGAGGCGTCGCAGTAGATAACAAAGTCCTTAGAAAAATCTGGTGGTAGCAACACAGGTGCGGAAGTCAGGCGTCTTTTCAGTTCCTGAAAACAATGCTCACACTGTGGTGTCCACTTGAACTTTTTATCTTTCTTGAGGAGTTCAGTTAGAGGCTTTGCAACCTTGGAGAAATTCCCGACGAAGCGGCGACAATAGCTCGCTGGACCAAGAAAACTCCTAACTTGCTTAACCGATTCAGGTTGAGTCCAATCAAGGACAGCTTGAACTCTCTCGGGATTGACAGCAATACCCTTACCAGAGATTACGTGACCTAGATAGGTCACTTCTGGTAACCAAAATTCACATTTTGAAAACTTGGCATAAAGGCGATGCTCTCGAAGTTTCATCAATTCCAGCCTTAGATGCTCAGCATGTTCTTGTTCATTCTTCGAGTAGATGAGAATATCATCGAGGTATACCACGACGAATTTATCCAAATACTCCATGAAGATTGAATTCATCAGTCGAGAGAAGGTGGCTGGGGCATTGGTCAAACCGAAGGACATGACAGTGTACTCGTATTGGCCATAACGAGTAACAAAAGCCATTTTTGGAATTTCGCCGTTCTTGATCTTGATTTGATGGTATCCCAACCTCAAATCCATTTTGGAGAAGACTGAGGATCCAGCGAGCTGATCGTATAGATCGTTGATCCTGGGGAGCGGAGACTTGTTCTTTATGGTGACCAGATTAACTGGTCGGTAATCTACAACCATCCGATCCGTTTCGTCTTTCTTCTTGACGAAGAGGACGGGGCAAGCCCAAGGAGAAGAGCTAGGACGAATGAAACCTTTGTTCAAGGCCTCATCTAGTTGCTTCTTAAGTTTGGCTAGCTCCAGGGGTGCCATCTTATATGGTCTTCTGGCTATTGGGACAGTTCCCGGAACAAGATCTATCACAAACTCTACATCTCTGTCAGGTGGAATTCCTGGCAGTTCCTCTGGAAAAACATCCGGGAAGTCACAGACTACCGGAGTGTCTTCAAGTTCCGGAAGAGGGTTGGCATTTAAGGAATAGAGTTGGCATTTGGCAACTCGAGTAGAGACATTTACTATCTCACCCGAGGGATGGGTAAGCTGGACATTTCTAGAATGAGTATCAATCTTGGCATAGTGAGCTGACATCCAGTCCATGCCCAAGATGATATTATTATCCGAAGATTTCAAGGCTATCAATGAGGCTAGAAAAACTAGCCTGTCTACTAGAATTTCATTGTCATAGGTTATCCTAGAGGTTTGCCATTTACTACCAGGGGTTTGGACAACCAATGGGATTGGCATATCACAAAAAGACATGTTATGCAACTGTGCATAACTTTCTGAAATGAAGGAATGAGAAGACCCAGTGTCAAAGAGAATGCACGCTGGGTGATGATTAACAAGAAGCGTACCCAGCATGACGTCGGGATCCTCTGCAGCTTCTTCTGCTGACACATAGTTCACACGGCCACGTGTAGGAGTTGGCTTCACATAGTAAGCTTTGCCCAACTTGGCCTGCCCGACGGACTTTCCGGGTTGTTTGGCACCCACATTCTGAGGACACTCACGGGAATAGTGCCCTGGTTCTCCACACTTGTAACATATCACTTGGTTGGCACGTGGTGCAGCATTGCTAGCTGGACCACCATAAGCTTTTGCTGGAGGGTTGGCCTGATTCGTCTGAGGCGCCACGTAGGATGGCCTCGGAGTGTATCTTGGAGACAGAGAACTGTTTGGAACCCACAGCCTGCGTTTTGGAAACGCGGAACCAGAAGACGAGCCAAAATCACGGGAGTGCTTCCTTGTGGCTTCGAAGTCAGAATGACCAGTCTCGGCACTGATCGCCTTGTTGACTAGGGCTTGAAAGCTTGCACACTCATGGAGGCGCAGATCACGACGAAGCTCAGGGCTCAGACCCTTACGGAATCTTGCTTGCTTCTTGGCGTCAGTAGACACCTCCTCTGTTGCATAGCGGGCGAGGTTACCGAACTCGCGGCTATAGGCATCCACACACAACTTGCCCTGAGTGAAGGCACATAACACCTCTCTCTTTCTGTCCATCAGGTCCTCTGGAATATGGTGCAGACGAAAAGCTGCACTGAAGTCTGCCCATGTGAATACTGGTTCAGCGGGACGCATAGCTTAAAAATTCTCCCACCACAGATTGGTGGGTCCTTCCAGGAAATACGCCGCAAACGTCACCTTGTCGGCCTCGGACACATTCGCAGAGCGAATCTTGTGTGAGATGCTGCACAGCCAGTCATCAGCGTCGAGGGGATCGACTGAATGATGAAACTTTGGAGGATTTAGCTTCACGAAGTCATTGAGGGACACTGCAGCATTCCTAGGCTGACGAGCCGTATTCTGCTCAATACGCTCTAGCAGTCGATTGGTCTCCCTTTTGTTTCTCTCTGCCTCAAGCATCACTTCCGCCAGAGAGGGCGGATGAGGCAGGTCTTCCTGCGCCGCTTGACTACCCTCGCCTTGCTCATGACCAGGGGCACGGTTCAACCTGGTGAACACCATCCTGACAAACAAACTCATAGCTTAGACCAATATCATATCAATACTAGCTATGGATTAAGAATGTACTGAACACACGGAATGCGGAAATGAATATCCGAACAGCATGGTAACAAGCAAGTGCTATATATTCACCATGGTTCATACACACCCTTACATAGTTCAGTACAAACTTACTCAAAGAACAAACTACTGAAATTATGAAACTACTCATCAGAGGCTTACAAGCTTCCTATACATTATTTATCTAGGCCTCCGGAATTCATTTCACATTACAGACATACTTCACAAGTCATGCAGGACTGTGAACGTACGGCTACTACCATATTATCCTTCTGCCCACAGCTCAGGCATCCGCATAGAACATCCCATAGAGATTACCTCCATGACCTGCAAGCTCAACCTGCGGATCAGGAAATACTCTAGCCTGAGATCCCTGGGATCCATAAGGACAAGGATGTGGCCTTGGTCCCCTGACTAGTGGTAAGAGGGGTCCCCGAAGAGGTGTGACTCCTCCTATAGCTGGCCAGTCAACGTGGGCCGGAAGATGGGTCCTAACAGGGTTCAGCATCTCCATCTCTCCATACCCTGTCTGGACTACCGGTGCCAGCTGCGTCAAAGCCGTCCACAGATGGGCACGGGTAGCATAAAGCTCCATGCCGAGAGCACGAGCATCCCTGTCTCTGTTCTCTAGCATCTCAACGGTGGACTGTAGTAGTGGATCCTCCATAGAAGAATCAAAATAGACTCCACTGAGGTATCCCTCTTCACCAGGCTGAGAGGCCGGAACATAACAGAACTCTGAATTCTGCAGCAGTGCATGTCTCGCTCTCATAATGGTCAGCATTGAATAGGCAGCATCTTGTACTGCCATGTCAACAGTGACCCCCAACCCATAGGACCAATAGATTGGCTCCTCAGCTCCAGGGTAGTCTGGAAATACCCTAACAGTGCAGATGTACTGGCTCTGGTTGAAGTCTCGGTACTGTTCCTCCACTGTGTACTCGGGGTACCAGCGGTAACCGCACACTGACATCACCCTGACCAGCATGGCCGTATGACCCGGCACATCAATGCACCTGGTCAGACGTACCACCTGACGAGAAGGACGGCCAGGCATCTGTAAATAGAGAGTAATGCAAAATTATTAGAGCTCCGAATGAAAAATTGGGCAGCATAACGGCTGTAAATGCTCAAAACAAATTTTGGGACAACCCAAAATGGAATAGCGTAACCACTCAACTATCAAGTTCAACTCTCTAATAATCAAACTTACTTCCTTTTTCCTAGGAATGACAGAAACCCAATATCTCTTGACCCGTAATCCTATAATCTACCGATCAGAAACACGAGCCTAGAAGAAGATGAGTAACCTAGTCCTTAATTCCCGCAGAAAAGACGAGGATGACCAGAATAGAATAACTTGAGAAGAGAACAAGAGTCTTACGTTCCCTTCCACAAACAATTCCCTTATATATAACTAAAGCAATTCTAGACTCAACTTCGACCAGTTTGGCTTAGTAATCCTACATTCAGTCAGGCACTGATACCAACGCTGTCGGGACCCCGATCCTAAGCCATAGGAATCCAGCCTGTAACACATCGCATCCCTTTGCGGTCTCACGCATGGTTAACTCCACGGCTGCAGCCTTACCTTAGCCGGGACCGTTTGCGTCTTTTGACTCACGTATGCAACAGTGTCGCTAGCATTCCAATGTCAAAGAACCCGGATCGACATGTCTAGTCATAAACCAAAGTGGCGGTACCGCACAAGGACAGGCATACATGACCCAACAAAGCAGGTGTCGGTCATCAGCGAATGTAGACGAGTCGTAGCAAGCTACAAGGACTCCATTACATCGCGTGACATTTCCCCAAAGGTGACACACACAGCAGCTAAGAAGGACACATGCCGGTCAACCAGTGTGTCCGGAGCAGTAGCGAACTACCAAGGCTCATTGGATCACAAAAGGGGCATTTCCTTGTAAGGAGTGCTACTAAAGTTCACGACTAAGTAATCGAACCCCATACATATCAAGTAATACACACGTACGCATGGCATACCGATATGTATAGATACATCGATGGCATCACAACATAACCATAAACATACAACCTTTATTTAAGAGGCTCGGAAGAGCCACACACATAATATTACACATTAAGGGTCTCACGACCCATGATAGCAGTCATTCAGTTACAAACCAGCGGAAGAGTTTAAACTGTCTGAGTACAGACAGGGCAACTAGATGGCACATGGCCTGACTATACTACAGACCCAACGTAGGGCCAGATCGTAGCTGGGACACCAGCTACTCGTCGTCGTCGATGTCTACGAAGAACCCACCATTAGGGTCATTAGCAACCTCTGCAACATTTATTAAGCAACATGAGTACGAAGGTACTCAGCAAGACTTTAGGATAACTATCTACTCATGCAAGGTATCAAGAAGGTATTGTGGGGTTTCATGCGGAAAGCCAGCATTTGACTCGTGGCTAGACAACTTGCATTTTTAAATAATTTTGACAACTTGATTTCTTGCACACGAGTCCACTAACACCACAACAATACACTATCGTGGAATCATTCCGTCTCCATACGGAAATGCCGTCCACGACACTCACGCTTATCTTGACAATTCTATGAGTAGCCATTGAAGTTATCTATGAACAACATATGTCTCCAAGTAGTCCATATCCGCGGACGCGGCTATTCGAATAGATCATAACCCTGCAGGGGTGTACTTCGTCACACACGCTCTCGCCACTTATCGCCATGTGCACGTCATGCACCTCGGCAACCTTCAAGCGGATGCCTAGCGAGGGAGTTGGCCACGACCGTTAACCACACTAGTACCTAGTCCAGGTTTATCGCCTATCTGAGGGTAACCCGTACGGAAGTCCGGCCGAGGTTTCCGCCACGGCCTCAAACGATGTGCGCAGGGTTCCCAAGCCCACCATCCGGGTGCCACTTGGTACACCGTGCCACTGCCTACCGCATCACGGCCCACCTCTCAGGTCAGCACCATGCACGGCCTCCAGCATTACTATAAACACCAGAAACTACTTGCAACTCCTGGACCGAGTACTAAGCGATTAATAGGCCGAGCGGGGACATATTTCAAGGCCCAGCATGTGGTAGTATCTATTCTTGGATTACATACACGGAACTCAGTTCCTAAGGACGGTTCCAATGAAACAACCCGCCATGTACTCCTACACAGCCTTTCACCGGTACCTTTACCAAATCAAGTTCAACACACAACCTTTGCTTGCCAAACACATTCTCACAATTCTGTTCATCTCCCAGATGACAGACCATACACAACTCTAAGCATAGCATGCATAGCAGGATAAGACACATCATGGCTCAAGCACCTACCAGGTATGCTAGGTTGCAAGGTTCGACTATTTACTGTGACAAGGATAGGTCATGCAAAGGAAGTGGGTTCAACTAACGTGGCAAAAACAGTTGAAGCATTTGATCCTAATGCAATAAGTAAGTGCAGGGGCAAGAACATGGGATTTATCGGGATGATCAAAATGGTTGCTTGCCTTGTTGCTCAAAGGAGGGACAATATCCGTCAGACGGATATTCGGTGGAATCCGGGGGCGCGGAGCCTACCGAAATGTATGGTAACAATCAATAACAATCATATGCAAGCAAGATGCTGCATGAACATGGCATGAGAATGCAAGGTGATAAACTATTATGATCAACATGTATTAGGTTTGAAATTGATTTGTATCATATTCGGATATCAATAGAGACCAGGTATTCTCGGATACCGATTTAATTGATTTGACCTGATGCTCAGATCAACCTAATGTTAACATGCATGAGATGTCATGTTAAGGTACTGTTTTGTAATTAGGACAGTGTGTGATCATGTCATTCATAATGAAATTTGAATATTTTCAAATTCCATTTATAAAGTAATTATAAGAATTGACTTATTCATTAATCTACATGTTTGGGTTCTGTAACTTTTTCAAACATGAATGAAAATAGCATATTCAGATTCCTTGAATTTTTCTGATACTTTTTAATATATAAATTATTTCCATTGGAGTTACAGATTAATTTCTATGAATTTTTGAAGTTTTAAACATTTCTGGAATTATTTTTATACTGGAAAATACTTTTATTGCATCAGCATGACATCAGCAGGTCCAACTGGTCGTCGAAAGTCAAACCTGACCAATGGGACCCACTGGTCAGTCTCTCTGGTCAATTTTAGATTAAGTTTAAACTTAATTAGTTGATTAAACTTACTGGACCAACATGTCAGTGTCTTATTAACTTATCTGATTTATTTTTATTATCTTTAATCTTGCCAGAGGCTGGCCCCACCAGTCAGTGGCTCAGGCCAGCCGAGATCCACCGGCGGCGAGGTCGTCCTCGTCGGCGGGGAGCCTCCGGCGAGCACCAGAACGTCGGGGGGGGGGCCTCGGAAATGGCGCACAGAGGGCCAAACGCACGGCTGAGACCATGGAAGGAACGGCCACTCGAAGAGCTTGGCGGCGACCAAGTTCGGCCATCGTCGAAGCCATCGGATACGGGGTCAAAACGCGCGGGGCTGGGCACTGAACGCATCTACATGATGTCCTGAGGCTGTTGGTGGCCTCAGACTGACCAACCCGTCACCGGAGGGCTCCAATGGCGGCAGAAGGGGAGAACTGGCGCTGGGAATGGATAGGGGCGGCCTCGGGGAGCTTATCCCCGGCCTTGCCAGCGCGAGGCGGCGGCCAGGCAGGCGCACAGGTGCGTGGCCGCGCCGGAGAACGCGGCGGCCACCTCCTGCTGCCCACTGGCGGGGGAGGAAGACGAGAGGGACTTAGATGGGTCGGACCAGGTGAGCGACAGGTAACCTCTTTTCCTTTTTCTTTCTGTTTTTCTTTCTGTTTTGCTATTTCACTAATTTGCTATTTATTTCAACTCCCAAATAAATTTTAAAAGCTATGTTAAGCACCCTAGAATATTTGTTGGAATATTTCCAACTAGTTCCAAAGTTTTCAACATTTTTGAAAATTTGAAGTTTTTGATTTCAAATTTAAAACTTGAAACCAGTAGCTTGTGCATTTATTTAAAATGCTTAAAGTGTCAAGAAAATAGTTTTCTCCAATGCCCATTTACTTTCATGATTTATCAGAAAGTTTGAACATTTCTTGAGGCCATTTTGGTTTCATTGACTTTAACTAGTTTGAGGTTTCCTTTGGTTTAAAGAAGTGGCTAGGGTTTGAGTTTTTCCTTCACCTCTTTCTTTGTTCTTGTTGACAATTTCTTAGATGCAATGAAAAGAAGACATGAGCACAAGACTAACTTGCTTAAGGGGTCAGGGATGTGACACCTTCGCTCCACCGCCACCTCCCTCTCGGAGGAGGACCCCGCCGCCGCCTCCCCCGAAGTCTCCACCGCCCCCGGAGCTTCACCCTCCCTCGCCGGCAGCCCTCCCTCGCCGGTGCAAGCTACTGCCAGCAAGGTAGCTCCCTCCTCTCTCTATTATTTCATGTCCTCTTTTGATAGCCATTAGATCTTAACTGGATGGCTATAGATTAGATCTTTTGTACCCCTTCGGTCTAAATCAGAAAACCAGTGGGTTTTTTGTCACTTATGAATTAACCAGTGAACTTTGCTAGCCTTAGGCCGTTTGCCCATAGCTTTGAAACAAACACCCCCGCAGCCAATAGCATCAGGACACGTGTACCTCTCTTTTAGTACTAGCAGTTTTGTAATTTTCTGCCTGTTTGCAAAAACAGAAACTTTCTGTTTTGTTTTGGCCACAACGTTTTATCCCTAAGTCCAATGACATTGATTATTTTTCCAGTAGCTCACAAATTTCCTGTAGTTTTTAAAAACATATAATTTGTCTTTGTTTGAATGTTTTAAATATAAGTTAGAGAAGATTTAGTTTAAACCTTGTTTTGCCTATTCCAGGAGTTTAAAAAATGATTTTGAGTTGATTCTTTTTGCTACTGCTTTCTAGGGATAAAATCTTACAGTGGTAGAAGTTTCAGAATTTGTAAAGTATTTTTACTGGTGTTTTCAACAGAAACAAGTTTCTGCCATACCGGCGCGTGATGAATTCTTTTACGTAGGCTTTTGCAAATCATTGCATGTGATGTTATTTTTACTTGTGGCATGATTGAAGTGCTTATGGTGTGCTTTGTGTTTGTATCGGTAGATCATCCGGAGTGCGAAGCATGTTACTTAGAGACGATCGAGCAAGACAACTATCATCAAGGCAAGTCATCTTTGATCATGTTATTTTACCTATGTTTTCGATGCATGGTAGATCACCTTCTTTGCCCAATTTGCATGCTGCCTAGGTACTTGGAAACTTTAGTGTAAGTTGTAGTATCATGTGGTAGGAACACAACACCCCGATACTTGGCCCCGGGACGACAATGTTATATTTGCTATGCTTGAGTAGACGGGTTATCGGTTGAGTGTATACCACGAGTGATGCGAGGTTGATATAATAATCAAGACCGGACTAAGACAAGATTTTCAAGACCTCGGACGCAATGCAACTCTGGGTGAAGGACGGTTGATCGGCTCCCTGGGGAACCCAGTGGATGCCCGGGATGCTGGAGATACCATGTCATCCTGCGGAAAGCTTCACCCAGGCTCGAAGAGATGGACGGAGACTTCAAGACTCAAGGCTTACCTGCACAGCCACAAGTCATTATGGGCTCTGGCTTGGTTGGACAACGCGGCGACTCTGGACAGGTGGTGCTAGCAGATGTAGACGAACGGTAGGAATGGATGGGCACCGACAGGGATTTAGAGGGACCCGTTGAAAGACCATGTTTTGATCATCCGGTCTTCAAACACCCTGAAGTGCGAGGACAAACCCGGAGGCGATCAAATCTTGTGGGGAACGTGTGCAAAACTCTGCAGAGTACTCAAACCTAATCGATTAGCCGTGTCCACGGTCATGGACAACTTGAGCCGAAGGCATTGAATTTCCCCTGAACTCTCGACACAACTTAATAATGATGTGGGTGTTAACAACTATTCGGGTACGAGAATTGGTTGGCGGAACCATCTCGTTAACAACAAACATTGTAGTAAATTTTGCCTTCAACCCCTTTTGTTGTAGGATAAAACTGGCTTTATGCAAAACTTAGCTCCACCGGCCAAATATGCATGTAGAGATAGTTGATTATTATTTTACTCCCTCTCTTTGATGATTTGCCGGCATATTCATTATGCTGACCTACACGGCTGCAACGTATCATGTTGCAGAGTACTTTTCCGACCAGGAGTGAGGCTACGATTCTACGCTCAGCGACATGCCCTTGGAGTCGAATGGACTCGTCTACCTGATGCTTCCGCTTAGTCTTCGTTAGATAATCTCATGAGTTGGCCTTCAGCCACTTTATTGTAATCCTTTATTGTAATAAAGTACTCTTTATGAGATTTCGATTAATAAAGTTGTGTGATTGCACTCTTGAATATATACATTATGTACTATGTGTGTACCAGCATGATCTTGGGATGGTACAGAAACACCAGAGGCTTGACTCGTCTTGAGTCGGGTCGCTACACAGGATCACCCTTTGGTGGGGGTGGATCTCCAAGCAGTTCAACAGGCAAATTATTCTGGAGGATAGGATATTGTTCAAAGATAACTCTATCTATCTCATTCCTTTCATCCATATGCATATCATTTTCATGCTCAAGCAAGTATTGCTCTAAAGGATCAGTAGGAGGCACGGCAATAGAAGCTAGGGCAATAATTTCATCCTTACTAGGCAACTCTTTTTCATGAGGTTATCTACCAAACTTGGAGAAATTGAACTCATGTGACACACCTTCAAAACCAACAGTGATAGTTTGCTTCTCACAGTCAATATGAGCATTGACAGTATTGAGGAAAGGTCTGCCAAATATGATGGGACAAAAGCTATCTTGTGTGGTAGCAAGAACGAGAAAATCATCAGGATACTTCGTTTTGCCACACAAGACTTCAACATCCCTAACAATTCCCAAAGGGCAGATAGTATCTCTATTGGCAAGTTGAATAGTGACATCAATAAGTTCCATCTCAACAGGTGCAATATCGTCTTTAATTTCATCATATAAGGATTGAGGTATTGCACTAACACTAGCACCCATGTCACATAAACCATGGTAACAATGGTCTCCTATCTTAACAGAAACAACAGGTGTGCCAACAACACGCCTATGTTTGTCTCTAGCATGTGGTTTAGCAGTTCTAGCAGCATCTTCATAGAAGTGAATATGATGGCCATCAACATTCTCGGACAGGAGATCTTTGATAATATCAATGCTAGGTTCAACTCTATTTGCTCAGGGGGTGTAGGTGTTCTAATGTATCCCCTACGTATCAAAGTTGAAACTTTAGAATGATCCTTTATCCTAACAGGGAAAGGTTGTTTCTCAATGTAAGCATTGGGAACAATAGGATCATTATAGGCAATGAATTACTCTTCAACTAGATTGGGTTTAACTACATTGACTTCTAAGGGAGGATGATATTTAAACCACTTCTCTTTAGGGAGATCAATATGAGAAGCAAATGATTCACACAATGAAGCTACTATCTCAGAGTCAAGTCCATATTTAGCGCTAAAATCACAAAAAGTATTTGTTTCAGCAAAGGATTTAACGCAATCAAACTTGAAATTCATACCTGACTCCTTACCTTCATCAAACTCCCGATCTTCAGAGTTGCATTTAATTATTTCCAATAAATTCCATTTGAAGTCAATATCTCTCTTCATAAAAGAATCGGTACAAGAAGTGTCAAGCATGGTGCGATCATCTTGAGAAAGTCGAGCATAGAAGTTCTGAATGATAATTTCTCTCGAGAGCTCATGGTTGGGGCATGAATATATCATTGATTTAAGCCTCCCCCAAGCTTGAGCGATGCTTTCTCTGTCACAAGGCCAAAATTTATAAATATAATTCCAATCACGATGTACTAGATGCATAGGATAAAACTTTTGATGAAATTCCAATTTCAACCGGTTGTAGTTCCATGATCCAGTATCATCACATAGCCTATACCATGTCAATGCTTTATCCCTCAAAGATAAGGGAAAGATCTTCTTCTTGACCACATCCTCGGGCAAACTCGCAAGCTTAAATAAACCACAAACTTCATCTACATAGATTAGATGCAAGTCGGGATGTGATGTTCCATCTCCTGTAAAAGGATTAGCCAGCAGTTTCTCAAGCATGCCCGAAGGAAATTCATAGGAAATATTTTCATTAGGTGCAGCAAGTTGAGGAGCAACTCCTTGTGCTTCCGTTCGAGGTGAAGATACCCCGAACAAGCTCCTCAAAGGATTAGTTTCCATAGTAACAAGTGACAATAAATTTCAGCACACTATATAAATGTTTCCTTACCAAATTCAACTTACCAAAGGCGCTTCACTCATGGGCAACGGCGCCAGAAAAGAGTCTTGATGACCCACAAGTATAGGGGATCTATCGTAGTCCTTTTGATAAGTAAGAGTGTCGAACCCAATGAGGAGCACAAGGATCTGACAAGTGGTTTTCAGCAAGGTATTCTCTGCAAGCACTGAAATTATCGGTAACAGAAAGTTGTATTATAAGATGATTCATAGCAAGTAGCGAGTAACAATAGTAACAACGGTGCATCAAAGTGGCCCAATCCCTTTTGTAGCAAGGGACAAGCCTGGAAAAACTGTTATAGGAGGTAAAGCGCTCCCGAGGACACATGGGAATTTCTGTCAAGCTAGTTTTCATCATGTTCATATGATTCGCGTTTGCTACTTTGATAGTTTGATATGTGGGTGGACCGGTTCTTGGGTGCTGCCTTACTTGGACAAACCTCCCACTTATGATTAACCCCACTTGCAAGCATCCGCAACTACCACAGAAGAATTAAGACAAAGTCTAACCGTAGCATTAAACTAGTGGATCCAAATCAACCCCTTACGAAGCAACGCATAAACTAGGGTTTAAGCTTCTGTCACTCTAGCAACCCATCATCTACTTACTACTTCCCAATGCCTTCCTATAGGCCCAAATAATGGTGAAGTGTTATGTAGTTGACTTTGACATAACACCACTAGAGGAAAAACAACATACAACACATCAAAATATCGAACGAATACCAAATTCACATGACTACTTATAGCATGACTTATCCCATGTCCTCAGGAAAAAAAGTGACTACTCACAAAGCATAATTATATTCATGACCAGAGAGGTATTGAATAGCATCAAGGATCTGAACATATAATATTCCACCGAGTAGTCCAACTAGCATCAACTACAAAGAGGAACTAACACTACTAGCAACCTTAGAAGTACCAATCGGAGTCGCGAGTCGGAGATTGGTTACAAGAGATGAACTAGGGTTTGGAGATGAGATCGTGCTGATGAAGATGTTGATGGTGATGAGTTCCCTCCGATGAGAGAAGTGTTGGTGATGACGATGGTGCTGATTTCCCCCTCCAGGAGGGAAGTTTCCCCGGCAGGACGGACCTGCCGGAGCTCTAGATTGGTTCTGCTCAAGTTCCGCCTCGTGGCGGTGGCGATTCCTCTCGAAAGCCTCCTCCTTATTTTTTTCTGGAACTAAACGCTCCTTATAGAAAAAGAGGGGGGCCAGAGGGCCAGCAGGGAGCCCACAAGCCCCCTAGGCGCGACCAGGGCGTAGGCCGCGCCTAGCAGGCTTGTGGCCTCCTACTGGCTCCCTTCTGGTACTTCTTCAGCCCAGTATTTTTTATAAATTCCAAAATAAATCCTCGTTGATTTTCACGGCTTTTGGAGTTGCGCAGAATAGGTATCTCAAACTTGCTCCTTTTTCAGGCCAGAATTCCAGCTGCCGGCATTCTCCCTCTTCATGTAAACCTTGCAAAATAAGAGAGAAAAGGCATAGTAATGTACTGTGAAGTGTAATAACAGCCCATAAAGCGATAAATATCAACATGAAAGCATGATGCAAAATGGACGTATCATCCTGCTATGCCTTGCTGACACGGGCTCTTCGCGTCCGTGCACAAGTCTGGGGCACTAGGGACTCCAGTCTTTAGTGCACCGACAGAACAGAGCTCCAGATGGCCTCCCATCAGAACAGAGTCTTGAGGCAACGTAAAAAGTGTTGCACGAGTCCTTCTGGTGTTTTTAGGGTAGATGATAATTGATATGCCGAAGAATGGAGTCAGGAGAGCCACGAGCGGGTCACAAGCTATCAGCCCCCGAGGCCATGCCCTGATAGCTTGTGGGCCCCTCGTGAGCCATCCAGATTTCTTCCGATGCTCGTTATCTTCTTTTCGTGTAGAAAACATCGTCAAAAAGTTTCAAGGCAATTGGACCTCGTTTGGTATGGAAAACCTGCAAAGTGAAAAACATGCAAAAAACAACAACTGACATTGGGCACTCGGTCAATAGATTATTTCTCAAAGATAATATAAAATGGTAAACAAATACTCCAAAAGCATACTAGAATGATAATATGTCAGCATGGAATAATAAAAAAATTTAGATACATTGGAGACGTATCAATGGACTTTTGGAATCACTCCATTTTGAATCGCTTGATACATGTGAACCATGCCTCATGGGCAAGATGACGAAAAACGCGTTTTCCGAAACAATGGAATGGGCAAGTGACTTGTTGGAAACCATACTTACTAAAGTGTGCGGTCCAATGAGTGTTGAAGCGCTCGGTGGATATCGTTATTTTCTTAACTTCACTGATGAGTTTAGTAGATATGGATATATTTACTTAATGAAGCACAAGTCTGAAATGTTTATAAGTTCAAGCAATTTTAGAGTGAAGTTGAGGATCATCGTAACAAGAAGATAAAGTTTCTACGATGTGATCATGGAGGATAATATGTGAGTTATGAGTTTGGTATAAGTTTAAGACGATGTGGAATTGTTTCACAGCTCACACCACCTGGAACACCGCAACATAATGGTGTGTCCAAACATCGTAATCATACCTTACTGGATATGGTGCATTCTATGATGTCTGTTACCGATTTGCCACTATCTTTTTGGGATTATGCATTAGAGACAACTGCATTCACTTTAAATAGGGCACCATCTAAATCCGTTGAGACGGCAACGTATGAATTATGGTTTGGCAAGAAACCTAAACTGTCGTTTCTTACAGCTTGGGGCTATGACGCTTATGTCAAAAGGCTTTAGCCTCATAAGCTCGAGCCCTAAGCGGAGAAGTGTGTCTTCCTAGCATACCCTATGGAAATAATTGGGTATACCTTCTATCTCACATCCAAAGGCAAAGGATTTGTTGCCAAGAATGTATCCTTTCTAGAGAAACAGTTTCTCGCAAAAAATTGAGTGGGAGGAAGGTATAACTTGATGAGGTTACTGAACCGTCACTTCAATTAGAGAGTAGCACAACACGAAAAGGTGTTTTTGTGACTCCTACACCAATTGAAGAGGAAGCTAATGATCATGATCATGAAGCTTCAGATCAAGTCACTATCAAACCTCGTAGGTCGACAAGGACATGTACTTGTCCTGAGTTGTACGGTAATTCTGTCTTGGAGGTCATGTTGTTGGATAACAGTGAACCTATGAGCCATGGGGAAGCGATGGTGGGCCCAAATTCCAACAAATGGGTAGGTGCCATGAAATCCGAGATAGGATCCATGTATGAAAACAAAGTGTGGACTTTGGTGGAATTACCTGATGGTTGCAAGGCTATGGAGAACAAATGGATCTTTAAGAAAAATACACACATGAACGGTAATGTCACCATCTATAAAGCACGACTTGTTGCAACATGATTTGTACAAGTTCAATGAGCTAACTACGCTGAGACTTCCTCATCTGTAGTGATGCGTAAGTCCGTAAGGATTACGTTATCAATAGCTGCATTTTTTGATTAGGAAATCTGACAGATGGGTCTTAGGACATCGTTCTTTAATGGTTTCCTTAAGGAAGAGTTGTATACGATGTAACCAAAAGGTTTTGTCGATCATGGAAATGTTGACAAAGTAAGCAATCTCCAGCGATCCATTTATAGGCTCGTGCAAGCATCTCGAAGTTGGAATCTTCGCTTTGATGCGGTGATTAAAGCATTTGGGTTTATACAAGTTTATGGAGAATCTTGTATTTACAAGAAAGTGAGTGGGAGCTCTATAGCGTTTCTAATATTATATGTGGATGACATATTGCTGATTGTAAACAATATAGAACTTTTGGAAAGTATGAAGATATATTTGAACAAGAGTTTTCAATGAAATACCTCGGAGAAGTTGCTTACATATTAGGCATCAAGATCTATAGAGATAGATCAAGACGTTTAATAGGACTTTCACAAAGCACATGTAGCAACCAGACTCAAAACGAGTCAAGCCTTTGTGTATCTGTGCCATCCCTGAATCAGTATGCTCGCACACAGAATGCATCAATGTACATATCAAACTACAACTGCATGTAAATAACGTAAAACTAATATATACCTCACGAGTCTCAGCGGAAACAGTAAAAAGGGAGTGGAGTCCCATCAACGCCTACGGTAGGTTGAGGGTACACGGTAAGCCTAAATCTTAACTCTTACTCATCGTAGAAGTCCTATGTGTGCTCTGTGTAGGTCAATACATTGAATGTACCGACAAGATCATAGTAGGAAGGAGATGATAAAACAACTCTATATGCAATATGTCTTTGTAGCTCTGTGTCTGAGTGTTTGCATAAAAGTTGGTTTTATTTTCCCTGCAACAAAGGAATATCAGGAGTTTTCCCTATAGATTTCTCTAATATGACATGGTTCTGCTAGCCGATGTCTCACAGCCCACAAGTATCATAAGTTGCCCACAATTAGTTATTAACCCGGTGTCGAGAGTTCGGAGATAGATCCAAGTCTAGAGGCTCAAATTCTCCATAACCAGGGACACAACTAATTGATTAGGTTTTAACTCTACAGAGTGTTATGCACTTTAATGACAAGAATCATTCCCTACTTGTAAGTCCTCACACTACACGGTGTTTGAGAACAGGACGAATGAAACATGGTCTTTCAAAGAGTTTCCCTGACCCATGTGAGTTCCCATCCAATCCTAACATCTACAACAACTCGTAGCACTGATTCGGCCACAGACACAACAAAGATCAACCAAGGCAGAGGCGATAATGACTTGTGGTTGCACATGTCAGCTTCCGGGCATGAAGTATTCTTCCATCTCTTTGAGTCTGGGTGGAGCTTTGCTGATGATGACTCGCTAATACCCAGCTCACTAGGCTAATCCCACAAGGTAGATCTCCGGGGTGCCGTTCAATACATCGTAAATCTTCGGGGTGCCGTTCATTACATTCCACCCAGTTGTGTGTATTAGAATCTTGTCTTGAGTCTTGAAATCTTCAGATGTTGAATATGTAGGCCTTGAAGATGCCATCATGAAGTTGTCACCTTTGATGTGGAGTACTCCTTCTCACTTCACTCACGAACACTCATACCAACCCTGTCTACTATATCGTAGCATCAAAATAAATATCGTCCTGGGGCTTGATAACATGGTGGTGGGTTTTTCCTACCTCATGCAATCTACTCAACTACGAGATTCAATAACACTACTGGAGGAAATGGTGAAATGGTGTCACTAAATGCAATAAAACATAGGCATGAAAATATGGTCAAAGTGAACTTGCTTGGTAAGTTGATGTAGATAATATCGTTGTTAGAATAATAACTTGATAGAACTATTCGTCACTCCAAGATAATCTATATAATCAAACATAGTATTCACATAAGCACAAAATTCTAGCAATCAATACTAACATTCAAGAAGCAAGAAGAATTACTAAACACTCTAGTAAGGAGATGAAGGAAATACTTAAAACAAAAATTAAAACAACAAATCTTTGTCAAAGCAACAAAGAAAAGTTTTTCCTATGAATAAACTGTTATCAACAACAACAAAACATCAAAAACAAATACCTAACAGAAAATATTTTACTAAATATTTTACTAGCAAAAAGACTTACTTTTGAAGAACAAAAATAAAGAAACTATGAAAAGTAACATCCTAAAGAATAATAATGTTTATCCTAGCAAAACATAACGACAAAGAAAACACTAAGATATAACATTGACACAAAAAACAACTAAATTAACACAAAGTATTTCTCATAAAATTTGTAGCAAATAGAACTAATCGAAAAGCTTTTATCAAACACTACTTATGATATAAACAAGATTAACCTTGAATTAAATAAAAAAAAATTCTAATTTAATACATATTTTTCCTCAGCTAAAATAAATTTAAGAGAAAATAAAAATTTATAAAAATAGTTGTAGAAAGTATTTTTCAAAAGGAATTAATTTAACAATGGAATCAATTGCAAGCTATCGTTAAACTAGAAATGATTCCATTCAATCAAATAATAATAAAAGAAATGAATAATAATATTTTTTTTGTTAAAATACTACTACTAACTAACACGAAACAAAACTTGTCAACAAATATGAAAGAAAACAAACGAGAAACAATTAAAACAAAAGAAATAGCAATAACCCTAAAAAGATCTAAAACAATAATGTTTGGCTTAAAACCTTAATTTAAAATATTCTAAAAATTAAAACAATTCACCTACTTATAATACCAACGAAAACAAATCACTACCAAAAAGAATCACTCAAAAACCTATTTCTAAATTCAAGTTATTCATAAAACAAGATTTGAAGCAAAAATTGTTTGAATTCAAATTTAAACTATTCAAACATGACCAAATTTATATCAACATAAACCGCATAATTTTCTTAATATAATGCAAAACAAACAATCAAAAACAGTTAAACTCATAAAATATAGAGCAGTTCCAAAAACAGAATCAATTCTATTAAATAGAACAAAACAGGAAAAAAACTACTCAGTGGAGAGGGGGCTACATGGAGATTTCCTACTGGATGGAAGGGATGCATGTTGTAAAAAAACTAACAGACGCCCGCATGATAGAAGAAAACATTTCGCTAATTTAGTGATCTAATCATGAGCGTTGATCGGAGATTCGAGGGCAAAGGTGAGTTCAACGGCTTACCGTAGCTTTAGGTCACTCGCAATGAATATCTCCGATGAGGTGCAACATCACTCGTGGACGCAGGTGTCGATGCAAAGGTCCTCGGTGGCGTTTGGTTGCTCCAATCGCCGGTGGACGACCTCCAATGACGATTGGTGGCAACAGAAATGGCACGGCAGGTCAGAGGCGAGCTGCACGAGCTCGGGTGGAACTCCAGTGAGGGTGGTGTGTGGGGAGGGGTGATTAGGGGTGGAATGGTATGCGGGGCTTTGCTTATATAACTCTGGGGTTGAGGTGATTGAACGGAAAGGCGTTGGAGGGGAATTGGGGTGTGATTTGTTTCTTCGTGGTCACCAGTGTTGGGAAGAAAAAAGAGGCGAGGGAAGGAAAGAGAAGTCTGAGGCAGGATCGGGGTCAGACGATAAGGTCGGTGTGCCATTGTAACATCCCAATTTTCTTAAATTCGGATGTTAATAGATCATTCATATGCATCTCATATTCTTCTATGCATTATTTTGTTCTTTTGAAATTTTATTCATTATGTCAGTGCGGGCAATTTATTGGAGTCGAGATAATATGACTTCTCCCCTGTCGAATTAAAGTGCGTAATGTTTCGAATATTATTTGGGGTTATCTCATTTGGTTTTGGAAACTTTATAATCTTTCCAATTATTTTGGTTGAGTTTTTAAATGCGCTTTGTGTGGCCTATTGCATAAAAGCTATTTTCAAAAGTTTGCATTAGGTGGAACTAGGTTTCCTTTAGTATTTATTGGGGGATTTATTTTATACTTATATATATGTTTCTATATTAGCATTTTAATATATATATATATCTATATGTATATATATATTGCTATATGCGTATGTATTTTTTTATATACATATGTATATATTTTGTATACGTATATCATTATTATTTTTCTCTGTTTGTTTTTCTTTTAAAAAAATATATATTATTTTAATACCTTTTTTGTGGTTTTATTAAAAAAAACTAGCTGGCCAGGCCGAGCCAAAGGCTCAGCCCAGCCAGCACCGCATGTGCCCAGCACCACGTGCCCAGGCTCCTGCCCACGAGCCAGGCACCCATCGCTTCACCCCAGGGACCGAGGCACACAGTGCCAGCTCCACGAGCGCACAGCGAGCCAAGCCCCACGTGCCCCCTGTTTCCTATCGTCCCACGAACCGAACCCCAGCACTCCACGCCACCTCGCCAGGCTCCACCGAGCCCTTCTCCCAGCGTTGACTGAGGGCAGCGCACGAGCAGGACAGCTCCACCTCGCCTTGTGCCCCATGTGCCAGGGCCACAGCCCCAGCGTTAACCACGCACCTTTTTTCCCATGCCTCGAGCCCAGACCGAGCCGGACACAGGTCCCCTTGAAACCGAGACGAGCTCCTGTTCGCCAGGACTCTTCTCGCGAGCATATATATCGCAAGGACCGAGCCCATGAACCGATTTCCCCTGCTCCCGATTCGCCCCGCCTCGCACGCACAACAGCCTCGAGCTTCGCAAGAACAAGCCGCGCACATCCGAGTTTGTCCGTGTTCGTCGGAGTTCGCGGAGCCGCCATCACCGGAGTCCGTTCGACCGCCACCGGAGCACCATCGGAGGAGCCACACCGAGACGGTTCCGTTTTTCCCCGCTGTTCATGGTGAGAACGCACGCACGAGCGGATTCATTAAACCCTGATGAACAGCTTCAGGACGAAATTTAATCTGTTTTTAATCTGTTTTTAGCTCTGTCAGATTCTCGGTATAATTTTGAAACACGTTTATCTTTTTACTCGTAACTCCGATTCATGAAATTCTTTTTCCTGCGATCTCGTATTGATGAGTAGAACATGTCAGAACCAGTAGTTTTTCAGTTTTATGAAAATTATATTTTTTGTTAAAACAGATTATTTTAAACCTACTGGAGGCCATATTTTGCAAACCATTCATCCGGTTTAGTTGATTCTTTTTGCGTTGTCATCGTATCAGCATGTAGATGATTTTATACCTGCTGCCATGCTGTTTATGCTTTGGTTTTAAACAAGTTGTTTTATTGCCGATGGTTTTATTTGGTGTTATGTGATTGTGGTGATTGATTGGTGTGATTGTTTGCAACGTGTAGATTGTGCGGAGTGCGGCGCAAACTATTGTCAGGAGTGTGACTTTCTGAACCAGAATCAAGGCAAGTTACATGTTGATCATCCTTTACCTATTATTTTTCTATGCATGTAGTATTATACCACGCTATGAAAATTATGCATGTATAGGAAGATTATTATTGCTATGCTATTGAGCTATATCGCCTCGTCATTGAAGATCGTGTTAGATATATTTTGCTATGCTATGTAGATGGGGATTGGTTCCTGTATTCATTGAGATTATGTGAGGGTTACTACAAAATAAAATTGAGTAGTAATTAAGGATTTAATTCACCTCTGGGCGGATATGGTATTGCTGGGTGGTTTCAAGAACATCATGGTTTCTACCCTCTGAATGTAAGTGGATGCCGCCCAGGTTCAAAACGATCAAACAGACTTAGTGACTAGTAGCTTCCTTGTGCGACCACTCGCTCTGGCTTAGTTGATCAGTCGTGGAAACCTTACCCGGATGTGCCAGCTGATGTAGCTATGATAGGTGGGATGGGCCTCCTGTGGGACTAGGTGATTGCTTCTGAAAGACTTCGTCTCAACCTTCGGGTTGGGTCCAGTGGGTACAGCGTACTAGCCTGTGCAGAGTGTATAAACTAATCATGATTAGTCGTGTCCCCGGTTATGGACAATTTTGAGCAGCTAGGCCATTACAGTTGTTGGATGATCTTGACAGATGACACACTTAATAAAATTTGATGGGGAACTTAATAATGGTAATAGGTTGGAGTTGGAGATGCCAATTCAACCATATGTGAATTATTGTAGCAAACTAACTAAAACTTGACTATTAGGTAGCTATGAGGATAAAATCAGCTTTCTGCAAAATAACCATCAGCCTTTCTATTGTTATACTATGCATATACATGTAGGTCTGTTATATTATTTTTCCTGTGTAACTTGCCAATACATTCAAAGTATTGACCTATATGGCTGCAACGTATCATGTTGCAGGATATTCAGACGAGGAGTAAGGTACCGTTAGGGTCGCGAGTCTTCACTCAACATCGCCAGTGGGCTATGATGGGACTCATCGTTATTATTCTGCTACTTTTCCGCTGTTTGACCGAATAAAGCTAGCTAAGTGCTATGCAGATTGTTATATTTTATAAATTCTGGATCATACATTATTATAAATGATGCACTTGCTATATCTGGTTTTCATCTATACTGTGCGTGCTAGCGAGTCGATCCAGGGACTAGCACAGTAAAGCACAGAGACTCAAATCCTTCGAGGTTTGGTCGTTACAGATGGCATTAGAGCAATGTGTTGACTGTAGGTCGTGACCCTAGAAAATGGATTTGGAAAGCCATAGGAGTGAAAGTTTATTCTATTAACTTTGTCTACATCTTACTCATTCATTAGACAACCACTCTAGTATCTTGACCAGCTTAAGTAGGAACTAGTGCTGAGACCACCACTTATCTTGTTTTATTTGCGCTATTAACGTGTTAGCGTATCTGTTTATGCCCGCTTTGTGGCATGACGATACTAGGTTGCTTGCTTGATTGTTATTTTGCTTGTTGTTAAACTAGGATCTTGTTGGAATTATTCGACTATATATATAGATATGTTTGATTATTGTTATGCTTGTTTGTGTTATTTGTTATGATGTTTTGTTGCCTCATATATATTACCTTGATCATAATATGCATATGGGTAGAATATCTATATTCCTCTAGACCTATTCTATCTATTTTCTTATCTACTCTTGCCCACCAGATGCCGCCGAGACGTGAGCCTAGGGACAGGAATGCAAGAGCAGGCAACAATGATGGCAATGGCAATGATGCACCGCAATATGTGCGGCAGATACTTGAGGGACAAGGCCAGTTGATCCAGTTGCTTTCCCAGAGTTTGGCCAACAATAACAACAACAACCCACCGCCTCCCCCACCTATGGATATGCTCACTAGGTTCTTGAGGTTGAATCCTCAAAGGTTCTCCAGCAGCTCTGAACCTATTATGGCGAATGATTGGCTTTGTTCTATTGGTAGGAACCTGCAGACCATTGGATGCATAGATGCAGAGAGGGTGAGGTTTGCCTCACATCTATTGGAGGGTCCTGCCGCAGCTTGGTGGGACAACTACTTGGTCACCTATCCCATTGATACTATCACATGGGCGCAGTTTGAGGCAGCTTTCCGCGCCGCACATGTGTCTGCTGGCGCCATGAGTCTAAAGAAGAAGGAGTTTCACAGCTTGCGTCAGGGAGGTCGCTCAGTTAATGAGTATGTGGAGGATTTCAACAAACTTGCACGTTATGCTCCTAATGATGTTAATACTGATGCATCTAGACAAGAGAAGTTCTTGGAGGGCCTGAATGATGATTTGGGAGTTCAGTTGACTGTGGCCACTTTTGGTAATTACCAGGAGCTTGTTGATAAGGCTATTGTGCTTGAGGGAAAGCATCAGGCAATAGAGAACCGCAAGAGGAAGTATAGCAACAGCAAGTTTAATTCAGGACCACAGCAGAAGCCACACACTTCATATCATAATCATGGAGGTAATGGACATCATCACCATGGAGGTAATGGGCATCATCATCATGGAGGTAATGGCCACAATCACAATGGCCACCATCATCATAATGGACACAAGGGCAACAATGGCAACGGTAATGGTAATGGTAATGGAGGTAATAATAACCAGAACCGCCAGAATGTGCCAGTGCAGAGAGACCTTAATCAGGTCTAGTGCTTCAAGTGCAGAAAGATGGGCCACTACTCAAATGCATGCCTAGAGAGCAACAATGGTAATGGGAATTCTGGAGTCATCAAGCCAAACCCCTTTCACAAGGGGCATGTTAACCACGTTAATGTGGAGGAGGTCTATAATGAGCCAGAGGCAGTGACTGGTAAGTTTTTGATCAATTCAGTACCCGCTCTTGTTCTTTTTTATACTGGTGCATTGCATTCATTTATTTCGAGGGTATTCGTTGATAAACATGGATTGCCAACCAAAACCCTTAGTATGCCTATTAGAGCGAGTTCCCCAGGAGCTGAGATGATAGCAGGTGTTGGTTGTCATCAGTTAAACTTGTCTATTGGGAAGCATGAGTTCCCTACAGATTTGATCATATTGATGTCACAAGGTCTGGATATTATTTTGGGTATGGACTGGTTGCAATTATATGAAGGAGTTATCAATTGTGCTAGTCGGTCTATCTCTCTCAGTTCACCAGGAGGGAAGAGAATAAAATATGTATGTAAGTAGCAGCATAAGAGGATGCAGGTGAACTCTCTTAAGGGGGGTAGCCTAGAAGAGGTGCCAGTTGTGAAGGATTATCCAGATGTGTTTCCGGAGGAGTTGCCAGGTATGCCACCAGATAGAGATATTGAGTTTCTTATTGATTTAATACCTGGTACTGGACCTATTGCAAAGAGACCATACAGAATGCCTCCTCAAGAGTTGGAGGAATTGAAGAAGCAGTTGAGGGAGTTACAGGCACAAGGATTTATTCGCCCAAGTTCATCACCTTGGGGAGCCCCTGTTTTGTTTGTGGAGAAGAAGGATGGAACCTTGAGGATGTGTGTTGATTATCGTTCTCTGAATGAGGTAACCATTAAGAATAAGTATCCTTTGCCTATGATAAATGATCTATTTGACCAGTTGGAGGGAGCTACTGTGTTTTCTAAGATTGATCTTCGTTCTGATTATCATCAATTAATGATTCGTGAGGAAGATATTCCAAAGACTGCTTTCACTACGAGGTATGGGCGGTATGAGTATATTGTTATGTCATTTGGATTGACTAATGCCCCAGCATACTTCATGAATATGATGAACAAGGTGTTTATGGAGTTCTTGGATAAATTTGTGGTTGTTTTCATTGATGATATATTGGTGTTCTCCAAGAATAAGCAAGAGCATGAAGCGCATTTGCGTTTGGTGTTGGAGAAACTGAGGGAGCACCAGTTGTATGCCAAGTTCAGTAAATGTGAGTTTTGGCTGGATGAGGTAGCATTCCTTGGCCATGCTATATAAGGTAATGGAGTTGCAGTTGATCCATCCAAGGTTGCTGCTGTTACAGAGTGGGAGACACCCACGTCAGTTGGTGAGATTCGCAGCTTCTTGGGATTAGCAGGTTATTACAGGAGGTTTATTGATAATTTCTCAAAGATTGCAAAGCCTATGACTGAATTGTTGAAGAAGGGAAATAAGTTTGTTTGGACTGATGATTGTGAAGCTAGCTTTCAGGAGCTGAAGCAGCGTTTAGTCACAGCACCAGTTTTAACTCTGCCAGACATACACAAAGACTTTCAGGTATATTGTGATGCTTCTCGTCAAGGACTTGGGAGTGTTTTGATGCAGGAAGGTAAAGTTGTTTCTTATGCTTCACGTCAGCTTAAGAACCATGAGCATAATTACCCCACACATGATTTGGAGTTAGCCTCAGTTGTGCATGCATTGAAAACTTGGAGGCATTATCTCGTTGGTAATCATTGTGATGTATTTACTGATCATAAGAGCCTGAAGTACATATTTACTGAAAGGGAGTTGAACCTCGGACAGAGGAGATGGTTGGAGCTTATTAAGGATTATGATTTGAATGTGCCGTATCATCCTGGTAAGGCTAATGTTGTTGCTGATGCATTGAGTCGTAGGAGCCATGCTAATGCAATTAATATTGATGATATGCCACCGGAGTTATGTGAGCAGTTCAGAAATCTGAGATTGGATATGGTCCCTAGAGGCTATTTGGCTACACTTGAGGTAAGACCTACTTTGCTTGACAGAATTAGAGAAGCTCAAAAGGATGATAAGTATATTGCTGAGATAAAGGAGAATATGCAAAAAGGGAAGGCAAAAGATTTCCATGAGGATGAACATGGAACCATATGGTTTGAGAAGCGTATTTGTGTACCTCAGGATGCAGATATAAGGAAATTGATTCTTCAGGAGGCGCATGATTCACCTTATTCTATCCACCTAGGTAATACTAAGATGTATTTGGATTTGAAGGAGAGATTTTGGTGGCCTAGCCTGAAGAGGGAAATTGCTGAGTATATTGTAGTATGTGATGTGTGCCAGAGAGTTAAAGTAGAACATCAGAAACCAGCAGGTTTGTTACAACCTTTACCTATACCTGATTGGAAGTGGGATCAGATTGGTATGGATTTCATCACTGGATTACCCAGGACTCGATGAGGTTATGATTCTATCTGGGTAGTTGTTGATCGTTTGACTAAAGTCGCTCACTTCATCCCGGTAAAGACTACCTATACCAGTGCTAAGCTAGCTAAGATTTATATGTCCAGAATTGTCTGTCTGCATGGCGTTCCAAAGAAGGTAGTGTCTGATAGAGGTACTCAGTTCACTTCTAAATTTTGGCGTCAGTTGCATGAATCATTGGGTACTAGACTGGAGTTCAGTACAACATTCCATCCACAGACAGATGGGCAGACTGAGAGGGTGAATCAGATATTGGAGGATATGTTGAGAGCTTGTGCTTTGGACTACGGGTCCAGTTGGGATGATAATTTACCATATGCAGAGTTCTCATATAATAACAGTTATCAGGCTAGTTTGCAGATGGCACCGTTTGAGTTTCTGTATGGCAGGAAGTGCAGGACGCCATTGATGTGGGATGAGGTTGGAGAGCGTCAGTTCTTTGGACCAGACTTGATTAGAGATGTTGAGGAGAAAGTCAGGTTGGTTTGTGACAGGCTAAAGATAGCACAGTCCAGACAGAAGAGTTATGCCGATGCAAAGCATAAGGAGGTGACATATGAGGTAGGAGACCGTGCATACCTTAGAGTTTCACCACTTCGTGGAATTAAGAGGTTTGGAATCAAAGGTAAGTTAGCACCACGATTTGTGGGGCCTTACAAGATCTTGGAGCGTCGAGGAGAAGTAGCTTATCAGCTGGAGTTGCCAGAAGCTTTGTCAGGAGTTCATAATGTGTTTCACGTATCCCAGCTGAAGAAGTGTCACGCCGAGATGGCAGATGTTCCTTTGAGAGATACAGTGCCACTTGAGGCAATTCAGTTGGAGACTGACTTGATATATGAGGAGAATCCTGTTAAGATTCTGGAGACAACAGAGAGAGTTACTCGTACCAAGGCAATCAGGTTATGCAAAGTTAAGTGGGATCATCATACCGAAGAAGAGGCTACTTGGGAACGAGAGGAGGATCTCAAGCAGGATCACCCACACCTGTTTGCTAGCCAACCCGAATCTCGAGGGCGAGATTCATCTTAAGGGGGGTAGGTTTGTAACATCCCAATTTTCTTAAATTCGGATGTTAATAGATCATTCATATGCATCTCATATTCTTCTATGCATTATTTTGTTCTTCTGAAATTTTATTCATTATGTGAGTGCGGACAATTTATTGGAGTCGAGATAATATGACTTCTTCCCTGTCGAATTAAAGTGCATAATGTTTCGAATATTATTTGGAGTTATCTCATTTGGTTTTGGAAACTTTATAATCTTTCAAATTATTTTGGTTGAGTTTTTAAATGCGCTTTGTGTGGCCTATTGCATAAAAGCTATTTTCAAAAGTTTGCATTAGGTGGAACTAGGTTTCCTTTAGTATTTATTAGGGGATTTATTTTATACTTATATATATGTTTCTATATTAGCATTTTAATATATATATATATATTGCTATATGCGTATGTATTTTTTTATATACATATGTATATATTTTGTATACGTATATCATTATTATTTTTCTCTGTTTGTTTTTATTTTAAAAAACATATATATTATTTTAATACCTTTTTTGTGGTTTTATTAAAAAGAACTAGCTGGCCAGGCCGAGCCAAAGGCTCAGCCTAGCCAGCACCGCATGTGCCCAGCACCACGTGCCCAGGCTCCTGCCCACGGGCCAGGCACCCATCGCTTCACCCCAGGGACCGAGGCACCCAGTGCCAGCTCCACCAGCGCACAGCGAGCCAAGCCCCACGTGCCCCCTGTTTCCCATCGTCCCAGGAACCGAACCCCAGCACTCCACGCCACCTCGCCAGGCTCCACCGAGCCCTTCTCCTAGCGTTGACTGAGGGCAGCGCACGAGCAGGACAGCTCCACCTCGCCTCGTGCCCCATGTGCCAAGGCCACAGCCCCAGTGTTAACCACGCACCTTTTTTCCCACGCCTCGAGCCCAAACCAAGGTGGACACAGGTCCCCTTGAAACCGAGACGAGCTCCTGTTCGCCAGGACTCTTCTCGCGAGCATATATATCGCAAGGACCGAGCCCAGGAACCGATTTCCCCTACTCCCGATTCGCCCCGCCTCACACGCACAGCAGCCTCGAGCTTCGCAAGAACGCGCCGCACACGTCCGAGTTTGTCCGTGTTCGTCGGAGTTCGCGGAGCCGCCATCACCGGAGTCCGTTCGACCGCCACCGGAGCACCATCGGAGGAGCCACACCGAGACGGTTCCGTTTTTTCCCGCTGTTCGTGGTGAGAACGCACGCACGAGCGGATTCATCAAACCCCGATGAACAGCTTCAGGATGAAATTTAATCTGTTTTTAGCTCTGTCAGATTCTTGGTATAATTTTGAAACGCGTTTATCTTTTTTACTCGTAACTCCGATTCAGGAAATTCTTTTTCCTGTGATCTTGTATTGATGAGTAGAACATGTTAGATCCAGTAGTTTTCAGTTTTACGAAAATTAATTTTTTTGTTAAAACAGATTATTTTAAACCTACCGGAGGCCATATTTTGCAAACCATTCATCCGGTTTAGTTGATTCTTTTTGCGTTGTCATCGTATCAGCATGTAGATGATTTTATACCTGCTGCCATGCTATTTATGCTTTGGTTTTCAACAAGTTGTTTTATTGCCGATGGTTTTATTTGGTGTTATGTGATTGTGGTGATTGATTGGTGTGATTGTTTGCAACGTGTAGATTGTGCGGAGTGCGGTGCAAACTATTGTCAGGAGTGTGACTTTCTGAACCAGAATCAAGGCACGTTACATGTTGATCATCCTTTACCTATTATTTTTCTATGCATGTAGTATTATACCACCCTATAAAAATTATGCATGTATAGGAAGATTATTATTGCTATGCTATTGAGCTATATCGCCTCGTCATTGAAGATCGTGTTAGATATATTTTGCTATGCTATGTAGACGGGGATTGGTTCCTGTATTCACTGAGATTATGTGAGGGTTACTACAAAATAAATTTGAGTAGTAATTAAGGATTTAATTCACCTCTGGGCGGATATGGTATTGCCGGATGGTTTCAAGAACATCATGGTTTCTACCCTCTGAATGTAAGTGGATGCCGCCCAGGTTCAAAAAGATCAAACAGACTTAGTGACTAGTAGCTTCCTTGTGCGACCACTGGATATTATGGGCTCTGGCTTAGTTGATCAGTCGTGGAAACCTTACCCGGATGTGCCAGCTGATGTAGCTATGATAGGTGGGATGGGCCTCCTGTGGGACTAGGTGACTGCTTCTGAAAGACTTCGTCTCAATCTTCGGGTTGGGTCCAGTGGGTACAACGTACTAACCTCTGCAGAGTGTATAAACTAATCATGATTAGCCGTGTCCCCGGATATGGACAATTTTGAGCAGCTTGGCCATTACAGTTGTTGGATGATCTTGACAGATGACACACTTAATAAAATTTGATGGGGAACTTAATAATGGTAATAGGTTGGAGATGGAGATGCCAATTCAACCATATGTGAATTATTGTAGCAAACTAACTAAAACTTGACTATTAGGTAGCTATGAGGATAAAATCAGCTTTCTGCAAAATAACCATCAGTCTTTCTCTTGTTATACTATGCATATACATGTAGGTCTGTTATATTATTTTTCCTGTGTAACTTGCCAATACATTCAAAGTATTGACCTATATGGCTGCAACGTATCATGTTGCAGGATATTCAGACGAGGAGTAAGGTACCGTAGGGTCGCAAGTCTTCACTCAACATCGCCAGTGGGCTATGATGGGACTCATCGTTATTATTCTGCTACTTTTCTGCTCTTTGACAGAATAAAGCTAGCTAAGTGCTCTGCAGATTGTTATATTTTATAAATTCTGGATCATACGTTATTATAAATGATGCACTTGCTATATCTGGTTTTCATCTATACTGTGTGTGCTAGCGAGTCGATCCAGGGACTAGCACAGTAAAGCAGAGAGACTCAAATCCTTCGAGGTTTGGTCGTTACAGCCATAAAGAGAGAGGGGGTGGGGCACTCAGTCGGTTGATCAATCCGATCATGATTCGGGATCGGGAGGGATTCGGTTGGGCCAGATCCGCCGTGGGCCATGCTGTTTGATTCCTAACACGCGCACTAATTTTCCTTTTATTTGAAAACGGGAAAGAAAAAACTTAAAAGTAAAATTAAGTATAACTCCAAATATAGAAGTATTATATACTTATGAGAAAAAGAGAGCAACTCGATTAACATTTTTCCATGACAAAAATAAATACTTTTTTAAATGATTTTTTTCAAAATGCCCAAAATAATTTGGAATCCTATTTCAAATATTTTCAAAATAACCCTCTAGTTTTATAACTTCAAATACCTCTCAGAAATATCCATGACATGGAGGGTCATGTTCTGTCTCGCATTTTTTAAATTTCGACAAGAGAAATTGAGTTCATTTCAGAAATTGAAATTGAAATAGAACCAATTATGTAATAAATTCAAAATAGGAAATTTAGTAGTTTTCAAACCCAAATTTCAAATATTTATTTGAAGAAGTCATGTCATCTTCTCTCTATGAAATTTGATTTTGAATTTAATAGAAAATTTTGGGAAGTCCTTTTATTCCCTTTGTTTAAAAGTTTCAAAAAAAAATAAAATTTCACTCAAATCCAATCAATCAAGCAAACAATCATTCAGTCAATTAATATAATGTTCCAAAATTTGGGATGTTACAGCACATACCTTGATAAGGTTTTACAGAAGTTCAAAATGGACCAGTCCAAGAAGGGGTTCTTACCGGTCCTGCAAGGTGTGAAGTTGAGTAAGACTCAATGCCCATCAACTATAAAGGATAGAGAAAAGGATGAGTGTCATCCCCTATGTCTCAGCCATAGGCTCTATCATGTATGCAATGTTGTGCACATGATCAGATGTCAGCCTTGCCATAAGTATGGCCGAAGGTTTCGAAGTGATCCAGGAGTGGAACACTGGACAATGGTCAAGAATATCCTTAAGTACGTGAAGAGGACTACTGAGATGTCTGTCGTTTATGGAGGTGATCAAGAACTCGTCATAAAGGATTTCGTCAACGCTAGCTTTGACACAGATCCGGATTACTCTCAGTCTCAAACGAGATACATATTTATTTTGAATGGTGGAGCAGTTAGTTTGTGCAGTTCCAAGCAAAACGTGGTAGCAGATTCTACGTGTGAGGTCGAGTACATAGCTGCCTCGGAAGCTGTGAAGGAAGGTGTCTAGATGAAGCAGTTCATGATGGATCTTGGGTTTGTGCACAGTGCACTGGATCCAGTGACCCTCTTTTGTGATAACACTTGTTCCATTGCTCTGCCAAGGAACCCAGGGTTCACAAAAGGACCAGATACATAAACTATCACTTCAAGTCCATCCATGATTATATCAAGGAGGACGACATAAACATTTGCAAAGTACATACGGATCTGAATGTTGGAGACCCGTTGACTAAACCTCTCTCACGAGCAAAACATGACCACCACCAGAACTCTATGGGTGTTAGATTCGTTACCATGTAATGCTAGATTATTGACTCTAGTGCAAGTGGGATACTGTTGCAAATATTCCCTAGAAGCAAAACATAAAAAGCTTATTATCGTATTTCCTTGTTCATGATAATCCTTTATTATCCATGTTATAATTGTGATTGGAAACTCACATACATGTGTGTATACATAAACACCATCGTCTCCCTAGTGAGCCTCTACTAGTCTAGCTCATTGATCAAAGATGGCTAAGGTTTCCTAACCATAGGCATGAGTTGTCATCTGATAAAGAAATCACATCATTAGGAGAATGATGTGATGGACAAGACCCAACCCTAAGAACAACATTTGATCACTAAGTTTATTGCTATTGCTTTCTACATGTCAAGTATCTATTCCTAAGGCCATGAGATCATGCAACTCCATGACACCATAGGAATGTCTTGTGTGTATATTTCATAACTCGGTGATCATAAAGATGGTCTATAGGTATCTCCAAGGACTTCTGTTGGTTTGGCATGGATCAAGACTGGGATTTGTCACTCGTATGACAGAGAGGTGTCTCTGGGCCCTCCCGGTAATACAAACATTACAAGAAGCTTGCAAGCAATGCGAGTAAGTAGTTAGTCACGGGATCTTGTATCACACAATGAGTAAAGAGACTTTCTCGTAACGAGAATGAACTAGGTATGGAGATACTGACGATCGAATCTCGGGCAAGTAATGTACCGCTGGACGAAGGGAACTGCATACGGGATTGATTGAATCGTTGGCATCGTGGTTCGAGCAATAAAGATCTTTGTGGAATATGTAGGAACCAATATGGGCATCAAGGTACTGCTATTGGTTATTGACCGTAGAGTTGTCTCAAACATGTCTGCACAATTCTCGAACCCGTAGGTTTGCATGCTTTTGTACGATCTGAAGTATGTCTAGAGGGGGTGGGTGATTAGACTACTTGACCAAATGAAAACTTAGACTTTTCCCAATTTTAGTTGTGGGCAAGTTTTATCAACTTTAGCAATTTAAGAACACCCTACACATGCAAGTCTAAGAGTATAGCAGCGCAAAGTAAAGACATGCACATGTAAATAGAGGGTAGGGATAGGAAGATCAAACGCAAATATTGACACACAGATTTTTGGCGTGGTACCGGTAGGTGGTGCTATCATACGCCCACTTTGAAGGAGAATTCAACCCACGGAGGGCAACAGATGTGTGAGTCCACGGAGGGATCGACCCACGAAGGGTCCACGGAGAAGCAACCTTGTCTATTCCACCATGGCTTATGTCCACGAAGGACCAGCCTCACTCGAGGTAGATCTTCACAAAGTAGGTGATCTCCTTTGCCTTACAAACTTCTTGGTTAATATCCACAACACAAAGTAGGAGGCTCCCAAGGGACACCTAACCAATCTAGGAGACACCACTCTCCAGAAGGTAATAGATGTGGTAGTATGATGAACTCCTTGCTCTTGTGCTTCAAAAGATAGTCTCCTCAACATTCATTCATTCTCTCACAGATTTGGCTTGGAGAGAATAGATTGATTGGGTGGAAAGCTACTTGGGGAGGCTAGAAATCAAGAATCATATGGTAGGAATGGAATATCTTGATCTTAACACATGAGTAGGTGGCTCTCTCTCGAAAAAATGGATGGGGCGAGTGTTTGTATGTTCTGAGTGCTTCCCCTATGAATCAGAGGTGGTGGAGGTGTATATACAGGCATATCCAAAATCTAACCGTTAAAACATTATTGCCCAACTTGGTGAAACTGAAGTAAAAAAACCTGAGTTGCACTGACTAGTGCAAAATGTGGCAACTTTCGGCGTTTCGGTGAGACCGATATATGAATCTCAGTGGGTCCGATTTTGGCTGGCCTCGGCAGTTACCACACTCGGTGGCACCAATTCCTAAAACTCAAAATTGTGATTCTTCGAAACAGGTCGACATAGAGTTGGTCACTAACTCTTGGTCAGATTGAAACATGACTTGGTGCCACCGAGAAACTAGGGTTTGGCATAAGATCTATTTGAGGTAAAATTCGAAATGGCCGAATGGAAAAAGTCGATGGCACCTTGGATATTTAGGATTTTGGACAAAATACTTATGGGAGAATTCATGACTATTTTTGTTGGTTAATCTCTAAGCACATGAGCAACTAGATCATCATAGTCACCTCATCCCCTTTTAATAGTATTGGTTTTCCTATGGACTCAAATGTGATTTATCACAAAATACAAAATGTAGAGTCTTCAAGATTGTTGCCAATAGATGTTCCTTGCATGTAGGGTTTCACCTCACAATATTTAGCCCATGCATCATTGAAATTTTCCTGAAATATACTAGATAGAATCATTAGTCCAATGACAGATATGTTGTTATTAATTACCAAAACCACCTCAGGTAGAAGTTGTGCTTTCAGCTTAACCTTCGCTGATGATATAGTATTGTTGAGTTACGTATGTTTGTAAACGAATGTTGTTTGGATTCCTGGATGAGATCTTGGACATGATGATGAGCTTCGGAATGGTTTGGAGGTATAGATTCATATATAAAAAGTTTTGTTTTGGTCACAGGAAAGAATTCGGACATCGTCGACACAATACCATGAGTGTGGGAAGGGTTTGGGGGTCCACCGGAAGGGGCCCACCTGCCCCGGATGGGCCACATGGGCTGAGAAAGGTGCGCACCAGCCCCTAGTGGGATGGGCGCTCCTCCCCTCCTAGGCCCATGCGGCTGGTCTGGTGGAGGGAAAGCCCAAGGGGCGGTGTCACCCTTGCTTGGGTGGAAAGCCACCATTGACCGCCGCCCCACCCCTAGCGGAAACCCTAGGGCGGCCCCCTCCTCCCTTCCCCTATATATATGTGAGAGGATAGGGAGGGCAGCCACACACCAAGCCTTTGGCTACGCCCTCCCTCTCTCTAGATTGGTTTTTTCTCCATCGCATGTGGAGCAGTGCTCGGTGAAGCCATGTTGAGATTGCACCAGTGATGACCCCACAAGTATAGGGGATCAATCGTAGTCCTTTCGATTAGTAGAGTGTTGAACCCAACGAGGATCGAAAGGAAATGATAAGTGGTTTTCAGCAATGTATTCTCTGCAAAAGCTGTGAGTAATGATGATAGATAGTTTTGTAGCAAGATAAATTGTAATAAGTGACAAGTGAAAATTGTAGGAAATGTGCAGCAAGGTAGCCCAATCCTTTTTGTAGCAAAGGACAGGCCTGAAAGTACTCTTCTATTAAGCAAGCGCTCCCGACGACACATGGGAATTTTGTCTAGTCACGTTCATTATGTTGAGTTGATTCGTGTTTGATACGTTGATAATTTGGTACGTGTGTGGACCAGTGCTAAGATGTTGTTCTTACTTGAACAAACAACCAACTTATGATTACCCTCTCTCTCAAGCATCTGCAACTACGAAATCAGAATTAAGACAAATCCAACCTTAGCATTAAACATGTGGATCCAAATCAGCCTCTTATGAAGCAACACATAAACTAGGGTTTAAGCTTCTGTCACTCTCACAACCCATCATCTACTTCTTACTCCAGAATGACTTCCCTTAGGCCCATAACATGGTGAAGTGTCATGTAGTCGATGTTCACATGACACCACTAAGAGAAGTAACAATGTACATATCATCAAAATATCGAATGAATACCAACTTCACATGATTACTTATAAGAAGACTTCTCCCATGTCCAAAGGAACAATAGTAACTACTCACACCTCGACAACATGTTCAAGATTAGAGGTATAATAATAATGACTAAGGATTTGAACACAATATCTTCCACCAAGTAATCCAACAAGCATCAACTACAAGGTGCAATCAACATAACTAGTAACCCACAGGCACCATTCTAAGGTTTTGAGACTAAGATTGAATACAACAGATGACCTAGGGTTGGATATGATATGGTGATCGTGAAGATGTTGATGAAGAAGGATCCTCCGAGAAAGGATGAAGCATTGGTGATGACGATGGCTTCAATCTCCCCCTCCCGGAGAGGACTCCCCTCGATGGAATTTGTCTATCGAAGTGGAAAAGGGCCTCTATCTAGGTTTTTGCCTCGAGAAGGCGGCACTTCGTCCCCAAAGGTTGCTTATAATTTTTTCTAGGGTAAAACACACCATATAGGATAAAAAGGCGGGGGAGGGGGAGGAGACCTGCTGGGCCCCACAAGCCATCAGGGAGTGCCCATGGGGTGGGCGGGTCTTGTTGGTAGGTGCCCCCTCCGGTATATTTTTGTCCCAATAATTATTAAATATTCCATAAAAATCTCTGTGAAGTTTCAGACCATTTGGAGTGTGGTGATTTGTCTGCCTTTTTCTGGGTTTCTCGGTGTAGAATTCTAGTTTCCAGATATTTCCCTCATTGTGATGTACCTTGCATATTCGGTGAGAAAGGGCATAGGGATTGTATGATAATATGGAATAATGGACAATAACAACAAAAATATCAATAAGAAAGCATGATGCAAAGTGGATGTATCAACTCCCCCAAGTTTAGACCTCGCTTGTCCTCAAGCGAAAGCCAAGCTAGAAAATAATGGTCACATGATGTGAGAGGGACAACTCGATAAAAACAAAATACGGACATGAGAGCATCATGAATATTAGCATAGCAGCAAGTATTTTATCATATATGTCCTCATAAACTAGTAACAATCCATTCACAATTATTGAAGTATGAAGCATAAACGTTATTCACAATCAACAAACTATGTTCTCGGTCATTGGGACAATCATAATTCATCATATTTGAAAGGAGAGTCTATGTAAGGGCTTCCTTATTATCAAGTTTTCATACTCAACTATCATTTAATCTTCTTTGATTGCTCATACTCAAGACATATTTTAGGAGATAATGTTTCCATAGGACGCATAGGAAGAGAGGGTCTTAAATAACTTGCCACCTAACTCATTTACCTCGATAATGTCAACAATAATAAATCATGATCATCTACATCCACCTCGGTGTATTAATCTGAATCTTTCCTCAAAACATGATGCTTGCTACTATAGAGTAATATGTAGGAAGAGGAATAAACTTTATTGACTCGAATGTACAAGTAAATACATAAAAGTAAAAGATAGACCCTTCATAGAGGGAAGCAGAGGTTGTCATGCGCTTTTAAGCTTTGCATGTGCAAACCCTTAATGCAAAGGAACATCACTTTATATTGCCCCTTATGATAGCAAACTTTATTACGCACTTTGTCCCTTTTATTTCTTTGCCATCACAAGATCGTATGAAGTTTATTTTCCCTTGGAATAAAAGGTTATACATATTTAGAAGAAATTTTTATTGATTTATGAATCGATGATAACTTACTTATTGGATCTTATTCAATCCATAGGTAGGTATGGTGGACTCTCATGAGAAGAAACTCGGTTTTAAGAGGTCACGGATGCACAAGTAGTATCTCTAGTTAGTGCAGAAAATTTTGGCTAGCAGAAGATCTAAAGCAAACACCACATGTTAAAGGATCCAAAATCATATAACTTCTATGTGAATATAAACTACCATGATCATTACGTTGTCTTCCATATCCGACATCCACACTTGATCATTATATCATATTTGGTGAGGGATCAGAATCATTAAAGATGTCCAAGACAGTGTATTTGTATGTGAATCTCCTCTCCTCAATCATAATCTTGCTTAGTGTGTATCAATGACTAATACTATGTTTGTTTATTCTCAAAAACATTTATCACTTATACCCTTTTATATGTGAAGTCATTACTCCCCATGAAATAATCATATGATCTTTTCTCTTTCTTTTATTACCATGCTATGATGATGGGTGCATGCAAGTAAAGCACACAAACCCAACTATTTTTTATTATATAACTCTCATACCGAATTACAAGGGTAGGTAGAACTCAAACAAAAATTATAAGAAAAGAAAATCTAAAATTATATTTCTCTAAATCACGAAACAACTAAGGATAGAACTAAGATAAATAGTAATGGTAAAAGAGATGGTGATACTATACCGGGGCACCTCCCCCAAGCTCGAAACAAGCCAAGGGTGGTGCCCATACCCATGTACTCAAGCGTCCTTCTTGGGTGATGGTGGTGATGATGTAATCCTTTTTGCTATGATACTCCTCATGATACGGATCTCCTCATTAAGCTTGCCAACTTCTCACCTAAGGTCCAAGTTCTCCTTCCGAAGTTTGTTGGTGATGACCATGGCTCCCTCCATCAAAAGGATGGGTTTTACTGGAGCAGGTTGCGGCGATGTCTCCCTGCTTGTGTGATAAGGGGTCAACCATGTATTGGAAGGTGTAACCTTGTTTGGCAAGCTTGACTATCTGAATTCCATGTGCATGTTGCTTGGTTGAGGCAGAGGTACTTCTTCTTCATCATCACTTGATGGCTCGATCCTTTTTAAATCGGCGTCCACCTCTTCCTGAGTTGACCACCCATAAGGGTCCACGTCCCCATAGACGTGGGGATAGGCAATGTGATCTACAATGTAGATCTCCCTCCCTCTGAGTATTGCGATGACATGTCGTCTAAAATGTGACAAAAAAACAACTCGAAACAAGAACAGAGGAGAAACTCATCATGTGGCGGTCAAAACATATAGGATTATATATAATGATTTTTTGGGGTCAAAATACGTGATGCGGAACAAAGCGGAGTCCGGAAGGCGCACGAGGGCCCCACGAGCCATCAGGGCATGCATAGGGGGTGAGCGTGCCTTGTTGGCTCGTGCGTCCCTCATGGGTCCCCTTGACTCCTTTTTATTTTTGGAATTTTTCTAAAGTATGAAAACCAACAGAACATATTTTTGTGGAATTTTTAGAGTCTGTTTTCTTACCGTATCAAGTACCTACTCCTTTTTCAGGTTTCTGGAGTGTTCCGGGAGGTTTCTCCCATGTGCTCCTCACGTGTTATCACTTGAATAATATTAGTTTCCACATTAATGTGTGTACCTGAAATGTAATGCTTAATTCTTTACCCATTTACCACTCTTATATTTTTGCCTTCAGAGTTATTGTTCTTTATATCACTGGAGCGATAGACATCCTCGACAACATACGGGTCTTGCCATTTGGAGAGGAGTTTCCCTACAAAAAATATGAAACGAGAGTTGTACAAAAGAACTAGGTCTCCTACATTGAATTCCTGTTTTTGGATTCTGTTGTCATGCCATATTTTAACTTTTTCCTTAAATAACTTGGCATTCTCATTGGCTTGTGTCCTCCATTCATCTAATGGGCTGATATCAAATAACCTCTTTTCACCCACAGGTTTAAAGTCGTAATTAAGCTCTTTAGTTGCCCAATAAGATTTATGTTCTAACTCAAGAGGTAAATGACAAACTTTTCCATATACCATTTTATATGGGGACATTCCCATGGGATTTTTATAAGCGGTTCTATAAGCCCATAAAGTGTCATCTAGTGTCGTAGCCCATTTATTTCTAGATCTATTGACAGTCTTATGCAAAATAAATTTTATTTCTCGGTTGTTGAACTCAACTTGGCCACTAGACTGAGGATGATAAGGTGATGCAATTCTATGGTTAACATCATATTTAGCTATCACTTTATGAAAAGCACCATGAATAAAATGTGAACCACCATGAGTCATTAAATATCTAGGGGCTCCAAACCTCGGAAAAGGACCCACTTAGTAACGTAGTCAACAACAACTAGAATATGAGTGTACCCATTAGAGGAAGGACAAGGACCCATATAATCGAAGCCCCAAACATCAAATGGTTCGATGAAAAGTCAATAATTCATAGGCATTTCCTGACGTCTACCAATATTACCAATTCTTTGACATTCATCACAAGAAAGGACATACTTACGAGCATCTTTGAAAAGAGTAGGCCAATAGAATCCGGATTGTAATACATTGTGTGCAGTTCTATCACCAACATGGTGTCGTCCATAGGCCTCAGAGTGTCACTGCCTTAGGTAGACAACACCTAATAACACCATCTACTCCTTCTTTATAAAGATGTGGGTCATCCCAAAATCAATGTCGTAAATCATAAAAGTTTTTTTTCTTTTGTTGATAGGCGAAACTAGGCGTAATATATTTAGCAACAATGTAATTATCATAATCCGCATACCAAGGAGTACTACATGAAGTATTTATAACAACAAGTTGTTCATGAGAAAAATTATGATCAATAGGAAGTGGGTCATCAAGAACATTTTCCATCCCGGACAGGTTATCTGCTACAAGGTTTTCACCTCCCTTCCTATCAATGATATGCAAGTCAAATTCTTGGAGTAAAAGCACCCACCTAATAATTCTAATTTTAGCATATTTATTTTCTATAAGGTATTTGATAGCATCATGATAACTGTGAATAGTTACTTTGGAATCAATGATGTAAGATCTAAACTTATCACATGCAAACACAACTGCTAAAATTCATTTCAGTGCTAACATAATTTCTTTGGGCACTATCTAGGGTCTTACTAGCATAATGGATAACCTTCAATTTCTTGTCTATTATTTTCCCTAGAACAACACCAATGGCATAATCACTAGCATCACACATGATTTTAAATAGTAAGTTCCAATCAGGTGGTTGAACAATAGGTGCAGAAACTAAGGCTTTCTTAAGTGTTTCAAAGGCTTCTACACAATCATCATCAAAAACAAAAGGAATATCTTTTATAAGGTGATTAGTTAATGGCCTAGAAATCTTTGAGAAAACTTTAATAAAACGCCTATAGAAACCAGCATGACCGATGAAACTTCTTATACCTTTGATATCTTTTGGGCACGGCATTTTCTCTACTGCATAAGCTTTGGCTTTATCCACCTCAATGTCTCGTTCAAAAATTTTATGCCCAAGTACTATACCTTCATTCACCATAAAGTGGCACTTCTTTCAATTCAAGACAAGATTAATTTCTTCATATCTCTGCAAAACCTGATCAAGGTTGCTCCACCAATCATCAAAAGAAGTCCCGTAAACGGAAAAATCATCCATGAAAACCTGAACAATATTTTCACAAAAGTCACAAAATATAGAAGTCATACATGTTTCAAAGGTAGCAGGTGCATTACATAGACCAAAAGGCATACGGCTACAAGCATAAGATCCAAAAGGGCAAGTAAAGGTAGTTATCTCTTGGTCCTCTTTTGACACATGTATTTTAGAAAAACCAGAGTATCCATAAAGAAACAGAAGTGTGTGTGTTTGGACAGCCTCTCTAACATTTGATCAATAAAAGGCAAGTTGTAATCATCTTTTCTACTAGGTTTATTTAATTTCCCGAAATCAATCACCAACTTATAACCAGTTACGATTGTTTGTGGAATAAGCTCATTTTTGTCATTAGGAACAACAATTGTACCTCCTTTCAGGAACACAATAAACATGACTTAACCTCTACTATCGGCAATAGGATAAATTATACCCGCCTCGAGAAGTTTAAGTATCTCAGTCCTTACCACTTCCTTCATCTTAGGATTGAGATGACGTTGATGGTCAATGACAGGTTTAACATCCGGTTCCATAATAATATTGTGCTAAGATAGAGTGGAACTTATGCCCTTAAGATCATCAAGAGTATATCCAAAAGCAACCCTGTGCTTCTTTAGAATTTTAAGTAATCTCTTTTCTTCATGCTCTAAAAGGCTAACACTGATAATAACAGGATATATCTTCTTTTCACCAAGATAAGTGTACTTTAGAATTTCAAGCAATGTCTTAAGCTCAAACACGGGATCTCCCTTGGGTGAAGGAGGATCCCCTAAAATGTCAACTGGCAGGTTGTGTTTAAGAATGAGTGTTTGTGTAATAAATATAGCATCTATTTTATTTTCTTTCATTCATATGCATATCATTTTCATGGTCTAGCAAATATTGTTCTAACATATTAGCATGAGGTACGCCAATAGAAGCAAGAATAATTATTTCATCCTTATTAGGCAATTCTTTTTCATGTGGTTGTATACTAATCTTGGAGAAATTAAATTCATGGACATATCACCAAAGCTTACTTCGACATTCTCAGTAGCACAAATAAACTCAGCATTAACAGTATTCAAGAAAGGTGTGCCAAATATAATGGGACAAAAGTTATCTTGTTCTGAACCGAGCACCAGGAAATCAGTGGGATACTTCACTTTTCCAGATAAGACTTAAACATCTCTAACAATCCCAAGCGATGAAATAGTATCACGGTTTGCAAGTTTAATAGTGACATCAATATTTTCAATCTCACAAGGTGCTATATCATGCATAATTTATTGATAAAATGTAAAAGGTATAGCAATAACACTAGCACCAATATTACCAAGCCATTGTAGCAATGATCTCCAATTTTAACTGAAACGACAAGCATGCCTACAACTGGTTTATTGTTACTGAGCTCATCTTGCTTGTTTCTAATAGGTTTTGCAATTCTAGGAGCTTCATTACAGAAGTAAATAACCTGCCCATCAATATTGTCAACTAGGAGACCTTTATACATAGCAAAATTAGGATCAACATTTTGTTCAGAAGGTTTCGATGTCCTAACCTAAATTTTATTAACCATAGTTCTAGCCTTAGCATGTTCCCTAATCCTAACGGGAAAATGAGGTTTCTCAATGTAAGCAGTATGAACAATTGGATCAACATGGCTAACAATTATTTCTTCCTTATTAATTTTAAAAAGTTCATCACATGATTTTTCAATGGGAGGATAATATTTAAACCACTTCTCCCTGGGAAGATCACCATGGGTAGCAAAAGATTCACAAAAAGTAGCTACTATCTTAGAGTCAAGACCATATTTCTTGTTTAACTCGTGGAAAGCATTAGTTTCCATAAAAGATTTAACACAATAAAAATTAAGCTTTATACCCGACTCTTTACCTTCATTGAGTTCCCAATATTCATAGTTGCGTTTAATATTTTCCAGGAAATCACATTTGAATTCAATAGTCCCCTTCATATAGGAACTAGTAGCATAAGAATCAATTAATACTTGATCATAATGAGAAAGCCAAGCATAAAAATTTTGTATAATCATTTCTCTCGAGAGCTCATGGTTGGGGCAAGTTTGAGTCATAGATTTGATCCTCCCCCCAACTTGAGAAATACTTTCTCCTTCTGAGGCCAACAATTATAAATAAAGTTTCGATCATGATGAACAAGATGCATAGGATAGAACTTCTCATGAAATTCCAGCTTCAACGATTTCACTCCCATGATCTAATATCATCCAATATCTAGTACCAAATTAGTGTTTTTCCCTCCAAAGATAAAGGGAAAACTTTCGTCTTAACTTTTTCTCCAAGTAACCTGAAAGTTAAACAATCCGCAAATCTCGTCGACATATATGAAATGGTTATCGGGATGAGTTGAATCGTCATAAGGATTAGCTAGCAGTTTCTCTACCATACCTGAAGGAATGTCATAATATATATTTTCAGTAGGTTCAGTAGGTTGAGGAAAAAAATTATTAACTTCCGTTCGGGGCGAAGATGCCCCGAACAAGCCACTCAAAGGGTGATCGTTCATAATGACAAGCAACAGTAAATTTCAGCACGTACCAAAAATGTTCCGTTACCAATTTCCACTTACCAAAGGCACTTCACTCCCGCCAATGGTGCCAGAAAAGAGTATTGATGACCCACAAGTATAGGGGATCCAAATAGTCCTTTTTATAAGTAGAGTCTCGAACCCAACGAGGAGCACAAGCAAATGATAAGCCGTTTTCAGGAAGGTATTATCTACAAATGTTGTGAGTAACAATGATAGATAGTTTTATAGAAAGATAATATGTAATAAGTGACAAGTGAAAATGGTATCAAAGGTGCAGAAATGTAGCCCAATACTTTTTGTAGTAAATTACATGCCTGAAATTACTCTTATATTAAGCAAGCTCTCCTGGGGACACATGGGATTTTTTTGTCTAGTAATGTTCATCATGTTGAGTTGATTCGCGTACACTACTTTGATAATTTGATATGTGGGTGGACCGGAGCTAAGGTTCTATTCTTACTTGAACAAACAACCAACTTATGATTACCCTCTCTCGCAAGCATATGCAATTACAAAAGAAGAATTGAGATAAATCTAACCATAGCACTAAATGTGTGGACCCAAATCAGTGTTGGGTTAGGTAGCGATAATTCAAAATTTTCCTACACCATATTCCGATCTTCCTATGGAGACACCAGCAACGAGAGAGGGGTGCGAGAATCTTCATACCTTCGAAGATATCTAAGCGGAAGCTTTGCTAGAACACGGTTGATGGAGTCGTACTCGCTGCGATTCAGACCGCGATGCGATTTCGATCTAGTTCGGAACCACGGCACCTCCGTGTTCAACACACGTGCAGCCCGGTGATGTCCTCCTGCACCTTGATACAGCAAGGAGGAGGGGGAGGTTGGGGAAGAGCTCTGGCAGCATGACGGCGTGGTGGCAATTGAGCATGAGGTCTCTCGACAGGGCTTCGCCAAGCACCGTGGGAGAGGAGGAAGAAGAGAGACAGGGCTGCGCCGAGAGAGAGGGAAATTCCCGTGTCTCCACTGGCCAAACCCCCCGCTATATATAGGGGGAAGGGAGGGTGCCTCCCCCCCCTTAGGATTCCCACCCCTAAGGGGTGCGGCAGCCCTAGATGGGGGGAGGAGGTGGCTGCCACGAGGGGAGGAGGGGGTGGCGCACCCCCTGGTGGGCCTTAGCCCCACCTGCGCTAGGGTTTCCCCTCCTGTCGTGGGTATAATTCTGACAGTAGATGTGTAGGGTACGAAAGGATGGGCAGAGCCTTAGCTACGGCGAGGTTGTATGAGTTCAGGCCCCTCTGCGGTGGAGGTAATAGCCCTACGTCTCAGTGCTCTCGGAGCTTGTTGACGAGTGGAATATGAATACAATGAGTTGCTAACCCCTGCACCAGTGGGGGAGGGTGGCTTATATAGAGTGCGCTGCCCTCCACAACGGTTCGGTGCACAGGGGTGGAGTAGTGGCGAATAAATGCCTACGTTACAGGTAACGTATGTCTTAAATGCTAATAAAGGCACATGGAAACGTATGACCGTTTCCCTCCAGGGGGGTTACGATGCACAGAGTGGAATCCAGTCGGTTAGTTTGATAAACATCGAATGCTAATCTCCGACTGGATGGTCGAGGATTTGTTACCGACTCGATGAAGGGAACTCCTTAGTTCAGTCGGAACTGACTAAGGGCCTTGTCCCTTATGAGGGATAGTCCTTGGGTTGGACCTACAGGGCAGGCCTATGACCCTACCCTAGGACTATGACCCCATCACCCCCCTTCCCCCTCTTAGGCGCCATGGGCTGAGTGTGGGGGGGTGCACCAGCCCACCCAGGGGCTGGTTCCCTCTCACACTTGTCCCATGTAGCCTCCTCGGGCTGGTGGCCTCTCCCGGTGGGCCTCGGGAACCCTTCCGGTGGTCCCGACACTTTGTCGGTGGTGCCCGAAACATTTCCGACGTCCAAACCCATCCATCCTATATATTAATCTTTACCTCCGGACCATTCCGGAGCTCCTCGTGACGTCCGGGATCTCATCCGGGACTCCAAACAACCTTTGGTAACCTCGTATAAATATTCCCTATAACCCTAGCGTCATCGAACCTTGAGTGTGTAGACCCTATGAGCTCGGGAGGCATGCAGACATGACCGAGACACCTCTCCGGCCAATAACCATCAGCGGGGTCTAGATACCCATGGTGGCTCCCACATGTTCCACGATGATCTCAATGGATGAACCGCGATGTCAAGGATTCAATCAATCCCGTATACAATTCCCTTTGTCTGTCGGTATAGAACTTGCCCGAGATTCGATCATCGGTATCCCATACCTTGTTCAATCTTGTTACCTGTAAGTCTCTTTACTCGTTCTGTAGCACGTCATCCTGTGACTAACTACTTAGTCACACTGAGATCATTATGATGATGTTCTACCGAGTGGGCCCAGAGATACCTCTCCGTCACACGGAGTGACAAATCCCGATCTCGATTCGTACCAACCCAACAAACACTTTCGGAGATACCCGTAGTGCACCTTTATAGTCACCCAGTTACGTTGTGACGTTTCATACACCCAAAGCACTCCTACGGTATTCGGGAGTTGCACAATCTCACGGTCGAAGGAAAAGACACTTGACATTAGAAAAGCTTTAGCATACGAACAACACAATCTAGTGCTATGCGTAGGATTGGGTCTTGTCCATCACATCATTCCCCTAATGATGTGATCCCGTTATCAATGACATCTAATGTCCATGATGAGAAAACCATGATCATCTATTGATCAACGAGCTAGCCAACTAGAGGCTTGCTAGGGACACATTGTGATCTATTTATTCACACATATATTACTGTTTCCTGTTAATACAATTATAGCATGAACAATAGACGATTATCATGAACAAGGAAGTATGATAATAACCATTTTATTATTGCCTCTAGGGCATATTTCCAACTATCAGCCCCTTATAAAGCAACACATAAATTGGGGTTTAAACTTTTATCACTCTCACAACCCATCATCTACTTGTTACTCCACAATGAATTCACTTAGGCCTATTACATGGTGAAGTGTCATGTAGTCGACGTTCACATGACACACTAAGAGAAGTAACAACATACATATCATCAAAATATTGAACGAATACCAACTTCGCATCATTACTTATAACAAGACTTCTCCCATGTCCTCGGGAACAATAGTAACTACTCACACCTGATCAACATGTTCAAGATCAGAGGTATAATCATAATGACTAAGGATCCGAACACAATATATTCCACCAAGTAATCCAACAAGCATCAACTACAAGATGTAATCAACACAACTAGTAACCCACATGTACCAATCTGAGGTTTTGAGACAAAGATTGAATACAAGATATGAACTAGGGTTGAAGATAAGATGGTGTTGGTGAATATGTTGATGAAGATTGATCCACCCATGAAGGAGGAAGCGTTTTTATGACGATGGCTTCAGTCTCCCCCTCCCGGAGAGGATTCCCCCAACAGAATCTGAATGTTGGAGTGCAAAAGGGAATCCGCCCAGGTTTCCGCCTCAAGACGGCGGCGCCTTGTCCTCAAAGGTTGCTTATGAATTTTTCTAGGGTAAAACACGCCATGTAGGATTAGAGGGGGGTCGGGAGACCTACTGGGGCCCCACAAGCCATCAGGGTGTGCCAGGGGGGTCGTGTTGGCTTTTAGCCAGGAGTTGCCCCTCTTGTGTATTTTTGTCCCAATAATTCTTAAATATTCCATAAAATTATCCATGGCGTTTTAGCTCATTTGGAGTTTGGTCGTTGTTTTGCATTTTTGTGGGTTTCCCGGTCCAGAATTCCAGTTTCTAGATATCTCCCTCTTTTATGGTGTACCTTGCATATTCAGAGAGAAAGGGCATAATAATTGTATGATAATAGGGAATAATGGACAAGAATAACACAAATTTCAATAAGAAATCATGATGCAAAATGGATGTATCGACCACCACCACTGTCGCCACACCGTCGTGTTGTGGGAGAACTCATCTACTACTCCGCCATCGCTCGCTGGATCGAGGAGGCAGAGACGTCATCAAGTTGTACGTGTGCTAAACATGGAGGTGATGTTTGTTCATGCTAGATCGGGATGGATTGTGATTGGATCGCGAAACCATACGACTACATCAACCATGTTTCTTAACGCTTCCGCTTAGCAATCTACAAGGGTATGTATATGCCCTCCCCCTCTAGTAGTTATACATCTACGACTACATCAACCATGTTTCTTAACGCTTCCGCTTAGCAATCTACAAGGGTATGTATATGCCCTCCCCCTCTAGTAGTTATACATCTCCATAGATAGATCTTGAGTGTTCATAAGAAAAAATTGTTTCCCTTGCAACGTTCCCCAACAATGTTCCCCTCGAGCGTACTCATGGTTGTTGGGTTGCAGAACTTCCCGCGGTACTTTGGAGCAAACGGACTACTCCAAACAGATCCACACACTATACACCATTTTTCTTGGTTTATGGAGCAGAAGTTATTATGCCAAGTGACATTAGACACAATTCCCCAGGGTTACCTCTTATGTCAAAGCTGGTACTGAACAAGCTCGTCAGGACTCCCTGGATGCATTGGAAGAGGAACATGATCTCGCAACCTCTAGATCAACCATCTATCAACAAGACCTACATCACTATCATAGTTCTAGACTTCACAGTCGCACTTTCCAGGAAGGTGACTTAGTGCTCCATTTGATTCAAGACCAAACATACATGCATAAGCTTTCACCATCATGGGAAGGGCCTTTTGTCATTAGCAAGAACCTAAACAATGGGTTACATTATTTGGTTGACATATGGGAACACAAGAAATCCCACCTTCTGAAGAGGAGACCAACATGCCTTGGAATATTGCTCATCTTTGACCTTATTATACTTACAGCCACTGTCTCCACCTCATTGTATATACAGATGTATATACCTTCGTGTTCAATATAATAAATTTGGCACCCCCAAAACTCGGGGTTTGTGTCGTTTAATCTCAAACCATTGTGCACGAGTCTTTACTTTTTGAACATAAGTCACATGGGGGCTCCCAACTCAACGAGTTAGCCTTTAATATCCTACTTGACTCGGATAAATGCCAGTATAGACATGGTTAAACCTACCTGTATGCATGATGCTACTCCGAGAAGGTGACCAGGTGTACTCTCGATAAATCAATCCATATGGACCCTAAACATATCCAGGTTAAAACACCGGTTTAAGTCACATGAGACATGGCTTACAAAGAGCGATGATAAACCATGGGCTATCACGCCGACTTAATTTAAGCAAGACTTGAGCCTTGAAAGCTAGAATCAATATCGAGCCTTAAAAGCTGGCTTATAATTATTACAATAATATATCTCTGTTTTCTATATCCTGAATTGCACGTACACATCTTATCTTATTTTTGTCGGGTTGTCGAAAGAAACATCTGGTTATTTTACTGAGTCACATGATGACGAGTTATTTACTTGGTCAAAATACCAATGAATTTACTATATATAAGCATGAACTTATTCTGGCGACTTATGATATGCAGCAGAAAGACGGATTGCTAAATATAAAGGCAGGTTTCTCTACAAAAGCAAAACCCAATGATAAAGTTGTCCAAAGAAGATAGGAGATCACAAGTGTTATGTGCATGATGGCACGTCACACGATCAAGTTTCATACCCCTATTACAGGTGCATTTTAGAGCCACAAAATCGAGGAAGTTCTTTAAACAACAAATAAACAAGCTACTCGTGTGCACCGGCTCGCGAAGTGTCTCGGTCAACCTCCATTTGTTGTTCCTCTAGCTCACCTTCTTCTAGCTCATCCTGAGCAGTCTCGGAGTCTTTTGGCATCCACTCGCTAGTTGATAAAGCAGGAAAAATTGTGTCACCAGTGGTCATAATGGAGGGGTTGATGTCATGAGCAAAATCTTTCTTACACTAAGGAGGAACAAGTACAACTTGTTTATATTCTGGTGGTTTGATACACTTTCCATCCTTGGAATAGCCGGGTTGATACTTTGTGAGATCTAGCTCATCAAGAAGCAGGGTGGAAAAAATGCGGGTCTCCTTCGCATATCTGGAAAAATCTGGTTTTTGAATTCTGAGCCGTCCAGATTGTATTCCGGAAACCCGCCTTCCATGATACCGGGATCTAATTCTGGCAGATATGCCTTGCCATGGGTATGAGCAGCAGTGGCTCTAGCACAAGAGGTCGATTTCTTCAACTCCAATATCCGTTGAGGAAGAGTCGACAAATCTATAAGCGGGCTCTTGACCTGATTAGGCATCTTGACACAAATAATTATAGATTTCACATTGTAAACACATCATGTGAACATCTATTCCAAGTTTGTGTAAAGAACCTTCAGTTTCATTATGGGCTCTTCACAAGATTGCCACTTTTCCTGCGTGCAAACTAGAAAATATACACAAAAAAAGAGTCGACTGACAAAGTTGACCCAAAAGATGATTATGATATAATTACTCACCAAAGGTGGTTTGAGTCATATTAGTAATGTGATGTTGAAGACCTAAAAATTCCTCCTTTTTTCACAAAGCTGCATTTCAGCTGCATCAACATGTTGTAATAAGACAATTTTTCTCCATCAAATTTGGCCATAGTTTTCTCTAAGAGATTGTTTGATTGGCTTAAAGAATCTTGGAGACGAGCCGCCAATAGTTTGGCATCAGTTTTAAGTTTGGCCTCCTGCTTAAGCTTCTTATGAAAGCTGATTGCAATAGATTTGACATCATTCAACATAACCAATAAATACCAAGACATTAGAACAAGTATGCAAAGACCCGAGTCGTCGCAAGCAGATGACCCGGCACTTGGGGGCTACCAAGTACAAAAAATTACCTAAGTCACATTTAGTTGCAAGAAATCTACATGGTCCTTGGGGCTAATGCAAGTCGCTTATTTTCTAAACTATAGCAAGACCCGACTACCTCAAAGAGATAAGTCAACCCTTGGGGGCTACTGATCATGTTTTTGTAGTTTGGGAATAACAAGTGCTTACTACAAAAGAGACCCGACTATCTCTAAGATATAAGCCGACCCTTGGGGGCTATAGTTGACGCTCTTATCTTGCAGCACTTCAAGAAAAGCACTGGCTCATTATTATCATAAATACCCAGTCCTTGGGGGCTACGATTGGTTCTAAAAACATATACAGAAAGACCCAGCTATCTCAAAAAGATGAGCCGACCCTTTGAGGCTATGGTTTGTCCTCATGGTTATAACAAGGTCCAGCTCATTACTTATCACAATGAGCTGGGCCTTGGGGGCTACAAGAGTATATACAACAAAAAGGAAAGGGATATGTATTTACCTCATATTTTCTCTTCAAAGTGTTTACTAAATTTATCTCACCATCCCGTCTATCAAACAGAAGGGGGTCATGTATTGTAGGTGGAGGCCTTCGACATCAAGATTGTCAACGTCTAGAAGCTCTAGCTTGGTGGTCCAAAGTTTCTGGCTCATTTTTAGTTAACACCTTGGCCAAAACATTAGAAGTTTCCAGAGCCTTGAATGCCCCTCCAATAATAGTGATATATGTATCATCGTTGGCGACTGATGTGGCGGTGCTACCCACTTTGAGTGAAGGGAGAGAAGGACTTGGCGGGTGAACATTCGCAGCTGGGTCATTAACCACACTTTGTTCTTCAAGTAATGTCTCCACAATGATTGGCCCTTAAACGTGAGTCGTCTCCTCTTCTTGAACTCGCTCAGACCCCAGATTCATACCGCGCTGACTAGTAGGTGCATTTCGAATCACCGGCTCATCCAATGGTGGATCTTGAACATTGGAATCTTTAGCGGCAGAAGACGACTTGCAGGTGTTTTTCTTGCATAGCCTTGGCTCTACGATCATGAAAGTATATATTGATTTAAAGAAATGCCAAGTGATGATTGAAGAAATAAAACCGGTTTGATAAAATACTTACCCACGATTTATGGTGAAAGCAGGCAATTGTGTCGTTGTTGAGTGGCTAGAAGAGGATGGGGATTCGTGATAATTTGACTCACAAGGGCTCGGTGGTTGTCTAGAAAGACTGACTAGCGGGCAAGAAAGAGTGAGACTATGGGGCACCATGAGACTCTTCTTGAGTGTAGTCGGCTCATGATATAAGCCAACAGATAATTCCCTACAGATGTTCCGGGTCTTGTGTTTTGATTGGCGAGCGTGCTGATTTTTTTTCAAAATAAAGTTCGGATCTAAGTAAGCATCTGGGTTTGAAAGCTTTACTTTCCCGGCGGCTTATCTCGTTGATGCGTGTGATCTGCGTTGGGTTTTCCATGAAGAGGGACCAGTGATGTGGCACAATATATGTAAGTATTTCCCTCAATAGAGAAACAAGGTTGATTGAACCAATAGGAGTAACAACCAACCCCCGTCTTCAGCAACTACACACAAAATAAACAAACACTTGCACCCAACGCGGACAAGAGGGTTGTCAATCGCCTTGTCTCATTATTTGCAAGCAAGTAAATAGTGTGGTATAAAGTTTCATAGTGAAAAGTATATAACAAGTAATAAAAGGCAGCAAGGAAATTGAAGTGTTTGTAAATTTATAAGAGAATAGACCGAGGGCCATAGTGTTCCCTTGTGGCACCTCTCATGAAAGCAAGCATACGGTGGGTAGACAAATTATTGTTGGTCAATTGATAGAAAAGTGGATATTTATGCAGTATTAACGAAAATGATCATGTGGATATAGGCATCACATCCATAAGCAAATAGGTCGAATCCTGCCTGCACCTATTACTATTACTCCACCCATCGACTACTATCCTGCATGCACCTAGAGTATTAAGTAAAACTCAGTAATGCTTGAAGAATGATAACATGATGTAGACAAAGAGAGGTCAATTAATATGAATTAACCCCATTGTATTATCCTTAATGGCAATAGTGCAAAGACGTATCTTGTCCCTTACTACGTCACTGGGATATGGAAATCTGTCAGATTGAACTCACTACAACACACCTCTCTCACTGAAGAAAGATCAATCTACTTGGCCAAAGCAAATCAATAGATCGAAGAGATTACGAAGCTGTGATGTCATGCACATAAGAATCATATTTAGAATTCATAGAATACTCAAATATTTATCATGAATAATCTGAACATCAACTCACAATTCATAGGATCCCAACAAATGCACCGCACAAAAGAGTTACATCAAATAGATCAAAGAAAAGATGTGATGATCATTGTATTGAAGATCGAGATCGAGATCGATAGAGAGAGAGAGAGAGAGAGAGAGAGAGAGAGAGCCATCTAGGTACTAACTATGGACCCGTAGTTCTGTGGTGAACTACTCATGCATCACCATGGGAGCAGCTAGGTTGATGTAGAAGTCCTCCATGATTGATCCCCCCTTCGGCAGGGCACCGGAAAAGGACTACAAATGGCCTCACGGCAGAACAGAGACTTGTGGCGGTAGAAGAAGTGTTTCGGGGTGCCCTCTAGGGATTTGGGGATTAATGTGAATTTATAGAACGAAGAGATACGCTAGGAGGTAGTCGAGGGGAGCACGAGGCAACGGGGCACGACCACCCCCTCGGCGCGCCCCGTTGTGTGGTCCTCCTCTTGTGAGGCCTCTGTCCTCCTCCCGACCCTTCTAGGTCTTATTTTGGTCCTGAAAAAATCGCCAAGAAGTTTCATGGCGATTGGAATCCATTTGGTACTGTAATCCTGAAAAGCTAAAAACACGTAGAAAACAACAACTGGCATTAGGCACTAACATCCACTACACAACTTTATTCTTGTAGATGTTGTTAGGCCTCCAAGTGTAGAGGTTTGTAGGACGGCGGGGCATTTCCCTCAAGTGGATTGGCTAAGGTTTATCAATTTGTAGGAGGTGTAGGATGAAGATGGTCTCTCTTGAACAACCCTACAATCAAATACAAGAAATATATTGTGCCCCAACACACCCAATACAATGTCAAATTGTATAGGTGCACTAGTTCGGCGAAGATATGGTGATACAAGTGTAGTATGGATAGTAGATATCGGTTTTTGTAATCTAAAAATGTAAAAACAGCAAGGTAGCAAGTGTAAAACAGCGAGCAAAACATTGTATAAATTCTTGGAAATAGGGCCTAGGTTTCATACTTTCAGTAGTGCAATCTATGAACAATGCTAAAATAGTATAATCATATGGTCATCCGTCAACATGCAACAAAGGATCACTCCAAAGTTCCTACTAGCGGAGAACATAATAAGAAGTTGTAAGCAGCGAACCACCTCAAGGTTATTCTTTCTGATGAATCTTTTGAGCTATTCTTATAAGTGTCAGAAATAGCCCTAGAGTTCGTACTAAAATAACACCCATGATACATATCAATCAACCCTAATGTCACCTAGATACTCCAATGTCACCTCAAGTATGCGTGGGTAAATTATGCGACATGCATCAAACAATAACAGATTCATCATATTCAATCCAAAATAAAGAACTTTAAATAGTACCCCAAGATTTCTAACAGAAAACATAGTGTGAAAATGTGTAATCAACCCCTATGCATAGATCCCCAAGGCCACCAGAATCCGCAACTTTATGTCATAACATATATCAAGTGAATCAATAGAATACCCCAACGTCACCACGGATATCCACATGCAAGACATACATCAAGTATTATCAACAATATTCAATCCAACATAACTAGATCTCAAAGAGAAAGATTCAATTCATCACAAGAAGAAACCAAGGGAAGAACACCATATGATCCAGCTATATTAACAAAGCCCATGATACATCAAAATTGTGCCATCTCAAGAACACGAGAGAGATATTGAACACATAGCTACTAGTACATACTCCCTCCTCATCATGGCTTCCACCGGGACGATGAAGATAGCCACTGGAGATGATTACCCCCTCCGACAGCTTACTGGAAAGGTTCCAGATTTTTTTTGTCAATACAAAGAGTTGTGGCAGTGAAGCGGAAGTTCTCTGTTTATTTCTGAGGCTTTCTATATATATTGGATTTTTTTGGCTTTGTAATCATGATAAACGGAGCCACGTGGGCCCTAGAAGGCATCAGGGCATGACCAAGGGGTGGTCATGCCCTGTTGCATTGTGGCCCATTGGGGGCTCCCCTTTGTTGGTTCTTTGCTGAAATGTTGCTCAGATGTTCCAAAAAAATCATCAAAAAGTTCTAGGCAATTCCGAGAACTTCCATTTTCTCCACAAAAAACAACACCACGGTAATTTTCCTGAAAATAGAGTTAGTCTGTGTTAGTTCTAAATAAGTCACAAAAATGCATCCAAGCCATATAAAAATATTGTAAACATAGGTGAATATGGCATGAATACTTCATAAATTATCGATATGTTGGAGACGCATGAGCATCCCCAAGCTTAATTCCTACTCGTCCTCGAGTAGGTAAATTATAAAATAAAGAATTTATGAAGTGTGAATGCTAATATACTGTATAAGTTTGATCAGTGATAATTCCAATCACTTTTTCTAGCATCATAACTAGCAAATTTGTCCCATAAAACTTATCATTATAGAGTAGCAATCAACTCACATGTCATGATTCAAACAATGCATTCTCTTGAAACTTAATAGCATATACTCCTAGTCAACAAACAATTTTAATGCATCATCAAGTCTAAGTAAGAGATACACATACTCAATTATCATATAGTCTTCTATGATTGCTAATAATAAAGGAATATTTTTAGAACAAACAACATCCATCAAACAGAGAGAAAGATAGGGGCTTAAAGTTTTGCCTCCCAACATACTTATCATAAAGATAATTGTCAAAAATAATGAATCATGATCAAATATATTTGACTAGATATATATGTTTGGATCTTTCCCCACCACAAGGTTCTTGGCAACTAATAGAATGAAGTTGGAATAGGAATTTGACTCAATATGAAGAGTAACTAATAAGAAAGTAAATATATTATCCCTTCACAGAGGAAAGCATGGATTTGCAGAGGTGCGAGAGCTCATTGTTTTAAAATAGAGATGAATATGTAATTTTGGGTGGTGTGACTTTCCTATCAACGTGTTGGTGCACAAGTAATGGGGTACCCAGTGCCCTTGACTTATGCACATGCGTTAAGAGCATAACTCCTCGTAGGAAACCACCAACCCAAGCAAATGTCCAGAACCATATGCCGGCAAGACCAACACACCAACCCGCGATGGGCCAAAGACGTGCCAAGAACCCCCGACACCTGCCGGAGACCAAGGCATAGGCATCCTCAAGAAGACCCGGCAAGTCACCTCCCAGGCAAGCGTGAGCCAATTTGCCACCGCTCCACCTCATCACCACACCAGTCACTTATCAATGAGGTGTCGAGCTCCCAAATAGCTAAGTGGCTCTCGTTGGGCACGTGGCGACGCGCCGGAAGGCAGATTATGACCAGTTGACACCCGTCCAGAGGCGTGTCAAGACTCCAAGCAACAGCCAGCTAAGCGGTGGCAGGAGTTTTTCGGGGATGCACCCCCGCACGCCACCTAAGGTTGCATTCATGGCATTCTGTCTTGAGTGCCAAAGTTAGGTATGATAGTGATTTTAGCTATCTAATCATGTATCTTTGCCATTGTGGACACCCCTTGAGCTATAAAAGGAGGGCCAAGGAAACCTAGCACAGGATTCAGACTCTAGAGGATTTGGACCCCAAAGAATTAGGACCCTAGAATATTTGTATGCACGTAGTGGCTCTCCGCGGCAACCCTTGTCGGGGTAGAACATTGTGCGAGCTCTGTCTTCCCCGAATCAATCCACCAAAGCAGGAGTAGGGTTTTACACTTCACATCGGTCCGAACCTGGGTAAATGCCTTGAGTCTCATGTTGTGTTGCCTCATAGTTTCTGCTCTTTGTGCAACGCAATCTCCTCGCCGAACCACGAAGGGGCCAATGGTCACATAGGTGATCGAGTGCACACCTACCCTGACATCTTTGGCACGCCATGCAGGGGGAATCGTTCACATAAACCTAAGATTACGAGGAGCATGATGATCTTTGTCGATGTTCCTTTTCTTGATGGCTCCCAAGAAGAAAGACTGGCATAGACGCCCATCCTTCTACTTCAAATACCGAGATGTTTGTAGATGCGTACACTACTAGCACCACAGTGGCGTCTGGTGATGCGGGTGCCTCGGGCGACGTTGATCGATGTGGGAGGCACCACCATGGTGTCCCCCGCGACCAAAGCCAGAATGAAGAATGCTAGAGACGAGCAGCAGCGACGTCCTGGCGAGCTTGGTCCCTGGTGCTGCGGGCGAAAGGGACACCCATGCTTCCGCCGCATTAGTGGGCACGGTCAAAACATCGGCGGTCGATCCAAAGTAAGCGGTGATCCATTAGTTGTGCCTATCACAAGCGTGGTTGCGGGCGTCTGCCTCATCCAGAGCAAGACAAAGTGCTAAGCGGAGCCACAAATCCACGAGCTCAGCCTCCCCCACGTCAGACCACCACGGCGACCGGTGCACGACGACAAGGGTGTGATGATGCTACTCTTGGTTCCACCAGGATTCGAGCAACGTTGCGGTCTGCCTCTCTGCCCATGCCACACACATCCGCGGAGGCAATGGCACGGGCTCAGCTAGTGTTAAGTTTTCCACCAGCGGCTAACAAAATGGGCGAGTGGAGGGCCACCATCCACAATTTGATTGGCTTCGCGGAAGCCAGCAAATCGCAACATGCAGGACCATCTCTTCGTCCACGGACAAGGACGACGACCCGGACAAACGATCATGCTGAGGGGGGCACACCAACAGTGCAGTCCCCTCCTTGACAGCAAACTCAGGGGTAGCCGCAACAAGCTCCATGCATTGACGGGCCCGACGAGGCATACATGGCCTCATCCGGCCCGCGTGACTAGCAAGACTAGCATTGTGTCCTCGAAGACCGGCGGAAGAGATGAGAAGGTGCTCACCTTATGTGGTCGGGTGTCCCGCCTTCACTCGGGAGCTGCGACAGGTCCGCTGGCCGTTGGGCCGAGCTTTCAAGCCTGAACTAACGAAGAAGTATGATGGAAAGCTCAACCCGGCAAAATTCCTAGGCATCTACACGATAGCCATCCAAGCTGTCGGAGGAAGAGATGAGAAGGTGCTCGCCAACTATTTCCCTATGGCACTCAAGCCAAATGTGAGGTCGTGGCTGATGCACCTGCCGGAGAATTCCATTTCATCATGGACTGACTTGTGCAACGAGTTTCTCGGTGCCTTCACGGGTGGCCACTAGGAGCTAGGACAGCCCAGCGACTTGCACGTCTTCCCGTGAAAGGAGGGGGAAACCCTACAGAAGTACATCCAGAGGTTCAGTACAGTGCACCGCAACATTCATGAGATACACCCCATAGTTGTGATTGTCGCATTCCATTCGAACATGCGTAACAGGAGGATGCAGGCCAAATGAATGTCAAACTCCCCAAGATCATCAACAAGCTGTATGCATTGACGGACAAGTGTGCTCGAGGTGAAGAAGGAAAGTGACTCCGTGGAGAGGAGGCGGGTGTTGGAATCGACTCAGATGACGATGACGATGCCCATGGATTGAAGGGGAGGAACCGAAAGTGCAACAAGAAGCGCAAGGGAAAGGCAGTATTGGCCGTCTAAAGCTCTGATGATCTTGCACCGGCAAGAAGCTAAAAGCCAAGACCCCCGGTAAGCGAGTTGCCTCGTGCACTGATTGCCGGGAGGCTGCAACAGCACAGAAAACCGGAAAGAATGATGGGCCATATTGCAAGATCCATAACACAAAGGGTCATGATCTCCAAGAATGTCGCCAAGTTGAGCAGCTTGCTGAAAAGCAAAAATGCGGAGTATGAGAAGCGTGACAAGGAGGAGGGCCCAGATGGTGCTACCGGGAAGGGCCTGATACGTCTCAAATGTATCTATAATTTTTTATGGTTTCACGTTGTTATCTTGCCTTCTTTGTATGTTTTATGTAGCTTTTTATATATTTTTTGGGGACTAACTTATTAATTCAGTGCCAAGTGCCAGTTCCTATTTTTCCGTGTTTTTGACTCTTTTCAGATCTGATTTTGGAACGGAGTCCAAACGGAATAAAAACCCCAAAATGATTTTTTCCCAAACGAAAGAAGATCAGGGAGCCTTTGGGCCAAGCCAGGTGGGCCCCAGGGAGCCCACAAGCTCCCACCACGCCACCAGGGGGAGGCGGCGGTGGGCAATCTTGTGGCCACCCTGGCCGCCGCCTGACCTAGATCTTACGCCTATATATTCCCAAATATTCTGCAAAAGATCAGGGGAGCCTCGAAAATACTTTTCCGCCGCCGCCAGCTTCCGTTTCCGCGAGATCTCATCTGGAGACCCTTCCCGGCGCCCTGCCGGAGGGTACTTTGGAGGTGGAGGGCTTCTTCATCATCATCATCATCGCCCCTCCAATGACTCGTGAGTAGTTCACTTCAGACCTACGGGTCTGTAGTTAGTAGCTAGATGGCTTCTTCTCTCTCTTGTATCTTCAATACAAAGTTCTCCATGATCTTCATGGAGATCTATCCGATGTAATCTTCTTTGGCGGTGTGTTTGTCGAGATCCGATGAATTCTGGGCTTGTGATCAGATTATCTATGATATATATTTGAGTCTTTGCTGATTTCTTATATGCATGATTTGATATCCTTGTAAGTCACTCCGAGTCTTGGGTTTTGTTTGGCCAACTAGATCTATGATTCTTGCAATGGGAGAAGTGCTTGGTTTTGGGTTCTGTCATGTGGTAACCTTTCCCAGTGACAGTAGGGGCAGCAAGGCACACATCAAGCAGTTGCCATCAAGGGTAAAAAGATGGGGTTTTTATCATTGGTTTGAGATTATCCCTCTACATTATGTCATCTTGCTTAAGGCGTTACTCTATTCTTATGGACTTAATACACTAGATGCATGCTGGATAGCGGTCGATGTGTGGAGTAGTAGTAGTAGATGCAGAAAGTATCGGTCTACTTGTTTCGAACGTGATGCCTATAGAAATAATCATTGCATAGATATCGTCACAACTCTGCACAGTTCTATCAATTGCTCGACAATAATTTTTTCACCCATCGTCTATTTGCTTTCATGAGAGAAGCCACTAGTAAACACTACGGCCCCCGGGTCCCTTCACATCCATCGTTTACAACTCCACTTTTACTTTGCTTTGTTACTTTGTTGCTTTCAGTTCTCACTTGGCAAACAATCTATAAGGGATTGACAACCCCTTCATAGTGTTGGGTGCAAGCTTTTGTGTTTATGCAGGATCTTGAGATACTCTTCCGCCGGATTGATACCTTGGTTCTCAAACTGAGGGAAATACTTACCGTCGTTGTGCTACATCACCCTTTCCGCTTCGAGGGAACACCAACGCAAGGCTCCAAGGCCACGGGGGAAATCCTTTGCATACTTTCCTAGGAAGTCCCTTAAGGCGTAGCCGCAGCTGAAGGATTCCTGGTGCTGTTGCTGAGGAGTATCAAGCAACACTCCTATTTCTGGCGCCGTTGGAAGGTCTTTTGTTGCAGTAGCAGAAGTATTTCTGGCGCCGTTTCTGGGAGGAGAAATCAAGATCTATCCAAGTAGGTCTCACAAACTCGTCTCTTGCATTTACTTTTGTTGCTAGTTGCCTCTCATTTTCCTCTCCCCCACTTCACATTTGCCGTTTTTATTCGCCTTTCGCCTTCGCCCTTTTGTCTCGCTTGCTTTCTGTTCGCTTGTGTGCCATGTGCCCTCAATATGCTTGAATCTTCGCTTGCTGAAAATCTAGTGATATGGATCCTCATCCACTTGCTAGTCTCTTTAAGAGACCCACTCGTGTGGAACAAACTGCCATTGAGTTGAGGGCAATTGAGTATTTCTTTGGAGTTTTGAGTAAGATGCGTGAATCTGAAAATTGTGAGGAATAAATTCATGAAGTGATTTACGAGGGCTCCTTGGATGAAAAGCATAATTGCAATGATTTCACTATAAATCCTATTAGTGACAATCATGCTAAAAATATGCAAAACCCTAAGCTTGGGGATGCTAGTTTTGCTTTGTCCACTACTTGTTGCAATAATCATGATTGGGGTGATGATCTTTCTTATGATCTTGAAAATTTGTTCAAACCTCATGATGAATATGATATTTGCAACAATACTGAAAGTGGGTTTGGAGAAGTCATGACTTTAGATGATAATCCCACTATTTTTGAAGAGCGTCAACTTTGCATGCATGTGGATCATGAAAAGAATATCCTATATGATAGCTACATTGTGGAATTTGAATATGATCCCACATGTAATTGTTATGAGAGAGGAAAATATTTTGGTAGAAACTTTCATGTTACCAAGTCACCTCTCGTTATGTTGAGATTGCTCTTGTCACTTTCCTCTTCCTTGCATTTGGTAACCATTGATTGTCTTGACAAATTGTTTTCCTATAAAATTCCTATGCATAGGAAGTATGTTAGACTTAGATGTGATTTTCACATGCTTTATGATACTGTCGTTGTGCTTCAATTCTTGTCTTTTGTGAGAGCATCAATGAATGCCTAGCTAAGGGCGTTAAACAAAAGCGCTTGTTGGGAGGCAACCCAACGAATCTATCATTTTTATTTGTGTTTTGTGTTTTCCACACTTTCATAGTTCTGTTATGATTGTGTTTTTTGTGTTTCTTTTTGCGTTTGTGCCAAAAAAAATCGTTATGATTAGTCTTGAGGATGATCGTTTGGTCACGCTGGAAAAGACATGAACTTTCTGCTCACGAAAAGAATTTTCATTATTTATATGTAAGAGGTTTTGAGTTGATTCTTTTTGCTGCTGATTGCTACGCAAATTCTTCAGATTATAGTAAGTTTTCAGAATTTTGTAAGTACCAGAGATATACGAAATATACAGATTGCTATAGACTGGTCTGCTGTTAACAGATTCTGTTTTTGTTGTGTTGGTTGCTTATTTTGATGAAACTATGGATAGTATGGGGGGATATTAGCCATGGAAGATTGAAAGTACAGTAACCCAACATCAGCACAAGTAGAATTTAAGTTTGCTATAGTACCTAAGGAAGTGGTGGTTTGCTTTCTTGTACTAATGTTATCACGGGTTTCTGTTTAAGTTTCGTGTTGTGAAGTTTTCAAGTTTTGGGTGAAGTTCTTATGGACAAAGAGATAAAGAGTGGCAAGAGCTCAAGCTTGGGGACAATATATAAGGGATTGACAACCCCTTCATAGCGTTGGGTGCAAGCTTTTGTGTTTGTGCAGGACCTTGAGATACTCTTCCGTCGGATTGATACCTTGGTTCTCAAACTGAGGGAAATAGTTACCGTCGTTGTGCTACATCACCCTTTCCGCTTCGAGGGAACACCAACGCAAGACTCCAAGGCCACGGGGGAAATCCTTTGCATACTTTCCTAGGAAGTCCCTTAAGGCGTAGCCGCAGCTGAGGAGTATCAAGCAACACTCCTATTTCTGGCGCCGTTGGAAGGTCTTTTGTTGTAGTAGCAGGGCCGTTGTGGTATAGGAGGCTATCGTGACAAGGCCCCGCAGCAAAATTAAAAGACTACCAAAGGCCGTGAGAATAAAGAAGAAGATGACGTGAGTAATGGTGAAGACGATGGAAAGGATTCTTGTGATAAAGAATTCCAGAGGGCAACCGATGCCATGTTGTTGATGGGGGTGCATCCTTCCACTCCTCTCGCCGCTAGCTCAAATAGTGGGCGTGCGAAGTCAACGCCATGGAGCCAACGGCAGAGTCTAGGAGACCGCTCGAATGGTCCCGCACACCTATCATCTTTGATGGAGAGGATCACCCTGATCGTATTACTGTGGTCGGGTGTCTACCGTTGTTGGTGTAGCGACCCGACTCAAGACGAGTCAAGCCTCTGGTTTTTCTGTACCATCCCAAGATCATGCTGGTACACACACAGTACATAATGTATATATTCAAGAGTGCAATCACACAGCTTTATTAATCGAAATCTCATAAAGAGTACTTTATGACAATAAAGGATTACAATAAAGTGGTTGAAGGCCAACTCATGAGATTATCTAACGAAGACTAAGCGGAAGCATCAGGTACACGAGTCCATCCGACTCCAAGGGCATGTCGCTAAGCGTAGATCGTAGCCTCACTCCTGGTCGGAAAAGTACTCTGGAACATGATACGTTGCAGCCGTGTAGGTCAGCATATTGAATATGCCGGCAAGTCATCAAAGAGAGGAGTAAAAATAATAATCAACTATCTCTACATGCATATTTGGCCGGTGGAGCTAAATTTTGCATAAAGCCAGTTTTATCCTACAACAAAAAGGGTAGAAAGCAAAATCTTACTACAATGTTTGTTGTTAACGAGATGGTTCCGCTAACCAGTTCTCGTACCCGAATAGTTGTTGACACCCACATCATTATTAAGTTGTGTCGAGAGTTCAGGGGAAATTCAATGACTTCGGCTCAAGTTGTCCATGACCGTGGACACGGCTAATCGATTAGGTTGGGTACTCTGCAGAGTTTTGCACACGTTCCCCACAAGATTTGATCGCCTCCGGGTTTGTCCTCGCACTTCGGGGTGTTTGAAGACCGGATGATCAAAACATGGTCTTTCAACGGGTCCCTCTGAATCCCTGTCGGTGCCCATCCATTCCTACCGTTCGTCTACATGTGCTAGCACCGCCTGTCCAGAGTCGTCGCGTTGTCCAACCAAGCCAGAGCCCATAATGACTTGTGGCTGTGCAGGTAAGCCTTGAGGCTTGAAGTCTCCGTCCGTCTCTTCGAGCCTGGGTGAAGCTTTCCGTAGGATGACATGGCCTCTCCAGCATCCCGGGCATCCACTGGGTTCTCCAGGGAGCCGATCAACCGTCCTTCACCCAGAGTTGCATTGCGTCCAAGGTCTTGAAAATCTTGTCTTAGTCCGGTCTTGATTATTATATCAACCTCGCATCACTCGTGGTATACACTCAACCGATAACCCGTCTACTTAAGCATAGCAAATATAACATTGTCGTCCCGGGGCCAAGTGTCGGGGTTGTTGTGTTCCTACCACATGATGCTACAACTTATGCTAAAGTTTCCAAGTACCTAGGCAGCATGCAATGGGGCAAATAAAGGTGATCTACTATGCATCGAAAACATAGGTAAATAACATGATCAAAGATGACTTGCCTTGATGATAGTTGTCCTGCTCGAGCGTCTCTAAGTAACACGCTTCGCACTCCGGATGATCTCCTGATAAAAACACAAAGCACACCATAAGCACTTCAATCATGCACAAGTAAAAATAACATCACTTGCAATGATTTGCAAAAGACTACGCAAAAGAATTTATCCGGCGTCGGTATGGCAGAAACTTGTTTCTGTTCAAAACACCAGCAAACATACTTTAAAAATTCTGAAACTTCTACCACAGTAAGATTTTATCACTCGAAAACAGTAGCAAAAAGAATCAACTCAAAATCATTTTTCAAACTCCTGGAATAGGCAAAACAAGGTTTAAACAAAATCTTCTCTAACTTATATTTCAAAATTTCAAACATAGACAAATTATATGTTTTGAAAATCTACAGGAAATTTGTGAGCTATTTGAAAAAGAATCAATGTCATTGGACTTAGGGATAAAAAGTTGTGGCCAAAACAAAACAGAAAGTTTCTGTTTTTGCAAAATAGACAGAAAATTACAAAACTACTAGTGCTAAAAAGAGAGGTACACGTGTCCTGATGCTATTGGCTGCGGGGGTGTTTGTTGCAAGGCTACGGGCAAACGGCCTAAGGCTAGCAAAGTTCGCTGGTTAATACTTAAGTGACAAAATAACCCACTGGTTTTCTGATTTAGACCGAAGGGGTACAAAAGATCTAATCTATAGCCATCCAGTTAAGATCTAATGGCTATCAGAAGAGGACATGAAATAATAGAGAGAGGAGGGAGCTACCTTGCTGGCAGTAGCTTGCACCGGTGAAGGAGGGCTGGCCGGCGAGAGGGGGAGGGGCTCCGGGGCGGTGGGGACTTAGGGGGAGGCGGCAGCGGGGTCCTCCTCCTCGGGGGAGGCGGCGGTGGAGCGAAGGGGCGCTGGGTGCGCTCCTAGGCGGGGCCGAGGGTGGCAGTAGCCTGCACCGGCGGCAGCGGTGGCTGGGGCTTCGGGAGGCGGTGGTGATCCGGCGGGTTTAGGGTTGGGAACGGGGTGGCTCGGGAAGGCGGAGTATTTATAGGCTCGGAGGGGTGAGGTAGCTAAGGAAGGAGAGGGAGCTTCGGGGAGGAAATCGCGAGGTGGGGAGAGGTCAGTCTCGGGTGGAGCAGAGAAAGGAAGGGGAGGAAGGAAAGAGGTGACGGGGAGGGAGAATGCTTCGGGCGGTGGGGCCCTTGGGCAGTGAGAGGAGGGAGGGAGAGTTAAGGAAGGAGAGGGAGTACTGGGAAGAAAATCCCAGGAGGTGGTGCGGCTCGGTTCGGTACTTGGAGAAGAAGGAAGTAGAGGAGAGGGAGGAAAGAGAAGGGCCGACGTGGGGGAGGGAGAAGGCTTCGGGTGGGACCCGCAGGTAGAGAAAAGGGGAGGTAAGGAGGGGGTCGGCTGGCCGAATTAAAAGGATCTGGGATCCCGGGTGTACAGGGGATCGGCCCAAGCTTATAAGGCGCCCAGGGCGGCTGCGGTTTCTAAGGAATTTTTTTTTCCTATTATCTAACTTTTCCAAAACAGAAAATATAAAAGCTAAAAAAAAGAAAATAAATCAAAATATCTATATATGGTGTTATATATCAAAAAAATCAGAAAAAGAATCTCTACCTGAATAACATTTTTTTAAAGCCAAAATAAGAAATTTTAAAAAATGTTTTTTTTCAGAAATTCCCAATTTGCTTTATTTGTTTTTGCAATTATTTTTGCAAAAGAACTTTGGGTTTTCTTGGCTCCAACATTTCAAAAATTCCCGTACCTTGGAGGGTCATTTTCCTCCGCTCTCTCTCTTGCGTGCAAGAGAGTTTTCTCGAGGCATTTCTCGTGCGAGGGGAAAATGGAAAAATGCAAATCAAAGACGAAGGAAATTTCACGAGCTATATTTATTTCAAACAATATGCATAGATGCTTAGCTACAATGTAAAACATTCCCAAATGGAAAATTGGGATGTTACAAACCTACCCACCTTAAGATGAATCTCGCCCTCGAGATTCGGGTTGGCTAGAAAATAGGTGCGGGTGGTCTCGACGAAGATCCTCTTCTCGTTCCCAGGTGGCTTCTTCCTCGGTGTGGTGGCTCCACAATACCTTGCAGAACTTGATGATCTTGCTGCGGGTAACTCTGTTGGCAGTCTCGAGAATCCTGACGGGTTTCTCCTGATACGTCAGATCACTGTCAAGCTGTATGGCCTCTAGGAGCACTGTATCTCTCAACGGAACATCGGCCATCTCAGCGTGGCATTTCTTCAACTGGGAAACATGGAAAACATCATGAACTCCGGACAATCCTTCCGGCAGTTCCAGTTTGTATGCAACTTCGCCTCTAAGTTCAAGAATTTTGTAGGGGCCAATGAAACGTGGTTCTTATTTTCCTTTCACACCGAATCTCTTGATTCCTCGAAGTGGAGACACCCGAAGATATGCTCGGTCTCCCACTTCGTACGTTACTTCCTTGCGTTTGCTGTCGGCATAACTCTTCTACCTGGACTGAGCTATCTTGAGTCGATCACGAATAAGCTTGACCTTCTCTTCAGAATCTCGGATAAGGTCGGGACCAAAAAGTTGTCGGTCTCCAACTCCATCCCACATCAACGGTGTTCTGCACCTCCTTCCGTATAGAGCTTCGAAAGGGGCCATCTTCAGACTGGTCTGGTAGCTGTTGTTGTATGAGAACTCGGCATACGGTAAATTGTCATCCCAACCAGACCCATAGTCTAGTGCGCAAGCTCTCAACATGTCCTCCAGAATCTGATTAACTCTCTCGGTCTGTCCATCTGTCTGCGGGTGAAAAGTTGTACTGAACTCCAATCTCGTTCCCAAGGTTTCATGCAGTTGGTGCCAAAATTTTGATGTGAACTAAGTCACTCTATCGGACACAATGCTCTTTGGTACTCCGTGCAGACATACAATCCTCGTCATATATATCTTGGCCAGCTTGGCACTCGTGTAAGTAGTCTTCACCTGAATGAAGTGAGCTACCTTGGTCAAACGATCGACCACAACCCAAATAGAATCATAGCCAGAACAGGTCCGAGGTAATCCTGTGATGAAGTCCATACCAATCTTTTCCCATTTCCATTCGGGTATCGGCAGAGGTTGGAGCAAACCTACTAGCTTCTGATGCTCGGCTTTTACTCGCTGACAAACATCGCATATAGCTACATACTCGGCAATGTCTTTCTTCAATCATGTACACCAGAAACTTTCTTTCAGATCCAGATACATCTTGCTGTTACCGGGGTATATCGAGTACGGAGAATCATGAGCTTCCTGAAGTATCAACTTCCTGAGTTCGGGATCATTGCGCACATAGATGCGATCCTCAAACCATAAAGTTATGTGTTCATCCTCACGAAAACCTTTAGCTTTCCCGTCTTCCATTTTCTGCTTAATCTCAGCTATCTCTTTGTCTGCTTTCTGTTCTTCGCGGATCTTTTCTGTCAAAGTGGACTGAATTTCCAGAGTGGCAACAAATCCTCTTGGAACTATCTCCAATTTGAGCTCTCGGAGATCATCGACTAACTCCTGGGGTAATCCTCCCGCTGTGAGTGTGTTCACATAACTCTTGCGGCTCAACGCATCGACTACAACATTTGCCTTGCCTGGGTGATAATGCAATCTCATGTCATAGTCCTTGATCAACTCTAGCCATCGCCTTTGTCTGAGGTTCAGCTCCTTCTGCGTGAAGATATATTTCTGGCTCTTGTGATCAGTGTAAACATCACAACTATTTCCGATCAGGAAATGTCTCCATGTCTTGAGAGCGTGCACTACGGCTGCTAGTTCCAAGTCATGTCTGGCATAATTCAACTCATGAGTTCTGAGCTGTCTGGATGCATAGGCTACAACTTTGCCTTCTTGCATGAGCACTCCTCCGAGTCCTTGACGAGAAGCATCACAGTAAACCTAGAAATCCTTCCGAATGTTCGGCAATATCAGCAATGGGGCTGTAACAAGACGTTTCTTCAGCTCTTGAAAACTGGCTTCACATTCCTCAGTCCAAATATACTTGGATTCCTTCTTCAACAACTCTGTCATGGGCTTGGCAATATTTGAGAAATTCTCAATGAACCTCCGGTAATATCCGGCAAGTCCGAGGAAACTGCGGATCTCCTTGACTGAAGTGGGTGCTACCCATTCGGTGACTGCTGCGACCTTGGTAGGGTCCACTGCTATTCCTTCTCCTGAGATGACGTGTCCGAGGAATCCGACTTCCTTCAACCAAAACTCACATTTGCTAAACTTAGCGTATAGCTTATGCTCTCGAAGCTTCTCCAGAACTAGACGCAGGTGTTCCTTGTGTTCCTCTTCGTTCTTGGAGAATATCAGTATGTCATCGATGAACACCACGACAAACTTGTCCAAGTACTCCATAAATACCTTGTTCATCAGATTCATAAAATATGCCAGAGCATTAGTCAGTCCAAATGACATGACCGTGTACTCATACAAGCTGTACCGGGTGGTGAAGGCTGTCTTGGGTATATCCTGTTCACGAATCTTCAACTGATGATACCCGGATCGAAGATCGATCTTTAAGAATACGCGAGCTCCAACTAACTGATCAAACAGATCATTGATCATCGGCAAGGGGTACTTGTTCTTGAAGGTCACATCGTTCAATGCACGATAATCGACAACCATTCTCAGGGACTTGTCCTTCTTTTCAACCAAGAGCACTGGGGCTCCCCAAGGTGAAGAACTTGGGCGAATATACCCTTTGTCGAATAACTCCTTAATTTGCTTCTTGATTTCTATCAAGTCATTTGCGGGCATCCGATAAGGTCTCTTGGATATCGGTGCTGTTCCGGGTAATAGCTCAATCAAGAACTCAATCTCTCTATCGGGTGGCATGCCCGGCAATTCCTCCGGAAATACATCTGGGTACTCCTGAACAATCGGTACTTCCTCCTGGACTACTCCCGTGAGAGAGTTTACTCGCTTACTCCGTGTCGGGCGCTGAGACACGTACTTAATCCGCTTCTGCTCGGGGGTGGTGAGAAAAATAGACTTAAGGGCACAATCGATATTCCCTTCATACTTGGCCAACCAATCCATGCCTAGGATTACATCCAATCCCTGGGACTCTAATACGATGAGGTCGGTGGGAAAATTATGGTTCCCGATATTGAGACTCAAAGCATGGCATCCTATCCCGGCTGTCATCGTGCCTCCTGGGGAACTGACCTTAATAGGTTGGCTGAGGGTTCTAGTCGGCAAACTATACTTTTCCACAACTACCCTTGATATGAATGAATGTGTTGCACCAGAATCAAAAAGTACCAATACAGGACGTGAATTTAGCAAGAACTTACCAACCATAGTATCGGGGTGATCATAGACCTCTTCAACATCAATGTGGTTCACCTGAGCTCGAGGAAAAGGATTGGGTTCTTTGCTGCAGAGTTGCCGTTGCCGTTTCCATTTCCTTGCTTGTTCTGGGGACAATCAGTGGCATAGTGTCCCGTCTTCTGACACTTGAAGCAAGTGATGTGAGTCAGATCCTTCTGAGCTGGAGCTGAATTCTGCTGAGTGCCAGTACCGCCATTCTTGAAATTGTTGTTGTTGCGGTGGTTCCCATTTCCTCCATGGTTGTGTCCTCCATGGTTGTGCACCGGGTGGTTATGCTGAACGTGTCCTCCAAACTTATCGGATCCAGTCCCGGTATTCCCTGAATAGGGGGTGTAGCGAGTCTTCTGCTGAGTGCCGGAGTTGAACTTTCCAACCCCATACTTTCGCTTGCGGTTCTCCATCTGCTGGTGTTTCCCCTCCAAGATGAGGGCCTTATCAACCAGCTCCTGGTAGTTGTTGAAGGTGGCTACCGTCAACTGAATGCTTAGCTCATCATTCAGTCCTTCTAAGGACTTTTCCTGCTTGGCCGCATCATCGGCCACATCTCCAGGTGCATAACGGGCGAGCATGTTGAATTCATCAACGTACTGGGCCACAGAGCGATTCCCCTGGCGTAAGTTGCGAAACTCACACTTCTTCAGACTCATTGCACCAGCTGAGACATGCGCGGTGCGGAAGGCTTGCTTGAATTGCTCCCAAGTGACTCCAGCAATGGGATAAGTGGTGGTGTAGTTCTCCCACCAAGCAGCTGCAGGGCCTTCAAGTTGATGCGCGGCAAAGCGCACCTTCTCAGCTTCAAAACAACCAGCGGTGATGAGTTCACGCTCCATCTTGCGGAGCCAATCATCTGCCACAATGAGCTCAATGCTGCTGGAGAAAGTTGGAGGGTTCAACCTCAGAAAACGGGTGAGATTGTCAGCCTGGGGTGGATGATGGTTGTTGTTGTTGTTCTGGTTCTGGATGATCAGCTGCATCAGGGTGTTTTGTTGCTGGATCAACTGGGTGAGTTCCGGCAGAAAGTTGGACTAAGGGGCGCGTCTCGGAGGCATCTGATGTTTGTAGAGGGGTGAGATTAGCATAGAACAATGGTCTAAGAGTAATTACACTACCCATATGAATGCAACACACAAGTATCACACCACACATTTTATTCAGTCATCACAAAGGTTCACACGGGGATACAAAATTCAATAATCCTAAACATCGGCCTAAAACGTAAAACGATAAAGTAAAATTTGGTGGTCTAGTCTAAGTGTCCTCCTCAGAATAGCATGGTGTTGGGTCCTTCGGTGGAGCTTTCTTCATAGTCCTCTTCATTGCTGATCACGGGGGCTACGTCTCCTTCGGGATGAAGGTTCTCGCCCATGTCCAGTTCCTCCTCCAGGTGTGCAACTCGAGTCTTCAGCTTCTCGATCCGCTCCAGAAAGTCCTTCACTTCCAGCTCATGCTCATAGTGGGCTTCCCGGGCTGCATCTTCAAGTTCAAGCTCGCGGAGTGACAGTTGCTTGATCTTCCTGGCGTCCTTGATCGCGTGATACTCCAGAGTTCCGCTGTGCTTCTCCAAGGTCAGGGCATAAGACAAGAAAGCGTCCTTGGTTTTGCTTGAGATGATATCTCCGTCTTCGTTTCTTCGGGATACGGCGGATAGGTCTGGAGAAATAGGGCAGCCTTTGTATTCATCCTTGATACGTCCGAGTGCACAATGGATCGCCATGTCCCTTCCGAGAATCCAGTTGGGTGCGATGAACTTGAAATCCATCGGCTCAGTGCGCGGCTAGAATGTCCTTCCGGGAATGTGCACCTCGATCCTGTAGCGTGAATCCTCCGGGTAAGATGAAGTTGGCTTCCCTGTGATAGTCGGCAGAGCAATCCTCAAGTCTTTGGTGATCTGCACCAGCTCCTTTCCGAACGGCATAGTGGTGTCGGGCTGGCAAAACTCCATGAACTTAACAGGGATGAAGGTGGCCATCTGAACATTGGAAAATCGGAGAGAATTCAGAAATGATCAGAAGAGGAAATAGAAGATTTATAGACATAAGAGAAAATAGTTTTCTTCCTAAGGCTTTTCCATTCCTAGAGGTTACGTCCTAAGGTCAGCGTGTGCTCTAATACCATTTCTGTAGCGACCCGACTCAAGACGAGTCAAGCCTCTGGTGTTTCTGTACCATCCCAAGATCATGCTGGTACACACACAGTACATAATGTATATATTCAAGAGTGCAATCACACAGCTTTATTAATCGAAATCTCATAAAGAGTACTTTATTACAATAAAGGATTACAATAAAGTGGCTGAAGGCCAACTCATGAGATTATCTAACGAAGACTAACCGGAAGCATCAGGTAGACGAGTCCATCCGACTCCAAGGGCATGTCGCTGAGCGTAGATCGTAGCCTCACTCCTGGTCGGAAAAGTACTCTACAACATGATACGTTGCAGCCGTGTAGGTCAGCATATTGAATATGCCGGCAAGTCATCAAAGAGAGGAGTAAAAATAATAATCAACTATCTCTACATGCATATTTGGCCGGTGGAGCTAAATTTTGCATAAAGCCAGTTTTATCCTACAACAAAAAGGGTTGAAAGCAAAATCTTACTACAATGTTTGTTGTTAACGGGATGGTTCCGCCAACCAGTTCTCGTACCCGAATAGTTGTTAACACCCACATCATTATTAAGTTGTGTCGAGAGTTCAGGGGAAATTCAATGCCTTCGGCTCAAGTTGTCCATGACCGTGGACACGGCTAATCGATTAGGTTGGGTACTCTGCAGAGTTTTGCACACGTTCCCCACAAGATTTGATCGCCTCCGGGTTTGTCCTCGCACTTCGGGGTGTTTGAAGAGAGGATGATCAAAACATGGTCTTTCAACGGGTCCCTCTGAATCCCTGTCGGTGCCCATCCATTCCTACCGTTCGTCTACATCTACTAGCACCGCGTGTCCAGAGTCGTCGCGTTGTCCAACCAAGCCAGAGCCCATAATGACTTGAGGCTGTGCAGGTAAGCCTTGAGGCTTGAAGTCTCCGTTCGTCTCTTCGAGCCTGGGTGAAGCTTTCCGCAGGATGACATGGCCTCTCCAACATCCCGGGCATCCACTGGGTTCTCCAGGGAGCCGATCAACCGTCCTTCACCCAGAGTTGCATTGCGTCCAAGGTCTTGAAAATCTTGTCTTAGTCCGGTCTTGATTATTATATCAACCTGGCATCACTCGTGGTATACACTCAACCGATAACCCGTCTACTTAAGCATAGCAAATATAACATTGTCGTCCCGGGGCCAAGTGTCGGGGTTGTTGTGTTCCTACTACATGATGCTACAACTTATGCTAAAGTTTCCAATTACCTAGGCAGCATGCAATGGGGCAAAGAAAGGTGATCTACTATGCATCGAAAACATAGGTAAATAACATGATCAAAGATGACTTGCCTTGATGATAGTTGTCCTGCTCGAGCGTCTCTAAGTAACACGCTTCGCACTCCGGATGATCTACCGATACAAACACAAAGCACACCATAAGCACTTCAATCATGCACAAGTAAAAATAACATCACATGCAATGATTTGCAAAAGACTACGCAAAAGAATTTATCCGGCGTCGGTATGACAGAAACTTGTTTCTGTTCAAAACACCAGCAAACATACTTTAAAATTATGAACTTCTACCACAGTAATATTTTATCACTAGAAAACAGTAGCAAAAAGAATCAACTCAAAATCATTTTTCAAACTCCTGGAATAGGCAAAAGAAGGTTTAAACTAAATCTGCTCTAACTTATATTTAAAAATTTCAAACATAGACAAATTATATGTTTTTAAAATCTACAGGAAATTTGTGAGCTACTGGAAAAAGAATCAATGTCATTGGACTTAGGGATAAAAAGTTGTGGCCAAAACAAAACAGAAAGTTTCTGTTTTTGCAAAATAGACAGAAAATTACAAAACTACTAGTGCTAAAAAGAGAGGTACACGTGTCCTGATGCTATTGGCTGCGGGGGTGTTTGTTGCAAGGCTACGGGAAAACGGCCTAAGGCTAGCAAAGTTCGCTGGTTAATACTTAAGGGACAAAATAACCCACTGGTTTTCTGATTTAGACCGAAGGGGTACAAAAGATCTAATCTATAGCCATCCAGTTAAGATCTAATGGCTATCAAAAGAGGAAATGAAATAATAGAGAGAGGAGGGAGCTACCTTGCTGGCAGTAGCTTGCACCAGCGAGGGAGGGCTGGCCGGCGAGAGGGGGAGGGGCTCCGGGGCGGTGAGGACTTCGGGGGAGGCGGCAGCGGGGTCCTCCTCCTCCGGGGAGGCGGCGGTGGAGCGAAGGGGTGCTGGGGTGCGCTCCCAGGCGGGGCCGAGGGTGGCAGTAGCCTGCACCGGCAGCAGCGGTGGCTGGGGCTTCGGGCGACGGTGGCGATCCGGCGGGTTTAGGGTTGGTAACGGGGTGGCTCGGGAAGGCGGAGTATTTATAGGCTCCGAGGGGTGAGGTAGCTAAGGAAGGAGAGGGAGCTTCGGGGAGGAAATCGCGAGGTGGGGAGAGGTCAGTCTCGGGTGGAGCAGAGAAAGGAAGGGGAGGAAGGAAAGAGGTGACGGGGAGGGAGAATGCTTCGAGCGGTGGGGCCCTTGGGCAGTGAGAGGAGGGAGGGAGAGTTAAGGAAGGAGAGGGAGTATTGGGAAGAAAATCCCTGGAGGTGGTGCGGCTCGGTTCGGTACTTGGAGAAGAAGGAAGGAGAGGAGAGGGAGGAAAGAGAAAGGCCGACGTGGGGAGGGAGAAGGCTTCGGGTGGGACCCGCAGGTAGAGAAAAGGGGAGGTAAGGAGGGGGTCGGCTGGCCGAATTAAAAGGATCTGGGATCCCGGGTGTACAGGGGATCGGCCCAAGCTTATAAGGCGCCCAGGGCGGCTGCGGTTTCTAAGGAAAAAAAATTTCCTATTATCTAACTTTTCCAAAACATAAAATATAAAAGCTAAAAAAAAGAAAATAAATCAAAATATCTATATATGGTGTTATATATCAAAAAAATCAGAAAAATAATCTCTACCCGAATAACATTTTTTTAAAGCCAAAATAAGAACTTTTAAAAAATGTTTTTTTTCATAAATTCCCAATTTGCTTTATTTCTTTCTGCAATTATTTTTGCAAAAGAATTTTGGGTTTTCTTGGATCCAACATTTAAAAAATTCCCGTACCTTGGAGGGTCATTTTCCTCCGCTCTCTCTCTCTTGTGTGCAAGAGAGTTTTCTCCGGGCATTTCTCATGGGAGGGGAAAATGGAAAAATGCAAATCAAAGACGAAGGAAATTTCACGAGCTATATTTATTTCAAACAATATGCATAGATGCTTAGCTACAATGTAAAACATTCCCAAATGGAAAATTGGGATGTTACAGTTGGTTTCTCCGATAGTCCGCAACCTCAAAGTTAGTAAAATATTAGTTGACGGCGGGGCACGGTTGAACCTGATTTCCCCTGAGGTGGTTAAGAGACTGCAAATCCCTCACGATGAGCTCAAGCCTACGAGTTCATTCCAAGGAATTAACCCCGAAAGAGGCCATCCCAAGGGGAAGATAACTTTGCCTTTCACATTTGGCGAAGAATTCAACTATCGGACCGAGAAGTTTGAATTTGACGTGGTCGAACTCTCCCTCTCGTACAATAGAATTCTTGGTCGCCCAACCTTGGCAAAATTCATGGCAGCATCCTACTATGCTTACAATATTCTGAAGATGTCAGGCCACATGGGAGTAATCTCTATCCCGTCTGACAAGAAAGATGCAGTCATTTGGATAGACCAGATGTATCGACATGCAGTAACAGCTGAAGCCGTAGAAGGACCCACTCCTGCCAGAAGCCAAAATAAGGAAAAGAAATCTAGCAAGAACACTCGTAAGGACTCCGGGAAGTGCGCCTCCGTGGAGGGTGCTACACCTATCGATGACCTTCCAGAGAGTTCCACTAGTAGGAAATCCAAGGTCTCCTACCCTGCGACAAAGAAATTCTTGGCAAGGGAGGATGGCTCTAACGATATGTTTACCTTCAGTGCCACCCTTAACGACAAATAGGAAAGCGCGCTCATTGACTTTCTGTGGGCGAATGTTGATGTGTTTGCCTGGCAACCTTGTGAAATCCACGGTGTTCCCAGAGAGGTAATTGAGCACCACCTTGTTGTCTGTCCTCATGTGGGACCCGTCAAGCAGAAAGTTAGGGAACAGGACTTGGAGAGACAATAGTTCATTGCCGAAGAAATCAAGAACCTAGAAGCAGCTGGTTTTGTCCGAGGACTGTTGCATGCAACGTGGTTAGCTAACCCGGTAGTGGTGCACAAGGCAAATGGGAAATGGAGGGCTTGCATTGATTTCACAGACTTAAACAAAGCATGCCTGAAGGACCCATTTACCTTGTTGCGCATTGAGCAGATAGTTGATGTCACTTTCGGATGCAATCTTCTTTCCTTCCTGGATGCATATTCCACATACCATCACATATTCATGGCCAAAGAAGACGAGGAAAAAAACCACGTTCATAACTCCATGCGGCACATACTCCTTTGTATGAATGCCCTTCGGGTTAAACAGCGTTGGTTCTACCTTTGGCAGGGTCGTACAGATTGGATTTGGACCTCAGTTGCATAGAAATGTGGAAGCTTACATGGATGACATAGTGGTCAAAACCATAGACATAGCTACCCTTGTACAAGACCTAAAAGAGACCTTTGCAAACCTGCACAAGATCAACCTGAAGCTCAACCCCGATAAATGTGTGTTTGGTGTTCCGTCCGGCCAGCTACTTAGATTCTTTGTGTCTCAGCGAGGAATAGAAGCAAATCCCGACAAGATCAAGGCTAACGAGTAGATACAAGCACCCAAGACTGTCAAGGACGTGAGACGTCTTACCCGATGCATTGCTGCATTGAGCAAATTCATCTCCAAATCCGTCGAACGCGTCTTGCCGTTCTTCAAGATACTAAAGAAGGCTAGCCCGATGAAGTGGACCCAGGAAGCAACCGCAACGCTACAAGATCTGAAAACATATCTTTCTCCCGCTCCCACCTTGGTCACTCCTAAGCCACAAGAGCTCTTGCTGCTATACTTGGCGACAATGAATCAAGTGGTTAGCGCAGCCCTGGTGGCATAGCAGGAAGTAGATGAAGATGCAGCCGCCGTGGCAGATGTTGTCGGGGATGAAGTCAAGGTATACACGACAACGCCCAACACGAACTCATAAGAACCCAAGTAGGATAGCAAAGGGAGTACCAAACCGATGGCAAAAAAGGAAGTGGTACATCAGCCGATGTACTTTGTCACCTCCTTGTTACATGGAGCTAGGTCAAGGTACTCTCGAGTGCAAAAGCTAATCTTCGGCCTCATCATGGCCTTAAGGAAGCTGCGCAACTACTTCCAAGTCCATGAGATCATGGTTGTCACCCGTTTTCCATTGCAACGTATCGTGAGGAACCCCGAAGCCACTCGCATGATAGTCGAGTGGGTGCTAGAGCTATCAAGTTTTGGATTGAAGTACGAAAGCACTTCCACAATTCAAAGGAGAGCGCTGACAGAATTCATTGCTGAATGGACACCCACACTAGACGAAGAAGTCCAAGAAACAATTCTCCCCGGTTGGGAAGCACCCAAGGAATGAGTCATGTATTTTGACGGTGCTTTCTCACTACAAGGTGTCGGGGCAGATGTGCTCCTCATCGCTCCCACTGGAGAGCATCTCAAATACGTGGTCCAAATGCACTTTTCCAAGAAGGAAGCTACCAACAACACCGCCGAATATGAAGGACACCTTGCAGGACTCAGAATCACGGTAGAGTTGGGAATCAAGAAGTTGATCATCAGAGGAGACTCTCAGCTTGTTGTGAAGCAGATCAACAAACATTATCAGAGTCCTTTGATGGGGGCTTACGTACAAGAAGTCAGAATGTTGGAGGAATGCTTTGACAGATTGCAGGCAGAACATGTGCCACGGGCAGAGAACAACATTGCCGATCACCTCTCAAAGTGTGCCTCACAGAAATTTCCCGTGGAACCAGGAATTTTTGTCCTTCACCTCACTCAACCGTTTGTATCCCCTTCAACGATGACCACGAAGAGAAGAAAAATGAACTCCGGCAAAAATTCCTGGCAGAACTTCCTGAAGCTTGCGGTAGAGAAGTTGCCGGTGGCGGTTCCGTTTAACCTGGTGAGCTGCTCGCTCCCACGGAACCCTCATAACCCACAAGTATAGGGGATCGCAACACTTCTCGAGGGTAGAGTATTCAACCCAAATTTATTGATTCGACTCAAGGGGAAGCCAAAGAATATTCTCAAGTATTAGCAGTTGAGTTGTCAATTCAACCACACCTGAAAGATTTAGTATCTGCAGCAAGGTATCAGTAGCAAGGTGGCATGATAGCAGCAGTAGCAACAGTAACGAGTAGCAGCAAAGTAACAGCAGTAGCAGCAAAGTAACAACAGTAGAAACAGAGTAACACTAGCAGCAAAGTAACATAGCAAGGACCAGTAGGAAAGACTCGTAGGCATTGGATCGATGATGGATGATTATGCCGGATGCTATTCATCATGTAACAGTTATAACACGGAGAGATAAGTAACTAGCTCCAGTTCGTCAATCTAATGTAGGCATGTATTCTGTATGTAGTCATACGTGCTTAGGGAAAAGAACTTGCATGACATCTATTGTCCATCCCTCCCGTGGCAGCGGGGTCCTAATGGAAACTACGGGATATTAAGGTTCTCCTTTTAATAAAGAACCGGACCAACGCATTAACACTTGGTGAATACATGAACTCCTCATACTATGATCATCTTCGCGAGTGGTTTCGGCTATTGTCACTCCGGGGTTGCCGGGTCATAACACATAGTAGGTGACTACAACTTGCAAGGTAGGATCAAGAACACACATATATTGGCGACAACATAATAGGTTCAGATCTGAAATCATGGCACTCAGGCCGTAGTGACAAGCATTAAGCATGGCAAAGTAGTAGCAACATCAATCTCAGAACATAGTGGTTACTAGGGATCAATCCCCGTCAAAACTAACTCGATTACATGATAGATCTCATCCAACCCATCACGTCTAGCAAGCCTACGATGAGATTACTCATGAACGGTGAAGAGCATCATGGAATTGGCGATGAAGGAAGGTTGATGATGACGATGGCGACGATTTCCCCTCTCCGGAGCCCAGAACGGACTCCACATCTGCCCTCCAGATGAAGAACAGGAGGTGGTGGCGCCTCCGAATCGTAAACGCAATGAACTCTTCTCCTTGATTTTTTTTCCGAGCGAGACGGACTAAATAGAGCTAGATTTGGAGGCGGTGGAGCTTTCTGGGCCCCACAAGCCTGTGAGGCACGGCCAGGGGGGCCTGCGCCTGGTGGGCTTGTGGGCTCACAGCTCCACTCCCTCCGCTGATTCTTCCGCCAGTGTTTTTTATGTATTCTAGAAAAATTCTCCATAAATTTTCAGGTCATTCCGAGAACTTTTATTTCTGCGCACAAACAACACCATGGCAATTCTGCTGAAAACGACGTTAGTCCGGGTTAGTTACATTCAAATCATGCAAATTAGAGTCCAAAACAATGGCAAAAGAGTTCGGAAAAGTAGATACGACGGAGACATATCAACTACCCCAAGCTTAAAAGCCTTGCTTGTCCTCAAGCAATTCAGTTGACAAACTGAAATAGACAAAAGAAAAACTTTTACGAACTCTGTTTGATCTTGTTGTTGCAACTATGTCTAACTCATAACCAGAATTTCAGCAAGATCACAAGCAAACCACATAAGCAAATGGCATCTAGATCTCACGGTAAACTCATATCGATGGCATAATCAACTAGCGAGCAAATAATAACAAGTCTCAAACGTCAACACTTCAATCAAAACAACATGAAGCAGTACGAACAGATGTTATTTCGCTAGCTCTTTTTGAGACCGCAAAACATAAACGTGGAGCACCTTCAAAGACCAAGGGCTGACTAAACATTGTAATTCATGGCAAAGAAGATCCAGTCACAGTCATACTCAACACAGTTAAAAGGAAAGCATAAAAATGACAGAGGTGCTCTCTAATTGGTGCTTTTATAAGAAGAGGATGACTCAACAGGAACATAAATAGATAAGCCCTTCGCAGAGGGAAGCATTGATTTGCAGTGGTGCCAGAGCTCAAGCTTTGAAAACAGAGATAATAATTTTGGGTGGTATGCTCTCATTGTCAATGCAATGACTAAGATTTCTCACCATCTTCCACGCTACACATGCTGTAGGCGGTTCCCAAAAAGAAAAGTAAAGTTTTAACTCCCCCACCACCGATCAATCACACTCCACGACTAGCCGAATCCTCGGGTGCCGTCCATACCAACAACAATCCAGGGGGTGTTTTGTTTGTAATTATCTTTTCGATTTGAGCATGGAACTGGGCATTCCAATTACCGGCCCCTTTCTCGTGAATGATAGTGAATAAACACATATCGAGGATAACACGCCTAGCATGGAAGATACTAATAGCCCCCTGTCACCACATGAGTGGTTCGGGCATGCAAAACAGATTATTTCTTGAAGGTTTAGAGAGTGGCACATGCAAATTTAGTTGGAACGGCAGGTAGATACCGCATATAGGTAGGTATGGTGGACTCATATGGAACAACTTTGGGTTTATGGAAGTGGATGCACAAGCAGTATTCCCGCTTAGTACAAGTGAAGGCTAGCAAAAGACTGGGAAGCGACCAACTAGAGAGAGACAACAGTCATCAAAATGCATTGAGATTAACTAACATTGATTGCAAGCATGAGTAGGACATAAATCACCATGATCATGAATATCATAGAGGCTATGTTGATTTTGTTTCAACTACATGCGTGAACATGCGCCAAGTCAAGCCACTTGAATCATTCAAAGGAGGATACCATCCTATCATACTACATCATAGTCATCTCAAAATTCATGTTGGCATCCAAGGCAAACCATTATAAGCTCCTAGCTAATTAAGCATGGCATCAGAAACTATGATCTCTAAGTTGTCATTGCAAACATGTTTCTCTCACAACAAAGCTGAATCAGGAACGATGAGCTAGTCATATTTACAAAAACAAAATAGATCGAGTTCATACCAGCTTTTTCAGGCTCAGTCACTTCATCATATATCGTCATTATTGCCTTTCACTTGCACGACCGAACGATGTGAATAATAATAAGGGTGCTCGTACATTGGACTAAGCTGGAATATGCAAGAAAACACAAAGGAGAAGACAAAATAATATGGCTCTTTGACAGACAAACATATATGCATGCGAAAGCCACTAAACATTGTAACCATGGTCTTCTACCTTGACCCAAAGAAAAAGAAAACTATTTACATGGGAAAGCTCCCAACAAGAAAAAGAAGAAAAAGAAAATCTTTTTGGGTTTTCTCTAACTAGACAGACACACGAAAAGAAAACGAGAAAAATAAATAAACTAGCATGGATGATACAGTGGCAAAGTGTGAACACCGACAAGCAAAGTGAAAGCATAAGCAAGAATATAAAGTCGATGAGAAACACGTACTCCCCCAAGTTTGGGCTTTTGGACTAAGTTGGTCTACTCCCAAGGATGGTCCGGGCGATACCCAAAATCATAATGGGGGTTATACGGGAACACTGCATCCACTGCCTGAATAGCTGCCTCACTGAGACGAGCAGCCCTTGCCTCCCTCTGATACTCTTCTCCTCTCCTCTGGTTATGTAATATCTCTGTTTTACCTGAAAGTCAAAGAAGGCAGGAGTAGGAAGGGTAATATGGAAAATACGTTGTGGTTAAATATCAAACAGTATAGGAGGGATTCATCGTCCCTCTCAAGGAACTGGTAGCGTGTCAAAGCGACGCGGTCAAGGAAAGCTGTATGGAGCGGGGGATCTCCTTCGTGGATGGGTACTCCAAGAAAAATTGCTATGCGAGTGGCATAGATCCTGATAACCCACAAGTATAGGGGATCAATTGTAGCCTTTCTCGATAAGTAAGAGTGTCGAACCCAACGAGGAGCTAAAGGTAGGACAAATATTCCCTCAAGTTCTATCGACCACCGATACAACTCTACGCACACTTTACGTTCGCTTTACCTAGAACAAGTATGAAACTAGAAGTACTTTGTAGGAGTGAAAGGATAGGCTTGCAAGAAAGTAAAGAACACGTAAATAAAACTAGGGGCTGGTTAGATAAAGAAACAACTACGAGTGTCTAACGAGTGTGGAAAAGTGGTGGTAGGAGTTGCGGAATTGTCCCTAAGCAATTGACTACGTTACTAGATCGATAGCAAGTATCATGTGGGAGAGGCCTCTGCTAGCATATCATCCCTTACTTGGAATTCTATGCACTTATGATTGGAACTATTAGCAAGCGTCCGCAACTACTACCGTTCATTAAGGTAAAACCCAACCATAGCAATAAGATATATTGGTCCCCCTTCAATCCCATATGCATCAATTTCTATGCTAGGTTTGAAGCTTCTGTCACTCTAGCCTACCAATACATAGTCCTATCAACATACAACTAACCCTATGGTGTGATCCACACGCGCGATCATATGATGGGCACCAAAGGACAGCAACATAACCACAAGCAAATTAAACCAATCATAGCAATTCATCAATCACCGATAGGACAACGATGGGAGAAGGGTTTCCCCTCTGGTCCATGGTCTCCATGGAGGCGGAGGGGCGAGAGCCGCTCCAAGATTGGATCTCTCTCTGTGTGTCCTTCTGTTTTTGCACTCCCAAATTCTGTGTTTCACCGTTTCTTAAATTGCCGGAGATCCGTAAATCCGATTCGGATGCAATTTTAACACGATTTTCTTCCGGATATTATCTTTCTTGCGGAGAAAGAAGGGCTCCAACCGCCTTAAGGAATGGCCACAAGCCTGCCTGCCGCGGCCCCACCCCCTGGTCGCGGCGACAGGGCTTGTGGGCACTCCGTGCATCGCCTCGTGTTGATTCTTATTCCCAAAAATCATAAATATTCCAAAAAAATCCCCGTAAGTTTTTATTATGTTTGGACTTCGTTTAGTATGGATATTCTGCGAAACAAAAAACATGCAACAAACAGGAACTGACACTGGGCACTGGATCAATATGTTAGTCCCAAAAATAGTATAAAAAGTTGCCAAAATTATATGAAAGTTGTAGAATATTGGCATGAAACAATCAAAAATTATAGATACGACGGAGACGTATCAGCATCCCCAAGCTTAATTCATGCTCGTCCTCGAGTAGGTAAATGATAAAAAAGATAATTTTTAATGTGGAATGTTACCTAGCATAATCTTGATCATATAATCTAATCATGGCATGAATACTAAAACACGAGTGATTCGAAGCAATAGTCTATCATTTGACATAAAGACAATAATATTTCAAGCATACTAACAAAGCAATCATGTCTTCTCAAAATATCATGGCCAAAGAAAGTTATCCCTATAAAATAATATAGTCTCGCTATGCTCCATCTTCCCCACACAACGTATTTAAATCATGCACAACCCCGGTTTTAGCCAAGCAATTGTTTCATACTTTAGTGTTCTCAAACTTTTTCAACTTTCATGCAATACATGAGCGTGAGCCATGGACATAGCACTATAGGTGGAATAGAATATGGTGGTCGTGGAGAAGACAAAAAAAGGAGGAGATAGTCTCACATCAACTAGGGGTATTAATAGGCTATGGAGATGCCCATCAATAGATATCAATGTGAGTGAGTAAGGATTGCCACGCAATGGATGCACTAGAGCTTAAGTGTATGAGAGCTCACAAAAGAAACTAGTGGGTGTGCACCCAACTTGCTTGCTCACGAAGACCTAGGGCAATTTTGAGGGAGCCCATCATTGGAATACACAAGCCAAGTTATATAATGAAAATTTCCCACTAGTATATGGAAGTGACAACATAGGAGACTCTCTTTCATGAAGATCATAGTGCTATTTGAAGCACACGTGTGGAAAGAGGGTAGTAGCAATTGTCCCTTCTCTCTTTTCTCTCATTTTTTCTGGTGGGCATCTTTGGCCTCTTTTTTGTAAATGGGCTTCGCTGGCCTCTTTTATTTCCTCACATGGGACAATGCTCTATTAATAATGATCATCACACTTAAAACTCAATATTTAGAGCAATGATGACTCTATAAGAAATGCCTTCGGTAGTGTACCGTGACAATGATCTAGCATAGCAATGACATCAAAAAACGGACAAGCCATGGAAACATCATGCTAGCTATCTTACGATCATGCAATGGCAATATGGAAGTGGTGGCACATGTCATGAGACGGAACGGTGGTAGTTTCATGGCAATATATCTCGGAATGGCTATGAAAATGCCATAATATGTAGGTATGGTGGTTGTTTTGAGGGAGGCTATATGGTGGGTGTAATGCACCGGCGAAAGGTGCGCGGTACTAGAGAGGCTAGCAATGGTGGAAGGGTGAGAGTGCGTATAATCCATGGACTCAACATTAGTCATAAAGAACTCACATACTTATTGCAAAAGTCTATTAGTCATCGAAACAAGGTACTACACGCATGCTCCTAGGGGAAAGGTTGGTGGAGTTAACCATCGCGCGATCCCGACCTCCACACAAAGGATGACAATCAATAAATAAATCATGCTCCGACTTCGTCACATAACGGTTCACCATACGTGCATGCTATGGGAATCACAAACCTTAACACAAGTATTTCTAAAAATACACAATTACTCACTAGCATGACTCTAATATCACAAATTCATGTCACAAAACTGTTGCAAGGAATCAAACATATCATATTCAGTGATCTACAAGTTTTATGTAGGATTTTATGACTAACCATGTGAATGGCCAACTCCTGTTAACTCTCTAAATTGGTATAAGTGAAGCATGAGAGTTTAATTCTTTCTACAAAAGATATGCCCCGCTCTAACAAATATAAGTGAAGCAAAAGAGCATTCTACAAATGGCGGTTTTCTATGTGTAGGGAAACAGGCAAACCAAATTTCAAAAGATATAAGTGAAGCACAAGAAGAATTCTATAAAGCCAACCAAGGACTATCTCATACCAGCATGGTGCATAAAAGAAAAAGGAAAAATAAACACAAAATACGCTCCAAGCATTTGCACATATCATGTGACGAATTAAAATATAGCTCCGAGTAAAATTACCGATAGATTGTAGACGAAAGAGGGGATGCCTTCCGGGGCATCCCCAAGCTTAGACGCTTGAGTCTTCCTTGATTATTACCTTGGGGTGCCTCGGGCATCCCCAAGCTTAGGCTCTTGCCTCTCCTTATTCCTTCATCCATCATGCTATCACCCAAAACTTGAAAACTTCAATCACACAAAACTCAACAAAACTTCATGAGATCCGTTAGTATAATAAAATAAATCACCATTTCAAGTACTGTTGTGAACTCATTCTAAATTCATATTATAATTATATCTACTGTAATCCAACTTCACCATCGTTCATACCCCCCGATACTACCCATAGATTCATCAAAATAAGAGAACAATGCATAGAAAACAGAATCTGTCAAAACAGAACAGTCTGTGGCAATCTGTATATTCTGTATACTTCTCATATCTCAAAAAAATCTGAAACATTACGAACGTCTGGAAAATTTGCATATCAATCAGAAGCAAAAAGAATCAACTCAAAATCTCTTACAGAATAAAAATGAAAATTAATTTCGTGAGAAGAAAGTTTCTGTCTTTTCTCAGCGTGATCAAACAACTATCACCCAAACTAATCGTAAAGACTTTGCTTGGCACATTATTTTTAAAAACACAAAGGAATTGTACAAGGGGATAATTATTTTTTTGAGAAACTTCCATGAAAAATTCTATGTTTCCATGAGCATGAACACAAGTGTTCAAGGTCGACCCTCACTTCCGCAATGCATCACCTTTCAATCGCTTCTCTTTTTGAAAAAGTTTTAAGTTCCCCTCTATATTTAAAAAAAAACTAAATAAAAGCACTCAACAGAAATAAATGACTCTCTAAAACTTCCGGGTTGTCTCCCAGGCAGCGCTTTCTTTAAAGCCATTAAGGTAGGCATAAAGTGCTCAAGTAATGGATCCACCCGGATCCCAAGGTATATAAAAGTCAATTTTAATTAGCAATGATTTGAAATTTAGTAGTGAGCACAAGGTAACATATATCAAGCAATGACGAAGTCTAACTCTCTTACTATGCATTGGCATGTCATAAAAGAACAATTCATGCACATCAAGTAAAGGCCAATACATAGCATAAGCAGTTTCTTGCAATTTTATCGTACTGGAAACATAGAGAGGTGGAGATGTAGTTCCTCTCTCATAATAATTGCAAGTAGGAGCAGCAAGCACATGCATATTATATTCATCAAAATCATCATGTGTAACATAAGGAACTATAGCTAGCTCTTCTTCATAAGCATCATTCATATTGGCATCATGGCCACAAGCATAGCAAGCATCAAGTTCATCAAAAAGGGATATTTCAAACGAATCCAAGGGATCGTAGCATTCATCCTTCGGTAAGAACGAAGGGAAATTAAATAATGTATGCGTAGAAGAGTTACTCTCATTAGAAGGTGGACACGAGTAGCTAGTCCGCTCTTCCTCCTTTTGTTCTTCGCTCTCCTCTTCATCTTTTTCATCTAATGAGCTCACAATTTCGGCATTTTCTTCTTCCATAGTTTCCTGCAAAATAATAGTCTCTTCTTGGGCAGCATAGGATTTCTCCTTAAATCGTTCAATATGGGCATTACATTCATAATTAGTACAACAATAACGAAGCATAGCCAAATTTTCAGATCGGTAAGGAGCATCATCATTATCATCACACCTTTTAAACAAAGCCTCAATTTCATAAGCACCCATAAAAGCAACAAACTCTTCTATTTGATCCACATCATAGTAATCATATATACCATTAGCATAAGAAGCCAAGGTTCTATGATCATTAAATTCACAAGAAAAGGGAAGGTGTGGTGTAACATCCCAAAATTATAAATTTTGGAATGTTAATATAATTATTAGACTCATTGTTTGTTTGTTTGCTGAGTGACTGAAACTTGTGTGAAATTTGAAACTTTTCGAAACTTTTGAATGAGAGAGAATAAAATGACTTTCCCCTTCTCCGGTGAATTCAAATTCAATCTTTTAGAAGCAAAGAGAGAAGATGACATGACTTCTTCAACTATAAATACTTTGAACGGAGATATTTGCATTTGAATTCTTTTGCATTTCCATTCGTTTTCTTCGTGCAAGAAATGCCAGGAAATACATTCTAGAGAGGAGGAACATGACCCTCGAACCCATGGGCATTTTGAAAGTTATTTGAACCCTCAAACTTAGAGGGTCATTTGAAAATTATTTGCAAAAGAAAATAAATTTTTAGGCAATTTTGTGAAAATAATTTTTTCTGAAGTTTTTATTTTTGCCGTGGCAAAATGCCCATCATTTATATTTTCTTTTTCTGATAATTTTAGTATATAGAAACTCTTATTTCCGAATTGATTTGATTTCCTTTTTATCGTTTTAGTTTCCTAGTTTTAAAAATAGGAAGGAAATCACTTTTATTAGGAAATACCTGCTGGCCCATTAAGACTTTCGTATTTTTGGCCCAACAGGAGATCTTCTCCTACCTCCCCTCTCCTTCACGTCACAAGAAGTTTTCCTTCCATGGAGTGGAGATCCCCACCTCCGGGATTCGCGAAGCTCTTCCCTTCCCAGCGCCTCCCGTCGCCTCTATAAGAACCCCCTGCACCTCCTCGTTCCATTCCCGTTGAAAACTTCCCCTCTCCTCGCCTCTAACTCGTGCCCCACCTCGCCGGAGTCGTCACCGGAAACTCGCCAGAGAACTCCCCACCGTCGGCCCCCCCCTCCACCACTCCTCCCTGCCGAGCCCCCTGGCACCCCTGCACCTCGCCACCCCTTCGCCCCCCCCCCTCCACCGCCGCCCCTCCCCACCCCGTCGCCCTGCAACCTCGCCCCTCCCTGGAACCAGCGAGCAGCAGCACCACCAGCAGCTTCCCATCTCGCCCCTCGCCCCCACCTGCAGGCTCCCTCCCTCGCCCCCCCTCCTTGGAGCCCCACCGCCCCTCCGCCGGATCCCCACCCCACCGGAGCCCCACCCTTCCCATCGGCCATTACAGCCACGGGAGCTTCCCAGCCGAGGTAACCTCTCCTCCCTCTTACTTTTCTTTTTTTTACATGTTTTGTTTTTTTGTTCTACCGTTATATCTAGATCCCACGGTGTAGATTAGGAAGTACTTACCCCTTCGGTTTTCTAAAAAGAACCGGTTCATCAGTTAAGTGAACCGAAGCATTTGTCTTATTTAGCGACCATTCGCTGTTTAGTCTATGCAGCAAACACCCCCTAGCCAATCAGGGACTGCCATGTGTCTGTAGCAATTATTCTCTTTTTCTGTCTAGTTCCAAAAACAGCAAAGTTTCTGTTTTGTTTTGGCGATAACTTTTGATCCCAAAGTCCAATGATAGTGATTGGTTTTCCACTAGCTCAGAAATTTCCTATAGTTTTTAAAAACATATAATTTGTCTATGTTTGAAATTTACAAATTTGAGTTAGATCAGATTTAGCTTAAACTTTGTTTTGCCTATTCCAGGAGTTTACAAATAGCATTTAATTTGATTCCTTTTGGTACTGATCACTAGTGATCTTATTTATCAGTGGTAAAAATTTCAAATTTGTTTGAGTATTTTAGCTCACTGTTTCTTGTGAAACAATTTCTGTTTGACCTCTTTTAGGATTTCGGCTAATTCCTTGTCTACTTTTGTTTTAAAATACTTTCTTTATTATTTCAGAAACATTATTATGTTTTGTTTATGTTAGATAAACAGTAGTTTTGCAACAAGTTTTTATTTTATTTTATTTTTATTTGTTTTGATGAAATCAATTCTAGTTTCGTAGTAACGTGCAATTGTTTTCACCATTGTATCAAATCCCGTTTGGGAATACTTTCAAAAAGTTTTGTGAAAACTACACTATTTTATCCTAGTTAAACTTATATCTTAGTTCCTTGTTATTATTTTCTGTTAGACAAAATATTTAGTGTCTGACGTAGTAGAAGACTCCATAGTCTTATTTGAAGTTTCTTTCGGATTCCTATTCGCTCTCTCTTTTGTTTTGATTGCTAGAATGATTGCTAGTATGAGTGCTTATGTGAATGATATGTTTGTTATATATATTTCATCGGAGAGTGACGAGTAGTCTATCAAGTTATTTTCTCGAGAAATTCTTCTTCGTCAACATCACCAGGCAAGTCACTTTGATCATACTATCACCTATGTTTTATGCATCGTAGTTCTACCATCCTATGCCCAATTGCATGCTGCTTAGGTACTTGGAAATTTTAGTATAGATTGTAGTATCATGTGGTAGGCACACAACAACCCCGATACTCGGCCCCGGGACGACAAATTTCATATTGCTATGCTTGAGTAGACGGGATTTCGGTTGAGTGCATAACACGAGTGATGCGAGGTTGATTAAATAATCAAGACCGGTTAAGACAAGATTTTCAAGACCTCGGACGCAATGCAACACTGGGTGAAGGACGGTTGACCGGCTCCCTGGAGAACCCAGTGGATGCCCGGGATGCTGGGGACGGCCATGACATCCTGCGGAAAGCTTCACCCAGGCTCAAAGAGACGGATGGATATTTTCAAGACCCAAGGCTTACCTGCACAGCCACAAGTCATTATGAGCTCTGGCTTGGTTGGACAACGCGGCGACTCTGGACAGGCGGTGCTAGCAGATGTAGAAGAACGGTAGGAATGGATGGGCACCGACAGGGATTCAGAAGGACCCGTTGAAAGACCATGTTTTGATCATCCGGTCTTCAAACACCCTGAAGTGCGAAGACATACACGGAGGCGATCAAATCTTGTGGGGAACATGTGCAAAACTCTGCAGAGTACTCAAACCTAATCGATTAGCCGTGTCTACGGTCATGGACAACTTGAGCCAAAGGAACTGAAGTTATCTGGATTTCTCAACACCATTAAATATATTTGATGAGGGTAAATATTGACAACTCGGGTACGAGAACTGGTTGGCAGAACCACCTCGTTAACAACCAACAATGTAGTAACATTTTTCTTTTAGCCCCTCTTGATGTAGGAGAAAACTTGCTTTTCGCTAAAACTTATAACCCCACCTGCCATTTATGCATATAGTATAGATGACATTTTACCCCTCTCTTATGTGACTTGCCGGCATATTCAATATGCTGACCTACATGGCTGCAATGTCTTATGTTGCAGATATTTTTCTTCGACGAGTAAGAGTACGACTCAGGGTTACGGTCTACACTCAACTTGTCGTTGGTGTTTATTGGGACTCCACTCCCTTGACCGCTTCCGCTGAGATATTTAAGGTATATATCAGTTTTACGCTATTTTACATGTGATTGCACTTTGATATATACATTGATGTACTGTGTGTGCCAGCATACTGATCCAGGGATGGCACAGAAACACAGAGGCTTGACTCGTTTTGAGTCGGATCACTACAGAAATGGTATTCAGAGCACATGTTGACTGTAGGACGTGACCCTAGAAACTGGAAATCCCTTAGGAAAGGATCTCTCGAAAAAATTATTTTCAACTACACCTTTTACTTCTCATCTCTTCTGATTTCATAAAACGTTCTCTCTCACCTCAAATAGTTAGACAATGCCCTTTCCCTTTTGACCATATGAAGGATCAACCGACTCCCACGTCATAGTAAAGAGGATTTCACCACGCGTTTGAAGAATTGAAGCTACACCAATTGAAGACTCTCAATACCCGAAGAACTCGAAGACGCTGAAGTGTCCGAATAATTATATGACCATTAGAAGTCCAAACCCCTGTTATATACCCACGTTAGTTACGATGATTTGTGAGCCGTCATTAGTGTGTGTTTTCTGACGGCGACAAATAAAACCTATTCTCAAAAATATTGTTGTATTGTGTGTATCTCCCTCTCTTACCCGTCTCATCCCCAAAACCTCAACCCTACCAGATGGAGTATGAAGCTGGACTTGTAGTCTCTGGACCAATGACCCAGCTGGAAGCTGAATTATGGATCAGAACATGGAGAACCACTTCGGGAGCAACTTGATCTCAAGGAAGTATGAAGTGGAACACGCTCTCCAGTACTTTACCCAAAGTGCTGCTATCTGGTGGAAAATGCACCATGCCATACAAGGATTTAGTGGAGCAGAAAGTTGGGACGAATTCAAGAACACTCTGTTAAGATCCCGACTTATTCAGAAGTGCTACGATAATCTGAAGGAGAAGACTTGTGCATGCAAGATCTGTGGAGAAATAGGACACACCCAGGAGGAACACACGGATGGATGCACTCATTGTGAAGAAAATCACCCAGCTGAGGAGTGCCCAAGTAGTCAGGTGACTTGTTTCCTTTGTGAAGGAACCACCCACTACCCAGCTCAGTGTCACATTTACCCCAAGGTACAACAAGTTGTCCAGCAGCAGAAACATGCAGTGAAGGAAACACTCAAGAAGAAGATTCTAGAAGAACCGGTGATGAGCGAAAATATTGAAGACCCTGATGGACAAGGTCTGACCAGATTTTTCTCCAATGCATGCTACTCATGTGGAGAAGAAGGACATTATTCACAGACTGCACGAAGAGAAGCCAAGAGTATCTGGGAAACTTCCCGACGGAAGAAGTGGAGTTTGATCCACTTGAAATAGAAGAACTGACCAAAATAAAGGAGTCCGAAAAGAAGAACAAGTACCCTTGGAAGAACCAAATCTCTGCAGACATAGACCTGAGTCATGTCAGATGTTACAAGTGTATGAAATTTGGCCACCACAAATACATGTGCTCAGGAAGGAAGCCGGGAATCCAAGGAGCAAATGCAGAAGCTAAGAAGCCTCGATACTTGTCAAAAATCCTTTGTTTTTGTTGCAAGGAAGCAGGACATTTTCCCAGCGATTGTCCACAAATGAAGAAAGCTAGAATGGAGTAGTTAAGTTTTGACCATGGCAATAAATGTAATCCGAAGCACTCTTGTTTTTCATAAGATCATGGAGTGAATTTTTTTTGTAACAGAAGTCCCTGAGATTGTAATAACATCATGAATTAATGGAATTTATTGTCTCATGATTGCCTATGTTGAAAATGTATGCGTTGTTTCTCTACGAGCACAGATCTCTGAAAAATTATGAGGATATGAGAAAATATGGTCTATGCAGGCATGAGTATAATTCATAGTAATCGGTAAACTCACAGGATCCATTGAGTAGGAGTGTACCATGATTACCAAGGAGACACATACATTCCTCTGAGTACCTATTTACTGACACCTGCAGATGACAACTCTCTATGAGTCATTCCTCAATGGCCCAGAAACGATCATGACCCTGACCAGTGATCATGATTACCCGAAAATCCTGAAGGACATGATGAAGCACATACATCTTGAAGGAGATGCAGTCTACAAAGGCTACCCATTCATGGCAAATGGAGTGGAACTTTGGTACGTGGAAGTACAGCTCCACCATGAGAAAGGAGTTTGTCCAAAGACTATGGGGCAATACTTTTTCATTTCACGTGTACCACGAGCAACTTTCTTCGATGCTGTTCGTGAAGCTGCCATGGAAGCCATACGTCAGATCGGAGAAATACTTGAAGCAAGACTCCGTCATACCCAGGAATACCTGAGTGAGGTACGTGCGGAGATGATGGAGATGAAGCTCATGACCACCATGATGAAGCAAAAGATGGATGATTTCAAGGAGCACATTGGAAACTTCCAGTGGGACTAAAGTACCTCAAAGAGAGGCAGATGAATAAAGTTGGCAGAAATGCTCGACCATACCGAACAATGTGGATGGCAGCATTTGTAATAGTGTACTTTTGAATTGGAGTTTTTGAGGATAAATTAAGGATGTAATAAAGGATTGATTATGAAATGGATATGATTTAAGGAAGAAGCTATGATGGATCAGCAAACGTTTTCTTAGGAGCATACGAAAACCAGAGGGTTGTGAAGATACGATAGATGTTTCGTTCAGCTTGCAGAACCAATGGATTATCCGAACTTCGTTCGTGGACAAGAGAAATCCTGCAACGCTTGTGAGGATGCCCAAGTGTTAGGATACGAGATTCACTAAGCCTTATACAAGGTAATGATTTCAGTGCGACATGGCTTGGCCACCATGACGACTTACTATTATCATTCTCTTGCTATTCGGAAAGGTAAATCTGAGAGACCTACCCACAGTGAGAGACGACGTTCTTTGAAGCTTTTGTTTAAGCCTTAGAATGGTATAAGAAAAGCCCATGTACATAGCCTTTGTTGTCACACGTAGGAAATTTTACGGTGAGGATGAAACCAAGACCCCTCTCTCTGCAGGATAACCACAAATGGTAGACCACCATGAGAAACATCGATATGTTATTTAGAATTGACCACGAGATTGTCAGTTAAGAAGACCCAATAACGGAAGAAGCTTATATCAACGGGAGAGTATCACCAAAGGATTTAATATGAAGACTGTGCGATATCAGTTGCCAAAACCCCAAAGGATCGTTAAAGCATTTTGAGGGACCAGTATCTCTCATTTTAAGTGTGGTAGCATCCCACTTTGCACGAGATTGGTTTTTTTCGAAGATCCCAAGCCCTAACCTTTCTTTCTAGCCTCTTCGAATCTCGAGGACGAGATTCACTTTAAGTGTGGTAGTTTGTAACATCCCAAAATTATAAATTTTGGAATGTTAAGATAATTATTAGATTGATTGTTTGTTTGCTTGCTGAGTGACTGAAACTTGTGTGAAATTTGAAACTTTTCAAAACTTTTGAATGAGAGGGAATAAAATGACTTTCCTCTTCTCTGGTGAATTCAAATTCAATCTTTTAGAAGCAAAGAGAGAAGATCACATGACTTCTTCAACTATAAATACTTTGAACGGAGATATTTGCATTTGAATTCTTTTGCATTTCCATTCGTTTTCTTCGTGCAAGAAATGCCGGGAAATACATTCTAGAGAGGAGGAACATGACCCTCGAACCCACGGGCATTTTGAAAGTTATTTGAACCCTCAAACTTAGAGGGTCATTTGAAAATTATTTGCAAAAGAAAATAAATCTTTTTGGCAATTTTGTGAAAATAATTTTTTCTGAAGTTTTTATTTTTGCCGTGGCAAAATGCCCATCATTTATATTTTATTTTTCTGATAATTTTAGTATATAGAAACTCTTATTTCCGAATTGATTTGATTTCCTTTTTATCGTTTTAGTTTCCTAGTTTTAAAAATAGGAAGGAAATCACTTTTATTAGGAAATACCTGCTGGCCCATTAAGACTTTCCTATTTTTGGCCCAACAGGAGATCTTCTCCTACCTCCCCTCTCCTTCACGTCACAGGAAGTTTTCCTTCCATGGAGATGAGATCCCCACCTCTGGGATTCGCGAAGCTCTTCCCTTCCCAGCGCCTCCCGTCGCCTCTATAAGAACCCCCTGCACCTCCTCGTTCCATTCCCGTTGAAAACTTCCCCTCTCCTCGCCTCTAACTCGCGCCCCACCTGGACGGAGTCGTCACCGGAAAATCGCCACAGAACTCCCCACCGTCGGCCCCCCTCCACCACTCCTCCCTGCCGAGCCCCCTGGCACCCCTGCACCCCGCCACCCCTTCGCCCCCCCCTCCACCGTTGCCCCTCCCCACCCCGTCGCCCTGCAACCTCGCCCCTCCCTGGAACCAGCGAGCAGCAGCACCACCAGCAGCTTCCCATTTCGCCCCTCGCCCCCACCTGCAGGCTCCCTCCCTCGCCGCCCCCCCCCCCTCCCTGGAGCTCCACCGCCCCTCCGCCGGATCCCCTCCCCACCGGCGACCCACCCCACCGGAGCCCCACCCTTCCCATCGGCCATTACAGCCACGGGAGCTTCCCAGCCGAGGTAACCTCTCCTCCCTCTTTCTTTTCTTTTTTTTACTTGTTTTGTTTTTTTTGTTCTACCGTTATATCTAGATCCCACGGTGTAGATTAGGAAGTACTTACCCCTTCGGTTTTCTAAAAAGAACCGGTTCATCAGTTAAAGTGAACCGGAGCATTTGTCTTATTTAGCGACCATTCGCTGTTTAGTCTATGCAGCAAACACCCCTTAGCCAATCAGGGACTGCCACGTGTCTGTAGCAATTATTCTCTTTTTCTGTCTAGTTCCAAAAACAGCAAAGTTTCTGTTTTGTTTTGGCGATAACTTTTGATCCCGAAGTCCAATGATAGTGATTCTTTTTCCAGTAGCTCAAAAATTTCCTGTAGGTTTTAAAAACATATAATTTGTCTATGTTTGAAATTTTCAAATTTGAGTTAGATCAGATTTAGTTTAAACCTTGTTTTGCCTATTCCAGGAGTTTAAAAATAGCTTTTAATTTGATTCCTTTTGGTACTGATCACTAGTGATCGTATTTATCAGTGGTAAAAATTTCAGATTTGTTTGAGTATTTTAGCTCACTATTTCTTGTGAAACAATTTCTGTTTCACCTCTTTTAGGATTTCGGCTAATTCCTTGTCTACTTTTGTTTTAAAATAATTTCTTTATTATTTCAGAAACATTATTATGTTTTGTTTCTGTTAGATAAACAGTAGTTTTGCAACAAGTTTTTATTTTATTTTATTTTTATTTGTTTTCATGAAATCAATTCTAGTTCCGTAGTAACGTGCAATTGTTTTCACCATTGTTTCAAATCCCGTTTGGGAATACTTTCAAAAAGTTTTGTGAAAAATACTCTATTTTATCCTAGTTAAACTTATATCTTAGTTCCTTGTTATTATTTTCTGTTAGACAAAAACTATTTAGTGTTTGACGTAGTAGAAGACTCCCTAGTCTTATTTGAAGTTTCTTTCCGATTCCTATTCGCTCTCTCTTTTGTTTTGATTGCTAGAATGATTGCTAGTATGAGTGCTTATGTGAATGATATGTTTGTTATATAGATTTCATTGGAGAGTGACGAGTAGTCTATCAAGTTATTTTCTCGAGAAATTCTTCTTCGTCAACATCACCAGGCAAGTCACTTTGATCATACTATCACCTATGTTTTATGCATCGTAGTTCTACCATCCTATGCCCAATTGCATGCTGCTTAGGTACTTGGAAATTTTAGTATAGATTGTAGTATCATGTGGTAGGCACACAACAACCCCGATACTCGGCCCCGGGACGACAAATTTCATATTGCTATGCTTGAGTAGACAGGATTTCGGTTGAGTGCATAACACGAGTGATGCGAGGTTGATTAAATAATCAAGACCGGTTAAGACAAGATTTTCAAGACCTCGGACGCAATGCAACACTGGGTGAAGGACGGTTGATCGGCTCCGTGGAGAACCCAGTGGATGCCCGGGATGCTGGGGACGGCCATGACATCCTGCGGAAAGCTTCACCCAGGCTCAAAGAGACGAATGGATATTTTCAAGACCCAAGGCTTACCTGCACAGCCACAAGTCATTTTGGGCTCTGGCTTGGTTGGACAACGCGGCGACTCTGGACAGGCGGTGCTAGCAGATGTAGAAGAACGGTAGGAATGGATGGGCACCGACAAGGATTCAGAGGAACCCGTTGAAAGACCATGTTTTGATCATCCGGTCTTCAAACACCCTGAAGTGCAAAGACATACACGGAGGCGATCAAATCTTGTGGGGAACGTGTGCAAAACTCTGTAGAGTACTCAAACCTAATCGATTAGCCGTGTCGACGGTCATGGACAACTTGAGCCAAAGGAACTGAAGTTATCTGGATTTCTCAACACCATTAAATATATTTGATGAGGGTAATTATTGACAACTCGGGTACGAGAACTCGTTGGCGGAACCATCTCGTTAACAACCAACAATGTAGTAACATTTTTGCTTTTAGCCCCCTCTTGATGTAGGAGAAAACTTGCTTTTCGCTAAAAACTTATAGCCCCACCTGCCATATTTGCTTATAGTATAGATGAGTATTTTACACCCCCCTCTTATGTGACTTGCCGGCATATTCAATATGCTGACCTACATGGCTGCAACGTCTTATGTTGCAGATATTTTTCTTCGACGAGTAAGAGTATGATCCAGGGTTACGGTCTACACTCAACTTGCCGTTGGTGTTTATTGGGACTCCACTCCCTTGACCGCTTCCGCTGGGATATTTAAGATATATATCAGTTTTACGCTATTTTACATGTGATTGCACTTTGATATATACATTGATGTACTGTGTGTGCCAGCATACCGATCCAGGGATGGCACAGAAACACAGAGGCTTGACTCGTCTTGAGTCGGGTCGCTACAGTCATAGAGATCATACAGTACAGATGTATCACGACCAACTGAAAATTTGAATCTACAAAAAAAGAGGCAGTGAGAGCAACATACTGTTCACATTTATCGGAGATGAATTCTTCGAGTCCGATGTTGTGAACAAGTGTATCGAACTTGTCTTTGAAACCTGCCTCAATCTTGAATTCATCAGAATGCCATTCACATGGTTGTACCTGTGCGTTCCTTGGTTGGTAAGGATCGGGCTCCCGAATCGCAAGACGGGGACCTCTCTTGCTTGAGGAACCATCATGATAGTTTCTCCTGAACATCTTACTTTTTGAAATTTTCAGTGACTCTAAGGAAAAGTGAATAAGGTTCAACGAAACTCGTAGTAACTACTCCCATAACTGCCTAGAGGCCATATTACGCATCAAAACTACTTGGGACCAGCTAAAATTAGCATGCAAAGCTCAAGAACATGGTCACCAAGGCAGCAAAAATACGCGAAGTATAAGGCACTAGAGCAAAAACTAATTGGACCAATGGAGGAGTTACTTACCAAGGAGTAATTTCCCCAAAACAGTTAGGAGAATGGTGCTTTGAGCAAGGAGATCAAAAATCCCAGCAAGAAGAGCAAGAGCACGGGTTTGAGCTGTGAAACAATTTTTGTGGAGGTAGGAGAAGCAGATGGGAGCTAGAATGAGTGGAGGGGGTGCACGTGGGCCTCACAAGCCTGGTAGGCGCGACCAGGGGGTGCCCGCGCCTCCAGGGCTTGTGGCCCACTGTTGTAGCCCCCAGATTAGCTATTCGTCTCAGTATTTTTCAAAAAATCCAGAAAAAACCATACTTGATTATCATGGCATTCGGAGAACTTTTATTTTCGGGGTACTTTTCTACGGGACGCTAAAACAGAAAACAGGGAAAACTAAACTAAACCTATCATTTCTCTTCTAAGCAACCGAAGGTGAAAGCTTGGAATAGAGGTTTGTGACTCCTCGATTCATCCATCTCATGGTCATCGAAAGAAATCCGTCGATGAGGTTGATCAAGTCTCCTTGACAAACCTTTTCGAATAACAAAAGAGAATGGAGAATTTTCGAATAGTCACTAGGTTACCTCAATGGGGATGTGTATCTCCCCAACAAGCAAATCATACTTCATCTTAACACGAGGTATAGGGCATTCAAAGCTCCCAATAAGAATCGATGAAGTCTTTTCGATAGCATTGGTGCAATGTACTCGATATTGTTTCTTCGGAAAGTGCACCGTATGCTCATTACCGTTGACATGGAAAGTGACATTGCCTTGTTGCAATCTATAACAGCCCCTGCAGTGTTTAAAGAGGGTCTTCCAAGGATGACCGCCATGGCATCGTCCTCGGGAATATCCAGAATAACAAAGTCTGTTAAGGTAGTGACATTAGCAACCACAACAGGCACATCCTCGCAAATGCCGATAGGGGAAGTAGTTGATTTGTCGGCCATTTGTAGAGAGATTTCAGTGGGTGTCAACTTATAAAGTTCAAGTGTACGATAAATACATAGAGGCATAACACTGACACCGGCTCCAAGGTCGCATAAAGCAGTTCTAACGTAGTTTCCTTTAATGTAGCAAGGTATAGTGGGCACACCGGGATCACCTAGTTTCTTAGGAGTTCCACCCTTGAAGGTATAGTTAGCAAGCATGGTGGAAATCTCAACCTCAGGTATCCTCCCCTTATTAGTCACAATATCCTTCATGTACTTACCATACAGAGACATTTTGAGCATATCTGTCAAACGCATTTGCAGAAAGACAGGTCTAATCATTTCAACAAATCGCTCAAAATCCTCATCATCCTTTTTCTCGGATGGTTTGGGAGAAAAGGGCATGTGTTTATGAACCCATGGTTCCCTTCTTTACCATGCTTCCTAGCAGTGAAGTCATTCTTATCGTATCTCCTAGCCTTAGGTTGTGGGTTATCAAGATCAACAAGTTCAATCTCCACATCCTTATCATTGCTAGGTTGAGCATCAACATGAACATCGCTATTGATATCATCATTAGGCTCATGTTCATCACCAGATTGTGTTTCGGCATTAGATACAGAGACATCATTTGCACTCTCAGGTGTAGCAGCAACAGGGTTGCTAGCGTGCAAATCCCTATCATCTTTCTTCTTCTTCCTAGGATGACTAGGTGCATCAGTGCTAACTCCTTGAGAATATTGTTCAATTCTCTTAGGATGACCCTCAGGATACAAAGGTTCCTGGGTCATTCTACCGCCTCTAGTGACGACTCTGACAGAATTGTCATTCAACTCATTGAGCAAGTCATTCTGAGCTTTAAGTACTTGTTCTACTTGAGTAGTAACCATAGAGGCATGTTTACTCAGAAGCTTAAGATCATTGACATTTCTGTCCACACAAGCACTTAAATGACTAAGCATATCAGCATTATGTTCCAATTGTCTGCTACCATAATCATTGAAACTTTGTTGTTTGGAAACAAAGTTATCAAATTCATCCATGCATAGGCTAGCAGGTTTATCAAAAGGAATATCACTCTCATCAAACCTACGCAGAGAATTTACTTCTCCTACCTATATCGGGTTATCGAGACCATGGATCTCTTCGATAGGTGGTATATTTTTGACATCTTCAGATTTAATGCCTTTCTCTCGCATAGATTTCTTAGCTTCTTGCATATCATCAGGACTGAGGAATAGGATACCTCTTTTCTTCGGAGTTGACTTAGGAGGTGGTTCGGGAATAGTCCAAGCATTCTCATTGCACAAGATGTTATTCAATAGGATCTCAGCTTGTTCTACAGTCCATTCTCTAAAAACATAACCAACACAACTATCTAGGTGGTCTTTAGAAGCACCGGTAAGTCCATTATAGAAGATATCAAGTATTTCATTCTTCTCAAGAGGGTGATCACGCAAAGCATTCAGTAGTTGGAGGAGCCTCCCCCAAGCTTGTGGGAGACTATCTTCTTCAGCTTGAGGAAAGTTGTATATGTTCTGCAAGGCAACTTGCTTCTTATGGGCAGGGAAATATTTTTCAAAGAAGTAGTAGACCATATCCTGGGGGCTACGCACACAACCAGGAGCAACAGAAGTGAACCTAGTCTTAGCATCATCCTTTAGCGAGAAAGGAAACAGCTTGAGGATATAGTAGTGGCGGATCTTTTCCTCACTAGTGAATAGGGTGCCTATATCGTGCAGTTTAGTAAGATGGGCTACAACCGTTTCAGACTCATAACCGTAAAAAGGATCAGATTCGACCAGAGTGATTAACTCAGGGCCGACAGAGAATTCGTAATCCTTATCGGTCACAAACATAGGCGAAGTAGCAAACTTCGGGTCATATTTCATCCTAGCGTTCAAAGATTTTTCTTTCCACTTGAGCAGTAATTTCTCAACATCATAGCTATCCTTACAAGAAAGAAAGTCCTCAGCTCTCTCTCCCTCCATAACATAATGCTCAGGCATATCAGGCATATGAGGCATAATAGCAGGTTCTACTTCAATAATATCAGCAGTTTCAGAAGTATCATCACATCTAGCAGCAACTCTAGCAATTTGTGCATCAAGGAATGCACCTAGTGACAAAGCAGTATGAAGCATAGCATCATCAGGCAAAGAAGTATCAAGCATAGCATCATGGGCAGCAGAAGTAGCATCATCAAGCACAGGCGACATATCAAGATTTCTAGCAGGAGGTGGTGTCACAAACTTACTCGTAACTGAAGGTGAATCAAGTGCAGAGCTAGATGGCAGTTCCTTACATGTCCTTGTAGTTGAGAGCAAGACTTTAGTTCTTGGATCTCTCAAATTCTTCATAGTGACCAGCAGACGTAAATCCCAAGTGACTCGGAGAATATAGTTGTGCTTCCCCGGCAACGGCGCCATAAAAAGGTCTTGATAACCCACAAGTATAGGGGATCGCAACAGTTTTCGAGGGTAGAGTATTCAACCTAAATTTATTGATTCAACTCAAGGGGAAGCCAAAGAATATTCTCAAGTATTAGTAGTTGAGTTTTCAATTCAACCACACCTGAAAGATTTATTATCTGCAGCAAGGTATCAGTAGCAAGGTGGTATGATTGCAGCAGTAGCAACAGTAACCAGTAGCAGCAAAGTAACAGCAGTAGCAGCAAAGTAAGTAACGTAGCAAGGACTAGTAGGAAAGACTCGTAGGCATTGGATCAGTGATGGATGATTATGCCGGATGTTATTCATCATGTAACAGTTATAACACGGAGATATAAGTAACTAGCTCCAGTTCGTCAATCTAATGTAGGCATGTATTCCGTATGTAGTCATACGTGCTTAGGGAAAAGAACTTGCATGACATCTATTGTCCATCCATCCCATGGCAGCGGGGTCCTAATGGAAACTACGGGATCTTAACGTTCGCCATTTAATAAAGAACCGGACCAACGCATTAACACTTGGTGAATACATGAACTCCTCATACTATGGTCATCTCCAGGAGTGGTTCCGGCTATTGTCACTCCGGGGTTGCCGGGTCATGACACATAGTAGGTGACTACAACTTGCAAGATAGGATCAAGAACACACATATATTGGCGACAACATAATAGGTTCAGATCTGAAATCATGGCATTCGGGCCCTAGTGACAAGCATTAAGCATGGCAAAGTAGTAGCAACATCAATCTTAGAACATAGTGGATACTAGGGATCAATCCTCGTCAAAACTAACTCGATTACATGATAGATCTCATTCAACCCATCACCGTCCAGCAAGCCTACGATGAGATTACTCACGAATGGTGAATGGCATCATGGAATTGGCGATGAAGGAAGGTTGATGAAGACGATTGCGACGATTTCCCCTCTCCGGAGCCCAGAACGGACTCCAGATCTGCCCTCCAGATGAAGAACGGGAGGTGGCGGCGCCTCCGTATCGTAAAACGCAATGAACTCTTCTCCTTGATTTTTTTCCGGGCGAGACGGACTAAATAGAGCTGGATTTGGAGGCGGTGGAGCTTTGTGGGCCCCACAAGCCTGCGAGGCGCGGCCACGGGGGGCCGTGCCTGGTGGGCTTGTGGGCTCATAGCTCCACTCCCTCCGCTGATTCTTGCGCCAGTATTTTTTATATAGTCCAGAAAAATTATACGTAAATTTTCAGGTCATTCCGAGAACTTTTATTTCTGCGCAAAAACAACACCATGGCAATTCTGCTGAAAACAATGTTAGTCCGGGTTAGTTCCATTCAAATCATGCAAATTAGAGTCCAAAACAAGGGCAAAAAAGTTCGAAAAAGTAGATACGATGGAGACGTATCAAACCCCAGGTCCTCGCGGTAGAGGTAAGCGCTCCCACAAACAAGGAGATACCTTTAGTCCTTGCTGTCGAACCACATGCTCCAGCTTGGGCCCAACATATTGTCCGATTCCTTCAAATAGGAGAACTTCCCGAAGAGCAAGAAGAGGCCAAAAATGTAGCTCGTTGATCTAGTATGTACCAGTTTGTTGACGACACTCTATACAAAACGACACCCAACGACGTGAAATTTAGGTGCATCTGCCAGGAGCAAGGACTAAAGCTGTTGGCAGAGATTCACGAAGGCGAATGTGGGTGATAACCCACACATATACGGGATCGCAAGAGTTTTCAAGGGTAGAGTATTCAACCCAAATTTATAGATTCGACACAAGGGGAGCCAAAGAATATATGAAGGTATAAGCAGCTGAGTTGTCAATTAAACCACATGTGGAGATTAATTATCTTCACCAAAGTGATTAGTAGCACAGTAATATGATAGTTTTGATGATAGTAGCAGCAACAATAATAACGGTAACACTAATAGCAATGATTTTGTAGCAGTAACGATAGCAATAGCAATAGTAGTAACTTAGCAAGAACAATATAAGGTAAATTCATAGGCATTGGATCGGTGACTCGTTGGATGATATTCATCATGATACAGTTATAACTTAGGGCGATACGGCACTAGCTCTAGTTCATAAACATAATGTAGGCATGAATTCCATAAATAGTCATACGTGGTTATGGAAAAACTTACATGACATCTTTTGCCCTACCCTCCCGTGGCAGCGGGGTCATATTGGAAACTAAGGGATACTAAGGCCTCCTTTTAATAGAGAACCGGAACAAAGCATTAACACACGGTGAATACATGAACTCCTCAAACTACGGTCATCATCGGGAGTGGTCCCGACTATTGTCACTCCGGGGTTGCCGGATCATAACACGTAGTAGGTGACTATAACTTGCAAGATCGCATCTAGAACATGGATATAATGGTGATAACATAAACGGTTCAGATCTGAAATCATGGCACCCGTGTCACATCCCTAACCCTTAACCAAGATAGCATTGTGCTCATGTATTCTTTGCATTTGCATCCAAGAAGTTTCAACAAAAACAACAAAGTGGCAAAGGAAAAACTCAAAACCCTAGCCACCATTTCAATTAAAGGAAATTTCAACTAGTTCAAAATCAATGAACCCAAAATGGCCTCAAGAAATGTTCAAACTTTCTGATAAACCATGAAAGTAAATGAGCATTAGAGAAAACTATTTTCTTGACACTTTAAGCATTTTAAATAAATGCAAAAGCCACTGGTTTCAAATTTAAAAATTTGAAGCCAGAAACTATAATTTTCCAAAAATGTTGAAAGTCTTGGAAATGAGTGGGGATATTATAACAAATATTTCAGGAGGTCAAAATTACTTTTTACTTTTTGTTTTGGAGCTGAAATAATTAGCAAAGCAATAAATAGCAAAACAGAAAAACAAAAAAAGAGAAAATGGGAAAAAGCTTACCTGTCGCCCAAGCCAGGCCCGACCCATCTCGCCGCTCGTCCCCTTCCCCGCGCCAGTAGGCAGCAGGAGGTGGCCGCCGCCTCCTCCGGCGCGGCCACGCACCTCCGTGCCTGCCTGGCCGCCGGTTCGCGCTGGCGACGACGGGGATAAGCTCCCCAGAGCTTCCCCTATCCATTCCCCGCCTCGGTTCTTCCCCTCCTCCCGGATCCCCTCCTTCTCCCTGCTGCCGCCATTAGAGCCGAGCTCGAGCTCGAGCTGGCCGTGCCCCTGGCCATAGGATTCCCTCCCCGAGCACGCCATTAGATCCGCCTCGTCGCCCTGGTCGTCTCTGCAGAAGCCGAAGCCTCCTCGAGCCCTGCAACGCCCGCAACGCCGTCGTCTTCCTCCTCCGGCCGCCGGACCTCTCCCGTCGATTCGTCGCCCCCAGGCCTTCCCCGAGCCGTCTGAGCTCTTCTCTGCACTCCCTGTGAGCATGCGGTGGTTTTCCCTAAGTTTTCCCCGTCGATCCCCTCCTCTAGCCCTAGTTTCACCGGAGCCCGACGAGCACCGCCGCTGCCGCTCGTCGCCGGTAGCCCTCCGATGTCCAGCTCGTCCTCCCGAGAGCACCAGAAGCTCCAGGACGACGCGTAGATGCCGTAGCAGCTAAGAACTAAGCGCGGATCCCTCTGATTCAAAGCCCCCGACGACGCCCGAGCTTCGGCCGCCGCTCCGGCTCGTCGCCGACGCCTCTTCCGGCGACCCTAGCCTCCCCAGTTGGTCCTGCCAGATCGGCCACTTCGCGAGCTTGCTGTAGCTGCCAACCGCGTGCGTTTTCGTGCTGTGTAGAGCCGTCTAGGTCGCCTCTGGCGAGCCCTCCGCCGCGGGTTTGGTCGCAGGCGACCACCCTCCGGTGGCCGTCGACGTGGCCGACCATTAGGGCGTAATCGCCCTCCCCTCAGTCGCTGACAGAGGGCCCCATGCCTGGTCAAACCCCAATTAGGGGCTGGTCAGCGCGGGATTAGCCCCAGAGAGGCTGACCAGTGGGGCCCCCTGTCAGGTTTGACCTGAACAGGTCGGCTGACCTGCTGACGTCAGCCTGATGCAATAAATGGAATTTCCAGTATAAAAATAATTCAGGAAATTGCTAAAAATTGCAAAAATCATAGAAATTAATTTGTAACTCGAATGAAAATAATTTATATATGAAAAAGTATCAGAAAAATTCAAGGATTCTGATTATGCTATTTTCAACTATGTTTGAAAAAGTTACAGAACCCTAAATTGTGAAATAAGGAATAATTCAATTCTTTTAATCACTTTATAAATGGAATTTGCAAAAATATCCAAATTTCATTATAAATACAATGATCACACACTGCCCTAGAGATAAATCAGTACCATAACATGACATTTCATGCATATTAACATTAGGTTGATCTGAGCATCAGGTCGAATCAATTAAACCGGTATCCGAGAATACCCGTTTGAATTGCTATTCGAGTGTGATTCAAATCAACTCTAAACCTAAAACATCTTGATTATAATAACTTATCACTTGCATTCTCATGCCATGCTCATGCATCATTTTGATTGCATATGATTGTTATTGAATGTTGCCATTCATTTCGGTAGGCTCCGCACCCCCGGATTCCACCGAATATCCGTCTGACGGATATCGTTCCTCCTCTGAGCAACAAGGCAAGCAACCCGTTTGATCATCCCGATAACACCTATGTTCTTGCTCCTGCACCTATTTATTGCATTAGGATCAAATGCTCCAACTGCTTTTGCCACGATAGTTGGACCCACTTCCTTTGCATGACTTAACCTTGTCACAGTAAATAGCCGAACCTTGCAACCTAGCATACCTGGTAGTTGCTTGAGCTATAATGTGCCTTATCCTACTATGCATGCTATGCTTAGAGTTGTGTATGGTCTGTCATCTGGGAGATGAGCAGAAATGTGGAATGTGTTCGGTGAGCAAAGGTCGTGTGTTGAACTTGATTTGGTAAAGGTACCGGTGAAAGGCTGTGTAGGAGTACATGGCGGGTTGTTTCATTGGAACCGTCCTTAGGAACTGAGTTCCGTGTATGTAATCCAAGACTAGATACTACCACATGCTGGGCCCTGAAATATGACCCCGCTCGGCCTATTAATCGCGTAGTACTCGGTCCAGGAGTTGCAAGTAGTTTCTGGTGTTTATAGTAATGCTGGAGGCCGTGCATGGTGCTGACCTGAGAGGTGGACCGTGATGCGGTAGGCAGTGGCACGGTGTACCAAGTGGCACCCGGATGGTGGGCTTGGGAACCCTGCGCACATCGTTTGAGGCCGTGGCGGAAACCTCGGCCGGACTTCCGTACGGGTTACTCTCAGATAGGCGATAAACCTGGACTAGGTACTAGTGTGGTTAACGGTCGTGGCCGACTCCCTCGCTGGGCTTCCGCTTGAAGGTTGCCGAGGTGCATGACGTGCACATGGCGATAAGTGGCGGGAGCGTGTGTGACGAAGTACACCCCTGCAGGGTTATGATCTATTCGAATAGCCGCGTCCGCGGATATGGACTACTTGGAGACATATGTTGTTCATAGATAACTTCAATGGCTACTCATAAAATTGTCAAGATAGGCGTGAGTGTCGTGGACGGCATTTCCGTATGGAGACGGAATGATTCCACGATAGTGTATTGTTGTGGTGTTAGTGGACTCGTGTGCGAGAAATCAAGTTGTCAAAACTAATTTCAAAAAGCAAGTTGTCTAGCCACGAGTCAAATGCTGGCTTTCCGCATGAAACCCCACAATACCTTCTTGATACCTTGCATGAGTAGTTAGTCATCCTAAAGTCTTGCTGAGTACCTTCGTACTCATGTTTGCTTAATAAATGTTGCAGAGGTTGCTAAAGACCCTAATGGAGGGTTCTTCGTAGACATCGACGACGACGAGTAGCTGGTGTCCCATCTACGATCTGGCCCTATGTCGGCTCTGTAGTATAGTCAGGCCATGTGCCTTCTAGTTGCACTGTCTGTACCCAGACAGTTTATAACTCTTCCGCTGGCTTGTAATTGTATGACTGCTATTATGGGTCGAGAGACCCTTAATGTGTAATATTATGTGTGTGGCTCTTCCGATCCCCTTAAATAAAGCTTGTATGGTTATGGTTATGTTGTGATGCCATCGATGTATCTATACATATCGGTATGCCATGCGTACGTGTGTCTTACTTGATATGTATGGGGTTCGAATACCTAGTCGTGAACTTTAGTAGCACTCCTTACAAGGAAATGCCCCTTTGTGATCCAACGAGCCTTGGTAGTTCGCTACTGCTCCGGACACATTGGTTGACCGGCATGTGTCTTTCTTAGCTGTTGTGTCTGTCCCCTTTGGGGAAATGTCACGCGACGTAATGGAGTCCTTGTAGCTTGCTACGACTCATCTACGTTCGTTGGTGACCGACACCTGCTTTGTTGGGTCATGTATGCCTGTCCTTGTGCGGAACTGCCACTTTGGTTTATGACTAGACATGTCGATCCGGGTTCTTTGACATTGGACTGCTAGCGACACTATCGCATACGTGAGTCAAAAGACGCAAATGGTCCCGGCTAAGGTAAGGCTGCAGCCGTGGAGTTAACCGTGCGTGAGACCACAAAGGGATGCGTTGTGTTACAGGCTGGATTCCTATGGCTTAGGATCGGGGTCCCGACAGCGTTGGTATCAGAGCCTGACTGACTGTAGGATTACTAAGCCAAACTGGTCGAAGTTGAGTCTAGAATTACTTTAGTTATATATAAGGGAATTGTTTCTGGAAGGGAACGTAACACTCTTGTTCTCTTCTCAAGATATTCTATTCTGGTCATCCTCGTCTTTTCTGCGGGAATTAAGGACTAGGTTACTCATCTTCTCCTAGGCTCGGATTTTGATCGGTAGATTATAGGACTACGGGTCGAGAGATATTGGGTTTCTTTTATTCCTAGGAAGCAGGAAGTAAGTTTAGTGACCAGAGAATTGAACTTGATAGTTGAGTGGTTACGTTATTCCATTTTGGGTTGTCTCAAAATTTGTTTTTGAGCATTTACAGCCGTTATGCTGCCCAATTTTGCATTCAGAGCTCTAATGCTTTTTGCATTACTCTCTATTTACAGATGCATGGTCGTCCTTCTCGTCAGGTGGTACGTTTGACCAGGTGCACTGATGTACCGGGTCATACGGCCATGCTGGTCAGGGTGATGTCGGTGTGCGGTTACCGCTGGTACCCCGAGTACACAGTGGAGGAACAGTACCGAGACTTCAACCAGAGCCAGTACATTTGCACTGTTAGGGTATTTACAGACTACCCTGGAGCGGAGAAGCCAATCCATTGGTCCTATGGGTTGGGAGTCACTATTGACATGGCAGTTCAAGATGCTGCCTACTCAATGCTGACTATTATGAGAGCGAGACATGCACTGCTGCAGAATTCAGAGTTCTGCTATGTTCCGGCCTCTCAGTCTGGCGAAGAGGGATACCTCAGTGGAGTCTATTTTGATTCCTCTATGGAGGACCCACTTCTGCAGTCCACTGTTGAGATGCTAGAGAACAGAGACAAGGATGCTCGTGCTCTCCGCATGGAGCTTTACGCTACCCGTGCCCGTCTGTGGACAACCTTGACTCAGCTGGCACCGGTAGTCCAGACAAGGTATGGAGAGATGGAGATGTTGAATCCTTTTAGGACCCATCTTCCGGCTCACGTTGACTGGCCAGCTATAGGAGGAGTCACACCTCTTCGGGGACCCCTCTTACCACCAGTCAGGGGACCAAGGCCACATCCGTGTCCTTATGGATCCCAGGGATCTCAGGCTAGAGTGTTCCCTGATCCCCAGGTTGAGCTTCCGGGTCATGGAGGTAACCTCTATGAGATGTTCTATGCGGATGCCTGAGCTATGAGCAGAAGGATAGTATGGTAGTAGCCGTATGCTCATAGTCCTGCGTGACTTGTGGAGTATGGTAGTAATGTGAAACGAATTCCGGAGGCCTAGATAAATAATGTATAGGAAGCTTGTACGCCTCTGATGAGTAGTTCCACCATTTCAGTAGTTTGCTCTTCGAGTAAGTTTGTACTGAACTATGTAAGGGTGTGTATGAACCATGGTGTATAAATAGCAGTTGCTTGTTACCATGTTGTTCGGATATTCATTTCCGCATTCCGTGTGTTCAGTACATTCTTAATCCATAGATAGTATTGATATGATATTGGTCTAAGCTATGAGTTTGTTTGTCAGGATGGTGTTCACCAGGTTGAACCGTGCCCCTGCTCATGAGCAAGGTGAGGGTAGTCAAGCGTCGCAGGAAGACCTGCCTCACCCACCTTCTCTGGTAGAAGTGATGCTTGAGGCAGAAAGAAACAAAAGGGAGACCAACCGACTGCTAGAGCGTATTGAGCAGAATACGGCTCGACAGCCTAGGAATGCTGCAGTGTCCCTCAATGACTTTGTGAAGCTGAACCCTCCAAAGTTTCATCATTCCGTCGATCCCCTCGACGTTGATGACTGGTTGTGCAGCATTTCACGCAAGATTCGCTCTGCGAATGTGTCTGAGGCCGACAAGGTGACCTTTGCGGCATATTTCCTGGAGGGACCCGCCAATCTGTGGTGGGAGAATTTTGAAGCTATGCATCCCGCTGAACCAGTGGCCACATGGGCAGACTTCAGTGCAGCTTTTCGTCTGCACCATATTCCAGAGGGCCTGATGGACAGAAAGAGAGAGGAGTTATGTGCCTTCACTCAGGGCAAGTTGTCTGTGGATGCCTATAGCCGCGAGTTCGGTAACCTCGCCCACTATGCAACAGAGGAGGTGTCTACTGACGCCAAGAAGCAAGCAAGATTCCGTAAGGGTCTGAGCCCTGAGCTCCGTCGAGACCTGCGCCTCCATGAGTGTGCAAGCTTTCAAGCCCTGGTCAACAAAGCGATCAGTGCGGAGACTGGTCATACTGACTTCGAAGCCACAAGGAAGCACTCCCGTGACTTTGGCTCATCTTCTGGTTCCGCGTTTCAAAAACGCAGGCTGTGGGTTCCAAACAGTTCTCTGCCGCCAAGATACACTCCGAGGCCATCCTACATGGCGCCTCAGACGAATCAGGCCAACCCTCCAGCAAAAGCTTATGGTGGTCCAGCTAGCAATGCTGCACCACGTGCCAACCAGGTGATATGCTACAAGTGTGGAGAACCAGGGCATTATTCCCGTGAGTGTCCTCAGAATGTGGGTGCCAAGCAACCCGGAAAGTCCGTCGGGCAGGCCAAGTCGGGCAAAGCGTTTTATGTGAAGCCAACTCCTGCACGTGGCCGTGTGAACTATGTGTCAGCAGAAGAAGCTGCAGAGGATCCCGACGTCATGCTGGGTACGCTTCTTGTTAATCATCACCCAGCGTCCGTTCTCTTTGACACTGGGTCTACTCATTCCTTCATTTCAGAAAGTTATGCACAGTTGCATAACATGTCATTTTGTGATATGCCAATCCCATTGGTTGTCCAAACCCCTGGTAGTAAATGGCAAACCTCTAGGATAACCTATGACAATGAAATTCTAGTAGACAGGCTAGTTTTTCTAGCCTCATTGATAGCGTTGAAATCTTCGGATATTAATATCATCTTGGGCATGGACTGGATGTCAGCTCACTATGCCAAGATTGATACTCGCTCTAGAAATGTCCAGCTTACCCATCCCTCGGGTGAGATAGTAAATGTCTCTACTCGAGTTGCCAAATGCCAGCTCTATTCCCTAAATGCCAACCCTCTTCCGGAACTTGAAGACATTCCGGTAGTCCGTGACTTCCCGGATGTTTTTCCGGAGGAACTGCCAGGAATTCCACCTGACAGAGATGTAGAGTTTGTGATAGATCTTGTTCCGGGAACTGTCCCAATAGCCAGAAGACCTTATAAGATGGCACCCCTGGAGCTAGCCGAACTTAAGAAGCAATTAGATGAGGCCTTGAACAAGGGTTTCATTTGTCCTAGCTCTTCTCCTTGGGCTTGTCCCGTCCTCTTCGTCAAGAAGAAAGACGGAACGGATCGGATGGTTGTAGATTACCGACCAGTTAACCTGGTCACCATAAAGAACAAGTATCCGCTCCCCAGGATCAACGATCTGTACGATCAGCTCGCTGGATCCTCAGTCTTCTCCAAAATGGATTTGAGGTTGGGATACCATCAAATCAAGATTAAGAACGGGGACATTCCAAAAACGGCCTTTGTTACTCGTTATGGCCAATATGAGTACACCGTTATGTCCTTCGGTTTAACCAATGCCCCAGCCACCTTCTCTCGACTGATGAATTCAATCTTTATGGAGTATTTGGATAAATTCGTCATAGTATACCTCGATGATATTCTCATCTACTCCAAGAATGAACAAGAACATGCCGAGCATCTAAGGCTGGTATTGATGAAACTTCGAGAGCATCGCCTTTATGCCAAATTTTCAAAATGTGAATTCTGGTTACCAGAAGTGACCTATCTAGGCCACGTAATCTCTGGTAAGGGTATTGCTGTCAATCCCGAGAGAGTTCAAGCTGTCCTTGATTGGACTCAACCTGAATCGATTAAGCAAGTTAGGAGTTTTCTTGGTCTAGCGAGCTATTGTCGCCGCTTGGTCGAGAATTTCTCCAAGGTTGCAAAGTCTCTGACTGAACTCCTCAAGAAGGATAAAAAGTTCGAGTGGACACCACAGTGTGAGCATAGTTTTCAGGAACTGAAAAGACGCCTGACTTCCGCACCTGTGTTGCTACCACCAGATTTTTTAAGGACTTTGTTATCTATTGCGACGCCTCGGGACAAGGATTAGGTTGCATTCTCATGCAAGATCGTCATGTGATCGCATACGCATCTCGACAGTTGCGTCCACATGAGGATAATTATCCCACACATGACCTTGAGCTTGCAGCTGTGGTCCATGCACTAAAAACCTGGCGACATTACCTTCTGGGTAATCGTTGCGAAATATTCACTGATCACCAAAGTCTGAAATATATCTTCACCCAGCCGGATTTGAATCTCAGGCAAAGACGGTGGGTTGAGTTGATCTCGGATTACGACTTAGGGATAACTTACACCCCGGGGAAGGCCAATGTTATGGCCGATGCACTAAGTCGTAAATCTTATTGTAACAATCTGATGCTACAACAAGGTCAACCACTTCTCCATGAGGACTTTCGGAAGTTGAATCTTCATATTGTTCCTCAAGGATTCCTTTCTACCCTGGTGGCGAAGCCTACTCTTAAGGATCAAATTATAGCTGGCCAAAAGCGTGATAAGGGTATATCACGGATCAAGGAGAATATTTTTAGCGGAAACGCTAAAGAATTTTCCATGAATGATCAAGGTGTGGTATTCTTCCAGAACCGTTTAATGGTTCCTAAGAACCCACATCTAAGGCAGTTAATCCTTAAGGAGGCTCATGATTCCCCTCTCACCATTCATCCTGGTAGTACTAAGATGTATCAGGACCTACGCCAGAGGTTCTGGTGGACTAGGATGAAGAGAGAAATTGCTGAGTTCGTTGCTAACTGCGATGTTTGTCGTCGAGTTAAGGCAGAACATCAAAGGCCTGCTGGCACCCTTCAACCTCTAGCTATTCCTGAATGGAAATGGGATAAAGTTAGCATGGATTTCATTACCGGATTTCCCAAGACCAAGAAAGGAAATAATGCTATCTTTGTGGTCATTGACCGTCTTTCCAAAGTGGCTCATTTTCTTCCTGTTCGTGAGAGTATAACATCTAGCGAGCTAGCAGAGTTATATATCTCTCGAATAGTGTCTCTTCATGGTGTTCCCCTGGAAATTAACTTGGACCGTGGAAGTATCTTTACTTCTCGTTTCTGGGAAAGTTTTCAGAATGCCATGGGGACTCACTTATCTTTTAGCACTGCTTTCCATCCCCAATCAAGTGGTCAAGTAGAAAGAGTGAATCAAATCCTAGAAGATATGCTCCGAGCTTGTGTTATTTCGTTCGGTATGAATTGGGAGAAGTGCCTTCCATTCGCCGAATTCGCTTATAACAATAGTTATCAATCAAGCTTGGGCAAAGCCCCTTTTGAAGTTCTCTATGGACGAAGATGTCGAACACCTCTTAATTGGTCAAAAACCGGGGAGAGGCAACTCTTTGGCCCGGACATGATCCAGGATGCAGAAGAGCAGGTTCGCATTATTCGTGAAAAGTTGAAAACAGCCCAGTCTCGTCAAAAGAGCCAATATGATCGTCATCATAAGGCTGTGACCTTTGAAGTTGACGAGAAGGCTTATCTTCGGGTTACACCTTTGAAGGGTACCCATCGTTTCGGTATCAAGGGCAAGTTGGCTCCTCGTTACATTGGACCTTTTCGCATTCTTGCCAAACGAGGAGAAGTTGCCTATCAGTTGGAACTTCCTCCGCATCTTTCCAAGGTTCATGATGTTTTCCACGTCTCGCAACTCAGGCGTTGCTTTTCGGATCCTATCCGTGAAGTAGACCACGAAACGCTTGATCTACAAGATAACCTTTCATACCGAGAATACCCCATGCGTATTCTTGATCAAGCTGAGCGTACCACTCGACGTCGAAACCTCAAGTTTCTTAAAGTTCAATGGTCAAATCATTCAGAAAAGGAGGCAACTTGGGAAAGAGAGGATCGTCTCCGACTCGAATATCCTGCAATATTCCCGACGACTTCTAAATCTCATGACGAGATTCTTTTTAGTGGGGTTGAGTTGTCACATCCCTAACCCTTAACCAAGATAGCATTGTGCTCATGTCTGCTTTGCATTTGCATCCAAGAAGTTTCAACAAAAACAACAAAGTGGCAAAGGAAAAACTCAAAACCCTAGCCACCATTTCAATTAAAGGAAATTTCAACTAGTTCAAAATCAATGAACCCAAAATGGCCTCAAGAAATGTTCAAACTTTCTGATAAACCATGAAAGTAAATGAGCATTAGAGAAAACTAGTTTCTTGACACTTTAAGCATTTTAAATAAATGCAAAAGCCACTGGTTTCAAATTTAAAAATTTGAAACCAGAAACTATAATTTTCCAAAAATGTTGAAAGTCTTGGAAATGAGTGAGGATATTATAACAAATATTTCAGGAGGTCAAAATTAGTTTTTACTTTTTGTTTTGGAGCTGAAATAATTAGCAAAGCAATAAATAGCAAAACAGAAAAACAAAAAAAGAGAAAATGGGAAAAAGCTTACCTGTCGCCCAAGCCAGGCCTGGCCCATCTCGCCGCTCGTCCCCTTCCCCGCGCCAGTAGGCAGCATGAGGTGGCCGCCGCCTCCTCCGGCGCGGCCACGCACCTACGTGCCTGCCTGGCCGCCGGTTCGCGCTGGCGACGACGGGGATAAGCTCCCCCAGAGCTTCCCCTATCCATTCCCCGCCTCGGTTCTTCCCCTCCTCCCGGATCCCCTCCTTCTCCCTGCTGCCGCCATTAGAGCCGAGCTCGAGCTCGAGCTGGCCGTGCCCCTGGCCATAGGATTCCCTCCCCGAGCACGCCATTAGATCCGCCTCGTCGCCCTGGTCGTCTCTACAGAAGCCGAAGCCTCCTCGAGCCCTGCAACGCCCGCAACGCCGTCGTCTTCCTCCTCCGGCCGCCGGACCTCTCCCGTCGATTCGTCGCCCCCAGGCCTTCCCCGAGCCGTCTGAGCTCTTCTCTGCACTCCCTATGAGCATGCGGTGGTTTTCCCTAAGTTTTCCCCGTCGATCCCCTCCTCTAGCCCTAGTTTCACCGGAGCCCAACGAGCACCGCCGCTGCCGCTCGTCGCCGGTAGCCCTCCGATGTCCAGCTCGTCCTCCCGAGAGCACCAGAACCTCCAGGACGACGCGTAGATGCCGTAGCAGCTAAGAACTAAGCGCGGATCCCTCTGATTCAAAGCCCCCAACGACGCCCGAGCTTCGGCCGCCGCTCCGGCTCGTCGCCGACGCCTCTTCCGGTGACCCTAGCCTCCCTAGTTGTTCCTGCCAGATCGGCCACTTCGCGAGCTTGCTGTAGCTGCCAACCGCGTGCGTTTTCGTGCTGTGCAGCGCCGTCTAGGTCGCCTCCGGCGAGCCCTCCGCCGCGGGTTTGGTCGCCGGCGACCACCCTCCGGTGGCCGTCGACGTGGCCAACCATTAGGGCGTAATCGCCCTCCCCTCAGTCGCTGACAGAGGGCCCCACGCCTGGTCAAACCCCAATTAGGGGCTGGTCAGCGCGGGATTAGCCCCAGAGAGGCTGACCAGTGGGGCCCCCCTGTCAGGTTTGACCTGAACAGGTCGGCTGACCTGCTGACGTCAGCCTGATGCAATAAATGGAATTTCTAGTATAAAAATAATTCAGGAAATTGCTAAAAATTGCAAAAATCATAGAAATTAATCTGTAACTCCAATGAAAATAATTTATATATGAAAAAGTATCAGAAAAATTCAAGGATTCTGATTATGCTATTTTCAACTATGTTTGAAAAAGTTACAGAACCCTAAATTGTGAAATAAGGAATAATTCAATTCTTTTAATCACTTTATAAATGGAATTTGCAAAAATATCCAAATTTCATTATAAATACAATGATCACACACTGCCCTAGAGATAAATCAGTACCATAACATGACATTTCATGCATATTAACATTAGGTTGATCTGAGCATCAGGTCGAATCAATTAAACCGGTATCCGAGAATACCCGTTTGAATTGCTATTCGAGTGTGATTCAAATCAACTCTAAACCTAAAACATCTTGATTATAATAACTTATCACTTGCATTCTCATGCCATGCTCATGCATCATTTTGATTGCATATGATTGTTATTGAATGTTGCCATTCATTTCGGTAGGCTCCGCACCCCCGGATTCCACCGAATATCCGTCTAACGGATATCGTTCCTCCTCTGAGCAACAAGGCAAGCAACGCTTTTGATCATCCCGATAACACCTATGTTCTTGCTCCTGCACCTATTTATTGCATTAGGATCAAATGCTTCAACTGCTTTTGCCACGATAGTTGGACCCACTTCCTTTGCATGACTTAACCTTGTCACAGTAAATAGCCGAACCTTGCAACCTAGCATACCTGGTAGTTTCTTGAGCTATAATGTGCCTTATCCTACTATGCATGCTATGCTTAGAGTTGTGTATGGTCTGTCATCTGGGAGATGAGCAGAAATGTGGAATGTGTTCGGTGAGAAAAGGTCGTGTGTTGAACTTGATTTGGTAAAGGTACCGGTGAAAGGCTGTGTAGGAGTACATGGCGGGTTGTTTCATTGGAACCGTCCTTAGGAACTGAGTTCCGTGTATGTAATCCAAGACTAGATACTACCACATGTTGGGCCCTGAAATATGACCCCGCTCGGCCTATTAATCGCGTAGTACTCGGTCCAGGAGTTGCAAGTAGTTTCTGGTGTTTATAGTAATGCTGGAGGCCGTGCATGGTGCTGACCTGAGAGGTGGACCGTGATGCAGTAGGCAGTGGCACGGTGTACCAAGTGGCACCCGGATGGTGGGCTTGGGAACCCTGCGCACATCGTTTGAGGCCGTGGCGGAAACCTCGGCCGGACTTCCGTACGGGTTACTCTCAGATAGGCGATAAACCTGGACTAGGTACTAGTGTGGTTAACGGTCGTGGCCGACTCCCTCGTTGGGCTTCCGCTTGAAGGTTGCCAAGGTGCATGACGTGCACATGGCGATAAGTGGCAGGAGCATGTGTGACGAAGTACACCCCTGCAGGGTTATGATCTATTCGAATAGTCGCGTCTGCGGATATGGACTACTTGGAGACATATGTTGTTCATAGATAACTTCAATGGCTACTCATAAAATTGTCAAGATAGGCGTGAGTGTCGTGGACGGCATTTCTGTATGGAGACGGAATGATTCCACGATAGTGTATTGTTGTGGTGTTAGTGGACTCGTGTGCGAGAAATCAAGTTGTCAAAACTAATTTCAAAAAGCAAGTTGTCTAGCCACGAGTCAAATGCTGGCTTTCCGCATGAAACCCCACAATACCTTCTTGATACCTTGCATGAGTAGTTAGTCATCCTAAAGTCTTGCTGAGTACCTTCGTACTCATGTTTGCTTAATAAATGTTGCAGAGGTTGCTAATGACCCTAATGGAGGGTTCTTCGTAGACATCGACGACGACGAGTAGCTGGTGTCCCATCTACGATCTGGCCCTACGTCGTCTCTGTAGTATAGTCAGGCCATGTGCCTTCTAGTTGCACTGTCTGTACCCAGACAGTTTATAACTCTTCCACTGGCTTGTAATTGTATGACTGCTATTATGGGTCGAGAGACCCTTAATGTGTAATATTATGTGTGTGGCTCTTCCGAGCCCCTTAAATAAAGCTTGTATGGTTATGGTTATGTTGTGATGCCATCGATATATCTATACATATCGGTATGCCATGCGTACGTGTGTCTTACTTGATATGTATGGGGTTCGAATACCTAGTCGTGAACTTTAGTAGCACTCCTTACAAGGAAATGCCCCTTTGTGATCCAACGAGCCTTGGTAGTTCGCTACTGCTCCGGACACATTGGTTGACCGGCATGTGTCTTTCTTAGCTGTTGTGTCTGTCCCCTTTGGGGAAATGTCACGCGACGTAATGGAGTCCTTGTAGCTTGCTATGACTCGTCTACGTTCGTTGGTGACCGACACCTGCTTTGTTGGGTCATGTATGCCTGTCCTTGTGCGGAACTGCCACTTTGGTTTATGACTAGACATGTCGATCCGGGTTCTTTGACATTGGACTGCTAGCGACACTATCGCATACGTGAGTCAAAAGACGCAAACGGTCCCGGCTAAGGTAAGGCTGCAGCCGTGGAGTTAACCGTGCGTGAGACCACAAAGGGATGCGTTGTGTTACAGGCTGGATTCCTATGGCTTAGGATCGGGGTCCCGACAGCGTTGGTATCAGAGCCTGACTGACTGTAGGATTACTAAGCCAAACTGGTCGGAGTTGAGTCTAGAATTGCTTTAGTTATATATAAGGGAATTGTTTGTGGAAGGGAACGTAACACTCTTGTTCTCTTCTCAAGATATTCTATTCTGGTCATCCTCGTCTTTTCTGCGGGAATTAAGGACTAGGTTACTCATCTTCTCCTAGGCTCGGATTTTGATCGGTAGATTATAGGACTACGGGTCGAGAGATATTGGGTTTCTTTTATTCCTAGGAAGCAGGAAGTAAGTTTAGTGACCAGAGAATTGAACTTGATAGTTGAGTGGTTACGTTATTCCATTTTGGGTTGTCTCAAAATTTGTTTTTGAGCATTTACAGCCGTTATGCTGCCCAATTTTGCATTCAGAGCTCTAATGCTTTTTGCATTACTCTCTATTTACAGATGCCTGGTCGTCCTTCTCGTCAGGTGGTACGTTTGACCAGGTGCACTGATGTACCGGGTCATACGGCCATGCTGGTCAGGGTGATGTCGGTGTGCGGTTACCGCTGGTACCCCGAGTACATAGTGGAGGAACAGTACCGAGACTTCAACCAGAGCCAGTACATTTGCACTGTTAGGGTATTTCCAGACTACCCTGGAGCGGAGAAGCCAATCCATTGGTCCTATGGGTTGGGAGTCACTGTTGACATGGCAGTACAAGATGCTGCCTACTCAATGCTGACTATTATGAGAGCGAGACATGCACTGCTGCAGAATTCAGAGTTCTGCTATGTTCCGGCCTCTCAGTCTGGCGAAGAGGGATACCTCAGTGGGGAGAATCATGGAATTGGCGATGGAGATGTATTGTAGATGACGAAGATCGAAGATCCCCCTCTCTGGAGCCCCAAACGGACTCCAGATCTGACCTCCCGATGAAGAACAGGAGACGGCGGTGGCTCCGTCTCGTGAAACGCGATAATTCTTTTTCCCTCGTTTTTTTCTGGAATAATGTGATTTTGTAGCGTCGGTTTCAGGGTCATAGGGGCCACCACGTGGGGACAATGGTGGGTTGTGCCCACTCAGGTGCCCCCTCGGGTGGCTCTTGGCTCCAGAAATTCTCTTTATTGATATAAAAAATCCTCGCAAAGTTTCGTTCCATTCCGAGAACTTTTATTTCTGCACAAAAACAACACGATGGTAGTTCTGCTAAAAACAGCGTCAGACCAGGGTTAGTTTCATTCGAATCATGCAAGTTAGAGTCCAAAACAAGAGGAAAAGCATTAGGAAAAGTAGATACGTTGGAGACGTATCAACTCCCCCAAGCTTAAACCTTGTCCTCAAGCAATTTAGTTGATAAACTGAAAGTGAAAAAGAAAAACTTTTAGGAACTCTTTTGCTCTTGTTTCATAAATAAGCTTAAAGAGCACCCAGGTTTTCAACAAAGGTTATAACTAACCATGTCGACAATAACTCTTAAAAATTATATTAACTCATATCAATGACATAATCAACTAGAGAGAAATAATAAGATATCTCAAACAGCAACACATTGTCAAAAAAACCATGATACAATATGACAATAATGGTATCTCGCTAGCCCTTTCTGAGACCGCAAAACATAAATGCAGAGCACCCCCAAAGTTCAAGCAGCGACTAAACATTGTTATTCATGGTAGAAAAGATCCAGTCATGATGCACCCAACATTAGCTACACATAATGCGTCAGCATGACGACAGTGCTCTCAGGTTCTGGCGCTTATTTTAGAAGGTGATGACACAAGATAAAAGTAAATAGATAGTCCCTTCGCAGAGGGAAGCAGTGATTTGTAGAGGTGCCAGACCTCATGTTTTTAAAATAGAGGTAAATGAAATTTTGAGACATGCACCCTTCTTATTTACTTCACGACCATCAGTTATCAATATCTCCCATGCTAAGCACGCTAGTGGCGGTTCCCAGGCAGAAAGGTAAAGGTTATGACTCCATTGGGAGTTTTTGTTTGATTATTTGAGAGATCAATTCTTTTTATAGTTTGGGACTAGGCATCCCTATTACCACCCTTTTCTCGTGCGATGGCGTGTGAATAAACACTCGACCTAAGAATAACCCTCTTAGCATGGAAGATACTGACTACCTCTCGTCGTTCCATGAACGATCAAGGTACACAAAAAGGATATTCAGCAGGGTAATACCGCATATAGGTAGGTGATACGTCTCCAACGTATCTATAATTTTTTATGGTTTCATGCTATTATCTTGTCAAACTTTGGATGTTATGCATGCCTTTTATATATTTTTTGGGACTAACTTATTAACTCACTGACAAGTGCGAGTTCCTGTTTTTTCCATTTTTTGACCCCTTTCAGAGGAGATTTTGAAACGGAGTCCGAACGGAATAAAATCCCCGAAAATATTGTTTCCAGAACGGAAGAAGATTGGGAAGCTTGAGAGCCAAGGCAGGGGAGCCTCAGGGGCCCCACAAGCCCCCACCCCGCGGCCAGGGGGAGGTCGCGGCCCATAGGCTTGTGGGCCCCCTGGGCGCCCTCTGCCCTAGGGGTTGCGCCTATGAATTCCCTAAAAATCCCAAAAAAATCAGGAGATCGTCGAAATTACTTTTCCGCCGCCGCAAGCTTCTGTCTCCGCAAGATCCCATCTAGGGCACGTTCCGGTGCCCTGTCAGAGGGGATATTCGGATACGGAGGGCTTCTTCATCAACACCATGACCTCTCCGATGATGCGTGAGTAGTTCACCATAGACCTACGGGTCCATAGCTAGTAACTAGATGGCTTCTTCTCTCTCTTGGATCTTCAATACAAAGTTCTCCATGATCTTCATGGAGATCTATCCGATGTAATCTTCTTTTGCGGTGTGTTTGTCGAGATCCGATGAATTGTGGATTTATGATCAGGTTATCTATGAATCTTATTTGAATTTCTTCTGATCTCTCTTATGCATGATTTCATATCCTTGTAATTCTCTTCGAGTTGTGGGTTTTGTCTGGCCAACTAGATCTATGATTCTTGCAATGGGAGAAGTCCTTGGTTTTGGGTTCATATCGTGCGGTGACCTCACCCAGTGACAGAAGGGGTAGCGAGGCACGCATCATGTTGTTGCCATCAAGGGTAAAAAGATGGGGTTTTCATCATTGGTTTGAGATTATCCGTCTACATCATGTCATGTTGCTTAAGGCGTTACTCTATTCGTCATGAACTTAATACACTATATGCATGCTGGATAACGGTCGATGTGTGGAGTAATAGTAGTAGATGCAGAAAGTATCGGTCTACTTGTCTCGGACGTGATGCCTATACGTATGATCATTGCCTTAGATATCGTCATGCCTTTGCGTGGTTCTATCAATTGCTCGATTGTAATTTGTTCACCCACCGTGATATTTGCTATTTTGAGAGAAACCTCTAGTGAACACTATGGCCCCCGGGGTCTACTCCACGCCATATTTTCAGCCTTACACTTTTTACTTCGTTGCACTTTCCACCTTCAGATCTCACTTTCCAAACAATCTTGAAGGGATTGACAACCCCTTTGAAGCGTTGGGTGTAAACTTGTTTGTGTTTGCACACGTACTCTGGACTTGACGAGACCCTCCTTCTGGATCGATACCTTGGTTCTCAAACTGAGGGAAATACTTACTGCTCTTGTGCTGCATCACCCTTTCCTCTTCAAGGAAAAAACCAACGCAAGCCCAGTCTCCGTCAACGTGTCAATTTCTGGCGCTGTTGTTTGAGGAGTAGCAGAAGGATTTCTGGCACCGTTGCCGGGGAGGAAGATCAAGTCAAGGACTCATCCAAGTAGGTGTCGTAAACTCATCTCTAGCATTTACTTTGTTTTCCAGTTGCCTCTCGTTTTCCTCTCCCCCACTTCACCAATTTGCCTTTTTCGTTTGACTTTTTCTTTCACCCTTTTTCTCGCCTGCTCTTTGTCTGCTTGCTGAAGTCACCATGAACAAAAACACCAAACTTTGTGACTTATCAAATACTAATAATAATGATTTTATTAGTACTCCGATTTCTCCCGCCACTAGTGCGGAGTCATACGAAATCAATGCCGCTTTGCTGAATCTTGTTATGAAAGAGCAATTCTCTGGCCTTCCTAGTGAAGATGTCGCATCACATCTCAATACCTTCATTGAGCTTTGCGATATGCAAAAGAAAAAATATGTGGATAATGACGTGATTAAATTGAAGCTTTTTCCTTTCTCGTTGCGAGATTGCACAAAAACTTGGTTTTCTTCTTTGCCCAAAAATAGTATCGATTCTTGGGATAAGTGCAAAGATGCTTATATATCCAAGTATTTTCCACCGGCTAAGATCATCTCTCCCCGTAATAATATCATGAATTTCAAGCAACTTGATCATGAACATGTTGCACAATCTTGGGAGAGAATGAAATTAATGATTAGAAATTGTCCCGCTCATGGCTTGAGTCTTTGGATGATTATTCAAATCTTTTACGCTGGCTTGAATTTCGCTTCTAGAAATACCTTTGACTCCGCCTCAGGTGGAACGTTCATGGAAATCACGTTAGGGGAAGCCACAAAGCTCTTAGACAACATCATGACAAACTACTCTCAGTGGCACACTGAAAGGTCACCTACTAGTAAGAAGGTACACGCTATAGAAGAAATTAACTCGTTGTGTGCTAAGATGGATGAGTTAATGAATTTAGTTGCTATTATAGGTGCTCCTTTGGATCCTAATGACATGCCCTTGTCTTCTTTGATTGAGAGTAGCAACGCTAGCTTGGATGTTAATTTTGTTGGTAGGAATAACTTTGGCAACAACAATGCTTTTAGAGGAAACTATGTTCCTAGGCCTTTTCCTAGTAACTCCTCTAATAACTTTGGCAACTCCTACAACAATACTCATGGAAATTACAATATATTACCCTCTGATCTAGAGAGTAATATCAAAGAGTTCATCAACTCTCAAAAGATTTTCAATGCGTCCATAGAGGAAAAGCTACTCAAAATTGACGATTTGGCTAAGAGCGTTGATAGAATGTCTAGTGATGTTGATGCTTTGAATGTTAGATGTGCTCCTCCCAAAATCAACATGGATGAAACTTTTAAAGCTATGCATGTTTCCATGATTGAAAGCCAAGAAAGAACCGCCCAAATCCGTGCTAGACATGAATGGCTTAAAAAGATGTGTTCTCGTGATGAGAATCACGAAGATCTTAAAATGCTTGGTGTGACTCCCATTGAATCTTTGTTTTCTTGTGTCAAACCTAATGATTATGGGGTTGGATATGAATCCACTTTGGTTGAAAAGTGCCCCAATGATTCAGAGTCCATCTATCTTGATGCTAAAAGCATTGAAACTGGAGTAGAAGATGTTAAAACTTTGAGTAGTAATGAAATTACTACCGTGGATTTCAAGGAATTCAATTATGATAGTTGCTCCTTGATTGAATGCATTTTTTTGATGCAATCCATGTTAAACTCTCCACACTCTTATAGCCAAAACAAAGCCTTTACCGATCATATCATCGAAGCTACGATAAAATCTCTTGAAGAGAAACTTGAATTGGAAGTCTCTATCCCTAGAAAGCTTCATGATGAGTGGGAACCTACCATCAAAATCAAAATTAAAAACTATGAATGCAATGATTTGTTTGATTTGGGTGCTAGTGTTTCTGCGATTCCAAAGTCTTTATGTGATGTTCTGGGTTTTAATGAGATTGAAGAGTGTTCTCTTAATTTGCATCTTGCTGATTCTACTGTCAAAAAACCCATGGGAAGGATCAATGATGTTCTTATTATTGCAAATAGGAACTATGTACCCGTGGATTTCATTGTGCTTGACATTGATTGCAATCCTACATGCCCTATTATTCTTGGTAGACCTTTCCTAAGGACTATCGGTGCTATCATCGATATGAAGGAAGGGAATATTAGATTTCAATTTCCTTTAAGGAAGGGCATGGAACACTTTCCTAGAAAGAAAATAAGATTGCCTTATGAATCCATGATGAGGGTCACTTATGGTTTGAGCACCAAAGATGATGATACGTGTTTCTATCGCTTTTATGCCTAGCTAAGGGCGTTAAACAATAGCGCTTGTTGGGAGGAACCCAATGAATTTATCTTTTTCTTTCTGTTTTGTTGCGTACACGCTTTCATAATTCTGTTGTGATTGTGTTTTTTCTGTTTTTTTTGTGTTTGAGCCAAGCAAAACTTTTATGACTAGTCTCGGTAATGGTTGTTTGATCCTGCTGGAAAAAGACAGAAACTTTTCGCTCATGAGATGATTTTTCATTTTTATTTAGAAAGAGCTTTTGAGTTGATTCTTTTTGCTGCTGGTAGATATGCTTTTTGCCCAGGCCGTCGTAATTGTTTAGAGTTTTTGAGGTAACAGAAGTATACAAAGTATACAAATTGCTACAAACTGGTCTGTTTTTGATAGATTCTGTTTTTGTTGAGTGGTTGCTTGTTTTCATGAAACTATGGTTAGTATCGGGGGGTACTAGCCATGGAAAACTGAGAATACAGTATCCCAACATCAATATAGATAGAATTCAAGTTTGCTACAGTACCAAAAGAAGTGGTAGTTTTGTGTTGTGAAGTTTTCAAGTTTTGGGTGATGTTCTCATGGACGATGCGATAAGGAGTGGAAAGAGCTCAAGCTTGGGGGTGCCCAAGGCATCCCAAGCCAAATTCAAGGACACCAAAAAGCCTAAGCTTGGGGATGCCCCGGGAAGGCATCCCCTCTTTCGTCTTCAATCCATCGGTAACATTACTTGGAGCTATATTTTTATTCACCACATGATATGTGTTTTGCTTGGAGCGTCTTGTATCTTAGGAGTCTTTTCTTTTTGTTGTGTCACAATCATCCTTGCTGCACACCTTTTTGAGAGAGAGATACATGCACTCATCGTGATTTTGCTAGAATGCTCATAGTGCTTCACTTATATCTTTTGAGCTATATACTTTTGCTCTTGTGCTTCATTTATATCTTTAGATCACGGCGGTGCGTGATTTGGTAGTTGGCTTATGCTATGAAAGTAGTCCCAAAGGTGATAGATACCCAAAGAGGATGCAAAAACCTCCATCTTCATGTGCATTGAATAGAAAGAGAAGTTTTGATTCCTCTCAATTAATTTTGAGACGTGGATTTGGTAATATTAAGAGCTATGTTAGTAGGGTGTTGTGAATCTAGAAATACTTGTGTTGAAGTTAGTGATTCTCGTAGCATGTACGTATGGTGAACCGCTATGTTAGGAAGTCGGAACATAATTGATCTATTGATTGTCATCCTTTGTGTTGAGGTCGGGATCGCGCGATGGTTAACACCTACCAACCCTTCCCCTCGGAGTATGCATTTAGCACTTTGTTCCGATTACTAATAAAAATGTTCGCAAAAAGTATGTGAGTTCTTCATGACTAATATGAGTCCATGGTATATATGCACTTTCACCTCCCACCATTGCTAGCCTCTCTAGTGCCGCGCAATTCTCGCTGGTGCACAAACCCACCAAATTCCTTCCTCAAAACAACCACCATACATACCTACTATGGCATCTTCATAGCCATTCCGAGATATATTGCCATGCAACTCCCACCGTTCCGTCTCATGACTTGTGCCGTCACTCTTATATTGACATTGCATGATCATAAGATAGCTAGCGAGATGTTTCAACGTCACACGCCATGCTAGATCGTTGCACATCCCGGTAAACTGCCGGAGGCATTTCCTATGGAGTCATCATCATCATTTTGAGCTGTGAGTAAATAAAAGTGTGATGATCATCATTATTAGAGCATTGTCCCATGTGAGGAAATAATAATAAAAAAATAGGCCAAAGAGCCCAAGAATAAAAAAAAAGAGAAAAAAAGAGGCCTAGGAGCCCAAATAAAAAAAGAGAGAAAAAGAGAGAAGGGACAATGCTACTATCTTTTTCCACACTTGTGCTTCATGATAGCACCATGTTCTTCATGATTGAGATCTTCTTGCTTTGTCACTACCATATGCTAGTGGGAATATTCATTATATAACTTGGCTTGTATATTCCAATGATGGGCTTCCTCAAAATTTCCCTAGGTCTTCGTGAGCAAGCAACTTCGATGCACACCCACTAGTTCTCCTTTTGAGCTTTCACATACTTATAGCTCTAGTGCATCTCTTGTATGGCAATCCCTACACATTCACATTGATATCTATTAATGGGCATCTCCATAACCCTTTGATATGCCGAGTCAATGTGACCATCTCCTCCTTTTTGTCTCACAACCACTACCACACTCTATTCCACCTATAGTGTTATATCCATGGCTCGCGCTCATGTATTGCGTGATAGTTATAAAAAGTTTGAGAAAGTAAGAGTGCGAAAACAATTACTTGGCAAATACCGGGGTTGTGCATGATTTACATTAGTTGTGTGAGGATGATGGAGCATAGCGAGACTATATGATTTTGTAGGGATAACTTTCATTGGCCTTGTTATTTTGAAAATTCATGATTATCTAGCTAGTTTGCTTCAAATATTATTGTTTTCTTGTCAATAGCTGATACGTCTCCATCCTATCTACAATTTTTGATTGTTTCATGCCAATATTCTACAACTTTCATATACTTTTGGCAACTTATTATACTATTTTTGGGACTAACATATTGATCCAGTGCCCAGTGCCAGTTCCTGTTTGTTGCATGTTTTTTGTTTCACAGAATATCCATACCAAACAAAGCCCAAGCGTAATAAAAACTTACGGGGATTTTTTTGGAATATTTATGATTTTTTGGAAGAAGAATCAACGCGAGGCGATGCACGGAGTGCCCACAAGCCCTATCGCCGCGGCCAGGGGGTGGGCCCGCGGCAGGCAGGCTTGTGGCCACTCCTTAAAGCGGTTGGAGCCCTTCTTTAGTCACAAGAAAGATAATATCCGGAAGAAAATCGTGGTAAAAATTTCAGCCCAATCGGGATCTCCGGGAATTTTAGAAACGGTGAAACGCAGAATCTGGGAGCGCAGAAACAGAAGCACACACAGAGAGATCCAATCTCGGAGGGCCTCTCGCCCCTCCGCCGCCATGGAGATCATGGACCAGAGGGGAAACCCTTCTCCCATCTAGGGTGGAGGTCAAGGAAGAATAAGAAAGAGGGGGCTCTCTCCCTCTCTCTCCCGGCGGCGCCGGAACGCCGCCCGGGACATCATTGTGTGACGGCGATCTACACCAACACCTCCGTCATCTTCACCAACATACCAATCATCTTCCCCATCTATATTTAGCGGTTCACTCTCCCACAACCCGCTGTATCCTCTACTTGAACATGGTGCTTTATGCTACATATTATTATCCAATGATGTGTTGCTATCATATGATGTCTCAGTAGATTATCGTTGTCCTATCGGTGATTGATGAATTGCTACGATTGGTTTAATTTGCTTGTGATTATGTTGCTGTCCTTTGGTGCCCATCATATGATCGCGCACGTGGATCACACCATAGGGTTAGTTGTATGTTGATAGGACTATGTATTGGCAGGCTAGAGTGACAGAAGCTTTAAACCTAGCATAGAAATTGATGCATATGGGATTGAAGGGGGACCAATATATCTTATTGCTATGGTTGGGTGTTACCTTAATGAACGTTAGTAGTTGCGGACGCTTGCTAATAGTTCCAATCATAAGTGCATAGAATTCCAAGTACGGGATGACATGCTAGCAGAGGCCTCTCCCACATGATACTTGCTATCGATCTAGTAACGTAGTCAATTGCTTAGGGACAATTCTGCAACTCCTACCACCACTTTTCCACACTCGTTAGACACTCGTAGTTGTTTCTTTATCTAACCAACCCCTAGTTTTATTTACGTGTTTTTTACTTTCTTGCAGGCCTATCATATCACTCCTACAAAGTACTTCTAGTTTCTTACTTATTCTAGGTAAAGCGAACGTAAAGTGTGCGTAGAGTTGTATCGGGGGTCGATAGAACTTGAGGGAATATTTGTCCTACCTTTAGCTCCTCGTTGGGTTCGACACTCTTACTTATCGAGAAAGTCTACTATTGATCCCCTATACTTGTGGGTTATCAAGACCTTTTTCTGGCACCGTTGTCGGGGAGCAATAGTGTGGGGTGAATATCCTCGTGTGTGCTTGTTTGCTTTATCACTAAGTAGATTTATTTGCTGTTCTAAGTTGTTCTCTATCTTTAGTTATGGATATGGAACACGAAATACCAAAACAATTTGGTGTACTTGCTACTCATGGAGATGGGGAACCTCCTAAAACCCTCGAGGCTCGTTATGTGGAAAATATAATGCACTTCTTTAATAATCCTGAGAAAGCCCCATTCAATTATATAATGGGATGCACGTTGGATCAACGTGAATACTTTAGGGATTATCGCTTGACGCAAAACGGGAAACTTTTATGGGATCAAAACTATTTGTTGAAATGGTATGCTTCGGAAATATGCAAGAGATATGGTGTTACTTGTTGCTCTAGGATGAAGGCTCCACACCTTCCCTTTTATTGTGAATTTAATGATCATAAAACCTTGGCTTCTTATGCTAATGGTATATATGATTACTATGATGTGGATCAAATAGAAGAGTTTGTTGCTTTTATGGGTACTTACGAAACTGAGGCTCTGTTTAAAAGGTGTGATGATAATGATGATGCTCCTTACCGATCTGAAAATTTGGCTATGCTTCATTATTGTTATACTAATTATGAATATAATGCCCATATTGAACGATTTAAGGAGAAATCCTATGATGCCCAAGAATAGACTATTATTTTGCAAGAAACTATGGAAGAAGTAAATGCTAAAATTGTGAGCTCATTAGATGAAAAAGATGAAGAGGAGAGCGAAGAACAAAAGGAGGAAGAGCAGACTAGCTACCCGTGTTCACCTTCTAATGAGAGTAACTCTTCTACTCATACATTATTTAATTTTCCTTCGTTCTTACCGAAGGATGAATGCTATGATCCCTTGGATTCGTTTGAAATATCCCTTTTTGATGAACTTGATGCTTGCTATGCTTGTGGCCATGATGCCAATAGGAATGATGCTTATGAAGATGAGCTAGATATAGTTCCTTATGTTACACATGATGATTTTGGTGAATATAATATGCACGTGCTTTCTGCTCCTACTTGCAATTATTATGAGAGAGGAACTACATCTCCACCTCTCTATGTTTCCAATACGATAAAATTGCAAGAAACTACTTATGCTATGTATTGGCCTTTACTTGATGTGCATGAATTGTCCTTTTATGACATGCCAATGCATAGGAAAAGAGTTAGACTTCATCATTGCATGATATATGTTACCTTGTGCTGACTACTAAATTTCAAATCATTGCTAATTAAAACTGGCTTTGATATACCTTGGGATCCTGGTGGATCCATTACTTGAGCACTTTATGCCTAGCTTAATGGCTTTAAAGAAAGCGCTACCTGGGAGACAACCCGGAAGTTTTAGAGAGTCATTTATTTCTGTTGAGTGCTTTTATTTAGTTTAAAAACTAAAAAAATATAGAGGGGAACTTAAAAAAAATTCAAAAAGAGATGTGATTGAAAGGTGATGCATTGCGGAAGTGAGGGTCGACCTTGAACACTTGTGTTCATGCTCATGAAAACAATGTAGAATTTTTCATGGAAGTTTATCACAAAAATAATTATCCCCTTGTACAATTCCTTTGTGTTTTTAAAAATAATGTGCCAAGTAAAGCCTTTACGATTAGTTTGGGTGATAGTTGTTTGATCACGCTGAGAAAAGACAGAAACTTTCTGCTCACGAAATTAATTTTCATTTTTATTATGGAAGAGCTTTTGAATTGATTCTCTTTTTCCGCTGATTGATATGCAAATTTCCCAGACGTTCGTAATTTTTCAGATTTTTTGAGATATCAGAAGTATACGGAATATACAGATTGCTACAGACTGTTCTGTTTTGACAGATTGTGTTTTCTATGCATTGTTCTCTTATTTTGATGAATCTATGGGTAGTATCGGTGGGTATGAACCATGGTGGAGTTGGATTACAGTAGATATAATTCTAATATGAATTTAGAATGGGTTCACAACAGTACTTGAAGTGGTGATTTATTTTATTATACTAACGGATCTCACGAAGTTTTGTTGAATTCTGTGTGATTGAAGTTTTTAAGTTTTGGGTGAGAGCACGATTGATGAAGGAATAAGGAGAGGAAAGAGCCTAATCTTGGGGATGCCCGAGGCACCCAAAGGTAATATTCAAGGAAGACTCAAGCGTCTAAGCTTGGGGATGCCCCGGAAGGCATCCCCTCTTTCGTCTACAATCTATCGGTAATTTTACTCTGAGCTTTATTTTAATTCGTCACATGATATGTGCAAATGCTTGGAGCGTCTTTTGTGTTTATTTTTCCTTTTTCTTTTTTTCACCATGCTGGTATGAGATAGTCCTTGGTTGGCTTTATAGAATGCTTCATGTGCTTCACTTATATCTTTTGAAGTTTGGATTGCCTGTTTCCTTAGATATAGAAAACCGCCATTTGTAGAATGCTCTTTTGCTTCACTTATATTTGTTAGAGCGGGGCATATCTTTTGTAGAAAGAATTAAACTCTCATGCTTCACTTATAGCTATTTAGAGAGTTAACAGGAGTTGGTCATTCACATGGTTAGTCATAAAATCCTACATAAAACTTGCAGATCACTGAATATGATATGTTCGATTCCTTGCAACAGTTTTGCGACATGAATATGTGATATTAGAGTCATGCTAGTGAGTAATTGTGTATTTTTAGAAATACTTGTGTTAAGGTTTGTGATTCCCGTAGCATGCACATATGGTCAACCGTTATGTGATGAAGTCGGAGCATGATTTATTTATTGATTGTCATCCTTTGTGTGGAGGTCGGGATCGCGCGATGGTTAACTCCTACCAACCTTTCCCCTAGGAGCATGCGTGTAGTACCTTGTTTCGATGACTAATAGACTTCTGCAATAAGTATGTGAGTTCTTTATGACTAATGTTGAGTCCATCGATTATACGCACTCTCACCCTTCCACCATTGCTAGCCTCTCTAGTATCGCGCAACTTTCGTCGGTGCATTACACCCACCATATAGCCTTCCTCAAAACAGCCACCATACCTACCTATTATGGCATTTTCATAGCCATTTCGAGATATATTACCATGCAACTGCCACCGTTATGTCTCATGAAATGTGCCACCACTTCCATATTGCCATTGCATGATCGTAAGATAGATAGCATGATGTTTCCATGGCTTGTCCATTTTTTGATGTCATTGATATGCTAGATCATTGTCACGGTACACTACCGAAGGCATTTCATATAGAGTCATCATTGCTCTAAGTATTGAGTTGTAAGTGTGATGATCATTATTAATAGAGCATTATCCCATGTGAGGAAATAAAAGAGGACATGGAAGCTCATTTACAAAAAAGAGGCCAAAGATGCCCACCAAAATAAAAAAAAATAAAAAAAAGAGGCCAAAGAGCTCACAAAAATGAGAGAAAAGAGAGAAGGGACAATTGCTACTATCCTCTTTCCACACTTGTGCTTCAAATAGCACTATGATCGTCATGACACAGAGTCTCCTATGTTGTCACTTCCATATACTAGTGGGAAATTTTCATTATATAACCTGGCTTGTATATTCCAATGATGGGCTTCCTCAAAATTGCCCTAGGTCTTCGTGAGCAAGCAAGTTGGGTGCACATTCACTAGTTTCTTTTGTGAGCTTTCATACACTTATAAGATCTAGTGCATCCGTTGCGTGGCAATCCATACTCACTCACATTGATATCTATTGATGGGCATCTCCATAGCTCGTTGATACGCCTAGTTGATGTGAGACTATCTCCTCCTTTTTTGTCTTTTCCACGACAACCATATTCTATTCCACCCATATTTCTATGTCCATGGCTCATGCTCATGTATTGCGTGAAAGTTGAAAAGGTTTGAGAACACTAAAGTATGAAACAATTGCTTGGCTAAAACCGGGGTTGTGCATGATTTAAATACGTTGTGTGGGGAAGATGGAGCATAGTCAGACTATATGATTTTGTAGGGATAACTTTCCTTGGCCATGATATTTTGAGAATACATGATTGCTTTGTTAGTATGCTTGAAATATTATTGTCTTTATGTCAAATGATAGACTATTGCTTCGAATCACTCGTGTTTTAGTATTCATGCCATGATTAGATTATATGATCAAGATTATGCTAGGTAGCATTCCACATCAAAAATTATCTTTCTTATCATTTACCTACTCGAGGAAGAGCAGGAATGAAGCTTGGGGATGCTAATATGTCTCCGTCGTATCTAAAATTTTTGATTGTTTCATACCAATATTCTACAACTTTCATATACTTTTGGCAACTTTTTATACTATTTTTGGGACGAACATATTGATCCAGTGCCCAGTGCCAGTTCCTGTTTGTTGCATGTTTTTTGTTTCGCAGAATATCGATACCAAACGAAGTCCAAACATAATAAAAACTTACGGGGATTATTTTTGGAATATTTATGATTTTTGGGAAGAAGAATCAACACGAGGCGATGCACGGAGTGCCCACAAGCCCTATTGCCACGGCCAGGGGGTCGGCCCACGGCAGGCAGGCTTGTGGTCACTCCTTAATGTAGTTGGAGCCCTTATTTCGCCGCAAAAATATAATATCCGAAAGAAAATCGTGTTAAAATTTCAGCCCAATCGGAGTTACGGATCTCCGGTAATTTCACAAACGGTGAAACGCAGAATCTAGGAGCGCAGGAACAGAAGGACACAGAGAGAGAGATCCAATCTCGCAGGGGCTCTCACCCCTCCGCCGCCATGGAGACCATGGACCAGAGGGGAAATCCTTCTCCCATCTAGGGAGGAGGTCAAGGAAGAAGAAGAAGGAGGGGGGCTCTCTCCCCATCTCTCCCGGCGGTGCCGGAACGCCGCCCGGGACATCATCGTGTGACGGCGATCTACACCAACACCTTCGTCATCTTCACCAACATCTCCATCATCTTCCCCCATCTATATTCAGCGGTTCACTCTCCCGCAACCCGTTGTACCCTCTACTTGAACATGGTGCTTTATGCTACATATTATTATCCAATGATGTGTTGCTATCCAATGATGTCTGAGTAGATTATCGTTGTCCTATCGGTGATTGATGAATTGCTATGATTTGTTTAATTTGCTTGTGGTTATGTTGTTGTCCTTTGGTGCCCATCATATGATCACGCGCGTGGATCACACCATAGGGTTAGTTGTATGTTGATAGGACTATGTATTGGCAGGCTAGAGTGACAGAAGCTTCATACCTAGCATAGAAATTGATGCATATGGGATTGAAGGGGGACAAATATATCGTATTGCTATGGTTGGGTTTTACCTTAATGAACGTTAGTAGTTGCGGACGCTTGCTAATAGTTCCAATCATAAGTGCATAGAATTCCAAGTAAGGGATGACATGCTAGCAGAGGCCTCTCCCACATGATACTTGCTATCGATCTAGTAACATAGTCAATTGCTTAGGGACAATTCCGCAACTCCTACCACCACTTTTCCACACTCGTTAGACACTCGTAGTTGTTTCTTTATCTAACCAGCCCCTAGTTTTATTTACGTGTTCTTTACTTTCTTGCAGGCCTATCCTATCACTCCTACAAAGTACTTCTAGTTTCTTACTTGTTCTAGGTAAAGCCAACGTAAAGTGTGCGTAGAGTTGTATCGGTGGTCGATAGAACTTGAGGGAATATTTTTCCTACCTTTAGCTCCTCTTTGGGTTCGACACTCTTACTTATCGAGAAAGGCTACAATTGATCCCATATACTTGTGGGTTATCAATAGCAAACTATTGTTTCGAATCTTACGGATCTGAACATTCATGTCACGTGAAAGTAGTTGCAAAGGACAACTATGCTTGGTAGCATTCCAAATAAAAATTCATTCTTTATCACTTCCCTACTCGAGGACGAGCAGGAGTTAAGCTTGGGGATGCTTGATATGTCTCCAATGTATCTATAATTTTTGATGGTTTCATGCTATTATCTTGTCAAACTTTGGATGTTATGCATGCCTTTTATATATTTTTTGGGACTAACTTATTAACTCAGTGCCAAGTGCCAGTTCCTGTTTTTTCCAAGTTTTTGACCCCTTTGAGAGGAGATTTTGAAACAGAGTCCAAACGAAAGAAAATCCCCGAAAAGATTTTTTCCGGAACGGAAGAAGATCGAGAAACATGAGAGCCAAGGCAGGGGAGCCTCAGGGGCCCCACAAGCCCCCACCCCGCGGCCAGGGGGAGGCCGCGGCCCATAGGCTTGTGGGCCCCCTGGGCGTCCTCTGCCCTAGGGGTTGCGCCTATGAATTCCCTAAAAATCCCAAAAAAATCAGGAGATCGTCGAAATTACTTTTCCGCCGCCGCAAGCTTCTGTCTCCGCAAGATCCCATCTAGGGCACGTTCCGGTGCCCTGTCAGAGGGGATATTCGGATACGGAGGGCTTCTTCATCAACACCATGACCTCTCCGATGATGCGTGAGTAGTTCACCATAGACCTACGGGTCCATAGCTAGTAACTAGATGGCTTCTTCTCTCTCTTGGATCTTCAATACAAAGTTCTCCATGATCTTCATGGAGATCTATCCGATGTAATCTTCTTTTGCGGTGTGTTTGTCGAGATCCGATGAATTGTGGATTTATGATCAGGTTATCTATGAATCTTATTTGAATTTGTTCTGATCTCTCTTATGCATGATTTCATATCCTTGTAATTCTCTTCGAGTTGTGGGTTTTGTCTGGCCAACTAGATCCATGATTCTTGCAATGGGAGAAGTATCGGTCTACTTGTCTCAGACGTGATGCCTATATGTATGATCATTGCCTTAGATATCGTCATGACTTTGCGCGGTTCTATCAATTGCTCGACAGTAATTTGTTCACCCACCGTGATATTTGTTATTTTGAGACAAGCCTCTAGTGAACACTATGGCCCCCAGGGTCTACTCCACACCATATTTTCAGCCTTACACTTTTTACTTCGTTGCACTTTCCTCCTTCAGATCTCACTTTGCAAACAATCTTGAAGGGATTGACAACCCCTTTGAAGCGTTGGGTGCAAGCTTATTTGTGTTTGCGCAGGTACTCTGGACTTGACGAGACCCTCCTTCTAGATCGATACCTTGGTTCTCAAACTGAGGGAAATATTTACTGCTCCTGTGCTGCATCACCCTTTCCTCTTCAAGGGAAAAACCAACACAAGCCCAGTCTCCGTCAATGTGTCAATTTCTGGCGTTGTTGTTTGAGAAGTAGCATTAGGTATGGTGGACTCATCTCGAATAACTTGGCTTTCAGGTTTTTTATGTACAAGCAGAGTTCCCACTTAGTACAGGTTAAGGCTAGCAAATAGGTTGAGAAGCGGCCAGCTAGAGAGCAACAACGGTCATGAACATGCATAATGCATAAGTAACATTGGATACTAGCATGAGTAGGACATGAACACCATGAACATAAATATCATAGATGCTATGTTGGTTTTGATTCAACTACATGCATGAACATGTGAAAAGTCAAGCCACTTGAACATTCAGAGGAGGATATAGAATCATCATACTACATCACAATCATTTTAACGCAATGTTGATATCCAAGATAAGTCATTATTCACTCCTAGCTACTTAGGAATGGCATGAGGAACTATAATCTCTAATTGTCATTGCAAACATGTTTGATCATAATAGGCTGAATCATGGATACTAGGTTAAACATATTTACAAAACCAGAGCAAATCGAGTTATTGCCTTTCACTTGCATACCCGTTTCTCTCTGCCACAACGAGTTCATCTAACATCGTCATTATTGCCTTTCACTTGCATGACCGAACGATTGGAGAATAATAATAGTGCAAGAGGGGCATGGACTAAGCTGGAATCTGCAAACATTTTATTCAAGAGGAGAAGACAAGGTAATATGGGCTCTTTATCAGATCAATAATGATGCAAATGAGAGCCACTTAATATTTTCATTGTGGTCTTCTCCTCGGTATGACTCAACAAAAAGAAAAGAAATTCAAAGAAACACACTAAAATATTTTTGGATTTCTCGTTTTTTCGCAAACGAGCAAATGAAAATAGCAAAGGAAAAACGAGAAAAACTATTTACACGGGAAAGCTCCCAACAAGTAAAAACGAACAAGCAAATCTTTTTGGGTTTTCTTTTTAGTGCTACAACAATTTAAATTAGGAAGAAAAAATCAAAAAAAAAACAAGAAACATATTTTTGGATTTTTCTCAAAGTTTTTCAAACACATAGGAAGAAAGCGAGAAAATAAATTAAACATGGATGATACAGTGAAAAAGTCTGGACACCGACAACTGGGATGAAATGTGTGAACACGAATGGAATGTCGGTGGGAATACGTACTCCCCCAAGCTTTGGGTTTTGGCCTGACTTGGTAATCACGAGTCATAGAAGCCGTGAGGTCCAATGTTGAAGTGCTGGGGAGCGGGCACCATAGGATCCCATTGTTGAGGCTCCTCACGTGTCGCACCCAGGTTGTTCCAGTAAGCGACAATGTCCTCACGCATAATCTGTTCGCATTGAGCTGCAATGAAGTCGGTGAGGCCGGCATTAGCAGCATATTGTGTGAACTCTTGAAGGATTCCAGCCCCTTCCATGAACGCATTATGCGGCCACTCGCACGGCCGTAGTTCCGCCAACCTCCGAGTATGGAGATCATTGTCAGATGACTCTCCAATAACCCCCTTGGAGTTCTTCCTCGAAGCAAAATTCCTAAAGAAACTCATCTTTTTCCTATGAACAAAATTCTGAAATTTTTAGTCCACAAAATTTTTCTCAACAAAACTTCACAAAAATGATAGCAACTACTCATAGGGATGTATAGAGGCCATAGCAAGCATTCAAACTACTTAGAACTCTAAGAATTCAACATGCAAGCTCATCTACAGAAGCACCAAGAGTAGCTAATTATTCCAAATATAAACCACTAAAACAAAAATTATTGGACACATGGAGGAGTCACATACCAAGCAACAAATCCCCGAAACAGTTTCGGAAACGGACCTTCGAGCAAAGAGATCGAAATCCGCGGTTTCGGGAGCAAGAACATGAGAGAGAGAGTGTGTGTGATAGTGATTTTTTTTCTAGGTGAATGGAGTGATGTGGGAAGAATAAGTAAGTGAGGGGGGCACGTGGGGACCACAACCCACTAGGGCGTGCCTGGGGGTCCTGGCGCGCCCAATAGTGTTGTGCCCACCTGGTGCACCTCCCTCTGATATTAGTTGCACCAAAAATTCAAAAATATTCAGAAAATATTGTGTTAAATTTTGAGGGCATTCTGAGGACTTTTATTTTTGGGTCATTTTTTGTTGCACGGAAAACTCAAAAAATAGACAAAGCATGGCATTTTATTTTATTTAACTAAGAAAAAAAGAAAACAAAAGGTAGGGACAGAAGGTAGTACTCACTACATTCAACAACTTCATACTTCTCAATAATGATCCATTAATAAGGTTGATCAAGTCTTATTAACAACCACTTTCGATTAATATGAAACCGGAAAACTTTCGTAAATCACTAAGTTAACTCAATGGGGATATGAATGTCCCCCACAATAAGCATTTCATATTTCTTTTTAACGGTAGGTAGAGGTGGTTGAAAACTTCAAATATTGATTGTCGGAGATTTTTCAAAAGCATTAATACCATTCACTTGGAATTGTTTCTTCGGAAAGTGCACCGTATGCTCATTACCATTGATATGAAAAGTGACCTTGCTTTTATTGCAATCAATAATAGCCCCTGCAGTATTCAAGAAGGGTCTACCAAGGATAATCGACATGTTGTCGTCCTCGGGCATCTCAAGTATAACAAAGTGAGTCAAAATAGTAGCATTAGCAACAATAACGGGCACATCCTCACAAATACCGATAGCTGTGGCAGTTGATTTGACAACCATTTGCAAACATATTTTAGTAAGTGTGAGTTTATTCAAATCATGTCTTTTATATAAAGAGAAAGGCATAACACTAACACTAGCTCCGAATCACATAAAGGAGTTTTCACATAATTTATTTTAATGGAGCAAGGTATAGTTTGTATTCCCGGATCTCCAAGTTTTTAGGTACTCCATCTTTAAAAGTATAATTAGCAAGCATAGTGGAGATTTCAGCTTGTGGTATTTTTCTCTTATTGGTTATGGTGTCTTTCATATAGTTTGCATAAGGAGGCATTTTCAATATATCAGTCAAGCAAGTTCTCAAAAAGACTAGCCTCGGCATTTCAGCAAAGCATTCAAAGTCTTCATCATCTTTGTTTTTAGTTTGATTAGGTGGAAAGGGCATAGGCTTTTTAACCCATGGTTCTCTTTCCTTTCCATGTTTTCTAACCACAAAGTCTCTTTTATCATATCTTTTATTCTTCGTTTGTGGGTTATCAAGATCAACAGCTGGTTCTATCTCAACATCTTTATCTGGTTCTTTATCATTTGTTTGAGTGTATTCATGAACCTCATCATTTATCTTTTTCATTATCAGAAGGTGAGTGTTCATTACCAGATTGAGTTTTAGAATCAGAGATAGGAACTTCATTATCATTCTGAGCAGGTTTTTCTATTTCAGGTTCACTAGAGGCAGGCAAAGTCCTATTATTTTTCTTCTTATTTTTCTTTTTAGAAGGACTAGGTGCATTAGTGTTAATACTTTGAGAGTCTTGTTCAATTATCTTTGGGTGTGGTTCCTCAGTCATTTTACCTCCTCTAATGGCTACTCTAACAGCAAAGTCACTTATATTATTGTTCATTTCATCAAGTAACTCCCTTTGAGATTTAGCAACTTGTTCTAATTGAGTTTGAACCATAGAGGCATGCTTTCCTACACCTCTAACATCATTTGAGATTCTAAATAACAAGTCACTTAAGCGAGCAATCATATCAGAGTTGTATTTCAATTGTTTCATAACATTTGCATTGAAGTTATCTTGCTTTCTAATGTAATTATCAAACTCATAAAGGCATTGACTAGGATATTTATTACAAGGATCATCACTATCACTCAATTTCATGATTTTACCTCTACCACCTTAGGTGGTGGTGGTGCTTCAAGCCCACGTATTTCTTTGATAGGTGGTATATTTTTAACATCCTCGGCTTTAATACCTTTTTCCTTCATAAATTTCTTTGCCTCTTGCATATTTTCAGAACTGAGATATAAGATACCCCTCTTCTTTGGAGTGGGTTTAATAGGTGTTTCATGAGGAGTCCAATCATCATAATTTTTCAATATGTTATTCAATAATTCTTCAGCTTGCGCAATAGTTCATTCCCTGAAAACAGAACCAACACAACTATCTAGGAAATCCCTAGAAGCATCGGTTAGTCCATTATAGAAGATATCAAGTATTTCATTTTTCTTAAGACGATGATCACGCAAAGCATTAAGCAATTGGAGAAAACTCCCCCAAGCTTGTGGGAGACTCTCTTCTTCAATTTGCACAAAGTTAAATATTTCTTGCAAGGCAGCTTGCTTCTTATGAGCAAGGAAATATTTTTTTAGAGAAGTAATAAATAATATCCTGGGGATTACGCACACAACTAGGAGCAAGAGTATCGTACCAAGCTTTAGCATCACCCTTTAATGAGAATGGAAATAACTTGAGAATATAGTAATAGTGAATCCTCTCATCATGAGCAAAAAGGTGGCTATATCATTCAACTTAGTGAGATGTGCCACAAAAGTTTCAGTTTCATAACCATGGAAAGGATCAGATTCAACCAAAGTGATTAACCTTGGGTCGACAGAAAATTCATAATCCTTATCATCAATAAAGATAGGTGAAGTAGCAAACTCAGGATCACATTTCATTTTAGCATTCACAGATTTTTCCTTATACTTGCATAATAATTTCTCTAGATCATCTCTATCCTTACAAGCAAGAATATCTCTAGTTGCCTCCTCACTCATAGTATAACCTTTCGATACCTTTGCAAATTCATATCTAGGAGGACTAGTTCTAGTAGGTGTTTCAAGATTCTTAGTTTCAAGTTCATCATCAGGTTCAACAATATCATGTTGTCTTACTCTAGCAATTTGTTCATCAATAAATTCACCTAGTGGCACATCATTATTAAGCAAGGTACTAGCATCATCATGAGTAGTATTCATATCATAAGTAGCATCATCAATGACTTGCGACATATCAGAATTAATAGCATGTTGTGGAGTTGCAAGTTTACTTATAACAGAAGGTGAATCTAAAACGGAGCTGGATGGCAGTTCCTTAACTTGCCTCGTCTTAGAGGGAAAAATATTAGTCTTAGCATCCTTCAGATTCTTCAGAGTGATAATATGATAATAATCCCAAGTGACTCAACAAATATTGCTATGCTCCCCGTCAACGGCGCCAGAGAAAGGTCTTGATAACCCACAAGTATAGGGGATCGCAACGGTTTTTGAGGGTAGAGTATTCAACCCAAATTTATAGATTCGACACAAGGGGAGCGAAAGAATGTATGAAGGTATTAGCAGTTGAGTTGTCAATTCAACCACACCCCACACCTGGAGATTAATTATCTGCAGCAAAGTGATTAATAGCACACTAATATGATAGTTTTGATAATAGTAGAAATAGAAATAATAACGGCAACACTGATAGCAGTGATTTTGTAGCAGTAACGATAGCAGTAGCAACAGTAGTAAATTAGCAAGAACAATATAAGGTAAATTCGTAGGCATTGGATCGGTGACTAGTTGGATGATATTCATTATGAGACAGTTATAACCTAGGGCGATACGACACTAGCTCCAGTTCATAAATATAATGTAGGCATGTATACCATAAATAGTCATACATGCTTATGGAAAGAACTTGCGTGACATGTTTTGTCCTACCCTCCCGTGGCAGCGGAGTCCTATTGGAAACTAAGGGATATTAAGGCATCCTTTTAATAGAGAACCGGAACAAAGCATTAACACACGGTGAATACATGAAATCCTCAAACTAAGATCATCACCGGGAGTGGTCCCGACAATTGTCACTCCGGGGTTGCCGGATCATAACACGTAGTAGGTGACTATAACTTGCATGATCGGATCTAGAACATGGATATAATGGTGATAGCAACATCAATCTCAGAACATAATGGATACTAGGGATCAGGACCTAACAAAACTAACTCGATTACATGATGAATCTCATCCAACTCCTCATCGACCCGCGAGCCTACGAAGGAATTACTCACTCCCGGTGGGAAGCATCATGGAATTGGCGATGGAGATATGTTGTAGATGACGAGGATCGAAGATCCCCCTCTCTGGAGCCCCAAATGGTCTCCAGATCTGGCCTCGCGATGAAGAACAGGAGACGGCGGCAGCTCCGTCTCGTGAAACGCGATAATTCTTTCTCCGTGATTTTTTTCTGGAATAATGTGATTTTATAGCGTCGGTTTCAGGATCATAGGGGCCACCACGTGGCGACAACCCACCGGGGTGCGCTTGGGGGGGGGCAGGTGCGCCCTGGTGGGTTGTGCCCACCTAGGTGCCCCCCTCACGTGGCTCTTGGCTCCACAAATTCTTATTATTGATATGAAAAATCCTCGCATGGTCCCATTCCATTCCGAGAACTTTTATTTCTGCACAAAAACAACACCATGGCAGTTGTGCTGAAAACAGCGTCAGTTCGGCATTAGTTTCGTTCAAATCATTAAAATTAGAGTCCAAAACAAGAAGAAAAGCATTAAGAAAAGTAGATACATTGGAGACGTATCAGTTGGTCACACATAGGATTAAGGGCTCTTGCCGGAAAAGCTTTTAGGCAGGGTTTCTATTGGCTCACAACCCTCCAAGATGCAACTCATCTAGTCACCAAGTGTGAGGCCTGCCAGTTCCATTCAAAGAATATTCATCAGCCAGCGCAAGCCCTCCAACTGATCCCTTTATCCTGGCCATTCTCGGTCTGGGGGCTCGATCATGGGCCCCTTTCCCCGCGCACGCCTGATGTGGAGCATAACCCGCCTCGATAGACTAACGTACAAGTTGAGCCCGCTCAGCCTCCACCGACCCGACAACCCGCTCAGCCTACACCGATCCAGCCATCAATTCAATGTTTCCGAATGCCGCAGGTCCACTTTTCCAATCCCGTAGACAACATGCTGGCTGCTACGTGCAACCTGGAGTTTCTCCCCATTCATGGAAACACCCCAGTTGAGATGGAATCTGGGAACGCCATCGAGATGCTGAAGATGGTTGTGGTTCAACAGGCGTAGTTCTCTTATAGTCATGATCGGTTGCACTCTACACCGCATGCCAGCCACACCAAGAGTCACCATGAGGATTCTCCGGCGGTTTCCTGCGGCAGTCACCGACGGTAACCTCAAGCCAACCCACCCGGACAACCAATGTAGAATGCCCAGGCGCTTGTGAACGCGTCCCGAGACGCCCGTCAGGCAGAAGCAGAGGCGGCGGTGGTGGCGGCGGCGGCGGTGGCGGCGGTGGCGGCTCAGGTGGTTCCAACTTATGCCCAGCCAGCGCTCGCGTATAGTGAGTCGGGTGGTAGGACTGTGGGGGTTCCATGTTTGTCTTTCGCCCTTCACAACGAGCGCATGCCTGAAGACTTCATAGGTCCTTGTAAGGTGCCCAACTACACACCCGATCTTGAGCCAAGTGCATAGATTGAGAGTTATGAGCTTGCTATGGACATGCTTGATGCTAGTGATGCAGTGTCTGCCAAATATCTCATGATGATGTTGGAAGGGCCAGCTCGATCATGGTTGAAGACCTACTGCCCAACCCCATCAACACGTGGGCGGAGTTGAAGGAGCTATTTATTAAAAACGTTCGTGGAACTTGCAAACGTCGAATGATAATTGTGGATGTGCAGCATTGTGTTTAGTGAATGGATGAGTCGGCTCACCATTGGACACGCCGGGTTGCAGAAATCATCCATTCATTGGATGGCACCATATGGTTAAATCCATATGCCTAGCAACATTGGTTAAAATCCTTTGTGATTTTCCTTTGATCTTGTTGATTCAACCTTTGTGTGGATACACACAATCTTCACTTGATTCTTATATATTATATTTTCAGCTCAGACGACATTCCGAACATGAGTTGGTTCTCAACAAATCAGCCTTGATTGATTGTCCAACTAAGTCCATTCGGCTTACTTGTATTTGATTGGAGCATCTGAATCTGATACACCAACCTGGAAATCATAAATTCCTTTGGTATTTAAGTATCGATATTTTTCAGATGTTCTATAATTCGATGCCTTGCATTCTATCTCCCTCTGATTGAGTAACGATACTCACATGAGGTCCATTGTGGATAAATAGACCCATCGTTGGGTTATTATTCGACATCATCCTTTACATTCAAAAAAATTCTTGTGATATTGTTCCCTTGATACATAATGCCATTGGTAAATTGTGTGGTCTACCTCTAATAAAATTGTATCCTATGCTTTAGTCAGCCATGCTCTTCAAGCATGTGTTAATTACTCTTGAAGTTTGTGGTATATGTTCCTAAGATGCCTCGATGGGTTGGACCTATACCTTCGTAAATCCGTGTGACCCGAAGAGTTTTCACGAGTCTTACTCTTGTGGTGTTTTGACGGACATTCTTTCAAAACTACAACCTGACCAAAGGCGATGAGTAAATGGGAGGTGATGCATTGATGAAGTGGGAGTCGATCTTGAACTTGTGTTCATGCCCATGGAGACGACGTTGATCCTATCACATAAGCTTCTCCTATCAATAATCATTCATTATATGATTTGATCTGGTATCTGTGGTTTGGTACTTTGCAACCATGGTTCCGACCATGATTGTTCTCCTTTGATCTCATATGTACACAAGTTAAAGTGCTTATATTCCACAGATCAATACATAGTCTAACCTCTACTCTGATCTACCTGTGAGTATTGTCCCAGGTATCTCGAAAATATCATGGAGCTATATAACTTCTTATGAGCTCCTCATCAACTATGACATTTCACTTATTCCAGTTTTCCTCGTGTTTTGAGTTGTTGGACACACAAGTACATCGATAATTGAATCGAGTACGCATTGCGATTCAACAACTTTTAGTAATCTTCCTTGTTTACGAGCTTGTACTTGATCATGTCATTCCAAGCTGTTAAGCTAGATCATCATCATCATGCTAAAGCTTGACTATGCTATCTATGTCCTTCATACCTGGAACACATTTCCAACAGTACGCTAAGCTTACATCAAGTTTTCAACATCATGTTGGTTATCTTGAAGGGAAATCTCAATTCTCAGCTAGTAGTCTTATATGTGGTTCCGACAATCTTTCGCTTCGTCATTCCTTGCTTGACGTCTTCGCTAAACATTTACATCTCCATGAATCATCTTGACGAATGTGTCATGATCATCATCAATATTCTCAGCTCTTCCAGGATATCAATCGAATTCTTGATGAGAAATACCCTCTTTGCCCCTCGATGATTGTGTTATCATCGACAAACCTTATTGCCTTCCCTCCAACACAAACTTGATCATGTTTTGCATTGTCCCTTAAGTTCCTTGCTATTCAGCTTATGTTATCTTCTACCTTGGAGTATTACTATCTTTTATGTCCAGAATGTCGTGAGGATTGCACACGTCTTAAGAATTCTTGATGTAGTAATACTTCTCGCTGTGACCATTCATTTCTTGGTCCCGTGTTGTTCCAAACCGGAATACCAACAAGTGAACTTTCATGTGCGATGCCAATACTTCTAGCAACCCTATTGCCTTGAGGATAACAAAAGATTGTTTCATTCTTGGTGTGTTGGTAGTTGACTCATTATTCTAGCATTGGTCGTGCTACTCATTCTGTATTTTTGAGTGCACCCGTCGACCAATGTTTAATTGTTGATGCTCCCTCGAGCATACGTCATCATATCATTTGATCCGACAAATGCTATCTCCTTGTTCTTATAATTTTGGAAATTCATCCCCATCGAAATCTGGAGGGATTGTTGTTCAGCCCATCGGCCACACCCTCAACTTCTCCATGGTTCATGTTGAAGCTTTTGAAAGCACTATCTTTGTGCCCAACTCATGAAGAATATATTTGATAAGAAGAAGTGTTTTCCCAAGGTTCACGTGCATTCTTGCCGCCGTGAATATGTGAAAGTTTTGTTTCGCTTCCTCTTGGGTAATACCAAATCATTCACTCATGTGCGAAGTGTTATATGTTTTGAAGATTTGTTATCTTCACTTCATATAACTTCTCTTAGCACCCCAAGACTCTGACTGATTTGATCAAGGGGAAGAAAGTTCCTTCATAAGAGCTAATCAAGGCTTACGCAAGGGCCTTGATATCCTCTATGATGGTTCTCAAATCAGAACTCGGTTGCATTATGTTGTAAGAATTCCACGTGGGCACGAATGTCTTGACATTGTGTTCATGTGTGTTACAATCCAACTCATGATCCAATACTTGCTTTCGTAGTTCATATCCTAAGAATCTTGCATTATCATCTCGTATGTTTTTGGTGGTCCCCTTTTCTTCTCAGGCATCCTGAGCCTGAGGTATCCTGACGCCAATCAGATCTGAATCGTGGGCAGATATTATGGTTGGAACATTTCCCAATAATTATAATTTTGGTCTTTATTTAACCTGGTACGGTGATGTCTTGTCTAGCACACCTAGTCGAGGGACCTAGTGCTATAGCATCTTGTTCAACAAGATTTACCATTCTTCTCCGCGGAAACTATATGACTTATTTTATAAGTTGTTTTTGATGGATCCTTTGTGTATCCAAAGTCCGATCTTTATCTATTGACCATGTCAATGCTACCTCAAAGCACGAATGTGGTACTTCAAATGTTAACAGGAACATTGGAAGTGCAATGCTAAATTGTTCTTGAGCAATTATCCAAACCGTATGGTATGGGTAAACATCATGATTCTCCTTGCCCTTTTATTAAGATGGTTGTGTACTTGATGACCTATCATGTATACCATACTCTATATTTTTCCTCGGGAATGGCATACTCTAATACTTGTGTGTGTGAACACATTTTCCTTCCCATTGGTCTGTTTGACGTGGCAGTCACCTTTTCCTTCCCATTGGTCAGTTTGACCTTTCTTGAATCTGAACTTATCTAAGCAGTGTTAATTACATGCTTAGGTAACAACCTCGGTATACAACTCTATCAGTAAGACCCTGTTACTATTGTGGATAACATTGCGGTAGCCGCCGGTGGACGAGAACTTTGTCTATTGGTCCGCCTCATTTCAACGAGCAGGAAAATGGTTATAATCGTTCCCCGCCATTGGTACCGACGTTGTTGCCAACATAACTGGTAGGGTATCCTCTGACATGTATTGCTACTAAGATCGTATAAGATGTCACCGCTCTGCCTACTCTTGGCCCGCATGGTGGACCCATAACCCGAAGTTCCACACTGACCCATAACCCAAAGTTCCACAGGATCGAAACCTGACTCTCCTGGACATCTTTGACTCCAAGGTATCCTTTGCACTTGGCTTCGTATGAAATTCTCGAGCCACCATTCAATGAGACGATCTTTTCGGTATCACAAGGAATGTTTACATTCATTGCTCTAAACCCCCTCTCATATCTGTTTAGGCATTAAACGATTGCTTACTCGTTTGAAACCTATGTACCATCATGTTGTATTCCCAATGAATTTCGTGAGTTACAACTTGAGGAATAATTCATGTCCTCTTCTGTGAGTTCACCGTCAGATGCCCAACATTGTGTAGCTACGTTCCCCGAGAATTTCCCCTATAATCGCAATTCGTAAGACAAGGAAGATCTCGAAGAAAGGATGACGACTCTACCAGGATGACCTGAAACACATAATTGAAGACTTCAACAGAAGGAAACAGCTCCTTCGAGAAGATCAACCAAGACAAGAAGACTCATTCGAATTTTGTAACCAAACAATTCCCACTTACCCCTACCTCTTAATTCTTGGGACAATAATTTCTTTTAGTGGTGGAGAGTTGTGACATCCCCGGATTATGCTACAGTAACCCATGTAATCAAACTACACTGATCACCATGATCAGAGCATAATCATTTTGCTAAACAGCTCATGATCAAATTGTATATCATATCTCATTGCAATTTCCACTATTAATGGCTCTAGAAATTTAGTGTGATAAAATAAAACTTCAAACAACAAAAGAAAAATGTTGCACACTTGTGAAATAACCCAAGACAATTGTTGTTAGGGAAAACAACATGAACCTCAAGCTCGTGTGGACCCCACCTTCGATAACACCAAATCACATTTGAAAATGCCCTCTTAAATTTAATGGATAATTCAAACAATTTTAAAAAATTCTCAAACCTTGTGTAGTAGTACAGAATATTGCAAAGAAAATTATGGAACAAGTCACTCATTTAATTACTAAAGGAAATAATTGCTAAAAAATAATAAAACATAAATAAAAAGAAAAGAAAAAAAGAAAAAGCAAATAAAACTCTTCCCCACCCCCACTGGGTCGGCCCCAACAATGCCAACCGGACCATCTAAACCCCAGCTAGACCATTCACCCACTAGTGGTATATAAACACCCCTCCCCACCCCTCGAAACCCTAGCCCACCACTCATCCCACCCGAGCCACCAACCCCCACAGCGAACTCCCACTAGACCCCCCCCACCGAGCTAGCCCCCTCGCTTCCTTCCCTCCCACTCGATCCACGAGGGATCGGGCTGGGGAGGCCGAGTCGTCCCTCTTCCGGCCACCTTGCCGCCGGCCGCCACAGCCTCGGCGCCTCCTCTGGCCACCTCACCGTCGGCCGCCAAAGCCCCGCGCCTCCCCGGCCTCCTCCGCCTCCCCTGGTCCTCCTCCCCACCCCCCCACCCCTATGCACCACCTCTTCGGCTCCTCCCTCGCCCCCGGCCACCACCACCACCACCGGCTAGTCCCCTCCTCGCCGGCTCCTCCCTCGACCCCGGCCACTGATGTCAGTTGTGCTTCCCTTGTAACGGCGCCAGGAATAGTCGTGTCGACGGCACCAGGAATCCTTCTGCTGCTGCTACACCTTAAGGGACTTCCTAGGAAAATATGCACAGGATTTCCCCCGTGGCCTTGGAGCCTTGCGTTGGTGTTCCCTCAAAGCGGAAATGGTGATGTAGCACAACGGTGCTAAGTATTTCCCTCGGTTTGAGAACCAAGGTATCAATCCAGTGGAGGAGTATCACAAGATCCTGCACAAACACAAAAGCTTGCTCCCAACGCTATGAAGGGGTTGTCAATCCCTTATAGATTGTTCGCCAAGTGAGAACTGAAAGCAACAAAGTAACAAAGCAAAGTAAAAGCGGAGGTGTAAACGATGGATGTGAATAGACCCGGGGGCCGTAGTGTTTACTAGTGGCTTCTCTCATGAAAGCAAGTAGACGGTGGGTGAACAAATTACTGTCGAGCAATTGATAGAACCGCGCAAAGTCGTGACAATATCTATGGCAATGATTAGATCTATAGGCATCACGTCCAAAACAAGTAGATCGATACTTTCTGCATCTACTACTATTACTCCACACGTCGACCGCTATCCAGCATGCATCTAGTGTATTAAGTCCAAAAGAACAGAGTAACGCCTTAAGCAAGATGACATGATGTAGATGAACAATCTCATATCAACGACAGAGCCAATCTTTTTACCCTTGATGGCAACTACTTAATGTGTGCCTTGCTGCCCCTACTGTCACTGGGAAAGGTCACCACATGGTAGAACCCAAAACCAAGCACTTCTCCCATGGCAAGAATCATAGATCTAGTTGGCCAAACAAAACCCAAGACTCGGAGAGACTTACAAGGATATCAAATCATGCATATAAGAAATCAGCAAAGACTTAAATATATATCATAGATAATCTGATCACAAATCCACAATTCATCGGATCTCGACAAACACACCGCCAAAGAAGATTACATCGGATAGATCTCCATGAAGATCATGGAGAACTTTGCATTGAAGATCCAAGAGAGAGAAGAAGCCATCTAGCTACTAACTACGGACCTGTAGGTGTGAAGTGAACTACTCACGAGTCATTGGAGGGCGATGATGATGATGAAGAAGCCCTCCAACTCCAAAGTCCCCTCCGGCAGGGCGCCGGGAAGGGTCTCCAGATGAGATCTCGCGGAAACGGAAGCTTGTGGCGGCGGAAAAGTATTTTTGAGGCTCCCCTCATTTTTTGCTATATTTTAGGGAATATATAGGCCAAAGATCTAGGTCAGGGGGCGGCCAGGGAGGCCACAAGCCCTGCCACCGCCGCCTCCCCCCTGGTGGCGGAGTGGGAGCTGGTGGGCTCCGTGGAGCCCACCTGGCTTGGCCCACAGGCCCCCTGATCTTCTTCCGTTCGGGAAAAAAATCATTTCGAGGATTTTATTCCGTTTGGACTCTGTTCCAAAATCAGATCTGAAAAGAGCCAAAAACACAGAAAAAAACAGGAACTGGCACTTGGCACTGAATTAATAAGTTTGTCCCAAAAAAGATATAAAAGGTACATAAAACATCCAAAGATGACAAGATAACAGCGTGAAACCATCAAAAATTATAGATACGTTTGAGACGTATCAAGCATCCCCAAGCTTAACTCCTACTCGTCCTCGAGTAGGGAAGTGATAAAGAATGAATTTTTGATGCTTTCATGCTACCTAGCATAGATGTCCTTTGTAACTCCTCTTATGTGACGTGAATGTTCAGATCCATTAGATTCAAAACAATAGTTTGCTATTGACGTGGAAACAATAATAATTCAAGCAAACTAGCAAGGTAATCATGAACTTTCAAAATAACAAGGCCAAAAGAAAGTTATCCCTACAAAAGCATATAGTCTGGCTATACTCTATCATCATTGCACAACAAATTTAAATCATGCACAACCCGGGTACTGGCCAAGTAATTGTTTCACACCTTTACTTTCTCAAACCTTTTCAACTCTCACGCAATACATGAGCGTGAGCCATGGTTATAGCACTATAGATGGTGTGGAATGTGGTGGAGGTTGCAAGACAAAAAAGGAGAAGATAGTCACATTAACTAGGCATATCAATGAGCAATGGAGATGCTCATCAATAGATATCAATGTGAATGAGTAGGGATTGCCATACAAATGATGCACTAGAGCTACGAGTATGTGAAAGCTCTTAAAGAAAACTAGTAGGTGTGCATCCAACTTGCTTGCTCACGAAGACCTAAGGCAATTTTGAGGAAGCCTATCATTGGAATATACAAGCCAAGTTATATAATGAAAATTTCCCACTAGCTATATGGTGGTGACAAAACGAGAGACTCTCAATCATGAATATCATGGTGCTTAATATGCACAAGTGTGGAAAAAGTGGTAGCGTTGTCCCTTCTCTCTTTTTCTCTCATTTTTTTTTTATTTTTTTGGTGGGCTCTTCGGCCTCTTTTTTTTAGTGGGCTTCTTTGGCCTATTTTATTTCCTCACATGGGACAATGCTCCATTAATGATGATCATCACACTTTCAACTCAAAACTTAGAGCAACTATGACTCTATATGGAATGCCTTCGGTAGTGTGTCGTGACAATGATCTAGCATGACATAGACATCAATGGAAACATCATGCTAGCTATCTTACGATCATGCAATGGCAATGTAGACGTGGTGGCACATGTCATGGTGGTAGTTGCATGGCAATATATCTCGGAATGACTTTGAAAAATCCATAGTAGGTAGGTATGGTGGCTGTTTTGAGGGAGGCTAATGGTGAATTTTGTGCACCGGCGAAAGTTGCACGGCACTAAGAATAAAGTGATGGTGGAAGGTGAAAGTGCATCTAAACCATGGACTCAACATTAGTCATGAAGAACTCATATACTTGTTGCAAAAGTTTTGTTAGTAATCGAAACAAAGCATTCAACACATACTCCTAGGGGAAGGGTTGGTAGGTATAAACCATCGCACGATCCCGACCGCCACGCAAAGGATGACAATCAATAGACTAATCATGCTCAGATTTCATCACATAGCGGTTCACCATACGTGCATGATACGGGAATTCCTAACTTCAACACAAGTATTTCTAGATCCACAACACCTTACTAGCATGACTTCAATATTACCATAACCACAACTCAAAACTAATTGAGATGAATGAAACTTCTCTAACTATTCAATGCACATGAAGGTGGAAGTTTTCGTATCCCTTTGGATAACTACCCCTTTTGGGACTACTTTCCAAGCATAGATAAACTAGCAAGCCTTGCACCGCTGTTCTCTAAAATATATAAGTGAAGCACATAGAGCAAAAGTATCTAGCTCAAAAGATATAAGTGAAGCACATGTGAGCTGAATTGTCTACCAAAAGATATAAGTGAAGCTCGACAGAATCACGGTGAGTGCATGTCTCTCTCTCTCTAGGTGTGCAGCAAGGATGATTTTGACACAACAAAAATAAAAGAGTCCTACGATTCAAGACGCTCCAAGCAAAAACACATAACATGTGGTGAATAAAAATATAGCCCCCAGTAACGTTACCGATGGATTGAAGACGAAAGAGGGGATGCCTTCCCGGGGCATCCCCAAGCTTAGGCTTTTACGGCATCCTTGAATCTCTTGGGGTGCCTTGGGCATCCCCAAGCTTGAGCTCTTGCCACTCTTTATCTCTTTGTCCATAAGAACTTCACCCAAAACTTGAAAACTTCACAACACGAAACTTAAACAGAAACTCGTGATAACATTAGTATGAGAAAGCAAACCACCACTTCCTTAGGTACTGTAACAAACTTAAATTCTACTTGTTCTGATGTTGGGTTACTGTATTTTCAATCTTCCATGGCTAATACCCCCGATACTATCCATAGTTTCATCAAAATAAGCAACCAACACAACAAAAACAGAATATGTTAACAGCAGACCAGTCTGTAGCAATCTGTATATTTCGTATACCTCTGGTACTTCCAAAATTCTGAACAATTATGAAAGTCTGAATAATTTGCGTAGCAATCAGAAGCAAAAAGAATCAACTCAGAAGCTCTTACAGAAAAACAATGAAAATTCTTTTCGTGAGCAGAAAGTTTCTGTCTTTTCCAGCATGACCAAACGATCATCCCCAAGACTAATCATAACGGTTTTGCTTGGCACAAACGCAAAAAGAAACACAAAAAACACAATCATAACAGAATTATGAAAGTGTGGAAAACACAAAACAGAAAGAAAAAGGATAGATTCGTTGGGTTGCCTCCCAATGTAACATCCCAAAATTATAAATTTTGGAATGTTAATATAATTATTCGATTGATTGTTTGTTTGTTTGCCTGAGTGATTGAAACTTGTGTGAAATCTGAAACTTTTCAAAACTTTTGAATGAGAGGGAATAGATGAATTTCCCCTTCTCCGGTGAATTCAAATTCAATCTTTTAAAAGCAAAGAGAGAAGATGACATGACTTCTTCAACTATAAAGAATTTGAACGGAGATATTTGCATTGAATTCTTTTGCATTTCCATTCGTTTTCTTCGTGCAAGAAATGCCGGGAAATACATTCTAGAGAGGAGGAACATGACCCTCGAACCCACGGGCATTTTGAAAGTTATTTGAACCCTCAAACTTAGAGGGTCATTTGAAAATTATTTGCAAAAGAAAATAAACCTTTTAGGCAATTTTGTGAAAATAATTTTTTTCTGAAGTTTTTATTTTTGCCGTGGAAAAATGCCCATCATCTATATTTTATTTTTCTGATAATTTTAGTATATAAAAACTCTTTATTCCGAATTGATTTGAATTCCCTTTTATCGTTTTAGTTTCCTAGTTTTAAAAATAGGAAAGGAATCACTTTTAAATGGAAATAAGAGCTGGCCCAATTAAGAGCTTTCCTATTTTGGCCCAACAGGAGATTTTCTCCTACCTCTCTTCTTCTTCACGTCACAGCAAGCTTTCCATCCATGGAAGAAGGAATTCCCTCCTTCCCGATCTCCCTCTTCTTTTCTTCCGGACGCCATCCGAGGCCGCCTATAAAACCCTCAGCATCTCCTCTCTCCATTTTTCCCGAGAGAACCCCCTCTCCTCGCCTCTAGCTCGCGCGCCACCATCACCCCGTCGGTCACCAGAGAACTCACCGTGCACCTCCACCATCGCCCCTGCACTCCTCCTCGCCCCCCTGGCACCCCTGCCGCACCACCCCTCCCTTTGGCCCCTCCTCCACCGACGCCCCACCCCACCCCGTCGCCCTGCAAGCCTCGCTCCCCCCTGGAACCAGCGACCAGGAGCTTTTCTCCCAGAAACACCACCACGTCGCCCCCCCTGCACTCCCTCCACCTCGCCCCCCCCCTCCACCGCCCCCTCCACCCCACCCCTCGCCGGCGACCCCCACCCCACCGGAGCTCCACCCCGACCCAGCCACCGTCGGCCACCATTGCCAGCACGGGAGCTTCCCAGCCACGGTAAGGCCCCCTCTTTCCTTTCTTTTTTTTTACTTGTTTTGTTTTTTTAGTTTTACCCTTAGATCTATTTTCAACGGTGTAGATTAGAGTAGATAACCTTTCGGTTTTTAAACAAAAACCGCACTGGTTTTTATTCACTTAACTTTTAGCCAGAGAACTTTTTCTTATACTTCGGCCATTCGCTGTTTAGCCTATACCACGCACACCCATCAGCCAATCAGTGAGCGCCACGTGTGTGTAGCAATTATTCTCTTTTTCTGTCTAGTTCCAAAAACAGCAAAGTTCCTGTTTTGTTTTGGCCATAAATTTTGATCCATAAGTCCAATAGAGTTGATTCTTTTTCCCGTAGCTCACAAATTTCCTGTAGTTTTGAAAAACATATAATTTGTCTATGTTTGAATTTTCAAATTTGAGTTAGATCAGATTTAGTTTAAACCTTGTTTTACCTATTCCAGGAGTTTAAAAATAGCTTTTAATTTGATTCTTTTGGTACTGATCACTAGTGATCTTATTTATCAGTGGTAAAAATTTCAGAATTGTTTGAGTATTTTAGCTCACTGTTTCTTGTGAAACAATTTCTGTTTCACCTCATTTAGGATTTCGGCTAATTCCTTTTCTATCCTTGTTTTAAAATATTTTCTTTATTATTTCAGAAACATTATTGTTTTGTTTATGTTAGTTAACAGTAGTTTTGCAACAAGTGTTGATTTTATTTTTATTTGTTATCATGAAATCAATTCTAGTTCCTTAGTAACTTGCAATTGGTTTCCGCACTGTTTCAAATCCCGTTTGGAAATACTTTCAAATAGTTTTGTGAAAAATACTTTATTTTATCTTAGTTTCTTGTTTTTATTTTCTGTTAGACAAAAGCCATTTAGTGTTTGATGTAGTAGAAGACTCCTAACTTTAGTGAAGTTTCTTTCGGATTCCTATTCGCTCTCTCTTTTGTTTTGATTGCTAGAATGATTGCTAGTATGAGTGCTTATGTGAATGATATGTTTGTTATATAGATTTCATTGGAGAATGACGAGTAGTTTATCAAGTTATTTCTCGAGAAAATTCTTCATCGTCAACACCACCAGGCAAGTCACTTTGATCATACTATCACCTATGTTTTATGCATCGTAGTTCTACCATCCTATGCCCAATTGCATACTGCTTAGGTACTTGGAAATTTTAGTATAGATTGTAGTATCATGTGGTAGGCACACAACAACCCTGATACTTGGCCCCGGGACGACAAAGATCATATTGCTATGCTTGAGTAGACGGGAGTTCGGTTGAGTGCATAACACGAGTGATGCGAGGTTGATTAAATAATCAAGACCGGTTAAGACAAGATTTTAAAGACCTCGGACGCAATGCAACTCTGGGTGAAGGACTGTTGATCGGCTCCCTGGAGAACCCAGTGGATGCCCGGGATGCTGGGGACAGCCATGACATCCTGCGGAAAGCTTCACCCAGGCTCAAAGAGACGGACGGATATTTTCAAGACCCAAGGCTTACCTGCACAGCCACAAGTCATTATGGGCTCTGGCTTGGTTGGACAACGCGGCGACTCTGGACAAGCGGTGCTAGCAGATGTAGAAGAACGGTAGGAATGGATGGGCACCGACAGGGATTCAGAGGGACCAGTTGAAAGACCATGTTTTGATCATCCGGTCTTCAAACACCTTGAAGTGCGAGGACATACTCGGAGGCGATCAAATCTTGTGGGGAACGTGTGCAGAACTCTGCAGAGTACACAAACCTAATCGATTAGCCGTGCCCACGGTCATGGACAACTTGAGCCAAAGGAACTGAAGTTATCTGGATTTCTCAACACCATTAAAATATATTTGATGAGGGTAATTATTGACAACTTGGGTACGAGAACTGGTTGGCGGAACCATCTCGTTAACAACCAACAATGTAGTAACATTTTTCTTTTAGACCTCTCTTGATGTAGGAGAAAACTTGCTTTTCGCTAAAAACTTATAGCCCCACCTGCCATATATGCATATTTTATAGATGATTACTTTTCACCCCTCTCTTATGTGACTTGCCGGCATATTCAATATGTTGACCTACACGGCTGCAACGTCTTACGTTGCAGATATTTTTCTTCGACGAGTAAGAGTACGATTCAGGGTTACGGTCTACACTCAACTTGCCGTTGATGTTTATTGGGACTCCACTCCCTTGACCGCTTCCGCTGAGTTAATTAAGGTATATATCAGTTTTACGCTATTTACATGTGATTGCACTTTGATATATACATTGATGTACTTTGTGTGCCAGCATACTGATCCAGGGATGGCACAGAAACACAGAGGCTTGACTCGTCTTGAGTCGGGTCGCTACAGAAATGGTATTCAGAGCACATGTTGATTGTAGGACGTGACCCTAGAAACTGGAAATTTCTTAGGATAGGATCTCTCAAAAAAAATCTTATTTTCAAGAACACCTTTCACTCCTCATCTCTTATGATTTCATCAAATGTTCTCTCTCACCTCAAATAGTTATACAATCCCTTACCCCTTTGACCTCATGAAGGATCAACCGACTCCCACGTCAAAGTAAAGAGGATATCACCATGCAATTGAAGAATTGAAGCTACACCCATTGAAGACTCCCGAGACCCGAAGAACTCAAAGACCCTGAAGTGTTCGAATAATTATATGACCATTAGAAGTCCAAACCCCTGTTATATACCCACGTTAGATACGATGATTTGTGAGCCGTCTTTGGTGTGTGTTTTCCGACGGCCACAAATAAAACCCATTCTCAAAAATATTGTTTGTATTGTGTGTATTTTCCTCCCTCTCTTACCCGTCTCATCCCCAAAACCTCCACCCTACCAGATGGAGTATGAAGCTGGACTTGTAGTCTCTGGACCAATGACCCAGCTGGAAGCTGAGATATGGATTCAGAACATGGAGAACCACTTCTGGAGCAACTTGATCTCAAGGAAGTATGAAGTGGAACACGCTCTCCAGTACTTTACACAAAGTGATGCAATCTGGTGGAAAATGCATCATGCCATACAAGGATTTAGTGGAGCAGAAAGTTGGGAAGAATTCAAGAAGACTCTGTTAAGATCCCTTCTCATTCAGAATGGCTATGATAATCCGAAGGAGAAGACTTGTGCATGCAAGATCTGTGGAGAAATAGGACACACCTAGGAAGAACACACGGATGGATGCACTCATTGTGAAGAAAATCACCCAGCCGAGCAGTGCCCAAGTAGTCAGGTGACTTGTTTCCTTTGTGAGGGAACCACCCACTACCCAGATCAGTGTCATATTTACCCCAAGGTGAAACAAGTTGTCAAGCAGCAGAAAGATGCAGTGAAGGAAACCCTCAAGAAGAAGATTCTAGAAGAACCTGTGATGAACGAAAATATTGAAGACCCTGATGGACAAGGTCTGACCAGATTTTTCTCCAGTGCATGCTACTCATGTGGAGAAGAAGGACATTATTCACAGGACTGCACGAAGAGAAGCCAAGAGTATCTGGGAAACTTCCCGACGGAAGAAGTGGATTTTGATCCACTTGAAATAGAAGAACTGGCCAAGATGAAGGAGTCCGGGAAGAAGAAAAAGTACCCTCGGAAGAACCAAATCTCTGCAGACATAGACCTGAGTCATGTCAGATGTTACAAGTGTATGAAATTTGGCCACCACAAATACATGTGCTCAGGAAGGAATCCAGGAATCCAAGGAGCAAAAGCAGAAGCTAAGAAGCCTCGAGACTTGTCAGAAATCATTTGCTTTTGTTGCAAGGAAGCAGGACATTTTGCCAGCGATTGTCCACAAAGGAAGAAAGCTAGAATGGAGTAGTTAAGTTTTGACCATGGCAATAAGTGTAATCCGAAGCACTCTTGTTTTTCATAAGATCATGGAGTGAATTTTTTTGTAACAGAAGTCCTTGAGATTGTAATAACATCATGAATAAATGGAATTTATTGTCTCATGATTGCCTATGTTGAAAATGTATGCGTTGTTTCTCTACGAGCAAAGCTCTCTCAACAATTATGAGGATATGAGAAAATATGGTCTATGCAGGCATGAGTATAATTCATTTTAAGTGTGGTAGTAATCGGTAAACCCACAGGATCAACTGAGTAGGAGTGTACCATGATTACCAAGGAGACACATACATTCCTCTGAGTACCTATTTACGGACACCTGCAGATGGCAACTCTCTACGAGTCATTCCTCAAGGGCCCAGAAACGATCATGACCCTGACCAGTGATCATGATTACCCGAAAATCCTGAAGGACATGATGAAGCACCTTCATCTTGAAGGAGATGCAGTCTACAAAGGCTACCCATTTGTGGAAAATGGAGTGGAACTTTGGTACGTGGAAGTACACCTCCACCATGTGAAAGGAGTTTGTCCAAAGACTATGGGGCAATACTTTTTCATTTCACGTGTGCCACGAGCAACCTTCTTTGATGTTGTTCGTGAAGCTGCCATGGAAGCCATACGTCAGATCGGAGAAATACTTGAAGCAAGACTCCATCATACCCAGGAATACCTGAGTGAAGTACGTGCGGAGATGATGGAGATGAAGCTAATGGCCACCATGATGAAGCAAAAGATGGATGATTTCAAGGAGCACATCAGAAAATTCGAGTGGAACTAAAGTACCTCCAAGAGAGGCAGATGAATAAAGTTGGCAGAAATGCTCGACCATACCGAACCATGTGGATGGCAGCATTTGTAATAGAGTACTTTCGAATTGGAGATTTTGATAAGAAATTAAGGAATGTAATAAAGGAATGATTATGAAATGAATATGATTTATGGAATAAGCTATGATGGATCAGCAAACGTTTTCTTAGGAGCATACGAAAAACTAAGAGTTGTGAAGATACGATAGATGTTTCGTTCAGCTTGCAGAACCAATGGATTATCCGAACTTCGTTTGTGGACAAGAGAAATTCTGCAACGCTTGTGAGGATGCCCAAGTGTTAGAATGCGAGATTCGCTAAACCTTATACAGAGAAATGATTTGGGTGCGGAATGGATTGATCACCATGACGACTTACTCTTATCATTTATCTTGCTATTCGGAATGGTAAATCTGAGAGACTTACCCATATAGAGAGAAGACATTCTTTGAAGCTTTTGTTTAAGCCTTAGAGTGGTATAAGAAAAGCCCCATGTACATGGCATTTGTTGTCACTCGTAGGAAATTTTACGGTGAGAACGAAACCAAGACCCCTCTCTCTGCAGCATAACCACAAATGGTAGACCACCATGAGAATCATCGATAGGTTATTTAGAATTGATCACGAGACTGTCAGTTAAGAAGACCCAGTGACGGAAGAAGCTTATATCAACAGGAGAGCATCACCAAAGGATTTTTATATGAAGACTGTGCGATGTCAGTTGCCAAAACCCCAAAGGATCGTTAAAGCATTTTGAGGGACCAGTATCTCTCGTTTTAAGTGTGGTAGCATCCCACCTTGCCGGAGATTGGATTTTCTAGAAGACCCCCAAACCCTAATCTTTTCTTTCTAGCCCTTTCAAATCTCGAGGACGAGATTCATTTTAAGTGTGGTAGTTTGTAACATCCCAAAATTATAAATTTTGGAATGTTAATATAATTATTAGATTGATTGTTTGTTTGTTTGCCTGAGTGATTGAAACTTGTGTGAAATCTGAGACTTTTCAAAACTTTTGAATGAGAGGGAATAGAATGACTTTCCCCTTCTCCGGTGAATTCAAATTCAATCTTTTAAAAGCAAAGAGAGAAGATGACATGACTTCTTCAACTATAAAGAATTTGAACGGAGATATTTGCATTGAATTCTTTTGCATTTCCATTCGTTTTCTTCGTGCAAGAAATGCCGGGAAATACATTCTAGAGAGGAGGAACATGACCCTCGAACCCACGGGCATTTTGAAAGTTATTTGAACCCTCAAACTTAGAGGGTCATTTGAAAATTATTTGCAAAAGAAAATAAACCTTTTAGGCAATTTTGTGAAAATAATTTTTTTCTGAAGTTTTTATTTTTGCCGTGGAAAAATGCCCATCATCTATATTTTATTTTTCTGATAATTTTAGTATATAAAAACTCTTTATTCCGAATTTATTTGAATTCCCTTTTATCGTTTTAGTTTCCTAGTTTTAAAAATAGGAAAGGAATCACTTTTAAATGGAAATAAGAGCTGGCCCAATTAAGAGCTTTCCTATTTTGGCCCAACAGGAGATCTTCTCCTACCTCTCTTCTTCTTCACGTCACAGCAAGCTTTCCATCCATGGAAGAAGGAATTCCCTCATTCCCGATCTCCCTCTTCTTTTCTTCCGGACGCCATCCGAGGCCGCCTATAAAACCCTCAGCATCTCCTCTCTCCATTTTTCCCGAGAGAACCCCCTCTCCTCGCCTCTAGCTCGCGCGCCACCATCACCCCGTCGGTCACCAGAGAACTCACCGTGCACCTCCACCATCGCCCCTGCACTCCTCCTCGCCCCCCTGGCACCCCTGCCGCACCACCCCTCCCTTCGGCCCCTCCTCCACCGCCGCCCCACCCCACCCCGTCGCCCTGCAAGCCTCGCTCCCCCCTGGAACCAGCGACCAGGAGCTTTTCTCCTAGGAACACCACCACGTCACCCCCCTGCACTCCCTCCACCTCCCCCCCCTCCACCGCCGCCCCCCCTGCCACCCCACCCCTCACCGGCGACCCCCACCCCGCCGGAGCTCCACCCCGACCCAGCCACCATCGGCCACCATTGCCAGCACGGGAGCTTCCCAGCCACGGTAAGGCCCCCTCTTTCCTTTCTTTTTTTTACTTGTTTTGTTTTTTTAAGTTTTACCCTTAGATCTATTTTCAACGGTGTAGATTAGAGTAGATAACCTTTCGGTTTTTAAACAAAAACCGCACTGGTTTTTATATACTTAACTTTTAGCCAGAGAACTTTTTCTTATACTTCGGCCATTCGCTCTTTAGCCTATACCACGCACACCCATCAGCCAATCAGTGAGCGCCACGTGTCTGTAGCAATTATTCTCTTTTTCTGTTTAGTTCCAAAAACAGCAAAGTTCCTGTTGTGTTTTGGCCATAACTTTTGATCCGTAAGTCCAATAGAGTTGATTCTTTTTCCAGTAGCTCAAAAATTTCCTGTAGTTTTTAAAAACATATAATTTGTCTATGTTTGATATTTTCAAATTTGAGTTAGATCAGATTTAGTTTAAACCTTGTTTTGCCTATTCCAGGAGTTTAAGAATAGCTTTTAATTTTATTCCTTTTGGTACTGATCACTAGTGATCTTATTTAACAGTGGTAAAAATTTCAGAATTGTTTGAGTATTTTAGCTCACTGTTTCTTGTGAAACAATTTCTGTTTCACCTCTTTCAGGATTTCGGCTAATTCCTTTTCTATCCTTGTTTTAAAATATTTTCTTTATTATTTCAGAAACATTATTGTTTTTTTTATGTTAGTTAACAGTAGTTTTGCAACAAGTGTTGATTTTATTTTTATTTGTTATCATGAAATCAATTCTAGTTACTTAGTAACTTGCAATTGGTTTCCGCACTATTTCAAATCCCGTTTGGAAAGACTTTCAAATAGTTTTGTGAAAAATACTTTATTTTATCTTAGTTTCTTGTCTTTATTTTCTGTTAGACAAAAACCATTTAGTGTTTGATGTAGTAGAAGACTCCTAGCTTTAGTGAAGTTTCTTTCGGATTCCTATTCGCTCTCTCTTTTGTTTTGATTGCTAGTATGAGTGCTTATGTGAATGATATGTTTGTTATATAGATTTCATCGGAGAGTGACGAGTAGTCTATCAAGTTATTTCTCGAGAAATTCTTCTTCGTCAACATCACTAGGCAAGTCACTTTGATCATACTATCACCTATGTTTTATGCATCGTAGTTCTACCATCCTATGCCCAATTGCATGCTGCTTAGGTACTTGGAAATTTTAGTATAGATTGTAGTATCATGTGGTAGGCACACAACAACCCCGATACTTGGCCTCGGGACGACAAAGTTCATATTGCTATGCTTGAGTAGACGGGATTTCGGTTGAGTGCATAACACGAGTGATGCGAGGTTGATTAAATAATCAAGACCGGTTAAGACAAGATTTTCAAGACCTCGGACGCAATGCAACTCTGGGTGAAGGACGGTTGATCGGCTCCCTGGAGAACCCAGTGGATGCCCGGGATGCTGGGGACGGCCCTGACATCCTGCGGAAAGCTTCACCCAGGCTCAAAGAGACTGACGGATATTTTCAAGACCCAAGGCTTACCTGCACAGCCACAAGTCATTACTGGCTCTGGCTTGGTTGGACAACGCGGCGACTCTGGACAAGCGGTGCTAGCAGATGTAGAAGAACGGTAGGAATGGATGGGCACCGACAGGGATTCAGAGGGACCCGTTGAAAGACCATGTTTTGATCATCCGATCTTCAAACACCTTGAAGTGCGAGGACATACTCGGAGGCGATCAAATCTTGTGGGGAACGTGTGCAAAACTCTGCAGAGTACTCAAACCTAATCGATTAGCCGTGTCCACGGTCATGGACAACTTGAGACAAAGGAACTGAAGTTATCTGGATTTCTCAACACCATTAAAATATATTTGATGAGGGTAATTATTGACAACTCGGGTACGAGAACTGGTTGGCGGAACCATCTCGTTAACAACCAACAATGTAGTAACATTTTGCTTTTAGCCCTCTCTTGATGTAGGAGAAAACTTGCTTTTCGCTAAAAACGTATAGCCCCACCTGCCATATATGCATATAGTATAGATGATTACTTTTCACCCCTCTCTTATGTGACTTGTCGGCATATTCAATATGCTGACCTACACGGCTGCAACGTCTTATGTTGCAGATATTTTTCTTCGACGAGTAAGAGTACGATTCAGGGTTACGGTCTACACTCAACTTGCCGTTGGTGTTTATTGGGACTCCACTCCCTTGACCGCTTCTGCTGAGTTAATTAAGGTATATATCAGTTTTACGCTATTTACATGTGATTGCACTTTGATATATACATTGATGTACTGTGTGTGCCAGCATACTGATCCAGGGATGGCACAGAAACACAGAGGCTTGACTCGTCTTGAGTCGGGTCGCTACACCCAACAAGCGCTTTTGTTTAACGCCCTTAGCTAGGCAAAAAGTGATGGAATCACATATAGTCATCTTTGGTGCTCAAACCATAAGTAGCGTGATCATTTATCATCTTAAGATCTTCATCTTTATTGGATGACTCACAACTAGCTTTAGGAACAAAAACAGGATTGACGGTCTTTTTGAGAGTGAGATTTGGAGTATTTTGCACAGCGGCAAAAGCGGAACCCAAGTTGGTTATGACATCTTCTAATTTGCCAATTCTAGAAGAATCATTAACTGTAAGTTCCTTATCCCTTAATTTTTTCAAAAAGTTTTCCACTTTGGATCCGTACTTAGTAATTTGATTGTGGATCTTTCTATCCAAACCCTCAATAAGTTTAAATGTGGCAATTTTGTTTTCAATAGTGTCAAGCCTTTGCATCACGTGTTCCAAGGTCAAGATAGTTCCATTAACCATGAGCGGGGGTGAGCCTACCAAATTCATGATAGCTCTATAGGAGTCAACAGTATGGCTCCCCAAAAAGTTCCCGCCTACAATGGTATCAAGGATATACCTATTCCAAGGAGAAATTCCAACATAGAAACTGTGAAGGAGGACGGTAGTGGATTGCTTATGAGTAGATCTACTTTGAGCATTGCAAATCCTGTACCAAGTGTCCTTCAAATTTTCTACCTCATGTTGCCTGAAATTGAGAACTCCATTTTCAGGGGTGTCGTTTGGAGTGGTGGGTCTAGCCATTGATGGACTATCTCACACACAAACAATTAGGAAGAGAGAGTGAAACGGGCAAAACAAAATGGCAAAAGAGAAAGGCAAAGGAGAAAGGCAAAAGAAAACAAAAATGTGAAGTGGGGGAGAGGAAAACGAGAGGCAACTGGCAACAAAAGTAAATGCAAGAGATGAGTTTGTGAGACCAACTTGGATAGATCTTGGTCTCTCCTCGCCGGCAACGGCGCCAGAAAAGAGTCTTGATGACCCACAAGTATAGGCGATCAATCGTAGTCCTTTCGATAAGTAAGAGTGTCGAACCCAACGAGGAGCAGAAGGCTCTGATAAACGGATTTCAGCAAGGTAATAACTGCAAGCACTGAAAGTAGCGGTAACAAGTGATTGTGTAGCGAGGTGAAACGTAGCAAGCAAAAAGTGACAAGTAACAAGTAGTAGCAACGGTGCAGCAAGTGGCCCAATCCCTTTTGTAGCAAGGGACAAGCCTGAACAAAGTCTTATAGGAGGAAAAACGCTCCCGAGGACACACGGGAATTTCTGTCATGCTAGTTTCATCATGTTCATATGATTCATATTCGTTACTTTGATAGTTTGATATGTGGGTGGACCGGCGCTTGGGTACTTCCCTTACCTGGACAAGCATCCCACTTATGATTAACCTCTCTCGCAAGCATCCGCAACTACAAAATAAGAATTAAGACAAAGTCTAAGCATAGCATTAAACAAGTGGATCCAAATCATCCCCTTACGAAGCAACGCATAGACTGGGGTTTAAGCTTCTGTCACTCCAGCAACCCATCATCTACTTACTACTTCCCAATGCCTCCCTCTAGGCCCAAATATGGTGAAGTGTTATGTAGTTGACGTTCACATAACACCACTAGAGGAAAAGACAACATACAGCATATCAAAATATCGAACGAATATCAAATTCACATGACTATTATCAGCATGACTTATCCCATGTCCTCAGGAACAAAAGTAACTACTCACAAAGCATAATAATAATCATGATCAGAGGTGTAATGAATAGCATAAAGGATCTGAACATAAACTCTTCCACCAAGAAATCCAACTAGCATCAACTACAAAGAGTAATCAACACTACTAGTAACCTTACAAGTACCAATCGAAGTCGTGAGACGAAGATTGGCTACAAGAGATGAACTAGGGATTGGAGAGGATATGGTGTTGATGAAGATGTTGATGAAGATGCCTCCCCCCGACGAGAGGAGTGTTGGTGATGACGATGGCGATGATTTCCCCCTCCGGGAGGGAAGTTTCCCCGGCAGGATCGTCCTGCCGGAGCTCTAGATTGGATCTGCTCAAGTTCCGCCTCGTGGCGGCGGCGAAACCACGAAAAAGCTCCCTATTGATTTTTTTTCTGGACCAAAACCCTTCATATAGCAAAAGAGGGGGGCTAGTGGGCCGTTAGGGAGGCCACAAGCCCCCACTCCGCCACCAGGGGGTGGTGGTGGTAGGGCTTGTGGCGCCCTGGCAGCCCCCCTTCGGTACTTCTTTCGCCCAGTACTTTTTATATAATCCCAAAAAAATCCACGTAACTTTTCAAGGCATTTGGAGATGTGCAGAATAGTGGACTAAGATTTGCTCCTATTCTAGTCCAGAATTCCAGCTGCCTGAATTCTCCCTCTTCAAATAAACCTTGCAAAATAAGAGAGAAAAGGCATAAATACGGTACCACAAGTAATATAACAGCCCATAAAGCAATAAATTTCAACATGAAAGCATGATGCAAAATGGACGTATCAACTCCCCCAAGCTTAGACCTCGCTTGTCCTCAAGCGAAAACCAAGTTCCATAAACATGTCCACATGTTGAGGGACGAAGGTGTCGATAAAACATAATACAGTCATGAGGGCATCATGATCACACATAGAACAACAATACATCATAAAGATTCTTATGGGAAAGTAACAATTCCTTCACAAAGCAAAGCATGAAGCAAAAACCTTACCGAGAAGTAACCAACAATAATCCATACTCATTGAAGCAATTGCAATTTATCACAACATCAGAAAGAGTCAAATAAGAGCTTGTAAGGAAAATCCACATACTCAATCATCTCTTTTGTTTTCCACAATTGTTACAACTCACGTGGTACTCATGGTGTCAAAGTTTCAGCCGGACACAGTGGAAGATAGGGGATTATAGTTTTGCCTCCCAACGATTTACCTCAAGGGTAAACTCAACAATAATAAAGCATAAGTACTCAACTCCATGTTGATATATGAATATAGATCTTTCCCAAGAATGTGACGGTAGCCAAGACAAAGGCAAAAATAGGGAATTGGTAAAGATCACCATGACTCTTACAAGGGTAAAAAGTAAAGGTACAAGATAGGCCCTTCACAGAGGGAAGCACAGGTTGTCATGCGCTTTTGAGGTTTGAATGTGTGTCCTCTTAGTGCGGAGGAACGTCACTTTATATTGCCTCCTGTGATAAAGAACTTTATTATGCAGTCTCTCGCTTTTATGTCTTCCTCATCACAGGTTCGTACAAAGCTTATTTTCCACACACTAATAGACCATACATATTAGAGAGCAATTTTTATTGCTTGCACCGATGACAACTTACTTGAAGGATCTTATTCAATCCATAGGTAAGTATGATGGACACTAATGGCAAAACTGGGTTGGAGGTTTAAGGATGCACAAGTAGTATCTCTACTTGGTGCGGGAGTTTTGGCTAATATGAGGTGGAAGCAATCGTCACATGCTAAGGGATCTCTAATCATATAACATTGTTTGGAACCAAGCAAACACAATTCATTATGTTGTCTTCCTTGTCCAACATCTACTCCTAAGCATGTAATAGTTTGGTGAGTGTTCACAATTGTAAAAAATGTCTAAGGTGATATATTTATATGTGAACTCTCTTTCCTTATTACTTCTTATTAATTGCAACAATGACTGAGGTCTATGTTGTTTTATTCTCAACAAGTTTCAATCATCATATGTGTCATAAGTGAAGTTATCACTTTCCATAAAATCGTCTCATGATCTTTCATGCTATCGTTCTTTTCATACTTTTGATCATGGCACAAAGCAAAGCCCTTGACTAAGACACTCTTTAATATATAGCTCGTAAGCTCGAATACAACGGGGGAGAGACAAAAGCAAAAGACTCATACTAAACACTAAAGACTTATTCCTCTAAGATAATAAATAAAAACTAAAAGGAAAGAACTAAAACAAAGGTAAAAATAAAGATATAAAGGTGATACGATACCAGGGCAACTCCCCCAAGCTTGGCAGAAGCCAAGGGGATTGCCCATACCAATGCTTAGTTGTCTTCCTTTGGCGGTGATGGTGGTGTTGTTGGAGCAGTCTTGAGCTTGTCTAATTTCCACTTGAGCAAAAAGTTCTGCTCCCTTAGATCGTTATTTTCTTCCTCAAATTTCAACACTCTATGGCAAAGTTCCTTCTTACTCTCCTGCAAGAAACGAGAAGGGATAAACAAAGTGTTAGGCTTCTTCCTATGGTCAGGGAGGCTTGACTTCTTGAACTCCACATGGGTGTTTGTAGGTTGAGGTAGAGGAGCCTCCTCTTCATCGGAACTCGTTTGCTCGTTCCCTTTGGGCTCATAGTCCTCTTCTTCATGAGTGGTCCAGCCATATGGTTCCAAATCCCCATTGACCTTGGGGTTAGCAAGGTAGTCAGCCACATAGCTCTCCCCCTCTGAATCCTGAGAAGACATCTTGACCTAGATCTGCGGCAGAAACAAGCTCAAAACGAAAACAGAGGAAAACTGCGCGATACGGAGATCAAAACCTTCGGGCGAGTATATATTGATTTTTTTTCTGGGCCAGAAGGAGTTCTCCGCAAGAAAACGGAGTCCGGGAGGCACACGAGGTGCCCACAAGCTTGCCCTCCACCACCACGGGGTAGGGGGCGGTGGCAGGGCTTGTGGCCGCCTCGTGCGCTCTCCGGACTGCTTTTTATTTTTTTTGAATTTTCCAAAAATTCCAAAACGAAGGAAATTTCCTATTGGAAAAGCATCGGAGTCCAATTTCTTATCGAAACAGATACCTCTTCGTTTTCAGGGTCTGAAACAGGCTGATAAACATCCCTTATGTACTCCTATGGAGTTATGACATTGATGATATTGGTCTCAACATTTATGGGAGTACCAAAGATGTAATGCTTGATTCTTTGCCCATTTACAACTCTAGGAAAATTTCCTTTTGTGTTATTGATTTTGATGGCACCGGAACGATATACTTCCTCGATAACATAGGGACCTTCCCATTTAGAGAGAAGCTTGCCTGCAAAGAATCTCAAACGAGAATTGTATAGCAAGACATAATCACCTACATTGAACTCATTTCCGTATTCGTTTGTCATGCCATCTCTTAACCTTTTCCTTGAATAACTTGGCATTCTCATATGCCTGGGCCCTCCATTCATCTAACGAGTTGATATCAAACAACCGCTTCTCACCGGCAAGATTCAAATAAAAGTTGAGCTCTTTGATTGCCCAATAAGATTTGTGTTCCAGCTCAAGAGGTAAATGACAGGCCTTACCGTAAACCATTTTATACGGTGACATGCCCATGGGATTCTTATATACATTCCTATAAGCCCATAGTGCATCGTCAAGTTTGCTAGACCAATTCTTTCGAGATCTATTGACGGTCTTTTGTAAGATCAACTTGATCTCCCTATTACTCAACTCCACTTGACCACTAGACTAAGGATGATAAGGAGATGCAACTCTATGGTTGACATCATACTTAGCTAGCATCTTGCGGAAAACACCATGAATGCAGTGTGAACTGCCATCAGTCATCAAATATCTAGGGACTCCAAATCTTGGGAAAATGACTTCTTTAAGCATCTTAATAGAGGTGTGGTGATCAGCATTTTTAGTGGCAATACCTTCTACCCACTTAGTAATGTAATCCACGGCAACTAAGATGTGAGTGTACCCATTGGAACTCGGGAAGGGTCCCATATAATCAAAGCCCCAGACATCAAATGGTTCAATGACAAGTGAAGATTTCATAGGCATTTCCTGACACTTACTGATATTCCCTATTCTTTTGCATTCGTCACAAGACAAGAAAAACTTACGGGCATCCTTGAAGAGAGTGGACCAATAGAAACTTGATTGCAATACCTTATGGGCAGTTCTATCTCCAGCGTGATGTCCTCCGTAGGCTTCGGAATGACACTTCTATAGGATTTGTCCCAGTTCATGTTCAGGCACACAACGTCTAATAACACCATCTACTCCTTCCTTATAAAGGTGAGGATCATCCCAAAAGTAGTGTCTCAAATCAAAGAAGAATTTCTTGTTTTGCTGATAGGTGAAGCTGGGTGGTATGTATTTGGCTACGATATAATTTGCATAATCGGCATACCACGGTGCACTATGTGAAGTGCGGATGACATTTAATTGCTCATCAGGAAAGCTATCATCAATAGGTAGTGAGTCATCAAGGACATTCTCTAGCCTAGACAAGTTATCTGCTACAGGGTTATCAGCACCCTTTCGGTCAACGACGTGCAAATCAAATTCCTGTAGCGGGAGAACCCATCTGATTAGCCTAGGCTTAGTGTCATTCTTCTCCATAAGGTACTTAATAGCAGCATGATCACAGTGAATAGTGACTTTGGAGTCAACTATGTAAGATCTGAACTTTTCACATGCAAACACGACTGCTAAAAATTCCTTCTCTGTAGTGGCATAGTTTCTTTGGGAACTGTCTAGAGTTTTACTAGCGTAGTGGTTAACATTCAACTTCTTGTCAACTCTTTGTCCTAGAACAGCACCAACAGCATAATCACTAGCGTCACACATGATTTCAAAGGGCAAGTTCCAGTCAGGTGGTTGAACAATAGGTGCGGTTATCAAAGCCTTCTTAAGTATTTCAAAGGCTTCCTCACAATCCTCATCAAAAACAAAAGGAACATCCTTCTGCAAGAGGTTGGTAAGAGGCCTAGAAATCTTAGAGAAGTCTTTAATGAACCTTCTATAGAAACCAGCATGACCTAGGAAACTTCGTATACCTCTGATATCTGTGAGGCAAGGCATTTTCTCAATTGCATCAACCTTAGCCTTATCAACTTCAATGCCTCTTTCAGAGATTTTGTGTCCTAAGACGATACCTTCATTAACCATAAAGTGGCACTTCTCCCAATTCAAGATGAAGTTGGTTTCTTTGCATCTCTGTAAGACTCGATCAAGGTTGCTGGGGCAATCATCAAAGGAAGACTCGTAAACGGAGAAGTCATCCATGAAAACCTCGACAATCTTTTCACAAAAGTCAGAGAATATAGCCATCATACATCTTTGGAAGGTGGCAGGTGCATTGCATAAGCCAAAAGGAATACGTCTATAAGCAAAGGTACCGAAGGGGTAGGTGAAAGTGGTTTTCTCCTGATCAGAATGTGCAACAGGTATTTGCGAGAAACCTGAATAACCGTGTAGAAAGCAAAAGTGTGTGTGTTTTGATAGCCTTTCTAGCATTTGGTCGATAAACGGCAAAGGATAATGATCTTTCCTGGTTGCCTTGTTCAGTTTCCGGAATTCTATCGCCATCCTATAGCCGGTAATAATCCTTTGTGGGATTAGTTCATCCTTATCATTAGGAACGACGGTGATACCTCCCTTCTTAGGTACGCAATGTACTGAACTTACCCAATCACTATGAGCAACAGGATAAATGATTCCTGCTTCCAGAAGCTTTAATATTTCTTTTCTAACGACCTCTTTCATCTTAGGATTTAATATCCTTTGATGATCAGCAACTGGTTTAAAGTCAGGATCGGTTTTAATCTTGTGTTGGCATAGAGTAGGACTAATACCCTTAAGATCATCAAGAGTATATCCAATAGCAGCACGGTGCTTCCTCAGAGTTCTTAGTAACTTCTTCTCTTCGTGCTCTGAAAGGAGGGCACTAATAATGACATGATATATCTCCTTCTCATCAAGATAGGCATACTTAAGAGTATCAGGCAACTGTTTAAGGTCGAACACAGGATCACCCTTTGGTGGGGGAGGATCCCCAAGCAGTTCAACATGTACATTATTCTTGAGAATAGGATATTGTTCTGAGACAATTTTATCTATCTCATCTCTCTCCTCCATATGCATATCATTTTCATGCTCAAGAAGATATTGCTCTAAAGGATCCATAGGAGGTACGGCAATAGAGGCAAGAGCAATGATTTCATCCCTTCCAGACGACTCTTTTTCATGGGGTTGTCTTCCAAACTTGGAGAAGTTAAATTCATGAGACACACCCTCGAAACTAATTGTGACAGTCTGCTTAATGCAATCAATGTGAGCATTGACAGTGTTGAGAAAGGGTCTACCGAATATGATGGGACAAAAGCTATCTTGTGCAGTACCAAGGACAAGGAAATCAGTAGGATACTTCGTCTTACCACACAGGACTTCTACGTCTCTCACAATTCCCATAGGGCAGATAGTGTCTCTATTAGCTAGCGTAATAGTGACATCAATGGGTTCTAACTCAGCAGGTGCAATCTCATCTTTGATTTCATCATATAGAGAACAGGGTATTGCAGTAACACTAGCTCCCATATCACATAAACCATGGTAACAGTGATCTCCTATCTTGACAGAAACAACGGGCAGGCCAACTACAGGTCCGTGTTTGTCTTTCGCATGAGGTTTAGCAATTCTAGCGGAGTCCTCACAGAATTTGATAACATGCCCGTCTACGTCTTCGGCTAAGTGATCTTTGATAATAGCAACACTAGGTTCAACTCTAATCTCCTCAGGGGGTGCAAGTGGTCTAATGTAACCCCTACGTATCACAGTTGGAGCTTTAAAATAATCCTTTATCCTAGCAGGGTATGGTGGTTTCTCGGTGTAAGCACAAGGAACAACAGGATCACTAAAAGCAATGACTTTCTCCTCAACTAGATTGGTTTTGGATATGTTGCTTTCTACAGGAGGATGATATTTAAACCACTTCTCTTTGGGAAGATCAACATGAGCAGCAAAAGATTCACATAGAGAAGCTACTATCTCAGAGTCAAGTCCATACTTAGCGCTAAAATCTCTAGAAGTGTTTGTCTCAACAAAAGATTTAATGCAATCAAACTGGAAATTCATACCTGACTCCTTACCTTCCTCGCTCTCCCAATCTTCAGAGTTGCGTTTGATTATCTCCAATAAATTCCACTTGTGATCAACATCCTTCTTCATAAAAGAACCGGTACAAGAAGTGTCAAGCATGGTACGATCTTCATGAGAAAGTCGAGCATAAAAGTTTTGAGTGATGATTTCTCTCGAGAGCTCATGATTGGGGCATGAATATGCCATTGATTTAAGTCTCCCCCAAGCTTGAGCTATGTTTTCCCTGTCACGAGGCCAAAAGTTATAAATAAAGTTCCGTCACGATGTACTAAATGCATAGGATAGAACTTTTGATGAAATTCCAATTTCAACCGATTGTAGCCCCGTGATCAAGTATCATCACATAGCCTATACCATGTCAACGCCTTATCCTTCAAAGATAAAGGAAAGACTTTCTTCTTTATCTCATCCTCGGGCAAACCTGCAAGCTTAAATAAACCACAAACTTCATCTACATAGATTAGATGCAAGTCTGGATGTGAAGATCCATCTCCTGTGAAAGGATTAGCCAGCAGTTTCTCAAGCATACCCGAAGGAATTTCATAAAAGATATTTTCAATAGGTACCTCAGGTTGAGGAACAACTCCTCATGCTTCCGTTCGTGCTGAAGATACCCCGAACAAACTCCTCAAAGGAACAGTTTCCATAGTGACAAGTGACAATAAATTTCAGCACGGTATATAGATGTTTCCTTACCAATTTCCACTTACCAAAGGCGCTTCACTCCCCGGCAACAGCGCCAGAAATACTTCTGATGTCAGATGTGCTTCCCTTGTAACGGCGCCAGGAATAGTCGTGTCGACGGCACTAGGAATCCTTCTGCTGCGGCTACACCTTAAGGGACTTCCTAGGCAAATATGCAAAGGATTTCCCCCGTGGCCTTGGAGCCTTGCGTTGGTGTTCCCTCGAAGCAGAAAGGATGATGTAGCACAGCGGTGGTAAGTATTTCCCTCAGTTTGAGAACCAAGGTATCAATCCAGTGGAGGAGTATCACAAGATCCTGCATAAACACAAAAGCTTGCTCCCAATGCTATGAAGGGGTTGTCAATCCCTTATATATTGTTCGCCAAGTGAGAATTGAAAGCAACAAAGTAACAAAGCAAAGTAAAAGTGGAGGTGTAAACGATGGATTTGAATAGACCCGAGGGCCGTAGTGTCTACTAGTGGATTCTCTCATGAAAGCAAGTAGACGGTGGGTGAACAAATTACTGTCGAGCAATTGATAGAACCGCGCAAAGTCGTGACGATATCTATGGCAATGATTATATCTATAGGCATCATGTCCAAAACAAGTAGACCGATACTTTCTGCATCTACTACTATTACTCCAGACGTCGACCGCTATCCAGCATGCATCTAGTGTATTAAGTCCAAAAGAATAGAGTAACGCCTTAAGCAAGATGACATGATGTAGATGAACAAACTCATATCAACGACAGAGCCCATCTTTTTACCCTTGATGGCAACTACTTAATGTGTGCCTTGCTGCCCCTACTGTCACTAGGAAAGGTCACCACATGGTAGAACCCAAAACCAAGCACTTCTCCCATTGCAAGAATCATAGATCTAGTTGGCCAAACAAAAACCAAGACTCAGAGAGACTTACAAGGATATCAAATCATGCATATAAGAAATCAGCAAAGACTCAAATATATATCATAGATAATCTGATCACAAATCCACAATTCATCAGACCTCGTCAAACACATCGCCAAATAAGATTACATCAGATAGATCTCCATGAAGATCATGGAGAACTTTGTATTGAAGATCCAAGAGAGAGAAGAAGCCATCTAGCTACTAACTACGGACCCGTAGGTCTGAAGTGAAATACTCACGAGTCATTGGAGGGGCGATGATGATGATAAAGAAGCCCTCCAACTCCAAAGTCCCCTTCGGCAGGGCGCCGGGAAGGGTCTCCAGATGTGATCTCGCGGAAACGGAAGTTGGCGGCGGTGGAAAAGTATTTTCAAGGCTCCCCTCTTTTTTTGTTGTATTTTAGGGAATATATAGGCCAAAGATCTAGGTCAGACGGCAGCCAGGGAGGCCACAAGCCCTACCACCGCCGCCTCCCCCTGGTGGCGGAGTGGGAGCTTGTGGGCTCCCTGGAGCCCACCTCGCTTGGCCCACAGGCCCCCTGGTCTTCTTCCATTTGGGAAAAAATCATTTGGGGTTTTTATTCCGTTTGGACTCCGTTCCAAAATCAGATCTGAAAAGAGCCAAAAACACAGAAAAAAATAGGAACTGGCACTTGGCACTGAATTAATAAGTTAGTCCCAAAAAAGATATAAAAGGTACATAAAACATCCAAAGATGACAAGATAACAGCGTGAAACCATCAAAAATTATAGATACGTTTGAGACGTATCAGCCACCACCACCACCACCGGTCGCCCCCCTCCTCGTCGGCTCCTCCTTCGGCCTCGGCCACCACCACCACCACCAGTCGGCCCCCGCCTCGTCGGTTCTTCCTTCTCCACCGGTCGGCCACCTTCTCTCCTCGCGCACCACCTCGCCGGACTACATCGCCGCACCACCGCCCCGTCGGCCTCCCCGACCTTCCCCAAGCCGCGTCTTCCTCTACGCGGTGGTGAGCTCCAGGCTCCGGCCTCTCTCGTCCTCCCCGTTTTCCCCGCACTCCGGCGAGCCGCCATCCCCGTGCTCGCGTGCACCCTGGCCACCTCCTTGTTAGACATGGAGGATAACCCCCCCCCCCCCATGTGTGTGTATGTTAAAAAAAGGTATATAGACATGTATGTGTGCGGATGTATGTATATGCAAAATAATGTATGTAGGAATATATGTATGAATGTATGTATAAAAATGCGTGTACAGATTGTGTGTGCGTGTAGTGTAGGTGTGTGCTCGTTGTCCCAATGACATATGGGCCCCACAACTCCCACCAAATGACAGGTGGGGTCCCTCATAAAAACATGCAAAAATAAAAATAAAAATAGTTTTATAAATGTTTAATATTAATAAAATTAATTAATTGGATTAATTATTTAGTTAAAGAGTAATTCTTGTTTTGGATAATTGGGATTTAATATAATAATAATGAATAAATAAATAAGTATTTAGTTAATTATAATGATTAAGATTAGGTAAGTTAGTTAAATAAACTGTTAGCTAAATCTGTTAATTAAGATAAATAAAATATCATAAATCACTCTATGATAGCTCGGTCCCACCCCACTAATTAACTTGATTAAATATTTATTAAACCCTAAAAATAAATGTGCCGATGACACATGGGACCCACTAGTCATAGTTGACGAGTCAAAACCGTGTTGACTGATGATGTCATGATGACATCACAATGTTGTCATATTTAATTATCTAATTTGTTTAAATCTGCTTAATTCCTAATAAATAATAAAACTATAAAAATTAATATAAAATAAATCGTAAGTCACATGAAAATAATTTGAACATGAAAGTTCATGTGCAAAACAAGATGAACCCGGATACGTTGTCCATTCGTTTGTCTCGCGTCCCTAGCATAGGAAACGTGGAACTTTTCCACCATTTTCGTCTGACCGGTAGTAGCGAGAGACCCGTGAAATATCATCCGATATTTTCCCGATCCATCTATGACGGATGATACTGCGTTAGCTCATGCCTAGCCCTGCATCTTGCCATGTCATGCTTAGTGATTGCATCTGTGTTTATATTTATTGTTTTCCCCCTCCCTCTTCTTACCGGTAGACCCGGAGACTGACGCTGTTGCCGGGTACGACTACCCTCCTGACGATCAGCCCTTTGCCGCAGAGCAACAAGGCAAGCAAACCCCTTTGATCATTCCTATATCTCCCATTTCTTTCTCCCTCGTGCTTGCATTAGAATTTTGCCACTGTTGTAGTTAGCTCCTGTATCTGATGCATAGCCTAATTTTGTTGAACTCCTACATTATTCTACTGCACCTTAAAACTATTTAGAATAGGTGGAGTAGGCATCCCCTCCGCCCTTAGTTCAGTTTCCCTACTTTATCATCAAGTCTCGATCCCTGATCGATGAGCCAAGATCAGACACAGCACTTACACCCCCCTTAGTTGTACGACGCTGCAGAGCTACTATCTGGTACCAAGGGTGACACCTCCAGAAGTACTCATGATGATATCTCTGTAGTGCACCTAGTGAGTCGTGGTTATCGAGGATGATTCCTCCTTCACCACTCCCGATGATGACTCTGTCGTACAACCCCTCAAGTGTGAGACCCTCGAGGGTGATTCCTCTAAGTCCACCTTGACGGTTACGTCGTTCGGAATCCAACGAGGGTGATACCTCGGATCCCACTAATGTTACCACCACACAGTTATTTGACCATGTTACTGGGAATATTGCTGAATAAATGTTAGGCGGGTGGATTCCCACGTGGATGTGTCGATGATTTAATTAAAATGTTAATGGATTTGGGTATTTGATCTGGATTGGTCGGAGACCTTATTCGCACTAACCGTCTACGTGGGAGGAGTTATGGGTTCTCGACGTCGTGGTATCAGCCGAACCTATTCAGATATGAACAATGGAGCGGTGCGCGCCCGAGTGGTCCGGATAGGCATCGCGCTTGTAATAAGGGGTGCTAGGACTGACATCGGTCGCCCTTGCATCATGCAAGAGTGCAAAGCGTGATGGGCCCATGACCCCTGCGTGCTTAGGATTAGACCGGCGGGCTGGACTCTCTGTTGAGTCCAGGTGGGGCTGCGACATGTCGATGTTCTGAGGCCGGGCATGACCCAGGAAAGTGTGTCCGACCAGAGTTTATTGAGCGCGACGGGGAATATGTTGTGCACCCATGCAGGGAAGAACTTATCTATTCGAATAGTCGTGTCCACGGTTACAGGATGACTTGGAGTTGTGCCCTGATCTTATACAACTACAACTCTTGACTGGAATGTTGCTCCGGGATTTCTTCCTCGCAGGGAGTCGAGGGAGAACCTCTAGGCGTGACCTCATTTTAATATTGCTACAACAATATGACTATTAATTGTGTTACCTGTTCTACTCTCGTCTATTGCTGCAAAACCCCTGAAGATGCTAGTCTTCAATAGGACTAGGCCTTCTCTCCCTATTCTCGCATTGCTGCAGTCAGTCCACATATAACCCCCCCTACCTTGATACTGATGCATACTTACCATAGTTCCGATGTCAGTTTTGCAAGTACTTTGGATCAGTACTCACCGTTGCTTTGCCCCCCCCCCTTTCCCCTTGATCCGTTGTTGCGACGAGATGATGGATCCTAGGAGATGGCGTATCCCGCCGACAACGACTGCTACCCCGACGTTGCCTACTACTACATGGAGGTCGCTGAAGACCAGGAGTAGTTTAGGAGGCTCCCAGGCAGGAGGCCACGCCTTGTTCGATCGTTGTATCTTTTGTGCTAGCCTTCTCTAAGGCACCTCATGTTTGATGTTTGTACTCAGATATTTGTTGCTTCCGCTAACTCGTGTGTTTATCGAGCTTCTGTATTCAAGCCCTCGAGGCCCCTGGCTTGTAATATGAAGCTTGTATGTTTTATTTGTGTCTAGAGTTGTGTGGTGATATCTTCCCGTGAGTCATTGCGCTTGATCGTATGCATTTCTGTCTATGATTAGCGTACGATCAAATCGAGGGCGTCACAAATCTACTAGTGTTCATCGAGCCAGCGCAATGAAGAAAGGTGGTCCAACTTGAGGAAGTCAAGATCGTCGTCATCTATCTTAAGTGGACTATGCATAATGCAAAGGTTTCACATTGATAAGTTCTATATTTAACCAGTCCCATGGTATTAGTTGGAAGATTTGTCATAGGATCAATAGTCGTACTATCAAGGGGGGCTATCGAGTGAGTAGCTTGATCATATTGTTTGTAGAGACCTTAAACCATTGCATTATGGCATCATCATATTTCTTGGTTATTGTTTGTATTTTATCTCTGTGAGGTTTCAGAGCTTGTGGTTATCTTTCTGATAAGTTCTGGTTCATCAAAAAATAGATTTCATGTGCATCTTCTATTGCGTTTTTGGTGTTGAAGATTTTACCAGTTATTATTTGAGGAAGGGTTGACACACATTTATTATTAGTATTTTCTCCATTACTAGTTATCAGTATTTCTATAAAGCTTGTGTTAGTTCTTCTTACGTGCTTTCCAACAAACTTGATTTCATTGAAATAGGAGTTCATTTGCAAAAGTTATGACGTGTTCAACGACCATATTCCCACTAGGGTATAAGTACCCCTTCTTGCTCCTTCAGCCCCAATCCTCTTGCAAGTCCCCCCTCCACCATTGTTGACCTCTTGGAGCTCGCTAACTTGTGACCCCCCGACCATAATAGTATGCTAATCATACATGCAAATGCGTACAATCAAGATGAGGGACTCACGGGAAGATATCACAACACAAACCTAGACACAAATAAAAATACAAGCTTCATATTACAAGCCACGGGCCGCGAGGGCTCAAATACATAAGCTCGAATACAATCGAGTCAACGGGATAAATATTATCTAAGTACATACATAAGATGGCAAGTCTGCCTTAAGAAGGCTAGCACAAACATCAACATGTATCGAAAAGGCAAGCCATCCTGCCTCGAAGCCTCATAATTACTCCTCGTCGGCGGCGACCTCCGCGTAGTAGTAGGCTCCGTCGTCGTAGTACTAGTCGTCAGTGAGATCAGCTGGCTCCTGGGCTCCATCATCTGGTGCGACAATCATATTGGGGGAAAAGGGGAGCAAAGGAACAATGAGTACTCATCCAAAGTACTAGCAAGACTTACATCAGAACTATGCTAAGTATGCATTACTATCAAAGGAATGGGGCTATATCTTTAGACTGAACTACAGAAATGCCAAAAGACACGGGAAAGACCAAGTCCTATCAAAGGCTGGCATCTTTAATGTCTCGCATCATTACAAGAGTTCAGATTGGTAAAACATATACAAGCATGTAGTATCAAGGCCCACAGATCATTCACCGACTCCTTGCGAGGAAGTGATCCCGGAGCCATCATTTCATTTTAAGTGTCACAAGTATCCAGTTCTAGTTGTAGTAGACCAGGATACTCTCTGAGCGTTCGTTACCACGGACACCGCTATTCGAATAGATATACTTCCATACAAGGGTGCACCAAATTACCCAACACACTCGTTTAACTCCGGTCGCACAAACTTTCGTGGGTCATACCCCGCCTCGGATGATCGGCATGTCGTAGTCCTACCTAGGCTCAATACACAGGCCAACATGCCGGTCTAAATCCTAAGTGCTCAGGGGTCTTGGGACCACCACCCCTTGCACTCCTCGCATTACGAGGATAGTCGGGATAAGTGCAAGAAACCTATTAATCTGAAGCAGGCATCTATGTGGACCACCCCGGGCGCGTACCGCTCACTGTGACATCTAAAGAGCTTTTGGGAGAATCACTACAAGAATCAGCTTCTTTGCCATCTGCCATGCCGGATGGCAAAGGGCCACTCCATGGATGGCAAAGACCTTTGTCGTCCGCTAGCGGACGACAAAATTTCCATGGTAGCTTGCGCCGGTAAATAGGTCCTTTGCCATTTGCCGCGAGACAGCGGACGAGAAAGATCTTTGCCATCAGCTGCCATGGCAAGCTGACGGCAAAGGCGGCTAGACGGCATTCGATAGGAACGACTATGTTAGAAAGTTAACAGGGCATTTGTTGTCTGGCGATCCCCCGCCCCTTTGCCGTCTGCCGCTCCTCCACCTTTGTCATCTGCCTCCCCCCATGCCCCTTTGTTTTCTGCCGCCCATGCACCTTTTTCGTCTACCACCCGCGCGCCCTTTGTCCTGTGCCTAGACTCCCCCCTCCCGTGCACCTTTGTCGTCTCCCTAGACTCCCCTCCCCCCCATGCACCTTCGTCGTCTGCCACGCGCACACCTTTGTCGTTTGTTGTGTGCGCACCTTTGCCATCTAGCGCATCATGCCCCTTTGCCATCTGCCGACCCTCCCCCTTTGTCGTGTGTTGCAGATGGCAAGGTGACCATTGATACGTCTCCAACGTATCTATAACTTTTTATGGTTCCATGCAATTATCTTGTCAACTTTGGATGTTTTGTATGCATTTTATATCTTTTTTGGGACTAACCTATTAACTCCGTGCCAATTGCCAGTTCCTGTTTTTTCGTGTTTTTGACCCTTTTCAGAGAAGAATATTAAAAGGAGTCCAAACGGAATAAAATCTTCGAAATGATTTTTTCCGTAAAAGAAGATACGCAGGGAACTTGAGAACCCAGGCAAAGGATCTCGGGGGAGGCCACAAGCCCACTAGCCGCGGCCTGGGGGAGCGCCTACCAGGCTTGTGGGCCCCCCGTGGCTCCTTTGCCCTACTTCTTCCGCCTATAAATTCCCTAAAAATCCAAAACTGCCAGAGAGAGCAATGAAAATACTTTTCCGCCGCCGCAAGCTTGTGTCTCCTCAAGATCCCATCTGGGGACCGTTCTGGTGCCCTGTCGGAGGGGGGATTCGGACACGGAGGGCTTCTTCATCAACACCATTGCCTCTCCGATGATGCGTGAGTAGTTCACCACAGACCTTCGGGTCCATAGCTAGTAGCTAGATGGCTTCTTCTCTCTCTTGGATCTTCAATACAAAGTTCTCCATGATCTTCACAGAGATCTATCCGATGTAATCTTCTTTTGCGGTGTGTTTGTCGAGATCTGATGAATTGTGGCTTTATGATCAGATTATCTATGATTATTAATTGAGTTTCCTCTGACCTCTTATATGCATGATTCTGTATCCTTGTAATTCTCTTCGAGTTGTGGGTTTCGTTTGGCCAACTTGATCTATAATTCTTGCAACGGGAGAAGTGCTTGGTTTTGGGTTCATACTGTGTGGTGTCCTCACCTAGTGACAGAAGGGGTAGCGAAGCACGCATCATGTTGTTGCCATCAAGGGTAAAAATATGGGGTTTATATCTATTGCATGAATTTATCTCTCTACATCATGTCATCTTGCTTAAGGCGTTACTCTGTTTGTTATGAACTCAATACACTAGATGCATGCTGGATAGCGGTCGATGTGTGGAGTAATAGTAGTAGATGCACACAGTATCGGTCCACTTGTCTCAGACGTGATGCCTATATGTATGATCATTGCCTTAGATATCATCATGACTTTGCGCGGTTCTATCAATTGCTCGACAGTAATTCGTTCACCCACCGTAATATTTCCTATCATGAGAGAAGCCTCTAGTGAACACTATGGCCCCCTGGTCTACTTCACATCATATTTTCAGCTCTACACTGTTATTTTGTTGCACTTTCCACCTTCAGATCTCACCTTGCAATTAATCATGAAGGGGTCGACAACCCCTTTATAGCGTTGGCTGCAAGTTTGTTTGTTTTTGCGCACATACATTGGTGACTTGCCTTGATACTCCTACTGGATTGATACCTTGGTTCTCAAACTGAGGGAAGTACTTACTGCTACTGTGTTGCATCACCCTTTCCTCTTCAAGGGAAAACCAACGCAAGCTCAAGAGGTAGCAAGAAGAATTTCTGGCGCCGTTGCCGGGGATGAGGATCAAGCCAAGAATAGTCTCCCGTCAACGTGCCAATTTCTGGCGCCGTTGTCGGGGAGTATCAAGTCAAGAATAGTCTCCCTTCAACGTGTCAATTTCTGGCACCGGGGACTATTCTAAGTGAAGCTTATCCAAGTAACTATCGCAAACTCATCTCTTGCATTTACCTTTTTTGCCTTTTGCCTCTCGTTTTCCTCTCCCCCACTTCTGAAAAACAAAAATTTACAAAAAAAAATGCCTTTTTCGTTTGCCTTTCCTTTGCTTGTGTGCTATGTGCCTTCAATATGCTTGCATCTTCGCTTGCTGAAAATCTATTGATATGGATCCTCATCCACTTGCTAATCTCTTTAAGAGATCCAATTATGTTGAACCAATTGCTAGTGAGTTGAGTGCACTTGACTATCTTATTGAAGTTTTGCTTGAGATGTGTGAATCTGAAAATTGTGATGAAGAAATTTATGAAGTTATTCATGAGGGCTCCTTGAATGAAAAGCATGATTGCAATGATTTCATTATAAATTCTATTAATGACAATCATGCTAAAAATATGCAAAATCCTAAGCTTGGGGATGCTAGTTTTGCTATGTCCACTACTTGTTGCAATGATCGTGATTGGGGTGATGATTTTTCTTATGATCTTGAAAATTTGTTTAAGCCTCATGATGAATATGATATTTGCAATAATATTAAAAGTGGGTTTGGAGAAGTCATGACTTGAGTTGATGATAATCCCACTATTTTTGAAGAGCGTCAACTTTGCATGCATGTGGAACATGAAAAGAATATCCTATGTGATAGCTATATTTTTGAATTTGAATATGACCCCACATGTAATTGTTATGAGAGAGGAAAATATTGTGGTAGAAACTTTCATGTTACTATTTTACCTCTCGTTATGTTGAGATTGATATTGTCTCTTTCTTCTTCCTTGCATATGGTAGTTATTGCTTGTCTTGATAATTTGTTTTCCTATAAAATGCCTATGCATAGGAAGTATGTAAGACTTAGATGTGATTTTCACATGTTTCATGATGCTCTCTTCGTGTCCGATTGCTATCTTTTATGTGAGCATCATTCAATTATCAATGCCTAGCTAAGGGCGTTACACAATAGCGCTTGTTGGGAGGCAACCCAATGAATTTATCTTTGCTTTTTGCTTTCTGTTTTGTTGTGTCCACACCATCATAATTCTATTATGATTGTGTTTTTTGTGTTTCTTTTTGTGTTTGTCCCAAGTAAAATGTCGGGACCCCGATCCTAAGCCATAGGAATCCAGCCTGTAACACATCGCATCCCTTTGCGGTCTCACGCACGGTTAACCCCACGGCTGCAGCCTTATCGTATCCAGCCTAGGTAATCGAACCCCATACATACCAAGTACGACACACGTACGCATGGCATACTGATATGTATAGATACATCGATGGCATCACAACATAACCATAAACATACAAGCTTTATTTAAAAGGCTCGGAAGAGCCACACACATAATATTACACAGTAAGGGTCTCACGACCCATCATAACAGTCATTCAGTTACAAGCCAGCGGAAGTGTTTAAAACTATCTGAGTACAAACAGGTGAAACTAGAAGGCACATGGCCTGACTATACTACAGACCCAACCTAGGGCCAGATCGTAGCTGGGACACCAGCTACTCGTCGTCGTCGATGTCTAGGAAGAACCCTCCGTTAGGGTCATTAACAACCTCTGCAACAATTATTAAACAAACATGAGTACGGAGGTACTCAACAAGACTTTAGGATAACTATCTACTCATGCAATGTATCAATAAGGTATTGTGGGGTTTCATGCGGAAAGCCAGCATTTGACACGTGGCTAGACAACTTACATTTTAAAACAATTTTTGACAACTTGATTTCTCGCACACGAGTCCAGTAACTCCACAACAATACTCCATCATGGAATCATTCCGTCTCCATACGGAAATGCCGTCCACGACACTCACGCTTATCTTGACAATTTTATGAGTAGCCATTGAAGTTATCTATGAACAACATATGTCTCCAAGTAGTCCATATCCGCGGACGCAGCTATTCGAATAGATCATAACCCTGCAGGGGTGTACTTCGTCACACACGCTCTCGCCACTTATCGCCATGTGCACGTCATGCACCTCGGCAACCTTCAAGCGGAAGCCCAGCAAGGGAGTCGGCCACGACCGTTAACCACACTAGTACCTAGTCCAGGTCTATCGCCTATCTGAGGGTAACCCGCACGGAAGTCCGGCCAAGGTTTCCGCCACGGCCCCAAACAATGTGCGCAGGGTTCCCAAGCCCACTATCCGGGTGCCACTTGGTACACCGTGCCACTACCTACCGCATCACAGCCCACCTCTCAGGTCAGCACTATGCACGGCCTCCAGCATGACTATAAACACTAGAAACTATTTGCAACTCCTGGACCGCGTACTAAGCGATTAATAAGTCGAGCGGGGTCATATTTCAGGGCCCAGCATGTGGTAGTATCTCATCTTGGATTACATACACGGAACTCGGTTCCTAAGGACGGTTCCAATGAAACAACCCACCATGTACTCCTACACAGCCTTTCACTGGTACCTTTACCAATCAGGTTCAACACACAACCTTTGCTTACTGAACACATTCTCACAATTCTGTTCATCTCCCAGATGACAAACCATACACAACTCTAAGCATAGCATGCATAGCAGGATAAGGCACATCATGGCTCAAGCAACTACCAGGTATGCTAGGTTGCAAGGTTCAGCTATTTACTGTGACAAGGATAGATCATGCAAAGGAAGTGGGTTCAACTAACGTGGCAAAAGCATTTGAAGCATTTAATCCTAATGAAATAAGTAAGTGCAGGAGCGAGAACATGGGATTTATCGGGATGATCAAAATGGTTGCTAGCCTTGTGGCTCAGAGGAGTGACAATATCCGTCAGACGGATATTCGGTGGAATCCGGAGGAGCGGAGCCTACCGAAAAGAGTGACAACAATCAATAACAAGCATATGCAACAAGATGATGCATGAGCATGGCACGAGGATGCACAATGGTATATTATTATAGCTAACATTTATTAGGTTTGAAGTTGATTTGAATCAAATTCAAATATCACTTCAAACGAGGTATTCTCGGATACCATTTTAATTGATTCGACCTGATGCTCAGATCAACTTTCTTTTAACATGCATGGAAATGACATGTTAGGTTGCTGGTTTGTGATTTGGACATTGTTTCATCATATCATTTGAAGTGGAATTTAAATAATTTCCAAATTCCATCTCCAAAGTATTTATAAGAGTTAACTTATTCATTAATCCATATGTTTGGGTTCAGTAACATTTTCAAACATGTATGAAAATGACATATTCAGATTCCTTGAATTTTTCTGATACTTTTTCATATATAAATTATTTTCATTGGACTTACAGATTATTTTCTATGATCTTTAGAAGTTTTAGACATTTCTGGAATTATTTTTATATTAGAAATTCCTTTATTGCGTCACAGTGACGTCTCTGGTCAACAAAGGCTGGGCCAGGTCAAACCTGACCAGTGGGGTCCACTGGTCAGTGACCAGGGGCTAATCCCCGAGTTGACCAGCCCCTAACTGGGGTTTGACCCACCCTGGGGCCCATTGTCACTGGCTAGGGGGAGTGTTTAGTGGGTAATTAGGTTGACCACATTGGCCCCTACCGGAATATGGCCGGCGGCGACCACGGGCGCGGCGGAGGACTCGCCGGAGTTGAGCTAAATGGCGCTACAGGCATCGGTTTTGGGCGCGATTTAGTGCTACGGCTAGCTAGCGAAGCACCGCATCTAAAGGGGGAGGAGCTGGACCAAGTGGTCACCGGAATCCACGCCGGCGACGAGGTCAGCGGCGGCTGCGGCTCGGGCATCGTCGGGAGTGGCGTTGCGAGATGCTAGCGAGCTGGGAGAGGGGCCCTACGGCATCTACAGAGCTCCAGGAGCTCATTTCTGAGCTCGGTCTTGTGAACGGAATACCACAACGACGGCAAAGACATGGCCAGCGATGAGGACCTTCGGGCTCCGGCGGCTAACGGGGTTAGAGGAGGGGAATGGCCTCGGGAAGAGGGGGAATGGGAAGAGGAGCTCACGGCGGTTCTTCTGAGGCTGCCGGCATGGTCGAGGAGGACCGGGAGGCGACGGATCAACGACGACCGGAGCAACGGGGAGAGAGAGATCCGAGAGGGGAAAGGGGGAACGAGAGGGAGGGAGGAGGAGATAAGGCTGCGGGGAGGAGGAGAAGAAGGCCCAGGGCGTCACGCTGGCGCTCCTGGAGGCCTCGAGCGGCGAGCAGGCAGGCAGGAGGTGGCCGGGGCTTGGCCGCCGTGCTCATCTTCTCCTCTACCTACTGGTAGGAGGAGGAAGATGACCGGGGAGCCCCTGTGGGCTGGGCCGGCGACAGATAGAAGGTAAGCTCTTCCTTTCTCTTTTCCTTCTGCTTTATTTACTAACATTGTTTCCCATTTATTTTGGCTTCACAATCAAACTATAAATAGTTTGAAAAATGTTGGGGTGTTAGTTGGAATAATTCCAATCACCCATAAAGTTTTCAGCATTTTTGAAAACTATAAATCTTTGAATTCAAATTTAAAACTTGAAACCAGTAGTCTTTTGCATTTATTTAAAATGCCAAAAGTATAAAGGAAATGGTTTCCTTCATTGCTTATTTGTTTTCAAGAATTATCAGAAAAGTTGAACTTTTCTTGAGGCCATTTTGGGTTCATTGATTTGAATAAGTTTATAATTCCTTTGAATTGAGAAGTGGCTAGGGTTTTGAGTTTCCCTTCACCACTTACTTTGATCTTGTTGCCATTTGTTTGGATGTGTTGGAATTATGCCCTAGAGGCAATAATAAATATATAGTTATTATTATAATTCCTATATCAAGATAATAGTTTATTATCCATGCTATAATTGTATTGAATGAAGACTCATTTACATGTGTGGATACATAGACAAAACACCGTCCCTAGCATGCCTCTAGTTGGCTAGCCAGTTGATCAATGATAGTCAGTGTCTTCTGATTATGAACAAGGTGTTGTTGCTTGATAACTGGATCGCGTCATTGGGAGAATCACGTGATGGACTAGACCCAAACTAATAGACGTAGCATGTTGATCGTGTCATTTTGTTGCTACTGTTTTCTGCGTGTCAAGTATTTATTCCTATGACCATGAGATCATATAACTCACTAACACCGGAGGAATGCTTTGTGTGTATCAAACGTCGCAACGTAACTGGGTGACTATAAAGATGCTCTACAGGTATCTCTGAAGGTGTTAGTTGAGTTAGTATGGATCAAGACTGGGATTTGTCACTCCGTGTGACGGAGAGGTATCTCGGGGCCCACTCGGTAATACAACATCACACAGAAGCCTTGCAAGCAATGTAACTTAGTGTAAGTTGCGGGATCTTGTACTACGGAACGAGTAAAGAGACTTGCCGGTAAACGAGATTGAAATAGGTATGCGGATACTGACGATCGAATCTCGGGCAAGTAACATACCGAAGGACAAAGGGAATGACATACGGGATTATACGAATCCTTGGCACTGAGGTTCAAACGATAAGATCTTCGTAGAATATGTAGGATCCAATATGGGCATCCAGGTCCCGCTATTGGATATTGACCGAGGAGTCTCTCGGGTCATGTCTACATAGTTCTCGAACCCGCAGGGTCTGCACACTTAAGGTTCGACGTTGTTTTATGCGTATTTGAGTTATATGGTTGGTTACCGAATGTTGTTCGGAGTCCCGGATGAGATCACGGACGTCACGAGGGTTTCCGGAATGGTCCGGAAATGAAGATTGATATATAGGATGACCTCATTTGATTACCGGAAGGTTTTCGGAGTTACCGGGAATGACGAATGGGTTCCGGGAGTTCACCGGGGGGGCAACCCACCCCGGGGAAGCCCATAGGCCATAAGGGTGGCACACCAGCCCTTAGTGGGCTGGTGGGACAGCCCAAAAGGGGCCTATGCGCCAAGGATAAGAAATCAAAGGAAAAAAAAGGGAGGAAGTGGGAAGGGATGGTTACTCCCTCCCACCAAACCTAGTCCAACTCGGTTTGGGGGGGGGGAGAGTCCTCCCCCTTGGCTCGGCCGACTCCTTGAGGGTCCTTGGACCCCAAGGCAAGGCCCCCCTCCCTCCCACCTATATATACGGAGGTTTTAGGGCTGATTTGAGACGACTTTTCCACGGCAGCCCGACCACATACCTCCACGGTTTTTCCTCTAGATCGCGTTTCTGCGGAGCTCGGGCGGAGCCCTGCTGAGACAAGGTCATCACCAACCTCCGGAGCGCCATCACGCTGCCGGAGAACTCTTCTACCTCTCCGTCTCTCTTGCTGGATCAAGAAGGCCGAGATCATCGTCGAGCTGTACGTGTGCTGAACGCGGAGGTGCCGTCCGTTCGGTACTAGATCGTGGGACTGATCGCGGGATTGTTCGCGGGGAGGATCGAGGGACGTGAGGACGTTCCACTACATCAACCGCGTTCTCTAACGCTTCTGTTGTATGATCTACAAGGGTACGTAGATCACTCATCCCCTCTCGTAGATGGACATCACCATGATAGGTCTTCGTGCGCGTAGGAAAATTTTTGTTTCCCATGCGATGTTCCCCAACAGTGGAATCATGAGCTAGGTTCATGCGTAGATGTCTTCTCGAGTAGAACACAAAAGGTTTTGTGGGCGGTGATATGCGCTTTTCTGCCCTCCTTAGTCTTTTCTTGATTCCGCGGTATTGTTGGATTGAAGCGGCTTGGATCGACATTACTCGTACGCTTACGAGAGACTGGTTTCATCGTTACGAGTAACCCCCTTTGCTCAAAGATGACTGGCAAGTGACGATTTCTCCAACTTTAGTTGAATCGGATTTGACCGAGGAGGTCCTTGGATGAGGTTAAATAGCAACTCATATATCTCCGTTGTGGTGTTTGCGTAAGTAAGATGCGATCCTACTAGATACCCTTGGTCACCACGTAAAACATGCAACAACAAAATTAGAGGACGTCTAACTTGTTTTTGCAGGGTATGATTGTGATGTGATATGGCCAACGATGTGATGTGATATATTGGATGTATGAGATGATCATGTTGTAATAGAAATATCGACTTGCACGTCGATGGTACGGCAACCGGCAGGAGCCATAGGGTTGTCTTTATACTAACGTTTGTGCTTGCAGATGCGTTTACTATTTTTGCTAGGATGTAGCTTTAGTAGTAATAGCATAAGTAGCACGACAACCCCGATGGCAACATGTTGATGGATGATCATGGTGTGGCGCCGGTGACAAGAAGATCATGCCGGTGTTTTGGTGATGGAGATCAAGAAGCACGTGATGATGGCCATATCATGTCACTTATGAATTGCATGTGATGTTAATCCTTTTATGCACCTTATTTTGCTTAGAACGACGGTAGCATTATGAGGTGATCTCTCACTAAAATTTCAAGACGAAATTGTGTTCTCCCCGACTGTGCACCGTTGCTACAGTTCGTCGTTTCGAGACACCACGTGATGATCGGGTGTGATAGACTCAACGTTCACATACAACGGGTGCAAAACAGTTGCGCACGCGGAACACTCGGGTTAAGCTTGACGAGCCTAGCATGTGCAGACATGGCCTCGGAACACATGAGACCGAAAGGTCGATCGTGAATCATATAGTTGATATGATTAGCATAGGGATGCTTACCACTGAAACTATACCCAACTCACGTGATGATCGGACTTGGGATAGTGTAAGTGGATCATGAACCACTCAAATGACTAGAGAGATGTACTTTTTGAGTGGGAGTTTAGCATATAATTTGATTAAGTTGAACTCTAATTATCTTGAACATAGTCTAAGTCCACTTTGAATATATTTGTGTTGTAGATCATGGCTCACGCGACAGTCATCCTGAATTTTAATACGTTCCTAGAGAAAGCTAAGTTGAAAGATGATGGAAGCAACTTTGTAGACTGGGCTCGTAATCTTAAGCTAATCTTACAAGCTGGGAAGAAGGATTATGTCCTTAATGCTGCGCTAGGAGATGAACCACCCGCTACGGCTGATCAGGATGTTAAGAACGCTTGGTTAGCACGTAAGGAGGACTACTCAATAGTTCAATGTGCAGTCTTGTATGGCTTAGAACCGGGACTTCAACGTCGCTTTGAGCGTCATGGAGCATTTGAGATGTTCCAGGAATTGGAGTTTATCTTTCAGAAGAACGCCCGGATCGAGAGGTATGAGACCTCCGATAAATTCTATGCTTGCAAGATGGAGGAAAACTCGTCTGTCAGTGAACATGTGCTCAAAATGTCTGGGTACTCAAACCGTCTAGCTGAACTAGGGATTGAACTCCCGCAAGAAGCTATCACTGACAGAATCCATCAATCACTGCCGCCAAGCTATAAAGGCTTTGTGTTGAACTACAACATGCAAGGGATGAACAAGTCTCCCAGCGAGTTGTTTGCGATGCTGAAAGTCGCAGAGTCTGAACTCCGTAAAGAGCATCAAGTGTTGATGGTGAGCAAGACCACTAGTTTCAAGAGAAACGGCAAAGGCAAGAAGGGCAATTCGAAGAAGAGCGGCAAGCCTGTTGCCAATCCGCCGAAGAAAACCAAGGCTAGACCTAAGCCTGAAACAGAGTGCTTCTATTGCAAGGGTATGGGTCACTAGAAGCGCAATTGCCCCAAGTATCTGGTAGATAAGAAGGCGGGCAAAGAAAAATCAGGTATATTTGATATATATGTTATTGATGTGTACTTAACCGGTTCTCGTAGTAGTGCCTGGGTATTCGATACCGGTTCTGTTGCTCACATTTGCAACTCGAAGCAGGAACTGCGGAATAGACGAAGGCTGGCGAAAGACGAAGTGACGATGCGCGTAGGAAATGGTTCCAAGGTTGATGCAATCGCCGTCGGCACAGTGTCACTTCAGCTACCATCGGGATTAGTGATGAACTTAAATCATTGTTATTTAGTGCCTGCGTTGAGCATGAACATTATATCTGGATCTTGTTTATTGCGAGACGGTTACTCTTTTAAGTCTGAGAATAATGGTTGTTCTATTTCTATGAGTAACATCTTTTATGGTCATGCACCGAATATGAGAGGATTGTTCATATTGAATCTTGATAGCGATACGCATATACATAACATTGAGACCAAAAGAGTTAGAGTAAACAATGATAGCGCCATATTTTTGTGGCACTGCCGCTTGGGTCATATTGGTGTAAAGCGCATGAAGAAACTCCATGCTGATGGACTTTTGGAGTCACTTGACTTTAATTCACTTGACACGTGTGAACCATGCCTCATGGGCAAGATGACTAAGACTCCGTTCTCCGGAACAATAGAGCGTGCAAGTGACTTGTTGGAAATTGTACATACCGATGTGTGTGGTCCGATGAGCGTAGAGGCACGCGGCGGATATTGTTATTTTCTCACCTTCACTAACGATTTGAGTAGATATGGTTATGTCTACTTGATGAAGCACAAGTCTGAAACATTTGAAAAGTTCAAGCAATTTCAGAGTGAAGTGGAAAATCATCATAACAAGAAGATCAAGTTCCTACGGTCTGATCGTGGGGGTGAATATCTGAGTTTCGAGTTTGGTGCTCACTTAAGACAATGTGGAATTGTTTCGCAATTAACACCGCCTGGAACACCACAGCGTAATGGTGTGTCCGAACGTCGTAATCGTACTTTGTTAGAGATGGTGCGATCTATGATGTCTCTTACTAATTTGCTATTATCATTTTGGGGTTATGCATTAGAAACAGCTGCATTCACTTTAAATAGGGCACCATCAAAATCCGTTGAGACGACACCATACGAACTGTGGTATGGGAAAAGGCCAAAGTTGTCATTTCTTAAAGTTTGGGGATGTGATGCTTATGTCAAAAAGCTTCAGCCTGAAAAGCTGGAACCCAAAGCCGAAAAGTGCGTCTTCATAGGTTACCCAAAAGAGACAGTTGGGTACACCTTCTATCTCAAATCCGAGGGCAAAGTGTTTGTTGCTAAAAACGGAGCTTTTCTCGAGAAGGAGTTTCTCTCGAGAGAATTGAGTGGGAGGAAGATAGAACTTGACGAGGTTGTCGAACCTCGCATCCCTCTGGATGGTGGCGCAGGGCAAGGGGAAACCTCTGTCGTTGCGACGCCGGTTGAGGAGGCAGTTAATGATGATGATCATGAAACTCCAGTTCAAGTTTCTGTTGAACCACGCAGGTCGACGAGATCACGCGCTGCTCCAGAGTGGTACGGTAATCCCGTCTTATCAATCATATTGTTGGACAACAATGAACCTGCAAATTATGAAGAAGCAATGGTGGGCCCAGATTCCAACAAATGGCTAGAAGCCATGAAATCCGAGATAGGATCCATGTATGAGAACAAAGTGTGGACTTTGGAGACACAACCTGAGGGCCGCAAGGCTATTCAGAACAAATGGATCTTTAAGAAGAAGACGGACGCTGACGGTAATGTGACCGTTTATAAAGCTCGACTTGTGGCAAAGGGTTTTTCACAAGTTCCAGGAATTGACTACGATGAGACTTTCTCACCCGTAGCGATGCTTAAGTCCATCAGAATCATGTTAGCAATAGCTGCATTTTTCGATTATGAAATCTGGCAGATGGATGTCAAAACGGCGTTCCTTAATGGTTTCCTTAAGGAAGAGTTGTATATGATGCAACCCGAAGGTTTTGTCGATCCTAAAAATGCTGACAAAGTGTGCAAGCTCCAGGGATCCATTTATGGACTGGTGCAAGCATCTCGGAGTTGGAACAAACGCTTTGATGAGGTGATCAAAGCATTTGGGTTTATACAAGTGGTTGGAGAATCTTGTATTTACAAGAAAGTGAGTGGGAGCTCTGTGGCGTTTCTAATATTATATGTGGATGGCATATTACTGATTGGAAACAACGTAGAGCTTTTAGAAAGCATAAAAGGTTACTTGAATAAAAGTTTCTCTATGAAGGACCTAGGAGAAGCTGCTTACATTCTAGGCATTAAGATCTATAGGGATAGATCAAAATGCCTGATAGGACTTTCACAAAGCACATACCTTGATAAAGTTTTGAAGAGGTTCAGAATGGAACAGTCCAAGAAAGGGTTCTTGCGAGTTTTACAAGGTACGAGATTGAGTAAGACTCAGTGCCCAGCAACTGATGAAGATAGAGAGCATATGCGCTCCGTCCCCTATGCTTCAGCCATAGGTTCTATCATGTATGCGATGTTGTGCACTAGACCGGATGTTAGCCTGGCCATAAGTATGGCAGGTAGGTTCCAGAGTAATCCAGGAGTGGATCACTGGAAAGCGGTCAAGAATATCCTGAAGTACCTGAAAAGGACTAAGGAGATGTTTCTCGTGTATGGAGGTGACGAAGAGCTCGCCGTAAAAGGTTACGTCGATGCAAGCTTTGACACAGATCCGGACGACTCCAAGTCGCAAACCGGATACGTATTTATTATTAATGGGGGTGTAGTAAGCTGGTGCAGTTCCAAGCAAAGCGTCGTAGCAGATTCTACATGTGAAGCGGAGTACATGGCTGCCTCGGAGGCGGCTAAGGAGGGTGTCTGGATGAAGCAGTTCATGACGGATCTTGGAGTGGTGCCAAGTGCACTGGATCCAATAACCTTGTTCTGTGACAACACAGGTGCCATTGCCTTAGCAATGGAACCACGTTTTCACAAGAAGACCAGACACATCAAACGACGCTTCAACCTCATCCGCGACTACGTCGAGGAAGAGGACGTAAATATATGCAAAGTGCACACGGATCTGAATGTAGCAGACCCGCTGACTAAACCTCTTCCACGGCCAAAACATGATCGACACCAGAACTGTATGGGTGTTAGATTTATTACAGTGTAATTCACATGGTGATGTGAGGGCTAGATTATTGACTCTAGTGCAAGTGGGAGACTGTTGGAATTATGCCCTAGAGGCAATAATAAATATATAGTTATTATTATAATTCCTGTATCAAGATAATAGTTTATTATCCATGCTATAATTGTATTGAATGAAGACTCATTTACATGTGTGGATACATAGACAAAACACCGTCCCTAGCATGCCTCTAGTTGGCTAGCCAGTTGATCAATGATAGTCAGTGTCTTCTGATTATGAACAAGGTGTTGTTGCTTGATAACTGGATCACGTCATTGGGAGAATCACGTGATGGACTAGACCCAAACTAATAGACGTAGCATGTTGATCGTGTCATTTTGTTGCTACTGTTTTCTGCGTGTCAAGTATTTATTCCTATGACCATGAGATCATATAACTCACTGACACCGGAGGAATGCTTTGTGTGTATCAAACATCGCAACGTAACTGGGTGACTATAAAGATGCTCTACAGGTATCTCCGAAGGTGTTAGTTGAGTTAGTATGGATCAAGACTGGGATTTGTCACTCCGTGTGACGGAGAGGTATCTCGGGGCCCACTCGGTAATACAACATCACACACAAGCCTTGCAAGCAATGTAACTTAGTGTAAGTTGCGGGATCTTGTATTATGGAACGAGTAAAGAGACTTGCCGGTAAACGACATTGAAATAGGTATGCGGATACTGACGATCGAATCTCGTGCAAGTAACATACCGAAGGACAAAGGGAATGACATACGGGATTATACGAATCCTTGGCACTGAGGTTCAAACGATAAGATCTTCCTGGAATATGTAGAATCCAATATGGGCATCCAGGTCCCGCTATTGGATATTGACCGAGGAGTCTCTCGGGTCATGTCTACATAGTTCTCGAACCCGCAGGGTCTGCACACTTAAGGTTCGACGTTGTTTTATGCGTATTTGAGTTATATGGTTGGTTACCGAATGTTGTTCGGAGTCCCGGATGAGATCACGGACGTCACAAGGGTTTCCGGAATGGTCCGGAAACGAAGATTGATATATAGGATGACCTCATTTGGTTACCGGAAAGTTTTCGGAGTTACCGGGAATGTACCGGGAATGACGAATGGGTTCCGGGAGTTCACCGGGGGGGCAACCCACCCCGGGGAAGCCCATAGGCCATAAGGGTGGCACACCAGCCCTTAGTGGGCTGGTGGGACAGCCCAAAAGGGGCCTATGCTCCAAGGATAAGAAATCAAAGAAAAAAGAAAAAAAAAAGGGAGGAAGTGGGAAGGGAGGGGGACTCCCTCCCACCAAACCTAGTCCAACTCGGTTTGGGGGGGGAGAGTCCTCCCCCTTGGCTCGGCCGACTCCTTGAGGGTCCTTGGACCCCAAGGCAAGGCCCCCCTCCCTCCCACCTATATATACGGAGGTTTTAGGGCTGATTTGAGACGACTTTTCCACGGCAGCCCGACCACATACCTCCACGGTTTTTCCTCTAGATCGCGTTTCTGCGGAGCTCGGGCGGAGCCCTGCTGAGACAAGGTCATCACCAACCTCCGAAGCGCCGTCACGCTGCCGGAGAACTCTTCTACCTCTCCGTCTCTCTTGCTGGATCAAGAAGGCCGAGATCATCGTCGAGCTGTACGTGTGCTGAACGCGGAGGTGCCGTCCGTTCGGTACTAGATCGTGGGACTGATCGCGGGATTGTTCGCGGGGAGGATCGAGGGACGTGAGGACGTTCCACTACATCAACCGCGTTCTCTAACGCTTCTGTTGTACGATCTACAAGGGTACGTAGATCACTCATCCCCTCTCGTAGATGGACATCACCATGATAGTTCTTCGTGCGCGTAGGAAAATTTGTGTTTCCCATGCGACGTTCCCCAACAGGATGCAATGCAAAGAAAATATGAGCACAATGCCAAACCTTGGTTAGGGTTCCAGGGATGTGACAACTCACCCCCACTCAACAGAATCTCGTCCCGAGATTTAGAAGTCGTCGGGAATAGCGCGGGATACTCTTGTCGAAGACGATCCTCTCTTTCCCATGTTGCCTCTTTCTCGGAATGATTTGACCATTGAACCTTAAGAAACTTAATGTTCCGACGTCTAGTAGTACGCTCAGCTTGGTCGAGAATACGAACAGGGTATTCTCGATAAGAAAGGTTATCTTGGAGATCAAGCGTTTCGTGGTCCACTTCACGGATAGGATCCGAAAAGCAACGCCTGAGTTGCGAGACGTGGAAGACATCATGAACCTTGGATAGATGCGGAGGAAGTTCCAACTATCCTGGATCATATCCGGGCCAAAGAGTTGCCTCTCTCCGGTTTCTGACCAATTAAGAGGTGTTCGACATCTTCGTCCATAGAGAACTTCAAAAGGCGCTTTGCCCAAGCTTGATTGATAACTATTGTTATAAGCAAATTCGGCGAATGGGAGGCACTTCTCCCAATTCATACCAACGATATAACACAAGCTCGGAGCATATCTTCTAGGATTTGATTCACTCTTTCTACTTGACCACTTGATTGAGCATGGAAAGCAGTGCAAAAAGATAAGTGAGTCCCCATAGCATTCTGAAAACTTTCCCAGAAGCGAGAAGTAAAGATACTTCCACGGTCTGAGTTAATCTCTAGGGGAACACCATGTAGAGACACTATTCGAGAGATATATAACTCTGCTAGCTGGCTAGCTGTTATACTCTCACGAACTAGAAGAAAATGAGCTACTTTGGAAAGACGGTCAATGACCACAAAGATAGCATTATTTCCTTTCTTGGTCTTGGGAAATCCGGTAATGAAATCCATACTGACTTTATCCCATTTCCATTCAGGAATAGCTAAAGGTTGAAGGGTTCCAGCAGGCCTTTTATGTCCTGCCTTAACTCGACGACAAACGTCGCAGTTAGCAACGAACTCAGCAATTTCTCTCTTCATCCTAGTCCACCAAAACCTCTGGCGTAGGTCCTGATACATCTTAGTACTACCAGGATGAATGGTGAGAGGAGAATCATGTGCCTCCTTAAGGATCAATTGCCGCAGACGTTTGCTCTTAGGAACCACTAAACGGTTCTGAAAGAACACAACACCTTTCTCATTGATGGAGAAATCCCTAGCGTTTCCGCTAGCAATATTCTCCTTGATCTGGGATATACCCTTATCATAAGCCTGCACGGCTATGATTTGATCCCTAACAGAAGGCTTCGCCACGAGGGTAGAAAGGAATCCTTGAGGAACAATATGAAGATTTAACTTCCGAAATTCCTCATAGAGATGTGGTTGACCTCGTTGTAGTATCAAATTGTTACAATAAGACTTACGACATAGTGCATCAGCCATAACATTGGCCTTCCCCGTGGTGTAAGTTATCCCTAAGTCGTAATCCGTGATCAACTCAACCCACCGTCTTTGCCTGAGATTCAAATCCGGCTGGGTGAAGATATATTTCAAACTTTGGTGATCAGTGAATATTTCGCAACAATTACCAAGAAGGTAATGTCGCCAAGTTTTAAGTGCATGGACTACAGCTGTAAGCTCAAGATCATGTGTGGGATAATTATTCTCATGTGGACACAACTGTTGAGATGCGTATGCAATCACATGACGATCTTGCATGAGAATGCAACCTAATCCTTGTCGCGAGGCGTCGCAATAGATAACAAAGTCCTTAGAAAAATCTGGTGGTAGCAACACAGGTGCGGAAGTCAGGCGCCTTTTCAGTTCCTGAAAACTATGCTCACACTGTGGTGTCCACTCAAACTTTTTATCCTTCTTGAGGAGTTCGGTTAGAGGCTCTGCAACCTTTGAGAAATTCTCGACAAAGCTTGTTGACCTCTTGGACCCCAATCCTCTTGCAAGTCCCCCGTCCGCCATTGTTGACCTCTTGGAGCTCGCTAACTTGTGACACCCCCGTCGTAATCGTACGCTAAACTTACACACTTATGCGTACAATCAAGATGAGGGACTCACAAAAAGATATCACAACACAACTCTAGACACAAATAAAAATACAAGCTTCATATTACAAGCCAGGGGCCTCAAAGGCTCAAATACATAAGCTCGAATACAAACGAGTCAACGGGAGAAACATTATCTAAGTACATACATAAGATGGCAAGTCTACCTTAAGAATGCTAGCACAAACATCAACATGTATCGAAAAGGCAAGACCTCCTGCCTGGGAGCCTCATAACTACTCCTAGTCGTCGGCGACCTCCACATAGTAGTAGGCTCCGTTGTCGTAGTAGTAGTCGTCAGTGAGATCAGCTTGCTCCTGGGCTCCGTCATCTGGTCGCCACAATCGTATTGGTTGAAAAGGGGAGCAAAGCAACAATGAGTACTCATCCAAAGTACTAGCAAGACTTACATCACAACTATGCTAAGTATGTGTTAGTATCAAAGGAATGGGGCTATATATTTAGACTGAACTACAGAAATGCCAAAAGACACGGGAAAGACCTAGTCCTATCAAAG